>NC_045614.1:97185984-99685984 GCF_009829155.1 Mustela erminea
GCTTGTCGTGAAAATTATGTCTGTGCAAAATAAAAAGGCTTGCTGGGGAGAACAGGCCCATAAATTTACTCACAGGGAAAAATTAATTTGTTAAAAATCTATTTCACATGTAGCCTTTTTAGGAGTCTGCTGAAAATTTATTATTCTTCTGCCGTGTCTTTGCTCCTATCAAGCCTGGTTTCTGGAGCCAGAAATACCATTGCTGGATTGTCCAAAACTGGTACAGGCTTGCAGGAGTGTGTGTACACCTTCCTGCCTTCTGCTGGTGGGGCATGGGGCATGGCGCAGGGTATGCAGTGGCCCAGGCACTGTGAAATCTGGCTTCCAGTCCTGCACCCACCATTTGCCATCTGTGTGACCTTGGGCAAGTCACTTGGTCTCACTGCCCCTCAAGTTCCCCATTTATGAAATGGCATTTGAGGATAACAAAATCCTCCTCTGGGTATTAGCAGGGATGGGAGAGGCAGCCTGGTCCTTGGATTAGAGCAAGGACATTGGATTCAGATGGATCTGGTTATCAGCCAGTAAGCCAGCATGAGTCCCTTCACCTCTCTGAGCCTTGGTCTCCTTATTTTTTAAAATGGGAATAATGACCCCTACTTTAGAGTTGTTTCAATATTAAATGGAGGAAATGGAGGACTGGCACATAGTAGATAGTATATAAAAATTAAATATGCTCTGAGACACATCTTAAAAGAATGCTGGTTCTGCACAGAGCTCTTGGGTAGGCCAAAGGGACACAGCATGGTGGCAGGGCCAACCTAACTACAGGCAGGAATCGGTTGCTGTGCCCCCAAAGACAATAGCTTCACAATGATATTCAAAACATATTTATTGAACACCTACCTTGCTCCAGGGTCTGAGCCTTGGAGAACCTTCCTCTTCTGCTGTATTTTCCCTGGAATATCAGACATGACATTTTTTCCCCCTCCTATTCTAATGGTGCATTTATCTAAGCATCCTCTGTAGAGGCTGTTAGCCTATTTTTAAAGTGCATGCAGAACACCTGATAATTTAGTTAGGGAGCAGAGAAATAAATACAAATACCACTCAATCTGCGAGCCTCCTTCATTCCATACCCATGGCACTAAGGAAATGGACAGCCATTAGTTTCATAAACAAATTAGTGGGCTGAAAAGAAAAGAGGCAGAATATCCTTTAGGGTTCCTGGCTCTCAGGTGATCCAGGAAATAGCCTGAAATTGTGTTGTAGGTCTTTGCAAATTATCTTTCTTGTGTGTCAGTGTGCATAACTGAATATGATGGTGGGTTTTGCTGGGGAGAAGGTCCATAGCACTCTTCATATTTATAAAGGGCTATAGATCAAAGGTTACAGCCCATTAATCTGCTGAGTTATTATTACTTTTAGATAGGAGGAGACTGAAATAAATCGCTGTATCATAATACATGGAAGAAAACATCTCTCATTAGCCCTTTAACAGCTCGAAGGGGTGCAAACTTTCAAGACTTCACCGATGAACGCTTTCAATTAATGTCGAGTAAATTTGCATTTTGTAAATGTGATAAAATGTGTATGACTCTGTATTAGAAATGGTTCCCGGCTCTGACAGAAAGCACAACACCAGAGCATGGGGGTTAATGTCGGCAATCCTGAGTCAACTCTGTTTGTTTTAGAGATAGCTCTGCAGTGCATAGAAATTAATAAGTAATTTTCTTAGTGACAGCCTGAGGCAACTGAATGAATCCTTAAATCCAAGTGTATGTGGTGTGGAAAGAAGCAAATAATTTTTATAGAGAGTGTCTATAACAGTGGGGGAGAGGAGGGTGCTATGGGGAAGCATCTAATGGGAATTCTTATATTTTAGTCATTAACCTAGAATGGGGATGTCATCATTCTGTCAGAGAAAGATGGAATAAAAATCCCAGAGGCCGCAGGAGTCTCGAATGCCAGATCAGAATCAAAGTTTGAAATGGGGCTTTTGTCCTTGCCATGAAGGTTCTCTGTGCTGTTCCTGGGAAGTGATCCTCACTGTGCCATGAGGCACTGCATGTGGGTAGCATGGCTAAAAGGGCTGGGCCTGGGCCAGGGGGCTTGCATGCTTCAGGAAGACTGCCCTGCTGGGCCCTCATTCCTCAGAGCATCTTCTTCAGCTGGAAATCCAGCCTCTGGAGTTACAGGAGAGTGAGGAACATGGAGGAAGGGCAGTGGTGGTGGTGGTGAGGGGGGTGAGTTTGATATCCACTGATAGCAATCTACTTTTTCCCTGCAACCTCTTCCTTCAATAATTCATTCATTATAGCGGCAGAGACTCTAAGATAAGATTTAGATCCAAATGTACTTTTCTCATCCATGAAGTAGGAATTGTAATGCCTGCCTCTCCGGGTGGCTGCTAGGCATACTCCTGATGCAAAGCCCAGAGTGTAAAGTGCATGCACAGTAGAAGTTAGAACTAAAGGACTGTTACCCCTTTCTAGGCAAGATGCAATCTATGCGCAGGCACAGTTCCTTCCCTGGGTTTTGCCATCCCATTCTTGACCCTCTTCTGCCCCTAGTGGTCCCCACAGGAATTCTCAGGAACCTACCCTTAATCTGGTTGACGGATGATTGACACACCAAAGACATTGTTTCTGCCTAATCGTACAAATTGGAACTTGCCCTCATCACTGTACCTCAGTTAATAATAATGCCTGCTTCTTAGGGCTGTTATGGAGATTAAGTGAGGAAATCCTGGTAAACCCAGGTTAGCACCTGATTCACGAAGTGCTAGGTGATGTTGACACTTATTCCTACTTTCTCAGTCATCTGCTTACAACACTTCATTGACCTAAGAATGAAAGTTTTTTAAAATTGTTTTTATTATGTTTTTAAATTTTAATTCCAGTGTAGTTAACCTATGATATTATATTAGTTTCAGGTGTACAGCATAGTGATTCATCCATTCTATACATTACTCAGTGCTCATCATAAGTGGACTCTAAATCCAGTTATCTATTTCCCCCATCTTCCCACCCACCTCCCCTCTGATAACCAACAGTTTGTTCTCTGTAGTTAAGGGTCTGGTGTTTGGTTTGTTTCTTTTGTTCTTTGTTTTGTTTTTCAAATTCTACATATGGTATTTGTCTTTCTCTGGCTGACTTACTTCACTTAGTATTTCACTGCCTAGCTCCATCCATGTCGTTGCAATTAGCAAGATCTCAGTCTTTTTCATGGCTGAATTTTATATATATAATTCTATATCCATTCATCTATGGGTGGATGCTTGAACCGCCCTGTAATTTGACTATTGTAAATAATGCTGCAGTAAACATAAGGACACATGTATCCCTTTGACTTAGTGTTTTTATATTTTTTAGAAGATTATGAGTCTTAATATGACCTTTAAGTCCCAGCCTTAAGTACTCTTTGCCTGCCTCTCTCTAGCTTCATCCTAAGCTCCCCACCTGGGGTCCAGTCCTATTTGTTTTCTTTTTGTCACTGGAAAGTCCTAGGCTAGCACAGCTTTTTCCTGCCTGGCACACTTTCTTCCCAGCTTACCTCCTAGCAGCATGAGTGACATGTGCTACTTTTGGGACTTTTACATCTCAGCTGGAAGAGGTCTTTTCTGAGCATCAGCATGGGGCCAGGCCCCATGTCATAGACCTATAAAATACTCTGTTCCCTTGCTTCATGGCTTTTTCATTGCTTGTAGTTATACACCTGTGTCTCTGTGTGATTAAAACCTGTCTGCCCCAGTAAATTTTGAGTTCTTTGAGGGCAGGGGCAGTGTTCCTTGCCTGTCACTGTCTCCCAGTGTCTGGCCTAATTAGAGGGTGGCTCATACATGATGGATGAATGGTTGGACACTTACCTTCTGAAGCTCCAGCAGTCATGTACATTATATTTATGTGCATTGTATGTACATTACATTTATCACTTTTTACAACTGTTTCCATTCTATTATCTAAAGCATTTACAACCCAGTCCAAGATCCATAGAGTGATTTATGCTGCTTTTAATGAGGACTGGCTCTGAGACAGCTTGCTCAAGCCTAGAGGAACTCCATGACCTCAGGAAGTATTTGCCCTGGAAAATCAGATGGCACTGTGTATCTATACGTTTTCTTGTTGATACTTTTATTTGGAGTAAGTGGGAAATAATGCTATCCTGGGGGCACTATCTCATAATATAGATAGTAGGTAAAAATCCCCACCTCTGGGCACAACTTAAGACATTTGAAAATTTTTGGATCTGCACTTTAAGATTCTCCTTTCCTTCCCAATGGTGCATGAAATGAACACAGTGGCAGCATCCATATCACAATATCACTTTGGATGCTCTGTTCACCCCCATTATTCTTATCACATCACTGAGGACACTAGGTCCGTTTTTATAGGAGGCTATACATCAGATAAAATGCAAGACATTCTGTCATTCATCAGAATGTTTCTAGTGTTTAGGGTGTTGTCATTAATTTTGACCTGCATTTTAGATTATACTGATTCAGGGATGGGGCGTATTTAGTCTAATTCTTGAATGCTGTGTATGCTGTTAGTTATAACAAGCTTTTTTTTTTTTATTAAAACATGATTAAAGAAGTGCAAAATACAGAAATGTATAAAGAAAATAAAAATGTTACATAATCCTTACACCTTAAGGTAATTACAGCTTGAATTTTGGAGTCTTTTTGAATTTTTTGAATTCTGGTCTTTTTTCTTGTGTTGTATGTACAACTACACTTATATGCCAATTTGGAATCATACAATAAATGCAATTTTGTAGAATTTTTTTGAAAAATGAATACATCAAAGACACAATTTAACATTCTTAATTATTATTTTCAAACTGTAGAAAAACTTTTGAACCCAGAAAATTTCAAACATCTGTAGCAAGAAGCACAGCACTGTGATAACCCTTTATGTACCTGTCACCCAGTTTCAGCACTGTTGGTTCCTCTGCCACTCTCTTGTCTGCCATAGAGGTATTTTGAAACAACTCTCTACTATTATATCATTTCCTCCATAAGTATGTGGGCCTGGATCTCTAGAAGATAAGGGCTTATTTTATTAAATAGACATCCACCTGTCATTATCTCCTAAAAATTAATAGTAATTCCTTATTATCCTAAACCATCTTGTCACTGTTTATAAGTCCCATTGGCTTATAGAAGAGTTTTATAGTTTAGTTATAGTTTAGTTTATAGTTACAGAAGATTTTATAGTTTGTTCAAATCAGGTTCCAAATAAAGTCCATAAATTGCAATCAGCTAATGTCTCTTAAGCATCTTTTAATTTAAAATTGTCCCTTTGACACACACACACACACACACACACACACACACACACACACACACTTTTTCTTTCTTGCAACTTATGTTCATTTGTTCTGTAGAATTTCTCACAATCTCTGTTAAGGACACAACCGGGAATTGTGTCCTGGTTGTGTCCTTAACAGATTCCTCTCTGCTTAGTGTTTCCTGTAAATCGATAGCTAGCTCTGGCACTTTGCCAGATTCTACTCTGAAGTTTTGGCAAGATGACCTCATGTGTGGTGTAGGGTATTTCCACAATAGTATGTAATGTCTGGTTGTCTTTACTTTTGTGATATTGGTAGTCACTAATGCTCATTGCCTAATAAATTATTTTATTGGTGCCTGTGGAACAATGATAATCTAATTTATCATTCTTTCTGCACTTATCAGCAATAATACTTCTATTAATATAAACTTCCCTTCATTTGCTATTTAGTTAGCAGTTTCAAAATAAGGAGTTGTTCCTTAATCTTCCTTACTCAAAGACAACTAATGCATGTCTTGTGTTCTTCGAGTGCATCAGTTTAAGTATATTTGATGTGTTTCAATCCATTTTAGTTAATATCATTGATGCTCAGATTGCCCTATCTTCAATCAGTGGAAACTTCTTCAGGGTGACACCTGTGTTCTCTGAGACTGTTTGATGACAAACTTGCTTTCTGTCCTTCTAGGTTAATCCTGTTTGTCTTCTGTTGCAGACTTAGAACTAACCATTTTCCTAAGGAATCTTCATTTCTTTTATTGGAATTTTTTTTTTTTTAAGATAGTAGGGGTGCTCTTTACTACTGGTTTTTTTTTCATTGTTTAGTCTTTTCATAGACAGAGATAGGGAAAATGTATTTGGTTAAACTGTATGAAGTTGTCATGTTATTGGTTAAAGTGATCGAATATTGGCAATTTCACATGGTTGAACCTATTTTTAAGAGAAAACACATTGAGCTCAAACTGCTGTATTGCAGTGAGATTGCTCTTACTTAATTTCGTCAATCCTGGCAGTCTGATCCTCTTTTTTTTTTTTTTTTTTTTTGATATATATATTTTTTTTATCTATTGACTATATAAAATTATAGCCAGAACTTTATTAAACCATATATATAACATGTCTGTAATTCCATGTTGGTAAATTTTATCAAATTGCATTTTTCTAGGATTTCTTTTTTTTTTTTTTAATTACATATTTTTTTTAATTAATTTTTTATTTTTTATAAACATATATTTTTCTCTTAACCCCAGTTCTCTGGTGGGGCTAGTTCCTACTCATTGCTCTTCTTCTCTCAAAGGTTTTCATTGATTGATTGATTGATTCATTCATTCATTTATTCATTCACTCATTCATTGGTTATATAATGGATACAAGACCATTACTTGCCTACAACATAATGTATTTAACCCACTAACTTTTCTTAGATATTTTGATTCTGGTTTTTCTTTGCTGTGAATGTGGCTGTGGTGAACACACTTAAAAATATATATATTTATTTATTTGAGAGAGATTGAGCATGAGTAGGGGTGGGAGGTCCAGAGGGAGAGGGAAAAAGAATCTCGAGCAGGTTTCCTGCCCAGTGTGAAGCATGACATGGGGCTCAGTACCACGACCCTGAGATCCCAATCTGAGCTGAAATCAAAAGCCAGATGCTTGAACAACTGAGCCACCCAAGAGCCCCTGTGGTGAACATACTTGAATACAAATCTTTGTTGTGAAATTCTGATTATTTCCTTAAGATAAATTTTTAAAGTATGGACTTTCTGGATCAAGGGGTAGAGAGAACTTTAAAGACTTTTGGTACATTTTGCCAAATTACTTTCTTCTCCTGTTTCCACAACTGTTCATGGTTAGGTTTCTGATCTAATTCTCTATTCCTTGTCACATGGGTATTTCTACTTTGTACTTCCATCTTTTGCATATTAATACCTGTTATTAATACTAACAATATTAAAGAATGTGCTGAATTATTTGTAAATAAATTAAAGTTTTTAATTTATTTTAAAACCAAGCATGACATTTTCATAGCTAACTCAGCTTTAGGACCTGTCTTAAAAACACTGTTGATTTCCTTCTTCACAAGAATGCCTGATGTCTCTCCATTGCCATCAGTGTGGGGCTGAGACAACTTAAGGGTTAGGTTCTAAGCTCGGAGAGAAAGTTCTGTTATATGTGTATAGAGGTATGTTTTTTGTGTGTGTGTACACATATATAAAGCAAATGCATATGTATTATAAAGTATTTAAACATGAATAAACAGATGAATTAATATCAACTTGATGAAAAGACAGCAGGAACAATAACTTACTAAGTATCAAAAATGTTGAACTATGCCTACATTATTTTCATTTAGATAAACGGGAACTTTCCTTCCCTTATTTTGAGCTGTTTTAAGAAATCAAAGCTACAGTATTAAATATTATTTTGTACAGTAAAGTTCATTCTTCATCTCCCATAAGCCAGACATTGTACTAGATGAGCTTCCGGGGCTGACAACATGGCTTGCTGCATTGCTGATGCCACAGGTTTGGAACTCATCTGGTCTGAGCCTCTCCCATCTTACCCATCAACCATTGCTTGTAGCAGGAGCTTCCTTCCCACATCTGCTTTAGAGTCTTCCCTCAGCAGTGCCCTCTGCACACAGCGGAGGCAGCCTTCTCCCCAGAGCAGACGGAACTCCTCAGTCCATGTGCTCTCTAGCTCCTCTTCACCATTGCTCATAGACACACATCACGAAAGTTTTCAAAGCACTTTTGGGGTGCTAAGGTGAAAACCAAGGAATAGTCCGAAACTTTTGAAGGAGCCAGCCCCCTCCTTTGCATGGGTCAAATGTGGTCAAATCATTTAATAGAACTCTTACAAGCTGTGTTATATAACTGAGCATATTTCCACCCCAGTATCGTTTTTATGTGTTGCCTGTGTGCCTGGAACGTAGAAGAAGGAGACCCGTGACTAATGTCCCCACATGTGCACCTGTTAGTATTCCTCAACAAGCAACCTAAGTCTGTCACATCCAGTTTCTGCCAGGGGTCTGAATGTTTTATTCAGCATTGGTGGCTTGCCACGCTGGTGTCTTTTCCCACTGGTGAAAAGAAAGTTCGAATAGTCAAGCAATTTGAAGAGATTAAAGAAAATGGAACTCTTCTTTAGAAATGTGCCTTTACTTCTATTCAGTTTGAACCCAGTGGCAAGAGAAAAAGAATAAAGTCTTGGCTTGGAGGCTGTTGATAATGCAGTGCGAGTGACAGTCCCAGTGAAGAGGAGAGAAGATTTTTCACAATTACAAGGTGGAGTGTGCTGGATCTGGTTCTTAGGCAGGCCCAGCTGTGAATCAGTCATGTCTGGCATGATGGGGGGATGAGGGAGGAAAACAAGGCTTTGACATCCAACTCTTGTTGCTGGTGGCAGTGATAAATGGAGGAAATAAGCACTCTCCAAATCAGGCAGCCTGCGTCACGCAGAGGCCCCGTAATAAACCTTGGAGCCACCTTCCGCTGGAGCTTCTGTGAGCTCTCCATGGAGTGTACTACCCCTGCCACTCATCATGTTACATCCAGAGAGCTGGGGAGACATAACTGCTCATTTTTATCATCTTGAGATGTGCAAGCTGTGATCGTGACTTTAATTAACTGACTTGAAACAAGTTAATTTAGAGTTGCTTCCCAACTGTCTATGGGGGTCTCTTGGCCCAGTAAATGGGTGAGATGGCCATCCTCTCCGCATAACTGTTTGGTTCAGTCAGCAGGAGAGGCTTCTAGGCAGGCTCTGATCTCTCCACGTCCAGAAGGTCGGGAGCCAACAAGAGGACTCAGTTCCTCCTTAAGAGAGGTCTTTGCTGAAGACGGTCCCAAAGGAAATGCCATCTTCCTTTAATGGAGTGAAGGGGGTGGTGGGGAGGTGAGCTGGGAGGCTGGGCTTGGCCTTGGCTGAGGAGCCATCGCTCAGGGGCCCACAGCTCTTCATCTCTTTCTCTCTAGATCCCTTCAACACTTGAATTCTGCACTAGCTCTTTGCAAAGCTTTGGTCCCTCGTGCTTCTAAGCTCCTGTGTCTATTGTTCCTTCTGCTTGAAGGGCATTTCCCCACACTCAGGCCCTGACCATCTCCTGTGAAGGTTTAAAGGTGCATCTGTGTCTTCTTACGCCATCCTTGTTAATGCTTCTCTGAGCTCCCTGGGCAGGAACCTGCACAGCGGCAGGGACCTTGTCTGTCTGGATCTCCACTGTGTCTGCCGCATCCCCGGCCGGAGCTTATGCACAGTGGATGAGAGACCTCTCTACTAGGCTGTGGTGAGGGGGCTGAGCTGACCTTGGTGATGATCCCTTTCTCCTGCTCCATCCATCCCCCAGCCTGGAGTTTTTATTTATTGATTTTTTTATATGACAGCTTTATTGAAATAGAATTCACACGCCATAGAATTCACCCATTTTGAAGAGAATGATTCAACGATTTTTTAATATAGTCACAGAATTGTGCCCCTATTAGTACAATCAATTTTAGAATTTTTAGAACATTTAGAATATCGCTAAAACCTATGCACATTAGCAGTTAACTCACAGTTAAGTTCATTTGATTCATTATGCATGTGAAATCAAAAAGAAACCCTGTACCCATTAGTAGTCACCCCATTTCCCCAGGTACTCCCCACCCCTCCCGCCCAGCCTCTGGCAGTCGTTAATCTACTTTCCATCTCTGTGGATTTGCTTATTCCAGCCATTTCATAAAAATGGAATCCTACCTGCTGTGACCTTTTGTGACTGGTTTCTTTTACTTAGCAGCATGTTGTGAAGGCTCACCCTTACCGTAGCATAAGTCAGGGCTCCATTCCTTTTCATTGCCACGTAACATGACGTTGTATGGATACATTATATTTTATTTATCCCTCAATGCGGTGATGGATGCCAGCCCTGATTTTTTTTTTTTAAAGATCTTATTTATTTATTTGACAGAGACACAGTGAGAGAGGGAATACAAGTAGGGGGAGTGGGAGAGGGAGAAGCAGGCTTCCCACAAGCAGGGAGCTCGATGTGGGGCTCGATTCGAGGACTCTGGGATCATGACCCGAGTGGAAGACAGACGCTTAACGACTGAGCCACCCATGGCAGCCCTGATTCATGATGATGCCTCTGCTGTCACCTCCTCCAGGAGGCCTTTCCTGTCTCGCTTTCTCTGTTTGCCTCTCAAACACCACTGTGTGGGCAGGGACATACCTTTCATTTCTCCATTCTTGCAATCTGACAACTGGCTGAGCATGGAGTTGTCCCCCCTTAGCTGGCCCTTCTCGGTGAGTTTTGCACATTTGCATACCATCTATGTTATTGTTTATGGTGGAAAACCTAAAATATAGATTCAGGAAAGAATATTTAGTAAACATCCACGTTGCTTCCGATCCAGATTGCTAACATAGTGTCAGGTTTCCCCGAAGTCCCTTCCTCTCTCTTTAAAAAAAAAAAAGGAAAGAAATGTAATAATTATAATTTATGTTCCCTCTGAACATCAATCTTAGCCACATGCCTTTCTCTCCCTTTCCTCTTCACCATCCATGGGAAACACTATCCTTCTAGCCCATTTTGTCTATCTTTATGAATGCATATATGAGTGCATATGTGTAGTCATGAAAAGTATTAGTAGTAGTATTTTTGGTATATTTTAAGTTTCCCAGAAATGATGCCATGAAATATATATACGGCTCTGCAGTATTCTTTTCATTCAGCTATATGTCTTAACTATCTACCCATGTTGATACGTAAACCTAGTTCATTCCTTCTAACTGCCACATAAATTCCACCTGTGCTCTATATTTACATAATATTTTCTTTAAACTAACTTCTTATGTAAATTAATTTAAGAAGGAAACTTTGTCATCCCTATAAATGAGAAATAATTATTACTTGCCTTAAATAATGATGCAAGGAAATAAAGAAATGCATGGTTATTAAAATTAAAGTACAGAGCATAAAAAATTGACCAGAAAGATATTGTTCCCATGGTGACTGAGAGGAGAAACGAGGAGGAGGGAATATGGTGCGTGATCTAAAGAGACATAAACTTATCTGAGATATTGCCATTATTTATTTAAATGAAAGGCTGATACTTCCTGTCTTAAATATTGATATAAGGAAATCTAAAAACTATGTGGCTGTTAAAATTCGGATGACACTTGGTGTTGTAGCTCCTACTGTCCTTTTGTTAGCACGGTCACACATGGAACATACTCTGGGAAATACGGCTGAGCTCATAGCAAGATTGGATGCCCCATAGTAGAACTGGGGGCATTCTGCCAGTATCCTGGTGGTGAGTGAGAGTGAAGGCTTTCTTCAAGTCCTGCCTGCACCGAGGTTGACCTCAGAGTTGGCTAGTACTCTACCAGCAGTGATGCCGCTGTCCCAGTGTAGCACTTAACAAGGGGCCAGGACTGTTCACTTAATCCAGTCCTCACAACAGCCCTGCTGGATAGTGCTCTTGTTATCAGTTATTCTCCCCATTTTACATGGTGGGAAACTGAGGCAAAGATAGGGTACATAGATTGTCTAGTGTCATAGCACTTATGAGTAGAAGAGCTCACCAGTTAGAATGGCCAAAATTTGCAAGACAGGAAACAACATGTATTGGAGGGGATGTGGAGAAAGTGGAACCCTCTTACACTGTTGGTGGGAATGCAAGTTGGTGCAGCCTCTTTGGAGAACAGTGTGGAGATTCCTCAAGAAATTAAAAATAGAACTTCCCTATGACTCTGCCATTGCACTCCTGGGTATTTACCCCAAAGATACAGATGTCGTGAAAAGAAGGGCCATCTGTACCCCAATGTTTATAGCAGCAATGGCCACGGTCGCCAAACTGTGGAAAGAACCAAGATGCCCTTCAACGGACGAATGGATAAGGAAGATGTGGTCCATATACACTATGGAGTATTATGCCTCCATCAGAAAGGACGAATACCCAACTTTTGTAGCAACATGGACGGGAGTGGAAGAGATTATGCTGAGTGAAATAAGTCAAGCAGAGAGAGTCAATTATCATATGGTTTTACTTATTTGTGGAGCATAACAAATAGCATGGAGGACATGGGGAGATAGAGAGGAGAAGGGAGTTGGGGTAAATTGGAAGGGGAGGTGAACCATGAGAGACTATGGACTCTGAAAAACAATCTGAGGGTTTTGAAGGGGCGGGGGGTGGGAGGTCAGGGTACCAGGTGGTGGGTATTTTAGAGGGCACGGATTGCATGGAGCACTGGGTGTGGTGCAAAAATAACGAATACTGTTATGCTGAAAATAAAAAATAAATTAAAAAAACAAAAGAAGAGCTGACTGTGAACTTGGGCTTGGTGACTTCAGGCCTTAGGATTTTTCCTCTGCCCCACAGGCCTCTCTACATCACCTGCATAGTCCCTCCACTGGGGGTGGTCCTGGGTTAGCAGGCTGCCTGTCCACTCCTGCTGGGACTCTAACCCTCCCACTGCCTTAGTGGGCCACCCCGGCCCTGGCACACTCAGTGGGAAAGGCCAGACTCAGATCTGCCCGCGACTGCGGCTCACATCATATCTCCGGGTATCCAGGCTGTTTCATCATGTCCATCCCCTCCTAGTTCAACCTGTGGTGCTTAGCTGGTCAGCACTAGTGAGCCCCCAACCCCCTGCCCCCTATACCGGCCCCATTTCTTGAGGTGCACCTGCAGCCAGGAGCTGGAGTTCAAGCCAGAGCCACAAGCAAAGGGATCTGGCAGCACAGGGGCCGGGGAGTTCATTCTGTCTGATGCAAAGAAAACATCTCCAGGGAGGACACAGTGACCAGCAGGCCCTGCAGAGGCCCAGTTCTGCAGACGAATAGAGAGGAATACATTGCCTTCAACTCTCACCTCTCCAGGTGGCCTTTGACTGATTTCTTTGTCTTCTTGAAGGCTGTTGTCAAGGAATTTAATGGTGAAATCAAGAAAACCATCTTTTAAGGCAAGCTTTCTCCCCCCAGGTGCATGAAATCAATGTATGATAAACAGTTCTAGCCTCCCTACTTAAACCACCTGTTATACTCTCCAGATCAGAAATATTATTTCCAGAATGAGGGACCAGAACCAGACATTTATTAAATACTTGTTAGTGACAACAGATTGTTACTTTGCTCTCTTATTTCATCTTCTCAGTCTCTCTGAGGGGGCCATTAGCACCCTGCTGGGGAGGGAGTCCCCGAGGCAAGGAGTCCATGGCATGGAGTTAGGAGGTGCTGGTACCAGGCAGCCTCTTGACTGCATCGCTGTCAGAGAAGCACAGTGGGCTCCCCATGGCTGGACAGGAACCTCAAGTCATGGAAGGAGAGGTAGGCTGTACCCCAGCACCAAGCCTGGACACAGTAGTGACCCCAGTAACCCCTTGACAGGTGCCCTTTCCCCCACTCCAGCTGCCCCACTTGAAATTCTCCAGGCTTAATGACCCGCCTTCTCAAACTGTATTGTGTACCTTGTCTTCTACTAAATCTGTCAGGGACCGCTGGGGTAGGGAGCAGGCAGAATCAATCTGGCAGCACTATTATTTCTTGAGGAAAGGTGGTATAGATCTGCGGGAAGGACCACAGGCAGAGGAAGTGAGCAGGTGTGGGGGATGCAGCTGGGCTTTGAGTCAGAGGCTGCTTTTAGGCAACCTGCCCAGTGCTGGGCCCTTAAAATATCTTTTCGTATCTTTAGCACAATCACGTGAGTTTGTTATTCCCCTCGGGCCCCTCCAGACTGATTCTCCACAGTCTGTTGTCTGCTCTGTGCTCCAGAAGGCTGCCTGTGTAGACCCTTTTCCTTCTTGCTTCTGGCTGAGTCTGACCAAAGGGGAGTCCCTGGGTTAGGCACTAGGGGAAGGGTGTTAACTAACTTTCCCAGTCCTTGAGGTCCCCATCTGTGAAATGGGCACAATAGGCATCTAGGTCATTTTGATGACTAAATGAAGTGCTCTGGAGGAACTGGTACCCAGTAAACACTCAACCTCTGCTTGTAGTTTTCTCACCTTTACACTATAGATGACCTTGGACGCAGCTGTGCAGTTCTTTGAGTCTGTTTCTCATCTGTGGACGGTTACTAGCATCTCACCAGCCCTGCTGTGTGGGTTGATCAGGATTCAGAGGCCCACTCAGAAGGATTAACTAAAGAGAGTCTAACAAGGGGACTACTGACTAGGCTGGACCATATAAAAACACTAGTGTCTGGCCATTTTGGACCTACAAATAGTAGTTTCTTGTGGTTTAAAAGTACGAGCAGTGTAGGAACACCAGTAAAGTGACAGTGAAGCAACCAGGCCAGCAATGTAGAAGTCGCTAGCCACCCCCCACCCCAGGCTGAGGGGAAGGAGTGAGAGCAGTTACCACGGCAGTCACTGGGGCTGTGGGAGGGGAGCCGGACTGCAAGAGCTGTGACCCTCTGTAGAAGAGTGGGAGGACCACCTGGGACCAACACAGAGAGAGCCAGAGGAAGGATCACCCCAGCCTGTCACTACTCTGCCCCTCACTTTCCTCCTGGTGCCTCCCTTTGGTCAAACCCAGCCAGACAAAAGGGCAAGGGAGCTTGGATGAAGCAGCCCCTAGATGTCAGCCTCCTGCACGAGAGAGAGAGAGAGAGAGAGAGAGAGAGAGAGAGGGAGGGAGGGAATGGATCTGTGGGGGCAAGAAGGCAATCACCAGCTGCTGTATTCCAAAAGGAGAGGTAGGCTGTACTGGGCCTGGTGCTGGTGTGGCTGCTTCCTTGTCATCCAGTAATACCCAGCTTATTGCTATTGTTGGGGTGGAAGGTCAAGTCAGGATGAACAGGGTTGCAAAGGTTAGTAACATCAAAGAAAGAAAGAACATGATAAAAGAAGGCTTGGGAGGCTGTCCTGGATGCCACACAGCCTCCAGAGTTCCCACGCTGGGGTCTGACACGGGCATCCACTCCTTGGCCCCTGCCTTCCCTCTGGCTCTCCTTCAGCTCCGAGGAAACAGGGAACTGAGAGCTTCCAATGCTTGTTCAAAGCCCAGGCAATGCTGGTGGTGTGAAGAGCTTCAAGGTCTTTGGTAGAACTGGCTTTCCAGTGGTAAATTGCTTTGGGGAGAGGTTGTCAGGAGAAGCCATCAATCTTGTGGCATGTGCAATTTGCACAAGTTTGCAGACCTTCAGGACTTTTTCTGATGAATGAAAAACAATCAGACTTAGATGAAATATCACGGACCTTTACAAAGCCCCATTAAAATCCATGTTGGAAACCTTTCCTGACTTTGGTCGGTTCTTGATCCATCCTTGGCACGGCCACTGCGTCTTCCTGAGCAGCTCTCCTGGCATTCATCCGCAGCCAACGGCTTGCTTGCTGGGCCCTACCCAGTGGGCGGGAGAGTGGCAGGAGAAATAGGGCTGTCTGCTGGCTGCAAGGGGCCATGAGGAGGGCTTGATCACACCCATGCTTCTCCCATCTGTGGTCTCAGTCCAGGTTCTCCATTCCCTTCCAGGACTGTGTGATCATCTCCAGAGTACTGTGCATTTCTCTCGGGTTCCTGGGCAGTGCTGGCTGATGCTGCTTTTTGGGAACCACCCTCAGGAATCATTGGCTTAGTGGAAACTGAGACTCAGAGAATTAAATGACTTGCTTGAGGTCAAATGCCCCTCAGTGAATGGAGAATTGAGTCTTGACCACTCTCCAGGCTGGCTCAGTGAGCCTGCTTAGATGGTCAATATTTTCTTCAGTTTCTTGTATCAAATTTTCACAGGATCCAGATCTGCTCTCCACTCCATTCTTGGTTTATTCTTATAGACTTGTGTTTGCCAGATCATAAGAATTTCTGAGAGGATGGGGGAAGAGAAGCACTTATTTAAAATACTTCTTTCTTGGGGCACCTGGGTGGCTCAGTGGGTTAAAGCCTCTGCCTTCGACTCAGGTCATGATCCCAGGGTCCTGGGATCGAGCCCCACATCGGGCTCTCTGCTCAGCAGGGAGCCTGCTTCCTCCTCTCTATCTCTCTCTCTGCCTGCCTCTCTGCCTACTTGTGATCTCTCTCTGTCAAATAAATAAATGAAAAAAAAATTTAAAAAAAAATACTTCTTTCTAGACAGATGTATCTCTCAGTGCCATGAAGTAGTTTACAAGCACATCATAAGGCACTCATTGGTCTCTCTGAGCTTCCCTTTAGGAGGATAGCCCTTCCCGTCTTCCTCTTAGAGAACCCTTGGCATAGTTTCTGGAGCCCAGCAAACCTGGGTTCCAAGTACAGCTTCTCAGTTCATAAGCTGTGTGGCCTTGGGCATGTTACCTAACCTCTCTAAGCCCACTTTCCTTCTCACAGCTCCACTTCTATACAATGAGGACTTGGGAAAGACCAAATAGCATACCTCGGGGGAGGGCACAGTACCTAGTTTCTCCCTGCCCTGTGCAGGGCTGACGCCGGCTGTGTGTTAGGGGCAGACACAGCTACTATCAAGGAGGCACAACCAACCCTGGACCTGCCTTCTCATGGGTGGGACTGGAAACTGGGACATCCACTGTATCTCCTTAGACCCCCTGTCACTCTCGGGTGCAGAGAGGACATGGGGCATGAATGTAAGCAGCTCCTCACCCAAGATGCAGCCCTCACAGTCTGCCACCCAGCTCTGCCCCTGCAGTGCCCCTGCTGGACTCCAGGCAGGAGGTAATTTCACGGCCCTGGCTCTCTGCACTGTGGTGATGGATGTGTGTAAATGACCTTGGCCCCTCCAGCCACCGTCGGCACACGTGATGATGTAATTGAATTTGTATACACCGTAAATTTTATTAGAGGAAAGCAATCTAGTTCCAATTCTGATTCTCTGGAGTTGCTGGATTGTATCTGAGGGTAAACTCTCTGGTCAGCTGGGCAGAGACGGAGATCAGGGCCATGGCAACTCTCTCACTAGATCTCACTGGGCATGATAAACAGAAGTATGCAGCAAGTCCCGAGAGTGCCAGATGACTCCAGCCTGGTGGTGAGCCTTAAGGGGAGGTATGTACACAGAGACAAGTGCTGGGGCAGCTCAAAACTGGAGCTCCGCAGAGAGGAGTCTAGATTTGTCTTTCATATTTGACTCTCTGCCTTCTGACCCCCCCACTGACCATGTCCCTCTTCTGTCTTCTCTACCTTCCTCCACAGACTGCTTCCAGTTCTGCCCCTCTGAGCTGTGAGGCTTTAGAAAACAACTAGCTCAAGTGCATGAGCCTCAGTTTTTTCATCTGTGAAATGGAGTCAGTAATACCCATCTCAGAGGTTGTA
Organism: Mustela erminea; assembly: GCF_009829155.1. Taxonomy (NCBI): domain Eukaryota; kingdom Metazoa; phylum Chordata; class Mammalia; order Carnivora; family Mustelidae; genus Mustela; species Mustela erminea. The sequence continues at coordinate 97,203,436 of NC_045614.1, forward strand.
GGGAGGGATGAGATGATTGCTATAAAGTGCTAGGCACATCTTAAGGGACCCAGGCCTGTGAAGAACCTTTCCTTTGCTGAACCCCCCCACTCCCCCAGCCTCAGGTGACTGGATGCCTTGTCTATAAGATGCATATCTACTAATTGCCTGTGGGTGAGGCCTAGGCCCTGTGCTCCTGGGTTACCATGGCCAGTTTTGGGGCATCTGCTCTTGGCTGGGAAATTCCAGCACTCACAGGTGATTGTCTCATGGGGCAAGGTGGTGAGTGACCACAGACGAGGGATTGGTGGTGACCAACCATACCACAGAGCTAATGAGAGGGAGAGAGGTCCTTGGGAACCCATACAGTCAGGGGAGGCTTCCTGAAGGAAGTGGAGGTGAGCCTGCCCTCCAAGTTGGGCTGAATGGGGGGGAGGATGAGAACAGCGTGGAGACCAGGCAGCTATTAAGGGACTTCCCTATGCCAAGAACCTTATGTGGTCATTGTATTTAGTCCTTATCTTCACCCAAGAGATAGGCAGGGTTTTCCTCTTTGACAGTTGCTGAAACATTTGGTGATAATGAGAGGGTAAGTGATCGCATCCCAATGAGCTGGGTAAGGACTATAAGATGTGTAAATCCAAGGGCACGTGGCCAGTTAGTAGTGGGAATGACTTTCTTTTTTTTAAGATTTTATTTATTTATTTGTCAGAGAGAGAGCGAGTGAGAGCGAGCACAGGCAGAGTCAGAGGGAGAAGCAGGCTCCCTGCGGAGCAAGGAGCCCGATGTGGGACTCGATCCCATGACGCTGGGATGATGACCTGAGCTGAAGGCAGCTGCTTAACCAACTGAGCCACCCAGGCGTCCCCTGGGAATGACTTTCTGACCTGGGTCTGTCCTACTCCACAGACTCTGCTGGGTACCTCTCATACCACTTGCACACCCCTGTGCCCTGTGTGTGCAGAGAGACAAAAGCCCCACCTATTGCTGAGCAGAGGGTGGGTGGATTTGAGTCTGCACCTGTGCTTGTGTTTGTTTGTATGGGTTTTCTTCACGGGCAAATTTATTAGCAGAGGTCGATTCCCTGAGAGCTCCCCTGTGCAATTAAGTGTTTGTTGGGTCCTGTTAACTCCCTGTGAAGGATGGTCCCGATTGGGGCTGGGAGGAGGAAAACGGAAAGCCAATGTGGTAAGAAGTACCTCACCTGCTCCAACCCCAGTGACAAAAGCCGCTCTTCCTCGCGTGGGTAGTACGGACCAGTTTACTCCAAGTGTCGTTTCCACCCAAGTTCTTAGAAACATGGCTATTTCTGGAACATACTGGGCTGGCGTCTGTAGGTTTATGCACTGTTGTTTCTGAACTTGACAGAAAAAGTGGCTTTGATTTTGTTGAAGGTTTTCTGTTTTATTAATGTCGGGTTTTCCCTCCAGATAGGAAGGCAGCTCAGTGATGTGTGAAACCTCCATTTTCATCTTTTTTCCTCAGAATTTCATTTCACTTCATCACCTGCTGCTTCCTATCTCAGGCTTTCTAGAGATGGATGGCAGTGTCCAGAAACCATTTTCTTATTCCTCTTATCTTGCTTGCTTAAACCCTGTCTCAGAGGGGCCTACTTCTCCCGTGAGGAGGTCCGGGAGTTTCACCTGACTTTGAGCCACCATCACACAGCAAACAATTTCTGTGTTTTTTTTTTTTTTACAGAAGGCAGCCTTTCAGGAGGTCTTTGGAGGTAGCACGGGGCACATGTTCTGGAGAGAAACCTTGGCGGAGAAGGAGTTGGCATGTCAGGATCACATTGCTGTGCTTAAATCCCGGTGTTGCCACTTCCTAGCAGGGAGACCCCAGACTTGTTAACCAACCTCCTTGAGCCATGATTTCTGCACGTACAGCAAGAAAACAAATACGCTTTGCCTCAGAGTTGTGGTGGAGGTTAATAGAGGGATAAAACGGAGGCATCCAGCACGGTGCCTAGCAAGTAGTAGTCGCTCAGTAAATTATTCCTTCTTTCTTCTGTCTCCCTGAACAAGAAAACAAAATGTGCACTGGTTTAGTGCTAATCTCAGAACAGTGGTGACAAATAGGAGGCAGCATCTCATTTTCAGCACCCAGTTAGCCATTCTCCCAGTCTGCTCAGTGTCTAGAGTTGTCCTTGGCACAAGAAGGTGCAAAAGAAAAAGGAAGCTGCGCACCGGCTCAAAGGAGCTGAGTAGGAGTATAAATGATGAGGGGAGTGAAGTGGCTGGGCTGTCCCTCATGCCGGCCCCATCAGAAGCAGATGTGCTCAGTGGGGTCTGGGAAGAGGCCGAATTTCAGCGTGCCGATGGTATGGGGTTGAATTTGGCTGGGGAGTGAGTGTCTAGAATGGAGGGGGCAGTTTGGGAGGCCAGCCACATTAGGGAAGTTATGTCTGGGAGGAGAGGCATGCAGAGTGGACACTGCAGTGAGTGACTGAGTGAGCCATGGGGATTCTCGAGTTAGGAAGTGGGATGGAAAACATTGGGTGGTATAGCCTCAGCATCTAGCACAGTGCCTGGTACACACTTGGGCTCTATAAGTAATTGCTGACTGCTGGCTGGGTGATGACTAGTTGAATGACCAAGGTTCAGCTCAAGCCTCACTTCCTCCGAGAAGGACTCTTCCCGCCAACCTGTTGGCTGTGTCTGCAGGGCCTCAGGTACACCTCTGCATCAGAGGCTCTGCCCCACTGTGTTAGCCTTGTCTGTCTCTGATCTGTCATCTGCACTGGACTCCAGTCTCTCTGAGGACAGTCTATGCTGTGTATCCCAAGCCTGGCTCATGGAACTCATAGGTTAGATCAGTGCCCACAGACATGGAGTAGAAGAACAGGGAGGAGCTCCTGGATGGGAAGTGAGCGAGAAAGGAGAGAGGATGTTTGCAAAACTCAGAGGCCCTTAAGGGCTACAAATCAGACTGTTTGTTGCCGTATAATTATTGGCATCTGCAGCTGTGGGCCAAACTCAAATTTAAGTCAAGAGTAGATCATATTTGAGGACATTCAGGGTATTTAGTTACAAACTACCTGGGGGAAAAAATGTGAACTATTTTATAGCACTGAACAGTGCTGGATTCCTAAAACTGCCTTGGAAATAATTTAGTGAATGTTGTCACTTTATGGGCATGGAAAGCCTGATGCCAAAGTCCAAGAGGGCAGAGTGGGACCCAGCCTCCTGACTCCTAAATTCTCCTTGCTAGAACCCCTGCCTTCTGGAATAAGAGATATCTCATGATCTCCTGACTGTGCAGCTTCAATAGCATTTTCTTGAGGACACACTGGCCTGTTTACTCTCCATACCAGGCACTCTCTGAGCATTAGCTCATGTAATCCTCATAATCCATGAGGCAAGTATCATTATCCCCATTTCCCAATGCAGAAATTGGGCAATGCCCTCTACCGTCCCAGGTCACTTAGCAGTGACTAGTAGAGCGGAGATTGGAACCTGGTGCTCCTGATGCCTGAGTTTATGCTCTTCTGGCAGTTCCATGTTGAAAAGAATGATTCAGAACAGCGCATATGCAGCAGCCACTGATGGGAACATTTATAATAGCAAATGTGTCATGGCTGGGCAGCACGCTAGAAAGAAATGGGTGCTTTTCATGGTTGTCTCTCTCTGCTCTCCTTGGCTTTTCCTGCCAGTAGCAATGTCTTTTCTTCCCAGATCCCTTTGGTCACTGATGCCACCAAACTGAATTTCTTAACGTGGAAATGTTACATTTAGGAATTGATTTTCCTGTATAATATTTCTAGAAAAGTTAATCGCCTCATTAGTCATGTTTACATTCTGTTTTTAATTGCATCCTCGAGAGCAAATGTATTCATTTTTCTTCTGTGTTATAGTTCTCACTTTAACAACCTCTTAACAAAGCAGAGAGAAGATCAGAGCACATGAAGAGTACTTGGTTTTCTTAAAATATGCCACCTCCCAAAAATGTAGGGCCCAATTATCACTGCAGCTATAAGCTAATTATCGGATACAAAATATGGATCACAACTAATTATCAGGATCTGACCTTATTTCGAAGTTATAGATTTCTGTAAACTAGGTTACCATTACTAACAAAATTGAAATTTAAGTAGGAATTGCAGAACTGTAGTAATGAGTGGGTATGAGATGTTTATATTTCTAACAAATGGCAAAGGCAAGAGATAATTTTTCTAGGCTTATGTCTGGTGAAATTTTCCCTAAGTCCAGCTCTGCGAGGCCTTTTTAGTGGGGCCCAGATGATGAAAGTCCTTTCATTAACATCCAGGATCTTCTGTTTTTTTTTGTTTTTGTTTTTGTTTTTTCAAAAACTGAGCACTGTATGCCTACTGTTTATAGAGCTCTATGCTAGATGAAGGATTGTGAGACAGCTAAGCCCTTGAAGGCCCCAATCGGGTGGGTGGAAATGAAATGTGGTCCCAAATTCCTGGCAGGGGAACACTGAAGTCCCATGTGGGGAGCGGTGGATGAAAGTATCAATGGAAAGCTCTTATCTGGCCTAGTGATTTTAGGACTGAGTTTTGGTGGATCGTTAGGATTTATTAGATGGGAATGAGCTTGCAGGAAGCATCGTGGATGGAGAACATGGCATGAGCAGATGCTGAGCGGGGTATGGAAAGACACGTGATGCATTCAAGGAATCAAAAAGCAGAATAAGATCCGTGTGTCTGTAGCAGAGGTCTTCATGGTGATGTGAGTTGGGACAGGATGCTAACTTTGGGGACAGCTTGCACATGCTGCTTTTCTGGGGAGGGATAAGTTTTGTTGGCTTCTCAAAAAAGCCAGTGATTCCACTAACATTTTAGATCCACTGGCCTGGAGGACAGCTTTTATGTACTGAGTATTGGTGAACAGAGGGAGAAATGTGGAGATACATGTTAGGAAAGACTACAGGGGGCCTTACAAGGCAGGGTTATAGAACTAGACATTATTTGGGACTCAGCTTGCGGACGGTGCAGGGCAGAACAGAGGTATGAGAGGCTAGGTAGGAGCTGGGCAGGGGCTGTAAGAGGCAGGAGCGGCCAGACGGAGGCTGCTATGCTTCCAGAAGGATGGGTTGAGGGCCTGGGCCAGGGGAAGAGGAGGTAGTAGAAAGTAGAGCAGAGGAAGTCTGGCGAGGCCATGGAGGGAAAGGTGAAAGGGTTGATGTCCGAGAGAAAGCAGACAAAGGCACATGTGCTTCAAAGACAAAAATACTGAGTTCTGGATTTGAATCTTATGGGTGTACCATTTAACATTTTCTGAGTACCTCTTGGGCCCAGGTCTGTACCAAGCCAAAGGAACTTGGAAAAGGATAAATCATAATCCCTGCCCTCCGTGAATTTCTGGCCTGGAGAGCATGGCAGAGAGATGGACAGACTGCGACCAGACACTGGATCAGTCCTGTGGCAGAGGGAAGCCCTGAGTAGAGGGGAACAGGAGAAGACACCCCTCCCTCAGTCTGGGGACCAAGAAGGAAGATATCCCAGTGGTTCTCCTCAAAGTCTAACCATCACTAACACATGGAAATAGTAATGATCATTTTCTCCAAGTGAGCTTTCCTGGCTCAAATTCTGTCTTGCAACTGATGTGGTAGATAAACCTTCAAAGGAGGGGAATTAAAGGCAGACAGATAAATGCATGTGAATGGACAGTTTCCTTTATCTGGAGCAGTAGCCAGTTGTTAACATAGGCCCACAAATGCTCTAAAATGACACGAAAGAAAAGAAAGGCTCAGTCAAAGAGCTCAGCACTACAAAAAGTCATTTTGTCCATCCTCTATCTGATGTTCCTGACTTTCAGATGGAGGATCTCCAGATTGCCCTGAGGGTTCCACAGTTGTGTATTGTTCAAAGGAACTGGCTTATACTCCTGCCACCAGCCCAGCTTCTCTCAGGTCTGGAGCAGGTGTTCTCCTAGAGCTAGAGGCCAAAGTCCTGTGTACCACTCTCCTGGGCTAGAACCCCTTCCAAATACTCTCTCTACTTTTCCTTTCCTATCAGAACATCTGCCAGGCTATAAGACCAGAAGAAGACCAGAAGTGTGCCTCTCCAAGAATCCCATCCACACTGTTACAGCCTCCTGGGACATGAATACAGTTGTACTCTATACCAGGGAGCTGGAAAGTCTTGTTGAGGTCAGGGTGGGCCATGTTGTTTCTTGCCACAGTGCCTTTATATGTGCTGTTCTCTCAGTCTAGAACTCCTTTTGCTTCTACACTTCTTCAAGACTTGACAAAGTGCCCCAGAAGCCTGTGCTTGCCCCCTCATAACATTGATCATACAGTAGTATTTGAAATGGCTGTTGATACGGGAGCCTCCCTTATAGAGTGAGAGTTCCTGCTTGCTAGCAGTCCCCAGTCCTATAGGAATTACTACCCAATTATTATTGTTGTTGTTATTGTCATTATTAAATACTGGTGGTGATAAGGAAAAGTAAGAGAAAGAATTCCAAGTGAGGCCTCACTCAGCATGAATGAGAGGAGTCAGGCATTCAGGGAAGGCCAGGAGAATGGTGGGTGTGTGCTGGGAGTCCCAGGCACCCCGTGTGCAAAATGCTGGGTGCAGTGTTGTTAGTCTTCCCTAAACAAGTGAATGTCCTCCTCTGAGAAGCACTTTGTCTCTGTTTCCAAGTTATTGATCTCAGCAAGTCTCAGGTAGTGCGGAAAAGGACCCAACTGGAGGCTTCCTATCTTATAGGCAAGCATGAACCCTTGTGAGATATATTGAGGGACTATATTATCTCCCTAAACTGCTCAAATACAATTATAAAGAATACAAGTATGTGATGTGGGTTTTAACTATGCAGACAAATCAAGCCCCACCACCCTCTCATGTGGCCACTGAAAGATCATTTAATCTATTACTTGGTTCCATGTGAGCAGACTTGAGGAAAACAAATAATAAATATTTGTAATTGCTGCTTGGAAGGCCTCACTGGCTGAACAGGCAGGGCTGCAGACTGTGCAGACTGGCTTTCCATTTCCCTTTCTCCCCTTACCGCCAGCCCCCCAAATGAGCCACACCCCTGTTCCCAGACCTGTCCCAAGTCTGAGCTGTGGCATATAACTGAGCTGTGTGCTCATTGCCTGCAGCCTCCTGTCCCCCATTATCTGTAACACCATCACATGCTCGCAGGGTTGGAAGATTTAGGTTCTGGTCCTGACTCTACTGTGTGATCTTGTGTGGGTCACTTCTCTTCTCTGAGCCTATTTCTTTATCCTTGACCGTGGTTCTTCAACATGTTTTTGTACCATGGGTCTCTGCAGCAGTCTAGTGAAGTTTTGTTTTGTTTTTTTTTTTTTTAAAGATTTTATTTATTTATTTGACAGAGGTCACAAGTAGGCAAGAGAGGTAGGCAGGGAGAGAGAGGAGGAAGCAGGCTCTCTGCGGAGCAGAGAGCCCAATGCAGGGCTCGATCCCAGGACTCTCGGATCATGACCTGAGCCGAAGGCAGAGGCTTTAACCCACTGAGCCACCCAGGCGCCTTTCTAGTGAAGCATTTGAACCCCTTCTCAACATAATGTTTTGTTTTGTTTTGTTTTAAATCAGTAAAATAAAATACATTTGACTATAAAGGAAATGGATTATATCAAAATAGTTACCAAAATATTTAAATATGATATTAGAGTACCTTCACTTATTTGTTAACACATTAAGTGAAAAAATCTAGTTTTTGGTAGAAGGAGTGATTCATATAAATTCATATAAATTCTGAAAAAGTGGTGCATATAATTGATATTTTGAGATGTCTGGGATAACTGTGATGTGCCACAGAAAGCACCTGGGATTTCAACTAGTCACAAAGTCCCAGGTCCCAGGCCCACAGCTTACTGTGGTCTGTTGCCTACATGCATAAAAGAAGGAGATTCTAAATTGCAGTGATAATGGTGAGAATAAAGATACAATCGTTCCCTAGCCAGGTCTTAGGCATCCCCTGCATTCTTTCCATGAAGCCCAGTAGTGAACCTGTGGGCTCTTCCAGCTCTGCTACTTTACTCTGTCTAACTCTGCAAGAGTTAGGCCACCATCCTCCAGCTTGAGCCCCAAGGGGAAGGGAGAAAGGAGTTAAGGAACTTTCCCAACCTCATGTGTACTGAGCATGTGCCATGTGCTGGGGAACCACCCTAAATTTTTCCCCAGGTCTGGGTAAAGTCACTTACCTTAGGAAAGAATATTGGAAGTAAGTCATGTAAAGATTTTATTGTTAAGTAATCTCTACATCCAATGTGGGGTTTAAACTCACAACCCTGAAATCAAGAGTCATATATTCCACAGACTGAGACAGCCAGATGCCCTGAAAATAAGTCATTTAAAGGTAAATGTATAGAGATGCCTGGGTGGCTCTGTTGATTAAGCATGTGCCTTTGGCTCAGGTCATGATTCCGGGGTCCCAGCATTGAATCCCACATCATCGAGCTCCTTAATCAGAGGGGAGCTTGTTTCTCCCTCATCCTTTTGCTCCCCCTGCTTGTGCTCTCTCTCTGTCTCTGTCTCTCTGACAAATAAATAAATAAAGTCTTTTTTAAAAAGGTGCGTGAACAATGAATCTTGGAACACTGAAAAAGTAAAATTAAATTAAAAAAAAAAGATCAAAAAGTAAATATATAAACAGAGATTCAAAACCTGGCAGAACTCTACAGGCCTGTCTTTAACAGTTCCTCCAGAAGTCTGCTCTGAAATAGGCATTTCTAAGTCATCACCAAGTCTTTCTGCAATATCTTGTCGGTCTTTTGTAGGAAGTTATCACCCTTCTCAATCAATCCTGACCTGGAGTAAGTTCTTTCATCTCTCTGAGCTTTGGTTTCTTTATCTATGAAGGTGGCTGATAACCTCTTTATAGGATTAAGTAATACAATTATGGAGAAGTGTATCTGCAGTGGTGTGGATACTGGCCCTGTCTGGACAATCTAGCTGTGCCCTCTGTGTGTGGCTCTTCCATCTGGGCAGCTGGTGTTCCAGAGACCCTCCAGGGCCTTATCTCTTGCTGCTCTGGACCTGGTCTGACAGACCGAGCACTAACCACCGGCCACCTTACACCCTGTGCTGGGAAGGAGAGTGAGCAAGGAGCAGAGCTCTCTGGGTGTTGCCCTCTCAGCGTGACGTGGTAGGGGACTGGGTGCCTTGTGATAGGTCTTACCCCTCACTGCTGAAGCCCTTCACCTCCCACCCTAGCCCCAGAAAAGGCCAGCAACAATAGTGCATTCCAGTTTGCTGAATAAACAACTTGCGAGGTATCTACTTATGCAAAAGGTTTTAAATCTCATTTTTCCTTTTCCGACTTCATTGGTAATAACCTCTGAAGCTTTAGGCTGTTGCTTAACTTTGCCATGCTTCATGGTCTTCCTCTCTGAAACGTGGAGTAAGAATGTATTCCCTTTTATGGAGAATCATGTTGTAGTACTTACAATGAAAATCAAAGCAAAATAAAACCTAATCACGTGGAGAGAAGAAATGAAGCTTTCTTGAATGGCTTTTGGGTACAAATGAAAATCAAAACCACAATTACAAGCTATTAATAGAACAACACTATACACCAAAACTTATGGAATGTGACCAAAGCTGTACTTAGAAGCAAATCCATAGCCTTAAATGCTTCATGATCAATGAGAAAGAATGAAAATAAATAAAACATTCAACATAAGAAGTTAAAAAAGAGAAATCTGAGGATATTAGGAAGCAATAAGCCATAAACATGGTAGAAATTAATGTATGAGAAAATAGAAAAACATTAGAATTTATAAGTGAATCTAAAAGCTGATTCTTTGAAGAAACCAATAAAATGGACATGCTCTTCTTAGATGTCTTATATTTTCTTAGATATAATCAAGAAAGTAAGAGAGAAAGCGCAAATACAGAAGTTTAAAAATGAGAAAGGAAGTATCACCACAGACATAGAATAGATTAAATCAAATTATAAGAGAATAATACCGCTCGAAGCGAAGATTTCTAAGCTAAGCTATTAGAAAGTCTCCGAGATTCATTCAGAGAAAATGTATATTGGATTTGACTGAAAAAGTTAACTTGGCTAACAGCCATGGAAGCAATTTAAAATAATGTTTATTGAATAATGCTTTATGTTGATGAATGTGTGTGTGTGTGTGTGTGTGTGTGTGTGTGTGTGTGTGTGTATATATGGGTATGTGTAGTTTTAGAGAAGACTCCAAACCTAGGCAGGGTTTTACTGGAGCAGCTAAGTGGATGAGGCAAGGCAGTGAGCAGTCAAGGTGGAAGGCACAGGGGGGATCAGAATGAAACTAGGTGACCAGGGTCAAGGGCAGGTGTGCAGGAGATGAGAGCGGGTGAGAGGGGCCTGGGACAGATTGCACGTTGAGCTCAATCTCCAGTGTACTTTTGAGACTCAGATCTGGCCACCTGGGTCCTGCCTTTCTTTATTTTCATGGTCATCCAGGAAGATAGCCCCTCACCACCTACTCACCCCTGAGTTTCATGACTCTCAGTGGGAAAGGGTCTGGGAAATCTAGAACACTTGTACAAATACAATTTTTATAGTCATTTATGGGAAAGGGCAATCCTTGTCATGGTCAAGAAATTGATTCCCACAAAGCTCTAGTGTTGATAACTTTAAGATTTCAGATGCTTCCTATATGTTTGAATGTATTCTTTGGAGAGCAGATGTCACAAGGTCTGGGACAGAGGAAGATGCAAATCTGCTTTTCTTTCTAGGTCATTATCCAGCCTTCACCGGCCTCTCAGACTCTCATGGAATCTCTCTGGAACCAGGAGACTGGAGGCATTGCGATTTTAAGGGCCCAATTCTCCAGGATCATTAAATGCACCACTATTCATCTAAACAATGTTGTTGGCAGATGTGGCCTTGGGAGTGAGGGGCACCAGAACCAATGAGCAGTAGAAGGCTGCATGAGAAGATTCTATCTTAATTGATAGTATCCTGCTTTACTATTAATGTTGTATGCTCACTTCAGCTGTGCTGTAGAGAAGGGAGCAAATAGTTACCAAGTTCTCATGATTTGCCTTCCACTTTACATTCTCTATCCCATATGCTCACCATTGCCAACTGATATGGAGTCATTATTAAGCCCATTCAACAGAATGGGTAACTGAAGAAATTAAAGAACTTATAATGGTCTCTCAGCTAGAAAGTGGCAGGGATGTGATTTATACCTCGAATCTAAGGTCCTTGATTTTTCCACTCTGCCATCCTGCAACTTTCTAGGAAGGCACAAGTCCAGAAAGAATATTTTCTGCAATGTTCCATCCTGTCCTCTGTGGCACCCATCTGGGAGCCCAGAAGCAGCCTGTCTGTTTTGGGGAACAGATGTGAGCTGGAGAAGCAGTCTCTCACTTTCTACTTCTATAAGGAGGCTACACAGCCCCTCTCCTGGTGTTTTTCCAAGCCTCTCTCTCCAATCTTTCTCTAATGTCTGAAATTCTGTTTGCAGGCATCAAACTTGTTCCATAAGTGAGAGAAAAGGCCAAGGGAGGAACCAGTCCTGTAAAAGAAGATAAATGGCTGTATATTAACATAAAATTAGGACTTATTTCTAGGAGATGCTCTCCTGGAAGAAATTCTAGACAGGAAAGTGATTTGGACTGAAGGGACCAAACCTCTTATGTAGGAATGTTTCTTTCAGAAGAGAATTGGTGCAAACAGGAGTGGCTGGTGATTGACAAGACAGACTCTTCCCATTTTTACAACTCTGCCACCTTGGGAAAACAAAACGAAACAAAACAAAACAAAACAAACCTTGTACTTAGGCTCCTGGTATTTAGTTAAGCCAAAGGTATAATATGTTGTCAGCTTCCATTCATCTGTGATCACTATGACCTCCAGATCACCTTCTACTGTCCACCTTCATTGCCCTTCACCCACAGACACTCACAGATGCTTAGCAGTCAGGAATGATGGAAAGAAAGTAGGCTATGCATTGCTGTTCTTTCCCCTTCTGTGCTGATCACCCTGGACCAGTTGTCAACGGCCCTCCTATCACTCACATTTCCATGGTAAGGAGTTTGGTAATTTATCATCCATGTATTTTAATCAGAGCAAGAGATGCCTGGAGTGCATTTCATCAATCTTGAGGGAGGAGAGGTTTGACCCCCAGTGCTTCCTGCACCCCCTGGTCATGTGACTCCATGATGGATTATACAAGGTAATGTGGGGTAATGGGAAGGTGTCTCACCAGCTCACAGAGGGATGTGGTAACATTACATAGGCTCCCTGGGCCTTGGCCTCCTTCTTTCTGCACCAGGGACACTGTGCCTCCTTGGAGGGCCATCTAAGCACTGGCACATGGTTGGGGCAGAACAATTTTGGGTTCCTTACCTCTTCTTAGTTCTTGTTTTTAAAGCACTTACTGCTCTTTTTCCTCTGCAGCCATCATATTCTTGTCCAGCTATCCTGCTCTGTTTTTGTTGGGACAATGCAGAGCCTTTATCCACTTCAGATTACTCCCACCTGGTCTTGGCAGTCCTATGTCTACACTGCTGTTTCAGCCCCAAGAGGGAACCCCCATACTGGGAACCTACTTTGTACCAAGTGTGTTACATAAATGATCTTATGTAAACCTCCATGTAGTCCAGGAAAGTAGGCATTGTGCCCAATTTAGAGGGAAAGGATGGAGTCTCAGAAAGGCTAAATGATTTCCAAGTGATCACACATAGTCAAGAAGGATGTAAATTCAAGTATAAATCTGAGAATGCCTGACGATTAGATGCCTGGATGACAGGTGCTGTGACTTCCTCTGATCCCAAGGGCTCCCCTGTTGGTGGTCATTTGAGGAAGGGCACTTTCCTAGGAGAAATGGGGCAGCTTCTGTTGTTGGTATCTTTGCCTCATGCTTCAGGTAATAAAATCTTTAAATACTTGAAATAACCAGTCTCCTCACTTCATCCTTCTGCCTTCCTAAAAACAATAAAAAAAAAAAAAATAGCAACATGCATTCTGATACCTCTTTCTTGTTGACATGAGGCTCTTCCCTTTTGGCAGAAGTGGTGTATGGACAGTCTTCACACTATTTGTATGAGGCTTGTTTGGTTCTATTCCAAGCTCTGGGCTGGAACTGCGGACATGGTTCTGTTACTCTAGGACTCCCACGCCTGTGGCAGTGGCAGACACATATCAGATAATCCTAAGAAGATAGTTTCAAAGGAGGCAAAGGCTCAGGTTCAGAGGAAGGCCAGCCTTTTCATAGTTAGGTAAGAAGCAGGGTTTGTCATGGTAATATGTTTCTGTGGGCACCTATTGCAGCCAGGTGAAGTGTAACACTGAAGTTTGGTGGAAAGGGCTTGAGGTGGGGCCACCTGCTTTTGAATACCCTCTCTAGCCCTACCTCTCATAAGCCTGAGGAATCTGGACAATTCACTTAACTGCTCTTGGCCTCAGACTCTTTATTGGTGAGTAGAATCAAAGAATGCTTTCAGAGTGAAGGCCTAGATAAACTGATTCCTGGAGGTTCTTAGCACATTGCCTGGAACATGAGAGATTACCCCGAGGCTCAGTTTACCATTTAGTGTTTACCTCTAGTTTATGCCTTTACCTTCTTCTTCCCATCCAGAGAGACTTGAAGTTTCCCTGAGTGCTTGGACTTTATGTGCATTCGATAGTGACAGGCATTGTTTCTCTTTCCACTGAAGACCTATACATGTTTGTTGAATTCTACCTTGTGACAGTTTGTTTTCTGAGAGGCATTAGTTGGGGCACGATCTTTTGAATCATCTTGATGGGATGACTAATTTCTGATGGATCACCAATTTCTATTGGGCTGTTCCATACCTGATGGAATGGCCAGAGTCTGAAGGTATGGCCAATTCTTAATGTGAGATCTAGTTGGTAGGAGGCCAGCTCCCGGCGGGAGGGCTAATTTCTGCTTCAAGAAAGGGCAACTCTCATTATTAAACATCTATTATGCACCTGCCCTAGGGAATGTATGAATTATATGGGATTTAAAGCACTCCATGAAACCAGCTCATGGATGGCAACGGTGAACACCCTGGCTTCTAATGTTATATTACCTGGCTTAAATTTTACTGTTGCCACTTCAAGCATGTGATTTAACCACTGTATGTCTCTGTGATTATAGTAGAATCTCCATGATAGGGGAGGAATTTTCTCCTGCCTCATAGTACAGTAACATTTAGCTGCCCTTATTTTTGTCCATATCTTGTAGACAGGGAGAACAAAACTTGGGAACTGATGATGAGGGAGTCTTCCTCTTCCAAGAGGAAAACTCAAATTTAAATCTTGCCTGAGATCCTGTTCTGGATCTCAGAATTGTCCTATATTCATTTTCAGTTCAAACCAGCTCTTTGCAATGTGAGTACATAAGCCTCCCACTCAATGGGAGTGATGCCCATGGGGCCATCCTGGGTACAGATGACACTGAGATCAGGGTAATGGCAGGACCATGGTAGACCTTTCCTAAGTATAGACTGCTAAGACCCCCACAGAAAGAAGACCCCACTAGTGGGGAGGGGAAGAGTTCAGGGTCTTCATAGGTTTCATGGACAGAAGCTGAGCTTAATGATGCCAGTTTGCTGTATGAGAAGTGAGTTATGACCATCCATTGCTAAATAACAAGCTCCTTGCCATAAAAGTGACTCTAGCTCTTATACATTATCTCTTTTCATCCCTTTAGCCATGCTAGGGAGGTATTAGAAATTCACATCCTGCCTTATAGCACATGTTGGCAAAGGCAAGATTTGAACTTAGGTTTGTTGGACTCTTTCACCTGTGTTCCCCTTACACCCATGCTGCTCTTCTCCTTGAATATAGGAGTACAGGGCCATCAGAGGGCCAGGAGAATGTTCTGACATGAGATGAGAAAGCCATTGTCAGCATATAGTTCATGATCTCAGTAATTACCAATTAGGTAGATCAAGACTCCATAGTAAAGAAGTGAGATTGGGCCTGAAAGTCCAGAAAAGCTGGATGAGGGCAAGATTGATGACCACAGGCTTTCTGGAATGCTACTATACTGGTAGCCATACTACCCACATGGATAGCAGTGGGAAGGTGCTCTAGGAACCTGACTATCACTCTTATTCTCAAATAGCCAGGTCAGGTCAGCAGCTCTCACACTCTCTGGCACCACAGTCAGAACGTTCCTAGACACCTATACTTGGATTCTCCTTCAATGCCAAAGCCCTGGCCTTGACCCACCTTTGGTCAGGGAATCACCTATTTGTGGTAGGGGAGTGAGTAGATAGCGGTCTTGAGACTCAGCAGAAAGCTATAGACTCTTCCTAGGGAAATATACTTCCTCATAAATGTTACGCACGATTTGAGAGGGTATCTGTGTCCCATGGGATTTCTCCATCAATACCAAGAAAGTCTATAGATTTGGTTATAAGCTTTGCATTAAACTAGTAGGTTGTACTGGTGGTTGAACAGGAGTAAATGGGAACAAACAGTTTCATGTGCAGTAATAAATAAACATAAAAATAGATAAAGTACCTCATACAAAACAAGAAATGTGCAGTAGCTCTGAGGAAAACTTCAGAATCTTACGGTGAAGCAACAGTACAGCTGTGAATATATTCTTGGATGCTGAGAGTCAACATTTAAAAATGTAAATCTTCCCACTATTCATCATTAGATTCCAAGCAATCCTAACTGGTCAAATTTAGGTGTTTAGGTGTGAGAACTTTCAAAAATGATGCCAGGTTTCATTCAGAACAGAGACTGGCAAACTATGGCTTAACAAATCCAGCCCACTGTTGTTTTGTAAATAAAGTTTTGTTGGAATATAGCCATACTCATTTGTTTACATATGACCTGTGGCTGCTTTCCAGCTACACAGGCTGAGTTGAGTAGTTACTGCAGAGACTGTATTACCCACAAAAAGCCTAAAATAATTACTGTCTTTTTAAGAGAAAGTTTGTAGACTTCTGACCCAGAAAATTAAACACATAGAAATATCTATGAAAACATAAGAAAAGGTTGATATGGGCAGACTAGCCTTACCACATTTCAAAAGATTTCATAAATACATACTATTTAAATTATACATACTATTGGCATAAAAAGAGAAAATTGTTCAGTGCAGCAGAGGGTGCAGAAATAGGTCCAAACATTGGGCGAATTTACCTCTCGTATATGATAGAATGACATTTCAGATTGGCAAGATAGGATGGACTATTCAATAATCTGTGTTGATATCTAGAAAAAGGAAAAAAGAATCTCAGTTCTATCTTCATGTCTTAAATGAAGGAAATTCTAGATGAACACAATATTAAATGATGATCAATGGAATCCTAAAAAGGCTACAAGGAAACAAAAGCTTCAAAGGAAAGAAGGTTCGTGTATTTTACTTAAAAACTTTTTTTTTAAAGCCTATTCAGTAAATTTACTATCGTGAAGCCAAAAGGCACATGAGAAACAAGACAAAGTAACCTTGTCCTGGAAGACAGAGTTTGAATGCAAAGAGAACCAACAAATCAATGAGAAAATAATAAAACAACCTAATAGAAAGTCAGTGAAGAGCATCAAAAGGCAGTTGAGACATCCCCAATAAAGAAATGAAAAATAGCAAATAAACATATGGAAAAATGCTCATTCTTCTGTTGATTAAAGAAGTGTAAATTAAAACAACTCTGATATATCTTAATTTACCTGTCAGATTAGCAGATTGCCAAAGAGATGGAAAGTGTCAAGGGTGTGTGGAAACAGACATTTGCATACACAGTTTGAAAGAGTAATTGCAGTCTTCTCAGAGGGTAATTTGACTGCACTTATGAACACCGTAGTGCACCCACACTCTGACCTGGCATTGCCATGCTTAGAAGATTATCTTACTGGTGTGCTCAAACACACAAAAATACTTGGAAGAGGAGATTAATTGCACATTGTTTGTATTAGTAAAATAATGGGAAATGACCTGAATACCCATCATTAGGCTTTCATTGTGTCAGTATTTCTCAAACCTGAGTAGTGTATTGATTCCAGTTAAGGGAAAAAGAAATTCTCAGAAACCCTTTCTGTTGCGTTTAATTATTTTTATTATGATGTTTCTCCAAAATGGGGATCTACTGAAATAAGGACAAACCTCATAGGTTCATAGTTCTTATAATTCTCTAAGTCAAAATCAAATGTATAAATTACATACAAATATAAAACCAATAAAATTCAAGTTAACAGTACTCAGTTCGTTAAGATGAGTGGTCCAATCTGCTAAAACGGAAGTGTGGCTGTTAACAGTGGAGTTGTATAGACATGGATTCAATTTTACATACAAAATTCGTACTTTCAGTTCAATACCTAATGAAAGGAAGGCCTGCTTCCTTAAATGGACTTTAAAAACTGTATTAATACATTCAAGCTTTGCCTGCCTGTTTGTTCAGGCTATTTGGATCCATGATTAACAAAACCCTTCAAATGCTGTCATTGATAATCTCAGGAAGCGACCCAGTTTCTTTGGAGATAAAGTTAGCCTCGTGGCTTATTGAAATGGGTGTTAAATAGTATTTAATCTAATTATCACAGGACCTGAGGGCAGAAACATTCTTTCTGGGGTGTTTACTGCCTTGTTTGTTGCTAATGAGTTGAGGCATGCTGTCTGGGTACAGGCTCTGTTTTTGCCTCTTCTACTGGGAGGCAGGGGGGATCTCAATGTTCCCCCTTGTCTCCTTTTTTTTTTTTTTTTTTTTTAAATTTATTTTTTATTTATTTTCAGCATAACAGTATTCATTGTTTTTGCACCACACCCAGTGCTCCATGCAATCCGTGCCCTCTATAATACCCACCACCTGGTTCCCCCAACCTCCACCCCACCCCCCGCCCCCGCCACTTCAAACCCCTCAGATTGTTTTTCAGAGTCCATAGTCTCTCATGGTTCACCTTGCTTGTCTCCTTTTAAATTACTCTGAAATCTTTGTTTCCGGGGACTGTCATGATGTGGTGGACCTTTGCTTGCCATGGCTCTCCTGGTAAATACAGACGACATGTAGCAACCTGGGGTGGTTCTTGCTAGAAGGTAGTCATCGGGACCGTTCAAAACATGGCTTTTACTTGCTTTACTCAGGGGACAGCATCAGAATGAAAATGCAGGATCAGCGAAGTCCCAGCAGACCCCAGGCTCACCGGAATGTGGTGAAATTTGAAAGCAAGATGGGATTGGGGAGTGAGAGGAGCATGTGACTCCAAAGTCACAGTCACAGGATAGGCTTCCTGGGAAGGCTTGTAAAGTGTCTGTTGACAGTGTACCTGAGCTTTGGAACAGGACCACGTGGGTTCAGGTCTGCCCTTGGCTACCTACTTACCAGCTGACTGGGCTAGGGCTTGCAGCACAGTGAGTGCCAGAGGTAGCTCTGTGGGCATTTGGGTCTCAGCTCAGGGCCACTCCACTCCTTCTGCCAGGCCTAAGGGACCGCCCCCCCAACCTCCACCCACCCAACCCTGCTTCTGAGGTCACCAGGTCTCCTGCCAGTCAGGGTCTCCTGAGGCAATGGTCAGAGGCAGCAGAGGGATGGGGGAGAGGTGCTCCAGGGCTCTCCTTAGAGATGGGATGACGCAGCTCTGGGCTGTTAACTAGGTGTTGGCAGAGAGCATTTAAGCTTTTAAAATCCTTACATCAGATGTTTTCATGCACTTCCCTGCCGAGAAGTGCAAAGGGTGCTTGGTTTAACTGTGGTTATTTACAGCCCAAAGAAAGTGGCTGGCAGTTCGAGGGAAGCCAAGGGTTTTATTTCTCACTCTTGTTTTCCATTTCTCTGATTTATGGTCCTTAGGCCTGCCAGAGCCTGACAGAGCTTGCCTGAAACGCTTGAACTTGGTCCACTCCAGCCCTACCCCCTGTGGAAAGTAGGCCCCCTCTCTGGAGGCTCTGTCCTCCTAAATTTCCGGCCCTGGGAACACCAGCCCCAAAGCTCTTGCCATGAAAACTGATGCCAAAGCTCCCTCTTGCTGTTGGTTTTCTCCCATCGGCCATTTGACCTCTGATTTTCCTTAGGTAAAATGTTTACTTTCAAGAAACGCCACTTCCGCTCAGGGCTGTCATTATCCATTTTTTACTTGATTCTTTGGCACTTGAATATCTGCTGGGGGAGTATATTTTTTCACCTTGCCTAGCCCCGTCCATGATGGTATCAGTCAGAAGACCCAGTTTGGGGTGTACATTGGCCTGGGTGTTGACCAAAGGTGCCTGTCCCTATTGGGCAGCTCCTCGACAGCCTGGACATGCACAAAAGTTTCCACCCTGGGTGGAAATGGTCATGTTCTTGGTATGTGGGAGGCATTTCATGAATGGCTGCTAGGGGAATGGAGGAGTGAGGGATCGCCGGTTTTCTGGGCCTGGCTGCAGAAATGCAGGGCTGTCTCCCTGCCCAAATGGGTACTTTGAGTTGTGTTCGTAGAGGTGCAAAATTAATAATACTCAAAGTAATACTCAAGGTACCTGGGCATGCACTTTGTACCAATCTCTTCTAATGCACATGCCCACCTTGTAAAGGAGGTACTGCTATTACTTCCATCTTACAGGGTGAGGAAATAGAGGCACAGAGGCGTCAAGCAATCGACACATAGTCCCAAAGCTAGTTAGTTGCTGGGATGGCAGGCAAGCTCAGTTCCATTTGACCCTCTACTCTGCACTTATGGCCACTGTGAGATGCAGTCTTCTTTCAGATCATGAGTCTCTGTGGACAGTAACAGCTCTCCTGGTAGAGCCCGCAGGGTTTTCTTCTGACCCCCCTGGAGCAGCTTCCCTGGCTTCCCCAGTTGGGGGAAGTTTTCTGCTCTGCTCTTCCTGACTGGAACGCTTGCTTGCCCCGAATCTCTTTCTGATACTTTTCATGGACAGAAGTCTCTCCCCTCATTCTCATCTTCCTGGATGAGAGCCTTGGCCTTCCTGGAGCAGAGGCCAAGGCTTCCAACTCTGGGAACCCCAATCATGCCCTGTCATGCGAGAAGTTTATCATTTTTTGAAGATTTTATTTATTTCTTTAAGTGAGAGAGCAGGAGCGAGTGGGGGAGGAGCAAAGGAGGGGGGAGAGGGAGAGAATCTCCAGCAGACTCCCTGCTGAGCATGGAACTTGATGTGGGGCTCGATCCCAGGACCCTGAGATCAGGATCTGAGCCAAAACCAAGAGTCGGATGCTTAACCGGCTGAACCACCCAGGCGCCCTGAGTTTATCATTTTTATTAGCCTTTTCAAAGAGCCTATTATTGGCTCTCTTGACCTTCCCTAAATTATGCTTATTATTTCATTAATGTTTATTCCTTTCTTTTCCCTTTGGGTTTATTTTACTCTTCTTTTTCCAGTTCAGAGAGATGGATGTTTCAGCTAATTAATGTTTGTTCTTCCTTCACACAAGGCTCTAGGTTTTCCTCTAAATTCTGCTTCAGCTGCATCCTGGAGGTTTTGCTGTCTGTATTTTTTATATCCTCAAATTCAAAATATTTTCTGCTTGTATTGTGATTTCCTTTTTGATTCATGGATTATTCAGAAGTGTGTTTCTTGACTTTTAAACACATGGGGGGGATTTCTGTGGTTTATCCTTTGGTGATTAATGTCTCCTGAAGTACTGATACTCTGACATCAGGGACAGGCTCCTGTTGACCACTCCTGATCCTGTGGCAGGAATGGACACCCCTTCACTCCCTGCCTTGTACCAGCTTTCACTAATGCAAAGTACCCTCTCCAGACTGCCTGGGTGAGTTGTGAAAACAAACTCGGTCTCTGGTCACTGGCTTTCTTCGCTTCAGCCACCTACCACAAGGAGCAATGTCCTACAGTCAGAGTGGCAACAATGACTTCTAAAAATGCAAAAATAGCTTGAAGGAAGGGTCTGCCTTGGGATCTGAGTGACATGTCATTTGAGCAGCTGATGGATGTCAGCGCCAGCCTTCCACACTCCGCTTGATGGGCAGACCTGTCGGCAAGTGGCTCCTTTATGATTCCCATCATAAAACAGGCCCATCTGGGTGGTTCATCCTTAGCAAATATTAAGGAGAAAAATGAAGACACTGGTCATTATTTGGCACACAGGTTTTCATTATTGTGTTGTTCCCCCAGCATGTTTTTCTCTGCCCGCTTGGAGGTAATCTCTTTGCTGTCAAATTACTCAAGTGAGCCAGAGAGAGAATTTGCTCCAGCACATATCCTTTCCAGAGATCATCAATAAATAATAAATAAACTGGAGAGTTTCTAGAGCTTTCTGTTTTATAATGAGGTCATTTGAGCTTGAAGTAGTAGAGGGTAAGTTCTTTAAGGAGAGCTGGAGAGAGGATATGGTCCAGAGATTCTAAGTGTTAGGGACCTAACCTGCCAGGTGTCAGTTCTTTAAAAGGCTTTATCTTGGTGGAGTTTGCTGTATCCACAATTGGCCGAGTGCTGGGGCAGGCTTCCGGCAGCTGATCCCAGCTGCAGGGCTGTCCCCAGGGAAGATGGCCCCAATTGTCATGGAATCTTCACTTGCTTGAAGGGAGCTAGGCAGCCAGTTTTGTTTCTGCTGTTGGTTCAGAGGGTGTATGGGGTGGGAGTGACTGTTCATTGTTTCATTGTACCAGGTGGTGGGAATTATAGAGGGCACAGATTGCATGGAGCACTGGGTGTGGTGCAAAAATAATGAATACTGTAATGCTGAAAATAAATAAAAAACAAATAAAAAACAAAACAAAACAAAAAAATAGTATTTTTTTCCATACAAAATTAACACATGAGTTAATTAATCCTGGATAGCCCTCCTACAATTTCAACATTTGTAGATAATCACTTCAACTTTCTTCTTTTTTTTTTTTTTTAAAGATTTTATTTATTTGACAGACAGAGATCACAAGTAGGCAGAGAGGCAGGCAGAGAGGAGAGGAGGAAGCAGGCTCCCTGCCGAGCAGAGAGCCGGATTCGGGACTCGATCCCAGGACCCTGAGATCATGACCTGAGCCGAAGGCAGTGGCTTAACCCACTGAGCCACCCAGGCGCCCTCACTTCAACTTTCTTAAGTACTTTTTTAAAAAGACTTTTCTCAAGGAAAAATATATTTGTACAAAATGGATCTTACCATATGCATTTTCTTTTGAATCTTACATTTTCAAGTATGTAGTGGGGCCATATTTCTTTGTTAGTACATATTCTGGTATAGTATGTTAATGACTGCATTGTATTTCATCATATGAATGTACCATAATTTATTTAACCAATATTATATTGTTGGGCTTTCTCTCTCTCTCTCTTTTTTTTCCTTTTTGTTCTAACAGTGCTGTAATAAACAACCTTAGAACTCATTTGATATGCACATCTTTACTCTATAAGTTATATTTTTAAAAATTTATGTATAATTTATATTATATATTATATGTATTTTGTATTTATATAAATATATATAAATACTTATATAAATATATATTATATGTATAATGGGTCAAATGATAGGCCTTTTTAATGCTTTTGATCTGCAATGCCTGAGAGCATTCCACTAAATCTGAACTTGTCATGCTTTCACTCATGTGGTGTGAGTGTGAATGGGAAGGGTCCTTGTGTTCTCTATTCCCAATATATGACATAACAGGCAAAAATGGGTGCATCTTCCCAGGGCTGGTGGGTATACATGTCCAGAGCACAGCTTCACCATAACACCTAACACTCTCAACTGAACCTATTTACTTACTCTTCTGTCTTTCCAGCTGTATTAGAGGCTACTTGAGATGAAGCATTCCTTTTTTTTTTTTTTAAGATTTTATTCATTTATTTGACTGGGGGCGGGGTGGGACACAAGGAGGGGGAGTGGGAGAGGAAGAAGCAGTCTCCCTGCAGAACAGGGAATCTGATACGGGGCTTGATCCCAGGACCCTGGGATTATGACCTGAGCTGAAGGCAGATGCTTAATCAGCTGAGCCACCCAGATGCCCCTGAGATGAAGAATTTTTATTTATCTTTATAACTCCAGTGTCTGGTAAATAGCAGGATCTCATTCATTCATGCAGTAAGTATTTATTGAGGGCCAGCTATATGCTGGGCACTCTTCTAGGCACTAAGGATACCTCTGTGAGCATCCCTGCTCTCATGGAGCTTGCGTGGAAGTACATTCATGTGGTCAGTGACTGCCCCCCCCCACACACCCTCTCCCCTGCAGTGGCTTCTCCACCCTTCAAGGCACAGCTTCTCTCTAAAAATGTCCCTGATCCCTCTGGGCCACACTGTGCTGCCTGTGAACTCAACAACAGAGAATGCCTGCATGATTTATTTGGCACTTAGCCTATGCAGTGTGAATTGTTTTCTGTATGTTTATAGCTCTCTCTGGCCTCCCCAGCTTGACCGGGGACACCTTGAAAGGTGAGAACACCATGAAAATGGAAACCACAGTTTTTGCATCTGTGGGTTTACAGCTCCAAATGCTGCCTTACACAGAGCTGGCTTAAGGGTGATGCTATGCACACCCAGGGAGGCCCAGCTGGGTACCATGCTTTGGAGCTCCAGGTTACCTGTCTTCTCTACTCTGGCTCCCCAGCATTTGATGCTCAAGTTGCATTTCCCACCTTGAACTCACAAGGACAACTATCTCTAAGATGAGTAGAAAAGGCCAAATTCATTGAGAAGGAAAGCACAGAAAACTTATTAGAACCAAGCTTAAGCAAAAAAGTGTGTCTAATCAATTATACATAGTGATCATGAACCTGAAGTTTCCTTAGACAGCCATGGGGAGAGCAGGAGAAGGGCTTGCCCTGCCTGTTTGGTAAGCTTTCCTGTAAATCCCATTGTGCTGCAGTGGGAGGAGTTTGTTGCCCCCCCACCCTTTATTTAGAGGAAAAGGAAAAAGCCCACTCTGTCCTCATGGTTTGAAAATACTCCACCCTGAAATACTCTTCCATCTACTGCCACAAAGCCCTTTCTTCTTGTGTCCTTTCATCCCATATCAAATGCCTACCTAGCTGTAGCTGCCAGCATTTGGAGTGGCTGACTTGCTCCTCTGCTGAGACGTAACTGTTTGATGATTTACGTGTGGACTCTCCTAGAATCCAATCCGGATTCGATGGTGATTATTAAAGCTCGCAGCTCCATCTCAGGGGAAGTGGTTGGAACTGGAGGCAAATGAACCTGCTCTGAGAAGTTGTTAGGATTAGTTGAGAAATTCCCCTGCAAAGGAGAACTTTAATTTTGGGTAACTGGGGTGAAGAGGAAGGAGGGACAATGGAAGGGGGAATGTAGGGATAACTGCGTATGCTAGTGGCATCTGGGGACTCCTTGCAGCCCACGTGAGGTCCGTCTTCTGGACTCACAAAACACCATCCCCCATCCTCTTGCTGATCAATATCAGGAGGGGCTCGCAGCAGCCCCCCCGGTGATGAGCTCTAACCCTCAACTTTGCCCCTGTGTTTGGTTTATCTCCTCAACAAGGTGGTAAGCACAGAGACACAGAAGTAGTTTTCGCTGATTGGTTGATTTAAGAGTCGGTAATTAGAATCTGAAGCTACCCAATGCACACTATCTGTCTGATGGTTTAGGGAAGATGGTTGGGGCAGAACTGACCCAGAGTTTTGCCCACATGGAACCAAAGTGTGATACAATATACTGCTGGTAGCACTAGAAAATTAAAGGTGACTTTTCAATCAAGATTGCAAGCTGACAGCCGCCTATCTGAGGAGCTCCAAGTAATGAGCATGTTGTCTCCAACAAGGGGCCTTGATGACTGATAGGTGGGAAGCTGTACCACAGCCTGGAATTATTATGCTCACTCACAAAAGAGGGCGAGTGACAGCACGGTGATCTATGAGTGCTGTCTGTGGGGTTAATGGTAAGCTTTCCCGCTGCTAGTGGTCTATAAAGAGAGCGAAGAAGAGGGAAATGGTGCGGGGGAAAAATCAATAGTATTAACAGAGTCATGGTAATAAATGCAATCATTTATTTCTGTGATGGCTTTTATGGAACTGGTTATGAACTCGATACTTCTTTTTAGTTTATAGGTTGGCGAGAATGGGAATTTGGGGGGAAAACTCCAACTTTCTGTTAGACACAGCAGCCATATTGAGTCAAATAAAGCTTATCTTCGTAGCCTTTAAACGGGTGAACTGAGAAACGAAATGTATATGCAGATGGAAGAAGTCAGGGAATACTGGAGATAAAGTGTGATCTTTAATGTCAGAAAGACCTGTTTTTTGAATCCTGGTTCTGTTTGTTATTAGCTGCATTACCATTGGCTAGTTTCCTCCTCTATATAACAGGATAAGTATATCTCACTAGCCAGGCTGGTTATAAGGCTGAAATAACATCATGCATATTTGTAAAGGCGTCCAGCACTGCACCGACTAGGCAAAAGTTGCTCATCAAACCATGGCTATGATTTGCTGACGCCTCATCATCATCTTCCTTCAAAGGCATCTGTGTGCATTATTTCATGATTCATTACAGTCACCAGTTCAATGGCCTCTGGGCCACAGGCCCAGGAAGACTAGTATAGTGTATGTGACTTTCTGAATCTGTTGATTCACAATAATTACAAAAGTTAAGGAGTGAGCTCAGATCTCTAAGAAATCTAGAAAGTCCCTTCAAACACAACAGTAAGCCCTGGAAATACCCAGGCAGAGGTAGAATGTTCATATAACACGGGCACTATAGAAAAGGTAATTAGGATGGATGGAAAGAGAAATAAGAGTTATATATAGATTGTTATTTTAAAAATAAAATTTGAAGGGCATCTGGGTGTCTCATTCATTCAAGTGTCCAACTCTTGATTTTGGTTTAGGTCATGATCTCAGGATCCTGAAATCAAGCCCTGGGTTAGGCTCCAGCTCAATGGGAGTCTGCTGGAGACTCTCTCTCTCACTCTGCCCCTCCCCAACGTGCACTCATGCTCTCATACTCACTCTCTCTGTCTCTCCCCATCTCTAAAAAAATAAATAAATCTTTAAAAAATAAAGTTTGAATAGTTATTTTTTTTAAAACTGGTAAAAATTCTGAGGAAAAATATATGGGTTTTCAAGTTTAGCTTTTAAAATGGTCCAGAGCATATAAGTTTGAGTATTCTTGATTATTTGAGTTGGTTTTATTATTACTTATTTATTTGAGAGAGAGAGAGAGAGAGAGCATACAAGTGCAGATGAGAGGCAGAGAGAGAGATAAGCAGACTCCCTGCTGAGCAGGGCACCCAACACAGGACTCGATCCCAGGACCCTGAGATCCTGACCTGAGCCAAGGCAGCCGCTTAACCAACTGAGCCATCCAGGTGCCCAGTATTCTTGATTATTTGGCAGGGAGGAATTAACATACACTTACTGTGCCAGACATGTTTATACACATTCTTTTCACAATTCAGTGATATGAGGCATGCTATCCACCTCTTACAGATGGGGAGATTAAGAATAAAATATTTAATGTAGACTCAAGTTGCAGAGCTGTATGAGGCTGGAGTTCACACTCCAGTCTCTTGGTTTTCTTGCTGCCTTATGAAAGAGAGGATATTGACACCTGGGAAATCTTCCTTAAAACTTCTTCCCTTCCTAGACCCAGTGAGAGCACTTCCATAGCCTCTGACTGCAGTTGGGTCTTCTGCCATCACCCCACTTAACTTACTAAATGGTGCTTGTCTGTTCACTAGTTTTTATCTCCAGAATGAACTCCACAGTTGCAAAAACCATGTGCTCATATTCTCTGGACCTCCAGGGCCTTCCTGGGGTAGCTGGTACATATTGGGTGCCCGGGCAACATTGAGTAAATGTTGGAAGACAGCAACCTGGTGTCTAGCTCTCAACCCTTTTCTTTGAGCCACAGTGGGTCTCAACTTTATCTATGCAGTGACCTGTCTGGGTATATGTTCATCCCAACTCAACCTTCTGCCCTTCTCCATGGGTCTTTTTTCGAGACTTAAATGCTCTTCTAGCATATGACTCCTTTGGCCTTCTATAATCCTCAGCTTCTCTGACCCAACCCCAGCTTCCTTCTGGATGTTTCCTCTCTGTCTAGGGTGCTGCCTCCTTTACCAGCTTCCACAAACCCATCTGCCTCTTGAGCTTTTTGGCTGTGGCTGATCATTCCCTACTCACAAAGGCTACAGGAAGCCACCACTACAGACACCCTAAAATCAGTGTTCTCCCACAGAGGCCACGTGATATCCATGGTCTGCCCCAAGAAAAAGAGGAGTGCGGGTATGCCACAGGATAAGTGCAATGATGTGATGGGAGACATTTCAGCCCATTTCCCAGCTGTGGGACAACTAACTCTCTGAGCCTCTTTTTCCTCATTTGTGCAATAAGGTCAAACATCCCTATCAGGTAGTAAATTTACAAAGCGTAACTTTGATTCTGACACTGTGAGAATTCTGGAAGTTCTGTGTGTGCAAATGAGTCTCCAGGGCAGATAGGGGCTGGCTTACTGCCCACATCCTCAGCTCCACAGAATGCACAGTGATCTAAGGGTAGCACAAACACACACTTTCTTTATGGAAAATGGGCCTCCAAAAGAAAGGATGAAGTTTCTGTTGATGACAGAATGGAAAAGATGAAGAGGTAGGAGAAAGTGATGGCTCTCTGCAAGAAAAGAGACATTCAGTGGGGGACATTTTGTACCAAAGTGGCATTTGTCAGTTTGGGTTTTTTCTCCCTTAGGGCAAATCCCTCATGGCTGCCAAGACACTACTAAAAATGAACAATGGAGAAAAGATAGAAAATATAAAAAATGTTGAAAGCATTGGGAAGTTTCATTTGTTTCTTTGTTTGCAAAGATTCTGCTCTTACTGCCAAGGTTGATGTTTCTCCTTCCGCATGTTTGTCGTTAGTATTCTGCGTGAAAAGTTAAACACTTGAAACGGATAAAGATTACCTGCCAATGCTTTCCTCATGAATCAGATTGAAAATGCAAACTGTGACATGAAGCAGAGGCATTTATTTTATTTAGTAGGGAATCGGGAAAGGAAATTGCTGGGCTCCTGCAGCCCCAGGCACTGGTAGGTTACACCAGCAAATTCCTCTCCCCTTTCCCCTGCCTCCGGCTCCACTCATGGCTTTCCCTTCTCTTCCCAGCTGTGCCCCAATATCATGCCATCCTACCTCCGTTAGAAGTACTTCTGAAATCTTCAGAAAGGAAGACTACAAGAATCTGTTTGGGGGAGGGGGTTGAATTTTGTTCATTTTGATCTGCTGGATGTAGCCATCTTTCTGCTCTGGAGATCAGAGAGAGTTGGGGGTTAAATTATTAAGCGCTGTCACCTAATAGCTGTTTGGCGATCAACAAGTTGCTAAATCTCTCTGGATTTAGCATACTTACTTATTGTGATTTTTTTTTTTATATGGAATTGTTGGATTCATTTAACTAACTCTAATGCCCCCCATTGCTCACCACCCTCCACCAGCCTGGAGTTAGTGTCTGGGCAGGGCATTTCTCCCCAGCTCCCTGGAGACTATGAACCTATTAGGAATGCAACACTGACTAAAATCCCTTAAATGGAGCAGCAGCCAGAGGCCAAGGACTGCTCTAGACTCCCAGCAGGTGGGTGCTCAGGGAGCACTGTTTTTGTGCCCCAGGGTAGGAGAGTCATGCAGGAATGTAATCCTGTTTGCTCCTCCTTTAGAGGCATCTCTGTGTAGCACAGAGCCATGGCTAATACCAAGAATGGGAATATTGGTATCCATGTGTCCTGAGCTCAGCAATCTTTTTGAGAATTTTTTTCCCTTCTATCTTAAAAAAAATTTTTTTTTATGTAGTCAACTTTGATCCTCTGCCTCCATTCAGTAAGCGTCAAAGGTAGAGTCTTGATACTTATATTTTTGATGTGACACATAAATCAGAGATCAGCGGGAGACATTCTTCTTTGCCTTTAGAAAGCTCTTACTAAAGGGAAGTGATAGGTTCTCTTGATCTGGGATGTAGACTTTTCATGATGCTGTGTATGTCCCCAAAGGAATAGGAGGTCAAATCCCAATGAATCAGCATAACGGGTGTGCTGTTTGCCTTTCTGTGGCGAAGTGAGTACCTGTGTGTCTTATATTTTCCCTCCTGAGAGGCAGCAACGTGTACTTGCGGCATCACTATCCTGTCCTGGTGACTAAAAGACAGAGAGGTATGTATATGGGGCCAAGAGTGAGGATATGATCATATCAAAAAAATAAACAGCACAGCATCCTTTCCTGCCACCTAAGGAGGTGGCTAGAGTACTGGACAGAGAGTGGAAGGATGGGATTCCTATTCAGTGAAGCCCTTAACAAGCTATGTGAGCTCTGGCAAGTTCTTTAATGTCTGTGGGCTGTCACTAATGTGAGGACTAGGGGTGTATATGGATAAATATGCATTCATACGTATTCCAGCTGCCTGACAAAATCTAATTTCCTACAGTAGCTGAGAGTCTGCCGACATCTGTCAGAAAGCAAGCCCGCAGACAACTGGAATAGAATGTTCTGCTGTTTTTTTATTCTTATTAACATATAATGCATTATTTGTGTTTTATGGTTATTTTATCCAATTCACAGGTGCAAGGAGACCATATTTGAGGTTTGTCTGATCTACTACACAGTACAAGGCACACTGGTGTAGTATATAGCCTATTGGTAATCTTGAGTAAATCCAGAAACAAAATTTCTAGGGAATTTGAGGGAACCCTGAAGGGAGTCCTTCCATCAGATACTTGAATCCCCTCTCCAGTATCTGCAACAAGCATTTTCCACCCCTCCTTACCCACCTTCAGTGATAGGGAAAATGGTACTCTCCTAATGGCCACGTTTTTGAATTAGGACTTTGGCAAACTATGTGTTTGTGTAAGTAGAAGTGTGTGTACTTGCATGTAGTTGGATATATATGAGTAGGGTAATTCATGAATTTGTTTCCAGTGTGTGTGACTGAATCTCCTACCATCTACCTCTCCAACATTTCCAAAGAGAAACGGGATTTTTCTAGGATTGTTAGATATTTTGCATTCTTGCAGCCTCCTTCTACTGGTACAGTTAATTGAGGGTTGATTTTGTTTGCAAATGTTATGCATTATTCATCCAGGGTCTCTGTGGACACCTCATTTCCTGCCTTAGAAAAGAAATCAACAAACAGATGGGTGTCATTGCTGTTGCATTGTTACGCTGAAAGAAAAATGGTGGATTGGAGCATTTTGTTCCTCTGTTTGCACAAGGAGCCTTTTCTTGCCAGCAACTTAAAAGCCTCGCTATCTCCCGGGGAGTTTTTTTGACCAGCATTAGATCTACTTATTTTCCTCATTATGTATATGTAGGTAGGGTTCTTGTATAAGATGATATTCAATACCTAGGGGCATTGTTCAGAGTCTTATCTTCCTGGGACCATCTTCTCTCTGAAGTGGGGGAGGGGGCAGTTGGGCTATGGACACCTTTTGTGAGAATCCAAGTCTTCTGAGTACAAATTACTCTGTCTGGAGAGCAGACACAATGGTGTGGCTAGGTGCTGGGATCTGTCTGGTGAGCTTCAGGTGTTACTTTGATATAGCTGGCTCTCAACATCCCAGTCAGGGCTCTGCTTCCTCTTGTGATCCTTCCTCCACTGCTGTCCTCATTGTCTCACACAAGCCTGAGTAGGTACAGGCTCAATACAACTATGTTTAGTGTAGAGACTAAAAACTTGGCCCCTGAAGACTCCCTAGGACTTGTGGCCTCAGAAGAGGTTTTGAACTATGTTCTTCTGTGTGTAGTTGCCAGATCTTGTGCTTTAGGTCTTTGTACAAGTCCTTGACCAATCATGTTATGTAGAACCAGCTAAAGTACAGATCATTTGTGGTAATTCCTAGAGATCTCCTAGGTCAGATGAGCATTGACCCATTAGTGAGATATATGATGTCTTTATATGTGTCAACCAACCACATATCTATTTTGGAACTTTCCCCACCTATTTATAAAAATATTGTAATAGATTTGGCTTACTATCTTTTGGCCATTTGAATATGCCGGGTCAATAGCAGGAATGGCAAAGGAATTTTCCTCTGGTTTGATAATGCCCCCAACTTAGGTCTGGTTTCTCTGAAGTACTATCTTGAGAAGAATGTTTAGGCTATTATCTCTGTTCAGTGACAATGAATGCTGGAATTGATTAGCAATGTCTGCTGTGGGAATGCACTAGCTGAATGGAGTTGTGTATGCCCCGTCTAGTGTAATTCATGGAACAGAGGCTCTAGAGCTGCATTTCTTTAATTTACATCCTTGCTCTGATACTTCCTGTAGTTGTATGTGACCTTAGGCAAATTGTTTAAGCCCTCTGTGCCTTAGTATCTTCACCTGTAAATTGAAGATATTGATAGTACCAACCTCACAGGGCTTCCCTATGGATTGAATCTCCTAATATGTGTCAAGTGCTTAGAATGATTCCTGGCACATAGTAAGCACAGCATAAGTATTTGCCATGATTTTAATTATTAATGCATACATTTCACTTTCAATATAATGAAGGAATTAAGATTAACCTGGCGTGTTTGTCATTAATAAGTCGATTTTGGGTCTTGGGGATTACCACTTTCTTTTCTTAGGGCATATAAACTGTCTTTTTAACATGTTTCCTGTGATTTTCCGGGGGCATCATTGTATATCTTATAACATGTATTTTTGGATCAGTGCTTTCTCATTTCTTGAAAATTAAGACTTTTGCCATTGCCTTATCTTTAGGTCCTGTTCTTATTTGCTGTTAGTACACAAGTGTCTTTTGCAGATCCCAAGGACATATCAATTGCCATTGTATATCACACACAGTTCTAAGAGCCTCTTATTCATTGTCTCATTTATTCCTCACAATAGCCTTTTCAGGTTGGCATTGTGATCATCTTCATTTTATCAATAAGAGCACTTAAATAAACGCTTAAATATCTCTAGGATTTGGGGAACTTAAATGTCTTGTTTGAGATTACTCAGCGGGCAGATGGTAGAGTTTGAATTCAAACCCAGTCATTGCTCACATGAAAGGCAGTTTGAAGACCTTTTGTCCTTGGAGGAGATCTTAAGAACAGAGGGAAGAGGATTGCCATTGATGTTTAAGACCAAGCAAACAGGAGTTGTAGTGTGCCCATTTTGCCTTTGTTGAGTTAAAGTGAAGGAGGTAGAAAGAAGACCTTGAAATTAGATGAAAATTTCCCAGTAGGTGAAGGAAATGGTCATTGAAATTAGGATAGAGTCCAGGGAAATGGTTAAGGATTAGGCTTATGAGCCAATTCAAGTTTAAAAATATGAAGTACAGCCATGCTTCTTATTGAATTTATATTTTTAAGGTCCTAGGAAAAATTTTTAATAGCCACTGCCCATTTTGTTGTCATCCTTCATTGGAAGGTTCCATTTTTCTACAACCCCAGATTATTCTCTGTGGATATGTCTGTGCTTCTACCTATCCATGACTTCATCCATTTGGTCACCCTTGAGCTAGGTTGTCGTATTGTGGATTAAGAAGTGAATAACATGGAACCCTGTTTTGTCGGAATGTACTTTCAAAGTTAAGCAGAGGAAACAAAAATTTAAACATACCTACATGATTAAGTTGAGGCTTATATAGAGATCATCATTAGCTTCTGTGGATTCCCCAAAGGGGACACCTAACCCATCCAGAGATGAGAGAGGAATGTTACTGAAAGCTTCTCACAAGAGGAAAGTTTTGAGTTAAGCAGGTAAGGTAAGTCATTTGTATCAGGAAGGAGTTCAAGAAGGCAGCATGTGTCAAGAAGGGACGTATGGTAATGTTTGGAACATTTTACAAACTTTGAAATGTTGGCATGGTAGAGTATAAACTGTTAGGGCTAGACTCAGGCCATATTCCTATGGTCTTAGAGTCCAGGTTAAGGGGTGTAGATTTTAAGGAGTTTGGGACCATTGACCTCTGTGGGCTGGATGGAAGGCTGAAGGCAGGAAAGTTTGGTATCTTACCATCCTTTCATTATACTGTGACATTTCTGACACATCTGATTCTTTTGTGGCCCATTATATTTTCCTCCTAAGAAAATCAGATGCAAACACAATCACTTGGTTAAAATAAATTTAGAACATTTTTATCACAGAAGAGATGGTGCTCTCATAAAAGTCTCTGTCCCACAGGCAACATTTTCTATTAAGAGTGGAAGATTTAACAGATGTCCATTATCTGAGAATGGGATTTGTTCTGATAATGGCCAGACAATGAGTTCCAGACACAGTTTATAATCCAGAGTCTCCTTTATTCTTGCACAGAACACATATATCAAGTTTGACTTTTATGTGACACCTGGACATGCCATAACTTGTTGGGGGAGACATTTTTCTGAAAATCTTATATTTTTAATCTAGAATACAGCTGAACCACAATCCTCCCACTTCATTTTGTGTTTGTGTCTACCAAGTCTACACTGATATTCAAGGTCATTTGAGCTGACCTTCATAGAATTATAACTGAAGAAAAACAAAGGAAGCCATCTCTCCATGACAGCTATCACTTGGCCCACTCCTATCACTTCCCCTAATCCCATATTTTTCTAACCCAATTTTTCTGAGGTTCCTGGGAGACTTTCAACACCAGGATGGCTTGACCTTTCCAGTGGATGTGGTAATGTCATGCATAATCCCTGGGTCTCTTCCTGAACTATTTGGGAGAGGCCTTCACAGCTTGCAGTAGAATATTTGAGGCAAAACTTACAAATGAGATTTCATTGGTGCTTGCTCCATTCTCCTATTTGTTCAGTCTCTTTAGGTTTTCCTGGAGACCTGTCCTTTTAGAGGCTACTCATGTACAACATAGCCTGAACTCATAAGTTGTTTCGCCCTGCTCTCTGCTCACCCTCTCACCTTGTGTTCCGTTTGCCCAGACCTCTTAGGATTCTTAGTTGGGGGCTTGTTTTCCCATGTGTAGGCTTGTGTCACCCTTCAGAAATAAAACTTGGTCCTTCTCTTCTTTTTGGGTTGACCCCTGACTTCCCTTCTTGGCTACGGTTGAAATTGAAATTCGACCTTGGATGATGTGGCCTCTGAGTGCCCTGATTTAAACACTTAGATTGCTACCCTCAGTGCAGGTCCTTGAGTGTATACCCCAACCCTCACTTCTCCTGGAGGTAACTGGTCCCAGGATAGCCCTCCAGGTATGTCCAATGGAGAAATGAATGTTAGTTCAATAGGTTGTCAACACCCAGAACATTGAAAGAGAATTGAAGCCCTGTATTTTCAAGTCAGCTTTATTTGGTGGCCTTCCCTTTTAGCTTCTTAAAATAATAAATCTGCTCCATGCAGTATAAATGGGGAAAAAAACAAAAATAAAACAAAGCCATTATCAATGGACGGACAAATGCAGGTCAAGTACTTTCTGGTGTCTGGCATAGTGTCAGGTGATACAGGGGAATAGTGAGATGAAGTTATGATGCCTTTGCTCTGGGAACTGAAGTCTTATCAGGAACACAACAGTAGGGGCACCTGGGTGGCTCAATGGGTTAAGCCTCTGCCTTCGGCTCAGGTCATGATCTCAGGGTCCTGGGATTGAGCCCCATATCAGGCTCTCTGCTCAGCAGGGGGCCTGCTTCCTGCGCACCCCACCCCCCAGCTGCCTGTCTCTCTGCCTACTTGTGATCTCTCTCTGTGTTAAGTAAATAAATAAAATCTTAGGGGAAAAAAAAAAGGACACAACACTAACACAGGGAACATAATTAGGGAACAGCCACAGAAGTCTTCTGGAGGAGGTGAAGCTGAACATGATCCCTAAAGGATAGGGCAGTCTTAGTCTTGAGAGAGAGGTAAAGTTTCTGAAGGTGTAAGGGCCTATTTAGCCAGAGCGGCCCCACCTCGGTTGAACAGCCATTTTGTTGTTTATGCAGTAAAACTTAAATTGACCCTGCCCCCCCCCCCCAGGGGAACTTACTTAAAAGCAAGTTGGGGAAACCAGTCCTAGGTAACAAGGCCCAAATACAAGGATGGGTCAGGTCAGGTGGAGATAACAGCCTGAATGCAAGGATGAGTTGGGTCAGGTGGAGACATCCAATTAGTAAAGCATGCATACTGTCTCCCTAGCTACCAAGGAGAATGGCCCTGCCCTTGGGGTGCCTTTTGGGCACCCATTCTGACTAAGGTGATAGGCTAATTCAGATAGCTATTATGGGGTGAATTGTAGTACAATTGGTCACACATGTGACCAAAGCTGCTAGTATGACTGTGCAGCTTTCTCTGTCTATTGCAATCTCACTGACCTCCTGTGTGTGGCCAGGCTCAACCGCATGGCCTTTACTCTATAAAAGTCGTCCTCTCTGTAAGGGGTGGCCCTGACCTGTCTGTTTGATGGTCGGTTTGATTCTTGATGCTTGGCGCCAAATAAAGCTTTGCTTGACCTTCGCTTTGTATCAGTCTCGCTCTTTTGATCATGGACCCATTATTGGGGGACCCAACATTGGGGACCCAACAAAGGAGGAAATTAAGGCTGAGAGGCAGGCTGGACATAATATGAAAGACAGGAAAGGAGGTGGGAGATGAAACAGAGCTTTGGGATAAGAAGTGGGAGACCCCCAAACACCAGGTTGGAAAATGGGAGTCTGACCCAGACAACAGTGGGGGCCATGCAAGTCAGGTGACCTGGTAGGAGAATCTGGAGCATCACTGGGCTTCTCCTGATGTGGTGGAATGGGCAAAGTAGTGCTCTGTCACTAGCTTTGTTGCCTTGGGCATATTTTTGATCTGGAGCCACTCCCTGGTTCTTGATTTTAAGGGTGGACTGATGACAATAACCTCTTAAGGGAGTTGTGGGGATTGCTATGAATGCCAGGGACAGCATGTTCCCCAACACATAGTCAGTGCTCAATGAACTCTTGATCCTGACAGCATGGGGTAGACTGTGTGCAGAGCAGCTCAGGCAAGGATGAGATAGATCCAGGGTACTGCAGTGACAGGTTGAAGACCATACCTTGGTGATATGACCTGAACACAAGCTCTTTAGCTTTAAGAAAAAATGGTGCAGAATCCAGAGACAAAAAGCAATCTACTCCCCAGCTATGCCGCTCAGACTGTTGGCTTCCAAGGAGCTCTGCCCATGAACAGGTTTTCACATGTTTCACCCACTGGCTATGTCAGCCCCTCAGCTCTGTTTGGGAGAAGGAATTTCTAGTAAACCTCTGAGCCTGGGTGGCATGTATCAGAGAACCCAAGAACATTGCATTACCAAAATCTGTTTTTCAGTTTGAAGACATTTTGAAAATGTTTATGGTGACTTGCTGCACTTCTGTATGAAAGCTCTTTCCTAAATCACCCAGTGAATGAATGAACACATTTCTTTCTTTTTTGTTGTTGAAATGTAAGGAGCGTGGGCCAACCATGATTCCAGGTGGTTCCTCTGAACCAAGCACAAAGCCTCAGAAACAAACACAAAAGGAAGGCTATCCCATTAGGGTTTCTGTTGATGATGGGCTTAAAAGTTATCTTGTGTTTTAAAGTTTTGTTTTGTATTGCCTCATCACACAATAATGCAATTTCCATTTGCTTTGTCTGGTTTCTTCAGTTCTTTTTGGTATACCAGTTCCAAGACCATGCTCAGCCTATAGTAGGTGCTTAGTAAATGTTTATTGAATAAACAAGGATACAATTATTCAAGCCTGGCTGTGCCTCAAAATCACCCAGGGGACTTTTTAAAAATTAATTAAAAAAAAAAAGGATTTATTCATTTATTTGAGAGAGAGAGGGGAGGGAGTGAGGGGAGGAGCAGGGGGAGGGAGGGGGAGGAGCAGAGGGAATCTTCAAGTTGACCCCTCCCCCCAAGGAAGTGCGGAGTGCAGAGCCAGACATGGAGTTTGATCCCATAGCCCATGTGATCATGAGCTGAGCCAAAACCAAGAGTCAGACCTTCAACCAAGCGAGCCACCCAGGTGCCCCACCCTGGGAACCTTTAAAGTTAGAGTGTGTCCTGGGCTTCCTTCCTGCACCCTGGATGAGCTATTCCCTCAGAGTCTGTCTGTGGAGGTTGCTGTAGGCATGATTCAGAATATCCATAATGGATGACTCTATGAGTGTCCTGGGAGTGCCATGTGTGTGTGCCCCTCAAACTTCCTGGCCCTATTTGGAAATGTCCAGGCCTGGGGTATGGTCTCGCTGTGCAATTTGCTGAGGAATCTTTCTAGAATTGTCACCTAGGAACATGGTTTTGGAAAAGCTGGCCAATCCTTCTGGGAGAAAGTGCACCTTGATAAGAGGACTAGGATGACAGTGATGTCACGTTCTGAGTCCTGGGCACGGACTAGTGATCAGTTCCTGGCAAGGAGCTGGTGTTCACTTAGCATGTGCTTTGTGTTTACAAACATGGTCCTTTCCTCTTGAGTTTAGAGGGAAGTGTTATTCTTTTATTATGGGGGATGGTCATGCCCAAGGTTGGTGAGCTAGGAGGCAGAACAGGCACCCCACTGAGGATATCTGACTCTGCGGCTCTGCTCCCAGGCACTGCAGTATGTTCCTGGCTGGCAGGGTTGGGAGACTGAGATGAAGTCACTTTGCGAGACCAGTGGGCTGGGAGTCAAGGCCACCTATGTCTCATTCCTGCCTCTGTGGCTTCAAACAAATTAATTAGAACATGAAGGGGCTGCACTAACAAGGGAAATTCTGCTTCTGTGAGCTCACTCAGTATTTACCATCCTTGGGCGTAGAAGGGACTAAGCCACAGAGAAGATAATCCTGAGAGAGTCTCTACCCCACCCTTCTGTCCACAGTGTGTCTCTGACCATCACTGGGGAAGGGCGTGGGGGAGGGGCAGCCTGGAGTGGATGCTCCTCTTGGCAATGTGTCCTCCTCTCTAAGCAAGCTGGCCAGTGGGCCAAGGAGCAGGGATGAGGGGTAGGCGGGCCCTGCCCTGCTCTTCTGGGGGCGACCAGATCTATCCCTCCTTCCCTATGATGTATGGACATCATGTGGGCTCCTGGGAGTATTTAAGCTCTTCACCACCTTGGGTGATCAAATGGGAGCTACAGAGCTGTACAGAGACTGAAAGGAAAGAGAGAAAGTCACAGGGTTTAAGGCCCATTTTGCTACCTGTTTAGTCCAGCACAGCCCAGGTTTCCCCAGGTGAGGGGGACAGGGGCATTGCCCCCTGTGGTTGTTCTCTGAACCACTATTTCACAGATCTTATTAATACTCAAGGCTAAGTAAAAACCAGATTCTACTTAAAATCAAGTAAGTGATAGTCCAAGTAATAAATAATGGCAACGTTCAGCCAACTAGGAGATGGCCCAACTACATTCCATACCCACGTTGGCCTGAAAGTGCGCTCGCTGCCTTCCCACTTTACCTCTTCTCCGTTTCTTCTTTTCATCTGGGCTCCACTGCCCTCCCTATCCCTGCCCTTCTCTCTTCTCATCCATAAACAATGGAGTCCAGTTGCCCTCACATCCCTTCTGGATTGTGCACGCTTCACGTTCTGGGGTGTTGAGTTTTAGCATCCCCCAAGGCCAGTGACAGGGTTGGCAGCCTGAAAGGTGGGGACTGCCGCAGGACGAGGCCTGACATAGACCCACCCAATAGTCTGAGAGATGATATGGGAAGAAACCATGGTGATCGTCACTCTAACCCTCCCCTGGAGATGTATTTCCAAACGAGCCATGTGCAATGTGATTTTTGAATGGCACAGGGTGAACATGGGTGATTTATAGTTCTGTATTTATTTCATTGTGTATTAAAGTACATACAATTAGCATGTCCAACCTATTGTTTCTCATAGATAAACGATAGTATCTGAAGATGAGGGTGACTCAGTAAAGTGGGTTTATTTGAAGTCAAGTAAATAATAAAAAACAATGAGTAAATAAAGTACAGATAGTATCCAGATATGGCAAGAGGAGAGAATGTTGGAGTGACCTGAATGCTGAGGGATCTGCAGTAAAGGATCTCATGCCCAGAGGATGCAGTTCCTTCTGAAGCCAGACCATTTTTCCATGGGAGAAATTCAGACTCTTTTTTATTAGCAGAGCTTCTGAATCCAGTGGGGGAGCATGGCAGAGGACCTTGTCTAGAGTCACGGCCTCAGGATCCAGTGGGAGGGGGCAGAGCACCTTGTCTGGGGTCACACACCCAGGATCCAGTGAGGAAGGGGGGCGGAGGATCTTGACTAGGGTCACAGGTTCAGGAAGAGGCATAGCCAAGAGTCAAACCTGCCTCTGTCTGACTTAAGCGCCCTGCCCTTTCCCTTAGTTTCCTAGAGGAGCTGTAAAGTCTCTTCAAACTCTATGAAGTCTATGGCTTGAATTATGGGTATTTTAATTTCTCTCCATGCCCTTTGAAAAATAAAATTGACCTTATATTTTCCTGGGGCTGGCTGGTGCCTTAACTCTCACAGGCATTTTAATTAGGATCAATTCCATGTATTCAAGGAAATGAATTTTTATTTCAAATGGTACAGGAGTCTCTGTAGGGAAGAAAGGAAAAACATATTAGCAAATGAAATGTTCAACGCTCAAAACTCTTTCTAATTTACAAATGCAACATCATAAGTACCTAAATTAAGCCGCTGGAGTGCTGTGCAATATTCAGGCTACATCCTTCCATCTGAAGCAGCAATGGCAGACACACACTGGAAAAAAGCAGAAAACACCCCCCTCCCATGTCTGTGCCCCCAAGTTATACTTCAGAGAGTCAGAAAGCTCCCTTTGAGTGTAGAAATCAGCAGTATTCTGAGGTCTGGTGAACACAGGGTCTTCTTATGGTAGGTTTCATTTGTGGCAAACTAACTTTGCATGAGTGATGTTCTTTAACACATCAGTGATTGTGCTGTGGCCAGGACCAGAGGGATTATCAGTGCCTTTCTGGGGTCTTGAAGGAACTGCAGTTAAGACCGAGACAGATTATAGAAATTTAAGCAGATTTCATTGACTGCATGGTGTCCCCATATTATGGGAGGTAGGGGGTATCCTCAATCCTACAAGAGACTTTCACAAAGATTTTATGAACTGAATTTCTTTATCCCTTTCTGATCAGTTCTTCCCCCTTCCCCACACAACACCATAACTGCTCATATATTAAGGATATCTGGGGTCAGGAGCAAAAATGATGGAGAGAACATTAATGGAGTAATAGAATAAATTAACTTGCAACATCACCCTTTGTTCTGAAAGTTCTGCATGAATTATCATCACGTGGGGAGGATGGTCTCTGAAACTGTCTTGTCAAGTGGCCATGTCCCTTTTTTTGGTACTCCAGGCTGCTTGACCATATTCCTTGATGCCTTCAAGCCAAACATCAAGAGTGAAAAATCACTCAGGTCTCATATGTCCTGCTAACAGGGATAATGTGTGTGGATGTTTAATATAGGAAGCCCAGTACCACTAGAAAACTGGTGGAAGCAGTGGGCTGTTTACAACTATTCCATTCCAGATAATGTCAGCTAATGGAGAGCAAGTGACATGCATTTTCTGCCTTACACAATAATTAGCATTAGGCTCTGGCATGATTGTTAATATTATTCCACTTCAACTGCAATCACTCCCACTTCTCATAAAGTGTACAGAGATTTTGTCTGATGTCCTGATTATGAGTATTGGTCATGCTGCACTAAAAATTTTGCGCAAAATGGGAAAGGAAGAAGAATGAGTGGCTGGAAGAGAACACCTGGGGGCTTGGACAATGGCAGTAACCAGTGACAAACATCTGTGTCTCTTTAATGCTATGTGTTTTCCAAGGACAGTGACAGCCGATCCAAACCCTGTAATTAGCTTTAGGACTTGGAAGTAGTTGAGCTACAGGCTGGCACCCACACGGTTGGTGAGTGGGTTGCTGTTTATTTGTCTGCAATGGGCTCTTGTTGCTAATGGTTGTGCTGTTGTGTGGAGCTGCTCTCCTAGGAGATAAAGCACAACGTGTAGATGAGTAAATTTAAGGACACTGGATGACAATTTAGTCAGCTTCTTGGGAAAACAAACGCGTCTTTCCCTGAGAACAGATTCTAAGGGCAAGTAATTTGATTTTACCAAATGACTTCAAAGTCCGGTTTCAGAGTTCTCAGACTGCATCTTATTTACTCCTGCTTTCCTGCTCTGGAAATCTCATTTTCCCTCCAGTGTCCAGGGGTTTCAGGATGTCCCCAGTTCCCCAAACAGTTCAGGGCATAACTAATTCCTCTTCCAACTCCTACCTTATGTCCTCTGAAACCAGTGCTGTCTAATGGAAATCATGTTCTGCTTAGAACTTTCCTTGCTTTCCCAGTGGAAGGTTTCAGATGTCCAGTTGACATTAACGACTCATGGTACATTACGTGCCCCAAGAGCATTTGTGATGCATCAGAGGATAAATGTCATAGCCGGAAGGATCAAAACTCTGATGGCAGGCTTTGGCACTGGTGGTAGGGTGCTGAGAGGGAGTCTTGTGCAGGAGGACTTTCCTGGTATTTTACTCTTCTGTTAAATGGCTCCTTGTGATAATTAAGTGTGAGAAGTCTTTTAGGTCTTGACTCAAGACCTTATCAGTGAGGGTCTTTAGCTGGCCATGTGCTTCAGTGCAGGAGTGCAGAGCCTCCTTTGACAATGCTCAGAGGTATATATGGCATATACGGGAAGCTGGACAGAGGACCCAGGCTCCTGATTCACAGTTAGTCTTATTTCATCTGCCAGGGAGTGTGGTTTTTTAGTCTGGACTTGCTGGCTGGGCTATGGGGAAAACCGGAAAAGAAGGGGCAGTTCTCATTTTCATGGACTTGGTGTTCTGTTCGGAGAGACGTGAAGTGACAGTGGCAGTAGGCAGGGGTAAAAACAGCCATCATTTGGGGACAGGAGCCTGGAACTCAAGCCCTTGCTCTTCTATTAACCCTGAGTAGGCTAGTTCTTGGCTAAACTTGGGTAGTCCAACCTCCTTCTCTGAGCCTGGGCTTCTTGATCTGTAAGAAGGGAGGTTGGACTAGCTGAGTCCTCTGACTCCTTCCAGCCCCAATATTGGGTATAATGTCATAGGATTATCACCTCAAATGAGTGGACACTTCGAGTACCTATAATGTGTCGAGGACTTTAAATATATTTTTCTAATATAATAACAACTACGTTATTACCTTCACCTTACATTTGAAGATGTTGGATGCCTTTATGCAGAATTACAAAGTGGAAACACTGGGCTGGGGCTTGTGTTTGCCTGTCTCCAGACCCAGCAGTCCTTTCCCCTCTCCATTCCACCTTCAAACTGGAGAGCTATACCAACCACCTGGTTTGTACTTTCTGTTCCTCTGCTTAGGGATTTCTTTGGCTAGTCTTACATGGGGGCTACATTTCTCTTTTGATAAACTTGTGATCATAATAATCAAAGCAGCTGACATTCTTCAGACCTTACTCTGTGCCCTTGAGCGGCTTACAATCACGTTAAGGAGACAATTAAAACCACACAAATTATGTGTAGTAGCAAATGTGCTCTCAAATTCTAGGAAAGAAATAAGAGGGGTGGGCCAGAGAGCCCACATGTACCCCCTCCTCCCAACTATCTTCAGCTCCAGTGCAATTATAGGGTTGGAAAGCGCTAGTATTAAAGTCCACAGATGGGACCCATTGAATATGTGTGTAGTTGTATATTTTCATTGTCACAGGTGTTGGAAGTTTTCAGGAAGTGATTTAAGATCAGGAGATAAAGAACGTAATTATTTTCCCCGAAATGCAAATGGGCAGCTTTGATTACATTGGATGAGAGTCCTCCTATTTTTG
Organism: Mustela erminea; assembly: GCF_009829155.1. Taxonomy (NCBI): domain Eukaryota; kingdom Metazoa; phylum Chordata; class Mammalia; order Carnivora; family Mustelidae; genus Mustela; species Mustela erminea. Next base: position 97,245,878 of record NC_045614.1, read on the forward strand.
TTCTCCATCTCAAATACAATGAAACTTTATTTCCTGCTATTCCTCTCAGAGAAATGAATTTCCTAAATGCTTAGCACAATGCAATGATATAAGACATTGGGCAGAATATTCCTGAAAACAGCATTGGGAAGATAATATAAGTGGAATAAATTTGCCTATTCAGCTTAAAGGCCAATAATGGTGAGAGTGCAGATAAAGGAGACACCAACGAGAGACTTTATTCTGTGTAAGTGTGAGAGCCAAGCCAAGGTTTCTAGAGCCCCACAAAGCAAGCTATATTAAGTATCGCAGCTTGTTGGATACCTCCTTCTGCAAACTACCATTGTTTTTACAACTGCACTGGGCCTTCCACAATCCAAGTTGATATTTTCTACCAACTTCCACAAAGATGGTACAGTCGGCAAAGTTAGAATAAGCCTTTTCCACACCATTAAATTTTAACATTTCACATTTCCAAGTATTTGGCTACTAACACAGCATTACTTTTAATGAGAAATCTCAAAGCTGATTTCTCGCCAGCTGTCATTGTTAAATTGCTTGACGTTAAATCCTTCAGCAAGACTGAGGGAGAGGGAGAAACAGCTATAAAGTGACATTAATGACTTAATCAAAATATGTTTGTTTGGAAATGTATAGACACTGCATATTTACTATTTTGAAGGCAGTAAATTTCTTTTTGCTGGAGATTTTATTCATTCCCCTGGCTTTGGAGGCAATTACTAAATACTCAAAAATATGCAATCCTCCCTGAATGTAGTTCACTATTTTACAATAGATAAGAACTTCCCCTGTTCTCCTCCCATCTGGCTTCCAAACATCTTATTTCTTAGCTCTGTATTCCTGAGCTATAGACTCTGTCTTCCTAAAAATATCATCATCATCATCATCATCATTTTATATTACGCAAAAGCATTAGGAGTTTGAGAGCCTGCCCAAGAGCAGAGGAAGAGGTAAGATGCATTGGAATGCCATGGCAAAACAAACAAACAAAAGAACAAACACTTTCTAGGCCAGATCATAAATCCAGGACTAAACCACTGGTCAAAGCCATACTTAGAGGTAAGGTCATACGTGGACATCTGAGGTGATACGAGTAACATATTGGGACGGTTAGCCGAGTGAGGGGTGTGCCAAATGCCTCCACAGTCCAGAGAAGGACACAAGAATCTGCTGATCCATAAATGGCCCAGACAATCTTATCCAATAGCAGCTTTTTCTCCGGGGGCAGATTGAATGAACAAAAGGGTGAAAGAATGACTGACAGCTTTTGAGGAGATCTCCTGCAATTCTCTCTATATTAGATTTCCTAAGGCTGCTGTAACAAATTACTGTGAACTTGGTAGCTTAAAACAACAAAATTTGTTCTCCCACAGCTTACAGGCTAGAAGCCTGAAATCAAGGTGTCAGTAGGGTTGAGATCCCTTTGAAGACTCTAAGGAGCAATCCTAGCTTACCTCTTCTAGTTTATGGTGGCTCCAAGTGTTCCTTGGCTTGTGGCTGTGTCACTCTAATTTCTGCCTACCTCTTCACCTGGCCTTCTCCTCCTGTGTGTCTTCCCTTGGTGTGTCTTCAAAAAGGACACTTGTCATTGGGTTTAGGGCCCGCCTAACTATCCAGGAGTGTCTCATCTCTAGATCTTTAATTCAATTACATCTTCAAAGAGACTTTTTCCAAATAAGGTCATATTCACAGGATCCTGTATGGGGACATATCTCTGAGGGTCATTCTACTCAACCCACTGCACCCACCAAACTGCTGCTTCTACCCCATTGGCAAGAGCTGAGTCCTGCAGCCAGCCCTGTCTGCAAGGGAGAAGGAGAGATGCATGTTTTCAGCTGGAGACATTTCTCCTGTGAAATTTCTCTCGATGTAATGCAGGTTCAATTAGAGTTGGTGGAGAAGATTAAATCTATTTACCAACCCTAAGGAAAATGTCAGTTGCAGATTAAAGGATAAGATGAACACAGGAGCCAAAGGTGGACTTAGGAGATTGGGTCAGTTGCTGTTGGCCAAACTCTGGGTCACCCTGGAAGGAGAATATAAGGTCTCTGGCAAAGAGCTGTGTAAAGGCTGGCAGTGTTGGACATTTTCCTTTCATCCTTTCCCCTCCTCCTGGCAGGTTTTACACAAAGTGTTTCCCTTCCTATCTCCCATAGAAACACACACTTGTATACACGTTGAATATCTCTTTCTAGAATCTCTCCCACATCACCAGCCTCTATAAGTCACATTTCTTTTCTTTTCTTTCAACTGTGCAAATTTTGTGAATTCTTTTTTGGAAAGTCCTAGCTCTCTTTATTTGTTGAGAGGTCTCCTCTCATTCTTTGCTGTGAACTCATTTCCCTTCTTGAGTTGACATGGGTCGTTTTTCTGTTTTTTCTCTCCACCCCTCACATGGTGTAGAGGTAGTTCCTGCCCAATTCCCCTGGCTATCTATGGACCATACCAAGGTATTAAAATTACCATCTGTGACCCTAAGGCAATGCGCTTCATTCTGCACTTATTAACTTCAGGCAGTGATTAAGATTGACACCTCATTCTTAACCAAAAGAAAATGATTAAAAATGTTGCTTTTGATATTTACTTTTAAACTCTAAAAATAGAAGGGAAAAATTGGAAATTATAAGATTCTCTTAAATTCTCTCTAAAACGTGAACTTGTGAAAGGAAAACAAATTTGCAGTCATTGAAGGTTTTCCCTTTTTTCTCTTTCTTAAATGTACTTCTGATTATCCAGCTTCCCACACAGCCCAGTATGCCACTAAGGATCCAGACGGAGTGTGGGGACACACACACACAGCCTTCTCTGTGGGCAGGTAATAATTTCATGCACATGCACAGCGGAGGTGGGTTGTGAGGTTCACATTCTGTCTAATACGATGTGAGAAGCATTGTTGGCCACCAGGTGTCTGTAGAGCTGTGAGTTGTCTTACAACTACCATAAACCCTGAAGTGACACTTTCTGATGGCACCCATACCCATGTGTGATTATGATTTCCCTTCTGCTTGCATCTTGTCTCCCTGATGCTCCTAGAGAAGATGCCAAGACAGTCTTTACTATAGCTTTAGTGATGCCCCTTGTGGTCAGGATGTATCACTGCAGGTCCTGGTGTATGTTAAAGGGAAAGGCAAGGTTATAGGAACCTGTTAGGAAGAGAGGAGCAGATGTGCAGGGGTGTAACCTGGGCTTTACCCCTGAAGTTGGTGACTATTGATTACATGTCCTTTAACTACTATGTTGGTTTTTCATTTGTAAAATGAGGTGACTGGGGTGTCTGAATGGCAGATTAAGCATCAGTCGGTTAAGCACCCAACTCTTCATTTTGGCCCAGGTCATGATCTCAGGATCATGAGACTGAACGCTGCATTGGGCTCTATGCCCGTCAGAGTCTGCTTGAGATTCTCTCTCTCTCTGCCCCTCCCCCTGCTCTCTTTCTCTCTCTAATAAATAAATAGGATGGCTTATATCTACTTCAATATTAAGATTTTTGTAAGGATCATGATACCTGTGTGTCTCAGTTGGTTAAGCAGCTGCCTTTATCTCAGGTTGTGATCCCGGGGTCCTGGGATTGAGCCCTGTGTCGGGCTCCCTGATCAGCGGGGAGCCTGCTTCTCTTTGTCCCTCCCCCGGCTTGTGCTCTCTCTCTTTCTCGGAAAGAAGTTAGTTAATAAAAATCTTTAAAAAAATGGTTTTTATAAGAATCAGCTGAGGCTGTTCCTAGTACATTAAGTACTCATTAGTTTGGTGTGAATTCTGTCTCCTGCCCTTCCCAGTGGGCTGCATTGCTTCATGCTGGCTGCAGACTGACCTTGGTTGCCATTTTATCAGCTAGTCACCAAACCATAGTGGGTAATGCTGGCATTAATATGGGTCATCACTGCATCGGCTAAGCTACTGCAACATACTGCCAGTGTATGTGTGCTCTCCTAGGGGATAGTTTAGGGATTCAGGCTAGTTCTATCGTACAGCTGTGCCATCTGGAAGATGTGGGCAAGGAAGGTGACAGAGTGATAGAAAAGTATACCTGGTTTTAACTCCATTGGCCCAGACATGGCACTACTCAGTTCTGCTCATAGTCCTCTGGCTATAACTAGTTAGTGCAGGTCTAACCCAATTGTGTGGGAGGCTGGGACATGTAGGAGAGTACGTGGACACTTGGTAAACATGGATAATCTCTGCACACTCTGGATCTGCAGTGTCTTTCATATCCAGTGTCCCCAGCTCCCTGATATTTCCCCTGAGGCCTTCTTAGTTCAAATTCTTAATGAGAGAGACTACTTTTCCAATTCCTCATTTCAAGCCAGACCACACATGTCATGCAGAGGTTGCTGGCTAGTCAGTGGACTTCTTATAAACAGCTGTCCACCCTTCGGGTGATTATTTGTGAGCAGGAGGGTCCCAGTCACATGGTCTGCTGCCTCCTTGGTAGGGGCTGTTTTAGGAATATGTTCTCTTAGAAATGCATATCGATGGAGCCTGTATTCCCAAAGAGAGGTTATACCAGGGAGCCTAGCTTGATCTTCTAGGGACCATATAGGATCAATGGTCCATGATTTGGGGACAAGAAATCTTTTATGTTCAAGCATCATTTCAGGAAACCCAAATCTCCCATAGTCATTGTTGCAGATCTTTACTTTAAGCCAGACCAGTCTCTGTAGTGACTAAGCAGTCTTCTTTTTTCAGGCCCTTAGAAAGCAGGACAGTGGGCAGATAGAGATACATACTGATTTTACCTATGAGTCTAAGTAGAAACTTAAAAAATCTTACTACTATAGGTTGCCTAGGAAGACTTCTTGTAAGTAAGAGGTAATTTCCTTGTATAGACAAGAACTCAGTTGGAAGCCATTGATTTCCCATGACCCAAATAAGTCCTTTGTTATTTCATGTTCTTAATGTTACTGCTACTAAAAATTGGGGAACAGTAACCTAATCTCAGCTCTACCCAAATGGTGATGGAAGTACCTTGGAAAGAGAACTCTTTCAGAGTAGCATGTGCAATAAACCAAGAATTAATGTGTAGATATGTTACAAAATGACCAGTAGTTGGAAGAGCATTGGAGTCAATTTGGGGTCCAATACTTAGGTCCAAAACTTATTGTCTGATAAACTGATCTTTCTAGTCCTTGGTTTCCTCACCTGTCAAATAGGGATATTAATATCTCTTTTTGTTGTGAACATTTCAAATAAAGCATAGCTCATTGTCTGGAAGAGAATAGCTACTCAATTAAAATTGGCAGCTAGCATTATTATTTCATAGTCCTTTGAAGGCAGACCTCAGTGGGTCTGACCATGTTCACAGTGCCCAGGCATCCATTTACTTAGTCTGTGGGGTTCCAGCAGCTAGATGGGACACCTGGTGATACCTCCTTTGGACAAGATCCTAGTCTGTACCTTTGGCCAAACCAGGGATTGCTAACTTCTGCATGGCCTTCGTACTGCCTTCTGCACCCTCTACTCTAAATGGAATGAAGGATGCACAGCCAGCCCTACTATGGGGGAGAAGAGGGAACCACACCCTCCATAGGGAGCTTTCAGAGGAGATAAAAACCTCCATCTACAATTTTTCTCAACCTCCATACCAGCAACAGTGCTTCTAATTCCATTGTCACAGGCCACAGCTGGTGACATCATTTAGAGATTATGCATTTATCTTTCTGTCAGCAGCCTGGGTGAGTTTTTTCAGGGTCCTTTTGAGGAAAAAGTGTTCTGTGATCTCAAAATTCAAGTCACAATTTATCAAATTAAGTCTAAACCAGGTAGTATGCTCTGCCACATCTAGGTTGTCAGAAATAAAATACAAAGTGAGTTTCCAAGGGAGATGTATTATTTTCCATTGTTTCCATGGCCTTGCTGGAGTCCTAGAGAATCATACCCAATGTGACAGGCATTTAAAGAATGCCTTCTGTGTACTCAGTCCCAGTTGGGCTCTCTGGGAGTTTTTAGACTAGTTGGGAAGAGAGGATAAACCCATGAAGAAAGGATCCAAAATACCAGGGTCATGCAATGGTATTAAACAATACCTGGCAGTAGGTAAAAAACTGTGGGATCCCGATTTCCAGAGAACTGGGGTGTGATTGATGGAGAAGGTAGAGGGAGACGTGAAAGTTGATTAGAACTTTATCTTCTCCTTGTTCTTATCAGGGAACAGGGAGGTGTTTGTTCACATTAAAGGCTGTAAACTCAGCTGAAAGGAAGGAATTGTACTCCTTTAATCAGAATATTGTCAACTTGTATAGTTCACTATCATGTGGTCAGCAAGGATACATTTCCCCCATGCTGACTCCTACAGAGATATGTGTCAAATGGCAACTTTCCAAGGATGATCTGTATCCTTTCAAAGAGAGTCCCTCCTACCTGCCCTCTTCTACATGGGGCACTGGGCTAGGGGCACCAGAGAAAGAGAAGTGTACCCTCCACACTTGAAGGTTATTGTTCCTCCCCAAGTGAAAGCTGTCAGTAGAAGAAATTTCGCTCTGTTCCCAGCCTACATATCAGAGAACACCTAGGATCCTTTCTTTTTTGTCAACTAGGCAACGCCCAGCTGAGAGGAAGTGTGATGGAGTTCTTTGGGGGTGACTTACATTTGACAGGTGCAAAATATAATACTTCTAGCTCATTCCAACTACTCATTGATTTACCCCAGAAAGAGAAGCTGTTTATATTGAGCAAAACCCTGAATCCAAGTAGGATAAAAACACCAACTGTTGCTGCAATAGAAAACAAAAAGGGAAAACTGAATTTCTAGTAGTAATAAGGAAGGAATCTTATTCCAAAGATGAGGACTTGGGGTGGCTTAGAAGGAAGTGTTCTGTTCAAGTCTTGAGGTATTTCCAGGTTTAAGTGAAGCAGTGACTAATAGCAGTTAAGAATCAGTGACGTAAGTACCAATTTTATCCAGAGGCTTATTTTAAAAAAATTCTTCCTCTTAAGATGTATTATCTTTAAATAGTTTGTTTTTTAAAACTGAATTATAGCTGACACACAATGTTATATTAGTTTCAGGTATACAATGTAGTGATTCAACAACTGTATACATTATGCTACGCTCATCACAAGTGAAGCTACCATCTGTCACCCACATTATTACAGTATCTTTGATTATATTCCCTATGTTGTATCTTTTATTCCCATGACTTCTTTATTCTGTAACTGGAATTCTGTATCTGCTACCGTCTCTTCACCTATTTTACCCATCACTTCACCTCTCTCTTTTCTGACAACCAGCAGTTTGTTCTCTGTATTTATAGGTCTGTTTTTGCTTTTTATTCATTAGTTTATTTATTTGTTTTGTTTTTTAGCTTCCACATGTAGGTGAAATTATATAGTATTTCTCTTTTTCTCTCTGACTTATTTCACTTAGATTAATACTCTCTAGGTCCGTCCATGTTGGTACAAATGGCAAGATCTCATTCTTTTTATGGCTGAGTAGTATTTGTGTGTGTGTGTGTACATATGTGCATGCGTGAATGCATCACATCTTCTTTATCCATTCACTATCAGTAGACACTTAGGTTGCCTTCATATTTTGGCTGTTGTAAATAATGGTGCAATAAACATAGGGGTGCATGTATCTTTGTGAATTTGTGTTTTTGTTTTCTTTGGGTAAATATCCAGTAATAGAATTATTGGATCACATGGAAGTTCTATTTTTAATTTTTTGAGGACCCTCCATATTTCTATATTGCTGCATCAATTTACATTTCCACCATCAGTTACAAGTATACACTTGTACACTTTTCTCCACATCCTCTCCAACACTAGTTATTTCTTGTCTTTTTGATTCTAGCCATTCTGACAGGCATAAGGTAGTATCTCACTGTGGTTTTGATTGACATCACCCTGATGATTCGTGATGTTGAGCATCTTCTCATGTGTCTGTTGGTCATCTCTATGTCTTTTGTCCATTTTTAATTGGATTATTTGTGGTTTTGGTGTTGAGTTCTATAAATTTTTTTTTATATATTTTTGCTATTAACCCCATCAGATGTATCATTTGCAAGTATCTTCTCCCATTCAGTAGGTTTCCTTTTCATTTTGTTGATGTTTTCCTTTTTGTGCAAGAGCTTTTTATTTTGGTGTAGTCCCAATAGTTTATTTTTGCTTTTGAGGAGACCTATCTAGAAGAATATTGCTGAGGCTGATGTCAAGGAAATTACTGCCTGTGTTTTCTTCTAGGAGTTTTAGGGTTTCATGTCTCATACTTAGCTCTTTAATCTATTTTGACTTTTTAAAAATATTCTGTTCTCTTTAACTGTTTTAAGAAAGTTATTGACAAAGTACATTCATGTGCCTGTTAATAACTTCTATGACTGACCTTGGTGGAACCTCAAGCTTTTATCAAGTCTTATGCCCCAAGTACAAACATAGTTCCTGGAATGAAGACATATTCTAAGACAGCCCCAAATGCTCAAGACAAACATTTAAAGGGCAGCACCTAACACATATTTTGGTAATTTTAGTAATAACTAGTAACTGCATAGTAACCTCTGTTCCTCCCCTCCTAGCTGTTTGGTCCCTGATGGAAGGGTAGAATACATGCATTTCTCCTAAGCTACTCAGCTTTTATGTCTTCTTCCCTCTTCAGCACAGTGTAAAGTTTGTTGGCCAACTCCAAGCATCTACATCAGGCTGATTGTTTAGTCTTCCTCGGACAAAGCTTTATTGAGTATCTGATCTGTGTTAGGCTCCTTCTACAGTACAGGTGTATCACCCAGGAATGTGAAACAGTATGGGATGCTGTTTCCTTGGACCCTCAGACACCCTGGGCTTCAGCTTGCTAAATACTGAGATTTAGCTGGTCTCATAGACCCCTGGCAGTGCACATTTTGTGTCCTGGGACTAGCATGTGCTTCCCCCTTGCTCCCTGGCATCTGTACCATTCTCACAGAGGGCTACTATGGGTCAGTTACTGCCTTGCAGCACATGAGGCTCCCTTTGACCAGGGATCAAGTTCAGTGACCTAAGAATTGACAGTTCTTGGGTCTAGTCTCCTTTAGTGCAAAATCTCCCTCTGCTCATCTGTGGGGACCAAGTGGAGGACCTGGTTTTAGCCGTAGAGCACGCAAAGAACATGGGCACTTCTGTGGGAAAGACTAGTGAGGGTCTCTGCTTCCTTTTCAAATAGCTATGCATATGGCAGGCATTTGAGGTTATCTCATAATATCATATCTGTTCTTTAGAGTTCCCACTTGTTCTACTTCCTTTACATACAGTCCCACCCTGAGAAATACACCTTTCAGACAGATTCTCTGAGTAATAAGTGACCAAGCCTCTTTCTGCCCTAAGAGAGGTTCCCCCAGATGATTAGCATTGTCTTTAACACATGCTTTTTCCTGAGAACCAATCCTAGGAATTTTACTCAGAACCTTCTAGAATTCTTGAAGGAAGGGGCAGATTTGATCAAGAAGGTCTTTCTTCTCATTGGCAAAGTAAGCCCAGAATTGTGCCAAATCCTTAGCCTGGCTGCCTGTCATCACAGAAGATAGCCTTCCTGATACATGGGCTAGAGCAAGAGTCCCACCCTCAGTTCTCCCAGAATCCCATGTCTCTCCCTGTTCCCCTGTAGGGGCACCATTCAAAGACCAGTTTCTGCCTGGAATTCTTGACACTGTTTCCTTCCAGAAGACAAGGGCCTCATCAGGAAGGCCTGCAAAGAAATGGGAGGTTCATTTAAGTCTTCCAAACCACCCACCATAGTGGGCAGGGTACCAGGCCTTTGTTTGTTACACAAAATTTATACGGAAGAAAGGCTGCTTCCAAAATCAATCTTCATAAAAAGCAAAATAGGAAAATTTCATGGTGGATTTTTAAAATTATCGTATAATGTATTATTTGTTTCAGGGGTACAGGTCTGTGATTCATCAGTCTTACACAATTCACAGCACTCACCATAGGACATACTCTCTCCAATGTCCATTACCCAGCCACTACATCCCTCACACCCCCTTCTCCTCCAGTTCATGGTGGATTTTTAAAAACACTTAAGAAAAATGAAATTAGAAATTATGAAAGCATGTTAATTTTATCTTATATTTAATGAAAATGGCGATATAATTGCACTGATGTACTACTCATGCTAAGTTGAGTGTTGAGTATTTCCCCCCAACACTATTGTTAAGCAGCAGTGGGAGATATCTGAGTGGGAACTCACTTTCTAAATGATCATTCAATTAATGATGTGGTAACTTCTCCTTTTTTACACAACCTCACAGTTGGGACAACCCTCTTTTTTTTTTTTAAGATTTTATTTATTTATTCGACAGAGATCACAAGTAGGCAGAGAGGCAGGCAGAGAGAGAGAGGAGAAAGCAGGCTCCCCACCAAGGAGAGAGCCCAATGCAGGGCTCAATCCCAGAACCCTGGGATCATGACCTGAGCTGAAGGCAGAGGCTTTAACCCTCTGAGCCACACAGGCGCCCCGGGACAACCCTCTTTTTAAGAGGACTACCTATACTTATGAATTCTTCTACCGAGTGCTGAGATAGCTGGAAAAAGGCTGACCGGAATAGACTAGTGGTCCCCTTACCTCAGAAGTTCTGCAGTGCCCATAGGGAATTTCCACATTGATACGGTTCTTGGTGATGGCAGCTACTGGGGAGCTCCTGTGTCCTGTCCTGCCCCAGCTCGCCAAGAATAGCCTGTCTTTGGGGCTCTTTAAATTTCCCCCACTTCTCAGATTTCCTTCCCCCCCCCAAATTTTCACTTATTTATTTATTTTATTTAAAGTCAGTTCATTAACATATAACATTAGTTTCAGAGGAAGAGTTCAGTGATTCATCAGTTGCATATAACAACTTCTCAGATTCTTCCTCACCGCTTCCCCTAACACAAGGAGGTGTTTCTTTTCCTGGATCCAACTCTTGCCATCTATCACCAGGTTGTCCTCATTCTTACAGGAGCAGCTCCCGAGTCACCGTTCCTCATTTGTATATAGTACAGCTTCAGGGAGGAGTCTAGCAGGGGGCAAGTTTTCAGGGGAGAGGTTCCCTGCCATTCCTCCCTGCCCCGCCAGTGTGAGTGCAGGCTCACCTGGTCCTCTACGTGTGGGACTGTTGGATCAGACATCTACATATTCACCTCTCGTGGGTGACAGTATGATTTTGAGAAAACTTGTATGTGATCTGCTGGCTCAAGGAAACTTCCCTGCTTAGATAGCTGGTCAGTGGCTCCCCCTTCAGGTGGCGTTGTTGAAGTCCACAGGCATTTGCAAGGTTTTGTTCTTACGCCTCAGCCTTGGATGTGAACCCAAGGAAAGGTGCAGGAGCCAGGGTACCCTCTAAGGCTGTTCCCTTTGTTACCCCAAGTGGAATGGATTCAAGATTTAAATTGGGATTAATGAAATTATTTTATTCTCCTCAACCTTCTCATGTACTCAAGACTACAGAGACATTGGTGTTCATTGACCAATTTGGTAGCAGAGAAAATGGAGACTAAAAGAGTTAAGAGAATTCCCTGAGGCAACACAGCCAGAGAGTGGCAATACAGGACCTCCAACCGAGCCGAGTCTGTTTTTTTTTTTTTTAAATATTTTTTATTATGTTATATTAGTCACCATACAGTACATCATTAATTTTTGATGTAGTGTTCCATGATTCATTGTTTGTATATAACACCCAGTGCTCTTTCCAAACCCATCACGGGGCTAACCCATCCTCCTGCCCTCACCCCTCTAAAACCCTCAGTTTTTTTCTTGGAGTCCATAGCCTCTCATTGTTTTTCTTCTCCTCCGATATCCCCCCCTTCATTTTTCCTTTCCTTCTCCTCTGATATCCTCCATGCTATTCTTCATGTTCCATAAATATGTGAAACCATATGATAATTGACTTTTACTGCTTGACTTATTTCACTTAGTATAATCTCCTCCAGTCCCATCCACTTGGATGCAAAGGCTGGGTATCCATCCTTTGTGATGGCTGAGTAATATTCCATTGTGTTTATGGACAACGTCTTCTTTTATGGTCCATTGTGTTTATGGACCACATCTCTATTCAACTGTTGAAGGGCATCCTGGCTCCTTCCACAATTTGGCTATTGTGGACATTGCTGCTATGAACATTGGGTACATATGGCCCTTCTTTTCACTACATCTGTGTCTTTGAGATAAATACCCAGTAATGCAATTGCTGGGTCATAGGGTAGCTCTATTTTTAATTTTTTGAGGAACCTCAATCCTGTTTTCCAAAATGGCTATACCAACTTGCATTCCTACCAACTGCATAAAAGGGTTCTCCTTTCTCCACAGACTCTCCAACATTTGTTATTTCTTGCCTTGTCAATTTTTGTGATTCTAACTGGTGTAAGGTGGTATCGCAATATGGTTTTGATTTGAATTTCCCTAATGGCTGATGATGATGAACATTTTTTCATGTGTTTGTTATCCATTTGTATGTCTTCTTTTGAGAAGTATCTGTTCATGTCTTCCCATTTTTTGACTTGACAAGGAAATGCTGAAAAAATAAAACAAAGCTGGGGGCATCATAATGCCTGATTTCAAGCTATATTACAAAGCTGTGATCATCAAGACAATATGATACCTACACAAAAACAGACAGACAGACCAATGGAACAGAGTAGAGATTCTTCCTCACCGCCAAATAATGGCCAAATAATCTTTGACAAAGCAGGAAAAAAATCCAATGGAAAAAAGATAGTCTCTCCAATAAATGGTGCTAGGAATATTGGACAGCTGTGTATAGAAGAATGAACCTTGACCATTCTCTTACACCATACACAAAGATAAACTCAAAAAGGATGAAAGACCTCAGTGTGAGACGGGAATCCACCAAAGTCCTAGATGAGAACATAGGCAGTAACCTCTTCAACATCAGCCACAGCAACTTCTTTCAAGGCATGTCTCCAAAGACAAAGGAAACAAAAGCAAAAATGAACTTTTGGGATTTCATCCAGATAAAAAGCTTCTGCACAGCAAAGGAAACAGTCAACAAAACAAAGAGGCACCCCATGGAATGGGAGAAGATATTTGCAAATGACACTACAGACAAAGGGCTGATATCCAAGATCTGTAAAGGTCTTTTCAAACTCCACACCAAAAAAGCAAATAATTGAGTCCATTGTTCTTATCACATCACTGTGCCAGAGCAGTGGAGAGTTAATAAGGGACCCTCTCATGAAAGAGTAGCCTGTGGTATTTCAGGCAGTCTGTGTACCTCTCCAGTTAGAAGAAAAATGTAGAAATTAATTTTTCAGACAGGATCATCTTCTGAAATTTTAATATCTACTGTCCTAGTAATTATGTAAATGCAGGTAGAACCATCATATCAACAAGTCTGAGAGCTGACACTAGCCATTTCAAACATTCAGTCATAACTTGCATGGGAAATTGGAGCAGTTTGGCACAAAATTTGCTTGCTCTTTAAAGTATTAAACCCCAGTACTTAATATTGTATGATGTGAAACTACTTAGAAATCAAAGTCTCCATTCTAGTTGCCCAAGCTATAGGCAAAGCTCTTCAGAGGTTGCTGGATCCCGTGGAAGCTGGGCAGCCTGCTGGTGGGGCTAAGTCCACCCATCTCTGCCTCTCTTAAGCCTCTCTTTTCCAGGTGCTTCTCTCCTGTCAACCCAATGGTGTCCCTGTAGACAGGAGTCTCATCTCTTATAAGGGGCACTTATCTGAATATACTCATTGTTGTTCCCTCTTTGGACATACTCCCTTTAGAAGGTGAGCCCAGAGAGGGAAGCTCTTCCCACAGGACAAGGAAGAGATGAGCATTTGTTGCAACCCTGCTAGGTGCAAGGCACTAGGAGAGCTCCGTTTCTACCTTCTCATCCTGAGGACAGCTCTATGAGCTGGGTGTCATGACTCTGTATTAAAGATGGGAGAAATTGTGTCTCCAAGAAGTTAACTAACTTGCTTAAGTCAGGCACCTATGTTGTGATAAATCTTAGATTTAAACAGAAGAGTCAGGGCTCTGTGGTTTGTGGCTGAGGGAGTTAGTCCTGGGCATGTGGATCTTTCATGAGTCTTAGCGTGTTGCATAGAGAAATGCCTCCTTTCTCTTCCTTGTTCAAATATAACAGGAGAAGACCACTTGTACCATTGCACTTTCCCTAGTCTGAGGCTTCTGGCCCCAGGACAGCTCTTCCTGCTTTCCCAGAAGTCCACGTGGTGCTGTGGAAGATCCCATCCTCTGGCAGGGCACAGGCACTTATGGTGTCTCTCACTGCTCCCTGGGAAAGTCTGGGATTTGGGCTTAGGGGAAGCCTTAACTCAATCTGTGCCCTCAGAACCTTTATTACCTCTAACTGGGAGAGGTGCTCATGCCTGACTGGGGGTGGATCATTGGCTCATGCTTAGGTAGAAGTGGGTGGATGGTGTCCTCTTGTTGGCTCCAGAGGCCAGTGATGGATGTGGTAGAGGCATGAGCCTTTTGTGAAGAGACCACTCCTTGGTCCTTAAAAGCCTATTGAGTTTATGAAGTCCCCATGGTGTCTGTGTTTTATTAAAGCCCTGGGTTCTGCACAGCCTTTCAGAAGAACTTGGAGAATTCTGTGGGTACTACAGAATTCTCCAAGTTGCTGTGGTACTACAAAATTCTCCACAATGCTGTGGGAGCCCCCAGTGTTGGTGGAGAGGTTTCTAGCAGAATTTCAAGGTGGCACAGAGACAGGACCAAATGGTCCACTGAGAGCAAAAGTGATGGTGCGGGCTTGTATTTTGTGTGACTTGGTCAGTGGGCCGTGTTCCATTCTGGTTTTGCAGTCAATACCCAAATGACCTAGGGAAGTTGTGCTTCTCTCTGGGGATTCTTTTCCTCAGCAATAATGAAAAGGAACTTGTTGGGGAGTCTGGGTGGCTCAGTTAGTTAGTTGTCTATCTGCCTTTGGTTCAGATCATGATCTCAGTGTCCTGGGATTGAGCCCCACATCAGGCTCCCTGCTCAGTGGGGAGGCTCCCTTCTCCTTCTCCTGCCTCTCCCCCTGCTTATGCTCACTCTCTTTCTCAAATAAATAAATAAAATCTTAAAAAAAAAAAAAAAAAAAGCTTGTTGAAGTCTCTCCAGAGTTTTTCCCTGTTCAACCATTTGATTATGGACATCCCTTTAACCCTGTTGTCATGCAAACCTCAGAAGCCTTCCCAGAACCATATTTCCCAATATGTGTGCCAATTTTATACCAGGTTTTGCTAAAATACTTGTTTTAAAGGGCTGGCAATTTCAAGCCACTATCACCATGCAAATATTGGAGTAATTATACCTTAATATTCAGGTTTTATCTTGAATCTCTTAATCCTTTTATTTTGAGGAACATGCTACTTAGATGGTTCCATACTTTCTTGAATTCTAAGTGGACATTTAGATGATCAACATCTTCCTTAAAGAGCTTCCCACTCCCAAACTGTTAATGCAGGAAATTTAAAAGATTGGGGAATGGACCACATTGCAAGAGAAACCTCAGAGTGTATTTGCATGGTAATATTTTGGCAGTAGGAAAAGAGGAAAATGCAAACATGAAATACCATGGGCATTGTGTTATTGAGTTAGGAAATTAATTTCTATACTTTCGTGGAGAGGATAGAACTTTAATTCTAAGGTCAGGACTTTTCACTTTTCTGTTCCTTCAAATTTTATTTGTTCTTTATTATTAGATAAAAGTTTTATTTGTTCTTTATTATTAGACAAAAATAAAGATACTAATTATTGATGTTCTAAAGTAATTCCCTTAGAGGGTAGATATGTTGCCCCAAATATTGGGATTGCTATTATCATTATTTCTATTGTAGGTATAGAAGAGCCAGGGTTCTTCCAGGTTCACTGACCTTAGTCACTCGGGGAGTAAGGGCTCGGGCTTTCTGACTCTCAGTCCTGAGTTTGCTCTGCTGCTTCTCAACCTTTGGGATGACTCTGGGCTTCCCACCTGGGGCCCTGCCTCTAGAAGGCTGGGTGATGGCTTCTTCTCCTGCTCCCCCTCCCTAATGGCCCTGAGGCCAGGATGAGACTTACAGGATCCCAGGAAAGAAAAGTAGGCTGGTTGGCAGAGCCATTGCCTAATTTCTGATTGTGTTCCAGAAGGATCCTGGGCTCCTCAACCCCTTCTCCTATCATTCTCAGGGGAAGAGGCTGAATATTCAAGGCTTAGTGTATCTCACTCCATGCTTCCCATGTGTGCTTGCATTCTTTGGTCACTATTCCAAGAAGTGGATAGTCTGAAGTAGTCCTGTGCTCAGGGATGACATTTCTCCTTGTGCTTTATATCTACCAGCCCCCACCCCATTGTGTGTGTCTGTTTTTCTTGCCTTGCCCTGTCCATCTGAGATTCATTGTTTATCTCCTTTGGCTGGATCCCCCAGTCCATGGTCAAGAGCTCATGGGTTTGGGTTCAGAAAGACCCCATCTTTGTTAGCTAACTCAGGGAAGTGACCTCTCCAGTGGAAATGTGAGTCACCAGGGCTGGCCCCCTGAAGTTTCTTAGTTTGCGACAATCTCTGAAGTCTGTGGTGGAGGAACAGGGTCCCTGCTTAGATCTGATCCAGGATATCTCCACTTAGCAAAGAGTCCTCATCACCACACAGGAGACTCCCTCTTCCCTCCAAGAGGGCTTCCTTCTTATCTGGGGTGCAGCTCTCCTTCTCACTCTCACCTCCTGATTCATTGGCACATCAGTTTACAACATCTTACTTAGCATCTATATTCTGCATGTTCCTAGGACCTCCAGAGAGAAAAATGGCCCAACCCATCAAGCATCAAAGTATAGTGGACAGATGAGGTACGTGTGTTAAGCCAGCTAGACAGCATCATTATCACTCGAGTGCCCACTGTGCACAGTAGCCACTGTCCTAAGGGCTTTGCATGCATCATTCCGCCTAATCCTGAGAACGTCCCTAGAAGGTGAGCTCACTCTGCAGATACAAAATCAAGGGGTAGAGAGTACAAGGGACTTGCCCAAAGCTGCACTGCTTCTAGGCTGCAAAACTGGGCTTCAACCCAAAGTCTGACCCTAGGGCCTATGGCTCTGAACCACCCCCGATTCCACCCCTTTCCTGACACAAAATGTATACAAAGTATGGAGGTGAAGATGCCAGGTGTCCTTGGCATAGCTCAGCTCCAAACCTCAGAGAGAGACAGGAAAGGGAGTCTTTATTTTATTGAATCCAAGGTCTTCCTTCAAAATAGAATCTGCTTTTATGTCCTGCTTTAGAGGAAGAGAAAGAGCCATCTTGATAGTGTTTTCCCTTCAATCCTATGATGGGTGGCAAAGAAAAGCGGAAGCTCTTTAACGACTTGTCTTCTGAGAGGTTTCAGGAACAACCTTACTTCCGAAGCTTAGTTTGCTTTTGAAATCCCAGAAGTGAGGGTAGAGGGAAGAGGAGCAAATATTAGAAGTGTGTTTTTCACTACACTCCAAATAATTACTTTCCCCCTAAATTTCCCAGCCTCACATATACATTTTTAAAAACCTTCAGGAAGGAGGGAGCTGATACTTCACAGGAAGCACATCGTCGTGGGGAAATCTCAGAGACTGAGCAGTGGGGATGCCAGCAGCCACTCACTGTATGTATATATTTCACGCAATGCCATAAGTTCCCTCATAAACTCAGCCTATGGAGAAGTTGTTCATCTCTCTGTTAGTTATGGATGCACCCGAGGCTGCTCTTACTCTCACCTCTGGCTTCTCATGGATGCGTGCAGTCCAGCAGAGGTGTTGGGTTTTAGCTAAAAGCAGATGAACCTGGGCTGAGACCACGTGGCTGACCCAGCCAGCACCAGAGAGAGCGCACAGTCTGCCGTTTAGAGCTCTAGGTACATTTTACTTATGGGCGCTGTAGAAGGCACGTTTGAAAATTTCCCTCTGCTTTGTAAACATGCCTATGGAGACAGAGCAAGAGAAGAACACACCAAAAAAAATTCCTTTGTGGCTGATTTCCATTTAGCCAAACTGAAGTATGAGTGCTTATTACCGAAAATGGCTCATAATCTGTTGGAGGTAATGTTCTGGAGAGGCCCTGAGATGCCAAATGCATCCTTCCGATGGCGGCCTGAGGGTTCTGCTGGAGCCTGCTCCGCCAGCTGGTGGGAGCTAATCGTTAAATATTCTGGAATTTCTGGAGCCAATTTTGAAGCCATTGATGGCTTGAAATTGGCCGGGGTTGGGTTTTTTACACCATGGGAATGGGCAAGTACTGCAGATTGGGTTTTTGGCCCGTTTTCTGGAGGGCCTGTTGACCAGCACACCGCTGTGCCCAGGGGACATCAAAGTCAGAGCATTCAGCAGCACCTCAGGCTGCTCTTCTCAAAGGTCTGCGTGACCCTCTGAACCCTGGCACAGACCCCAGCTCTCTTCCTCAGTGCCGCTGGCTCTCAGGTGCCCCAGGCAGCTGCAGGATGGAGCTGCTTCCACATATGTATCTCCAGGGCTTCCCACATTGCCCTCACCTGAGTTCCCATCTCTGCATGCCCTCCCAGCACCTGAGAGATGCTTCCCCCTCTCCTTTGCTCCCTCGGCCCAGCCATATTCTCTGTGTCGCTCTTCTTGCCCTGTTTCTGCATCTTTCACATGAGGGGGAGATGGAGATGTGTGTGTATGTGGAGGGGGAGGTGGTTTCAAGTTTTAGCCACATGATTCCATTAGCCTCATTAAAATTTTTCAAAGGTTCCTGGGAAGCATCTTCTTTACTTCATAATAAGCCTCCAAGTTAGGCTGGGCATGATTATTCCTACAGGTAAGGACAATAAGATAGAGCAGTTTGGGCAATTGTGCGGAATTATGAAACTAATGCATGGGCTGAGTGACTCTTAGGTTGTGCAAACAGCTTAATTTTTTTTAAAGATTTTATTTATTTATTTGACATAGAGAGATCACAAGTAGGCAGAGAGGCAGGCAGAGAGAGGAGGAAGGGAAGCAGGTTCCTGCTGGGCAGTCAGCCCGATGTGGGGATCGATCCCAGGACTCCGGGATCATCACTTGAGCCGAAGGCAGAGGCTTTAACACACTGAGCCACCCCGGTGCCCCCAAACAGCTTAATTTTAAACAACAAAGTGGATGAAATGAAAGCACGTGTATGCACCCCATGTGAATCAGTGGCACAAGATATGTGGAGTTCTTTGCAACCATGGGGAAGGCTCCAGTCACATGGCATAACTGAGGGAGGTCAGGCCAATGAACCTGGGATGCTCTGGGGATCTGTGGCAGCCTGCAGGAACTTAGAGCTGCCTCTGAGAAGAGATGGAGAGTTAGGTCCATCTAAGTCTCCTTGCTGGCCTTAGGGGAAGGCCTAGATTCCTTGCTTCTGACTCTGAGGCCTCCAAACACCTCCTTCCCAGCAGAGTTCCTATGACTCTCGTGTGCTATAGGATTCCGTCCCAGTGCTGTGCTTCCCTCTCCTCCTGCCCCTGTTCCACCTTTATGGGACTGCTCACCTTATAGCTTCATATTTGGTGGTTCTTTGCTAAGGATGCCTGTCCCCACCTGCAGGCTGGGTTAGGACTACCCTCTGGTGCTCCCTTGGAGACTGTGGGCCATGACCTTCATCACACAGCATCCTGTCTTTTCTCTGTCTTCCAGTCATGCCCATCCCTAGCCTGTAAGCTCTTGGGGAACAGGTTTGCTTGAGATGAGACTCTGAAGCTGAATCCTCCAGCTCTCAATACATTTGTGCTGGGAGAAGGCAGGGAATGGTCTAACACATGGGGGTGATAATGCCTGCAGTCGGATCCATTTGATTGGCCCGGCAGAAATTGTGCTTTCAAGTGAGTGCTTTCTTTCAGAGGGCCAGCACAGCTATCCAGGCATATGGGCCACTGGATTCTAAGGTCTTGGAGACAGGATGTAATACTTCTGTCATTTCTGTTCCTAGTGCCTGGCACACAAGGGTTGTGTCACTCACATATTTGTTGGATGAACTCATATAATGAATAGTAAACGAGTTGGTATTGTTTTCATCCTCTGGGCTACACAACCGCCTTTACCCCTCATTAACATGGTTAACATCCTCCGATGTCTGATGCCAGCTTTTCCAGGAGCCACTGCTGGGAACCCTCTCGATGATAGCAGCTATGGTGTCCCTTCCCTTCTGCTTGATATGAGTTCCACCTTGACTTTCCCAGACCCACTTCCAGGCATGGATACTATCTGTTTTCCTTCTTTATAACAAGGCTTTTTGGCTTGGCCAACCCTGCATTATTTCCAATATGCTTTCTGATAGATTAGATCAGTTGTTCTCTGAAGGGCAGAAGCACCAGGCCATTTTTCCATTGAGGAAACTGAGGCTCCCAAAAGTTGCAAAGCCAGTGAGAGGTGGATCTGGAAACTGCACCTCATTCCTCAGCTCCTAAAACTATTTATGTTCTTTCTGCAATTCTGTCTTTGTCTTCCCAATTACAGGACACTGTCGTAGGGTGCATGGCATTCCTTAAAACATACATACATAGCTTTTTTCTGTCTGCGTTTACACTGTTTGAAGGTATAAAATCATGAAATTCTGGGCAGCCTCATTCCTGCTTGGTGGTGGTGGGGGGGTGTCACATATTTCCTGGACCCTCACCCCTTCTGCTCAGCAGGGCTGGAAAGAGACCTCATTCTTCATTCCCATTGGCACAGGGGCTAAGCAGGGAAATGTGAACAAAAGGTTATTTGCAAAGGGCAGGCAGCAGAAAAATCCCTGCTTCTGCTTAGATTTTTCTTCCCAAACCAGCTTATCCCCTTTTGATCTCTGTACCTCACTGGGCCGGGCAGCCTGGGCCAGAAGCTCTTGTGTTTGGGATTCTTTTTAAGTGAAAGCCCCAGAGCCATATCCTTGCTGGTCACCGAGGTATACATCCCAAGAAATGGGTTGAAACATTAAGGATGTCTTTCCCAGGGAACTATCCCCATTCTATTGTTCTCACTGAACAGCCGCTTGTCAGAGGCTTTCATTCCTCAGGAAAGAAAGAATAGCTTCCGAGACTTGATCAGAAACCCTCTGTGAAGCAGAGCTTTGCCGAAGTGACTGCAGGGAAGCTGAGTTGTTCAGCTGAGAAACTCTGGGAGCAGCACGCTTCCAGAATTGTTTCCATGGGAAATGTCAACCTGATGTCTTTGCATGAGGCAGAAGCCTGTGTTCTGCTCTTCTAGGGCAGGAGTGACTTCTGTGTAGGAGCCTGGGTATCAGGTATACTGGGCTTCCTGCCCAGAACACGCGCCTCCTTGCCCCCTTGGACTAACTGTTCCACAGAAGAAGGAACAGCCACAGAGGGGAAACCTAGCATTTCCCAGCTGCAGTCACAAGCCTGCCTCTCCGTTTCCCCATCCGTGTATCCTCTGCTCTATTTTTGACTTAACGTTTTTCTCCAGTTAAATTTAAGAGGAAACTTTGTATGTCGATCATGAGTGGAAAACTAGTATTGCTTGCTGTAAATCTGTGAAAGTAAATATGGTGAAATCAGAGCGATTATTAAATTCCAGGCAGACGTTGTCACCTGCAGGAGGAGGCTGTGAGTGTGAGGCCAGATGGAAGCCAGAGAGAGGGGGGCAAGCTTGAGAGACATACCGGGCTTCTGCTTACAGGAGTCTTTGGGATTTGATCATGAATCCAAAGAGCAGGGGCTTTATGCCCAGGTAGCTCCTGGCTGTGGCTGAACTCTGTTCTAGGTACTCCCACACCACCCAGTCAATACCCACTGGCAAAGTGCACTAAATATTTTTATCAGGTTGTCCAGCTCCAGTGTTCAGAATCTACCATTTGCCCCCTTTGAAGCCTGGGTACCGTTTGCTTTTGGTTTGGGGGTAGCAGTGCTTCTGTATTCCTGATTCTTTCTCTTGCTCCTCCTCCGGCTCTGCATGGGTAGGGGAACAATTTGTTAGGGTAGCTCTGAGTATATCGTGCTACTCTGTGCCTGAAATGCTTTTCCCAGCCCTTGAAGACCTACTTGGGGGTCCCCAGTCCCTCGGTGAGTGTCCCTCTGCTCACTGCGTGATGAGATGACCCCTACTTGGTCCGCCTCTTCTGTCCTGCACTGTGCATTACATGTAGTGGCCTCTGCAGACTGTGATCCCTTCAAAGGTGGGGATGTGCCTTCCAGAGCCCAGTACGCCCAGAATACCGGGGCCCATCCAGCACAGGGCCAAGGGCACAGGCTCTAGAATCAGAAGCCGGGGTTCTGCATGCTTCCTGAACATCAGGACCTCAGGAAGCCTGCTTCTCCCCACTTTCAAGGTCGAGCTTGTAGCACTGCCACCTGGGTAATGGCAAGGATGTCACGCAGCAGAGCCGACAGATCCCTTGACCTAGAGCCTGCCCGTGATCTCCCCAGGACTGCGAGTTCCCCTAGAAGGGAGCTGATTAAAGAGGTGGGTCTCTGGTCAAGGTAGGGAGGGGAAGGAGAGATCAGTTTTCTGTAAACTGCGCTTATCACTGCTTCTCCTTTCAGTGGAAATTTTATAACCCACTGTGTGGGTCCAATGCTTTTCACTTTTCAAAGAGCTCTCCTGACAGGCAGGAAAAGTATATTTTTGTCCATTTACAAATAGGAAAATCAGGGAAGTGAAGTGACTTGCCCAAAGTCACAGTGAGCTCAGAGCCATTAGGCTTGGGATTCAGGTCTCCTAACTGGGTTCCATATACTTTGTTTTTGGTCCCTTTCCCTCTAGGGAACCTCAGTATTGGCATGTCTTGCTGCTAGTTGCCTCCCTCTTAGGCCAGATCATAGACTGAATTGTGTCCCTTCAAATTCATATATTGAAGTTCTAACCCTCAGCACCTCAGAATTTGACTGTATTTAGAAATAGGGTCTTTAAATTGTAAATAAGGTAAAATGAGGTCATACGGGTGAACCCTAATTCAATGTAACTCATGTCCTTATCAGAAGAGGAGATTAGGACAGAGACAGAAGGACAACCAAGTAAGGACACAGCCAAAATCTGGCTGTCTACAAGTCAAGGAGACAAGCCTCAAAAGAAACCAGATATGCTAATGCCTTGATCCTATGCTTCTAGCCTCCAGAACTGTGAAAAATAAATTTCTGTTGTTGAAGCCACCTAGTTGGTGGCATTTTGTTATGGCAACCTGAGCTGACTGATGTATCAAAAGACTGAAAGAAAGAAAGAAAGAAAGAAAGAAAGAAAGAAAGAAAGAAGAAAAGAAAAGAAAAGAGAAAAGAAAAGAAAAGAAAAGAAAAGAAAAGAAAAGAAAAGAAAAGAAAAGGGCTCTGTGGACCAGGAGCATGATGGGAACACTTCCCACTTCCAGAGCAGAGCAATGATCCATTGCTTGGTCTCATCACAGCTGGGACTCCCTGAGGTAATTCAAAGCTGGATGCTCTGGAGGACCTGGGTGAAGCTGAGGTTGGGAAGGAAACCATGAGTTTCTCCTCACCAGCAGTGGGTGTGGATGTGATTCTATGTGGTGCGGCCTGGGCCCTCTCTTGGAAGTTGGGTTCAGGCAAAGGACTAGGAGGTGGTGAGCCTCAGAATGAGTTCTGCCAGGAAGTTTGCCTTGGGGGCATATGGTTCTATGTCAGATACTCTTGGGTTTGAAGTAAGACACTGGGAAAGTTATTCACCCTCCCCAGGGCGCCGTTTGCTCATTGTTAGAATACGGACACCGTGTTCTCTCCTAAGGCAAGACTATATGTGTCATGTCTGGACTAGATACGAGGCTCTGTAAGTGGGGGCTGCAGTTGTTATCATCACTTGCTCGGTGAACAGTTCCTCTGGTGTTGTCCTTGCACTCCCAAGACGCAGGGAGAGCAGAAGGGGTGGGGCTAAAGGTGGAGAAGCAGCCCCAGAGGCCCAAACCCAGCAGAGAAGACAGGTGGGAGCCAAGGAAGGCACAGGAGAGAGGGAGAGAGAGGGCCTAGCTCCACATAGTTATGGGGCCTGGAAGGGATGAAATGTTTGCTCAGGAAGTGAGGGGTGGGGGTGTCATACTCACCTTTCTTCCCTTGCCCACTCCCTGCTTCTCTGAACTGCTTTCTCCCTGTTTAGGAGCAGAAAGGACATGCTAAGACTCTGTGCCATATGGGTGCTTGGTGGACGCTCCTTGAGCCTCCATTTCCTCTCGTATGAAATGGGTGCCCTTCAGGCTTCCTCCCTGGGCTTTGAAGTACTCCCAGCGGAGAACTACTCACCTTCTGAGTTGGAGGACCTTTGCGTGGAGGACCATCCCATGTACTGCAGGTCACCGGGTGTTCCTGTTCCCTGGCCCCTGATCTGGCAGCCAAGTGTATGTACACTGTCAATGTGTCTGAAGTGCTGCAGAATTACCCACCAGCTGAAAATTGAGATAAAGCACTGCATCAATCTGGGCCCTCCTGGTAAATAATAACATACTCAACTGAAATAGTTTGAGGAGACTTTAATAGAAGGATGATTTTCACATGTATGGGCAGAGCTAGGGAAGCCACAAGAAATAGTGCAGTACCCAAGGGCTAGTAAGAGCAAGGAATTCCCTCTGGGTTAGAAGTGAGAAGCGTGATGGAGAAGTCTCCAGCCAGAGGGCTCTGGGGGGAAATTATGGCCTTCAGTGGATGAATGCAGTCAGCCCAGAGTGCCCTGCAGGGAGAGGGCCAGGGCCATAAGCCTCCAGCTTCCCTTGGATTTCCTGATGGCCGACCCCAGCCAGAAGCCGGAGGCAAGGGAGCCTGCTGATAGAGGCTGGACAGGCTGGCCTCCTGCAGCCCAGAGCAGGAGGAGAAGGGCAGAGGGTCAAGGACAAATACCCAGCACAATGTCTGACTCACAGTACGGGCTCAGCAAATACGAAGTCCTTCGCTCTGGGCAGAAAACCTTCCAGGGATTTCAGGCAAAGGGAAACCACAGAGCAGGCATGGCTGGGCTGCGCCTCAAGTCTCAGAGCCAGAGCCATGAGGTGCTGGGACCACCCGTCCTAATCCTTGGTGCTCTGCCTGAGTACAAAGAGAAGGCTTACGGGGGGGGGGGGGCTGGTGTGGTGGGGTGGGGGGTTGGGGTGCATGGCTCAGCGTGGACGCCATTCAGTGAGCTGCAGCACAGGCTGGTCACTGGGACCGTCTATCACAGGTGAGTGCCCAGCTTTGCAGATCACCCTGGAAGAGAAGGTCCTAGGCATTCGGGGCAAGGCTCAAGCATGTGGGCAAGCCTGAGAAAACTGCAGCTTGCTCTGACCCTCCCTCCTCCAGTTTCTCACCAAGTCTGAATTGGTGGGAAAACACTGAAGCCTGCTGTTTGGAGTTGATACCACTAATAGCTTGAGGAAGCTTGGGAAAGCTACTATGGTGGGGGGTGGGGGAGGGCGGTAATTATGTTTTAGATCCAATCAGGAGCACAGCGATACCGAGCATGACACATCCCCCCATGGTTCTGCCACCAGTTTCTCCTGCTGCCCTCAGAAGATCACGGAGGTTTGACTACAATTCCGACTTCTGTGAGTGCCTGCCAGCTTCCAGAACATGCTTTGCAGTGAGAGGATGCCTCTCCCCACTGCATGAGCTTGTCAATGCATCCTGAACAGTATGAATCTATTAGCGGTGCAGGGCTGGCATTTATGTGGAGACAAGCCTGGTTGGCACCTCTTAACTTCAGAGCCAGCAAAATGCAGTGGATGGATGTGAGGGGAAGAGCATTTGGTATACAACAGAAGCTAAACGGCAAGGAGTGGCCATAACTGCTAATGGAAGCACGTTAGTTGAATCATGGACTCCTGATTCACAATATAACTATTTTATTGGATAATAAAGAATGTCTTTACTCCCAAGAAATGGATTCTTCAGAAATTCCCATGAAGAAGCCTCTTGAGCACTTTGCTGTGTACCGCATTAACTCCCTTAATGGGTTGGAAACGTGGAAGTAATGGTGCAGGGACAGCGGGTGCCACTCAGGGTCATGTGGAAACAGTGTCTAAGGTGTGGTGAAGCTGTGGACACCCATGCTCCTCAGAGGGCCCCTAAGGGACTCGTGGTTGGTCTCCTAGAGCAGGCATCTGCAAACTTCTTCTGTAAAGAGTCAGCTAGTTTAGGCTTTGCAGGCCATATAGTTGGTCACATAATTTTTGTTGATTCTTGTGCCTGGTTCTGGAGCTCTTCCTCATCCTCCTCCACTTCTTCCTCCTCTTTCTCCTCTTCTTCCTCTTCTTTTTTCTTTTCTTTTATAACCCTTTAAAAATATGAAAAACATTCTTAGCTTCTGTGCTGTACAAAACCAGACCACTGGCTGGGTGTGGTCATCAAGCCATTTGCCTCCCCCCCACCCCTTTTGTTGCAGAGTATGGAGGGTTGGTCAGTTCATGAGCCTCTCAGATGGGGGACACAGGTGAAGGAGCCCCGCTTAGAAGTGCGTCACTCAGGCAGTATGTCTCCACTAAGCACCTGGTGCATGCCAGGCATTGTTCTAGGACGTGTGGGATAGGTCAGTGGGCAAAGTCAACAGGGGTCTCTCCCTTGTGAATCTCATATTCTAGTAGGAAAGGGACAGACAGTTAAAAACATAGTAAATTAGCAGGTAGGAGGGTGATAAGCGCTAAGAAGGACGTAAATAGAACAGCAGGAACTGCTGGAGGAGTGTGAGTGGGGAAAGGATGAGTCTGGTCTACCTTGTTTCAAAACCTAGCTTGACTGATTTTTGCCCATGTGATCTTGGATGATTTTATTAACCTCTCTGAGCCTTGGTTGTCTTTTCTATAAAATGTGGGTAATCTTCGAGGGTCGCTGTGGAAGTAAACGAATGTGTGAAGTAAAGGGCCACAGGAAACTTCAACAAATTGTAGCAAGGACCACCAGCATCATGTAGTTTTGGCAGTCATATAGTGGTAGAGGAATTAGTAACCAAGCTAAGTCCCAGATCATTCCCCCCATTCATGGCAAGGCTTTTACACTATCACATATGGTTGGAGGACTCATGAAGTCATCAAATTCAAAGTCCTCATTTCACCAGCAAAGAAGCTGAACTTCTAGGGAAGTGGACTTGCTTAAGGGCTCACATTGAACCTTAGAGTTCCTGGTGCTCACCCATCATGGTACTTTACTCCTATGTCAATAACTTCTCTTCCACTTTGCCTCCTAGTAAGCAGACCCTAGGAGGCATAGCCCTCACCCAAGTGCTAGTTCTGGCCCTCATATGTGGGGCCCAATTACTTTGGCCAAATTACTTAGCTTCTCTGTGCTTCTTTTCTCTGTGTTTCTTTAGCTGTAAAATGGGGATGATAATTAGGCTAGTCTCATGTGATTAGGATGAGGTTGAAATATGTTAATATTTGTAACAGACTGAAAGCAATTCCTAGAACGTGGTAAGTGCATCGTAAGTTAAAGTAAGTGCTGTTGAGAAAATAATAAATGAGGAGGAGAGCTAGTACAAGTGAGTGGTTGCTTCAGCTAAGGTGGTCAGGGAAGGCCTCTTTAAGGACATGACACTGGGGCTAAAGTCTGAATGCTGAATGCTGAGATACTGACTCTGAAATGATATGGAGCTAGCATCCCAGGCCAGGGGAATAGCACCTTGCAAAGAACCCAGATGGAAACCCATTCAGTGTAGTAAAAAACAGAAACTTTAAGTGGCTGCTCAGCATTGGGTGATGGGTGGACAACCAGCTGGAGAAGAATGCCAGGGCTAAGTCAGGAAGTGCATCCTAACAGCTGATTTTTACTTAATGTCACCATACAAAGGCACCAGGTCATTAGCAGACTGCTAAGGAGGGGCTGAGCTCTAGTGGGTAATGGTGAAGGCAGAAAAAGCAAATGTTCTCCACTGCAGTAGCCCAGGCAAGTGTTGGTAGTGATGTGTGAAAGCAGGAGGACATGAAGGTGGTGAGACATGGATGGATTTGTGGAAAATTCTGAAGGTTGGGCCACAGGCTGATAAATGAGATTTTCAGGCAGTGAGGAGAGAGAGGAGTTAAGGATGACTCCCCAGTGTTTGGTCTGATTGGCCAAGTGCATTGTGGTGCCAATAACCAGGATGAGACAGACTGGACAACGGACAGGTTTGGGGAGGCACCCCAGGGTCTACTTCTTAGTGCTAAGGTGCCCATGAGACAGCCAAGCAGAGACGTAGGTAGAGGTGGCAGGTGAATATTCAAGTCTGGAGATGAAATGGTGGCATCATCAACATGCAGGAGGCATTTGAAGTTCAGTGCAGGATGAGAATATGCAGGAAGTGAGTGCATATATAGAAAAGGGCCTAGGACAGAGCCTGTGGTCAACACTGAGTCTAGCAGAGGGTAATCAGCCAGGAAGACAGGGGCCGTAGAGTGGGAGGAAGCCCAGGTGAATGTGGAGACATAGAAGCCTAGAGAGACAGTGTTTCAAGAAAGCCAGTATGATCCTGTCAGAGGTGAGGCCCAAGAACTGACCTTGGGTTGAGCAGGACGAGGGTGACTGATGACCATGGTGGGAATACCCTCAGTGGAGCAGTGGAGACAGAGCTTAGTTGGAGTGAGTTGAGGAAGGATAGGAAGGGAGAAAGTGAGAACCATGGATGTTGTCAACTCTTTTTTAAATTATTTTTTTATTTTTGTTTTTCTAAAATATTAACATAATGTGTTATTTGTTTCAGGGGTACAGGTATGTGAGTCATCAGTCTAACACAACTCAGAGCACTCACCATAACATATACCCTCCCCAATGTCCATGACCCAGCCACCCTATCCCTACCACCCCTCTCCCTAGCAACCCCCAGTTTGTTTCGTAAGATTAAGAGTCTCTTATGGTCTGTCTCCCTCCCTAGTCTCATCTTGTTTCATTTTCCCCTCCCTTTTCCTACAACCCCTTGCCTGGCCTCTCAAATTCCTCATATCGGAGAGATCATATGGTAATTGTCTTTCTCTGATTGACTTATTTCACCTAACATAACACCTTCCAGTTCTATCCAGGTCTTTGCAAATGGCAAGATTTTATTTTTTGATGGCTACATAGTATTCCATTGTATATATATACACCACATCATCTTTATCCATTCATCTGTTGATGGACATCTAGGTTCTTTCCATAGTTAGACTATTGTGGACATTGCTGCTATAAACATTTGGGTGCACGTGCCCCTTCAGATCACTACATTGTATCTTTAGGGTAAATACCCAGTAGTGCAATTGCTGGGTTATAGGGTAGCTCTATTTTCAACTTTTTGAGGAACCTCCATGCTGTTTTCCAGACTGGCTGCACCAGCAGGTGGTATCTCATTGTGGTTTTGACTTGTATTTCCCTGATGCCGAGTGATGTGGAGCACTTTTTCATGTGTCTGTTGGCCATCTGGATGTCTTCTTTGCAGAAATGTCTGTTCATGTCCTCTGCCCATTTCTTGATTGGATTATTTATTCTTTGTGAGTTGAGTTTGATAAGTTCTTTATAGATTTTGGATACTAGCCCTTTATTTGATATGTCATTTGCAAATGTCTTCTCCCATTCTGTCGTTGTTTTTTGGTTTTGTTGACTGTTTCCTTTGCTGTGCAAAAGCTTTCTTTCTCTATGAAGTCCCAATAGTTTATTTTTGCCCTTGCTTCTCTTGCTTTTGGTGATGTTTCTAGGAAGAAGTTGCTGTGGTTGAGGCTGAAGAGATTGCTGCCTTTATTCTCCTCAAGGATTTTGATGGATTCCTGTCTCACATTGAGGTCTTTCAACCATTTTGAGTCTGTTTTTGTGTGTAGTGTAAAGAAATGGTCCAGTTTCATTCTTCTGCATGTGGCTGTCCAATTTTCCCAATACTATTTGTTGAAAAGACTGTCTTTTTTCCACTGGACATTCTTTCCTGCTTTGTCGAAGATCAGTTGACCATAGAGTTGAGGGTCCGTTTCTGGGCTCTCTATTCTGCTTCATTGATCTATGTGTCTGTTTTTGATCCAGTACCATACTGTCTTGATGATTATTATTTTATAATAGAGCTTGAAGTCTGGAATTGTGATGCCACCAGCTTTGGTTTCCTTTTTCAACATTCCTCTGGCTATTTGGGGTCTTTTCTTGTTCCACATAAACTTTAGGATTATTTGTTCCATTTCTTTGGAAAAAGTTCATGGTATTTTGATAGGGATTGCATTAAATGTGTAGATTGCTCTAGGAAGCATAGATATTTTCATAATATATGTTCTTCCAATCCATGAGCATGGAATATTTTTCCATTTTTTTGTATTTGCCTCAATTTCTTTTATGAGTACTTTACAGTTTTCTGAATAGAGATTCTTTGCCTCTTTCATTAGGCTTATTCCTAGGTATCTTATGGCTTAGGTGCAATTGTAAATGGGATTGACTCCTTAATTTCTCTTTCTTCTGTCTCGTTGTCGCTGTGTGGAAAAGCAACTGATTTCTGTGCATTGATTTTATATCCTTACACTTTACTGAATTCCTATATGAGTTCTAGAAGTTTTGGAGTGGAGTCTTTTGGCTTTTCCACATAAAGTATCACATCATCTGCAAAGAATAAGAGTTTGACTTCTTTGCTGATTTGGATGCCTTTTATTTTGTTTTCTGATTGCTGAGGCTAGGACTTCTAGTATTATGTTGAATAGCAGTGATGATAGTGGCCATCCCTGCTGTGTTCCTGACCTTAGGGGAAAAGCTCTCAGTTTTTCCTTGTTGAGGATGATGTTTGCTGTGGATTTTTCATAGATAGTTTTTATGATACTGAGGTATGTACCCTCTATCCCTACACTGTGAAGAGTTTTGATCAGGAAAGGATCCTGTACTTTGTCAAATGCTTTTTCAGCATCTACTGAGAGTATCATATGGTTCTTGTTCTTTCTTTTATTAATGTATTCTATCACATTGATTGATTTGTGGATGTTGAACCAACCTTGCAGCCCAGGAATAAATCCCACTTGGTCATGATGAATAATCCTTTTAATGTACTGTTGGATCCTATTGGCTGGTAGTTTGGTGAGAATTTTTTCATCTGTGTTCATCAGGGATATTGGTCTATAATTCTCCTTTTTGATGGGGTCTTTTTCTGGTTTGGGGATCAAGGTAATGCTGGCCTCATAAAAAGAGTTTGGAAGCTTTCCTGCCATTTCTGTTTTTTGGAACAATTTCAGGAGAAGATATCAATTCTTCTTTAAATGTTTGGTAGAATTCACCTAGGAAGCTGTCTGGCACAGGATTCTTGTTTGTTGGGAGATTTTTGATGACTGCTTTAATCTCCTTACTTGTTATAGGTTTTTCAGATTTTCTATTTCTTCCTGGTTCAGTTTTGGTAGTTTATATGTCTCTAGGAATGCATCCATTTCTTCCAGATTGTCAAATTTGCTGGTGTATAATTGCTCATAATATGTTCTTATATTTGTTTTTATTTTCTTGGTTTTGGTTGTGATCTCTCCTCTTTCATTCATGATTTTGTTAATTTAGGTCCTCTTTCTTTCTTTCTTTCTTTCTTTCTTTCTTTCTTTCTTTCTTTCTTTTCTTCTTTTTTTTTTTTTTTTGGATACATCTGGCCAGGAGTTATCAATCTTGTTAATTCTTTCAAAGAACCAGCTCCTAGTTTCTTGATTTGTTCTATTGTTCTTTTGGTTTCTATTTCATTGATTTCTACTCTGATCCTTATTATTTCTCATCTCCTGCTGGGTTTAGGCTTTGTTTGCTGTTCTTTCTCCTGCCCCTTTACGTGTAGGGTTAGGTGGTGCACTTGAGACCTCTCTTGTTTCTTGAGAGACTTGTATTGCTATATACTTTCTGCTCAGGAATGCCTTTGCTGTGTCCCAAAGATTTTGAACAGTTATGTTTTCATTTGCATTTGTTTCCATGATTTTTTTCAATTCCTCTTTAATTTCCTGGTTGATCCATTCATTCCTTAGTAGGATACTCTTTAGCCTCCATGTATTTGAGTTCTTTTCAACTTTTGTCTTGTGATTGAGTTCTAGCTTCAAAACATTGAAAATGTTCAGGGAATGAGCCCAGTCTTTTGGTACTGGTTGAGACCTGATTCGTGACCCAGGATGTGATCTATTCTGGAGAACGTTACATGTGCACTAGAGAAGAATGTGTATTCAGTTGCTTTGGGATGGAATGTTCTGAATATAACTGTGATGTCCATCTAGTCCAGTGTGTCATTTAAAGCCTTTATTTCCTTGTTGATCTTTTGCTTAGATGATCTGTTCATTTCACTGAGGGGGGGTGTTAAGGTCCCCTATTATTATTGTATTATTTTCCTTGTGTTTCTTTGATTTTGTTATTAATTGGTTCATATAACTGGCTGCTCCCATTTTAGGGGCATAGATGTTTAAAATAGTTAGATCTTCTTGGACAGACCCTTTAAGTATGATATAGTGTCCTTCCTCATCTCTTGTTATAGTCTTTGGCTTAATTTATCTGATGTAAGAATTGCCACCCAAGCTTTATTTTGATGTCCATTAGCATGATAAATTGTTTTCCACCCCCCCTCACTTTCAATCTGGAGATTTCTTTCAGTCTAAAATGAATTTCTTATGGACAGCATATCAATGGGTCATATATATATATATATATATATATATATATATATATATATATATATATTCTAATACCTTGTGTCTTTTGATTGGGACATTTAGCCTATTTATATTCAGGGTAACTATTGAAAGGTATGAATTTAGTGTCATTGTATTGCCTATAAGGTAATTACTGTATATTCTCTCTCTCTCTCTCTCTCCTTTTTCCTGGTCTGTTACTCTTAGGCTCTCTCTTTGCTCAGAGGACCACTTTCAATATTTCCTGTATGGCTGGTGTGGTGTTTGCAAATTCTTTTAGTTTTTGCTTATTCTGGAAGCTTTTTATCTCTCCTTCTATTTTCAATGACAGTCTTGCTAGATATAGTATTCTTGGCTACATATTTTTCTCGTTTAGTGCTCTGAATATATCATGTCAGTCCTTTCTGGCCTTCCAGGTCTCTGTGGATAGGTCTCTGTGGATAGGTCTGCTGCCAATCTAATATTTCTACTGTTGTATATTACAGACTTCTCGTCCCAAGTTGCTTTCAGGATTTTCTGTCATTGAGACTTGTAAGTTTTACTATTAGATGATGGAGTGTGTGGACCTATTTTTATTGATTTTGAGGGGGGTTCTCTGTGCCTCCTGGGTTTTGATGCTTGTTCTCTTTGCCAGATTAGGGAAATTCTCTGGTATAATTTGCTCCATTATATCTTCTCCCCCCCCCCCCCTCCTTCTTCTTCTGGGATCCCAATTATTCTAATATTATTTCATCTTATGGTATCACTTATCTCTTGAATTCTCCCCTCGTAGTCCAGTAGTTGTTTTTCTCTTTTTCTCAGCTTCTTTATTCTCCATCATTTGGTCTTCTATATCACCAATTCTCTCTTTTGCCTTGTTTATCCTAGCAGTTAAGAGCCTCTGTTTTTGAGTGCACCTCATTAACAGATTTTTTTGTTTTTAGTTTGGTTAAATTTTAGTTCTTTTATTTCTCTAGAAAGGGTTTTTATTTCTCCAGAAAGGGATTCTTTAATATCTTCCATGCTTTTTTCAAGCCCAGCTAGCACCTTGGAAATCATTATTCCAAACTCTAATTCTGACTTATTACTAATGTCCATATTGATTAGGTTGGTACTGCCTCTTGTTCTTTTTTTCATGTTGAGTTTTTGTGCTTTGTCATTTTATCCAGATAAGAATAGATGAATGGGAGACCAAAATACTAAAAGGGTAGCAAAAACCCCAGAAATATATACATTAACCAAATCAGAATAGACCCAAAACCAGGGGAGAAGAAAGGAGGGGGGGAGAAAAAATATATATACATATTTAGACTGGTGAATAGAACAGAGTCACACACTTAATTTTGGCTGTATTTTGGTCTGTTAGAAGAAACTACTTCCCAAAATTTTAAAGAAAGAAAAAAAATTATACACACACACACACACACACACATACACGCACACACACAAATAAGGGGAAGCATGATGAAGGGTTGGAGTGTGACTGTAAAGTTGAAAATTTAAAAATATTTTAAACAAGGAATTGATAAGATAAGTTGGTTGAAAAAGGAAAAGAAAAAAAGAGGAAGGAATGTGGTCAGGCTGGAGACTGGACAAAGCTATGTGCTAGATTTAGGGTTTATTTTCATCTATTAGAAGAAATTGTATCCCAAAATTTTAAAGAAAACAAAAACTACATGTATAGAAAAAATAAGTTTAAATACAATGAAGGGGTAAAATATGACTATAACAATGAAAATTGAGAAACATTCTTAAAAAGGTATTGATAAGATAAAATAGTTAAAAGCCGTTAAGGTAAGAAACAGGAATAATTTTAAAAAACGGCTTAAGAGGGGCGCCTGGGTGGCTCAGTCGGTTAAAGCCTCTGCCTTCGGCTCAGGTCATGATCCCAGAGTCCTGGGATTGAGCCCCGCATCAGGCTCTCTGCTCAGCCGGGAGCCTGCTTCCTCCTCTCTCTTTGTCTGCCTCTCTGCCTACTTGTGATCTCTCTCTGTCAAATAAATAAATAAAATCTTTAAAAAAAAAAAAAGAAAAAAAGAAAAAAAATGGTTTAAGAAAAAAATAAAATAAAAAAAATAAATTTGAAAGACTAATGGATCATGGGGAAAAAGCCATGAATTCTTTGTTGCTGCCCCCTAGCTCTAGAGTTCCACAGTTCTCATTGATCAGTGAACTTGGTCTTAGCTGAATGTTCTTGCCGGTCTTCTGGGGGAGGAGTCTGTTGCAGTTATTCTCAAATGTCTTTGCCTGAGGCGGAATTGTACTGCCTTTGCCAGGGGCCAGGCTAAGTAATCTGCTTGGGTTAACTCTCCCGAGATTTTATTCTCTGAACACTTTCCATACAGCCTTGGAGAATGGGAATGAAGATGGCAGCCTCCCAATATCCCACCTGGAGGAGAGGAGAGCTCAGGGCCCCACTCCTCAGTGAGCCCTCAGAGAAAAGCAGTCAGTCTTTCCTGTCTCCCTCATCTGCAGCTGCTCTCCAAGCTCACCTGGCCTGTGACCCAACATTCCTATTTCTGGCACACAGCCCCATTTGGAGTCTCCAATCCCAGCAGATTCCCGCTGGGCACTCCCACTCCATTCTTCCCGGAGGAGGTAGGTTAGTCTCCTCAGATCTGCCACTTGTGGTGTCCCTGCTTGAAAAACAGTGGTCTGACTCTTTCACAGATCATGGTTTAAGGTAACCCTGAATTTTGAGCCCCTTTCTTGGCTCTGTCTCTGCAACTGGTTTCCCTGCTTCGATACTTGGGAGCTCTGGCACATTTAGACACCCCTGGTCTTTCTGTGACCCCATGGGTCCTGAGACCACACTTCCCTGTGAGGGCTCCAACTCCACTTAGCCTCTGGAGTGATGTCTTTCAGTGGAGCAGACTTCGAAAAGTTCTGATTTTGTTCTCCACTGCTCTCTAACTTGCTGGGAGCCAGCCCATCTCCTGTAGTCTATCTTCTCATCGCTTCAGATTCACTTCTCCACATGTTCTATCTTCTAGAAAGTGGTCGATTTTCTGTTCCTGGAATTGCTGCTCTTCTTCTCTTCTATCTCCTGTTGAGTTTGTAGATCTTCAGAATGGTTTGGTAACTATCTAGCTGAACTCCTGGTACCTGATGATATTTCAGTCTCCTACTCCTCCACCATCTTGCTCCTTCTCCCACTGTCAACTCTTTTGAGAAAGGTTGCAGTAATCAGGAATGTGGAAATGGAGCAGTGGCTAAAGGGGAAATGGAATTGTAGGGTAAAGAGTGTTAATTATAGGTAGAGTCAATGTTAAGGATTGTTATATGTGAGAACAGATTTGATGTTCAGGAGACAGAGAGCAGTTGCAAGAGCAAAGGCTTTAAGTTGGCAGGAGGGATATATCTAGGGCCCAGGGATGGGGTCAGCCTTAGGAGCAGGGGAGTTCTACTGTAATTGAACCAGAGGCAGAATATGTAAGAACAGATGCCTATAAGCTAGAGAATTTAGGGATGGTGATATGAGGTTGTTCTTGATTTCATCTCTTGTTCTTATGAAATAAGAGGTAAAGTTACCAGCTGCAAGTGAGCAGGAAGGAATGTTGGAGCTTTAAGTGGAGAGAAGAGGGTATGAAACTTTCAGATGCAGCGTGAGACAGTAAATTTGCTGGAGGAATTTCAGCGCACCACCTACAGTGCTGAGAACCCACTGGAGATCTGGGTCAGCACCATCTACCTGGTGTTCTCCAGACGCATATATGTGGGTACAGAATCTAAGAAGGGAGTCACTTGGGTTAAACTGAGTTTGGAGTAAAGCATGGAAAGAAGGAAGGCGGGAGAGACATGGCTTATAAACAGGTTTGCAAGGGAGGGTGGTCTGGACAGTGCACTCTAAACAGAATGAGGTTGGAAATGTGGACACAGAGACATGGTTGACAGCAACAGAGTGGCAGGGCCAGTGGGGTTGGAGAATTGTTAGTGCATTTACACTAGAGTGATAAGCAGAAGGATGGGAGGTGATAGTCAGGAATAGGTGATTGAAAAAGAAATTTCATCATTGGTTCAGTTATTGGTGATTATATATGGTTTCAAGGGTGTGTGTCCACCCTTGACACACACATGAGAGGAGAAAACAGATTGGGTTTAGGAAGTCAAGAAACTGAGAAGCCATGGTTATGGGCAGACCATTCCCATGGACGCTGGGGTCCTCCCACATGAAGACAGTGGGGTGGTGTGAAGGTATCAGTGAATGGCAAGAAGTGGGGAGTTGGCAGATGACAGCAGGTGATATGCTTCAGAAGACCTGGAGGTTTTCAGTGAAGAAGGCAAGGACAAGGTTTGAAGTTGCAGTGGGGATCCAGCAGGGCAGCGACTCACTTCCAGACCCTAGGAAGTAAAACATTTGCCTCTACTACTGGAAAGATCTATACTAAGTGCCCAGAGGGACTTCTGGGGTTCCATTAGAATAAGAAGGTGGAAGAACTATCCAGCACTGAGCCGTGACTATGGGATTGAAGTGAGTTTGCTTTTCATATTCTCTAAGTGGCACAGGGTCAGGAGATGGGTTTGAAGATCAGGGAGGGACACTGGGTAGCAAAGAGGAAGCATAGGCTAGTGTGGTTTCTCCATCACTTGCATTTTCTCCCAAACATTTTGCCCATTTTTCTTTTCTAATTACCTTGGCCTTTAAGACTGGTGGGTCATCCTTTTGAATATGATGCATTCATTTAAACCTTTCATTCATTTATTTAAACGTTCACTAAGAGTGGGGCTGTGCTGGGGATACAGAGATGGTCATACCTAGATCCTGCCCTGTGGGCCCCTGATACTGTGTGCAGATTCACAACTGGGCTGGCATCCATCAGGAGGTACAAGTACTATGTTCCCATCCGAGGTTAAAACAATGAAATTAGCAAATTATTGAACTAAAAAAGTTTAGAGATTAATTCAAGGTTATCATTATAATGTTACTCTTCCTCACTTCCGTACCAGGATGCATTCTTGAGTGGGAGATAAAGGGGTGATGTTAGGGCCAGTGCTATGGGCTGTGTGGGAATGCCCCCACAGCATTATCTTAACCCTGGAAGGCAGTAATAACCTGGGAAAAACTGCTAAGGTTTAGATCCCAGATCCACTTCTTATTAGCCATTTGACCTGGGGTAAATTGCTTATGCTTAACCTCTACATCCTCATCCTAAAATTGGAATAATAACACTCTTAATGGTAAGATTGTCATGAGGATTAACTGAGGTATGATGTTTGTAAAATTCTTAGCATGGGGCTAGTTCAGTAACACAGGAAGGTCTCAGTACATTCTAGGTCTAATTATTGTTCCTAACATGCTATAGTCTATATTCTGGGCCAAGTGTATTGTCGTGGGAAAGATGTTGTAAACCACTGGTCTGATGGCATGGGTGGTGCACAACAGGTGACTATAATGCACACAGCTGAGCAGAGGCACAGTGCTCAGAGCCAAGTGCTGTTGAAGGAGGGATGAGCAGACTGCCAGAAATTGTGGCTCTCACACTCTTGCTGACTTTCCTAGTCATGGATGGAAAGAGCCAGTTTAACCTCATGGGCTTGAGGAGACAAGGGCACTGTAAGAACAGGACTGACATCAAGAGGTGGTTGTGAGTACTCAATGAGTTAATGTTTGTAAAGCAAGTAGCCAGGCCTGGGCACGGAGTATATGCGAGTTGCTGTTGTTTTTCTCTTCTGTCCTTTATAGCCTTCTAGAATCTTTGTGTTACCCAGATCCTTGTGATACCACATGGACTTGTAAAACCAAGTGACATCCCATTTAAATCATCGTCCTCATAGTAAAGCATTTAGAATTGACTGTGTCCTGGAATTAGGAAGCAAATACTCACACCACAATAGGATTCTCTGCTTTAATAAATAATGGATTCGTTGCAGGGGTTCTTAACCTCTGGTTTATGGACCAGTCGCCTGAAAATTTATGCAAATACTTGTGAACACATGCATTTGTATATTTTTCTAGGGTGAAGGTCTGTAGCTTTCATCAGATTTCCTGAGAGATCTTTGTCCCCAAAATAGATTAGGAAGCATTGAGCTCTTCCAATTAACATAGAATTTCATTTGCAAAAAAAATCAATTTAAATATATTTGCCATAAGTCCAGCTCTTGGGCAAGTGAAGAGATACTCAGTTGGGTAGGTCTCACCCACTATGGGCCTGACTCTGCTCTGTGGTCGATACCGTAGGTAATGAAACAATACATGAAATATAGTTTCTGCTCTCAGAGATTGTATCAGACAGCATCCTGGTAGGAAACAGATGGCACCTTCAAATTAGGTAGTTGGAAGCAAGGTTAATAAAGAGATTATTTACAGAAGCCTGAGCAGGGCGTTGTGAGCAGCAAGAGATAGTGTGGCACCCTAGTCTAGATATGGTGGGTAGGCATGGCGAACACCCCCAGGCCTGAAGGGGAGGGACTCATTGGGAACCTGAAGACAAAGCTGGGTAGGGAAGGTCTTCTGACTGGAGCCATGACCTTCCTTTTAGTGGAGGGACACAGCCATGTTGCTGTGACCTCAAGAGGGGAGGCTGGAGCAGTGAATACCTCAACCTCTACCCCTCTTTCCTTCAATCCCTGCAGTAGTCCCTGCTACTGGGTCCCAAAGCAAGAGGGCAGGCCAGGGAGCTAAACAAGGGGGCCCATGTAACCCTGGGGCACAGACCTGGGTAGAAAAGAGAAGGTTCACCAAGAGGAGCACATGGAAGATGCCTTGCTCTATGACCCGAGGAAGGGAATTGATCTGAGGGGATGGTGTGAGAGTAATACATGAGGTCATCAGAAGTGCAGACATGATGAATAATTAAATTCTCATCAGGAAGAGTAGATAGTGTTTCTACAGTGAGGAGGTTTGAGAGCATGAAGTCATCACATTTTAGGGTATGTAAACTCCAGTGTATTTGAAGACTTATAGTCCTAGAAACTGAGTGGCTGCCTCTGTTTCTCCTGACAGTGACAAAGAGCTGACCCCAATTTGGGTGTTTAATAAGTGTTAAATTAAATTGATTCCTACCACTTAAAAAAAAAAGCAATCAAAACAAACCTTTTATTTTGAACTAGTTATAAGCTCATAAAAAAGTATAAAAAGAACACAGGGAGATTCTATGTACTCCACCTCTTCCCTCCCCCATGGTGACATCTTGTTTGAGTATAGTACCTTATCAAGATCATATTCCTACCACCTCTTAGAATGTAACTTGTGCCATTGTCATTGTGTGGGGGACACATGGGGTGAGGTGGTTTATTCAGAGGCACCCACTTTGCAGATCAAAGGCCTATAAACACATCTCCTTGCCACTCCCTTGGCAGCCCAGTGGCACTCTTGGGAGAAGTAGTTTTCAACCCCTTGGCAAGCTGTGTGCCCTTGGTTAATTGTCTTCACCTCTCTGATCCCTGGTTCCCTCAGGAAAAGAATATCTACCTCAGGAGGTTGTCATAAGAATAAAGACAGACAAAGCTTGCAGAATGTATGGCCCTTTCTAGGGTACTACTTGTACAGTAGCCACCATTGTCCACATATCTGCAGAAGAACTACTAGCAAAGATTCTGGGGTCAGTGGACCTGAGTTCAAACCCAGGTTTTTGTTTTGTTTTGTTTTTTGCTAATTAGCTGTGCTATTTTGGCATGCTTAGTTACTCTTTCTTAATCTTAGTTTTCCCATTCTTTTAGTAAAGATTATAGCTACCCCTCGGGGAAGTGGTAAAGAGTCAAGGAGACGAAGCATGTATGGTATCTGGTGCACAGTAAGTGTCCAGTAATTGATGGTCTCATTGTTGGATGGTAGGTCGGGACAGTAGCTTTCCATCTCTATCTTCAGCATCTAGAAGACATTGGCTCAGACAGGTGCTCAGCAGGCTGTTGACAAGTGAAGGGGGTGTATGAGTGACTGGATCTTGAGGGGGTTGATCTCCGTGAACCCCTAATCAGCCACCACATCTGCTGGGCCTGGTGTGTTGAAACTCGGTGCCATTCCGAGGCCTCTCTCGGAGCCCCATTCATCAATTCTGACTCGTGCACACCGGCAGAGCGAGTGATGCATCGCCTGGACCCTTATCATGCATAGGAAGCCCACTCTCCTGGCCCCCCTCTCATGTAAATGCAACCAGGGCCCCATTCATCAAGGGGACACCAAGTCCTCCTGGTAAACCAAACTGCCTAATGTTCAGGGAGCACGAGTTCCCTCCACAGCATACTGAGCAGCGTAAGCAAAGGGCCTGGTGGGACGCGTGCCAGGTTGGGCTGCTGACATTCAGGAGATAAAACTGTGCAGTGTGATGTGATCATCTCTGACACAGGTTTCCAGAAGAGAGTGAGGAGGAGAAAGTGGAGGAGAACAGGCAGCCAGCTCCCACCCACCCCTTACAGTATGCACTTGGAAATGCCACGCAACCTGTGGGAGCCTCAGCTTCTATCTCTGCCCATAGGAGGGCCAAGAACAGACTCTAGGCATGGTAGCAGAAACCCCGTTGGGTGGGCCCTTTGCAGTCACACTCTAATATAGCGGCTTCTTGGGGTTCCAGGTAGTGAGCAGCCCATTGGGTTTTTTTTAAGCAAGACATCCAGGGAAGTTTTGTTGAGGTTCGGAGTAGGTATTAAATGTACAGTCCATGAAGCACCCACCAAAGCCTTGCCAGGAATTAGAGGTCATGCCCTCAAGGAAGGTTGCCTGAGGTATAATGAAGGACCATGTGTCATTTTCCTCATTAATTCTTTCAATCAACATTCATGGCTACAAACTATATGCCATGGGTGGGGGAAGACATGAATAAAATAGCTCACATTCTTCCAATGGCAAAGAAAACATGAAGCAAGAGTGTGTCAGTGGAATGAGTGCTGTGATAGAGAGAAGCACAGGAACTAGGTGGGATGGGGGATGGACCCAGCCTGCTGGGTCCTTGATCCCAGGAAGCAGAAGCGGGTGATGCTTTTCTGTGCGTAATGCAGATTTTATATTTTGTCTCTTTGTTTTCAAGAAATTTTGACCTTCGTGGTTTTGTAGCCTCATTCAAAGCAATATTTGGATCATGGATTAAATGGGGTTCAGCGCTGACTGTCATTTTACACCATGGTTCCCCATTCCAGAGCTCTTCCTTTTGCTACTCTTTGATTTGATGGGCTGAGTTCATTCCCGTGAATGTACTTGGATACCGTCACCACCAGGAAGAGCACATCTGGGCGTGTTTTCTTAACCCTTATACAATGAAGGTAATCTTGCCCTTGCTCCTGCCCCTAGGATGGACACTGTGGCTGCTATTCTGGTGTTGGCTCACAACACTCTATCTTTGACAACTTGGTACATCTGTGACTGGCAGATAGTGTCCCAAATGAGAAGTCTGAGGGCAATCTGACTGTATTTTCTTTGGCAGCAAACCCACTTGTGATTTTTGCTTGTGTACTTATTAGACCATATTTTGCCCTTTTAAATCCATATTTTTGCAGCTTACTAAAAGTGAGTTTCCTCAAGGTTTTTTTTTGTTGTTGTTGGTTGGTTTTTTTGTTGTTGTTGTTGTTTGTTTTTTGATGCAGTGATCCTTTTAGGTCATTTTTTAAAAATAATTTAAAAAAATTTTTTTATAAACATATAATGTATTACTAGCCCCAGGGGTCCAGGTCTGTGAATTGCCAGGTTTACACACTTCACAGCACTCACCATAGCACATACTCTCCCCAATTTCCATAACCCCACCACCCTCTCCCTACCCACCTCCTCCTTGCCACCCTCAGTTTGTTTTGTGAGATTAAGAGTCTCTTATGGTTTGTCTCCCTCCCGATCCCATCTTGTTTCATTTATTCTTTTCCTACCCTCCAACCCCCCCACGTTGCATCTCCACTTCCTCAT
This sequence comes from Mustela erminea, assembly GCF_009829155.1. NCBI lineage: Eukaryota > Metazoa > Chordata > Mammalia > Carnivora > Mustelidae > Mustela > Mustela erminea. The sequence continues at coordinate 97,288,013 of NC_045614.1, forward strand.
ATCAGGGAGATCATAAGATAGTTGTCTTTCTCCGATTGACTTATGGTCTTTTTTTTTTTTTTTTTAAACTCAGAAAATTTCTTCTCTTGTATCTATTTGTTGCATCTACAGGGTATAGTTGGGACTGGTATTTTCTTCTGGAATACAAGTTATGTGTGTGTTTGATGATTGGAGTTGTCTGCATTTATAATTTTCTTTATCGTGACATTGACATTTTTGTCCTTTTGTTCTGTATCCTAAAAAAAGTTGCCACATTTGTGTTTCACGTCCAGAACCTCTGTAGCCCCTTGGAGGGAACAGGCAGGCCTGGCTCCCTTGGAGAGTTCTTAGCCTGACATTGACTGCTTCCAGTGTCATCTCTGATTCTGCTTCTGCCTCTAGATGGTGGAGATGTGAGATGAGGTGAGATGCACAGGTCATGGCCTGCATGGTGACAGGTCATGTGGCCTGCTGAGGGTGGGGAGTCAGTCAAGGCTCTTGTGCAAGGCATGGCTCAGGCAGTCCTGTGTTTTAGGAAGCTCACTCTGGCATTTGTGTTGAGGAGGGTAGACTGGACGAAAAGAGACAAGGGTAGGAACACAAACACAGAGAGGGGCCTAAAATTGCCCTATGGTTGACTAGGGTCTTGTCTGAACTGAATGGTGATGGGGAATTAATGTAGACACAGGCAGTGATGTTAAAAACATTGAAGACTAAATAGATCATTGCAGCTATACTTGTGTGTGATTTAAAAGCAGGTGATACAACACCCCCAAAGTAATAAGCCTCTCTCAGAGAAGAATTAGGATTCAGTCTGGCAATTACATTAAGGTTTCTGATAGATAGCTCACATGGAGAGCTGCAATTATGATACATATCGCTATTCTGCATGGCGGGCTCCCATAACTCATCATGTTGGCTGAAGTTTAACAGGAGGCAAGAATGTAAAAGACTCCTCACTTTAGGAGAAATGCCTTCCTCTGATTTCTATGATTTTTACTGACAGCACTTAAATAATTGATTCTTTTTTCTATGTTTGAAGGTGAATAACAAATAGATCCAGATGCACCTGCTTATTTTTTCAAGCTAATACAGGTAACCTCACTTAGAACGCATAAATCTTCTAAAAATACTCTGCAAACCAACTTTATCTCCCCATATAGAAGAAGAGAAAATAATTCTCCTGTGCTATGAAATGTAGAGGAGGGAAAGTGTGGAGTGGGACAAAATGCCTGGGCTGTGGGCTTTGGGGGGGCCCATTTTCTGGTCCTTGTTTTATCACTCTCTGGGTGCAGAAAGTTATTTACTGTGTCTGCAACTCAGTGTCCTGGCTGAAGTTGAGCACAGTAGGATGTTGTAAGGATGAAACCAGATGACCTGTGAAAGTGTAGCGCAAAGTAGGTGCTCCAGAGAAGTGAGTTCTTTTTCAACATTTTTATATGTCTTAAAGTTGAAAAACATCATTAATAGCAAAGGCCATCTAAAACAATTCTTATAAAAGCAATACAACTAGTATCCACAGTTAGAGGACAGTTTCTCCCTTGTAATTGTGAGTGTGTCCTTGTGGGAGATGGCAAAGTCGACCCCTTAGTCCACCCCAGGGATATTCCATACAGAAGATATTGAAACATGTGTTCTTTGGAAAGGGATATATTTTTGCCCTTATTTTAAAGGGTTTATAAATGTCAAGATGCGGTGTGTTCTTAAAATGTTTGCTTAGTGGGGCAGGATATATCTGCTGACTTTGAAATCACGCAGAGGCCTGGTTCTTCAGTGGAATCAGAGACAAAGTCCTGATCCATGCCTAGGCTACTTCCTTCTATAGCCAAAATGTCCCAGACAGACCTGGGGGCAGTTGACATTTGGTAGGTCAGTAACAAGGCCTGGGTGGAAGTATGGCTGAGAGGGGCCCAGGTCGCTCCCACACCATCTGAAGGCTGACGCTTGGAGTATGGCCAGGGTGGGGCAGCCAGGAGTCCGCCTTTATCACCAGGTTTGAGACCATGCACACATAATGTTGTTGGGAGGCCAGCTTCATCACACAGTACTAAAAAAGCTTGGGATATGGGAATACAGGTGCCCCATGCAGGACATTCAATGCAGTGAACAAAACCTGGAACATTTCTTTGGAAATGAGAGAATAGGGTCTGTCCTTAAGAATATTTACAGCCCACCGTGGACACAATAGGACACATCTGACTACAATTTGGACCTTGAGAAGTCAGGCCTTTGATGGTATATCTACACCCCTCCTCTAACTTATGGCACTTGGGTAACTGGTTGCAGGAACAGTGGAATGAGCAACTGACTTGAAATCAAGGCTCTCACCTGGCTTGGAGCCCCACCTTCAAGGGCTTACATATGGGGCCTTTAGGATATAACTTCATTGCCTCTGAGTCACAGTTTCTTGAATTAATCAAATAGTGGTAAGCACTGAAGACACCTTTATTTTTCCTTCTTGCTTATATGCTTATCTTCTGAGCTGGGTGTTTCCCTTAGATTTGGAAATCTTTCCACTGGAGTTGCAGAGTGCTCTGCACCCTGAGTCCATCTCTTGCTCAGATGGCTTTCTGCTGTCTGGATGACATCAGACAGAGCAGCTCTTCCCCGTGCAACAGGTCAGACTTAGTCCCTACCCCAGCCAACTGGCTTCTTGGGAAGAGCAACCATGTACAGGACTCATGAGGCCACCCAATGGTCTGGACATGCTCCTTACAATAATGTTTCCATAGAAACCTGGCCTCTGCTACAACTGAGAAATCTTCGGTTTTTAATCAGGCCTCTTTGGGCAGGGGCAGTTCTCACTTGGGCCTCAGATCAGGAGGGGACAATTTGACACTTGCTGAGCATTTTCTCTACAGATTTCTTCTGGTGCAGCACAGGGACAGCCAGACAACAGATTGTGTGGAGTAGACCATGCGTGCAGGGCTGGGGTAGGGCAGGGTGTGGGGAGCAGCTGTCATTCCACCAATCCATCAGGGGATGTCGTATTCATCAAACACTCCAAAATACATGCAGCAAACCCTTGGGTGATGGCCTGTGAAGGATTTCCCAAGTTAGGTTGTAAAGGAAGGTTGAGAAGTGCATGTAAGAATAGTTTAGAATGAGAAAAAAAAAAAAAGAATAGTTTAGAATGGGGAACATGTGGAATTTTTTGCCCCAGGATGTGTTCACTTTGCAAAGAAAAATGCTTCAAGAAAGGTTTAGAGGGTATTTCCAAGTGGGTGTTCCATATGATAGAACTAGTCCAAGGTGATGCTTTTTAAAAGGATCAGATATATTGGGGATTTACTAGATATCACGCTCAATTTTGGAGTTATACCATGCCTATTTACACATAAAAAACTCTGAGATCTGTAGTTAAGATACCTGTTCAATTTGGTTTCATTTACTGTTTCCCAAACTTATTGATTATAGAAACTTTTTTAAAAAAAATATTTTATTTATTTATTTGAGATAGAGCACAAGTGGGGACAGAGGAAGAGAGACAAGCAAACTCCCCACTGAGCAGGGAGCCTGTCGCAGGGCTCGGTCCCAGGACCCTGAGATCATGACCTAGGTTGAAGGCAGATGCTTAACCTACTGAGCCACCCCAGTGCTCCCTCTGGAACCATTTTGATGTCTGTCATTGCATTCTATTCCTCTTCCGTGGCACAGACTGGGGAACTGTGCAGAATTTCCATCACAGTTTTTCTCCATATAATCCTAATGGCCAGCCTCAAAGGTAGGATATAGAGCTGAATGGAGAATGAAGTTGACCCAATGTGTACTTTCTGAAGTGTTTTTGTCTCACATTGTCTAAATATAGACTAGTTTGTCTGGGAGAAATTCGTGAACACCTGAGCTTCTAAAGATGTCAAAGAAAAGCATCTGAATGGGGAGAATGGGAGAGGGTATCACGGAGCCACACAAACAGCCTTATCACACACTGAGAGCAGAACCATAGCAGAGCACACGTGATCATGCATGGAGCAATAACATTTGGCTTTTGGCGAATGGAGGTGTTAATCTGGTGGAACATTTTATGACACTGAGGTTGGAGTCTATATCTCAACCTTTTTTGATAGCTGGGGCCAATAAAAGAATGGGCTATGTTGTATGGGTCTGTTCCTGTCTGGGACTCCTTCATTTTAGGAATGTGGCTTAAACCCAAATCTCTAAAATCTTATAACCCCAAACCAAGTTATAGTCTGCTATTCACCTTGACAGCACTGGTGAATGCAGACATACGCTTAGGGGATTTAGGTTTCTATCGTGGAGCATTAATATGAGTAAGTCATTATTTATCTTAGACTTAAGAAGATTTGAAGGTTTTAGATCCAGGAAGGTAGAGTGAGGGTCACTGTCATTCTTAATGAGCAGTTTCTTTAGAGCTTATGAAAAAGAGAGAGGCTGACTATGCCTGTCAGCCACAGCCTCCTTGAAATGATTTGGCTGTGCAACCGTGCTCTAGTAATTAAAAATATATATCATTTGGAATTGTCAAGCCCCAATAGGATCTTGCTTTCCTCTTGAAAACAAGTACATCTCCCCCTCAATTCTTGTTGCATGTATAGTTGACACTAACGTGTTATTGCAGTAAGAGGACAGGCTCTCGAATTAGGCAGACTTGACTCCACAACTTTGTAGTTATGCCTTAGAGGAATTACTCAAACTTTCTGAACTTCAGGATCACCTGTGTAAAATGGGAACAATGGTATTTATCTTGTGGGGTAAATACAATGGTATTCATCTTGTTGCATGGATTAAGGAAGGTGATAGCACCTTGCCTTGTCAGTGAGATATGTGGCACTCAATACACCTAGTTACTCTTTTTGCTACTGTTATTATTTGGTCTGTGGTCTTCCCCCCCGACCCCGGCTTCAACCCAGGTGGAGGCTTGACCACATATGCAGCAAACACCACAGGTTCTGGGGTCAAAGGGACTTGAGCTAGAACCATGACTCTGATTATTAACAGCTGTGTGATTTTGGGAAAACAACCTTGCTTCTCTGAGCTTTAGCTTTTCCATCAGTAAAATGGGGTGACTGTCAACTGCCCTTTATATTTGTTGGGAGAATTGGATGGGAGACCTTAAGGGGTCGCCGGAGCACAATCCTGCCAGGGAGCATGTGGTAAAGGAATGACTGTTATTCTTACTCTGAACTTTGAGGAGGGAGAGTTGTGGAGCATTAAACCCAGAGTGGCTGGGTTTAACTTCGGATATGGATTGTGAAGATTGGGTGGTAGAAAGTATGGTGAGCCACAAAAGAGATAGCTGAAATCCATTTATAAATGAAATGTCTAGAAAAATGTAGGACTATTTGATATTCTATGGTTATTTTTATCATAATCTTGGCCTTCCACCTCTAAATTATATTGGGGGTTGAAAGCATTTATTCAACAAATATTCATTAAGAACCAGCCATATGCCAGGATTTGGCCTAGGTACTGGGATACATTGATTTATTCTGAAGAGGGAATCATTGATGAGGGTTAGCTCTGTAATCAGGGGCAAGGAGAAATCCATCTTCCTCCTGTCTCAGTCCCAGTAGGAGTTCAGGAGCCCAATGATATGAAATTACTTGGACAAGGAGCTGAAGACCTTTATGGTTACCAACCTAGGTGAAATTCCATGGTATGTTTGTTCTTTGCCCTGTTTCATTGTATATACTATTTTTCTGCTTGCTTGGAAAGTTCCCACCATCCCCAACCCCTCAACCTGTTCCTCCTATACATCCTCCTAGGCAAAGCTCAAAGGTACCGCCTCCATGAAGTCTCTTTGGAGCACAGTCTAGGTTAATTCTCTCTTCTGGAACCCACATTCCCTTCCTGTGCTTCCTTCCCTCTAGTTTAGCACCCACCACTCAGTTTCCTCTGATTGGAAACATCTTCTTCCTAAACCATAAGCACTTGATGCAGAGACTCTAACCCAGGGACTGTAATGTGTTGGGGACAATAGTAGTGTGATTTGAATGTATGTGACTTAGCTTACTTGCAGATCACAGAGATGTAATAAGGGTAGCCATTGTTAGGACTGTGCTAGCACTTACACAGAGCTCTGTGGTTTATAGAGCACTCCTTCAGGCTCTCCTCCCTGAATTCTCACCCAGCCACCCAAGGCAGACAATATCAGTAGAGCAGGTTCTGCTTTCCTGTCCCCTGTCCTGCAGATGGGGAATCAATAAAGTACTGTGTGTGTGGGCTATGCTGTGTCAGCACTGACATTCAAATCCAGGTCTGTGTGATCCAAATCCTTTTGCTTTCTCTCTTTATTGTAATTTGTTTGTTAATTTTCTTATTTAATAGAAGCCCTAAGGAAAGGAGCATGCACAAACATATACGTGTGTAAACACAAATGTCAGGGGCCGGTGCAGCCAGCGAGGGGCCCTCCAGTAAGGTGTCCACCTGCCAAGAGCCCTCCTTCCCCCAATTTACATACTCTGTTTAATTTGCTGAGATCTGATATTTCTCCATGGAGACAAAAGCCTGAGATAATACAATAGGCCTTGGGGTACAAATGTTGCATATACCCAAAATGGCAATAGCCAATTTTTTCTGAGACCCATGTGCTTGAAGGGAGGACAGGGTAACTTGTAACAAGGGACAGGCACAAGTAGGAAAGGAAACAAGCTTTGCTGCCCACACAGTGCTGCCAGCCATGGGGCCTTTATTGTGTTAGACCACCTGTCTCGCCCTGTCCAGGGAGGTGGGGACCCCATGTAGCCACCAGTCTAGTGCTCAGGGAGGAGAATCCTTCCTGGGTCAAAGTCACCTGAGGTAGGTGCACCTTCCAGGTGCCCTGAGGCACCATGGCTGGAGAAGTACCACCTGAGTGAAGCCAGGCGGACATAGGAACCTCAGTTTGAACATCAAACCTCAAGGACAGATTCACCAACTGAGGCATTATAAGACATGTAGCTGCAGCTATCCTGCAGCTTGGCGGGCCCTGGAAACACATGGAGCTTGCTCTGAATGGCTTTCTCTAGGAGCCATTGAGTAACCCCGTATTATCCTCTACTCTCACCAAGGTCGGTATGACCATATGAGGTCCCTCTCTGTCCCTGGTTCTGCCCGACCTTATAGAAAAAGTAGAGAAGGTGTGCCTGGGTGGCTCAGGTGGTTAAGTGTCTGCTTTTGGCTCAGGTCATGATCTCAAGGTCTTGAAATTGAGTCCTACATTGGGCTTCCTGCTCGGTAGGGAATCTCCTTCTCCCTCTCTCTCTCCCCTCCCTCCTGCTTATGCTCTCTCTCTCTCTCTTAAATGAATAAATAAAATATTAAAAGAAAAAGAAAAAAAGTAGAGGAATGTGAAAAATTAGAAGTCATAAATGTACCTTTTTCTGGTCCTGAATTACTTGGTTGTGATGGTCCAAATCAAAGTTCGTTTTAAGAGGCTGCATCGGCATTTTCTCATGTCCTCTCTCCTAGAAAGGCAGATGGTATAGTGGAAAGGGAGCGTATTTAAAACAGAAAAGACATGGGTCCAATTCCAGCTCCATCATTTACTGTTAGTATGATATTCGGCAAGTCAACGATGTTTCTGCACTTAGGTTTTCTCTTTGTAGAATGTGAATTATCATATTTATCTGGCAGGGTGGTTGCTAAGGATTAAGGACAACATCATGAGCCTGCCATGTAGTAGGTGTTCAGTATTTAACAAAAAGGCAGAGGAACATGTCACAATAGGAAATTCTCATGTTACAGGAAACCACGGCTTGGGGTTCGTCTCAGCTCAGTTCTGATTACCCTACAACTCAGGCAAGCTATTGAACATATCTCAGAATCTCCGAGGGGAGGTTTGGATTTTTTTATTTCCCACGAAGGTGGAAGAATAACATTTGCCCTTCCTTTCTCCAGAGGTTTTTATAAAGTCTAGGTGACTTTTGATGATGGCCGGCTTTCTGCCTGTGCACTGAGAATGGCTGTCTCTGACCTGATTGGGGCAGGGGGCAAGAGGATGGGGGATAGGGATGAAGAAGACATGGGCATGCCTCTGCTTTCTGCCTGTCTGTGGGCCACCCGCCTGGGTCAGGGGATTCACTGCACACTGGAATCACCTGGAGAGTGTTAACAGGTCTTGTGCTGGGGTCTCAATCCCTCCCAGAGGTGCGGATGGGATTGGTCAGGGGTGCAGTGTGGGTATCTGGATTTTTCAGAACCCCCCAGGTGATTGTAATGTGTGACCAGGACTGAAACCCCCTGCTCTCTGGGGAAAGCAGATCTGCAGAAATCTAAGTGGCAGCCCATGTTTAACTGGCTCTGACTCTATCAGCACATATTGAGTGTCTGCTTTTAAGGCGAGTTCATTACTCTCTGTAATAGCAACCACTCACATTCTCACTGGATTAGATCGAATTGGACATATTCTTGGCTCATGTTTTAGTCCACGGAACCACACTGTCCTCCTTCACCCAGTGCTTTGTCCCTCATGATCATGGTTCTAGCATGACTGGCCTGGCCACTGGCTACTTCCTTACTTCAGCTCTAGATCTGAAAGCTGCGAGGGAGCTAGGTCATTCCTTCATCTCTGCCTGAGAACAGACTGACAGTTAGTGCTTACAAAGGTTTTTAAACCTTTCAGTGTGTCCAAATCACCCAGAGGACTTGTTAATACAGGTTCCTAGTGAGTTGCCATCCCAGGGCTTTTGATTCAGTGGTTTTGAGGTCAGGTCAAGAATTTGCATTTCTAGCAAGTTCCCGCTGATGCTGATGCCCATGCTGCTGATCCAGGAACCACACTTTGAGAACCCCTAGTCTAGGCAGCATAGGTCCTTTTAGTATTTCATTCTGATCTCCCAAAACTACTTGAGTAGGCATGACAACCTTCATCTCCAAGAGCTAAGTAACTTGTTAAGGGACACACCTTTTAAGGGGCAGAGTCGGGACTGCCTCCCAAATCTGCCCCTCTCCACTACCACTGTGCCTCCTGACAGGCCAGCATTGGGTTCCTGCAAAAATCTTCAGCCATATTCTAGGTACCAAGGAAATGACAAGAGATCCCTCCTTATCTCACTTAAAACCTTTTTGTGACCTCCAGCAAGGAAGGAAACTCAGAGAGCCACCCCAAGTATGCACCAAAGCAATAGCCATAGGAGACTGCTGGTGACTCAGGGCCCAAAGTCTCCTTTCTGCCTAGGACTTCCCATGGAGTTGGCCAGGGATGGAGAACACTGTGGGCTGCAGAGGTCAGGAAAGTCTCTTGGAAGAGGAAGAGATGAGGTGGGCCTTGAAGGACCTGGCATTCATTCTAGGTTCTGCCCCTTTTTTAGTCGTGATCCCTGGGCTAGAGTGCATACTCAGTCCTAGAAACATCCAGGCAGGACCCAGTCTATAGTCCTGCTTAGACTGGCCAGTGACACTTACAGAGCACACCTGTGCACACAGCGGAGGGCGGGGGCTGGACAGACACTGGGGGAGCCTGTGTCTATGGTCTTTGCCTCATCCTTACCACTGCCTAAAGCAGAGGAATCAGTGTCTGTGTTCTATCCAGCTCCACTGCCACGAAGGACCTTTCCTTGACTCCCTGGAGTGAGTTCCCTTGCTGCAGAGCTGACCCCCAGAAGGGGTCTAGTCCTGTGTAGTTTCTAACCTTGTCTTTCCGATCAATGGAAAACCCAAAAACCAGAAAGGTAAAATAAGAGAGGGGTCCCAGGTTCTAAAGCCTACTGAAGAGCCCTGAGATTTGAGACATCTCAGTTCATTCTCAGACTCGCTGACCTCTTTTGTTCAATCATTTGTGATTTTTACAAGAAGGTAAATAGGCTAGGAAGTACACATTCCTTAGGAAATCTTGGCATCCAGATGTACATTTGCAAAGTTTCATTTGGCTCATGTTACTTCCTTTATGTGGAGACGAAAGGCAGAGCTCATGGTTTCGTTATGAGTATCATCAGGATGAATGGAGATACTTGCTGGGGACAAGGGATGCCCAAGAAAGGGGTGCCTGAGGGCATGGAGGCTGTTCACAGAAGACCCCCCGACCTGAAGTGAGGCATGGAGGACCATGGGTGAGAAAGCCGTACCCCAGGGGTGGGAGGGAGCAGAACGTGGTTGGCAAATGCAGAGGAGTCGTGCAGAACTGGGCCCGCCTAGCCAAACTCACACCAGCTGCCAGAGACTCCAACTCTGTAAGTTATAGGAAATGTCATAAATAATGAAATCATATCCACCAGGATTTCTGTGATCATTTTTCTTATTTTCAGATTCCCTTATGTGTGTTGAGAAATAGTCTGTCTTTATCTCTGGGCATTTCTGTTCAAGTAATGACTGGTCTAATAATGTTGAGCCCTTGTGTGACCTGGAGAGAAGTCCCAGGAGGCAGGAGGGGGCATCATAATCCTAGCTGAGCCCATTGCAATCTCAGGTAATAAGCACCTATTTCTTTGGGCCTCAGTTTCCCCAGCTGTAAGATGGTAATAATACCTGTCCCATCCACCTCATGGGAAATACGAGGTAATGATCTGTTTGAAAGGGCATTGGGATGTTGCAGGCAACCTTAAACTCTATAAGCGCAGGGAGTAGCAGATCAACCAGTACTTGAAAGCACCTTAAGTTTGTGCTGATATTGTGACCACTGAGCTCCCAGAGCCCCATTTTCTTATCTGTTTGATGGGAATAACAGTACCCTCATTACAACAGTGGACTCTCATGGGCTGCTGTGAATGAAGATAATGTATATTAAGCATCTAACACAGTGCATGGCATATAGAATACAAACCTAAAACAGTGGCAGCTGTTAGGATGCTTATAATCATCAGACTCCTTAAAATCCTCACATATATGACTATAGATATTTCTGGCAGGCAGACCCAATTCTCCTGTGGAATTCCCTTCCCATCTTTTTCACTAAAGTGGTTCTTAGTACACCAATTAAAACCTAAACCTACCTCGCTAAACCTTCCTAGGGACTAGATGAAGAGCATTGCCTAGGAGCTCATGGCTTAGTCTCTCTGCATTTTACCCCACTCTGGCTTTTGGAAAGACAGTCCTGTGTGCTGAGTGCCGGTTCCCCTCTAAGGCAGGGTGAACTGCAGGTGGGAAGCCTGACAAACCATTTGTGAGGGAACTTATATGGGATGCTCTGATAGCAAACTTTCAATTGCTTCTTTGCCTGAACTCTTTAGAGGAAGAGTGCAGAACGACATGCTACGAGTCCAGCTCTGCTAACCAGTGAAGGCACGCAGAGGGTGCTGTGCTAATTAGCACGCTGTCTCCCTCACAGAGTGCCTTTGTGCTGTCTGTCAGCTTCTGCTTTGTAGATACCAAACAATGTTAAGGCAAATGATATCATGACTGACAACTTAATAGATGTCTTCTTGAGCTGAGCGTGCTCCCCAGTGCTCCAGCCAGATAAAATTAACAGAAGCCTTTAAGACCATCCTTTTTCAGGCTGAGGCTTCCACAAGTGATGTGCTTGCAAGAGCCTCCTTACTCATGGGAAAGACATGGAACTTGGTCTGATTGAAGATTAGAGGATTGAATGTTTGTCAACAGGCTGCTGGCTAACTTGCCGGAGAATGGATATTTTCACAGTTATTTCTGATGACAGCTAGAAATTATAAAGGGTAGAAACAAATACGATTCTTGTTAATGTGAACAGGCCTCCAAATGAGGGCTGACATTAAAAGCAATCCCCTTAGGAGATTCCATACTTATTCTGATTACATCAAAAGTACTTACATGGCTCTTTTTCCCCTTCTTTAAAAAAAAAAAGATTATTTTCAGAACCCATAAAACCAAGAGTACCAAAGTAATACAGTTTGGGCTGGCCAGATTAGGTTCAAAGTACAATTTTTTCTGGAAGTTAGGTGATGTTGGACACCTATCACTCACACACTTTTTTTTCTTTATTCAGATATAATTGATATACAAACACACACACATTTAATGTTCATATCTGATGAGTTTGGACATAGGCATACACCCAGGATACCATCACCACAACCAAGGCATAAGGCATATTCATCACCCCCAAAATTTTCCTTGCATTCCTTTGTGGCTTTTCTTTTTTTTTTAAAGAACATTTAACATGTGATCTATTCTCAATGTATTATAAAGTGTACTATATTGTTAACTATAGATACTGTGTTGTATAGCAGGTTTCTGGAACTTAATCATCTTGCATAACAGAAACTTCATAACCACTGAAAATCAATTCCCACTTCTCCCACCCCTCAGCCCTTGGAAACCACCATTCTATTCTTTTTTTTGTGAGTTTGGATCCTTTAGACACTTAGTATAAGTGGGATCATGCAGTATTTGTCCTTCCATAACTGGCTTATTTCCCTTAGTGTCATGTCCTCTAAGTTCACCCATGGTGTCATAATGGCAGGACTGCCCTTTGGAAAGCTGAATTATAGTGGATAAAGAAGATGCGGTACACACACACACACGCGCGCACACACACACACACACACACACACACACACCTTGGACTCCTCCTTACATCCTCAGCCCACGCTACACTGTGCCTGAAATTCAGTCACGCTAAACCATCTTTATTCACCCAACAGGCTATACATTCTCCTGCCTCGAGCCTTTGCACAGAGCTTTTCTTTTGTCCGAAACAAACAACTTCCCTTTCTTTGGGGCTTGGTAGCTCTTTGTCATCTTTGAAGAAAGATTTCAACTTATATCTTGTATGAATAAGACCCACACCTCCAGTTCTCCCCCAGGAAGCCCATTTGCTGCACCTGAATGCCTGATGCTCCTCGTCTACCCTTTGGTGGCTTTCTTATCTTGGAGGAGTTGAGTTATGGGATTTTTCACCACACTTTGATTTCTTTTAGAAGAGAGGACGTATTTTTACTAAAGCCTCTGTAGCTCTGCTTCTTGCAGAGCATCTGGCACATGGTGTCACCTCAGTAAATGTTTATTCAGTGACTTTAGACAGCTATAAATAGGAAACCTGAGTAGGTGGACAGCTTTGGGCTTTGACATGAGAGAACCATGATTTCAGATTTCTTCTCTGGCCCACAGGGATCAGGGAACTGTGGAGAGACTTCACCGTCTCTGTGCCTAATATCTTCTGATCCACATATAAGAGAAAATGATTCCTAAGGACATAGGATTTCTAAAAGAAATAAATGGCATGAATCAGTTGCTCTGCACAGTCCATATGGGCCATGTAAAGCATTTGCTGGAAGGATCGTAGCTTCTCAAGGCAGTTCTCAGAGAGAGGCTCTCCAAATGGTTCCAGCAAAGCTGAATCATTGGAATAAGTGCATAGGCTCCCCAGGGACTAGTCAGAAGAAATCTCTCTCAACTGTCTCAAAGGACACTGGTGTGTGGTGGAAGATGCAGCTTCGCTTCCCACTACTGAGGCTCATGCTTAAACAGCACCTTGCCCGGGGCTGCCCCAGCCCCAGCCTCCAGCCCAAGGGCCCTGGTAGCAAATTGGAGCACATTTCCTCTTTGTCTGCGTGTTCTGATCAAACCTCTGCAGTTTAACAAGCTCCAGGCAAGATTGCAATGCTCCTTCCAAGCACAGGAAGGTTTCTTGGGTTTAAAGAATATCATTCCTGGAGTTGATAGAATGATCTTCGTGACACAGCCCACCCACATAGGTCAGATGATGTTATAAAACATTCTGCCGATGAAAATCGTTGCCTGTGAGTAAGATGGCCCAGCCTCCACCATGGTCTGCTGTTTCAAAAATGCTTTTTCCAAAAGAAGTCTCTTTTGTTTCTGGGAGTTGGTTGGAGGGACCTGGGTGTGTGGTTTAGCTCCATTGTGCTTTGGCTGCCACTGGAGACCTGTCCCCAGGACACGCCAAGCCCACCTGTCACTGCCTGGTGAGGTATCACTCCCTACCCTTCCTGGTGGTTTAGAAAGCCTGTTGAAAAATATACACAAAGAGGCACAGAATCCATTACAGAAATTGAAAATAAACAAAGCTGGCGACAAGTGGAATTTAATAAGTTCAGCTAAGCATATAATAACTTACAATAGCTAGGATGCCCTGAAGTTGCTGAACACACGATAAGGGAGGAGGAGTTTAACTATAGTTAAAATGCAGTGTGCAGTGCAGGTTGTTTTTATTAGGAGAAGGATATTATAGAAATCAAAAAAGCTCGGCAAAGTGTTGTCAGGGTGTCTCTGTAAAGCAGGAGGGCTAGGTAATTCAGACGAGGTTGGAGAGGGAGCAGCTCCTGGGGAAGGGAAATGAAGGGCTTTCACGGAGGCGGCAATGTCCCGCAGACCAACAGTGAACACTTCTCCTCCTCTAAGACTTCTTGAGGTTTTGCTAAATAAAGCAAGTAGGTAATTCAGAGGAATTTCAATCCAGGGAAAAGAAAACTAGAAAGAAATTGTGTTGCATCTACAAAGAAGCAAAAGTAATCTAGTAAACATATTACTAGCAACATGGAAGAAAATATCTTAATCCAAGAAAAGTAACAGCCTGGGAATAAGAGTTTTCCTGTGTTAGAGTAGAACAGTGAGAGAGACCTTGCTGGGCAATTGGAGTATTTAAGTCAGTTTAGAACCTGAGACTAAAGACAATGACATCATCCTCTCCTTCCTCCTGCACCACTTCCTTCCAGCCCTCCAGCAATAGCACGGCCTGGGAATGCAGCCCTGTTTGCAGAACACTTCCTCAGTCACCTGTGCATTTATTCATTGGCATTATTTAGGTATTTGCTGGGTACCAGGGTCTATTGCTGGTGCTTGATATACAGAGACAAAGTACACACCTGATGCTGTGAAAGGAACTTGCCGACTCTCAATCTGTTGAGTGAATTAATGAGTGAATGAGTGAATGGATGGATGGATGAATAGGTGAGCTGATATGGATATGACTCTTCCCTAGCAGAGGTCACGCGGTCTAATAGATGGAAACAAGAAGGACAATAAGACTATTTCCACCTACTCAGGACTCTGTGCAGGACCTAGTGGTCCCCTGGGGAATGAACTACTCACCCTAGGAAGTCAAGGACAGCATCCTGGAGGAGAATGGAGGCATTGTGAGGCCAAGCCTTCAGAGATGACTTTCCTATCTTATGGGCACCTTGGTCCTTTCCTGTAGCCCCAAACAGAGGCCCACCCTGGAGAAAGTCCCGGCTCCTAAGAATGGTTCAGCTTCTCTGCTGGACCCTTGGCCCAACTGTTTGCACACTTTGCCGTTTGTCCCTGATGCAGGCTGGTTCTGTCCACCCCAGGGTAACTATCTCATCTGATCCAGCCTGTGGCCAATGACCCTGCCCTGGTGCCAGCTCCAAAGTCTAGCCGTGTGATTGAACCATATTCCCCATAGATGTGACAGGGTCGCTGTAACATGATAAGTAGGTAGCTTGGTCACTTTAAAATCATCCTGTGTCAGGGAAGCAAATGAAGGTCATTCCAGGAACATTTAGAACTTATAAAGAGGATCATGGTCAGAGCAAACAAATGCATGGGAAAGGAAAGGATTGAAGCAGGGGAGCAGGGTCCACCACACTGCTTGTACAGCTGCTCCTCACCACCCACTATGGTCTCTGGGCTACGCTGGAGGGACCCCAGAGCTCCCTAGAACCTTGTGAGGACCACAGAAAGTCCTCCCCTTCCAGTTGGAGGCTGGGTGAGGAAGGTAAAAACAGTGATTCTTGTCACAGGGCACCAAGGAGAGCTCAGAGAGCGCACTTAGCTGGTGAGATGGGGGTGGAATTCTTTTCTTCTAAAGCCTTTAATTGCTAATGACTTTGAGTGGGATTTGTTCAAGTTATTCTTTGTGCTCAACCTTTTTTTTTTTTTTTTGTTCAAAGTCATTACTCACTGTGTTTCGTTTGGATATTTGAGACAGCCCAGCCTGGCATATTTCCCATCATGGCACTTTATAAATGTTCATGCTGATTAGAACTTTTATTTTTCATAATGACCCACGAATGTAATGATAATGCAAGTAATAGTCCATATCTAATGGCTTCTTGTCCAAGGACTGAGGGAATTTGTTTAATGTAGTTAGTGCCAAACTCCTAAAAGAAAACTATTTAAGCTGTTGCATTCACTTATGCATTTTTATGAATCTCTGGGTAATAAAAAGGAATGGCTCATCTGGAAAGTTGGGAGACAAAGAAGAAGTTCGGGTCACTTGTGATGACATTTTTTACTGTCTCCATGCCATTTCCTCATGACAGACTTGCTAAGAGACTTCAAGTTCTAAGCCAATGACAGGATGAGGAGACTCTGAGTGTGAAGATGGAAGTTTGCAGTGCCCGGGTCTGTTCCAGATGCAGTGAAACTATACCACTTGGTGGCCCATGAGCAGGTCATGGGTGCAACTGGTTGCTGGTGGACAGGGGCTCATTGTGGGGGACAGAGCAGCTGGAGTGTTACTTTCCAAACCAGAGAGAGGTAATCCTCTGTTGAGCAATCCTAAAAGACTGGAGCCTCCTTCTCTTAGAGCCTGACTAAAATCAATGGGGAAGCTCACAAGGGTAACCCACACACCATGAGCTTTTCTTATCTTGAGCTCTCCACCCCCTTAGTAATGTCCACATCCTGTCATCCCTCCTCTTCTTCTGTATTCTCTTGTGCATATTCCCCAAAACCTGCTCTCAGTAGAATCCTGAGGGTGATAAGTATTGTTCATGGGTCCACTGTCTCAGAGGTGCCGGCACAATAAGCATGAGCTTTAACAGTGCAATGAAACACTTTGGGTGTGGGAAAATGGATTTTAGACTGAGAAAGAATGGTCTGAAGAACATTTTATGTCACTGAAATCATCTTGAGGATAGGGATCCGACTTAACTGTGAGTAGGGTTATCAAACAAAATACCAGGCACATAGTTAATATGAATGTCAGATAAACAGCAAATGACTTTTTAGTAGGAGCAGGTCCCAAATATTATATGGACATAATTATACTGAAACAATCATTTATTGTCTAACTGAAAATCAAATTTAATAGGATATCCTATATTTTTATTTGTTAAATTTGACAACCTCATTAATGAGTCCTAGCCTTTGTACCATCTCCTGGGGTCCTGAATATAACCTAGGATGAGGCAGTGTCCCAGTAACAAAGTGGGGACAGTTGGGTACACATGGTGGCACACTCAATTCATACCCAGACTGACCTGCACATACTGCTTCCCCCTTCTGATCTCCTGATTATTCAGTGCCTCTTGGTCTATTGTGTGGGGACACAGGTAAGGGGACACAGGTAAGCCCTTACATACTTGTTTGGAAGGGATGAACAATGCAGAGTGGTACGACATTAGCTGTGAAACCAGAACTGAGTTCAAATCCAGCATGTGCAACTTTAGTCACATGATACTTTTAATGCCTCAGTTTCTCATCTGTAAAATGGAGATAATATCTACAACTTGGGTCGTCCTAAGTTTTCATAGTGAAACTTGGAAAGCAGCTATGTAGTGAACCCTGCCATGTGCCGTCTAGACTCCCTTTCAGTAAAGTACCAGTTGCCCCAGATGCTGGGAGAAGAAGCAGCTTTCAGCTGCCAGCCCCTTTGGCATTGCTGCAGCTGCAGGGAGGTGCACTGCCTAAAGTTAAACCCTATCCTAGGGTGACCGTCATCCGGGGACTGATGAATGCAAGAGTATCAAGACACACCCATCTCAGACCATCCCAGGGCCATTCAAACTCTAGAGCATCACTGGTGTTTGTTGAGCCTGCGTCACAGCTTCCCTTCTCCCACTGCCCTTCTGGTTCCCTTTTCTCCTCTATAGCTATTGATAGCAAGGGCACTCCTAAAGAAACATCCTATGCACTAAACTCGGTCTAGTTTAGGGTCTGCTTTCCAGGAAATCCAGCTTGCAACAACGCAGTACAGTTCCCAGCACATTGTACAGGGGTTTAACCCACAGAAAACTTTAATGACAACAACAAAAGAATGGCAATAGTATGGTCAAACATACATACTGATCTAGCTTTGCATGGCATCTCCAGCACCCTCTCAGAAAGGGCCTCCTTCCTTGGGGTGATGTCACTGACATTACGTTGTGATGAATGCAAAGCCCATGCCTGCCCTTGTGCCTCACTTGGTAGTTGGCATGGGGCTGGAAACACAGCAGGTGTTCAGTGAGTACTTGGGCAACATTTAGCTACTTGGCCTCAGAAGATCAGATGGAGCCATAATGTCTGGAAAAGTCATTTACAAATATAGATAGCTTCAGGAGATTTTGCCTATATGTAGTATATAGAAGAGAACTGTGAGTAGTTGCAGCTGAAAGTGAGGGGCTTGGCGATACCCTTGGCCTATAAAATAAGATTGCGTAGGAAGAGTGGCAAGTCCCCCAGTGCCCCTAGAAAATGGAGGGAGAGAAGCTTATGGCAGGTCTGGAGAGAGAGCAGGGCAAGTCCAGGAAACATAAGGTGTCAGGGGAGATTAGGCAATGAGTAGGAATCAGAGCAAGTAGAGATTACAAACTGAAAAGCTTGCATGCCAGGCTGAGTGTGATCTTTATAACCATGGTGATGGGAGCTCCTGGAAGGAGGGATGCAGGCGTGATCTGATCCATGTTTTAGAGGCCACTCTGCCTGCAGCCCGGGATGCTTAGGAGAGTACAATGTGAGAGATGGTTGGAGGCAGTTGCCACAAACAGTCCTAAGAGCAGTGATGGGGGGCTTGTACTGTCAGTGGGGATGGAAAGAAGGCACTCAAGAGACATTTCCATGAGGGGCACTATGTAGACATGGTAAAAGATGAATTAACAGATGAGAGAGAAGGGAGGAGGTTAGGTGGATATCTGGGTTGTTTATCTTCCTTCATCTCTCTGCCTACCTAGTTCATCCTGCAAGAGCCAGCTGAGGTCCAGCCCCACCTCCTAAACATCTGCAAAAGTGGGTTCCTTATTGACCTCCCCCTCCTCTAAAGTTTCTGTAAAACTACATCTGAGCTTCTTAATCACACAGTTAGAATTCTGAATCCTCTTCTCAGTTTCTTCAGTTATTGGGAGCTTCTCCATTCAAGAAGCCATCCCTTGTCTCCCCATTGCCCACACTAATTCTGTAGTTCTTTCTCTGGTGGACCACCCTCGGGCTTCTCTCAGTGTCTCTTCCATTGTAGTTTTCTCTTCTGGAACATTCTTCCATCCCTTTCAGCTTTCAGGTCTCAGTTTACCTATCTGTTGCTTTTGAATGGTGGTCTCTCTAGCAACCTCAAATAGGTCACTTTCCTCTAACATATATCCTCATACGATCTTCTACTTTTCTTAGCACTTACCCCAATTTAATTACTAATTTAATAGGGTTCCTGGGTGGCTCAGTCAGTTAAGTGTCTGCCTTCAGCTCTGGTCATGATCTCAGGGTCCTAGAATCAAGCTCTGCTTTGTCTGGGATGGATGCGCTCCCTGCTTAGTGGTGAGTCTGCTTCTCCCTCTCTTGCTTCTCTCCCACTGTCCCTAATCATGCTTGCTCTCTCTCTCCCTCTTTCTCAAATAAAATCTTAAAAAATAATTACTAGTCTAATTACATAGTGCTGTACCTCTCATACCTAGCATAGTCCCTCCCCCATACCATACTTACTAAATAAATATTTGTTAAATGAAATTGTTACTTGTGGACCACATTGTGTACACGGGCAATGACGATTCACATTCCATTAATCTGGTCTTATATGTGGGTGGGAGCCATTTTGCAAGTTATTTTCGGTGAGATGGAGTAAGCAGCCCCCATATCCTAAAGGTCTGCTTTACAGCTGGTTCCCTTCCCTTATACTTAAGGAAATCCCCTTTTCTCCTACTCCATGCTCAGGGGAGTTGGAGGTAACCTGCATATCTAAGACATAAATGCTTCATGAATCCAAGAGATACTTACAGAGAACCTGTTATGCATAAGCCCCAAGGATAGGCCCTGAAGCCAAGGTTTGTCCCCACATGCATTAACTTTAGCTCACATGATCCCAAAGGAGTCCTGATTTACCTGTGCCTGGAGCCACACTGGCTATGGAGCTTGGGTGCCTGCCTGGTTTATGTGGTGCCTCAGAGAGCTTGCTTTATGAGGATTTTGGATTGCATGCCTGGGCACAGTGCGAGGCTTGTTAAACTCCTGTAAAGAAGGAGAGGAGGTTCCAGCTTCCACTGTTGAGAGAAAGGGTCCTGGCACCTTGTTCCCTACATGGCTCCTCTCGGCTTCATTTCTGGGCCCTGTTGCTTAGACTGTGTAGGCAGAAGCTGCTGTATGAAGACAGAGAGGTAGAGGAGCAGGTGCACACATTGGCACAGGGAATACAAGAGGCTGCCAGGCAGTTAAAAAAACAAATCACCCTACGCAAAAGCATGGGAATGCTCTGCCTTTGACTGTGTCGCTCCTCAGGGCTAGAGTCACCTACCTATGGTAGGAATTTGGCAAGAGCTCTGGTTTGGAATTTCAGCATAGTGCCCAGCAGTGGTGAAGGGCAGGACTTTCCCCTTATACTGCTGGGATTGGCTCTGCTAACTCATCTCCACCAGCTCAGACTGTGGGTGTTAGGAAAAGAACTATGAGGGGTAGGTGCACCTGTATGTATTTGGGGGGATGAGATTAAAAAGGAAATCAAGGCACAGGTGAATCAAATAGACCATTCTCAAAATCATTACCTCCCCCTTAAATTCCTTCTTGGAGAGCCTCATTCTTTGGAGGTTAAAAGACAGTAAAGTTCTCAGATTCTCTCTGCAAAAAAAAAAATAAGAGCCTTGAAATGAAGAAAGTCTGAGCATGATTCATCACTGGTACCTTGGGAACAATACAGAGGGTGGAAGAGAGGATAGGGATGACAGCATGGGTGATAAGAGAAACATTCTCCTGGGAATGGGGTTTCCCAGAGGGAGTCAAACGGAGCTAGCAAAGGGCAGTGTAAGAAGAAGGAGGCTGGTGTCCGAAAGATGCTCTCTGCTCCCACTGACAGTTTTGATGAATGCTGGTTCATTCAGTGACTCAGCGTGTATTTATTGGTGCTTCCCATGGGCCAGACACTGTCTATGCTCTAGAGAAACAGTGGTGGAAAAAACAGATAAGACCCCTGTTCTCAGGGATTCTATTCTAGAGGGGCCAAATAGACAATGAAAAGGTCAAGACTTAGAAAAGGTAATTTCAGGTGTGATAACTGTAACGGAAAGAATCAAGATGTGCTAGCATGAGTTGGGCAGTGAGAAGATACTTCAGATGAGGTCTTCTGGAATGGGCTCTCTGAGGTATAAGCTGAGAGCTGAATGATGAGGAGGGGTGAGTCATGCCATAACAGGAAAAGAATTCAGGCAGAGGGAATAGCTAATGCAGATACCCCAAGGTAGGAATGAGCTTGGTAAATCTGAGGAATGAAAAGTAAACTACTGTGACTAGGGCAGAGTGGGTGAGGAGAAGGGCAGAGTGGATGAGGAGAATTGGTGAGGGATGAATGATCTTATTCGCCATGGGGAGAAGTTTGAGTTTTATCCTAAGTATGGTGGGCAACCTTGAGGGGCTCTGAGAGGAAACGGCAGTGCCTATTTTATGATCAGATTTTCTTTTTGAAACCATCACTCTGGAAGCTCTGTAGAAAAGGCATTGTAGGGGAGAAGAATGAAAACATGGTGGCAAATCAGAGGGTTCTTGCAGAGTTTCAAGCAAGAGATGGTATTGGGTGGGGTTGGGAGGTTGGCAGGTGGGAGAAGAGAAGTTCCATATTCTTTTCTTTTTCAGGGATTTTAAAAAAGATTTTATATATATGATAGAGAGCACAAGCAAGGGGAAAGGCAGACAAAGGGAAGGAGAATAGTAGGTAGAAGGACGGGGAGAGGCAGGCTCCCCACCAAGCAGGGAGACTGATGCAGGACTCAATCCCAGGGCCCTGGGAACATGACCTGTGGGCTAAAGGCAGACACTTAACCGACTGAGCCACCTAGGTGTCCCTGAAGTTCCACATTCTATTATGTTGGTATAGAAATGGCAGAACCTGATGATGGCTTATGTGTGGATGAGGAAGGACTCTTGCTTAGAGAAAGGCAGGAATCAAGGTTCCTCCTGGGGTTTTTGCTTGAACAGCAATAATGGTGCCCTTTTCTGATATGGTACCCTGAGTTGAGGAGCAGGCCTACGAAGAAATCAGAAGTTGCCTCCTGTTCCAAGTGGCATCAAGGTCTAAAATCAAATGGGAAATCATTCCCATTTGGATGGGAATGATAAATTATACCTGGCTATGGATTTATCTTTGAGAAAAGAGCATGCAACTCATATTTAAAAGCTTAATGTCCTTGCTTTCTCCCGAAGCTAGGGGCTAGGTCTAGAGCAACCTGAGACTGCCTAGGAATTGTTTGCTTGATGCACTGGATAGTAGCCAAATTGCTACTATGCAAGTATACCTTCAATCCAATTCATTACGCATTTGCTGAGCGCCCACTATCAATGATGCCCACAATTATGGATCCATAAGTCAAGGGATTCCAAATTTTCATGACAGAGGCATGAAGGTTCGTTGCACTTTGACTATGATATGTCTCGAAAACCATTTCCAAGATTGTTAGGCCCAAGCTATAAGAGTAAGAAACTGACTTTATGTGTCTTCTTCTTGCCTGACAGTTTTAGCACAGATACCCAGGTTAGATATATAATGTTTTTTGTATTCCATAGGCCCCACTGGCCCACCCATTGTCCACCACTTCTCCTAGGAGAGGAATGGCAAATGGGTTTCATCATAAGTGTACTTATTAATTGATAGAGTTTGCTAGAAACATTGTGTTGGGAAGGAGTCTGAGGTCCTGCGCAGACTCAATGGGATTGACTGCCCTTGCCTGTCACGGATATGAGAGGAGGACAGTTTCTGTCCACTTGTTCCCAGATGTTTTCATTACATTTTACCTCTGTCAACCAACCTCAGATATTTCCAGGAATATACTTCTCAGTTTCATTGTTTGTGCCTAGAATAGAGTTTTGTACATAATAGGTTCTCAGTAAGTATGAATTGAATGGATAAATAGAGGAATGAATAAATGAATAAGGAAATGAGAAAAAGGTGTTTTTTTTTTAAGTTAACTCTAAGGGGGCTGACAGCACGACCAGGTACCCTGTGTGCATGGGAAACAAGAGCAAGTGTCTCCTAGACCTCCAGCTACAGGGCAAGCAATGAGTTGGTAGATGCTGAGACATCCTGGCTTTGAGGCCATGCCTCCCACAGGCTGTTTCCAGTCAATAACTGAGTGTGGGGATGCTGGGGGATCCTAAGGAAAACCCACTCCTGGGAGTCATGGGACTTTGGCTAGAGGACAACCTAGCTTTATAGCGTTCCACTTAGACTCCATGGTAAGACTCTTTCACCCAATCTTCTCTTCTCTCCTACACTGGTCTCACACTGGCATCAATGTCTAAAATCACTTCCAGCCTCTTCTGGCCCTTTCCCTCTTTTCCTTCACACAAGCATGTTCCCTTGTATGTTTAATCCCATCCTGGGTTTTCTTTTGTATTTCCGTTCATTTTATTTATTTATTTATTTATTTATTTATTTATTTTATTTGAGAACCTGGACCAACACATCCTGCTAACATCAGAAGGGACCAGGACTCTATTAACCCTGCCAGATGCCAGCTGTGCAGCAGGCTCATGCCCTTTGTGATGTAGAATGAGTTCCTGGAAAAATGTCTAATGGGAGGAGGCATCACTGTTGAGAAACTCAATCCTCATTTAAAAAAGAAAGGATGAGAAAATGATGTTGAGAATTAACATGTAACTGTTTTTGTAAATATCTCAATTTTCACTAATATACAGCACACTAAATAATACATTGTCAATGACATGATACCCATCTTAAATTCAATATAATGAGCTCTGCATAATTAATTCCATTTATCATTCTGTGTTCATAAGAATCTTTTAGACTCTCCCAACCCTAAATTGGTTAATTACTCGTACATTTGTGTGCTTTGTTGTACATAATGTGCATGTCTTGTTTCCCATCCAAATGTCCTGGGATGACCTGATTTCATGAGATAGGAGTTACTTTTCCTCCTGTGGCCTACTCAATTCTATGGGATTCTATGCAATTTTTTTTTGTTATGTGCTGTACTAATCCAGGCCATTGTTTACCTTCTGCTGATTTCCTTAATGGACCATGTCCATCCATTCTCCTTGTTTTTGTTTTCCTTTTTTCTTCCTTGCTCAGTTATCCCCAGAAGCAGTATTGGTGTATGTTGGAAACCAACATTCTCTTGATGGATCAAAACTTATTGAGAAGAAAATATGTCCAAACTAGAAATCTTGGTTAAGAGAATTTATATTTGGGGGAGAAACATTGTACATGGGTGTTCACACAGATTACTGACACAAGCATTAAGAATATATTCATTCACTGATCTTTTAACACACATTTGTTGAGTACCCACCATGTGCCATGCCCCACACTTGGTACTAGTGAGATCAGGGGTCTCACGTATCTCTTTTGGGAAAGCTGCCTTTAGCTTTGAGAGACTTTTCTAGCTGGCAAATACCTGTTCTATTTACAGCTAGGAGAAATTGACACCTTTAACAGTGGAGTTACCCTTTAAAATTGCTAAGATCATGATTTCTCTTTTGAGACACACTGGTTGCCTCCCAAACACTTTGAAAATTCAGAGTACAGATTTATTTCAGAAATTCATCACGATGCTTTTAACCTTTGATGCCTTTCGCAGGAATGATTTATGAAGTTTGTTTCTTTTTATGGCAGTTTCTCCAACCAGGTTGCAAGAGATATAAAGACTGTGATTTCAGACAATTATTCTCTTGACAGCATACACTCAAGTTCATACAGCAAGAGAAGATGCTCTTCTTCCTTTTTCCAAAAGAATCAGAAGCTCTATTACCCACCCAGTGTAGCAACAATTGGTGTGCAAGCTATTCAGTCAACTGGCTGCTTTTCTTTCACATCCAGAACCAGAGAAAGGACTGATGTTGTCACTACATTGATCAACTTTCCTCCAACTGAGTTGAATCTGAGAGTGGATTATATGAGTCTTGCCTTGACAACTTTAGATATCTTTTCTTTCCTTCCCTCCCCTCTGTCTCTTTGTCGTCTTTCTCCTGTTTTCTCCACTCACATCTGTTCTCTCTCTTTCTACATAAGGAGTAAGTACTATGTTTTAAATCCTTTACTAGGTCATAGAACAAACTTGTTTGGTCTAAAAAACACTTTAACACTCATATTACTGAAATCCATGGCCCCCCAAATTTATGTTTTTGTGGGTTATACCTATTGCTGTGTATTGCATTACTAATTAAAGCTGATAAATTTAAAATATGCATTTACTAACATTGAAAATAATAATAAACCCATGTCATGTTGACAAAATATTTTTATTAAGAACTATGTTATTCAAAGTAAAAAAATAGTGAAGAGAGTGCCTTTTTTTTTTTTTACATTTTCACAAATGTTTGGCTTTAATAGAAGATACCTGAATTCTCTTATCTGCTGCTGCATTCAATCTGTTGTGGTCTCATGTTCTATAGCCTCTGGAACACTCCTCCAGGGAGAATGAGAACAAAGGAAGCAAATAATATCTCAGTACTTTTATGAACATAGTTTTGAAGTTGTGAGCCCTCAAGGGTCTCAGAGACCGCCAAGAATTCCTGGGCCATACTTTGAGGACTGCTATGTGTGCTAGAGTTAGAGATACAAACATGGAAGACCTGGAATCTTTCCCCACCATCCACTAGCAGAAAGACACAAAGGATATTTACAGCCCAATATGGACCTTAGTGTGCTAAGGTTAGGGAGGTGGCCATGGGAACACAAGGAGGGAGACCTAATTCAGTCTGGGTGTGTTTTCAGAGGTGGAGAGAAAGGAGAGGCTCAGAGAATGGTTCTCTGAGTTCGTGGTGCCTGAGCTGATGATGCTGTAGGTGGCTAACTGCAAAGGGAACCAGCTTGTCTGAAATCCCTGCTGCTTGGGGCTGATCATGAGGGTGACCTAGGGTATTTGGCTTACAGCTTTATTAGGATCATTTATTTAGTGGTGGTGGAGGAGAGACTTTTTGGTGCCTATCCTCTACCTCTGATATTCCACGACTTCCCAGAAAGGAGCCAAATAGTCCTCATAAATAAGAAGTGAAATTGGCCGGCCAGTGCTTTCTTTCTGAAGCAGTGAGAAGAAGATGAGCATTTTGCAGTGAATATACTATAAACCAGATAATTGCCATTCGTTGTTCTGAACATCTTGGGATCTAAGACATGAAATGGAATTTTCAATAAAAATGTATCACACATTTCCTATCCTCTGGAACAAAGTTGATATCGTAAGCTACAGAGGTTTTATTTATTAGTTTGCCAGTAGGGAAACAAAAATACGGTGTTTCTATCTGAGGTTAAAAGGAATTTTCACTGTCACATCAAATCCTTTCACTCATTTTTGAACATAACATTTTAAAAGATTCTTCAGTGAGCATGGTGACTGGTTTTATGTGTCTATTTGACTAGGTTATAGTACCTAGTTATTCAATGAAACACTAATTTGGGTGTTGCTGTGAAGGTATTTTTGGAGACGTGATTAATATCTACAATCAATTGGTTTTGAGTAAAGGAGATTATCCTTAATAATGTGGGTGGGCCTCATACAATCAGTTGAGAGGGTTTAAGAGCAAAAGCTGAGTTTTCCCAGAAAAGAAGAAATTCTACTCAAGACTGCAGCATGAACACCTGCCTGAGCTTGTAGCCTGCAGGTCTGCCCCATAGATTTCAGATTTGCCAGCCCTCATAATTGTGTGAGTCAGTCCTTTTATTTATGCATATACACACACGCATACACACAGATATGTGTATATGTATATGTAGGTATGGATATGTGTATATGTATGTAGGTATGGATATGTGTATATGTGTATATCTCTTTCTGTCTCCTGTTGCTTCTATTTCTCTGGAGAACACTGACTGTTATCTTGTAGATTTCAGTCTTTGCTGGTTTATCTCCTTGCACTCCCTCAGAGCACTTGATCCCAGATTGGACCTACAGGAGTTAGAAACAAATGTGTGCTGTTGCATTGATCCCTGCTCAGAGAGAAGAATACTGATTAGGGTGGGACTCTCAGTTCCTCCATGAGGGGTCATGACCTTGACTTATTTAAGCACCCTGAACCCCCTTAGCCTCATCCATGAAATGGAACCCATGCTGTCCTCTCATGGGGATGGTTGTAAGGATTTAATGGGATCACAGCTATAGAGCCTGGCACATAGAGGTCCCTTAGGACTGTTCCTGATTACAGTGAATGGTAGTGATTACAGAAAGAGTTTTAGACAATTGCATCTAGTGTGTAAACTCCCAAGTAAGTTAAGGGCTGGTTTTAGGGATTAAAGGTGTTTAAAAGGCAGTGAGGTATAAGATATTGAAGGAATAGCAATGTTGGGGAATTATAGATGTAACAATCATTTCATTCAGTAGGTAAGACATTTTGTGTGGAAAAATGAGTTGGCTCCAGCAACTGAATGGGAGCATTAAACCCTCAGAACCTGCACCCCACTTCTTCCTATTCCAAATGATCCTCTTGAATGACTCCTAATCTTCTCTACAGCTGTAATTCAATTTTCCCATCCCCTGGGAGTTCTGTTAAGTTGTCAGCCCACCAACAGGTTTATGGGGTGACTTGAGCATTGTCTACCTGGGGCACACAGGGTCCCATGTGGGTCCTTATCACAGCCTGTGGTTGCTGAACTTCAGAATCAAGGACACCTTACTGTGGACATACGACATGCTAGTTACTGAGTCAGCTCTGACTCAGGGTCTCACTTTATCCTCCTCTTGCTAACCCTGCAGAATTGGTATCACCTCCACTTTATAAAGGGGTGGGAGCTGAAGTCTGGAAATATTGAAAGACTTGCCTAAAAGACCCTGTTGGTGACATGGTATCAGAACTATGACAAGGAGCCCAGTACCCCCTTGCACCCAATCTCAGGCTTTGTCTTCACACAAACTTTGGACAGTTGGCTTTGTCCAGATGGCTTATGTGGAGACAAATGAAACTCACTTTTGTAAGATTATACAACCCCTCAGTACACATTTCTCCCTAGCCTTACTCCTGGCCCACCTGCCAGTACCCAATAGGATAATGGCATGTGGCTCATCCCCAGGCTGGGGTAAGGACTTTGAGAGAATCCACACTCCAAATAATTATTTATGGGTGGGAAATGACATATGGAAGGGAAGAAAAAATAGGAATGGTGAATAAATGGATGGGCAAATGGATAGAAGGAAAGGAGGTAGGAAGGGAAGGCAAGCAACATGCTATCCTCACTGCAAGCATTTATCAAGCAGTTAAGGATTAACAACTCAGTCATCTTTTCCTCAAATGCTTTTCAACCCAATTAAAACAGTGAAATGTAACCCTCATCTTCTGTGAGTATTTGCATGTGTGAGTCACACACATGGGATTTGTATTTAAAACTCTCTAATTGGTACCTCTAGCAAGAAAGATACATTGCCTCTAATTAAGTGATGGCAAATGTCACCTTATGATTTGGGAGGCACGCCCTCTTTCTATTTGGGTGATGTAGGAATACCCGCTCACTGGAATTAAAGTACCACTAATCGCCTCAGGCATTGGAGGTGCCAGCCAGGCAGCGGTGTGCTCACCTCATTTACCAACATGCTGGGCATTGTGTTAGGTCCTGTGGATATCATTGTGACCAGGATACTGCCTCGTCCTGCCTCGTTAGCGCTCTCTGGTTTTAATGGCTTCTCAACTCCCCCTAATACTTATACTTGTATGGGAAGAGGGGCAGGAAACAGCTATGGACAATGCAGTAGACCTGTAGCATGACAGCAGGTGGTACAGGGTGATACAAGGTGCAGAGAGGGACCATGGGAGGAGGTGGAGCTAGAGCTGAATCTGTAAGGATGTACAAGCTGCAGTCAGGAGGAAGGAGAGGAGAGGAGCAGATGGTGCAACAGGGGCAAAGGTATGGGTAGTCGAGAGCTGGCACCTTTGGGGGGCTTTATCTGATCTTGCCGTTGAAGGCAGGGTTACTGCTGATGGATCCTAAGCAGGAAAGTGCAGTATCAGATTTGCCTGTAGGCAAGCTGACTTCTTACCTGGACAGGGGTCCAATCCTGCCCTCAACTCTGGAGCAGAGGCATAAAACTCCATTGTATATATGAACCACATCTTTTTTATCTATTCGTCTGTTGAAGGGCATCTTGGCTCTTTCCACAGTTTGGCGACTAGCCATTGCTGCTATGAACATTGGGATATAGATAGTCCTCCATTCCACTATGTCTGTATCTTTGGGGTAAATACCCAGTAGGGCAATTGCAGGGTCATAGGGTAGCTCCATTTTTTAATTTCTTAAGGAATCTGCACACCGTTTTCCAAAGCGGCTATACCAACTTGCATTCCCACCAACAGTGTAAGAGGGTTCCTGGAGAAGGGAATGAAAATAATTTAAAAAAATGTTATTTCAATTATTGTAGTTAAGAATTATTTTATTGCAAGAACAGATATGCTGCTCAAACTACTACAAATAAAAAAAAAAAAAAGTGGTGCCTGGACAGAATGAATGAAAAACTTCACTTGGCAACTTCAGACACCCCCCACACACTGATGAGTCCATGAAGGCTGAGCAGGTCCTCGACTAGAAAACAAGAGGCTGGGTGGCCAGCCTCTGTATCTCCTGCAGCTGCTTGGAGTACTTCTCTTCTCTCTGCTTGTTGGGTCCCAGATCCTGTTTCCTGGTAGATTAGCGCTCTCTGGTTTTAATGGCTTCTCAACTCCCCCTAAGCTTTGAGTGATCATTACATGTATGCCACCCAAACTCTTTATGGCCTCTTATCTCAAGTATCCATCACCAGAGATGCCTGGGTGGCTCAGTCATTTAAGTGTCTGACTCTTGGTTTCAGCTCAGGTCATGATCTCAGTGTTAATGAGATCAATCCCCATGTCAGGCTCTGCGCTCAGTGCAGAGTCTGCTTGGGATTCTCTCTTTCCTTCCCCCCCTCTCTCTGCTCCTTCCCCTGCTCAAGCTTTCTCTCTCTTTAAAATAAATGAATGGATATATAAATAAATAAAATCTTTTTTTAAAGTATCTATCAACAAATAAATTATAGGTTTTGAGCCTGCCTCCTCAATGAAGTTGAAAGATCCAACCAACGTCCAGCGTATTCCATCCATTGATTTCCCCTGGGGGTTAGACATCCACCTGGGTCTAAGCACCTCTGCCAGAGCACCAGGTTAGAAGGGAGAAGTTGGGCATCACAGGCAAAAGACCAGCCTCACCACAAGAATGACCTATTACTAGGGTGTAAGTTAACCTCTCTAGAGCATTTTGTAATCAGTACGGTATGGGTTTTTGTTTTGTTTTGTATTGTTTTTGGTTTTGTTTTGTTTGTTTGTTTGTTTGTTTTTTTACTAGCAGTTCACTTTTACCCAGAAGTAAGTATTGGAGTTCTGAGAGTCAACTTTAGGATAAGAGTAGAAAGACTGAATGGGTAAATCATTGGCTGCTTGGATTGAGTGTTAATGCACTTTTTCAGAGGTGGAGGCAAAGAGAGAAGGCCAGGAGTGCTCCTGAGAATGCATCTGCACTCTAGTTAAAGACGCATTGGGTTGTAAGACCTAATTTCTCTGTAAATGGAGCAGAAATATCACACTAGTGTTTCCTCTGTATGAGTGCAAAGATACAGACATTTCTCCAGATGCTGAAACAGCATGGGAAAGATCCAGACAGAGGTAAGGAGCAGTCCTAAGGGGGCATGATATGACAGAGTTCAGCCTCAAGAAGAGTTGTATAACGAAAAGGGAGATTTTCGTGTGAAGAACTGATTAAAAGTCAGTTCTTCTGAAGTTACATCCAAATGGAACAAAGAATGAGCTGACTGGCCTCACTCTATTGGAAAAAAAAAGGCAGAACAGTTGTCAGGGGAGGGAACAGATTGTTTAACGACAGCCAAGGCACAAGCATCAACCCCTCTTGCTTCTTTTTGGAAAGGAGTTGGTTCTCTGGTATCCATAAAGCCAGGGTTTGGAGGTGGCTCTTGGATGAATCTATACATGCCAGTAATCCCTAGTGATGTAGACAACTGTCTATCCATTCAGCCTCTTGGCAGGACTTACCCCTCGAACTTCATTCTCAGCCAGACCTAACTATTCACATTTCCCCTATGGGTCGCCAGGTGCTTTTTCCGTTGGTCTTTCCCCATGCACATTCCTCTGCCTGGGACCCCTGAATCCATTACACCTGCTTAATTCATACTACTCATGATTTCAAATCTACGTCTTCAGGAAGTAATTCTGGATTACCATGCTCGGATTACTGCTTCTCCTTTCTTTTCCCATACACCCTGCTATTTCTTTGCTTATCTCTCTCTTGCCATACTGGTTATCACGGATCCCTCTCCAGTCTGAGGGTCCCTTGAGGATAAGAACTTTATTCTTACCACATTATAAATTATATGTATAATTTATATGGAATGAAATTCAACCTTTTGATATGTGCAGATTGCTAAGTTTTGCCAAAGGCACACAGAAATGTAACCACCACCATAATCAAGATACCGAACATTTCCATCATCCAAAAGTTCCCTTATGTCCCTTTACAAGTAAACCCTACCCCACCCCCAGACCCTGGCATCTACTGATCCATAATCTGTCCTTATACTTTGGCATTTTCTAGAATGTCATATGAATGGCATCAAATAGCCTGTAGTCTTTTGTGTCTGACTTCTTTCACTTCATTTCACCAGAAGAATGTTTTGGATATTCAACCATTTTGTTGTATGGATCAGTAGATGATTTCTTATTACTGTTGAGTAGATGTCCATTATATAGATAACATGACAATTTGTTTATCCGTTCACTAGTTGATGGCCATTTTATTTTCCAGTTTGGTACTATTCTGAATAAAGATTCTATGAATATTTACATACAAGTCTTTTTGAGTAATTTATGTTTTCATTTGTCTTGGGCAGATCCCAGGAATGGAATTGCTGAGTCATTTTATAAGAAATTGCTAAACTATTTTCCAAACTGACTGTATTATTTTACATTCATACCAGTAGTAGTGTATGAGTTTCAATTGCTTCACATCTTGTTAGAACTTGGTATTGTCAGTCTTATTTTAACCATTCTAGTGATGGTGTAGTGACATCCAATTGTGGCTTTAACTTGCATATCCTTGATAACTACTAATGTTGAGCATCATTTCATGTTCTTATTTCTTCTGGTGACAGGTCTGTCCAAATTTTTGCTGCTCTCCCCCCCCGTTTTTTTTTTAACAGATTATTTTTCTCATTATTGAGTTGCAGGAGTTCTTTGTATGTTTCTGGATATAAGTCCTTTGTGAGAAATGTATAGCAAATATTATCTCCCAGTCTATGGCTTTAAAAAAATGTTTTCTGAAGAGTGTTCTTCAAAGAATAGAAATTATAATTTTATTAAGTTTGATGGATCAGTTTTATCTTTTATTCAGTGTTCTTTTTGTCCCTTCTAATAAACCTTTGCCTAACCCAAGGACTCTAAGCTTTTGTTTTGTGCTTTCTTTTAAAGATTTCACATTTTTTTAAAAGATTTTATTTATTTATTTGACAGACAGAGATCACAAGTAGGCAGACAGGCAGAGAGAGAGGAGGAAGCAGGCTCCCTGCAGAGAGCCCGATGCGGGGCTCGATCCCAGAACCCTGAGACCATGACCTGAGCCAAAGGCAGAGGCTTAACCCACTGAACCACCCAGGTGACCCCACAACTTTTTTTTAAGGTTTCACAATTTTTAAGTCCCACATTTAGGACCATAATCTATTTAGAGATAATTTTTGTGTATAATGTGCAGTATAATTGAAATTATTTTTTAATATGGATATCCAGTTTTTCTCAGCATAAATGAAAAATCCTTCCCCTCCAATGGGTTTTCTTGGAAAGTTTGTCAGAAACTAATTGACCATGTGTATGTGTGTCTTTTTCTACATGCCTTATTTTTCTGTTGATCTGTATGTCAGTCTTATGTTAATACCTTACCACCTGATTAGAGTAGCTTTATAATAAGTTTAAAATCAAGTAGTGTGAGTCTTCTAACGTTTCCCCCCCGCCTTTTTTTTCCCAGACTTGTTTTGGCTATATCAGAATTTTTCATTTTCATATAAATTTTAGAATTAGCATATATGCAACTAATGAATGGTTGAACACTATAACAAAAACTTATGATAAACTATATGCTGGCTAACTGAATATAATAAAAATCCTTAAAAAATCCTATTATTTTGATTTGGGTAGCATTGACAATTAGGGAAAAATTTACATTTAGCTATCCTGGCTTTCCCAAATCATAAACACTGTCTATCTCTCCACTCAGACTGTTTCAGGTCCTCTTTATTTTATTTTTTTTTTTTTTAAGATTTTATTTATTTATTTGACAGAGAGAAATCACAAGTAGGCAGAGAGGCAGGCAGAGAGAGAGAGAGAGAGAGAGGAGGAGGCAGGCTCCCTGCCGAGCAGAGAGCCCGATGTGGGACTCGATCCCAGGACCCCGAGATCATGACCTGAGCCGAAGGCAGCGGCTTAACCCACTGAGCCACCCAGGCGCCCTTCAGGTCCTCTTTAAATTCATTCAGCAATATCTTATTAGAGTCTTTGGTGTACAGATACTACATGCATTTTGTGAAAGTTATTCTGAAGTATTTCATGGTTGTTGATATCATCATATTAGCATTTTTAATTTAAACTTCCAATAGTTTACTGCTAGTCCATAAAAATATAATTGATTTTTATATACTGACTTTATGTACTGTGATCTTCCTAAACTCACTTACTAGTTCTAGTAGCATTTTAGCAGATCCCATAGAATTTGCTTCACTGAAGAGCAGGTTCTCTGCAAGTAAAGACAATTTTACTTTTTAACTTACAGTATTATTTTTTTTCTTGCCTTATTGAATGGGTTAGAACTTCCAGTACAATATGAATAGTACAGTACAAGGTAAGAGTGGACATCCTTGTGTATTCTTCCTGCTCTTAGGGGTGTGTGTGTATTCACTCTTTAACCACTAAGCATGATGTTAGCTATAGGTTTCTAAGAAAGTTGTTCATCGGATAGAGAAAGTTCCTTCTAGTCCTCATTTTTTGATCATTTTGGTTATGAATGGATGCTGAATTTTGATAAATGTTCCTTTCAGGGACCCCACCCCCATTTTACCCTCAATGGTTAATCTGTTCTTGCATAATAGGTGCCCCATAAATACTTGTTGAATGAATGCAACTGGGCTAAATATCTTTGAGAGTGCAAGGCCATATTTCAGCCACTCAGAAGGATGAGATGGGCTTAGGGGAACTTAAGATATTTCAATATCTATTCATATCAGGGCTACTAGATTTGCTTAAATGATCCCATGCAAATTTTACAGCATTCCTATGAAGTTAAGTATCTCCATTTTACAAATGAAGAATGGGTAATAGATGGAATGATTAAAAAGCTGTAATAAAGCTGTAATATGGTTGGCATGTGGGGAAAAGTTTCTTTGCATTTCAATAAAAGAAAAAAGACAATTATATGTTCAGAAAACAAAGAGTATACAAAGGAGGTTGTTTTTAAATATTTTAATTATTGGATGGTGTGAAAGGGTCACAGTCTGGATATAAAGAATGTCACCTGTGGAATGACACTTGAACCATTAAGAAGCAAAAGCTATCCTTGCATAGTACTTGGCTCAGCCATGAACAAAGGTCTCATAGTCAAAATAATGTAAATTTAAGTTATTGGCTTGCAACCCTGAGGATTTGATCTATAGGCAAAACAAAAGAGATTTAATTTTGCTTACATATCAAAATGCAAATGTTTAACAACTTTGGCAAAGAAAAAGTCAAGAAAGATATAAAGTAAGTTAGAAGGTAGGAGAAGAATGAGGAAACTCTAGGGATGTTAACACTGTTATCTTATAAAAAGGAAACATTTAAACGCCTCTGAGCTTCAGTTCTTCAGCTGCAAAATGAGATATAAAATCTTATCTAATGGGATCATAGTGAGGATTAATGAATGTACGTAAAATGCCTAGTATGTATGTAAAATGCCTAATGTGTGATAGGTACTCTCTAAAAGGAGAAAAGGGTGGCAGGCCTATCGATAGAAGGAAGTAAATTTAGCCCCATTCCTGAGGGGAGAACCTCAACTCTAAGGTCCTTGTCCCCTCTCCTGCTGATGCTGTCAGAGAGCAGGGTAGTGAGTCTGAGTAATGAAAGGTCGAGAACTGTGTTTCCAGCCAAGGGCATATGAATGACATGACTACTCTGCAAGTGGTACCATTTTTCCAATGTTACAGTTGAGGGAGTTGACACTCTGAGTGGCCCAGTAACTCACATTGAGCCAGCCCTGAAGTGGCCAAGCCGGGCCTGAAACCCAGAAACTGTGACTCTAGATTTGGTTGCCTGTCGTCCAGTCGAGCGCTACAGCGAATCTGAAACACTGGATAAGCTTGTGGCATATCCTCTATACACATTTCTAATGAATAGGCCCTTAGGTTTAATTAAAGGGGAAAAAAAGATTAATTGTTTCTCCCAACAGCTGCAAATTATTTACATTGCATTTGTGTTGATGGCTAATAAAAGAGCAAAGGCGTGTGGGGACAGCCCAGGGTGGCTGTAATTTTTCCAGGGTCCATAATGAAGCACCGGTTTGAATGCCAGCATGTGAGCATGGAGGAGCCTGCTGTCCCATTCAGGCTTGCAGTGGGCAGAGCCACTCTCTGCCCTGGGCACAATCCAATCTGCAGAAATGGATTTCAGCAGCCAAGACCTGAGAAGAACAAGGCATATGCCCCCGCCGCACTAAACTGGCTCTTGATTAGTTCATGATTGCTGTGGAATGGGTGAGAAGAAGCAAAATGGTGGCCAGCTTGAGGCTACCAACCATCCTAGAGCAACTCTTAACTGACCTTTTGAAGCATGATTGTGGAGGAAAGGGACAGGAGCCATGGCAGCAGAACTGTTCTCAATTTTATAAGCTCTTGCTTTGCAGTGGCTACTGAAAATTATATACTATAATATGCATATGTATTATATAATGTGTGTTATAGATTATAATATACATGACTAGTATAGTATGAATGTGTGTGTGTGTGTGTGTGTGTGCGCGCGCGTGCGCGCATACATATGTGTGTGCTTTTTGTATATTACTCAGTATGAGAGAGTTTTGGTCTTCCCAATTATTAGGTTTTAACCCTGGGACCATCTTGGGAAAGTCATGTCTTGTGAAAGTGGTTTCTTCATCATTTTCATAACGATCACACCTACCTCTTAAGTTGCTGTGGGGAGCATTATGTACATGACAACATCTTTCAAACTACGAAGCAGGGTGTGAGAATTGGCATCAGGACATCTTTGATTATTCTAGGACTCTCTCTAACATATTATTTCATTTTTAAAGCACCTACTCTGCACTCAGATTTGTGTGAGTGTATGTGAGGGGGGAAAGGACAAACCAAAGATACCACAATAGAGTAATGTTAGGTTATAATATTAACCTAATATAATATTAACCCTATAATATCAGGTTAATATTTGAGGAGATTATTTTTGATGTGTGTGTAGAACATGAATTGCAGTGGGATAGGACTTCTTACTGGAAGACCAGTCAGGAGGCCACTGCAGTCTTCCAGAGAGGGGATGCCTGAGCCTGAACAAATTTGGAATTGACAGACATGGGATATTCACATAGGAATATTGCACCAGCCCTAGCACAAGTTTTATTTAAATTCTCTACCTCTTAGGAGCCTGTTGACCATAAGTATCCTGTATTTGTTTGCTAGGACTGCCTTAACAAAATACTACTAACTGTGTGGCTTAGAACAGAAACTTATTGTCTCACAATTCTAGAGGCCAGAAGTCTGAAATACAAGTTGTTGACAGGACCATGCTTGATCTGAAGGTAAAGGGGAAAGATCTGTTCCAGGTGTCTCTCCTGGCTTTTGGTAGTTCCTTGGCTGGTAGCAACACATGGCATTCACATGTGTACTCGTCTGTCTCTGTGTCCAAATTTCCCTTTATTATAAGGACACCAGTCATTTTGGATTAAGGCCTGCCCAAATGACCTCATTTTTACTGGACTACCCCTATAAAGACCCTCTTTCCAAATAAGATCACATTCCAAGGTTAGTACTCCAACCTGTCTTTTTTTCAGGGTCACAGTTCAACCAGTAACATTTATCTGATATTCATCTTAAGTTTATTAATTTTCCATTAGACAATATATGATTTACCTGGTCAAATTACTGAAAAACAACTTAAATTGCTAGGTAATTTAGACTGTGAGGATAGACACAGTTTTTATGTGATCAGAAAATATTCAAATGCCTGCTGTATCTTTACACATATGTTGGTACTTATACAGATAGGTGTATATATGAAATACAGTAACAATTTGTGATCATGGATCTGATTAGGTTGAGGTCAGAAATTCAAGCACACAGCCATGATCTGCTACTTTGTTGATTGATAATGGACTTTAACCCTGAAATATCTATTAATAGACAGTAGTATTGAAGAATTGAAGCTTTTAGTTAGTTTTTAACAGTAGCTATCTATACTGGGCATCCAGAAATAGAAATAATGGGATTTTGGTAAGGTGAAAGATCCATGGTCTAGAGCCCCAAAATGTGTTTGAGTCTCAGTGCTGCCCTGACTTTCTTTGTGTTCACATGAATTGTTGAGCTTCTCTCTGAATCTCACTTTTCTAAAGGTTACTGAGGTATAAACTGGAACTAACTAATGCTCTATGTCTCTCATGTGGTTGTTGGATGAGAGCCTATGAGTGAACAAATGCGCAATATTAATATTATTGTGGATTAGCTATTCAAGTGATGATCTTGAAAGTCAATCTTTGTTTTGTTTTTCCATTGTGTTCTAGTCAACAAGCACAAACCATGGATTGAGACTTCATATCACGGAGTCATAACTGAGAACAATGACACAGTCATTTTGGACCCACCACTTGTCGCCCTGGATAAAGACGCACCAGTTCCTTTTGCAGGTGAGATGGTAGCTTACTGCGGTGGGGCTTGGCTCACTTGGGAGGCATGCTGGGAAGCCTCCACAGAGTGCAGGCTCGGGCTGTATTGCTGTTATCTTCCCCTGCGTGTCTCATAGATCAGCCTGTGATTTCAAAGCTGTATATCTCTTCTGACTGCTGGTACGGTTCTGATATCTGGTGTGGTTCTGATTTCTGACTTATGGGTTTTTTTCTGGGGTATTGCCTCCAGGGCAAGACCTTTATTTCTTCTTCTAAGAGATGGTATATTGCTACAGTGGCCTCTGGAGATGGAAAAGCTGGGCTAGTAAGGTCCATAGGGGAATAATTTTCCCTCTAGAAAGATAACCTGTAGACAGATTAAGTATGTGACCCACTGTCCCCACTACACATATATCAAGGACAGGTGAAGACTTATAGCTTGGTAGATTGGCAAAAGAAAAGGAAAAAAAAAATGGACCAGGAAATATTTGCTGAGAGTAGGGACAGGGCTGTACCTTCAAGCTTCACAGTGGGTGTGGCTTTGATGGAAGAATCAGAACACAGTGCCATTTTGCCCTCTGTGGCTTGTAGCTAGAGAGTCTTCTCATTATCATCAAAATTATGACTACTTCCTTCTCTAACTTCCTGCACGGGCCAGGTCTCAAGAAGGATGTGTGAAGAATATGGCTATGTCTCATGTTTCCACAGATTTTGGTGAAGAAAAGGGGATGGCTGATGGTAGGGGGAGGAGGGAATGGACAAAGAATTTCTGAAGATGCCTGCATCATGAGTAATATTGTTAACATTTTATAACTGTCAGGAGAAAGACAGGAAATTTAATGAAAGTTTTCAAGATTTCTAGAAGATTGCTTTATGATAGATGGGTGCCAGGCTAAGGTTTTCACCATGATGAAGTCTATTTTTTCTGACAGTTTGTCTGCTACATTATGAGCTACTTGGGCAGAAAAAAATTGGCTCTTTCACACTTTTAAGAGATAAGCTCTATGAAGGCCCTTTTTTCATTACAGAACATTGTAAAGTAAGGAATGAGGGGGTGGGTTAAACAGGGAAATTCAGCGTTATGTGAAGATAAACTCATAAGCATTCTTGCAGAGCATGGGGAAGATATCTTGACTCTCACAAGAAGGCTTTATCTTTATTTTATGTAGAATGATAACCACCAAGGGCACCTAACTGTGACTTCCTTGGTGTTTAGAATTAGGATATTTCCATACATCTTCCAGCCACCCTCATAGGTCCCAGCTCAACAAAATTCCACTTGGAAGTGTGAATTCCATGTTGTTTTTTCCACAAAAGATGAGTTGTCTTCCCTAGACCTTCTTTGCCAGACTGGGAATATTCCAATGCATTCCCGTCTTGGACATAACTAGATGATACTAGGGTTAATCACCCCCTAGAAATGAGGTTTTAAAACAAACACTGGCAAAACTCTTTGGATCTTGGAACTGTTTGGTTTGGCATGCACAATGTGCTTAACAAAATAAGAGACAGTATTTAAAAAGTGGGAGATTTAGGATAAAAAGACAGGAATCTGGATTATCTTGATGAACCAGAGTGGAAATACAGGGCTGAGTCATGGTTTCCCTCTTTAGATTGAACGTGTGCTCCTGGCTTCCCTCAACCCTTCTCTACAGCCTGTGTGCAGAGGTCCTTCCACCAAGCAGGTCCTCTTGTTCACCTTTATTTTCAAGTGTGTAACTCCTCTTTAAAACATAACCAGAAAAAAAAAAAAATGACACATCAAACAGGAAGTAAATGCATGCCATTAATTCACTTTAGTGTAGTGAACCTAAGACTTTAAAGATGAAGGATATGTCTGATTCTTTCTTATGTCTACCCTCAGCATAGCCCTGTTCTCCTCCAATAGTGAAATAGGAAACTGAAGCTGTTGAATAAGTTGTCCCACTGTAAATTTATAAGTTCCTTAATGTACAAACCCAAATTGGGTGGGGGCGGTTTGAGCAAAACTGATATTTTTAAGTTTGGACTTACAGAAGTTACTTATTTTCTTAGTTATTGGGCAGCAGAACAATTAATTATTTCACCTGAAGATTCAGCAAAGGGTTTCACAATCATAAATCCATCAAATTCCTTTAAACTTGTATTTGTATTCTGACCATTAGATGTGCCCACTGGTTTTCAGACACATCTGGAAATTAAGATTGGCTTCTAAGCCAAGCCCTGAGTAGTTATTTCCATCTGAAGAAAATTTTTATGCTCCTCTTGATATTTGCAGCTGCATAAAAAGAAATCTAACTTAATGCATCAAAATATAATCTTCCAGGCTCTTAAGAGTAAAAAATAAAGGTGCTTTTTGGAATGGTCAAAGCTATTTTTCTCAGTGTTATTTATGACCAGCTCTAAGACAGGACACAGCACTAGCCATCCATCCATGCTGCAGACGTTTATTTTAAAACATTTATCTTAAAAAGAAAATACTGAAGATTTATTTCAGATCCCTATCATTCTCATAAAATTGAAAAATTCGTATCTGCCAGCTCCATCAGTTCTGGAAGTCAACTGCAGCTTTTAGTCCCCCCCCCCCCCAACCCAGTTATCAACTGTTCTTGTATTGTGTGTCAGTTTTTCCACCCCTTTCCCCCTGGTCTTTATTTCCAATTTGGCCCGTGAGGCAAACTGTAAGCTTTCTGGGAGATGGTCTCATCCAAGTCACTTTTTCTCTGTCTCATTTCTTTTGTGATTTCCCTCCCTTTAAAAAAATTTTTTAAGAAAAATTTCCTTTGTAAAATAGCATTCAGTTAAATAAAAGTCACGATCACATTTTGCCTAGAAATGCAAAATCCAGGGATATAGAATAGCTTATACTATATATTTTCCTGATTATGACAATAAGTGTTTTATTGTAGAAAATGTGAAAAATATGTTGAAACAAAGAAGTATGAAAAATATGTTTTCTTACCCCCAGAGAGAGCCTCCGTTAACATTTTACATTCTACCCCCTGTTTCTGTGAAATGGCTTTTTAAAGTCAATTTCACATATAAGGGAATCTACATATAAGTGGTATTATATATATGATATAAATGATTCCACATATAGATTCCATATGTAAGTGAGATCATGCAGTATTTGTTTTCCTATGTCTGGTTAATTTCATGGACCATAATGCCCTCAAGGCTCATCCATGTTGTCACAAACAGCAAGATTTTCTTTCTCATGGCTACATAACATTCTATTGTATATATATACCACATCTTCTTTATCCATTTTTCCACTGACAGAACTTAGGTTATTTCCACATCTTGGCAATTGTGAATTATGCTGCAGTGAACATAGACATGCAGCTATCTCTTCAAAATCCTGAATTTATTTCCTTTGGATATAATTCCAGAAGTAAGATTGCTAGAACATGTGGTATTTCTAGTTACAGTTTTTTTGAGGAACCTCTGTACTGTTTTCCATAGTGGCTATACCAGTTTGCAATCCCACCATCAGTGCACAAGGGTTCCCTTTCTCTATGTCTTTTCCAACACTTACTTCATGTCTTTTTGATGATAGACATTCTGACAGGAATGAGGTGATAGGCAATTTGTCTGTTACAGTTCTTTTTTACTATCATGTGTTTACATTTCTGATTCTATCATTTGGGTGGATTTCCAGAATTGAAATTAATTGGTCAAA
The DNA here is from genome assembly GCF_009829155.1 of Mustela erminea. Taxonomy (NCBI): domain Eukaryota; kingdom Metazoa; phylum Chordata; class Mammalia; order Carnivora; family Mustelidae; genus Mustela; species Mustela erminea. The sequence continues at coordinate 97,329,466 of NC_045614.1, forward strand.
CATTTTAAGGTTCCAGAAACAGGGCACGTGGGTGGCTCAATTGGTTAAATGTCTGACTCATCATCTCAGCTCAGGTTTTAATCTCAGGGTCGAGAGTTCAAGTCCTGAGTCTGGCTCCACAAATAAATAAATAAATAAATAAGAAAGTTCCGGAAACATGTTGAATTGCTTTCCAGAAGAGTTGTGTAAGTTTGTTGTCCCATTCTCACCACACAGGTCTCATTCCCTAGACCCCGTATGGCTTATTCTAATGGTGTGGTTTAGTGACCATGGGGTGTAGTCACCAATAACAGTAGCCTCACCATCTGCATCTGTAAAATAATGCAAGGTTTCCAGTGTTGTTGTTTTGATTAAATTTAAAGAATATCTATGATGCATGTTATAATGACTCAAGATATAATAGAAGCTTAATAAATTCATGTGTTTTTTTTTTTCCCATATTCTTTTCTCTGCCCATTTTGTAGAGGAGATAACCAACTCAGAGAGAGGCCAAGCAGCTTGCTCAGTATCCCAAACAGTCCAGCCATGCACTGGGACTGCAAACCAGGGATTTTCACCACTTGCTTTGAGTTCAGTCCAGTGATGTTGCCTTTTGATTCCTGCCTCACCTGATTACTAGAGGTGTCAACTCTTAGTCCGTGAATACTCCCTCAGACCTCAGTCAAGTCCATTAGACCTAACTTAGTTCTCAACCTAGTGTCTGTGCCCTGTGGACATGACCTTCTTAGAGAATCAGATCCAGGAAAATCCTTAAGTGATAATGAAAATCCTGTCCATTGCATGGCAAAAAATGATAATGAAAGCAAGCTGAGCACACTGTGAACTTATTAATTTCTACATGAGCCCCACGGAGGCCTGTTAGGAAACTGTGGAGACTTTTAAATTTGAAGGGAATTAGATTGCCTTTCAGAGATAATAGAATGGTTCATTTGTCTACATTGGGCCAGTCTGGACTTGTCTTTTGTGAGGACAGGGCAGCAGAGAATGATCAGGCATAATTGGCTGGCTTCTCAGGCTGGGTGACTCTCTGAAGGCTGCCTGGAAAACTGCCTGCGACATGATTTGGCCTGGTTTGATTAGCTAGTTGCAGCAGAAGCTTCTCCCCTCCCTGTGCTTGACTCCGCTCACCCTCCTGGTTCTGTTCAGTGTTTGCCAGCCTTATCCATGAACCTGCCCAGGGTCCTTGTTTGTGTTTCAGGTCCCCTAGCCCTGATGGCAGGGATCCTCCTCAAGGGCTTGTGCAGCCCCAGTGTCTTCTGGTGGGAAGGGAATGCAGGGTGTGGACAGCCACACACCCTGCTTGACCAGACACACATTGCTCTATATTCAGGGTCTGTCATTTGCTAGCTGTATGGTCTCAGATAAGTTACTGAACTCCTCTGAGGGACGGTTTACTAATATTTGAAATGGGGGTAAACATTGTACATCTGGGTTAGTATGTGATTACATAAGATACGACTGCCGAATGCCTAGAGCACTCCTGGACACCAGTAGATGTCTAGCATGTCACAGTGCTGATAATCCTAGCAATGGTAAAAATGAGAGTAATTACAGTAAGTGTAATTCTTGGTATCATCAATAAGCCACAGTGTTTTATTCATTTTAGGCTGATTACAGTTCTGTGATTATAATCTGTGATAATGATGTTAAAGAAATGAGAAAAGTGAGTTTGGAGTTTGTTCTAAAGGCTTCATGCCATCACCCATCAAGCTATGTTGCCCAGACTGGTCACATGGCAGTGCGGAGGCAGTAAGTTAGATAATGTAGACAAGTAGTTTGAGAATTGTGCCTAACTCTATAACTATTAGTTAGCAATACATTTCCTTAAATTGCACCCATAACCTGTCCCTGTGGAGTAATTATTTGCAAGTTCCACATTTAGATTACTGCAAATCATATGCCCTTTTATTATAAACACACACACACACACACACACACACACACACACACGCGTATGTGCCAGCCATGGCACACACAAAATTGTATCTAAGCCTTACACCAACTCTGTGGAACAAGAAGGTGAGCTATCATGATTCTGTTTTGCAAATGAGGGCATTGAGACTTAAAAAATTAAGTAACTATTCAAGGTTACCTAGCTGAGGATGGCTCAGCCTTGTCCCTCAATTCCAGATGCTCAGACTCCAAGTCCAGCCTTCTTCCCCCTGCGAGTTGTCCAGTTTGGGTTACATATCTCTTTGGCAGTGGAGGATCTACATGGTACCTGGACATAACATTAAAGAGTGCTGAATCCCATGCTAGGTCTTTCTGTTTTAAGTTCTTCTCCAGTCTCTGATTATATCAAGGAGAAAGGCAGTTTGGGAGGCTCAACCCTTCTCAAACATTTGCTAATGTCTCCTTTTGACAAAGAAGGAACAAGTGCTCTCTCAAGGCATTCCACAGGCTATACTGATGAAGTAGAATTTTAGTACCATCCTGTGTTATATTTTATTTAAGTTTCTTTTTCTTTTTTTGAGACAACCATTGTTGGCTTTTCAGGTTTTTTTTTTTTTTTTTAATAATTCATTTGGGTTTTTTAAAACCCCCATTTTTTGTGGGGGGGGGATTTTACTTCTTTATTTACTTGACAGAGGGAGAGCACATGTGCCTGTGTGTGAAGGGGGCGGGTCATGGGCAGAGAGGGAGGGAGGGGGACAAACAATTTCTATGCGAGCTGGAACCTGACACAGGGTTCCATCTCACGACCCTGAGCCCAAACCAAGAGTCATGCTGAACCGCTAGAGCCATTCAGGCACCCTTAAAGCCCCAATTTAAAGAAAAATGTAAATAAAGATCAGGTAGTTCATAGCAGGGGCAAAAACCATGAGAGAGGCCTATGATTGAGTACCAAGTAGAACACCATAGAATAATCCCTTCCTGGTCTCGTTCCTCCCTCAGCCACCTCAGGACTATCCACCATCTTCAGTCTGCCCTGCCCCATGGCTCTCTGAGCTCTGACCTTGGTAACAGAAGGGGCATCTGTGTCAGCCTCACGGTAGATGGGACTTTGTGTTCCAGCTGGTTTGTGTGGGGGTCATTCTTGTGGGCCCGAGGAAGGGTGTCTGCTGGTCTACTCTGGTCTCTGAGCATTCTCGGCCTCAGCTAGAAGTCAGTCTGTGGCAGTCCTTGCAGAGAACTGTGGATTCTCTGGAATCCACAATCTGGGTTACAGCCTTGGATCTCACAGAAAGAGAATCAAGAGTAAACAGGACCAGAAAGACATGGACCAGTGTCTATTCATCAGAGTACCTGTGAAAATTATGAAAACGAATAAGGAATAAAACAAAATTAAGCCACATTCCTAAGGTCCTGCTAGACCTTTTTCTATTCATATATAGATACACAGTTCTTATTAATTTGGATCATCATACGCATGGTTCAGTTTTTGTTTTCATTTTTCATAGACCTTTTCCAAGCTGACCAACATATATTTTAAAATATTACTTAAGAGTAGAAGACATAATTATATATCATATAGCCCTATCGTAGTTTATTTAACCATTCCATCATTTTTGTATATTTAGGTCATTTACAATATTTTTCTACTTAAAAAATATAACATTGCCCTAAGCATGATACGCTCTAGTTCCATCCATGTTGTCGCAAATGGCAAGATTTCATTTCTTTTGATGGCTGCAGAGAAAGACAACTATCATATGATCTCCCTGATATGAGGAAGTGGTGATGCAACATGGGGGCTTAAGTGGGTAGGAGAAGAATCAATGAAACAAGATGGGATTGGGAGGGAGACAAACCATAAGTGACTCTTAATCTCACAAAACAAACTGAGGGTTGCTGGAGGGAGGGGGTTTGGGAGAAGGGGGTGGGATTATGGACATTGGGGAGGGTATGTGCTTTGGTGAGTGCTGTGAAGTGTGTAAACCTGGTGATTCACAGACCTGTACCCCTGGGGATAAAAATATATGTTTATAAAAAATAAAAAATTATAAAAAAAAAATATAACATTGCCGTGGACAACTTTGTTTGAAATACCTTTCTTAAACAAACAGGAGTCAGGATTTCATGTTTATGGTTTAGTTCATAGATAGTGAGTGAAAAAAACAGATGTGTTCTATTTTCAGTGACAGATTGAAATTCTGTTGTCAGATGTTTTTGCTGACATGAACTGTGATCGCCCAATTTTCAAGCAGATGGCGGGGTTCAGAATAGATGGAAAGTAAGAGCTGGACTGACTCCCACACCCGTCCACAGCCTGTGGCAGAGACCTCAGTACCCATCCCGTGGGCTTCAGGCCTCCATCCCTGTGATGAATTCTCTCCTTCACTGTAGTGATTGTCATCTAAGGCTTTCCAGTTGTAGGCAAGGTGTGATTTGAGAACTTAGCAAGGCAATACAGAAGTTGCTTTAAAGCTGGGGAAAAAAATGCAGGGTGAGGGCAGAGCTACCAGTAAAAAAACCAGAAGACCTGGTCAAGTTGTTGCTTATGTCCTCTGGGGAGGGTGGCCATGACAGCATTCATTTGTAGTTCCCAGGAGCAGCCTATGGGACCATACTTACCTGTGGTCCTGGTCCCAGTGGTGGTGGAGGGGTCTGCCAGGCAAACTGGGAGAAAGAACGACCTGGTGTATCCATCACTCTGAAATTGAAGTATTGCTCTTCCTTCCACCAGTTTGGCAGCTGCCAGCCTTGATAGTGATTGATTGGGGCTGGGAACATATTTGGGTCCCTTTCTTGGTTATCCCTCCATGAGCACTGCATTCACTCCAGTGTTTCCATTTCACACTTTTTACTCCTTCTTCCTATCTGCTGATGGCCAAGAAGCTCAGGAGGCAGATCTTAGCACTGGACAAGGCCTTCCATATAATCCTTGGGCTCGTGGAGCCAGGAACACAAAATGCTAGCCTTGCTGAGAAGAGAAGTGAACATCTGTCCTGCCACAGAGGTGGCCCCTTTCTATGGTGGAGCTGCTCTGCTGGAGGGAGAATGAGAAGCTTCCCAGCTTCTCTGCTGTCCATGAGTTTGGCATCTTTGCCCTGAATGTTCTTTCTTCTTGTTAATTATCCTCTTTCTTTTCCCACCCTAGACTTTCTCTCAGTGCCCCTAAAGCTGTCTGCATATTGCCTGCCACCAGGTCTTTTGCTGTTATGGTTTTCATTTCTTTCATTTTGAAGGCCATGTGTATTTTTGCTGCATGGCAACTTAGTCTAGGTAAGTTTAGGATGACCATTCTCATCTGAAAACTTCTAATGTTCACCTCTTCTCCATTAGGTTCCATGTTTAATCCGGATGTCCCAGGCCTTTTTGTGGAAGCTTACCCGCACAGGGTTCTTTGGCAGCAGCTGGGTCCCCTATGAGTGTGGTCACATGGGCTCCTCTTGTGCTCATTGGTCAAAGGCAGGCACTGAGGGGGACACCCCCTCAGGATGGCTGGAGGAAGGACTAGAAGCCAGGATACAGAGGAAGGAGGGCAGGAACAAGAACTGGCCATTTGAGAAGGAACAAGAGAGTCCAAGATAAATGTTCACAGGAGGGGCTGGGCTCTATAGTCTAACTAGAAGTAGGAGGCTATTCACCTGTACCTTTGACCTTCTCATTGAGAGGACTCTGATGAAGTCCTGCTCTTGTTCAAACTAATAGTTAAGGGAGACCCAGAGTTTATTTGTGGGTCATTTTCTGTCAGGCTGAAAATTGAGGGATGTTCAGGGGGTCAAACTATGCTGGTTTTCCCAGGACTGAGCATTTCCTGGGACATAGGACTTTCAGTGCTATAACCAAGAAGATCTTGGCAAACTAGAGTGAGTTGATCAGCCCAACAGGAAAGATGTGGAGTCCTAGGATAGAAAGCTTACGTACTGGCACTAGATTGCTTGAGAAAAGCCCTTGAAGGTAGGAATTTCAAGTCTTCTGGAATTCTGAGTTAATAGCAGTATTGTACTAAAACAAGATGAAAAGTGAACAATGAAGCCAATAATAATAGAAGGACTGGTGCCAACCCATATGGTAATTGTGAAAATTAGAAACAGGTACCCTTTCTTAACATATGGACACTCTCCCACACTAGAGCACACAACTTGGCAAGTAGAGAAAGAGGTGGATTTCAACCCCTGCTTGCCCCCTTGGTCTTATATCCTTGTACAAAAAAACAACTTGCACACAACACTGAAAATTAACTAACATTTATCAAGCACTTACTACATACCAGGCACTGTACTAGGTATTTCACACACACTATATCATTTAATTTTTACAACACTCCTCTGAAATAAGCATTATCATCATTCCTATTTTACAGAAGGAGAGACTGAGGGTAAACCACGTTATGTAAATTCCTCAGAACACAGTAGTAATGGTGAAATTGTAATTCTTACTGGATATCTCAGTTAAGTATTGCTGTGCAACACCTTGCACAGCAATACCTAAATTGCTTCCTAAAACTTTGGAGCATCAAAAATCAGAAACATTAATTCTTTCTTAGGAGTCTACCTGTTGATTAGACAGCTTTACTAATGTGAGCAGGCTCAGCCGGCACCAGCTGGGCTTGTCCAGGTATCTGTGGGCAGCTGGTGAGTAGGCTATAGACTGGCTGGTCTAGAGTGGCCTTGGCTGGGATGACATTGTTCTCTCCCATGTGTGCTGGCCTAAGCCTGTTGGCAGGCAAGGCTGAGTATCTCCCTGTGGTGATCGCAGAAAAGCATGAAGAGCACAGATATGTGCAAGCACTTTGGCAAGCTCCTTGGGACAAATTTGCCTCACTGGCCAAACAAATCATATGGCCAAGCCCAGAGTCAGTACAGCAGTAGACTGCCAAGGGCAAAGAGGGGTGAAAAGTTAGGGTCATCTGTGTGGTCATTCTGTCATAGCCTGCCCTTAGGCTACAACTGTCCATACCTTTTCCTCATGTAAAATATGCTTACTTCATTTTGGCATCCCCCAAAGTTGCATCTAATCATGGCATCTGGCTTGCAGCCCAACACAGGTCTGGATGCAGGTCTCTTGATCCAGAGCCCTGTGAGCTAGAAGGGTAAGTTATCTTCTCCACATCCCTCCAGGGGAGGGGAAACCTCAACAAGCTCCTTTTCAAAGAGAAGAAGAATGGGAGGCACACAGCAGTGACTCGCTGGCCTGCAGCAATCCTGAGATCCTGCTGGAGAAATGGTGCCACGTCCCTCCATGTTTAGGGTGATTCTTAGGAGTGGCTCCCAGGCCACTATCCTGTACTACTCCTTGTTGGGCACTGATCTCTTTCACCGTCATTTGGTTCTGTTCCATTCCAAGCTAGTGCACTCATAGGAGTGGGTACAAGGTCCTGGCTTTAGTCCTTGGGAACACTCCTACTTTCATTAGTGTCTCTGACTCTGTCCAGCCTTAGCATAACACAATGGGTCAAACCTCACTTCAAAGCCAAGGTTCCTTATACAATAAACCAGAAAATACAAAAGAGTGAAATAAACACACCTTTATTTCTACTGAAGAAACAATTCAGAGAATATAGACATCAAAACGCCAAGCCTGAACACATCCTGACGTATCAGGAACTCCAAATCTATAGCCTTATTTACAAATATGATGCAAACATGTTTATGGTGCTTTCCCACTCACTGCCCCTGATGGCCAAATTCTAGGCCATGTGACTCAGACCCCTCCCTAACTGTGATTGGACCAGAAGTGGGCACCTGGCTCAAGGAGACCAGTGAATAACCTATTTACAGTCTGTGACTTGCTACCTGGGTAGGAAAGGCCACACAGGCCAATGGTATTCCTGTTTGAGTGCTAAGGGACCATGAGGGAGTGTGGGGCTTCTGAATGAAGTTTCTGTAACACATGCAGATCATAATTAGGAGACCTTTGTCAGCAGACTGAGGTGAGGCAGCTGGTCCCAGGGAAAAGTAGATGTTCCTGGAGGGAAAGGTCTAAATGGTTCCTCTTGCTCCATTCCCAAGTAGTCCTGGTTTCCAGGTGATCTTGGATTTCCATGAAATTATCCTCCTTGTTGCACTTCATTTTCACTCTCTGCTGAGGTGACTATGTTTCTATCCTTGGAAATCAAAGAGATCAACTGAGAACCACCTGTTAATATGGCTTTCCATATTGAGGGCAGGGACATTGTTTGAGCTACAAGAGGAAAAAGACCCCAAGAATGTTCAGGTAAGAGGGAAGCATAGTTAAGAATGAGCAGGGAATTTGAAAGCATTGAAGAAATCCTCTTAAAAAGCCATAACCGGTGATCATCACAGTGAAATCTGTGAAGATTGAAAACCAGCTCCAACTGTCAGTAATTGGACCGTTTAATAGCCAAGCCTAGACAAGTTAATACCTATTCAAATCCCTTGTCCAGAAGCCGTTTCCACAGATTACAACAGTGGCCATATTGAATAGACCTGGAATCGGAGCTCATCACAAATATTAATTATGGACATGAATTTGTAAGGTCAATGGTTTTACTTTAATAGGAATTTGGGGCCTATGAATGTAAGTCCTAAATGTCTTAGACTTGTTTGAGATTCCAAAGCAAAGAAGAGGAGTACAGCAGGCATTTATAGTTCATTCTGCTTGGCATTGTGTCCAGCGTGAGATCACTGAATACCTTGGCGTGATTTCAGAGCTCAATTTTATTATCTTGTAGCTGCCTGTAATCACAGAAGAGGCATCAAAGGCCAGCTGTCCCCCATGAACCTTGACAGTCTATATAAACTAATTACTTTTTTATGAGCCATCCTTTCAGAGGTTTGGAAAGAGGGCCTATTAAGCCAAGTTCAATATGATCTACAAACTTTAAAAATTATTATTATTTATCTAAGTTCCAGCTAAGTGCATGGTAAATGACATCCTCTGTAATGATTGGCTTGGATGGCCATGGACTTCATTAAAATACAATACTTTGTGGGTTTTTTTGTTGTTGTTGTTGTTTGTTTGTTTTTTTGTTTTGGGTTTTTTTTTTTTTCCTTTTTTAGTGGAAAGGTGAATCCCAGTGTGGCAGGAGTCCTCTCTATACATTAATGATACTAACAGCAAGATCTCAAGGGCAAAGAAGAAAAAACACAAGTTTGGAAAGTGAGGGTACATTAGCAAAAGCCCCTCTCCTGACTGTGCAAGGCTGTGGATTACAAGAGTAAAGACTATGCTCTTTGTCCCTGAGTCCACTGCACAAAGATCACCCCTTTGCCCTTTCTCTTTTGGTGTGCCTCTCTCTTGGAGTCCCTAAAGAGATGGAATAACAGAAAAAAACACTCACTGCAGACTGCCCTTAGACCACCCCACTTGGTGCTCTTCCCAGTTGTCTGTGGGATGGCTGGACCATTTGGGAAGTAATCTATCCCAGCCTCTGCCACTGGGCACTCCATCACCGCTTGCCACCTGATACTCATTATTGTGATGTTCTCTTTAGTGTCCGCTATGAGGATGATGGGCCCCAGGTCAGCTCACATGGCACTCCCCTTCGTCACCTCCTTCCCTTCCTACTAGGAAATGGCCTTTTTCCTCTTCCGGCCAACTCTTGCTCAGGGGTTCCCACAGTGGACTCCCAGTGCTACAGTTCCTTGTTATACCATAAACTCCTCCCTTTCCAGAGACAGATGGGGACTCCCAGGTTGTAGATATAAGGGATGGTTTCATATACCAGCCGGGGCTATGCTGTGCTAAGTAAGATCCCACTCAAGTGCTCCCTGCTGACTCTGCCCTGGACTGTCTGAGTTCCTTCTTTTGTAGTTTTGTAGTTCTACTTTCTTCTGACCAGCAGACATTCCTGTCAGCTATGTGACTTCCACGGACACTCTCCACTCATCCCTCCTCTCATCCCCATACACCGTCAAATATCACTCCATTTGTCTGAACCTGATTTACAGAGAGGGTCCTGAGCTGCATGCAAGCCGGCATGAACAGCCAGATAGCATGGGAGTGGCAAGAGTGTCCATGTAATTCCACATGCCCCATATCAGGATCATGTCCACCCCAGCAAGACTCCTATACTGACAGCATGTAATACAGACCCTTCTCTCCTGAGGGGCATCCTCATGCGTCCCATGATCAGTCCTTTCCTTGGCCATGGGACTTGCCACACTGTCTCTCCATGTGCCTGCCTTCTCCTTGGTCTTGAGTCTGAATCTATTTTGTGTCCCTAGGACCTAGCACCTAGTAGGTATTCAATTAAAGTTGGTGCAATGAATGATTGATATTGTATTTCATGCTTAAGCTAACCTATCACCTTCTCTTATTGCTTTTGGCATATCTGCTCCTGGACTCAGCCGAGTTCTGCTACACTTTTAATCTATTTAATTGTCTGTTGCTCATACAGGAGTGAGCTTGTTTATCCTTGTGTCCTGGCATACAACCTGGCTTAGAGGCTCCTAGTAAATATTTGCTAATTTGAAAGGACTGAGTGGGTTTCCAACCTATAGCTAACAGCATGGGAGTAGGGGTGGGGAACACAGGTGTTCAGGGGAGTCTCATGATGGTGCCCACATTGCACACTGCGGGGGCTAAAACTGACTCCTGGTGGCCCTCTGATGTAATTGGGAGCAAATCCACCTCAGCTAGTGTGTTTCCCAGATCACTACTCCCACACTCAATGTAGCCAGTGCAGGAAGAGGCCTACTTTAGGGAAATCTGGACACTAGAGGGGACTGTGGTGATCCAAAGAGATTCCTGATGGTAGTGGAAAGTTACCTTACCTAAGGGAAGAAGAGGTGCTACTCAGTGCTGGTTAATTTCTTTTAAGAGGGTAAATTTTTTAAAAATAAAATTAGTTTCAAATCATGGTGATTTGCACACAGTTGTAAGAAATAACATGGAGGGACCCTGTGTACTCTTTACCTCATCTCCCCCAGTAATAACACCATGGGCAGCCATGGTACAACATTCCAACCATGAGACTGATATTGATTGTCAAAATACAGAACATCTCTATCACCACAAGGATTCTTTATGTTACACGTTATAGTCACACCCACTTTCCTCCCACCCACATTCTCCTTAACTTCCCGGCAACCACTAGTCTGTTCCCCTTTGAATAATTCTGTCATTTCCAGTATGTTATATAGATGGAATCATTATTTACCCAAAGGGTACAAAAGGGGTAACTGTGCCACAAAGTTTATAGCAGCAATGTCTACAATAGCCAAAATATGGAAAGAGCCCAGATTTCTATTGACAGATGAATGGCTAAAGAAGATGTGGCATATATATACACAGTGGAATATTACTTATCCATCAAAAAAGAACTCTTACCATTTGCAATGTCATAGATGGAACTAGAAGGTATTAGGCTAAGCCAAATAAGTCAATTAGAGAAAGACAATTATATGATTTCATTTATATGTGGAATTTAAGAAACAAGACAGAGACTCATAGGGGAATGGGAGGAAAATAAAATCAGGGAGAGGGACAAATCATAAGAGACTCAACTCTAGGAAACAAACTGAGGATTGCTGGAGGGGAGATTGGGTAGGGAAATGAGGTAACTGGGTGATGGGCTTTAAGGAGGGCACATGATGTAATGAGCACTGGGTGTTATATGCAAGTGAAGAATTGCTAAACTCTACCTCTGAAACCAAAAACAAATAAATAAAAATTAAAAAAAAAATGGAATCATCCAGTGAGCAACCTTCTAGAATTGACATATTTTTAACTTAGCATCATTTTCTGGAAATGCATCCAGGTTGTTACCGTATCAATATTCTATCCTTTTTATTGCCAAGCAGTGTTCCATGGTATAAATGTACCACAATTTATCCATTCATCCACTGAAGGACATCTGGGTTATTTCCAGTTTTTAGTTACTATGAACAGAACTGCTATAAATATTTGAATACAAGTTTTTTGTGTGGACATAAGTTTTCACTCCTCTGGCAAAATGTCAAGGAGTTAAATTGCAAGGTGGTATGGTCGTTGCTTGTTTCACTTTGTATGAGACTGCTATGCTGTTTTCCCAAGTGGCTGTTGTCATTTTACTTACTACCCATCAACAATGGGGTAAGTGATGGTGTTTCTCTGCATAATCACCAGCACTTGATGTTGTTCCTATTTATTATAGTTACTCAAATAAGTATGTAGTGTTACTTCATTGTAGTTCTAATTTCTATTTCTCTATCAGCTCATGGTGTTAGATATCTTCTCATGCGCTTATTTGCCATGTATATATTGTATTCCACAAATTGTCTCTTTTTGTCTTTTGCCCACTTCCCAGTTGGATTGTTTGTGTTTTTACTGTTGAGTTTTGGGAGCCCTTTATGTATTCTAAAAACTAGTCTTTGTCAGATATCTGGTTTGTAAATATTTTCTCTATTTCATGGATTGCTTTTTATCCTCTTAACATGGTCTTTCTCAAGGCAAAGGTTTAAAATTTTGATATATTCCAATTTATCTTTCTATGGATATTGGGTCTTTGATGTCCACTTTAAGAACTTTTTGCCTTGTTTGAGATTTTAAAGATTCTTTCTAATCTGCTTTTCTAAAAGTTTTATAGTTTTACATTTTATATTTAAGGATATAACCCATTTTGCATTAATTTTTGTATACAGTTACATTAGGTTGAGATTTCTGTTTTTCCTTTTTCTTTCTCCTCCTTCTTTTTGTCAATGGATATTCAATTATGTACTATCTGTTGAAAAGTAACTTTCCTCCATTAAATTGCTCTTGCACCTTTGTCAAGAAAACTCAGTTGGGCATAGCTGTATGTTCTATTCCTGAGTTCCCTTTACTGTTCCATTAATCTATATGTCTACTGCTGCCTCAGAACTACACAGTCTAGATTACTGACAGTATATAAATCTTGGTGTTAGATAAATGAATGACTCCCAATTTATTTATCTTTCCAAAACTCTTTAAACCATTCTAGTTCCTTTAACTTTCCCTATAAATTTCCAAATAATCTTGTCTATAGCTACAAAAAATCCTGCTGAGATTTCAGTAGGAATTGAAATAAACTCACTTATCAATTTGGGGAGAATTGACATTTTTACCACGTTGAGTCTTCCAATCTGGTGAACATGCTGTCTCTCTCCATTGTGTCAATTTTTTAAAAATTTTCTTCATTAGTGTTATGTTGTTCTTAGCATAAAAATCCTGCCCATATTTGATAGATTTAGACCCAAATATTTCATTTTGGGGGGACCATAAATGGTATTGTATTTTAAATTTTGTATTCATGTGTTCATTGTAAGTATAGAGAGATAAAATTGCTCTTTTTTATGGTTATGTTTTTATGTTTCCTGTCTTGCTGGACTGCTATATAAACAATCATGTCATCTACAATTAGAAATAGTTTTATTCCTTTTTATTGTCTTGCTGCACTGATTAGAAATGAGAGGTTTTCTTGCCTTGTTCTGGATCTTAAGGAAAAAGTTTCAGCCTTTCACCAATAACTAATGTAACTGTAGGATTTTTGTAGATGCTTTTTAACAAGTTGAGGTAATTTTCTGTTTCAAGGTTTCTGATAGTTTTTTGTTTGTTTGTTTTCTGGGCTTGTTTTTTGTTTTTTGTTTTTTAATCAAGAATGGGTATTAATTTTCTCAAATTATTTTTTTCCAGTATTACTTTATATGAATCCATAATTTTTCTTCTTTAGTTTGTTTATATGGTGAAGGATTGATTGATTTTCATATATTGAACCAACCTTGCATCTTTAAACCCTGTTTAATCATAGTATGTAATTCTATTTATAGGTTGCTGCATTTTATTTGCTAAGAATTTATTCAGGATGTTTTTGTTCATATTCATGAGGGATATTTGTCATTTTCTTTCTTTGTATTGTCATTATCTGGTTTTGTATAAAGATGATACTAGCTTCATAAAATTAATCGGGAAATGTTCCCTCCTTTTCTGTTTTCTCAAAGAGATCATGTAGTATTGCTGTTAATTTTGTTCAAACATTTGATAGAAATTTCCAGTGAAAACTTTTTTGGGGCACTTTCAAATTATAAGTGAAATTTCTTTAATAGCTATAAGGGAATTCAAAATATCCATTTCATATTTGCTAAGTAGGGATAGATCACGTTTTTCAAGGAATTGGCCCATTTCACATAAGTTGGCAGATATATGTGTCTAAGGTTGTTTTTAGTATTCTCTTACCCTTTCAACATCTACAGGAGTCTATAATGATATATGCCAGTTCAAACACAATATTGGTAATTTATGTCTTCTCTCTTTTTTCTTTTGGCAGACTTGCTAAAGGTTTGGCAATTTTATTGATCTTTTTAAAGAACCAACTCATTTCATTGATTTTTTTCACTATTGCTTTCCTATTTCTTATTTAATTCTTTTTGTTCCTATTTTTATTACATCTTTTATTCTACTTGTTTGGGTTTGTTATTCTTTATCTAGGCTTTTGAGGTGGGACTTTGATTATTGATTTGAGATATTTTCTCTTTTCTAATGTATGCATTTAATGCTATAAATACCCATTTCAACCTCCTTTGCTGTGCCTACAAATTTTGATGAGTTGTATTTTTATTTAGTGAAGTGTATTAGTTTGATTTTCATTAAGACGACTTCTTCGAGTCATAGTTATTTAGAAATGTGTTGCCCAATTTCCAAATGTTTGGAGACTTTCCTGTTATCTTTCTGCTATTGATTTCTATTTTCGTTCCTTTGTGATCAGAGAGCATACTATTATGATTTCAGTTCTTTTAAATTTTTTGAAGCTTGTTTTATAGCCCAGGATCTATCTTAGTCATTATGTGTTCTGTGGGCACTTGAAATGAATGCATATTTTGCTATTGCTGGGTGAGGTGTTCTAAAAATATCCATTAGATCCTGTTGGTTGGTAGTGTTGTTATTTTTCTCCATATCCTAACTGCTTTTCTGTCCAGTGCTATGAATTGTTGAGGAGGACTACTGAAGTGGTCAGCTATAATTATGAACTTGTCTGTTTTTCCTTTCATCTCTCTTCGTGTTTGTTTCTCATGTTTTGTAGCTCTCTTGTCAAGTACATACACATTTAGGATTGCTATGTCTTCTTGGTGGATTGACCTTTTATTTATTATATATCATCGCTCTCTGGCTCCAGTGAATTTTTTGCTATTAAGTTTACGTTATCTCATATTAATATGGCCACTCTGCTTTCCTTTGATTAATATTTACATGATATATTTTCCCTTCTTTTACTTTCAATCTGCCTCCATCATTATATTTTAAGTAAGTTTCTTATAGATGGTATATTGGATTTTTAAATTTACTTTTCCAATCTGCCTTTCAATTGGTCTACTTAGATCATTTACATTTTTTTAAAAGATTTATTTATTTGATAGATCACAAGTAGGCAGAGAGGCAGGCAGAGAGAGAGAAAGGGAAGCAGGCTCTCTGCTGAGCAGAGAGCCAGCCCAATGTGGGGCTTGATCCCAGGATCCTGGAATCATGACCTGAGCCAAAGGCAGAGGCTTTAACCCAGTGAGCCACCCAGGCACCCCTAGATCATTTACATTTAATGTAATTATTGATATATTGGGGTTTAGGTCTGCCATTTTATTTATTATTTTTTGTATGTTCTCTCTGGTTCTTTGTTTCTTTTTTAAAGATCTCTGTTGTTTTCCTTTTAAACAATCTGCTGTTTTTTCCTGCCTTCAGTCAGAATTCATTTTGATTTACCTATAGTATTTTCAAGTATATCTTTTTTTATAGCTATTTTAGTGGTTATTCTAGCTAGTATACATAACTTATCAGTCTACTGCTATCATTATTTTTTCAGTTTAAATGATATATAGAAAGCTTACTTTTTTCCCTGTCCCTTTACCCTCCCTGTGTATAATTGTATTAAATATTTTTTTCACATACATTTAGAAGCATATTGGACTGTGTTATAATTTTTGCTTCAAGTGCCAAATGTAGTTGAGAAAACTCAAGAGGGGAAGAAATTTACCCATATTATATTTACCCATATTTTTGCTTATCACATTCTTTCTTTTCCCCCCAGTATTTCAAGATTCCCTCTTTTACAGTTTCTTTTTTATTTCAAAAACTTCCTTTAACCATTCTTTCAGAATAGTTCTTCTGGTGAAAATTCTCTTAGTTATCCTTCATCTGAGAATGTCTTGCCTTGCCCTTCACTCCTGAATCACATTTTTTCTGGATATAGGATTCTGGTTTGACAGTTATTTTCTTCTTTTTTTTTTTTTTTTTTTTTTTTTATTTTTGACAGTTATTTTCTTAAAAACTGTTGTGACCTGTTCTGACTACTTTGGTTTCTGGGTAGAAATCTACTGTCACTCTAACTGGTTTTTCCTTATAGATGAGATGTTGTTCTGGCTGCTTTCAATGTTTTTTTCTATGTCTTTTATTTTCAGAAGTTTAATTATGTCATCTTAGTGTGGACTTCTTTAAGTTTATCCTGTTTGATATTCACTAGGTTTCTTGAATCTAAAGGTTTATGTCTCTTGTCAAAAAGGGGAATTTTCGGGGCGCCTGGGTGGCTCAGTGGGTTAAGCCTCTGCCTTCAGTTCAAGTCATGATCGCAGAGTCCTGGGATTGAGCCCCACATCGGGTTCACTGCTTGGCAGGGAGCCTGCTTCCCTCTCTCTCTCTGCCTGCCTTTCTGCCTACTTGTGATCTCTCTGTTAAATAAATAAATAAAATCTTTAAAAAAAAGGGTGGGGTTTCAGCCATTATTTCTTTGAGTATTTTTTTTCAGCACTGCTCTTTTTTTCCTTCTCCTTCCAGGATTCCAGTGACATGAATGTTAGATCTTTTGATCTTTTGTTATAGTCCCACAGGTCCCTGAAGCTCTGTTCTTCTTCTTTTTTCCCCCCCGCCTTTTAAGTCTATTTTCTCTCTCTTTCTCACATTGGGTATCTCTATTTCTCTTTTCTAGTACTGATTCTTTCCTCCATTTTGCTGATGAGCCCATCCACTGAGATTTTTACTTAACTTACTGTGTTTTTCCATTTGAAATTTCCAGTTGGTTCTTTATATCTTCCCTTCCTTCCTTCCTTCCTTCCTTCCTTCATTTTTGCATTTTATTTTCTTTTTATTAATTTTTTTCAGTGTTCCAAGATTCATTGTTTATGCACCACACCCAGTGCTCCATGCAGTATGCGTCCTCCTTAAGACCCACCACCAGGCTAGCCCATCCCCCACCCACCTCCCTTTAAAAACCCTCAGTTTATATCTTCCATTTCTTTGCTGAGATTTTCTACTTCCATGATGACTTTATATTTTATTTTGATTTAAGCATGTTCATAATTGACCATTCAAGCATTTTTACCATGACTGTTTTGTCAGATAAAATCTATCATAAAATCTTTGTCAGATAATTCTCATGTATCTGGTATCCCAGCAGTGTCATCTGCTGATTGTCTGTTTTTCATACCATTTAAGATCTTCCTGGGTTTTGGTATAATGAGTGATTTTCTATTGAAACCTGTAACATTTTATATTATTCTCTGATACTCTGGATCTTATTTAAACCTTATGTTTTAATGGGCTTTTCTGCCACCACTCCAGCAGGGAATGCATGGGGGCAGTATCGCCCCCTTACTGCCAACCAGGGGTAGAAGTCCAGGTTCTGTACATGGCTTTTACTGACACCTGAGTGTGGGGGCCTCCTCATTACTGCTGGTTGGGGGGTGGGAATTCTCGCTTTTCATATGGTCTCCAGTGAAACTGCTGCGGAGATGGCTTCATTACAACTGGACAATGATGAAAGTCCTGAGCCTCACCTAAGCCTCTTTTGACACCACCCTAATAGCGAGGGGAGAAGTTTCCTCATTACTGTCAGGGGAGGGTAGACATTCAGGCTCCCAACATGGTCTCCACCAACACTGTAGGAGAATCCTTGTTATGGGCCACTGTTATGATCTCCGCTTGATTATCCCGGATACCATTTCAGCCAGGATGTTGGGGTATATACCTCACTGTAAACTCATGAGAATGAACGTCTAGGATCCCAACTCAGCCTTTCCTGGCATGGGTAGAGGTGAGGCCACAGTTTATGTAGTGCTTGTCTGAATAGAGTGACAATTATCTGGAAGTTATTTTTCTTGCTGGTTGCTCCTTTCATGGTCCTTTGGCTAGAAAGAACAACCTTTTCTTTGGGGTTTTGTTATTTTTCGCTCTTCCTGTTGGCATTTCTGAGTTGTAGTATTCCTCAGCTCCAAGTTTGGGATATATGAATCAAACCTTTTATTTCTCAGGTCCTGAGCTCCCAAACCAGTCTGCCTTCCCTCCAATGTACAGAATATTCCTGTGTTTGTTTTGTGAATCTTGTCCAAGGCTTTTACTTGTACTTAGTGGGAGGAATAGGTAAAAGTCTAACATTTTTCATCTATAAACATAAGCCCAGACTTACCTAGTCTTGTTTTTTTTTTTCTCCCAAAAGAAGTAAAAAATCCAGAGTTTTTGTGTGAAATTCCCCAGGTGTTTTTTTGTTTTTTTGTTTTGTTTTGTTTTTTTTTTGTTGTTGTTGTTGTTGTTTGTTTGTTTGTTTTAAGTTAGCAATCCAGTTTTATCTACAAAGCACTGTGTGGAGAGGCAGTCTACAGATTAAACAACACTGCTGGCTAAAGAGGCCATCTGCTGTGACCTCTGGTTTAAGCTACACAGGCAAGGAGGAATGAAGCGCTGTGGGTTTGGTACACTTGGAGGTTAGCACATTGCCAAAGAAAGGTAGATGCCCTATCCCACATTTGCTTATTCATTAATTCATAAGAAATTATCACATGTCTACTGTGTGTGAACTACAGTGGTGAATGAGACAGCAAGGAGTTCTCACTCTGGAGCTTATGTGAACAAACAAAACACACTATAGTAGGTGTTGTGATGGAGAAGTTTTCAGAAGTGGATGTGACTTTATGGGTAGCTCCTGAGGTGGGATGTCTTTCTCATGGTTAATCCTAATGGATTTCCTCAGGAATCCAAAGTCATCTTTCTTGTTATTTAAGATTGCCTGGGGGAAACCACATTGACTCCAATGACAGAAGAGAGAGAACAGGTGCATCTTATCTACATCCTGTCCTGGAAGCTGGCTGTAGTCTGAGGTAGCAGAACTCTCCCAAACCTCATGGTGGGGGAAAGGCGGGAAAGAAAACCCACAGTCACACTAATGAAAGTCAAGGAAACAGGAGTGCTGATATCTGGATGCAAGGCTGGAGCATGATTTATCATTGTGTGGGAAGGACCTGGAGATGGAGGTCGAGGTTAGAGGTTTCACTCAGCATGTTCTCACCTGGTCAAACCAGGGGCTGGCATGGAATGGGTGCCACTTGCCATTTCCAGGGGAAAGAGGGAAAGGGATCAACCCAAGAAATTACCAGTACAAATTCCTTTGACCCTTTTTGGTCATCATGGTATGAGGTAATCAGTCCTGATTCTGAAGATGCATATGTACCGTTAGGTGCTCTGGAATCCCAACCAGCATAAATACCCATAGAGGTGGAAACAGAGGTAATCCGGACAGCAAAAGCTGTGCCACTCTCATGTATTGTACAGTCTTAGGCTTCTGCATACAAACACTTTGTGGTGAAGCCAAAGTTTGAAAAGGCCAGAATGGATCTTTCTGTTTGGTTTGTATTTGAACACTATCTATGATCGCAACAGCAGCAAGGTTACTATGTTATGAAAAAATCTAGCTCTCTCCTGTTATACTCAGGTCTTTTCCATCTTAAAACCTTAAAATCTTCAGACGTCTTTGGCAATTCCGCATTTTTTTGAGTTTCGGCAATAAAAGAAGTTGACTTACTCAGCTAGGAAAAGGATGATAAATACTAATTGAATTTTATTTTGCTGAATCCTGCAGCTGAAGATAAGGGAGCTTAAAGACATGACAAAAACAAACAAATAGCACATAGTTTGTTTTCCTGGATGGCAAATAGAACCCTGCCTGACTTGCAAGCATTCCCCCTTCCTCCAAATGTGAGAAGGTCACAGTCTCAGCTCACTGCTGCCAAGGTAGCTGTCCCCACCATGAAATGATTGTTCAGTGGCATTTACAGCAAATTGCAGAAAGGAGAAAGAGCTCGCTGGAAATAGACTGGTGTCAGACTATCATATCTCATAAAAATAATAAAAATAATAGCCATGCCAGTCTGCTCTGTGCCTGGCACTTTACATAACTTCATTTACATTCACCAATCACAGGAGCTTGTTAAGTTGGCACTATTTTTGCTTTAAAGATAAGGAGACTTATCTTTAGATAAGTCTTAGGCTTAGAAAGATAAGTGACTTATTGAGATCGCATAGCCTAGTGAATGTTGGAGCCAGAGTCCACATGGACAGCATCATTTGCTCAGATCCCTGGTTCTTAACTGGGAGTGATTTTGCCCCCAGATGACTCCAAACAATGTTCAGAAACATTTTTTGTTTGTTTGTTTTCTTAATGGGTTGGGGTGTTTGCTATGGCATCTAGTGGGCAGAGAGCAGGGATACTGCTAAACTTCCAGCAGTGTACATGACAACCTCTGAATGATCTGACCCCAAATGTCAGTAGTGTTAAGATTGAGAAGCCCTCGTCTGGAAGATGGGAGGCCTCAGGCTTAGTTTCCACTCTGCATCTAGCTCAGAGCGTAACTTTGGAAAACTTACTTCCTCTTTTGGAACCTCAGTTTTCTTGTGTAAATCAAGGGGATAGACTGTTAGATCAGATTATCTCTAAGGTATCTGAGGTTTTAGTACCCTATGGATCCTGAGAAACTTTAGAATTTCATCTGTGGCTCTTGAAAGGACCTATGAATCATACTGAGGCTTCAAGCAAAAGTAAGAGTTTTTGGAAGGCATAAATAAAACTCTGTTGTGAGGACACATGTGGACACTTAATGCATTCAGCAATAGAGAAAAATGTCTTCACATCATATTGTATTTGGGTCTTAGTTGTTAAATTTTGACTTCTTACCATAAATAAGTTGCCCATTCTGAGCCAGCCAATAATTGTGTCTCTGTGGGCTGGCTGAGCTAGGTGTGGTGTATTGGTGCCTCTGGGGGAGACAGGTCAGCTAACAGTGGGGTATTTGTTCTATCAACCACTGTTTTTTTATGGACACACAGACTCTGGCTACCACACGACCCGCTGAGCCCTTAGCATGGCCACACCACCTAAACCTTATCATAGCCCCATTCTTCTGGATAAGCCCCAATGGCCAGTGGAGGTCAGTGGGGAAAAAATTTTAAAAATTACTTCTTTGCTAACATAAACACACACACACACACACACACACACACACACACACACACACATCTACAAAAATTAACCCACATTTGGAAACAGATTAAATCTTTGCACCACTTCTTTTGTGTTTGTTTTATGAAGATTTGAATTCATCCAGTTTTTGTAATTGTGGAGGAGAGACCTTCAGTATATTTAGGAGTCATTGTTGGTGCTTTTGTGAAGGTCACAGTGGAAAAAAAAAGAATTTGTTTGAATTTTAGACAGGAGGATATTTGAGAATTGGTAAGTTAAGTTGGTAAAGTAAATTCTCAACTATCTCTGAGTCATAGGCTAGAATGTAGATGTGGTCATGGTTCAGTTCCTGCCTTGAAGGACGGGGCAGTCTCTTGGTGGGAAAGCACAGGAGAGCTGTGCTGGAGGCTGCTGTAGCCTTTGACGCCGTGAGGCTGGGTCAGAGTTGCAAGGCCAGTGAGCTTTCTGCAGACTGAATGGTTTCTGCATCATCAATGCTGAGCAAGTGTCAGGCACACAGAGGCCTTGGTGAACACGCTGAGCATAACAGACTGGCTCAGCTCTCTCTCAGAGCTCTACTCATGTTGCATTGAAGGTGTTGCCGCACTCGGCTCTGTCTGGACTGGGAACTCTGTGAAGGCAGAAGCCCTGACTTGTTCACCTCAGAATCCCCTGCCTCTGGCCCAGAGCATTCCCGAGGAATGGAGGAATTCACATACAACTGAGTGGTACTCCCAAGGGCTCTGTGTTCCGAGGACTGTGTGCTCCCCGAGGGCTAGAGGTAGTTGGGTGAGGCTTCAGGGATGTCAGGGAGCCTGAAATATGAGGCAGAGAAATGTAGAGGGAGGCTTCCAGAGTGTGTATTGAGGAGGCAGGTTGAAAGTGCCTTTTCCTAGTGAGAATTGGCAGCCACTTGGTGTCTGAAGGCTTGTACGAGAGTCTTCCCTTGCTGTGTAACAAAGCACCGCAGATTCAGTAGCTTAGAACACCCATTTATCATCGCACAGTGAGGCTACAGCCCTGGCAGTGTGGCTGGATCCTCAGCTCAGGGTTTTACCAGCTGAAAACAAGGCATGGGCAGGGCTGTGTTCCCATCTGGAGCTGGGTCCTCTTCCGTGCTCCCTGATTATTGGCAGAATTCAGTGTCTGTGGCTGAAGGACTAAAGTCCCTCCTTTCTTGCTGGCTGCCAGCTAGGAGATGTCCTCAGGTCCTAAAAGCTCTTACAAAGATATATAGCACATAGTACATGCTAGGTACTTCACATAGATTATTTCATTTAACCCTCTAAACCAGGGACCAGGAAACTTTTTCTTAAAAGGTCCAGCAGTAAATATTTTAGGATTTGCAGGTCAAGAGGAAACATCAAGCCTATTAGGTAGGTACTTAATATAATCATATAAAATGTAATCATTTAAAGATGTTACAACCATTTTTAGCCTGTGGGCTATAGAAAAAATTGCTGGCTGAATTAGCCTGTGTGGGTGGTAGCTTGCCCTCTTCCTGTTCTGAGCAATCTAATTAGTCTAAAATATTATAATATTTAGAAATGGATAAATGGCGATGCAGAGCCTTTAGGTTATTTGCTGGACTTTCTCAGTGTCCAACTGGGTCTGATTCTGATTCCAGGTCTAGTTCTGCAAGGCCTGACCAGCACCCACATGTGCAGGGATGCATCGTCTTCCTTTTAGATGTTAACTCCCTTTCTCTCAAGTCCCTACAAGAGTGACAGGGCCAGAAGGTGGAAATTTAGTCTACCATGTGCCAGTTGTGAGGTCTCGAGCAGTCATTCTGTTTGTAACCTGTTTCTTCTTTCTGATGTCGGTGGAGTGCTGCCTTAATCTTGATCTGGGCTCTTGGCCACTGGCTGACGGCAGCTGGTGAAGGTGGTTAGGGCCCTCCTTAGGAGGAAATGAGAGAGTCTTCGTGGATGCCCAGGCTTATCCATCAGATAACCCTTCATCTAATCATCTGCACCCTTGCCTGACCATCAGAATCCCCTGGGAAGCTTTCTAAAAAATCTTTAAAATCAAATTCATAGGCTTAGTCCCTAAAAATTCAATCCAGTAAGTCTGTTTTGAAACTTCCTAGGCAATTCTGACACAGAGCCAGATTTGAAGCCACTAAATCGATCAGTGCTTCTAAGCAGCTGGGGTACTTCTCAAACCTGGAGACTCCCAGACCCCTGCCCGAGAGTTACTGTCACTAGGGATGATGAAGACACGGTAGACATGTTTTCTCCCAGTCTCCTTCTGTCCCGGAGTCCCCACACATGCATGTAGCTTCTCTTCTCAGAGACTGGGCCAGTGAGGCTGGGTGAATTCTGGATAGTGAGATGACTAACAAATGCCATGGACAACTCTGATGTTCTCCAAAGTCTGCCACGCACTGGGATGAACACACCAAGTGAGTGCACCTGGCCATCAGGTGGACTCAGTAGAGTTTGCTTCTAGTGATCACTTAATTAGAACTTAATGACATTTAATCCTAATCAGACACTGAACGTTAGAAATTGCGCAAAGGTCTTTTGAGTTTAGTGACAGTGAACCCAAACACTGGGACAAATATAGCTCAGATTCTGGCTGGAGGGCATTATTTATAGAGACTGGAGCAGCTGGTGGCAGTTTCCAGGTGCCTCCTAGGAGACCTTTAGTGCAGGCGAGAAGGCAGTTCAGCTCAGAGAAGTCTGTATTCTACGTAGAGCCTCACACCTCTTTCCTTGGGAGCTTCACCAGAGGCAGGAACTGTATATACTGGTCGCAAATTAGTCTTTTATCAAAGTCATCCTAAAAGCCAAGATCTTTTGCTTTTACTAAATGACTTTGGTTATTGTATGGTGCAGTGGTTCCTACACATTTTCACCCTTCTTAAGGCCTGGCTCAGGTGGCTCCCGTGGGCTAAGCTTTTCCAGCCCCTCCCTGCCCAGGTGACACATCACCCAGTACTTACCTCTGCAGGACCTTGACCAAAACCTGGGAGTTCCTTTTTCGTCTAGCAATCTTCTCTCCCAGTGTGACCATGCTGTAGGCGGGGACGTGACCTACTTGCCTCTAGGTCCCCTGTCCTCACACAGAGCAGAAGTGTCTGCTAAATGAGAGCTTGATCAATGAGTGGAAAGCCCTACACTATTGCTTGAGGTGAGTATAACAAAGGCCCTGCCCTCAAAATATTTACTCAGGAGCCGAAGTTGACAAGAGACATGCTGGAAACCACTATGGTATTCAGAGACTGGGGACGGTGGTCTCAGTTCAGTGTGGGATATCAGAGGAGGCTTCAATGTGGCAGATAATTGTCAAATTGGCCATTGGAAGATGAGTGGGCCCTAGTTGCCGCATTTATAAGGAGAAAGGAAACCAGGAGCAGAGACAGAGGGGATGCAAGTTGTGGGCTTGTCAAGGTTGTGGATGTCAGCCGCTTTGCTTGACACACAGGCCTCATGTATGGAGGAAGAGGGAGCCATGGTGAAGAAAAAGCAAAGGGACAAAAACATGTGTCATGTTCATTGCCAGCCTGGGAGTTCGCACTTGGTGGGGGCCCAGGGAAGTTTTGAGTGACAGGAATGATAGGGAGGTATAGGGTATCAAAGAGGCAGATTTGGGGCACAGTGAGAGTAACTGTGAATGCTCTAACTGTTGGTGATGCAAGATACTAATTATTTCTTCAAAAAGTATTTACTGAGCACCCAGTATATGCTAATCTCTGTTCTAGAAATTTAGGATACAAATAAGTGGACCAAAAAGAGTTTTAGGTCCTTATAAAACTTATATCCCATCAGAGGTGAGAGTAAGACACAGACAGTAAATAATAGACATTGAAAAATCAGCAAATTATATGGTAGGTTAGATAAAGAATGAAAAGGGAGAAAATCCTGAAAAGGTAGAGGAGGGAGTGGGAAGTTGGGAGAGCTGGGTGGGCCTCACTCTGAAGAGGATGTTGGAGGGAGGGTGGGAATGTGCAGTGTGTCACCTGGATGAATGGGCTGGAGGGTGTTTCGGGCATAGAGAACAGTGAGTACAAAGGCCTGGAGCTGGGGGCTTGCCAGACTGCTTAGGGGAAGGCTGGGGTCAGAGAGGTAATGGGGGTGGGGCAGATCAAGCATGGCCTGTGAACCACAGTGAGAGCTTTGAATTTTCCTTTGAGTACAGTGGAAGCCATTGCAGGGATTGGGGCAGAGAAGTGACATGAACTGGCTTACATTCTGATAGGACCTCTCTGGGAATGGCATTGAGAGTAGCTTATAGGAGGAAGGCAAGGGAGGCACCAGGAAGGCCAGGTAGAAGGTGACTACAATCATCCAAGCTAGGAGTGCTGGTAGTCTATTTCAGGAGGTGAAAAATAGTGGGATTTTTGGTGAATAAGTTTTGAGGGTAGAGCGAGTAAGATTTCCTGATTTTTGAAGTGCAAGAGACACAAAGGGGTCTAGATGACTATAGAGTTTTGCATCCAAACACTTCCCAAATAGGTGCAGTGGGTTTGGGAAGGAATACAGGGCATTCACTTTAAAATGTTCCATTTGCTATGTCTTCTAGAATCCAAGTAGAGATGTGAATAAGCAATTGGATACCCACATTTAGCATTTGGGAGAAAAGTCTGATTGAAGAAGTAAATTGAGAATTGTTGGTTTACAGCTAGTCTTTTAAGACATGGAATATTAAGATGTTCAGGAGAAGAGATAGAAGACAAGCCAAGGAGACTGAGAAGAATGGCCAGAGAGTTAAGAGGAAACCAAGATAGTAAAGTATCTGGAACTAAAGGGAAAGAGCTGGGATATGGAAGAGGCCAGTGAGATACTCCCCAAGTCAGTTCCTTTTTTTCGTGGGCACATAACTAGACTACATTTCTCACCTTTCCTTGAAATAAGGTGCGTTCACATGACTGAGTTCTGGACAGTGAAATGTGGCTAGAGTGATGTGTGCTACCTCCAATAAAATCTCCTGCTCCCTCGGCCCCAGGTCTTGGTGGAGCCTCCAGATGGGAGGATCTGGTCCCCTAATGACTGCGTGGAATAGTAACCACCCTCACACACACACACACACACACATGCACACACGCACACATACACACACACACACACTTTGGAGTGCCTCATGGCTGAGAAATAAACCTTTATTATTTTCAGCCACTGAGAGTTGGGTTTTGGTTGTTACAGCAGTTAGTGAATCCTGACAAATGCGGGGAATGATCGAGGGCTTTGGAAGGGTCAGGGAAGATGAAGACTGAGGAAGGATCATAGCCAGTAACAACCTGGAAGTCACTGGTGACCTGGAAAATGATGTTTTCAGGGAAGGATGAATGAAAGTCTGATTGGAGTTGGATGGTAGAAAGTGGGAAGAAAGAAGTTGGTAACAGTGAGTCCAGACCCACTCTCTATGACTGTAAAGGGGAACAAATGGGGTACTAGGTGATGGGGAAAGAAGGGTCAGGAAAGGGTTGTTTTATTTTAAGGTGGGAGAAATAAGTAAATCTTGTGCATTTGTTGGTAGGAAATGTCAACACTTTTCCTGAGACTATGGTGCAATTTGGCACCTAGCCCATGCCTCTGCCACTCACCTGGGACAGTTATTTGTTTCCGCCTGAATAGCAAATGATATCGTTTTGAAAGGCCTCCTGGTGCCTGATTGATTTGTTAGGGAACCTGACAGCTTTAATGGACTTTTCTGACAAGACAATGGCTTCTCCTGGCAGTGCTTGCCTTGGAGAGGTTCCAGGGATGGTAATGAACAGCATTATGCTGGAAAACAGAGGAAGAAGAGGAGGAGGAGGAAGAGGTAAATGTTGCAGAGAGTTTACTTAACATGGACCTGAAGCATGGGAAGGAAGTCAGCTTTAAGGTCCTGTTTAACCCACTCAGCCACCTAGGTGCCCCTATTTAAGGTCATGTTTAATTAGCAGATGGCAGGGATGGGAACAAAGATATGAAAAAAAAATGTGTCTTGTTAGTGACCTGGTTAGTAGGAAAAAACTAGGATTACCCCATGAGGATATTTCCTTTTGTGATTACTCTCCATGGATCACCCTTTTCCTTCTCCCCATTTTCCAAAGGAAAGGTGTCCTTTGGGGTACAGGGTGGCAGATGAGAAAAACTTGACTTAAATTCCTGCTTCATCACCTGTGTGATCTTGAGTAAGTCATTTGCTTTTTCAGATCTTCCATTTCCTCTTCTGGAATGTAGAAATCATCATAACCTAAATAGTGTATGGAATGTGGCAGGTGTCCACACGTGGTGGCCCCGTTATTATTTGGGACAAACGAGGAGACATGAGGGCCTAGAGAAGCCATCATGATAACACGAGTCACCGCGTGGGTTTCTTCTCCAGCCTTGTGCAACTTACCCTCTCTGTGCCTCCTTCCATAAAGTGAAAGTAATCACATTACCTACCTCACAGATTTGAGGGGAGTATTAATGAATGAATGCATGTGTGACACTTTGTGTCTGGCACATGATAATTTTTTGGTAAATTATCTGTTAGAATTATTTGCACACACCCACCCACGTGTGGTGTGTGTGTGTGTGTGGTTTTGTGTTAATTTGGGGAAAGGCACATCTTGCCGGTTGGTTGTACTTAACATGAAACCTGGGCAGAACTTGGAGATGGGAGGAGGGATCTGGAACTAAGGATGGCAGTGTGATGCTCAGCCTGTGTCTTGTTCCAGCTATACCCAAAATGGCCCTTCCTGGAGGAGCCAGATACGCTGCGGGGAATCTCCGTCTGAGGGGAATATGAGCCACCTTGAGGTTCTTGAAGTTGCCTAGGGACTTATTCCCCTGTTACTGTCCCTGAGACAGCCAGACTACAGTGGATCTTGTGATTGCTCAGGCCTGCCTGCCCTCCATTCTGGTTATCTGAGGCCACTGGGAAGGGACTGGCAGTCCCTAATGACCTTACGATGGTGGATCCCCATTATTATTGACCTGCTAATGATTCTTAGGGGCTCTAACTGTGGTGGGGCGTGGAGGAGTCAGGAGGTATATGAGAAGAGGGCAGACATTTTCTGTAAGATGTGGCTTTTGTTTTACCTGTGACAAGGTAAACATTATTAAGTATATCTTAAAGGTAAGGAAGTTGAAAGTCAGAGAGGTTGTGAAACTTGCTCAAGATAGACAGCATCCAAAGGGATTTGCCAGTATCTTAACCCAGGTCCTTCTGACACTCAAATACTATATTGTTTGTTTATTTGTTTGTTTTTTAAGAATTTCTTTATCATTATGCCCATGTGTGGTTCAACTCAATTCAAATGTTTATGGAGCTCCTGTTGAGTCCTCAATGCTGGAAAGGGGCCATATATGCATTGTGCCCACCTGTGAGGAGTGCTCAGTGTAGACAGTGAAGCAGGGGTTCAGAGAGAGGCAATCCTAAGTACTTTCTGGCTCATGAAAGGTGGGACTATCAGAGACATTAAACTGAGGTTGGTGAGCAGAGTGTTCAGAAAGTCACGGAAGAGGAGTGAGGAGGCAGGATTAGACGTAGTTGTTGCTTAGACTGACCCCACACAGCCACATTCTCTGCATGTTCACAAGGCAGGTCTTGGTTTGTCAATGAAGTCATTAATCAAAACACTATCTTCTGCTACTCCATGAGGAATGAGCATCTACTGTATTCAAGCTCTGTGCCTGGGACTTGAGCCCCAAATAAGGCAACAGCTCTTACTCCCTGATCAGTGAAAACAGCCATGTCTCACAAAGCTCCAGACCTGCAATCCCACTGGTCAGCCCTGGGGCTGGGTGCAACTCGTGTGGATAGCACCCTGTCATGGACATGCGCTGTGCCCCTGGGTGCTGGGAGCTTCATCTTCTGTCCCCAAAGAAAATACATCCGAATGCACAGGAGTAAGGTATTTTATTACAGATATAACCTTGAATCCACTCCTATTAAACAAAATGAAAAGGAAATCATTCACAAACTTCAGAACATTTGCTTTTATTAGTAACAAATTACTGCCTGTGGAAATACTGCTGCTGAAATCTATAACTATAAACAACTCTAAATTAGTCTGTTCATGGGACCGGGAGGGCATGTTATCTGGTAGTGGAGTCAGGGAGTTGAGAGAGGCAGGCAAAGAACCTGCAGAGACACCTTCTTCTCTGGGGTTGGAGAAGTGGGCTTAGCAGGAGGCAGAGGCCGAGAGGGAGGACACGCTCCTCCTTTGGGGAGGCCATGCAGAGCCCCTCAGGGCTGCCTCCCCCACTTGGAGGCAGAGGCCAAGGCAGGGGGCAAGGATGAACAGCATTGGCAAAAGACCCTAAAGGAAGGGTTTGAGGAATTGAGGCCTCAGCCTCAGTGTGTGTGCAAATGTGTGGAAATGTGTGCAAGGTGCTCCAGGCGGGTCTGGCTTCCTTAATACCCATCTGCTCTTACCAAGTGTGAGGACACCTGACACATAATAGCCAAACATGACTCTTATCTTCCAGACCTGAACAAGCTCTCCACACCGGCTCTCCAGGGCTGCTTCTTTTAAATAATGGAGTATCTGATGAATGTGCTGCCAAGTGGATTCAGAGCAGCTGGGGGGAGGGGCTGAGACCAGGTTTAAAATCTCCCCGTGACGCCCTCTCTGGACCCTCTAGGGGGACATTTGTAACTACCCTGCTAGAATCTCTATTTAGGGATGGTGTGATGGGTTGTCTTCTTTGGACACTGGTGGAGCGTGTCCAGGGTGGAGAATGCTCAAAGGCCAACAGGAATGTGGTGGGCCTGAGATGGCACATGTGGAGTCCATAGCACAGCTTCCCAAGCCAGGAATTCCTAGTCTCAGGAGGAAGCAGAGCCTATTCTGTGTGAGGAGTAGATCAGGCAGCAGGTACTGGTTCCCTCTTCTCCTGTATTCTACTTCTTCGTGCATTCCCATGATCACTGAGTGACCAGAGCCCTACGTGGTGAGGGGCGGACACTGGGATAGTCTCAGACCTTTCTTCAGACCTTCCTCAACCTTCTATTTCTCCACCACAATTGACCCATTGTATGTCCCATTTCCAGTTTCTAGGATGCCTGTGTTTTAACTATTAAGCTAACAAACAGCAAAGGGAAGAGCTCTGAAAGCAGGTCCTCCTTTCCAGGAATGTCTGTACTTGACCATGAGTCAGACCAAGAGAAGGAGAATTTCAGAATCACCGTGAGTCTCAGTGAGACACTTCCCCTCTCTAAATCCCAGTTCTCCACTTTGCAAGAGGAAGTTGTTGTTGTAGGTGGACTTCCCTAACCATTCTATTCTTGTCTTAATGAGATGATTTCAGACATCAGAGAAAACTTTGTGACCTTTAACTTAGACTACACCTAAGCTACCCTTTTTGTCTTCCAAGGTCTTTAAGAGGGGATAATGATGTCTTTCTTAGGAAGTTATTTCCAAAATCAAATAAGATGATACTTGGGAATGTGATCCACAAATTCAGAAGGTCAAAACAACTATGAGGATTGACATTGATGGTGTTCTTTTAAATAACCAAGCACAGGGTAGATAGAGCATCCTGTGCCTGGTGAAAAATCCTTCTACATACACCTTGATGGCAATTATTGAATTGTTACACAGGGTAAATTCCTAGGAGATGAAGTGGTGGATCAAATGTATACTCTGTTAGCTTTCTTGGTACTTAGAGCAGAACGGGCTTCCAGAAAGGAACTTACGTGCCAGCAGTTAAAACAGGAACTACTCTCTTCTCTGTCTTGCCAATTTAATAAGCAAAATTGTGGCCACATTTTATTTTGCATCTTGTTGATTACTGGGGAGTGTGAACATTTCTAAAATCATTTTGGCTGTATATGTTTTTCTGTTTTGTACATTTTATATTCATATATGCTTATAATTGAAGAGATTATTGCTTCCCTATTAAAATGCAAACCATCTATCTGTAGCTTCCTCTTTTTAATAGTAACCCATTCACATATCTTTGTTTTGCAGGAAATATTACTCTTTTGTGCTTTTAAATTTTGATTAGATTATTTTGGATATAAATTTTAAACGGTATTAGTCAAACCCATTGATGTTTTCCTTTATGATTTTTTTTTCTCATTACTTTTTGCTCTAAGCAAAGGGAGGAGGGCTCCTCATCCCCAAATCCAAACAATACTAATACTTTTTTCCCAAGGTTATATATGGCTCATTTTTAAACTAACTCTTTAAACTATTTGAAATTTGTTTTGATGTAGGATTGGAGGTGAGGCTTTAAATTTCTTATGAGTAAAAATATACACAAAAATATTTCTTTGAAAATAAATTTTATTATTTCTAGTTTAGTGAATTTAGTCAGTTTTATCTAGAAAAGCTAATTTTTACTGATTTTTTTCTTTTTACGAAATACAATGAGATCTTTTAATCTTATGTTATGATTGATGTTTTTGTCTATTTTATTTTAGTCAAAGGACATTTAGAATATCTTTGTTTATTGATTCTGTTCCCCACATTATAGACAATTCTTAAAATCTCTGTCCTCTGTGCATTATGTGTCCTGACGTTTTTTTCTTTGGCATTTTCCTGCCTTCTTAAATATTTTATTTAATTTTTTTTTAAAGATTTTACTTACTTATTTGACAGAGAGAGAGAGGGAAAGAGAGAGAGAGAATGCACACAAGCAGAGGCAGCTGCAGAGGCAGAAGGAGAAGCAGGCTCCGCACTGAGCAGGGAGCCCACTACAGGGCTGGATCCCAGGATCCTGGGTCATGGCCTGAGTCAAAGGCAGATGCTTAACTGACTGAGCCACCCAGGAGCCCCAGATACTTTATTTTTTGCATCAGTTTTACAGTTTTCACTTTGCTTTTGTGTGCTGCCAATGCAGATTTTCATTCTGATGCCATATTTTTGGGTTCTGTTGCAATCCTTTTTATTTCACTCATCTTTTTAAGTTAATTCTGTTGGGGTTTCATATTATTTATTATCTTTTAACCCAGTTTTATGTAAAAAGACACTGGGATTTTGAGCAAGCTGTGTACCTTCTCTGTACTTCTCAGGGGGTAATTGAAGAATAAAATAAGTTAATACTATAAAGTGCTTCTAGCTATACTTTGCACAGAGAAAGGGCACAATTAATCTTACTTATAATTATTAATATCCACCACAATTTCTGGTTATTTTATATTCTAAAAAGATACAGTGGGTAGAAAATGATGATTCCCAGTTTCTAGTGCCCCCAAATTTCTTCATATCTTTTTCACCGTTACAGCATCTTCCTATGAGAACTGTATATTTAAGAAGACTATGTCATTACCATTCTATCTACTCCACGCATTTCTTGCTCTTGGAGTTTTGAAACTTAGGGATTCAATTACTATGGAATAAAATCTGTTATGTGTACTGTGGTGGCTGTCAGCAGGAGAGGGGATGCAGAGTCAGGGGTGTTGCTTGGGGGACAGTATTCTGGCTGATCAAAGCAGGATCCATTTTGTAGAAAAGAGAAGTCTCAGTATTTGGATAATTATTGACTTTGTATTTGTGGATCAGTGGTCCATGGGGGCATGAACGGACTATAACCTTTCATGTTTTCAGGTCAGCAGATTCATTTCCTTTCAGCCACAAAGCTTTGGTGTCTATTAATTTTTTTTTTTTCATTTTTGTTTCATTGGTAGGAGATAGAATTTCCTCTCAATTCTGTCAATAGATTAACAGCCAGGGCCAGATTTTGGTGCTTTTGTGAGTGGTAGTCTTTGCAGTGACTTTGCATGTATTTCCATGGGGTACTGAGGAAGAGTTAGTCTACTGCTGCTATTTAGGGACCCTTCTACAATGTATATCCTTGTTGAAGTTGTAGTGATAGATGCATTGCTATCTGAACCTGCAGCTCCCCAACTTGGGAGCCAGAGCACCCTGGGATTTAGTGGCTGAGAAAGTAGCAGGAACCCTTCATACCACTCTATCCTGTGGATTCACACCTATAAAGGACAATTGGCATAAACAGGCCAGCATGATGAAAGGGAGTGAAGTCTTAGTTCAGGTGGTAATGGAAGAGGGCATTACGTGGTTCAACTTTGAAAAGGTGTTAAATTTTCATCACTAGCCCTCAGGGAGATTCAAATTAAAACCACATTGAGATATCACCTTACACCAGTTAGAATGGCCAAAATTAACAAAACAGGAAACAACATGTGTTGGAGAGGATGTGGAGAAAGGGGAACCCTCTTACACTGTTGGTGGGAATGCAAGTTGGTGCAGCCTCTTTGGAGAACAGTGTGTAGATTCCTCAAGAAATTAAAAATAGAACTTCCCTATGACCCTGCAATTGCACTACTGAGTATTTACCACAAAGATACAGATGTCGTGAAAAGAAGGGCCATCTGTACCCCAATGTTTATAGCAGCAATGGCCACAGTCGCCAAACTATGGAAAGAACCAAGATGCCCTTCAATGGACGAATGGATAAGGAAGATGTGGTCCATATACACTATGGAGTATTATGCCTCCATCAGAAAGGATGAATACCCAACTTTTGTAGCAACATGGACAGGAGTGGAAGAGATTATGCTGAGTGAAATAAGTCAAGCAGAGAGAGTCAATTATCATATGGTTTCACTTATTTGTGGAGCATAACAAATATCATGGAGGACAAGGGGTGTTAGGAGAAGGGAGTTGGGGTAAATTGGAATCACGAGAGACTATGGACTCTGAAAAACAATCTGAGGGGTTTGAAGTGGTGGGGGGGTGGGAGGTTGGGGTACCAGGTGGTGGGTATTATAGAGGGCATGGATTGCATGGAGCACTGGGTGTGGTGAAAAAATAATGAATACTCCTTTTTCTGAAAATAAATAAATTAATTTATAAAAAAATTTTCATGTGTAAGTTGGAGCCTTAATTAATCTAATTCTCACTATAACCATTGATTTCAAGGACTTTTCTAAGCACCTACAGGGCTGCAAATCAGAGACCATTCAGATGATCATTCATTCACTCCCCTATTCATATTTTTTGAGCTCCTGCCATGCTCTTAGTGCTGGGGATACAGTGGTGAACAAGACAGAGCCTTCCCTATCTCTTCTGAGAAAGTCTACTCTTCACTGTAAAACTACCATATCACATTCATTTATTAGGACTCTTACATGCATCACTGCATGTGTAATGACTCTGGGAGGTTGCCACCATTGTCATTATTTCACAAATGAGGAATTCAGATGCAAGGAACTTTGTGTCACTGGAAGGCCAGGGCTTGTATCCCTGTTTGCCTGACACTAAAGTCCTTGGCTGTGCTTCT
This sequence comes from Mustela erminea, assembly GCF_009829155.1. Taxonomy (NCBI): domain Eukaryota; kingdom Metazoa; phylum Chordata; class Mammalia; order Carnivora; family Mustelidae; genus Mustela; species Mustela erminea. Next base: position 97,363,690 of record NC_045614.1, read on the forward strand.
TTAATCCACCAATACCCACCTCTTGAAAGATAAGAGTATGTTTGTAAGGATATGACGCTGCAACCAGAGATCCAGTGTTCAACTTGATAGAAGCAACATTAGCTGGAGCACACAGTACATCTGGATGCTGAGAAACATCTGGAAGCATTACACATTTTTAGGCAGGTGTTTGGCAACAATGAACCAGTCAACCCACATGATACGCACCCAGCAGGAGGGAGGCATTCCCACCTGGAGTACAGACTCTTGAAGTCTGAGAGCAATTTTCAGTTTTGCTCTTTTAATCCTATGGGAAATCATGCACTAGCCTGAGCTGAAGTCATGGAGGCTCAAGGAAACCTCGAGATGCTGCTTTTTTGGTTGGATAACTCATCACAGTGAAGCCATACTATGTCCTAACCATTCTTTGCACCATTCCTGAAGGAGGATGGCACTTGTCTTGTCTCATCTTGGGTAGATTTTGGTGGGTCCTATCTATGTAGTAGGTTTGAAGGAGGAATGATGTCACAGAAAGCTGCAGAATAGGCCTATTTACAATATTGAGGTAAAATTCAGGGACAGGGAGGGAGATGTAACAAATGCTTAGACAGCCATCAAGCTGAGGATAACTCAACATACCCTCAGTTTCCTAGGTTCCAATCTCCAAATTCATGGCATTCCCTCACCCCTTCCTGAGTATTCCATGAACAGTAACCAGACATTCCACTTCTTCATTGTCGTGAGCATGATTTTCAAGAGAGGTTCTGAAGACTTATGGGTGGAGACAGTGTCATATTCCCTGGACAGCCAGAGCCAGACTCCTGTGGGGCATCAGCCTGGTGGAATGGAAGGATCTCTGGACTGGCTGTTGGGATGTCTGGGTTCTTATCCCAGCTCTGCCCTTCACTAGCAGGGTGGCTTTGGTAACCATTCCCTCCATGGCCTCAGTTTCCTCCTCCATAAATTGAGCCATTTGGTTCAGTTTAGATTATTTTAAGGAAACTTTCAGCTCTCTTATTTAACATTCATTTTAGAATGATTGGTTTACAGGGATGAGCAATCTGTTCTCAATTATCCATGACCAATAAACAGAAGGAGAGGGCCCAAACTACATAATATCTACTGGGTAATTCATACATATCCAATTAATCCCCACAGTAAAAAAAATTAGGTAGTTGTAATAGTTACAGTGGAGTTAAATCATAATGCACATTTAATTTACTTGAATGAAACCAAATGTGGATACTGAGAGAGAAATTGTCAATTTCATCTCTGTATCCCTGACCTCACCCTATTTACCATCTCTCCTGCAGCCTTTCAAACTAGACCTTAACCTCTACTGAACTTAAAAAAAAAAAAAAAAAAAAAAGTCAAGAAAGAAAAAGAATAATAATAAATGGAAGATTTGGGTCTTCCAAGTGCCTGGTGTTCACAAATTAAAGAGGATTTAACAGCAGTTACATAACTTAAATGTATGGGGTATAATTATTTTTTTTTAAAACATACCAATAAAATTGAAAAAAAATTAAATAAAGAGGATTTAAAGTTTTGTTGTTTTATTTTTCAAGGACAGTTTGTGCCTGATTTTCAATTCTCAGGACACCTGACTTTTTTTTTTTTTTATAATTTTTTTTTAATTAATTTTTTATTTTTTATATAAACATATATTTTTATCCCCAGGGGTACAGGTCTGTGAATCACCAGGTTTACACACTTCACAGCACTCACCAAAGCACATACCCTCCCCAATGTCCATAATCAGGACACCTGACTTTTGCATAGATTTCACTTGACCCTGCATAGATTTCCCTTGCATCCTCCATATTAGATATGAAGTGAAAACACAGGTGCCAGAGATTAAGTAACCTGCCATCCCCAATCTGGTGAGGAGCCAGGACTCAAATGCAGTTGCACCAAATGACCAAGCTTCTTTTCAGTCTCACACTTCCTGCATGGCTGTACTCAACAATTGCATAGACATTTGGCTCCTCAGGAAGGCTCTGGGTGGTTGCTGTGGGTATTCCCTTGAATGAGTAGTTATTTACACTTAGCTTTCTCATGCATTATGTTCATCATTTCTAGCAGAGATTTCCCTTCTGGATTTGGTTTGGCTCAGTCCAGTGTTAAAATGAGTTTGAGACCTAAGGGAACTGGTGACTAATGACAGAAAGGCAGCCATCAGTGTCCTGTGCAAGAATGGAAAATCAGTTTGGGGTGAACATTTTTCATATGCCACAGGTAATCCACAAAGCAATTAATCTGCATATAGATAATTACAAATTGATTCAGTTGTACCTCTCCAAAATCAGAACTGTGGTTTATGTAAGCAGAAAGCTTATATGCTATGTTCTGAGGTCCACTCAGAGTCCCCCTGCCTAGAAAAGTCCTTCAGCTAGCCTGGAAGTCTGCTATTAACATCTCTTCTGCTTGATGTTCTTCAGTGGATCCTTCTGCTTTTATGCTAAAGTCTCATCTCTTTAACACAACCCAAAGAACCTCTCATATCTATATTCTGCTCATATCTTTAGTTTTGTTTCCTACCTTTCTTCTACCTCCCAGAAGCTATAACAAACTAATACCATTTTCTCAATTAGACCATGCTTCTGTTCACTCTAGACCTTGCTGCATATTGTTCAACATGCCAGGAATACTCATCCCCTATGCTAAGACCCACCAGATCTCAGCCCTCAGACCCAGGGAAGCCCACACTGATGCCCCTTAGTGCCTCACTTATACTTGGTTGCAATTTCTGTTTCCTCTGCCAGAAGCTCCTTGAGGGGAAGAGCCCTGTCTACCTTCCATCATGCCTCATATCCTTACTATGTCAGTGCATATAGCTGACACTCGATGGCTATTGATGAATGAAAGACCCAATCATCAATTAAGATTAAACTTGCAATTCTCTGTATGGGAGAAGTAGCTTCATAGCCATCTGCATTTTTCCTTTTCATCTTTAATACCGTAAGTAATACATGAATATATTCTCCTTGTTAAAAAAGATGTAAGAAGAAGTAAAGAGAAGAAACATTGCAAATGAAGCTAAACTCCTCTTAACTGCTGTTTCCAGGCCCAGGATTCTCCCCTATATTTAGTGTTATTTTTCCTAGCATGTATGTGTGTGCATGTAAGATGTGCACATGTACATTTGTATTTCTGCACCCACATACCCTACAAAGAAAATGTATAGTATGGAAATATCTATTTGCAGTTTATTTTTTCACGTTTATAACATGTTACAAATTTGGTCTTGTGTTAACATCCTTAGCTTTAATTCATTCTTTTTAGAGGCTGTCAAGATTTCAGAACATGGATAGAACAGTGTATCAGTATTTAAGTACTGTGCATCAGTATTTAAGTACAAAGTGATCCTGGACTCTTTGAGAGAGTGGGGCACTTTGGGGATCATATGATCTTCTCTAGAGACCGGAGTCCCTCTGGCAGCATCCCTCTACATATGTCTCCCATTCTTCCTTGGATACTTAAAGGAACAGAATGCTCTGTACCAAGATGGCAACCCTAATCAGAACATTTATTCCCACATCAAACTAAAATCCTCATCCTTTTAATCTCTTCCCTTCATTGTTAGTTCTTTCATCTGGAACCTCAACCACTAAGTGCACTTCCTCCTCCTCTCCACTTACCCTCCAGATGTGTGATGCAAACTGTCTCCCACAAACCATTCATCTTAATCTTTCACCAAATCCTTTAGATTTGACTTCTAGACCCCATAAGCATCAGACAGTCTTGTGAATGCACCTGGTTTGGAAAATCCTCTCTTAAAGTGTCACTCTTAGGAGGTAATGCAGCATACTAGCTCTTTGGGATTATCTCTGGGCTCTTTAGGATTATCATCTCCTTCAAGTTAACCACTATGTGTCCATTAACATCACCCATTATCTGCATAACTTCAGGCCCCAAGGGAAAAAGGAGCAGGATGAATAGATTTGGATCAGACTGGTATGACAGTGGGTGCAGAGTCTTCTGGAATGTAGGCCTGGGTGGGGATAGGGGGACATCAAGAGGAATCCAAGTTTCCCCAGAAAGTGCCAATGAGCGGAGAATAGAGCTCACAATCCATCTCCTGTACCATTTTTTCTTGGCATGAGCTATGGAGAAAACCAGACCTCTGGAAGCTGGGGACCCAGTCCTTCCTGCTGATTCTTGTCAGAGTAAGGAGCTCCTGGTCTTGACAGCCTCTAAAGTAAGGAGCTCCTAGTCAGGCAGGCCCAGAGCTACTCCAGCATGAAGAGCAGGAACATTGTGCTGGGGAATAGCTGTTGGTGCCTGGTGTCCTTTCTTCTCTGTTCAGTCCTGCAGGTTGCCTGGTCTACCCACATTCATCCATTTTGTGATGTGAAAGAAGGTCCGTCCCCCTGGTGGGTTAGTAGGAGGGACAAGTCTCACTTTCCTTCACAGGTGGTCTGTGTGTTCAAGGAGCTCAGGGCCCAAATCCAGCCGTGCCCTCTATCAGTCAGCACACTTTTGGTTGTAAGCAACAGAAGCAGACCCTGGTGGCTTAAGCAGAACAGGATTTACTAGAAGGAAATGGGAACAGAGGGAACTCATAGCCCCCAAAAGAGGTTGAGGACCCAGGTTTAATTTCCATCCTGAGCCAATCCATTCAAGATTTAGTGGTCTGGAAAGGTCAACTATCCTGACAGCTTGGTTTAGGGTTCTAATCTAAACTCAAAAAAAATGAGTATAAGGCATCCCCAATGTAACAGAATATTCTAACTCTTAGATAAGATTATCCCAGCTTTGGTTTCGTTATCTATTTTTTTTTTTTTTTAAAGGACAGTGTGCCCACCCACTTTGAAAGGTTTTTGTAAAAGTGCCTAGCATGGAGTAGGTGATCAACATTCTTCAACTTCAGAATGTCCTAGGACGAAAGTGAAAGCTGGCATGCTCTGCAGATAGACTCCATACTACATTTACCAGCTCAACTGACCTCTTTCTAACACATGCTCACTCTTGCAGGCCTTCAGAAGAGACTCTCCTAATTCTTTAAATAGTATCTTCAAGAATCCCTTCCAGAGATGGAGAGAAAATTCCCACCCCAAGTGACTGCTCATGTGGTAGACAACTTTGAAAATAGTGAGAGGACAGCATAGGGGAAGAAATTCAATAACTGCATAATTTAATGAAAGCAATTTTTCTTTGACTGTCTGAAGCCTTATCTGTTTCCTTACCCTTTGGAAAAGCACAGTTACCATATATTTTTGAAGTCTTTATACAACATAATAAAATTAGACTATTTATTATATGTGCATTACTCAGAATGTATCAAATTTTTATCAAGCAACCAAAATAGCTAACACTTATGGATTTTGCGTTATGATGTAGGTCTGGCGTGGAGGAATGACTATTTTAGAAACTGCACTTAGTCCTTGCAGTGACAGAGATCGGGATCCTGATAGAAATAGGAGATGGAAGGAGTCCCTTTTCTTCCCTTGTTCTTACGTGTTGCTGGTGATTTGATCAGAAAAAGCTCATCCTCTGCCTTCCTTCTTCCTCCTCTCCTCCTCCTCCGCCTTGTCTTTGTTGCTATTCTTCTCTTTGACCCTCTCCGCCATCCCCTTTCGCCTCCTTTACCTTAGTCCTTCTCTCCTTATTTCCCCCTACTTATACCTTTGCATGGCAATAGCATTCCCAGGTCACAAGACCCACCACAGGCTCATTCTTTAGAATAAAACAGTTTCCTTGGTAAAATGTAAGGAGCACTTAGAACAGGAGGCAGACAAGTTGTTTTTAGCCAGGTGCTCTTTAATTGTAAGTGTTTATCTATCTATCCTTACCCGCATGATAGTTATCTCCTTGCAAAATGTGTCAGAGAGAATGAGACACAGAAGGTGGACTTGGGAAGAGATGGGAATCCCTGCTTGCCTTTTAACTACCTGTTACTTTGGGAAACCTAGACTTGTCTTTCACTGAAACACTCAGCAACATTCCAGGCACATAGTAAACATTAAGTAACTTAGCAGAGTCAGTAGAGCCTTGTAATAACCATACATAAGTAACTTAACCCCTCTGTGCCCCAGTTTCCTTATCTGAAAAATCAGGATAATTGTGCTACTTTTCAAACTGCATCGTTAATAAGGATTAAATAAGTAATTCACATAAATGTGCTTTATGTAGTGCTTGACATAAAGTATGTACTCATTGTGTGTTATCTGATATAAAGTAGGTCTGGGTTTGGTCAAGAAATACTCTAGGTATTTCCAGCAGAAAGGAACGTTTATCAAGGAGATTCAAGACACAGGTCTTTAGAGAAGCTGAGGGGATGAAAAAGACAGCCACCGTTAGTGTTTAGGAACTCAGGAATTGTAGCACCTGTGGGGGAGACTGGTAGGAGGATGTCCAAAAGCTACTGGCATCACTCCATCCTGTCTGCCTCCTGCTGAAAAGCCTCTGGTTGCCCATTACTGCTTAGGAGAGTGAGGGCTCTGCTCCTCCTCTGCCGTTACTCCCACAAAGGTAGAAAAATCTATCAACCACTGGTTAGAATTCCAGGAAATCTAGTTCCCAGAGCTCTAGGACTATGATCCAGGGGAAAGCACAGAGGAGAAAAAAAATGGCACTAAGTTGCCAAAAAAATTCAGGCAGAGTAGGGAGAATACCTAGGGCTGATATGAAGATGGTGTGAGATTTAAGTGTAAAAGCATTTTGTAAACTTCAAAGTTCCAGGCAGATACAAGATTCTGTTGGTAATAGGAGTGAAGCCAGGAGCCATATGCCCAGACAATGAATTCTAGATCATATAAGAATGTCTGGGAAACCAAGTGATAGTGCAGTGAAACAACATTCCATAGATAATTTGACACATGTAAGAATTTACCATGTACGGGGTTCTATTATAAAGGCTTTCTATGGTCTAAGTCACTTAATCCTTACAAAAACCCATGCAAGAGGGGTGCCTGGGTGGCTCAGTGGGTTAAAGCCTCTGCCTTCGGCTCGGGTCATGATCTTAGGGTCCTGGGATCGAGCCCCGCATCGGGCTCTCTGCTCAGCAGGGAGTCTGCTTCCTCCTCTTTCTTTCTCTCTCTCTGCCTGCCACTCTGCCTACTTGTGGTCTCTGTCTGTCAAATAAATAAATAAAATCTTTAAAAAAAAATGTAAGAGGTACTATCATTAGACACATTTTACAGATGAGAAATTATGGTTCAGAGAAGTTAAAGAACTTGCCCAAGGTCACACTGCTCATAAATGGTCAAGCCAGGATTTGAATCCCAACAGTTTGATTCCAGGGCACGATTTCTTAACTGCATATTATAGCGAAGGGAAGAATGCACAGGCTGAGGTTGGCTGACTTCACATCAATGGGGCGCTGGATCTAGCTGTAGCCAGGGGTCTGTTGCTTCATCCAGTGTGGCTTTTACAACCTCAGAGCAGAGGTTATTTTAAAGGCACGGTTCTTCTTTTTTGCTTCCAGCAGCAATTGTGGGTCAAGGCTGGGGATGTGTTCTCCTATAAAGAAGAATTCGACAAAGTGATAAAGCATCTTTGCCCCAGGATGACTGTCCATGGAGTAGAGTCGTAACCTGCCCCAAGAACTGCCCCAAGATCCTCATTCACCTCCTCTGTGGTTTTCTGAGATCCAGGAGAAACTGATCATCATTCAGTGATAACCATAAAAATTATTTTAATTAAAAAAATTGAAGTTAGTTAATTACTTTGTACATGACAAAAATAGGAAATAAGAAAATGCAAAAAAAGCCTTGCTCATCAATATAATTACAGTATTTTCTACACCTTTTCAAGATGCATGAAAAATAGAAATGGTTGGTGTCTTGAGAGACAGTTGTGGTCTGCGGACTTGTAGCACATGACCCATTTCTTCTAATAGCTTTCCCTCAACTTTGGTTTTTCTGTCAGCTGCTTCTAGAGCAGAAAAGGCCATATTTACCTTAGAATGCCAGAGCATTGTTGGTGGACTAGAAAATGAAACTATGTAAGAAATGTCAAGTGCAGAGAAAGCTTGGAAATTATGGTTTTAAATTTTAAAAGTTCTCTACAGCAGAAAAGAAGGAAGAAGCCAAACCATGCTCGGTTTCAGCTCAGGAGCACATTAGCCCTGGAATGAACCAGACCCTCCCTGAAACCTTCATCAGTGACTCAGCATACAGGAACTAATCCATTTTCTCGCTGCCCCAGTAGAAGGATGACCAGGAATAGGAATGTGAGCATAATCCAAAAATTCATCAAGAGGCTGGAACTCAAGAAGTAAAAGCAAAACCAGAATGTTGATAAGAAAATGTAGCAATTATCATTTAAAAAAAACACCACGTTTTATATTATTAAACTCCTGTTAGCAAAATTTCCCTAGTTCTTATTAGAAAAATGGCTACCCCTACTAATGGAGACATTCCAGCATTTGAGAGAGTCCCTGCATTTGCTCCTGTTTTGCCTGTATTAATCTCCATGCCATTTAAGCAAAGATGCCACCTCACACAACCCCTTACTGGCAAAACTGTGAGGGATCTGGGGTTGTGCTCTTGCAGCAAGCCAGGCGCTCGTAAAGTCTTTGCTCACTGATTTTTTTCTTCCTGGTTTGGAAAGACACATCTCAGGGCCAAGCAGGAAGTGAAAGCAGTGTGTAATACAGGCGGGTGCTGGGATTATGCTGAGCTGCAGGGGGCTGATCTCCCTGAAAGCAGGACCCAGCCTATTGCTGCCTTCTTTGGATATCGACCGATATTGCTGGATATTCCAATTTTTTTTTTTTTTTTTTTTTTTGAGAAGAACCTGAACTGATGAAAAAAACAAAAAACAAAAAACAAACAAAAAACCCAAACCCTAAATTTTACGTATCAACAACTAGTTACTTTTAAAACACTGAGTAGGTCAACCTAGCATGTCTTTGGACCAAATACAGCTCAGAGAATCTTCTCCCCAGACACTTTTTTTTTTTCCCCCAAGATTTTATTTATTTATTTGACAGACAGCGATCACAGGTAGGCAGAGAGGCAGGCAGAGAGAGGAAGGGAAGCAGGCTCCCTGCTGAGCAGAGAGTTCTATGCAGGGCTGGATCCCAGGACCCTGGGATCACGACCTGAGCTGAAGGCAGGGGTTTTAACCCACTGAGCCACCCAGGCAGCCCACCCCAGACACCTCTTAAAGCAGGCAGCTGCTTTAGAAAATAACTAAAGTCTCATGAAATGTGGAGTAAAGGTAATGTTTGGGGTGGGATCCATTGAAGGAAATGATGACCTTCATTTACTTCTAATAATGGATTATGTGGAATCCCTAGGGAGACAAGGGTATAGAAACAGTCTTCACAAACATGGTCATGTGGGGCAGGATTGAATGGTACAACTGTTAGAAGCATCACAGTGAACAACATGAGCAGAGATGGTAGAGTGGAAATAGAGGGGACCCAACCTGGATGGAGCAGGCAGTGCTATTTGGCAGTGGTTGGTTCACATGTAAGACTGTTCCAGGTGGCACATGAACCTATGTGATGTTGTTGTTTAAATAATTGGGGATTTATTTTAATACCACATGTGTGTCACCTCCAACCATATTCTGTCCCATGTGTGAGTTGTAGGGATGATGGATATGAAGGTGCCTGGCTTTTATTTATGTCTGAAGAGTAGGGTATACAGCCTTTCCTTAAAAATGGGAATGGGAATAGGGATAGGAGTAGAGGGTGCTTGCATGCAGGGCTGAGGACTTCAGAGTTCCTCATCTCATCAGGGACCTTTTCTGGCCTGTCTTCCTGGAGAACATGCAGGGGACCTCTGGGCTTACACATTATTTGCACGTGAGTGAGTTTTAATTAAAGCCCAGAGCTTTAAAAACTCCATATTTCCCACAGGTAACCTTTCAAACCACAGTTCCTTAATTCAGAGAATTCAAAGCTCCTTAAGAAAATAAGGTGGCTTTTTATCTAGGAGTAATCTTGCTTCCAAAATCCTTTCTCTTGATGTATTTTTTAATGTTTTATGGATGTGCTCCCTCCTTGTTCAGAGAAAACCCTATCTTGGTGTCCTAGAGGCTGGTAAATACAGGAGCAGAGACACCTGTGGTACCAGGATGGAAGAGCTGTACCCAGCCCATCAAGAGTGTCCAACAGATTCAGCTCTGACCTCAGGGACAGCTGGATCTCTTGCACAACCTTTTGGTAAAATGGTAGCACCTCTTGGTAGCCTGGCTTCCTTCAAGCTTCCTAGCTGACCATGGTACCTCCCTGGGATATGCTTTGTCTGGTAGTGGGATACAGGAATGTCTCCAAAGAATGATGTTGTCCCTGTCATATCTACTGTTAATCTGGGGCTTTCTCTTTGCTCCACACACTGGCCACATTTGGTCTCTCCACGCCCAGGGTCAGTAGGTACCATTTTTGTCCTCATTCTATAGATGGGGGAATGGAAGACAAGAGGGTTTACATTATATTATCAGCATCTATAAGTGACTTCAGACCCAGGCAGTGGGGCTCTGGATGCTGTACTCTGACCTGCTGTGCTGTCCTGCCTCTCATGGTTCCCTGTAGCTAGGAAAACATCTGGATGAGAACAATCTATGCATCAGTTCAACTTCAAGAAACAGACTGGGCTGTCTCACCTGCTGCTGGACTCCTCAAAGGCCCACAAGCTAGTTTGCCCACAGCACACCTGGCAGAGGTTGCCCCCGCCCCATCCAGGTGCCATCTCATTACACTCCTAATACTCTGCACATCAGTATTATGATGTATTTGGTCACTAACCTGTAACACTGACAGAGGCAGGGAGTGAAAGTACCCTGGGAGAACAGAATTGTAGATATTATTAGGTCTACTATGTGGAATTTGGCTTCTTGTCTTCCCACCTGAGTTCCATGGTGAGTTTATAGAGTTTCCATTTTTAGCCTTAAATTGGCCTAAATGTTTTTAGCTTTGGAACCAGGCCTCCTCACCTGAGCAGCATAGCAAGCATCCTATCCATGTCCATTACTATTAACCCCCAAACTCATGGAGAAGATTCTGGGTGCATTCAGAGGCAAATTCGCCAAGAGCCATTTCCATTCAATTTGGTAGGAATTTTTTTTGGTAGGAATTTTTTTAGTGCCTAATACCAAAGATGCATGAGCAGAGTTGGCACCTGCTTCCATAATGCTTTTGAATTGAAAATCCAAAACCAAAGCCCAAGAACTTGGAGAAAAGAAAGAACACAAGAGCGAATACCATTTGTGCTGATTGGTGACTGAGGCAGGGCAATTTCCTTCCAAAGAAAGAAGGAGGGTAAAATTTACAGATGCCTCTGCACATGTCCAGGACTATGTGCTCAGAACTTGTACCTGCACTTGGCCTTAGATCCTCACAGCCAATTGGTGAGCTCGATACTCTTATCTGGGCCCAGAAAGGACAGAAGGTAAATTGAGGCACTAGCTCTGTGGGATCTTGGGTTTGTGGCTATGAGGAGACATGGTTGAGAGGCGGTGGAGTGCAGAGGACAGGTGAGTTAGCCAGGCTCTGGACTCATATGACCTTACTGGGTCTGACTTCAAAGTGAACAGCGAGTCAAAGCAGAAATCATGGTCCAAGCCTTGTTCTTTCTTGTACCCCTGTAGTGGCTGGACCTTTACCACTTGCTGAAAAAAAATGTTCTATATTATTCAAAGAATGAATTAATAATATTATTTGAGAGCTCTTATGGAATGGAAACATGACAGATACTCAGGAGGATAATAAATTTAAACTCGTGATTGCTGTCCTCAAGTCTTTCCCCATGACTTTAATTTTCAATTATCACTTCACATGCTCCTCAGGTATGTCTGCAGGATGAATGTCTCATCAGAATGTGGGGCAAATGCTTAAGACACAGAATTCTAGGAGGCAGGAGGACAGGCTAAATTTGGAGCCCTGGAGGGTCTCATTTCAATTCCATCAGAAGACCTAGCAGGCTCACAGGGTGGCCATGATTGGGACCCTGGCATGCAGCTCCCAAAACTATAATTTATCTGTATCCCAGAGCTGATCCAACACCAAGAGACTATCTCACATGTTACCTAAATACACCAAGGCTGGTGTGAAAACCAGAAGACCAGCAAGGCATAAAGGCAAGAATATAGCTAGACCACTGCATATCCAAGACCAGGGTTAGGAGAAAAAGTTAGGTAACTCACAGTTTTAATGTTTTTATTCATTTTGAAATTCTGTCATGTCCATCTTCACTCCAAGAGCTAACCATCCACAGGCCCTGGACAGAACATGGAGGGGCACCCCCTCTCCCCTGGTTGTTTCTTGAATGGGCAGGGCTATGTCTTCAGGCTGATTCTTTCTTTTCATGAGAAAAGCCCTCAGCCAGATTTGTGCTTCTGGCTTGGGAAGCACTTTATTAGTAAAATACCTCTTATATCTCTAGGCTCTCAACAGTATGTATCGCCTTCAGTAGTGTAGGGCCCAGAGTATAGGGGTAACTTTCTTTCATTGCCAAAGCTTGGACTTTTGATAGATCTAGCCCATAGCCTAGGCCACAACATTCAGTACTTTAACTCCCTATTTCTCATTTTCCTGATGTATAATATGGAAAAATAGCATAAAGTTGAGAAGTATAGAATAAATGGAATGGCATCAGAGAATGTCTCATACAGGGCTGGGCTCCAAAATGAGGCCATTCTTGTGGTCATTTTAATCACAAAGTTTTGAGGTCTTCAGTGTCCTCCATGGACTTGCCCCTGTTCTTCTTCCTTCTCAGAACTTAGAAATCAGAAAATGTCTGGAAAGACAGGACTGTGCTCAGAAGGAGATGACAAATCACTGGGTGGGCACCAAGCACCGATATTCACAGAGCAGCCCAGGACAGAAGCCTGCCTTCCTGCCTCTATTCACCACAAATCCTGGCTCAGTGACCCCAGGCCTCCCTAGGCAAGAGGATTACTAAGTAAGTGGTCCTGAACATGGCATGGATGGTCCAGCCAGTCTCCCACGGCAAAAACTACCACACCTTGGTGGTACCTTCATGTAGTTTGGGGGAGCAGTTGTTGACTGGTGAGCTGCTGCTTCCATTCTGGCTAACTTTAGAGCTAGCACCTAGCTTAATGCTCTTACGGACTGAGGATAAATGCTCTTTCATGGAGCACGGAGAATCTCACGGGGATTATTTCTCAGACTTTAAGTGCTAGAACTCTAGGACCAGACTTAGAGGGTCAGACTCCAGCGACCCAGGATGGGAAGGAAGGAGGACTCCAGTCTGCCAATCTGGTCAAGTGCAGAGCACAGTGCTTGGCCCAATTTCCAAATACTCTCTCACTGTTAGCTGTATATCTTTGTGACTCTGTGGACTCCTGGACATGCAGGGCCTGATGTGGGGCCTGGCACAGAGTAGGACCACAGTAAATGTTTACTGTGAGTAAGTGAATGAGTGGATAAATTTGAATCCCACGCAGCCCTCATTCGGTTGCTGGTGAGTCTGTGAACTTCAGAACCTCAAGAGAGAAGGTGCTTTTTGACCCATTTTTCACTGTTTCCCATATTGGCCCATGACTACATCAGGCTGCCCACATCACTTAAAGGAGGAGCACTATCCAGGAGACCAGCTCTAAACCGGGATCTATCAGGAGTCCAGGCTAGGAGTGGGACGTGGCACTGTGAACACAGGATCAGAAACCAGCAAGTAGACCTGGCCAGGCCCTGGGTGTTAGCCCCTGTTCACCAGGCCCCTGACATAGCTGGAGGCCCTGACCACTGCAGACCACCTACCATTCCCAGGCTCAGCCCAGAGGCTCCCTGGCAGTTCATGGACAGGGTCTAAGCAGGAAACTTCTGTTGCTGGAACAGAACTCCACAGTGAGTCAGGAACAAGGCTGAGGGAGCTGAGTAGTGACGGCATCCATTCCAGTGTTGACACAGCAAACCATTGCAAGGGTACCAGTCAGGTCAAAACACCCTTACCCAAAATTTTAAAAATCTCTGAAAGTCTTTTCATAAGTTTGATGTCAAAACTCACTGGGTAAATCATTTGACTAAAATGATAGGTATTTATCATATTTATTTATCTTACTCAGTATGAATGTTTCTATATTTAGCTACATAAATATTAGCATGTTTGATAGGGAGGCATTGCCCTTAATCCTGTGTGGAATGACACATAATATAAACGGTGTGTGCCATGTTACCTTCCTAAATGCTAACAAAGCCTGAGTTCTGCAACTCAGTTGGCCTCAAAAATTTTGGTTAAGGAAATATACACGTGGAATAACCAGATTGGGAGGTGACGCTCATACCAGACCTTACAGCTGTTCTCTCTTAGTTCTTGCCATAATCTTAAGAGGTAGATGCTATCATTTTTGTTCCTACTTCAGAGATGGGAAATCTCAGGCCCAAAGAAGTAAAATAACTTGCTAAAAGCAGACACACTCAGTAAATGGCAGAGTTAAGAATCAGACCCAGGCAATCTGGCTTGAATATCTGCCTTCTTAACCACTGTCCTATGCTGAGCTGGAGTCGTGTTGGCTAAAAAATGTCCTACTCACCCAGAGGCCTTGTCTGCCTGTGCCAGAGCTGATGTCTTACCCAGAGCTCGCAGCAAGTCTCCATCTTTTGTCAAACACAAGGCATATGGAGAAATCAACAGGATGAAGCAGTAGTTAGCAATTAGAGTGTGCTTACAGCACAATCCCTAATCAAAACAATCATTTAATTCATTTATGCTGCTCGGGCATCTGAACAATCCCTTATCCATTAAAAAAACAAAAACAAAACAAAACAAAAACCCAAAAACAAAAAAAACCAGTGACTGTTTGTCTGTAAGGCAGGGTCATGCCTGACTATGTTGAGCTTGAGGGGCGCTGTGCAAAGCATTCTGCTCCCAGTACCTAGGCTAGCCTCTTATGGTCATGGAGACTGTGCTGGAACTTGGGCAAAGCTGAATGAGACCCTTGAAGAGTAGGGTAAACTTTCTGAGAGATTCACTTCTTTTTTCCAAAGAGGGATCTTCAAAATGCCTTTTTGCACCTGACTTTCTACCATATCAACATCCGCTTTCCTAGATGGGTTTATTTCCTTCCTGTCTGCCATAGTGCTGGGTAGAAGTGTCTCATACACATGCTGTGAATATTGAGAAGTTGAGATGCTCTCTCCTGGACCTGTCTGCTGTGTTAAAATAAATACTCCTAATTTCTTGTGTGGAAGCCTTCATGATAACTTGATCCCTTACAAGGACTTCATCCCATCCCTGTCCCAAACCCATTCCTGCAAGTACAAGCAAGCAAGTACACACTCTAGTGAGAAGTACCAGGGTCTGTATTTCCACCAAACAGCCAAGCAATGGCTTCCCTTCTCTTCCCTTCCCTTCTCTCAGAGATGTAATGCTTTTTCTACTAGCCAGTGCTGCCCAGCCATTGTGGTCTGTCCCATGTGGATTTGCCTGTGTTGGATTCAGTATCAACTCCTGAAGGAGCACCAGCCCAGCCATCCTAGTCAGCAGCCTCCCAGCTCTGGAGGGCTCACATCCCCCACTACAGAGCTCTCTATTGCAGCCCCTGCATGGGACTCCTTTCCTTGTGGGTCCCCACATTCCTTCCACTCTGGGAGTCACTTCTGCAGAGGTGAGGAAGGCAGGGCATGAGTGCTTAAATGCTAAATTTCCCTCCTCTATGGAGAAGTCCATAAATCTCTAACTGGTGTTTGCCCTCTTTGGAATAAACTCCTAATTGATTTCTAAAGATTGCTGTTTGCAAATTAAATTACACTTCCCTTATCCATTATATAAAGAAGCATAAACCAGTCACCTCTCCCGGGCATACACCCCCTCCTTGGGCTCCTAGGGTGTGATTACATTACTTCAATTGCAAGGCTTCCATTCCACTCAAGCTACATGAATTGTTTCTCTTGCTTGTTTAATTGCCCATGTCTTATTACAGAGACAATTTATTGTTTTAGTGCAGCATAAAGTTCAAATATTTTATGCAAGATGAATATGGCCACTGACATTTTTATTCCCTTCCCAAATTCACACTTACAAAATTCACATTGGAAACTTTTCAAAATGTTTGTGGCCAATACTGCAAAATGCCAAAACGTCCGTAAGATGGTGTTCTTTTTAAAAAAGAAAAGACTCCAAAGAGTGTATTTCCTTCTCTAACATTGCTGGGGATTTTTTTGAGTGATGCTGACACAAGCTCATGAGGAACTTCCCCGAGGTGTGAAAGTGCCTTTGAAAACACATTGGAAATGAACTGTTGATACACACAACAACCTGAATCACCAGAGAATGATGCTGAGTGAAAAAAGCCGATCCAGAAAGGCTACAAATGCATCATTCCATTCATGTAACATTTTTGAAATATAAAATTATTGAAATGGAGAACAGCTCAGTGGTTGGCAGGGGTTAAGGAGAGGTTAAAAGGAGGATAGTTGGTGTGGGTATAAAAGGGTAAGGTGGAGGATCCTTGTGGTGACAGAATCTGTATCTTGACTGCATCCACAGCAATATTTTGGTTGTGATGTTGTACTATAGCTTTGCAAGATATTATTACTGGGATAAACCTAGCAAAGTGTACTAGGCTTTCTCTGCATGATTTCTTATAGCTGCATGTGAGTCTATAATTATCTCAAAATAAAAAATGTAATTTAAAAAGCATATTGAAAAATGAGATATTATGACTAGATATATATTTAGATACATGATAAACTGGGTTCATTTTATAATTAGGTATTGTATATATTGATGTGGATATTCATTGTACAATTCTTTCACCTCTTTTCCATGCTTCAAAATTTTCATAATAAGCTGTTGGAAAAAATATACTGGAAATGTAAGCAGTAGCCCCAACAGAGAACAGATATAGGACAGGACCCAACTATACAATCCTGGAGATCACAGTGGACCAACAATAATACACAGTGTTCTGGTTTCTCCACCTCCTTTCCAACATTTGTTATCTTCTGTTTTACTCTTTTTATATATATATATATATATATATATATTTTGATGGTTGCTATCCTAACAGGCATAAACTGATAAATCATGGTGGTTTTACTTTCCTTTATGACTAGTGATATTGAACAAATTTTCATATACTTGTTCATCATTTGTCTTCTTTGAAGAAATGTCTATTCTAGTCCTTTTACCTATTTTTCAAATTTTATTATGTTAGCCACCATACAAAACATCATTAGTTTTTGATGTAGTGTTTCATAATTCATTGTTTGCATATAATGCCCAGTGCTCCATGCAATACATGCCCTCCTTAATACCCAACATCAGACTAACCCAACCCCCCACTCCTTTCCCCTCTAAAACTCTATTTGTTTTTCAGGATTCCACAGTCCCTCATGGTTCATTTCCCGCTCCGGTTCCCCACCTCTTCATTTTTCCCTTCCTTCTCCTAATGTACTCCATGCAATTCCTTATGTTCTATATATAAGTGAAACTATATGATAATTGTCTTTCTATGCTTGATTTATTTCACTTAGCATAATCTCCTCCAGTTCCATCCATGTTGATGCAAAAGCTGAGTATTCATGCTTTCTGATGGTTGAGTAATATTCCATTGTATGCATGGACCACATTTTCTTTATCCATTTGTCTGTTGAAGGGCCTTGGCTCCTTCTGCAGTTTGGCTATTGTGGACATTGCTTCTTTGAACATTGGGGTGCATATGGCCCTTCTTTTCACTACATCTGTATCTTTGGGGTAAATACCCAGTAGTGCAATTGCTGGGTCATAGGGTAGCTCTATTTTTAATATTATTTCTTTCCTTATCCTAACCATGAACTTAGTTTCTTTCTCTTCTTTTTCTAGTTCACTGAAGTTCAAATTTATGTTGTTTATTTGAGATCTTTCTCCTTATTTGATGTAAGTGCTTACCATTACAGACTTGACTGTTAATATTGCTTTTGCTGCATCCTGTAAGTTTCATATGTTGTGTTTTTATTTTCATTTGTTTCAGGATGTTCTCTAATTTTCCTTTTGATTTCTTCTTTGACCCATTGGTTGTTCAAGTGTGTGTTATTTAATTTCCACATATTTTTTGAATTTTACAGTCTTCCTCTATTGATTTCTAACTTATATTTTTGGTTTCAGAAAACATAATTGATGTTTCAGTTCTCTTAAATTTAAGACTTTCTTGTGATCTAGCACATGATCTATCCTAGAGAATGTTCTGTGTGCACTTGAAGAATATGCATTCTGCTGCTGTTTGGTGGTATGTCAGGTTTGTTTGGTCTATAGTATTCTTCAAGTCCATTGTTTATTGATCTTCTCTCTGGATGTTCTATCCATTATTGAAAGTGGAGTATTGAAGTCTTCTGTTCTAGTACTGCTGTTTCTTCCTTCAGTTCTGTGAATGTTTGCATCATCTATTTGGGTACATTGTTGTTGGGTTTGTATATATTTATAGTTATTGTACCTTCCTGATGAATTTCCCCTTTTATTGTTATATAATGTTTTTCTTTATCTCCTGTGACAGTTTTGACTTAAAATTTATATTACCTGACATAAGCATGACCATCCCTGCTCTCTTTTGGATGATGTTTGCATGGAATATATTTTTCCATCCTTTCATTTTTCACCTATATTAGTTCTAACATCTAAAGTTAGATTCTTGTAGACAGCATATAGTTGGATCTTGGTTTTCACTTCCTTCCTTCCTTTTTTCTTGCTTTCCTTTCCTTTCCTCTTTCCTTCCTTTCTTTCACCTATTCAGCCATTCCATGTCTTTTGGTTAGGGAGTTTAAACCATTTACATTTAAAGTAACTGCTGATAGGGAAGGACTTACTGTTGACATTTGTTCATTACTTTCTGTCTGTCTTACATTATTTTTATTTTTTTAGTAAGGATATGCTTTGATTCCTTTCTAATTTTCTTTTGCACTTCCATATCTTCCATAGATATTCCCTTTGCGATTACAATGGAACATACATAGAACATCTTATAGTTATAACAGCTGGTTTTGCATTCATTTGGGGTATAATATCCTTGTAACTGGTTTCTGGTTTTCTCACAAAGGGAATTGGTTTGTGTGTTGTTGGATCAGTATCTTCATGAGAGAAGGATGATCTGAGGATTTCTGTTCCATGATCTTGCTCTCTAGCATCCTGAATTATCTTTCCTTGACAAAGCAAAAATCATATTTATGCTCCTCATGTGGTTATTCAGAAAAGCTAAAATTTGTCCATATGAATAAGAAAGTAAATACCCAAGTAAGTGAAGGAGGAAGTGGGGAAGCTGTCATGCTTACTCTGGTAGCCTTAAAATATTGTATCCACTCTCACTTTCACAAATTCCCTCAGGACTCCTTGAGATTCAGCTTTCCAGCCTTTCCCCTGTATGATCTTTTCTTACAAAGGCAAATCAAGCTCCTGCTCTATGAAATGTAAAGTTCTAATAATAAAGGATTCCTTTCTACCCTGTAGAAACATAGACAGAGGCTTCACCTGGCTACTTTTCTCACAGTGCTCTTTCTCTCTCATAATTGAGATGATCTCTCTGAATAGAATATGAAGTGGGAGCTCAATCTATTTTTGTTTTGTTTTTGGGATACAATCATTATATTATATCATGCTGTATTGAAATTATTGCTTTCCTCTCTGTCTTCTCTAATAGTCTTAGCAGTTTGAAGGTGTGTCTGATTCATCTCCTTGCCCGCAACGTAAGACTTGGTAAGGTAAATGCTTAGCCAGTGTTTCTTGCATGACCAGAATGGGTGGATAGATGGAAGGAGCACTGATGGACTATCAGGCCTCAGTTAGCAGTATCAGGAGGCAATCCCTGAAGGCAATGAAATAGCTTACCCTTGGCTTTTAAACAGGAGAATAATTCTCTTTTATTTTATAAGTCAACTATTTCTCCATGATGAATCATCTAATGTACATCCCTCCTAATTCTGACCTTCCTCATTTCCCTAACAATCAAAACCCCTAGTAAGCATTAGGAAGGGAGATATTATCAAGAGATAAAGGGGACCGATAGGGTCTTACCATTTTTCTTTTAGGAAGCTCCCACTATGTCATGATGTCACCCAAGAGTCCTTCTTACCTGAAGTAGACATACTGTTTCTCTTTCCTGGCTCCAGAGTTATCAGTATCCTTCCTATCATCCAGTACTGGATGAACTCTACAATTTCATAAACCTCAACCCTCTAAGTTTTAAATGTCTCAGTCTACTCCCATCACAAAAAGGAGAAAAAAAAAAAGCTCTATGATTTAAAAAAGATGCATACTGTCTAAGGAGCAACAAATTAACCATCGCAAAAATACCTTTCGCAGGAAAACACAAGGGGTGACAAATTCAGGTCAAGGCAAGCCTGAAATATGCAGGACTATGCCCTTAAACTAGTTTGCCTCTTAGAGCTCATCTCAGGTCTAGAACAGTAGTCCACCCCAAGGTGTTCAATAAGAGCTGTGTTTCTCTTAACTGGTCCCCAATTCAAGTTGCCTGCACATTCTGTCACCAAACTTTTGTCTCTCTGTTGTGTGTCTTTTCTAGATAAGACTGAGGAGGTATTGAGCTGTAAGATCCATTTGGTTAGGAACCATATTGTTTTAGTACATTTTTGAATCACGACGTGGAACATAATGCCTGTTACATGATAGTCACTTTACTAGCCTCTACTGAAGAAAAGTTTTCAAAGGTTTCAAATTCAAATTCAAGTTGTATAGTGCAGTGGTTAGGAACACAAATTTCTTATGTTTAATATCCAGCTCTGTCATTTCTAGTCATGTAATCTTGGGCAAGTTTTTTTTTTTTTAAATGAGGATAATAATGGTACTAGATTATTGGTACTGGATATCACTGAATCATTGTGAGAGTTAAATAAATAAATAAATTTAAAATGTTTATAACAGTGTATAGAATACAGTACATACTAAATAAATGTTCATTTTATTATTGAAATGTGTGGATTAAAAGTGCATAGGCTTAAAAATAAATAGATAAATAAATAAAAAGATATCTCACATCTGTATAATTCATTCAATCCTGCTTCCCAAACCTATTGGTACTGCAAACCTAGTCAACTTGCTTTTCGCCAGTTTGTCAAAAACCTTTTGGCCTCTGAAGGAGGGGAGCTGATTCTTAGGGCAATGGGAGTACACTGAAGCCTTTTAACCCAAGGAGAAATAATGTCTGGATTTCTCTTTTAAAAATCTAGAAACATTTTACTAAGGTTTCAGTAAAGAATGGACCAAGGGGGTGGCAATATAGAGGAGAGGCCAGTGTCAGGACACTCTGGAAGTCACCCAAGATAGATCTGGTGTCCTGAACTAAGCTAGTAACAGGGGTCAGATAGAAAGGGGTATTATTAGAAAGAATTATAAGGTAGATCTGATAAAGTTTGGCAAATGCTGAAATGACAGTGGTGAGAGTTCAAGAGAATAGCCAAGTTTCAGGCTGAGTAACTAGGTGGGCACTGTTGCCATTCATTGCAATATTCAACACAGAAGAGGGTCAGGTTTAGAAGAAAGGTGATGAGTTCAGCTTTGAACTTGCTGACTTTTAGTGTCTGTAAACCAGACTAGTAAAGATATTAAGAATGGAACATAGGGGAGAGATCAGGGCAAGAGGTAAGGGTTTGGAACATTAGTCTATAGGAACTATGATCAAAGCCATGGCAGAGATGAGAGCACACAGAAAGAGTGCATAGAGTAAGAAGAGTAGAGGCCAAGTAGGGATTCTTGGGGAGAGATGGGCAGAAGAGGGAAACCATGAGGTGGAAGGGAAAGGGCTCCTAGGAGGAGGGAAGGAAGATGAGGGAGAATGACATAATATTCCTTGTCAAGGATGGCATATGGAGGGTCTCCTGTGATGCTTCCTACCACTTATGGCTAGATCTGATTATTCTTACTTTACCAACAAGAGAATTTCCCTAAGAGTTGCCCCCCCCCCCTCTTTAGAGGCTAAAAAGGTTTTTGACAATCTGGTCCCAGATTCTCTCATACCCCACTTACCTGCATTTCCTTCTCAGACTCAAAATCTCTGATTCTGCAATCACATTGCTTTAAGCTCCCATGCCCCTTCCCACCTGTAGTCTTTGCACATTTTTACTCTGTCCCCTCTTCACCCAGTTGGCTTTGCATCCTCCAAGCCTTCAAGTGTCAACAAAGGCTTACCTTCTCCTTTATAGCTGCTTCTATTTCTCTTCCTCTGGTTATATATAGTGCCCTCCTCCTCCTGTGGTTATATATGGTGCTCCTTGGCTTTCTCCTTTATAACACACACCACATTGGCTTGGGCTGCTTATTTACATCTTCCTTCCCCAATGGGTTTCCTTTTTGAAAACAAATACATTGCTTACTTTATCCTGTATTTATTTATACTACCTGGCATATAATAGTCATTCAGTAAGGATGAACAAACAAAACAGAATTGATGGATGTTAGTTAACCTTCCTTTGTATTCTACAGAGCCCATCTAATAAGAGTTTGACATGAAGGAGAAAAAGTTTTCCCAGCTATAAGTGGTCTGTTACTCTTCCTCATACTTCTAGTACTTATGTTCATTCCAGGCCTTCGAAATCCAAACCATTTTGCATTCATTAGAATGTCCTGCCTCCAGGTGATGACTAGAATGTCCATTCAGAGTGAAGCATATTTTCATGCCTTCCCTTCCACAGCCCCTCTTTGAGAGGGAATATCTGGTGCTGTGGAATTGGGATGGAAAACCATAGCCTGAGGGCCAAATTTGGCTCACCACTTATTTTTATAAATAAAGTTTTATTAGAACACAGTCACACTTACTAATTTATGTGTTCTTTATGGCTGCTTTCATGCTGTAGTCAGAGTTGAGTAATCATGACAGAGACTATATGGCCTACAAAGCCTAAAATATTTACTTCCTGGTCCTTTGTATAAGAGGTTTGCCAACACCTGCTCTAGAGCTTTGCTCAAGAGCATCTGGGCGCATTCAATTCTGTGCTGAGATTCAAATATGCAAGACATAATCCAAGAAAGGGTCACAGTCTTAAATCCAATTTCCGTGGCTGAAAGGCATTTCTAATGTCTTCGCTTTATAATGCTTTATGGTTTTCTAAGTGCTTTCATATTCGTTAAGGAAAAGATCTTCAAATACAAATACTACTTCTCCCAGGTAAGTCCCACACTGCTGCTCTGTGGATCACATTTTCAGCAGTGAGGCAGTAGAGCAAAGACTCTGGAATCTCACTGTCTAAATCTGGCTTTCTACTCACCAACGGTGTCTACTTAAATAAGTAAGGTACTTGACCCTCTGGGTCTCAGTTTCCTCCTCTAAAATGTGCTCAATGAAAGTGACATCCACATACCAAAGTTATGGTGGAGAACAGATGGGATATGGAAAGCTCTTATCACAATGTTTGGTTTATTGAAAATGCTTAATAAATGCCAGCTGTTACAGTAGTATTCAGCTGTGTACTTAGTACAATGGTAAGAAATTCCAAGAAGACCTCCTAGATATGTGTGTTCCTCTGCACAAATTCCTAGCTATCTAGGAGTAGCTAGATGCCTAAAACTCCTTTTCTCCATACTATTCCTTTACATAAAATCTTCTATCCATCTCAATGCTCACATGAGAAGATCATAACAGCATTCCATTCATTTCATCCACTCTAATGTCATTCAGTCTTCTCAGTCTACCTCTTGCTCTATTAATGCAGTTCCCCTAAGCTTGCATTCTCTCATCTCTCCTTTCTACCCATCTCAAAGCCTCATAAGCTCACCACTTCCTGCAGAAAGCCTCCTATGACTGTGGCCATCACCAGCAGTGCTCTCAACCTTCCTGAGCTTATGCAACATCAGGAGACAACTTGCCTATATGTGAAACTTGTCTCCTCAGCTTTTATTTAGCTCTATGACTCACTCAGCCTCTCTAACCTCAATTCCTCAACTACAAAGTAGGAATAATAATATTTACCCCTCCATGTTGTTGCAAGGATTAACATAATGTAATAAATGTCTCTTGCACATAGTAGGTTCAAAATATATTCATTTTGTCCTCCATGCTTTTAACCCATCACATGACTCTTTGCACATAGCTGTGCACATGGACTGATTAATGTGCATTGCTGCTTCCAGTTATTGGCTTCTTAGGGACAGATGAAGGGCCCTGACAGTTGCACACCAGCATTTGGTACTCTCTTCTTTCCCTGAAGTCTTTGCAGGTTCACCATGTAACCTCCAAAGAAGGGTAGTGGTAGAGGAGAACTTAAGTGTTGCTGGGTGCAAAAGTCATCTGTTTGAGTAGAAATTTATTTATTTTTTTAGTTTTTCAAATTTATTTTATTTTATTTTATTTTATTTTATTTTATTTTATTTTATTTTATTTTATTTTATCTTTTCAGTGTTCCAAGATTCATTGTTTATGTACCACACCCAGTACTCCATGTATTATTTTTATTCATTTCTGGAAGTTCTGTGATAAATAGATATAAAATAACTTAATATCCATCTGTCTCTATTATCTCTTTATCTACCTGTCTATTTATCTCATATTTTCCATTTTTCCTTATCTGCCCATGCTTTATTTTTTTTTAAGATTTTATTTATTTATTTGATAGACAGAGATTACAAGCTGGCAGAGAGGCAGAGAGAGAGGAAGGGAAGCAGGCTCCCTGCTGAGCAGAGAGCCCAATGCGGGGCTCGATCCCTGGACCCTGGGATCATGACCTGAGCCAAAGGCAGAGGCTTTAACCCACTGAGCCACCCAGGTGCCCCTATTTTATTTTTTGAACATATAAAATAGATATAATAGTTGTCTTAAATCCCTTATCTACTAATTCTATTATCTGTGTCACTTCTGAGTTTGTTTCTATCAAATGTTTTTTCTCCTCATATGTTTTCCTGTTTCTTTGCATGCCTGGTAAATTTTTATTGGTTTGTGGACATTGTGAAATTTATATTGAGTTGCAGGGTTTTTTAAATTATACCTTTAAATATTCAAGACTTCATTTTGTAACTGAGTTAAGTTACTTGGAATCAGTTCAGGATTTTCAAGACTTGCTTTTAAGTATTGTTAGATTGACCAGATCAGCTGTTTGTCTAGGGATAATTTGTCCCACAACTGCAGCAATACTCCATGCCTTATGTACAGAGGTTTTCCTCCCTGGATGGTGGGAATGCAAATTATTCCTAGCACTGTATGAGTTCCAGGAATTATACTTTCTGCTCCTTTCAGTAGTTCTGAAAGTTCTGGTGGTTTTCTCATGCATGCTCTGTTTAGTACTTAGTCAAAGGCTTGAAGGACGGTGGCTGGTTGGCTCAGTCAGTTAAGTGTCTGCCTTTACCTCAGGTCAGGGTCCTGGGATCAAGTCCCACATCAGGCTCCCTCCTTGGTGGGAAGCCTGTTCTCCCTCTCCTGCTCCACCTGCTGTGTTCCTTCTCTCTCTGTGACTCTCTCTGTCAAATAAATAAATAAAATCTTAAAAAAAAAAAAAAAGACTTGAAGGAAATTCTCTGTTATCTCCAAATTATGTTCTTCTTCCCTCTCTGTCTCTCTATATCTCTTTCTCTCTCTCTGCATCCCCTTCTTTTCTGATACTCCTGCACACAGATTCTAGCTGTGTTGATCTTCTTAAACTTCTGAATCTGACTTCTTAACTCAGGGAAACTGCTGAACTCTCTCTGGATACTCTTTCCCTATGATGAAGCCTGGAAAATCTTGCCAAGCAGTAAGCTGGGACATGAGGTTACCTCATTTATTTCTCTTCTCACAGAGATCACTATGCTGTACTGTAGCTGAAATCCATTGTTTTATAGATTTTTCCAATATTCTTGTTTTTTTTCCCACTATTTTTATCTTTGTTTTACAGATGTTGAAACTAAGGCTCAAAGAAATTAAGTAGTCTCCCCAAGTTTGTATAGTTAAAAATTGGAGTAGCCAGGGATTTGAAGTTATTGTTCCTGAACTCTAGGCTCTACTATCTCAAAAGTATTTATGCAAAACAAGTCAAAATCTTTATGAATGATTATTTGGTATTTCCCATTGACAGAAGAAAGAGATCAACATGTTTTCACATAAATCCATCCAGCATTCAAAGGGACAAGCCCATTCCATTTATCTATGTGCTCAGATCTAAACATAGATGCTTTTCAAAGCATCAACATAAATGCTGTATTTGCATCCTGTCTAGATCTAAGGACAGACATTTCCCCCTGACCCTTTGGGACCATAGGACAGATTGCCAGAGCCTCCAGTTGTGGCAGATACTTGTATTGAAGAGAAATACAATCTGACTTTTCACTGCTATCTGGAAAATTCCTGTTTTCAGAGCACAAACCATTTACCCAAACAGTGTAAAGAGATTATGGTTCACTCTCTACGCTGAATTATGCATGGTTTTCAGCTAGGTAAAGTTCTCTGTATTCTATTTTAAGAACACTTCCTGTGCAGAGTGGAAAAAAATCTATTCCATCCAGAAGAAACTACTTTTGATATATTTTACTTCTACTAGGAAAAAGGAATAATAAATCTGAACCTCACCCATTTTCTTTGCATCTTGTTTTGTAATTGGTAATCAGAGATTTCTATTCATTTTCAGAAGTGTAACTTTCCCTTCATGTTCCAAGACATTAAAAGGGAAAAATTGAAGCAAATTTGGCCCAAATTTTAAAACATCTATTGTGGCATACTTATTATGACATCTTTTCAGAATTAGGCTTACTAATCCTGCTTAATACACGAGAAATGTTTGCTATTAAGCACTGTGCCTTCTCAGAACACCATGTCAAAACCATTTTAATTTGAGTTAGGGGTGATTTTTAAATGTCAGCTTTAAAAGAACTATTTCAAAAATGCCTCAGAGCTTGGGTTCAGCTACAAAGAAATTTGTGATGCATTGAAATAATAGAATGATTAAGACAAGAAGGGATTTGAATTCCAGAGTTTTAGTTCAGCATTCTTGGTATAAAGTACAATGGTTGCAGATCTAAAAGGGAAGTTAGATTGCCTACTGAATTAAAGATATTCATTTGGGGGAAAAATCAAAGTGACACATGGAAAAAATATTTCTGTACATTTCTCAAATGTACTGTACATCTCACCATCTGTCCCAGCAATCTTTTGCTGCATTCAAGTTGCAGGAAGTCCTTAATAGCCACAATTTTGCTGCCAGTCTCCCCAAATGTTGGATGTGAGGGTGGGACAAGTTGGTTGGTGGCATGAGAAGCAAAAATGAGATAACTCTGCAATTTTGGTTCAGTCCAGACGGCAACTCAATTTTTCTTTAGGGTTGCAGAATAGACATACATACACATATGAATTAACACACAATATGTCTGTAAGCTCTATGTATTGAAGCTAAGATGCCATCAATTATAAGATGCACCATCTGTACATTTCCCTCTGGCCTTAACATTTCTCTAAGCCCTAGCCCCAGTCTAGAGCTCTACCTTAACTGCAGCTGGATATTCTGTTCTTTTTACAGTAGTACCTACTGAACAAGTTATCATGATCAATGAAAACAAGCATGGGATACTGCATGCGATTTGGAAACAAAGGGACAAGATTTGAGACCCACAGAACTATAATATTATAAGCTATGAGCCCTTAGTCAAGTTACATACCCTCACTGAACCTCATTTCTTCATATGAAAGGAATGATACAGTAATACCAACTTGACAGGTTTGTTGAAAGAGTAGATGTGATAACATTTAGACAGATATAAAATTATAACACACAAGAATCTCACTTATACTGACAGTGTACTGACACTAGTCCTGTGGAACAGTAGATAAGGGCTTTGCTGATGGTGGATGATCCTTGGTCTTGCTCTTAGCAAAGCTGCAGAATAGAGAACTAGGGAGGATGTGAGCCAGCTTTGAAAGATTGAAACAAGAAGACTGACCAGGGGATGAAGAGATATTATAAAGATGGGTTAAAAGAGGACACTAAAGTTTTATGGGGCCCTTCTTCTGTACATGCTTTCTCCATCAGAGAATCTTACTTTTTCCAGTTGACATGCTGACCATCATTTAGGAGGCTCAGAATGGGAGAAATGGTATGGGTCCCCCATCATCAATTTGTAATGTACTGACCTCTCAGGTGATAAGGAATTGTAACTGTTGACAATGAGACAGAACATGAAAAATGATAATGCATGAAATCAGCTGTAGATATTATGACATATAAGTTATCATTCTGTGTGGGTTTTTTTTTTCACTATTTTTAACAAGAAAATTTGAAAAAAAGAGGAATATTAAGAATGTCATTTCATGGTGTGACTATACCCATTTTGTCAAATTGTGCCTGCCCATCCCTGTCACCTGTAGTCAGGATGATAAATAGGTTTCTTACATCTTGTAATCTCATCAGTGGTCAGTAACTGCTGGAAGTGCTCTTTTGGAAAATAATCTTAGGCCATATTTATGTTCAGCAAGTAAGTGTTCTGTGAGAACTTAAGTATTTCTATCTGCCATGGATGAGGGAGAGGAGAATGGACTTGATGTTCCATGAATCCACAGACCCTGTCCTGTGGCTCAGGCCACTCATCCAGATATCTTTGTTTGAATAAACATTTAAAAGCTGGCTGAGGAGGGAGTTGGTCCTTCACTTTGTTCCAATCTTGATGCTAATGTCCTATATCTCTTCACAGGCATTTTGCTCCAATCCTAGTGTCCCAGACTCTTCTGGCACAAGTGATTAGACTGAATTCACTCAATTATCCATTCATTCATTTAAATTTTTGATTAGGTGCTTATTATGTATCAGGTATTGTATTTGAATCTGGGGAATGTATCAATAAACAAGACAGATGGAGCCCCTTGAGTCCTGCTGTCAAGAAGGAAGATACACCTTCAATAAACACACAAACTATTTAATACAGTTGCCCAATGTGCTGCAGAGGTGAGGACCTGTATAGTTTATTGTGAATATGTAAAAATAGGGGAAATTGGCCTATTCTAGGAATCAGTGAAAGTTTCATTGTGGAAGACACATAGAACCACACTATGGTTTTAAAATAACATCTTCACTATTGTCCAGGAAAACCTCTCTATGAGACATATGAGCAGAAATATGGAGAAAGCATATTTGAAATATAATATTGAAAAGTGTGACCATGTGTCTTCCATGGGCCAACATCTGAGAATATTTTTTACTTAAATTTACGTTTTTAAAGCCTTGTGTGCTTCATCCTGAATGTCCATTCTCTGTGCTCTGGCTTCCCAGAGACAAGGGAAATTAACTTCTCCCCACACAAGAGAGATGCAGGCCTCTGCCACAGTGCCTTCCCACCTGGCTGGGAACTACAGAGCTTTTATGGACCTGGAGGGTTTTGACACTCAGCCATCATCTTCCCACGGGGAAGCTTACAAGCAGTGAGAGCTCACAGGACTATGAACTTTATGAGAGAACATGACTCCCACTCCCCAGGCTGCCATGTCTGGCATTCACAGAGGCAATGGGGCCTGACAGAGTCCTCACTGCCCAACAGCCTGTGGAGGAAAAGTGCGCATTCCCCGAGGGCTTCTCTTGGGGGTGAACACAGCAGCATCACAGGCCCCTCCCGAGACGAGGGGTCTGGACTGACCCCTGTCATCCCTCACTCTGCACTTACCTACAGGAGTGCACATATGCTGCTGCCATGGTTATCAGTACTTTCCATGTACCTCTTTTCATCAACACCTCTTCTTTCTTTTCCACTTCATTCATTGTTAAGTTTTGATTCTTCTAAAACCCTTGCCAAGTTGCTATAGCCTACTGTCTGCTTTCCTTTCTGATTTTCAGAAGCACATGTTTGCTAACTGTGTCAGTCCTATTTTCCCAGCCACACTCTAAGGGCAAAGGGCCTCTCAGCTCTCATAGCTCAGCCCACTTCCATCACATTGGCATGCAGCACAAGGTCAGTGGAAGATAGATGCATTAAAGCCCACTGGTAATGGACAGGGGAACAGTGTGCTCCTGTTTTTCCCTTTCCATGTTGGGATATCAGTGTCACTATCCTAGGGCTAGTTCAAGGCTCAATACTTTAGTCCGGACTTTAGAAAGAAAGCCATTGCTGGGTAAGTGGTCAGCTAGTAGTGTGCTGAGAGTCCTGGGTACTGTTGCTGTCATCTGTCTGTGACTTAGCAGATGAGGGAGGTCTGGCTGAGCACAGGATAGAGAATACGGAGGACATGTAGCATGCGTATGTATATGGGCCTGACTATACCGAAGTACATAGTGTATGGACGCCTATTTATTCCCCATGTGGCTGTGAGTACATAGTAGAACACCCCATTTGGGCTGTATGCCACTGAGGCACACAGGCAGTGATCACAACTATACACATGCAGGGGTTCCCTAAGTTCTGTGGTCCCAGTCTTCCCAGGGAGTACTGAGAACTTTACCTGCAGACTCTGGGAGAGGGAAAAGAGCTTAGATTTGCTTCTTCAAAGCAAATCTAAGCAGCTTCAGCATCACCTGGAAGCCTGCTCCATATGCAGAATCTCAGGTCTCCAGATATGCTGAGTCAGTCTGGTAGTAAGGAGCACTATCTGTCTCTCGGAGATACCCAGAGGGGAGTGGAAAGGAAGACAGTCTGCCTTCAGTGCCAGAGAGAAATGCTAGCATCCAAACTCAGTCATGACTAAGAGGCACAGGGTCCTCAGGCCAGAGTTATGTAGTAATAGGGGGAGCCCTCCATGTGGCATGGCTGACCAAAATAATAGGGAACAGAAAGGGTGCAGAGTGGAGCTGCCTGACATGAGGTGAGTGTTGTGGTGTGGTAGTTATCAAGGAAACAATGACTGTAGCATGAAGTCAAATTCACGTCACAGCAATTCAGGACTTTATGTCATGTGAGACACTGCCCCATACCTCAGGAAGTGCCATCTCTCCTTTCTTTCCTTTACTCCACATCTATCTAGGAGTCTACACTCTGTGGGAGGGGTTTCTGTCTTAGGTGTCACATGACCACATGTGCATGCACACACTCTCACACATACACACTCAATCACACACACTGCATACATACACACTCACATGCCCATGGCACCAAGGCACAGGCTTTACACTTGGTCCAGTATCTGGTTCATCTCTGTAGCCCCAGCCTCTGGGATCATGCCTGCTACATAATAGCTGCTTGATAAAAGTTTATTGGAACAAACCCAACTGTAATAAGAGGACAGAGGATGGCCTTTCTCTGAGACTAAGGCCTCACTTATCTAAAGGAGAGCTCAGCCTTATTGAACTTCTTTCTAAACAGATTTTCTTTTTTATTTGTGCTTATATTTTATTAGGTTTATAGTTCTAGTTTGATGTTTATTGCAATTTGTTCCCTGTAACACTTGCTCCCACAGAATGTTAACTTTACCTTATATTAAAAGAAATTCCTTTTGTACAATAAATTTTGAAATATTAGAATTTAAAAATGCCATGGTGTGTGTTGCTGCAGGACTTCTCTGCCCTGAGCTGCACAGGCATGCAGGATGGCTCCCTAGGAAGCAGGACTGGGCAGGGTTCCCCAAGCTTTCCTCACAACAGAGCCTCTTCCTCACAGTCTTGGTTTCTCAGGAAACACTTTGGGAAATACTGATCTAGCTGTTTTGGTTTGCATGCCATTTGTCTCCTAACTTGAAGCCATGTGTTACAAGGCTGTCAATGTATTTTGTACTTGGCTTTTAGTCTTCAAGGCGGAGGGCACAGTAGGTATTCAAGGATTGCCTGTTGAATGATTAACTGGATAAAAGTAAGCTTGCGAGGAAGCCAAACAGACATAAATTCTAGGGTGAAACATATTCATTCAATTTAGTTCTAATCCAATGCAGAGAAATGTTGCAGGTAACTGCTTCTGTGCCTTGCACAGTGGTAGGCATGGTGAATACAGAAATGAAGGAAACTCAGCTGCATCTCCAGGATGCTGAAAGTCTTTAAGGAGATATGGGCATTTAAATGAAGAAATTGCCCAGCTGTGGATAAGTGGAACAAATGGTGGATATATGAGGCTTGGGGGTTGCAAGGGAAAAGGAATGTTTAATATTTTATCTGCATGATGACTAACATAGGTTTTGGAAAAGTAACTGGGTATTTGCCATGTTGACAAAGATAGGGGAGAACAATCCAGGGAGAGAGTCCAGGATGGTCAGTAGTTTCCAAATCTTGGTGGAAATGCATTGCCATTTCCCACAGACTAGTAATTTCCAAAAAGGAAAATGTAAAGACTGACAGATGTTGGAGTTGAGAATGTCTTTGTCACAATGCATACTTCTTTACTTCCCTAGAAGCCATGCAGCTCTGTGGGGACAGTATCTTGCTCTGATCCGGGAAGGTGCCACACTTCCTGATTTTAGCGATCTACGATAGCTTTGGATAGTGGCCTCACCTGTGAATTCATATGTAATTGTCTAGGAACTGAGGGAGGTTGCCCTAGAGTGTGGGCCCTGCTCTAGCCAGAAGAGCTGGTGGCTTCTACTGAGAGCATGGATAGCATTGAATCCCTCATTTTCTTTAAGCCTCCTTGTTATGCAGCATGGATGTATATAGCTTTTTTTTTTTTTTTAAGCTTGCAATCAATAAACTGTGAATCTCAGTGACTGTAAATAAGACAACTTGTAAAAATGCGTTTACATTGATACTTCCAACTTAAAATTTATTTTGCTTTTACTTTAGTTTATTTATGAGCCAGGAATGACACTGATGGAGAATCTGTTTCCATACTAATAACATTAAAATAGATTTAGATGCATATCAGATGGAAGCTGAGTATCATTTTTAATTATGATTAAGGTGACGTTTTATTATTTTCCCCAGGAGAGTCATGAATTTTGACTCTGCATGAAATGTTAATTGAATGCACCTCCTGCCCCTTCAATCAGAGGATATCCTGATAAATAATTGTGGTTCTGAATGGGCAGTCGCTACTGGGGGATCTTTCAGTCCCAGGAATCATTCTGGATGCCTTCCCCTTCCTTGTCTGTCCGAGCTCGGAGAAGGGGTCAGACACAGGTGAATTTGAAACCCAAGCTACCACTTGGTAGCTGTGCACACTTTGATGAGTTGTCTCACCTTTCTAAGCCTGAGTTCCCTCAGTTGTACAGTGGGCATGATGCCCACCTCATAGGATGAGGATTTCATGAATCCTGTAAAATGCACAGTGAAATGCCTGGCATATAGTAAGTGCACTTACATTGTTTTGTTGTTATTTTATTGAAGTCTAAGAAAAAAGGGGAATCTCAGACTAATAAACCAGTCTGAGGAAGGGTTAGGCAGAGAAGGACAGGACCACATCTGGGCACGTAGAAGACGAGTCTGGAAGAATTCCAGAAGAGGCGTTGGGCTCCTTAGCAGCTGTCTGTGGGGCTGCTTTTGTCCTGGGGCATCCTCACTTGCTTCTGGGAGGCAGCATAACATAGAAGAAAAGGCATGAGCTGTGAATTTAGATATACTTGGGGTCTAAATCTAGGGTTATTTAAATGGAAATAATAATGCTATGTTAGTTATTGTAAGGATTATGAATAATGGGTGAAAACATCATCCAAATTCCTGGTGCCAAATACCTGGGGGCCATGGCTATAAACTGATACCAGAAAACGTAAAATGGACAACACATCTATCATGATGGTGTATGATTCCTCTTCGATTTGGAGATGAATTCCATTCAGGTTTTGGTTAATTTTCAGAAAAGTGAGCTGAGGATCATAAAAAGGTATTGACTTAGACTTTGGGGTCTTGACTTGACTCTCCATGAGGTCTGTCCTATGAGGATCCAGTTCTTAACCCTGTGTTTCCTTCATGACCATGTCAAGAACCAAACCATCCAGGAATTGCAACCTGATTCTTGGTAGAGAACCAATTTGTTAGGTTTTCTTGGGACTTTCCAGTTTTAGCATTGAGAGTACTGTGTCCTAGGAAATTCTTCCAGGAAGAACTAGATGGTTCGTGCTTGTCACCCTACAGATGAAAGGTGACCTTTGGAAAGCTCTGGCATTCTTATAGAGCCCAGAACTACATTTGTGTTAAAACGCTTTTTTCTTAAGTCTAAAAAAAGATCAACTTCCAACCGGCATATTAGATTTCTTTCATTTAAAAAAGCAAGCACTGGGTGTGGTGAAAAAATAATGAATACTGTTATGCTAAAAATAAATAAATTAATTTAAAAAAAAGATACAAAGCAAGCACAAGAAGACAGAACACCTGGGTCTCTAAAGTAAAACAAAATGATGTGATTTATTTACTTTGCTGCAGTTCTCCCCTCATAATGGGAGTTGATGTGCTTGTCTGTTTGCTTGAATGTGTACCATTTGAGTGGGAAATGCATTTTTTTTTTTTTTTAAAGAAGCTGATGGACAGGATGTAACAATGGCCAACCTCTATATTCACTACAGATTTTAGACATGCATATCTTTTTTTTTTAAAGATTTTATTTATTTATTTGACAGGCAGAGATCACAAATACATGGAGAGGCAGGCAGAGAGAGAGGAGGAAGCAGGCTCTCTGCTGAGCAGAGAGCCTGATGTGGGGCTCGACCCCAAGACCCTGGGACCATGACCCGAGCCGAAGGCAGAGGCTTTAACCCACGGAGCCACCCAGGCGCCCCGGGAAATGCATTTTTACGTGTGGAGAGGTGCAGGGCACATGGACAGTGAAACACCTCTACCCCCTCAAACCCTCTCCACACAAAGCCTTTTTCTCCTTATGCAGCAAGATGTGAAGCCATAAAGCAGCTCAGGCACCCTACAGGCTCCCCCACACCCTGTCCAGTTAGCACCCCTTAGGAGCTACTGTTCCTGTCTTCAAGAGCTTTTCAAACATACTGATTCCCAGGTCACAGCCTCTGAGACTCTGATTTAATTGATCCCAGGTTGAGCCACGTGTCAGAATTCCTTAAAAGCTCCCTGAGAGGATTCTAATATGCTGCCAGAACCGAGATCACTTTTGCAATCAAACAGGATGTATGAACAGTAGGTGTTTCCAGACACCAGCACATTTCAGACCTGCTACTTCCCAGGCATCTGAAGGCACAAATTAATAGGCATGTGAGAAGGGAACTTCAAAGACCTGAATCTGAGGGGAGATGAGAGGCAATGATGTCATCCCCTGAGTAGAACAAAGCATTAGATTTGACATCCCACAGAACAATGGAGTACAGGTTCAGCCAAAGGGCCCATTTTGAAGTAGGAACACAAGCGATGCCACTTAGCTTTGTTGGGGTGGGGGGTTGTGCCACCCATCAGAACAAGGCTCCTTGTCCTGAGCCCTGTAGGCAATGAAAGCCGGGTCTGCAAAGTGGCAGCATCCCTAAGCACAGAGGAGGAAGTGGTGGTGATCATTCAGGGCAGCAGTGGAAGAAGCTAAGGATCCTTCTCAAATGCCGTGGGCAGCAGGCCTTAGCTGAGTCATAATGCATTAAGTGGACTTGCTCTTGAGCACATATGAAACTCACCCAGAGAATGTCTAGTAGTACATCCCTGGGAAGGCCTCCATTGGCGGTTGGAAGAGGGCCAGCTGAAATGCTGTGGATATGAAGATGGGGCTGAGAGAGGAAGGACATTCAGGTGTTAGCTCATTACAAATCCCCAGGGCTTAAGGTCTGGCAACAAAAATTTGGCCAGTTCACACTGGCGCTGGATCAGCATATGAACAAAAAGTCCTTATAGATCTCCTCCAACGGAGGGCTTCTGTAATACGTTTGAAGATTAGTTTATTATAAAACTTTTATCTACATACCAGAGCTAGAAGAAACTGCATTCCACATTTTTGGAGATCAAGTTTCAACCTCAGTTTTCCTACTAAATAACTAAGCAACCCTGGACAAGGTACTTTCCCTCCTCGCGCTTCCATTCTCCTGATTTTGAAATGAGAGAAATGGCTTAGGTGATCTCTAGGAGACCTCTTAGCACTGACATGTCAGGAATTTGTGGATTTTTAAAGCTCAGTTTCTGTATTAGGGTTCTCCAGAGAAAGAGAACCAGCAGGCATATATCTATACCTCTATAGATATATAAATATTTATTACAAGGAATTTGTTCATGTGACTGTGGAGGCTGAGAAGTCTCACAATCTATAGTTCACAAGTAGAGATGAGTCAGAGAAGATGAGCTGGAATGTCCCAGCACAATCAGAGATGCAAAAGAAAAAAAGGATGAGTTCCTCCTTTCTCTGTCTTTTGGTCTCTTCAGGTCCTAAAGGCTTGAATGATGCCCACGCACACTGGAGAGGATGGTCTACTGTACTATGTCCACCGATTCAAATGGCAATCCCATCTGGAAACACCCTCACAGACACACCCAGAAATAATGTTTAGTGTGGGCACCCTGCAGCCAGTCAAAATGACACATAAATTTACCACAGTATCTGTGTAAAGTGAGAGAGGGTTTTCAGGAAGGGTTTGCCCATGGGTCTTTGATTCCTTGCTCCCAGTCACATTCCTTTGCTCCCTCCCTGCTTCTCTTAAGGCTGGTCCTGCAACTCCTGGAGCCTTTGAGGGTCTGAGATGCCAGTTGGCTTGGCCCAAGTCAATCCTTGCTAACCTCTGTTAAGATGTCTTTCCAACAAACAGGGCCCCAAGAGAAGGCGTCCTGCCCCTAAAGTTATTTCCCTGTTCAAACAACTCCAGCTGCAGATCTGAACCTCAGTGAAGGTAAATTGACACAGACAGATGTTCTAGCCTGAGAAATTTTCCTGAAGCTCGCATAAGAACGTTTATTCAACATGGTCAGCCTATAGAGTCTGAGAAGTCTGAAAAGGCTGGGGGTTGAGTGAACACTCTTCAGAGGGCTAATCTGGCACCACATTGTTTTGAGGGCTAGAATTCTTAGGAGGAAAGGATCACAGGGAGTTAAAGGTGTGGATTCTGGTCTGACTGGCTGACATGACCTGAGCGAGGAGGATAACAACAATGGCTTCTATACTGGGCACCTACAATATCCCATGTACAGTATGGCACTTTGCACATTTTATCTAATTTGATTGTCTTCCAGACCCTACGGCATTGTGATCTCTGTTTTATAGATGAGAAAATTAAGGCTTAGAGATTCATAAGGGGGGAGTTAACTTGTGCCCCAAGCAGCCTGGCATGAAAGCCTAGTTTCTTTCCTCCATGATGTGTTAAATTCTGGCTATCCTTATTTCACCCACCATTCTTGGAAAACGACTCTAATTCATGGTCCCGGCCAAAGGAACTTGGGAGTGCAGGAGGTTAGAGATGTCACTAAGGGGTTTGGAAAGGTAGACAATTAGAATAGTCACCAAAGAGTCCTGCCCAGTAGGGCAGTGGGCTGGCAGCAGCCAACACAGCCATGCATTCTGGCTGTGGCCTACAGCTGGCAGGGAGAGTCCAGAAAGACAGCACTGTGGCCACAGATGCTAGCTGGGAATCGTGTCAATTTAAGAAATAGCAAGTATCCCACCCCTTCAAGAGGTACCGGCTTCATTTTTTTAAATTTTTTTTTATCTATATTCATTTTATGCTGAATTGTTTTTTGGGCCATAAGTTGGTGTTCTTCAGTTTCTTCTGGGATATCTTTTTCTTTGGTGGAGTTTCCTCTTATGGTTGAGGAACCATCTGTTCTTCTCCCATAGGGACCGGCTCAGCATGGGAGGTGGAGCTCATGTATGGTTATTCCCACCATGGGCTCTGTGAGCTTTGGTCCCCTGGATGTGCTTTCTGACCAGAGATTCTACATCTAAACTCTTAAGTTCAGCATTACTCTCGCATTTTTAAACATGTGCCGCAAAAAGTCAGCACTCTTTTTGGGCCACCAATTCTGTGCCTGCCCCACTCTTTGGCCTGGGCCTCCTGCCAGGTCTACCATGTTAGGGAACAGAATGGCACATACTGTCTCTGTATGATGGGGTCTTTCCGATACTCAGTAGCCTCTCATTTAGGCACACCCTGATGGCCTGGGCAGTTTCATGGGTGTTCTTCAAGTGGACATGAAGATCTGAACTTCTTGAATTACGTGATTTTGTGGGATTTTCTGGGTCAATTGAGTAGAGATCCATTTTCTGAGATCACCTCAGGCCACTTATGGAAAGACCTTGGTTAATTTTTTATGAGAAGCTTGGGGGCAATTTGTGCTATGGAGGAATCACTCATCACAAGTCATCCAGACAACGTCCTAGGAGGACAGACATCATTTGCAGACAGTCCATGCCAGCAGCAAGCGTGTGTGAGGGAATGTATATGCACTCGCTGGGGGTTCACTGGTGCCCACCCTGGGTCTGGTGCTGTGCCAGGACGTGGGAACCCTACGTGAGCCAGGTCTGACTCTGCCTTCCTGGAGCCAGTCACTCCTCCAGCACCTCCCAAAGAATATGTCGAACTTTGATGGTGGAATGGAGGTGGATCCTTTGAAAATAAGCTGGGGAATAGCTAGCTCCATGTCAGTCAGTTGCAGCTGAGAGTCACAGCGATTTGGCTGGCCTCTTTGGGGGCTTTGGGCTAATGCTTCATGGAGCTTTCATAGGGTAGAAATGAGAAAATCTATTTCAATTACTTTTTAGAAGTCAAATTTACATAATCATTTGATGTAATGCTGTTCTTTATGGGCTTCCCTGGAGTGGCATTAGAGCCACTGTCCCTGCAAGTGTGGCAGCCCCTGGAGTTGCAGCCAGATATTTCTGCCCACAGGGAGAGCCAAGCTGTACTCAGCTGCAACTGGATGGGCCCCTGGCTGTGGATAATTAGGCCAAATGGGTGAGAAAACCCCCCTTGGGGAGAAGAGAAAGGAAAGCATTCTCTTTAATTAATCACTCTTTTTCCAAACTTAAGAGTAAAACACTAAAATTAAAATTCATTTTAATAATATAGTCTTCAGTCCTGTGAAATGTGGTTTTAGGCAGACCTTAATTCAAAGCCTGGTTTTTCTTTTGAAAATAATATTGCTGCTTGTGTGACCTTTATTAAATCCAGAACTGACAATATGGAGTTATAAAGGATTTCTTAAGCAGAAGAATTTTGAGAAGAGCCTTTTCCCCATTGATTGGTTCTCCAAGAGGCAGATGCGTCCATGCTGTGACATTTGTGCCAGGCATATGTTGATTGTGACTCCTGTAGGTGCATGCGTATGGGGAAGCATGAGTGCGTGGACCCTTCTGGGAGTGCCAGAACCACATCTTCTCTGGCTGGCTTTCTCTGAGCCCAGCCTGTTAGTCATTCAGGCACTATATAGAAGGA
Organism: Mustela erminea; assembly: GCF_009829155.1. Lineage (NCBI taxonomy): Eukaryota > Metazoa > Chordata > Mammalia > Carnivora > Mustelidae > Mustela > Mustela erminea. The sequence goes on from NC_045614.1 coordinate 97,402,654, forward strand.
AGGAAGGATGCATGGAAGGAAGGAAGGAAGGAAAGAAGGAAGGAAGAAAGGAAGGGAGGGAGGAAGGAAGGTGTAGCATTACCGGAAGGTGATTCCATTGTTCTCAATACTAAAATTTGGCATCTCCTCTGGGGCAAAGCTGTCGAGTTTGCTATTTGTAAAATAGCTCTTTGGGTCATTTGGGTGTATGTCAAAGTTTGAAAACACATCTATGGTAGATTATGAGAAGGAAGAACACAAGTCTTTAAGGTGCAAGTGACTTAGGACAGTGTGGTGTGCAGATGCATTTGTTGAGTTGATTGTGCTTCTTGAAGAAGTAGCAGCTGTGGCTCAGAGACTGGAATGTATATATGAGCAGCTAAGGAGGCCTGTGAGCGTTTCTTCAGCCTTGACCTAGCCCATTTTATGAAAGCCAGTGATAGTTGGATCTACTGGCCAGTGTCTGTATGGAAACCAGGGAGACCACACCAACATGCTAAGTTAACACCAATCTCTGGGTCTTCCCTACCTCCAGTGTAAACTATGTCACCATCAACCAAATGTGGTTTTCTGCCCAAAACTCTTTGTTTATACATGTGTGAGACTGATTACCAGGATCTATCTGACCACCTGTATAGTCCAGACACATCAGACAAAGGACAATGAGACCTCTACCCAAGGTCACAGCAGAGGGATAGAAAACAGAAGATAGGTGGTGGTCACAAAGTTACCGTTGCAAAGACAGTAAGTCTTGGTCATGGGCAAGATGTGGGAGTAAAGATGGAGACTAGTTAAGCTCAGCATTCAAAGTCTCCTGTTGTCACTGCCAGGTTCTTCAGTGGCTGGGAGGGTGGATCATAGGAGCTACCTCCTCAAGGTACCTGTAGGAGCTGTCTCCATAGCCAGGAAACCTGTTGTCAGCCTCTCTGAGCTCAAGGGCACTACGCATGTGGCACTCAAGCAATTGATCTCCCTAATTAGTGTTGGCAGCAGCTACATTTGCTGACGATGTTATGTAATCAGATTTGTATAATTGCTCTCTTATAACTCACTTTAAAAATTCAAAACAATTGATGTTCAGCCTGGGAGAGTGTGAGCAGGGTCCTCCTGACAGGTCGGCATTCCAACATTTTTCTATTTGTGCTGAGAGAGAACACAACCAGAAAAGAGGAAGAGCTGTTTACAAATCTGCCAAAATCAGGGATGGCTACTCTCTCTGGGACAGACCTTAGTTGGATACTTTTCATTATAAGGAGAGAGAAAGTTCAGGATCTCTGGAGGCAGAGAACCACTCAGAGCTTCAGTCTTGTTTGTTTGTTTGTTTCTTCCCCTGTGGTGCACCACCCAGACTTGACTGCTGCATTTTCATCCTTCTCATGGTGTGGGATTCTTTGATTGACACCCCGGTGTCAATGCTTGGTGATGGGGGTGGACTGTCAGCATTCTGCTCAAAGCCATAGGTTGCCCTTTGTTAGAGGCAGTTGGATAACTTTCCTCAGTGGTCAGGGATCCATGTTCTGCCTCCTTTGGAACTTTCCCTGGGGCAGAAATAATGAGTCCCTTACTTAATTTGAATATTTACTTAATTTCTCCCTATTCTTTTCTAGAAATCATAAAATAGATAAGGATGGACTCATTACAAGATATTCGCAGACTTGCCATCTTCTCCCTTCTTGTTCCAAATACATGACAAATCTGAGAGGAGATGCAGATCCTTATAAACCTTATGTAAGAAATGGAAGTAGTCAAATTACTGATCTTGGTTTCTGCAAGACAAAAATATCATCACATATAGGGGTGAGGAGGTCTTGGACTCTATAGAGGGAAATTCTGTGAGAGTTTCCTGTAACTAATTTGCAAGAGAAGTTCTTAACCTGGGACTCATCATGGCTTTAGGGACTCCATGAGCTATCTGAAGTAAATTTTTGTACAATTTTTATATACATGCTTTGAACACTCTTACAGAAAGCAGAATTACATCATTCATAAAATTACAAAGGCTGTGTTTTTAAATAGCTTAAGAACTTGGAGAACTTTTAATGGTTTTAGGGTTATTGAAGAGCCTTTAGATATATCCCATGTGGTCCTCCTGTTATCCTTGTGAATAGAGCAGAGCAGAGATCATTATCTCCAGTTTATAGTGAGAAAACTGAGGTGTAGACGTGTTTAATGCTCATTGATCATATGCCTATTGATTCTCAGAAACTGGACACATAACTAGAGTCCTGACTCCTGATCTTTCCATTCCAGCACAAGCTAAGGAACAGAAATTACTGACTCCATCTACATAATCCAGAACTTTTGGACCTTTGGAAACATTTAAAATCCTTACGCCCTGAATCTGGAGAACTGATTTCTAGGTGTGCAAGAAAGATTTCTGCCCACCCAAATACTCCTTTCCCACATTTTGCAGATATGAGGGTCATGGATAATGTGAGATGGTAAAACTATTTCTAGGTCAAAGTTAGTCCTAGGTATCTCAGCTGAAGACAAGAGAGACCTTTCCTCAAACATGTCCACAAAAGCCCCCTCAACCCTTTCCTGGGCACTGGAATGACTCCTTTCAAAATGCAAATGCCAATCCCCTTTTAATGAAGGTGAACCTTAAACTTGATTTTGAGCCATGCTGCTCCAAAAGCAATGTTAAGGAACTTTATGTTTGCAATTTTTATGATAAAACTAATTCCTAGAGGAAAATACCTATTTGAATCATTGCAACCTGTTTCAACATATGAATAGAAGCCTGATACTTCACCATTCTGAGCTCTAGAAAATGGGCATTGTCACATCAGCCTCATTGGGTTATTTGTGCAGATTGAATGAGATGAAATGAGAAAGTGTCATCACCATGCCTATCCCAGAGAGGGGCATAAAAGTGATCATCTACCCTGGAATCCTTTAGAATGAGTTTCAGGTTGGTATTTCCCTTCTTTGTCATCCCTGGTTTACATTCTCAAAGAGCATTGCTGGACCTGACATTCAAGGGAAGAAGTGTTACTCTATGCTCTGCAGTACTTCTCTTTTGAACTTGGCTGTCCCCAGGTTAAAAATTTCTGATTGTTTGAGACTTCTGTTTGAATCAGTTTAACAGCAAGACAGACAAATAGATATTATTAACTAAGATAGCATCAAAACCATTGCATGGTGTTTGTAAGGCATTGAGTTTTTGTTTTGTTTGTTTTTAATTTGCATTCTGATTCAAGAAGCAGAAGTCTTTCCAAACAAGGACCAAGCTTGTGTTTGCTCTTTGCCTAACTCTGTGCTACCAGTCCAACTGGAAGTTGGACTTCCACTCTCCCACACATGTACTAACCAGGCCCGACCCTGCTTGGACTTCCACTTTCAACGTGCCTGGGGAGACACGTTGTTTTGCGAAGTTTTGAGAGCAGCATGTGTAGTATAGAAAAACATATAGTAGGCAATTAATAAATATTTTTTAAAATAAATGAAGGTTTTCATGAAACTCAATTTGGTGTTCACGTCAATGGTTGAAGAAGAGTATAGAGGATCAGTTTCAAACTTTTAAAGCAAATATGCTTCAAACTAATAAAAAGCCTTACAATGATTAAGCATATGCTCCCTAAATAGCCCTCAGTACACACTGCAGATGAAACGGTCTCTGAGGATTTCTTAGGAGATTAAAATGATTTAATGAAGGAAAGTTATTTAGATGAGGAGAAAAAAACCCTGATCCAGTGGACAAGATACAATCAACATATAATCAACAGTAACATAGTCTGCCTGGGCAATGAGGAAGGTCTCATATTACTTGAAGAAATGATGGGGAAAACTTAAAATAGATCATATATGTCATGATAATATCTTCTAGTACTTAAAATTCATAACTGCTCAGTTGTTTATAAAGAAGAAAATTGAAATCACTGGGAGTCTCATTGGCACAATGTGACAAACATTGTCAGCCTTCCAGCCTGTTTCTTTTCAAGGTTCTGTGTGGAGGAGTGTGCACATGCGCATGTGTCTGCTATGGGATCACCTTCTGGGCACAACATTATTTTTCTATAAACCGTTAAATATTCCCATGTCACTGAAAATGTCTTGAAAGTGTGTTTTTAAGTGGCTGCAAAGACTGTGCTGACGTATAGATGTGTCAAACTTTAATTAACAGCTCTCCTGTCGCTGGGCATGGAGACGGTTTCCAAACCTTTGCAGATATACACAGAAATATTTTTAAAAGTATTCCAATGATCTCTTTGGTGCCAAAATATCAGTCTCCATTTCAGATTCTCCTCTTAAGATGAGGTTCCCATAGATGAATTGCTGAGTTGAAGGATATAAACATTTTTAAGACCCCTCACATACATTCTTTTCAGATTTGTCACTTTGCTTTCTGACAGTGTTCAGGTGCTCTCCCTTTCACAGATTCTGCCAATGTTGAATATTATTATATATTTTTCCTACCTTGGTAGAAAAATGATCTTTGTTGGAATTTGTTATTCTTTATTTATTGATTGAGCACTTTCCCCAATGCTTAATGGCATTTTTAATTTCCTCATTTACACATTCACTCTTCATAGCTTTTCAGCCTCCTTTATTGTGTTGGCTTTCTTTTGTAAGATTATTTAAACAGACCTTGAGATTAAGAAAAGAAGGCCCTGTGTGGAAACGTCCATCTACTAATTTGCTAATTCCATATAGGCAGTGACTTCCTCATAGACATATGTAGCTGAAATTAATGCTTTGTGTTTAGGTCAAGTATTTATCCATAGGTTTTTCATTTGACAGCTAATCCATGGCCCAGCTTTGGGAGGGCTTTATTTCCTTCATGTGGCCATAGATAATGGATGGGGTCATCTCCAATTCATTTGTCTTTTCCTTTTTTCTTCCTCTGGCTCTCTTTAGTCAAATTCTTGGAAAAGCTGTAAATGCACCACAATGAGAATGAAAGTCATATTTCTGATGCAGGGTTTGTCATTCCCCATTTGCTGCTGTGATATGTATTCTTTACAAACCTGAAGCAAAGGTGCATTTTCTTTTTTTTATTTTTTATTTTTTATTTTTAATAAACATATAATATATTTTTATCCCCAGGGGTACAGGTCTGTGAATTGCCAGGTTTACACACTTCACAGCATTCACCATAGCACATACCCTCCCCAATGTCCATAACCCAACCACCCTCTCCCTACCCCACTCCCCCTGGCAACCCTCAGTTTGTTTTGTGAGATTAAGAGTCTCTTATAGTTTGTCTCCCTCCTGATCCCATCTTGTTTCATTCATTCTTCTCCTACCCCCTTAACCCCCCATGTTGCATCTCCACTTCCTCATATCAGGGAGATCATATGATAGTTGTCTTTCTCCGATTGACTTATTTCGCTAAGCATGATACCCTCTAGTTCCATCCACGTCATCACAAATGGCAAGATTTCATTTCTTTTGATGGCTGCATAGTATTCCATTGTGTATATATACCACATCTTCTTTATCCATTCATCTGTTGATGAACATTTAGGTTCTTTCCATAGTTTGGCTATTGTAGACATTGCTGCTCTAAACATTCGGGTGCACGTGCCCTTTCGGATCACTAGGTTTGTATCTTTATGGTAAATACCCAGTAGTGCAATTGCTGGTTCATAGGGTAGCAACATCTTCCTAGGAACATCGCCAAAGGCAAGGGAAGCAAGGACAAAAGTGAACTATTGGGATTTAATCAAGATCAAAAGCTTTTGCACAACAAAGGAAACAGTTAACAAAACCAAAAGACAACTGACAGAATGGGAGAAGATATTTGCAAACGACATATCAGATAAAGGGCTAGTGTCCAAAATCTATAAAGAACTTATCAAACTCAACACCCAAAGAACAAATAATCCAATCAAGAAATGGGCAGAAGACATGAACAGACATTTCTGCAAAGGTGCATTTTCTACTTGAAGTTAAATTTCATTACTTCCTCCTTATTCATCTCCCCCTCTTGATCCCACCTTTCCTTTATTGTCTTTTGTGGCAACTTCCATCTTAATATCTTTGAACTGTTTTCTATGGGACACAAGACCTCTTTAAATTCTAACAACATGTTGGAAATGTCCATTATTCTGACACTTGCTGTATGACTATTAGAAGCTGTCTGATGACAAGGAGTACTTAAGAAGGGTCTTCTGTGTAATTATCTTTATTTTCAATACCTGTTCACAATATCAGCTTTCTCACTGATGAAAATCATGATATGCATATAACATCATGACTGTTTATATACAGGAGGCACAAAGTAATACATAGATGTGTCCTTGGAGTAGTAAATGGATAATCTTGCAAATTTCACGTGTCTGTATGATACTATTGACTCACGTTTCAGCCAGTCACTTTGATAATCGTATCTTAGTCTCCATGTATCTTTTATGGCTTATCTTAACCATCGGAATATCTTAAGAGCTTGCCCTGCTAGTTATGGTTGATACTGAGGGAGGGCTGTTTCAAGGTCAGTCATATAGCAAGGCTAATTAGTATAATGCTATAAAGCTATAGATTTTATTTTATTTTATTTTATTGGCTGCTTTATTTTTTTAATTTTTAAAATTATGTTACATCAGTCACCATACAGTACATCCTTAGTTTTTGATGTAGGGTTCCATGATTCATTGTTTGCAAATAACACCCAGTGCTCCATGCAATCCATGCCCTTTCTTAGTACCTATCATTTTAGAGTCACCCTATTCTTCCTGATAAGCTATGGCACCTCAATAAGTTTTGTAACTTTTCTGAGACTCAGTTTCTTGACTTAGAAAATGAAAATTATAATAAAAACTTTGCAAGTTCACTGTGTTTATACCCTGTTTACTTGCATGTTTATTTGCAGTTGGAAATGATCTAGTAGAGTATGAAAAAAATGTATACTCATGATGTGCCATATGTTGGATAATTGAATTTAAATAAATAAAAAATATATAATGTAGAAACAAAAGGGGCTGATTTCTGATAGTGAAGGCAAGTGGTGATCAGACTCAGCATATGAGTGGTGTGACAGGCCTTTGAGAGGAATAAAGATACATTTTTCTGTTCCTTATTAGAATAATATAACATTCATATTAACTACTCACTGATAATTTCAAGAGGGAAAATAACCCCTGAAAGGAAGTTTAAAGTGAACTCTGAGTCTGAGAATATTTGAAGCTACGGTTCTACAGGCATTCATTACAAATGCCATACTAAGTATGTTCCTTTCTTATTTCAAGATCATATAGAGTCAACTCTTATTATTTGCCGCTTCTGTATTTGCAGATTTGCCTACTTACTAGAAATTATTTGCAATTCCAATATCATTACTCAGGATGCCTTCATGGTCATTGCAAGTATGTGCACAGTGGCAAAAATTGGAGATGCCCAACGTCCACATTTTCAGCTAATGTTGCCTCCTTGTTTTAGCTTTTATACTGTAAGCAAACATCCTTTTCATAGTCTATTTAATGCCTGTTTTTTTTTCATATTTTGCTTTTTGTTAGTGATTTTGCTGTTTAATTTTTGTTTGTTTTGTTTTATTTATCTATTTATTTGCTTTTTATTATGTTAGGTTAGTCACCATACAGTATATCATTAGTTTTTGATGTAGTGTTCATGATTCATTGTTTGGTATAACACCCAGTGTTCCATGCAATTTGTGCTCTAAAATTGTTTCCAAGCACAGTGTTAAATGCTGTCTGGTGTACCTAAGCACAAGAGGGTATGGTGTGCTGTATGGAGAAAACATGTGTTAGATAAGCTCCATTCAGGCATGAGCAGTACTGGTATTGGCCATGAGTTCAGTGTTAATGGATCAGCAGTATGTATTAAAGAAGGCATCTCAAACAGAAACACACATAAAACCAGGTTATATGTTCATCAGTTGATGCAAATGCTATGAGCCTTCAGGAACCTAACCCTGTATTTCCCTTAGGAACAATGATTCAAAATTCACCAATCCGGTGTTTGTAGCAACTTTATAGAACATAAGTACTGCAAATGTATTGCAAATAACAAGAATTGACTGTGGTTGATAATGATTCCTCTCTGAGGACGCTTTCCTTGCATTGCCTTCTGTTGACCGATAACAAGAGATAATCTGTAGTCTGTTAGGCAAGTGACCGGGGAGCATGGGGCAGAGAGAGAAGAAAGGACTCTTGAGTGGGTTTTAAGGCAACTGAAAAACTGGTGGTTCTCATTGAACAATGGTTGTTCATTGAAAAGTGGGCCAGTGGGGGGGGGGGGAGAATCTAAGAGAATAGACATGCTTTCACACACGTTTGTTGACAGCTTTCTCTGTCAGGCTAGATGTTGAGATTACAGAGGTAATTTAGACAGGACCCTGCCCCCTAGGAGCGCATCATCTTTGATTCCCTCCCTCCCCACTCCCACACTTACAAAGTGTTGGCTGTGTGCTGGCTGGCCATTGTTGTAGTGCATTACACATGATGGTCCATTTAATCCCCACAGTGACTCCATGAGGAGGTACTACTGCTATCATCACTTCTTAGAGGAGGTCCCCCTGAAGCTGGAGAAGTTGCCTGAACTCGGAAAATGGCAGAGCCAGGAACTGGGTCCAAACAGGGGAGCTACTGACACTCCACCCTTCATCTATGTGTCTGCACTCTCCTTCTTGGTTGAGGGACAGGTGTAGAAACAAAAACAGTCCCAGGTTATAGATGCTCTTTACAAGCAGTGCTTACAGAGGCTGTGGGAAGTAGGAGCAGGAGCCTTAGGACAGTCTCATGTAGGAGGCTAAGACATTAGTAGGGAAGAGAGGGTATGAACTAACAACTTGTCAGGGCAGACAGAGCTCAGACCCTGGGGGCCACACAGACTCACCACAATTCTACATGGGCCTTCCAAGGCCCTGTGAGGCCCGCCTTCAAGAAAACAAGCTTTTGTCAAGAAAGGACAATCATTCCAGCCAGTCTTTTGGGTGTGATTAAGTGCAGTTTGAATGCACTTTCCATCAGCATTGACTTTTAAAAGTGATTCTCCTACCGCAGATATGAAATAAAAGCCAATTTTATCTGGAAGAAAAATAGAACCATCAATGCTTTGAGTTTTCTTAGGTAAGGGCAAGATTTTCCCCATTCTTCCCACTCTCACTCAGAGCTCCAGAAAAGGCAACTTTGTAAGTCAGCAAGAATGTTACACATCAAAGGGAAACTCAGGGTGAGAGACCCAGGGAAACTAGGCAGATGGAGGCATCTGTGCCAGTCTGAGTCAGCCTCCTATGATCTATAGCAATACATTCAGTAAGCATCCCCACACTGGGCAAATTAGGCTGTAGGGTTCTTGGTCCCCTCCCTAGGTGAGCACAGCTGGTGCAAATATCAACACCCCATTGCCTCGGCTCAACTGTAATTCATGGGTGCTCCTAACAGGCTTCCAGCATAGTTCTTGAGGCTTTTCAGTAGCCTAACACTGGAAACCCCAGTACTGGATTGATAAGGGTGACTTAATCCATTCTCAACCCATGCTGCGTTTACCAGCTCTTCTCCTCACTGTCCTTTGTTTTCCCTCGTTACCAAAGGGAATGAAGACAAGTTGTGGTTCCCTAAGCAAAAGCTCCTAAATTCTTAATCTTATAGGTGAATGAAATGAAACTTTAAATAGACAGAAAGGTGAGGGGAGAAGGAGGGAGGGAGGGGGAGAGCAAGAGAAGGAAGGGAGAAAGGAAAGAAGGAAGGGAGAAAGGAAGGAAGAAAAGGAAGGAAGGAAAGAAGGGAGAGAAGAAGGAGGAAGGAAAGAAGGGGGAGGAAGGGCAGAGGGAAGGAAAGGAGGAGGAGAGGAAGGAAGACATTGGAAATCCTACAACAGTAGATCCCAAACCACCACAGCAAACTCAAAAGAATATTGAGCTTCTCCTATAAGGAAGTAGTTTTGGTGCTCTTATAAAACCAAGAGAGTGTCTTCCAACTTCCCCTTAAGTGAAAGAAATGCCTGGCTGCACTCACATGTAGGGGTACCTGAAGAACAATTTCGTCCTCAGCTGCTAAAGAGCAATCAAGACATGTATCTGTTGCTCTCCTGTTATGTATTGGTTGCTAAAACGTCATTTGCATTAAGTAGGTTGCTCTGCCTTGAATAGAGGCTGAATAAATGAAAGTGTGTCTGGATTTCCACTGCTGTGTTTTGGTTTCATCCATCTAGTGTGTGCCAGGTATCAAAGCTTGGACAGTTTAGTGTTGTTGGGCTAATGGTCACTACACAGGATGCTGATGAGTCTAACAAGTGATCATCCTTCACTGTAAGTTCAAATAGACCCAGTTTATAAGCCCACTGGTTGTTCTATCTGGCCATGAATGTTAACCAGTGACTTGTCCTTAGCTATGTGGAAAGAGCACTGTGGCTTTTCATGTACCAACTATGATTGTTAGTTATTGTCTGGAACACTATGTTGGAAAGAATTCCAAGGCTGAAATTGTCTCAGTAGGGAACAGTACTATAATCAATTAGCAGTGTCTACTGTGGGTGCAGGTAGAAAGAACTGGACAAGTGAGACCTGTCTTTGATTTCTGGATCAGAGCTACAACATTTGGAAATGAACTATACCTGGAAATCCTAGCTGGATGGAGAATGGACCATGTTCCTCCCAAGCCATCAAGTTGAGTGTGTAGCTGAGGGAGATTCTGTATCTTCCTGTCAGTTAAAACACTGGTTTCTCTTATCAGCCCACCAAGGCTTTTCTGAGAAACTGTCACTCTCTAGAAGTCTCAGATCTTTCCTTAAGAAGGAGGAAGTGGAGAATGCAGACTAATGAATAAATGAGATTTTGGAGAAAACCCAGCTCTGTATTGCTCTTCTAAGTTTTTTCTGAGGTAGAAAGCCTCTGTTCTGGCCTAACCACAGTCCACAGGCTCCAGTGCCTGAGTCTGCTGCTCATCTTCTGGGTTGCAGAGCAAGATGAAAGCCTCTGTGTTTTGAGGGAGCAATGAAGGTTGCGGGGGAAAGCTGAACCTCACTGAAGTACAGAGAGTCAAACATAGCAGTTACCAAAGGAAGCGAAGATGGGTAGATGGCTATGCTAGATGGGGACTGTACCTACATCAAGGGGCAGGCTGCTTAGAACTGCTTTGTTCCCTCCTTCAGGTAGAAGTCTGGTGGTTTGCCATGCCCTGGGCCAATACAGGCAAACCTTTGGAAGTACAAGGGAAGACTTCAGTAATTTCTAGTTTGGTTGGGCAGGGGAAGGGTTTTGCCATCTTTTTCATACCTCATCTTTTTATTTACACTGAGCTTTGGAGGTATGGGAATTCTGGTATGGCTCAGAAGTCCCAGCATAGGGACCGAACAATGGATAAAGGTCTCAGGAGAACACCCCAGAAGACTGTATTTTTAGAAGATGTAGTGATTTCTGGACTCTGATTCTGTGAAATGAAATTATACCCACTTTGACATTCATTAGCTCCTATCACATAGGCATATCATTTTTGCTTAAGAAAGAGACCACATAAAAGTGGGGAATAAATTGGAGGCAGAGGAAAGGGGAGGCAAATAATATTTAATGCCAAGCTTTGAGTTTGGTGGTCAGAAGGCTCCTCGGCCTGCCTCTGTGGCTGCCTTCACATAACTCACTCTCTAGTAGGAATAGTCTAGTAAGTGTGCAGTGAGACCTAAAACCCAGCAAGGAGGACCCAAAAGCTTTGAGTGTTCAGAGGAGGGAAGGATTATCCAGTGGAGGTCTGTGCCAGGAATATGTAGTGAAAGGAGTGCTGGACATGGCATTCCTGCGCTCATTCACTCAGCCCTTTGGCCAGACTTTTATGCTGTTTTTATCAACTGCATGCTGGGCGCTGGGGACACACTCTATATATGCCATGAACTTCCTTAGGGGAAGAACTGAGTTGTATTCCTCAGCAGTGTTATGGATGCTGAGAAAGATTTGATATGCAAGGAGGTGAGCATGTAGGACTGGCTGCTGCAAGCCTCCATGTGGCACTTTGGGGTGCATTAGAGAAGGATACCTCTGCTGGACAGACACTGCCCACAAGCATGAGGCTTGGCAAGCAGAGGCATCACCATGCACATAAGGAACAGAGTTCCAGTCTTCAGGCTATCTCCACACCCAGCTGTGGTATTGACCTAGCCAGTGAGTCATGGGAACGCCTAGGACCCTTCTGCACACTTGTACACAGCACCCCAGTGGCAGTGGGCTAGAGGCATACACAGCCTGGGTCTTGACTGTGATGCTGTGTGACCTTCAGTGACCCCCTCGACCTCTCAAAATCTCATTTTCTGTATGTGCCAGATAGAAACTGTAATTCGCACCTATCCCAATTGTTGAGAGCAGTGGTCAAATGAGATAATATATGTAGTGGTGCTCTGGCCCTGGGAGGCTCTACACAGATGAAATATTATTACTCAATAGATATTGTCTATTGATTAATTGATCGGAGAAATCTTTAATAAATCTGCTAGCTGGTAAGCTTACATCTCACTATCCCTTCTATTTTTGCTTCTCTGTCTTCTTCTTTCTCCCTTTCCCTTCCCCTTCCCCACTCTCTGTCCCTCTCTCACACTCACACCTACATTCCACCATCAGCCCTGCCAATTCATATGCTTACTCACTCTTTGCTGAGAAACCCTCATAGTTGTTTTCAAGATTTTAGTCAAGAGGCAGGTTTTCTCTGGGGTTAGTACTAGATACAACTCAGAACTGGATGGTGTCCTTTAGTCCATACCTTGCTTAGTTTCTTGCTGAAAGGATTTTTCTTTAAAAGGACATAGAAAACAAACAGTCAAGAAGTGTTTGTCCCCAGTAGCTTTATTGGAAAGCATTATTGGGCCAAATGAACCGAGCTGAGCATTTGCATTAATTAAATTGACCATAAACCCAGCATAATGTTTCATTTCACCTTTCTCCTGGCATGATGGTACTGGAGTGTTTTGGAACTGAGAGACATACCCGCTGGCAGGGGTGGCTGGAAGATCAGCAACAATCAATGTTTGTAATCAAAGAAGATTAAACTTGGTATTAATTAACAGAAATCTAATGATCAACAACTCATATGGGGCAGAGTGTCTCCAGCCTGAGGTGCATGCACAGAAATGGAGGTAATTAAACACTGGACCCTTCTGGAAAGGGGAAAAAAAACAAACAACTTTTATTATTGTTGAGTGAAAATCTGTGTGTATAACCCAATTCTTTAACCAATGGAGGATCAAAGTAAGTGTTGTAAGCAATCGGGACAGTGTGAAATGCAGTTCTTGACCTGCATTTTCTGGGTGATTCTGGCCCCATAGGAATTTAGAGTAGTATTAAGTGAGGGGGCTTACTCCTGGGTTCAAAGCCTAGCCCTGTCACTAGTTGTATGATCCTGGAAAGTTACCTAACCGCTCTGAGTCTCCATTCCCTCTTTAGGTGATAATAATAATTGTACATATCCCAGAGGGATTTTGTGAGGATTTGGTGATGTTTGAAGTGGTGAAGATAGAAAAGCAGAAGACAACAGGGGAAGAAAAGCAGGATGGTTTCTTGAGCAAATGCACCTTACTGGGCCCCCATCTTTATAGATAGGAATACATTTAAGTCTCAGAACCAACATATGAGGTACACAATAATAAGCCCATCTTCAATGATGAATATGGCAAGGCAATTAGAAAAGAGGAAATACTGAAACTGCATAAACGTCCTAGTGAGGATTTCATGGCTCTCATTTATTGAGAGGACTAACTATGTGGCCTCTAATACGGGCTACTCATTCATTGCGTCCTCCTTTCACCTGCGATCTTCCAAACCTCCCACATACATGAGGAAAAGGAAGCTCAGAGAGGTCAAACATAAGATTCTGTGCTGGAGCTGGACTCCCAGCAAGATGCACCTGGCTCCAGAGCCCAGACTCTGTCCCACTCTGCCTGGTGGTGTCTGGAGGAGGGAGGAGGCGAAACAGAAGTGGCAGTCATCTACTTTCTGTGTCAACCACCTTTGTGACAAAATGAGACAAACTCCTTGTTTGGGAGGTACCTGCCATTTGGTTATGAGGACAGAGTTCATAGGAAATGGAAGAACATGTGTGACCGCTGTCAAGTGTAATCACCAGAGCAGTTCATATGTTGGGCCAATAAAGAATGTGCTTCTCTAGTTCAAGTCCAGGTTGTATGTGCACAGGACAGTGATGCGGGGATCTGCCTTGTCTGCCTTGTGGGTCTGTGGTTCTATGATGGGAAACCCTGGTCCAGGAGATGACAAGTGTCACAGAAACACTCAGCATTTCCAAACAATTTCATTAAAGCCCACAGAATGGTTGAAAAGCACATCCATTATCATCTGGTTGGTGATAGCAGATTCTGAAAACTGCGGTCCAGAGTGGTCCTGAGGGAGGGCTTGGCTTGCAGCTCCCTTCCCATCATCACCTCTCTCCAACAGACCCAGTAAGATGTCTGCGTTTGACCTCTCAGCCTGGCATGGAGACAATTTAGCACCATTGGATAGTCTTGCAACAAAGTAATAATTTAAGAGGAATTACTCCCTAACATTCTCATTGCCAGATAATTCTTTACTAGCGTCTCTGGGTGATTTCCTTCCCAGGGAGCAGCATAATCACTTCGTACTGGCTCACCAAACAGCTGATGGCTCAGTGCATCATTGCCCCCAATCGAATGGATTTAGAGCACCATTGCATTCTGAGATCATTTCTCTCCAAATCTCTCAGAGGTGACCTCTGCTCATCAGGGCCCCAGATACACAAGAGGGCAGAAAACCCAATGCCAGTTCGTGTCTGTGCAGGAAAGGGCGAGTGGCAGGTTATTCAGAGTGCTTCTGTCTGTTTACCAACTCCTCCAGGCTAATTGCTTTATTTCATGGAAAGTTCTCTGTGTCTCATAGCACATGAAGCTGCTTACCAAGCTTGATTAGTTTCAAAAGAAGGACAGCTTTTGAAATCCAGACTAAGTGTGTCATGCAGACACACAAATGTGTGTGGGTTCCTAGCCAAGACAAAATGTGTTTACTTTAGCTTCTAGAATAAAAAATACAAACAGAAACCAACTCTGCATTCTCCCACCTCCTTCTTAATATTTCTTGCTAGTCATGATAATAGCATTGTATTTGAAGCTGCTGCTGGGACCGTTTTTCAAAGTGAAGCCATTAACATTCTGCTCTTCTAGAATGAAGGGAGTGGGCAAAGGAGAAGCTTGATAAAGGACCATCTTCCCTGTTCTGGTTTTTCTCACACAAGTATTCATAAAAATCTGTGGAATGATGGGGGAAAAGAAAACTCAAGACTTTTTTGAACAAGTTAGATCTAGGTTCACATCCCAAATTTTCCAAGACTAGCTGAGTGTCCTAGGCAAATTACTTAATGTTCCTGGCCTCAGTTTCTTCCCCTCTGATAGGAGACACAGAACAACAACTTAATCATAGTGCATAAGACATGAAAATTAAGGTCAGCAACTAATTCCTCATGAACGAAGTATGAAAAGAAATAAGATCCTATATAGAAAGGGGTATTCACAATGTCTAGAACATAATAGTCAATCAGTGAGATTATAAAAATTAGAAAGGCTGATTATTTAAATTGAATGTTTTGTATTTTACATCTCATCATATTGATCACTACATGGGAAAATCGTCAAGTGTTTAAGGAAGGTTGGCAATATCCTTTTCAGTCTTGGTTCAGTCTTGAAAACCTCAAAGGAAATAGCACTCATACACATGGACCCAATCTTTGGAGGTTCAGACCCCCACCCCCAGGTCCTCCTTGGCTCTCTCGTTCCCTGTCATTTGTAATATAGTCAGATGAAGACCCAGGATGTGGGGGAGGATGATCTCACAGTTTAAAGGCAAAATTCCTAAAGAATGACATTGCCTTTGACATCAGACTCATCATCTTTGAATTCTTGTTGGTTGAAAAGTATACTTCATTCCCTCTTTTTCTTAAAAGTACTGATCACCCATGGGGTGCCTGGGTGGCTCAGTGGGTTCGCTGTCTAGATCTTAATTCAGCTCAGGTCATGATCTCAGGGTTGTGAGATCAAACCCCTTGTTTGTGGGGCTCTGTGCTCAGTGCAGAATCTGCTTAAGATTCCCTCCTCCCTCTGCCTCTCCCCCCAAACTCGCATACACGTGTAGGCTCTCTGCAAACAAAAAAAGCAAAAAAAAAAAAAAAAAAAAAGAAACAAAAAAGCCATAACAATATGCTGGTCACCCAAGATACTAAAAATACTTGACTTGTGGTAATTGAGTTACTCTGCAGCTCAGTGTTATGGAGGATGAAACTAAAACCTCATAGTTATATGTGGCCTTAGCATGACTCCGAAATTTGTAATTTTTTTTCTATGTCACATATGGGTCAGGTTAATTATATTAAAGTGCAGAGGAAAACTCTATACAAAGTGTTGTGAGACAGTCAGTGAGCTGCCCTATCAGAGCCCTGGGGCCTCATATCGTGTTGGTGCCTAATGGATGCTTGCTTCTGGTTTCCTCTCCCCACCCCCAGCCAGAAAGCCCACCAGACCAGTCCCTTGAGGTAACTTACCCTATTGACTCATGGTTTGGATGTCAGAGCATCAGAGAAGACTTCCATTAGTTTCCATACTACTGGCTATGTAACTGCACAAAAGTGCTTTGTAGTTGATCAGTTCACATCACCAGGAAAGGCATCCTTACCCACCTCTTCCTGTCAGCATGTGTGACTCTTTGCAGGTCTGGATTAACTCCAAAAGGAGACAGGACTGGAGCAGCTCACAAAACCTCAGAGGATGTTCAGTAGTTGAAATTACTTGGGGGAAGCAGCAGAACCATGAGCCACAGGGAGTTGCTACAATGTGGGACAGAAGGCTTAGAAAGGGAGGTTGATGTGGGCTGTGACCGTTCAGGGAGGGTTTCCAGGTGAAATGGGTTCACATTTGGTCAGGTTGGATTTGGAGAGGCCAAGGAGGATGGAATCAGGGAGGGAAGTGGTACAAGAGCAAAGACACAGAGGCAATGGCTAGCTAGCACTGAGGGCCGAGAGACTAGAGACAAGGGAGGCCTGATTGCCTGGGCCTGATGGGGCTTGAGTAGAGTGGATGTAATCTGGAGACTTGCCTTCCATATTCCTCCCAGAGAACAAAGGATGCACCTTTCCTTTCCCACCCAAAGTAGCTCCAAAGATGTGGGAACTGTGGGGAATGTCCCAAGTGTAAGCAGAAAGAGTCAGGGGTCCCCAGAAAAAGGAAAGATGACACAGAGCTTTTGGACACAAGAGAAGTCATTTCTGGCTCCCAGTTATCTTCCATGATCTGTGCTCTACTGGCTCTACTCACCCAAGCACACTTCCTGGGAGGTGTCAGATTAGCAAGAAAAGCAAAAAAACTTAGTAGTTAAGGATTTTAAGGGGACAAGGGAATACAAAAGCAACCAGGCATGGAAATAGCCATATCTTATCAGAGACAATAAATCTGTGGTAAAAACTCCCAGTGCTATTTCAAAATTAAATAAGGTGCTGCATTCTTTTCCAAAGATCCATCCAGTCTACCCTCCCCCTTGCCCAGGATACCTCTGTTCTTTAGAATACTAACACCTCCACCAACAGAGGAAGCAAACCTCATTTACATAATAGACTATGTACTTAAGGGCATATGCTTCCTTAAAGCACAGGCAGGACCTTCTGTCTGCCTCTGCTATATGGAGACAAAGCTCCCCTTTCTGAATATTCATCCTAACCCTAAATAAAAAGAACCCACTCATACCTACCTGCTTGGGGGAAATGTGACTTTGGAAGTTATTCCCTGTGATCTCTCTCTCTCTCTCTTTTTTTTTTTTTAATTTGTTTTCAGCATAACAGTATTCATTATTTTTGCACCTCACCCAGTGCTCCATGCAATCCATGCCCTAACACCCACCATCTGGTACCCCGCCCCCCCCCCACCCCCCGCTCCTTCAAAACCCTCAGATTGTTTTTCAGAGTCCATAGTCTCTCATGGTTCACCTCCCCTTCCAATTTACCCCAACTCCCTTCTCCTGTCTAACTCCCCATGTCCTCCATGCTATTTGTTATGCTCCACAAATAATTGAAACCATATGATAATTGACTCTCTCTGCTTGACTTATTTCACTCAGCATAATCTCTTTCAGTCCCGTCCATGTTGCTACAAAAGTTGGGTATTCGTCCTTTCTGATAGAGGCATAATACTCCATAGTGTATATGGACCACATCTTCCTTATCCATTCGTCCATTGAAGGGCATCTTGGTTCTTTCCACAGTTTGGTGACCGTGGCCATTGCTGCTATAAACATTGGGGTACAGGTGGCCCTTCTTTTCACTACATCTGTATCTTTGGGGTAAATACCCAGTAGTACAATTGCAGGGTCATAGAGAAGCTCTGTTTTTAATTTCTTAAGAAATCTCCACACTGTTCTCCAAAGTGGCTGCACCAACTTGCATTCCCACCAACAGTGTAAGAGGGTTCCCCTTTCTCCACATCCCCTCCAACACACGTTGTTTCCGGTCTTGCTAATTTTGGCCATTCTGGCCAGCTTTTGCTTTGTTTTCAGCCAGCCTCGTGCTCCCTCATCAATTCTAACTGGTATAAAGTGGTATCTCAATGTGGTTTTAATTTGAATCTCCCTGATGGCTGGTGATGATGAACATTTTTTCATGTGTCTGATAGCCATTTGCATGTCTTCATTGGAGAAGTGTCTGTTCATATCTTCTGCCCATTTTTTGATATGATTGTCTGTTTTGTGTGTGTTGAGTTTGAGGAGTTCTTTATAGATCCTGGATATCAACCTTTTGTCTGTACTGTCATTTGAAAATATCTTCTCCCATTCCATGGGTTTCCTCTTTGTTTTCTTGACTGTTTCCTTTGCTGTGCGGAAGCTTTTGATTTTGATGAAGTCCCAAAAGTTTATTTTTGCTTTTGTTTCCTTTGCCTTTGGAGACATATCTTGAAAGAAGTTGCTGTGGCTGATATCGAAGAGATTACTGCCTATGTTCTCCTCTAGGATTCTGATGGATTCCTGTCTCACGTTGAGGTCTTTTATTCATTTCGAGTTTATCTTTGTGTACGGTGTAAGAGACTGGTCGAGTTTCATTCTTCTACATATAGTTGTCCAGTTTTCCCAGCACCATTTATTGAAGAGACTGTCTTTTTTCCACTGTATATTTTTTCCTGTTTTGTCGAAGATTATTTGCCCATAGAGTTGAGGGTCCATATCTGGGCTCTCTATTCTGTTCCACTGGTCTATGTGTCTGTTTTTATGCCAGTACCATGCTGTCTTGGTGATCACAGCTTTGATCTCTTTATTTGTTGCAAATTAAAATTCTTTTATGTGACAACCCTACTACCTTAACTTACAAGGAGCGAATTCACATTAGTTCAGTTACATGAGGTGGCTTTTAGCTCTGGTGTCTGGAGAGTAAGCCAGCTGAGGGCAGGCACCATAATCATTTAGTGGGATGTTCATTCCCTCAGCAAGTCCACTGTGAGGTCCCTGCGAGTCTCCTGACTTCCAGGAGGCTGTCTTTCCTGTGTGGTTTTAATACCATGCCCTGCCACCCCTTTGCCCACACTCTCAGCCACTATGAGAAGGGGTCTAGAGTGGAGGCAAGAGCAAGGAGGGCAGGGGGAGGGAACCGCTATGCAGCTGGGGGCTCTGTCAGTCTTTTTTCCCTCCGACACAAGGACTGCAGGCTAGGGGTGACCCCAGCAAGCTCAGGTATGACAGTGGAGAACCAACAAACAGTGCAATAATGCACAGGTTACCACTGTGGGCATCTGGGCGCGAACCCCTGGGGACCTTCTGAGATGTAATTAGAATTGTCGGCCATCCCAGTCTGTACAGACTGACCCAGCATTAGCCCTGAAGTCCCACATGCCCGGAATCCCCTCAGCCCCCTGCATTTGAGGATGGTCACTGGTATCATGTAGAATGGGCACCAAACAATGGGGACATTGGAGTGTCTGATGACAAATGTCCCTCCTTGGTTGAGTGTTGCCTCCCAGAGTGGGATCTCCTGGGACGCTGAGCAAGGGGGCCTGCATAAGCAGCTGAGCAAAAGCAGCTGAGTCAGCAAAAGCAGCTGAGCGAATGACTCCAGCGCAGGGAAAGCCTTTGGGCAGGGAAGCCTGGAGGTGCAGGCCATTGAGGTAAGAAGCTATCTGCTTACACATAGCAGTGCCTGGAGCTGCAGGTGAACTGCACGTGGGCCACAGGGATATGGGTAGAAGCAGTGTTAAGGTCAGCTTCCAGTAGGTGGTATCTAGGTCTCTGTTCCTGTAAAACCACTGCATTGTTCTGGAATTCTCCTAGGCAGGGATGAGGAAGTAAGTTCCTTTCCCCAAGGTCACAGACTTTGTTTCCTCCATGAGGTACATCCAGCCTCAAAGTCTGCGCTCCTTGCCTTTCACGGGAGGCCTCCAGTTGTCTGTTTTTCCTCCAGCCATCTCCAATTACTTGGAGGCCAAGACAGATTCCTTATGAATAGTTCTGCAGATACCGCTGCAAAGAGAGACCATTGAGAAGCATCCTAGAATTTAGTTCATAATAGCTCACCTTGAAAAATAACAAGGTTAAGGGGAAAGAATGTTCTATTCAATTCTGTTATAATTAAGAGAACTTTTCTGCTTTGCATGCTGCATAATTGAATTATACCACCGATTAATTTTTAAAATAATTATTTGTAGATTTGTTTCCGCTACTGGTGTGCTTTTTTTTTTTTTTTTTTTTTTAAATAATACACTTTGCCACTTAATAAAGCAGATAGATGCTGGGGGAGAGACAGTGGAGGAGATATTGTTTGTGCCCAATGGTTCCATCATTACTATTGATTGCACAGTCTTATTATTCACCTCGAAGACACTGCAATTAATAGAAATGGAAATGAAGAAATATCTGTGTTCCGTGAGGCTTTATTGAGGAGGAAATAAACAATACATGTAGACAAGTAATAATTCTTTGTTGACCATGACAGTAGAGCTCTCAAGGCAGGATTAAGCAAGCAGTCGAGGCTCTCCCTGCGGGGTGCTAGGTGCCAGCCCCTTGTGTAGGCCAGCGAACAAGTCCGAGGCCCACCCTGCGGCACACCCAGCCCTGCTGACCTGTCTGCATTCTGCTGAATAAGGTGGCAGGTGTTATCAGGGCATCGCGTTTCCCTGACCTCCTCCATATTCAAGACTGAGGACTCTAAATTGAATTATGTCAAGTCACTCTCCAGATCTCTGGATGGTTGGGGCCTGAATCATAAGGTGAGCTAGTGGGAGTGGACCCTGGTGCTCACAGGTGTTATTCTCATGGGGTGTGGTCCCCACAGCCCACTTGCTGCTTCTTCCCTGCCTTCCTTCCTAGCCCTGCCTGCTGTCATGCTCTTGTGCCCCAGACTACTCAGTTGCCCTCACCACCCCGACCCCCTTCTCTCGGGCAGCCTCATTTTCTGTAAAGCCCTACCTCTCTTCCTTCTCAGGTCAACGTCTGCTCATGCTTTAGGACTTGGCCAGCTGTCTCCTACCCTCAGGCAGCCTCCTATCCTGATTCAGAATACTTGGTCGTGTGCTGGCCAGACCCCAAATTCTGCAGGAATGGGCACTGTGCTTCTTTATTTCTATCCCAGGCCCAGCAGAGAGTGTGGCACAGAGTCTTGCCAGGAAGTGTCTGCTACTCAAGTGAACTTATCTTTGCACATTGACAATGAGCGATTTGCCCATGCCCCCAGAGGTTTTTTTTTTTTTTTTTTTAAATAAATGAGGTATAATTTATATATAGTAAAGTTCCATAATCTTACAGGTATTAAAGGGTTATTTATAGATATATAGGAGCATGTAGCTATGGTACAGATAAAGTTATGGAACATTGCAAAGCCCCCCCTTTGCTCCTTCCAGCCTTCTTGCCTCCCACTGCAGGGTAACCTATCTTCTTGATTATAACCAGTCAATCACGATTGATCAACCTTGTCTTTTGAAAGCCTTCATATACATAGAATCATACAGCTGGGACATTTGTGTCTCACATATTTCTCTCCACATGGTATCTTTGGGGTTTATCCCAGTGGCATTTTATGCACGCTGAGCTCTTTCCCCGGGGGTCTTCCCTATTCAGATGCCTACTGGGGAGCCCTGACTGGGGAAAGACAGAGCCAAGCCCAGGGCTGCAGACAGAGCTCCCACCAGCAACTGTAGGCTCAATGTCAGAGCTCAGGCACTCAGATGGCAGTCAGGCGGCCTCTGGGTGACCAGGCTTGAGTATAGAAGCTGAAGTTCTTTGAAAGAAAGCAGCCAGAGTGTCATCCCAGGAGATGAGCAAGTAATACATGGAAAAGGAAGACCCTATCAGTGATAGATAAGGGCAGATGGCTGTCCTCTCTGGAAACCCCTGATTTGTTCTGCCAAGGCACCACCTCCGAGGTGACCTGCCTTCTTGCTCACTGTAGCAAGGCAGCTGTCTCTGCTTAGGCCCTAATTCAGTGAGTTCAGGCAATCCAGTGACATCTGCTTAATTGCGGTGGACGTGAGCCTCAAGGCGAGTGGCCTGCTTTATTTGTCCCCAGTGCCCAGCAGATGCCTGGTGCATAGAATGTGCTCAGTAAAATAGCTGTCCAGTGAACAAGGGAGGGGGGAGAATGAACAAATTTTCCCATCTTTTATTCCTTCAAATACCTATAAGATGATGATCAAGCCTTCTTCCTCACTCTGCCCTAAGGAAGCTCTGCCCCTCAGTGCTCTCTTGGTCTGCCCCAGAGGTGAGCACAATAGGCCTTCACCTGGCAGTTAACCCAGCCCCCAGGTTGGAGCACTCTCCTGTCAGGCCCCAAACAGTCTGTTCTTTCCCAGAGCCGCACCCTACTTTGCTCGCCTCTGTGAGTACAGCCCTCACACGGGGCCTGGGCCAGAGAAGGGAGTTTGCTGAATTGTGCAGGCATCAAACCACAATATTCATGTCCTCTCTTAAATAAAGAAAAGTTTTGGCAACAGAGAAGAAATGTCCAAAGTAGATTACATCCTGAGATACCAGACTCTTACTTAATTATGTGTGTGTAAACAGAAGTAAATATTACCATTTCAGTGTCCAGATCTCCTCTGTTCCTCTGCCCACCAATGACCCCTGGCTCTGTCCTGTTAGATCCCATGCCCTCTTGGCACAGACTCATGGCAATGGGTAAGTGAGGGAAATGGAGGGGAAGAACGTCAGGCTGGATTATTTTCATTGAAAAAGGCATAACGCTTCTGGTGGGAGAGGGTAGCTATGGAGCTATGTGGAAGGTACAAGGAGAGAGGATGGTGTGAGGCAAGGAGAGCCGGTTTAAGGAGAATTTTGAGCTAGCTACTTGAGGACAGAAACAGAGAAGCAGCTGCCATGCCTGTGAGGGACTGAAAGAGAAAGAGAGTGTGCAGGAGGTTTTGCTATGCGTAATGAATGAAATCTCCCCAGATTCTGAGACAGCTCCGTAGACGCTTGCGTCTCCGCTCCTCATAGTGTTGAATATTGAACTGGAGAGTCTCCAGAGTGCCATGCCAAACCCACAGCCGGGGCAAGCCAGCTTCCTGCACACTTGGCATGCAATGACCCCGGAGCTTGTAGGGAGGCTCACGGGGCCCTGGGGCAGAAAGGCCAGGCCTGCGACAAGGGAACTTGAGAATTGGTACCAATGACCCAGCAAGTCTGGGGACAGCCCTAGCCTTTGTACAGTGAGGACTTTGGTACAGTCAGCTTGATCTGGGATGGTAAATAACTCACATTCATCCAAAAGCCAATTCTGATGTATTGGCAGAGACTTTCTAGGACCAAGATGGATTCTGAGTCAGGATGGAGGTTCAGTAAAAAAAGTGACATGATTGGCATAATTGACCAGCAGTGTCTTTCCCACACACCGTGGAGAGCACAGTGGCTGTGGTTTAGAGTCTCCCTAAAGCTCCTTTCAAGGTTCATGGTCAAAGTGTGAGTGTGAGACTGTAAGCGTCCATGTGTAGGGCAGAGAGCCTCATGGGAGGTAGGTAGCATCATGAAATAGTTAAAATCCCACTCAAAGAGTACTTCCTCGAGGGTAGGAAGTCTGTAAAATGCGCTTGAGTGAGTTCTTATGTAAATGCATATGAGTGCCTCAATTACTGGGATGTAATATGAACAGATTCTTTTTATTTTAACAAATATTTATTGCCCATAATGCTGGAGGCATAGGAACAGCTGCCAGGAAGGAGAATGCTCCTGTCCTCAGTGAGCTCAGGGACTTTGAGAAACTTTCAGAAATGAAACAAAACAAAACAAAACAAGAAAACAAAGCAAAACAAAACAAAACAGAAAAACAACTAAAACAAAACAAAACTCCCCAACAAGCTCCTCCTTATCCCCATCAGCCTCGGGGCCACGGTGCCTGAGAAAGTGTATGTTGGTGAGCTTCTTGCTTCAAGTAGAGCAGGGTACAGAGCTGTGTAATCCCCATTATTTTGCCCACATCTCTCAATCCAGAAACACTGGGGGGCTGGGACATTTCCAGCCGCCTCATTAAGTTACTCTGAGAGAGGCTCCCAGGCTCCATTCACAGGCCACTCATTGAGATTTTCTGGAACAAATGTCTTTGATTTAAAAAGCTTTGTAGCCTGATTCCTCAACCCACCGCTGATTAGAAATGGCAGATTTTGAAATGGGGGGTAGAGGTGGTGAATCCTAGAGGGAGCCATCTGATGGAGATTAGAAAAGACCCCATCAAAGCCACAGTGAGAGATGAGCCTGAAACACAGGGAGGAAAGCAGGCACAAAACCAATTAAAGCCCTGCCCACTCCTCTCAACCGCTGACCCTCCAGGTGCAAGCTGCTTGGTCCAGCGAGAACAGGCATAGGGACAGGGATGCTTCCTGGAGGGGGAGGGCAGTTGGCCGTGTGCATCCCACAGAAACAAAGCCCATCCGTGGGGTTCTCTCAAACACCGAGCAGCCTGGCCAGACGGCAGATATCCTGCTTGCCAAAGGATGGTGAGGATGCACAGTTGAACTACGTCCTCCTCACATACTCCCTCAAACGTCACAAACAGCAGCCACACCCTGATGCTGTGGTTATAGACCGGTGGGCAGTGGTTGCGGTGAGTCTGGAGAGGCTGGGGGACAGGAGCCGGAGAGCATGAGGTGCCCACAGAACCGCAGCTTATGGGAGAGAAGGCCAGGTGAGCCTGGACTGCTTGAGTCTCTGAGAAGCTGGAGATTGGGGCTGCCTGGGAAGTCTCCCAAGTATAAAATAAGGACAACAAATTCAATTTTTTAGAACACTTTATAGACCAGAGAAACTTATCTATTACGTTTTGGAGGAGAGGGCCCCAAAGTTCCTTCCTTTCTTCCCTTCCCCCGTGTGTGATCTCTATTATTATTACTCTGTGGACACAAAGGAAGCTACCTTACAGAGTGGTGTGGTCACTTGCAAAGTTCCCGGAGCTGGGTGGTCAGAGGAACTGAGTTTTGCAACAAGGTCGGAGTTCAAGGTCAGAGTTCAGTTTCTTTGGTTCACACTGTCTTATGGTGTGCGTATTACTTTAGAATTTTGAGCTTGCCCACTTTTACCATTTGCAACCCATCCTAGCAAAGCTGAACAAGTCTCAGAACTTGTTTCCAGAGGGAAGTTGATGACTACCTCTCAAAATGGCTTTCTCTCCTAAAATTGAGCTGTCATCTACCCCCAAAATGATATGCAGAGGTATATAGCGAAGCTGGGAATGAGGTACAATTTATAGAGATTGTCATGGTGTTTAGATCTCATATTTTCCTACTGTAACCAAAAGTTTACCTCTTTGTTCTTTAGGTAGGCAGGTAGGTAAGTAGTTAGGTGGCTGCGTGGATGGATGGATGAATAGATAGGTAACTAGACAGATGGATGGATCAGATAGATTTCATAATACAGAATGTCCTAAAGACTAATACAGCAAAGCATTGTCTTCCCATTCCCCAGCTTAAAAAAATAGAGCATCACCATCTCCAGTGAGCCTGTGAGGTGTATGGGGCTGACTGCATTGCTCTTATTTTTTGGAGGAGGAGGAGGACTTCAAAAGGGATTAGGAGATGGGCACGAGTCCCCCAGATGGTGATAGAGCCAGACTTGCACCCTGGGCCTCCTCTGCCTGGCTCTGGGGCACACGCCCCTCCCAGGCACCACACTATCTCCTCCTGGCACTGGGCCACTCAGTTAGAGGCAAAGACAGATGAGTCCAAACAGAGAAGTCGTTCCTCCTCAGACTGAAAATAATAAGGCTCAGTTGACATTTGTTTTTCCAATTTATTTATGCATTCTTTTTCCCTTTTAACTTCTCTCATTAATTGATAATGTTCCCTCCCAATCAGTGTCTTTGATTGTTTCTCCCTTTAAAGCTTTGGGCTGAGAGTGGGTGGGTGGCATTTAAGTTATGACTTGTTTAGAAAATTGATATTGGCATTTTCTGCATGACTTGCCTTTCTTCAGCGAGTTACTTTGCTCCAGTTCTCTGTTAGAAGCTCCAGCTGTAAAGGAGATACAGGCTAATTAAGAACTGGGAGCTGGTAAATTTCACCTTGGGCAGCCAGTATGTGCTTTTGGCAGGAATTGCCGCAAATATTGATCAAATAAAATTGTCATCCGAAAGGACATCTCCTTTTTCTTTTTTTAATTTTTTTTAAGAGAAAGCAGCAAAATATTGTTATTGAAATGAAACCTTTACTTCAAAGAGGCAGTAATGACATCGAAAACCAGGTAGGTTTTTGTCCAAATGAAGAATTATATATATTTTTACATATATAAATGATATTACCTTTTTTTAATGAAAGAACAAATTGAACCTCCCATTTATTGCTGAGCTTAAAAGCTCCAGACTAGACCCACCATAGTTACTCAATAAACGCTTGTCAGATTGAGCTGAATTGAAGAGTTGTCAAGATACCATTGTCCTTAATCAGTCTTTAAGGTAAAATAACCAATTATAGGGCTGTTCCACATATATAATATTGATGGAGTCCTAAAGAAAATGTAAGAGTAATTTTTTTTTTCAAAGAAAATGACGTTATTCACAATCCACAGGGGATTGTGGGAATCTGAGTTCTCAAATCAAGGCTGTGTGCTGCATTGTGAATTTCCTAGCTTAAGAGCCACTCTGTCCAGATGTGCCCTGCCATGGGGCCTGTTACCTGTGGAAAGAAAAGCTCAAGCAGCACAAATCTTCTCTCAAAGTTGATGTAAACCTCTGTCCAAAACTGCCCATTCTGAAGGCTTTCCTTTCCCTCATTTTTTTTTTAAGATTTTATTTATTTATTTAATAGATAGAGATCACAAGTAGGCAGAGAGGCAGGCAGAGAGATAGAGGAAGGGAAGCAGGCTCCCCCAATGCGGGGCTCAATCCCAAGACCCTGGGATCATGACTTGAGCCGAAGGCAGAGGCTTTAACCCACTGAGACACCCAGGCGCCCCCTTTCCCATCATTTTTGAGTCACATTGTTTGATGTTACGACTCTCTGTCAACAGCCTGTGTTTACTGGGCTGGCAGCAGAACCTCTGCCCTTGTGGCCTACCCAGCCTGACACCGGGACAGGGGGCTGGTAGGAGCTGGGGCCAGAGACAGGGCTAGAGTCAGGATGGGCTCTATCCTGCCACTCCCACCTCCCACACCTGCACCAGGAAACTTGAACCTGAGACAAAGGCTGGCATGAGTCCAGGGGCCAAGACTGGGGCACTGGGCATGGTACAGGAGGGTGGGAAGAAAAGCCCATGCAAAGCAATGAGCCCCAGTTGGTCACCACTGTGAGGAGCCCTGGAGAATAAGAACTGTCTCGGAGAGCTTTCTGTGATGTGGAGAACTCTGTGTTTCCCAGTACTGCATTCACTAGCCGCATGTGGGTGACTGAAATGTGACTCGTGAGACGGAGGACTGAATTTTTTACTTATTTCTTTTTAAGTAATTTTTATTATGGATTATGCATAGACTGCAATTTCAAGTTGCAGGTCGAAGAGGTGGAAAGCTTTTCATTTATTCACTATCTTTGTCCCCTGTCGCCCCAGGGGGCGTTACTCCCCACAGTCCCATTAGGCTTTGTGGGTGCAGGCAGTTTCTACAGGCACCATCCCAACTTCCTAGGCCACTGCTGCATCAGATTAGCTACAGAGGCAAAGCAGGTGCTCTTGGGGGTGTAACAGAGGCAGGAGCTGGCGAGATACTGGTGTGTGAGGCTGTTTGCAACAGACATGGTTCTCCAAGCTGAGTGGGCACCAGAAGCTCCTGGACAGCTTGTTAAAACACAGATTGCTGATGGCCAGCCCTAGGGCTTATGACGTGCCCTGTGCACCCCATGCATCCGATGGTCAGGACACCCCTGATGCTGGTCACATAATCACATCTCTAGAGTTCTTGGCCGAATGGAAAATGTGGAGCAGAGGACACGAGTTAGAGCTCAGGTGACCAACCATCCCGGTTTGCCTAGGACTGTGGGCAGGGGTTGCCCTGAAACATGAGACTTTCAAGGGTCAAAACCAGCACAGTCCTGAAATAATGGGGACAAGTCAATCTGATCACCCTTGCTGGAGGTGTCTTAGCACACCACCACGTGTGCCTCAGCGACTTCACCTGCTAAATGGGAAGTTTAGACACAGTCCTTCTCGCCTCTCAGGGTATTTGTGGAGAATCAGGGTGATGGGATAATGCCTGAGAAATTTTAGTGTCGGGCTTTAAAGTGAGATCCTTCTCCAAAAGCAGAGGGTCTAAATGGTCTCTTGGAGCTAGAGATCCCTAACCTTTGAAGAGCATCCAGACCTGCAGCCCCAGTGAAGACATCAGCCTCACTGTTCAGGTCCTGATTGTAACAGAGATGATGTTGGCAGTCTGCAGAATGAAGAGTAGGGCAAGCTGCCACAGGGCCTTGGATTCATACCTGGCTGTGGGTTTTGTTGTTAGCTGTTTCATTTTCAAGGAGAGCTGGGGAGACTCTTTGGACCATTTCTGCTTCACAAATCAAATAAATATTTATTGATATTTTTGGAAAAATGTTCAAGTCTTCTGCCCATTTTTTGTTTTTAGGTGTTGAGTTTGATAAGTGCTTTACAGATTTTGGATACTAGCCCTTTATCGGATAGGTCACTTACAAATAACCTCTCCAATTCCCTAGCTTGCCTTTTAGTTTGGTTGATTGTTTCCTTTGCTGTGCAAAAGCTTTTTATCTTGAAGTCTCAATAGTTCATTTGTGCTTTTGTTTCCCTTGCCTTTGGAGATGGTCTAGCAAGAAGTTACTGTGGCCAAGGCCAAAGAGGTTTCTAGTGAGCCCGGTGATGGGTATTAAGGAGGGCATGGATTGCATGGAGCACTGGGTGTTATATGCAAACAATGAATCATGGAACACTACATCAAAAACTGATGATATACTGTATGCTGATTAAGATAACATAATAATATAAAAAAAAGGATTCTGCCTGTGTTCTCCTTTAGGATTTTGATGGTTTCCTGTCTCACATTTAGGTCTTTCATCCATTTTGAGTCTATATTTGTGGTTGGTGTAAGGAAATGGTCCAGTTTCATTCTTCTGCATGTGGCTGTCCAATTTTCCCAACACCATTTGTTAAAGAGACTGTCTTTTATCCATTGGGTATTTTTTCCTGCTTTCTTGAAGATTAGTTGACCATAGACTTGTAGGTCTACTTCTGTGTACTCTATTGTGTTCCATTGATATCTCCCAGCATGGCTAACACTAACAACATGAGAAACAACAGATGTTGGTGAGGATGAGGAGAAAGGGGCATTCTCTTGTATTATTAGTGGGAATGCAAACTGATGCAGCCATTCTGGAGAACAGTATGGAGATTCATCAAAATGTTAAAAATAGAACTACCCTATGATCCAGCAACTGTACTACTAGGAATTTACCCAAAGGATACAAAAGTATAGATTTAAAGGGATACATGCCCTCTATGTTTATTACAGCATTATCAACAAAAGCCAAACTGGAGAAAGCCCAATGTCCACTGGCTAATGAATGAATAGAGAATAAGTGGTGTGTGTGTGTGTGTGTGTGTGTGTGTGTGTGTGTATGATGGAATATTACTCAGACATCAAAAAGAATGAAGTCTTCCCATTTGCAATGGCATGAATGGAGCTAGAGTGTATTATGGTAACTGAAATAAGTTAGAGAAAGACAAATACCATATGATCTTACTCAAATGTGGAATTTAAGAAAGAAAACAGATGAACATATGGGAAGGGGGAAATGAAAAAAAAGGAGAGAGGTAAACAAGGCATGAGAGACTCTTAACAATAGAGAACAAACTGAGGGTGTTGGGGGAATGTGGGTGGGGGCATGGGGTAAGTGGAGGATGGGAATTAAGGAGGGCACTTGTGATGATGAGCATTGAGTGTTGTATGTAAGTGATGAATCACTGAATTCTACTCCAGAAACTAATATTACACTGTATGCTATCTAAAATTTAAATAAATAAGGTAAAAATAAAACTTGAAAACCATTAAAAATAAATAAAAAATGAATATTTATTGATTATCTTCTCTGTTCAGCCCTGTATACATAGGAGCAAACAGGAGGTATGTAGATCTTGTTCCTTGCTCCAGTGATGTCCCTGATGAATTAAAGGAAAAGAACGATTTGACAAGGCACGTCCCCAGTTCCCCACTGCAGCCAGGCAGAACTATACGTGGCCTCTTCTTCTCTCTCTATTTTCTGTCTACCCATAGGCATGAGAGTGTGCCTGGCTGCCTGCCCACCCAGCCTTAATCTGTGAGCACCCTGAGAGCAGGGACCACGTCTTGCCTCTCTTCCTATTATTCCCACACGTAGCTCTGAACCTGGTGTGGAGCTGCCAACTGGGGATTGTTTGCTGAAGGGGAAGGGGGGCCTGCTTGGTTGTGCATGTTGACTTGTGAGACATACATGCAGAGACGGGGCTGAAGGGCAACTGGAGAAGCAGCAGGGCCTGAAGACAGTAAGGCGGGGGCTAGGCTGTCTGGATGCACTGGCTTTTTACAGGCAAAGAGGTAAGAGACCATGTACCTGGCCATGGACCAGAAATAGCCAAGGCTCAGATGCTGAAGAGATCCCAGAAAGTGTTGGTGAGAGGGAGCCCAGCCTGGCTGGAATGAGGAATCAGACTGGTCAATAGAAGGAAAAGAGACTGGCTCAGTCTGAAGACCAGAATGAATGAGGGGCCTCCATAGCCCAGCTGAGGACGAGGCATCATGCATCAGAGAAGAGCACAACAGTAAGCAGAGGTTTCTGAGGTTGAGAGAGGACAAGATCTTTCAGGCTTCCAGGATGTTGTATGATATGTTAAGGGATGTCTGAACAGCTTAAAAAGTACAGTTAGTAAAATATGACTGAGCAACCCAAAGCAGTGAATTATTATATAAAAACACCATGGATGAATCTCAAAACCATTCTGCTATGTGAAAGAATTTAGGCCAAACAGACAAACTAAAGGACACCCTGTGTGATTCCATTTATATACAGTTCTAAAAAATGAAAACTAATCTCTGAAGACAGAATGCAGATCAGTGATTGCCTGCAGAAGGTAACAGAGGGAGAAGTGGATTGTGAAGGGACTTTGCAGAAATATTTGGGGGTGATAAAAATTTTGTGGTTTCAACTACTATAGTAATGGTTTTATGATATATACATCTGTCCACACTGGTCAACACGAACACTTCAATGTGTGCAGTTTCTACATTAGTAGAAGTTGAAAAACAGTTTACTTTTTTTTTTTTTTTAAGATTTTATTTATTTATTTGACAGTGTAAGAGCACACAAGCAGGGGAGCAGCAGAGGGAGAGGGAGAAGCAGACTCCCGACTGAGCAGGGAGCCCGACGCAGGGCTTGATCCCAGGACCCGGAGATCATGACCTGAGCTGCAAGCAGATATTTAACCGACTGAGCCACCCAGGTGCCCCAAAATTTACGTTCTTAAGAAAAAGGCAAAACTTTATATATCAGTTCATGTAATTCTCTCAAGCAGCCAAGAATATAAATATTAAATTCCCATTTTACAAACTCTGAACTGAAGCTCAGAGATGTCCAGTGACTTACCCAGGGTCACACAGCTTGGGAGTGATGGATGGAGCCAGAATTCAAACACAGGTCTGTCCAGTCTCCAAATCAGTGTGTCCTTTACTGTATCAGTGCCTCTCAAACTTGAATCTCCTTCTGAGAGCATGTTCCAGTGCTCTGGAGGAGAGATGGATGAACTGATGAGCCACAAAGGACTTTCAAAACCTCAGGGATTCCCTGTCATCTTCCCAAAGGGGTTTAAATTAGGAGAGAGTTCTACCTTATGATTATCAGGGTGATTCTGGCTCAGATTTGTAACCCAGCCAGATTATCTTTAATCATGTCCTCTTCTCAATAGACAAAGCATAACCTTAATTTGGAAAGCAATTGGCACTTATTTGTGGAACATAAGGAATAGCATGGAGGACATTAGGAGAAGGAAGGGAAAAATGAAGCGGGTGGGGGAAGTCAGAGGGGGAAATGAACCATGAGAGACTATGGACTCTGGGAAACAAATTGAGGGTTTTGGCGGGGGGGGGGGGGGGAGGAGGGCCGGGGGGATGGGTGAGCCCAGTGATGGGTATTAAGGAGGGCACATATTGCATGGAGCACTGGGTGTTATACGCAAACAATAAATCATGGAACACTACATCAAAAAGTAATGATATACTGTATGGTGACTAACATAGCATAATAATAAAAAGTATAAAAAATGCAATAAAATATTGGGGACTTAAAAAATAAAAAATAAAAGTTTAAGTGCTTTCAAATAAAAGAAACAAACAAAAAGCCGTCAGCAGCATAGGAAATAAGAGGGTCGGAGATGGATGTAGACAACTCATATGTATCTCATCAGATATATACATGTCATAATGTTTGCATGTTAAATCATTAACATCAGATAAACAAAAATAGAAGTATACATTAGAGGAAAGTAAGGAAAGAGGATGGGAAGAACAATGAAAGAAGGAAGGAAGAGATGAAGGGAAAAAGATCTCTGCTTTGGGGCATATGCCAAGTGCATAACCAAGTCATCCTCCTGGCCCCTGCCCTCTCCAGCCAAGATCCTTAGCAGTAAGAGTGAGGATCTCACCAACCCTCCTGAATACCTTGCTCTTTTGAGAAAGATTCTGTTGCAATCACTGAACACCATTTCCTGGAATTGTTGGAGACACTCCTCAGTGCTAGCTGAAAAATAATCACAGTGAATTGGGATACTTTGATTCCCTAAACTTTTTGGTGGAATTCAGCCTCCCAAGTGTAGGACAGAATTTCTGAGGTTTGTATATTGGATTTGGGATGATCGATTATTTTGATTTTCCTTCTTACCATGTTCCAGTTACCATCTCCTTCTTCCCACCAACACCACTGATACTAATTATTGTTTAAAATGCCAGCATTGATGCTGTGGAAGATCCCATTAACACTTCCAAGGGATTTGTATAAAAACAACTGTAAACCAGGCTTGGACACTAATGAATTAATCTATAAACTGGGAAAATCTGGCTGCTTCTGAGCTGACAGTCCACAGCCTCTGAATGAGCTGGATTCTTTCTATCCATCCTTAATACCTACCTCTACAGATCTCAACAGCCTCCCCAAACACTTCTCCTCCCCTACCCTGGTGCCCTCTTTCTCCTCGCTAGAGTCATATTGCTGCTATTGTATTATTGCCCTCAACACTGCTGAAATCCTCTGGGATCTTTACTGTTTTCTCCCTGAGGAGAAGGACCCGTGGTTATTCTCATTTGTATCCACAGGACCGAGCATTAAGTAGCCCCAATAGCTAATATGAGTTATTACTGTGTGCCAGGCATCCTTGCAAGAGCTTTAACTTGTATGAATCCTTTGTTCTTCAGAACTGTATGAGATGAGCTGTGGTATCATGCCGCTTATATAGATGGGGAAACTTGCCCAAGGTCAAAAAGCTAAGAAATGAAAGTGTTAGGATTTAAGCCCAGACAGCTTGTTTCAGAGTCCAATTTCAAAGTTTGCTGATATCCAGTGAGTTGTGTTTTTAGGAATGGAGGTCTTTCTTCAGGTACCTAGTTAATCTCTGCAACTAGCCAAAAACTGAAGCTGAAGGAGTAGCCCATACCAGGGACGAGACCCTAATTCCATAGCACTCTTCCATCTGTGATACAATGCTAACCAGACCTCTACTCTGTTTCAGATCCCTCCATGCCTCCTCATTGGCTTCAGAATCAAGGCCAAACACTTGAACAAAGCTTTACTCCCTTCCTTCTTTAACAAAGACCCACACATCATAGGTGACATCATTAATATTTGTTGAATGAATGAATGAACGCAGTAGAAGATACACCCATGTGAGGGCAAGGTTTAGCAATCGTTGCCTTTCTAAAATCACATGCCTTCCATCTTGATCATGAACTAAAAATATAACCCCATCAATAGTCTCCTATATAAGTTTCTTATACATCAGATAAGATTTAAAAGCCCAAAACATAGGATTTTATCAGGATCCTCATTTATGCTAATGATGACAAATTTTCATATTGAGTCAGGCAAAATTGTGTTTTCAGGTTAGAAACAGGGCTTAAGAGGCATGTAAAATAGTCTCGGAAGCCTCTTTGACCAGTCTGCTAGATGCTGAACAGGCATTTTTCAGGCTTTTAAAACCAGACTTTATGTAAAAGGTGGAGAAATAAAGATCAAAAGTCCCTTTAGTGCTCTAATTTTGCTAGCAGGCATCAGAAAAGATTTTCATTATCTTTTTGCATGTTTAAGATAATGATAGACTCTGGAATTGTCTTGGAGCTCCCATTTTATGAACTTTTTTGAGCTTGGTTTGCAATGTGTTTGAGTTCATCTTGCATTCATTTAGTGAGTCCCTATTATGAGTTAAGGACTGGGGTTAGCCCAGATTGGGCTTTGGGGGTGCTGGTAATATAGGGAGCTTCAGAGGTGACTAAGAGGACAGAATTCTGCATTCAGGGAGCTTCTTATTACTGGGAGCACTAATAGGGCAGGTGGCAGAGTGCTGGAGAGCATCCCTCGGGAAGGAATGCATTGATTGGGACTACAGAATACCAGTTCAGCTGTTGGAGGGGCAGCCTTTGAAGTGGGGTTGAGGGAGGGGGGTGGGATTGCTGCAAATGAAGAGAAGGACAAGATGGGGAAGAAAAGGACATCCCTGTGTCTTGTGAGGAGCTCACAGACAATGGGGTGGACAGAACCCAAACATAGTGTAACCAACAAGTGAGGCAGGAAAGGCTCTTCCCTGGTTGAGGTCTTCGCAGGGTCCTGGCTCACCCTCCAGTTTGGAGTATGACATGAATAACAAAGATGTAGGCATAGGTATTCTGATTCACACTTCATCCTCTGTACTCAGACACCTCTCCTCCTCAAGCTGATGACCCCTCCCTTTCTGAGACACCTCTCCCTTGGATTCTGTGATTCCATCGTCTCACTGAGCATTCCTTGTCAGTTTCTTTGCTGCCTCCCTCCTCTTCTTCCACCAGATAGCCAGATATCAGAAGTCTTTTATTTGCTATTTTTACACTTTCCACCCTCTCCAGGCTGGACTTCTCATGAACTCCGGGCTCCATATTGCCAGGTTTACTGGGTATCTCTAATCCACTGTTTCACACGCACTTTGAATCCAATGTCAAAAGCAGAGCTCCATCCCCTCCTCCCACTTTAAATGGCTGCCCCTCAATCCTCTCCATCTAAAGACAAGCCACAATCATCCTTGACTCATCCCTGCCCACCTGCACCACAGAACACATTTTACCAGTGCAGATGCAACTTTAAAACATCCCCTAGATCAGTGCACCCTTCCTGACTCCACAGCCACATTATCTCCCACCTGGAGGACCTTATGAGCCTCCCGGCTGGTCTCCCTTCTCCTGCTCTTGCCACTTTTCAGTGCATTCTTCATTCAAAGCTGGAGAGTCTTTTTAAAGCAAATTCCAGATCATATTTCTCCCTTGTTTAATTCAATTCAAAGAATTTCCAATGCCCTGAAAATAAAGAACAACTCCTCATCCCCTGGCCTACCAAGTCCCATGGCCTGGCTGAAGCCTGCCTCCCGCACTTTACCGCCACTGTTCTTTCCCTTGCTTCAAGACATGTGCACTGTGTGGCCTCTCTCTTTTCCTCCAATGGGCTGGGCCTTTGCACATGCTGCTCCCTCTCTGGGTTGCTGTTGCTCTGTTTTTTCCATGACTGGTATGAACTAGACACTGTGGAAACCTTAGCCCAAATAGCTCCTCCTCAATTAGGCCTACTCTGACTCACCCAGTTAGCCGTATCCTCCATACTTGTTTCTTTTCTAACCGCCCCATTAAATCAAGACTCCCCCCACCCCCCTACCCACACACACAAGGCCATTATCTGCCTTGAACAGAGCTGTGTCCTGAGCTAGCCAAGCACGAACTCCTTAGCAAGTCCTTGTTGAAGAATGAACCAATGGATACCCCTACCCACAAACTGCAACAGCGATCTCTCTCCACCCCAACATTGCTGAGTGCCTGTTAGACCAGCCACTACACGAACAAGAGAGTCATGCAGGACTCAGGGACTTGGATGTAAACCTGCATTCCAATCTTTCTTAGTCAAGTGACATTAAACAAGTGACTCTCTCTTTCTCTCTCCCTCTCTCTCTCTCTCTCTCTCTCTCTCTCTCTCTCGATTCCCTTGTGTGCTAAAGAAGGGTGGGGATAACAACACACCCCTGAGAGCATTGCTGAGAGGGCTGCACGAGGCTTTGTGAGTGTGCTGTATGGATCACAGAGTACTTTGTCATGGCACGTACTGCACGTAGCAGTCCTGCTCTGGGTAGCTAGTGTCATGTTTCTTTTTAGCCAATGGGAAGGCAGGGGCTGCGTGAGGCGGAGGATGAATTTTCCTCCGCACCTTTGACGTGTGAGTTTATCAACCCCTGCCCTCAAGGAGCATCCATTTTCTCTCTCCCTCCCCCACTTCTTCCTAAAATTCTGTAGTTATACCTAGTTTCATATGTATTGTTTTGCCAGTTTTCTAGGAAAAAATGATAGCCTGTCTTTATATTCATTCTGTTCTAAGCAAGGGTGATCATAGGATCATACTTTCATATGTTGATTGACGGTTTATATTTCGTCTGTAAATTGCCTGCTTGTTTCTATTGGGGGGACGATAACTGAACTTTTAGTTATGACTCTGAAGTCAGTCTGGGTGTTAGGGATTTTAGCCTCTCATCATCGCATTAGTTAAAATATTTCCCTAGATTTTGACTTTTCCTTTCAACCTTGTTTATCATAGTTTTTCCTTTACAGAAAGGCTTATTAAAAATTATAAAAGGATTTATTCCCCTTTTTGTTCAACATTAATGTACTTGCATTATTTACATGTAAATCCTTAATCTTTCTGAAACGTATTTCACTTTAAAAAGCAATGTAAAGCTCTAGCTATATATTTTTTTTCCCTGAAGAGTGATATAGCTGCCGCAACTTTTTTCTGTTAAATAGTCCTCCCAGCACACCCCCCACTCCAATTTCCATTGCAGCCCTTACACCTGGATTTATTTATGAATTCTCCATGATAATATCCTGATTCTTTTGTCTTTTCTTGTGCCTTCAACTCACAGAAGTCCTACTTTCTTCTGTCTTAGGATCTAGAAGGATCTTCTGTTCTGAAGACCCTGACAGTCCTTACATATTTGCTCTTAAAGATGATCTTTAGGATTTTTAGAATCACTGTGTCAGTTCCTTAAAAACCATCCTGTTGGAAAGTTCATGGGGGCAGGGTGTGGAGATTTAAATGCTGATCCATACTGGCAAGTTGAGCTCTGAGAAGTCTGGTTGTTCTCCCCAACTCCCTCCACCTCTGTCCACATAGGACCTTCACCCCTTGCCTCCGTTGCTGTAGTGGACTTGGGCATCCCATTGTCCTCTCACTTTGCATTTCTTGGATTACTAGTAAGGGCGAGCATCTCATCAGATGTTCACAGCTCACTTGTTATATTTTTATGGACTCACCCTTTTATACTTTAATGGGGATGCTCTTTCCTTCCTGATTCTTTGTCATATACGGCACAAAGATTTTTAAAATTCATTTGACATTTATTCCCCCTATAGAAATTTTTGAATTTATATATTGTGCCTGACACATAATAGGAGCTTAATAAATATTAGTTGAATGTTAAATTAATGAAGTGAAATCACCAATATTTTCTTTATGGTTTCTGGAGTGGACCATCTCCCCTGTGAGGACTGTGCTTTATTATTTCTAATCATAGCAAAGGCTCTCCTGTCACATCTATTTTTCTATTAGCTCCTCATAACCACCCTGCTAGGTAGAAAGAAAAGGTGTAATGTGAGTTAATTCTCAAATTGAGAACCTGAGGTTCAGGAGAGAAATGGGAACAAGCTGGGATAGAGCCAGCAGGAGTGGCCAAGCCAGCCCAGCCAGGAGCTTTTGCCCTCCTGCCAGATGGGCAGATGTATGGACAGACAAAATTTGAACTTCAGGAGTCACGTCCTGGGTATGCCCAACTTCCTTCAGGTGAGAGGCGCACCTTCCAGCTACTCCTCTGCGAGAAGCTCTCTGGAC
This sequence comes from Mustela erminea, assembly GCF_009829155.1. NCBI lineage: Eukaryota > Metazoa > Chordata > Mammalia > Carnivora > Mustelidae > Mustela > Mustela erminea. Next base: position 97,441,045 of record NC_045614.1, read on the forward strand.
ATTACTTAAAGTGATTAACTTCTTACTAATATTTTGACTAATTAGGAAACATTTGGACTCAATCTGATTTGTTTGTTTGTCAAGGATTTTGGCCAGTTTGGCATTTAGTCTGCGAGCCTCAGTCCTTGAAGTGATCTCTGTATCGCCTGTGAGAATTGATCCTGCATAGAAATCACACAGCTTCTGTGAGGGCTGGAAGGGGTAGCACATCATGCCCACTGGTTTCAAACACATGCAGAGGATTCTGAGAAACACAGCCACCTCTGGCTTCCACTCATAATGAATAGTAATAGTTCTTATTCATATGAATGCCTTCGTTACTACATCTTCCTTTTCAGAAGATTTCCCCAAACAACCTTCACTGGATTCTCACAATAAACTTGCAAAGAAATTACCACATAGTGTGGGCTCAGCAAACTTTTTTTGGTAAAGGGCCAGATAGTATATATTTTACTTTGGCTTTGCTGGCCAATGGGCAGACTCCAACCACCGTTTTTTTAGAAGGTTAGAGTCTTTTTTACATCTTACATTTAAAAATATGGAAACCATTCTTAGCTTGTAGGCTATACAAAAATGGGCACAGAGCCGGGTTTGGCCTGGAGGCCATTGTGTGGCTAATCCCCAGCATATACTATTCTATCTAGTGAATAGATGGTGAGTCTGGGGCTCAGAGAAGGTGTCTGACTCCCCATGAATCATCTCTTTCTGAGCATGTGAGCTAATATGTAGAGCTCTGGAGTTCCATCATGATGGCGCAACCTAATAGTCTTCCATTCATTCATTCATTCATTGCCAACAATTGTTCGAGCATCTACTATGTGCCAGAAATTGTGCTAAGAGGTGGGATGGTACAAAGACTATCATTTAATGATCTAGCTTTCCTTTAGACAGGCCTTCATAGAGTTTCTGGCCTTGCCATACACATGCTACATGACCTTGAGCAAGTCATGCAACATCTCTGAGCCTCAGTTTTCTCATCTGTAAAATGGGCACAATATAGTTCATCTGCAAAATATAATGTAATAGCCCATTGGACTGCTGTAAATATGGAAGGAAATAATCTATGGAAAATCTTCTAAACAGTGCCTGGAATGCAGCACCCATTAAATGGAGGCTAATAACAATAGTAATGATAACAATAACTATAATTTACCTAGGCCTACGAACCTTCAAGGAGCTCACAGTCTAGAGAAAGGGACAAGCATAGAAACGTAGCTGCAGTACTGTGATAGGAAATGCTGAGGACACAGAGGGGCTGCAAAGAGGTCAGCAGGGAGCCACTGCTTCTGGTGCATCTGGCGGGGTGAGGAAGGTTTGCAGAAGGAGCAGGCGGCACTGAGCAATGAAGCTCTGACGGGGGGCCCACCTACCTCACCCTGGAGAGGCCAAAGTCAGGGACAAGTTTCCATAGATGGGAAAGACAAAGTCCAAGGATCACACAAGGAGACTCATTCAGCACTTCATTCATTTGTCCATAAAATCTTTACTGGACAGGCAAAGGCAATGTACTTTTTTCAAAAGTTCATTGTCCACTGTGGGTGGGAGTGATGGGCACACAAGGGACTAGAATCAAAATGAAGGGGAATAAGGGAAATGCAGACAAGCTGCAGTGGGAGCGAAGGGGCAAAAGGGCAGAAAGCCACCTGGGCAGTGTGGGGCAGAAGGAACATTGGAGCTGAACTAAGAGGATGAGAGAGGGATTTGTGGAGACAAGGGAGGCACTTCAGTCCTGAGCCAAGGCTGGAATGGAGGATCTGAGGTCTGGACATGGGCTGAGCAGAAATGTCTATAGCCATGAGAGACTATGGACTCTGAAAAACAATCTGAGGGGTTTGAAGGGGCGGGGGGTGGGAGGTTGGGGGAACCAGGTGGTGGGTATTAGAGAGGGCACGGATTGCATGGAGCACTGGGTGTGGTGCAAAAACAATGAATACTGTTACGCTGAAAAGAAATTTAAAAAATAAATAAATAAATAAAATAAAAGAAATGTCTGTAGCCCCTTTACAGTAAAGAGACTCTGAAGAGTGCCTTACCAGGTGGTGGGCATACAGTGGGCGCCTCATCTAAGGCTGGCCTTCAACCTTATCCCCTTCTTCTTGTCTTCAGCACCTCACTACCCTTGAACTCTCCTGAGGTACTGCCTATTTCCCCTCCACTCAGCCTGATACTACTGGTTCCTAACAACTCAGTGCTGAGTGCTCCCTCCTGCAGGAAGCCATCCCAAATTACTCTAGGATGCGGTTTTCAGTCATTGTAGTATGTGACCCACCTGAGTGGGAACAGGCCCTGTTCTGGCAGCTGCCTTATAGGAAGGGGATATGCCCCTGGACAGCCACTGGCTCCCCAGACCTTCTTGCCTGATTATGTGGGCCTCTCTGCTTCCCTTCCCACTTCCTAACCAAACCTGCAGGAGCCCTTAATCCAAAAAACTTGTTTGGAAGTTTAGTTTAGAATGAAACATTCTATAATAAGTTCTATTCGGTTTACTAAAGCCCTATTTCAGTTGTAACATGCATACACTATGTGTACATATCTGCACACAGACTCACAGGGAGAATTCATTCCCGTGGTCCTTGCTCATGAGGAGAGGGGGAATGGGGGTGGGGTGAGTCTGATGGTGGGTATTGAGGAGGGCACACATTGCTTGGAGCACTGGGTGTGGTGCGTAAACAATGAATCTTGGAACACCAATAAATAAATACATAAATACATAAAAAGGAGGGGATGAAACCAGGAACAAGGAAGTATATGTGAGGCCACATCCCATCTGGATCCCCTTCTTTATCTTCTCTGACTGTGTCTTTGTGTCACCCAGTGATCTTCATCTGTGCCCCAAGCTGGCCTACATCGACTTTGCTGTGTCATGAAGGGTCCTGCTGGTACAGGCTGGGAAAGTGACTTGCAGAGAAGTCTGGCTTAGTGGGCTATGGCTGGGCTCTGTCACACTAGCGGGTTTCTCCCCAACTGAGCTCGCACGCACACATGTGGTTTCAGGACCCAGTGAGAGTTACATGACACAGACTTGCCTGCAGTCGCTCCCAGTGAAAGTTTTCTTCCTCCTCTCCTGTGATAGCACTGTTTCTGTGTGTGGCTGGGAGAAAGCCACATGGGATGATGGTTTTGTGTACAGCCTCACCTTTGGAGGGAAGAGAGCAACTTCTAAATTGTTCACAATTCAGAAAGGTCTCCTCTTGTTGCTCAGAAGACTACAGCTTTAGTTCCTCGCTTGGAGCTGTTGCCCAGAAAGCAGCCTCCCCTCCACCTCCAACCTCTTCCCACCAGCTCTGTAGGATTTCCTGTGTAATGATCCCCAGGGGTAAGGGCCCCAAATCTACAGTTTAGCGAATACCTCAAGGCAGCTTTATGCATCATGTTTCAGAAATCCAAACCAGAATTAGGCCCTCTGAGAATGATTGCATTTAGGAGTTTGTAAGTCTTGCTTATAAAATCAGTCTGTGTTACTGATTCATGTCCTTCAGACCCCAACCACTACAAGACCCTCCTCTCTCACCTGCCTCCCGTCCTTCTTGCCTTTCTTCCTTCAGCGTGTGCAAAACTTACAGCTTACAGCCCTTACAGTAATTTCTTCCTGGGTACCAAGCCCTCTCTTTGGCATCCAGCATGCAGGACTGAAAACCTCCCTGCTCTGCGGCAGACACTTGACATTGGAAAGCATAGACAAGGAAAGCTAGGAATGCAAAACTGGGGGATCGGTGCCATCATGGAAGCACCAGGGTTCCCTTGGGGCTGGGGCTCTGAAGCAGGTTTCCAGAGGTGTGTTTGAGACACATCTGAAGGATGAGGAGGAGCAAAGGCCACGAGGAGCTGAGGAATATCCTCAGACAGAGTACTTGTGCCCTTTGCTCTTGGGACCTCCTTACAATCCTAAAAATTATTGAGGACCATAAAGAGCTTATTCGTGTAGGTTATATCTGTTGGTACTTACTGATTAAATGTTTTATTAAATTATTAAATGTTTTAGAAACTCTTAATTCAATAATAATCAACCTATCACATGTCAACATAACATTCTTCTGAAAAATAACTATATTGCCCCAAACCAAGTGAATCCAACAAGAAGAGTGGCATTGATTTACATTGCAGCCCATCTCTTAAATAGCTAACTTGTGAGAAGACTGCAGATTCTCACTGCTATACTTTTTCACTTGATTTGTTGCAAGAAGTGGTATAGCTGTGTGTAGTTTGGAAAACTCGCTGTAAATTCATGAGTTACTAGAAGTGAAAAAGACAGAAACATCTTCAGGAAATTATGAAAATAGTTTTGAGCACATGGACTCTCCTCCAAAAGGGTCACCAAGAACTCCAGGGATCCCTGGACAGCACTTGGAGAATCTCTGTTTTGGAAACAGGTTGGGCTAATCTGCTAAGATTTGGGCTTCTGCTCTGTAAGCTGGGGGCTGAGTGCCTCTCCTGGAAGCTCTGAGTCTGTCAGGCAACACCTCCCCACTTCTGCCCCTCACCCAGCAGGACAAATGGGAAATGTGGAGCTATAAACGCAGCACAAAGGTGGAGTTTCCTCCAGCTCTTACAGGCATTGTTTTGGAGATGAGCCCTTGCAGTTTAGGTGCTCAAGATTTCTGCAAAAGCTCCAGGCCTGTTCTTAAAGCATATGTATTTTTAAGAAGGCACGTAGCGACCTATTCTGTGTGTGGACTGGCCTTCAATTTCCATCAATGACATGGTTTGTATAGTATCATTATAGAACAGCATTAACATTCTTTTATTAAAAAGTCACTAGGACCAACATCTTAGTATTTGGAACCTTGTGATCATTTGAGGCTTGGATGAGTCTTGCCAGTTTTTGTTGTTGTTTTCTGGAGCGGGGGTGTGGGGGGGATACAACACGATCCCAGAACCAGAGGCATGACTCTGTTATTGCAAGGCTGGGTGAGCTGTCAGAAGGCCCGTGACATTGGAAACCACTTGTTAGCTGTGCTGACATACACGGGCCGTATTTATGAGCTACATAATTGAATAAAGATGGGTTTATAGATGAAAAAGAAGAGCGCGAGAGGAAATGGTGAATAACTGTGTTCATCCGACTCCCTTGGGATTGGGCTGTTTTCTGCTTCCTTGCTATTAATGAAAAGAAATCCAATTTGTTCTGCATGGTGAGATTTGTAATTTAGATGCTTATTAATTCTGGGTTCGCGTAGGAGCTCTTTGAAAAATATGGTCTTCAAAGCATTTACTTTCAAAGGCCAGCAAACCTTGGCTGAAAACAAGCCAAACACCCAAACACGTGTGGCTAAAATATTTTCTGTATTTAGCAGAAGCTTATTGCATCCCTACCATATGAAAAATGTTGGTCTAGATGATGGGATGGTTGGGGTTGTAGAAAAAGTGCCTTCATTGTGGCTTACCGCCCAGATGGAGGAGTGAGGCAGGTGCACAGAGCAGACAGATAGGCTGAGCGGTGAGGTGGGCATGGGAATGGTGGCTTCTAGCCAGAATGGTGTGGATGCCATGTGGACCCAGGTGGGCTCAGGGTTCCAAATGAGGACCCAGGCATCCAGGTGTGGGTCATTCCAGAGACTGTCAGTCCCAGAGATGGTGTGGGACTGTGATTCCTCGGCCACTCCTGAGCTCCCAGCTCTGCAGTGCCCACAGGATGGGAGGCAAGAGCAAGATCAAGGTCTCCGCACTTGAGGCATATGCAGTCTCATCAAGGGTGCTGATGAATAGAGGGGGTGACAATGACGGGAAAGCTGAAGCATTCTTGGATGAAGGCAGACCTCAGGCAGGTAGTTTAGCTTTTGAATGTTCATAAGAGGGAACAGGAGTATGAACATCCATGAATTCAGTCATTTAATTCATTTAGCAGATATTTCTCAAGTGTGTGTTTGGCACCAAGCATACCACATAGGCTTGGGGAACCGGAGAAGACCAAGATGTGGTCCCTCTCTACCAGAACCTTGCATCTTCTCCTCTTCCCTGTGCCTGGCAAGATGTTGAGTACACAGGAGCTGCTCAATTAGTAGTTCACTGACTCAAATCCAAAAGAAAGTTCAGGCTCTGGGCTCAGCTTTGCCACTGGCTACCCTTGTGATCTTTGACAAGTCATTCAGCTTCTCTGGGAAGTTTTTCACTTATAAAAGAGCAAATAATTGAAATAACTTTTCCAGAACTTTTTCCAAGTATAATTGTAATGTATTATTATTTATTAATGATCCCAACTCCAGCACTAATTATAACATCTTATAATTACACCTCCAAGTATAGAGCTCCTTACAGTTTACAAAACCCTTTAACTTCCAAAATTTAAAAATGAATTCACCTAAAACTCAACTGGGGCAAAGGAGGTGCGTCGGGATGTCTTCAAAAAGCGTAAGAACAAATTTGAGCCTGAAGGGACAGTTTGGTGGCCCACCTGATCCTTGGCCTTTGTGGCCTGGTTCCAGAACCCAGAGGCCCTTAAAGGAGGCAACAGGAGCCCAGCATGCTAGGAGCAGTCAGCCTGCTCTGGCCAGAAATGGGAGAAGACCAGCTCCAACCAAGAACCCCACTCTCACCTTCCAAGAGGTCACCATCCCAGGGCAGGGGCTTGTGGTCTTGACACCTTAAGAATCCAGAAGCCTGGGGAAAATGAAGTCTGCTGTAGGACTGTGCCACTTTTTCCTCTATGATTTTAAGCAAGTCACTTTCTCTGAGTCTCCTATTGTGTGTCTTTGAAATAGTGATCAGAAACCGTTCTCATTAGGGGGATTGTATGTATTAAATGGACAATGTGTATAAAATGCTGAAGAGGATGTGTGAGCTGGGTGGTTTCCTCAGGAACTGACAGGAGGGACATTAAATGCCTCCGGACTGTAACTGCATGGAACTTCATGTCTTTGAATTTTCTCTAACTGTGACCAACCTAAAAAGCCCTTCATGTTTCTTTCCTCATCCCTGCTAATCTTCCAAAATGCTGGGTTCTGTTCCAACTGGAATCCTTTGGTGACGGCAGGACTCTGACCTGAGCCCCGCTTGAAGTTTGGCAGAGGCCTCTGGTTCTCCGGGGCTGGGCTGGCAAGAAGATGGGCAGGAGGTGTCTACCCTCACTGAACCAGTGAAGGGAGTGGGGCTGTGCAGTAGAAGGAAAGCCAGACTTGGGTCCAGGCTGATCTGAATCCCCACCCCAACCCCAACCCCACCACTGAGCCAGCATGTCATCTTAGACAAGGTGCTCAATCTCTCGGTCTCCTCAAGTAAGAAAAGATAGCACTTGTTCTTTCTTTAACTGCTGTTATAAACCCAAACAAAAATAATCTATATCAAGTGCCCTGTGCACCCCCCTGTATGTTAAGCTGAGCATGGTAGTTTCTTCTCCCCGGAGAGGACAGAGTCACATGAGTTGTCACACACACACACACACACACACACACACACAACCTCTGTGTGTGACACCCCCTCCCTCCCCACCTTTAGTACTAACCACAAGGAAGGGAAGCCTCTGTTCTATGCTGAGGATCCTATAAATGGATTCAAGCTGTCACCATATAAGACAGGGTCAGAACGGGCTGCATTTTTATTAATAAATAGCCTGATATGCTGATTTCCAACAGGAGTTGAATTAGAAATTGCATCTCTTAATACTTCCAGAAACCTGAAACAGATTTCTTTAAACTCCATTAACTCTAGATAATGCCTCCTAAAATCTTTCATTATGCTTTGTTTTTAAGTGAGGGAGGCAGGGGAAGGCATTTCAGGTCCCTTGCCTCTGAAGAGAAAGCAGACTCATCCTTCTGTCACCTACAGACCACCCCTAGCATGGACAGACACCACAGGAGGAAAGCAGTGGGGAGCATGGTCAGATAGCAATGAGAAGGTGACCTGGCCTTCTGGAAGTACCCCAAGAGAGGCCCAGGAAGGCCATGGTGAACTAGCCTCTCCAGCCTATAAAGCTGTATCCTCATCAGCTAACACGGTTAATATGATTCTAGGGCCCAAGAATAACTTGGGAGGCCCGAAACAGAGCACCATGCAGCATAGAAACCCAGATTCTTGAAAATACTTTAGCAGAACAAAATACTTCCTGTATATGCTAAGTTAAAAAAAAAAAAAAATTAAGCCATGGGACTGTATACATGTTCTTGTGGTGAACTCGTTTTTGGTTTTTATTTGTTGGTTGGTAGTTTGGTTGGTTGGTTTTAAAGTACATAGAACAAAGCCTGGCAGAATAGGCAGCGGAAACTGCTGGATGACTCTTTAGTTGCTTCTCTATACCTCTGTCTTTCCAAGGAGTTTTGCAGTGAACATATGTTACTTTTACAGTCAGGGAGGGAATGCTATTTCGAAGTGTGCGTCTCTCTACTTTGACTATCCATCATCCCCACCCTCAGTCAGCTGCTCATGCAGAGCCCCTCCCCCGCAGAAAGTTCTCCTCCTTTCTGCATGAATCCACATCCTATTCATCTTGCAAGGCCCCGTGTCCTCCAGACTGCCCTTGCCAAATACACTCCCAGCGTGCGTTTTGTGCACCACCTGAGCTCCCGCAGGGCTCCCGCCATGTTCATGTTGGACCAGAGTGCCTGGGACAGTTCCATGCACACAGACAGAGCTCATCAGTACTCTCTGACTCCATGAAGCAGGTGCCATGGAGAATCCCACCTCCAGCCTCCACCGTCCTTATTGTTTTTCTTTGCTACCATCATCACTCACCATAACCTCTCCCAGCAGAAGATATAATTCCTTCCCACAGCGTCAGACTTCTAATAGGCCAATAACACATTCGGGGGAAAAAGCCATCAGTCTTTACAGGTGACTGATCCTGGCTCAACCAGCAACTGATCCCAGCTCCACCACTTAGCGGTCTTGGGAAGTTGGCAAAACCCTGAGTCTCAGTTTCCACCTCTCTCCAGCGGAAGCAGAACCCAGGGCCTGATCCACAGGACTTGGGAATGAGTGAAAACAAGTGTAATGAGACCAGCACTGACCTCATTCCTCTCTGCCCCCAGCTTGGCTTCCTCTGTGCAGCCTTTGCTGTACTGCGAGCTGGGCTTCCCTGGCTCACTCCACGTGTTCCGGACCCCCAGTCCTGCGACTGCTCTGAGCCTCTGGGCTCGGCGTCCAACAAATGCGGCCTTTCCAGGAGATTTACATCTCAGTTGTCCAAATGGCTTTCTGCTTACCCAGGGCAGTTTGTTTCTTCCCCATTAGATTTCTGGTGTTCAAGGATGCATTTTTGTTTTTATTTTGTAATGTATTTTTTTCAGTTTGCTATTTCTACAGAACAGCACTGAGTAGCTCAGAATCCCTCAGGCTGTGGAGACATTTGCCCTGGCCTCCCTCACCAGCCGATGGCGACTCACTCCACAGGATCCAGCATGGCTCTTTCTCCCACCCTCCTTGCTCTTCCTCCTGGGGCTCCTGGCCTGACCCCTTCTGTGGGGTATAGACTGTGTCACTGACAACTCCATGTCTGTGCTCGCTTCCCCTTGCTGCACAAACAGGGAAGTTGAGGCTGATCATCTATAAGAGTTCCCCCAGGTCCAGCCATAAAGCACTCAGCCATGCTTAGTCACATGCATGGGACTATGCCTAACCCAAGGTATGGACTCAGTGTCCATTAAATGTTTGTTGGCTGACCATTTGGTTTTTTATTGATCCATTGTCTTGCCCTTTTACTCTACCCCAAATTCTATCTTGTTGAGATCAACTTCCCTAAAACGGCCAGAACCCAATTAGTGAATTTTATATTTTCCTCCATGCTGTCCATGGGAGCAGAAGGGTGTCCACCATTTCCTCTTTGGGGGACTTCTGGTATATTAAAGAACAGAGTGGTGTCAAACCAGTCAGCAATGCCACAGTGCACTTGAATGTCGACACAGAATAATTAGACTTATAAAGGGCTTCCTTTGATGTCCGTCAGGGTATCCCCTTAGCACAGTCTGTGTGTATAACCCTTGCACGCCCACTAACAAGTCTCAATATGAGGCTTTTCTTAAAGCTGAAGGATGGTCCAGAACCCCCTTCTCAACCCCCATGATAGACACCACCTGCCTTCGCTGACCTTAGAGCCTGTCAATGCCATTTTGAGCCTTTTGGGAAAGTGTACTTGGGGGGGCCATTTACCATGACGTTGGCTCTTGGCATCCATGGAAGGCCACAGATCCTTTAATCCTAGAATGCTGACAGTACCAATATGAACCCGGCAGTCAGACAAAATGGAACCTGAGAATGAACACCGACTTCAAGGCCAGAGAGCCTTGGGTGCTCAGGCCTGCTCCACTCCTGTCAGGTGTTGGGACCAAGGCAAGCCACTCAACTGTGATGTAAATGCAAGGGTCACCCATTCAGACAGTATCATTCAACACTGAGAGGGGAGACGGGGGTGAGGGATCTGAACAGTGCCGACATGTAGTAGGCTCTCCATAAATGATCCCAGTTGTTATAAATCCTTTGCAGTCCCTCCTGGAATTCATGCTACACTCCAATCAAGAAATGTGGTGTTTATGGAGGACTCTGTGTCTCCCTTGGGAGAGTCTACCTACTTAATTCCAGCAAGCACGTTTTTGAAGTGAATGGATGTAATTCTAAAGCATTGTGCGAGGTGTTAAAATCAGATTAGTTGGCCTTCCCCAAGAGAACTGGTGAATTTTTCAAAACCACCCTGCTCATTTCGCAGCCAGCTGGAGCATTGTGTGTTCGATGTTGACAGAAACCCCTCATTGTACTGTGCCAAATTATTAAACAATGTTTAACGTTTCAGAAGCACAATCTCTCTTCAGTTTTAAGCTAAGCATCTAGTATTCTCAGAAAACTGATGATTGTTGGCATGTTAGATCTTTTCTCTCCCTATACCATCTTCCTGCTTTCCTGAGGGCCACCCTAATGTAGACTGAAGGGCACATTCTCCACTAAAACTCATTTCCTGACTGGGCTGGCCTAAAGCCTATGCAGAATAGGGCATTTGCATCTTGAATCAACATTTTACTGGCTGTGTGATCTCTAGGCAGTGGTTGATTGGGTTATTCCCTCTGTTGGTTTAACACGTATTTATTGAGCACATGCTATATGCTTGGTTCTATTTTAAGTAGCCAGGAATACAGTGGTGAATAAGGCCAACTTGGTCCCTGCCCTCATAGTGAGTCAGACCCTAAGCACATGATTAAGTGACTAATTATTTGAATTACAACTTTGACAAATGAGATAAAGTGGAATTACAGTATACTGAGAGGGCGTAGCAGGGGTTCTGAGGGAAGGCTTCTCCAAGGAAGTCCCACATAGGATAAAACTGAAGACTGAGTAGGAGTTGGGGACAGGGGGGAATGATTATGACCGTGAAGGGCCTGAGGTGGCAAGATCCTCAGGACATGTTGGTAATACACAGATGTGGGGTCTCTTTGCTGCCCCCACAGAAGGATGGTCTCAGGTAAGGCTGGCGAGAGGTGGAAGCTGCGCATGCAAGCCTGGCAGGCCCTGATCAAGACTGTGGTCTACAGGGGGAATCAGCTCTGGGGCTGCCTGAGACAAGAGGAGGAGAAAAAGACCCTGGACCTTGGATGTCTGAAGAGGTCAAGAAGACAGGTGCCCCAGGGAGCTCGGGGTCTAGAGCAATGTAAAGGGAAACTCTGGGAACTAGTATTACTGTAGATGACAATATTGTGGAGGTCTGGTCTTTTCCCCAGCTGGGCATAGCTGGTGACAGGTAGGTAGGCCAGAGGATGCAGGACCTGGGGATTTCAGCAGACCTATTGAACCTCTTGGGGATTAGGGCATTCAGGTAAGGGTTTCAGGTCACAGCTGCAACTGCCAGCAGCCACAAGAGTCACGCCATGTCCTCTACCAGAAGTTAGTCCATAGTGACTCAGTGTTTCCTTTGTCTCTCTGCCCACCCCCCCTGCTGTGGGGCTTCTGTATCCTGAATTTCTGAGTTCAGTTTTGGCATCCGGCCTTCCCATTTTCTCAGACTTGGGTTCTGCCCCCTTCCCCCAGCTCCACTGTGCTCATACGACACACATCCTTGGTTCTTCCAGAAGTCTGGGGGTTTGAGCAGGTTTGATGCTTCTGACTTTGATTGCCTGTGGCATGGTAATCCTTCCCGGGCCTTCTGCCTTGACCTCTATTTTTCCCTTTCCGGGAAGGTCTGGTCTTAGTGTTCTAGACTTCCATGTCCTCTCTCCCTCTACCCCTCCCCCACCTGCTCCGTTTCCATTTCCTGCTTCTAACTTGGCTTCCTCCCCTACTGCTACTGCTCAGGTCCGAGCATTTGTTCCTTGAGTTACTAGACCAGTTCCCCTCCTTTTCTCCTTATCTCCTGTATGACCCATGCCGTCTAGACTCAATGCTGCAGCCAGAGATATATTTATGAACCATACATCTGGATGTCCTCTCTAAAGTCTTCGGGGGATACTCAGGCAGGTGCATGGGTCCTCTCTGGTCTGGCTGCCCCCCATTTCCCCAGCCCCTTTCCCACGGCTCCTGGAAAGCTACCTCAGCCTGGTTTCATATACTCTTTCAGTTTCCCAGCCTCTCATGGGCCTTCATGCTTCTGTAGCTGCTATTCCTTTTCCTGGCAAGACCCCACCCACCCCTTATAGACAATCCTTCAGCTCTCACTTCTAGACTTGGTCACCTCTGGGAGACCTTCCTCAGTGTCCACAAACAGTGGGGGTGCCATTTCTGGGCTGCTGATGTTCCCTCTGCTCTCCTCTATCCTAATGTTAACTCACTAATTATAGTGGTCTGTTCACACGTCTCACTCCTGCATAGACTTAGGTTAGGCTCTCCTACCCTATCCTGTACTATCCTGTCCTGTCCTATTCTGTTCCAGAGCATGGCTTTCCAATACCCCTTCACTCTGTTCTATTTCATTTCTTACCTTTCAAGGTGGAATGGTTATGAGATAATACAAGAAAAGTGCTTAGAATAGTGCTTGTCAGAGAGCAAGCACTAAGTAAACATTAGCTATTATTACCATGCCTTAGCCCTGTCTTATTTGTTTTTCTTAATCTTTAATTCATTTGTTTATTCATTAGTTCAATGAATTTTAATCGAGCACCTAGTACAAACCAGCTTCTATGTTGAGTGCTGTGGATTCAAAAACAAACAACAACAGATACAGACTCTGCCCTCCTGGAGCCTCCCAGGCTGAAGGAGTAGCCTGTGCCAAGGCCCTGTGCACAGGGAGCAGATCAGTTAGAGAGCCGGGAAGAAGACCAGTGCCCCTGGGGCAGAGAGAGGAAGGAAGAAGTGAGCAGGATATGGCTGGGAGTCCCTATAGTCTTCATTTTAAAAATAGTGGGATGCCATTGAATAGGGGTTAATATGATCAGATTTGCAGAGCCCAGAATTGGGAACATTGAAAATACCTAATAATTGCTGTTTGAACAAGATTGTATATTCCTCATGGAATCCCCATGAAGACCCTATGAAGTAAGTCCTATTTTGATCATCTGCACCCAGCTGATGAGGACAGACACAGAGTCAAGGAACTTGCCCGAATCACACAGCTAGTGACTGTGGGCCTGGATTTCCACCCACACCCTGGGCTCCAGATCCTGAGCTCCGAGAGGACGGAAAGCAGAAGGAACAAGTTTGTACTAACAAACCACCCAGGGAATGAAAAGCCTTATCTGCAGCCGCATCTCTAATTATGAAGATTATTCCAATCACTTCTCTACACATGTGTTGTCAATGTTCTTCAATTCTCATTAGAGTCACTAATTAGAAGTAATCCAATTAAGCTCGGTTCTGCTTTCTGTGGTTCATTCGGACCCACGGTGCTTTCCCTGCCTTCCCTGCAGTCTGTGACTGACTTTCCCAAATGCTTGGAAGCAATGTAGACATTTATTTTTAATGAGAAGGCCAAGTGTTTCATTAGGACGCGAGTCTGAGATCTCCTCCCGGTAGCTGTTTGCTCTGTGCTAGTTTTTCTAACAAGTAATTGGTTTCAGATCGCTAGGTGGGCATTACTTTACAAATCAGGATCCCAGTTACACAAAAATAAACGATTTCCTCCCTTTTCAGTGCGCACGCCTTTTGTGCATTGCTGCCTTCCCTCAGCGAGGCCCGGCTAGGGGCGCTGTCACCGGGGCATGCTCAGCTCTGGGCCCTTGACCTGCTTTGTCATTCTTGCATGTGAGGAGCCTTTCTCTTTATTTTCCTTTCAAGTAGTTTGTCCCTGGGGGGGAAATAAGCAAACTGTTTTGACAGGATGGTTTTCACCCTCATTCTAAAACTCTTTCTGTGGAGTTTAAACTGTGAGCTTGTTTGAAGTAATTGTTCTGTATTAGGCACATACAAGAAAATTTTAAGCCCTCTTTCACAATAATGAGAAATATGGAAGTTGAACACCTCTGTATCTTCCCTTCTGTCATGTTTTAGCATTGTCAAGAGCCCAGATTAGTCAGTGGGTTAAATCAGCAGTGAAGTGAACTCTGTAAGACCACAGGGAAATTATAATTAATTGAGGTCAAGGGGAAAATTGGGGATGTTCAGAAGAACACAGTTTGGTTTGCCTTGGTTTTAGAGTCTGACGACGCGTACATGAGAGAAACAGGGAAGAGAATTTGCATTTGTTTTGAAAATGGAGAGCAAAACCTTTTAAGGGTTGACATTTTCAACAATTGGATTATATGTTAGCTTGTCTCCGAAGGTCTGCACCCAAATCCTGGGCAATTTCTATTTTGTGGTATTGGTATTATTTGTTAATTTCTTTTCAGACATAAAGAAAACATCTTTTTAAAAGCAATGCAAAGACTTCGGGGGAGAAGAAATCTGGCAGCTACATTCAGTGAATCGAGGAATGTGCTATCCGTGCGTGGTACTGGGTGCTGGGGTTGTAAAGGTGGGTGAATCAGGCTGGGTCACCATCATCCAAAAACTCACACTCTAGTAGAGGGGGCAGTAAAATAAGAGCGACAAAGCATTTCACAGCTCTCTCCAGGTCCAGTGTTGTGCATTTCATGGTGCTTAATCTTCACAAGAACTCTGCAAATCAAGGACTAATCAGTTCCCTTAGCATATGAGGAAATCGAAGCTCAGAGAGGTTGGCCAGGGAGTCACAGCAAGGTGGTGGGATTGCAGAGCTTGCTAACTTCCAAAGTCCATGACCCCTTCCACTCCCCCGGGGCAGCCCCTGTACCCATGGGAGGCCGAGAGGGGAGGAATCTTTTCTGTCTGGGGAGGGGCCCCATGAAGGCTCCAGAGAAGAGCTGGCAGGTCAGTAGAGCACACTGTCATTTTGAATTATATGACAAATGACCGCTGAGAGAGGCTGAGAGCCAAGGCGAGCTGAGAGCGCCTGGAGGACATGGCAGCTACGCTCGGTGCTTAGGAAGAAGCACAAATGGGTTATGAAGTCGTAGCAGTGGGCCGTAATGATTCCAGGAGCTAGAAGCTGTGGAGATGGACAGGGGGGCTGTCACAACATTCAGGTACATCTGTAGCAGCCACTCAGAGGTTATTTCTCTACTCCCAAAGTGAAGTGTGTCAGGGTAAAACATCATAATGGCTAGACATCATAATGGTTTTGTGACACAAAGCACAGTGCACTGATCTCCAAATTACAGCAAGTGCCTCAGCAACTCTGCCCGCTGCTGGTCCTCAGGCCTTTGGGAAGTTGACCACTTACCGGTTTAGGAATATTGATAACAGCTCAAAGTGAAAAGAACATGAACAGGCCCTCCATTCTGGTGTTGCCCATTTACCCTTTGACCCACGCCAGTCCCCATCCTTGGGTGGCCACAGGGCCAAGGGATACCTAGTTCAAGGGAAGACTGTGCTTTGGACCACTGGGACTTTTGACAGCAGCACTCTCTTCCTTGTAGGGCACACATCAGCAGGTGAAATGTACACATTTCCCCTTGTGGCCTCATGGATTCTCCATTACCATCCCATGAGGTGGTTTGTCTTATCTCCATCTTTTTTAAAAAGATACTTATTTATTTTAGAAATAGGCAGAGCAAAGGTAGAGAGAGAATCTCAAGCAGACTCCCTGCTGAGCACAGATTTCCCCATGCAGGGCTCTGTCTCCCAACCCTGAGATCACAACCTGAGTTGAAACCAAGAGTTGATTGCTGAGCCACCCAGGCACCCCAAGTCTCCATCTTTCATTTAAGAAATGAAATAGCCATCATAAAAGTCAAGCTCCTAGGAAAGCGTTAGGTAAAGATGAAATCTCCCGTATTTAATTCAAAGCCAGGCTCTGGTTCACAATACAGGATGACTCCTGTATTAGCTGTGAAGCTTCCCTTAGCTATGGCCATGAAGCTTCCCTTCACCGTGGCCCTGGAGTTGCCCCCCAGATCTCTATCCACACTTCCTGGTGGGAGAAGGCATCGGTTTGTCTCCCTGAGCCCATGAATTGCATGTGTTTTGCTTTAAGGCTCACCTTCCTTTCCTCCTTAATGTGGAGAAGAGCTGTTTGATGTTGAGACCTAATCCCCTGGAGACCTGGTAGGACTACTCACATGGGGCAGAGGGATGCTCTTCTCCTTAACTCCATTTGCTCCAAGCAGCCTATGTTTCCATGGTCCAGTGTTTTCATGTTTGTTTTTTAATAAATGAATCTTACAAAATGAAACAAACAACAGAAATAGGAGGTTTTTTTTTTGTGTGTGTGTGTGTGTTTTTTAAGATTTTATTTATTTGACAGAGAGAAATCACAAGTAGTTGGAGAGGCAGCAGAGAGAGAGAGGGGGGGGGAGCAGGCTCCCCGCCGAGCAGAGAGCCCGATGCGGGACTCGATCCAAGGACCCTGAGATCATGACCAGAGCCGAAGGCAGCGGCCCAACCCACTGAGCCACCCAGGCGCCCCAGAAATAGGAGTTTTGCCGAAGGAGCTGGATCTCTAGCCATTGAGTAAACCTAGATATCCAGGAACTAGAGCTCATGTTTCTGATAGGAAGCCCTCATTTTGAGTTAGTAGTGGCTACTCCCTCAGGAAGAGCCTATCTTTCAGGTACCTGGGGGGCTCAGTTAGTTAAGCGTCTGCCGTCTGCTTAGGTCATAATCCTGAGGTCCTGGGATCGAGCCCCACATTGGATTTCTGCTCAGTGGTGAGGCTGCTTCTTCTCCCTCTGCCTGTTGCTCCCTCTGCTTGTGTGCTCTCTTTCTCTCTCTCAAATAAACAAATAAATAAATAAAAATAAGATCTTTAAAAAAAAAGCCTGTCTCCTCTCATGTGTTATAGTCCCGACCCTTCCTGCGTTTCCCACTCTTGGCCCACTGCTAGGTTTTGTGCCTCGCCTGGCCCGTGGGGCACTGTAGTAACTATGTAGGTATCTGTCTCCCTAAGGGAAACATACCTTTGCTCCTCAGAACGGAGTTTCCGCTCTCACTCATGGCCACCTTCCAGCACAAAGCAAGAACTGAAAAATGTCCTCAATGGAACTGTGATTGAACTAAGTTTCCATTTATCTCAGTTCAGTGAGAGAGTTAAGTTGCTTTTCAGCCAAGGCCAAGGAAATATTAGATTGGCCCAAAACGTGTAGGTGCCTCCTGGTGAGGGCAGCGTGCACAGGACAGGAAGAAAACACTGCTGAGAAGAGGAGGGTGAAGGTCCACGTAGGACCTCCTTCCCTGACATTCCGGGATCCTGCCTCAGACCCTGAAACCTCCACACGCACCAACCAGGTCTGGAAGCCTCATAAGCCCCCTGCCCCTGAACCAAATAAAATTATGGAAATCCTCAAAGTAGGCCTTTACAAAAGTCCAGTTCTGAACACCTGTGATTTCCCAGCCGATCATGAATCCTGTAATTGGGAAAGGTGCATGCCAAGAGGCTTTGCTTGGAAGAAATCACGTCAGGCCTAATTAATGACTCCAGAGCAATCAACCAGGCTCCTCTGATTTAAAGCCCCACAGACCAATCCACGTTAATTGGATTTGATTGTATTTGCTATTTTAATTAGTAGGCAAATTATGAAGATGTTTGTTTGTTCCTGATGGTGTTATCCTCTCATAGTGTGGCTTTTTGCCTCTTCCCCATGTGCCTCATTTGAGCCCCTTCACTATCCCCTTGCTTGGCTCCTTCAGCTAAGAAATTTGGTTTCAGTTGGCAAAGGGCAATTAAAAGTTGTCAGTGTCCAGGGGAGAGGCTCCATGGAATGGTTGTTTCCTGAATATGGGGGCCTCCCAGAGCAATTTGCCTTCTGGGACACCCAGCTAACACTGCTTTCTAAGCCAAAATCCCAAGTCCCGGAGCACCTGGGTGGCTCAGTGGGTTAAGCCTTTGCCTTTGGCTCAGGTCATGGTCTCAGAGTCCTGGGATCAAGCCCTGCATTGGGCTCTCTGCTCGGCAGGGAGCCTGCTTCCCTCTCTCTCTCTCTCTCTCTGCCTGCCTCTCTGCCTACTTGTGATCTCTCTCTCTGTCAAATAAATAAATAAATAAAATCTTAAAAAAAAAAAAAATCCCAAATCCGAGCTGATGTCTTTTAGCAAGGTTATAACCCACCTGCTCTAATCAGCTTCTAGAGCCTGTGCTATGGGTTCGGTGTGGTACAGGGTCTGGAGTAGAGGGTGGGGAGGATAGAAAGTGGAGAGTGGTCGCTGCCTCCAAGGTGATTTCTGTCTCACTGAGGCAGTAGGCTCAGGAGAAGGGGAGCTCAGCAGATGGAGACAGAGTTGGGACAGGTTTGCCGAGGGGTGTGCGTTCTCCCCAGCACCGGGGGGACTCTTTAGACTCACTCCCTCATACAGTGGGCATTTGCTGGGTACCAACTCTGGGTCAGGCTCTGGGTCAGGCACCGGGGGTATGGGGAGAAATGAAACCCATCCTTGGCCTTCACAACCACGTCTGGGGACAGAGAGGTTCACGTATGATCACAGTGTAGTGCGAGCAGTAGTGTGAGGGAGAGAAGCACTTCTAGAGAGCAGCACAAGGAATAGGATCTCATCTGGTGCAATTCCTGAGCCCAAATCTCAAGCCTGGAAGAAAACCAAGGGTGAGCCTCAGACTTGTCTCATAGAGTTCAAGTCAGAGTTTAGGGACATAGGTCGAGTGCCGGGCCTGCTGCTGGCAGAAGTGTTTTTTGCACATGGTACCTGTGCTCTTGCATTTCACAGCTTTACCATGAACCCCCTTCTTCAGTTCACACCCTCTTCTTTCCTTAACATCACCTGGCATCTGTGCCACCCATTTTGCCTCTCGATTTGGTACCATTTTAATCATTCATTAATTCTGCTGGCGTGTTGGCTCCCTAAGGCCCGGGATGGTGTCTCAGGTCTCCCAGAGCGATGTGGTCCCCAAGCAGGTGTTCAGTGAATGCCTGTTGGGGAGTGATTGACAGAGGGGCTCGTACATTTCCCAGGGGTGGCGGTGATGTGTGATCAGAAGCTGTAATTGCCTTGGAGGCAAATGATATTCTAATCTGTCACCACGTTTGTGAAGTTAATATTTCATTTCACATAGTTAGTGGAGTCATTGCTAAATTGTTATACCACTCAACTTTTGAAGAGACACCTCATATTAATCTCATCAAACTACTCCAAGTTTTAAACTCACCATGAATGCCAATAAAGCCTGCCGTAGAATAATGCAGGGTAGGCTGTCAGCATGCTGATGGGAAAATTGTCTCACTTTAGAGAGAGTTTGAGGAAATCAAGAAAATAAGTTTTTAGTGCTAGGCGGAGTCATAATAAAGTGAATTATTAGAGGCATTTCCATCTGAGAGTTTCCGTGATTTCCCCGATTAGTGGATCCTCTGGGAACAAGCCTTCTTTATAATGAAGCAGAGCCTTTTTAGAAAACAAACAAGGAAAGAAAATAATCTTCATGAATTATACCAAGGAAGTGATGAGTGGACCAGATGGCTCAATTAAAAACAGGGTTGCTGCTCTTTGCATCAGCCTTTGGAAGTGCAGGTGGTAAAGTTTGGAGAATCTTTGAGGAGGGCACATCTAATAGGTTGCCTCAAATAGTTGGAAGCCTCAGTTTACGGATGCAACCAAAACTAAGGGGTGAGGCTTGAGCGGCCAAAGACCTCCCACCCAGTCCTGTCTCCTCCCTGGAGTGTTCTCACTCAGCCCCTGTCTGCACGGGCTCCAGGTCTTGTGTCAGAGCGCCAGTAACCAGGTGTGCCAGAGGTCACCGCCTCTCCAGACATTCTGTTCGTCATGGGCAGAATAGGAAATCTGTCTGTCTGGACTTTCTCTCACAGGCCCCAAGGCTCAGATGAGACTGTGTATCTGGAACTTCGAGACCTAATAACTTACTCTTCCAATACTATGCGGGCTCGTTACTGTCTGACTCCATGTTCAAGGGTAAGGGAAATGGGAAATACTGAAATTCACATGACAGGCGCAGCTCTGTCCTCCCTCATGTCTCATGCCAGCTTGTTGGTTCCTTAGGACACCCCACAGTCTCGTGCCTCTTGTAACCAAGGCTCCTAAAAACCGCATGCCCCGGGTTATATTAAGATCCATGCCAAACC
Organism: Mustela erminea; assembly: GCF_009829155.1. Taxonomy (NCBI): domain Eukaryota; kingdom Metazoa; phylum Chordata; class Mammalia; order Carnivora; family Mustelidae; genus Mustela; species Mustela erminea. The sequence goes on from NC_045614.1 coordinate 97,461,426, forward strand.
CAGCCCTGAGGGGCTCTCGCCAGCTCTCTCCCCTCCTATAGGGACATAGCATCTGGGGCCCAGTTGGGAAGATGTGAATGGCAGGGAGGATCCCAGGGAATTTAGTCCATAAAAGTAGTAACAATAACAATAATAATACCTAATCCAAAACGTGTTGCTTGCTTGCTCCATACAAGTCAAGACCGCCTTGTGCTGATGGCAGGCTGGGCACCACACCACTGGCACCCGTTAGAGTGGTGCAGTTCATTGCTTTGTGACCCTGCACTAACACACGTTAGCCCCATGGGGAAGGGATGGTTACAACTCCCATGTCAGATGAGGTTGGCGAGGCACAAGGAAATGTAACCTATCCAAAGTCACTCACCTTGTGAGTGACTTGGCCTTGTGGACTAGCTGTGTTGTCCTTTGGATAGTCTCCTGGGAATGATGCTACCCAGGCAAATCCAGGCACCTTGGGCAGAGAAAGACATGGGATCTAATGACCAACCATGGCTATGCAACAGGGGGAAGGGGCAAGAAGGAGGCTTGGACAGCTAAGTGGGTGTGATGGATTCCGCAGGTTGTGGGGAGAGCAGAAGGTAGGGTCAGGGTCAGCAGAGAAAGAGCAGGTGCGTCAGGAATCGGGCCTTCCAGCAAAGGTGGTATCAGCTTGCTGGGTTTCTGCAGATGCTGGCTCATGGTAACTAAGGGAGCAGAGCTGTTGCTGGAGGGCCCCTCTGAGATTGCCATTCATAGGAGATTATCAGGGGCCCCTCAGGTCTCAAGGTGTGACCTAATATATTAGTGGTTAATTGCAAAAATTTTGTTACCTCTGAAAGCTTTTTATTGTCTTCATGCTGTTGAATAAACAGACCTCAGCATGAATGTGTCCACATGCTGGAGATGGAGGGAATTAGTGTAATGCAAAAAAGGGTCCAGGTACCTGAGAGCCCTCCTCAGAGCCATCCCCCTGCTGGGGGACCGGTCATTTAAAAACATCTATCTAGTGCCTGCTTTGTAACTAGCTGAGGAGGAAACTGGAGAAAGAGTAAAGCTAAAAGATTTGAGTTCTAAAGTAGTTTTTGAAAATAATCCATCCTGCAAAACAATCTGTGCTCTGAATTCTTGGGGGATGATATTGATTTAATGTATTTTTCTTCCATTTAATAAAGGCGACTTGTTCAAATCTCCACATATTACTATTATAAGAACGTACATGTAGCAGTAATTCAGAGTTTAAGCTCTGGATCACATTATTCTTGAATTTTCACTGTTTACTAACTCTATAACCTTAGGCAAGTTAATTATACCCTTAAACTTCAGTTTCTCCATCAGCAAAATAAGAATGGTAATAGTTCTAGATCAGTCAGGACTTCTCCAAGTACAGGCGTGATTCCACTTTAACCTGAATTAGAAATTAGGGGAATGCCTTGTTTCACACTATGAGGCAGGCCAGATGCAGGGTACACACACCCAGCAGCTCACTGATGGCTGCAGGCACCCGGGTCTCCCTGTCCCTCAGCTCCGTTGTCCTCTGTTGTGGGTGCCATGCTGGGGGCGGTTCCCTGAGATCAAGGTGGCCCTCGGGTCTGTGTGCTGCTCTGTTGTCAGCCAGCAGGAGGATGAGAGGGAGAGAAAGATTCAGTTTCTCCAAGCACGGCATATGTGTCCTTATGCTCAGTCTGTTTGGGCCATAGTCACAGGTCACTTTCAGTCGAGTGATGGTAGCCAGAGAAATGATGGGCACTTAATTGCCTCTTAAGTAATCAGGCAGCTCCTGGGGGGTGGGGGGGTGGGGGAGGGGGCTGGGGATGGACTGGCGGCAAAACAAATCAAGGTCCAGTTGGGAAAGCTGGCAAGGATGTGGATGCCCAGAAGGCCGCCAACAGCAGTGCCCACCACAAGTGCCATGATAGAGGTTTGTCACAGAGGATAAAGAGACAACACGTGGAAAGTTCCGAGCATGGGCCTTACATGATTGTAGATCGTTTTAGTAATAAGCAGAGGGGGAAAGCCTTCTAGGAATTTCTGTCTGTCCCTGTTTCAAGTAACGATCACTGTGCTCTTTTGAAACCTGCCCTGGGCCCAGTGTCTCCGCTGCTTCCCTTCAGAGAAAAAAGATCACTCTTGCTGCTTTATGGCCTTCCCATTTTACTGCAAGTACAGTCCCGGCAGTCTCTGAACACTGTGTTCCGGTGTCCTAAACAAACATCCTTGTTCGGCCGTGGAATGTGCTCGTGTCCGAGTGTCATCCGAGAGCATGTTGCTTGTCCAGGTCTGACATCCTCCCTCTGCCCAGCTCTTGCGACAGCCTGTGGGGTTAGGGTCTCATAGGGGCCCTGCAGGGTGCCAGCCAGTCAGGAGACCCTGAGTAGGTGGGAGGCCAGAGTTACCCGGACAACCTCCTACCCGGAGAACATCCCAGATCAGGTACTGGGGGCATTATCACCCCCATTTGTAGTTTCTACATAGGGAATGGGGGAACCAGGTAAGAGGAAAGACAGGGAAGGGAGGCCCAGCAGTAGATCCCAAATGAAAGTAATAGCCTTCTCACCTCCTCTTAAAAGAAAAGGGGAGTGATAGGGATGATAAGGAAGGATGACGTAGCTGTAGAAGACATGGTCCTATTGGGATGATTTCTGATGCAGCTGTCACAGGCTCTGGGCCATACTTTTGACTCTGAGTGGACACCTCAGGCCTGACCACACAAAGTGAGGCTAACTGGGCCCTGAGGACCGGGAGGCCCTGAGCATACCCCACTTCTGGACAAATAATATCTAGGATACCTTTCATTTGTGGGGGGGGTGGGATGGGCAGTGGTGCTCCGTTTGTGGGTATTTTTTGGATTGTACAAGATTCAGGAGCATCTTCATTATTAGTTAGAGCCCTGACTCATGTCAAGTAGAAGAAAAGTGCAATTTGGGGGTGCAGTTCAGCCTTAAGCAGCTCCAGAAATGCACGAATAAATGACAGGAGTGTGAGAAGGCAGAAATGGAAGGCTGGTGCACTCCCTAAGACTCTGGGTTGCTTATGTTTGTTTGGCTGTTGGTTGGACAGGAGGTGAGCAGAGGCGACAGAGAAGGTATGGGGCATCATTTCACTGGGTGCCAGTAGCTACTTTGCACCACATGGCCTGCATAGACTGCATGCTGGGAGGACTGTAGAATGCCCCGTTTTGGGTGTCATGTAGCTGATGTCAGTGGGCTTAGTTAGGAAGGGTAACGGGCAAGATGACCAATAGTGAGTGACCATGGTATGCGATTGGGGGAAGGGTGTTTTCCCTGGGCCGTCTGGGTATCCATTAGGCAGAGTGCAGCTTGCTCCTGCAGTGGAACTCCGGGGCCTCGAGGACACGGTAGAATGGATCTGACCCAGGACCCTCCATAGCCTTAAACCCAGAGTAAGTCCAGACTCATCCTCATATCTCTCGGCCTGCCTGTCTCTTCTCTGATAACACCTCCTACCCCTCCTCCTCAGGGAAAACGATCTCCACTACCTGCTAGGTGGGGTCAGCCCAGCCAGGTGGCCAGTGTGTTCCCCTCAGCTCTAAACCTGTCTCCTCCTCCTTCTCTTGGACCTTCTCAGCTCCTGGCAGTGGCCTGAGTCGTCCAGTATTTGCATTTCGTCCTTCTCTACTTGCTCCCTAAACCCTCAGGTCGGGATCCCCACTGTGGTCCACTACCCTCCCTCTGCAGGGTCAGAGAGACACTGCTGGGGACCCCTGAAGCTAATAACGTAGCAGTCCTTCAGGCTGATTTTCCTTAAAGTGTAGCTGCTCATTGATTTAGAAGCAAGGCTGAAGGCTGAGGTGGGGAGCCGCTGGGAAGGGTACACTCCCCTCTAAGAAACCAGAGCCCTCAGGTACCCAGAGCCCCCCTCCTGAGAAGGCATTGATGATTCCCAGCCCCACATCACCCCCAGAGATGATCAGATTGTTATTCTTGAAACGAGTTCTGGGAAATACATGTTTTCCCATTTCTGCTATTTTTGTGTCCAATACAGACTGGTATTTGGGGGGCCATGACTGCTCCCATCTTCCGGGGGAATCCAGGCTCTCAGGGAAAGAGGGCCATGTGGCCACAGCGTTGTCCAGTGCAGGACCAGCACTCAGAGCGGACTGGCTTGACTAGTGTCTCATTCTAGGGCAGACACCTGGGTCCTCACTGTCACCCCCCGCCCCGGCTCCATTTGTCCAGACTCTAGTCCCCAAGGAGAAGGGCAGCTCTGGGGTGGGGACTGTTCTCCGGGGCAGAGCTTTATTCATAGCTAAGTTCCCTGAACAAGGAGACCTTGTCAGTGAGGATGTCAGTAAAGAGAATATCAGTGCTTAGGAGAGGTGGGAGCTTCCCCTAGAATGCCTTATACATTACTGGTCTCCACTGGGCCAAGATAACCTGGCTATAAGTTCCTCACCTGAACACTGAGATGTGAATTAACACTGAGTCATTTTCCTGGGCCCTGCTTAGTAGTCATTGAAGAAATAATGTATTGAGTACCTATCCCCATGGCAAGCTCCATGCTCAGAGCTGGAAATACAGACCCAAGAATGACAGTTTCCGTGGACAGGTCATCAGAGTCGAGTGGAAGACACAGACAAGAAAACAGCCCAGTGGGATGAAGAATGACAGATGCCAAATGAGAATTATCTCCAGGGATTGTAGGAATATGGAGAAAGAGCCCCAACCTGAGCAACCTTAGGGCAGAGGGTGGCCAGCGACATTTTTTAGAGCAGATGGCAAGGAGCTGAGTCTTTTAGAATGAACCCCCTTGTTACCAATTCTTGTTGAACCATAAAAAATAAATTAGCAAAAAAGATTTGCCCAGATGCAGGTAGTACAAGACCTAGAGTGTGTGAGAGAGAAGGTCCCGTGTATCTCAGACTCGCACATCCATCAGGGACACTATCACTCCTGGAATCTCAGAGTCCCACTTGGAAAGCCTCCGAGGGATTTCTGGGTTACAATGTTCTGATGGAATCAGTGAATCAAAAAATAAACTCCCTGTTTGCAAATCAGCATCCCTGTCATGCAAAATCCTGTTTCCCTAAGCAGAAGTTTCTCACTCCCAGAAAACCATGTACATTCTCTGAATTAAAATCTAAGGGGGAAATAAAAAGCATACCTCATGCTGGGTTGATTTTCTCTAATGATCTGATCCATGCCCCTGTTTTGGGTGGGAAGTTATTACAGCCATAAATATTTGTAATTCTTTCTCTGATGTATTATATTTGTTAACAGCGCCACGGGGTAGATGCCGCACTAGAGAAAATAAAAACATGGAATGTTGGGGACTGAGGGGAGAAAACTGGGAAAGGGGAGGGGATTCTGTCCAGGAGCAGACTTCCTCAGCAGTGGGATCCAGTCGTCCCTGGACCACTGCCCAGGGAACCTGGCTTCCCATTTAGTCTCTGACACTAGTTAGTGTTGTGCCTCCAGATAACTTCTCGGACTTGTTTTCTACAGGGTATGGGGGAAGGATTAAATAAATAAATAGATGTAAAAAGGTTTTATAAGGCAATGAGCTTCACACATGTACATCTAAACCAAGGGTGCAGAAATGAAGGAAGCTACCTGCTTCCTCTTCACCCTCATGGGCAGTATGCTAGACACTCTTCACTTCTCTAAACGACCTATCAGTGAGGCTCCAGACAACACATCTATGGACTGCCGGCAAGTTGATATTCGGTCTCTGATATTTGGTCCCTACATTTGTTCGATGAGGGGAGTTGCTGCTCAGTTAAAGATAAGATCCGTAACAGCTCATAATTGGTTGCCATTTTTTGATGTGTGTTGATTTTACTTCATCAGTTAGGGTGCTTTCAGCCACAATTAGTAAAAAGTCCAACTCAACAGAAGAAACAAGGAGGAAAATGGTTTTCTCATGAGTAAGAAGCTTGGTAGCAAGATGGCAGCAGGACGAGCTGGATGGCAGTTCAATGACTTCACCAAGGGCCCAGGAGCCCACGGTGGTTTCTGTCCTAAGACTGGTCCCTTGCTTTTCTCACAAGGTCCAGCCTCACATCCCCACCTCACAATGTGCACAAGCCATGCCCAGGAAGCTGGTGCCTTCCTGATATCAATGAATAGGAAATCCACCAGTAAGGAAAATGGGTAGATCTCAGAGGGGCAGCCAGATGGGCAGCCAGATGGAAGCCTCTGCCATTACTTTTCAAATAAGGCTCAAGGAGGAGGACAGGATCTTATATTATCAGATGTCTCCCATACCACCTTGAGAAGTATGTGCACCCATTAGGCCTCATGAAGGAGTTGCTACTAACTAAAAACAGTTCATAAAGCACTCCGTTATTAAAAATTATCATGTTTAGCAATATTTATTCTTTATGTAGAAAGTTGTCTGTGGTGTAATTTCTGAAAGCAAGAAAGAAAAAGAAACAATTGTCTAACGGTAGAGGCATGGTCAAATAATCAATAATGTACTCCTCTAATTACGCAGTATTAAAAATGTGTTTCAGATGATGTATGAAAATCCTACTATAAAATGTGGAATGAGCAAAATAAAAATACGTATACAGCACATTATTTCCACTACAGAAAGCTAACATATGTACAAAACAAAATTATGTGTGGGGAAAAATGTACTAGAAGAAATCAGACCAAAATATTGACAGTGATTTTTCTAGGGTTGGGCGAGCCCAGTTGATTGGTTCTATTTTTCTTTTCCTACGTGTTCCAAAATTTCTATGATTCCCAAGTGTTTAGTCTTTTAACAGGGAGAAAAACAATTAAAAAAAATAATGGTGGTTAGCCTGACCACAGAGAATGCCCTCTTGGCACAGATCTGCATGTATATTTCTATCATTCTGTTCTATCCAAAAGCAACTTAGACTGTGTGGGGGAGAGCGTCTGCATCTCATGCATTTTTAACAGGTTTATTGAAACAAATGAGAGATGAGGGAGAGGACCTCTGGCCCTGAGAACAGGTTATATAAACTAGAAATAATACGGTGGTGGTGGTGGCCACAGAAATAGAAGTTAGGGGACCCTTCTGGGACTACAAATGTATCAAGAAAATGCTAAAAACTGGGGAAGCCACGGTTAACATGTGTGACAAATTAAAGGGGATTGGCATGCATCCTTATGAAGAGATTTACTTTGATTACAAAGAGATTGAAAGAGCTGAAGCTGCCTCTAAGACAAGAAGTTTGATGAGGTAGGTCAGAAAGCCTGAGATGGGGTTACCGAGGGCCAGTTTGTTGTGTAAATGGGTGATGCAGTTCTCTTCACCGTGTGTGGTGTGCTGGTAAGAACCGCCCCTTCCCCAAACGCCTCACCCATAATTTGGTCCTGGATCACAGGTTTTTTTTGTTTTTGTTTTTGTTTTGTTTTGTTTCTTGAGATTTTATTAATTTATTTGAAAGAGATAAAGGAAGAGAGTGAGCATGAGCCGGGGAGGGTGGGGTTTGGGTAGAGGGAGAGCTGGATCCCAGGATGCTGGGACCATGACCTGAGCCAAATTGGTCAGATGCTTAACTGACTGAGCCACCCCAGCGCTGCTGGATCAAAGTTTTAAGAAACCAAATTGTTTACTTTTTCTCCTCACAGTTCTACCCCACAACAAAGTGTTAGCCACAAGCAAAAAGTACCATTCTTAGTCATTGTAATAATCACGGGGTGTGTCCAATTTCCACCTCCCCGCCATCATACCCAAACTCTCCCCTACCGCTAGGCGCTGTCCCTGAAATGCCACCACTATGGCTTTACTCCTTTAAGCTTTGAATAGTCCCTGGTTTCTTAAGGGTTCCCAAGCAATGCTTTCTCTCCGGGGGATAAAGCTTTATATGGCTGTCCGTGTCTGGTGTCTGCTGGCTTAGTAACTGACCACCAGTAAGGAAGGCTTCTGGACGCGAAGTCGGGGAGGCAAAGTGAGAGGTAGCCCCCAACAGGCAAGATCGCCACAACACTACCTGTGTTGTGCCCGAAGCTTCCAGAGACCATATTCCTGTCGGTTGTTGCCATCATCCAAGGATGTGAGCCACTGATTCTTCCATGGAACTGAGGAGCTGGCAGCATAGATTGTGTTGAGCGTTTCCCATCCGTGGTGTCATTTCATTGTCTCGGCTCTTCCTCGTTTTCAGAAGAGAATCAGCTCTGAGTAGTTCAGGAAGCAAGAAGTTCACATGTTAATACATCGCAAATGGGAGATTCAAGGCCATGCTTTACTTCTTCCTCTTGAGGACTCAAGAGCCTGAGACACAGAATTCTCCAAAACTACCACCCTTTCTGCCCAGATGACCCCTTCCCACAGACAGCACTTGCCACAGTGCTGCCCCGGGTACTAAACACTATGACATTGTACCAATTATGAGGGACCAAAAGAAAGAAAGCTGAGGGCCTCATTAGAATCTCCCTCTGCACCTACAGACAGAACTCTCTCATTGACCTGTGCAATTTGGTGTGACATTTTCCCAAAGTGCTTTCTACAACCATATTTGCTTTAGACATCAATTTTAAGAGTGAAAGGTCGACTTTCTGGATGTGAAATATTTTATACATGACCTTTTATCCGTCATTGCTAAGATTAATATAAAGCATTTGCCCTGAAGAATAACTAAAAATGCAATCAAATAAGATTATCTATTGCATAGAAAAAAATAACACCTCATTAAAGTGGCTGGGTGTATAGCTCTCGGAAAACAGGTCATCATTAAAGCAGTACCAGGAAGTACACAGAAGACAAAGAGGATGAGACTGTCTTATCTCAACCCTGAATGAGCTGGGGTTCATTCCTATGGGGAAAACCAAGTCATTAGACTTGAAGTCAGGCTCGCTGGTAGCCATTCAGAGTCTGATGCTCTACCAGGCACTGTGGTGACAATTGCTCCCACTGCTTTTCACAACATAGCCGTCATCCTGTTCTGCAGAGGGACAACGACAGGGAGAATAACCCCAAACCCTCAAAAGCTGCCTCTATTGTCCCAGCAACAGGTCCAGTTTATGAAGTGCCTTCACACACCCAAGGGACCCAAAGCCTCCTTGTACCGATACAAAGCCCTTGTCCCAGAAGCCCTTAGGAATTGCAGGAGGATGGTTTACCAGTTGTTCTGGATACTCATTCCGCCCACACGAGCCTTACTTCTGTCGTAACTTCTCCAGAAAGTAACAAGTGGTCTTCTCTAGCCCAAGCTGGAAAGTTTCAGGAGCTGGGTCCTATTCCCAACCTAGCCAGTGCAGACGGACATTCCCTGGCATCCTGGAAAGTAAATAAATGGTACCTGTGCTTTGATCTTCCCTGTGGTCTCCAGGATGGGACTGTACACTGGGTGATCAGCACATGAGCAATGCCCTTTAGCCAAGCTCTGCTCATTCTGCAAAACTCAAGGCAGACACGCCCTCTGCAGAGAAGGCTCACCAAGCTTCCCAGTCCATGCACAACACTTCCATCTTATTGGATTATAAATGTCTAGATTTGGGAAGTATCAGGGTTAGCCATTTTTCCCATGGTTCTCACTGCTCTGTTTTTCCCAATATTGACTAAGCTAGAAACTCTCCAGAACTCAGCACATACACAATGAATAACAGAGAACTGAGGTATTTCCTCACAGTGCAATTTTTAAGGCTGTTTGTGGTGGGAGAGACTCCCTTGAAACATGTGGTGTAGAGAATCCTGATGAGAAGCAGTAGTAGAGTGGTTAAGACAGTGGACTCTTGGGTCAAACAGTCTTAACTTCAAACTCTACCTCTGTCAGTAGATGACTTTGGGCAATCTGGATAACTGCTCCCTGCTTTCTGCCTGTGTAAAACTAAAATCATAGTAGTCCTTTCCTCACAGGGTTGTTGTGAGCATTCAGTAAGCTAATATATATAAAGGCCTTAGAACAGTGCCTGGTGTGTAGTGTTGCATCAATTTCTCGTTGACATTTACCCTGTGTGTTATAATGAAGTGAATTAATATGGATTGTCAAAAGAGCACTGGACTGAGATTCAGGGTCTAACTTCTAGTCATGATCCCTTCATCGATTTAGTGTGTGATTTAACCAAGCGACTTTTGCTCTTTGGGCCTCAGTTTCCCCATTTGTTTACCAGCGGGTTGGAAGAGGTGATCTCTGAGACCTCCTATCTTCTGTATCTTTTTAAAAAATTTTTAACTGTGACATAATATTTACTGTCTTGACCATTTTCCAGCATACAGTTTGGTGGTATTAAGTATGTTCCCACTGATGTGCAACCATCATCACGCCATCCCTCTGCAAAACTTTGCCATCACTCCAAATGGAAACTAGACCCACGAAACAGTAACTCCTCTCCTCCCCCAGCCCCTGGGAACGACGATTTTTACTTTCTGTCTCTATGAATTTGACTACTGTAGGTTCCTCATATCAGTGGAACAATACAACTTTGTTTTTCTGTGGCTTATTTCACTTAGCCTTGTGTCCCAAGGTTTATCTGTGTTGTAGCGTGTGTCTGAATTCCCTTCCTTTTTAAGGCTGAATACTATTCTGCTGTATATATATAGAACTTTTTTTTCTTTATCCATTCATGTATTGATAAACACTTGGATTACTTGTGCCTTTTGGCTCTTGAGAATAATGCAGCAGTGGACATGAATATACAAATATCTCTCCGAGTCTCTGCTTCCAATTCTTTTTAGTATATACCCGAAGTGGAATTACTGGATTGTATGGTTATTCTATTTTTAATTTTTTGAGGAGCCATCATACTGTTTTCATTAGCAGCTGCACCATTTTACATTCCCACCAGCAGTGCATAAGGGTTCCAATTTCTCCACATCCTCACAGCACTTATGATTTTCTAGGTTGGGGGCCGGTGTTGACCGTGGCCATCTAATGGGTGTGAGGTGTCTTCTCTATGCTTTGACTTTATGACTTGGTGCTTGATATGGCAGGGATGGCTCGTCCTGGGGTCTGCTGCCCAACCGCCTGCTAGGGGCCTCCTTCCCAGGTCTGTTTCTTGTGCTAAGCACTTGGTATTCACAGACCAATCTCCAATCCTTTCCTGAAAGGCTTGTGATTTGGCTTATAAATACCTGTGACACACCTTGAATTAAAAAAGAAATTTTGCCCAACCTCATAAAAAATCGGTCCTTTCCCTTTGATTTTATAGATGTAAGCACTTCAGGTCATATTTATGGGGTTAAGATGCAAGATCTGATCGATGGCCTCTCCTCCGCTTCCTGTATTCACAGCATGGCCTCAGCAAAGTAGGCATGGAAATCTATGGCTGGGTGCCACCAAAATATAAATGTTCCTTCATTTCTAATGGATGCTGAAGAAGGCAGCTTATATCATTACGCCTGCCATAAAATATTAAATGTAAGTAATTCAGTGTTACCCAAGAGCCAGAGGTAGGCTGGTGCCTTTTTCTTCCCCTGTTCAGGAAGCAATGACCCGGAGTGCCCAGCCTGGCCCCCGCATGCTGTGGGGTGCAACTCCTGCACCTTTATCGCTCATGCCTGAGGGCTGCCTTCCTTAGGGTCCCATGATGTGAACTCTTCCAGGGAATGAATGGCAGAGAGTCAAGTTTCCACCCAACAGTTTTGGCCTCTCCAGGGAGAAAGAGAGCCAGAGGGGCTGCTCATCTTCCTGAACCCTTTCAAGTGAAGAGAGGATTCCCAGTGTGAGATTTGACCTCAGGATAGGCTGTGGCAGATACGTTCTGTGCCCGGCATCCTGCCCCCTCAGCCTGTCTGCTTTCACTGCAGTCACAGTGGATGGTTTAGTGCCTGTGGTCATAGTCCCACATCCCCTAGAGTCCATTCACCTCATAGGTACATGCTGCCCAGAAGGGTGAGAGACATGTTCCCAGTGATACCTCCCAGCTAATGGGAGACAGAGGATGGTGGTAGTCAACAATATCCCAGCTGCTCATCCTTTGCAGACACAAAAGATGTCAATTTTGATGTGCATCCATGTTTCCTCAAAGGGTCCCAGATAGATCAAGCCTCAGTTTGACTAAAGCAATCATCAGCCCAATTCTGCGCCTGTCCATAGTTTCCCATATTGTTTTCCATGCCCCCCCCTTCCTCTGCCTTCCTGAGACACCTCCCATGTAAATTACCTAGGCCAAGTACTTGTATTAGTCTCTGCTTTCAGGGGGACTCATGTCAAGACACAGGCTCATAGTAGGAGGAGGATTTCTGGAAAGGGGAGTGAACTTTGAGGCTTGGGGACTGACAAAAAGGCCCAATACCTCTGAAAGTCAGCTTCTATGAAAAGAATTTTGTTTCAACTCTGCCTCTTATTCCGTATACATCTTACCTGGACAATCACAGTTAGGCTACAGCTTACAGTTTTGCAGGGTGGGCACTGCACAAAGGCACCTATTGCACAAATTTGAAATCTGGCATGCATTCTGCCAACCAGGCCACACCCTCAAGTTCTGGGCTGCATCCACCAAAATAAAAGGCTCCTGTATCTAACACAACATTACTGACCATTCTCCAAGCCATGTGGCTTCAGGCTGGTGTCTGCACAGAAGGGGTACCTTTTTCCAGTTCCCACAAAGGCATTCTTCTAAGCTAGCTGTGGTCCTTGGACCCCTCGGGGCGGGAGGGTCTGTCCTGTGTTTGGTTACTTTTATCCACAAACCTACACACTGTGGCCAGGCAGTCTCACTCTCATGCCCTATGTGACATTTTCACTTCTGCATGTGCCCTTGGTTACTGCTGACTCCCTACTTTCCTCTTCCACCAGCGGTACCCTTGTGTTCTCCAGCATTTGTTCTTCAGGTCTCCACTCATTCTAGTAAGCTTCCAAGCTCACTTGTCCTATGGCAGTGCTTCCTGGGATTTGTCCATTTGTTCATTCATTCTTCCATTTGTTCATCAAGAATGCGTTCAGTGTTTTCTAATAATATATTTGGCTCTGCAGATATGAGTCAGTACAACCCGTCCTGGGGAGGGACAAAAAAGCAGATAGACAGAGACAGAACCATGATGAGGGCAATAATAGAGGAGAGCTCGGGGACTCTGGGGCAGAGGCAGTGACAGGTAACCTGAACTGCCTTAATGCTAGGTAAAGGTGGAGTGTGGGAGACATGGAGGACATCCCAAGACAGAACAGCAAGTTCAAGGACAAGGAGACAAGAAATGTCCATAGGGGACACTAGACTGTTCTGTAATCTGGAAGTGGAAATCGGAAAGACTAGACTGGGCTGGATATGTTGGACATACCCAAGGCCCTGCTCTACAGGATAAGCCCATCAAGGTGCTTATGCTCAACCCCATAAAAAGCAGTCAGGTGCTCAGCAAGGGCTTTGCTCTTGCTTATATTCTGGAAAATGCCGAAATTCAATTGATTTCCAATCCCCACCATCTGTCTGTGTTTCTGAATGGAAGGCCACATAGAGTGGGATCCATTGGGCTGAGATGAATATTTGGCTATAAAGAATGGATGAGGGGCACCTGGGTGGCTCTGTGGGTTAAGCCTCTGCCTTTGGTTCAGGTCATGGTCTCAGGGTCCTGGGATCAAGTCCCATATCGGGCTCTCTGCTCAGTGGGGACCCTGCTTACCCCTCTCTCTCTGCCTGCCTCTCTGCCTACTTGTGATCTGTGTATGTGTGTGTGTGAAATAAATAAATAAAATCTTTAAAAAAATAATAATGGATGAGAAATGTCATGGTCATAGACTTGATCTTCTCAATATGGAAGGCACTGAAGCAATAAAGAAGATCAAAGGCTGTGATTACCTCTGCCAGTCCACAGCCCTCTCACTCAGTGGAATTTCTGGTCTCCCTATTTCCGAGGAGAATTTTCTTGTCTTTTCCTGTAAGACAGTCTATAGGAAGGCTCCATTTGCCCTTCCTCTGGACACAGACATGAGTAAGGAACAACAAAAGGAAAAGCAAGCAGTGGTTTGGCAGTGGGCTGGAGGCAGGGTTTCCATCCCCGATGGTTTGCTCAAGATCTTAGCATGACTTTGTAAAATTTAGGGAGACACAGTTGAGCAGAAAGAGCTTGGGATCTTTGCATCTTACGGACTTATATTCATAGCTGGGTTTGGGCTCAGACAAGTTATTAAACTTCTCTGAACTTCAAATTTCCTTCTCAAGAGGGTTCATTTACTCACTGAGCTATTAGGACAAGTAAAGGGGACATTATGGGAGTGCCTGGCACTGAGCATGACTCTGAAGGTGACCCCAGATGGAGCTGATTGGATATTGACCTTCCTCTCCACCAGCTCCTCCTTGAGGGGCCTGTTTCCTGCCTCTCTGCCTCCTTTTTGTGAACACATGAGCTCTGTGTCAACATGCATCAGCATTATCCACCCTATCCATCTCTCCACAGATTAATCAATTTCTACACCTCCACCAGTGATGACCTTCTGCGTCAGAGTTCTGACAGTGCACCTCCTTTGCCCCTAATTCATTCGCCACGTGACTGTTGGCAAGTCACATTCCCTTTCTGGGCCTCAGTGTGCTCATCTATAAAATGGATGGATGAACTGGATCATTTGTGAGGGTCCTCTCAGCTCTAACATTATATGATTCTATGATTCTGGGGCTCCCAACTGTCTAGAAAATAAAACTCAAATGCCTTGGCATGGCACGCAAGCTCTCCCCAGAGTCCCTGTCCCCATGGTCTGACTATAATTTTACTCTCATCATCCCTGGGTCCTCTTCCCCACTCTCTACGCCCTTGTCTTGCTATCCCAGTGGAATTCTCTGCGACTGCCCTGGACTCCTGCCACGCTGTGTATTATCTCATCCCCACTCCCCAGGTTCATCACAACACCTAGCAGCATTGTGCAGAGAGGAGACAGGCAATCCTGTTTTCACTGAGTTAACTTGCAATTCCACTATGAGTGGGTATAGAGGGAAACACAAAGAGAGCCTGAGCTTAGAATCAGAGGTATGGCTGGTGAGTTCACCAGACCGGGACAGCTAGATGGTTGTTAGGGCAGAAACATGGGCTCTGGAAGTGCTTGCGGCCCCACATTCAGCCCACTATGGAGACTGTTGTGAGCAGACCAGATAGAAAATGACATGTGGGTTTTATGTCTGTATCTGTCACCTTGATCGGCGAAGGGCGACCAGGCGCTATGGGAAGTACAACAGAAGAAGACAGGGGTAGAAGCCTCCATTCAGTTTTATCTTAGCTCAACATGTGACCTCAGTCCAACTGCTTAACTTCTTGGGCCTCAGTTTCCTCATGGGAAGAATGAAGATGCTCTTATTCCTGAAGGGGTATCCTACCCTGATTGAGACGTTGCATATAAAAGTGCATTGGGGAAAACATGCAAGTGTTGTCCTGAAGGGAAGAAGCATTATCATGAAGTCATTGCTTATCATCCATTACAGAAAGGCTTTCTAGAATGAGCTACACCAGTCATCTACCCCAGCCACTGAGAAATGACTCATTCTACGGATGTGACCTGAATAAACAGAGGAAGCGTGGCAGCCCTAAAATAGTAAAATGAAAAAACAGTCTGGTGGCCTCGTTCATCACTGCCCTGCTGGAAGTTTCTGCTCCGTGTTACGTGTGCATTTACTATTCTAGGCTCACGGGGTGTGCACACAACAACATTTGCTAAAGACCGGCTCTGGGCCAAGCCCTGTCCTAGGCTGTGGAGACACAAAGGGAAGGATAGGGTCCCTGCCTTAGACCACCTCAGAGCCACATAGGGAGGACCACGAAAGAAAGCAGTTGCAGTGTGTTCTAGTCAACGACAGAATGAAGGGATGTTCCATGTGAGGCTAAGAAAAGGATCACTGAATCATCTAGAGAAATCCAGAAATGTTCTCAGAGGAGGTAGCTTTGAAGAGTCTTGCAAGATGAGTAAGGCATTTGCAGAAGGGGAAGGGGGAGCCAGAGGGGAAGAGGGGAGGAGCCTCATGTCCTGGTTGAATGTCAGCTGGCAGAAGGTACAGGAAGGGACCTGCAAGCAAGCTTAAAGCCAAGCCAGCAGTCTGGGAAGCAAAGCCTGGAAATCGAGCTTTTCTTTACCCCAGAGCCTCAGGAATGTGTTGTCCTGTTACTACGGGTAGGACAGGCAGGCAGAGGGCTGAGTGTCCCAGGGAGCTGCTTACGTCCAGGAGGCTACAGATGCCAACAACGGAGTGGTGAGAGGGACTTCTTAAAGGAGTGACTGGCTCTTTACCCCAACCAGATATTTGTATGGCTGAAGGTTACCTGGGGGTCTCGAAGGCTGAGGATTATTTACCCTCTAGTGGGGAAAAAGTTGTTACATCCTCCTCTGTGGCAATAAGTCGCATCCTGGTCTTGATCAAAACCCAAATGTGCGACAGACAGCCTGCCTCTGGCCGCAAGGACCTTTGGACGTGGTGACCCATTTGGTGGCCATGGTGGGAAGTGGAGCAAGGCACAAGGCATACTCATCTTTTAGGGATCCTATACTATAAGGATGGTAGTAGTTAAAGAAATATACACTTCAGTACAACCTTTTAACTCTTACAAAAGACCGATTATGGCAGATAGCAGGTGAGGGAGAAGTTGTCAAGGGAACTTGAGCTGGGTGCCCTTGATCAGAAGTTATAGAAGGAAAAAAAAAAAAAAAGCCCCATTGAAACTTGAAGTGGCTTTTCTTTGACATGAGTCGAGGGGCTCAGTGCACCCCTGGCTCTGAAGCCCTCCCTTCCTTCTCAGGCCCGGGGCCACAGTGCTCAAAGGAAGCAGCCTGTGGTCTGGGTGCCGCTGATTGAGACAGCTAGAATCTTAATGACAGAGACAGGATAATTCAGATCTGAAGACTTAGAGACTGCATTTCCGACTGATTACCATTATTTTATATTACATTATTCTAATAACGGCAGAAGGGAGAATATGATTACTCACGGAGGTCTTTCAGGTGGTTGCTGATTCCTACAATGCTGGAATTAATCCAATCATGCCGTGTAATTTGGGGGCCGTGTGCTTCAGCAAGTCACCTCTTCCAAGAGAAGGGGGGGAAATGAACTTGTAAGACACTTGAATAGGACTCTGTGTGCTTGCACGTATGTGTGTGTGTTATGTGGGTGTGTGGGCAGGGGTGAGCGAGGAGTGGGGATGCCGGGAAAGGCTCTCTCCTCTGACCTTCACTGCTATCAGAACCCCTGCCCCACTCAGAACAGAGTTGCAGGCCATACCAGAGTCTGAGTTAAATAGATACTAGATACCAGAAAAATTCTTTTTACGTTTAGGCAGTGTAAGTATAAGCAACTGTGAAGCTAGGCTGACTGAGTCAACTATTTTTTTTTTTTTTTTTTTTGCTATTCTGTCCTCAGTCAGCAGAGTTATTTACAGATTGAATACTCCTGAATTCAGTTATTGATGAATGAACTAATGATGATCAATAATAGCCATTGAGTGCTGACTGTGCACTGGGCACTGCAAAGGCCCTTTGAAACATTTTATCTCAAGCCTCCCATTTTATAGAGGTGGAAAATGAGGCTCAGGGTCATATCCAAGCACACAGAGCAGGTACATGGTAGAGATAGGATTTGAACTCAGGAACAACCCATTGTCCCGCATTTCTGGAGCCTAAGGTATGAGTGAGGAAGAGGAGATGGAACTGCAGTTGGAGGTGAATCAGGAAGGGTCTGGGGTACCATTCTAGGGGGCTCAGCCTTCCTTCTTTCCGGTATTTCAGACTCTGCCTGTGGATGGGCTTCTCCTCAGCATCCCCTGAATTATGGACAGGTCCCATGGAATGGCACACCTCCACCCCACACCCCTGGCCCCGGCTCAGCACCTAGATTCTGGGTATGGGTGTTACACAAAGCCTCCCACCTAACAGAGGTGGGGATGGAACAGACCCTCTGCCACACTCATAGCCCGTCAGAGCCAGTGTAGCCATGCTGAGACTTTGCTGAAAGCCAGCTACTTTCAGCATATTAAACACTGAAGTCCTGGGGCAGGGGGCTTTTGTGTTTTCTTTCAAGCAATCACTGTGTGAATCGCGCTGCCGAAAGCCAACTGCCAAAGGCTCCAGTTGTCAGCATTCACCAGACCGCAGGCTAGTGGGGCCGCTGATAACATCCCAGTCACCATGAACCACATCGCACAGCTGCACAGGTGGGGAAGAGGCTAGGAGTCCTTACAACACTCGGCCCCCATCACCCTCCAGAAGATCAACAGCTGAGGGAGGAACTGAGAACCACCTCTTCCCCATCAGTAGCAACGCTCCTATCTCCAGAAGGGCTTTTGCCCCCACTGGTGCCCAGCAGGCCAGATTCAGGTTCTAATCATCAGAAATTGGAGGCTTACTTCTGGTGAGCTGCCATTCAGCTCACTTTCCCTCCTTTGAGAGACCGGTTACTGCCTGTTCTAGGTCGACAGATGTATTAATTTCCTAGGGCTGCTGTAACAAACACATTTAAAACACTTGTTTTAATTGAGTTCACAGCAATTTATTGTCCCATGGTTCTGGAGGCTCAAAGTCTGAAATCAAGGCGTTGGCAAGATTGATTCCTTCCCAGGGCTCTGTGGGAGAATCTGCTCTAACCCTCTCCCTTAGTTTCTGGTGGCTTTGGGTATCCCTGGCTTGCAGATGGTGTTTTTCCTGTGTCTTTACATCATCTTCTCTTTGTACATGTCTGTCTCTGTTTCCAAATTTCCCCTTTTATCAAGGAGACACAGTCACGCTGCAGTAGGGCCCATCCCAATGACCTCATTTTGACTTGATCTTCACATTCCCAAGCACCTGGGGTGAGCACATCAATATCTTCATGGGGGAAATAGTTTAACCCATAACAGCCACAGTGCTGCCTTTATTTCCAGAATCTGCATGGGAGAAGTGGCTATGTCAGCTGTCACAGTGAGTGGAGGTACACTTGGGATGGGGGATTGCCCTGGCCTGAGTCACAGAACGTAATCACCACCAAGCTGAGTTCTTGAGTCCTGGAATGAGCCCAGGCAGGATGCATCTCTACTAGGCTAGAATGGAGCCTGAGCCCCCACCAGCTGATGTGTAATTTGCATTATCCCTTTCAATAGCACTTGGATACTACCTGATACTACCTGGCCTCTTACTCTTGGCCTAGACTAGTTTCAAGGGTTTATATGAGTTAACTGATTTAACCTACATGACTTCCACATGAGGTGGATACTCGCACAATCGCTGTTTTATGAACAACAGGTCACTTTCCCAGACTCACTGAAGTAACAGAGCTTGGATGAAAGCTCAGGCACTCTGACATCAGAGCCTTAATTTTTAATCCTATATTATTAATAATGCAGGTTTCTAGGGATTCGTGGGTGGCTCAGTGGTTGAAGCCACTGCCTTTGGCTCAGGTCATGATCCCAGGGTCCTGGGATCGAGACCCGCATCTGGCTCCTTGCTCAGTGGGGAGCCTGCTTCTCTCTCTGCTTCTGCCTGCCACTCTGCCTGCTTGTGCTCTCCTCTCTCTCTGACAAATAAATAAATAAAATCTTTAAAAAAAATAATAATGCAGGTTTCTAGGCTTTCCTCCCAGGGCTTCCGATTCTGCAAATGTGAGATGGAGCCCAGGAATCTGAATTTTAAAAATATGAGCAGTGATTCTGATGCAGAGTTCGTGGTCCACACTTTGATTAAATGTCCTCCTGTTTCCATGGAAATGACTGTCCAATAGTCTTTAATCCACAGCCCTTGGGGTGAGCAAGAGTAAGCACCTTGGTTTTCCTCCCACCTCTCTGCCTCTCCATCTCACGCACTTAGTGATGGGTCTCCATAGGCAACCACTCCACTCTTGCCCACACTTCAGCTGGAGGGGGACTCTACTTGCCGTGCAAACCTGGGATCACAGATGTGCCTATGACCCACAGCTCTTAGACTAAAACCTGAATCCCTAACACTGCCCCAGGCCCTGGGGTGGCCAGCCCAGATCATGCCTGCCCTTCTGTTCCAGCTCTGGAAATTGAGCATTTGAAGATCCCTGAGTCTCACAGAAGCAGGAGTAATGGAGGGCAGCCCTGAAGAAAGGCGACCCAGCACGTAACGCATTCAGTTCCACTCTTGGCCCCTAGGGGGCGCTCAGCAAGCGGCGGCTTCTCTACGAAGTGGCCCTCAGAATGGTCAGGTTCTGTGTGACACTGAGCTCATCAGAAAGCTTTTATTTGGGGGGCCCCAGGGGGATGGTAATTACTGCGCCAGGCATGGCATTGGTTCCTGCGGGGCTCTTCCTGCCTGAGACCTGGGGGAACACACATCGTGTAGAACAGACGCGGCCCGGGTGGGCCGTTCTTCCCCCAGCCCTGGAGGCCTGCACAGATGCCACTCTCCCTGGTCCTCAGCCCGGCCAGCTGCTCTCCGGATCTACTGTGCACTGCGTGGGTCTGCTTTTAACAGACATGGGGACGGGCGTTATGGGCTCTTAGCTAATGAGGTAGGGGGCAGAGCCGCGGGTCCTGGCCGTCTGACACAGACCCACGTCTGCTGCTGTGTTATGACAGAACGGGGCTGGGTCGCACGGTGCCATGGCTCTCCTCCGCGGAGCCACCCTGCGTCGATGGAGCAGAAGCTCCACGCCATCTGCTTCTTGGACCTGTGTTTTCAGCCTTAGGTCTAAAGTGGACGGCCCGAGCTTGAATGTGGCCCTCCACACTTTGGCACCGTGTCTGCACCATGAAGAACTGGATATTCTAACACCCCCTCCCCAACTTCCCTCCCCTTCCTCCAAGGACAAGTTATTAAAAAGACCAGAAGGTACTCTGGAATTACAGTGATATTTATAAAGACTAATTATAGGGATTTAGTTTGCTAATCAGTTACCCTTAGAATCTTAAAACTGGAAGGGGTCATCCATCTCCGTGATTTCTAAATCTGGCTGAACACCAGCAGCCTCTCCTGGGGAACTTGAGCAACATGCCAATTCCCAGGCTCAAAACTCGTCCCACTAAATGAAGTCTCTGGGGCTGGGGCCAGGGCATCTCTGTGTCCAGCATCGCCCTCAGAGCCATGAGGGCCTTGAAAGAATGGCTTAGCAGTTTTCATCCTTAGCCGAGATGTGTGTGCCCTGTGGTCCCCCAAGACACCCCTAAAAGCACGGTACCCCTCCAGGAGTCAAACAACGCAAAACAAACAAAAAACAAACAAATAAATACGTGGAACTCACAACACACGCCGAACGGGTGTCATTCTAAGCAGCTGACCGTGGGTCCTACAGCCATCGGGCCTTAGTGCCCTCATCTTAGCTTGGGCAGCAGCGCTGACTTACGCAGGAGAAGGAGCCTAAGTTCTGGAGTTGGACTGGCTTCAGACACTTGTTCCACTGCTTACTGTGAATTACTGTTAGACCTTGGGCAAGGTACTAATGTCCCTCAGACCCACGCCCCCTATCCCTCCACCGTTTTCTTTTCTAAAACTAAGGGCTAATGGGTTGACCTTACAGGATTTCTGTAAGAATAAAAGAGGTGGAGGTGGTGGGGTTAGTGGTGCATCACGTGGACAGGTGTGTGCGTTCTTCTCCCATGCCCTCCTTATAGCTTGAGTGTATCCCTTTATAATCTTGCTGAACCTGGTCCTTGCATAGTGGATATCGTTCTAAAGCATGTGTTTTATCTTGGCGCAGGGTAATTTGTGAAGTAGACTTGACTTTAAGAAGTTCTCGTGTACTTCTGACATGTCTTTCATCTTCCCTCGTGTATGGAACACAGTAGTAATGTATGCTGACTAGGCTTGCAAATGAGGGCCAGGGAGTGAGTAAAAAAGGTTAAAAAAATAGCGAATAACCCTACTTTTTTGTTTAGAAAAATTGAGACAAGGCTGTATACATATGGAATACTTGTGTATGCAAAGAGAAGGCTATAAACCATATCATTAACAATAGTTTTGTCTGGAGGGTGCAATTAGAGATGATTTGCATTTCCTTTCTGTTTTTTAATAAACTTTATCTGTTTAGTTTTAGATTGACAGAAAAATTTCAAATGATAGTACAGAAAATCCCTAATCTGAGTTTACCCTGTTATTAACTTTTTATATTAACGTGGTATGTTACAATTAATGAACCAATATTGAAATATTATTATTATCTGAAGTCCACAGTGTATTCATGTTTTCTTACTGTTTACTTAATGTCCATTTTGCATACTGCATTACACAATCATCACATCTCCTTAGGCTCCTTGTGGCTGAGACAGTTCCTTGCTTTAGATGACCTCGACAGTTTTGAAATATACTGATCAGGTACTTGAAGAATGTCCTGAGATTGGGATTTGTCTCATGTTTTTCTCAGGATTAGACTGGGCCTATGAGTTTGGGGAAGGAAAATCACAGAAGTAAAGGGCTGTTTTCTCCACATGACATCAGGGGCACATACGTTCAACCTGACTTACCTCAGCTGATGTGGACTTATGCGTCGGCCAACGTGGTATTTATCAGGCTCTCCTCTTGTAAATATACAATCACTCTCCATCCCCTTTTCCATACTATACTATTTGATTTCTTTTTTATTGTTCCAGATTTTCCAAAGTTTTTTTTTTTTTTTTCTTTTTTTCTCCTTTCAAGGAGCATAATTACTTTGATAATCATTCTGGGGAAAAAAATTGACAAGGTTTCCTAAGACTTTGATCCTTTCTGTGTATTTTGTTTTGGCTTGATTTTCACACTGTTGCACACTGCTCCTCCAGAAGTCCCTGTTGGGAATTTGTCTGGTCACTGCCTCAGTTCCTGCCAAGTGTGCCTGTGCCCTGAGTCCAGACTGCTTGCCTCGAGGACGGTGTATCCTGCAGAGTAACTTCCGTTGGTACCCTGCTTGAGCAGCCCCATAAATCAGCCAGGGAGCCTTGCCCTCTCTGTAAACGTGAAGGGGACTTTCAGCCTCGCTTTCTCCTTGCTGCTGAAGGTAAACAGGGTGTAAATCTTGCTGAAGGAGAAGATTCTTATCCAGCCACCGGAAAACACCCCGGCCATTTGGAGGACAATCTGCTCCACAGCTCTTTCTATTCAGAACACCCAGCACCCAGCACAGAGCCAGGCACGTCGTGTTGAGTTACCAGACAGATAAATGAGTGAAATGTGACCATTCCCCACCCCGCCCTGGCTTTTTGTCGGAGAAAGCTGGTGAGAGGGATGTGTGGAAACTGGACAGTTTTTCCTACAGAAATAGCTTCCTGGCCACATGCAGCAGGCACACTGTCCTAAAATTTACTGTCCTTAGTGAATTGTTGACTTGTTTTTGTCTTTGTTTTTGTTTTGTTTTTCCAAAAGAAGTGGTTCTCCAGAGTCTGAGAGCAGGTGGCTAATTGCTGTGCTTTAAGGAGAGCCTGAGTGGAAGGCAAGCTTCTGAAGGGACGTTGTCGGGGAAGGGTGCCCTGGGGTGGAGGGCTATGGACGCCACTTTAGTTATTTAACACCTGAAAGGAAAGAGCCTTCCATCACACCTTGTCAGAACCTTACTGTCCTGGCCTACGTAGGATTCCCCATGAAAATGGAACATTCTTAGCAAATTGTGCAGCTCCAAGTGGTTGCTGACTTCTAGAGCAGAGATTCTCAACCTCAGCACTACTAATATTGTAGAAAGAACAATTTTGGGGGGTGAGGGGCTGTTCTGTGCTTTGGAGAATGTTTAGCAGTGTCCCTAGTCCCTACCTGCTGAATGACCTTAGCACTGCTCTTTCAAGTTGTGACAATCAAAAATGTCTTCAGACATTGCTAAGTGTCCCCTAAGGGGAAAATCACCCTCAGCAGAGAACAACTGTCTTAAAAGGATGTCTATTTCTCTAGGCTTTGTACAATGGAATACATTTGCTTACTTCCTGCCTGTGGAGGGCTGATGACTTGTTAACTATGAATTGCAGATGTTACCAGGGGAAACCGGGGAGGCAGTCCCCAACATGGTTCCTGTTCCTGTTATCTACTGCTGTGTAACCAAGTGCCCTAAACTTAGTATAATAAATAAGCAACCATTTCTGGATTCTGTGGCATTTAGAAGGGGCATAGTAGGATGGCTCATCCCTGCTCCTGATGTTTGGAGTCCTCAGTGGGAAGACTAAAAGGCTGAGAGTGACTTCTTACTTGAGGACCTGAAATCACCCAAAGCTGTCTTCACTCACATGTCTGGCAGCTGATGCTTGCTGTCATCTGGAACTAAGCTGGGGCTGTGGCCAGAACATCTAGTCATGGCTTCTCCATGTGGTCTGGGCTTCCACACAACATGGTGGCCTCAGGGCATTCAGAGGCCTGCATGGTGTCTCAGGGCTCCAAAGGTGACTATCACAGGAGAACCAGATGGAAGCTAGTGACCTTCTGTGACCAAGCCTGGAACTCCCACAGTATGGCTTCTGCTGTGGTCAGAAGGACTCCCAGCTGGGAGGAGTGTCTAATTCACCTTGTAGGAAGAACACATGGACAGACTATATTGTGGCCATTTGCCCCAGTTCTTTCCCTGACCTTCCCTTTCTGCAGTGGATATTTTTCTCACCCCAACACATGGACCCTTGCTCCTTACTCTCTCTTCTCAGGCTCTCTGCTCTCCTCTCATTCACCACAGAGGCTCCCCCAGCATCAGAGACTAGGGTGAAACCAACCTCCGGATCTGGTGGTTGGAGGATTCTGGGGTTTTGTCTGTTTTATTCCCTCTGACCAGCCCCAGTGCCTCAGAGAACCATTCAATTTTTAATTCTAGAGGTCTTAAGAACAGCTAACTCCATTTCACCTTGAGAAAGCTAATTTTAAGTCAAAACCACAGCATTGGTTACTATGAGCTTAGCTCAATAAAGAATAGTGGTGCTGATATACTTGAAGCAAGATTGCACATAAATCTTTGCTTTTAAGAGACTATCTCAGGGTGAGCTTCTGTTTTCCAGGGTCTACCAATGTGCAATGCACAGACTGGGCTCTTAGTAAGTGCTTATTGAATAAATGTTTCAGATCTCAGTTACTGGGCATTTTATTATGCTCAATATGATCTATATCAGACCTTGTGAGATGTTTCTTGAGCCTGGAATTGCAAGGCAAACTGTAATTAGAATACGAAGTTTTACTCCTCTTCAGCCCTTATGCAAGTTCTGGTGACCCCAAGTGAGCTCATATGATTGTTGTGTTAATAGAAAATTTTTGTCTGTGGCCATGAATGAAGTTTTGTCTATGATGGTTTTAAGCCAGTGCTGCAAGTCGTCCACTGTCTGTCAGCCTGTCAGTGGTGATATATGTGCAGCTTCTCATTTGCTCCTGGCTGAGGACTTGTTGGTTTGGTCGTTCAGCTGTCTTTATGGAATAACTGCTATGTGCTCAGACTTAGGTGAAGGGTCAGGCCTGGGTGACCACCCAAACGAAGATAGTCCCTTGTGCTCAAGTGTCTGGGCCACTTTTTGCTCCCTTTGTCTCTTTGCTGTGTTTATTTCCAGTTAGTTATGATTGGCATCTTGTCCTTTCTTCAGCCTCTTCTCTTCCCATTCTTTACCTTGCCTAGTATATCAGTCTGCTATATTTCTATAACGCTGCATAACAAGCCACCCCAATTCTCACAGGCTTATGGTAATAAACATTTGTTTGCTACTCACTTGTCCCCTGTCATCAGGAATTTGGCTGCTTTAGGCTGAGCCCAGTTGAAATACGGTTCGGGTATGTTCTCCACACACCTTGTGGCTGGCCCTGAGGTTGTCCAACACATGTTCTCCTGACAAAAGGCGGGGAACGCAAGACAGTGACCTGACTGTGCATGCACATTTTAAGCCTCTGCTCACATCCTATTCATTGACATACCAATGGCGGAAACAAGTCGTATGCTCAGCCCAAAGTCATGTTGCACTCAGGAGACTCCTCCCAGGAGGTAGGGGAGAGGGTGTGAGTATCTTTTGAGCAGTTATCTAATTTATCATTTCCAGAACCACTTATGTAGGTGTATTGCTTTTTTTTTTTTTTTTTAACCTCTTGGCCTTTTGTATACCCTCCCCTCTACCTAAAATCTGAAATACTCTCTCCTCAGGGGTCAAACCATCCCTCTCCCTGACTCATTCCTACTCAACTTCTGAGATTCCATTCAGTGCACCACCACCCCCCCCCCCCCATCCTGGGATCCCTGCCCTGATAACACACAGGTTCCTGGAATGCCCTCTGGGTTCCCATAAGTTTCTGCCCATGCAGACCCTGTTAGCCTGCACTGTGAATGTATCTGTTGGTCTTTATCATCCCCACCATTTCATGAGTGCTGAAACACATCTTATTCACCGTTATTTTCCCAACATGTAGTGCAGGCTCAAAGGTTTTGAAGCAAATGTGTGCTGTGTTTGTGGCACTTGTCTCTCTACACTGACAGCTCTGGGGGGAAGCACAGAAAGAACTGGGGTTTTGACATTTCCAAGGAGGAGGGCCATTTGGAATGAACTGTATGAGCTGTCTGGGCACAACTGACTATGTCCAATAAATGCCATCTGCTTTTGAGGCATGTGGAGACTGGGAAAGCAGTGTAGACCACGTGACTTAGGCTCTGTTCTGGTCAGCACCATATCCTCATTTGCCCTTTCTGAATTTTGTTCCTCCTGTCTTGACTTAGGTGAAGAATAAGTCTGACACACTGCCAGTTTGCTCTCCAGGTAGTAGTCTTGGAGGATTTGAGGCAGGGAGATGTTGGGTAGATGCAGGCTTTGTTCTGCAGGATTTGTCATTGATTTGTCATTGATGTTCCTGTGCTGATTTTCTGGTAAAGTGGGTGGGGCTGAGAGCATGGAGCAGAAGGCCGTGCATGTGGTTAAAGGCAGTGACATGTGTGGCTGCCACTCATCTCTGCTAGGATTTTTCCAGAGGCAATAGTGAGGGTGGAAGGGTACAGACTCACAGGCTGCTCTCAACCCACTACAGACTTCAGTTTCTTCAGAATGGAGTTGGAAATAGGAATTTATATATTTGCCGGGTGGTACTTTAAAGTCACAGCTGCTCCTCATTTAAAGGAATCCAAAGCCTTTCAGTGTGAATGATCATTTTGAAGGTAACTCAATTATCTGTGTTTGCCGGTTCAATATGGTACTCTGAGATATAATGGCCTATCATCTCAGCTTACTGAAACCATGCATGGTTTCCCAGGCTGGGTCTTCATCCAAAGGAGTGAGTGGAGACATTCAGAAACCTCTTCCAAATCAGTACATAGAATATGAGAGAAGGCAGTGGATGGCAGAGCCCCAAACCCTGATGCCTCTCCTTGGGCCATTTCTAATTCCCCTAGGCATGCAAACATTCACATGAGTCTCACCATCTCAAAGGTGTTTATTCCATGCCAGTTGAATTGGCTGTAAAATTCATCAAACAAGACATCACACTGTATTCAAATTTAGAATATCATATTAGCCAAGTCCATGCAGTCATCCTGCGTAGAATAGCCTAAAAGAGTTCTTTTTTTTTTTTTTTAAGATTTTATTTGACAGAGAGATAGGAAGAGAGAGAGCACAAATAGGCAGAGCAGCAGGCAAAGGGAAAGGGAGAAGCAGGCTCTCTGCCAAGCAGGGAGCCCGGTGTGGGCTCGATCCCAGAACCCTGAGATCATGACCCAAGCTGAAGGCAGCCACTTAACTGACTGAGCCACCCAGGCACCCATAGCCAAAACAAATTCTTTTGGGTATTCTCATTTAGAGGAGGCTGCAGGGAACATATAGAACTTATGGGATAGGTGCAGTCTGTGTCTGCAGTCTTGTCTTCAGTGATCCCCTCTGCTTGTCACACCATTTGGACCCACTCTGTGTATCCACATCTCTGCACTGTGCTTTGCAAGCCCACATTCCCAGTTCTGCTCATTCAGATCTTCTAGGCAGTGTCCCCTGCTGGCACAAGTACTTTGCAAAGAGGAGTTATTCAATAAGTTTTTGGGATTGACTTATGAGAATCAAGTAGTCCATTTTCAAACAAAGTCAAATAAGCAGAAACTCCGAACTGAGCCGTTTTCTGTCCCTACTTACCTAAAATGGGAACTGAAAACTTTCTTTGCATCTCTATGTACAGTCCACTTCTCACTTTTCCCAGTGACCCTCCACCAATGACTCCACCCTTCAACATCTCTTCGTGCTCACCTACAAGAGCAAGGGAACAATAACCATGAGTGCAGTTGTGAGGATTATCAGTGATGGATAGATAGTGAAATACATGTGGCCCTTGGTTGATTTTCCAGACTCTAAAATAATGGTTAATATTGAGTCCCTGCCTCTACCAATCCACTTAACCTGCCCAACAGTAAACACTGGAAGAATATCTTATCTAACCTTTATGTTTTTTTATAACATTTCTCTCTTGGGAGGGATTTCACAACTCTTAAAGTTTTATTTGATTTTCTTTAAAAGGGCCCAAATTCTGTTTCCTCCTGAGAATCATACACACAGTTTGAACAAAATTGTTGTTTTGTTGGTTAGTTTTCTCTCAAAACACCATTTATTGAAACAATGAGTAAAATGTATTTTTTGGTATCTCCTAGTAGAATATATCTTTTCCCTGTTGAACAGGAAAGATTAAGTCATTCCAGTGACGTGGAATCTAAGAGTTGAAGATTCCAAAGAGGTTTTGCAAGATTGCTGAAGCTTGAGTCCAGTATGGTTTTAATGGCTCTTCACAAGATGGTGCTCCTAAGTTCACCACATTGGTGCACTCTAGTCATTTCCTTGGAGTCCTGAACAAGGGAGGGAGCGGAAGTGGGTCACTGGGAATGGACTTATTAATGCATCATAACTCCTCTGTTTTTTGGTTAAGGACACATCAGATCTATCACTAAAACACAGCTATAGTATTTCTTCTTCCTTGCTGAACATGACTGGAGCTCTGTGTAGATAAGACCTCAGTGAGTCATTTTTCTTCCCAAAGCAGCAGAGAGTAGCAGTCATAGCAAATACACTTTTATGATATCCAGGTAATACTTCCTTCTACCTGCCTCTTAGGAATTATTATATGTGTTGACTGTGTGTACTTATTTCCACATGAGTTGTTATCGAATGTTCATATATCTGTTGTATATGTGCTACAGTGTCCTACCCTGAATTGCTTCTTCAGGGAAAAAACATAGAAATAGAACCTTTGAAGAATTTTTATGTGGGGTTTCTTCATTGCTTTTGACCATGAAAGAAAAATAACTTTTGACCCAAGAGCCAGGTTCAGTCCAATTAATTCTGACAGCTTGGAGAGCTGGGTTGAGAAGGATTCTGATGCTTAATAATGGCTCAGTATGGAGAATGCCATGATGAATTAGCATTGACTGTCACATGGGTAGAAAGGAAGTGATGATATAGGTATTGGGTATTGGCTCTATCTTCTAGACTTGCAAAGTTAACCAGTTGTGGTCAAGTTACAGAGCTTTGGCCCTTGGAAAAAAGTTTCTCTTGAGATGGTGGAGTTACCAAAATGAGGTGTAGCTCTAGTTCTTTGCCTTCAGACTCTCAGGTAGAAACTAAATCATTCAGCCTAACCCCCCAGGCATGGATAGATTGAACTCTATAGTTTCACTTCTGAAGCACTAGAGCCCAAAACCAGGCTTTAAAATTTTTTAAACATCTGTTTCAAGTTAAAAAGATGTTTCCTTTCTCTGATCACCTTTATATTCATGCTTCAATTGAGGGTCAGTCAGCAAACACTATCTTCAGTTGCCTTGCATTCTCCTTTCTGCCATGGGGTACATATCAGCCTGGGCACTTCTCCCCACCAGGGCCCAGGTCCAGGTTGCCCTCAAGAAGGGATCTGCTATCAGTCATGGGTTTCACTGTTCTTCTTTTCTCAGAGACTCATAGTTTGAAATTTCTCTAAGAGCTGAAAGACAGTCCCCTGCCCCCAGTGACAGAAATGGTGGCCATCATAGCATATAGGGGAAATAATTTCATACAGCAAAGCCTTTACATTATGGTCCAAGTCATGCCTTATATGTAATGACCTAATATGGGAGGCCAACCCTGCTGCTGTTTGACCTGTAGTGAAGGGAATTCTTTCCCTGAACATTTCACTGTGTCCACCACACACACACATACAGGTAAATCCCCTGAGGTCCAGAACTCCAGTCACTCTTTCCTGCTGCTCTCCCACCCCCTTTCTCTGTGTCCCCTCTTTTTCCTCCCTGTTATCACATTTAGGGTCCCAGTGACTTTGCCAAGTCTGGCTGTCAGTCATTATTATGGCTGACTGTGTTTCCCTCATGCTATACCACGAATGTACCCTCTACTTTGTCACTGGGTCAGAATCCAATTACTTTTAGAATGCACTGAAGGAATTTAGTGTAGGGGAAAAAAGCCCATGTTCCCCTTTGTAAAATGAAAATCCTTTCCCAATAGGAATAATCCATTTATTTATTCAAGAAACATTTGTTGGTTGCTTTTTATATAATCCTGTAGAGTCATCAAGAAGATACTAGATGGCATTGCAGTGGGAGTCTAATCTAGGGCGGCAGGAACGAGTGAGGAGTGAGGGCTGTGAATGGCCAGATCTGAAATCTGTGAACTGAAAAGTCTTTGAAATGGTCACCCAGACATTTAAGAGTTCGGATGTTTGAATCTAATTGCAAGGCAAGAGGATATAGAATTGAAGCAGCAAGTCCTTATTTACCCTTTGCTTGCTATTTTTCCAACTTGACAACTTGTTCCATGCACAGGTTCCCCTCTATAACAGAACTCTGCATGTACACGTGGTTAGGGTGTGTCCCTCCACACACATCCCCATCAGTCTGTGCTCATGGCTGGCTTGTGAACGGAACACAAGGACTTTGCATCAGGTTCTCTCTCTCCAAAGCCTTCTCTGACACTCCCTGCCTCTCACATTGTTGACATTCTCCATAAGATTGAAGGCAAAATTAGATGACAGTTTTTGAAAATTTGTCTGAAATCCAAGAAGGAGAGCCAAGAGTCCGATCGAGCCTATGGACTAATAGACCTCTTTCTACACACACGAGCTCTAATCCCTAAGGCAGGTGAGCTGTTTGCATGAGTAGTTGCCCTTCTGCCTCTTGACTGGATGGCAGCTGAAGGTGGAGAGTAGTCAGGAGAAAGGAAAACAACTTTGGAAAGCTGAAAGGAACACACAGTTCTCACAACCCAATTTCTCTTTAATGATGCGAAGAACACTACCTACCAGAAATTCACGCTAATCTTGGAAGGTAACCACAATTAGAGGAGTTCCACTTGTGCAAATGAACTTGCAAAGGCAGGTGCTCTGAGGAAGCTAAAAGGACGGTTATAGATATCTGCCTTCAACACAAAGCTTAGCCATGGCTGATGGGTTCCTGAACGCCCTGTGGTGAGGGACTAGTTCTAATGGAGAAGATGGGAGGTAGGCTAAGGAGACGGTGTGACCTGTGACAGCTCTTCTACATGTTCTAGGTTTCCCAAAGTAAAACACTGAAGGACACACCAAATCATGAGTGTATCAATGACATTGTTTCATCTCAAAATGGGAACTGTGACTGTTGTATATGATTAGGTTTCATTTACCCATTCACTCGTTGTCTGCTAGAAATTTCTTGGGTTCTTTCTTCCCGTATGTCCTAACAATATGCTTCTGAATTTATGCTATCCTTTTGCAGGCATAATGCCCATAATGAGGCACTTGTCTTGGGATCTTCCTTCATCTAGGTAGTCAGTGATTTTCTGCCTTTGACTCCAGGTCCCTGAAGCCTGGGCCTCCAGGGAATTCTAGAGAGTGGGAGAGGAGACACCTGAGATAGAAAGGCATTGAGTCATGTTGCCAAAAGGATGATCAGGTGGTAAGGAAACCCCGGGACCCTCAACACCAATCCCCACCCCAGCCTCTCCTGTCCAGACCTGAGCACGTTCTTCGGGCCTTGCAGAAAGTTTAGTGTTTATTTGCTCAAATCCCTTGTTCCACTCCCTCGTGAAGAGAATTAGTGCCCGGGAAAGGTGCTCAGGATGCTGTAAGAGCACAGACAGGCAGGGAACCAGGACGGGAAAGGGGAGACTTCCCAGGAAAGGGGACAACCCAGATGAGTGCTGAAGCGTAATTAGAAGTGGATGGAAGAACTTGTCAAAATAAGTTGCTCAAAATGGAGAGAGTGAGAGAGAGCGAGAGAGAATGTTTCAGGGTTTCATTTAACTTTTTAATGAGGGAACCAGCAAGATGACAAAATCAGTACCAAAGAAATATGAAAACTAGGATTTTATTTAGTCTTTAAGAAACAAAAAGGGATGCCGAGAAGAGATAAGTAAATGAGATACAAAGCTAGGTAATTTCTGCAGGGAAATGAAATTATCCCTTTTGAGGAGCTCCTGGGTGGCTCTTTGGGTTAAGCGTCGGCCTTTGGCTCAGGTTTTGATCCCAGTCTTGGGATCAAGTCCGGTTTGAGGCTTCTCCCTCAGTAGGGAGTTTGTTTCTCCCTCTTCCTCTGCCTCTCTTTCCTGCTCATGCTTGCTCTCTCTCTCTGTCTCTCACCATCTCAAATGAATAATAAAACTTTTTTAAAAACTTATCACTTTTGAGACACTTTCTACCAGATTCCACCCCAACCTTAGCAGTTTTCTGTAAGTTAACCTCTAACCTTTACAGAAGACAATATATCTGGACCCTAAACAATACCAAACTATAAAGAAAACTCAGCCAAGCCCACCCCACCCCAGCAGGGATCAGCAAACTATATAAAGACCCAGGGAGTGAATATTTTAGGATTTGTGGGCCATAAGGTCTCTATTGTTAACTACTCAGTTCTACAATTACAGCGCAGATTTTGTTACAGCACAATACAGCACAATATTTAAAGGAATGGGTGTGGCTGTGTTTTAACAAAACTTTATAAAAAACAAGTGGTTGGCTGGATTTGGCCTGCAGTATGTAGCTGATCCCTGCTCCAGGAGAAACTTAAAGGGTCACATAATCATCTTTTTGACTCATTTCCAAGTTTTGGTGCTTTTTTTCCCTAACAGGTTTATAGTAAGGAAAACAACAAGTACAAAGGTACTGGGGCCTGAGTTTATACATTGTATTTGGGGAGCTGTAAGTGAGTAAGGATTTCTAGAGCACTGAAAAGGGAGTATTAACCATACAAAGAGGAATAAAGCTGGATAATTCAGGAGGAAATCCACCATCTTTTTACCTGTTGCAAAAGTGTACCTGATTAATACACCTGGGCCAGAAAATGCGATGACCGGGTTCTGATTCCAATGAGTGACCTGAGAGGGTTGACGTTCATCTCACTAAAGCTTGGTTTTCCTGCCTCACAAATAGAAATAATATTGGAACTAGCCAGAGGGTTGCTGTGACAGTAAAAAGAGACAGTGCATTTCCCATTACTAAATTACATGATAGCTTTTTAATTATAAATTATTATTGATATTATTCATTAATCATAGCCAAAGGGAGGTCCTGGAGCTACAGTTGAGTCTACAGTTTGTCACAAAGGGTAGTTGCTGGGATCATGAAGGTGTAATGGAGAGTCCTGTTGCTCACTTCCTTTTCATTTCAGGTCCTCCGTCTTTGAGGCTTTGTGTAAACCAACTCCATCTTTCCCTCTGATACACAGCTGGCCTCTGAAAACCAGGGTTTTCTGGAATT
Source organism: Mustela erminea (assembly GCF_009829155.1). Taxonomy (NCBI): domain Eukaryota; kingdom Metazoa; phylum Chordata; class Mammalia; order Carnivora; family Mustelidae; genus Mustela; species Mustela erminea. Next base: position 97,494,751 of record NC_045614.1, read on the forward strand.
CCTATTAAGAATCTCCTCATCCCCTACCCCTAGTAACAATTTATAAACAACAAGGGCTCTGGGGACAATTGCCTTGTAAACAAGGACACAGTGAGTGTACTTAGAACAAAACTGCTGGATTAGCAGCCACATTTGCATTCCCACAATGGATGTGCTAATGAACAGTGATTCCTACCTGTTCATTAAAGCCTTAAGAGATTCTCCAAGAAACATAGCAGTGCTTTCTCTTCTGGCCCTGTCAGCAGTGACCTGTGCTTATTCAGAGCCACTCTTTTAAAATTGTACCTATTATTTTTTTTCTTTTTCAAGCTTTTAAATTCCAGTTCGTTAACCTACAGTGTGATATTACTTTCAGGTGTAGATTAGTGATTCATCACTTACTAATAACACCCAGTGCTCAACACAGCAGGTGCCCTCCTTACCCCATCACCCATTCAACCTATTTTCCTGCCCCCATCAACCCTCAGTTTGTTCTTTATAGTTAAGAATCTGTTTTCTGGTTTGCCTCTCTTCTACCCCCCCGCCCATCTGTTTTGCTTCTTGAGATCCACATATGAGTGAAATCGTATAGTATTTGTCTTTCTCTTACTGACTTACTTCGTTTAGCATAACACGCTCTAGCTCCATCCATGTCCTTGCAAATGGCAAGATTCCATTCCTTTAAGGGCTGAATACTATTCCATTGTCCATATACCACATCTTCTTTATCCATTCTTCAGTAGATGGGCATTTGGTCTCTTTCCATATTTTGACTATTTTTGATAATGCTGCTGTAATCATCTGGGTGCATGTATCCCCTCAAGTCAGTATTTTTGTATTCTTTGGGTAAATACCCAGTAGAGTAATCACTGGGTCATAGGGTAGCTCTATTTGTAACTTTCTTGGGGCAGCTCCATACTGTTTGTTGAAAGGTTTTGGAGGGTTTTGTTTTTTTGGTTCGGGTGTTTTATTTTGTTTTTATTGTTCCACTAATTGGGACCAGTTATCTCCTTAAGAGCAGAGGAATTCATCTCTTCCCCTTCAAACTCAGCATCCTCAGCCAGGCTCTAATATTAATAATGATGAAGAAGCATTTAACATGGGCCACTTTTGTGTTTCTTTTTCAATCTCAGTAATAATACTCTAAGAGTAATGATACCAGTGGCATGTGGTGCTAATCCTCTTTGCCTGGGTTCAACCAAACAGACTGCCTGGTGATACTGGGTGGAGGGACACCCCAATGTTGAGACTGTGTCAGACTGCAGAGACCTCTGAACCCCACCAATGGACCCAAGATGGGTCTCAAGGCTGAGCTTAATGAGAAATGGTCAAGTTGGGAAGATGGTCCTATTCATCCATCCCACAGGAATCACTCAGGAATGTGTTGACTCCTTGCATATGGAGGGTAAGTAGGCACAGAGCCTTCGTAACCAGAAGAGAGGAGAGGTGAAGAAGAGGAAGCTCAAAATGGTCAGGAAGGGCCCTCCCATGGCCAGTGGAGTTCTCACATCTGACAGTACCCTGCCTCCAGTGATGATATCACTCATTGTTGCACCAATCGGGGTGGAACTTGGGGCCACCCAAGGCCACTGAATTTCTCTCTTGCAACTGAACTGACAGGAGTTCACTCCCTGGTGAGTCACAGATAAAAAGCACCCCGGGTGGAGTGGTCACATAAAGGAAACTTTATTTGCAGCAAATAAGATCATGGGGAATTACTTCCAAAGCTGTGACCCCCAAGGCAGGCGTGAGCAGGTTTCTTTTATTTAAGGTTAGGATGAATATTCAGAAAGAGAAGTTTTGTCCTCATGAAGTGGCAGGCACAAGGCTGCACATGCATACTCAGGAATCGTGCATAAACATGCATCATGTGTTATGGAAACGAGGTCTGTGCTCCTCCTTGGGCGGAGGTTTTAACGTAACTATGAGGGAGAGGTAACTACCGGACACTCCGTGGCCCATGTGCGACAGTATGAGTCGGTGGTCGGGCTCCAAGTGGTCTAGGCTGGTAGGAGCTCTTCCTGTGACTTGCCTCTGAAAGGTCAAAGTTGTGCTCGCTTCAGCAGCACATATACTGAAAGGTCAAAGTTATCGTTCCTGTGAAGAAGGGGGCTCTGTGGCGGTCTTGCTGGTGACAGTCTGTGCATGGACTTCATTGCCTTCTGCTGTGTATCCAGCTTAGGTATCCAAGTTAGGTATCTTTTGTAGTTAAAGATAGTTTATGCTCTGTAATAGTAAAGAAACTTTTCCTCCTTCAATTGTCAGTTGCCGATGGCCACCATCACATTGCCATCCCTGTGATAACCATGTAAACTTTATTTCGGTCCCCATATCACCCACAGGGACAACAGTCCTAGTGCTCTGGTCACACTGGGTCTGCTTCACAATCCTCCTGACTCCCCAAAGCCCCGCTGACGTCCCCCGAGACTCTGCAAGAATCCACTTTCACCGAAATGCAGTCCCAGTCCCAGTCTGGGCTGTGTTGTGGGATGTTCCTTGCTTGCCTGTGGGAGTGGGGAGGCCCGAGGGGCCAGGATGAGTGAGGCTCTGTGAGAATCAAGCACATCCCGGCACACCTTGTAGCTCCTTTCTGTGAGAAGACTCCAAGAGAGACTCTTTCTCACTCCCACCCCCTCCCGTCTTCCTCACTTCATACCACCAGGTCAGAGCTTCCCCTGCCCTCGTGGACCAGGAGCCTCTGCTGCTGCATAGGCCATCCTCCCACTTGCCAGCATGTGATCCTCAGGGCAAGGCCTCTCCAGGCCCCACTGTTTCCTCCCACCTGTGCTGTACACCGCGAGCTGTCTGAGGCAGCCCCAGGCCAGGACTGTCCTCGTGGCATCTAGCTTGAGCTGGGAGGGGGAGGCCTCACGCCTGACACTCACCGTGTTGTCACGAGACACAGATGCTAACGGCTGAGTCCCAGAGAGAAAGTGGCATGGCTATTAAATTGGGCCTGAGTTTAAGAACGGCTTTCCTTACCTAAGAATGGCATTTTTTGTTTAATGTTTTAAACTTAAACATGAATCTTCACTCTCCTGAATAGTTTGATGCGGGCTTTTCTCATCTGCCATTTCACATGCTTTTTTGTTCATTTGAGCCTTACTTCCCTTATCTGTAAAATGGGAATGTTAATATCAGTGTCACAGGATTGTTTTGAGGCAAAAGTGAGAAAACGCCCTTAGCATTTAGCGTGGCATCTGGCATAAGGAGGGTCCTCAGTAGGAAAAGGGCTATCACTGATCTGAGCTCATCAGAGACAATGCTGGGACAGCAAGGACATCTGACACCCAGATGTCAGGGGTGAAGAGTCCCATGGTTTGAAGCAGCCTAGGAAGCATCTTGGAGAAGGAAGGTGGTGTGTTCCCCCTCCTCGGTCAGGCAGGCTGAAAGGTAGCCTGGTCTGTACCTGTGGGGCAGGTGATAGGAGACAAGCTGGGGCCAGACCTGCCCCTGCCATCCCCAAGGCACAGGACCTCCACTCCCCGGAAGAGTGGAAAAGGAGCCTTGTGTCCAGGATATCACAGGGCAGAGACTTTATTCTGATCAAGGGCGGCTCTTGTTTCCTTGGTAAGTGAACAGCTGTTTGTTGCCTTCAGAAAATGTAAATTAACCTAGGCTTTTGTCCTTGAATAAGAGTGAATGAAAAGTTAACTGTAATATTTTTGGAACATCTAGCAAAACTCCCCTTAGTGATGACACAGTTTAGACTTCACCCTCTTCCTAGCTGCCATACCTCCATCATCCAGCACTGACTGCCCTTAATTCTGGCCATCTGTTTCTCCCAAGGGTTGGGAGCCCCTCCAGGGAAGAGAGAGACATGGGACCTTGGACCCACAGCTCAGTAACTATGGGAATTTAAAGGAAAGACGAACATCAGAGGGGCTGGAAGTAGAAAATGCTCTGGGAGTCCGCAGAGCAAGAGATCACCCCCAGTGGACAGTTCAGGACCTGATTCACAAAACAGGCCGCGATCAAGATTTTCCCAGAAGCTACCCATGAACCAGAGCACCCAGGACCAACAAAACGCCCAGTGAGCTTAGACAAGATGGAGGCCTTTTCCCTACAAGGACCTGCTAGGTGACACCCTGGAAAACAATTGTCCTCAACTAAAAGGAAAATTTGAAAACATATTACACTAACATTACATTATCATTTCAGACAAGGGAAAGGATAAAAAGAACTGAGAAGGACTGTGAACTGGGTGGCAGGTACTCATATATCCAACCTCATTTCCTGTGCTGTCTGTTCTCACAGTGCACAGCGTGTGGTTGGCATTCGTTTCACAGGTGAGGAAACTGAGGCTTACAGAGGAACATGGCCCCAGGCCAGTCAGTAAAGAGCAAAGCAGACCCAGGCTTGGACCTCAGCTCAACCATGGAATCCCTGCTGGGTCTCGGGCAAGTCACATGCTTGGACCTTAATCTGGAAAATGGAGAGGAAAGATGATATTTTATGTTACAGTTCTCAGCAGAGGATCTGGGACACAGTAGGTGTCTAACAGATCTTAGCTTTTGTTAGATTGTCTGAAGTACTATGGCCCGATGAACCATCCGAAGTGGCAGCTGTGGTGACTCTCCAGGGAATACTATGTCAGGTGGTTAGAAGGGGCTAAAGATTAACTGACCCCATGTTTCCTAATGCTGTTCCCAGACCAGCAGCACCAGAGCCCCCTCCATGGGCTTGTGCTCTGGATACCCTCTCCCCCCAACACACTCTCTCCCTGACACACACCCACACAATCAAACCAGCTCTTCATATCCAGATGCACAGGTTTGAGAACAGACTGACAGAGGCCTGCAAGGAGAGGTTGCCACAACCTGGAGGAGTCTCCTCTCCTACCCTGGCAGAGAACCCCTTCAGAAGTCCAGCTGTGGACAGAAAGACAATGACGAATCCTTTTTGGGAGCACGGTGGGCAGGTGCCTCGGTGACCTTGGCCCCAGCCACCCAGGGGAGCCAGATGATGTGCCGGGGGGACAGCCTGTTGCTCACAAGTGGACAGGCCTTGGCTGAGAATGAATTTAGGAGAAAGGGTCTTGTGGACCTCCCATACATTCAGATGGATATGCTCAGTTCCTAACAGGCCCTGGGGCCGGAAACCGAAGGGCCTAGAGGACAGCAGAATTTGATCTAAGCACAGAGCCCCAGGAACTCCTGAGGCCCAGTCTTGGGGGTTACCCAGAAGACCCCCCCATGCCCCACAACACTCTACCTCCCTCAAATATGACAATTACAGGGATTACTCAGGCCTACCACCTCCTCCCCTACCCCAGAGGTGGCTGTGATAGGAAATGACATAGCAGACCCTAAAAACAGAATGCAAGTTCACAGGCAGGGAAAGGCCTCACCACGTGGTTGCTGATAGCTGTGCAACCCCACTCATCCTTGCTAAGCATCATGGAGCACCAACTGTGCATTCCTCCGCTGCTAGGACATCTCCTTCAGGAAGCCTTCCTGTCCTTCAGTGAGGCTGTGTAAGTGCCTTGGGTATTTTCCCCCTCCCAGCATTGAGATTTCTATTATTATTGTCACTTTAGTACTTGGTTCATTGACCCAAGATTGTGTGTTGATGTGAGGAAGGCAAGCGCAGACATACCAAGCATAGACAGGGAAGGGCTATAAGAGACTCTGCTGGTAGGAATCAGAGCTCAGCAGAGACTCACTGGTCTATCTCATTTTTTACTCTCTCCAGATCCTTTCGAATGACATTCAGGGATGGAGATGTTTGGAATCCAGACCGCCTCATGCAGAGAGTAGAGGACTGTGGTTTGGGGGCACCTAGACACTATCATTTGCAGGCTAGCTGAAGGTTACCAGGGTGTTCCCCAGGCTCAGACTTCTCTGCCTGAACTCTAAATTCATTGCCAGACTGACCAGCCTCAGCAACTTCATACGGAGGAAAAGATGATCCATTTCTGGGTTGCAGGGCAGAAATACAGTCTCTTTTATGGATTCTGACAGCCCATTAGCCAATAGCAAGGGGATAAGTGTGAAGTGCCCTAGCACAAACTTCTCCCCCTGTTGTAGCATGAGTGGGCTGACCCTAAGGGAGAATGCCCCCCCACCCCCACTTCCTCTATCAGAGCTCTGAGCTGGCTGAGTGCCTGCCCGGCAGACCGGGGCTCCCTTCACTCTGTGTGTCAGAAGGTGGACTGTTGTTGGGTCTTCTTGCTCAGAATTCTGTGAAACCTATTCCCTCTAGCTCTCAAGAGTGTTGGGGAGATGTGGCCATCTGTGGCCATCTGTAGCCTCCTCTTCAAAAAAACTTTCCAAAAGTTTCTTGGCTTTAGGGAGCAGTTAGTGCTCATGGAGTCCGCTCTGGGCTGGGGTCTGCAGCTTGTCTGAGTTTTGGTTCCAGTTAGTGGTTAAATAGCTGGTAATCTTGGGAGAGACTGAACTGTCTATCTGTAAAATACCTGAAATATCTCTCTTGCTGCCATATTAGTATTTAAAGATCATTCCCTTAATGAATAGGAAAGCACTTAGGAAGACATAAGGCCAGATCAAAGGCAAGGTGGAGGAATGTCTTTCAGCCACGGAAATGTGCCTCGCAAGCTTGAATCTGCACAGAGCTGGAAGGGGCCCAAGAGATTATTCTAGATTCATGTTAGTCAAGTTCTCAACCCTGGCAGCTAATCACGGTCACCTGGGAGCTTTTCCAGAAATACCCATCTTCTGCCACCACCCCCAGCCCATCACTGTAACCCTGCAACTCCCATATTTTGATCCTGTTAGTCTGGAGATGGGACAAAATCCTGGGTGTTTGGCAGTGATGCAGATGACATGCCTGGGGAGGGAGAGGCTGGTTTGGGGCAGCTCTTTGCTTTGTAGATGCTGATGCATGAGGTCAGGGACACAGACAGCACAGATATACACCCAGGCAGTCACTGGGAGGTGGAATAATCTGGAGAGCAGAAGCCTCAGCCAGGCTACCCTCCTGGGCAGGGCCCTCAAACATGCCTCCTGCTGACATCCAGGTATCCATGTTAAGAGCAAAGATCCTCTTGTTCAAAGGTGTCAGCTCTGGGTCTGCAGTTACCCAGGACCCACCCACGACACCTACCACACATGCTGTCCTGGGGAATTAATGCAGAAACCAGAGGTGGCATTTATTTGCTGGTATTCCTGGGGAAATTCAGGCTTTTGCTCCAGCTATCCCTCTGGACTCTGAGCTGTTCAGGGTAGGGGCTGAGACTCTTCATCTTTGCATCCCCCAACAGAGGAAAAATCAAACCAGAAAAACAATGCTTGGTGGATGAGGGAGTGAATTAACGAAAGTACATGAGGTGCTCAAGTATTAGGCGTAAATTTAAACACGAACATCACATAATGAGACCATTTCCACACTCAACTAGCTCTTCTGTCCTGAATCTTGATTGTCAGCGTAAAAATCATTTTGACAGTTAGCCAGGGCTGCACTGACGTTAAACATTATGCGTACTCACATTAAGAAAGGAAAAAGAAAATAACACGGGCCTTTTGATTCTCTGCCTAAGTCACAATAAACCATCTATGGTGTTAATTGTTTATAATAACTTAATGACATAATTACCCCCACTGTAGATTGCCTGGGGTAGTGAAAACACAGCAGGATCTCAAATCCTTTGAACTAAATTTAAAAGGAAGCCTGGCTCTACCTCCTGTCTGTTGGGTGAGGTTGGTCGTATGGCTTAGCCTCTGACGCTCAGCAGCCTCGTCTTTAAAGGGGAACGATACTATCTATCTTGCTGAGTAATGATGGTGGAGACTTAAGACTCACTTCCAATTACATTCCATTGGTCAGAACTAGTAACCTGGCCCCAACCTCACTGCAAGGGAGGCTTGGAAACATGTAGAAATGCCTACTGCCTCTCTGTGGGCAGGAAGCTCAGTACACATTGGTTTGCCCACATGGGGTTTCTCTCACCTCCATCCTGGGAACACATTTATAATATAGTTAGAAGAGTGCACCAGAAAATCACTCACTGTGGGGTGGCTTCAGGGCCCCAGGTTTAAAGCCTGATCTCCTCCCATCATCCTTCTTTCTTTTTTCCCACACTCACTCATTCACCAGCAGATATTTTCCAGATTCCCCTGGTGCTGCGAGAGAGTTGAGGACAGACTGTGCCTATATGGCACTAACATTCTGGCTGGGAGTCTGGGCGTGGGCATGGAGTAAGAAACAGACCGTAACTAAGTGAGAAAGTGGCTGAACAAATAGAATAAATTCAGATAGTAATAAAATACAACTGACTGACGTGATAATAAGTACCTGGACGGGGAAGGAGAGGCATTTGAGATGACAGTGACCAGGAAAGTTCTCTCAGAGGGGTTGTCATTTTAACAGAAACAGAAATGTCTGAAATGGCTGCCCACACAAAGCCTCCTTCAGCAAGAAATGAGGATATGCTATCAAACTTGGAAGAGAATGGTGTGACTTCTGGAATGGTAGAATGAGGAGCTTGGCAAATACTCTCCCTGGGAAGGGACAATAAAACTGAAAAAAAAAAAAATCATAAACAACCATTTCAGGACTCTGAAAATTGACCAAAGGCAAACAGCAAACTGGGGAAACACTACTAACAATTTCGTGCCAGTAAGTCAGAAAACTTCAACAAAATGGAAAAATCCCCCCAAAGACACAGGAACTAAAATGGACTCAACAGAAATAAAAAATCAAATAGACTTATAACAAGTCAATAAATTGAATCTCTAATCAAAAATCATCTCACAAAGAAAGCCCAGGCCCAGATGACTTCACTGATGGATTCTATAGCATATTTAAAGAAGAAATAATGCCAGAGCTTCACAAATTCTTCAGGAAAAAGAAGAGGAGGACCAGTATCAATCATCCTGATACCAAAGTCAGACAGGGACATCATAAGAAAACTACAGGCCATTATCTCTCTTGAGCATAGATGCAAACATTTTCAAATGTTGAAAAATCAAATTCAGCAATATATTAAAAAAGATGTTATCTATGACCAAGTCAGATTTATCCTAGGAATAAAAGGCTGGTTTAACTTTGAAAAGTCAATCAATATAATTTTTATTTTATTAAATGGACAGAATTAGTGAGGACAAAAACCACAGGGTCATCTCAACATATACAAAAATAATGTAAAAAAAAAAATCAACACCCACTTGAACTAAAAGTAGGGGAACTTCTCAGCCTCACAAAGGGCATTTACAAAAAACTTATAGCTAATATCATGCTTAATGATGAGAGACTGAAAGCTTTCCTCCATAAAACAAGAGCAAGGTAAGGATACCCACTCCACACTTTTATTCATCATTAAATTAATGTTTCTAAGCCTCTGAAATAAGACCAAAAAAATGGATATTAAAGACATTCAGATTGGAAAGGAAGAAATAACAATTGTCTTTATTCACAGACAACATAAAACTAAATATAGAAAATCCTACAGAATCAACAAAATTCTACTAGGACTAATGAACAAGTTCAGCAAATTTGCAGATACAAGATCAATGTAAGAAAGTCGATTGTATTTTTATATACTAGCAATGAACAATCCAAAAATGAAATTAAGAAAACAACTCCATTCAAAATAGCATCAAAAATAACAAAATGCCTAGAAAGAAATTTAACAAAAGAAGGGCAAGAATTGTATACTGAAGACTGTAAAAACACCACTGAGAAAAAAATTAAAAATACCTAAATAAATGGAAAGACATTCCAAGTTCACGGATAGGAAGATTTAATATTATTACAATGGCTACTCTTCACAAATAGATCTACAAGTCCTACCAAAATCTGAGCAAACCTTTTTGCAGAAATCAACAAGATGATCCTGGCAATGCAAAGGACCCAGAATAGCCAAAACAATTTTGAAAAGGAAGAGCAAAGTTGGAAGATTAGACCTTGGGATTTCAAAACTTACTATGTCTATAGTCATCAAAACAGTGGGGAACTGTTGAAAGGATAGGAGTATAGATCAATGGAACAAAATTGAGTGTCTAGAAATAAGCTCTTACATTTGTGATCAAATGATTTTCAATACAGGCACCTTGTTAACTCAGTGGGGAAAAGGTAGTCCTTTCAACAAATGGTGCTAGGATAACTGGATATCCACGTGCAAAAATGATGAATACAGACCCTTACTTCAAACATACACAAAAACTAACTCAAAATGGACCATTCATTAATCTGAATATAAGAGGTAAAACTATAAACCTTTAGATGAAAACAGGAGAAAATTTTTATGGCCTAGGATTTGGCAAGGAATCTGACACCTACACCAGAAGCATAACCTATAAAGAATTGATAAATTGATCTTAATCAAGATTGAAAACTATTGTGCTTCAAAAGACACCATTAAGAATATGAAAAGACAAGCCATGGACTTGGGGAAAATACTTGCAAATCCTATATCTGATCAAGGACTAACTCAAATATAGACTATGTGAAGAACTCTTACAACTCAATCATAAGAGAAAGGACAACCTAATTTTGAAAATGGGCAAAAGATGTGAATAGACATTTTACCAAAGAAGTTGTAAGAATGGAAAATGAAAAGGTATTCAACATCATTAATCATTAAGGAAATGAAAATTAAAACCACAGTAAGCTACCACTTCAGGAGCTTAAGAATGGATATAATAATTAATAATAATAATAATAATAAACCAGACAATAATAACAAATGTTGACAAGAATGTGGAGAAACGGTTACCCTTCTGTAGTGCAGGGCAGGAGTGAGGCAAGCATAATCATACAGTCACTTTAGAAAATAGTTTCTCACTTTCTTAAAAAAAAAGTGAAACATAAACTTACCATATGACTTAAAAGCTTCACTCCTGTGTATTCACCTAAGATTTGAAAAAAAAAAGTCTATATACAGAATATTAATAATAATGGCATTATTCATAATAGCTTAAAAGTATAAATAATTCAAAATGGCTATCAACTGATGAATAGTTGAACAGAATATGGTATACCTATACAATAGACTGTTATTCTTCAATAAGAAGGAATGCATTATGTATACACAATATGACATGGATGAATCTCAAAAACATTGTGCTAAGTATAAGAAGCTATTCACAACAGACTATTATATTATTCCATATTACAACAGTATTATATGATGGCATTTATATGACATGTCCAGAAAAGTCAAATTTATGGAGAAAGAAAGTAGATCTGTCTCAGGTGCTACCTGGGGTAAGGGATGTAAGCCCCCAACATGACCAAAATGGGCACAGAGGGGATCTTTTGGGGGTGAAGGAAATGTTCTCAAACTGGATTGTGGTGATAGTTGCTCATCTCTATAAAATTATTGAAAAGTCATTGAAGTATAGACTTCTGATGGGTAAATTTTTAGATCTGTAAATTATACCTTAGTGAAGTTGCTAAAAAAAAAGGAAATGAAGAGATCAAATCTTCTGATTCTCAAACCATGAATAATAGATAGTGGTCTTGTGAAGTTCAGTGGCCACTGATGGTAGAGATGCCAGACAGTCAGAGGGTGCTGACACGTATTAAGAATCCTGTCCATGTATATTTTCTCCCTTTCTTGAATTCCACCAAAACAGGGCTTCTCTGAGCAGAGGTGGGATGGTAGGGAAAAAAACAGGAAGGGCAAAAAAATCCTTTGGGACTCTAAGCTGAGCACAGTGGGCAACTATGATGATTTTAAATTTAAGGGGTAACAAGATCCAAGGCAGATTTTACAAAGATTCCCCCTGATTACTCAGTGAAGGATGAACTGGGGATGGGGAGTCTAGAGGTCAGGAGGCCAAGTGGGTCATTCTTGCAATGGCCTAAGTTGGAGTGGTTAGATGAGTTGCAGGCTGGATCCTGACTGGGAGTCTCCAGGTGGCCCTGACCTTCCCCATTTTCATGTCCCTGACTGAATGAGCTACCCCTGGTTTCCTCATCTGCAAACCAAGACGGAAAAACCATAGTACCCCAAGCCATCTACAATGCCTGGCATACAGCCAGCCAAGACTGTGTGTCTTTAATGAATGAGTATCCCTCTAGAGTCCTTCTTTTTTTTTTTTTTTTTTTTTTTTTTTTTTAAAGATTTTATTTATTTATTTGACAGAGAGAAATTACAAGTACACTGAGAGGCAGGCAGAGAGAGAGAGAGAAGGAAGCAGGCTCCCTGCTGAGCAGAGAGCCCGATACGGGACTCGATCCCAGGACCCTGAGATCATGACCTGAGCCGAAGGCAGCGGCTTAACCCACTGAGCCACCCAGGCGCCCCCCTCTAGAGTCCTTCTATATGGCACCTTTTTCTAAGTTCTGAATCTAGACCTCTGGGTGCACATTCTCAAACAGTTGCCCATCTAGTCCACTTCCTTCTCATAAGTCAGCTCCAGGGAGTGGACTCAGTTGTTTTTGGTATGAAATAGGTAGTCATAAGCATCAGACATATTCACCCAAAGATCCAAGAGAGGGCCCTGGAGGAGATCCCTGGAGTTCTGAATTGGTGTTGGCCTCTCTCCAGAGTGGGAGCCTGGGGTTTGATGGGTTCTGTCCTAAGGTATCAGAGGGCCCTATCTCCATCCCCTACTAAGGAAGGGAGTTTGAGGGGAACCAACAAGTTATTATGGAAACTGCCCAAGGTCTCCAGAACCCTACCTTCCCCTTCACGTGCCATTTGGTCTCCTAGTCTGACCGGGTATTAACCGACTTAAAACAAGCCTATGTGAGGCTGGTGCCTATTTGAAGGTCAGCTAAGATGCAGTCATGAGGAATGAGGGCACCTATGTCCAGAGTGCTGGGAACAGGAAATGGCGGTGGGGTAGGGTGCGAGTAGCTTATAGTAGAAGTTGGGAAGAGGGGACAAGAGGGACAACCCCTGGGGCCTATGGGGTGATAATGACATAGGGAGAGGGCCAGGAGAGAAGCAGAGGCCCACCTCTAGATGGGCAGGTAGAAGGGTCTTGATCCAAATTCCATGCCATTACTTGCCTCGGAGGGAAACAGTGGGTTACGACCCAAGATAAATTCTTTCATTCATTCGGCAAAAATCGATTGAGTGCCACAGTTGTGCAAGCTCTATCGGGACCCCAGGTGCACACAGGGATCACGGTGGTGAGTAAGGGAGCATATAGTACAGTGGGGAAGGCCCAAGTTGCTGAGAGCCCCTGGGAGGAGCACTTCACCCAAACATGAGAATGGGTCGGGAATGCCCGGGAAGGACAGTACTGACCAAAGCCACATACATGGAGAACAATGGTGCCAGAGAAGGGACTTCAAAATCAGAGCCCTGGAGAATTTAAATAAAAATTCAGAAGAAAAAAAGGTATCTGGGAATGAACACAATGCATTTTAAGGCCCTTTTAAAGGATACAAAATTAGTTCTCTTAACTATTAATTTAAAACAAAGGATTTTGAAAAAGAAAAAAATAAAATAAATCAGAGCCCTAGAGCCTGTCTTCCTCCCATCATTCTCTCATTTGTCCACTCAATGCTCCCTGAGTGCCTGCGACACACTGAGCCCTATTCCAGGCCCGGAGCTCTGGACACAGATGGAGACACACAGCTGCACATTCAACACAAGAACTTTCTGTTTAAAAATTTTCTTAGCTCCTTCACAAAGCTTCTGGAAGCACCCGGGAGATGTCTAGAGAGATAGTGAGGGGCAGCCCTGTGCCCCAGATGGAGGGCCTCCCCAGGAGCTTGTGTTCTACCCCCTGCAGGACCACACCCCAGGCCACCCCCTCACCCTGATTCCCAAGGAGGCTACACTTGGGGAACATGGATGGCTGCTTATCTCCTGGCCAGCTGGAGACAAGCTGAGCCCCAGGCTGGGACAGCCTGGATGCTAGTCGGCTACAGGTCCCAGAGGCACGGGCAGCACGCCCCTGTGGGATGCATGGGACCCATCATTTCCACCACCCCCTCCCACCCCACCTGCTCAGGAGCCACTGGTTAGGATTCGTGCCGGAAAAGCCTTGCCAGGTAAACAGAAATGCCGTCTGTGTGAGGACAATGTGACCCATCAGGCGTGGGCAGCATCAACCCCCGTGTGGAGCAATCAGCCTAATGACTTCATCGCTCCTGAAACCAATTGTGAGCCGCAGGAGGACTGGAGACGGGATTTGTTCTGCCTTAAAAGAGCGGTTAAGAAAGCAGCCCTCACATATTGAGAAAGAAAACATGTGAGTCAAGACCAAGGCACTTAAATGCGTGGGCCGCAGGCTGAGCCACCCACCAGGGCGGACTTCAGGCAGACTGCAGAGAACCGCATGCATTGTCATTAGCTCACCCTTGCCCTCCCTCTCTCTTCTCTGCCCCTGTGAGTCCTGCCTGTTGGGGGCCTGAACCTTCCCGTCATTCCTTCTCAAATCCTCTCTGCCCTGTGCATCTGCTCAGAGACGCTGTCTCTCTCCAGCACCTGCAGAATCACTCGGCTGGCAGTCATCACTTTCTTCGCAAAACTCTGTCTTGTTCCTACTCAAGATCTGTCCTTGCACTTGGGGACTTTTCTAGTGTCCTTGGCTTTTTCCATTATAGCCTTTGGGACGAACTGGCCCCTGGGAAGGGTGAAAGATGCAAAGACCCGAGTTGGGAATGACCAGGGTGCTCTCATTGGCCAACCCAGGGAAGAACCAGCACCAGGTGGGGCCTGAGTGGCCACGGTGGAGGGAAGGCAAAGGTAAACTCCCCAGGACTGGTGTGGCCCCTGCAGCAGACAGGAAAGCTCTGAAGCCCCCCTGTATGCGGAAGGAGGGCTTGCTGTGGTGGCCTTGGCAGTGGGCCTGGTACTAAGGACGTGAGTGCTGAGCCCGCCACCTGGACTCCAGCCCTCTCACCTCAGGCCGGGTGACCTGGCAGGGACACTGAGAGGGACAGACAAAAAGGAGAGAAGCTCAGCTTCGGAGAAATGCATCCAGAACTTTAGAATTCTAAACCTTAGAAACTCCCGTCATCTGCGTTAGTTTTACCTCAGTGTTTTGTGTTCTTTTGATTGGGAAGGTTGAGGGCTCCGTAGCATCCTTAATGCATGCAGGTACTCATCCCATCCTGGCTTTACCACCTGAATTTGTGGGCAGGGCTGTGGCTGGGAACGTCTCTGACCCTCTACTTTCTCATCTATAAACAAATCGGTCACAAGTGGCTGCTAGGATGCTTCATAAACTAAGGAAACCTGTAAGTTCTAAGCGTAGGGCTGGAGGATAGTGGGGGCTGACAGATGCTGTTACTTCTGTGTGGGCACCAGAGCTGTTTGTGGTTCATGTTGCATCGCTGGGGTGAAGGAGGGAGCTCCAGACCCTGAAGTCTAAACCACAGAGGGCCTTGGAAGGTTCCAGGTGATTAGTTTTGGAAAAAGAAATCAGGGAAAGTCTAATTTAGGTAGAAAATTGTAAATATAAGGAATTTATTACCCAGGGAGACAGGCTGCCAGTGAAATTTTAAAAGATGCATTCATGGGCACTCTGTGCCACCTGACCCTCCCTGGGCACCTAGACTGAGCCAGTCGCAGAGCACAGGGATACCCATGTTAGCCAGAGGACGGGGATGGTCAGAAAGTTCCCCCAGACAAGGTGGCCTGGCTACATTTTAAGAGATGAGCAGTGTTTGGGGTTTGAGTGACTGGTTGCCTTCCAGAGCCCTTCTTTCCTGCCATTTTCTGTGCCTTGGCCTCAACCTTCCAGCTGGTTCAGCCAGTGGGGCCAGGCAGGAGCTCAGGGGAAGGAAAGCAGGGGACACCAAGTTACTCATTGCCCTAGGCACCCTCCCTGCTTGGCCACTGAAGGCTGGATATGCCCTTGATCAAGGGCCAAAGTTCTTGTCCGATGGCTCCATCCTCAGCCTCCTGCTTCAGACCTCTGAAACTATTTCCTCATCCCCACCCAGGCCTAGGGGTGGTGTCTTGTCCCAGTTCCCCTGCCCCTGGGGTTTCTTTATACCAGAACCTCACCCTTGGAAGTAGTCCCTTTACCCACCTCTTAAGTTTCCTCCTGGGATCGTGACTGTTTACAGGTAAACATCGGACAGAGACAGAGGTAAAGAGGAACCCAACACGAGTGCAAAGGACGAGAACTGGATCTGGGCCCTGCCAGGCCCTCTTCCTGGGACACTGGGGGTGGTTGTACTGGGGAAGGAAGCAGGGACCCCCATGATAGAGAGGCTTTTGTACTAAGCTAAAAAGCTTGGAGTCTATTTGAAGGTAAATGCTAACCCCAAAAAGAATTTTAAATGCCAGGGTTGTGTCCTTAGCTTGGCTTTAGAGAAAGAACTTCCTGGCCATCTTACGGAGGATGGGCTGGAGAGGAGCCAGATTGGAGCTGGGACCCATATTAGGAAGCCACATAGGTGCTCTAGGTGAGAGATTAAGAGAACAGACCAAGGCACATCAGTGAGAGAATGAGGGGCGATTCCAGGGACTAAGTACATGTAAAGCACAAGGGATGAACCTAGGGAAACTTCTGAGATTTCTGCATCAAAAGATTTGGTGGATGACAGTTCTATTTAGTGAGATATTAAAAATATAGAAAGGAAAAAAAGTTCCAACAGAAGGAGAATGAATCCTCTAAAATGCTTTAAATAAGAATCCAGATTGTCATGTGCGTAGTATAGTTGAAGGAAATGCTGAAAGAAGGTCCCATGGATAAGGAGCTGCTTCCTCTCCCTGGTACCCCGTGCCACTTGGCTGACTCACTCCTGTTCTTCCTTGCAGACTGCTCACCTCTTATGTCCCCTGTGCAACTCTCTGACCTGTGGCCCTCATCTCCTCCCCAAGCTCTGTCTCCCAGAGACCGTCCCAGTAGCATGGTGATGCCTGCAAGGCACAGGAGAGGGAGAACACTGTGAGGTCATATTCTAGAACTATACTTAGTAGGAGGGTGGTCCCCCACCTTGTGCTGAACTTCTCTGACCCTCTGTAAAGGAGACCTTCTCTGGGTTGTATTCAGAACCAAGGAGGCTATTGTATAGATACAGCATGTGGTATATGATAAGCACTCAGTAAGTGCTTGTGTGTGGGAACTTCCAGAAGGGGGCCAACTAGACAGGAAGGACTTCCAGGAGAAGAAGGCTCCATGGCACTAAGGCTTGCCTCAGAGGTAGATGGTTTGGGGGATATTCAGAAGAGAAGGCAGGACCCCTGTGACTCTGGGAGGAGAGGCCTCAAATGTGGGATTAACCCCATAGAAGGACAGAAGCCATCCTGGCTGGAGGTGACAGTGTTTGGGAGTGGGAGGGGTAAGACACAAGCTATCCAGACCCTGCTGGAGCACCCGGTCTTCAGCCTGAATCAAGCCCCACTCCTAAATGGGTCAAAGCCAGGTAGTCCCGTCTTCCCTAAGCGGCAGTTAAATTTCAACATGTGTTTTAAGGTCCCCAGGAGTATCCATGGGAATCCTCAAAGAGCCAGGCAAACACCCAGCGCACACTGGGTCTGGAAGTTCCGCCTCCACCTTCCCACTCCCACCGTCTCTGCCTTGCTTATGGTGAGAAAGCAGAGAAATGGCCCCCTCTCTCTGGAGTGCCCACTGCATGTTTGTTTGCTGTTGAAATTTATTTGTTATAGCATCATTATTCACTGATGTTCTTACAGCGTTCCATGTGTGAACATGAAATGAAAACCATCTGGAAATACAGTCAGAATGAAGGGCAGGGGGTGCGGTCCTGCTCCATAACCACAGTTTAGCTTCTTTCCTGATAGCCAGTGCATCAACGAGGCATTTTTACTGACTCTCCTCCCCTAGGAGCATGTGGAGCTTGAAGGTGAGGCCCACCCACCTCAAAGAGAGAGTTGATAGCAGTTTTTCAGTAAAAGAATGAGATTCTGACCAGACTGTGGCTCCTCTATCACCCAGAGACATCTAAGACCAGTCATCTGGGTAAAGAATAATTGGCAAATTCATCAGCTGGTTCTAGGCACTTTCATTGTTGTGCCTTGCTATTTAATTGTCTTATGTAAAACTCAACAGCAGCCATTAGAAGTCAGTACTGAGTCGATGACAGAGCTTCTCGCCTCACAGGTCTCTGTGAACTTCGTACTTGGATTTCACAGGAGGTGGCAGACGGAGGCCAGGGATAGGGTTTAGCTGCTCTGACCTGACTAATGACACTGGGGGTTCCAGCACCTCACAGTGACGATCTATCCCAGGTCTGATGTGCACAGAGCCCTATGTGGCTGACGCCCTTGCTATCCTTTTGACCTGGAAACTAGATCTGATCGGTTGGCATGTCTGACATGTATGGTCCAGTGGGATTTTTGTTTATTTCTAATGTTTTAAAATCTGGCTTTCAACATTTAAAAATAAGAGATTTCACTTAAAAACCTGCAGAAAAAAATCTGAAGATGTCAGTATAAGTTCCTGGTTGACCACCATGCCTGGGAGGTAAATAATGGCCCACCCAGTCTGGCCCCAGCCCCCAGTGCCATGTGTCCTTAACCCAGCCTGTTTCTCATCCCAGCACCTTGCCCTGATCCCCCTGATGGAGGAGGCATGCCAAGCTGCAGATGGTGGAGAAACAAGGCTATCGATGGACACACAGCCAAAGCAGATCGTGGTCCCCCTGGAAGTTGTTTCTGGGGACCATTTGATATTACAGACGGGTAGCTACAAAACATGAAACCCCTTATGTCTTCTGGGAATTGGTCAGGATTGCTTTCGTAGGGTTGTGGAGTGAGGTCCACAGTCTCAGAGTCCCCTGCTTCACAGATGGTTGGCCTCCCTATTTTGTCTAGAAACTTCCCCCTGTCAGTCACTCAGCAAGGTGGGTTTCAGGGGCTAGGACGTGTGAGCAGATCATCTGACGGGCCTGTGGCTGTCCTGGGGCAGGCTTCTCAGCTCATGCTCTGCTTTAGACAACACTGGGTGCACTCTCCCCAGAGTCAGGTTTGCTTGCTCTCAGGTAAGGCCTGGTGCTGGCATAGGGAAGAACTCCATAGTGATTCTCACGAGTAGTCAAGGTCCCAAGGAAGACTGTCTGCTGATGGTCAATAGTCCTGGGACTGCGGTGGTGCAGTCCTGGCTGGAAAGCTGGGGAGTTCTGCCTGGCCCAGCAGACCGAGGACCCAGGATGGCTTTGTGCTCATCCTGCATTCTTCACCTGCTCGATGCCAGGCATGTGGAACATAGATGTGCAGGGTACACACTTACAGAAGGAAGGGGGAAAGAAAGGGAGGGAGGAAAGGAGCTGTCCTGGAAAGCTCATGACCCAGCTGGATGCTGACTTTGTTGTTCTAGAATAGGACAGTTGTGTCAGGGCTGAAGGAGGAGAATGCAAGATAACTGGGCTGGCCCTGGCCTGAGAGAACCTTATGGACTCAGCATGCCTTCACCCCGGGTAGACTGGAGTCAAGCTAAGCGAGAGGTACACACAACTGAGAAAAGAGCACCGTTCAGAGCTTGCAAATCACATTTCAACGATGAACCGTCTTCTGGGAGCTCAACCGTCCTTTTCAATACCCAGCTTCCGACAGGGTCCACATGAGACCCGTGAGCACTTATTTCTTCCCTCGGAATCCCCGGTACCACCCCTCACCCCCAGCCAACACACGGCCCACACCCACCTCCAGTGCCTTGGCTGGGAAAGCATACTGACACTAGATATCAAACACCCATTTGAATGTCTGTGATTTCCACAGGTTTGTGTCTCATAAAAATTTAAACACCTGCTAAGCGAAAACAACACCTTTTGCTGTCTTTCTGGCAAACACCTTCTGCAGAGATTTTCTCACTTTTCAGCGGCAACATATTTCACTGGCAATTCCCCTGGCATCAAAGCTACTAAGAGATAAAGGGAGCCAGGTAAGGCATGCCTTCCAGGAGTCCCAGCAGGTCCCTCTGGAGACAGGGATCTGAATGGGCTTTGGGAAGTAGAGGGGTTCAGGACATAGTGCAGAGCATGTAGCTTGATCTTTGAAGATTAAGGGATGGCTGGGCCTGAAAAACATGGCCCTGGAAGGTTGTACAAACAATCTACAGACAACTAAGGAGAAAACTTGCTCAGCTGGAACACAGGGCATTGGAAGGTGGGAGACAAGGAGCTGTGATGTGTTAGGAGCACTCTTGGACAAAAGTGAGATTCCCCAGGCCTGACCAATCTTTGATGCAGATGAGACCCCCACACCAGTTACTAGTCACATACCATGAGCACACATTCATAACTTCCAGGATGCCTGTAACACTGGCATGCGGCAGGTGCAGACCACCCAAAGTTCTGCAGTTCCCAGAGAGTTTCATCTGCACTTAATGGGTCATTCCATGCTCCTGTCTGTTATGGGCTAAATTGTGCACCCCCCCAAGTTCATTCATTGAAGTCCTAACCCTGCAATACCTCAGAAATGTAACCTGACTGAAGTAGGATGGGTCCCTAGTCCAAGATGACTGGTGTCCTTATAAAAAGGGGAAATTAGGGCACAGACATACACAGAGAGAATGCCATGTGTGAAGGTGAAGGCAGAGATGAGGTGATGCCATCAAACCTCCAGGAGCTTGGGGAAAGGCATAGGTAGATTGTCCATCACACCTTTCAGAAAAAAACGACTCTGCCAACGCCTTGGTCTCAGACTTCTAGCTTTCAAAACCATGAAACAATAAATTTCTGTGGTTTAAGCCACCTAGTTTATGATGAGGGCTGTGCAAACTGGTAAACTCTCCCACCCTGGCTTTCATTAGGACCACTGAGTCACTGTCCCTGGAAACTTCCAGCAAATCAGCCCCCAGCATTGGCCACCACATCTGATCATGTTGAGGCTGATCCAAGCTCAGACTAGAGCTTCAGTGTCCATCATCCCATGTATTCTGTCTTTAAAAAGCCTGAGAAGAAAATTTTATTCCTATTTTGCTGAATAATTGCAACTCAGGATGGGTATAGGACCAGCCGAGGGCCACACATTCATTAATTTCAGGGTTTCTTAGGGTGCCTGGGGGGCTCAGTTAAGCTCTGCCTTCAGCTCAGGTTATGATCCTGGGATCCTGGGCTGGAGTCCCACATCACACTGCCTGCTCAGTGGGGAGCCTGCTTCTCCTTCTGCCTATCCATTCATGTTCACTCTCTCTTCTCCCTCTCAAATAAACACATAAAACATTAAAAAAGAATTTTAGGGTTTCTCCATCAAACCAGTTATAGGACAATAGCCAAATAGCATGTGTTCAGCAAATCTCTGGTCAGGGAGCTTCACATGAAGCAGTGGAAACACCAGTATGCGATGTGCTATCTGTACCTAAACTTAACGCTAGGGACACCCACAATGCCCATCTCTCCCTCCCTGGGCAGGGGAGGGGTGGGGGCTGTAACACATCGATGCTTTATGCTGGGTTACAAGGTGGTTGAAGAGAGCAAGCCAGTAACTCCTGCAGGGCAAAAGGGTTTGTAATTGGGGCATCTGGGAGGAAGAGGGGTAACTATAAGGACATAGGATGAATCAGGAGAAGGATGTGAAACAGGTGGGGATGTCTCTGGCCTGGGAAATAGCAGAGTGGGGAGAGAGTAATAGGAGCTCAGTTTACTCCTAGTCCATGCCATCCTCTTAGTTTCCAGGATGACATCAATACTCTTTGCTCCATAAGAACATCCATGATTTGGCCTTCATCTGTGTCTCTGCTGACCTAATCTCCAGTTGCTTCTTTAAAATCACCTTCTTCTTCAGCCATGCTAGGCTGCTTGCTTTTCTCCCAAGTGTGATATGTTGTGTCTCATCTCCCAGCCATTCCCATGTCCTTTGTTCTGCTCTAGCACCTTTTCCTTATTTCCCACCTTATTTCCCACCTCCTTCTGGAAGCTATCTCTGAATGCATCCTTCTTGGACCAGGTGAGATACCCTTCATCTGCCCCTAAAACTTTTGGTCCTTCTTTGTAGTATATTGGCCAGGAGGGTCTTATCTTTTTAGTTCCCTGCCTCTCTCACTGGACTTGAGATCTTCTCCAGGGCAGGGACAACTCACTCTCTAGCCAGCACAGTCAGCACTGACTGCTTCTGAATGACTAAAAGAGGGGATAAAGGGATGCCTGTACGGGTGGGTAGAGAACAGTCTTAGTGTGAAATATTCCACCCCCTCCCCCTTTTTTTTAAATTTTTTTAAAAGAT
The DNA here is from genome assembly GCF_009829155.1 of Mustela erminea. Lineage (NCBI taxonomy): Eukaryota > Metazoa > Chordata > Mammalia > Carnivora > Mustelidae > Mustela > Mustela erminea. Next base: position 97,516,733 of record NC_045614.1, read on the forward strand.
TTTTATTTATTTATTTGATAGACAGAGAGAGATCACAAGTAGGCAGAGAGGCAGTCAGAGAGAGGGGGAAGCAGGCTCCCCGCTGAGCAGAGAGCCCGATGTGGGGCTCGATCCCAGGACCCTGAGATCATGACGTGAGCTGAAGGCAGAGTCTTAACCCACTGAGCCACCCAGGCACCCCCCCTCCCCTTTTTATGAGACAGAACTTGGGTAACTATGTCAGAGTGAACATAGGGCACTTGGTGGGAAAGAAGAGCAGGGGAAGGTGGGGAAGGATAGGGAGGCCCTTGACAACACATTTTGCTGACTTAATAATTTCAGGTCTCTTGGTATCACCAGCTATGATATAATAAAATCCCTTTGTTTCCATGAGATTCTGTTGGAGAGGCAAGCAAGGGAGATGAGTCTGAATATAACCCTCAGAATGTAGGTGGCTCCAACATAAAGGTGAGATGGCCATTTGACCATTTTCCCTGAAGGTACGTTATAAGCTCCATTGCATGAGATGCTCTACACAAAAGTAGTTGAAGAATGCATCCTCTTGGGAACATTGGTTCTCTTGGAAACTCACAGTATATATTAGCATATTAAAGGCTCTGAGAGGTCATGCAGTTAAACTATTGTTAACTCAGCATTTTCCAAACATGGGTAACCATAAAGGGAACTGTGTGTATAATATCCATTAAGAAATGGCAGAGCATACTCGCAAAGATGATCATCACACTATCTTAACAGTGATATAGTGAAAGACTATATCACTGGAACTTTGAGGACTGTTGATCCTTATTCTTGGGAGAAATTGTGCTCAGGTTTCAGGGAAATATCTCTTTCCACTATCGCTGCTTGTGTGACACCATGGATAAAAACATGCCCAGTGTTAACAACTACATTTTCAAATGGAAGATGATCAGCTTTCTGCTTCACTGTGCTCCCACAAAAGGTCCATTCTGAGCACTTCTTTCTTATGTGCTGTCACGTGGAACAAGTGCATCAGAGAACAAGAGCCAGAAGGAATCTCTCCCTCCTCACTCTGTTCAGGCCGTGGGGCTGTGCCGCTAGGGTGTGGAGACTGTCTTTAGGGGAAAGAGCTCTCTAAGTGCTCAGGGCACTGGTAATCTGTACTGTGGGCTCAGGAGAGAAAGAACTCTATTTTAGGGCAAAGAAACAATGACTCTGACCTACATACACCATCACATGTGAGGCTCTAACAGTGGGAGAGTCAGGAAAGCATAATCGTCTCTTTGAAGAGTGAGGTGGAGTCCCGCTTCTCAATCAGCAGGAGGGAAAGGGGTCAAAGCAAAGAGGCTGGAGGCTTCCTGTCAGCATGAAAGCATGGAGCATGAAAATGGGACACTCATCCCTGCCAGCACTTTCTGGAGCCCTGCCTTGTGGACTGGACATTTCCTATGCCCTCAGCTCTTTTCTCTTCCTGATTGCTCAGGCTCCAGACCCTTCTCTATTTTTTATTCAGGCTTCCTGCTACAGGCTCTCATCACCAGGCATGGATGGCATCCATTGCCTGCAGACAGTCTTGCAGTCCAGCTGCCTTCCCCTCTGTTGCTCTGCAGAAAGGTCCTCCAGCAGGACTGCATCCTTCATCTGCCAGGCACCTTCGGTGGCTTCCCACTAACTTTAGGATATACCACAAACTCCTTCCCCTGACTTTCACATCACAGTCCTTTATGATGGGGCCCTTGTTTACAGTTTTAATTCTGTGATTTTAAATCACACAAACCAAGTTCTTCAGCCTGTACTGCACCTTTGCTCAAGACTCCCCTCCCTTCCCCCTGCCCTGACTATGCAAATACTGCCATTCTTTATGACCTAAATGAAGTTCCACATTCTGCCTGATGTGTCTTTACAGAGTGATCTCTGATGGGACCTACTACTAAACATCTTTGTAACATTAGTCTTCCTATCTTATTTTCTTAGCTAATTCTTATAGGTATGTTTTCTTGCCCTAAGGAAACTCTCTACCATATATCTGTCTGCTATTTCATTCATTGTTAATGTTTGGATTTGCTGATTCTTTGAAAATACTGTTAAAACTGATAAAGCTCTGTTAAGGATGACCAAGTGAAGAAGAAATAAGACATAAGCTATAGCAGGAATGACAAAAGAAGACATCAGATGGTCAGTGATAATAAAGAGGTATTATAAATGACTATGGAATACATTTGAAAATCTAACTGGCATAAACAAATTTCTAAAAATTCAGCTTTCCAAACTGATATAAGAAGAAATGAAAAGCCTAAATTATCCTATTAGTCATAAATAAAGACAACCAGTACTTTTTCGTAGTTGGTTGCCTGTCCCCTTGACACACTGGGAGCTCCTTGGTCACATCACAGTGTATCCCAGTATTTCCTGACTGATGTTGGCCATCAGACCCCTTCAAGTACCCTGGCGAGGGTTAGGAGAAAGAGGCCAGCTGCTCACAGACCACTCTCGTGACCTGGTGATTTCCTCTGGCCATACCAGCCCAACCGAAAACCTCTATGCATTTTGCAGAATTTCAGATAGACAACGCCTTTAGCTTTTCTTTCCCCACGTAGCAGGCAGGGTGGTATGCTAGATCTTGACACTTGGAACTCCCTAATGGTCTGTGTGTACTGGCACTGTTCTTTGCTGTTCACAGAGGGTAGTGGAAGGGCTGAGGGAGAATGGCTGATCGGGCTGAGGTCTCATTCTGGTATATTAAAAAAGCTGGCATGGGGCAGGGGTCCTCACTGAAGGAGACAGGGAGAAAAGGGAAAAGGAAAGGATTCATGTCCTGCTCTCCAACTCTTGGGAGTCTCCCTCCCAGAAACATTTGCTTGGGGACCACTTGCCAGGGGAAAACAGTTGTTGGAGGGCTGTGCCCTGGCAGAAAGGCCTTGATGGTCTTTGCTGGTGGAAACTCTAGCCTTTGGCATATGCTCCAGGGCCAGATGAGTTCTGTCTTCTTATCCATTTTGTTTTATTGCCTGATTATCCCAGTTTTATGGTTTGTAGATTATATTCTTTCAGTATTCACTTTGCTCTTCATTTCTTGTATTTTAATTGTTCTCAGCTAACAACAATTTAATGGCTTTCTTTTATCTCACTTTTACTTTTATCCATGGCTCATATTTTATCTAGTTCCCTCACCATATTCAGCTTTTATTTTGAGCTTTATTTTTATGCTGTTCATTTTTATTTCAGCCTTGTTATTTGCCTTTTCTGCTGTTTTTAATGACTTTTGCCTTGATTCATCTTTTTGTTGGCAGCATACTGTTACTTTATCAGCTTTTATGCTCTTTCATTACAAAATGACAAGTTTGAGGCAAAGTTGTGAAAGAGCCAGTTGTGAGGGTTGTCCAGTGTCTTCGAAAGGACAACTCGAGTGGCCAGAAGCAGCAAGCCACTCATGCTAACTCCATACAGTGAAGGCTTATTGGAAGGATACAAGTGAATATAAAAAAAACAAAGAGCAATAAGGATATTCAAGCCTCATTAGAAATGGAAAATTATCACCAACAACTGCCTTCTCCATCTGTCTCGCAATCTGGGGTCCCTGGTTTCTTCCTCTTTGCTCCTCTACTTCATGTGCCCTTGCCAAACAGCACAGGTCTGCTTTCCCAGGGCCCAGCCTAACCACCAAACTCAAGTTTTCATGCCTTACAGACCAGAACCTACTACCATATAAGGGACTAGTCTCAGTTGACCTCTGCCAAATACCAGGAAGAGAGGGTCTGATTTTGTAGTTTTGTTCGGCTTAGTTTTCCAATTCCAGCCCTTTCCCCACCTCCATCAGCTTTAGCCATCAGCTAAAGCTTTACCTTCTAGGCTGTGGTGGTAGATTCCTCACCTAAGGGCAGTGATGGACATGGATGAAAGGGAGACTAGTTTCTTTTCTCCTTCAAATAATCCTGCGACAGCATCATAACCTCCTCCCAAAGATTCCCTCCTTTCTGCATCATCCCTCCGTCTCTCCTTTCTTCAACTAAGTGTTCAACTAGATACTTAAATAGTACTTAGCTGAATTATCTAGTAGACAGTTGACCAAAATTCCAAATCCCCACCCCAAGGGACAAACTCTACATGGATTTTGCTTTTAAATGTTAGAACAACATTGTTTTTTCATATCACATTCTCTACAAACCCTGTGATGAGGTATGCTATAAATTCAGTGTCATTTTTTTTTTTTTTTTTGACAGAGAGAGAGAGATCACAAGAAGGCAGAGAGAGAGAGGGAGAAGCAGGCTCCCTGCCGAGCAGATAGCCTGATGTGGGGCTTGATCCCAGAACCCTGAGATCATAACCTAAGCTGAAGGCAGAGGCTTAACCCACTGAGCCGCCCAGGCGCCCCTGAATTCAGTGTTTTGTCTGACTATAGAACCCCAGGACTTGGCAAGAGGTGCCAACAAGATAGCAGTGTCTTGGTTTAACTGAAATAAGCCACCATGTTATTTATAGCATTCTCATGAGATTCCTTGGGAAGAGGCATAATGAAAGGTCTGTGAGCTGGGTTTGGGATCATTTTATCATCATTTCTTGATGGAATCTTAAAGCCAACAGGAACCACATTCCTGCCAGTTGGACTTAAGGGAAAGAACTTCTCTTGCTGTGAGTGCTCTCTTATTACTTTCTCCTGGTAGCAGACCTATATAGGAATTACTCTGGATGGCATATAGTAGATGCTTAATAAATATTTGATGAATGAACTGCAACCCATTTAACCCTAATGGAGAAAGGGAACTAATACCTGCTCAGATATATTATGTTCTGGGCACTTTACATACTTAGGCTGTATAAGACCAGTGCCTACAAGCTTCTGACTTAACAGACTCAGTCCCAAGACTAAGAACTCTCTGTCAGAACTAGGAAAGTTGGGGCTAGAAATGCAGTAACCTTATTTTGTTTATCATTGAGCTATTTGATCTGTTTGCCTGAGACCTGAGACCTAGACTTTCTCAGTGACACTACGATCCTATTGCCCATTTGAACCTGGCTGTAAGAAGCAATACAGAGCCCTTGAGGCTCCACCAAGAAGGGCCTCCTCAGAGACAGGTCCCAAACAGAGGACTGAATGTAGGAATCAGACAGAATGTGTCTGAAGCATGAGGGTCACTTACTGGCTGTGTGGCCTTAGGTGAGTCCCATAACTTCTCTGGACTCCAGTTTGTTTTTCTCTAAAATTTGGTACAATAACTGGCTTTCAGGCATATAGACAAGATTTAATGTGCTAATATACATGAAAAGCCACATCTAGAGTTTGATTTTTGGGGATGCTCATTTAGAGATGGCTTTACCCTCCCTGCCCTCCTGCCACAATCCTGCTCCCTGCTGTAACACACCTGAGGCAAGTGGTCATATTCAACGGTCATTGTTGACTATCAGTGTTAGCTTAGAAGCTAGGCTTCCCCTGTGAGCATATTCTGCCCCATTCCACTCTATTCCCCCTCTGCTGTCTGGAGGTGAGGTGCTAATGAAAATCCCCAAGGGGCCCCCCCCATTCTGGGGGAAGAGAGAAGAAATGGTGAGTCACCACCCCACCCCCACCCCCTGCATTACTCAGTGCTGGGTGTCTGCCAGCAGGAGCTGAGACCATCTCATTCAGCAGGCAGGAACCTGCCGTTTCTTGTTCACGGTCTTGGCAACCAGCTTGGCCCCAGAACAAGCAGAGAGTCTCAGGACCAAACTGAGAGGGATATGCTCCCCGAATGTCAAAAGGGAGTGATCCAAGGGAGGTTGCAGTCACAGTGGAGGCTGCCAGGAGTGGGATGGAGGAGACAGTGACTCTTCAGAGTAGTTCATGGGCTGGGACATGCTGGGGGTCTTTGTACGACCATTTAGCCAGAGTCCACCCCACCATGGGGAAGGCTGGCTCCAGGTTCTGAGAGGTTGGCATTAGGGTGGTGGAGCGTCCATGTTGAAATGTGTTCTCCTGCTAGGGAGGGGGAAGTGGGAGGTTGTATTTTATGTAAAAGAGCAAAACATCACAAGCACCACAAAATATTTATGCCTTCGGACTTATTTTCACTTCCAGGAATTCATCATCATCTGCCAAATGATATTGTAAGATATATATATGAAACTGTATATCCCGGTGCTATTTATGTTTGTAAGAATGTAGAAACAACCTCCATTTCGACCATGTGGATCAGGTCATAGATGTTAGCCATAGCCATGGAATGGAACACTATGTAGCCATTAAAAGTAGTACTTGCAGGCACCTGGGTGGCTCAGTGGGTTAAAGTCTCTGCCTTCGGTCAGGTCATGATCTCAGGGTCCTGAGATCGAGTTCCGCATCGGGGGGGGGTCTCTGCTCAGCGGGGAGCCTGCTTCCCCACTGCTCTCTGCCTGCCTCTCTGCCTACTTGCGATCTCTGTCTGCCAAATAAATAAATAAAATCTTTAAAAAAAAAAAAAAGTAGTGCTTGCAAGGGGTCTTTAAGAAGCTAGGAAAATGCCTATAAAATGAAATAAAGACATAAGACACAGAATTGTACATAAAGCATGATCTCTGCTATTTAAAAAAAAAAAAGTTCACTGAAAGAAGATTGGAAATAAATATGCCTAAAACTTACTTTTCATTGCTTCTCAGCGGTAAGATTACCAATTTTTTTTTTTACCTTTTATATTTCTAAATTTTATCTACTGAGCATAAAGATAAAAACTAAAAATGAAACAAAAATAAAACCAAGACACACCAGTAGGGATGAACTAAACCCAAAAAATTAGACTCTAGTGTGGAAGAGCCTACCAGGGGTCTATGTTGGAATAAGAGCAATCGGGAGACTGTTGAGTCACCCCACCCAGACAGTGGCCTACATGATTGACCACTGAGCCTGCAATGACAACACTGGGCTTTGGGAACAGCCAGAAATGTTTATAAGGGGCAGTTGGGAGTGTGTGTCTGTCAGAGAGGCAGTACTGACCGGATCAGCCCCTGTGGGGGAGACAGGCTGGAAGGGGAGCTGAGCCCCTATGGTGTCCTGCCCCTGTTTCCTGAGATGACCAAACAATGTATCCACGTGTGTTCCAAGACTTGACCAGCCACGTGTAAATTGGAATGCTTATCAGATTGGCTCCCTCAAGGGACAACACATAACAATGAAATGATAATGGATTTATCAATAGCCCTTTTATTGAAGTACTTGAGAATTTCCTTTTTTTAATTTTGGAATTTCTCCAAGTTTTGGAAACACTGACAAAGATTAGTTTTATTTCCTCTTGAGAAAATCTGGTCGGGCCTCTGGAGGATCTTTCCCACTGACCTCAACCCCACCACAAACACCCCTGGTTTGGGCCTCACTGGCCAGACCTCTGTGGCAAACTCTGATGCAGAATTCCTCATTTATCTGACAAGCACTCACAGCTTCACTGTGCACTTGAACCCCACCTGCTCACTGGGACTAGTGGGGCAGAAGGGGACACATATATGAGAACCTTCCATGGCTAGACTGTATGTTCCTTTTGGGATCTTCTCTTCTTCTTCGGCCCCCATGTCTCCCACACAGGACCAAGGTAGACTTGTGGACTTAAATAGCAGCTGTGGGAAAGTATGGTCATGGGCTTTGTGGTTCACAAAGACTGTACCTGCCTTGGGTTTAGGTTCTGGATCAGTTCTGTATCTGTATCACCCCATAATAAAGGACCACAAACTGGGTGGCTGGAAACAACAGAAATTTAGTGTCTCACTGTCCTGGAGGCTAAGAGACTGAAATCATGATGTCAGCAGGGCCACACTCTCCGTGAAGCCCCCAGAGGTGGATTCTTCTTTATCTTTTCCAGCTTCTGGCACTTGCTGGCCATCTTTGCCATCCTTGCATTCTTGGCTTGTGATGCCTCTCCCCAGTCACGTGACTATCTTCTGCTCCATGTCTTCACATCTTCCCTCTGTGTTTGTCTGTCTCTGCCCAGATTTCCATCTTTTTATAAAGACACCATTGTATTGGCTTAGAGCCCACCCCAATGACCTCATTTTAACTTGCTTACCTTTGTAAAGACCCTATTTCCAAATAAGCTCACATTCTGGAGTTAGGACTTCAAGGTCTCTTTTGGGAAACACACAGTTCAAACCACAATGATTTCTAAGGCTGACTCAATCACTCAGTAAGCATGTAGCCTTGAAATCACACAAGCTCTCCAGACCTCAACTACCTCTTATTCTGCAAAACGGGAGTTAGAAAGAACACCTAACTCCAAGATCATTGCATGGTCTAAAGGAAGTAATATGTGTGAAGCACGTAACATGACACCTGGCTGATTATAGGTGTGACTTCCCATCACTGTTCTCAAGCTACCACTTGCTTGCCACACAGTCTCTCTGCTCAAGGGACAGTCCAGCCTAAGCCAACCAGGGCTGATACTGTGGCTCTAGCTCCACACTGTGGAGGGTTCAAAGGTGGCATGCCAGCAGGTTCCTCCTAGGCTGACCTGCCAGGTGTCCCAGCAAGCAAGAGCGTAGGACCAGACATAGGACTGGTGATGTATCAAAGTTTGCAGAACGGAACAATTAGAGGTTGCCTTTATAAAACAATCTCATGGAGGTCACATTTGCCCTGAGGCCTACTGGATATAAGAAAGCAAGAGGTCCTCAAAGAATAAATTTGGGGTCAGACCAGAAAGCCTTGAATTGAAAAACATGATGTGTCCATTCCTACCTTTCTAAGGCTTCACCTGCCACTGACACTACCCTCACTGTGTTCAGAGTCTCTTTCTGTTCCCTAAGAGGAAGTTTGTACCCTCTTACCTCAGGGCCTTTGCACTGCTATTTCTTCAATCCAAAATACACTGTGCATTCTACCCTCCTTGTCCATTCCCCAATTTATCTAATTTCTTCTCATTCTTTACTCACCTATTATCCCTTCCCCCAGTTATTTTATCTGTTCATTCCCTTCTTAACATTTAACCCAATTTGTAACCACATCTTCAGTCTTGTAGTTACTCACTTGATATTTGCTTTTTTTCCATTAGGCCAGGTCACCAACTACAGAGTCTCTGTAAGTTGTATTCCCTCATGGACTACCTCCTGCCCAGCTCAGGTCCTGCAAACACTGGGGTACTTGGGACTATTTTGTGGCTATCTAATGTATGGAAAAAGACACTATTTCCCCAATCACAGTGTGACCTCCTAAGACTGAGGGGGGCTGGTCATCTGGGAAAATGAGTGATTTGTAGCTTCTACTTTCAACTAAGTCTTATTTAATCAATGTGATTTGTCAAAGAAGTCAGTTCATTTTTATGAAATTGACAAGCACCCTGCTGCCAACACCACCTTTGTTGGGGGTGGGGGGCGCTGCACTCCACCTCATGGCTTTGGGGCTCAGGTTAATGGATAACCCTGTGAAAACTCTCGCTGCTACAAACAAGAGGTATCAAACAGAGTGGAAACACTAGAGGCTTCTATCCTTGGCATAAACTCCAGGTCTTCATGCCTACCTTGCACATGCTCTGTAAGAGCAGTGAAATGATTCTGTTCCTCCGGGAGAAAAAATGAAGCCAGTCCAAGCAAAAGACTGTGGTGGTTGTCCTGTATATGACTGATGACCAGCAAATAGATTCTTCAACTCAGGGATGTCACCACAACAGAATTTCCAGGCATCCGTAAGCTCAGTACCCTGTAGCTCACAGGAAGAGAGGCTGGGTGTCTGACCCTAGCAGGGAATCACAGCTTGGAGAAAGGAGAGTAGCCACAATGTAGTCTTTAAAATAAATCACAACCATCAAAGCAAATGAGAGAGGCTGAGTGTGAAAACAAGCAACAATTTAAGAGTTGTTTCACAAGAGGAATGATCAGAGCGTATCTCTGGAACAGCCCAAGCAGTTTGAAAGGTGCTGGTGCATATAGGTTTTGATATCCATGTTGGATAATCAGTAATGTGCTGTTTTTGCATTGTTCCAGAGATAACAGTGGGTAAATTAACACCGAGACACTGTGGCTGGGTCCAGACACAAGGAAGACCTCAAAGGAGTATGGAAGGTTGTCTTGCCTTCCTAATGAACTCCTAATCATCCGTCCAGCCCAACTTAGGTGTCTTCTCTTTCAAGAAGCCTTCCCTCACCCCTACAGTTGGTTAATTCCCCCCCTTCTCTGTTTTACTTACTGTCCTCCATTTTCATGAAATTCACACATGTTCATTTCCTCACTGCGAGGGGAACACTGCCAAACTAGAAATAGTGTATAAGTGGTGCCTTCTCTTTGGGGCTGATTATGTTGTTTTCCAAGCTATAGTTATGAAGTCTTCTTTATAAGTCATTTTAAGTAGAAATAATCCTAGTTAAATTTATATTAACTAATCCTATGATAACGAATTTACATTAAATCTAGTTAACAAATCTAGTTTACAGTTATGAAGTAAAAATATTGCAAGTCTTCCTCGACTCTAGCAAAAATCATGAAGGTGAGCCCTGAAAAACTGAGGTTGAAAAACGCTAGAGTAAGAGCTCTGAATCGTTCTTCTCTGGTCTAAAACCTCTGGGTGCCATGTGTACCCAGCTCCTTCTCCTAAAAAGATAGCCTACAGGACAACAATGGAGTCCCATTCCTTTAGCCTCCTCTGCAGCATTTAGTATATAATAGGTGCTCATTTAGGATTCCTAATATGCATGTATTTAGTATATAATAGGTGCTCATTTAGGATTCCTAATAGGCATGAAGTGTGATTGGCCAGGAAAGTAACAAGTGATAAAAGATATAACTAGGTGAATTGCAAGCTTCTCGTGGACGTTCTAAGCCAAATACCATTCATGAAGCAGGTGTGAGATAAAAAATTAAAATGGGACAGACGTGCTGATAAATTTGTGTGGAAACACGCGATGCAGACTTCCCAGTCACTAGAGACATGGGCAGTTGTGAGTAGCTGCAGAAGTCACTCCTTCCGTTGATCATATTTTTCCAGGGTATGCAGAATTTTGGCTCTCATTGGGGATGGCATAATTATGTGACCATTGAGCTGGGAGCCAGGGAATTAAATTCTCCTAGGTCTTCTACAAATACCCCCTACTCAGAGAGGGAGGAATTCGATCTCTCCTCCCACTGCCAGGTAGCTTAACGGCAGACCACGTTCACATATGTTTTGCATGGAAAGTAAGCGGCGGCGAAAGGGTACTTACCGTACACTGAAGTGGATCGCGGAGCTGTGATTTATCTTGCACGGGCCCAAGAGGGAAATGAAGCATCCTATTAGCATTGCGGGTCTGTGTGAATCACAATAGGCACATGAGAACAAGAGCTGAGCACCCATAATACAAATATCCGTGTGCAGTGAAGGAAAATGTCAAAGCGGAATTTGGCTCTGCTGGAAATGGGGTACATTTAGAACGCATTAGCTCCTGACACTGAGGGCCTGGGTAATCTACAGCTCTTTCAACTTATTTACTGTAAACTTGGAAGCAGCCAACCTTTCACATCTGCATTGGTTTTCTGTTGCCAGGAAGAAAAAAATAATAATAAAAGGTACATGAAAAGAAAATGAGAGTGTTGCAAGACAGTTTGCTGATCGGGTGGCTCCCTAAAGTGCGCGTCCGTGAATGGGGACTGTCTCGGCCACTGTGGCTCTCTGCTGGGGAGCATGCTTGGCTCTCCTATTGTGTTCCTGCTCCAGCTGATTGCTTGGGAAATAATGGTTTTATTTTGCTTCAGAATTAGAAAATAAAGCAGCTGAAGCTGGGAGTTACGAGTCTTAATTATCTTCCCTGGCCTTTTCTTCGGGAACCTAAAATTGATTTTCAAATTTCTCTTCGGAATTTGATTTAACATTTTAATCTGCATGCCTTCTGTGGGGACTTTGCAGGCGGTATTGATGACGGGGAGGTGAAGGATTAGCCGGCCACAGGGGAGGTGCTTGTTATCAGCTGAGCAGCCCTGGTGCTGATGAGAGGCACCCAGGGGTCATCCGGTCCATGCGTGAGAAGGCCCTTCGTCTCCTGCTCACCTTGATCAGAACGAAAGCTGGAATCATGCCTGACAGGCAGCGGCTTCTGAACTTTTGTTTTAAACTGTGAGGCTGTCCCCTGAGGTGCTGACTTATTAGCTCCAGGAATTGATAGAACAGTAAAAGAGTCCATATACTTCTGTAATATTGATTGGGCTGCCATTTCTCTTTCTTCTGTGGCTCAAAATATGGATTTTCCTGACACTAGCCTTAATTTGAATTAAACATTTAAAATATGCCTCTGCCCCTTTGGGGTTCCCCACCTGAACATTTGGGAACTTCAGTACGACATATGGATTATGGGCAAAACTTGTCAGGGAGTGGAAATATGAGGTCTTGTGTGCCTGCTGTTGTTCATCGATTTCAGAGGCTATGCTGTATAAGGAGCAGCTGGGTACAGAGTTGTGAGTACCAGAGCCAGGAAATGTGGGCCAGATCACCGTGTGACCTTGAATAGCCCATTCAGTGGCTCTGAGCCTCCACTGACTCATCTGCCAAATGGGGTGAATATGCCCTGACAGTGGGACCATTGGTGGAGTGAGAGATGGCACGTGCTGTGTGCTCCGTGTCCTTGACAGACAGGGGAAAGACAAAGCAGTGCAGACAGCCCGGAAGAAGTGAGCTACAGAATAAATTCAGGGATAACATCAGACATGAGAGGAGCCCTGGCTCCTGGAACAGCAGCCCACCTGAGGGGCTCACAGTTCAGAGCCCCAGAAGCAAGATGGGGTATGGAATAGGGGCTAAACTGACCTTGACCTGAGGCCAGTTGAAGGAAGTAGGGCATAAAAGCTAGCAAAGAGAAAAGTGGAGGCAGAGTCTTAGTGATGGCCTTGTTGGGATCTTTCTGACACCAGATAGTGACATTCAAGAAGGTGAGTTTCAGCTTCCACACGAAGGTGCTGCCAGTGAGTTAGCAAATTCCCAACACTGTGTACCTTCTCTGTGCCAGCAGGTTGATTGAAACTTGTTGATTTTAGGAGCACCTGGGTGGCAGAGTTGGTTAAGGCTCTGACTCTTGGGTTGAGCTTAGGTCCTGATCTCAGGGTCATGAGATTGAGCCCTGCCCCGCCACCCCCCACAACACCCCCCATCCTCGGACTCCAGGATCAGTATGGAGTCTCCCTCTCCCTTTGTCTCCCACTCCCCACCCTTCAGGCACACTCGTGCTCTCTCTCTCTCTCTGATAAATAAATCCTAAACACATTTGTTGACTTTAAACTTCACAACTACCCAATATAGTAGAATCCATTATTATTCACAATTTATGGATGTGGAGATTGAACTTTGGAGAAGTTAATACATTATGGCCAATGATCACAGAGTTGGGAATGTCAAAACTCATACTTGAAGACAAGTTATTCGATTCCAAGACTCTGATACTAACCATCATACCGTACTGCCTTTGAACTGATTGAGACTTTCTTTTTCTGACACCCAGCACTCATTCCCTGAGCCCCTCTATTAAACTAGGCCTTAAAATAGGCAGTAAAGTCAGGGACGTGAGTAAGTACAGATTCTCGTCTCTGGGAGCTTTAAAGGGAAAACAGATGTGTAGGCACAACTGACAAAGCAAGAAAGAATGTGCACAGAAACCTAAGGCATGGGGGAGCTGCCATCTCAGGTTGAGAAACCAGAGAAGGCTTCTCAAAAGAAGTAATGCTCAGACTGGGTTTTGAAGCTTGTATAGGAGTTCTCCTGATAGACATAAGGGAATGTTCTTCGTCAGTTGACCAAGAAAAGGTAGGATGGCTCACTTTTTTGGCAACAAGGGCTACTGAAGGCACTATCAGCCACTTTAACCTCTCACTGGGCAGCTTGCAAGCCTTTCTGTTCCCACAGGTTCCTGTCTGCAGATAAACGGCAAGGAGACTTCTTATTAGGGTACTTTCAGTTCCTCCTTAATTTCCAGATTAGAAACCTAAGCTTTACTTGCCAGTTGGCTCCCTGATAGGCTGACCTTGAACCAGCAGTTTCGGAGCAGGCCTTCTGTCTGAGTGAAGCTGCTTTACGAAACAGGGCTGGAAACACCAGATACATGATACATGACCTTGGAATGTTAATTCTACTCAAAGACGCAAGAGCAAACAACACGAATTTCATACTGTACCTGGATACGTTTTAGAGTGAATTGCAAAATTAGCATGATTCTTAAGAAATAAAACATGAGCTTTCTTAGCCACATCCCCGTGACTCAGGCCATTGTTTGGCACGGCAATTCCTTCTCCACCGTTAGGGGATGATGAAACATCTGAATGGGCCTCGAGTGAGGTTGCCTGCTTCCGGCCAAGAGAGTACTCGGGGTCGATCCTTCACCCGCTCAAAGGCCAAACCCCCACGTTATCCCTGTAGAAGGGACCAGGGTCCGTTACCTGGTGCAGAAGCCAGTACAGTCTGCTCTTTCTAAAGACGGGGACCGCGACGGCACCTCGCACTTGACCACCAGTGGCTGAAATCTTAGAGCGCTCTCATGTCTTGCTTGAGATTAAAGTAATGGGAGACACAACCGTAAGAAACCCACTCTGGGCCATGTCGAGTCGTAAAACTGTAATGCTGTAAAAGCTGAGCAGCCAGAAATCACTGGTGATGTGAAGGGAGCAAAATAAATATCGGCTGGGTTTTTAATTAACTGTCTCTAAATAATGAAAATGAGCAAATTAGACTGATTTTAGTAGCAAAATACTATTGTCGTTTGAATTTTCCTATGGATGGACAGCATGGCATCTTTGATGGAGGCCCGTAAATCAGGCCGGGCTCTTTCACGTCTCCTGGAAACTACATACTCTTAACCTGCATCTGCTCTGCCCCTTCCTGACAAGTGTCAACGGTGGTTGTTGCCTCTCAGACCTGTGAGAGGGGCAAGTGGGAAGAAGCCAGACCACAGAATCTTCCACCCTGGGACCACTATACATCCCTTTGATGATTATTGCCATGCTGGGGCTCCTGAGGGACTCAGTCAGTGAAGCGTCTGCCTTCATCTCAGGTCATGATCCCAGGGTCCTGGGATGGAGCCCTGCATCGGGCTCCCTGCTCAGCAGGCAACCTGTTTCCCCCTTCACACTTCCCCCTCTGCTTGTGTTCCCTCTCTCTCTAATAAATACATAAAATCTTAACAAAAGAAAATACTAATTGGCATGCTACTGAAAAGACAGCTGTGATTAAGGGGTGGCCTCTAAAGTCAGGGAGATCTGTGTTTAAATCTTGGCTTAGGATTCCTGTAGGACGCTGGGCAATCTTGCCTCCCTGTGTTCCAGCATCTTCATCTCTGTCACGGGAAGAGATCTGGTCCTCGCATGAGTGGTATCTCCGAAGCCACTGGCACAGTACCAGGCTCATAATAAGCACTCCAGAACTATTACGTGGTGAGAACAGGCCTCCTGCCTTGTTCTTGACCTTGGGAAAGAAGGACTAATTTTTCACCATGAGTGTGATGTTATCTGTAGGTTGATCATAAGTGTTCCTTACCAGTTTGAACAAACTCCCTTCTAATTCTAGTTTTCCGGGAGATTGCATTGTCTATGGGTCTTGAATTTTGGTGAATTTTTTTTTTTCTACATCTATTGAAGTGACCCTCTGGTTTTTCTCCTTTATCCTGTTAATACAGTAATTACATTGACTGAAACTTGCATTTCTGGGATAAAGTCTACTTAGTCGTAATCCTTTTTACAGAGTTGGATTAAATTTGCTAATATATTGTTGAGGATTTTGTGTCTATGTTCATGACAGATAGAGGTCTGTAATTTTCTTCAGTTTTAAAGTCTGTGCCAGGTTCTGGTATCAGGGTAATATCAGCCTCTGAAAAGGAGAATGCGTTCCCTCCCCCTCTATTTCCTAAAAACAAATGATATATGATTAGTGTTGTTTCTTTTTTGGATGCATGATAGAAACCGATGAAACCACCTGGGCCTAGAGTTGCTCTGTAGGAAGATCTTCTGAAAAAATTCCAGTGATTAATATATGATTTAAATATGGCAATAATCAACAAGGTTTTTTCTTAATCTACTCACTTTGGATTGGATGTACTTTTCTTCTAGTTCCTTCTTGATTTTAGATCTTCTTTTATAATACATGCATTTAAAGCTGTACATGTCTCTCTAAGCACCGATTTAACTGCATTACACAGATTTTAATATATTTTATTTGTATTCTCTTCAGTTCCAATTATTTCTCTTTCAATTTCTTCTCCGCTTATGCATTGTTGCAATGTGTATTGTTTAATTTCCAAATATCTGGGCTTTCTTTAGATCTCTTATTGTTAAACACTATCGATTTCCAATTTAATCCCAGAGCGGTCAGAGAGCACACTCTAGGATTTCAGCTTTTTAATCAATGGGGTCGTTTTATGGCCTGTATGTGGTCTTTGTGACCATGACATGTGAGGCTGAATTGAATGTGTATACTACAGGTGCATGAGCTGCATAAAAATATGAATTAGGACAAAGTGGTTAATAGCATTTTTAGGTTAGCAATGACTTTATTCTTTTGTGTATTGTTATAATATCAATTATGAAAATTCTGCTGTGATTGTGGAATTGTCTATTTCTTCCTTTAATCTTGCCCCTTTTTGCTTCATGTGCTTTGAGGCTTTATAATTAGGTGCATGTGCTTTTATAAAAGGTATTTCTTCCATTTATAATTATGTAATGTACTTCTTTGGCAATATTAATTGTTTGACATCCATTTCATCTAATATTAATGTATCCACTTCAGACTTGCTGTGCCCACCTATTGTATCAGACATTTTTCTATCATTCCTTTTTGATCTATGTATGTTTTCATATTTAGAGTGCATCTCTGTAGACAACATACATATAGTTGTCTCTGGCATTTTTATTCATTCTGATAATCTCTGCCTCTTTATTGGGATGTTTAATGTAATTATTGATATGGTTAGACTTAGACCTACCATTTTATTGTTTGTTTAACTTCTGATACCTGTTTTTCCATTGCCCCTTTCCTACCGTCTTTGGTATTGTTTGACTATTCTTTAGAATTTCACTTTGATTTATCATGGACTTTTACCTATGCCTCTTTTCCTTTATTTTTAGTGTTTACTTGCTCTCTGTATATATCTATAAATTTTCAAAGTCTTCCTAGAATTAGTATTTTACCACTATGTACAAACTGCAGAAACACTGCCACTACATACATTTACCACTCCTTTCCTACTATCTTTTATGCTACAGTGATCACACGCATCATATCTATACATATTATAAGCCCCACACACAATGTTAGAATTTTACTTTAAACAATCTCTTATATATCATAAAATGTATTTTTTACTTTAAACAATCATATATATATGATTATATATGTATAATATATTATATATATTTTTAGATACATATGATTGATATATATATATTTTTTTCTTTTTTTTAAGAACTAGGAGGAGAAAAGTGGTCTCTTAGATTTACCTAGATACAATTCCTGATAATTTCCTTTTATCCCTTCAGACTCATGATTTCCATAATATCATTTCTCTTTTTCCAGGAAAAAAAATCCTTTAGCATTTCTTATACGACAGCCTGTTGGAGATGAACTGAAATGTCTTCATTTCACCTTCTTATTGATGATGATTTTGCTTGTTATAGAATTATGGGCTGATAGATTTTTTTTTTCTTTTAGCCCCTGCAAGATGTTGTTCTCCTGTCCTGTAACTTCCATGGTTTGTGATTAGTTAGCAGTCATTCAAATTATTGTTTCCTGTATATAATGCCATTTTTCTGTGGCTGCTTTCTCTTTCTCTTCAGCTTTAATGTACAAAGGTGTAGTTTCACCTAGATTTATTCCTCTTGGGGTTTATTGGCTTCTGAGTGCTTAAATGTATGTCTTTCACCAAACTGAGAAAGTTTTCAGCCATTATTTATTTGAATATTATTTTTGCCTCATTCTCCCTCTCTTCTCTTTCTGGGACTCCAATGACCTATTATGTAAGACTTTTTGATAACAAACCATAGATCCTTGAGGTTATATTTTCTTCAATACCTTTTCTCTTTCTATGTCAGATTTCTCACAAGTCATCAAAGCTTTGTTTATCTCTGTTAAGTCTTTGTTTTCTCTTTTCTTCAAATCGGGTACTTTTATATTGATTTCTCACACATTCACTCACCTATTTCATCATCTCCATCCTGCCCTTATGTCCACCCAGTGAATATTTTATTTCAAATATTATCTTTTAATTATAGAATTTGTATTTGCTTCTTTTTTCTATGTTGTATTTGTCTGATGAGATTTACATCTTCATTCATTATAAGCATATTTTCTTTTATAGCCCTGAGCCTACATCTAAAAATAAATAATATACTTGTTTCAAACTACAAATACCTGAGTTATCTTGGGATTTGGCCGTGTTGTCTTTGCCCTTGGGACTCCTTTGCCCTGACTCTTCATATGTCAATAAAGGTTAGATTATATCCAGGATATTTTCCATGTTATGCTGAGATGACACTGAACAGTCATATTCCTTCAAGAATTGTTGGTGTTTTGTTTGAACGGGCAATTAACTTAGTTCAACTCAAGCTATCAACCCTCCCTTGCCTGCTATGGGCAGCAATTCAGATCTCAGTGCAGATGGCTTTCATTCTGTCCCCCACATGCACAATTCTGGGGACAGCCAGAGACCTGGGTTTTTCAACATGGAGTTTGGGCATCCCTTTCCCTGGCTCACTGCTCTCCAGTAGCCCACCCTCACCCTCCAGCAGTCCTGACCATCTGGCCAGAAAGACAGTAGTCTTGCTCTCAGAGTGTTAGTTCCCCTGTTCCACCAGGGCTGTAGCTGCCCTCAGGGCAAAGGATCGGAACTGGAAACTCATGAATGCACTTAGGAATATTGAATTGAATCAGAAAGGGTTCAGATGGTACATTTTATGTTAATGTGAATTTTTTTCACAATTTTTAATAATTATTAAGAATCTGAGAACTCACCCATTTTTAGTAGTTTTTTCTACTCCCCTCCAAAATCTCTCCTTTTAGTCACTCTCCAGGCGTCAGGTATTTGGGAGGGGGAGGTATTTTTCCAGGGTTGTAGGTATTGTGAGAGAGTCCGGGTGTTAGAAGCCTACATGTCTGCACCAGAAGCAGAATTCCTTAGGTCCCTCACTTGTGCCTTTAACAAGCCCAAGTTTGCTGTCCTCCCAGTTTCAGGGAAATAAACACAGTGCATCACATTTTCTGTGAATTTGAACTATTCTAATTAGAAGAAAATGTAATGAAATGACATTATATGACCCAACATGTAATATAAAAGTATTATTTTATAAAATTATTACTTTACTATTTTTTTTCAGTTTTTAAAAAAATTTTTATTTATTTTTTATTTTTTTATAAAAACATAATGTATTTTTATCCCCAGGGGTACAGGTCTGTGAATCGCCAGGTTTACACACTTCACAGCACTCACCATAGCACATACCCTCCCCAATGACCATAACCACCCCCCCAAACCCCCTTCCCCCAGCAACCCTCAGTTTGTTTTGTGAGATTAAGTGTCACTTATGGTTTGTCCCCCTCCTGATCCCATCTTGTTTCATTCATTCTTCTCCTACCCCCTTAGCCCCCCATGTTGCATCTCCACTTCCTCATGTCAGGGAGATCATATGATAGTTGCCTTTCTCCGATTGACTTATTTCGCTAAGCATGATACCCTCTAGTTCCATCCACGTCATCGCAAATGGCAAGATTTCATTTCTTTTGATGGCTGCATAGTATTCCATTGTGTATATATACCACATCTTCTTTATCCATTCATCTGTTGATGGACATCTAGGTTCTTTCCATAGTTTGGCTATTGTAGACATTGCTGCTATAAACATTTGGGTGCACATGCCCCTTCGGACCACTACGTTTGTATCTTTAGGGTAAATACCCAGTAGTGCAATTGCTGGGTCGTAGAGTAGTTCTATTTTCAATATTTTGAGGAACCTCCAAGCTGTTTGCCAGAGTGGTTGCACCAGCTTGCATTCCCACCAACAGTGTAAGAGGGTTCCCCTTTCTCCACATCCTTGCCAGCATCTGTCATTTCCTGACTTGTTAATTTTAGCCATTCTGATTGGTGTGAGTTGATATCTCATTGTGGTTCTGATTTGTATTTCCCTGATGCCAAGTTATGTGGAGCACTTTTTCATGTGTCTGTTGGCCATCTGGATGTCTTCTTTGCAGAAATGTCTGTTCATGTCTTCTGCCCATTTCTTTTTTTTTTTTTTTTTAAAGATTTTATTTATTTATTTGACAGAGAGAGATCACAAGCAGGCAGAGAGGCAGGCAGAGAGAGAGAGGAGGAAGCAGGCTCCCTGCTGAGCAGAGAACCCGATGCGGGACTCGATCCCAGGACCCTGAGATCATGACCTGAGCCGAAGGCAGCGGCTTAACCCACTGAGCCACCCAGGTGCCCCTGTCTTCTGCCCATTTCTTGATTGGATTGTTTGTTCTTTGGGTGTTGAGTTTGCTAAGTTGTTTATAGATTTTGGACACTAGCCCTTTATTTGATATATCGTTTGCAAATATCTTCTCCCATTCTTTCAGCTGTCTTTTGGTTTTGTTAACTGTTTCTTTTGTTGTGCAAAAGCTTTTGATCTTGATGAAATCCCAATAGTTCATTTTTCCCTTGCTTCCCTTGCCTTTGGCGATGTTCCTAGGAAGATGTTGCTGCAGCTGAGGTCGAAGAGGTTGCTGCCTGTGTTCTTCTCAAGGATTTTGATGGATTCCTTTCGCACATTGAGGTCCTTTATCCATTTTGAGTCTATTTTTGTGTGTGGTGTAAGGAAATTGTCCAATTTCATTTTTCTGCATGTGGCTGTCCAATTTTCCCAACACTATTTATTGAAGAGGCTGTCTTTTTTCCATTGGACATTCTTTCCTGCTTTGTCGAAGATTAGTTGACCATAGAGTTGAGGGTCTATTTCTGGGCTCTCGATTCTGTTCCATTGATCTATGTCTGTTTTTGTGCCAGTACCATGCTGTCTTGATGATGACAGCTTTGTAATAAAGCTTGAAGTCCGGAATTATGATGCCACCAATTTTGGCTTTCTTTTTCAATATTCCTGTGGCTATTCGAGGTCTATTCTGGTTCCATATAAATTTTAGGGTTATTTGTTCCTTTTCTTTGAAAAAAATGGATGGTATTTTGATAGGAATTGCATTAAATGTGTAGATTGCTTTAGGAGGCATAGACATTTTCACAATAGTTGTTCTTCCAATCCAGGAGCATGGAACATTTTTCCATTTCTTTGTGTCTTCCTCAATTTCTTTCATGAATACTTTAGAGTTTTCTGGGTATAGATTCTTAGCCTCTTTGGTTAGGTTTATTCCTAGGTATCTTATAGTTTTGGGTGCAACTGTAAATGGGATTGACTCCTTAATTTCTCTTTCTTCTGTCTTGTTGTTGGTGTAGAGAAATGCAACCGATTTCTGTGCATTGATTTTATATCCTGACACTATACTGAATTCCCGTATAAGTTTTAGCAGTTTTGGAGTGGAGTCTTTTGGGTTTTCCACATATAGTATCATATCATCTGTGAAGAGTGATAGTTTGACTTCTTCTTTGCTGATTTGGATGCCTTTAATTTCCTTTTGTTGTCTGATTGCTGAGGATAGGACTTCTAGTACTATGTTGAATAGCAGTGGTGATAATGGACATCCCTGCCATGTTCCTGACCTTAGTGGAAAAGCTTTCAGTTTTTCTCCATTGAGAATGATATTTGCAGTGGGTTTTTCATAGATGGCTTTCATAATATTGAGGTATGTGCCCTCTATCCCTATACTTTGAAGAGTTTTGATCAGGAAGGGATGCTGTACTTTGTAAAATGCTTTTTCAGCATCTATTGAGAGTATCATATGGTTCTTGTTGTTTCTTTTATTAATGTATTGTATCACATTGATTGATTTGCAGATGTTGAACCAACCTTGCAGCCCTGGAATAAATCCCACTTGGTCGTGGTGAATAATCCTTTTAATGTACTGTTGAATCCTATTGGCTAGCATTTTGGTGAGAATTTTCGCATCTGTGTTCATCAAGGATATTGGTTCTCTTTTTTGATGGGATCCTTGGCTGGTTTTGGGATCAAGGTGATGCTGGCCTCATAAAATGAGTTTGGAAGTTTTCCTTCCATTTCTAGTTTTTGGAACAGTTTCAGGAGAATAGGAATTAGTTCTTTAAACGCTTGGTAGAATTCCCCTGGGAAGCTGTCTGGTCCTGGGTTTTTTTTTGTTTGGAGATTTGGATGACTGTTTCAATCTCCTTACTGGTTATGGTTCTGTTCAGGTTTTCTATTTCTTCTTGGTTCAGTTGTGGTAGTTTATATGTCTCTAGAAGTGCATCCATTTCTTCCAGATTGTCAAATTTGTTTGCATAGAGTTGCTCATAGTATGTTCTTATAATTGCTTGTATTTCTTTGGTGTTAGTTGTGATCTCTCCTCTTTCATTCATGATTTTATTTATTTGGGTCCTTTCTCTTTTCTTTTTATAAGTCTGTCCCGGGGTTTATCAATCTTATTCTTTCAAAGAACCAGCTCCTAGTTTCATCGATTTGTTCTATTGGTTTTTTTGTTTGTTTGTTTGTTTTTATTTCACTGATTTCTGCTCTGATCTTTATTATTTCTCTTCTCCTTCTGTGTTTAGGGTTTCTTTCTTGTTCTTTCTCCAGCTCCTTTAGGTGTAGGGTTAGGTTGTGTACTTGAGACCTTTGTTGTTTCTTGAGAAAGGCTTGTACCGCTATATAGTTTCCTCTCAAGACTGCCTTTGCTGTGTCCCACAGATTTTGAACTGTTGTGCTTTCATTATCATTTGTTTCCATGAATTTTTTCAATTCTTCTTTAATTTCCTGGTTGACCCATTCATTCTTTAGAAGAATGCTGTTTAGCCTCCATGTATTTGGGTTCTTTCCAAATTTCCTCTTGTGATTGAGTTCTAGCTTCAGAGCATTGTGGTCAGAAAATATGCAGGGAATGATCCCAATCTTTTTATACCAGTTGAGACCTGATTTAGGACCCAGGATGTGATCTATTCTGGAGAATGTTCCATGTGCACCAGAGAAGAATGCGTATTCTGTTGCTTTGGGATGAGATGTTCTGAATATATCTGTGATGTCCATCTGGTCCAGTGTGTTATTTAAGGCCTTTATTTCCTTGCTGATCTTTTGCTTGGATGATCTGTCCATTTCAGTGAGGGGAGTGTTAAAGTTCCCTACTATTATTGTATTCCTGTTGATGTGTTTCTTTGGAGGTTCTAGTAGGGGAGCGCAGTTACTCATATACCCTTGACCGAAGAACAGTCCTCTCCTCTAGGGGAAGATCGTCCTCCTCGACCGAGCATGCAGCTTCGGGAAGGATGCACGTGGAGCAGTGAGGGAGGAAGGGGACACCCGCCTAGCCAGCCAGATCAGCCAAATCAACCCTGGTGATCAGTGGGGTGACAGATGTTGCAGTCAGATCGCCCTCACATCCTGTTGATGTGTTTCTTTGATTTTGTTATTAATTGGTTTATATAGTTGGCTGCTCCCATGTTAGGGGCATAGATATTTAAAATTATTAGATCTTCTTGTTGGACAGATCCTTTGAGTATGATATAGTGTCCTTCCTCATCTCTTATTATAGTCTTTGGCTTAAAATCTAATTGATCTGATATAAGGATTGCCATCCCTGCTTTCTTCTGATGTCCATTAGCATGGTAAATTGTTTTCCACCTCCTCACTTTAAATCTGGAGGTGTCTTCGGGTCTGAAATGAGTTTCTTGTAGGCAACATATAGATGGGTTTTGTTTTTTATCCATTCTGATACCCTGTGTCTTTTGATTGGGGCATTTAGCACATTAACATTCAGGATAACTATTGAGATATATGAATTTAGTGCCATTGTATTGCCTGTAAGGTGACTGTTACTGTATATTGTCTCTGTTCCTTTCCGATCTACTACTTTTAGGCTCTCTCTTTGCTTAGAGGACCCCTTTCAATATTTCCTGTAGAGCTGGTTTGGTGTTTGCTAATTCTTTCAGTTTTTGTTTGTCCTGGAAGCTTTTTATCTCTCCTTCTATTTTCAATGATAGCCTAGCTGGATATAGTATTCTTGGCTGCATGTTTTTCTCAATTAGTGCTCTGAATATATCATGCCAGTTCTTTCTGGCCTGCCAGGTCTCTGTGGATAAGTCTGCTGCCAATCTAATATTTTTACCATTGTATGTTACAGTCTTCTTTTCCCGGGCTGCTTTCAGAATTTTCTCTTTGTCACTAAGACTTGTAAATTTTACTATTAGGTGACGGGGTGTGGACCTATTCTTGTTGATTTTGAGGGGGGTTCTCTGCACCTCCTGGAATTTGATGCTCGTTCCCTTTGCCATATTGGGGAAATTCTCTCCAATAATTCTCTCCAATATACCTTCTGCTCCCCTCTCTCTTTCTTCTTCTTCTGGAATCCCAATTATTCTAATGTTGTTTCGTGCCACTTATCTCTCAAATTCTTCCCTCATAGTCCAGTAGCTGTTTGTCCCTCTTTTGCTCAGCTTCTTTAGTCTCTGTCATTTGGTCTTCTATATCACTAATTCTTTCTTCTGCCTCATTTATCCTAGCAGTGAGAGCCTCCATTTTTAATTGCACCTCATTAATAGCTTTTTTTTTTATTTCAACTTGGTTAGGTTTTAGTTCTTTTATTTCTCCAGAAAGGGCCTTTATATCTCCTGAGAGGGTTTCTCTAATATCTTTCATGCCTTTTTTGAACCCAGCTAGAACCTTGAGAATCGTCATTCTGAACTCTAGATCTGACATATTACCAATGTCTGTATTGATTAGGTCCCTAGCCTTCAGTACTGCCTCTTGTTCTTTTTTTTGTGGTGAGTTTTTCCACCTTGTAATTTTGTCCAGATAAGAGTATATGAAGGAGCAAGTAAAATACTAAAAGCAGGGCAAAGACCCCAGGAAAATACGCTTTAACCAAATCAGAAGAGACCCCAAATCATGGTGGTGAGAAAGGGGATTCAGAAAAGAGATTCAGAAAAAAAAAAAAAAAAGAAACAATTAAAAAAGAAAACGAATAAAGAAAAAAGAAATATATATATATATATATATATATATATATATATATTAGATAAACTAGTTAAAAAACGTTAAAAAAAGAAAAGGGTAAAAGTTAAAAAAAATTAGCAGAAGAAAAAAAAATTGGAAAAAAATTAAATTAACTGCAAGACTAATGAATCATGGGGAGAAAGCCATGAGTTCAGTGCTTTGCTTTCTCCTCCTCTGGAATTCCGCTGCTCTCCTTGGTATTGAAACTGCACTCCTTGGTAGGTGAACTTGGTCTTGGCTGGATTTCTTATTGATCTTCTAGGGGAGGGGCCTGGTGTAGTGATTCTCAAGTGTCTTTGCCCCAGGCGGAATTGCACCGCCCTTACCAGGGGCTGGGCTGAATAATCCGCTCAGGTTTGCTTTCGGAAGCTTTTGTTCCCTGAACGCTTTCCATAGAGTTCTGGAGGACGGGAATACAAATGGCGGCCTCCTGGTCTCCGGCCCAGAGGAGCTGAGAGCTCAGGGCCCCACTCCTCAGTGTGCCCTCAGAGAACAGCGCCAAGTAACTCCCGTCTGCCTGACCTCCATCTGCGCTCCGAGCTCACCGAGCCTGCGACCGGTTCAAGGTAACCCCGAGCTGTGAGCTTACTGTCGGCTCTGTCTCTGTAGCCAGCTTCCCCGTTCTAATACCTGCAAGCTCTGCAACACTCAGACACCCCCGATCCTTCTGTGATCTGGGGCCATGCTGACCCCACGTGGGCTTCACCCTGATTTAGCCTCTGAAGCGATGTCCCTCGTGGAAGAGACTTTTAAAAGTCCTGATTTTGTGTTCCGTTGCTCCGCCGCTTGCTGGGAGCTGGCCCCTCCAGCCGGGGTCTATCTTCCCGTCGCTTTGGATTGACTTCTCCGCCAGTCCTACCTTTCAGAAAGTGGTTGATTTTCTGTTTCTAGAATTGCTGTTCTTCTCTTTGATCTCCCGTTGGATCTGTAGGTGTTTGCAATGTTTAGATAAGCTATCTAGCTGATCTCCTGCTACCTGATGTAGACTCAGCCTGCTACTTCTCCACCATCTTGACTCCTCCTCTCTTACCTTACTATTAATATAGAAGTAATGTAATGTTATTAAATTTATTTTATAAAAATAAAATTTTCTTTATAAAGAATGACACATTTTTAATTTTGGTGACTAAGCGAATTATAAACTCAAATCCTGTTGTCAGAAGGCTTCTACCTTAGCTGATAAGTAATAAAAGCCATTTATCAGTACATACACCTGAAATTCTGTAAGCGAGCAATGTGCTATTATTTAAATATGCAATGTCATTAGAATTTCAAAGTATTTTCTTTTATAATAAGAACCATCCAAAGCATTAAGAGGCCATGCTAGTTCAAGTCCTGACAATCAGCACTTCGGGAACTTGAGCTAAATTTGGCTTAATCATCTGAAGAAGGCCAAATGGGCTGTTGTTTTAAGAGGAAAAATTACTCTAAATATTAGGGAAAATAGTGAGAAATAAAAATCAGCATTTAAGCAGAACAATTCTACAATCACTATAGGATGCATTCTCTGTACTTTACATTTATTTTTATGGGAAAATTAGCCTTAATGATATATGCTATTAATTATGTAGAGCAACACTGTCCAACAGAAATATAATTCCAGCTGTATACATAATTATTTGTTTTCTGGTAACCACATTAAACAAGTAAAGTAAAGAGGTGGAATTGATTTCAATAATGTGTTATATACCCCAAATATCCAATATTATCATCTTGATATGCTATCAAATAGAAAATAATTAATAAAAAATATTTCATAAAAAGGGTTTTTAAATCTGATACGTATTTTACACTTATAAGATGTCTCAATTTGGACTCTAAATTCTCACTGGAAATATTTGGTCTGTATGTAGATTATGGTTGAAAAAACTGATTCACATTCCTGAACGTACTTAAAAGTTTTTCGGTAGCTGAATTGAGCAACTGTTCTTAAAGGTACAATTCAAATATGAAAATTAAATAAAATTTAAAACCTAGCTTTTCTGTCACACTAGACTCATATCCAGTATTAAAGACCCACACTGTGGCTAGTGGCTTCCACTCTGAAAAGTATGGAGTAGATCATTCAAGAAGGTGTTCTTCGAAGGGAAACTTGCATCCTGTGCCTATCCAAGTCCCTAAAGACATTGTAGATGAGAAAAATTCAGAATGAATTACCGAAAAAAATTAATTAAAAAAAATTGAATGGAAGAAAGCAAAGCCTTCAGGTTTGACTGGGTTAGAACTTCTTTTTTTTTTTTTTTTTTCAGACAGATTTCATAGATAGGCAGAGAGACAAGCATAGAGAGAAGGGGGAAGCAGGCTCCCTGCTGAGCGGAGAGCCTGACGTGGGGCTTGATCCCAGGACCCTGAGATCATGACCTGAGTGAAGGCAGAGGCTTAACCCACTGAGCCACCCAGGGACCCGGGTTAGAACTTCTGATTGGTTCAATGTTGAGGCTACATGTGAGACTCCTGTCTAGACACTGAGAAAAAGAAGATAGGAAGAAATTCTGAAGTCAGTATGATCTATACCAATTCTATTTGAATATTAGTCTTCAGGCCTTCCTCTGGTTACTTGAGTTTATAATATTCAGTCCTTATATCCTGAAAACTCATTAGCACTCATTAATTATTTGGTCCTCACAATCCCTGATTTCAAGATATGCTACAAAGCTGTAGTGTTAAAACAGTATGGTACTGGCACAAAAATAGACACATCGATCCATGGAACAGAGCAGAAAGCCCAGAAATAAATCCATGCTTATATGGTCAATTAATCTTCGACAAAGAAGGCAAGAATATACAATGGGCAAAAGACAGTGTCTTTGATAAATGGCTCTGGGAAAACTGCACAGCTACATGCAAAAAAATGAAACTGGACAACTTTCTTATACCACACACAAAAATAAACTCAACATGGATTAAAGATCTAAATATGAGACCTGAAACCATAAAACTCCTAGAAGAAAATATAGTAATTTCTTTCACATCAGCCATAGAAACATTTTTCTAGATATGTCTCCTTTGTCAAGGGAAGCAAAAGCAAAAATAAACTACAGGGAGTACATCAAAATAAAAAAAAAAAAACTTTTGCACAGTTAAGGAAATTATCAACAAAACTAAAAGGCAACCTGCTGAATGGGAGAAGATATTTGCAAATGACATATCTGATAAAGGGTTAGTATCCAAAATATATAAAAAAATTATACTACTCAGTACCAAAACAAACCAACAAATAATTTGATTAAAAATTGAGCAGGAGACCTGAATTTATAACTCTCCAAAAAAGACATGCACATGGCCAAGAGACATATTAAAAAATGTTCAACATCACTCATCATCGGGGAAATGCAAATCAAAACCACAATGAGGTATCACCTCATACCTATCAGAATGGCTAAAATCAAAAACTTAAGAAACAGCTAGTATTGGCTAGGATGTGGAGAAAATGCACATCCTAGCCAATATGCACTGTTAGTGGAAATGCAAATTGGTACAGCCACGATGGAAAACAGTATGGAGGTTCTTCAAAAAATTAAAAGTAGAATTACCTAATGACTCAGTAATTCTACTATTGGGTATTTACCCAAAGAAAACAAAAATACTAATTCCAGAAAAAAAAAAATCTATCTGCTCCCCTATGTTATGGCAGCATTATTTACAATAGCCAAGATATGGAAGCAACCCAAGTGTCAATCAATAGATGAGTGGATAAAGAAAATGATGTATAGGGGCACCTGGGTGGTTCAGTCAGTTAAGGGTCTGCCTTTGGTTGTGATCTCAGGTTCTTGGGATTGAGCCCAACCTCAGACTCCCCCCCTCAGCAGGGAGTCTGCTTCTCCTTCTCCCTCTGTCCCTCCCCCATTTGTACTCTTTCTCTCTTTCTCAAATAAATAAATAAAACCTTTAAAAAATTTCTTATAAAGGAAAATGTGATATATAGATATAGACATGTGTGTTTTATATCTATAATGGAATATTACTCAGCCATCAAAAAGAATGAGAGATTGCTGTTTGCAATATGGCTGGATCTGGAGGGTAAAATGCCAAGTGAAATCAGATAGAAAAAGACAAATACTGTAAGATTTGATACACATGTGGAATTTAAGAAACAAATGAACAACAACAAAAAAAAGACAAAAACAGACTCTCAAATACAAAGAACAAACTGGTGGTTTCCAGAAAGGCAGTGAGTGGGGGATGGGTGAAATAGGCAAAGGGGACCAAGCCTACACTTACCATGATGAGCACTGAGTAATGTATGGAAATGTTGAATCACTGTATTGTACACCGGAAACTAATATAACACTGTATGTCAACTATACTTCAATTAAAGAAAAAAGAAAAAAATATATTTGGTCTGATGGATAGCTCCTGTTTCTGAAATCATGAGCCCTGACTCTAATTGTAAGAGCCTCAGCATCTCCTAAGATCCCCTCCCTGCAGGAGGTAGATGCTTATAAAAACTGTGTTGATGGAGATGATTGCAGAGTGGTAGAGGGCCATTATATGTGTATAGGATTTTTTCATTCTCCAGGCACTTCAACATCCATTATTTCCCCTGAAGGCCAAGCAGGAGTTAATCGAGGTAGAGTCCAGATAATGACTGTAGAGTGGGTCTGACTGAACTCCACCCAACAGCTGTGGGCAAACAAGAACCCTTCATTTTTAAATAAGACTCTCCACCGTCTTTGAGAGTCCCCCACTCCTGCTTGCCAGTGAGAAGGGTGTCTCTTCCCATCTGGTAATTGCATCCAGTTAATAATTTTTAAGACACAGAGTTTTGCATTCTTGGTAAACCTTAAAAAATCCAGCCCTGATGAACTCAGCCACCATCCTATTCAGTGTGGTTTCCTTGCTCCCTCCCTTCTTCCACCATCTGACAACTCCTGACCTGAACTGTGGATACCTGGGGGTCAACCAGTTAGGTCAGCAGGAAGGTAGGGAGTCACTCCCATCTGTGAGGGCACAAGGGTGGGACTAGGAAAAAGCTGTCTCATCTACCAGGCACTGACCTGCACTACCCTTCTGCTAGGAACAGAAGCCCCAAAGTGCTATTGTAAAGAGGAAGATATGGTGGCATCTTTAGGCAGGGTCTTGTCCCCACAGAGATGTTTAGGCTGAAATCCAGTCCTCCTGGCAGCGACATCACTCCTCTTTGGTGGCTCCATGACAGCAAGCAACTAGGTCTGGAAGCACTTAGGTGTGAGAATGACTGACCATTGTGCATTGTGTTCTCACCACACCTAGAACAGATACCTGTTACAGCCTTTGAGTATTTTATTGCACTTAACTTTTTGTTCATCTGCCTCCTTTTCTGGTCTGCGAACACAGAGCTAGTCTCAGATTCATCCAGATCTCCGGCGGGGTCAGGAGTTGTCAGATGGCAGGAGAAGGGACGGAGCAAGGAAACCACACTGAATAGGATAGTTACTGAGTTTATCATGGCTGGATCAAGAAACATAAAGAGATGCAGGTGGTTTTCACTGTAGACCCAAACAAGTGCCAGGTCCCTCATAAATGCTCAATAAATGTGAGCTGCAGTAAATTTTATAAATTATTATGCATTCCATTTCTGTTTGTTATGCACATCTAGGGAAGGTTTGCTGAGTGAATTATGAACACAGGCACATGTTTGTGTGTTGAGTCCTTGAACTCCAGGCCACTGGGCACCAGGCAGAGCAAATGACTGTCTGACATCTCTTCAAGTTCTACTTCACCTAATTGTGATGAACTGACCCAGGGGGACTTCTCCAAGTCTCTCAGCATATATAGTACTTGTTTGGATGATTTATTCATTCAACAAACATTGCTAAAGAAGGAAAAATGCATTGTCTTCCTTTGGTCTTTCAGCAATGCAATAACTGTGCTATGAGAATCTTCCAAAAGGAGGGAGATTTTGATCTCAGAACATAGAAAAATGACTTTTTTTTACTTTTATTTTTATTTATTTATTATTTTTTACTGGGAAGAGAGAGATAGAGAGCAAGCAGTGTGAGTGGCTGAGGGAAAGGGAGAAGCAGGCTCCCTACGAGCAGGGAGCCCAGTGCAGGACTCGATCCCAGGACCCTGAAATCATGACCTGAGCTGAAAGCAGATGCTTAACTGACTGAGCCACCCAGGCGTCCCAGAAGATGACTTTTTAAACAAAAAAATATATTTAATTTTGTTCAATACTAAGTAGACCAGAAGCTATAAATGGTGACACCTCCCCTCCCCTGACTTCTGTGTCTAATAGAAATAAAGTCACCAATATCCATTTATCTACTTGCAGGGTTGAAAGTAGGGTTTATTATTATCGCAATAATAAAACGCAGATAGACCTTCACATTTCCCAGAGAACTTATGCAGTTCACGTGTCCGCGCAGCCTCATGGCACTTTCAGGATTCAGCATGGTCATATCCTCAGTTGTAATGAAGAGGAATTTGGGAATGCATCAGGGTCACTCAGCTGAGAAGAGAGCTGGGACCCCAACCAAGGTCACCTGCCTGCCACCGGACACATGAGGGAGCAAGCAAAAGCAGTAATCATCCAACCTTTCCCTTTTGCTTTTTACTTTGGGACATTTTAAGTTTTTATCAGGAGCAAGAGGGCTTCAAACCACCTCTTCCTTTTAAAGTAAAGATTTATTTCTTAGTTCAGCCCTAACTTGATATTCTGGACATGATTGCCTCTTGATGTGATTAGCATTTGTCCTTTCCCATTTTAGTATACTTAAAGTGATGGCAGATGGCTCCAGGTAGCGGTGTAGACTACACTTTACCCATCATACCCCCTGCCCCCAGCCCTCGGGCAGCACGGTTGGTGGTCACGTTCTGCCGAGTGTGCATGCCAGAGGACACAGTGTGCGGTGGAGAGCAGGTGGCATCATACTCCATCTGGAGGAGAAGCCTTTACAATACCTATTATTTTCTTCAGGTCTATGGCCATTTGGGGTGAGATGGTTCTTGGTGAAGTAAGACGGGCCTGCTAAGAGTAGGGTGCTTAGCGCCCTTTACTCTTGCCCAATATTGGCCATTAGCGACCTCCAGCCGCTGGGACAAGCAAAATCAAGCAGGCGAAGAGTACCCACCCACCCCAAAAACCTGACCTGTGATGCACTACTGGCTCTGGATGAACTTTTGCAGACATGGGATATAGTCGCTGACCAGTGATGTTCAGGAAACCAAGTGTATGGAAGCTGTGGCCAGTGGGTACAAAGTGGTTCATGGAGCACATGGGTTTTGAATGATTCAAAATATTTTTGCTGCTGAAATCATCTCTACATTCAGCCCCTTCACTTCTCAAGCATGAACAGGGACTTTGTCACAAGTGT
Organism: Mustela erminea; assembly: GCF_009829155.1. Taxonomy (NCBI): domain Eukaryota; kingdom Metazoa; phylum Chordata; class Mammalia; order Carnivora; family Mustelidae; genus Mustela; species Mustela erminea. The sequence goes on from NC_045614.1 coordinate 97,548,988, forward strand.
GTGACTTTTCTTCAATATTGTGACAGGGATAAAAGCTAACATTTATGTAGGACTTAACTTCATAGCAGGCACTAGTAAGTGTTCTATGGGTGTTAATGCATTTAGTCCTCTCAACAATCAAAATTGCTATGAAGGGACCATAACTGTTATCATCCCATTCTACAGATGAGGAAAGAGACAAAGAGAGGTAAGTGACTTGCCCAAGTTCACACAGGGAGTTAATCGGAGAGGTAGGATCTGAGTCAGCCTCTCTGACTCCAGAGCCAGATTGAGACTGTCCATGTTTAGATGAAGATCTGGAAGCGAAGTTTCTTGCCCCCCAACACTCTGTGGACATCAAGCTTTACCTGGGTGAACTCACGACAAAGGCTTCAGCTGTGAGATACAAAACGTATTGTGTCGCTCTGAGGTTGGGAGTTCTCTGAGAGGTGACGGGCTGTGGTTTAGCATCAGGGTCAGGAAGTGAAATCATGATCGGGGTGGAAACTGTGCCTGATAAGTTACAAGAACAGACTTCTCAAGCTTTTTGGTCTCATGACCCCTATACTCATAAACATTATTAAGGATTTGCATGAGGTTTTGTCTGTGTGGGTTATGTCTATTGAGGTTTGTTATAGAAGAAAGTGAAACTGAGAAAACTTTCAGATCCTTATTTTATTTTATTTTATTTTAAGATTTTATTTATTTATTTGACAGAGAGAGATCACAGGTAGACAGAGAGGCAGGCAAAGAGAGAGAGGGAAGCAGGCTCTCTGCTGAGCAGAGAGCCCGATGCGGGACTCCATCCCAGGACCCCGAGATCATGACCTGAGCCGAAGGCAGCAGCTTAACCCACTGAGCCACCCAGGCGCCCTCAGATCCTTATTTTAATTCACTTAAAAATAACAATAATAAATTAATTACATATTAAATACATAACATACTTTGACAAAAAAAAATATATATATGCATATATGTGTGTGTGTGTGTGTGTGTGTGTGTGTGTGTGTGTGTGTATAGATATAGATATAGATATATATTCCCCCCTGCCCAGGGCACCTGGGTGGCTCAGTCAGTTAAGCATCTGCTTAGGCTAAGGTCATGATCCCAGGGTCCTGGGATCAAGTCCCACAGGTTCCTTGCTCAGCAGGGAGTCTCCTTCTCCCTCTCCCTCTTCCTGCTACCCACCCTGCTTGTGCTCTCTCTCTCTCCTTCTCTCTCTGTCAAGTAAATAAAATCATATATATATATATAAAATCATATATATATAATCATACACACATATATATGTACATATATATGTATACACACACACATACACACACATATATATATGATTTTGGATATATATATCAAAAACAAAATAAATTAGTGAGAAGAGTGGCATTGTTTCCATTTTTGCAATCCCTTCAATGTCTAGCTTGCTAGAAGACAGCTAGAGCCTCATCTGCTTCTTCCTCAGTCTGTTGAGATACGTTGTTTAGAGGAAGTATGTGAATTAAAAAAATATGGCCTCACCCAGGTATGTAGTTGGAAAAGAGAGAAGTATTTTAAAAATCTTTTCAGAGAATTGTAGATATTCTTCTCTGATAACAACACCTGGACTCCTAAGTAAATTTCTTAAAGGCTGTCTATAATGAGGAATCCGAAATCGCGTTAATGAACTTATCATATACTATTACATTAGAATCCACTGGTCTGTCTCACACTTTGAACAGATCTTTTACCCATACATGAGTGTGTAATACTATACATCGGTCATTTGGAAGATGCTGATTCACTGGCAAGTGGGTCTTTCAAAACTTGATGTATTTCATCATACAGTATCCCACGGTCACATTCATTAATATCACTAACCATTTCATTGGAAGAGTATTAAAGAAAATTGTGAAAACTTAATGTGGCAGACACGAATTTTCCAATGTTGAAAGCTCTAATCTTATCATTGGCAACAAATACTGCTGGTTCTTCTCCTTGAGGTGACAGGGTTACTTAACCAAAAAGTCTGCCACACACTCCAGTTTGAATAAACATAGTTTGTCTGTCAATCATTCTTTCAAGTAAAAAAGACATTCTATGAGAAAAGGCCTTCGTCCAGTTCCCACTCGACTCACACAAAGGCTTTTCTTAGAGACACCCTAGCCTACATTGTTCAGCTAGGGGCTTTACGTATACCTTCATTTTGTTACCCAGAATATTAAAAAGATGTGTACTTGAGGATTGAGATTTAAGAAATTAATAAGATTTACTGCATTACTCAAGTCATTCTTAAGTGAAATTGACTTTTTTTTTTTTTTTTTCCCTCCAACTCTATGATAAAGAATGCAGCTGGGTGCTACTAGGGTGCCAGCGGTTTTATTTATTTATTTATTTATTTTAAAGATTTAAAATATACTCATTTATTTGAGAAAGAAAGAGATAGAGACAGATAGTGAGAGAGAGCATAAGCAGGGAGGAGAGGGAGAACCAGACTCCCCACTGAGCTGGGAGCCTGACCCAGGGCTTAAGGCAGACGCTTAACTGACTGAGCCACCCAGGTGCCCGGCACCAGCATTTCTAGTCACCATTGCTTTTATACCATCAGTGCAAATATCACCATGGTGAAAAAGTCAGTGAATGTCATAATGTTAATTGTGTGGTAATTCTGACTCTGTGGAGCCCGCAGCAGGGGTTTTAGAGATTCCAGTGGTCCACAGGTCGCACCTGAGGGACCACTGTCCTACAGTGTCACACTCACCAGGGATAAGCAACAAGAAAGAACAAAGAGCATGCTAGATTCAGAATCAGAGGATCTAAATCAGTCCTTGATCCACTCCTTACTATCAAAGTGACTTTGGGTGAACTGCTTATCTGAGGCTCGGTTTACTAAGTATATTCTAAAAAATCGATTTCATTCACCCATCAGTTTCATTCATTTCCCCCAGAATTTTATGGGAGGACTTAAGAGACAGCTATGCCAGTGTCTGGGGGTGGGAGGTGTGTTCCTGCAGGAGAGAAGGCAATCAGGGCATAGACGGGGTACTTGAGGGAGGGAACCATCGTGTCTCACCCCAGTACTGCATGGGCCCTGCTTCTGGTCTGGCCTCTCAAGGGAGCTTCTGGGGGAGGCCAAGTTCAGCCTCCTGAGACCACGGCCAGTGTGGCTCACAACCAGAGGCCTGGCAGGCTGGTGCTGCTGCCCTCCCCTCCCAACAGAGCCCATTGCTGGCCCGGTATGCATGCCCACCTTTGTGCTGCTCTCCTACCCAAGAAAGCATATCAGAAAGCCAGATTTTAGGAGGGATATCTTTATATGGAAACTACCACTTACCATCATCATTACACACTTTTACTTTAAGCACATCGCCTCCCCCTGCCAACACACACACACTGCAATCCTTTATCAGTAATAACAAATTCTAGTGGCAAATCTCCCAAAAGATGGAGGCAGCCCAGTGAGCCCCATACCCTAATGCTGGGAACTGCAGTTTGAAATATCCTTTCCCCCCTCAGCCCTCCATCCGGGACCTTTCTTCCACAGACCCTTCTCTCAACTTGCGGTGCTCTTAATTTGCTATTTGATGTCATTCTAGGTAAAGACAAAATTAAAATGTTAAATTATGAGCATGAATTTTACCATTCATCTTTATACTATGCAGTGCCAGTTTTAAATGCAAATATAAGAGCTGTTAACTGCTGTGCAGAGTCTCCCAAAATTACAGAATTTACATTTCGTAGCTCGTGTATGCATATGTATTTCATTCTTCACCAGCGCAGTGGCAATGCCCCACAAACACAAACGGAGCTCAACTGTTGTTATTTTGCTTCCTGAGAGGCACACATTTTATCCACATTCTCTGCCCTAGGCTTATAGATAGGAAGGACAGCCCCAGACAAAAGGAACCACAGGCTGTCCTCCTCTCCTCTTCCTCTCTGCCATCTCCAGCATAAGCGATTAACTACCGCAGAGAAGTAACGTGAGTAAGAAAAGATAAAACAGGTTCTTTGCTTAGTCATGTGTCATAAAACACCCCCGCCTTCTTTCTGCTTTCAAAACAACTGTGGTTCAAACAGAAAGGGAACCTCTCGGGGTGGTCAGCTCTCCGCTTCTCAGTCACAGACGTCACTCGCTTAACTTCTCACTCTGAGTCGCTGAGCCTCCCACACGGGGTGAGCGCTCTGGAATTCTGTGTTCACCGCACATCCTGAGCACTCTTTGTAAATGGAGCAGCAAGGACAATGAATCTTATCTCCTCTGCTCATGGACATGCTGCCTTGTCCCAAGTTCACACATAAAATTATTAAGTTTTTCAAGATGGGAGGAGGGCACACCTGAGTGGCTTAGTCAGTTAAACGTCTGCCTTTGGCTCAGGTCATGATCCCAGGGTCCTGGGATAGAGTCCCACATCGGGCTTCCTGCTCAGTGGGGAGCCTGCTTCTCCCTCTCCCTCTGCTACTCCCCCTGCTTGTGCTTTCTCTCTCTCTCATGCTCTCTCTCTCTCTCCCTCATATAAATAAATAAAATCTTAAAAAAAAGTAATTTCAAGGTGGTAACGACAGAGGCTGAAATCCAGCTCAAGATCCTCTTAAGCATGAGCACTATGTGGCTCATGGGTCACATGCCCATGAAGCTGGCCCCGCCCCATGGCCTCTGCTCCGGCCACACTGGCTCCTGCAACCCCTAGAGCATCTGCTCCTTTGACTGAGACTCACTTCCCTCCCTCATGTCCTGGGCATGTTCCTCCTTCTCTTCCTGTGATCTCAGCTCAGCTGTCACATCTCTAGGTAGGTCTCCCTGCCCGGCTGACGCATCAGAACTTCCTTGGCCCCGTGGAGCTCTTCAATCATGCATCATGGTCACCTTTCCTCATCGAGGGCTGTGATGGTCGGATCACTCACTGTTCTCCCATTTTGCTGCCAGCAGCCTAGCAGTCCTAGCCTCCATGACTGGGTCTGGTTTTGCTCCTCAGTGTGGCACCAGGGCTGGGCACGTGGACCTTAATAAACATTCATAATTGAATGAAAAAAATAGATGAATGTTTTTGCAAGTGGAGCACGAGTGTCAGATGAAGAGGTGGGAGACATGAGGGTGGCGTGAATTCTAGTTTGGGTTCCCAAGAGGCTAAATCCTGTCTTGGTCCGAGCTGATGAGACTCCATGAGCATGCTGTGGCCCTTGCTTCCTTGCTGTCTCTTCTAGGTGATGAGTGCTGGATGATAGGCTATCCTCTCCGTGTAAAGGATCCAAGTCCTGTCCTTTGTGTCTCTGGGCCCAGCATGGCGCTGGCACTTACTCAGCTCTCAGAAAGTTCTGGTCCTATTGAGCAATCTGAGATGGACTTGGATGAAATGTGTGGCCCTGCGGCTTCCTGTGTCTCTCCCTCCCCTGTGTCTCCTTTTCCTCCGTCCTCTCCTTCCCTCTTGTTAAGGATTTCTGAGTCTTGAGAACCACTTTAGTGGTGATCAAATGTTTCCAACGGAAAATTACCCTCATTTATTTTTGGTTTAACTCGACTCTTTAGAGAAAAATGTCCTGATTGGTCCTATAATCATACGGTGGTTGGGCACTCCAGAGACTGCCCCAGAACCGGGCTGGGCACACTGACTGGTAATATTGCCATATCGGCATTGATCTTGGGATAGAATCACAAGGTTCTATCCATGCGACCCCAGCCAGCTCAGAGCAGAAATGAAACAGGAGACCAGACGAAACCCGCCATTCCACCCTGAGGGGCTGTAGAGTTAGCCTTGTCCATGAGAAGGACAGTGACACCACTGCTCATGAACAACAGTGGCAGAATGGGACCCGTCCTTGTCAGGCCTGGTCTGCAGCCTGTCTGTCTGTTCCGCTATTCCACCTACGTCTGAGAAATGGCAGGAGGGGCTGTAGGGAAAATGGAGTGCTCGTAATGAAATTGAGGATCGATGAAATAATAAAAAATAAAAGCCTAGGGGTAAGATGGGTATTGATTGACCATCTCAGAAAACATTGTTAGTAAGAGATCAGGGCATGCTTCCTATATGTAAAATGGGAGAATTCTGTCCAGAGTGAGATGTGAATGGGAATATAGGATGCTATTATAAGCGATCCCAGCGCAGTCCCCTGGAAGTTATGGGGCTGCTTCCAGAGGGTGCTATGGATTAGAAAAGGCATGGCTCAGGAATCAACCATAGCTGGGGCTTCCACCAACTTCAACTCTGTGATTCGGAGCAGGTGATAACCTCTCTGATTCGGATTCTCTTTCCCCCTCTTCCTCCTCCTCCTCCTTCTTTTTAATTTTGCAAGTTGGGATAAATCCCCTGCCTCCAGGTTTGCTGTGAAGATTAAATAAGATCACCTGGATAGAGATACGGAGCTCAGTGCCTGGCACAGAGCAGGGGTGCAATCATGTCACCCCTTCTCCCTGCAGTGTCAGAAGACTGTTCCTTTTTGGAACACCTGGCCATGGACTGGGCTAGAGACACCTGGTTTCTGGACCCCCTTAAATTGTGCACACTAGGCCCTTCACCCTGGTCCCAGCAATGTGGCAGGACAATATCAGGCCAGGACTGGGGAGTCCCAGGGTAGATGCCCTCCTCCTATACCATCTCCTGGGACATTTTATGGGACACAATTGAGATCCAGAGTTTGACCACAGCAACAAGAACATGGCAAACCCAGAATGTGACTCCGGGCCTCTGGGCTCCAAGTCTGTCTTCTACACCTCAGCAGCTGAGAGCTGAACCCTTTGCTGCCTGTGGCACAGGATGCTCACACACCCCCACCCTGCACCATGCCTTTCTGAACAACTACACATGATCACCCCAACAAGATAGGAAGAGAATGTGTCTCAAGTTTTCAGTCCTTCCCAAGGCACATACTGCAGGGCTTACTTGCAGTCGGGTCCAAGAAATAAATATCCATCAATTGGGAAAACGAGGATGTTTTCAAGGCCTTACACTTTTAATGCAGAGAAATAGTTATAATACACTTTAACCCAGCTGAGGGGGAGAAATGCATTAATTTCACAACATTTTTAGCTCTTTAAGAAGTTAGCTTTTCAGGCTCCACGGGGATTCTGGAACTCACATAGACTCACCCCCACTGTTATGAGAGATAATTGCAACTGAGTGGTGCCCCTCTCCCCACAGGGAAGGGTGGGTGGAGAGACAGAAGTGGTGGGCGGGGGAAGCTGGCTACAGCAATGTGGGGCGTCTAAGCCAGGAGGACAGCACAGAGCTGTGCTGCTCACATTTAGTGAGCAAACAAATCACCCTACCAGGGATCTGGTTTTAAAAAATGATGCAGATGCTGATTCAGGAAGGCCCTGTGGGACCCAGAGGTCTGTATTTTTAACAAGTCCTCCAGCAATGCTCATGCTTCTGGTTCAGGGGGCCAAACACTGTGAAAGCTTTGGCCTTTTCCTCTTTTCTCTATAGTCATTTATCTTTAGACTGTGGGCAAAAATCCTTCTTCTCACCCTGGGCAGAGGACAAGTGGGAAGCCGCTAGGAAAAACAGCGAACTAGGACAATCAGCCAGGCCTCCGGCACCATGACTCTTTTCTCCCATCCGGTACACTTGATGGGTGACATTTCTGTGTGTGAAACACTTCAGTTTTACCATCCATGAAATGAGCATGTTGGTCTGGGTCTCCGGAGGCCTCCTCTTCTAGTTTGACAAGTCTTTGTGTGGAGGAAATGGCCCGGAGGTTTTGGGTTTGCAAATCTGGTCCAAGAGAGCTTCTCTGTCTTCAATCTGGCAATTCTCAGGACCCCCATTCACTGTCTTGCATCCTTCTGCAGGGGAAATTTGTGCCTTCAAGATCCATGGCCAGGAGCTGCCCTTCGAGGCCGTGGTGCTCAACAAGACGTCAGGAGAGGGCCGGCTGCGTGCCAAGAGCCCCATCGACTGCGAGCTGCAGAAAGAGTACACGTTCATTATCCAGGCCTATGACTGTGGCGCTGGGCCCCGGGAGACGGCCTGGAAGAAGTCTCACAAGTGAGTTGCCTGACAAGGCTCCCTGAACCCCTCTCCACCCCACCTTTTGGGATCACACACTGCTCCTCAGGGTTGTATACCCAGCAGTCACACAGCCTGCTCAGCCGCCAGCTGCTTCCCCAGGCCTCCGTAGGCATTGGCACAGGCCACTCCTGCACCTGCTGTCCTCTGCCCCCACCTTCGCCTGGAGACATCCCTCTTCTATTAGCAGGACTGCACTCAGAGGTCACTTCCTCCAAGAAGCCTTCCCTGAGCTGACCCAACCCTGCAGACCCGGCTGGGACCTTTCTCTGGGTTTCTGCCAGGTCGGATGCTTATCCCTGTCACGGCACTTCTTAGTTTGGGTTGGAACTCTCTCCATTGTGGAGTTTGGCTCTGAGCCTTGCACAGAGTCAGAGTGGTTCAGTTCTGACTGAACAGAAGAGTGAATGAACAGAGGAGGAGTGAAGAAGGGAAAGGGGAGGTGATCTCGAGGGAATCGTTGCCCCAAGCTGGGTAGCAGGAAGGCCAGAGAAGGGGCAGGTTCATCTCAGGACGAGGGAAGGGACAGGTGGAGCCCTCTCTGGTGGGAGGGTGGACAGAAAGCTCAGGCAACCATCAGCCTGTCTGGCTGCAGTTTCTCGGCTCTCTTGGCTCCGGGATCAGAGTCAGTGGCCATGGGAGGTGCGGAACGACAGTGTCAGCCTCCCTTTATTGCCATTTCTTCCTTCCTATGTGTGGTCCCAGGGCTGTGGTCCACATCCAGGTGAAGGACATCAATGAGTTTGCTCCCACCTTCAAAGAGCCAGCCTACAGGGCAGTTGTGACGGAGGGGAAGATCTACGACAGCATCCTGCAGGTGGAGGCCGTTGACGAGGACTGCTCCCCCCAATATAGCCAGATTTGCAACTATGAAATCGTCACAACTGACGTGCCTTTTGCCATCGACAGAAATGGTGAGTGTCCTGAGAGGACTCCAGTGGGGGGGCGGGAAACCCCTCCACCACCCCTTTCTGGAAGTCCGTGGAAGGTGATCACTCCCTTGCCATCTGTGACCTGGGTTCAGTAACCCAGAACTCAGTCCCGCACCGGAGGGGATGGCCTCACGTTATTAACAACACAGCCAGGTCTAAAATCCCTTCTCCAAAATACCTCAACCACCCACTCAATGAATACAATCCATGGAACTCAGAATGCCACACATTTGGGTACTGAAGACAGGTCTTCTGGTAGAATGTTCTAATCACCCTGCTATCAACTAGGCCATATCTGAGGTCCTTTCCTGGGTCACTAGTTTTGACACCACCTCCAACCCCTATCGTTGGTTTCTTGCTCTTAGACCAAAAAAAAAGCTAAAACAGAAGGTGGAGATTTCTGGAAACACCTTCTAATCTTAGGTTCATTGAGGACTCTGAAATGAGCTTGCCAATGTCCTTTGGGAATTTCTTCCATAGTGAGAATGAAGAATGAATGAAGCCTCCCATCAAACCCCAATCCCAGCCTGAACTTACTGAACTGAAAACAGTCCTATAAAGCCACTTGTGTATTTCCCCATCACCATTAATAAGAATCTTGTAGTACAAACACCCCAGCCAGAGGTTCAATCAACTCAGCCCACTTTCAATGCAATTCTCAATAACTCCATGTTAATGAAATGATAATTACTTGCCAAGTATACTATTGAAAAGCATCTGTAAATATTGCCCAAGTCCTGGCACAGTGCTGGGAACTGGAGTGGAGGCAGAGTGGAACTCAAAACAGACATGGATCTGCCCACATGAAGCTTACCCTGCCATGGGAAGAAAGTCAAAATAACAAATAAAAATCAGGGAGGCTTGAGGGTAAGGGGATGCAGAACACCTGCTGTGAGCCAGGGGGAGCCATAAGGTTCGCTTGGGGCCTCTGGGTAGCCAACGCCCAGGGAGAAGTAGACCATCCGTTACCTGCTTACACTGGTCGGTGCTCCCAGTGCTCCTTGACGTCAAGACCAGGGAGAAACTTATCCTGTGACCTGGTCTTCTGCTTCCTGAGAAGTGCAGCAGGTTCCAGAGGGGATGGAAGCCAAGGAAACACCCTCATCCCTGGCCTCCAGTGGTTTATGATCGGCCTCGGACAATGAAAGCAACATTGATAAAACAGACAAAATGGTCATAGGACAGTTTCTTTGCAAAATGATAAAACATGTGGAAACGACAGTTACAGACCTGGACATTGCGGGAGACCCACTGTGTGGATCACAGGATCAGTGCGTCCATGCCCAAGAAGGTACAGGAGAAGATACGGGACCTTAAAAATTGGTTCGGGATGAAGAAGTAGGTGATTTCAATTAGTAGAACCCGTCAGAACTGCTTCCTGATAGCTTTTCCTATGGGCCCTGTGATGTGGCTAGCTTGTCCCCACCACACAGACATGTCTCACACACATCACATACACACACGCATGCATGCACACACACATCCTTGCACATACACATGCACGCGCCACTCCGTAAAACACAAAACAACTCGTTTGTCTTTTTCTTTTCCCCACGGACCACCTGTGTGGTCCTTGTCCACAAAAGGCTTTGGAATTTGGAGAGTGATGAGTCCTTGGTGAAGAGTAAGACTAGACAAGGGCAGGTCTCTGTGATGAGTGGCCAAGCTCCACTTGACCTCCTGCCTTGGTTCCGGAGAGTCACAGCCCAATGAGAGATGAGATGCAAATCCTTTCATCTGAGAGTCAACTGCCCCAGTCATGAAGATAATTACTCACCTTGATGAGCCATTTCGCTAACATATGCCAATTTATTTCCCTAGCTGTCTCATTAAAAGTGAGTAATGGTCCTTTGCCAAGTCTCTGCCTCCAACACTGGTTAGAACATAAGATGAAGAATAGAGTGGGCACTCCCAGGGAATGTGGGCCTCCCGAAAGCAAGGTTTACAAAAGTGGTTCTCCAAGTAATGAAGGCAGGACCTGGGGGCAGATGCAGAAACGGCTGCTCCCATTCTAATGAGCTTCCCAACTGGCCCTGATCCATCATTTATCCCAGCGACCTTCTGGACTCCTTGAAGACATTCTTTGCCTCATCAGAGAAAGTGCTACTGAGTTTGGGGTTCCCTCACTGAAGCCTCATGACTGCAGGTAGATGGTTCCTGGCCCCTCCAATTGCCCAGGCTCTTTATTTGTGGAGGAAGACAGGAAGCAGGGCAGTAGAGAGGGTAAACCTAGATTCAGCCTGACCTGTCTTAACCCAAAACTCAACCTCTTCCTACCAGAGGTCATCGGCCTCCCTCTGCTTGAATTCTTCCCCTGTGAAATCACGGCAGAAACCGCCCTGGTCCCTTGTGGCATTGTGAGGTCTCAGGGAAGCGATGCCAGGGGATGATGCTTGCCACGTCCCTGGCAGAGAGGGAATGCTCCTTTCATGGTGCAGCGGTCACCAGATGTTTACCCAGGTGATTGGGACATGAAGGTCATTCAGTCCCCATGGACTTCCAGGCTGAAACATGAGCAGGTCACTGCGTTGGTGACACCCGCTCCCTCTCAAGAAGTTCTGGACTCGCTTCAGATGGCTTCCCGGCCATCCTCTCCTGGCGCTTGGCTGGCCTCTAGGAGGTCAGCAGGGCCTAGATCCTCAGTCTCGTTGAATGGATGAAAAAAACTGAGTCCTAAAGTATGGAGTGCTTGCCTAACAGCACCTGTAACCCCAATGGCAGAGCGGGACTGGAGCCCAGATCCCCGAGCGTTGGCTCCGATGCCTTTCCACCAGTGATACTGTCACCAGACTTCGCAGTGATGCTTGACAGGAAGGCAAGGCTACATTTTTTTTTTTTAAAGATTTTATTTATCTATTTGACAGACAGAGATTGCAAGTAGGCAGAGAGGCAGGCAGAAGAGGGGGGTGGGGAGCAGACTCCCTGCTGTGCAGAGAGCCAGATGCAGGGCTCCATCCCAGGACCCTGGGATCATGACCTAAGCCCAAGGCAGAGGCTTAACCCACTGAGCCACCCAGGCGCCCCAAGGCTACAGTTTTTAAGTTCAAAGCCACAAAGTTGCATCTGAATCTTACATCCATTACTTGTGTGTGTGTGTGTGAGAGAGAGAGAGAGAGAGAGAGAGAGAGATCTTTGACAAACTACTTAACCCTGCCTCAGATCCTCGTCAGTAAAATGGGAACTAAATACCATACTAACATAACATAATAAAATTAATCAATCATTAATTAATTAATTAGTTAGTTAATTAATTAAACAGCACGCTAAGTACCAATGGCTGTGTGAAAGGATGGTTGCACTGCCAGCAAGGCACCCCCCAGGGTGTCGGCACAACCAGAGCCCTCAGCCAGGTTCAGGGATGACCAGAGGGAGCAGCAGGGGTCTCAGGGACACCCGGCCACCCCTTAGCAGACGTTTCTTCTTTTCCAGCACCTGTGGGGTCCCGGGGCAGCCTCTCTCTGGCAGGAGGCTGCCCTGGTGAGTCATGGGACTCTGCTGCCTCTGGGCAAAATGCACCCCAGAGTCTGCTTATTTTAAAGTAAATGAAAACATTTCTGTTCCATCTGAATAGAAAAGGAACACATGCCCTTTGTAGGAAATTTGGAAAGGAGAAACATGGGAAGAAGGAAATAAATCAGCTGTAATCCCATCAAAGATAGCTGTGATTGATGTTGCAACACCACTTTTTCTGTGAAGTTTTATAACAAAAGTAAGGCCATGCTTCCCTTGTTTTTCTTTATTCTCCCTTTTTCATTTAACGTTCAATCGTATGGATTTTTTTCACCCTTAAGAATGCTTCATAATTACTGCTTTTAGAGCTAAAAACATCCTATCTGATGCAGAGACTCCTTACATGGTTCTTCCCTTACTAGCAAGCATCCAGTTTCCGTATTAATTTTAACTGTAAGAAATAACAGTTAGATGAACATACTTGCACCTGTATCTGCAATTTTTATTATTTTCCTGGAATCAGTTTTCTATATGTGGAATCGCATCCCCAAAAGGCATGAGCAAATTGCAAAGTGACTAGCCTATATAATTTTCCAAAGTAGTTAATTTTATTCCAAGTTAAATTCCACTGGAAAGAGGGTACAGGTCAGCACGCTGGTCTCACTGTCCTTCTACCCTGCCTCAGTTTTAAAATACCCTCACTAATGGGGAGCCTGGGTGGCTCAGTCATAAGCCTCTGCCTCTGCCTTTGGCTCAGGTCAGGAACCCAGAGTCCTGGGATCTAGTCCTGCATCAGGCTCCCTGCTGAGTGGGGAGCCTCCTTCTCCTTCTCCCTCTGCTGTTCCCCCTGCTTATGCTCTCTCTCTCTCTCTCTCTCTCTCTCTTTCTGTCAAATAAATAAATGAAATCTGTAAAAAAAATTAAAATAAAATAAAATGAAATAATATACACTCACTAATATCCAAGATAGGTACTGATTGTTCTTGAGAGCTAGCTTCCACAGGTTCATCTGGACCAGAGAAACAGGTCGAGGAAACCCTATTCACCTGCGCTAACTGTGGCCTCAGGTCTCCTAAGAAGGCATTACTAAGAGAAATCATTCAAATGTGGGGGAAATAATACAGGTGTAACAGAAGCAAAATGGGTGGCTTTTTGAACTTCCAAACATTTTTAAATGTGTGTCTTGTCTGAATAGGCCTCTGCCCGGCACAATCATTGGTCACACGATTAGACACATATATTTGACCAAGGCTTCAAATTACAGGCAGTGAAAGCCATTCTCGCACTCATGATGCCAGTGGTGATGGCGAAGTCACATTCATTTCTCGGGCAGTCTCGCCTAGGACTTGCCAGGGGGCGCCGCTGCTGCACACGGGGCCATGGCTGGCTGGCCTGTGGGTTTATTTTTCTACCATGGTCAGTAGTGTTTGGTCTGCTTAATGTCACACGGCTGGCAAGCCCTGAGCCTTCCTCTTTCGAAAGGGCGATCTTTTGAGAGCCGTTTACCTTTAAAGAAAGGGAAAGTTAAAACTCTGTGTTCAAAATTCAATTTGATGTTCCTGGGGTTCTATTGCAGCATTTCTACCTGCGAGAATCCCTCGCCTGTGAGGACAGTTCCCACAAACTTGTTTGCTAACAGAACCCACAGGGAACGTTACCAACCCAGAACTGAGCTGCTCCAGCCCTGGGGGTGCCCTGAACTGAGACCCGAGCTCGTGGGGGCAGCGGGGTAGGGAGTGATTCTGAACACCAGGCATGGGGCCAAAAGTACATCAAACCCATTTTCATTTGGAGATTTTTGACTGGCTTTGTTGAACGAAATTTTACTTCAAATTGGAGGCTGCTATTACGCTTTTAGAAACAGTCTGGAACAGGCAGTGGAACAAATGCTCCTAAGTCTGGGGCAGCTTTGTAGATCTCTACCCTGCCTTCGAAGGCCTGGCTCCTGCAAGCCCAGGGCCTTGGCACCGAGGACCATTTCACTAGTGCTGGGTGATCGGTGCGTCAACTCTTCCGATCTGTAAAACATGACGTGACTTTGATAATTCCCCAGGCTTTCTTGCCTTAGTCCCTGTTGCTTCCGTTTACACGAGCCATAGATAGCCGTCGAAAGGGAAGAAAGCAAGCTCATCAGGGAATTTTCCCTTAGTTTTGATGAAATGTAAAAATATACCTGAGTCAGCCATTCCATGTTTGCTTATTAGTGTGTTGGTTTGTTTGCTTTTAAGTTTCCATTTTCTTAATTTCACTTCTGCTGAAGGATAATGATAACATTGGAGTTGTAATTTGCTGTCAGCTCTGCTATCAGAAGAAAAGCAAGAATGAAATTATTCCCGCAAAGGAAGACTTCACTCTCTTGGTATCAAAACCCGAGAAGTATTCAAGGCCCACGAGGCCTATATTTGTTCCTTGGAACCGAAACTGTATTTCAGCAGAAGTAGTCCAATCAGAATTTCACTCATTAATTATCAAATATTTATTTCTGAATTATAGCATCAACCCACAAGAACTCACAAGTGGCCCAGAAAAATGGTTTGGTCTCTCTTGGAGAAGAAAAATGTCTTTGCCACCAGGGCAAGGAATCTGTTATTCTGTGTAGCTTTCAGAAGAGAGGTCACATGTTTTCTTATTGATTTTACTTCCCATTTGGTAGCAAAATAATGTGAGAAGAGGCAGTGCACATTCCTGGCGACAAGCCCAGATGTTGAAAAATACGTGTCGGGATATTTCTGAATCCCATCTTTTTCCCAGAGATTTCATAGCGGATGAGGCTTGGTGCCCTACATCATCGGGGACACGGGCACACTTTAGGAGGGAGTTTTCTGACAACACACGGCTAACAAACACACCAGTTGGGTTCCAGCTGTGTGCTTGGAATTCCCTAGTAGTCCAGTCCCACGGCTGGGTGGCTCTAGCCAGCGGCTCCTGGAATCAGACGCCAACAAGCAGGCCACATGTGAAAAGTCATGCCCCCTATTCACCCTTGTTTGTACAAGAAGGTGAGGAAAGGGGTTATTCCATTCTAACGAAGGTTAGAGGAGTAAAGAGGGAATTTTACAGAGCTGCACTAAGTTCTTCCCCTAAAATGAATAATACGGTAGATGTTAAATAAATGGAAGTTAAATAAAAAGTAAAAGAACTGCAGTGTGGTTGACTTGATCTGAAGCATACCCCTGTGTTCTCAGGCAACATCAGAAATACTGAGAAGCTGAGCTACGACAAGCAACACCAGTATGAGATCCTGGTGACCGCCTACGACTGTGGACAGAAACCCGCTGCTCAGGACACGCTGGTGCAGGTGGACGTGAAGCCAGTTTGCAAGCCTGGCTGGCAAGGTGGGCCCCCTCTTGTCGATCCCATTGAGTGAAGGGTGTGGATCCCATTGGCTGGGTGTGTGGAAGATACTTGACCTGTCATCACAGCGTATAGCTAGAGGACTTTCTTTAAGTGTGGTCACTCTGCCGCAAGAATCTGCTGTTGATTCTTACAACTCCTAGGGGATGTATTACCCTCATTTTACAGCTGAGAACGTCCGAGGGCACTCGTCCATGGTCACGTGCCCCATTTGTCCAGTGCGCCCTTTCTAAAATCTCATGACACTTTGGAATCAATAGTAATTATCGCTCAGTGCTCAGGAGAAAGTGCCAGCAAGCCTCTTCACTTTATCTAAGGGAATGAGTCTAGCTAGTATGCCTCAGTTTTGCAGCATCACTCCGGACCTGGGGCAGGTTGTCCTGTTCTCTGGGCCGGCACCAAAGGTGACAAGCAGAGGCTAGGGTCCCTGAACCCAGCCTTTGATGAAGGAGTTTCTCAAATGCTGGTTCTGGGAATGGAGAAGCTGTGGTCTTGGAGGGAGGTGGATTTTTGTCATGGTGTATGTATTTTGGTGTGCAAAGACAGAGCAGTTGCTCGGGACCCCCCAAGGTGACAGAGATGTGGCACTGACCTAAGGGAAATAAGAAAATGAGGCCAGCTGCGCAGAGGGATCTTGCAGAGAACTGGATGGTTTATGGAATAATGATAGCTCTCACAGTGGGGTGAATATCCTAGTGGTCAGGCAGGAAGGCTGGAGGTACCTCTGCCCCTGTTTTGGCGGCTCAGCCCTTGCTGTTTCGGCTTCCTGTGTGACTGCCGCCCACTTAAAACTTAGGGCGTTTCGTGGAGTCTCCATTTTGTGGTTTTGTCTACTGTCTTTTCTTCATGTGTCTTGAAGCTTCAGGCCCCTGTTATGGTCTCCCCGTTTTTCTTTCTCTCTGTATATTTCATTCTTAAACTGCACTAGAGAGGGCGTCATTAGCCAAGTTCAGCATCTGAATTTCTCTCAGACAGACTGATGCCAGGATACCACCATAGGTCACCATCAGACTTGGAATGGCTGCCCGTGAGTCATGCATTGGTTCTGGGGGCACAAAGCAAGGACACCTGAGGACCCACCTGGGGTCACTCTCCTCAGAAGGTGGTTCTCCAAGGGCCCCTCCCCTGAACCATGTTATCGCCCTTAATCTTTCAACTAGAAAAATGGGAGGCAATAATTAAACTCACCTCTGGAGAGAGCCAGAGATGTTTGCCTTTGAACAAAGTGGAGGAGATGAAATGCCCAATCGAGGAGTCACAGGTAAGACAGATGAGACATAAAAAAAAAATATATAGAGCCCTCTTTGAAATGCCTATTCAGGATCAAGCAAGAGACAGAGTAAAAGGAACAAGCCTGAGTGGGGAACTATGTGGCACCAGCCTGGGGAGCCTGGTCTCTGGTTGGTATAATTCTCTAAACCCTATGGAACCTGAGGGCAGGACTCTGTCTCTCTTGTTCACAGCTGAATTTCTCCGGCTTAGCACATATCCGACCCCAGTGATTGGTTCTCAAGAGATAGACTTTGAATGAATGAATGCCTGAATGAAAAGCTGTTAGAGGAAAGAAGTACTCAGCTTGTTTTATTTTAACTTATAAGGACTAAGCCAGCGAAAGTCTAGCTTTTGAAAAGAAAGCCTGGAAAGAATATAAAAGCCTTCTAAGCAGGGCACATGCTCATAATGGGATTTTTCAGTGAGGAAAGTAAAACACTAAGCTATATCTGGAGAAAGATCCCAATGTTTTGTGTCTTTGATAAATGAGACACCTACAGAGTTGGGATTACATTTTTGTACCTATATTTAAATGCAGTTTCCTAACGGAGTTTGTACTCGCTTCCCTGTTAAATGTAAGCAAAAAAAAACATGTTAATGACATGGAGTTGTGTGTGTGCAGCCTGTGTGGGGCACCTAACCCTCTGGGACATGGTGCTATCTGTGGCCTGACAGTGAGCTCCTGGAGGCGAAGGTCGTGCCTGTCTGCTGTGGCTCCAGTGCCCAGCACAGGGCTGGGCACCATGTGGGTGGTTGGCAGGAGCTGGATGGATGAATGAATGGTGAAAAGTGTGCTTTTCTGTGGAAGGAAGAGAGAGGGAGCAGCAACTCCCGGTATCCATTCACTGTGTCAGATCACACCATTCAAGCACGTGTAACATCAGAATCACCTACTCCATGGGGCTTTCCCTGCCTAGTGTGGCAGGCTTTGGCGGCAGAAGCTGACATGGCATTCTGCGCCGTGCCTTTCCTCCCTCCAGCATGGGCCCTATGGAAGCCGTTAGGTCTCTCTCCCCACCTTCATCCCAGCAGGCTCTCAGACTGTAGGCAGGTCATCCAGGTTCTCTGATACACATAGCAGGGCTCACACTGCCTTCCTGCAAGTTCTGTCTCAGCCCCCAGAGCCAGAGAATGGTCCTCTCCTTCCAGTAAGTGGACCCACGTTATTCCTGCCCGTGGGCAGCCCTCCTCTCCAGCTCACCCATCTTGGGCCTGTCCTCTCTTCTACCCCAGGTCAGGGCTGCAGCCTCATAGCTTGAAGTGTGCCTTTCTCCACAGAAAAGCAAACCACCCCTGGCCCCTAGTGTGTGTCTCTCATCCAATCTCCTCTCCCAGCTGGAGTGTGTCATGTTTTGCTGGTTTTCCTTTCTAAGCACAGATGAAGCAGGCCGCCCCTCCCCCAGAGAGGTTGTCCGGTCCTTAGGGGGAAGGGCGGGCTCTTCTTGAAGTGGGCGCAGGGTGAAGCCTACACTGTACGAAGGAGTATAAGGAAGCCAGTCTGGTTTGCAGAGATGGTCAGGACCGTGGGGAACGAGGAGCAAGGCTGGAGAGGCCAGAGTTAGGGGAGGGCTGGCGGTCAATAATTTGAATGCCAGGGTCAGGAGATGCCACGGTTCCAGCCCATAAGACTCAGCCATGAGTAAGGGGTCGACAGGTATGTGCCTGGAGCAGAGACTCCTCCCTGAGCTGATTTCCCGCAAACGACAAGAGCCACCAAGCAAACACAGTTTGGCACTTCAAATTCTTGTACCTGTTCCTAGTCATTTCCCTCCAGGCAGGAGGGGATTGCAGCGCAGTGCGAGCAATCCATCATGCTCAAGAGTGTCCTTTCCCCGGGGAGCTCTCCCAGTCAGCACCATCAGCCCCTGCGGCCTTCAGTGGCTCCTAGGAGCCATCCTGGAGGAAGAAGGGACCCTGCTCACAGCTGGAGCCTCCCCTGCCTTCCCACGCTGACGACAGACTGCTCCCAGACTGCTGAGGTGCCCCAGGGCATGGCCCTGTTTCCCATCACAGCAATCCCTTCCAGAGCAGGGGTGTGGGAGGAAGAGTTTGCAGCTTTCCCAGCATGCTGCTGGCCTTACTCAACTGTGCACAAGGACATCACGGACCCTGGCTCTGTGGCCATCTTCCCTTCAGACCTCGGCCAAGACATTGTCTCCTTGGGCTAGGATTTTACACTCTCCGTCTTTTTCTGTGGCTGGGCCTTGTCTTCCCAGAAACGATATGAGTTCGATTCTCTCTGCTGTATTCTGAAATTGCAAGTTTGAACAGGTGGTAGG
Source organism: Mustela erminea (assembly GCF_009829155.1). Taxonomy (NCBI): domain Eukaryota; kingdom Metazoa; phylum Chordata; class Mammalia; order Carnivora; family Mustelidae; genus Mustela; species Mustela erminea. Next base: position 97,568,233 of record NC_045614.1, read on the forward strand.
GGTCAACTCACAGCACAGGGGTTGTGGAGTTTTGCCCAAGGGAATGTCACTCCTATTCTCAGCTGCCCAGAGAAGACAGCACCCTCTAGACCTTTGTGAGTAGAAGGACCTGTGTTTTGTCCTGAGCTTTGACAATTCATGGTATTCCTCTAGCAGCTTACTATGATGATAGAAGATTCTGTTGGAAAGCAGGAAAAAGGTGAACCTGCCGTAGGGCTACATGCCAAGGCTGGCCTGTGCCCTGCCTCCTCTGCCAGATATCTGTAGTCGTCGTGGTATCTGTTTCCCTCTCGCCAAGCAGTTATATGTGCTCGAGCCTGGGCCTATGTAGGGGCTGGGGACTTTGGGAAGAATCCGCACCTGTTCAGGGATCAGAGCCCCAGAGAGGGTGTAGTGCCACCAGAGGCCAGCAGGATGGCAACTGATCCAGGGAGAGCTGACCCAGTGGATCCCTCCTTTTAGGGGCCACAGAAATCATTTGTAATTTGGTTGCTGATACGGGTTTTGTGTGTTTGTTTATATGTTATGTTATGTTGAGAAACACACCCCCTCTTTATGCCTTCTTTTATTGTCCTTTATCATCCCATAGCCCATCTCTTCCTATGTGGCAAGCTGAAAACATTGTTTTCAGAACACTGACTCAGTGTATTTTCCCTTTTATTATTGCACGTCAGATTCCGGATCTGTTATCTGCTTCCATCAGTAGGGACGTGGAGTTCAGTATTTCATGTCCCTTTATGGAAACAGTTTCGCTCTGGAGAGAGCCACTGCCGACTGCCGGAGTGGCCCGTCCCCATTTCTCTCCCAGACATGTTGTTGACCAGGCATGTCGATGTTCTGGATCCAGAGCCCCCAGGTCAGATTGGGTTTGCAGACTCCGCCTCCACGGGACCCCATCTCTGCTTGCCCCCCTCCTCACTGAGAAAAAGCCCACAGCAGTTAATGGCCCTTCTCCCAGCACCTATTGCCTGGGCTTGAAGAATTCTCCAGGTGCCTCAGACAGTCTCAGTGTTTCCGGGATCCCACAATGAGGCTTTGGTCAGGGAGGAGGGGTGGTATCAAATAGGGCAGAATGGGCCCCGTAGCGCCTGGACACTGGGGTAAAACACAGATCTGACTTCAGCAGTCTGGGGCGCCTCAGGATGCTGCTGGTCCATGGCCTTCACGTTGAACAAGAAGGTCACTCAGAAAATATTTACTGAACACCTAGAGTGTCTAGGACTTTTGTGTGGAAAGGACAGCAGCAGGAAAGCTGCTGGGGGAGATTAATTCTCCCTTAGTTATTTGCGTTGTGAGATAGCAGGAGTTGACACACATGCCACATGGCGGGAGTCGTTGCTGAGTGAATTCGCTCACCCTTTCCCGAGTCCTGCTGTGTGCTCACAGCTGGGGGTGCACAGGCAGACATGACCTATGAGGGCTCGTAGTATGGAAGGAGATGCGCACAATGCATGAAAGCTCTGCTGGAGGAGGCTTTGGGGACATGGAGGAGAGCCGCTTAACGGTGGTGGGGCCCTGGGGAGATGTGCCTGGGCCAAATATTGAAGGATAATAGTTTGAGCACAGAGAAGAGTATTCCAGACTAGGGAACAGATGTCAGGAAGGTGGGAAAGAACGTGGTGTGGCTGGGACATGGGAGAGAAGTCTGGTTGGGCTGATGGGGACCAGGTCACGGAGGAAGGGCCTCCTGTGCTACCTCAAGGACACTGGGGAGCACAGACGCTTTCACAACCCTGTGTGGTGAGGGGGGTCTTGGGAAGAAGGACTCCTTGGCCAACCACACAGATGGTGGCTAAGATACAGAGACTGGGGCAGGGAGACTAGTGAAAAGGATGATTAATCTTGGAGCACTTCTGGAAGAGTATCTAAAGTCATGTATTTATTCAAAAGCCAATTCGAAGTGCTAGACAACAAGGGAAGTTAGATTTTTCAGGCAAATCCCCTGAGACGCCTCAGGCAAGGGGACAAGGCTGGCAGCCAAGCATGTCTGAGGTAGAAAAGATTGCTGCTAAGCTTCATCAAGTAGATGTCCCTGTCCCCTCGACAGCTGTCCACTTGCCCACCACCCTGCCAAGAGGAAAAAATTTCCAGGTCCCAGGGGTCAGCTGGCTTCACCCTGTCCCTTCCAAAATTAGATGTGTTATTGGGCAAGTACACTGAAGAGCTGGAGTAGGCTTTACTATATGAAAGGCATTGATGGGCACCTGGGTGGCTCAGTCAGGTAAGCATCTGCCTTCAGCTCAGGTCCTAAATCGAGCCCCACGTCCAGCACCCTGCTGCTTCTCCCTCTCCTTCTGCCTGCTGCTCCCCTGCTTGTGCATGCTCTCTGTCTCTTTCTCAAATAAATGAGTAAATAAATCTTTAAAAGGAAAAAAAAAAAAAAAAAGGAAGGCATTGATTTTGAAGGTACCCAGATTTGCTTAGACAGGCAAGGCCCCGCAGGTCAAGCTGTGTCCATCTGAGGATCACATAATGGCATTACCCTTAGTGCAAGTTGATGCACAAGACCATTGTCAGGATGACAGGAGAAAGGATGGCTCCTTCCCCTCAGTTCTGTCCCTCACTGTACTGCCTGTGGGTCTGAGATTCCACCATTAGGTTACCAGATGTTTTGTTCTAAAGGATAATTCCCCCCTTAAAATGCACATGCTTCTTGTAGGAATTCCTCTGAACCCAGTGGTCAGCGAAGTAGAGCCCACAAGCCAAATCTAGCTGACCACCTGTTTTTGTACTACTGTGGGCTAAAAAATGATTTGTGCATCTTAAATGGTTGGAAAAAATCAAAAGACGAATAATATTTTAGGCCACATGAAAATCACATGAAATGTAAATTTTAGTGCCCATAAATAAAGTTTTATTGGCATATTGCCACACTCCTCCATTTACATATTCTTTCATTGCTGTTCTTGCACTATAACAACAGAGCTGAGCAGTTTCGACAGAGACCAGATGGCCCTCCAAGCCTCCATATTTACTTTCTGGCCCTCTCCAGAGAAAGCTTGCTGACACCTGTGTGAAGCTATTATCATCCATTGACACCTTAGTGAGAAGTAATTTACTGGAGTATCCTGGACAGCCTGGAAAGACTGAAACACCAAATAGACAAATTTAGAAGGAGGCAAAGGAATATGAGAGTTGAAAATAAGGTTCACTGCACGGAGGACAGGAATAGCCCTGTGAGATAAGCAATTCTAGCCCATTTTAAAGATGGGGAAAACTTAGGGTAACAGCTTGAGTGACTTGTTCAGTATCTCACACCTGATAAATGGCAGAGATAGAATTCGAGTTTGTATCAGCCTATCCCAGGAACACTGAGGTGTCAGGAGGAAGGGTAGAACAAGCAGGTTGGGAATTTCCAAAGGGGCATGTAACCAGCTCTAAAAGGGAGACCATTCAGAAGAGAAGCAACCAGGGGTGCCTGGGTGGCTCAGTTAGTTAAACACCTGCCTTCGGCTCAGGTCATGATCCTGGGGTCCTGGGATGGAGTCCTGTGTCTGGCTCCCTGCTTAGCAGGGGTCGGCTTCTCCCTCTCCCTCTGCCTGCCGCTCCCCCTGCTTGTGCTCTCTCCTCTCTGTCAAATAAATAAATTGAGAAGCATAACCCTTGACCTAATCATTTTGTAGGATGGTAAGGAAGCCAAAAGTGGTCCTATGCTTGAAAGTACTTTACAAAATTTAGGTTACCATGCAAACAATGTTAGGATTAAAATTAGTAAAATAGGTACCATCCTATAAATGCTTACACACATGCATGTGCACACACACACACACACACACACACTGAAATTCGTAGAATTGGGTAAGACTATGTGGTTTGAGCATCGTGCTCTTGATTTTAGAGCTTTAGATTGTACCAGAGGGAGACAGTGGGGTGGGGTGTGTAGAAAGAGCACCGTCTGGGGGCTGAGCACACAGGCCTCGGGCCCTCCTGGGCTCTGAGCTATGCTCCATCCTTGGGAAAGTCACTTCTGCCTAGTTCAGCATCTCCACATAGAAACAGAATAGTGCCTTCTGAGGACCAGATACAAGGCTGCCTGGGAAGGCCGTGCTCATGACCACCTGCGCAGGGGCCCAAGGAACAGCAGCTCTTTTTAGTTCCCTTTATTCTGATTTTTTTAAAGTCACAATAGAGCACTTTCTCTCCAGATAATTGGAAAAGCCATCACTGAAGCCAAATTCCACTAACTCTGGGCATGTGACCCCAGGCTAGCTGCTCCTGGGTCTGCTCAGATCTGCCAGGCAAGCATCCGAGCTCCTGGCAGAGGGCCTTCAGGGGCACTCCTCCAGGAATAACGATCTGTTTTGACATCACTGACACAGCCGATCACTAAGTTGCAACAAATGGTTTCTGTACAGGATGCTGGTTTACTGATTCCATGACGTCTTTTTTTTTTTTTTTTTTTTTTAATTTATTTGACAGACAGAGATCACAAGTAGGCAGAGAGGCAGACAGAGAGAGAAGGGGAAGCAGGCTCCCTGCTGAACAGAGAGCCTGATGGGGGGCTCGATCCCAGGACCCTGGGATCATGACCTGAGCCGAAGGCAGAGGCTTTAACCCACTGAGCCACCCAGGTGCCCCTGATTCTGTGATGTCTTAATGTGCTCAAAGACATGCTAGACAAAAGTGTGCCTGTTTGAGCCTGTTTCCAACTGGCCCTCCTGGGCTCTATGTGAGCATGAGTGGAAATGGGCCTTGAAGGTTTCTGGGGCCAATCATCTCAGCTCCAAGGGAGAGGGGGATGCAGGCAGACTGCTCTCATCCAAACAGAGCTCAGTCAGATTAACAGTTACCAGGGTATAAGCATTTACTCTTTGCCAAACCCTGTCTAATGGTAATGCCTATACTTGCTCCTTTACTGCTCACCATCCCCCAAAGCTGATTATTTTCCCATTTGGCAGATGAGAGCATTGGAGTTAAGATGCTCATCACATAGCTAGTTACCTCCGGGACCCGCAACCACCCCAGTCCTCTCCGTCTGCAGACACAGAGCTCCTGCCCCTTCACCTACAGTGTGGCTCAAAGCAAAGGAGAGTACTGGCCACCTTTTGATATCAATGCAAGCTATTTCAAGACATACTTTATAGTGAGAGCCTGTCCTTGATGTTGTAAGGAAAATGTGTGATTGGACATCAGGGCAGCCTTGAGAGAGGACTGTGACTTGTGGAGTTGGAGATGGGGGAGGTAGCACTCTTGTCACATGAGCCCATCTCAGAGACCCACCTTCATTCAGAATAGCAAGGCCCTCTCTCGGCCTTCTTAGATGACCCCTTAAGAACCCCAAAGCATATGGGCTTCCCTGAGGACACACAGATGCTGAGAGGGGGAACCATGCATGGTGTTGGGTTTTCTGACTCAGAATCCATGCTCAGGCCCCTCTCTCTGTAGACCCGGGTCTGCCCCAGAGCCACACACAATCAGCCTCTTCCACTGATCATTCTTTCAAATATTTGCAGCCTACTAGAATTTCTCCTTGCAGGGAGTCACAAGGGGCCGGACTTCAGAAGGGTGGCTCTGAAGCCAGAAAGAGCCGAGTTCAAATGTATCTTCTACCCCATCTTGGCTCAGGGACCCAAGGCAAGCCATTTAACCTCTGTGAACCTTCAGATGCGGCAGCTGCAAAATGGGACTCTCGTACCTATCTCAGAGGGTATCACAGGGTAGAATTGGTCTGGGCATGAGGAATGGCTCCACGGTAACTGTGAGGGGGATGCCAGGAGAGAAGGAATAGAAGCCACTAAAGTGGGTTTAGGAGTCAGGCCGGCCTTGGGTGCCATTTTCTGACTGCGTGACCTTGGAGAGTTCTTTTGACAACTTCGCCTCAGTTACCTGTCCTCCTCATGTGGGTACCATGCGGACCGATAACACATGTGAGAAGCTCAGCTCCCAGCACTGAACCCATTTCTTCCTGTCTGTGTCACTGAGTGGGAGGACAGTCCTAGCCAGCCTAGACACCAATATCATCACATCCTGCCGTCCAGACACTGGTGTGCTGGCGATACACGTGAGCCATGGCAGGCTGCCCCCCTCTCCTTGCCACACTTGTCCTCACCTCTGAAGTAGACAGAGTCGTGTCCCCCTCTCCCCACAACCACTTCTCATAGGACTTGGTAGACTGACAACATGCCTATCATATCCCTTCGGATGCCATCACAGGGGCTTGGAACACTGACTCTGTCTAACCATGCCGAGGGCCAGTTGTGGTCCTGGCACAACAGAGAAGTTATCAAAGCTTCCACTGAACTCAGGGAACTTTGCTCAGGGCCAACTCTGTACCAGGTGGTTGATGAGTCCCTGGAGACCATAAGCTGGTGTGGTGCGGTGAGGGCAAGCAGGTGAACAGATCATGAATAGATCATTCCAATACAGGGAAGTCAGAGCAGTGGCCAGGGGGCCCAGGGCAATGAAAGTAGAGAGCAGGGGAGCCCAGTGCTTCAGGAAGGCTTCTCAGAGGTGGTGTCATGAGGCTGAGATTTGAGGCGTCAATACGATTTGCCAGGTGCACTGGGCTATGGGGAAGGAGGCAGTAACGGGGAGAAACAGGGAGGAGTATCCCCAGGGGATCTTGCACCTTTAAAGGCTGCACCTTTCAGGAACCTGTTTATAGTCCCTGCTCTGCTCAGCATCTCTTGCTTGATGGCTGACAGGAGACAAGAATTTCAGTCACACAAAAGGATTTGGAGAAAATTGAGCAGAGATATGAACTAGTGTTGATTTTGTTGCTTGTTTTCATGACAAAAGTGAGATTTCCAGGGCAGACAGTGGATGAAGTAGACAGAACTTTCCAGAGAGATTCTTTAAGGCTGTGAGCATAACAACCAGAGTTCACCTGGCCTCCCCTCTGAGACTCCTTTCTTCTCATCTCTCTCAGGGGCCCAGCCAGCCTTGGCCCTGTGGCCGAGATACCTTCAAGCATCTGTAGGTGGTGCCCTGAGCCCGGAGGCTGGTGTCCACTGGTCAGGTAGAGCATGGGAGCAGCAGGCATGAGCAAGTGAGTGTGAGCAGAATGGGACATTCAGGGAGGCTTGGGGGGCCTGCAGGTGCACGATCAGACCATAGACCAGTATGAGGAACTTGTCTGGGACCTCTAGACACTAGTACACTCTGAGGAGGGCTCATTCTGATAACTTGGTGGGTAGAGGAGGTCAGTATTTAGAGGAAAATGTGACCTTATTCTCAGTCACAGTGTAAGACAAGTAGGTTGTCTGGTTCACTGTGTTTCAGGAGCAGGCATTTGCTGTAGGCCAGAAGCCACTATGCATCTCCCAGTGTCTGTGTCTTCCTCTGGCCCGAGACCCTGCATCTCTGGGTGAGAGCAGCCAGCCTGCATACTATTCCCTCATGGAAGATCACGTGAGCTTGCCTGGAGCCTCATGATTGATTTTAGCTTGGCTCCATTTTTCTTTTTCTGTGCACTGGTAAATATCTTTCTGCAAAAGTCTTTGCAATTTGAGTCACTTTCTCAGGAGTCTGTCACCTGGGCTAAGGTACATGGACATTTCTTGGCCTGACATGCATTCTGCCAAGCCCGATCATGGGTGATGGCTTGTGCGGCCCCCGGCAGAGTGAGTGACCCTCCTCCACCTTCACCCACACACTTTCTCAGGCTTCCTGTGTGTTTGACTGACTCTGCCGACTTGTACCATATCTTCTGAAGAGATGATAATTTGGTTCCAATTTTAGAATGCCGTTCAGAGAAATGCAAAGTTCTGCCGGACTGGAATATCACCTAGAGTCCTAGTCCTTTTATTTAAAAAATGAAGAAAAATTTTGCAACCGTGGACAACCGATCTGTAGATTAAAGAGATCTGTATTACTGGAGAATAAAAAGTATACGTAGGACACCTTTACAGAGAGAGGGGAAGTGTGTGCATGAAAAACCACACTCTTGCCTTGCAAATGCTTTTCAAAGCCATAAAGGTAAAGATTCTTGAAGAATAGCTACTCCGTCTTGCACCAATAGTACATTTGTCCCGAGATAAGAAAATTGCCTGGAAAATGCTCATGTTTATTAGACATAAGAGAGAAGAGTTTCTATCAATCCAAGAGAAAGTACCCTGGTCGATGGAGTTAATGATTTCCCCCCAGGGAGAATTATCTTTCAGAAAAGCGGCTCTTCAATTGCCTGGTTTCTGCACCTTCCCAGCATCAGTTCTGCCTACTGTGTTTCTGTCTGGGAGCTGAGAAGCTGGGGAGTGGAGGATCTTTGGAGAGGAGGGGGTTGGGGAGAAAGTGGCAGCCAAGCTTTGGATGGGAGTCCTGGTTTCTGAGCTCGACATGGTTCACCATGATGGCAGCATCAGTGGCTCCCCCAGCAGCCCCGTGGGAGCTTGGAGCCAGAGGAAGGGGGAACATAGGACTTTAAAGAGGTGATGCCTGACACCAGCCAGCTCAGAGGCTTGTTGAGGAACTGAGGCACTCACACGGGTATCAGAGAGCCACACAGAAGAGTATGGGTCCCCTCACAGCATGTGGATGGGCGGGGTCTAGCGGCATGGGGGGCCATGGCATCCAAGGGCTTACACCAGGCACAGGCTCAGAGCGGAGTCCAAAGACTGTGTGTGGATCCAAGGACCTTGGAGGAGCAGCACCAGAGCAAAGCCAAACCTGACAGCAGCAGGTGGCAACCGCATTCTCAGTCGGGAGAGGCTAGAGCTAGCAAGAGAACCCGCAAGGAACACAACAAGGAGCAAGTCTGACCAGATCAGGAGGGCCAAGGGAATCCGCTGAGGCCCAGAACCTGGGCAGGCACCTCTCTCAGGACATCCTTGTTGTTCATTTCCCATATAATCAGTGAGAACCTACCACATTCCAGAAACTGCACCAGGCACCAGAGATTTTTTTTTTTTTAAGATTTTATTTATTTATTTGACAGAGAGAGAAATTATAAGTAGGCAGAGAGGCAGGCGGGGGGGGGGGGGAAGCAGGCTCCCCGCTGAGCAGAGAGCCCGATGCGGGGCTTGATCCCAGAACATGAGCTGAGATCATGACCTGAGCCGAAGGCAGGGGCTTAACCCTCTGAGCCACCTAGGCGCCCAAGCACCAGAGATTTTAAAACTAACGAAACAGACACAGACCCTGCTCTTGTGGAACCTCCGTTTGGGATGGGGGATAAAGAGTATCAGACAAAAACAATTGAGAAATATATGACTGGTTGATTCTATTGGTCAAAGCCAGTCACATGGCTAAACCCCAAATCAGTGGGGCCTGGGCATAATCCCCGCTTCTGGGAGGAGGCCGTGGTCAGAAGCAATAATCTAACGCAGGCAGTGGGAAGTGGTTCTCTTTCCACACAGAGCCCCGGGTCCTCCGTGTCACTCTTCTGGGACTGGAACCCTGCTTTGGCCTACAGAAGGTAATGAAAACATCTTGTTCTGAATTCACTTGGTATGAAGTCCTGCCCTGCTGGGTCCGGTTCTGGGCGGCACACAGGTCTCCTCCTGGGCCCCCTGCAGTGGGGGAAGACATCCTTTCTTAATCCTGCTCTAGCTTCTGGGAGCCATGACTGCAGTAGGAGAAGGGATGGCCGTTCAGTGCTCACTGTTGTTTGGGGTAGTGTCTTCCAAGTCTGTCTGTGCATCCTGATCATCTGGGGGGTTAGTTTAAATGACAGATTCCAGGCCTTTGCCCTCAAAACCTTCCACTGGGAATTTCCCAAGGTGGGGCCCAGCAATTAGGGTCTATAGAAGTTTTTCTAGTGATTATCCTGAGGTCAGCCCTAACCCTGCTCCCATCTACAGACAATAATTAGGGGACACAGTGTGATTCCTCCCATAGATGATATACATTGCAAAGCCCGTGAATTGGGGAGGAAAGAATGTGGTCTGGGCTGGGGCAATCGTGGAGGACTCCCTTGAAGAGGAACTGGATGTATTACAGTTGGGCAGTGGTGACCAGTATAGATTAGAAGGCCAAAGAGAGGTGAGACAGGAAGTTGTCATAGTGGTTGGACCAGGTGAGAAAGAATGATAGCCTTAAACTAGAGTGGAGAGACATCAGTCTTGGGAGCCATCTAAAATTCAGAAGCAAGAGGCCTTACTGGCCCATTGTGTGTGGAGGGTAAAATGTTGCAGTGCCTTTTAGATTTAAAGTCTATGGAAGTTAAGTTTTAGGCTATCATGATGACTGGGTATTACCTAGGACCATGCTTCTTAAATCTTCTGTGGTGCCAGACCAGTTTTTCCTCAATCAGTCATAGACCATAATTTTGTAAAAATATAATAGAAACAAATTTCTGGGAAAATGAAATAAATAGAAAAGAGGTTTAAAATAAAAACCAAAATGCTTATTTTTGTTAGAGTCAACACATATAAACTCCCTCTGCCACATGATAATCCAAGTTTCTAAATGCTTACTGTCCATTTCCCTACTGACCTCATTGCAGACCCTGGGGACACCCCTCGGGGACTGAACTGGTCTGTAGGCCCCAGTGAGTCACATTGTTCTGGCAGCAAGGCTTTGCCCTTACCAGGCACACAACCTGAAATGGTTTGGATCATCTTTCCAGTGTGGTCTCCTCGGCAAGCCATCCTCCTGTGGTCCTTGCCTGATGGCGCCAGCTCTGCTGACTGACGGTGACAGGTGGGGAAGGGGGCTGACCATATAGCCTCAGTCTGTCACCGGCAGCCATGTGCAGTTTGCCAGGCGCTCCCAGAATAAGGCTTGTTTTTAAGTGTCTGCCTGTGTGCGTGGCCCTGTGATCACCCCAGAGTCAGGTGTAAGGGCATTCTCAGGCCAATGAGACCCTTGTGGATCAGAGACAAAATGAGAGACCCTCTGCCATCACAGAACCAGAGAGCTTCATGGGCAGATCGAAGCGGAGGGTGGATTTCTAGTTGTTTCAGGAGGCATTTATTGGGATGTCTCAGGAGGTAACAAAAGTGTTGAAGATACATGAGGTTTTCCAGAATTGGAGCCATGGGTAAGTGCAGTTTCACCATCACATACACTCACCTGCAGACACTCAGATTCAGGCTGGGGTGTGTGGCCGCACACCCTTGCATGCACGCGCACACATACACACACACACAGGTGTATGGCTGCACACACTTGCAAACACACACACGCGCACACTTGGTATGTCCTGAATTGTTCCCATTTTAATGCCTGGCAGGCTGTCGTTTGGAAGCTGGCTGGGGGCTAGATGGGCTGTCCTGCGTGGACAGCAGCAAAAGTTCCCTGGGTCCAGATGAGCACCTTCCTCGCCCCTGACAGCCAGCATTGGAGTGCATGCGTGTGCTGGGGGAGCTGGTTTCCATGCACTTAATCACTCACTTTTTACTGAGCACCTCCTATGGCCCAGACGCTGCACGTGCTGTACAAGTTATGCTCCAGTGCGGGGAGGACAGGGGTGGGGGTGGAAGCAGGGTGCTGGTCATCCAGGTGTGGCCCAGAAGGCCTCCTTGACAAAGGCATGTGTGAGTTGAGGCCTGGAGGCAGAGGAGGACCAGCCAAGGGAAGGACTTGAAGGGTGCACCCAGGCCTTGAGGCTTAAGCCGTGATATTGGGGCGGGGGTCGGGGCTGCCCCTCCCTTGCTCTCCTTTGTAGGTAATTAAGATCTCTCTTTTTTAGGAAGAATTAAAAATGTAATAAAATGCTCTGACTTTGTGAAACTAAAATATAGTAAACAGGAAGGGGTCAGCGATGAAGGAGAAGAAAGGATTCCTTGTATTTGTAATTGAGTTCAGAGAGTTTGCGGCTTTGCTTCTTTTTAAATTGGGCCTGTGTGTAACTATTTTTAATTGGAGAAAGAAAGCCACATCATTTAATCCCTGTTAAATTGTGTATGGGCCTATTACACGTGGGGCACGGGGCTAAGTGGTTTGCATTTATTGTCTGTTAGAAATCCTCTCCACGACTCTGAGATAGGTGAGAATAGCCCCAGCGTGTGTGCATGGCTCCAGTGCTGCCTGCTCGTGCGGAGAAGGAAGTGGCTGGCCATGGTACGGGGCACCGAGTGGGAGAGCCAGGATGCACACATGAGTCTGAGCCCAGGCCCGAGTTCCTCCTTTTAGGTGGTTAATAATTAGCCCCATTCTGCCGATGTAGAAACCTGAGGCTCTAAAAGGTTAAGGAACAGAACCAAGGTTACCAAAGCAGGACCAGCTACATAATTTGTGGGTCCCGGTTCAAAATGAAAATGGAAGGCCTCTTGTTTTAAAATTACTAAGAATTTTACGGCAGGGACGGCAGAGCAGAAAAGCAAGTATGAGGCCCTTCTGAGCGTGAAGCTGGTCTTGGAGCCGGGATTGGATGCCCAACCTCCCTGACTCCTCACCACCTCCTGTCTCCTTCCAGCTGAATGTCCCACCTCACAGTTAAAGACCCGGAGCAGCAGTTGAGGAAATGTGAAAAGAAAAAGAATTCAGACAAGCAGGGAATGCTTTCTGGGGCTTGACTTTGGAGTCAGGTGGGCGCAGAGCGAGTCCTGGCTCTACCACTTGTATGGTCTCAATCTTCACAACATCCCGTGAGATGTAGGTGTTATTCCCCGCCCCCCAATTTTACAGATGAGGAAATCGAGGCCTGAAATCAGGGGTCTAGTGCTCTGTCATCTAAGTGTCATCATGGCTCTACCCAAATTCGGGCATGGACACTGAAGAACTCACCCCAGGAGCCATGTGGGGCAAGGGGACAGAAGGTGAGCCGTGGAAGCCAGCTTTTGTCACCCTTTTTGCTTTATTACCTATGCTACAGAAGATCCCCCACCCAGCTTGGTCCTCAGTCTGTCCCAAAGTTCCATTCTGGCCCATCTGGCACCAGGCCCCCCTGGAGGCCACCCCCAGCCTCACATAGGCTTCCTGAGTCATGCCAGACTGCTGAGTTAAAGATTGAGGTGGGAGATGCGTGTCCTGTCCTTTCCCATCTCAATAGCCTCCCCACCCATCCACTCCCTTAGACAGCCCCAAGGCTTTGAAGGAGACATTCTGGGGTTCCATTGTGCCTTCTGGCATTTCCCTCCATTTTCAGTACTGTGTTAACCATGCCTTTTATTGTCTGTATTCTGATGTTTAGATAAATGGGGCCTTGCTTACACTGGAGGGGCTCACCTCAGGGTTAACCAATTCCCAGCAATTCAAAGATAAGAAACAACTTACCTTTTAGCTTTTCAAATGCAGACCAACCAATCCAGAACCCGCACCCCCAACCACCTTCTTTACTGGGCTCTCCTGCCCTGTGCCAACCTCCATCTGCTCTAACGACCCTGGGGCCAGGTACCACACAACAAGGGACAGCCCCTATATACCAGAGGCCGCCGAAATTATACAAACTAGCATTTGTGGCCATCTAAAACCATGTTGGGTTACCATGGTTTGCCTGTTCTTTCCCATGGAAAGCACAATAAAGTCCCTTGCCCATCATTTTCCCCTCTCTGCCTCCGGACTGACTGCAGCGCTTCTCTCCGTGTGCCTGGCTGGCATAGCATATCCCCTCTCCTTGGGATCTGTGAGTATAACCAACGATCTGTTCAATGGCAACAGCATCCTGATCTGTTGGCCTTGCCAGACCTAAATAAATGAAATCTATATTAAAACAAATGCCCAGGTCACTTCCTCCAGGAAGCCTCCTTGGATCGCCCTAGTGAAATAATTTACATCTCTGTCCCCTGAGGCTTGTTCTTTGTTCCTCTGCCTGCTTAGAAACTGGCTGCTGTCTGTGGCTGCCACTCCCTTCACAGAGAGCTCTTTCCAGTTAGGGGTTATGAGTCCTACTTCTCTGTCTCCCATGGCTAGGGCACTGCCTGGCACTTAGTAGATGCTCAGTAAAGACCTGGCATCTGAAAATGGTAAGAATGATACAAGAAGAATAATAGTAGTTATAAGAGTAGCTCTCTGTTCCTGGTGCTTTTCACACCTTTTCTCCAAGTCCCAAAGCAACTCTGCAGGGGGTCCTCCTTATTCTACAGATGCAAAATCAGGCTCAGAGAAGTTCAGTGACTTATTCAAGGGTACACAGCCAAGAAGTGGCAGAATCAGGGTTCAGACCTGAGTCTGTCCAGCTGCAGAGTTAAATCTCTTGCATTTCATTAAATTGAATCGAACTGAGTTGAAGTTAATTCCCCATGGTGTGACCCTGCCATAGGGGGCACTCTGCATGGATTGATGATCAGGAGTCTTCTAATGTTCTGAAAATGAACACCAGACCTAATCCAGCTGCCAAATGACCTTTAAAAACCAGAATCTGGATACTTTATGTCCTCACTAAACACTCATTGATGACTCCTCACTACCTGTTAGGTGAAACCCACTCTTACCTAGCCTCCATCATCTGACCTCTACTTACCTCTCCAGCCCCTCTCTACCTCCTAACTCACCCCCAATTCAGATGCACAGGATGGCCATGGAGATAAAGGTGCTCACTGATGAGAAAAAGTAACTTCCCACCTTCTCCCAGCAGGAAATAAAATCCCTTATCACCCAAATCAAAGTCACCCCCCTCTTGGAGGAATTCTTGAAAGATGCCAGATGGCTGACACCTGCAGAGACTGGCTAGAATGTTAGCTGCCTGCGCCATCCTATCCTGTGCAGGGGGAACCCCTTCCTCCCCTCCCACTCTCCAGCATCCCCACATCCAGCCACTCACCTTATATGAATCCAGAGATTTCCTGGAAAACCTGATGCTCCTTCAGCTGGGACCAGGAAGAGCTGGAGGCCGGTGAGCATGCACAGTTAAGGAGTGAAGCATGTTTTGACACACCCGCGTCTTTCGTTTTCATCCTTTGGTGTCGCTTCTGAGTACAGAAGTGGAACAATTCTGAATGTCTTGGATTACAAGAATTCCCAAAGCCTGTGGTTCCCAGAAGTCTCAGATTTGCTTTTTTCCACCTCCAGGTATCTAATAGGGGAGTTCCAAGTGGTTAATATTCTCCTGATAAGAAAACATGTGTTCCCCAAATTTAGCAGGAGTTATAGTAGAATTATCATGTTTCTAAATCCTTAACCCATGAAGAAGGAGTGTAATTCCTAAAGGCGTTCACTGTTCACTTTTCCAGGAATACTTCTGAGATAATTTAGCCTGATTTATCAAAACAAAAGAGGGCTGCTTCCTTTCTCTTCACTTAAGTAAACAATTGAACCATGCTTCATAAACTAGTCTTCAGGACCTTTTTACACTGGAAAGATTTGTTTCCAAGCAGGATAGCTCAGAGAAGTCTGGGAAGCTTGTGAGCCAGGGAGCGGGACATTCTTGTCGTGAGCCTTCAACACGAAGTGTGCCATGTTGGGCCCTTCGCCTTAAACTCTCCTGACAAGCCCGTGAAGAGGTATCTCTAACTCAGCTCTACAGGTGCGGCAGTAAAGGCTCAGCGATGACTGGCTCAGATTTGCAGAGGTCACATGACCCACATTTAGAGGAGGTGAGATATTTATTTATTTATTCATTCTGTATTCTGCTATTTAGACAACTGGGGCCTTGCTGACCCTGAAGGGACTCACCCCAGGGTTAGCCAATTCCTAGCAATACAAAGATGAGAAACAACTTACCCATTTGCTTTGCCAACACAGACCATTTAGTCCAGAACCCACACCCCAAGCCAGCTTCTGTACTATTTATATGTATATGCATATGCATATATATATATACACATACATATATGTATCTGTGTATATATGTATATATCAGTATAAACTAAACATTCAAAATGAATCTGTAAAAATTACACTTGTTTTCCATCCCAGCAAATCCTCAGAATCGTGGCAGAGCTATGGTAAAAGAGCTGCATGGCCCTGGGCAAGTCACACCAACTGTCAACCATGGCATTGCCACCTGCACAATTAAGATAATAATCACTGGATCGCTGGGAGGATCAAACAAAAGAATAGAATGTTAAGTGCTAGCCCCTTGTGGGTGCTTAATGCTTATATATCCTTTGTTTCCTGTAATAAGTGCTCTTGAATAAATGATAAGTTAACTGTACTATATCTATTGAACATGACCCTTGTGTTTGGTGCTAAAACGGGTCTGCATATAATCCCTCCCCCCAAATCCTGGGTGGTAGACAACACTTCTACATAAGAAGAAACTGAGGCTCAGAGAGGGTAAATGATTTGCCCAAAGTTATGTAGGAAGTAGTAGGGGTGGGATTTGAACTCAGGCACACTGAGTTTAGAGGTCATACCTTTACCCATCTTGCTATCTTACCTCCAGGAAATGAGGATGAGTAGACATTTCATGTGACAAAGGATGAATTTGATGGCTTCCTTTTTGCTCTCTTGATCCCCATCTCAAAGTCTTTCTTGGAAAATGAAAGATGTTTGTGTGAGCTTCCCACTCTGTCAAGGACACTACACTCAGAAAGCTTCATTGATTTCTTTCACTCTGTGGTTACAATTTTGGCTACTCCTCATGAACCCTCAAAAACAAGCCCACAAAGCGACTGCAGGTGTGACGTTCCCAAAGTCCCTTCGATTTCCTCCCAAAGAGGGCCTTTGATTTCCTCCCAAAGAGGGCCTCACCCCACCCCCAGCCAGGGGGTGGCGAGAGGAATGAGATCTGTACTAGGCCTGTGCCTCCACTGAACTTCCCTTTACCATTTATTTGCTTCTTTATTTGCACTCCATCCAAAAAGGATTTCAGGTAGAACATCATCAAGGATAACCAGCAAAATGTCCAGATACCCACAGCCCCCACAGAATAAAGGGAGTCAATACCATTGATGTCTTGGGCTTCTCCAATGAAGAGGCTTCCAGAAGGAGGTGAGGTGGGAGGACCTTATACCAGCAGAAAGAGCAGCACATCAAGGACTGGTGCCACGGGGCTTACCCCACAGGACTCTATACAAAGCCACTTTCTCCATGCTCCTATCTGCTCCTTTAAAGAGAGGGAAGATCCAGGGAAAGAGGGGTGAGACAGCTGGGTGCCATTTCCTATTATCTGGAGGTAGCTTCTTCTTTCATCAATTCTGGCACACCTGCCTTGCTGAGAACAAAAAGAACCCAGGTGTTATGGGCTGCTGTTGGGCTGGGTGGCTTTGTAGGACTGAAGGTAGGAGCAGGCTGGGGCAGTACCAGAGAAGGACAAAGAGGCCACAAGTTCTGTCTGGGGCTCAGGGAAGGCTGCCATGGCAGCAGTCAGCTCAGGTGTCTGAGGATCCCCAGATCCACCTGGTGGATATAGCCTGTGCTCTGACCTCAGCGTAGAAGGATCAAAATAAGCATCACAGTCCCTGGCTTTGACGAACTCCCAGTTGGTGGGGGAGGCAAGCATACATATCGCTCCCATAGGATTCATTCATGCTTTCTGCCAATATCGAGGGACTGTCTGCTCCGTGCCAGGCACTGGGCACAGAGTGTGATGCAGATTCAGAGTAACCGTGAAGCTGAGAGTCTAATGCCGTAACTAATGCTGGGGATGTCGGGGGGGCGGGGGGGCACAAACGAGCATATCTACCCAGAATGGAGAAATTCGGACAGGTTGCGTGGAGTTAACAAGATGGAAGGGGAAAGGAAGGGAGCTCTTTATAGAAGACACAGCATGTTCAAGTGCACAGAGGCAGGAAGCTCTGTACCCAAAACACAAGCTTGGCTGTGTGCGGACTGCTTCTTACAGCTCTGTGACCTTCAGAGGCACCTGACAGAAAGCCCTCCTTTCCTCCAGTGTTTCATCTTAATTGAACCTGGGGCCTCTAGAGCATGGCTTAGAGCAGCTCCATGATCTCATCCTCCAGAAGGCGATGGTCTAGTCCAGACAGAGTTCCTGAGGGCTGTGAGGAAAAGATGGAATCAGGTACACTCTCTTTCACATGAAGTCCCTCCCATCCAAATACTGTCCTGTGCTAAGTTCCTGGTGGCCACCCCACAAGCCTGGGTGCAGTCTCTGCTTATGGCCTGCTCTGAGAAAATCCCTGAAAGAGTGGCCGGCTGACATGGGCTTCAGACCTAAACCCAGATTCCATGGTTATCTGGAACATGGCAGGGTTGCAGGGCAGGGACACGGGTCCCCTGAGACTGAACATCTCCCTTCCTCTCCAGGAACAACACTGATTGAGGCCCTGCCATATGCCATGCACACACAGAGGCCCTCAGTCCTCACCCCAACACTCTAAGGTCCCTCTTTTATGATGAGGTGCCTGAAGCTTGCTGCTTCAGGAAGCTTCCTGCCCAGGAAGTTTCTGACCAGACAGAGTCAAGCCAAGATCACTGGGGCATCTGCTTCGAACCTGCTTCTCTGAGGCTTCCCACGCACATTCATCCTTTACATGCAGACCTCAGCTCAGACAGGAACTCTCTCCATCTAAAGAGCCCCTCTCTGTCCCTGCTTTTCCTTTCCTAGGCTCACCCTCTCAGATAGGATAGCACAGGCCTCCCCCAAACCATGCCCTCCCCTGTGCCAGCTCTACAAGGCAGGGACCTCTCCTGCCTCCTGCACTGTTTGTTCTCGATGCTCCAAGCAGAGCTTGCACATGGGAACCCTGAACACACAGCTGCTCAGTGAACAAGGGCATCTGGCCTGTCCACTGGAACTGCTCAAGATGTCAGCCAGTGGCTCACTGGGTGCTTGTGAAGAACACTGAGCCACGAATGCCAGAATTTCTCCTTTTCTTATAGGCGAGAATGGGCAATTTCATAGATTTTCATTTCTGCTTCAGAAAAAGGATACCTCCTAGCAAGGTTCTATGTGACAAACATTTGAGATTCATCAGCTAATAGTGTCCATATGTCACATTGCTTGGTTCTACCCACCAGTCTGACTTGGGGCCACACAGACCTCTCAGACATGCCTCCTCACTGAGCATGGCTGGCTCGTTGCTATCTCCAAGTGCTGTGACCGGTCACTGTGACTTTTGGCTTGACTCTCCTCTGCCTTTCAACTGCTGCTGTGGTTGTTCCAGTCAATCTATGGGTACGCTCCGTCTTGGTGTTTATTTTCATCGATTGCTCTATTTTGTGTGGTATTGTTTTGATTGTGGTTTCATTCTTCTCCAACACTTTATCGTCTCTGAATTATTTTTACATTAAAAAGAAGTGATAAGGGGCGCCTGGGTGGCTCGGTGGGTTAAACCGCTGCCTTCGGCTCGGGTCATGCTCTCAGGGTCCTGGGATCGAGCCCCGCATCGGGCTCTCTGCTCAGCAGGGAACCTGCTTCCTCCTCTCTCTCTGCCTGCCTCTCTGCCTACTTGTGATCTCTGTCTGTCAAATAAATAAGTAAAATCTTAAAAAAAAAAAAAAAAAAAAAAAAAAAGAAGTGATAAGCCCATCAGCGCTACTCAAGTGGCCACAGTCCTGAATGCTTGAGAAAGAATCCTGTTTCCCACCACATGACTCCAAGGAACCCTGAACTACCATGCTCTCTTGTTTTGTGACAGAATGTGCGCATTCCTAAAAATCACCCCACTGGGCAAAATGGGAGAAATGAGGAAAGCGGCATAACACTCAAAAATGCCATCAGTGACACATAAGAAAGAAAAAAATTATCATGGTTTTACATGGGTTCAGTGGTTAAGAAAGATAGAATTCCTACACTGAATCTTGTACCTCACCTTAAAGAGACATGGCATTTGCCCGTGGCAGAGGACAGGGGAGGGCTGCAGCTGGGGCGGTACTGTGACAGGATCGGGGATGGGGCTTCCTGAATGGAGGCGACGCTGTCACTGCGGGGACATGTGATGTGGCTCATAATGTGCAGTGGACTGCGTGGCGGCTGGATGTTTGGGGTATGTACACATACGTGTCTTGTACCTTCCTACCTGACTCAGCTCTGCTGACAGCTGTTTTCTGCCTTCACCTCATGTTGCTCAGCAAGGAAGACTTCCATAAGCAAATGTCAAATTCCCCTTATCTTCCAACTGTTTCCCAATATATCAGTTATTTTGGAACAGATCCACATTTACAGACCAAGTGTTACGGCAGGACTGGCCATCCCTGATTGACTTTTATCTTTTCCTTGTTGATTCAGACTGGACCAAGAGGATTGAGTATCAGCCCGGCTCAGGGAGCGTGCCGCTTTTCCCCAGCATCCACCTGGAGACTTGCGACGGCGCTGTGTCCTCCATCCAGATCACCACAGAGCTGCAGACCAATTATATCGGGAAGGGCTGCGACCGGGAGACCTACTCTGAGAGATCCCTTCAGAAATTATGTGGTACGTTTTTTCCTCTTGGGATTGTTTTTTAATTAATTGCTTTTAAATGATTTATATAGAGCATATCTTTTATTATGAAAGAATGAGTCCTTCCCGCATGGGCACATGTAACTCCTGGGTGAATATTAAATTTACTTATTATGGTTAAAGGGTCAGAGGGCTCATCTCTCAGCATCACATGTACCTGACTAAATCCCACCATTTACCAATATTGTGGCTGTGAGCCAGGCATGTGACAAAGCCTCAGCTCTTCATCAACAACAGCAATTAAGGACCCAGTGTATTCACGAGAACCTACCACAGAACCTGTAGGAACATGGCTCCCTTCCACTGTGTTGGTTTGGAAAGAGACACCTGACCAGAGGCCAGTGTGAAAGGTGGGGACTGTCACCTGGGGAGAGGTCAGTTTCCTCCACAAAGGAACAGCTACATAATTTATAGGGCCCAGTGCAAATGAAAATGGGGGACCCTTGTTCAAAAACTATTACAAATGTTCATCATCATTAGCCATAAAGGAGATTCAAATCAAAAGCACATTGAGATACCACCTTACACCACTTAGAATGGCCAAAATTAACAGGACAGTAAACAGCAAGTGTTGGAGAGGATGTGGAGAAAGGGGAACCCTCTTACACTGTTGGTGGGAATGTAAACTGGTGCAGCCACTTTGGAAAACAGTGTGGAGATTCCTTAGGAAATTAAAAACAGAGCTGACCTATGACCCTGCAATTTCACTACTGGGTATTTAACCCAAAGATTCAGATGTAGTGAAAAGAAGGACCATCTGTACCCAATGTTTACAGCAGCAATGGCCACAGTCTCCAAACTATGGGAAGAGCCAAGATGCCCTTCAATGAATGAATGGATAAGGAAGATGTGGTCCATATACATTATGGAGTATTATACCTCCATCAGA
This sequence comes from Mustela erminea, assembly GCF_009829155.1. Taxonomy (NCBI): domain Eukaryota; kingdom Metazoa; phylum Chordata; class Mammalia; order Carnivora; family Mustelidae; genus Mustela; species Mustela erminea. The sequence continues at coordinate 97,589,226 of NC_045614.1, forward strand.
AAGGATGAATACCCAACTTTTGTAGCAACATGGACGGGACTGGAAGAGATTATGCTGTGTGAAATAAGTTAAGCTGAGAGAGTCCATTATCATATGGTTTTGCTTATTTGTGGAGCATAAGGAATAACATGGAGGACATTAGGAGAAGGAAAGGAAAAGTTAATTGAGGGAAATAAGAGGGGGAAATGAACCATGCGGGACTGTGGACTCTGAGAAACAAACTGAAGGTTTTGGAGAGGAGGGAGGTGGGGAGTTGGGTGAGCCTGGTGGTGGGTATTAAGGAGGGCATGGACTGCATGGAGCACTGGATGTGCTGCATAAACAATGAATCTTGGAACACTGAAAAAATAAAATTAAAATTTTTTTAAAGGCAATAAATAAATAAATACTTTCAACTTGCTAGATATTTCACCTAAACTTATTTAAAAAAAAAAAAAAAAAAACTATTACAAATGTTAAGGCTGCAACAGCAAAGCATGAAACCAAGCCAGGGCCTCTGCCAAGCACGGGCCCCATGTGACAGCTTAGGCAGCATGCCAATAAAGGCAGCCTGGCTGCCCGCGGCGGAGAGGAAGGGCTGGGGTAGAGCTGGAGGTGTCCCAGCACAGGGAGAGGACCTGCTGTCTCTGTGAGGTGATGGCTGGGGAAAGGAGCCACTGGGAGCTAGGAAACAAGGCCCCTAGAGGTACTACCCAAGGAAACAGCTTCTGAAGCCCCTACTGGGGGCATCTGCCACACTCTTTACATGCATCACTTTGTTTAACGCTCTCTTCGTCAGCGTGAGATGGCTGTTATTCATCCCAAGACTCTAGTTAGAAGGTGACAGAGGCAGAATTTGAAGGCACTTCTGCGTGAATGCAGGCTGCTTAGCTCAGCAGCTGTGGAGGTGGGCCAGGCTGCAGCGGCTAGAATGTCAGCCTCTCGAGTCAGCCTGTGGAGTGCTCTGCATGGTGGGAATCAGCCCCCGTTCATGGCATGCCAGACCGCTGATGTGTCCATGGGCCTTGGCATGAGGTGGACCACGTATGTTTCATTGCTTTCTTGTTCTTTCCAAGAGTATTCAGGAACTCACATCTGGGTCCCCAGCTGTGCTGTGGGGAGCTTCGAAAAGAGCTTAATGTTAGAGTAGACCTGTATTTGGGGGTAACCTTTCCTCCCTCACCATTGCTGCGCACGTATGCATGCACACACACACACACACACACACACACACACACATAGAGGTACACACACACACCTTCACCCACATTGCTCTTCCCCAAGGAATCAGGTGAAAGTTCTAGACGTTAAAGTGAAGTGGACCCTACTTGGGCAGCGTCTCATCTATCAAGTCACCAGGCTGTCAGAAAGGCCTCTGGGGACACAGCTTCTCCAGAGCAATGCAATAGGTTGGGGAGAACACCACAATTTCGGTACCCCAGACAGCCCCCACAAAAAGGATGCCAAGGGCCTCCGGCGCTCTCCTTTACTGGTGTGCAGAGAAGCCATCTCTGACGACATCATATTGTGAAGGAACATGTCATTTCGCTTCCCTCACCTGGATTATAAGTCAACTCAACCCCACGCCACTGTGGGTCACAGTCATTTCCTAAACTCCTCCGGGTGAGAAGGAGATGATGGAATCAGGTTGTTAAAGATCAGATGGGCCCAAGGGCACGCTCTTGTGATTTGATTTTGAATGTTGCTGGAGAGAGATGAGGAGATATGGAGAGCAAGAAGGATTTTTTTCCGAGGCAGAAACTTTAGAGCAAAATTGCATCTGGTTGTTAACACTGCTCATTCCTTCTGGGCTGCTGGCGTTGCCTTGCAGGAAGACAGGTAATCAGTGAGGAAATCAGCTTTCCCCCAAGATGTGAGCTTCCCTGGTTCTGTGAGTGCCGCTTTATGGGGGGAGGTCTGTGTGTCTTTCTGGTGACCTTCCTGGTGGGAGCACCCAGTGCACTGTGGGGTCTCTGTCCAAGTAAGTGACAGGCAGAGCCACTCCTCCCTCTGTGTCAGAGGTCTGAATCTTGAATTCCATGGAGCGAGAGCTTGGGGATAAAAGAACAGAAGCAAATGAGTGGGACCCAGATGTGCATCCAGTGTGGGAGTGGGCTTCAGAAGGAGGCAGCCCATCAGGCCCCATGCTCTTTCCAAACTTTGAGGGAGACACAGGCTGGATCATTTCCAAAACAGAGTCTGCATTATAATTCCTACTCCTGTAGGGCGGCTTAGGTTCAGGACAACCTTCCATGGGTTTTCAGTGGATGGTAGACCAGTTGCTTGCAGGCTTTCCCAACTAGGGAATGGCCATGACACTTTCGGCCTCGGCAGCCATACATTTTTCATCTTTCAAACCTTTATTGACTTTGGATGGAAACAGGGAGACCAATTAGGATGTTATTTCCATGGTCTAAGCAAGAGATAATGAGTTCTGAACCAGGGGAGTGGCAGTAGGGATACATTTAAGACAGCTTTAGGAGGCAAAACCAGCAAGCTAATCAATGATGGATTAGCTGTCAGGAGTGAGAGAGAAGGAATCTAAGGCGAGGCTAGTGCAAGCATCTACCTGGACAAGAGTGCCGCCAACCAGAGCTAGGAATCCAGGCATGCACAGATTTAGGGACTATGAGGACAGGTGCTTGGGGAACATGCAGGTGTAGGTGTCCAGCGCCTGCCTGACTGGAGCTTCCAAGGACCTGCCTCCACCATGCCAATCCATGGTCATAGCCGATTTCTTCCTGATGTTCTGCCTCTTCTTGGTCAGGACACCTCCCCTGCCCCCATGCCTGGCTGGTTCTCATTCCTAAATCTTTGCTCATGGTTTCTTCCCACCAGAATCTCTCCCTGCTTTGCTGTTCCAAACCTTTCTCTTCAGGAGTATTCTCTGGCCTTTGTGTACCAGGAAGACTATCCTACGGGTGCTTCCTGGAATGCCTTTGAGTTCCCATGTCTCTTCTGTGATACCATAGCTGGTTAGTGACATGGGCAGGAGTGTGTCTGTGGAGGGATATTTTTCCCATCTGGTCACTGCCCACCTGCTTCCTCCTCTTGCGACGCTGGCTCTATTAGGAGCAGACAATAGCTAGTTCAAAGCCTATTGTCAGGAAGGACCTGACAGGTGCAGCAGCATTTGAAACAGCCCCCTGGGCCCACACAAGGACACCTGCATTCTGTCTTGAAATAAAAACAATGCAGGACCCTGAACCCATGTCCCCTCAAGCTTGTAGAACACAGCCTCAGATGGTCTGCCACTAGCCTCACTCTACCTAAAGCCAGGTTTCTTGGAGAGGTTGAGCAAACTGCATTTCAGTTTTTCTGAATTCAGAGATTCAAGGTGAAGGGCTCTGTCATCTCAGTCCCAGGATATCCAGAAGCAAAGTGTCACAGAGCTGCCTTGAGTATGAAATGCACCATGAAACCCTCAGGAAGACCTTTTGGCCAAATGAAATTTGACATTACCGACAACCAGAGGAAGGGCCCACTTCGATGCCCCTACGTCACTACATATTATAGTAAATAGAAAAGCAGTCCATGGCACACAGACCTTTCTTAGCGTGGAGGCCAGGGCTATTCCTCCTTGGGGTCACAGGGCTCCTGGCAGCTGGCCCACACCACCACACATGCTGCTCAGGTCAGCTGTTTTGTATGTGGAGTCAGGAACTCCAAGGGCAGGTCCTGTTGAAGGAAAGGCCACAGAATGAGAGCATGCTTAAATCAAGTGGTTGATCTGTCAGAGTGCTTAAGATCACCAGACATTAAGTTGTGCCCAAGATGTATGCCCTTGTGAGTCCAGGAGATTTTCAGAGATTTGTTCATTCATTCGTTCATTCAGTCATGTATTTATTAATTCAACAAATATTTATTGAGCATCCAAATGCTGTAATTCTTGAGGTTATACAGAAGTTAATAAGATCACTTGACAATTCAATCTTCTGAGGAAGACATGTTTTTTAAAAAAAGTGAAGATCATGCTTTTCTTCTACACCATGAAGCTTAAAAGAGCTCATCTTCATTCAGAATCACAGTCAGAGTCCTTTGTACCCTCAGAATTACTCAAGTCCAAGCAACTACCAACAGCTTCTCCAAGATGCCTCTGCAAGGCTGGAACTTCCAGGCTTGAGTGTCTGTTCCCTAGACTCTCAGGGAGCAAAAAGGGGGCCTATAGCTTTAAGGAGAATTGGCGCACACCTATCAGGAATCAGATTAAACCCTTAACCATGCCTCAGCACAGGGCTACACACCCTGACTCACGGAGAATGGTAGGCAGGGAGCTTCTCTGTGGATATGCTGATGTCTTTGGTGTCCTCTGAGCAGCTCCCTTATGGCATGGCCTCCCATGTTGAGTTGATGGTTTTTACCTGAAGTGGCCTTGCCCAAGCTGGTCAGCAACTGGATATCCATGGCCCTGCTCCAGGAGTCGGGCTGACCACACTTTTGCCAGAGTCCAGCTGCTCTACGTGGAGACCCAGGATCCTTATTGCAAGGCCTTTCAGGAATCCTTCTTGTCTAGGATTCCCAAGGTGGAATGCTGCTCTGGTTGTGTAGGTCAGCAGCATGTGAGCTCCTGAAAGGATGTTAGAAAGTCCTCCTTGTCCGTGTTGAAGGCATACTGAAGAAGAAATGGGAATCGTAGCCTCTGATGTCAGTCACTTAGGTGGATTATCAGGAAAGCAGGTGATGCTGCAGTCACAAGTTTTGAAACAGTCCTCTGGGCCCACACTGAGACATATCTGAGTGACGCTGAGCCCACATTTATAACATCTCATTGGCTCAAAATAACAAGGGCGTGTTGGTCATTCCTACTGCATGTCCCTCTTGGGTTGGCTATGGCTCTCCTCCATGTGGCTTCCCCCCGGAACCTGAGCCAACAAACAGCCTTTATGTAGAGCACTGTGGATCTCAGGGAACGTGGAAAAGACGTGGAGAACTGCAAACTGGCCCTTAAAGCTTCTGCGCTGAAATGACACATCCTTTGCACTCACATTTCATTAGTCAGAGGAAGTTAACAGCTAAGTGACATCAGTGGGTCAGAGAAGCATGTGGAGAACAGAATGCATTCTCCCAACACGGAGTCCTAATACAGCATTTGTCTAAGAGGGCCTCCCTGTCCTCCCCTGACACTCTCTGCCCCTGACCCAGCTCACTTACCAAAGGTTAAAGGTTTTCTACTGGATCCCTAAAGGTAGGGCCAAGTTCTGTTTGGTTCACTGCTGCCTTCTCCTCACAGTGCCTGGCATAACCTAGACGTCACATAAATATTTATGGAAATAACAGGGAGTTGTCATTGCGGTTGTGAGAATACTCCACAGAATGAAGCCTGTGTCTTTGATCAGGATGGTTCCTCCCCCCGAGATCCTTCCACTCATTCTGGTCCTGTGGTAGACCAGAAGGAGGCATGACCTGAGACTCCATGTCAACCACTCTTGCCATAGGCTCACCTCGAAGTGCAAAAGACTCTGCCCTGACCAAAGCCATCCAGAGCAGAATGCAAACCCTGCAGTTAAGAAGTTCAGTGCCCCGGGCTCACACTACCACATGTCCTGAAATCTGCCTCACCCACCCTGTCTTTATCTACTTGCTGACTCAGAGAGGCTTCCCGACACTAGGGCTCAGGGACCTTGAATCTCACCTTGACTCTGATTCCAAACTCCCCCCATTCAAGCTACCATTGCTGTCCACCAGACTGGTGTGGACTCTCTGCGGCCTGATGGGTCCCAAGGACCTTCGCCGAGATTCCCAAGGAGCTTCTTAAATCCTCCCTGTGTGCAGATAATGTGCGCCATCTTTGCAAGTGAAGCATCCTGTTTACCCACAGCTTTCCATGAGGTCCCTTGAGGAGAGGAAAGAGAGAGGAACTTTGGGAGAAAGTAAATCTCTCTTAGTTTGTTTAAGTTCACCAAGAAATGAAGTACAAGCTGCTAAGTTGGGGAAGTCTTCACCATCTGGTTCCTTACAGCTTGATGCTTTCTGCTAGGCAACATCTGTGGGTTAGGCAGGGTGGCCTGCTGTTCCCCTCACCACGGAATCAAGGAAGTCTGCGTCAGTGGCCTTACCAGGGCACATGCTGTCTTCAATGTGCCTCTCTTCAGACAGCTACCTGTACAGGGAGATGAGATCCCAGGGGACTGGGCTGTGTGCTTGGTGAGACACCATACTGTGCAGTAGAATGAACGTTAGCTGGGGATCTGAGAGCTGGTACTTCTTCTAGCCAGCTGTGTGACTGTGTGACCTTGGTCAAGTCATTCCCTTTGCTTTCCTTTTGTAAAATGTGGAGGATGTTACTATAACTCTCTCCAGCTTCCTTGAAGTGGTGCAGTGAGGGGGTTAGGGCTTTGGAACAGCAAAGTCCTGCAGATGAGCCGGCTCACCAGCTGGTTGTGATTCTGGGCTCGCTGAGCCTCGGGTTCTCACCTGTAGACTGGAATCACAGTAGTATTTACCATGTAGGTGAGTCAGAAAAACCACTGTGGTACTTGATTCAGGTCTGGTGCTCAGTGCCCCAAAACTGGTCCCTAAGAGAATAGTAATAATGATATTGGTGGCAAAGCTGGTATCCTCCTTTGCTCTGACTCTGCTAGAACCATCACCTTCCCTGACCTGAGCTGGAGGCCAGGAGCCCTGAGCATTCAGCCAGTGCCTCTCTGGCCACCTGCAATTTCTGGAACTGACACTCTCACTCAGTGTGCCAGTTCCCGGGCTGTCTACACTCTGGACAAATCCTGGTATCAGAGCCAGTTTACCTATGGCTCCAAGAAGCAGTGGCCATGTTGCAATATTCCGGGGCTTCTAAGACAGTGAATTTGCTCTGAAAGACCACGTAGCTTCCAAACCACCCCCAAACCTCTGTCTCTACCACCTACATACATTTCTTTCTTTCAGACAACTTTGGAGGGTGATTACCCTTAAGGCTTTCTTAGTTAATAAAATATTAGTGTGGATCAACTTAGTGGATAAATAAAACGGATACCAGGCAAGGCTGCAGGGACATGGGATGAGAGAACAAGTAAGTATTGAGGAGGAGAGGTGTGGGATCCAACAGGAGACTGCCTGGGAAGGCTCACCTGAGCAATGGGTAGATGGCTAGAAGCGTCTCATGAAGGCACCACTGGGAGGAAGAGCCATTATAAACAGTAATGGAGTGCCGGCTATAATCGGGCCTGGCACCAGCCCCAAAACCCTAGGAAAAACTCATGTAAATGATGCTGTCAACACTGTCCCCACGCCCCCCTTGGTAAGCATAAACAGCAGGGCGATCATGAATTGGCCAATGGGAATCTCCTGCCCTCTTGGACACCACGGTTCCCGGAGGCCTCTCCCAGGGTGAGCCTTTCACAGTGCTAAACACAGCAACAGGCTCTATGGCTACCTATTTCTCACGTAGTATAAATTTCGATTGTAAACTGATGGGTGCTGAACCGTAGACTTGGTCATCTATTCCAAGGCTAGAGGAAAAACTGGCTGGTGAGGCATTTTCAGAGAAGGACGTTGGTTTCCAATGTGGTCCCTTCCTGAAGGATTCTCAAGGGTCATTTTAACTGTAGATGTTTGTGGGAAGCTGACTTTGGAGCCCAAACCCTAGGTGAGATGAGACTCTGATACACAGAATTCAGAAGTCCAGTGATCTCTGACAAAGATCAGGTAATGCACACAACTACCATTCATAAAACCCATCAGTCTCTGCGACTGGCTGGTCAGGACCATCCCGGGAAAGCACTAGCTCCCCACACCAGGCACTCCTTAGGCTCTCTGACTCTTATTCCCTGACAATATCAGGAAACCCTGGCCCCTATCCATTCCAAAAGAGCCAAGCCCTGCTCCTGTGTGGAACACAAAGACGTGGAGATCTCTGCTGGCCTCAAAGATCCTCAGTGGGAAGGTCCACTGTTGCCCACAGTCCCCCCAGCTGAGGCATCCAGTCTTCTCTGTAAGGGTGGCCCCTCCTGCCCACCTTAGCTTTACCCTCCACAAAGCTGCTGGTGTGACCTTCTTAAAATATAAATCTACCCATGACACTCCCCCTGCTTCAGGCTTAGTGCTCGTGCCTTATCATCATAACCTTATAATGATGATATCCTTATAATCATCATTATAAGGATAAAGTCATAGGTGACAGGGAGGGAGGGTGTGTTCACCACATGGCCGGCTCGCTGCTCAGGCTCTCAGGCAGGGTCTCATCCAGGCCTCACTACCTGCTGGGAAGGGACATACAGAAAGGCTAAGGGACGTGCTCACAGTTGCAAGGCTAGCAAGTCGTGGTCCAAGGCATCCAATTCAAATTTGAGGACTTCTTTTTTTTTTTTTTTTTCCATTTTGAGTTTATTTTTTTATTTTTTATTTTTTTATTTCTTTTCAGTGTAATAGTATTCATTGTTTTTGCACCACACCCAGTGCTCCATGCAACAAGTTTGAGGACTTCTGAACCCATGTTCTCTCAACCTCTGTACCATTTGGTCTAAACATAATGCTTGTTTAAAAAAAAAAAAGTGTGGTGAATAGAACATGGCTCACACTCCTTCCCATGGCATCAGGACCTACAGCTTTCCCAATCCCAGCCCTGATCACGCTGTGTCACAGCTGTCTGTGCACTTATTGGCTCTCAGCAACCCCAGGTGGGGGACTGTGCTGATTCACGTTTACACCACCAGTCTAGCAGGGGTATTGGCACATGGTCCGTCCTCAGTAAATGGCTTCTAGGTTAGTGGATGGATGAATGCATGAATGAATTCAATGATCCGCATCAAACTCTGACCTTCTCCAGGAACCTTCCCTACTTATAAAAGCCCCCCCAGTCTTGTTTCCTGAAATTCCTCCAGCACTTTTTCCTTGTATAGTAGTTTGTTGCATGTTATCTTGTCACATGCAACATTTTTGTCTATAAGTTACTAATGCCTTCACCTCTGTAGACCATAAGGAACTCAGAGGGAGGGATGGCATTTGGCCCTTCTTTTCCTGAGTCACCTAGCTGAAGGTTGGCTCAGATCTCTAAGTAAATACACTGAGCAGTTCACCCTGCTCCAGGAGCAAAAAATAGAAGGCAGGGACACCCACACTGTGCAGAATAACCCTTTGTTCTTTCTGGCCCCCGGACCCACAGGAGCCTCGTCTGGCATCATCGACCTCTTGCCGTCCCCCAGTGCTGCCACAAACTGGACAGCAGGACTGCTAGTAGACAGCAGCGAGATGATCTTCAAGTTTGATGGCAGACAAGGGGCCAAGATCCCTGATGGGATTGTGCCCAAGAACCTGACAGACCAGTTCACCATCACCATGTGGATGAAACATGGCCCCAGCCCTGGTGTGAGAGCCGAGAAGGAAACCATCCTCTGCAACTCAGATAAGACTGGTGAGTCTGCCTGTTCTCTCCCAGGGGATAGACACAGACACAAGCCACCGACCACATGGGAGAAAAGTCAGAGCATGCTGACCTCCTGGGAAACTATTCCTGTCTCTGGTTTTCTAGCTGCTGATTTCCTGGGCTAGGGGTAGAGTGGGGCCAGGAAATAGGGGAAAGTAGAGGCACAAACACAATGCAAAAACTGGGACTAGGAATTTTCAAAACAAGTTCTTCAAAACCCAGCCTTCCCAGAAGTAACTTAGGGCTGCTGCACATGTGGTGGGAGTTGGGGGGCAGGGAGACCTCATTCTTACTTCAAAGCAGTAACACCTTTACTCTATTATACATAAGTAAGTCTTCCAAAAGTTTATCACCAATAAAAGGGCCATGGTAACTTTCCAAGTCACTGCCAAATGTAATCACGGTAGTGAACTTTTGTTAGGCATTTCCCCCATGCTAAGCCCCCATGGGGTAGTTCACTGCTTGGTGGTTAAAAGCGTTCCACTGGGGGTACCTGGGTGGCTCAGTGGGTTAAGCTGCTGCCTTCGGCTCAGGTCATGATCTCAGGGTCCTGGGATCGAGCCCCACATCGGGCTCTCCACTCAGTGGGGAGCCTGCTTCCCTCCACCCACTGCCTGCCTCTGCCTACTTGTGATCTCTCTCTCCTCTGTCAAATAAATAAATTAAAAACCTTTTAAAAATTATTTTAAAAAAAGCATTCCACCACTTACTGGTACTGTGACCCTGGGCAAGTTATTTAACCTCTCTGTGCCTCGCTTTCCCCCTTTATAAAATGGGCATGCTAGTATTGTCTACTTCCTAGGGTTTTTTATCAGGATTAAATGACTTAATGTATATGCAGTGCTTTAGAACTGTGCCTGACCCATCGGAAGTGCAATCCTTGTTAGATATTACTGTCCGAGACAGTTTCTCAGATGTCTACAAATAATCTCAGAGAAACATTATTGTGTTTCCCATTTTAAGGATAAGGAAACATCCCCGAGAGGTTAATAACTGTCCCAAGGTAGATAGCCAGTAAGAACTGAAATGTAAGCTTAGATCCAGCAGACTCCAGTCCTGTGCACTTGTCACCACACTGCGTGCACGCACACATGCACACATACACACATTTGGAGATCCTTTGCAAATTTGACAACTCTGTCTTAAAATATACTTCCACAATTTCCCATTCCAAGTGTTACTTTTGTTAAAATACCCAAAATAAATAGTAGCCCCAGCAGAGGCTGCAGTTGGAAGGTAAGCTGGAGGGCCTCACAGCTCAGCCTCTGCTGGTGAATGGCCAAGGTTTGTTTCACAGCCTTTCCACTCTAAGGTGTGACCTTTGAGGAGTTGCTAATTTGAGTTCCCCTGTCTGTAAGTGGGGGAAATAAACATGAAATAATGTCTGAAATCACTCAATATCAGATATAAAATCAGTACTCGATTTATTTACTTGATGGTATTATTATCATATTACTTCTGGATTTATTCCACATTATGCTACTCTCAGGACCCCACATTTGCTGTTTTAATCATACCTTACCATACATGTTAGCATATTTCCACATGTAGAAACTGAGACAGAGAATTGCCTGGCTTTCGTTAGTCATAAAGTATGTCTGTTAGACCGGTTATGCCAAGGATGAGTTTTTCTGGGACCTTCATGCAAGAAGGACCCTGTATATGTGCATGAGATCACACTGAGGTTTGGGACTCTCTTCAGAGCTCAGTGCATGATCCCAGGAGTCACGATACAGCTTGGTCCCTGCAGAGCCTGGCAAGGCACTCCCCTCAAGAAGCAGAAGGCTCATCAATGAGACAACAGCTTAGGACCCTACATACCAGTGCAAAGCAGTGTAGGCTGAGGTTCGCAGCCACATGCAGAGTCCTGCCTGAAATGTATCAAATACCCCTGGGAGGCAGTTCACACAGATATCAGTGTTCTGGCTTACAGAGGAACAGGTTGAACTGTGAAAAATGGAAAGATTGGCCCAAGGAAATGCGGCTGATGACCCAGAACAACAGGATGGGACCTGGTCCTCTGGGCCTGAGTTCCAAGCCTGTGCTCTGGGACCCAGTACTCAACCTGGCCACACAGCAGAAAAATCTGGCACACTTGTAAAAAGTCAAGATGTCAGAGCCCCACCTGGTGCAGAGGTTAGAATTTCTAGGGGATTCTTTCGTTCAGCTGTGGCTGAACATGCTGCCTTAAATGATGATGGCTCATTGTCCTCAGAGCCACTACCCCACGGGCATGTCGACACCTGGAGTCAGCGCGACCTGGCGCTTCTCTGCTTTGGTCTTGGCACAGAGCAATACTTTACAAGCCTCTCAGCCCTGGCACGGGGAAGATAGGGAAGCTTCCTCTAACTCCTTTGACTTAAAAAAAAAAATCTATAAATACCTGCTTGCTCTAAATTTTAAAAATATCAGGAATAAACCAAAGCTTTATTAGGCTTTTATATACCAGAAACATTTTCTCAAGACATGTTTATATCACAAAATCTGAAAAAAATCAGAAAAGTATAAAGGAGAATACACAAATCCCCTAAAACCCTAATACCTAAAAATATTTCCTGATTACATTTGGCATATTTCATTATAAAATAAAATCTTGTTTTTATTTCTATGTATATATGGAATGTCCTTATAATTTTCACTGTTTTTATAACACATGTGATATCATTATGTTCCCTGTTTCTTTTATGTGACATTATATACAGATCATTTCTCTTTGTGATAAAATATTCTTTAAAGATATGAATTACATAACAATCCAAAATTCTGTCACAGGGCTTTATTATTTCATTTAACTTGTTTCTTTTTGTTAAATATTGAACAGCCACAAAGAACACCAATGGTCATGAAAAGAAATTAAGTGGATTTCTGAGTGTACCATATCCCTAGCCCACTATAGATAAACCAGTGACCCCAATGTGGACAGTGACTCCAGGAATCCAGACTAACAGAGGGGCAGGGAGGGAGATATTTCCTAGGCTGGAAGATGCTCCAGACCTCCATTCATTCTTCTCGGGCCACTTCCTCACCCATGACCTCTCCCGACTCCAAATAAAAATAAAGGGGGAAAAGTCCTTCTTTCTATATTTTTCTGACAGTAGACAATAGATAACGGAAATCAGTTGGGCAATTGTGAGGGAAACAAGAAATATTGAGTAAAATGCCCATAATCAGGATGGGGCATTTTATCAGTCCAAAGGCCAAGTGACCACCCAGACGTTAGCCTAAGCCAACCCTGCCACACTGGCCATTGCTTCCTCATTGTATCAGTTAAGATGCTTTCAGTTACAAGAAATAGGAAATACAGACCAAACTGATGTCAGATGATCAAAGAAATCAAAATAATACAGGAAAATATAAAGTTCTTGTATCTGAAAATGTCCAGAGCTATGACAGCTTCAGGCGAAGTGTGATCAAGGGCTTGGCCCTTTACTCTGCAATTTCTCAGATCTGCCTCCATATATGTATTGATTTCATGTTACCAAACACGGCTTCAGGGGCTCCATGCCTCCCAGTTATATACTACAACTTCTAGAGAAAAAGACAGTATCTCTTCTATTTGCTCTCTGGTAAAAGAGAGGGTTTTTTTGTTTTGTTTTGTTTTGTTTTGTTTTGTTTTAAAGATTTAATTTATTTATTTGACAGAGAGAAATCACAAGTAGATGGAGAGGCAGGCAGAGAGAGAGAGAGGGAAGCAGGCTCTCTGCTGAGCAGAGAGCCCGATGCGGGACTCGATCCCAGGACTCTGAGATCATGACCTGAGCCGAAGGCAGCGGCTTAACCCACTGAGCCACCCAGGCGCCCCAAAGAGAGGTTTTTTTTGGAACCAGTCAGAAAAGCTCCCGAATCAGTGGCTTGAACTGAGTCACTTTTCTGACAGAAGCCCTGTGGCTGGGAGAATGGTGTACATTGCCTGACCTGGGCCTGGGTCCTGAACAGTTACTGTGGCAGGGAAACAACCAGACTCCAGGCCTAGAAGCGGGATTGGTATTGATTCCTCACACTCAAACCTCAAGGTTTATACAGGACATACAAGAGTTATTCTCATTATCCTATTCCCATGATTCATTAGGACAATCTAGCATCCATGTCATGACACAGGTCAGGAAACTGAGGCTCTAAGAGGCTAAAAAATTCTTCCAGAATCTTCTGGAGATACAACTCCACCCAAAGTTTGTCTGATTCTAGGGCCCATGTTCTTTCTATGACAACAGGTCCCCTGCTCATCTATCTGTCATTTATGGAGCACCGTGCCTCATAGATTTCTGTGTATGCTACTATGTAGTATGTATGTGAGATCTTTGGTATTGTCCAGACAACCGCTCCTGCCCTCCCCATGGCTGCTATCTTGTGGCTGCAGGACATCATGACTGGGATATGTGATGCGAGATTTCCCAAGCAGAAAAGGAAGTCTTTATATCAGAGGAGGAAAACGTCATATTCATTGCATGTAGGGAGAGAGGTATTCATTTATTGCTTTGGAAAGACACAGAACTATGACTAATGCTGAAAAACCAATCTGTCCCCTCCTCCAAGCAACTACACATGAAGCCACTTCCCCTAACTGCACCCAGTAGAGAAAGAGACATGGTCTGTGGTCACCATTGTCAATCCTGATGAAATGAAATGAAAGCCCAGCACTCTAGGAGAAACCAGCTGTGTTAAAGGAGCCCAGGGTAGCTGATGTGATTGTCAGAGAGCCCCCTTAGTCTTCTCAGAAGTGTTTGTACAAAAACAAACAAACTCATTATTACATAGGCTTTATCCTGGGCCTAATGCAGTATCTGGGTATAAGTTAGGGGGGATACTTCAAGTCCAGATGGCTTCTCTGCAGAAGTTTTGCTTTCTTGAATCGTCCTCTTCCATTTCAGTGAGCTCCACCATATGTGTTCTGGAACATTCATTAGATCTGATTGTAAAAGGGGGAACTGGAATACCCATTCCTTTCCCATCTGAGGGTGTGCCCAGTGATGTGGCAGGAAGACCCCTGTGGCAGGGACAGATGCAGGGATTCTGTAAGCACACTGCTCCTCTCTCTGCTTTGCAGAAATGAACCGGCATCACTACGCCCTATATGTGCACAACTGCCGCCTCGTCTTCCTCCTGCGCAAGGACTTTGACCAGGCTGACACCTTCCGCCCGGCAGAGTTCCACTGGAAGCTGGACCAGGTATGGCACTCAGGTCCCCCTTCCTCCCAGCTCCCCCTTGGCAGGGCGGTAGGTGTGCTCCAGTGCTGAGAGCAACCAGGAGGCTCCTCCAAGTTCTGCTCGCTTGCTGAGTTTTGGAAAAATCAACTCAGGGAGACACACAGCATCTTAAGTCAGGAGAAAAACTGCAGCTGTAAGCCCAGCTGGGGGTGGGAGGGCCACGCTTCCCCACTGGGAACCCCACCAGCAGGTGGTGGACCCGTCCACAAGTATCCTGTCCTTTTGCTCCTATTGAACCCCTTGGACACTGGTCTTCTTGGTCCCCAGGCCCAGTTTGTAATCTCGTTAGCACATCTTTATATCATAAGCGCCCCTGCCTCCTCCGTGAGGCTCTCTTATCTCCTTTGGGTGATGGTGCAGCCTTGCTTTTGGTAACAAAGGATGAGAACAAGGGACCCAAGGACCTTGATGTAAACAGTGACACAGTGCACTGTGAGCAGTGCGCATTCTTTTCTGAAGTACAAAAATCCGTGACACACTCCAGAGCCTCCTGACTGGTGATCACAAGGGGCCCTGTGTCACCCTTGTCAATGACAAATGAAGTGTCTGGTTGGAGTGAAAGGCTTTGAAGCATCTGTCTGCAAACGTTTTCCAGGGCTGAGACTGAGGAGGTGGTGGTCACTTCTCTGGGGGGTGGTGCCGCTGAGGAAGGCTCTGTGCAGAAGCCGAGCGCTGGCCTTCATTTAGATGGGAACTGGGGGTGAGGAGGTGGAGGGGAGGGCACACATGAATTTTTAGAAATGGCTTTAAACTATCCAGGGGAGGATGCTGGCTGACAGGGAAGGGGACTGTGGGACAGGGCTACTTCATGAGGCAGATGAGATGATGCTCCTTCCGTGGTCTTACTGTCTGGCACCCCTCCTTTGCTTCTGGGGACCTCAGGTTTCCCCTAAAACCCACTCTGTGTGCTGCCTGCATCACCTTGTCTAGGGCTGAATGTTCCAGAATCCTTCCCCTTCTCTTTCTTTCTTACGGGCATCTACCCAGGCCCTGGGTAGGGCTAGTTTCAGAGAGTGCTGCCGGGAAGCATTCCAGAAGGAACTCATTTACATTGGGATGAGAATGATAGCTGCCCTCTTTCATCCACACGGAAACACAGACATATGCTCTTTAAAAGATACATTCATTAACCTCAGGGAATCTCTCAATGCTGGAACTTCGGGCGATGTGACAAGGTCAAGGGTGCGAAGCC
Source organism: Mustela erminea (assembly GCF_009829155.1). NCBI lineage: Eukaryota > Metazoa > Chordata > Mammalia > Carnivora > Mustelidae > Mustela > Mustela erminea. The sequence goes on from NC_045614.1 coordinate 97,604,960, forward strand.
GATGGGAAGATGTTTGAGGAAGCCCAGTGGCAACTGCCTGATCTAGTCCCAGTAAATTCCACCTTGCTGGAGCCTGGGGTTTTGCAAATATGGCATCTGGATTAGTATATGTTCCTCTGAATTAGGAATTCTGGGTATTGCAGAAATTGTGAAATCTTGACATTGCTTATTTGATTTCCCAGCAACCTCTCAGCTACCTTCTGAAGTGCCATATGGCTTATATGGGATATATTTAAATACATAATACAAATTGAGATGAATTAAAATAAATCCCATATTGTGAGGGGTTTTAATAAGAACATTGCTATACTGGCCAGGATAATTACACATGCCCTGTGGCGTTTGCTAAAATGGGATTGAGAAGTACTGATACAGGCAAATGAAGTCACAGGGTTTGGAATTAAAAATAGGGGAGGAAGGAATTTGGTTTTACAGATAAAGATAGAATGACTCTAGGAATTCTGAAATCTGTTCCCAAAGTGGTGAATTTACGGATGAGCTGAGGTTCACTGAAAACCTTCCTGATCACCCCAATCTCATTCATCGGCGTCTGCTCTGTACCAGGCACACTGCCCCTGAGCTCACCCTCACCTCTGCCCCCGGGCTTACCCAGTGGATGAAATGAGGTGGGGATCATAGTATCATGACCTGACCAAGGTTACACAGCAAACCACGGCCCCGACCTACCCTTTTTCATGATGCTCTGCTGCTTCTTTGGTGAGCTTGCAAATGTTTGTTTAAAATGTTTTCACTTCTAATTTTTAAATATTTTTAAATTTAGAGATCAGAATTATCACTGAGATGAAAAATGTTTATAGTCTTGTTGAAACTCCATGAAACCATCAAATCTTCACTTCACTTAAGCTCTTCTTCCTTGTCTCCGTCAGCTGGGGCTGCCTTAACAGAGTACCACAGCCTGTGGGGGCTTAGACAACACACATGGATATCTCACAGTTCTGGGCTGGGAAGTCCAAGATCAAGGTGCCAGCTGGTTCAGCTCCCCAGTGAGGGCCTGCTTTCTGGCCTGTAGACAACCATCTTTTCACTGTATTCTCACAGGGCAGACAGAGAGAAAGAGAGAGAGAGAGCTCACACACTGAGATACCTGTTCTGCTTTTTCTAAGGCCCTATGGGATTAGGGCCCTACTCTTTTTTATTTTTTTAATTTATTTTTTATTTATTTTCAGCATAACGGTATTCATTATTTTTGCACCTCACCTAGTGCTCCATGCAATCCGTGCCCTCTATAATACCCACCAACTGGTACCCCGACCTCCCACCCCCCCGCCACTTCAAACCCATCAGATTGTTTTTCAGAGTCCATAGTCTCTCATGGTTCACCTCCCCTTCCAATTTACCCCAACTCCCTTCTCCTCTCTAACACCCCTGTCCTCCATGGTATTTGTTATGCTCCACAAATAAGTGAAACCATATGATAATTGATTCTCTCTGCTTGACTTATTTCACTCAGCATAATCTCTTCCAGTCCTGTCCATGTTGCTACAAAAGTTGGGTATTCATCCCTTCTGATGGAGGCATAATACTCCATAGTGTATATGGACCACATCTTCCTTATCCATTCGTCCGTTGAAGGGCATCTTGGTTCTTTCCACAGTTTGGCGACCGTAGCCATTGCTGCTATGAACATTGGGATACAGATGGCCCTTCTTTTCACAACATCTGTATCTTTGGGGTAAATACCCAGTAGTGCAATTGCAGGGTCATAGGGAAGTTCTATTTTTAATTTCTTGAGGAATCTCCACACTGTTCTCCAAAGAGGCTGCACCAACTTGCATTCCCACCAACAGTGGAAGAGGGTTCCCCTTTATCCACATGCTCTCCAACACATGTGTTTCCCGTCTTGCTAATTTTGGCCATTCTAACTGGTGTAAGGTGATATCTCAATGTGGTTTTTTTTTTTTTTTTTACGGATTGCATGGAGCACTGGGTGTGGTGAAAAAATAATGAATACTGTTATGCTGAAAATAAATAAAAAATAAATTTAAAAAAATAGAAAAAAAAACCACATTGAGATATCACCTTAGGGCCCTACTCTTATTACCTCCTTTAACCTTGACCACCTCCTAAGGTCCTGTCTCTAAATACAGTCACATTGAGTGATCGTGCTTCAATGTATAAACAGGGCTGTGGACACAATTCAGTCGATAGAGTTCTTTACTAAAAAAAATTAACATTAGAAAAACTTAAAGGCTACTTATTGGAGATAAGAAGCCTCAGCCATAGACCTTTCTCTCCCTTATTCAGCTGTGTAGACAGAACCTTCCTGAAGTTTCTTGGATGTAAATCCCTTAGTGTTCAGAATGCACATACTTGATAACGTCTCCTCCCCTAGGAAACCACCCTGGATCACCCCCCTGAGTGGCTTACATCTCCCCAGACTCCATTCAGAACTCTATCCTGATGCTTGCTGTACCCTAGTAATCCACTTATCTTGCCTTTCTGCTCCCTTTGTGCTGATCTCCTGAGAGGCTGTACTGTGTCTTACTCTCTCCAGCTCCTCAGTGCATATTATCGCCCTGAGCATACAATTGGTGCCCAATAAATGTTTGCATAACAGCAAGTGGATGTCAAGATCAAAAGAAGAAAGAGATGACAGGAGGGAGAGGGGGAAAGAGAGAAGAAAAATCCAGAGACCTTTTAAAATCTCCTGGTGATTAATTGATCTTTTGATTCATTTTATGCAGCATTTTAAAATTCTAAAATTTTGCCATTTTTTACTCTGTGGATCTCAAATGTTGTTAAGCTTTTATCTTTATACCTAATTCCAAAGATTTTACTGTTTTTGGCAAGTAATGACTCTGTAATTATCGTAGAACTTTCTGACCTGGGCCAGAAAGGACTCAAGCCAGTCTACTGACCCACCTTGGAGTTCCCAGCAGCATAATGAATGTTGTAATGCCTAATGGGACTTCATCTAGTTCTTTGGTCAGCAGTTTATGCTGAACAAAAACTGTGTGCCAGGCTTTGTGCTTGGTACCCGGGATCATCTGCTGAATCAGCCCCACGATCACGGGACAAACAAACACAGAAGCAATTTACATTGATATGTGCTAGGGCAGAGGGCAAGGGCCAGGTGTGGGGAGTCTGTGGGAGCCCTTCTAGAGACACTAACAGGGACCTGGGCAGAAGGGTCTGGAAAAGCCCCTGAGAGGGGACATTCCCTGAACAGAGCGCCAAGGGCTCAGTGACAGGGAGTGAGGAACCAAGATGGTAGAGAGGTGAGGAGGACGTCCAGCTTCAGGAGGTGGGGGTTTCTGGTGTGGCAGACCATAGGGATGGGGTGGAAGGGGGTCACTTTGGCACTTTGGTATTAGGACACGTGTTTAGAGGAGCAGGTGTCAATTAAAACCCAAGAGGCTTTTCACATCATGTGACTGAGTTGGTCCTTCATCCCCAAAAGAATGGACTATCGTCAAAGAATTTTATTTTTCAAGGAGAATTTAGAGATGGGTAAACATGAATAATGAGAGTATGACCTTCATAAATTTGATCAAATTTAAGTAAATACAGCTCAGGCCAGTGGCAGGGGCTGCATCGAAGCGGGTCCCCTCTTTCCTTTCCCCACGGCCAGACCAGGAGCTCAAGCACTCGACATAGATTGCTCATGGGCATTGCAACCAGGGCACGGAATGCACAAAACTCTTCAGGAGCATTCCCAGGGAGGGAAACTGTTGCCACAGAGAAGCTGTGTGCTTCCGGCAGCCCAGCCCCTCTGCCCCACACCTCAGAAAGTCACTGCCAGAGGGGACAGACCACCAGGTGAGTCCATTATTGGGCCACTTTGGGAAATGTCCCTGACAATCCAGAGCGCCTCACTAAAGGGATCCTAATGATGAGAATGTCATTTTAATGGGATTTTTACTTATGATCTGCTAATGCAAATCCCTCGAGCCTGCTGCTAGTCATGTGCAAACCCGGACAGGAGCAGAAAAGAACTAACTCCCAGCCGCCAGCTCACACAGGAAAGCCTTCTTAATTTGCAACCCCTCCTGGCTCTACCATTATTTGGATGTGGTTGACTCATTGTCACAGATTCTAACAATCTTCCCTTCGGACTACTCGGTGCTGGGAGGCGAACCTGCTGATGCTTCACAGCCTGTTCCCCTACTGGGAGACAGGGCTTGACTGACAGCCTCAATCGACCAGCAAGAGGACACGGGCTCCCAGCTCAAACAAGGAAAAAAAAAAATGTGTCTTTGAAAAACTGCAATGAGGGCAAGATGCAGGAGGGAGAGTCATTCTGCTGGCCACTGCTGTCTCCGTGCCAGAGCTCCTAACAGTCACCAGAGAGAGAGGACACGGACCTGCCCGGTTTGTAGGCCCTCGAGAGCACTCTCCTGCAGGAGCCCCGATCCTAGTTACTGGGGTGGGGAGAATGAGGGAAGATGCCTGGCTGGGTGAAGGTATGTCCTCCCTGCAACTCAGCCACCACAGGACTCTAGGCCATCCAAGAACCCAGGCCTTGGGCTGCCTTTCCAACTGGGCAGAAGTGCGAATCAGATTTTGATGTAAAGCCTCCCCATGTTGAGTATTTTCTCATTTAAAACCATCCACCATCAGACTTGACAAATGTTCTGCTGTCTACCTTCATACTCTGTCACCAGTTTGAGACTACTGATAAAGAACAACAAAACGCTATGATTTTCACATGGGAAAACCTCACCAGAACATGTCTATTTGAGAGGTTTGGATCTTCTTGAATGAGGCCCACATGTTCTTTGTGAGTCCCCTCCTGTTCTAGCACCAGCCCCCAGCCTCCAAAGAGAAGAGTGCTGGGCTTCCAGTGGTGGGGGAAAGGAAGCACGCCCCCCCACACCTGGAGGAAAGGGCAGGGGCAAGTGGGGCAGAAGCGCCAGACCCAGGCACCTGGTAGTGGTCGTCTTGCTTCTTTCTACACAAAGGAGACAGTAGGCACAGGCCCAGGTCTCCCCAGAAAGGATGCCAAGGCCAGGATTTGAGCCAAAGGCTCCCATTTGTCTTGGACTGGAGCCTCTGCTGGTCAGGTCCTTTCCACGTGCATGGAATTCTGGAGCTCCTGCAAGAAGCTACAAGTGAATAAATCCTTCATTCCTAGTGAGGATGAATGTCAGAAGGAAGCAGTCAGTTTGCCCACATCTGCTCTTCAGCCACACTGGGAGTCAAATGGCTTAGTTCAATCATTATTAGAGCCGAGTGCCAAGGAGTTAATTGGAGAATGGTCGGTCCAATCCAGACCAGTCCTCTTAATGAGCAGAGTAATCGGGCTTTGTCAGCACTCTCATTCTGCCATTAAAGACGAATTCTTGGACTCACTAGCTGTGTTTTCTCTAACGCAGTGGCCACCCACTCACCGTTCTGCCCACACAACGCCTTCAGTGACACCTGTGCTCCTTCTGGAACATGTGTCCTAAACGGAGGGGAAAGAATGTTAGAATGTTCGGAACCTCTTTTTTTTTTTTTTTCTTTCTCTCTCTCTTAGACAGGATCCCAAATGACTTTTCCTAATACACCAACTTGCAAGGCTGTTCTGAATGAAAAATGGATGTGGGGAGGGTCACAGATACTCTCCCCTGTCTTTCTCTCTATAATATACAAGGGCCCCAGACAAGCCCCTTCTCTTAGAGTCCCTCTCCCTGTCTCCTCTCTAGACCCTCATGGAGAGCTGGCTTCTGTGGCCTCCTGGGGATGGCAGAGAAGTGTCCTACCACCCACACTGGACAGTCTCAGTCCTCTCGGGTCAGGACTGTGCAGTGACTGGATTGCCTGCTCCCTGGAAAAGTGGCTTCTGACACACTTAGTGCATTGGTTCTGTTTTCTTTACAGAGGAAACAACACACCAGCAGCTGCCCCTCCAGCCCACTGCCTGAGCCATGTGCCCTCTGCAGAAGGCCTGGTCCATGGCTGACTTGCAGCCTGGCCTGGGTCCCCACTTCACAGCTGGCCCAGAGCACCCTATGCCATGATCCCTCAGCTGGGCTCCTCACTCTCCTGTCAGCTACTTGTGATGGACAGAATAATGGCTCCCAAAGATGTGCACCCCCCTAATCCTAGAAACCTATGATTATCTTATCCCCCATGACAAAAGGGTGATTAAATTGAAGATCCTAAAATAAGGTCATTGTCCAGAAGGGTCTGATACAGTCAAACAGGTCCCAGCAGGAAGAAGACAGGAGGGTTAGAGTCAGAGAAGATGTGACAAAGGAAGCAGAGATCACAGGGACGTGGGACCTTGAGCCAAGCAACGTGGCAGCCTCTCTGAGCTTAAAAAAAAAAAAAAGAAGAAGAAGACCGAGAAACAGGTTCTGCTCTTAGAGCCTCCAGAAGGAAGGTGGCCCTACCAGGACCTTGATTTTAGTCCACTGAAACTCGGTTCAGCCTTCTGCCCTCCCAAACCGTATGATAATAAGTTCGTAACCATGTCTGTAGTGATTTGTTCTAACAGTGAAGGGACGCCAGTACATCCCTCATGAGACTTGGCAAGGCCGTGAGCTGCCCCAGGCCCTAGATGCAGTCACCTCTCACATCCCCACGTTTACTGAGGTGACCCTGGCCCGGGCTTTCCAGGCAGACCCAGAGACTCTGCTCAATCCTTGCAGGGGTGCCTCTGTACCCTAGAAAAATGTGACCCTGGGAGGGAGAGGGAGGGAGAGGTACCATTTTAATGCTGTCATTGAAGTCCACTCCTCGCTTCCCACCCAGAGCTCGCTTCCCACAAGCCTCTTCTGGAGGATCCCCAAGGGGCAGATTTCACCTCTTCTTCTGCTCCACACGGTATTCTTCTTCTAGCTTCAGGTGGCCCCTCACCAGCCATGACAAGTGGAAAAGGCACCTTCTCTGCTTTCAGGGAAGAAGCACTTAGGCCTCTCTGCTTGCTTCTGGAAATGCTAAAGCAAACCTAGGAAATCCACTGTCTCTTGACAGAGGCTCCCTGGAAGCTGAAAGGTGACAGAACTGTTACACCAATGAGAGTCTCTGGATGGTGCCTGCCTGCCCCCAACGCACAGTCACTGGTTTCCCCAGGAGTCCCCCTGGGGCTCACCCTGCCCCCACGGTGCTTTTCAGTGTTCTGCCCCAGGCCATGTTCCGAGATAAGAGGGGAGCACAGTCCAAAACCAGCCTGGGGAGCCCCCCTTGCCCCAGGGCACAGATGCAACAGGCCCCCACTGCTGCAGCCACCAAGTGGACAACCCTTCCCTAACCCCCTACCCCCCAACTCCGTGTCCTGGCTCGCCCACTTCCCTGACTCAGCCTTCCCACTTCTTTCTTCCTCCCTGGAACCACCTCCCAGATGAACTCTCTGCTCTACTCACCCCTATAACACAGGTAAGGTCTCTGACCTATAGACAGAAGCGAGCCCACAAGGGCCTGCTGTGAGCTTGGGGAAGGAAAGGATGAGAGATACCTGCAGAGTTCCAGAGCCAGAAGCAGGACCAGATGGAGGAACTTATCAGGAGACCAGAATGGAGTGAACAAGAGGGAGGGAGAGCAGCTTAGCGACACACGGATTAGGGCTGCCGAATGTTAGTGGGTGGGTTGTCTACCTAACTGGGGGTGAGATCTGATGACAAGCTCATCATGCCATCTGTGTCTTATTGTGGACATAGTGTCCGCAAACTCGCTGGGGGTTTTCATAGGCATTTATCAATATGTCTGGAGCCATTTGCTTGAAGGGCTGATTTTTCAGCTTTTTTGGATTTCCATTACTACCCAAAGAATTTTCTTTACTTTTCCTTCTGTTGATCCTGTGCTAAGGGAGAAGCCTAACTCTTGTCGAATCTCAAGCTATAGGAATGTCATTCTCCTGTCTGCCATGATCTCCCTGGCTTCCCCTACTCCCTCATCTGGGCTGAAGGTTGATGGCTATGTAACTGTTAAATTTACACGAATCAGGATGCCTGGGTGGCTTAGTCAGTGAAGCATCTGCCTTCAGCCCAGATCCCGATTCCAGGGTCCTGGGATCGGGTCCTACATCAGGCTCCCTGCTCAGCAAGGATCCTGCTTCTCCCTCTGTCTGCTACTCCCCCTGCTTGTACTATCTCCTTCTCCCTCTCTGACAAATGAACAAATAAAATCTTTAAAAAAGAAATAAATAAACTATCAGATAGGGTACGTATTCTCTATATTCCTCCCTTCGCTGGCAGACCTGGCTCCTCTCTGATCTCTCTTCCCCCATAAACAGCTGCTCAGCAATTCCTTTTGCTCCCATGAAATGATTATTTGTGTTCTGGCTGGTACATCTGCCTAGAGGCAATGGTTGGGTTTTTTTCTGTAGACATCCCAGAATGCGTATTCAAAGTCAGTGTCTCTCATTCTATTGTTAAAAAGAAGGAACTACTGTCAACACAACTAGAAATGCTTCGTAAATCAAATCAGCTTTTCAATAATAAATTAAGGTGCTTGAGCCTTGGGGTGGTCCCGTTTGGAAGCAGCATTAACTTGGTCACTTCCCTGGCTGCTCTGTGCTCCTGTCTTTCCAGACCGCTTCAGGGACTGGTGCCAGTGGGAGGGGCGGGAGGCTCCTCCTTGGCATCAACCCCAAATGTCTGAATTCATTATAGGAGAGATATTTTTCTCTGTCACTTCTACACTATGGAAAGACAAGAAATTGACAAAGCTGAATGCTAATATAAAATGGCAAATTCTAATGCTAACCCCTCATTTAAGAGAAATGAGGTAAAATCACTGGTCACTGTGAGGTCCCTATGTAGCGACAAGGAGAATTGGAACCAGCATCACTTCACTGCTTACTTGTGCCAGGCACTTTTTTTTTTTTTTTAATTCTAACAAAAATCATGCAATTCAAGCATAACATCCAGGATATGGATGAAGCATGAGAGACATAGCACGTATTTTCCACATGTCTTACCAAATACATGGGGAAAAAACCCTTAAATATGATCTTAAAATAAACATACTCTAAGAGGGTAGAAGGCACCAGTGTTGACTTGGAGGAGTTTGCAACTTTAGTGAATACCCAGGATGACAAGAATAACCCATTATCTGTGCTGATACCTATGTGTTGAGAACAGGGCAAGGGTTTTCCATCCAGGAGAACATCCCAAGCTCAGCTTAGGAAGAATCATGATTTAGCATCTTTTAAAGTAAAGATCAGCTTGCCCCTGAGGCACAGTGAGGAGAGGACTGTTCATCCCCAAAAATAAGAGAAGTCAGTGGAGCTGAGTTCTCAGGTAAGACCCTCCGAGGAGGAGGTCTTGCACAGCAGTGACCCTGGAAGCCCAGCATTGAGTTGAATCTGCCTTACCTTCCCTGCTCTCTCCAATCCCCTATGCATCATCTGTTTCTATCTTTAATGACTAAACATGCAAATATTGCTGCACTTACTGCTCATTAGTTAGCTAAAGGAAGTGCCCTTTAATTATGCCTTTAAATAATGAACCTCCTCCATCACCTTGACAATCAGCGCATATTTAGAAGGAAGCAAGGCCTCATTATGAAACAACTACTACATCCCTGGCTTACTTAGAAGATGGTAGCTTTCTGGAGGCAATAGAAATGGAAGTCTAAAGACAAATAAGGCTAAAAACAAAGGTGTTTGCATTAACTCCTTGTAGCTTTGGGTGCCTATCACATCTGTGGAAAAGAGAGAAAGCTAGCTTTTTTTTGAGAGGCCAATCCCTACACTCATTGATTTCCATGCATTAAATCTAAACGACAGGATTACTTTTGAAGTTATTTCTTATGTCAGTTTAATAGATACTGAAATTGAGGCCCTGAAAGATGAAACAATTTGGTTAAGGTGTTGGACCAAGTTTATCATTCTCCAAAGCTCCATGTTCTTTTCCATTATGTGTTTCCATGATCTTGTTGAGAAGTATTTGCATAACTTGGAAGAACTGGGTGTCTTCCAGGTCTCCATTAGATCTCTCCATATTTCCATCTTAGCAGGAACTCACAGGAATGTTTCCATTCAAATGATTCTCAGGCACAGGCAGATGGGACCACACGATGCATGCACTTACCTGCATGGCCCTGAAGAATAAAACTGAGTGTGTCATGGACAGACAAGTCATTTACACTGTCAACAATTATCTATTTATCTTTTCAGATCATACTCAAGGATCACATCTTTGATAAAGACTTTCCTGTAACTCCCTCTCCCATAGAGAACTGATCTTATTTCCATGGAGGCCCCAGAAGTCTCCCACAGCAGTTTTCATACTTTCTTACACTTATTTGTTTGTGGTTCATTTCCTCCTCTATGCTAGGATATCATTCTTATTTACTTCTTTAATCTTTAACACAGTGTCTGATACAAATATGTGTTCAATACATGCTTATTAAGTTAAAAAAATGGATCCTTTCTGTGGTTCCTAAACACTAGTCCACTGACCTATAAGCATTAGTTTGGCAATGTATTGTCTGAAGAACTTTGAAAAAATGCTTCCAGAAAAGAAAGAAAAAAAATACTATGACCTTTAACAGATGAATGAATGAATAACTTATTGGATATCCATACATGGACTTACATTCAGCAATAAAAAGGAACAAGCCATTGATTCATACAACATGGGTGAATTTCAAAAATACAGTGTTACATCAAAGAAACTAGGCAATAAAGACTATATATTGCATGACTTCATTTAAATGAAATACCAATAAAAAGACAATTTTGTAGACAGCCCATCGCTAGTTTTCTAGGGCTTGGGATGGGAGCAGGAATTAACTACAAATGGGCACAGATATCTCTGAGGCAATGTTCTAAAACTAGACTTTGATGATCATTGCACAACTATAAATTTATTAAAAATCATTGACTAACAATCTGAGGGTTTTGAAGGGGTCGAGGGTGGGAGGTTGGGGGAACCAGGTGGTGGGTATTGGAGAGGGCACGGATTGCATGGAACACTGGGTGTGGTGCAAAAACAATGAATACTGTTACGCTGAAAATAAATTTAAAAAAATAAATAAATAAAAATTTTAAAAAATCATTGACTAGTACACTTAAATGAATGAATTTTATGATATGTAAATCATACCTCAGTAAAGATACCAAAAATAAAAATTGAGAAATGGCCCCTTCTGAGGACACAAAGTGATATTGGCACTCTCTTAACTCTCAAGAGCGTGATACCAGAAAGGAGGGATCCGTAGGAAGAGATTCCAAAATTGGAATATAAACTTCCTTCAAATCTCTTAAATCCTTGGATGTCCCCAGACTGTGTACACATAGGGGAGACTTAAGAACTCAGTGAAAAGCAGCAACAGGAAAGACTGAAAAATTGAGTAGAGATTTTAACTATTAGCTACTTCAAAGGAGACAAATTTTAAAATTCCTCCAAGTTTGAAGGACCAGGTTAAACACCTAGAGTTTTCAAATAAAATACCAGGAGAGACATGAATAAATATTATATGCTGAGATTAAGGGACTGGCCCAGTATTAAGGGTAAACCTAAATAGATGTATTCATATATATAGTATAAGATCAAACTTTATAAGTACAAGGTGATCATTCAGTGATTTAACAAAAATAAATATTCTCAGAGAAATATAAGATAATCCAGAGTTTCTACAATGTATAATGAACAGTTTTCTGTGTGAAATATAAGTTATTAGACCTGTGAGGAAACATAAAAACATGACTGAAGGTCCAGGGTAAAATCATTTAAGAGAAACAGACCCTGAGATGACACAGATATAGGAATTAGCAGAAAATAATCTTAAAGCAACTATTTTAAATGTATTTAAAAACTTTAAAGACTGTCATAATGAGTGAACAGATAGGGAATCTCAGCAAAGACATAGAAACTACACACAAATGTAAAATCTAGAGTGGAAAATACAAAATCTAAAGCAAAAGGATGGGCTTGGCTGATAGAAGATAGAAGAAGAAAGAGTTAATGAACTTGAAGGGAAATCAAAAGAGATTATCCAAGATGAAGAAGAAATAAGAGCATAAGACTTCTTTAAATCTAGAGCCAGAGGGAGAAGAGAGAGAGGGAAGAGAAGAGAGGAGAGGAAAAAAAAAGTCTGAAAAGAACCAAAGGACAAGAGTGAATGAATGGGACACAAAAAAATTAATTGAAGAAATGATAGTTAAATTTTTTTTCCAAATTTCATATAAAACATCATCTTAAAGGTTGACTGAGATAAATAAGCTCCAAATTGAAGAAATACAAAGCAAACCACACCTAGTCACACTATTCTCAACGTGTTAAAAAGCAAAACGAGAAAATTTTGAAAGCATCCACAGAAAAAGAGAAAAAAAAAAAACACATTACCTGTGGGAGAAAAACAATACGAATGCAGTTGACATTTTATTGGAAATGACAAGAGACCAAAAGACAATAGGATGACAAAGGCAGTCTGTAAGGGAGAAAGGAAATGGTATCAGATGGGGAAATAGACCTCTAAGAAGGAAAGATGAGCATTAGAAATAGTAAATATGTGGGTAAATATAAAAGACTATCTTCCCTTCCTACTTAATTTCTTTAAATGCCCATGACTTTTAATTTAACAATTATAGCAGTGTATTGAGGGCATATGACATATGTAGATGTCAAATACATAACCATAATAGATAACCACAAATGATAAGGGTAGAGTTACACCACCCCATGGTTCTCACGGTTTCTGTGGAGTGTTGACAGTGTTAACTTCAAGTATACTGATAGTTGAAGATGCACTGAAGGAAGGCCTATTTTAGGTTGCGGACAATGAAGTTAGAGGGATACACAGGGGGAGAAAAATGCAAGCTTAGGATGGTATAGCTTTCTTGAAGTAGATTTTTATTTAATGGTCCGGGGCACCTGGGTGGCTCAGTCAGTTAAGCGTCTGCCTTCGGCTCAAATCATGATCCCAGGGTCCTAGGATTGAGTCCCACATCGGGCTCCCTGCTCAGTAGGGAGCCTGCTTCTCCTTCTCCTCGCTATCTGTGCTCTCTCTTGCTATCTCTCTCTTTCTCAAAAATAAATAAATAAATAAAATCTTTTGAAAAATTGGACAAAGTTATGACAATGGCAAAGAACATTTATTGGTAGATGAGCCACTAGGAATAGAGAAGTTGAATCTGTAATTTCTAGACAGTGTTCAAGGTGAGTGCTTGAGAGGTGGCATGAATGATGAAGGAGGACCCAGTTTCTCCTCCCAACCCTGAATTGGAATTGGATACAATATTTAAGAATGTAGGGTTTCTTGCCATGAAACAGGGTTCTAGGGGGCCTGGAGACAAAATTATGATGTTTAGATTTCAGAAAGTAAGCAAGAGAACCAACAGATGTCGAGTTTGAGCAGTGTAGAGAGTGACCTAGGCACGTAGGAACAGAAAGCAAGGTGGAATTTGCTGTTCTTGGAGCTGAAAGCGATGGCATCAACTTTGTCTCTGTGTGTGTCGGATCTTGGGGCTTTGTAGACCCAAGGAGGGACTTTCTCTTGCAGTATTAGCCCATTCCTAGAAATAGTAAATCACTTGTCAACCAGCATGCCTTTGCAACCAATCCTAAGTCCATATTTCCATCTGCCTCCTTTTATTGGACTCCTTCAGTCCAGGACATTATCTGCCTGCCCTAAATCATCCCAGGGCCAGGTACTGGACATCTCACCCACTGAAATTATTCAAACTATCCAATCCTGAACCTGCTCAGCTTGCTTATAGCTTTGCCCATTCCTTCCCACAAAACCACAATGAAGCATCCTGCCCACAGTTCTCACTCCCTCTGCCTCCCGACCCACTCCAGTGCCTCCACATGGAGCCCTGCGTGGCGTGGTACCTCCAGTTTCTAGGGATCTGTGAATGTAAACACTTCTTCTTTCATGACGGACACTTCTGTGTATGTGTGTCTTGCCATACCTGATTAAAACAGTGTGAAACTAAGGTCCTAGGGCATCCCAGGCCTGTCTGTGTGTATCTTCTATACAATCAGCCTCCTTAGGATGGAGTACAGCTCCTTCTTTCCCTTTTTAAACAGAATATCACTCGTTGTTGAAATTGTTTATGCTTGTCATGGAAGTGAATAGAGCAAAGAGGTCTGCTAGCATAGAAATTTTAGCCATAAGTTAGAGGTTAAGAGGGAAATTATAAATAGTATTCATGAATTGGGAAATCCACAGAGATCTCAGAAATGACCCCTCATTTGCACCAAGAGTGTCCCATATTTATTTGACATTTCCTTAACAGCTCATGTCCCACCTCTTGGCTTTTTGGACATTTTACCTTCAAGAGCCAAACCAGCTTCTAAGAATGGCCCCGTGGAGGCTTCCCAAATTCCTTATAATCTTCTAGGCTAATTAGACATGCAAAACCTAGTTTGGCCTTCTGCCCTCTTTATCAGCTGGGATGAGTTGTCATACTTTCCAATGCTGTCTTGACTCCAGTGTCTGAGATGAAGACAGAGAACAGTGTAGGGACGGACATCCCTGCACTGATCCCATGCGCCTACCCACCTTTACTCTCTGGCAGACAGGGGGTAACTTCCCATGTGCTCATGGGCAAGAGAGTCCTACATCTAGCACCTGCTTCTTGACATTACATGAAATGTTAGATGCCATGGAGTTCTTGTCCTGTTTCGGCTGCCCTGGAAACTGAGAGCTTGGGGTCAGTCTTACAGTGTGGTCTGCTCCTGCCAAGAGGGTTGCATGTCTTTCCACTGGATACAACTCTGTCAAAGGGTTCATTACCATGACAAATACAAACAGACACAAAGCTGCAGCTCTGTGGGCTCAAAGCAAAAAGATAGTCTTATACCTATTCCCTAGACTCAAATAAAAAGTGAGCCCCTAGTCAGGGTACGAATGTGAATTAAGACTTGAGTTGCTTAAAGAATTATAATACCACCCACTTATGTTTGCAGCTGTAAACATACAAATAAAATGAGCCCCATAGGCCAAGAACAAAAATATACCTGCACTTTTATTCCATAATACTAAAAATATCCCTCTGCCATATCTAGCAAAAATATGTCACATTGGGAACCAAAAAAAAAAAAAAAGTAGGAGAAAAGCAGACCATTGTGGAGGAGAGTGTGGAGCTGGGCTGTGTCTGCATTCTGCCGCCTAAAGTCAGGCGTTCGGTTGTTCAGTCATTCAACAACAAACTTTAATCAAGATTAAATTTTAAAGTGAACAAACTTGTGTTTCAAGAGCAAATATCCCTCAAGGAACTGTGAAGGACACAGAGGCTTTGGTGTGTCTCAGACCTGAGTTTGCTGCTCAACTCAGCCCCTTACAGTCTGTGTGACCTCCAGTGCCTCACTTTCCGTCTCTGAGTCTCAGCTTCCTTCTCTGTGAAATGAGGATGCTTTTGAGCAGCTTAGGGGTGGTTGTAAGGATTAGCTGGTATAGTAAATGGCAGGCAGGAAGTTCGACCCGTGGAAATGTGGTTGGGGGGACCAGCACTCTCATAATTTATATGCATGATCACACATATGCATGGACACATAAATAGACAGATAGAAAGACTGTACCTGGAATAGGCTTGTCTTTTTCCTTCCTTCCTTCCTTTCTCTCCCCCCCACCTCCTTCCTTCTTTCCTTTCTTTTTTTAAATTTTCTGCCCCTCCATACCAGGCACTGATCTGGTGGGAGCTGATATTGTGGTGAACAGAGAATTATGATAGGTCGCTCTGATTTTCCACATTGTGGTCTTAAAATATCGTTGGTACTTAAAGAAACCAGGGTTTCCTGAAGAAGCATAGGGTGGAAAATGACTACTCAGAGCCTGGATCCAGTTGCCTCTTTGTGGGAAATACCAGGGCAGAGCTCAATATTTTCAACTCCACACGAGTATGCAATTAACAAAACCCAGGGAGGGAAACTCAGTAGGTCAAATGTCCAGGGCTTTTTGACAGTTAAATTGTAAGGAAAAGGAGCAATGTGTGGATTTAAAAAAGACTTTTAAGTGGAACAAACTAGTTTTTTTAACGGAAAGAAACTACAATGTGTAGAGGCACAGATTAGGGTGATCCAGCTGTAGAGAAGGGAAGCTTATAGAGGTGAGGAGAGCGGGGCCTCCCTGGAGCAAGAGTGCCGTGGAGACGCGTGAGCCACAGTCTGGGCCACTGGGTGAGTTCTTGCTCTGCTGGGGTGTGGCTAGAAGGATGCTCCCTCTGTAATACTTGTTCGCATTCTAAACTTGGTTCATGTGGCTTTGTGCATCTTGACTGACGTTATGGTAAGAAGTATCATAAAAGGAAGCACTACGTGTAGAGGGCCATTGTCTGTTGGAGACTTTGTTGGGGGCCGGGATGAGAGTGGAGCTCAGTCTAGACCCTGAAGGAGCTTAGTGCTTCATGGGAGACAGAGGTCATCAGAGTCTGGTGATCAGGGTGGGGAAAGAGGGGAATATAGCAGACTGGCAGGGAAGGGTGACCTCACCGGCCCAGGGGGCAGCAGAAGGCTTGGCGTGGACAAGGTGCTGGGGAAGAACACCTACCGCCCACCAGCCCAGCTGAGGACTCAGGACAGGACTGACTCCTTCGGGCTGGTTGGAACTGCAGGCCGGGAGCCTGTACAAGGCCTGGCCCCTTGCTGTGCACTTTCCATGGCATCCATGCCCCACCCCCACCCCGTACTTCAGGTAACTCCTTCTGCCACCACTGCCGTGTTCCTCAGGTGGAAGGTGGTAAAAACCACTTGCCCTCGGCCAGCTGCCCAGTAAATGTAACAGCAGAGAATTCAACCAAACCAACCCTCTTTTTCCAGGGAGGTAGTGGGTCCTGGACAGATATAGGTGGTTAGTCTGTGGGAGCAGAGAGCCCAGGTCAGGAGTTAGTTAAAGGGGTTGGCAACAGGAAAGCAGATATGATAAGTTTATAAATGAAAAGAAAATTAATTCATTCTTAACAAAGCCAAAGAGCGAAGTTGCTTTGTTTGAATGAGGATGCTGAGTTAGGCAGGGGTGTACATCTGGGCAGCTGGTGGCAAGTGTAAATTGGCACAGCTGGCCGGGGGGCCTCCTGAGGCCGGCAGCCCCTTTCCCAAGTGACAGATGAGGCTTTTGGTTCACACACTTATGGAAGAAGGAAGGCTGTACATGTGGTACACTTGGAGAAGATGGAAAGCTTCATGAGGACAGAGGAACGCATGTAGAAGGGAGAGCATGGGCTTTGAGCAGAAGACCTCACGTTCACATCTTACCATGACAACCCTCCAGCAGTGGGAATACAGGGATGTGACCCAACCCCTCCAAGCCCCCTCCATCCTCATCTGTAAGGTGGGCTAAGGAGCAGTAGACAAATGCAGAACACACCTAATTCATGCAAGGTGATAATAAATTACACTGTTTAAACTTTGTCCTGACTTTTGCCTTTTTGGCCACATTAGAGATCAGTCTTGGCTTAACCAGTGTGAATCTCCTCTGGAGGATTCTAGAATTCAGGACTTTTTAGAAATAGGAGGCCATCCCCTCTGGTATACTTGACTCTGAATGGTAACCTGGTTTAATGGTTAAACGCATAGATTTTGGGGGCACCTGGGTGGCTCAGTGGGTTAAAGCTTCTGCCTTTGGCACAGGTCATGATCCCAGGGTCCTGGGATCGAGCCCCGCATCGGGCTTTCTGCTCAGCAGGGAGCCTGCTTCCTCCTCTCTCTGACTGCCTCTCTGCTACTTGTAATCTCTGTCTGTCAAAAAAATAAATAAAATCTTTGAAAAACAAAACTAACAAACAAAAAAAAACACATAGATTTTGGAACCTGACCTGACTTCCCAGTTTGGAATCCCGGATCCACCACTACTGGCTGTGTGGCCTTGGGAAAGTTAACTAAGCTTGCTGTGCCTCAGTTTCCCCATCTGTAGCTTGGGGGCAGAATAATTCAGCCCTTTGGGCTGGGAGGATTAAACACAGTAACACAGCACATCTGTCTGGGGTAGCTCTGCCTTCAGGCTATCTGCGTTAAGGAGTCAGTGAGAAGCCTTCCCCAAGCCTTCCCCAGCTAGCTGAGTTGCCCCAGGCGTCTAACTGTAGCCTTCCCTGGACATTACATACTGCTCTGGGGCTTCTCTGCTAGAGAGCATTTGAGATCTTTGCTCCCATTACAGAAGTTCCTTCTTGGCGTATGCCCTGACTCAGCGCAGTCTAAAGGCATGGAAGATTTAAGTCTTTCTTCAAGACTTAGTTTCCTTCTGCGGCTCAGCCCAGCACACCAGCGGGAGCAGGGACACACTGCAGCCTTGCTCTACAGAACATCCGGGCTCCACACCAGCCACACTGTCTCTGGGCACAGCCCACCTCCACAGAGATGGAGGAAGGACCCATTCCCACAGGAGCCTGGGCTGAATGGCCCCTCGGTGCCTGCATGTTAGATACCCATCCCTAGAAGCAGCAGCTAGTGGGCAACACTAAGGAAACCCTTGCCACCTGAACTGGGAGGTTTCCCCTTATTTCTGTTCCAGAACTTTGAGGCTGAGCCACAGAGGAGTCTCTCATCCCCACTGCCCTGTACCCATGACCAGGCATAAGGTGGCCCACTCCTTATGACTGTGTTCTAACAGGCTATTGCCTTTGACAACAGGATCCTGTGACTTCCCACCTCTAGGTCATGGACAATCTGTTCACTAGGCAGTGTCATGGGCTGAACACTGGCACCACCCTCGGCTCAGTTTCCATGGGGCCAACCCCACACCTCGCAGATGTCCCATGGCCCAGCCTGCCTGGCTGCGGTGTCTAGGGGGCTCCCGGGTGGGCGAATAAAGAAGCCAGGGGCCCTTCCTCATTACACTCTGTTTCTGTGTGTCATCAATCAGTGGCTTGTCTAGGGAGAGAGGAGCAGAACATTTAAAGCCTGTTCGTTTAATAAGATTTTAGCAGTCTTAACCCCCAGCAGGTCATTTGTCCCTAACACACTTCAGGCTTTTTATCTGAGGAGTAAAGCACAATGGGCCACTTAAAATCTTGAAAAATATACTTTCTATCACAAGCAGAGTCAAGTGTTAATCTGTCTTTCTGTGTCTCTGTTTCTCGCCGGTTTGCCACCCCTACTGCCTCTTGTCCCCTCAGTCCCCTTGCCTCACTGATCCTTCCAAAGACATCATGAAGGCCACAGGCCCACTGCCTGGTGCAGACACGTTGTCTGGATGCCACTGTCCCCCTTGCACTGGGGCTGCCGGTCCAGCTCACACAGCACCAGCATCCCAGAGAGCCAGCCCTGGCCACCAGATAATGAGCACTTAACATGCTTCTACCAGAATGAGAAGAGAAGCAAAGAAAGCAAAGAAAAAGGCAATTGGCAGGTGGGACAGGAGTGGAGAAGGGCTAGAAGCTTGCGTACTGCTAGGGGGTGGAACATGGACGGTACCCCCGCCTAGGAAGCCCTGGGCAGCATCTCCTGCAGTGGGCCCGGAAGAGGTCCTGCCTGTTGTCTACCCAGCAGAAGCACCTGCACAATATTTGGGAACTGAGTGGGGCTCAGAAAATGCTGGTTAACTGAACTAAAACTAATGTGGAATGCTTTGTTCACAGGCACCTTGTCCTCTGTCCTTGAGGAGCCCCAGAGCAGTTGTCTTGATTGAACTCACTTATCCTGAGTGTGGACTGTATTTGGGATTTGTGCTCAGCACCTGGAAGGAATATGGGGGAAACACCAGAGATACCTCTTACCCCCTCAGGAAAAGCCAGTCACTTCCCTCAGCAACTGGGAGACCTTGGTTAGGAAATTTGGTTGGATGGATATCAATATGGACAATTGGCTTACCTTCTGGAAATGTCTATGGATGTGGTTATGTGATCTCCCCCCATGAGAGCAGAAAGCTGATCTGTCTGTCTTCCTGCTGTGTCCCTCTCAGCAGCAGAGAGCAGCACCTGCTTTCATGTCGGGGGCCCAGCAAGTAGATGCTGGATGCAAGGATGGATGGATGAAGTTGAACAGAGGTGGGGAAGAGTTCAGGGGTCTCTAGGTAAACTCATTACCCCCATTTCACAGACAGGAGTTTTGAGGCTCAGAACACTGACGATGCTTGTCCTAAGCCATATAGCTTCTGAATGGGTCCTTCCAAAACCCTGTGCCCTTCCCAGACAGCTCACTGCCTCCTGGAGAGACCCAGGGGCTTGTGTCTACATCTGTGACCCCTTACTCACAGCTGTGAATCACACTGTCCATCATGCCAGCCGGAGGAGGGAGGCATGTCCCTGAGCTCACTCTCGACCAGGGGTTCCCTGCCTCTTGGCAGCCCCAACTGGAAGCTTGGGGCTCCTATCATGTAAGGAACAATGCACAAAGAATTTGACAGACCAAACTTGCATCTGCCAAGGACATTTACCAGCAGTTTGAATTGCTACAATCAAGCATGGATTTTTGTTTTAACTTAAGACTAAGATTAATATTTCAGGAGAACATGGTTCTAATTTACAGCTGAGACCTTTGGTTTAATCAGCAAAAGGAAAGGAAAAAAAAAAGGTCTGTGAACATCGTTGGCTCCCTCATGTTTTCAGATCGCACTCCTAGCTGGGTTTACCTCTTTGGCCTTTAATTATTCCATTCTCTCACATGGCTTTATCTCTGACACTTCAGGATGAAAATGTGATTTGCCATTCAGAGGTTTCAGCAAAAATCACACTCCAGTCAGCAAATTGTGAGTCTGATAAAGGAACAGAGGGTTGGGCCGAGGCTTTGAAAGGATGTCTTTAAAGTGTTTTTAATTAAATCTGTGTTATTATTTAGGATGGTGGAGAATCATTTACATGCATTACAGGGTTTGTTTGGAAGCTCAGCCGTGCTGTTCTCGTAACTAGAGCATTAGTCATGGAACCCGAGGGCAATGTGGCAAGTTGACTTCTGCAGTCCCATGTTCTATGAGCAGCACCTACCGTGCACAGCTGCCTTGTACTAGGCACTGAGCTAGGTTTGGCAGGGGTCCCACAGAAGCACTTGGCAAAGTTCTTTCCCTAGATGAATGGATGGATGGATGACATTGCCTGGATGACATTACCATGCTATAAGACAGCAGACAGGGGGAGAAGAGGGTCAAAGGAATGAACACTGTTGAGCCTCGGGGCTAGAATCTGCTCTAGGGGCTTTGCCTGCATTCACTCTTCTAATCATAGAGCAGTCTGCAAAGTGGAATCATTACCCCATTTCACAGACAGGATGCTTAAGGCTCAGAGTACTGAGCAGGTTTGTCGGAAACCACACGGCCCCTGCATGGGTCTCTCCAAAACCCTCTCCATGACGGTACATGGCCCCCTGGAGAGGCCCAGGGGCTCGTGCCCACATCTGTGAAGGCTGGCCGCCCCGCAGCGGTGAATCACAACAGCCATCACAGCAGTCAGAGAAGGAGCTTCGGCCATAGACTCACTCTCCACCAGGGACTCTCTGCCTGCTGTCAGCAAACCTTCCCAGACCCGACTACGGGACCCACTATAAAAACAGCCCCTTTGTGTGCTCTTCCTTCAGAACATCCGTCACAACCTAAAATCTATAGTAGTTTCTATGATCATCCATTTATTATTTCTCTTCCCACAAACTGGTAGCCTTATTTGTGAGGGCAGGAACCTCACTGCCGTGGGTACCCGGACTTTCCAGCCATAGCATGGTCACTGGCACAAGGTATTTGTAGAAGGAAATAAGAAGTGGGAGACAGGTGGGGAACGAAGGAGGAAGGAAGAAGGGACCGAGGGAAGGAAAGAAGGGGGCAAGAAACGAGAAATTGGAGCCTCTTTTTTTTAGGAAATCCTGTGATTACGCTAGACCTTCCCAATATTCTTTTGCCTGCACTTCCTTTCTGTGTTTTGTGCTGGCATTTGTAGCCAGTAAAAGCAGACAAGCAAAAGAGCCTAGACTTGGGTAATTCTCCACAGTGACTGAAAGATCAAAAGATGAGCAGATCTCAGGCTCGGGGATGCCCAAAGCATGAAAGCCTGTGTTAGATTGAGGGGTCTTTGAATACATTGCCCTGCCAGCGACTTTGCACACATAGTCTCTGTACGCTTGTTGGGTTTCAAATGCTCTAATCATTAATAAAATCATAGATTCACATAAATAGTAGCCTTAAGTCATTGTATTATTCTCTCAGACCATGAATACTAAAACAACTCTTGTAAAGCCTGAAATGTTTAAAATCAAAAGGAGACCCTCAGTGGTTTAAAAAAAAAAAAAAAAAAGGCTACGCCTCAAAATACTTGACACTTAGCTATGAATTCAAGCAGACCTCCAGAGAACCACGTTGTATGTGGACTTCCTTCCAGAGCCCATCTCAGAACAGGGTGATCAATAGTAATTTCTACTGGACACTCACTGTGTACCGAGTGTCATATTGAGCACTCTTCATGCATTATTTTATTTATCCGTATCATGACCCATTTGACAGATGAAGAAAGAGAGGCTTAGGGAGTTTGATTTACTGCGGTCACACAGGTAGCTGGTGGCAGAACTGGGAGTCGCATGGAAAGCCGTGCGTTACCCACGCACTATACAATCTTCCTAGCTCCAGGCTTTCTCTGGAGGACATCTGAGTGGTACCCTTTCGGGCCATGTTGAAGGGTGTTAGAGGAGTCAGCCTCCAAAACTCACCATTTGAGTTATAAATGAGGACATTTTTAAGGTTGTGGTTGAGGACAGTGATCTCTGAATCACACAGTGCTTCCATGTGAGAACCCACAAGAGAGATCTCTGTCTGGACTCCACAGGAGAAAAAGCTCTGCTTCTCTGTAACAAAAAGAATCTTTTCATTTTGCGGGAGTGGTAAGACAGCATGACTCCTCAAGTTTTTCTTCACATTGGCTGCTACCCAGCTTGGAACCAGCTGCTGCCCCACCAATGAAGCGTAGACCTCCGCTGCGTGTATTTAGGGGACAAGCCACACACCTGCCCGCCTAGACTTTATCTTCACTTTCTGCCTTAGCTTGAGTCCCTGGAGAGCAAAGCCTGAGGCAAAAGCATAGGAGCCTTTCCTTTCTAATAAGGAGCACAAGCCCAGAGAATGAGAGCGTGGGAAAGGGGAGCAGGGGAAGGACAGAGGGACATCCATAGAAAAGGGATGGTATCAAGCAACAACTGCTTGTGATCAAGTTCAGCTGATTATTCTTCCTAAGAAGTATTAGCTAGTAATAATGAACCACTGTGTCTTTTTTTTTTTTAAATAAGATTTTATTTATTTATTTGAGAGAGAGAGACCCAGAGAGAAAGAGAGACAATGAGCAAGAGAAGGAGCAGAGGCAAAGGGAGAAGCAGACACCCCCAACTGAGCAGAAAGCCCGACTCGGGACTCGATCCTGGAACTCCGGGATCATGACCTAAGCTGAAGGCAGATGCCCAACTGACTGAGCCGCTCATGTGCCTCGCTGTGTCTTATGTGAGGTGAGCAAGGGAGAAGAATTTGTCCACTGGCACCTCTCTCCCACGGACCAGAGTCTGCCCCAGGAGTGTTCATCCCCGTTGTGTGTAGATGCTGTTTGTCCCACTGTGCCTTACGCATCAGAGACACCCCCACAACAGGTGAGGGGCTGTTGCGTTGTGCCTTTGGGAAGTCCTTCAAAGAGCAGCAGCTAGGGGGACCGTGCAGAGTTACTTACCACGATGGCAGGTGTGGCCAACACAGGGCCAGACCCCTGTGTTGAGATGGTACTCAGAACTGAGGTGGCCCAGAGAGGTGTCTCACAGACCCTCCTACCCATGTTTTCCCTTTCATGGCTTCTTCTATTTCTTGACTTTTAAAAGAATTGTCAACTGACTTCATCCTCACAAGCCATGTCCAATATGGTTTGGATGGGCCCAGTATATGTGAAATTCAACTATTATCTGCTGTGTGTTAATCCAGTCTCTAGATAAGAGACATATCCTCAAGGTACCTACTGTCTTTTATTCCCTGAAGAACTCCTAAGAGCGGCTCAAGTGGGTGCTTGAGGAGGAATTGACGCAACCACTGGCTGTTGTCACCACCTCTCTTCATACTACAAGGTGGCTTTGAACTCACATCTCATACCATGTCCAAGGCTTCTGGTTGCTGAAGTATTTCTTCCAAGCCTGGGTTTCATCTGTCATTGGGAACCTCAAGAATCTGCAAGGACAGCATGTCCTTGGAATCCCCAACGCTGAGCACTGTGTCTGGCGTTGTGGGAAGTCCATTGATGTTTCTCCACGAACCAAACAACTAACAATTTATTATAATATGATAATCTAATCATATTATATTAATAACTATTTATTGAGAATTTACTATATGCCCAGCCCTGCACTAGCTGATATAACTTGTTCGATCTTCACATAACTCAGTTATAGAATGTGATGAGGAAACCAGATTTTCTAGGTTGATGGGTTTTGCCAGGAAACAAAATTCAAATAGCTGACTCTGAAAATGTCAACCAATACTGAGCCCTTAGAGAGTCTGCCCCCTCCAGATGCTCCTCTGTCTTGCTCTCAAGCTTTCCCTTTTCGCTGCATGACTCACAATGGCCCAACTACCAACTGCGACAAAAACAATCTGCATTGCTGGAAGCCAGCAGCAAGGTGGCCTTTAATTACCTAAAGTCTCCAAGGTCCCTAAAGTGTAATTAGTTTGATTGGACCTTGTAATTAAATGGTCAGCCAACCACGTGGGAGGACACCTTCGGCTTGGACATTCTTTTCTTTCCTTTTCTGGGATCAAGGCCTAAGAATTGCAACCCAGGAAATAATTCCCCGCCCCTCCCCGGGTGCTGAGTCCCTCCTTGGCCCGGGGTTGAGTGGGGCAGCATTTAGAGGTAGAGATGTTGGTCTTTGTGCAGGCAGCTCTGCTCACTGGCAGAATTGCCCTCAGTGTAGCTGGTGTTATAACCCTCCAACTCCAAGTATTTGTCACTGAGCATCTCTGATGGTGTCCCCAGGTGCCTGGCATCCTGCCTCTTGCTGTGTATGGGGTACCGATACCTAAGACCCCTGTGAAAACACAGAGGTTCCCACTGGGGGAGAGCAAGGTGTGCAAACCAGGGCATTCCTGGGAGTCAGGGAGGCTCAGGTGAAAGGCCCCCAAGGAGGGGTTCAGGAATTCAGAGTCAGCTTGTGATCCCTGGGGATTCTGGACATAAATATCCCCTCAATTCAACAGACAGTTTTCCTCATTGAATATCAGAGGCTGGTCCTCAAACCAACCTTGCTGGTAACTGTTTAAAGACCCAGAACATACCTGGGGATTGAAAAAATAAACCAAGCAATTTACGCACATATGCATGACCACAGAAGAAAGGTGTGTTTGAAAATGAGGACTATGTTCAGAATATGTGTGAGGGAAAGGGAAACTTTCTAACAGATGTGGACAGCCCCACTGTGGAACCAACGTAAACCTTTCAAGCAGGGTGCTCAGTCATAAATCTAGAACGTGCATTGTGTTACACCAAGGTAAATATTCCTGAATCGGAGTGTAGTGTCTTACCTCCTTTGCCCACGTTTGATTAGCGTTATTAATACAGGCTGGTGGAGGGTCTTTGGCTTTGCTCAGGGCAGAAGTCAAACATGAGCCTGCAGGAAGTGAGATCAGAGTTTACTGAGGGTTTAGAGGGAGTGCAGGTGCAGACAGGGTGTCTGAAGACTCAGAAAAGGAAAAACAAAGAGTCTCGTCTTTGCTCAGGGTCTGGGGTTTCCACTGAGGATTATGGTCTGCTATATGTGTGCTCTCAGGCATCTAGGGACCAATCAACCCAAGGACCAGCATCCAGGTGTCCTCCGTAAGTCCCTTGTTCCTTGGTGTGGGGGGGGCCTTGGCGTCAAGATGTCTAGCGTCAGTGGTCTGAAGTGTGCATAGGATGGCTTTTTCTGGTCAGTCTTGCCTGGCCCTTCCTTAAATGTTTTCTGTTGTGTTGGAATACTCTGAAGAAATCATGAATGCCTCATCCTTTACGAGGAGGACACATGCCGTTTGCATTATGAGGCATGTGTAAAGGGCAGGTGTGGGTCCTAGCAAGAACAGAAGCAAGGAAAGGAGCAGAAAGCAGATTTTCATGGAGTCCTTCCGTTTCCCTGTCTCCTTGTGTCGCTGCTGCTGGTTTGGTTTACATGTTTGTTTAGTGACTCGGAGGAAATGCCGAGGAAGCAATGCCACCTAGAATTCAGGAGACCAGGGCTCTGGCCTCCTACCACAGAAGCTGCCTCTGGTGAAGGCATGCTCCTTCTGCAGGCCTCACTTCTCTCACTGTAGAGCACATACAACACTCAGCTGTCTGTCCTCCCAGGGACTCTGCGGAGTACTTTGAACATAATAAAGTATTATTTCATTAGTAGAATATGATCAGTGCTGTTGCCATTAATGATGGTTATTAAGTATCTATTATTAATACATATTAATCCTAAATCTGGTGAGGAATGAGGTGGGTATAAATAAATAAATAAGATCTGAGTGGGTAGATTTCAAGGCAGTGATGGTGATTGAGTACCGGTCTCCCTCCTCTCACTTCTAGGTGAGTGCTGGGGCGACGGGGAGGACCCCGACCCTGCTTGACTGGAGGGAGTCTGCCCTTCACTCACCTTGTCAGGGGCACAAGCACCCCCTCCCCAAATCCATGTGTCCCCTCCCTGACCTTGCTTTTGTTCTCTCTCTCATCCCCTCATACAAGTTAGCCTGCCTGAATTCCCACTCCTTCCTCCTCAGGCTGACACTGAAGGTGCAGTCCAGACAGGGATGTCTGTGAGAATAGTCCCGATAGCCCCTATGGCCACCACACAAGGACAAATGCCTGGTGGCCGTCCTCCATCAAACCAGCAGGAGCAGCCCTCCCTGTCGAGTCTGAGGGCCAGGGGCAGGGAGGAGGGCCACTCTGGCAGCTGACAGCTTAGGGATGAAATGGAATGCTCCAGAGGCCTCGTCTTCCTCTCCCAAGGTCTCCCAGCCTATCGTCACTCAGCCTGCAGGAACACTTCCCAGATGCGCTATTCAAGCTCTCATCTGATAAATGATTATTTTTTCTTTCTTGAGTGATTACACCATACAATGATTTAGAGCTTCTCCTACTTCAATGCACACACAGATCACCCAGAGATCTCATTAGACTGTGGATTCCAATTCAGAAGGTCAGAGCAGGGTCTGAGACCCTAGTGTCTAACCACCTCCTGCTCCCACCCACTGCTGTTTACGGATGGCTCGCTCAGATCAGCAAGGTTTTTCAGCAAGGCGCTAGACACGAACTTGCTGTGTGACCTTGGGTGAGTCACTTAACCTCTCTGAGCCTCTGTCTGTCTGTAACTTGGAGAAAATAATAGTTGTAGCTCCAAGAGTCATTGGGAGAATACAAATTTCCCAGTGTGCAAATTTCCCAGTCCAGGGAGTGGCACTAAGGGGAATTTGGGGTACCACACGATAGTGGTGATCTCAGGAGGCTAAAATGGGAGACTTCTCCTAAGAGGGCCTTTCCCTGGGGAGGCATTTCAAAGAATTTGAAGAGAACATCTTTCAGGCTTAAGAAGCTCGTGGGAAGTAGGAAGTAGGAAGTAGGAAGCTCAGGCCAAGGTAGCCTCGCATGTCAAAATGGAAAAACCTGTAACAAACACATGCACCTTGGACAAGCTGGGTAGGGGCAGAGGCCTGTGTTCGCACGAGGGGTGGACGGAAGACAGGGGCTGAGCTCGCCATGGTGCATCACACGGTTCCGCGCGGGGGATCTCTGGGCCTTCCAGGAATGGAGCCTTCCTAAGCAGCAGTTAGACCACGGGGAACTCTGGCTTTGGGGGGATTCATTAGGTATCCAGTTTGCCGTGTGAGGCCAGCCCAGCCCTTCTTAGTATCTAAGTAGATGGTGACTTTTGGTTATTTGTCAGGAAGTGGTCATAGATGATGGATAATGAGAAACAGTCTTTGAAATACCGAGGGGAGTAAGAGGTCGGTGCCCTCTGTGCCTGATTTGAGGGGAGGGGCAGTGTGGGAGTGACTGACAAAGGAGGAAGCAGCAGCAGAAGCAGGGGAGAGGGCAGAGCAGAGGCGCAGTGCAGGAATGGCATGTAAGGCAAATGGTGGGGAAATCCTGTGTTTGGAGAAGCAAGGAGTGTGGGCTAAGACCCGTGCATCTTTTTCTCTTATTACTGCACGTGTTACTGTGCACTTAGTAGCTTCAGACAACACAGAGTTCTTACCTTCCAGTCTGTGGAGATCAGAAGTCTGAAATGGGCCTCGTGGAGCTAAGTGTAGGAGGGCTGTGTTCCTTCGGAAGGCTCTAGGGAGAACGGGTTCCCTTGCCCTTCCCCCCTGAAGAGGCTGCCCATCGTCCTGGGCTCCATCTTGAAAGTCAGCACTCCCACCACCCAGCCTCTGCCTCCTCTGCCTCCACCCTCTCTGACATCCACTGCGTCTCTCCTTCGCTTGTAAACCCACTTGTGGTGACACGGGCCCACCTGGATAACCCTGGAAAACTCCCCAACCCCAAATCCTTCACTTCATCACTTCTGCAAAGTCCCTTGCCACACTGGGTAATGAGGTCACGGGCTTTGGGAATTAGGACATAGACATCCTTGAGGATGATTCTTCTGCCAACATGGTGGGAATGACTTCAGGGAGGCTGTCTCCCAGGATTTTGTGGAAAATTCAACGTATTAAGGAAGTTCCTAAAAAAAAAAAAGATGTTTATATAAGAGTTCGGGAGAGAGGGGGAAAGAATTGTTGGAGGCTCAGCTCCACTAGCAAGTTTGTAGGGAGAGCTCCCCATCAGACAGGGACTGGGGACCCATGGTTTTCATGGCATCATGATAGGTCTCCTTCATCCAGGCCCCAAGATGAGCCATAGGAGAGGCAGGGTAGCCATGAGGACCTAGAGGGCATGCTGTTCTTGGCCTTTCTGCATCAATCCAGACACTCCCTTAGAACCTCAGCAAGGAAGACCCCCCCCCCCGCCCCCGTGAGCTCTTCCTTTTCTCTCTCCCTATTTCATGCTTCATTCTTCTGCTATCAGGGCTGCAGGGTTTTCCCACAGAGAGCAATGCTCTGGGACACCTGCTGGGTCCAACAGTCCAATTCAACATTGGCACTGAGCTGGAGTTCATGCAGACCCTCCAGCTTAGGACCCCCGACCCATGAGGCCACCCTAAGCAAGAAGTAGGTCCCAGGTCACCCACCACTTCTGTCCAACCTGGCTACAAATCAGAGGTTTCAAAGACCCTGCCCTCCTTGGATCTGCTCATTTATTAGCACAGCCTGCAGAACTCAGGCGAACACTAACTTACATTTATCATTTTGTTATATAACAGAGGATATGAGAAAGGATGCAGAGGATCAGCTTGATGAAGAAGAGCATAAGGTGAGGTCTAGGTGGACCCCCTTTTTCTGTCCCTGTAGAGTTGTCCCTCCCATACTTGGGTGCGTTCACCAATCCAGAGACTCCCTGAAGTCTGTATGTTGGGATAGTTATGCAGCTTTCATCACACGAGCATGATGAGTTATTAACCCTATCTCCAGCCCCTCTACCTTGTCCAGAGGATGGCAATTGGGGCTGAAAGTTCCAGGCTTCCCATCATGGCTTGACCTTTCTGATGACTGACCCCCATCTAGGATCCTACCCAGAGTCACTTCATTAGGACAAAAGATGCTCCCATCACCCAGGAATTTCCTGAAGACTTAGGAACTTGCAGTCAGATGCTTCTATCACTGAGGAAATTGAGAAGGTCTTAGGAATGCTGTGTCAGGAACTGGTGCCAAGACTAAATGTTAGAACGGAAGACTCTCTCAACAACCCAGTTTACAAGAGTTGTAGGTCAGGAATCAAGGGTAAAGACATATATATAGATATAGATTTCTTATTATCTCACTCAGACATTAGAATAAATGCTCTGGAAATGGTCTCAAGTCTGAGCCTGATTCTGCCGGATTACTACAGAAGGAGCCTTGGAGGCCCAGCCTGGGGCTGGCCAAGGCTCCAGGTTTCCTGAGTGGGATCTCTGCTTCTTCTGTATGGAGCAGGGTGCCTGGTGCATGGCAGGCTCCATGCGTATTGATTGAATGGATGGATGAATTAACATGGTTTATAGTACATTTAATGTGAGGCTTTTATTCTTATTATTATTTAACAAGGGATTCTCCTTTTAAAAATAACACTTCCCAAATATATAGAACATCTCGCAGTTTACTATTATTATCATGTCGAAGAATTTTCTTCCTCATCCCAAAAAATGGTGGTGACTCTAGGCATCTCCTTTGCAGCTTCTGGATAATGGGATTGAATGCTGGAATGCCACATACACCCATTGAACACTTTTAATATCCCTAGCCCTGCACTGTGAGAACATGGCAGGACCAGGTGAAGGCTGTGATGGATTGAATCATGTCCCTCCAAAAAAGACATTTAAGCTTTAACTTACAATAACTCAGAATATGACCTTATTAGCAAATCAGGTTGTTGCAGATTAAATGAGTTAAGGGGAGGTCACACTGGAGTAGGGTGGGCCCCTACTCCAATGCGCCTGGTGTCCAGATACGAAGATGGCCATGAGAAAACACAGACACGCAGGGAAAGGGCCACATGAAGGTGGGATTGAAGGGCTGCATCCACAAGCCGAGGAACACCTGGGGCTACCAGAAGCTAGGAGAGAGGCCTGGAACAGATTTCCCCTCAGAACCCGCCGAAGGGCCTACCTTCCAACACGTGATTTCAGGCTTCCAGTCTGCAGAACCATGAGGGCCACACGTTCCCATTGTCTTTAGTCACCCGGCACCGCAGCCCCAGCAAACTAATACAAAGACCAACGCAAGCAGGGTCATGGATGTAGGCCTTCCCAGCCTCCTTCAAAGACCCTGTAAAACCTGGTCCCTGCACAGGGTACTCAGATGGGAGCCAGGATGAGTGAGCCACACTTGTCTCAGGGATGGAGGCCCATTTACATTCTCGGACGTCCACAGTCAGACTGAAGCTTCGAACCAGCACATCCTCGGCACCCAGTCAGCATTTGGAAATCCACGCTGAGTCATTAATCCTCACGGGGAGCTGGTCAGACCACCCCACCTTCCCTCCAAAGCAAGGGAATGTTGGTGCTGGCTGGGTTTTTGTGTTTCTTTGAATGGCTTTTTGTTTTTTGGGGAGGGGGCTTCTGGATTTCAAACTGTTCCCAAATCTTTGTATGAGACCAAAACTCAGGTGTGAAAACCCCACTTGGCAAATATTCATATACACGGGTCTGAAGAACCCAGAGGCCGTAATGCATGTCATACTGTAACTGTTCCCTCAAGAGTTCTCCAAGCTCCCCCAGACTCCATGGGCTGACCTGTACTTCCCAGATGTGCCCAATGTCTTGGCTGTGGAATTCCAAGCAGAGGCACCTAATCGCCTGAGGCCCCTGTGTGATGCAGATAGGCCTGTCCCCACAACAGGACCAGGGGACCCACATGTGGGGGGGAATGGCTCTCTTCTGGGGCCATGACCATGGCCTTTCATTACACTCAGGCACTGCGAATTCCTCCAAAATAGGATCAGCACAAGAGGCCCTGGTGGTGGAGGGGGATGTGTCAGCAGCTCCGTGTGAGATGCACAGACCCCTCAGCTGCCCCCTGGGAACAGCTAACAGACAGGCCTGGCAGGCGCAGGGTTGGAGGTGAGGCAGGTCCTGCGGGCAGGAGGCTGTGGCTGGTTTTTGGAGCCGGGACCTGAAGGGGGTCCGGGGAGCTCTGAGATGGTGGTTGTGCTCGCCGGCTGCTGCTTGCCCTGTCTTCCCATATGGAAACACTTTAACCAATGCCATTCAGGAGCAACACAATTTTCCAAGGGGGCAGAATTTATTATTTGAATTATTCAGGGGACGTTTATCCACCCACACTGAGATACGAGATATGTCAACTAAATGATAATTATGTTTCTCTAAAGATATCCACTGAGAGAATCCTCTTTTTTTTTTTTTATTTAAACTTGCAAGGAGGAGTCAGACTGTGTATTTATGAACAGCCAGCCTCAATATTCTGAGTGGCAGAATGAAAAATTAATTTTCTGCAAATACATTACCGAATAGTTAACTGCCTCTCAGTAACCTGTTTGTTTAATATACTGGGGTCCTCCTCAAAGAGCAGATGATGTGTTCTCCTCTTCACCAAGAGATAACTTTCTCTTGGTGCTCAGGCCTGAGAACAAGAAACAGGAGTTCTGGGCTCCAGCCCCACCACTGGCAAACTGTGTGTCTCCAGTGAGCCCCTGAAACTCTCTGAGCCCCACAGGCTGGCTCAAGGCCCCAGCAGACAACCCCCCACCTACCCTTCTGCAACTTCCCACTAATGTCGGCCTTCCTGAGGGGGAAAAGAGTGGTGTGTGACTGCTCACAGCTGTTTATTTGTCTAAGAAGGACTAAGAAAAGAAATTAAGCACAGAAAGAAACATTTTGTACCGAAATATTCCCTCCTTTCATTCCTCTGCCAATCCTTGCTCCTCCCACCAACATCCTAGGAAATTGAGAGAGCTGTACTGGAAGAAGTCACACTCCTTCTGCCCATTCCTCCTTCCCCTCATCTATGGTGGAAGGCCAAAGGCTCCTAGGGTAGGACCTGTCCTCCTTGACCCAATGAGAATCCTCACCACCCCATGTCTCTTTCTTCACACGGCCCTCCTCACTTCACACTGCCGTCTGGGGCTCCAGGTCCTGTAAGTGTTCCTCTCACCCTCACTTCGGAAAGGTCATTTGGCACTTGGTCCTCAGGATTTGATCCCCACCATGGCAGGAGGGCTGTGTGCCCAGTAACAGAGGAAGAGGCCAAGGGAGAGCAGGTAGAGCTTGGCAGAGCACGACTGCTGTCCTACCTTGCTTTTATGTGTGCAATCTGCTTTTATGGAGAACCTGGAGTACAGACAAGGCCCTGGCCTCAGGGATCTCAGAGTCAGGGGCTGGCCTGACTGGCAGGATAGCCATGAGCCCTGTGTGTTTGTTGAGAGGTCGGAATCTGGCCAGTTGCAACCAAGGTGTTCTGTCATACACACATGCAATTTATTGCAAAGACTTAACAAGAAATAGAGATAAAATATATAAACATAAACATGAATAAAATATCTTAATTTTTGAGATGGATTGCATGTTGAATGATACATGGATATATTCAGTTAGAGTATATTCTTTTTTTTTTTTAAATTTTTTATTTCTTTTCAGCGTAACAGTATTCATTGTTTTTGCACCACACCCAGTGCTCCATGCAATCCGTGCCCTTTCTAATACCCACCACCTGGTTCCCCCAACCTCACACCCCCAGCCCCTTCAAAACCCTCAGATTGTTTTCAGAGTCCATAGTCTTTCATGATTCACTTCCCCCTCCAATTTCCCTCAACTCCCTTCTCCTCTCCATCTCCCCTTGTCCTCAATGCTATTTGTTATGCTCCACAAATAAGTGAAACCATATGATAATTGACTCTCTCTGCTTGACTTATTTCACTCAGCATAATCTCTTCCAGTCCCGTCCATGTTGCTACAAAAGTTGGGTATTCATCCCTTCTGATGGAGGCATAATACTCCATAGTGTAGATGGACCACATCTTCCTTATCCATTCGTCCGTTGAAGGGTATCTTGGTTCTTTCTACAGTTTGGCGACCGTGGCCATTGCTGCTATAAACATTGGGGTACAGATGGCCCTTCTTTTCACTACATCTGTATTTTTGGGGTAAATACCCAGTAATGCAATTGCAGGGTCATAGGGAAGCTCTATTTTTAATTTCTTGAGGAATCTCCACACTGTTCTCCAAAGGGGCTGCACCAACTTGCATTCCCACCAACAGTGTAAGAGGGTTCCCCTTTCTCCACATTGTCTCCAACACATGTTGTTTCCTGTCTAATTTTGGCCATTCTAACTGGTGTAAGTTGGTATCTCAATGTGGTTTTAATTTGAATCTCCCTGATGGCTAGTGATGATGAACATTTTTTCATGTGTCTGATAGCCATTTGTATGTCTTCATTGGAGAAGTGTCTGTTCATATCTTCTGCCCATTTTTTTATATGATTGTCTGTTTAGTGTGTGTTGAGTTTGAGGAGTTCTTTATAGATCCTGGATATCAACCTTTTGTCTGTACTGTCATTTGCAAATATCTTCTTCCATTCCGTGGGTTGCCTCTTTGTTTTGTTGACTGTTTCCTTTGCTGTGCAGAAATTTTTGATCTTGATGAAGTCCCAAAAGTTCATTTTCGCTTTTGTTTCCTTTGCCTTTGGAGACATATCTTGAAAGAAGTTGCTGTACTCTTAAAGATAATTTCACCTTTCTTTTTAGTTTTTTAATATGACTACTAACAAATGTGAAATTACAGATGTGCGTCGAGTGTTGTGTGGGATTTGGGACAACCCAGTGAGTTAGTTACTGTTGTTATTTCAATCTTTTAGATGAAGGAACTGAGGCAGAGAGAGGGAATGTGAGTTGCCTGAGATCACATAGTCAGGAAGTAGTCAGATCAGACTATGAACTCTGGACGCCTTGTGCTAGAGCCCCAACACTGAACTGCAGTAGGGCCCCTCTCTAGGGTCAGGCTGAGCAGGGAGTACTTTGTGGAAAGTGGGTACCACCCCCACAGGTTTGGAGGAGGGCAGAGCCCAGTCTGAGGAGACAGGAAAATGAATCTGGAGGCAGGGGGTTTGGGGTTGACTTAATAAGGGGTGCTGGGGGAAGCAGGGCTGAAGGCAGGGGCAGAGACTGACCCTTCCCTAACACCTGCTCTGCCAAGTCCCCTGCCCTCCAGATCACAAGCTCTCCCTTCCCGCACTGTGCTCGAGCCTCAGGGCTATCGTCTGGGCTGTTCCCTCCCCCTTGACCATTCTTATCCCCATAGGCCCATTCTTCTGCCTCCTTTCCTTCACCTTCACTTCCTCATCTCCATAACCAATTCAGATCTCTCAACAACGAGATCATATGGCACCTGGCACCACCCCCTGCATGGTATATCTTTCAGACAGACCATTACATTATTTGCATGTGTATTCTATTTTTCAGCTACTCCCTTAGGGAAGGAGCTGCTACTGGTTTTGCCCACTTTCTATACTCAACACCTAAAATAATCTCTGACCTATAGTCACTACCAATAAATATCCATTGAATAAACAATCAAAGCTTCCTGCAACAAAGAGGTTTTACCCATTTTACAGATGAAGAAATTGACCACCAAGTTTAAGAAAGTTTAAGAAAATTGCCCCAGATCCCTGTCCAGGTAAGAGGCTATAGCTGAAGTTTCCTCTGAGCTGATCACTTCAAAGCCACTGTCTCTGAGTGGGAATGCATGGAGATGCTGATACCCCCAGAATAGCCAGAGGCTGATGAGGAGGCCTTCACAACATGCATGGGCCCTTCCCTAGTCAGTCTTCTCTAGACCCACCTGTATCTGATGATCTTCACCCTCCTTCCTCAGCCTCATTTTCTGTCTAGAACCCTGATGTGTGCTGGACCTGCTTACCCCTTTCTCTTGGACTGCCATGCTCAGAGCTTCAGATTTCTAAGTATTTGATCCAGATTTGGCCTTATCCCCAAAACCAGGCTCCAGCTTCCTGAGCTGGGTCCCCATGTCCCCCTTTTCTGGAGCATCTCTGTCCAGTGTCACTGGCTTTTACTGTGACCGTGCATTCATTCAGTCAGTGGGTGGGTCTGCAAGAGCCCATGCTGGGGTGGTTGTTGTGCCCTTCACTCTGTACCCTGAGAGGCTCAGTATTCTGTCAGAGGGGCCTGCACCCACCTCAGCCCCAAACTAAAGCATCTTGCTTTCGAGACCATTCCTTTCTCCAGGCAAGCGATCTGCTTTGTCTTTGTGCAATTGATTGTAATCAGGGAAAGAACACCTGAGGAAAATGGTCTTTTTCCTAATAGTCAGATTTAAGACTCATGCTTCCATTTGGGGGTAAGAAAAGAATAAATGGAACAAGATGGGATCGGGAGGGAGACAAACCATAAGA
Organism: Mustela erminea; assembly: GCF_009829155.1. Taxonomy (NCBI): domain Eukaryota; kingdom Metazoa; phylum Chordata; class Mammalia; order Carnivora; family Mustelidae; genus Mustela; species Mustela erminea. Next base: position 97,640,684 of record NC_045614.1, read on the forward strand.
GACTCTTAATCTCACAAAACAAACTGAGAGTTGCCAGGGGGAGGAGGGGAGGGAGAGGGTGGTGGGGTTATGGACATTGGGGAGGGTACCTATATCCCTGGGGCTAATAATATGTTTATTAAAAAAAAAAAGTCTTTTAAACAAAACAAAACAAAAAGACTTGTGCTTCATGGCCCGCCTAGGCAGCTCCAATCTGCGCCCTGGGGCCCTGACAGATGTCAGCTGTTCGGTAAATGCATGAGGAAGACATCCCCAGATGAATTCTATGGCACATCCTAGAAGCAAAAACTGAGGAGGAGGAAGAAAGCTTGGCAGGCTTAAGAGAAGCCTTTTGCTGTTGGGGCGAGGGAATCCTCATGCTCAAGAGGAAAGCTCTGGGGAACCTGTAAACAGAAGCGGGGAAGCCTCATCAGGGGCTGGGGAGGGGAGAGACTAGTGCAAGCGCTGGGAAGTGGGAAGGGACTGGCAGAAATCTTCCTGCCTTGTTCTCGGTCACATTGCCAGGGCCAGGAAAGCGTCCAGGATAGAGTGCGTACATGGTTAACACGTGTTCAGCCTGTGTTCCACAAACGGAATGAATTTCACAGCATGTGTCTTCTGAGATTTTTTTGTTTCAGGTGATGTTCTTAGGTACCTAAAGGGAAAACAAAGGAGGTCAATGGATATGGTAAACTGTTCTATTGTCCACATTAGCATATTCTCTGAGGCAAAGTTTCTCAAACTTGACCTGTCTGAACACACGGAGGGCCTCTTAGAAAAACACTGCTGGGCCCTACCTGCAGAGTCTCTCTGTTCAGTGCGGCTGGGGTAGGGCCTGAGAATCTGCATTTCTGACAGGTTCCTAGGTGTCTTAGCTCAGGCTACCATAACAAAATGCCATAGATTTGGTAGTTTGAACAATAGATGTTTATTTCTCACAGTTTGGAGACTGGGAAGTCCAAGATCAAGGTGCCAGCAGATTCGGCTCTTGGTGAAAACCCACTTCCTGACTTGTAGATGGTCACCTTCTCTTTGTGTCCTCACATGATAGAGAAAAGAGGGTCTCTGGTTTTCATGTTCACTGGGACATTAATCCCAGAGTGCCTGGGTGGCTCAGCCGGTTATGCGTCCGACTCCTGATTTCAGCTCAGGTCATGATCTTGTGGTTGTGAGATCCAGCCCCACATCAGACTGCTCAGTGTGGAGTCTGCTTGAGATTCTCTCCCTCTCCCTGTATCCCTCCCCTCCCAATAAACCTTTAAAAAAATAAATAAGGACACTAATCCCAGCAGGGGGGGGCCACACTCATGGCCTCATCAAAACCTAATTATTTCCCCATAACCTCACCCCCAGATGGCATCACACTGGGAATTAGAGCTTCAACACAGGAATCTGGAGAGGCTACAAACCTTCAGTCCGTAAGCCTAGCTGGGGCCCGTACAGGTGGTCTAGGAACCACACTTTGAGAACCATGGCCCTGTGGAGTCTCGCTAAAAGAAACCTGTTTAACTGCATGAACTGTCTCCGATCGTGACCCTGACACCATTGTTCATTATACCTCCTGCAGGACTGTTTTACAAATCATGCCGTTGGGAAAGAAGCCTGAAGCAGTCACACTTTCCTGATAGATGGCACGTGAGGGCTCTCATCTCCCCTGGCTGGTCCTGCCCCTCTTCCTCACCCCTGGGAGGGACCTAGCACTCAGAATGCACAATTCCCACTTCACTGAGGGCAGATTAGCTGCCCCAGTGTCCGGTTCCTGCATTAACCTACCAACCCTACAACCTCCATGGGGCTTTACAGAATTGGCAGATTAGACCCAGGCTGGAGACAGTAGCTTTCGTTTTCACGAGGGGCTAACTGAAGTAGAGTTTGAATACATGAAAATGAGACCATCAGTTTGAGCTGGAAGTGAAGAGATCTTCCCAGGGTGTCCTCCCAGGGTGGGGAAGGGAGATCTGGTTGGCTTTGTTTAAAGGCCTGGCTTAAGGGGGAAAGCATAAACAGCTGGTCCAAGAAGCTGATTACCCAGCAAAAAATCATAGCTTGCTCCCGAGTACCAGCCATGTCCTCAGTGCACAGTAGGTGTGTTTTCTGTCTCTGTGGATGAGTTTGAATCCTGGACACACACAAGAATTTACATGGTGTGAGCACAAACTGTAAGGACAGTTTCTCAGTCTTGTTTTGGGGATTTGCCCAATTGTTGCTCAAGCAAACTGCAAATGGGGTGGTCTCTTTGACACAAGCTACCTCTCATGGTTCCTGTTCCCCTGTGGTCTGTTGCCCTGAGTCAGCAATTGCTTTTGGCAATTTTGGCCCAGCGGGTGCTTTCGGAGCTGTCCTCATCACCTTCCACAGAAAACACCCCGCCTTTCTCTGGGCCAGTGCGCAAGTACAGGTGCCTTCCTAGGAAGATCGTAGAGAGATCTGCAAATAAGAGCGGTATCTTTGCTTTGGCATGAGATTGGTCTTGGCATTAACCAAAACCGCATCTTTCTAAATGTTCCAAAACAGTGACCTGAAGCCAAAGGGCCTTGCGAGTTCCCACCGCAAATCTGATTTGCATGGTTTCAACCCATCTGGTTCAGTTGTTGTCCATTTTTAGAAAAAGATTTTCAGGTTTGACCTGTCCTTCGAATATGTCCTGGGGCCAGGGGCTGTGGAGCTCTGTGTGTCTACCACCCTCTGATTTAACACGAGAGAGGGCCGTGAAAGTAAAAAAAGGGCTTTCTGGAATGCAAGGCACCACAGTAAGGTAGCACAGGCCTCCAGCATGGCACTGGAGGTCTTCAGGAGCCCTGCCCCTCTACTGTCCCCCCCGCCTCACCCCGACACGTCTGCCAGGCTCTCTGCTGCAATGTGTCCTGGGATCATCCATACAATCCATACCATTGCTTTATCAAATCCTCATTTTCCTCCAATCTCATCTATCACCCAATTCTCCAATTCCATTGTCAGTGTTCTTGATTTCGTTCTTTTTAGTTCCATACCTGTGTCTTTTATTTCTGGAATTTTCCCTTGATTCTTTTTCAAACTTGCCTTCCCCTATTTCCTCCCTAATAGCTCCATTTTCTGTAGTTGCTGAAACATGGGTTTTTGATCATTTGTTTTGCCTGCTTTTTCTCTGGCATACAAAGGATTGCCTCCTCTTTGTTTCGTAAATTTTAACTCCGAGCTCAAGGCCCACAGGAATTGTCCTGCCCAAGACCTAGGCAGGCTTATCTCTGTTACTAGATTTTGAGGGTGTCTTTTTGGGGGGCCTAAAGCCCTGGCAGATGCACTGTGAAGTTCATTTCTGAGTTCTAGATTTCTATGCTGCCTGGGCTGTGTCCACTTGGAGCCCATGCACATACAAAGAGCAGGCTTGGGGGTCTAAGGCCTCTGAGGTGACTTGTTTCAGAGCCCTTATCTCTGTCTGAGCCCTTGCCTTAGTGTCCCCGTGAGGCGGATGGACTCTCCATTCCTCTCTCCCAGTGGCTTTGAAGCCATGGCTGACAGGGTAGGTCCCAGCCCCTCAGCAGCCATTCACTTTCAACACTCGGGGGCAGCTTTGGGTTTTTATTGGCTTTTTATACCTAAGGACTTCTCTTTCTAATTCTTTTATTTCTGTTTTATTTTGTTATCTTTGTTGCTTTATTTTATGCAACATCTCAGTCTATTTGGAAAAGAAAAGGGGTTTTCCTATCTGCTCAGGTTGAAAATATGTGCGTAGCATGGTATAGACTTTATTTTAGCTCAGTTCACACAGTAACCCTATGATATAGGTGCTCTCCTCATCCTCACTTTACAGGGGAAGGACTCAGGATTTGAAAGGTTCACTTATTTTCCTGAAGTCCAGAACATGATCACCCAGAAGTTCCTAGGGCAGGTGAGCCATCTGGCCCACCCCACCATGGGCCCAGCCTGCAGGACTGCCTCCTGGGAGCCCTCCTTCGCTGGTCTCTGTGGCTGGCCCCAGCAGAGCTGGTCACTAGCAGGCTGCCAGCTCGGCCCCACCCACACTCATGCCAGAGCTTTCTCACAGTCTCCCTGCTGCAGATGGGCTTCTCCCCTGGCTCGGGTGCTTTCCATCTTGCCCTGGCCTGTCTGAACACCCCTCCTCAATCTCCCCCCTCGAGTACACTTTGGGAATTCTGAGTCCGAGTTAGGGCTAAGGGATGAGGATGGAGGGGAGGGGTGTTGTCCAGACTTGGCAGCACACTGGCTAGAGGGGCAGGGGTAAAGAGGGAGAGAGTCTAAAGCCATGCCCAGGGTTCTGGCCTGAGGCCTGAGGACAAATCTACAGTCAGATGAGGAGCATTTGCTGAGGCAGGGACACTGCACAGGGCCAGGGGTAAGGGGGGAGCTGGAGCAGGGGAGGTATTGGGCTCCATGCTGGACACAGTGAGCCTGAGTGCCTTAGCATGTCAGGTGGGCCACGTGGGGGCAATTTGACATGCAAGTCTGTCACTCAGGAGCTAAGTGTCTGCTCCAGACCCTGAAGTGGCAGTGAGTGTGCGAGCTTAGCCACTGGTTGTACGTAAAACAAACACACAAGAGGCCGAATGTGGAAGCTGAGTGGGGTCCGCATGATGTGGAACTCCCAACATACACTCCTTGAGATCAGACACCACGTCATTTCTTGTCATTTCTCTTGCTTTATCTTCTACAGGTGCCAGAGACAGGGCTAGCCCTCATCCTGCAGAGGGTTGTGGGGAGGATCCCATAGCCTAAGGGATAGGGAAGCACGGTCCAGGATTGATTGTCCTCATGACTACCATCCTCCTCCCCTTGTCCCACACCCCATACCGCCTGCCACCTCACTTCCAAATCTGTCCCTGCGCCTTGTCTCCAGGCCTCACCTTTCCCAGCCTCGCCTGACCCCTCCCGCTCTGTGTCTCTCCTCCTTCCTAACTCTCAGAGTAGATATCCTTTAAAGGGGCCACACTGCAAGTTCAGAGCTCTTTTTCTAGGAAATCCAGTATTTTGAATGGAGCTATCCAACCTGAGATAGATTTCCCTCCCACCCAGGAGGGACTGACACTGTAAAGGCTATTTGGACCACCAACCAGTTAGCAGCCTGATTTCTGCCTCCCCTCTCATGGGAGGCTTCCATGGCCCCTGACTTACCCTGGAGTGCCAGCATCCTCCCCACTCAGGCCCCGTTTGGCATTGTCCCTGCTAAACACATGTCCCTGGGTCACAGGTCTCTGGTCAGTTGCTGGCTGAACAGCAGCTGCAGCCACCCACCCTGGGAACAGCTGCAGGTGTTCAGGGAGAAGGGTGTGTCTGACCCAGTGGAGGCCCTGGCCATCGCCTCAGAGGATGGCACTGGACATGCTTGGTGCCAGCTTTGTCCGCCAGTGATTCATGAACAGGCAGGAATTAAAGTTCTTCTCTCTACCTCGCCCCCACCCCGGAAAGGTCACATTGCCTAATTTCCTTCTTTCATGGTTGAGCCATTGCACTGACACATTTATTTTTGCAGCCTCCTGGCTTGATCATTTTTCAATTACAGTTTGTCCCTCCAATTCTGGCAGAGGGCTAATGTGGGTCTCTTCCCCATCATAGATCCACATTAGTGAAACCCTAACTAGGCATTTCCCTTAGCTGCCTTCATAGATTACCTGGTGCGGGAAGTCTGCAGGCGTAAGCCTATTCTGAGCTTAAAGCCTCTTGAGATGCCCAAGCGGGAGCTACCCGAGGAAGCTCCCTAGTGTTCCTGCCTGGGAGTTCTCGCTCAGGCTGCTCCCCTCCCAGAAGCCCTCCCTTTTGACCCTGGAGAATATAAATCTTGCCATCTTTATGAACCATATTAAAAGGAGATATAACGTATCCCCTTTCAAATTGCCAGGAGTATATATTTTGTTAATAATGCGGTAAGGGTACAACTCACAAGCACTCTTACAGTCTGTAGGCAAGAGAATAAATAGGCACAAATTTTTACAGGAAACAAACAAATAAACCTAGCAGTGTGTGTCAATAGCCTTCAAAATACCTTCAACCTGGGCACCTGGGTGGTTCAGATGGTTAAGCGGCTGCCTTTGGGTCAGGTCATGATCCTGGGATCCTGGGACCATGCCCTACATCAGGCTCCCTGCTTAGCGGGGTGCCTGCTTTTCCTCTCCCTCTTCCATTCTCTCCACTTGGGCTCCCTGGTTTTACCTTTCTGTCAAATAAATAAAATCTTAAAAAAAAAATACCTTCAACCTTTGGCCCAATAATTCTACTACCATGAATCTTTCCCAAGGATATAATCAGAAATGCAGACAAATATTTATGCATAAAGAAATATAGTATTATGTTATAGTATCTTTTATATTGTTGTTACATAATTAATACCTGATAATAAGGGAATATTTAAATATAATTTAGTATAGCCATTACTATATAGCCACCAAAACTGAAGTTGGTAAAGGCATTTTAATGTTGACATTAAGTGAATCAAGCAAACTTTTAAATTGTAGACCCAGTATGGTCCAAATTGACCTTCCCCCACAGTTTTTCACAGGATGCTTATAGGAATGCTATAACAGAAAAGTTCCATTTTCCAACAAGGTTGGGAAGTTATTACAGGCATAAACTTTGAGGCTACTGGAAGCCTGGATATGCAAATGAAATGGGAAATTAAAAAAAAAAAAAGCTAGGCTCTATATATAGGGTCACTGTTTTTATGCAGGGCATCCTGGGGGCTGCTACTCATGAAGCACATTTCAGAAAACCTGGGTGGGGGCACACCTAGGAAAAGATTGACATGTTGAGAGGGGCCATAGCTACTATTAGTCATGGAATGATTTTATTTCTTCCTTGAACTTTTTTGAATTGCCCTATAAAAATGTCGTAAGTGTCATGAGAGGAAGTGAGCCACAGGTTCAATCTCTGCCCAGAGTCAGCAGGTGTGGAGTGCTGGAGAGTCAGCCAGCATACAGATTCAAGATGGCAGTCATGCCCGAGAGGAGAGCTGCAGAGAGAGGGCTGTGGAGGCCAGGACAGGGGAGCCGCCCAGGGTTGCCTGGTTGACTGTCGTGTTCTGCTACATTAGAAAGGGCATGGGGTGCAGTCAGGCCATGGCACTACCACCTGTTCCTAGCCCACCCTGGGACTGGGCAGAGATATCTCTATGCCTCAGAGACCCTCCCCAGGATGTGAGCCATCTTCCAGGTTCTGAAATATGCTGTCTGCGTATTCTTGATTGCAGACGTCAAGTCCAAGGTGCATTGGATGGGCCTGCTTGGATTTGATGCCTCCTTCTTAGTTCCCCACTCTTTTACTACCCCTAGACTTTGTCTCCAGGGCTTCCTTTGTACCATCGCACAACACTGGGTCAGCCTAAGAGCCTGCCCCCAGGCCAACATCTGGCCTCAGGCATGTAGCCAGAGGGATATAAACTTGGTTAGGACCTCAGAAACAGGTACTGAGCTGTATGTGCAAGGAGGTGTAAAAGGATTTGGGAAATACTTGCTTGACACCACCTGATTACCTTCCAGGGGCCCCTAAAATATTCATCAAGCTTTATCAGGCTAATGGGCTTCAAAAAGAGCAATTTTCTGAGACATGAGACAGGACAATATAAAAAGAACATTAAGGAAAAAATTCCTATTCCAAAATGAAAAGGAAAAGATCATTTAGCATCCCTGTTGGTGTTATCTATTCATGAGAAACAGCACATTTAATCCAGAATGGGATGTAGGGAGGGCTCTGATACCCTCACCTGAGGGTCACCTTCATACAGAACTCATCTGTCTCCACTGACAAAGATGGTGGGGGCAATGGAGACAAGGATGCAGATGAGAGACATTTCAGAGGTGGACTCCACAAGGTGCAGAGGGATTTGAGGGAGAGGGGGGTGTGGAGAATGTCGAACATGACTCCCAAGGCACTGGCTTAAGGACTTAGAGAAGGGGCACCATTCTCCAACATGACCACCTTCCTGTCTCCCTTCCCAAGGCCCACTTGGTTTCTCTTTTGTCTTGGTTTCCATTTTCCATTTGGACCATGCTGTGGGAGTTCAGCTCCTTGAGGTCAGGGGTTATGACTCCATTCTAGCCCCCAGTGTCCCTACCCATCCATTAAAGTTGGGTTTTGGCTTCCAGCCCTAAGACCAGGAATCTTGGGCACAAAAGTTGGGAGAGGCAATAAGTGTGAGAATGTTCTGCACCTGTCCAGATGAGGAGGACCATTTATGGTCCTTCTCTGTCTCCCCACATCCTCCAAAGCAGGATGTATGTGAGTCTCCTCAGGAAGACCGTCTTTCTCAGAATGTATTTTGCTCAAGTTGAAGGGGCCATGAGGTTACTCCTTGGTTGCTCCTAGAGACAAAGGAATCAGGAGTTCCTACTCTTCTGCATTCCATCCTCCTTCCTTGTCCCCTGTTCTTTGCCTTCTCTCTTGCTCCTTTCTAGCCCCTAATTCTCTTCCATTTTCATTTTTCTCTTTCCCTTCCTCCTTCCTTTCTCTATTCCCACCTTCATTTCTACTTTTAATCTAGTATCTTTCTTTTTCTAGCCTCCCCTATTCCCAAGTTTAGGAAAATAATTTCATTTTAACTTTTTTCTCTACTAAAGAACTAAGAAAAATTTTATGCAAAGAAAATTTAAGCTGTCACCCACCCTGTCCACCAAGACCTTGTCAGATTCAACAGCTGCTAATTATGTGACCAAGATGCCCATACTCAAATACTTGTCTGATGATTGGACTCTCTGGTATTCCTCTACCCCATGGTTTGCCCCATCAAGTTTGATGTGAGCTTTTCTAACCTCAGTTACAGCAACTATTATGTGCATTGAGTTTTTTGCAATAAAAAATTTTGACCCAAAAATGTCTTCTCTCCCTTTCATAATTAGAATAAAAGCCTGTTTGATGTTTTATTGTATATTCAATTTTAAGTGTTGGTTCTCTTTCTTTTCATTAGATATGTGATAAAGAATGGCATTACTACGTCATCAATGTGGAGTTTCCCATAGTTACCTTGTACATGGATGGAGCAACATATGAACCCTATCTGGTGACCAACGATTGGCCCATTCATCCATCTCACATAGCCATGCAACTTACAGTCGGCGCTTGTTGGCAAGGTAACTGCGTCAAGCCCTTCTCCTTGGCCCATCTGTGTACAATCCATGAAAGGTACTGAGAGAGAGAAGGAAAAAAGCAAGTGATGTGAGAATTAGCCTAGAAAATTTACTACCCCTTACTAATAAAACGGGACCTATAAAAATAAGGATTAATCCAGACACTAAACTTGTGTAACAATGAAGCCCCTGGGACCAGATTTTGATTTTAGATCAACACGAACAGTTTCATGATTGCCTCTAAATTGCTGGTGCCTTTTACTGTTCTGGAACCTTCTCTGATTTCAGACTGGGGCTGTGCAGAGAAAAGGCTGAATGTAGAATCCCATATTAAAATTGCTATTTGATTCTGTTGAGTGTTAATCCATAGCCAAAAATCCCCCTCTATCCCCACACAAGTCGTCCAAGCCCCCAGTCCTCTGCTCTGGGAGTTTACAAATATGGAGGGCTGTGGGGGGTGGTTTGGGGAGGCCTCTGTCAAGTTCAGCTCAGCTCTGAGCCCCTTCCCCACTCACTAAGGGCAGAGGGTTCTTACTGCCTTTCCACTAGAAGCTCTCTGCTCCCTCCTCAGTTTCTTTGCTGCTGCCTCTCCTCCAATCCCCAAACTAGAAGGCTAATCTACCCTTTGCAACCAGGAAAACCAGCTCTTTGAACATACATTTAACCTTTCTGCCTTTCACTCAGTTCTGTTGGAGACTTTGTTTTTGCTCCCTTAAAAGGTAGGGTGCTAGGTGTCTGGGTGGCTCAGTTAGTTAAGCTTCTGCCCTCAGCTTAGGTCATGATCCCAGGATCCTGGGATCAAGTCCCACATCAGGTTCCCTGCTCAGCAGGGAGCCTGCTTCTCCCCCTCCCTCCACCCCTTTCCCCCAGCTTATGCTCAATCTTCCTCTCTCAAATACATAAATAAAATCTTTTAAAAAAATTTAAAAAAGTAGGGCACTTTGAAATACCAATGCAATCACAGAGGGGAAGAAAAATGCTCCCCAAATACACAGATTACTACTCCGAGATGACCCAACCTCATGGTAACCGACTCAACATCTGACATAGGTCACATGATACTAAGAAGTTCATTGGACATGTCAATAGAACTTGATAAGAACTTTATCAGTACTGCAGAATTCCCCAGGAATTCAGAAAAGGGAAACTGTCATCTGGTGAGAGTTCATGAAACTAATGAGTGTAGCAAGCCACTGATCCAGAGATGGCACTGGAATCATTAGTCACTGAACACAGTCGGGCCAGAGTGCTGGCTCTCTCCTATGGCTCAGTGCCCCTGCTGGACAGCACAGCCAGCCTGTGGACATTCTGGGACATGGCCTGGATGCCACCCATCCAGTGACTGCCTCATTATGAACCTCACCATGACTCCTCCTTTAGAGGCCCTCAGAGACCACACTCAGATCCCTGTCCCTCCAGCCTGCAATGGAAACCTGCCCCCACCTCTACAAGGCCAGTTATAGGCACTGTTGCCCAGTTGCATGTCTTCTGGGCGGGAAAACAGTCCCACCAAAATAAAAAGTACTTTTATAAAGAATTAAGATGACCTCTTTGAATCAGTTAGCATAGGCTAAGTTGTGCTGCAGTGACAATCAAGCCCCAGTTCTCAGGTACTTAAGATAGTTCAGTCTGTATTCACTGCAGATCCTTAAGGGCTCTTCTCTTTTCCTTCAGTCCGAGACCCAAGCAGACAGAGCAGCCCTGTTGCTTCATACTGAGAAAGAGAAAAACGAAAACATGATGAATGACGCATGAGCTCTTACAGCTTTCATCCACCAGTGACACTGATCATTTTCACTTTCATTTTATTGGCCTAAGCAATTCAGACGTCCACACCTAACTCCAGGAAAGAAGGAAAGTAAAAATATACAATGTGTCTGGAAGGAAAAAAAAAAAAAACTATTTTATGAACAATACTGATAAGCACCATGGCCTATCCGCTTAGTCACAGATATTTGACTGTCCTTCCCACATAAAAAATACAACCACCCTTCCCTAAATGAGGCAACCTCAATCTCCCCCTACTGTGGGCTCCAGGCTCAGTGTCCAGATTCTCTGAGTGATTCCTGCTGACTTCTCCCTCAGGCTGAGAGGCATAGATGGCCCTCTTCCTCAGGACCAGATGCGACTCCACTCCATCTGGAGACCTGTACACCAATAGGAAGAAATATTTGCTCCCACCACAACCACCATCCCCTACACACACACACACACACACACACACACACACACACACAGACACACACACACACACACACACACTTTAAGAGCCAGGGCTGCGAGGAGGCCCTTCACATACCTGGGTATTTATAGTCCTGTGAGGAAGAGCCAGGAGTCCCAGCTTGTAGATAAAGAACGTGAGTCTTTCAGAGGTGAAGGAGCTGACCCGAGGTCACCCAGCCAAACCTGCCTGACCCCAAGTCTTTAGAGCCTGTGTTCTCCTCATTGTGGCTGGTTGATCATTTTGTTGATGGAACTATGTGTTTGGGAAAACACAGGAGCTGATGTGGAAAACTTCTGACACATCTGTCCACTCTGGAATCAAAAACCCACAGCCACCCTGCATTCCCCTTGCTAATCCCTGGCTGCCCACTTCCTTAAGTGGCCCTCCACAGAACAAAGAAAAAGGGTTTAAGTTTTAGAGTCAGAAAATTTGGAATGTGAGTCAAACCCGCATCCTGCCACATCCTAGCTATATGGACCCAGCAGAATCTGCAGCTTCCCAGAGCAACTACTCTCTCATCTATAAAACCTCCCTTGTCCTTGTAAGGAAAAGGTGATAGTTAAACGAGGCATGTTTAGCATGTTTCACTGGAATAAATGTATCTATCCATTGGAAAACACCTGCTGGTCCCCTCCTCCATCCCTTCTTTGCTCCTTGCACTTGAGCCCCCCATGGCAGACAGTATGCAGATTGGGTATGCTCTGGCTTCCGTGATTCCAGCCTCCTGTGGGTCCTTGTGTGCACAGATGTTTCTTCCCTTCCTCAGGATGGACCCTCCCACATGGACCCTGCTCAGCCAGGTCCATCTGCAGGTCAGAGGGAAGGTCAGTGAGGCGGGAGAATAGCCAGTCAGAAGACGAGTATTGGAACGTGACCCTTGTCGTGTAAGCGGGACCCTGATCACACTATCTTTCGGGCCATGGAGATTTGGGTCTCTTCCCCAAGAGGAAAGATGATATACTGGCACATTTTCAGCATAGGAGACAGTCCTTAAGAAGCTTGAAACTTGAGCTTTCTAGGATAGGTGAGAGTTCAGCAGGAAAATAAGGAATCTTCGCAGAAACGTGGGCACAGTCAATGTCACTGTGAGGTACAGGGACTGGGATGGGTGCAGAAGAGGCTGGGAAGAGGAGTGGCAACCTGTCGTGACTGTAAGATGCCAGACGGCCTCCTGAAGGAGCTTGGGTTCGCATCAAGATTCATCCTCCTTGGAGCCATGCTTTGTCTTGGAAGAACACGTTAGAAGCCCTTTCTGCAGGCTGCAGGACTGTGAAATCGACAGCCCACGATGCAGCCGTTACTGGGCACATTGCTAACTTTCTGAAATCCACTTACATGCATATTCTAAGCCTGCTGGGCGAGGCTGTAATTGCCTCTGGGCCTGCGATTGTGGGGAGCTTTTTAGGTGCTTCTGAGGTTGGCAAGGAAACGAGTTCCCATTTGTGAAATTTCCAATTGGGGTTTCACAATGGGGATAGAAAATAATTTGATAGCATCTGCTTGTTGGATGCTCTCGGGCCCAGGCTCCAGCTCCGTGGCTGGGCAGTCTCCGCAGCCCCAATTAGCCTGCTGTGTCCTGTTGGTGAATCTGAAAGCCAAAGTAATCAGTGGAACATCATTTTCACTGGTAGTTTTTCTAGTAATTAAGAAAAGAAAAAGAGAGACTTCATTTACACTTAAGAAATGTTGCCAGTATTGCCTCCAGCATGTATCTTAATCACAGAGAAAGGCTTTTGCAGCGAGGATGGACCTCGCATGGTAGAAGGGTCCTCTTCCCCTCTGCGGCCAATGCATACTGCCCTGCCTTCATTTCTGTGCTCTCAGGATGGCATCACACCCTCTCAGTGCCAAGCTCTGTGTGGGCCAACTCAGAAACTGCTGACTTTAGGGAAATTTCAGTTTCCTTGTCCCTCTCTGGGTCTTGTCAGGGGAGAAGATCATTTAAAAGACGAATTAATTTGCCCTTTTCTTTACATGTCCTATTCATCCATTTCTAAAAACAAAAATCCAAGTTCTGCTGATGTATTACAAAAGTTGTATCCTCACACCTGCTTTGCCCCTGGATTTCTAAACTGGGCCCGCCTACATGGGGACTGGGAGGCAGCTGTCCCATGACCATGTCAGACCAGGACCTTAGGGAGCCCCCGGGGTTTCAGGGTGGTGCCCCAGCAGGTAGGATTCTGGGCCACCTCTCCCCTGACACCACAACTGAGACCTCTCTGTGTGTTGCATCGAAGTGGCTAACCAGGTTTCAGAAACACGATTCTTGGCATGCCGTCAAGAAGCCACCATCTTGCTCCCTCCCTCATCCTTACTACTCTTGCTAGATCTCACTGCAGGCTTCCCTACCTGTCACCCGTCTACAGCAACCACCTCATCCCTACTTCTGCTGGAGACTCTCCTCCATGCTCCAGACCTTAGCTTTCCTAGAGCATCCAGCTTTGCTGCTCCTGACTAGGACACTATCCTCATCTTGGACAAGACCTTTCTACCCTAGGTCCTGGTCTTGCTGAGCCCTACCCGCTACTTAATAAATAAAGCCACAGGAGGGAGAGAAAAGGATAGTTCTAGAAATTAGAACCTCTTGCTAAAGGGCAGATAGAGAACTCCCACTAAGACCATTGGGAGGAGTCAAGGCAAAGAATAGGGATGGTCACAAGTGTTGATAAAAAGGCAGAAATAACCTTGCAAGTTTCAATAATCAATAGCATGTCATCTTCTGACAGAGGGGAATTGGAGCCACATGTGGTCCTGAGATCTGGTGCATGTTTCCAGGTCATCTTGTCGCCAGACATTAAAATTAGTGCAGGGACTTGGAGTACATGCCTTCACTTAATCAGCTTGGTCTAATTTAGTACAAGTTATCTTAATAAAGTCTGTGTTGAAATTATTCTACATCCCTAGGGTCTCTGCTGCTGGAAGAAAGAGGCATGTGCTAACCTAGTCTGCCTTAGAGTCAGGTGGACATTTCCCAGGGAGGACTTCGGGAAGCTCCAGTCCCACAGGATGCCCCTTCCAAAAGGAGGCCATGGTCAAGTTTGGGAAACTGCCTCATTTATCCCCATACCCGCCTGGAGGAGAATCACAGGGCTCTTTAGTTTATTAAAAGCTCTCCAGAGCCCACCAATCAAGCAGTCTGTTGGATCTTACTTAACCCTTGTTTCTCAGTCCTATTTCACCATGGAACTCGCTCCTTTTGAGACAATGTTCTTGGAGCACTCTGTGGGACATATCTTGTTGAAGGTGCCAATGCAGCTCTCCATCCCCTGCTCAGCTGTAGTTTACAGAAGGCAAGGATTGTCTGCTCTCTCAGATTCTACTCTCCTCACCTTTCTCTCTACTCCAGTATGTCAGTAGAGAAGGTAGTTGCTAATGTTTGTTGAATTATATCCCATTTTTGAAGCTGTTTTGACAAAGGTATGTGGTTTGTGGTCTAACACATGGGAATGACTAACAAGGTGTCTCTTGGTATTAACCATGTCAGAAAAATCAAGAAAAGATTGTTCTAGGCCCTGGAGTTAATTTGACATGAAGGTATATTAGTTTAAAGAAGACACAGATGAAGTCTGCTTTAAAATTCATGGCTGGAACACAGTATAACTGAATTGTAATTCTAACTTTGTATCTTATTCTGAAGATAATATCAATTAGAAAATTTGACAAGGATCTTGGAGCAAAAACAGTGTTGTTTCAAGTTCTCTGAGAGAAGCACTTGGGCGGGGGGAGCCACTGAAGGGAAAGATAGAGAAAACTCACATCATGTGATCTCATGTTTGAGTCCCTTGGTTCACACTGCCCCTACAACTAGCTGCCATTCTTGAGTTCCTACACCCTGTGGAGCTAAGTGCATGCCTTCCCCTTTCATAACCCTATTGCCTGGATAAGAATGGGATCCCCACTCTGCAGATGAGAAAACTGAGAGGGGAGAGAAGTGCCTTGCTAAGGGCCACACAGATTTGGACTTGCACCCAGGTCTCTGCCACCAGACCCTGACCCTCGCTTGCACCTTCTACACCACCTCTGCTTCTAGAGATGATGGATGGCCTGGTGACATTGCATATTCAAGTATGGAAGACCAGAGGATTCTGGAATCTGGAGTCAAATCACTTGAGTGAACTCCCAGGGCATTTTTTCCCACAGACTGGACAAAGTCAAGCTAAGTCCTAAAGGTAACTAAGACCCATCATGGTCCAGTATAGGGAGGGTTGAGTTTGGAGCTAGAAGAAGAGGATTCCAGACCCTCCCTGTGGCTCTGGTCCTTTGAAAAATGTCTTGCCTTTCTAGTCCTCAGTTCTTCATCTGGAGGATGAAGAGGGAATCTCCTGGGTGATATACGAGGGCCCTTTGCAACTCCATGAATTCAGGTCCCTGACCCCACAGAGATGATTTTTGGGGTCACGCCTTGGAACATGCCACGTAGGAGACATCTGCTGGAAAGACTGGAGAGATAGACATGGAAGGGGTTGAGAAAGCCTACTATGAATGGTTATGGTCAGCTGTAAGGGCAGATGGTATGCCTCCACAAGTCCCCTGTAGCCTACAGCTGCAGCCCTGGGGCCGTGCGGACAGTTCTGAAGCTCTAGCCCTGGGGATCTGTTACACACTTCACTTAGCCTTCACGTTCGATGGGTGTCTCCATCACCAAAATGAGGAAATGAGGGAAAACAAGATTTCAGACTGTCTCACCATTTGCATTGCTCAAACTGGATACCCAACCATCCATGAAATTGTGTTCATTGACGGGCATCCCCATCAACAAGCCAGGCACAGAGCAGCATTCAACGCCAGCAAGAGGAAATGCGGCACCCACTCGGGAATGACAGTGGGAAGGGAAGGAGCAACAGCATCCCACACACACTTCCTGGAGCAGGGAGACAACACCCTCACACCATACAGGTCTTCTACTTAGACTTAGAGGGAAGTAGTTCAAAAGCTACTGAGGTGGGTGGGCCCCACCTCTCAGTTGAAGGAAAGTTTCAGGGGAGTTCAGTCCCAGTACAAATTCTAGCTCAGAGCAATTGCTGCTAAAGCCCTTCTGCGTCCACAGAACCCAGTGTAACTGGACATTCTTCCCCAGGGTTGTGTCAGTCCCAACCTGTCCCCATCTTCATGAAGCAGCCCAATTATTACATCCTTTGAGGAATCCTCTTCGAACCCTCCCAGCCCCATCTGTCGGACAGCGTGCAGGTCAAAGCCTTGTAAGTGAGCCAGACCTGGGTCTGAATCTGGGCTTCGCTAATTCCTGGCTGTGTAGCTGTGGGCAAGTTATCAAACTCTGAAAACATCATCTGGAAAAGGAGTTAGGAGTCTAGCACATAGGAATCTGAATTCACAAAGAAAAATTGTGTTTTCCACACCCATCTTAGTTTCATTTTGAACCCCTCTTCTGTCTGAGCGGGGGAGATTTGACCTTGGCAAATTGGAAATTGTTCCATTTCCCTGGTGCCAGCTGATTTCAGGGCTGTTTATGTGGGACTAGGGTGTTAGGGGGCATCCAGGCACCGTCCTGTGCCGATGTCCATGGAAACGGCGCTCACCTCTTTGGTCCTGTCACTAAGGGACTTATGGGGCCGGAAACTCTCCCAGTATTTCCTTGTCTTACTTAGAGACACAAAAATATGTTCCCTGCTTCTCATGCTTTCTCTGTAAGACCATCTGCAGGCCATCCGCCTACCTGTCCAGATGTGACAGGCCAGCATCCCCTCCAGCATCGTGCTCCACAGCCAAGGCTCAGACCAGGTGACTGGCTTCAGGGGCTCACTCTGCACCTCTATGTCCTTACCCCCTCCACTACCTCCCTGCCAGCCCCCCAACTAGTGGGTGACATTTTCCTGTCTGCGGGAAGCCAGAGTTTCTTCTTCTACTCTTCCCCAAATGTGGATCCATACCGAGATTTCCCCACCCTCCTAGGGTTCCAGATATGTGTCTAAAGGCAGGATAAGATGGGAGAAATCCTCACGAAAAATCAAAACAATAGAGGCTAAGGTCTCAAACATACTATCCTGCCACTGAAGTATTAAATAAAATTGCACGTGAAAGAGTTCGCCATGTTTTAAGGGCCTCAGAGATAATGGCTATTATTTTTCTGCTCTGATCTGTTGGACACCTCATCTGTACCATTTGTTTGGAATCAGTCATGCCCTGCCTTAGATCATCTATTGCACTGGTAATTTACTCTTATATTTTTATTTTCCCAGAGTCTGTACTTTATTCTCCCAACTATATATAAGTTCCTAGAGAGCATGGTCTACATCTTATAATAGCTGAATCTAACAGAAGGCTGGGCTTTCAGCAAACACTCTAGAAACATGTGCAGATCTAGCCTTGGAAACCCAAATTCACATTCGTAAACATGTAGAGAAAGTTCTTTGTGTAAGAAATCAGGATATTTTTTTTTCTTGAAATAATTCATGAGCATATTTGTGTCTAAAGGTTAACAGAGTATCCATGTGGTTTATGAAGACACCCCAGATATTAAAAAGAAAGAGATTTTCAATGTATCTATTTTTTAAATCCTGCATCCCAGCCACCCCTGAGTGCAAATATATTTCAAATTTTATGCTGGCCTCCTATTGAAAAGTGCTAATTGAATCAATTTCCTGGAGCTGCACCATTAGAGTACATCACAGAGCTGGGATCCTTGAATCAAAAAGTACAGAACATGAATGTCTTGCGGAGAGAAAACGGTGTGTAGGAAAATGTCTTAGCATCCGAGAGAGTCGTGAAGTTTGGTCTTTGGTCTTTAAACATGGAGTTGCAGAGTGTGCCTTGAGATAGCTAGAGGACAAACCACAGAGGGCTTCTGGTCATTCTCACCCTGGCCCAGGCCGGCCAGTACTCCTGGATGCCCCAGCTGGCCCCGCATGCCCGAGGGGCCCACACATCACCACTTCTTACTTGTGTGGCCTCGGGCCACTTACTTCTCTCTCAGGCTGAGTTTACTCCATTCTAACTACAGAAAAAGTACCTCCATCCCAAGAGTTAGGTAAGGTTCAGTAAGATGATGTCTGTGGAGGACTTGGCACCGTCTTGGAGACGTAGTGCATACCCAGTAAATGGTAGTTTCTACATCTGCTGCTCTAAGGGGACACGTGGTGGACAAAGCAGGGAAACAATGGCCCATTGAATGTCCTGGAGAGTGGCAGCTCCACCATGCACAACCACATTCATACCCTTCTTTCTATAGGTCAGTGGAAGTGCCCCTTTGCTGGGGCAGGAACAGGCTAATGGCACTGAGGGGTACTTTACCTATGGGGTCTTTGAGGACCTGGACTAGAAGGCCTGAGATAGGTTCCCCCTCACTCTCAGGTCATTGCCACATCAGGGCATTTCTCAAAGGCAAATCTGTTTGGAGTTCCCTGTGGACCAAGTACTTTGATAGAATCTTCTTTCATTTTCAAAGTGCTGATGTTTTTGGTGGCAGAGAACAACAGTGTGAGTCAAAATGGCTTAAACCGTAAAGGTGGGTGATTGACTCCTTCGGCTGAGGATGTGCTGTGGTAGCGCAGTGAGGAGGTCCTCCTCTGCTAGGACTCTCCCGGCCCTGCCCTCCTTCATGCATCACCTTGGTTGGCCCTGGTCTGCCTACAAGATGGCTGCCGCAGCTCCAAGCCTTCCTTCTTCACATAATCTCATCCAGGGAAGAGAGCGAGAGTGGGTTCCAGAAAGTTTCTGGAGAGAAAATGGAGGCTCTTTTCCCAAAGGCTGCTGGTTAATTTCTTCTCTCATCTCATTGGCCTAAACTTGGTCTCATGATCACTCCTGGGCCAACCTCTGTGGCTTAGTGGACGCAGGTAATGATTGGCTTCATCTGAAGTTGACACCTGACTCAGTCACTGGAGTGAGGGCAACAGGAAAACCTGGTTAGCTGTGACTAAGTAGAATCTATCCCTGGAATTCAAGTCAACTCCCGCCAACATCTGGGCTGCTGCTACAAGAGGGCCGAGGTGAGATGGATGTTGGAGAGACTCCACAATGTCCACTGCTCTGCTGGCATTAATTCACCATCCCTTTCAGTCTGGGAAACAGTTACGAAAGGTCTGCTCTGTGCTGGGCAGGGTGCAGCATACTCGGACAACACAGAGGCCCTGTGCTGTTGAGAGGAATAAATGAGCCAACTTATGCAAAGTGCCCATTGCCTCCCTCTGCCCTTAATACCTGCTCAGTATCATCTTCATTAAATTGAGTAATGCAGGGCGCCTGGGTGGCTCAGTTGATCGAGCAGCTGCTTTTGGCTCAGGTCATGATTCTGGACTTCCAGGATCGAGTCCCGCATCGGGCTCCCAGCTCCATGGGGAGTCTGCTTCTCCCTCTGACCTTCTCCTCTCTCATGTTCTCTCTCACTCATTCTCTCTCAAATAAATAAATAAAATCTTAAAAAAAAAATTGAGTAATGCATGAGTGGTCCCTGCCATCCAGGAGAGAGACTTAAAACAACTACATTCTAGCAGCATGGGAAGGGTAGCAGGAGTAAGCCGGAGGGTGGCATAGAGAGAGATCATACCGGAGTGTGCAAAAGATCCAACCCAAGAAACTTATAGCCAGGGATTCCTAAACTTGACTTCACATTTGACGTGCCTGAGGAGTTTCTGGAACTCCCCACACCAATTAAGTCACAATCTCTCTGGGTGGGACCCCACACCAGAATCAGTTTGTCTTTTTAAAGATTCCCCAGGTGATGAAAGTGTGCAGCCAACGTTGCCAACCACAGTCATAGGCTATTGAGGACATAAAGCCCACACATGTAAACCATTAGCAACACCGGGTTCTGAGGATATGTTCAAATGAAGTCCGTGCTGCCAGGCTCGGGGCAAGGAGAGGACACGGCGGGGAGGGGGCTCCAAACGGAGAGGGGGCTCCGGACGGGGAGGGGGCTAGTAGACAGGGTGGCTCTTGAAAGGTTTCTGTGAGCAAGCAGGGCACAGAGGGCTGACAGGGACCTTGAAAGACCACAGGGTTTACCTAATGTAAGCAGTTTGGAGGTGGTATTTTAGTGTGAGGAGGAACAGGTGAGAGAAAAGTTATGTGTGCCAACAAAGAAGGTGTAGCAGTGTGGACTCAATCACAGGAGAAAACCACACTGCACTTTCAACAGATCAGTATAGAGAATTATTAACTACAGTAGGGAATTTGAATAACAAAGGACTACTAGCTACTAAGAAGTAGAACTGTCAAGCATATAGGAATGCTGGTATTAGGAGCCCCTTCTAGCCCAGGGCTGAGGTAGAGGGACCCGGGGCGAGCCTTCCGCCCCTTCCGGCTGAGGTCCAGGCTCTGCTGGCACTGAGTGGCTAGTGGAAGGGCAGACAAGTCACTGTGGTGTCTCTCTAGTAGAAACAGTCAGAAATGTGCCCTCCAGGGTGGTGTCTCACAGGAGCCCGCTTCGCTAGGGATCCATTGCAGGAGTCAGGTCCTGGGGAGGCTGCAGGAGTCCTCTGAGAGGACAGGGGAACCGGGAGCCAAAACCCAGAATTGTCCCCCACAAGCAAGCAGAGGCTCAGAGGTTACAAAACCTTCCCAGGGAATTAGCAAAGCTCGGGTTCAACCCACATCCACGTTTCTCATACGTCCCACTACCTCTCTGAACAGAAATGCAAGATCAAGGCTAGTCTGTCAGTGCAGGCTGCCCGGAGACAGAAGGGGCCTGTGCTCCACGAAAGCTGTGGGGAAGGCCTCCTGGAAGAGGTAAGGATTCAAATGGACCCGAGGGGCGGCTTTTGCTTTAGAGACCTTGAGAAAACCAAGGAGAAAATGGGAGGAGGGGCCTTGACCTGAGCGACGTGGAACGGTTTCCTGTGCTGAAGGGCAGGACTGAGCTCAGACAGGACTCGGCTCAGCCCCTAGAGAGAAGGTGGAAAACAAGTAGGTGATGAGGACATAGAGACAGAACAGAATCAAGGAAGTCCTCCTATGCCAAAGAACTTGAATTTAAGCAGGGACAAAATCAATTCATTGCAAGAGAGCCAGAGCCCGGGGATGTGGGTCTCTAGGATTCCTCGACTGCCTGCCAACCTCTCTGTGGAATTTAGGGAAAGCAAATGCCAGTTTTGGGGTCAGACAGACCGGGAATAGAGAGGCAGCTCTCGGGTTCAGCTGTGTGTGCTGTGCCAAGTCCCTCAACCTTTCTGAGTCTCAAGGTTCTTGGGCTGTGAATGGGAAACACAGATCCCTTCTTTGCAGACTTGCTCAGTTGAAGTCCCTATCAGACAGTCAGGCACACAGCAGGCCTCCCGTTTTTACTCTCTAGGATCCTTTCTCTATCCTAACGCTGTGCATGCCTCTGAAGCCAGCTGTTTCCAATCAGGAATTCCAGGATTTCTAAATCAGTGCAGCTGGGGAGCTCCGACATCTTGGTGGCAGATAATATCCTCTTGTTGAGTCTGGCCACTGAGCTTCCCGCTCTGCAGGAAAAGCTTGGGCTGAGGGGACACACAGTCACCGTGTCCTTGGTCCTCCAGCCAGATCGTGCCATGAAGTGGTGTTCTGGATCTAGTCTCCACAGGGCAAATGACCCTGCTGCTTTCCCTTTCAGGAGGAGAAGTCACCAAACCTCGCTTTGCTCAATTCTTTCACGGAAGCCTGGCCAGTCTCACTATCCGCCCTGGCAAAATGGAGAGTCAGAAGGTGATCTCCTGCCTGCAGGCCTGCAAGGAAGGACTGGATATTAATTCCCTGGAAAGCCTCGGCCAAGGAATAAAGGTAAGGAACGAGCCAGCATCACCACCAATAAGAAATAGGCAGAGGAGGCCTATGGCCCATGCCCTCGGGAAGTGGAGCCCCCCCGCCCGCCAGGTTGAGTTGCCTGGAGGTGGTGTGGCAGCAAAGGTGCTGGCGCAGTGGGGAGTCTTGTGACTGTAACTTCCCTGGGGGACTTGCACTGTGTCCTGAAATTCCTAGATGGAGCCCTTGTGTATCATCAGTTCTCTACCCAAGAGCAGGCATGTGTTCACCAGCTACCAGAAGGGAACGGTTCTGTTTCAGTGGTTCCTGGGTTGGTGGATTGCTTTGTCTATTTGCCAAATGAACAGAAGCATCATGCCAGAATGCCCTTTGGAAATATTTTAAAATAGAATGAAGAGTTTGGCTATGTTAAATGTAAGTTAGGAAGGAAGGTCACCTGTGGGTGGGGTGGGGCTGGAATTAGAAGATTCGGAGGTTGCAGGGCCTCAGGTTATGAAATTGAAGCACAGATTGGGCTTCCAGCAGTCTCTGTCAAAGGGAATGTGAGTGGATTCAGACAAAATAAAAACATTCACGTGATCCAATAGCATGGAAACTGCATTTGGAAAAAAGCGCCTCCTGAGGGGGCAGGACACACAGAGCTAAATGTCCCCCGTGAGTGTCCTCCTGCCTCCCCACCCGACAGACAGCAATAGTTCTGGCCTCACCTGGACCTTAGGAGCTCCTGCTAGCAGGGAGCCTCTGGGAACCGGACAAAGAGCTGGGTCAACATCGCCATAGCCCCTGCTCAATCCTTACAGACCCTAGTGAGAATAGGCAGTCCACCCTCTGCCTCCAGGAGCACAGGGCAGCCCCTCCCCTCTAACTGTGGGGTTTCCTCTGTGGGTCATTTCCCAAGGATTGTGTGACCAGAGTAGAGGTTGCCCCCACACCCCTATCTTCTACTAACTTCCTGCCCTGGGCTTACCTCTCCTGGAGAGAGGGAGTCGCTCCCCCCCACACAGACAACACCTTTATTCCCACTGCCAGTGGGGCTCTGACAAGGGGATCCATGGAGGGCCTGGTGACCTGAGCATGTCCTGCTTTTCTTTAAGCTACAGTCACATCAGACATGCCATCAACATCCATGTATTAGTTCTGGGCTGGGGGGTGGGGGTGGATTGCTGAACATCTCCAGCCCTCTGTCTTCAAGGAAATCGGTGATCCAGGTTGAGGTTTGTAATCCGGAGTAGTAAGCTCTGATGAGGGTGAGCACTGAGGCTCCCCCAAGTGGCAGACAGGGCCCTAAATGCTTTGTGGTTGTTAACTCATTCAGGCTCAGAACAATTCTGACAAAGGTACCACAGATATTCCTATTTTGCATATGAGGGACTGAGGACTTTAAGAGAAAGGAAACTTGTCCAAGATCCCAGAATTGGTAATGAGAGGAGCCAGAATTTGAACCCCAAGTGGTCCTGCTCCAGAGTTCTAGAACTTGAGGAGCAGCAGTGAGGGAAGGTTTCTTGGAGGAGGCAAGGTCTGAGAGGAATGTTTCAGGATGTGGAAGAATCAACCAGGAGAATGGCAGGAGAGGGGAGCTGGGTGGTCGCTCTAGGAAGATCTGAGAGCTTGAATGATGGCAGACGGCTGGGGAGCCCCGCCCTGCGCACTAGAATGCCAAGAAGGCCAATGTTACAGTGCCCAAAATGCAGGAGGAAAGGTAGAAAGTGTGGCCAGAGAGATAAGCCCAGGCTGCATCATGGAGCCTCGTAAACTATGTTCAGGTATTGACATGGGACAGGGAGCCACTGAAGGACTCAGGCAAAGGATAATGATCTGGGCAAGAGCATGGTTTAGGATGCTCCCCTTGGAGCCTGGATCAAAGGGGGAAGGTGGGAGAAGTGCATAGACAGGGCAAAGCAAGAATGGCTTTCCAGATGTTAAATACACACACACACACACACACACACACAGGTGCACTCAATAGTTGTCATTGAAGGAAAGCTGCAGGACTGCTTCTTATTGGGAAGGACAACTTTCCCCCTGTCTACTTCATGGCCTATTTCAAACCTCACCTGCAGAGCTGGGGTTTGATCCTCAGCCAGCTGTTTGAATTGTTTCCTTAGCATTTTGTCAGCCCAGTGAGGCTCCATCTCCATTGGATTCTGGATTTACTACCCCCCCCAACCCCAAGTGGATCTGCTCTGCTCCGGGGCACCCCCATGAGACCAGTTTCAGGGTTCAAGCACTGCAGGACAAAGAAAGCAAAGCAAAGATACTAGACCAAAAAGCCACACATTCTTAGAAAGATAAATTAAGAAGCAGACCATTTCTGCAGAGCACCAGAGCCTATGAAAAGAGGGAGTTGTGAACTGAGGGGCACACAGAGCCACTGGGGGGTGAGGGGGCTGAGGCTTTTCTGACTTTTCCAGATGCCACCTGTTGATAACCAGTCACTGCAGAGGATCCTTTTCCATCCTTAGGGCACAGCTGGCAAGAACTAGAGCACTGAAGGGGAAGTTAATGATAAGACACAGGATTGATGGTGTCCCCACTGGGGGCTCTTTCAAGTTCATTATCCCTACTCCTCACAACAGATTAAATGTTATGGCCCCATTTCAGAAATAAGGAGATGGGGGCTCAGGGACTTGCCCAAAATAAGCCTGTGCTCCTTCCTCTACACCAGCAACTCAGATTAGAATGCGTACTTGAAATGATTCAGACTTCCTTGCTTCTTGCCCTTACTCCATTTATCCCTCATTTCATTTCTGAATAATGACTATTAGTTTCTTTCCTGGTTCCTGGCCTCCTGCCTCCTCCCTGAGTGGTCAAAGGAAAGCAAGGGTCTCCTGTAATTAACAAAACTTCCCGTCTGCTCGCAGAACCCAGCCTGGGTTCCTGTTTTCACTTGTTTTCCCCTGCTGAATATTTGTTCTGCATGTCTGCAGTCATTAAATGGTTGGGGTGGTTACTGTCCCATACCCAAGTGAGACACTGTGACTCTACGGAATGGCCGCATTCCTGAAGAATCCTCTGTTCTGATCTTCATAGCATCCTGTCTGCCAATCTGTGGAGGAGGGGGAAAGAGGAAGACCTTTGGGACAAGGCACTCCTAAGTTCAAACCATAGTACAAATCCTAGCTGTGTGACCTTGGACAAAATAATTTAATCCTTTACCCCCAATTCCCTCATGTGTTAAAGTATACTTTCTTGTGATGTGAGAAATGGATTGGATTCTATATATATAGAACATACACATGCAACATACACATACTATATATATACTATATATACATACACATACTATATATATACATATATACATACACATGCTATATATATATACACAAATATATATATGTACACATACACACATATATCTGATATATAGAGATATAGAAAAATATGTATATATAGATAGATGAGATGATAGCTATAGATATATAGATACAGATCTCCCTTAGTAAACCTAATAATAGGTTCTAATAGGACCTAATAGGTTCTCAACAAATCACAGTTATCTTCTCTAGCTGGGCTGGCCTTTCACTTGGCGTTGCCACAGTGCCAGCTTCATCTGAAACCTAAACCTGGGTGGTGTTATGGCAGAGGACACTTGAATGTGGCAAGTCTTCATCTGGCCCAACCCAGAGGGGCTGGCGGGTATCAAGGTGAATGGCAAGGTGCCTGGAGTGCCAGAGCCAGCTCCCTCTTGAGGAACAGGCCTGGGCTTTGGACAAGGATTTCACTGATGTCCCAGCCTACTAGGTGCCTGGCAATACTGGCTGACCCTCTGGGAGAACGGACTGTTCCCAAAGGCCATCAGTCTAGCAGCTTCATGGCTCAAAGAAAGGAATCCCTGTGGCCACAGCACAGCTTTCCAAAAGAAAACGAGTCTGTCACTCTTTGCTGGACCCCCAGGAATCCAACCCCTGTCCCTGTGATAATGCTAACGCCATTCTGTGTTCTACACAGAGACCGGTTACCCTTAGTCATGTCATGGGGCTGGGAACACTGCAATTTAAAGCAAAACAAAACAAAAAATCTACTTTGGTAGAAGGTCTTATTGATCCTGCAAGAACTATATTGATGGCTAGGTCAGTACCCACCTTCATGCCCTGTGGCAATCCTCAGGATGCTCAGGTGGCCAGACGAGGGTATTAACTGGAGATCCAACACCTAGCCTAGACATCCTCTCCTTAGGTGGCTACAGTGGGAACGCGCCCTCTGCTGATTGGCATGGGATACTGCTGATTCAAACTTGCAGAAGAACTGTTTGATTTTTTTCTTTTTCTTTTTTTTTAATTTTATTGAAGTAATCTCTACACCCAGGGCGCCTGGGGCTCAGTTGGTTAAGCACCTGCCTTTGGCTCAGGTCATTATGAATCAAGCCCCACATCAAGGAGCCTTGTTTCTCCCTCTGCCTGCCGTTCCTGCTGCTTGTGCTCTCTGTCAAATAAATCTAAAAAACAAAAAACAAACAACAAAAAACAAACAAACAAACAAAAACTCTATTCCCAGCATGGGACTCAAACTCACAACCTCCAGATCAAGAGTCACATGCTCTTCCAACTGAGCCAGCCAGGCACCCCATGATTTTCCTGTTCAGCCCTTATGTGAAGTTTGGATCAGCTTCCTCCACAAGGCTTATCATTCGGTCTCCTGTTTCCCCTGTGCTAGACCCTGTGGTGACCCTGAGGAAAAGTCAGTAGATCCTGCCTTCAAGGTGTTCACAGTTGCCTGAGGGAGGCAGGCAGACAGACAGCAGCAGCAGCTCCATGACTGTGCTGTAGCAGGGATGGTGCAGGGTGGGGTCGGGGAGAGGCAGGGAGGTAGAAGGACATGAGGAACATAAGTGGTATTTTAGAAGAATGGACTTGCCTCTGCTTGAATCTGAAATGGATGATTTGTGCCGCTCTCAGAACAGGGCAGCTCTATGGCTGAGCACACTCTGGTGGCAAGTCCACAGCAAGGGAGAAGCCAGCTCAGAGGATGACTCAGATCACCACATACACCCAGGCACTCCCAAACCCAGCAGAGGGGTTGGTGCTCGTGACGACCTCCCAGGCCAGAGAAACTGTGCTCAATGCATGGAGGGCAGAAGGGAGCTGGATCACAGGGGAAGAGCAGCAGTGAAGGCAGCAGTACCTGTGTGGGCAGACTCCATGCCGAAATAATTACAATGTTAGGAATTATAATAAATGCTATCTTGGACTGAACATCCTTTAAGCACTAGATTTGTTATATACATTACCTTATTTAAGCCCTCGGATAGGTAGATACTAATATCCCCATTATTTTAAATGAGGAAATAAAGTCTGGAAAGGGGATGTAAATCATCCAAAGTTGTATTCTGTAGTCTGCACTGGAATTGGGGTACAACAATCTATGCACCCCTGATCTTTCAGAGATGCCACATAGCCTTGGGTGAGAATCCTGCCTGGGAAGGGCTGAATTTTTCCACATGGGCTAAAATACTGCAGTAGCAAAGGACTCCAAAATCCCTTTGGTTTAATGCTTAAAAGTTTATTATCCTCTCACATCAAGCCCAAAAGGTGGAGTGAGGTTTCTCCCTTCAACACCCTAGCCACCAAAGTGCAAGTGGAGGTGGAGGGAAAAGCTGCAGCTTCCCACAGGGCTCTTTAGGGCCTCAGCCCAGGAGCCCCAGCTCATTTCCCCTCACAGTTCATTGGCCAGATGCAGTCACATGCCCCCCTCACCACCACCACCACAGCAAGTGGCTGAGACCAAGTGTAGCCTCCAGGATGCTAAGCATGCAAAGGAAAGCAGGGCTTAGTGAGCACTGATAATGACTCCCACAGAGCCTTGGCTGAGAAGACAATGGATGAAAAGTAACCTGAGGAGTAACCTGGAGTAACCTGAGGAGTAACACTGAGTCACATGTGGACCAAGGGGGAACATTTACTCATTAATCTAATGGGATTATGAGCACTCAGGCTAGGTTTTGGGATTTGGTGAGAAGAGTTGGAGTCCCAGTCCTCAGGGAGCTCATGGTCACTGTGCTGTAATCACTGCATTACCATTTCATAAGCACTACAGAAGCCCAGTGGGGACCTAAAAGAGGGAAGCTGGGGTGCCCTCAAGGAGGAGGTAAGAGTAAAACAAATGACAGTTGAAGAAGGAAAAGAGTAAGCTCTCAGTTGGCTAGGGATCACATTAAAGGGACCTTATATGGGTCAGTATCATCAATAGTGCTCAGGGGACACCCACCTCCTTTTAGAGTCCTGGTACAGAACAGGGAACTCTTAAAAAGACAAGCCAGATCACAGAAAAGTTAATATAGATGGATTTTTCCTTAAACTCTTAACAGCATACTCCATCTCCTTCATGGCAAGAGAAATGTAAATTAAAACTACACTAAGGTAACATTTATCAGCTATCAGACTGGCAAAAATCCCCAACGACAGCATATTCTGTTGAGGTTTTGAGAAAAGAGGCATTCCCACACACTGGGAGAGGGAGCGTGTATTGATATCATTCCTAATTCTCCCATTTTTAGTAATGGGGAATCGAGCAACATTTGTCAAAATTTAAGGTGCATATATACTGTTAAACCTAACAATTTCACAAGGAAGAATTTATCCAGTAGATACATATATTTGCACACATATGAAATATGTACAAGATCATTCATTGTGGCATTATTAGTAAAAGATTGGAAATTATCCAAATGTCCTTAAGAAACTGGTTAAATATAATTTATATACACAGAATATTATACAGCGGTAAAAAAGGAAGAAGCTTATGACGTGCTAATACAGAAAGTCTCCAAAATATGAGCTAAGTAAAAAAAAAAATAAAGTACAATAAAGTATTATACTTTTTATTTTTATTTTATTGTACTTTATATTTTACAAAGTAAAGTATG
Organism: Mustela erminea; assembly: GCF_009829155.1. NCBI lineage: Eukaryota > Metazoa > Chordata > Mammalia > Carnivora > Mustelidae > Mustela > Mustela erminea. The sequence continues at coordinate 97,669,482 of NC_045614.1, forward strand.
TAAAAAGCTACCATTCGTAGAAGAAAGGAGAAAAAAGGAAATCTGTATTCCTAAGAATGCTAAAGAATAGCTCTTAGGACAGGCTTGGTAATGCATCTAAGACATTTCAGTGCCTTATACAACTTTTTTGTTGTTGTTCCCACCCAGTGTCCATTATATATGGGCTTTGGCTCTGAGCCACATACTACCCCACTGTGAGACCCAGGCTGATGGACCAGGCCCTAAGGGAACCTGGCAGGTTTCACTTCAGAGGGAAAGGAATACGGCAAACGGGGAACTGGCTGTGAAACTTCCATATGAGTGTGAACCAAATAATGCTTCTGCCCACATTTCATTGACCGATTAAGTCACAGGAGCACCACTGAGTACAACAAGGCAAAAAATGTTTACCTTGCCAGGCAGGGTTCCATACGTCACATAGTCAAGCCTATGGACACTAGGACAGGCATGTATAAGCTCCCACTGGGAGGGGAAGCAACTAATCGTGAACGATAATGCAATCTGGTCCTAAGAAATTACATAATAGTGACTACTTATGGGATGGGATATTGGAAACTGGGTAGATAGGGATAAGATGGACACTTTCACTTAGTACATATGTATATGTATGCATATGTGAATATATTATCCAAAAAAATACTGCCCAGTAGCTACATAAAAATATATCCAGATCAGGGGCACCTGGCTTGCTCATCTGGAACAGCACGCAACTCTTGACTCAGTTAGGGTTGTGAGTTCGAGTCCCACATTGAGTACAGAGATTACTTAAAAATAAATAAGTAAAAATATATCCAGATCTCCTTTTCCGGTGATATGAACTTTGGATACATCACCTGAATGCACTGATAAGCTCCTGACGTCTTACTGATAATATTTCTGCTCAGAGGTATGTGAAGATAAGCTAGTGGAACCTCTACCAGGGCAGCTCTCCCTGCCCAGTGCCTGCGAGAGCAACTGCCCGGGCTTTTCAGGGAGAAGCAGGAATTTGTATCTGGTGTGTCTGGTTTGAGGACTCAAGGGACTCGGTGAGGAGCATCGTAGCTCCCGGACCTTTACCGAGCTCGGGGTACCAGGGACTCTGAGCGGAATGAACAGATAATAGGCCTGGGACAGCTGGCGGGAACGTACACCGCAAGTGAACAAACTCCCGGGAAAGCAGGGTAGGGCACTGGGGAAGCAAGACCAGGAATGAGATCTAAGAGAGAAGGAGAGCCATTAACTGAAATGTGAGCTCTAAGGTTGGTAGCTAAGAAGGCGGCGTGAATCAGGAAGGGGGAGCACAAGGTAAGCTGAGGAGCAGTTCAAGCCCAGAGACAAGACCAGGGAAATGAGCCAAAGTCCCACATTTCTGGGCAGCCAGCTGAGGGGGTAGGCTGTCTGAGGGCTGAAAGGCTGCTTACGACCTCAAAGCAGCCCAGAGCAGGGACCCCGCACAGGCTAGACCACAGGAACCCTGAGACGGGCCTTCAGAATCCCATCTTGTGACTCAACGGTTTCTAACCCCCCTGGGGATCTTACGGGGAGGCCCAGAAGTCCCCCAGGGGTAGCAGGAATTGTTTGAGGGGTGAAAACAGTCCTCCACAGCACTGGGTTAACATTATAGGCCAAGTGATGAATCGCTGAACACTGTATCAAAAACTAATGATATACTATACAGTGGCTAACTTAACATAATAAAAAAATTAGAGTATAAAAAAAATAAAAAATAAAAAAATAAGTCATCCGTACGCACGGCTGCTGCACTTGCAGACACCCAAGACACTGGGCCTTCCTGGCCTGTCCATGCAGAGAGTGGGCTCCATTGTTGTTCACTGTCCCCCACGAGACCCCCTTTCCTCCTCCAGTACCACTTCAACCCCTCGCAGTCCGTCCTGGTGATGGAAGGTGACGACATTGGGAACATCAATCGTGCGCTCCAGAAGGTGTCCTACATCAACTCCAGGCAGTTCCCGACGGCGGGTGTGCGGCATCTGAGAGTCTCCTCCAAAGTCCAGTGAGTAGACAGACGCTGGTCAGCTGGGGGTCCAGCTGAGACAGTGGGGATGGTCCCTGGGGAATGTTCCCTGGCAAAACAGATTCATCTTTCTTCAGCTATTTGCAGTTTCTCTGCTACCCCTAGGAGGAGGCCCCAGTGGATCTGTGTTCTCTTCTTGTTTTCTTCTTAAAGAAAATGTTCGGTTGCTTTGCCAACACAAATTCAGCTTTCTCTATTTAATACAGAATCTGATGTAGTACTGCATCCTGTAAATTCGCAGAAAGCTCGGTTTTTAGTGATCTGATTTAAGGTTACAGTAGCCGGTACGTAGTCAGTACTTGAAAAATGTTTAATGAATTGGATTAAATCAACCAACCCAGCTTGAGAGCAGCTAAATACCACAGGTCTTCGAGAGAAAGAGAGGGTCTAGTTCTTGTCCCCAGGGGTCAGAGCCCAGTAAAGGGGATAACTCACATCTTGGTCTGTCAAATCATTTCTCAGCCACGGCAACTGCCTGGTGGGACCCCAGAAAAACTCCTGGGAGGCAGGAAGGGGAGTCCCCTAATCCCTGGAGCCAGGATAGGAAGCCAGCAGGATAGGAAGAAGGCTGGTAAAGACTGGTCTGCTGACTACCACGTTACTGGGGCCAGGGACAGGTGCCAGACTAATCCCCACAGGCAGCACTCAGATCCAACAGCTCTAGGGACAGAGGAGGTATGCCCCCCTTCACACTAAGGGCCCCCATTGGAGGCCTGCGATAGGGAGCAAGCATCTCCAGCTCAGCTCCACACTGCAGTCAAGTAGAGGGACCAGGCTTCCGTGAAGCGCTGAGGGGCGCGGTGCCCTCTGGGACTGGTGCAGCAGAGGCCAGGTGAAACCAGGGGCAGGAGCATAACACACTCCCACATCTCGCCCACCACACAGAAGAGGAGGGAGTGGCTCAGCATGGTGACCACCCAGACGGCCCTTTCCCCGGGAACTTACCAAAAGGATACAGGTTGACGGCCGCCACCAGCTGGAGTCCACCCAGTGTTCCCAGTGCGGCCCTCTGGGCCCCGGAGCTCTAGCCTAGGTCTTTGGCTTAGGTGAGCAGCACAGAGTGCCAATGACTCGTGTGCCTGATGCGGTATGATGAGGGTGTTGGATCCACCTACATTTCCTGAGCTCCAACTGTGAAGCAGACTCAGGGCTTGGCTTCTTTTTATATACGCCATCACATTTAATCCTTGCTCTTATGAGGGAATTAATTATGGTCACCCCCACTGTACAGATGGAGAAACTAAGGTTCCCAGGAGTCCCACCTTGCCCGGGGTCACCCAGCCCCGCTGTGGCTGAGCCAGGCCATGGACCTTTTCTAACTTCCCAGGCCTTGCTAGTGAGGTCACAGTGGTCTGCCTTCCAGGTATTTCTGTGGCATCGTACCAGGAGAAAAGAGAGGATCCGTGGCACACAGGGGCACTGTGGAAGCTCCTCATCGAGAGACAACAGACATGAGCACAGGAGAGTTCAGCCCTGGGGTCTCAGCACGATGCCTGTACCCAACCAGTTAGATGGTAGTTTGCATACAAAATCATAGTGCTATACCAAGCAGTGGCTAATTAATGTTACCACTGATTAGTTTGTTAAAGGATAATTAGAGGTTTAACAGTTACTTGTCTCTGGTACCAAAGATTCCCAGTTCTCCCAGAAGCCAATCCTCTTAAGTCCCTAGATGGCTATTAGTTTGTGATGTAGCTTTCAGTCTGAATGTCTGTTGACACTCTCCGAGACTCCAAAGCAGTCTTGAGACCTCTAGACCCTTAGCAAGGGCTAGAGGTGTTAATGTGTCTCCTCATCCCCGGTCCTGTGGTGGTGGATGCGTTCGTGGCTCACTCTTCAGTGCCATGACATCAGTTGTTTTCCCAGGTGCTTTGGAGAAGATGTGTGCATCAGTGTCCCTGACGTGGATGCCTTTGTGATGGTGCTGCAGGCCATTGAGCCCCAGATCAGCCTCCGGGGCACAGACCGCCTCTGGAGACCCGCCGCCCAGTTTGAAAGTGCCCGAGGGGTGACCCTCTTCCCTGACCTCAAGATCGTGAGCACCTTCGCCAAAGCCGAAGCCCCGGGTGACCTGAGGACCACAGGTACAGATGTGTGCTGGGTTGTAGGACAGGAGCCTTCTGTTCTCAGAACCATGCCAAGTCGCCCTGCAGGACAGCAGCACTGTTTACCACAGCAGGGAATTTCCAATTGCGGAGCAAACCTGCAAACAACACAGATCACAGGAGGGAAATGAGCCATTTGGCAAATAATTGGTCCGTGCATGTACATGATAAGATGTTGGAGGGAGGGCATTTATGTCAAAGGGTAAATGAAAAAAAGCAAGTTGCAAATTACAGAGTTCCTACAACACACACAGAAAAATGCCAAGAAGAAAGCGCACCTGACACTGGAAGTGCCGCTCTCTGAGACACGAAGAGCCCATTTGTCTCTGCTCCCCTTCGCTTGGCTGCAAATGCAGAATGTTCAATAGTGCGCATGTGTTACTGTGATAACCAGAAGAGAAGCTAAAGAGGCACAAAGGAAAAATCTAGCTGTGCCTTAGCAGACATACGGTAAAAGTGAGGTCTGATCCACCAGGTTAGTGTAAGCTCTCAGGAGACTTTCTAGCATTATTGGAAGGGCTTCTTGGTGGAGGTGGCATTATTGGAATGTTCTGTCAGGGAGAAACACTCCATTGCATGAAAAGCTACAGTGCACTCAGCTAGCGGGGCATGGAGGGTCAAGGAAGGAAGGTTAGAGAAGAAGAAAGGGAAACCCAGAGCCCAGAGCTCTAGGGGAATTCTCCATTGAACCATCCTCGGCAGCCTCCTCCAGGAGTGGACTTCCAGCTCTCCCTCCTCTCGGCCTCCAGGAGCAGCTGCTGCTGATGTGCTGGTGGAAGGGGGCCTGAGTCCCTGAAGGGCTGCTTGTGTAGTAGTCCGAGTTACTCACTGCCTTAAACCACCCTGGTCCCTAGCGAATGGGGTGCCTCCAATGTAGTCCAATGCAGTAGATGGTGTCTTACCAGGTGTCCCTGCCAGGACAGAACCCTCGCCTCGTGACACTCCAGATGCCTTAGGGCCTGTGAGCTTCCCCTTCTTCCCCTTGCCCTCATTTGGAGTCACAGTCAGATGGAGAAAGGAAGGGCCTCTGCCCACAGTGGTTGCAGCTGTAACTAGGAGCTTGTGGACGTGCTAGGCCTGCCACTGGCTGACAGGCAATGCCAGGAAAAAGCTATTACCTGGGCTCGCACTCACCTTCTGTTTATGAGAAGTGCAGGCAGAGCACAGAGCCAACTGCCCGAGAGCTGTTACAGGTACTCTTTACTTTTTATTATTGTTAGAGTAATTGTTATTGTGGACGCCTTAAGTAAATAGGCTCATGGCACTTGCCGGCAGGCTTCAGCGACCCGCCCTAGAATCACCTTCTGTCCCTACTGACCTCCTGCTCTTTGTGCTGTTTCTGTACCAACGACAGGCGAGTCCCCCGTGTACACGCCTCTCTCTCATACCTCTGTGTTCTTGCTTTTGCTCATGCCCTACCTCTGCCTGGCAAGGCTCTGACCTTTTCCATCCACATTACTGCTGGTACGTGTCTCCCCCACCAGCACCCTGCCCCCTCAACTGGGCCAGCTATACCGCTCTGTAAGTCCCCCATGACTGATGCTTCCCTGCCCGCCCCCATGTTTGCTAACCCATGGTGGCAGTTATCAGTTAATTAAGCCAGACGGGGGACTCCCTGAGGGTTCAACCATGGTGGATTCAACCAGCACAGTCCCTTCGCACAGTAGGAATCCAGAGAAGTACAGATGGAAGATAGAAGCTATAATATAGCCCCAGAAGAGCAATGAGAAAATGCTCCACAATTACACCACGTCCCCTTCATAGTGTGAGCCATCAGCCAGCTACACAGGAAGGTAGGAATAAGGATGACCTAAACTGACCTGATAAGAAGCTGGCAAAAAACTCCAGAAACCAAGCAAAGTCCATTTGAAATACAGATACAGTATGCTATCACTAATGACAGGCCTTCCATGTAGATTAATGTGATTTTGCGGGTGAAACATGAAGCCTTTGAGATTGACAAACACCTAAAAATTAAGCATATGAAATTATTTATAATAATGTATATCTGGTAAGAACAAAAAATATTTTTGGTATCACTAAAAATTTAAAATAGAAAATAATTATTTAAAATAATTTTCTCTAGTAAGTCCTTTTAATTTCCATTTCATAAATGCTTTATAGTATACAAAATAGATTAGTCCACTTTATAAATAAATAACTATACATATTGAAATGATCTCAGTTGAGAAATTTTTCCCAAAAAGGCTGCAAGATCAAAAGCATTTGAAGACTACTAACCAAAATGTTATGGGAATTTTATAAACTGTGGAATCAGAATGTCATGGCTTGTCCCAGCGCTTCCCCTAATTTCTGTGTAAGCCTGGGCAATCCACGCTAGCCCCTGTACCTTCCACTTCACCACTGGTGGAAAGGGAATAATACTAGTACCCCATTTAATAGCTGTCAGGATTGTTTGCACAGTGCCTGACTCATAGCAAGCACTCCATAAATACCATCACTTTTATTTTTTTTTTTAAATCCAGTATAGTTAACATGCAATGTTAGTTTCCACTGCACAATATAATGATTCAACAATTCTGTACATCATCCAGTGTTCATCACAAGTGCACTCCTTAATCCCCATCACCTATCACACCCACCCCCACCCACTTCCCCTCTGATAACCATCAATTTGTTCTCGAGAGTTAAGGGTCTGTGTTTTGATTTGTCTTTCTTCCTTGTTCATTTGTTTCTTAAATTCCACATATAAGTGTAACTATATGGTATTTGTCTTTTTCTGACTTCCTGCATTTCAGGATCCATCCATGCTATTGCAAATGACAAGACTTCATTCTTTTTTATGGCTGGGTAACATTCCATTGTGTATGTCTATATATACATACACATGGTGGAGTGTTATTGCATATATACATGTATATACATACGCACACACACACACCACCTCTTCTTTATGCATTCATCTATTGATGGACACTTGGACTGCTTCCATAATTTGGCTATGGTAAATAATGCTGCAATAAAAGGAGGGGTGCATAGGTCTTTTCAAATTAGTGTTTATGCATTCTTTGGGTAAATATCTGGTAGTGGAATTACTGGATCCTATGGTCATTCTATTTTTAACTTTTTGAGGAGCCTGCACACTGTTCCCCACAGTGGCTATGCTCGTTTCCATTTCCACCAACAACAGTGCATGAGGATTCCCTTTTTCTACAATCTCGTTGTTTCTTGTGTTGTTGTTGTTTATTTTCGTCATTCTGACAGGTGTGAGGTGATGTCTCATTACGATTTTGATTTGCATTTCCCTGATGATGAGTGATGTGGAACATCTTTTCACGTGTCTGTCAGCCATCTGGATGTCTTCTTTGAAAAATGTTTGTTCATATTTTCTGATCTTTCTTTATTGGATTATTTGTTTTGGGGGTGTTTAGTTGTATGTAAGTTCTTTATATATTTTGGATACTAATCTTTTAACAGATATGTCATATGCAAATATCTTTTCCCTTTCAGTAGTTTTAATTATTTGCTTCCTTAGATGTGCAAGTTTTTTACGTTGACGTAGGCCCAATATTACTTTTGTTTTTATTTACCTTGCCTCGGAAGACGTATCTAGAAAAATGTTGCTATGGCTGGTGTCAAAGAAAATTACTGCATGTGCTCTCTTCTAGGATTTTTATGGCTTCTGGTCTCTCAGTTATGTCTTTAATCCATGCTGAGTATGGTGGAAGAAAGCAGTCCAGTTTCCTTCTTTTACATATAGCCGACCAGTTTTCCCAACATTTGTTGAGGAGACTATGGTTTTCCCATTGTATAGTCTTGTCTCCTTTGTTGTAGATTAATTGACGTAAAAGCATGGGTTTATTTCTGGGGTCTCCACTCTGTTCTATTGATCTGTGTGTCTGTTTTTTTGCCAGTACCATACTGTTTTGATTACCACAGCTCTGTAGAACATAATGAAATCTGGGATTGTGATGCCTCCAGTTTTGTTCTCCTTTTTCATGATTGCTTTAGCTATTTGGGGTCTTCTTTGATTCCACACAAATTTTAGGATTGCTTTTCTATAAAAAATGTTGTCAGTGTTTTGACAGGGATTGCATTAAATCTGTAGATTGTTTTGGGTAGTATGGACGTTTTAACAATATTCGTTCTCCCAGCTCATGAGCATGGAATGTCTTCTCCTTTGTTTATGTCATCTTCAGTTTCTTTCATCAATGTTTTATAGTTTATAAGGATACAGGTCTTTTACCTCCTTGGTTAAGTTTATTCCTAAGTATTTTATTATTTTGATGCAATTGTAAATAGGATTGTTTTCTTTTGTAAAGATTTTATTTGAGAGCACAAACGAGAGAAAGAAAGAAAGAGCACACATGAGTGGTGGGGGAACAGCAGGAAAAGGATAAGCAGATGCCCCGATGAGCAGGGAGCCTGATGCAGGGCTCAATCCCAGGACCCTGGGATCACGATCTGAGTTGAAAGCAGACTCTTTTTTGTTGTTGTTGTTAATCCCTGGGATCACGATCTGAGTTGAAGGCAGACTCTTTTTTGTTGTTGTTGTTAATGTTAGTTACTATACAGTAAAACATTAGTTTTTGATGTAGTGTTTCATTGTTCATTGTTTGCTTCTAACACCCAGTGCTCCATGCAATTCGTGCCCTCCTTAATACCTACCACCAGACCAACCCGTCCTCCCACCCTCCTCCCCCCAACACCCTCAGTTTGTTTCTGAGTCCAATCTCTCATGCTTCATCCACCCCTCCGATTTCTCCCCCTCACTTTTCTCTTCCTTCTCCTAATGTCCTCCATGCAATTCTTTATGTTTCACAAGTAAGTGAAACCATATGATAATTGACTCTCTCTGCTTGACTTATTTCACTCAACATTATCTCGAGTCCCATCCATGTTGATGAAAAAGTTGGGTATTCATCATTTCTGTTGGCTAAGTAATACTGCATTGTATATATGGACGATATCTTCTTTTTTTTTTAATTTTTTATTTTTTATAAACATATATTTTTATCCCCAAGGGTACAGGTCTGTGAATCACCAGGTTTACACACTTCACAGCACTCACCAAAGCACATACCCTCCCCAATGTCCATAATCCCACCCCCTTCTCCCAAACCCCCTCCCCCCAGCAACCCTCAGTTTGTTTTGTGAGATTAAGAGTCACTTATGGTTTGTCTCCCTCCCAATCCCATCTTGTTTCATTGATTCTTCTCCTACCCACTTAAGCCCCATGTTGCATCACCACTTCCTCATGTCAGGGAGATCATATGATAGTTGTCTTTCTCTGCTTGACTTATTTCGCTAAGCATGATACGCTCTAGTTCCATCCATGTTGTCGCACATGGCAAGATTTCATTTCTTTTGATGGCTGCATAGTATTCCATTGTGTATATATACCACATCTTCTTGATCCATTCATCTGTTGATGGACATCTAGGTTCTTTCCATAGTTTGGCTATTGTGGACATTGCTGCTATAAACATTCGGGTGCATGTGCCCCTTTGGATCACTACGTTTGTATCTTTAGGGTAAATACCCAATAGTGCAATTGCTGGGTCATAGGGCAGTTCTATTTTCAACATTTTGAGGAACCTCCATGCTGCTTTCCAGAGTGGCTGCACCAGCTTGCATTCCCACCAACAGTGTAGGAGGGTTCCCCTTTCTCCACATCCTCGCCAGCATCTGTCATTTCCTGACTTGTTTATTTTAGCTATTCTGACTGGTGTGAGGTGATATCTCATTGTGGTTTTGATTTGTATTTCCCTGATGCCAAGTGATATGGAGCACTTTTTCATGTGTCTGTTGGCCATCTGGATGTCTTCTTTGCAGAAATGTCTGTTCATGTCCTCTGCCCATTTCTTGATTGGATTATTTGTTCTTTGGGTGTTGAGTTTGCTAAGTTCTTTATAGATTCTGGACACTAGTCCTTTATCTGATATGTCGTTTGCAAATATCTTCTCCCATTCTGTCCGTTGTCTTTTGATTTTGTTCACTGTTTCCTTTGCTGTGCAAAAGCTTTTGATCTTGATGAAATCCCAATAGTGCATTTTTTCCCTTGCTTCCCTTGCCTTTTGCGTTGTTCCTAGGAAGATGTTGCTGCGGCTGAGGTCGAAGAGGTCGAAGAGGTTGCTGCCTGTGTTCTCCTCAAGGATTTTGATGGATTCCTTTCGCACATTGAGTCTATTTTTGTGTGTGGTGTAAGGAAATGGTCCAATTTCATTTTTCTGCATGTGGCTGTCCAATTTTCCCAGCACCATTTATTGAAGAGGCTGTCTTTTTTCCACTGGACATTCTTTCCTGCTTTGTCGAAGATTAGTTGACCATAGAGTTGAGGGTCTATTTCGGGGCTCTCTATTCTGTTCCATTGATCTATGTGTCTGTTTTTGTGCCAGTACCATGCTGTCTTGATGATGACAGCTTTGTAATAGAGCTTGAAGTCCGGAATAGTGATGCCACCAACGTTGGCTTTCTTTTTCAATATCCCTTTGGCTATTCGAGGTCTTTTCTGGTTCCATATAAATTTTAGAATTATTTGTTCCATTTCTTTGAAAAAGATGGATGGTACTTTGATAGGAATTGCATTAAATGTGTAGATTGCTTTAGGTAGCATAGACATTTTCACAATATTTATTCTTTCAATCCAGGAGCATGGAACATTTTTCCATTTCTTTGTGTCTTCCTCAATTTCTTTCATGAGTACTTTATAGTTTTCTGAGTATAGATTCTGTGCCTCTTTGGTTAGGTTTATTCCTAGGTATCTTATGGTTTTGGGTGCAATTGTAAATGGGATTGACTCCTTAATTTCTCTTTCTTCTGTCTTGCTGTTGGTGTAGAGAAATGCAACTGATTTCTGTGCATTGATTTTATATCCTGACACTTTACTGAATTTCTGTATAAGTTCTAGCAGTTTTGGAGTGGAGTCTTTTGGGTTTTCCACATATAGTATCATATCATCTGCGAAGAGTGATAATTTGACTTCTTCTTTGCCGATTTGGATGCCTTTAATTTCCTTTTGTTGTCTGATTGCTGAGGCTAGGACCTCTAGTACTATGTTGAATAGCAGTGGTGATAATGGACATCCCTGCCGTGTTCCTGACCTTAGCGGAAAAGCTTTCAGTTTTTCTCCATTGAGAATGATATTTGCAGTGGGTTTTTCACAGATGGCTTTGATGATATTGAGGTATGTGCCCTCTATCCCTACACTTTGAAGAGTTTTGATCAGGAAGGGATGCTGTACTGTGTCAAATGCTTTTTCAGCATCTATTGAGAGTATCATATGGTTCTTGTTCTTTCTTTTATTGATGTGTTGTATCACACTGATTGATATGCAGATGTTGAACCAACCTTGCAGCCCTGGAATAAATCCCACTTGGTCGTGGTGAATAATCTTTTTAATGTACTGTTGAATCCTATTAGCTAGTATATTGTTGAGTATTTTCGCATCTGTGTTCATCAAGGATATTGGTCTATAGCTCTCTTTTTTGATGGGATCCTTGTCTGGTTTTGGGATCAAGGTGATGCTGGCCTCATAAAATGAGTTTGGAAGTTTTCCTTCCATTTCTATTTCTTGGAACAGTTTCAGGAGAATAGGAATTAGTTCTTCTTTAAATGTTTGGTAGAATTCCCCCGGGAAGCCGTCTGGCCCTGGGCTTTTGTTTGTTTGGAGATTTTTAATGACTGTTTCAATCTCCTTACTGGTTATGGGTCTGTTCAGGCTTTCTATTTCTTCCTGGTTCAGTTGTGGTAGTTTATATGTTTCTAGGAAGGCATCCATTTCTTCCAGATTGTCAAATTTATTGGCGTAGAGTTGCTCATAGTATGTTCTTATAATAGTTTGTATTTCTTTGGTGTTAGTTGTGATCTCTCCTCTTTCATTCATGATTTTATTTATTTGGGTCCTTTCTCTTTTCTTTTTGATAAGTCGGGCCAGGGGTTTATCAATTTTATTAATTCTTTCAAAGAACCAGCTCCTAGTTTCGTTGATTTGTTCTATTGTTTTTTTGGTTTCTATTCATTGACTTCTGCTCTGATCTTTATGATTTCTCTTCTCCTGCTGGGCTTAGGGTTTCTTTCTTGTTCTTTCTCCAGCTCCTTTAGGTGTAGGGTTAGGTTGTGTAACTGAGACGTTTCTTGTTTCTTGAGAAAGGCCTGTACCGCTATATATTTTCCTCTCAGGACTGCCTTTGTTGTGTCCCACAGATTTTGAACCATTGTATTTTCATTATCATTTGTTTCCATGATTTTTTTCAATTCTTCTTTAATTTCCCGGTTGACCCATTCATTCTTTAGAAGGATGCTGTTTAGTCTCCATGTATTTGGGTTCTTTTCAAACTTCGTTTTGTGGTTGAGTTCTAGCTTTAGAGCATTGTGGTCTGAAAATATGCAGGGAATGATCCCAATCTTTTGATACCGGTTGAGTCCTGATTTAGGACCGAGGATGTGATCTATTCTGGAGAATGTTCCATGTGCACTAGAGAAGAATGTGTATTCTGTTGCTTCGGGATGAAATGTTCTGAATATATCTGTGATGTCCATCTGGTCCAGAGTGTCGTTTAAGGCCTTTATTTCCTTGCTGATCTTTTGCTTGGATGATCTGTCCATTTCAGGGAGGGGAGTGTTAAAGTCCCCTACTATTATTGTATTATTGTTGATGTGTTTCTTTGATTTTGTTATTAATTGGTTTATATAGTTGGCTGCTCCCACGTTGGGGGCATAGATATTTAAAATTGTGAGATCTTCTTGTTGGACAGACCCTTTGAGTATGATATAGTGTCCTTCCTCATCTCTTATTATAGTCTTGGGCTTAAAATCTAATTGATCTTATATAAGGATTGCCACTCCTGCTTTCTTCTGATGTCCATTAGCACGGTAAATTCTTTTCCACCCCCTCACTTTAAATCTGGAGGTGTCTTCAGGCTTAAAATGAGTTTCTTGGAGGCAACATATAGATGGGTTTTGTTTTTTTATCCATTCTGATACCCTGTGTCTTTTGACAGGGGCATTTAGCCCATTAACATTCAGGGTAACTATTGAGAGATATGAATTTAGTGCCTTTGTATTGCCTGTAAGGTGACTGTTACTGTATATGGTCTCTGTTCCTTACTGATCTACCACTTGTAGGCTCTCTCTTTGCTTAGAGGACCCCTTTCAATATTTCCTGTAGAGCTGGTTTGGTGTTTGCAAATTCTTTCAGTTTTTGTTTGTCCTGGAAGCTTTTAATCTCTCCTTCTATTTTCAATGATAGCCTAGCTGGATATAGTATTCTTGGCTGCATGTTTTTCTCGTTTAGTGCTCTGAAAATATCATGCCAGCTCTTTCTGGCCTGCCAGGTCTCTGTGGATAAGTCAGCTGCCAATCTGATATTTTTACCATTTTATGTTACAGACTTCTTTTCACGGGCTGCTTTCAGGATTTTCTCTTTGTCACTGAGACTTGTAAATTTCACTATTAGGTGACAGGGTGTGGGCCTATTCCTATTGATTTTGAGGGGCGTTCTCTGAACCTCCTGAATTTTGATGCTCGTTCCCTTTGCCATATTGGGGAAATTCTCCCCAATAATTCTCTCCAGTATACCTTCTGCTCCCCTCTCTCTTTCTTCTTCTTCTGGAATCCCAATTATTCTAATGTTGTTTCGTCTTATGGTGTCACTTATCTCTCGAATTCTCCCCTCGTGGTCCAGTAGCTGTTTGTCCCTCTTTTGCTCAGCTTCTTTATTCTCTGTCATTTGGTCTTCTAGATCACTAATTCTTTCTTCTGCCTCATTTATCCTAGCAGTGAGAGCCTCCATTTTTTATTGCACCTCATTAATAGCTTTTTTGATTTCAACTTGGTTAGATTTTAGTTCTTTTATTTCTCCAGAAAGGGCTTTTATATCCCTCGAGAGGGTTTCTCTAATATCTTCCATGCCTTTTTCGAGCCCGGCTAGAACCTTGAGAATTGTCATTCTGAACTCTAGATCTGACATATTACCAATGTCTGTATTGATTAGGTCCCTAGCCTTCGGTACTGCCTCTTGTTCTTTTTTTTTGTGTTGAATTTTTCCGTCTTGTCATTTTGTCCAGATAAGAGTATATGAAGGAGCAAGTAAAATACTAAAGGGGTGGCAACAACCCCAGGAAAATATGCTTTAACCAAATTAGAAGAGATCCCAAATCGTGAGGGGGGAGAAAGGGGATAAAAAGAGGTTCAAAAAGGAAGAAAGAAAAAAAAAAGAAAAAGGAAAAAAAAAAAGAAAAGAAAAAAATTTAAAAAAAAGAAAACACATAAGAAAAATACAAAAAAGAAAAAATATATATATTAGATAAACTAGTTAAAAAACGTTAAAAAAGAAAAAGGTAAAAGGTAAAAAAAAAAATTTACCTGATGGCGAGAAAAAAAAACAAAAAATGAAAAAGAAAAAAATTAAATTAACTGCAAGACTAAAAAAAATCACAGGGAAAAAGCCATGAGTTCCGTGCTTGGCTTTCTCCTCTTCTGGAATTCCGCTGCTCTCCTTGGTATTGAAACCGCACTCCTTGGTAGGTGAACTTGGTCTCGGCTGGATTTCTTGTTGATCTTCTGGGGGAGGGGCCTGTTGTAGTGATTCTCAAGTGTCTTTGGCCCAGGCGGAATTACACCGCCCTTACCATGGGCCGGGGTGAGTAATCCGCTCGGGTTTGCTTTCAGGAGCTTTTGTTCCCTGAGCGCTTTCCGTAGAGTTCCGGAGGACGGGAATACAAATGGCGGCCTCCTGGTCGCCGGCCTGGAGGAGCCGAGAGCCTGGGGCTCCACTCCTCAGTGCGCCCTCAGAGAACAGCGCCCAGTTACTCCCGTCTGCCTGACCTCCGTCCGCGCTCCGAGCTCACCGAGCCTGCGACCGGTTCAAGGTAACACCGAGCTGTGAGCTTACTGTCGGCTCTGTCTCTGTAGCCGGCTTTCCTGTTCCAATACCCGCAAGCTCTGCGACACTCAGACACCCCCGATCCTTCTATGACCCTGCGGGACCTGAGACCACGCTGACCCCGCGTGGGCTTCGCCCCGGGTAGCCTCTGGAGCGATGTCCCTTAGCGGAACAGACTTTTAAAAGTCCTGATTTTGTGCGCCGTTGCTCCGCCGCTTGCCGGGAGCCGGCCCCTCCCCCCGGGGTCTATCTTCCCGTCGCTTTGGATTCACTTCTCCGCTGGTCCTACCTTTCAGAAAGTGGTTGTTTTTCTGTTTCCAGAATTGCTGTTCTTCTTCTCTTCGATCTACCGATGGATTTTCAGGTGTTTGCAATCTTTAGATAAGCTATCTAGCTGATCTCCGGCTAGCTGAAGTAGTCTCAGCCTGCTACTTCTCCGCCATCTTGACTCCTCCCTGGATGATATCTTCTTTATCCATTTGTCAGTTGAAGGGCATCTCGGCTCTTTCCAGAGTTTTGTTATTGTGGACATTGCTGCTATGACCACTGGGGTACAGACGGCCCTTCTCTTCACTACACCTGTATCTTTGGGGTAAATACCCAGTGGTGCAATTGCTGGGTCATAAGGTAGTTCTATTTTTAATTTTTTGAAGAACCTCCATACTGTTTTCCAAAGTGGCTGTGCCAACTTGCATTCCCTTTACTCCACATCCTCTCCAACATTTGTTGTTTCTTGCCTTGCTGATTTTGGCCATTCTAACTGGTGTAAGGTGGTATATCAATGTGGTTTTGATTTGAATTTCCCTGAAGGCTAATGATGATGAACACTTTTTCATGTGTCTGTTGGCCATTTGTATGTCTTCTTTGGAGAAGTATCTTCTCAAGTTTTCTGCCCACTTTTTGACTTGTTCTTTGGGTATTAAGTTTGAGAAGTTCTTTATAGATCTTGGATATCAGCCCTTTGTCTGTAGTGTCATTTGAAAATATCTTCTCCCATTCTTTGTTTTGTTGACTGTTTCCTTTGCTGTGGAGAAGCTCTTTATCTTGATGAAGTCCCAAAAGTTCATTTTTGCTCATGCTTCCCTTGCCTTTGGAGACATGTCTTGAAAGAAGTTGCTATGGCCAATGTCGAAGAGGTTACTGCCTATGTTCCCCTCTAGGATTTTGATGGATGCCTGCCTCACACTGAGGTCTTTCATCCATTTTGACTTTATCTTTGTGTATGGTGTAAGAGAATGGTTGAATTTCATTTTCTGTATATAGCTGTCCAGTTTTCCCAGCACCATTTATTAAAAGGACTGTCTTTTTTCCATTGGGTATTTTTTCCTGCCTTGTCGAAGATTATTTGACCAGAGTTGAGCATCCGTATCTGGGCTCTCTATTCTGTTCCATCGTCTATGTGTCTGTTTTTGTGCCAGTGCCATGCTATCTTGGTGATCACAGCTTTGTAATAAAGCTTGAAGTCAGGCAACATGATGCCCCAGCTTTGTTTTTCTTTTTCAACATCTCCTTGGTGATTCAGGGTCTTTTCTGGTTCCATACAAATTTTAGGATTTTTTGGTACACTCTTAACCAACTGAGCCACCCAGGAATCCCAAATGAGATTATTTTCTTAATTTCCTTTTTCTGCTGTTTTGTTATTAGTGTATAGAAATTCAAGCAATTTCTGTATATTGATTTTCTACTTTGCAACCATACTGAATTCATTTATCATTTCTAGTAGTTTTTTGGTGGAATCTGTAGGGCTTTCTAGACATAGTATCATGTCATCTGCAAATACTCAAAAGTTTTACTTCTTCCTTAACAACCTGGCTGCCTTTTATTTCTTTTTGTTATGATTGCTGTGGCTAGGACTTCCAGTACTGTGTTGAATAAAAGTGGTTAAGAGTGGATATTGTCTAGGGAAAAATTTTGTTTTTCACCAATGAATATGATATACCTGTGGATTTTTCCTATATAGCCTTTATTATATTGAGGTTTCTTCCCTCTAACCCTACTTTCTTGATTCTTTTTATCATGAATGGATGCTGTACTTTGTCAGATGCTTTTTCTGCAGCTATTGAGATGATCATATGGTTTTTATCCTTTTCTCTTATTGATGTGATATACATTGATATGTGAATACTGAACCACTCTTGCATCCCAGGAATAAATCCAACTTGATCATGGTGACTGATTTCTTTAATGTATTGTTGGATTTGGTTTGTTAATGTATTGTTGAGGATTTTTGCATCTATGCTCATCAGGAATATGGGCCTATAGTTTTATTTTTTTATAGTGTCTTTATCTGGTTTTGGTATCAGGGTGATGCTGATATCATAGAATGAATTTGGATGCTTTCCTTCACTTTTTTTGGGAATACTTTGAGGAGAATAGGTATTAACTCTTCTTTAAATGTTTAAAAGAATTCACCTGTGAAGCATGTGGTCCTGGACATTTGTTTGTTGGGAGGTATTTGATTACTGATTCAGTTTCATTGCTGGTAATTGGCATGCTCAAATTTTCTGTTCTTCCTGATTCTGTTTTGAGAAGTTATAGGTTTCTAGGAATTTATCCATTTCTTCTAGGTTATCTAATTTGTTGGCATATGATTTGTCATAAATATTCTCTTACAACCCTTTGTATTTCATAGTCTTGGCTGTTTTTTCTCTTTTATTTTAAGCTCTTTCTTGTTTTTATTTTTTGGATGAGTGTAACAAAGGATTCTTAATTGTCTTGATCTTTTCGAAAAACCAACTCCTGATTTCATTGTTCTATTTTTTTTTTCTAGTATCTATATCATTTATTTCTGCTCTAGTCATTACTATTTCCTTTTGATAGTTCTGGGTTTTGTTTGTTGTTCTTTTTCTAGTTCCATAAGGTGAAGGGTTTTTTTTGTTTTTTTTTTTTTTTGAGATTTTTCTTCCTTCTTGCGGCAGCCCAATAAAACTTCCCTCTTAGAACAGCTTTTGCTGCATCCTAAAATTTTGGACTGTTTTGTTTTCATTTGTCTCCATGTATTTTTTTTTATTTCCTCTTTGATTTCTAGGTTGGCCCATTCATTGTTTAGTAGCCCATAATTTAACCTCCATTATTATGTTTTTTATTATGCTTGTTTTGTGGCCTACTATGTGATTTATTCTGGAGAATGTTCCATGTGCACTAGAAAGAATATATATGCTGCTGTTTTAGGATGGAATATTCTGAATGTTTGTTAAATTCGTCTAGTCCAATGTGTCATTCAAAGCCACTATTACCTTGATGATTTTCTGTTGAGATAATGTATCCATCAATGTAAGTGAGGTACTGTAGTCCCCTATTGCTATTGTACTATTGATTACTTCGTTTGTTACCTGCTTGCTGCTCTGTGTATTTAGGTGCTCCTATGTTGGGATTATAAATATTTATAATTGGGGGCGCCTGGGTGGCTCAGTGGGTGAAGCCGCTGCCTTCGGCTCAGGTCATGATCTCAGGTCCTGGGATCGAGTCCCACATCGGGCTCTCTGCTCAGCAGGGAGCCTGCTTCCTCCTCTCTCTCTGCTTGCCTCTCTGCCTACTTGTGATCTCTCTCTGTCAAATAAATAAATAAAATCTTTTAAAAAATTAAAAAAAAAATAAATAAATATTTATAATTGTTATATCATCTTGTTTGATTATTTCCCTGATTATTGAAATGTCCTTCTTTGTCTCTTGTTACAGTCTTTGCTTTAAAGTCTATTTTGTCAGATATGAGTATTGCTATTCTGGCTTGCTTTTCACTTCCATTTGCATGGTAAGTGCTTTTTCATCCTCTCACTTGCAATCTGCATGTATTTTTAGGTCAAAAATGAGTCTCTTGTAGGCAGTATAGAGATAGGGTGTGGGTTTTTATCCCTTCAACCACCCTGTGTTTTTTGTTGGAACATTTAGTCCATTTAAAATAATTATTGATAGGTATGTACTTATTGCCATTTTGTTACTTGCTTTATGGTTCTTTTTGTAGTTCTCATTTGTTCCTTTCTTCTCTTGCTCCCTTCTCACATGGGGTATTGACTTTCTTTAGTGATATACTTGGATTCCTTTCTCTTTATGTTTTGCATATCTCTTCTGGTTCTTGATTTATGGTTATCATTAGGTTTATAAATAACATCTTCTGCATATATCAATCTATATTAAGTTGTTGGTCACTTAAGTTTGAACCCATTATTTACTCCACCCTCCCACCCCCACAGTTTAGGTACATGGTGTCATATTTTGTAGACTTTTATTTTTTTAGTTCCTTGACTGATTTTTATAGATATACTTTATTTTTATTGCTTTTGTGCTTCTTACTTTTCTTACTCCATGCAGCAAATTTCCTGTAACATTTCTTGTAGGGCTGGTTTAGTTGTCATAAATTCTTTTAACTTGTGTTTTTCTGGGAAACTCAACTTCTCTTTCTGTTCTGAATTATAGCCTTGCTGGATAGAGTATTCCTGGCTGCAGATTTTTTTCCTTTCAGGACTTTGAACATGTCATGCCCCTCCCTTCTGGCCTGCAAACTTTCTGCTAAAAAATTAGCTGATAGCCTTATGGGTTTTCTTTATATGTAACTCTTTTCTTTGCTCTTGCTGTTTTTAAAATTTTTTCTTTGCGGTTCCTGGGTGGCTCAGCCGGTTAAGCATCTGAATAGTACTCTTCATTTTTGCTTAGGTCTCTTGCTGTGATTTTGTTCTGTTCTTTCATTTAGGACATATTCCTCTCTCCCCTCATTTTATCTATACCTCTGTGTGTTTTTGTGTGTTGGGAGAGTCCACAAGGTCTCCTGCTCTTGAAAGTAGTGGCCTAATCAACATGTCCTGTAGTGCCCTGTAGTGTCCCCTGTTCACCAGAAACTGGGGCTTCGATAGTATCTCCTATGTGTGTTCTGTGTGACCTATGGCCATGGCTGAGCTGCTTTTGCCTTCAGCCCAGTGGTCTGCGACAGCTTTCTTTGCCTATTGTGAGCAGGGTTTTCCCTGTGGTGTTAAGTCAGTCTGGGTGGGTATTGGGCTTGAGTTGAATCAGACCAAGCATTTGTCAGAGATACAGTAGCATCAACCTGCAGGGTGATTTCCCTGAGTTGTTCCTTAAGACACTGGTTGGTGGTTGGGGCCAAAAAGTCAGACCAGAGGTCTGCCCCCAGCCTACTTTTGGGGCTGAGGCTTGGTATGTGTGGTTATCTTCCCTTCTCCCTGGGGCAGGAATCACTTGGGATTGGTGTTGGTCCCTTTCAGGGTAGCTTGCACAGTGCCAGGCCTGTGGCACCACTTTGGAGGGGCTCTGGCCAGGGTCATATTGGAGGGAGCTGATCAGCAGGAGAACTTGGTGCAGAGAACTTGGTTTTAGGAAGATTTATGCAATGGGAGGGAGTGGAGGCCTCACTGGAGAGGGCATGTCTGCAGGAGAACCTGGGTATCATTGCACTGTTAGCAATTTGGGTAGCATCTGTTGGCACTGTGCTGGTTCCCTCAGGTGTCTGTGTCTCTAGGTGGGGAGTGTGGGGGAGGGGATGGTGCCCACATGCCTGGAAGAGTTGCCCAGTGATCTGTCCCTTTGACACATGCTCTGAGATTGGTAAACAAACCTCCCTTCCATATAACCCAGGCATTTTTCAAACTGCTGCTTCTATGCTATATTTTCATAGGCTGTTTGTTGTGCTTCCTCTATAGGGGAAGGGACTAAGCTTCCTCTCATCTTCCACTCTCCCAGAGCCAAGCCCACTGATTTTTAATGTTCCCAGTATTAAGCCCTACTGCTTGTAACAAATCATGAAATTATGCCCAGCTGGTTTTCAAAGCCAAATATTATGGGGATTTGTCTTCCATGTGCCTGGAGTGTTTGGTATGAGGATCTGTGTTTTTCCCCTTTCTATGTCTGTGGCACCCCTCCTTCCCACAGACCCATTTAGCTCCTGACTACATCTCTTCCCTTCCTACCCTCTCTCATGTGTCTGTTTCCTACATTTAGTTGTGGAATTTGTTCTGCCAGCCTTCAGGTTGTTTTCAGGTTGTTTTCCTAGGTATTACCTAGGTATGTCCGTGGGATGAGGTAAACTTAGGGTCCTTTTACTCTGCCATCTTCCCCAGAAGATGGCATTCTCTAAGCTGAGAATGCCAATGTGTCTAGCATTCAAATACTCAGATGTCTCTTTAGGAAATTTGGGGCCATAAAATCAGGCCAGGATTGCTAGACTGACCAACAGATTGCCAAGTAAGGTTTCCAAGTGGGGAAAAAAAAAATATATATATATATATATTTTTCCCCCCTACTTGGAGATATATATATATATATATATATATATATATATATAATTTAATTAATTGTGCTTCTCTATTTGAGCAATATGTAGCAATATGTGCCATATGAGCCCCTGGGTTAGATATTGAGGAGTTGGTCATTAAAAACAAAAACAAACAAAAAGTGCTTCTGCCTTTGAAAAACTCAGGGTCTGCTGGGGTGACAGATACACACACCAGGACCACATGGGGAAAACGAGGAGGGCACTTCTCTCTGGTCCCAAATAAGAACTGTCATTTACTGCACACCTACGAGGTGCCAGACACGGTCTTCAATCCTCTCAAGACCCTTGCCCTCTTTACAGATGAGGAAATTGAGAGGTGTAGTTTATCTAACTGTAAGTATCTCCATGGCTGGTATACAAATTCACAGCTTTTGCCTATTATGTTCATGCCCTTCACACAAATCTATGCCACCCAACCTCAGGGCATGCCTAGGCATCCATCTGAGCCATGGTGGTTGGGATGGCACAGTCTCTTCTCCTGACCCAGTCTGACCCTGGTGTGCAGTCACAGAGGAGGAATAGGACATGCAAGCCTGCTGTCTGAGTTGTCCTTGTGCCTGTATTTCCCATATGTCTATCTTCCCTCAGCCCCCAAATCAGCAGTCTTAGAAGAAATGCTTCACAACTTAGATTTCTGTGACATTTTGGTACTTGGAGGGGACCTGGACCCAAGACAGGAGTGCTTAGAACTCAACCACAGTGAGCTCCATCAGCGACACCTGGATGCCACCAATTCCACAGCAGGCTACTCTATCTATGGTAAGAACACACTCAGTCCCTTAACCTGGTGCTCTCTGAGTACCTTCATGCTGGAGTCATGAGTGTCATGGTGCTCTGTCACCTGTAGAGGAGGTGTCAGTTAGGGACCTTTGACCTCAGAGCATGGACTGCTAGCCCCTCCTTCAGTGAGCTACATAGAAAGTGAGTGCATGCTTTCTCTTATGTTTGATCTCAGCAAATAATATAGCAGCATTTGACAGGATGGGACCATTCTGATCAGCACCTAATGCATCTGGAAAGCCTGTGGGTCAGTTCAGTTGGCTCCTTAGAACTTCCATATCCATGCATCATCTGCCCCTAAACATCTTAAACCCATACCCTAGATAAATTCAGGAGAACCACAAGTCCCAGAAGCCACATCCTATATCCCCCCCCCCATCCTCTACCTTCTTATGACAGGTGTGGTCTCTTGGCACAGGTGTGGGCTCCATGAATCGCTATGAGCAGGTGTTGCATCACATCCGCTACCGTAACTGGCATCCAAGTTCCCTTGAGGCCCGGCGGTTCAGAGTCAAGTGCTCAGAACTCAATGGACGTTATGCTAGCAATGAGTTCAACCTGGAGGTGAGTGGGTCCTGCCATCATTAGGGGGATTTCAGAGTTATCCACTTATTCCTCGTTCATTTGGTCCACCTGCCACTCCTGGTCAGCAGCACCTCTCCCTTCTCTTCCTAGGTCAGCGTCCTCCATGAGGCCAGAGTCTCAGACAAGGAGCACGTCAACCACCTTATTGTGCAGCCTCCCTTCCTGCAGTCTGTCCACCACCCTGAGTCCCAGAACAGCATCCAGCGAAGTTCAGGTAGGTGGCATGGGAGGAAGGACCTCAAGGTATCAGGTGGTCATGGTGCTTCAAGACCATCCACTAACAGGTATGGTGCAGCAGCCATAGGTGCCCAGAACTGAAGGAGGGACCCAGAAATGGTAAAGCGGTGGGCCCTACCTCAGAGGTCCTCACAGCCTCAGTAAGGGGCTAGTTAGGGCAAGAAGTTACAAGTGTATAACAGAGGTTGGTACAGAGTGCTAGGGTAAAGTCTAACAAGTCCTATGAGGCCTGATTCAGAGCCACAGCCTATGTGATGCTTTCCCCAAACCCCTTCCTATGTGCTATCACACACACACACACACACGTGCACACCATATTGCAATCTCTCACCCTTACTTCACTTCCAGTCTTGCCATTTGTATCACTGTCTGGTGTGTCTGTCCCTGTGAAATTCCACAGTGCCTGGCTTTCAGTGGAAGCCCCCCACCCCCACACCAGAATCTGAGGGGAAAGCAAAAGACAGAAGACAATGTACATCAAATACTTGATTTATTCCTCACAAGTACCCATGGGTAAGAATTATTAAATTCATTATAGAGACGAAGAAAGTGAAACCCAAGCAGGGTGAGGTGCTGGCCCAGAGTTCTATCTGCAGCTGAGAAGTGGTAGGGCAGATTTTAACCTACACATGCGTGTTTCCTTCACATTCCATCCCAAGACTGAGCTAGTCTTTCCATTTACCATGTCATGTGGATTCCTTCCTTATTCCAGTGGTCCCAAGCATCGCCACAGTGGTCATCATCATTTCTGTGTGCATGCTGGTGTTTGTCGTGGCCATGGGCGTGTACCGGGTCCGGATTGCCCACCAGCACTTCACCCAGGAGACGGAGGCTGCCAAGGAAGCGGAGATGGACTGGGACGACTCTGCGCTCACGATCACAGTCAACCCCATGGAGGTGATCCTAATGCAGGGGCTGGAATCTTGAGGCAGGATGCTTCCCCTCCCCCAGCTCCATATTCCCTGTGCTGGAAGCCCTGCGCCAACTAGCCCAGCCCCACTGACCCTTGCCTTCTCTGAGCACCTTCAGCCCACTCCACCTGCATGGACCATATTTTCCCATCAGCTGCATTCACTGATTAAAAATACATGAATTGCTCTCACCCTACCAACAGAACCAGACATTTCTTAAGGCAAGCAGCCATGTGGTGTCTCTCCCTTGCCTCCCCCATAGTATTTAACTCAAAGCTGACTAACACTTAAAGACTCAGTATTGAATTCCTGATTAACAGTGTAAATTAGATGGCTTTGCTCCATGCTGCCTGCAGAGCTCACTTAAAGGCTCAGATAGGCTAAAACAAAAACACAACAGCAATACCTGCCATTCACTGAGCCCCCATCAGGTCAGACAGTGCACAGGGTGCTCTGTATATACCAGTCCCCGTGAAACAAGTTCTCATCCTCACTTCTTGAGTGGGAACCAAGTTCAAGAGGAAAGATAGCTGGTAGTAGCAGTGCCAATATTTAACTAAAGGTTGCTGGATCCTAACGTCCTATCATTTCAGTTAGCCAGCAACTTCCAGCATCCACCCACAAGTGTCTAAGGCCCCAGCTCTGGACATACGAATACCACAGTGCCCTTTGGGCTGCCCATGGGTCCTCGGTGGTGGCAGAGGCAGGAATAGAAAAGCAGAGGAAGATCAAAGGAGTCACTGAGGCATGAAGATTCTCCCAATGTGGTCCCCAAGGTCCCCGAGTTGGCCTCATGCTCTGGTATCCTAGCCAGCATTGCTGCTGTAGCTCAGCTTGTAGCATAGGGTGTAGGTATAGTGCTGAGCATGCCCTAGGGCACACCAGCATTTCCACCCTCGGAGAGCAGAACCTTGGCTGTGGGAAACAAGCCCCGAGGCCTGGAGTAGTGTGAGCCCGGGGCATGAGTGTTGTTACTGAGGGCTAACCTGCTGCTCCCAAAGGTCAGTGAAGCATGATCAGGGAAAGCCATCAAGGTGGCAGTGTTCAGAAAAGATTTCCTGGAGGAGGTTAGCCTAAGGGAGGCCTTGAGGAATGTGTTAGAATGGGGGCAGGCAGGCAAGGTAGAAAAGAAGCCACTCCAGGGAGGGGAGGCAACCATGCAAGGGCATACATCTCTTATGGCTCTTTCATCAACTCAAAATAGAAATCCAGAACTAAAATTTTCCTAGAATCACCAAAAATCGGGCAGGACTGGGACTGGAAAAGAGTGAGGTTGAGTTTGAGGACATAAATCTCAGATAGTGAAGGGGGCATGGAAAATGAAGATCATGAACTTTCCTTTCCGAAGGAGTGTTTCTGAGGAGCAGCACACCTGCGCCTTGGCTTAGAAGACCATCTGCTCCCAGAGAATATGATCTCACCCGGAAACGGGCTGAATGCTCCTCCATGAGAAAAGAGCATTTAAGCTACATTTAAGACTTGGAAAGCTCCATACAGAGAGGCTCCAGAAATGCTGGAAAGCAAACCCTGGCCTGAAAGGGATGGGCTTCGATGTCTTGTATTTAAAACCCACCATTTACCTTGAGTCCAGATCTTGGAATTTGCTCTTTCTTCTTGGTCCTTAGCCCTCTGATTTGCCTTTCACCAGAAGACTTCCCCATTCAGGAGGCCTTTCCCCAGTGCCATGGGTTTAGTGGGAAGGCAGAGTTGTTCCAGGGGTCCAAAATGTTGCCTTAGTGGAGAGAGAAACATGTTAAGTTCCAAAGTGGCTTTTGCTCAGCCCCTAATGAGCATGTCCCTTCTCTCCCCAACATCCAGAAACATGAAGAACGAGGGCGTGGAGAAGAGACTGAGGAGGAGGAGGAGGAGGAAGTAGAGGAAGACGTGAGCTCCAGCAGCAGTGAGTCAGAGGACAGCGAAGACGAAGAGGAGGAGGAAGGGATAGGCAAGGGCAGACATGGGCAGAGCGGAGCCAGGCACACCCAGCTGGAGTGGGACGACTCGGCCCTGCCCTACTAGCATCCTGCTGCCTATGCCCACCCACACGTCTCTTTTGTAAGCCCCACCCGATGTACGCCCAAGTCTATCACATGTCGCCTCTGATTCCTATGACAGGTCTGGGCAGGCCTCCCCCAGCGTCCTGGAAGCCACCCGTTAGGCCTTGGATACTCCCTGGGTCCCAGCCTTGCAAAGGGTCCAGACTCCCAGGGTTGTCATTAGTGGGGACTTCCAGGGGGACTTTGTCCTGTAGCCCCCCACATCTGCCCTGGGCTCAGCCAGCATCCTGTCAGCCAGTCTGCAGAGTTCTGCCTGTGCTCTTCTCTGCAGGGGAGAAAGTCAGCCTTTATGTCGCTCACCTCCCCCGACTCCCTGTGCCCAGGGCCCTTGGGTTCCAGCTCGCTGTGTGTGCACCTGCCCCTGTCTCCTCTTCCACATAGACCAGCAGTTTCTCCTTACCTGACTCTTCAAGATGGCTTCACACAGGCAAGATGGTCAGATAACACACACAAGAGGTCTCCGTTCTTACAGGAAAGTCCTTGTTGAGGCAGAATTAATGTAGAGGGAAAGGGTCATGCACATGCATGCACCCATTCACTCTCCCTTTCCTTTTGTCCTTTCTGTGGTCACATAAGCTTAGATGAAAAGTCCAAAACCAAGAAGAGGTCCTTGGCCACAGCAGGGACTGGTCCCCAGCCAGAGCGCTCTGGCAGCCTGCCTTGGCTGCCCTGCTGGGGGCTGCCCCCACACGGTATCACAGGAACCAGGAAGCACTCCACAGAGGCATTGCCCCAGGCGACAGCATGACAAGCATGACCCAGGGACCAGAAGGAAGGGCTGATATGAGGAGCAGCTGAGCATCATGGTGGGCACAGAACTGGGGGATGGTGTGGTGTGGTCACCCCACCCAGAAGGCAGCCGGTGGTTGACAAAGCTCGCAGCATCTAGCCTTAGGGTCCCTCGTCACCTGTTTTCATGCTGTTTTGCCTCCTGAGAAAATGCATCCCTCTCAGATGTATCTGGACTGTCATCAACTGCGCCGAAATCTAAAATGAAAGTTTGGAGATTTGAATGCTAGGAATTAGGAGCATATCTGTGATAGTAACAGCTGCTTCTTTATCCTTCTCATAAAAGGAGCAACACTTTGGGTGAAGGGCAAATATATCCGAAAACCTAATTTCTTTCTTTCTTGTTTTAATAAGAAAATCTTTTCCACCTCCATCCTAACATGGACACATCAAGAGGAGAACTGTTGCTATAGTAACTCGTCTGTGCTCTTTTGTGACCAGGAGAATAGCAGGCAAAAACAGGGCCATTCTAAGACTTCCGCAAGGCTCTGAGACTGTTTTGAATGTCTCTGGCTTTGTCCTCAGTCTGTACAATCTGCCCCTGTCCTCTCACCCCCCCCCCCCAGCCCAGCCCCTATTGGCAGAGGCACAGAGCCTGGCCCTTAGACACAGTGGCATTCAGGTTCAAAAGAAAGTTGAGAATTCAACTATTCCCCCATGTCACTGAAACAGAGCTTAAGGGGGTCCATCATCAGTGTCCTCTAGTTTGACCTCCATCCATGACCAGCCCCTGCAACCTTCTGATTCAAGCAAACTAACCTGATGCAGTTTTTTTCCACCACTGAAAGTGGTTTTTGCATATCTATTCCCTCCTTTCAGCCTCACCACAATTCCACTGGGGAGTTGAGACAACTACTGTCAGGCACATTTTCGGGTTCAGAGCTTCAGCACCTTGCTCAGAGCCATTCAGAGTTAGAGACAAGACCAGACTCCCCACCTTCCACTCTTGGTCCAGTGTCCACCACCCCGCTTCTACGTATACTCCTATTTATATGGCTCACAGGCATTGCTGAGGACCTACTATGTGCTAAGCACTCAACCAGCAGCCCTATGAAATGCTAAAGCTGAGTAAGATGAGCACCTCCCCTCCAAGGAGATAATCATTGCAGAGGGGGAACCAACAGGCATAGAAATTAAATGAAACAGACACAGAGCAGGGAGAGAAGTCATAGGAGGAAGAGGCACACAATCACAAAATCAGTGCTCTTATTTTTCCCTTCTCAGGGAAAAATGCAGGCAGAAGTTTGGGATTTTATATTCATTGACTGGAAATAGACACTTCAGTGAGTTTTCCCAACCAAAACACCCTTTTTGTATCAGGCTGTGTCTGCACATCTACAATGAGAAAATCTCTAACACTGCTTAGTCCCCATCATTCCTGTCATTAAATTAAAAAAAAAGATTCTCCAGTTGGGCACTTAGGAACTAACAAAATTCTCCCAAAATTATGGCAGTAAAAGCAAATTTATGGTTTAAAACCAATTTTTTGTTGTTATTCTTAAGATTATTTTTAATGTTTCGAGTTTTTAAATTCTCTAAACATAGAGTTTATTAGTTTCAGGGGTAGAATTCAGTGATTCATCGCTTACATACAATATCCGCTGCTCATCACAACCAATTCTTTTTCAACTGAATTTCTATTTAAAATATTCTGATTTTCATGAGAGCACCTTGCAGAGTCCTTTTGGTTTGGTTGTGGGTGGGAAGGGTTTCTTCATGCCCCCTGGCTATCTCCAGTGGTTGCATCACTTACACATGGTTGAGCGGGTTATTTGGAGCATAATTTGGGAGATCAGATGAAAGTGGCACTTGGCTAAGGACACAGGGTTGAATTGTTTATGACTAGATTGATGTAGAGAAACAACAGGAACAAGAAGTGTGGACCCTCTCCATCAACTCCTGTTGTGCAAAGTCAGACTGCACGTCAGCTCCAAAGATGAGGCATAATAATACTGCTGGGTCAATGGGCATTTATCATGTCCCCAGTGCCCTACTCAACCAGAAGGAGTGATTATATAAAAGTAGCAGAAGCTTCAGGGACTATTCAGGTGAGTGGTGAGTAAAGTAACTTGCCCTCCACCAGTTATTCTAATAACTAGCGAAAAATGTCATTTATCAGCCAAGCATTTTCCAGGCTCCATATGCTGGTGTCCAGGAACCAGAACTCCCAGATGGCCCAGACACCATGCAGCCTCTCATCCAGACATCAGAAGCAGCAGATGCATGCTTCTACCCTAGAGGAACAGCTGACCAGGTTGGCCACAGGCCAGACCATTTCTTATCTTGCCAAGAGGATGACCAGAACCTGCTCTCTGGAGCTGGAAAATAGGCTGAAACCTCTTAAGCAATTCAGGTGACAGGGAGGAAGAGGAGGTTGAAATGGAGAAGGCCAGTACAGAATGAGCTGCTCAATGGAATAAACCAGTTGGTCACCTGTCTTAACACCAAAAGCATATTCTAGTAGGTTAATCAAATGCTTTAAATCTGATCAAGGCCAAATCTCTGTAGATAACAAAAATGTGATTTGAGTGGAATCTTATTTCATCACCACTTTCTTGAATGTTCTCAATCATCCTATCAGGCAGGGTTTAGACCACGCATCTCTGCAGGTAGCAAGAGCTGTACCTTGTGGACACAGACCCTCCAGGGAGAGGTCTCCTGGCGGGAAGCAATATCCTCTATGCCTATACATACAGCAGATGTCAGCAAACTTTATCTATAAAGAGCCAAATAGTAAATATTTTGGGTTTTGCAGGCCATATGGTCTCCATTGCAAGTATTCAACTCTGCCACTGTAGCATGAAACAAGCCACAGATAATACATAAATGAATGGATATGGCTATGTTCCAAAAAAAATTATTTATGAATACTGAAAAAGCAGAAAATCTGAATCCATATTACTTTCACACATCATGAAATTTTCTTTTGATTTTTACTTTTGACCATTTAAAAATTGAAAAACTCTTCTGAGCCCATGGGTCATACAAAACCCTGCAGCCTGCCAGATTTGACCTGTGGGTCACCTCTACCATACGTTCAAGGAAAGCAGTCTTTCCATTCACCAAAGGGAAGTAGATTGCTTACACCCTTCCTTCAACTACCCAGGGGTTCTTGGCCTCCAAAATGAACAACAAACAACTCCATAGCCCTTAATTAAGCTCTCTTAAATG
This sequence comes from Mustela erminea, assembly GCF_009829155.1. Classification (NCBI taxonomy): domain Eukaryota; kingdom Metazoa; phylum Chordata; class Mammalia; order Carnivora; family Mustelidae; genus Mustela; species Mustela erminea. Next base: position 97,699,257 of record NC_045614.1, read on the forward strand.
TCCATGTTCCAGTGAGAAAATGACAACAAAAAACACCTGTTAACTGGTCAAATTGACTTGAACACAGGCAAGCATTTATCGAGAACACCAAGCCCTGGGTACAGGAGCTGACTGACCACTCAGCACTAACCCCCTTGAGCTCAGGGCCAACTCCCAGGCACAGTGCCTTCCCAGCATGACTCAGCCCTAATGATTTCTAAGCAGGGGTGTTCATTATCTTGGACTGATTTCCGTTTCAGTCCTGCTCATGCCATTGCTCTAAAAATGATCCTAAAGACTTTTGACTGTTTGAATCAATAGCAACATAATCAGTAGAAAGCCCTACCCAGCACATTTCAAAATTAGCAGTCTTTGTGGCTCTATGATTCAATATTAGCACGAGGAAGAAAAGAGGACTTTTTCTTAACCATCCTTTCAATGAAATTAACCAAATCAGTTTCAAGAAAAAAAGTGAAGGAGTGGGTTTAATTCTTTGAAAGAATTTACCAGTGAAAAGTAGATGATTTTCAAGTAAGCTCATTCTCAAGCCTTTGGGGGATCCCCAAAGGCCCTGCAAAATACTCTGGAGGGCTATGGATGGTACAGGATCCTCTATCTGCATCAGACTTTTATTGAGGCTGACAAGCCAAAGCCCTTGGCACAATTTAATTTTCATGTAATCATTTTCCGCTGCCCAGCTGTAGGCAAAGGAAATGAGCAGTGAAAGTTTTGAAGTCTACTCCAGCACCTTCATTGCCCTGCCTTTATTTATTTTATTTTATACATTTATTCTGTACCTACTTTATAAATCTTGCTCTAGTTTTCTTTCTGGCACCAACTAAAAAGGAGAGTTGGCTTAACAAGGGCTATGGACTAGAAGTCAAACTTGACTCCATCCCAAGACGACACAAAGAGACACAAGAAGGTACCTCTCCCAGCACCCCATAAAGCAATCAAACATTCCCTGGATGCCATCAGTGAACAGATGGGATTCTGTGTTTGCAGCTATGTTCAATGTAATTCAGCAAATCCTTGCTAAGTGCCCATGGTGTGCCAGGCCCTGTGCCAGAAACAGGGGGATGGTGGATGGATGAGGTGTGGCCCTGCCCAGACAGGTCTCCCAGTCTCATGAGCTATTGGCATGCTTCCTTTATGGTGTTGGAGGCTGTCTGACAGCAGTTGGGACTGGTGCAGACAGAAATTTGGACTTCGGGGAGGGAGCTAACTTGCTTTGGCAGTTCTCCTCCCTAAATTAGAAGGCCAGTGTGATTCTAGGAGCCCTCACACACATTGCCAAGGCCAACGGAGGAGAGCTCTAGGCAAGCAGGCAATGCTTTCCCTACATGTTTCTAATTCTGCCCCAGCCTGACCCAGATCACTTATGGATGAAAGCCAGTCACCCCGCTTACAAGGTGAGTATCACATGGCTGAGATTCGGTGAAATTAGACAAAAGAAAGTTCTTCAATATGAATTCCAGGCAGTCAGACCTAGAAAGTAAGCCAGGTACAGGGGCTGGTATATGCCAAGTTCCAAAGACATGAAAAGCCTGATGTGAAGAACACCCCTGAGGCCTGAAGTCAGAGCGGAGGAGGGAAGAAGGGCCTGACTTTGGAGGACCTGCTAAGGGGTCACGGGACACTGTAGATCAGAGGCTCTCAAGATATATCCCTGGACCAGAGCAGCACCTGGGGATGAGTAAGAAAGGCCAATTCTTGGGATCCACCCAAGAGCTACTACATCAGAAACCAGGGGTGGGCACAGCAGTGTACGTTTTAAGGCTCTCTGATCCTGATGCACTCTAAAGTTTAAAAACCACTGGTGTACAGGGTGAGGATGACTTTCACTGGCTCGGGAAGGAGATGATTAATAGAATAAGAGAGTCAATTACTAATGTAGAAGAGGGGGGTGAAAGCAGAGCTCCCCACGAACATTCCAGGGCCCTCCAGACTCTAGTCCATATTCCCTGAAGTAGTAATTTCAAGAAACCTTGGGCCTAATACCAACTCCATTCCTCCCCGGGGGCAGGAGTTACCTCCTGCTCATTTGGCCTCTTTCAAGATTAAGAGAAGGCTGTGGTGAGGCTACCCATCCCTAGGGAGGCAGCCTTCCAGATTCTCATTGATAAGGAGACTCCTGTAGGGTCATATTTCCGGGGAAATGATTAAACTGTAGCAGTGTCCCTACATCAGCAGGAGAACAGGTCCCCATACAGCATCTATGCTGTGGAGCTGCCAGGGCCCCCAGAAAGTGGAGTGGGGTCATCTAAGGACATTGCCAGCTTTACTGCAGGGCTGCTCCATCTGTAATACAACGGGGTCATGCAGCGTCACAATCCCAATACAAAATTGGATACAGAATGAATGGTTTTTCTTGGAAGGGCAGGAGCTCATTCTGTATGTTACTGAAAGTAGAAAAAAAAAAAAAAAAAAAACCCAAAACAAACCTGCAGCATTCTCCACAGGCAGAATCTATGTTGGCCTTCGAACCTCTAGGACCTGCACACGTACCAATCCCACCAGTTCCCTTCTCCCCTACCTCCCAGAGGCCTGGGGTCTGCCAATTACTGACTTAGATTTTTGATTCATGGCTTAAGCTCTGCAAAAGTCTACAACCTTTTGGGAGAAACTCCCTGGCATTCTATCAGTCACTTACACCTACGTCTGGTATAGAATCTGTCCTCACATAAAGGTTGCTGGGAGTCAGAGAACGGGGGCACTGGGCCTTGGGCTGGAAGGACGAGGTGGAGTGGGCTGGAAGGGAACCCAGACACATGGCCTTAGAGAGCTCGTGCCTGCTGTTCAGTTCCTAAGAACCCAGTTCCCTCTTGATTAGGGGCATATTCCTGGTCCTACGTCCCCTGTCCTTGCTGAGTTCTCCCCCAAATGCCCTAAAAGATACCTCCATGTCTCCAGCCCAGTTTATGGAAAGATCTTCTGATTAAATGCCCAACCAATCCCCTGAGAGCACAGTAACCATATCAAGAACAATCATCTCTAACACATTAGATTATGCTAAAAAAGAAATCAGTAGAGTTTGTCAGTTGTTTGTGAGATGTGTGGGAGAGAGCAGACCCCAGAGGGGAGAGGAAAGTTCCTTCCTGTTCATGTCCCTTAGGTCCAGAAGAACCTTCTTTACAGCCTGGCCTCTCTTTGCAAATTCTCTGATGCAACATCTCTCTCCCAAGACCTTAAGACAATTTTGTTTTGCTAAAGTTAAGTCACTTATTACAAAGTCCCTCATGGGACAAAAGGATGAGGAATGGGATGGCAGGATGTGAGTGGAGAGGCCTTGGGTAGTTCTGGGAGCAGGATGGGCTCTGTTCTCATTGGCAAGTTTAGATCTGTGTTCAGTGAGAGATTGGTCAGGAGCTCCAATCTAGCCAGGACACCAGGCCAAGAGAGAATGTATGAGGGGCATTTACTGGGAAGACTAGACAGAGGTGTGTCACTGTGCAGGCCATACCAGCCACTTGCATTTGTCAGAAACAGGGGAGAACAGTGTCTCAACATCAGCTGGTCCCTCCCATTCTGAGCAGCAGAGCGGAGCTGCTGCCACTGGACTGTGGAGGTGTTACATCTCCAGAGTCTGAGACCCACTCCGTGAGAACTGTCTGTGGAATGAGCCAGAACCACAGTGCTCAGGCCCCCACTGGGGACCCTGACCAGGCCCCAGAAAACATGGCTGTGTGAGGCTATATGGCCCTCTGCTCCTGCCACATCTGCTGTCACAGGCTCCTTCGTCAAGGCAAGAAGAGTCACTTGCCTATCCCAGCACTGTGGGTGCTTAGCACAGCACCTGGCCCACAGCATGGGCTTGATGAATGGTCAATTAAACAGAATACCAGAGATCACCTGACCTCAGCAAATAGATAGGATGTGAAAAATTAAGATGCTTCAATAGAAAAAGACTTCACCATCTTTTCTCTTAATATATAGGTTGTGATCCTTCATAAAATCAGAGAAAGGAGTGGAAGTACATAGACGGGGAGAAAAAGAACAGGAATGGGTTGATGGAGAACAGCCCCTTCCTATCTAGAACCAATAAAAGGTGCCCCTAAGCACAGAGCAGTTGGAGGGGCCTTGAGAAGCCCACTTGCTCCATCCTCTAGGTCCTGGGCAGCATCCTGACTGAGAAGGGGTCCTGATCTGTTAAGGACCATACTCCTGTGCTGCTCTGCAGCCCCTTTTAACAGATTTTCTGTAGAGACCTGTCAAGGTGAAGCTCGACCCCCAACAGACAAAGGAAAAGAGGACAAGAGACGTGAGGAGAGCCAAAACACAGATGGCGTACATTAATCCCAGGCAACAGAAACGTGCCGGCTTTAGTTTGATCATGCTTATCCTGAAATGAAAATGCATCTCTGCTACCCAAACCCTTTTCTGAGCGTTTCAGAATAGAAACGGCTCACACACGCGCACACACACTCACTCACTCACACACTGTGGTAAGAGCTCTTTCCCCAGCAGAAAGAGTTATCAGAGAAAGGAGCCCACAGGCTGTGTCTATGTGCAGGAGCAGAGAACCAACCACAGGGCTCAGCTAGAGTCCAGCCCCAGTGAAAAAGGGAGGGGAAGGGCCAGGAGTCAGCTGTCCTTAGGAAGGGCTCTTTACGGCCTCTGTGACAAAGGGCTCCACTGGGGCTTGTGAGTTACAGACAGGAATAAAGCATGCACACCCCTGTAGACAAAAGTCTGTCCCTCCTGGGAAAGGATGGACAAAAGTCCATCCCTCCAGGCAGCTCCTGTGTCAGCTGCAAAGGAGCGGCCAATGTAGAGGATTGAGAAGAGACCACACACATCTTCTCTTGTAAACTTCAAATGGTGGAAATAAGGCAAATGCTTTTTGAAGATTAGAAAGTTAGACTTGATACCAGGGCTGAACACTCAAAAGGCAAAGAAAGAGAGATGGAGGGGAAAGCAGACGCAGAGTTAGACAGGGAGCAGATGAGGCTGGGGAAAAGTGACAGAACAGGAACACACTCATCCGGGATGCCAGAGCATTGCTCTGTACTCAAGAGTTGGATCCAAGTTTCAGCAAACTCTGGGGAAGCCCGGCCATGTGATCCACAGGCAGTCCTATCAATGCCTCCAAAGTCTGGCCTGTTCAAAGGTGATTTCCTTAATTGAACTAGTCATGATGGATCAATCCACCTGATTGCTTCCATCCTGAACTTGGTGGCTTCCAAGAAAGTTGTTGGTGGCCTCAGCTGGACAATGTGGAAGGAAATTGAAGAAAACCAGCTGGTGATTTTAGAAAAGAAACTGCACATAGAAGTTGGTTGTTTTTAAGGAAATCTGTAGGTATTAGAGTTAGGTGTGTTGTGTTATTGTCATGGGCATTATAAATGTCAGTAAGGTAAGATTTAGAATGACTTGGTGGGGCACTCGTTTGGAAAATTAGTTCATACATTAAATATAAGTTATCAGGGACAGTAGGCTAAGGACAGAGATTGATGTGTCATATGCATATATACATATTTCTGTGTGTATATAGAAATATATACATATTTATATATATACACACATAAAATACAGAAGTAAGTAAGATAGAAAGATGTCAATGATCCCACATTTTCAACTCCTTAGAAGGGCAGGTTTGGATGTTATACTTTTTCTTATTGTCCTCATTCACTTTTAGCTCTCAGAGCACTGGGAATGGTGCCTGGCACATAGTAGGAATTTAGTAAGCAGTGGGAAATGGAAGGTCCAGCTTGTCACTACATGGTAAAGATTCAGTACTCACTGATAAATCAAATTAAATGAGCCATAGGGAAGCAGGTCAGCCATATCTCCCTCCTAGATCATCACAACACAGATGAGGAGAGGACTTCCTGAACTGACAGATTCAGAGCAATGTCCAGCCGGCTGCAGGCTCTTGCCAGGATGCTACACATAGTGGGTCTGTCTGTATCACTTAAGACAGGATGCAGCATAGAGTCTGTCTGTATCACTTAGACCTTATCTGCATAACACCTAACAAGCTATTTCTACAAGGGACAGGGCTGGGGGCTCCCCTCCTATTACATTTGCCATTTCCTAACCACTTGGTGCAATGCTGTGGTATGTTGCTAACTTCAGGCACAATTAAGACACATTGAGAACTAAATGTAACAATTCTAGGCTCAGCCAGTCTAAGGCATCTAGTGATTTCTTCTCTCAGCCCTTCCCATCATCTGTACCTAGAGAGGCCACCTCAAGGGGTGAGCCGGTATGTGCCTGATGCATGTCAGACTTCTGAGTTCTCCCAGCTGCCTCCAACAGATGAATAATATCCATCTAGATAATGTGTTGATTCGCTAAACGCACTATTGTGTATGATGTGAAACAATGCAAACTTTGGAGCATCTCATTAGAAGGACTGTATGCATTTATATTATTTCATTTTAGGAGAGCACGGTGTCATCTTCCTCAATGAATGAGGTTGCCCAGTCAAAGATATCAGAGAAAATGCCCCCTCCCCTCCCTACAGCTCTCAGCCCCTCTCCTCATTGAACCCCTGTCCTGCCCTCTCTGGTCTGATGCAGAGTGAAGGACGCTGAGAATCTCCATGTATATAAAGATATAGGAAGAAAGTAAGAACCACCACAGGAATCTGTTGGGCTTCTTCCCACGACTGTGATTTTACCCATGTTTGAGTCACAAACCTTAAATTTCTAACAATTAAGATTCTTGCAGTTTCCAAGTAATTTGTTAAATGCCTATTCGACACAGACAGATATTTATTTTCAGCCTTGACTTGTAAATGTCTACAAACTGATTCATGCTGGTGGTCGTTACGACACTTTCTGTGAATTGGAGAATAAATATGATTTTAGAATTTCACAGTAAAGATGACCTCTGAGAGTTTTTATCCTTCAGACTGATGAGGCGAGGTGCCGAGAACTGCTTAGCCGGGTCAACATTCTCTGGAGCTCCATCCTAAATCCTTGTGTGCAACGGAGAGGGGTGTGCGACAGGACGGGTGGTGACACGGCAAGCTGGCCCCCATCAGGCCTCCACTGGGGCACGCCATTATATACCCAGAACACAACACAGCAGCCTTCTACTGGAGACCAGTACAAAGACAAGCCTCATGTACTTAGAGCCTACCAAGTGCTGGATGGAGCCCTACGTGTCTGGTCTTAATTCTGGAAGCAGGCAGTTCTCACTAGTAACATAAGGGGGGAGATTCGGAGGCTCTATGGGCATTGCCAGGGGGCCGGTGGGACTGAGCCCAGCTTGGTCTCTCTCTCCTAGCCTGTTCTTTCCTCCTCCTCCATGCTGACCTTTCCTCACACCCAGGTTCCACCTTGCCCCTGCAGCCCCCCTGAGGATGGGTCCCCCTCCCCAACTAGATCTGGTTGAGACCCAGAGCAGTCCCTGGGCTCTGTGAGTTACAGTTACAGCTGTGTCTCCCTCCTGTTTCATACTGACCTGACCCAGGACTGAGGCCTACCCTTTGGTCAGAGAGAAGGAGGAAAAACTCAAAAACAGTTTTCTTAGCAGTGCTGGGGTGGTGAAGAGGAGCCACGCTGCATGTGACACAGAAACGAGCGCATATCACAAAAGGCACCGTCATTTGCTCAACCCCCTCTGGCTACCCTCCCCCAGCCAGCTGCCATCTGCCTGCCTGCCCCCTCTTCATGGTCCTCTCCCAGATCTCCTCCCTCCTTAGATGTAAGAGACGACTTCCTTTCTTTTTCTCTTTGAGGAGCAGCTTTGTCATCTTTTCCTCAGTCCCTGGTGTCCTGCCTGTCCTTCTGCCCCAAGCAGTTCACCAGGATCTTCTCCCAAATACAGATCATTCACATCCTAAGAGGAGTTCTGCCTGATGTTAAGACAGCCTGTTTATCGCACCAAACTGTATTGTTGCATTACATCTCAGAGAGCCAGCAAGGAGCCTAGAGAGCTTTGTCTGTTTGTCCTTCCATCTTCACTTTGGTCACACACACAGTCAAACACACACCACCCCTCATGCCCCGTCCCTGGGCTTCCCTGGAGCCTAGTGTAGCAGCTCACTCCCAGAGCCCTGACCTCCCTGCTCCCTTTTTCACAAAGCAACCTGGCCCGTTGTTCTGGTGTCTAATAGATTCCTCATCTTCTTTCTGTGCCTACTGCCACTCATCTTTTTCAAATGTGTCTCCTCCTCCCCCAGCACTGCTGCCCTGTGCTGCCAGCCTCCTTCCTCAGCCGCTCTGCCTGCCCTGAGACCACACTGCTGCAGCTCCCTGGAGGTGCCTCCTAGGCTGACAGGCTACAGAGACTTCTGGGAACCTACCCTTTCCTCACAAGCCCCTGGAGTTCTAGGAGCCCCTCATCTCCGGGGATAAGTGAGCTCCATTCTTTAAACTGAAAGAGTCCTAGTTTATCAGGCCCGAGTACAGGGCTTCATGTTGAATTAACCTGACAGAGGGTCCAACGCAAAAACTCATACACACCAACAAAAACCAGCTTCTAAACTACCAAACTATGGATAGAAGTCTCAGGCAGAGGTTTCATCTCAATCATACCCATGTTCATATTCTAGTACAGAGCGCAGGATAGAAAGGGCTCAGAGAGAATTAATTAAGCTGAACTAAATTAAGCCTCAAGTCCAAGTCCTCAATGTCCTGGCTCCCCCTAGGCTCTCATCCTCCTATCTCCCAGTCCCCCAGCGTGAGTTCCATGTCTTAGTGCTCCCAAACACAAGGTGAGTGTTCCCACTCCAGAAGCTCCTGTGGCTTCTGCTACCTGGAATGCCATCCCTCCTCCCATATCTCAAACCATGGAAACCTTATCCCTAACAGGAACTCCCACTCCCAAGCCTCTAAGTTATTTGTCAGGGCTGCCATCCTTGATTTTCCCAGTGGAATGGGACCCTACCACCCTCTACACCCCCGGAGAATGTTGGCAGGGACTGTGAAGTGCCCCGAATGGAGGGGGAGAAGAACAGGTCACAAGATGTGGTGTTCTAAGCCAAAGTCACATGCCTGAGGAGGTAAGGCAGGTAGCGTGAGGACAGATGGGGCCTCTAGTGAAGAGAAAAATGCATGCCAGGTCCAGAGTGGAAGCTGCCTCTTTGCTCAAGCCAGTGGTGTCAATGCAAGAATGGCTGCCAATATTGCCTGATTTTCTGATGTTTTTTTCTTCCAAGAGAGTTCTTAACAAGCCCTAATATATATGTAAATATGTACTCAATATAGTATACAGTAATAGAGTATATATTTTATAATATAATTATATACTATATAATTATGTATTATGCATAGCTAAATTTCAAGCTTATAATTACTACACACTATCAAAATATACATATATATGTATACACACTTAATAATTGGTACTACATATACTTCTTTTTTTTTTTAAGATTGATTTATTTATTTTACAGGGAGAGAGAGTGTGAGTGAGTATGATTGGGAGGGGCAGGGGTGAAGGAAAGAGAGAATTTCAAGGAGACACTACCCCAAGCACAAAGCCCAAAGCAGGGCTCCATCTCACAACCCTGAGATCATCACTTGAGCTAAAACCAAGAATCAGACTCTCAACCGACCCACAACCCCGGGGCTCCTGTACTACATATACTTCTCAAGCCAGTTTGACTATGGAACCCTTTACTTCATAAAGGTATCTTTATCTGAGATGAGGGCCTGAAGCTGAGGTACATACAGAGTTCTTCCCTTGTTAGTGCCTGATTGGGAAACCCTCCTGAACCAACAATTAATTTCTTTTTCTTTTTTAAGATTTTATAGATTTGACAGAGAGAGATCCCAAGTAGACAGAGGCAGGCAGAGAGATAGAGGGAAGCAGGCTCCCTGCCGAGCAGAGAGCCCAATGCAGGGCTCGATTCCAGGACCCTGAGATCATGACCTGAACTGAAGGCAGAGGCTTAACACACTGAGTCACCCAGGAGACCCCCAACAATTAATTTCATCCTAGGTAAGACTTCTCTGAAGAGATTTCCATATGTGTCTATGGTTGTCACCAGGACACTCTGCACACAAGCCTCAGAGCCTTGGCTTCCAGGACCTGTGAGCACTACCTTCTGACTACACTCAGAGCCCTCAGCCGGGTCTCTTTTCCCTACACAACAGGAAGGCAGACCAGAAGCTATGAGCTGAGCCTGCCTTCCCTTCCTCAAGGCCGCAGTGTCAAGCCATTACTCCTATTCCACCCTTCACTTTGTCTTTACCTTTCTCATCACCAGAAACATTTACAATCATTTAATAATTGCATCATCATGTCATGAGTGCCTACTGTTTTCTTGAGACTTGGAGAAATACCACACACACATTTAGCTGCAAATACACCTATGCACACATACGTGTCTATGGTCTTCTATTTTCATGAATTTACCTTTGTGAAACCACTTACTAGTCATGACACCATTACCATGTGGCAATCTCCCTGAGCTTTCCTTTCCTTGTTTATAAAATGGTAATAATGGTACCTCTCTTAAAGGATCTTATGATAATTAAGTCAGGTAATTTCTGTAAAGTATCTGCCGCAATGTCCAGCCCTTTAGGCATTAACTAAATAATTACCATTGCAGCTATGACCACTATTTTTCCAACATCCCCTAGCAACATATAATGGGATCACACTCTTGTTCATTCAGTCCTTCCTCATGCACTCACTCATTAATTCACTCAATGGTTCTGAGGTCTAGCCTGGACAATGTTCCCCATGGATGGCTTTCTCTTTAATCTCAGTATAGGCATTCGCAGAAAGAGGGTGAAGGGAAAAAGCAGAGGGAGGTACAAAGATGTGCTGAGCCATTATTTTGGAGCAGGCACTTCCCCAGTATTTTCTAATGCAATGCTTCCAGCAATCCCATGTGGCAAGCATCCTCATCCCCATTTTATAAATGAAAGAACTGAGTTTGGAAAGATTAGGTCTCATCAAGGTCACCCTGCAGGTGAGTGACAGAGTCCAGACACCTTCACAGATGTTATATTCTGAATACTGTGCCTACTGCTGCTGAACAAAGTGTCTGCCCACATTGCTAGGGAATAACCAGCCTTGAAGAGTGAAATGTTGCCTCTGAAAAGGCAGAGCACACAGGTGCCAAAGCCCAGCGACAAATGCAGTTTTCCTTTTTAGCAACTTGGGCTACAACCAGTCCCAAAGCACATACCAGATAGGAACTGAGAAGTCCTGGTTAGACAGCTACGGTTCCAAAAATAAAATTAGTGTTTAAAAAATATAAGCCAGAGAAAGTCTAAAAACTAGCAGAAAGACAAACTATTTAGAAACAGACTCTCAGAGACATGGACAAATGGGTCTCCTCTCCCAGAGCAGTAATACCCGAAAGACATCCCCATGGTCTCTGTTGACTTATGTCCTGGAATCTACGACAATCCTGGAGATATGGAGAAACTTGAAGTCTTTATTCACTTATTCATTGTCCAAAGATATTCCAAAACTCCTTACTCAGTGCTTCCTGTGCCAAATGCTGTGCTAGGCACTGAGGATACCAGCAGCACCAGCATCCTACTCTCACTGAACATAGCCCCCTGGAAGACAGATTAAAATTACAGAAGTCATTTTTAAATAACCCCACAAATAAGTCTGCAATTGCACTTGTTATGAGCTCTGCAGAGGAAGCCTCTCTGGAGCTAGGCACATCTATCACATAGGGTGGATTGCTATTATATAGGAAGGACCAAGTTCTGGAAAGTGATCAAATGCGAGAAGACAGAGAAAGGGGAAGTGTATCAGTAAAGCTTCTTAGCTGCAGATGAGAAAGTCACCTGTAGATAGTCGAAAGCAGGAGGTATTTAGGAACAGGATCACTGAGAAAACTAGAGAATCTAAACTTAGACAAACACCTCCCACAGCAGTACCCTCTCTAGCAAAAATGAACCAGGATACGAGTACAGATATGGGCTACAGATCTGGAAGGATCCCTACCTTGCTTTCCTTTCTCCATTTCTTCCCCTACAACTTCCATTCCAAATCTCTTCCTATGATTCAAACTCCTAAAACAGTGTCTCAGCCAGGATCCCACCTGATGGAGATCAGTGAGTATGTACAAACGGGCTCAGATTTTGTTGATCAAATTTGTGCTACTCCCCTGCCCCAAATCCACCAAGAGAGTTCCATGACCTTAAGGCAAAGTGATGACTATGACAAGGTACTGTTAATGAGTTGGCCATAACCTATATAGAACAGTCCTTCCCGTGTAGAATTCTGCAATCCAGAGTTTGTCTACATGGTCATCACACTTCACAAAGCATGGAGTAAGGCTGTAGGAAGTTGAGAAGTGACCCCAGAGAGAAGGCTGCTTTATGAAAAATGCAGCTACTTATCTGCAGAGCTGGTGATGGACAGCTACAAGTCTTCTCGGACACATTTAAAAAAGTGAAAAATGACGTTGTGTACTTTCCTTCTGTTAATAAATGATAAAGTAACTTTTCACTTTATAAAAATATGTCAACTCTGTCACTTGGTAGGAGAGCTCTTGGATTAAAAAGGCCCTCTGGTGCAATCTATATCTCTCAACAATAACCAGAAGGCTATCATAAAAGCCTAGTTCTAATAGGTTTTGACCAAACCATAAGTTGAAGCATGCTTCTTCTGACATAAGGTGCTCCTGACTTAGGCTGTGTTTGACAGAAGGTCAGTTGAACAGCCTGCTCACTGCCAGGAAACGCTGACAGGACTTTGCAGAGATGGACAACCTGTATGTATGGCCAGCATGCTTGCATCAGTTTTTTTTGCCACATTTTCAACTTTTCATTTAAAAAGAAACAAAACGGGATGTCTAGACTCAAGGATAAAGGGGGTATCAATGAGGTACATCAGAGAATATCCACTTCTGGCTGAGAAAATTACTTAAGTAATAGTTCCAGAACTGTGGGCTGGAGCTTAGGAAGATGGCAGACTAGGAGGACCCTGAGCTCACCCCGTCCCACATTTACAACTAGATCTCATTCACATCCACGTAAATAAACCAGAGAGGGACCTGAAGACTGGCAGAATAAACTCCACAACCAGACATAGAAAAGAGCTGCATCTGATAGGTTGCAAAGGGCAAAATGTAATCAAGAGCTGCCCACAGAAGGGAGGGAGCTGTGGGCACAGAAAGGGGAACGCACCAGAGAGCCCACATGAAGAAGACAAATCCCTGTAACAACTTGCTTTGAAAACCAGATGGGCTGAATTTCGTAGTTTTGTAGAACAGTGGGACTTGCAGCCCAGACTTGAAAAATCAGCTGACTCAGCACTCAGCAGGCTAGCTGGTTCCGACCCTTAAAGAGACACCAGCCCAAGGAGAGGCAACGTAGAAGCAACTGTTCGCATGTCACCTGGGGCAGATGGAAGGAAGTTCTGTCTGCTCCAATTTTAGAGCATGTTGTGGGAATCAAGAAGCTGACAGGCACCATTTTCCTCCCCCAACCCCAGCATAAACACAAGGCCACCTCTGGGAGGCAGTGCTGCAGAGGTACTTGCTATCTAACCTCCTAGCAACATGCTCTACCCATGTATTCTCCTGAGGACTCACCCACTCCAAGCCTTCTGGCCTCAGCAGTGAGCTCACTGAAAATTTTGCTAACACTCAGCATGCACCCTGCCCAGGCACTGCAAGCAGGCACCACTGCAAGCCATGCCTCCTACAGCTGCCAATGTCCACTGTACCTCCAACTGCTGCCCCCCACCCCCCGCCCCTCTGTCTTGCTGTGTCCCTGGCAGACACTGTGCTTCAAAGATCCAGCCTTGGACTAGCATCTTGGTGCGAATTCTGTTAACATCACCATCCCACTCCCAAGCTCTCCTGCAGTCACGCCCCTTCGGAGTCAGCCTGCATGGGTCTCATTAGCAGCACACAGAAGAAGCACAGTCCACAACAGGCAGAGAGTCGGTGCAGACATCTAGACTGAAAAGAAAGTAACTTATACACAACAGCAGGTTACAAGCAACACTCCCAGGAGGCTCCCCTGAGGTGCCAGGTTCTGGTGAACAGGGGACAAAGCACTGGAGGGCACAGGGCCTCTTCTTCGTAAAGCCACTACTTTTTCTTTTTTTTTTTTAAAGATTTTATTTATTTATTTATTTATTTATTTATTTTTTATTATTGACAGACAGAGATTACAAGCAGGCAGAGAGGCAGGCAGAGAGAGAGAGGGGGAAGCAGGATCCCTGCTGAGTGGAGAGCCCCACGTGGGGCTCAATCCCAGGATGCTGGGATTATGACCTGAGCCAAAGGCAGAGGCTTTAACCCACTGAACCACGCAGGCGCCCCAAGCCACTACTTTCTAGAGCAGATGGCATAACTGACTTTAAGTGTGCATGGAACATTCTCCAGAATTTATCATATATTAGGCATAAAACTAGCCTCAACAAATTCAAAAAGATCGAAGTCATATCATGCATCTTTTCTGACCACAACTTTATGAAATGAGAAATCAACCACAAGAAAAAAGGTAGAAATGCCACAAATACATGGAGGTTAAATATCATGCTACTAAATAATGAATGGGTTAACCAAGAAATCAAAAAAGAAATAAACATTACATGGAAACAAATGAAAACACAATGGTCCAAAACCTTTGGGATGCAGCAAAAAGTGGTTCGAAAAGGGAAGTTTATAGCAATACAGGCCTACCTCAAGAAGCAAGAAAAATCTCAAACCTTAAACCTAAAGGAGTTAGAAAAAGAACAAACAAAACCCAAAACTAGCAGAAGTAAATAAATAATAATTAGAACAGAAATAAATGATAAAGAAACTAAAACACACACACACACACACACACACACACACACACGAACAGATCAATGAAACCAGGAGCTTTTTTTTTTTTTTCTTAAGATCAACAAAACTGATAAACCTCTAGCCAGATTCATTGAAAGCAAACAAAGGAACTCAAACAAAATCACAAATGAGAGAGAAATAACAATCAACACCACAGATACACAAACAATTACAACAGAATTATTATGAAAACTATATGACAACAAATTAGACAACTTAGAAGAAATGGATAAATTCCCAGAAACATGTAACATCCCAGAACTGAAGCAGGAGGAGATAGAAAATTTGAACATGCTAATTCCAGCAATGAAACTGCATCAGTAGTAAAAAAAAAAACCCTCAACAAACAAATGTCCAGGACCAGATGCCTTCACAGGCAAATTCTATCAAACATTTAAAGAATAGTTAGTACCGGGGCGCCTGGGTGGCTCAGTGGGTTAAGCCTCTGCCTTCGGCTCCGGTCGTGATCCCAGGTTGCTGGGATGGAGTCCTGCGTCAGGCTCTCTGCTTGGCGGGGAGCTTGCTTCCTCCTCTCTCTCTGCCTACTTGTGAGCTCTCTGTCCAATAAATAAATAAAATCTTTAAAAAAAAAAAAAAAAGAATAGTTTAGTACCTATTCTTCTCAAACTACTCCAAAAAAATAGAAGAGGAAGGAAAAACTCCAAATTCATTCTATGAGGACACCATAACCCTGGTACCAAAACCAGGTGAAGATATCATAAAAAAAAGGGAAATACAGACCAGTATCTCTGATGAACACATACGCAAAATCCTCAACAAAATACTAACAAATGGAATCAATGAATCTAACAATACATTAAAGAAACCATTTACTCCAATCAAGTGGCATTTTAGGATATAAGGTTGTTCAACATTCACAAATCAATTAATGTGATATATCACATGAACAAGAAGGATAAAAACCACACGATCATTTCAATAGATGCAGAAAGAGCATTGTACAAAGTACAACATCCATTCATGATAAAAACCCTCAAAAAAGTACACTCAGAGGTAACATATCTCAACGTAATACAGGAAATCCACAGGTCATATACTCAGTGAGGAAAAACAGAGCTTTTCGATCAGAAACAAGACAAGAATATCCATTCTCACCACTTATTCAACATAGTAGTGGAAATCCTAGCCACAATAATGAGACAACTAAAAGAAATAAAAGGTACCTAAATTAAGGAAGAAGTAAAACTTTCACTATTTGCAGATGACATGATACTATATCTACAAAACCATACAGAGTCCACAAAAAACCTACTAGAAGTGATAAATGAATTCACCAAAGTCACAGGATACAAAATGAACGTACAGAAATCCATTGCATTCCTATATACTAATAACAAAGCAGAAAAAAAGAAGCAGGAAAAAAATTAAAGAAAACAATCCCATTTATAGTTGCACCAAAACTAATGAGATAGCCATGAATAAACCTAACCAGAGAGCTGAAAGACCTGCACTCTGAAAAATACAAAACATTAATGACAGAAATGAAGATGACACAAACAAAGGGAAAAACATTTCATATTTCATGCTCATGGACCAGAAGAACAAGTATTATTAAAATGTCTATACTACCCAAAACAATTTACACATTCATTATAATCTCCATCACAATACCAATATCATTTTTCATAGAACTAAAACAAACAATCCTAAAATTTGTATGATACCATGATAGACCCCAAAGAGCCAAAGCAACTTTGAAAAAGAAAAGTGTAGCTGGAGGTATCATAGTCCCAGGCTTCAAATTATACTACAAAGCTGTAGTAATCAAAGCAGTACGGTACTGGCACAAAGACAGACATATCCATCAATGGAACAGAATAGAGAGCCCAGAAATAAACCCACAGTTACATGGTCAATTAATCTTTTAACAAAGGAGGCAAGAATATCTAATGGAAAAAAGACTGTATCTTCAACAAATGGTGTTGTAAAATTAGATAGCTACTTGCAAAAGAATTAAACTGCTACTTTCTTAAACCATACACAAAAATAAACAACATGGATTTAGAGCCTAAAATGTGAGACCAGAAACCATAAAAATCCTAGAGAAGAGCATAGGCAGACATGTCTCGGACACTGGCCACAGCGACATTTTTCTAGATATGTCACCTGCGAGGCAAGGAAAACAAAAGCAAAAATAAACTATTGGGACTGCACCAAAATAAAAAGCTTCTGCACAGTGAAGGAAACAATCAGCAGAGCTAAGAGGCAACATACTGTATGGGAGAAGATATTTGCAAATGACACAGCTGATAAAGACTTAGTATCCAGGGGAGCCTGGGTAGCTCAGTCATTAAGTGTCTGCCTTCAGCTCAGGTCATGATCTTGGGGTCCTGGGATCGAGCCCCACATCAGGCTCCCTGCTCAGTGGAGAGTCTGCTTCTCCCTCTCCCACTCCCCCGCTTGTGCTCTCTCTCTCGCTGTGTGTGTCTCTCTCTCTGTCAAATAAATATACAAAAATCTTAAAAAAAAAAAAAAAGAGTATCCAAAATACACAAAGAACTTAGATAATTCAACACACTAAAAAACAAATAATCCAATTTAAAAATGGGCAGAAGACATGAACAGACATTTCTCTAAAGAAGTCACACAAATGGCCAACAGACACATGAAAAAACCCTCAACATCACTAGGCATCAGGGAAATGCAAATCAAAATCACAATGAGATACCACCTCACACCTGTCAGAATGGCTAAAATTAACACAAGAAACAAGTGTTGGCAAGGATGTTGCACTATTTGTGGGAAGGCCAACTGAAGCAACCACTGTGGAAAATAGTGTGGAGGTTCCTCAAAAAATTAAAAATAAAACTACCTTATGATCCAGTAATCACATTGCTGAGTATTTAGCCTCCCATCCCAAAAAAATACAAAAATACTAATTCAAAGGGGTCTATCTACCCCTGTGTTCACAGCAGCATTATTTACAATATAAAAAAATATGGAAGCAGCCCAAGTGTCCATCAACAGATAAATGAATAAAGACACTGTATACACACACACACACACACACACACACACACACACACACACACAGAATATATATTTAGCAATGATAAAAATATAAATTTTTTAAAAGATTTTATTTATTTATTTGACAGAGAGAGATCACAAGTAGGCAGAGGGGCAGACAGAGAGAGGAGGAAGCAGGCTCCCCACTGAGCAGAGAGCCCGATGCGGGACTCGATCCCAGGACCCTGAGATCATGACCTGAGCTGAAGGCAGCAGCTTAACCCATTGAGCCACCCAGGAGCCCTAAAAATGCAAATTTAAACCAAAATCAGACTCATAGGCCCATCACATTGGCAAAATTTAGAGAGCTGGATCATACCAACAGTTGGTGGAGCTGAGAAAAAGTCATGCACCACTGGTGGGAACACATGCAGGGACAGTGCTCTGGATAGTGAGCCAGCACTACTGCTCATGCCCCGGAATTACCTGCCCACCATCCTCAGAGAGGTTCTCTCAGATCCACATGGGAAATGGGGGTGTTGGGTGTGACATCCTTTGTGGTACCAGGGAGCTAAGACTGTCTGAAGATATGAGGAAGCAAGACAGGATGTGAAGCAAGGTGGGAAATAGCACACTGGACTCAAGTGTTGAGCAGCAGATAACATGTATGTTCCCCAGACTCTGTTTCCCTCATCTCTCAGCATAGAGGCACTCATTCCTCCAGCTCCTAGAGGTGCTGACCACTGATTCTCTTATCTGAGTCCCTCTTGGAAAACTGTTATGAGCCAAAGCAGCCCCCCACCCCAGTCCACCAGCTCTGCACTTCCAAGGCAGCCCACATTCAATAACAGGCTGATGGCTTGAGGCCAGGCCCCTTGCCTTAAGTCAAGACATCTCTACTAGACTAGCCCAGCTCCAGAGCTTCCCACAAGATTACTGAGATCTCTACTCCAGAGCAAGTCCTCCCTCTGCCCAGTCCCTCTTTCCTTGCCTCCCTCCAAGAGGTGACCCTGGAACACAGAACATTCCCAGTAAACTTTCTTCATGCTAATCTCTATCTCACAGTTCATGCCTGGGAAACCCAACTTAAGATACACAGCAATATAAGGAGTTCATGTAAGAATAGTGAAAAGGCAGAGAAAATATTGAGTAACAGAATGAGATCTCTAACGCAACAGAATAGATAGAAAAAACAGATGCACACAGAACTATACATGCTTTCAAGAACACACACAGATAACACACATTTACACATGAGACAGCTTGCCTGTGTGAGGAAGGAAGGAACAGGAGTGGGAATGGGGTCTCTTAAACAGATACTAATGAAAATAGCAGGACAGGAGCTGTCAAGTTCACTAGGTCAAACCTTTTGTGCCTGCAGTTCACATTAATACTAAGAATATCCAATGGAAAAAATACAGTCTCTTCAATAAACAGTGCTGGGAAAATTGGAGAGCCACATGCAGAAAAATGAAACTGGACCATTCTCTTATACTATACACAAAGATAAACGCGAAATGGATGAAAGGCCTCCACATGAAGCAGGAATCTATCAAAATCCTAAAGGCTGTAACCTCTTCGACGTCAGCCGCAGTAACTTCTTTCAAGACACATCTCTAAAGGCAAGGGAAACAAAGGCAAAAATGAACTTTGGGACTTCATCAAGATAAAAAGCTTCTGCACAGCAAAGGAACAGTCAAAAAAACAAAGAGGCAACCCACAGAATGGAAGAAGATATTCGCAAACAATACTACAGACAAAGGGCTGATATCCAAGATCTATAAAGAACTTCTCAAACTCAACACCCAAAAAACAGATAATCATGTCAAAAAATGGGCAGAAGACATGAACAGACACTTCTCCAAAGAAGACATTCAAATGGCTAAGAGACACATGAAAAAATGTTCATCATCATTAATCACCAGGGAGATTCAAATCAAAACCACATTCAGGTACCACCTTACACCAGTTAGAATGGCAAAAATTAACAAAACAGGAAACAAATGTTGGAGAGGATGTGGAGAAAGGGGAACGTTCTTACACTGTTGGTGGGAATGCAAGTTGGTGTAGCCACTTGGAAAACAGTGTGGAGATTCCTTAAGAAATTAAAAACGAATCTACAGTAAGACCCTGCAATTGCACTATTCCTACCGGGTAGTTACCCCAAAGATACAGATGTAGTGAAAAGAAAAGGCACATGCATTCTATTGTTCATAGCAGCAATGTCTACAATAGCCAAATGATGGAAGGAGCCAAGATGTCCTTTGGGTCTTCCCTGAAGTGAATCTGCCCTTTAAAGCACTCACAGCAGTTGTTAAGGAGGAGGCCTTCCTTAAGTACAAGCACAGCTCATGTGACTGTTAACTTCTTATACATTCACTAGAATTTAATTTAGAAATTGTTTTTGTTGTGGTATTTCTGCAGCCAAGTGATGGAGGAGTGAAATATAGCCCCAAAAACCATAACTGCCAAATACAACCAGGGTTTGCTGGAAGATCCTCGTAATTATTGAACAGTCTAATTAACTGTGAGGCAGCGACCAACTACTTGTTTCCCAAACCTCTTCCTCTTCCTGGAAAGCAGTTCCCAGCACCCCTTCCTCTCCACAGGACCACAGTCAGTGTGGTCCTGTGATGAAGTTCTAGCCAATGGCATGTACACAGAAGTAATGCCAGCCCCTCCAAGCCTGGCTCTTATAAACCTGCTGTGAACAGTCCTCTGAGCTCTTCCCCTTCTGCCATCATACCATCAGATACACATCAACGTGCATCCTTGGAAGCTGAAGTGGACAATGGCAGAACCAGGAGATGGGCCACTGGAGGGAGGGCTGCCCACTGCTCCAGAACACCTGCTTTGGATTTTACATGAGCAAATTCAAAAGGAATTAAAAGATAGAACAAAGCCGGGAAAGTTAACATTTCATTATCTATTAATCATTCCATACACTTGGGTTTGTGTATTAAGGCTTCCAGCATTTCCTTAATTAGGTCTGTTTACATCTTCCTTCTTACCCCATGAATTAACCAAAAGAGTCCTCATTTTCTTTTAAAAATAACCAAAGATCCTTTTACTTAAAAAGAGAAAAAAGGATAAATATCCAGGTGTCAAATAGAGAAAGCTGTAAGAACAGAGCTGAGAAGGGCTCTAAGCTAGCTCTCTTTATGGGGGAGGGTGGGACATAACAGCAGTCAATTATAAATAAAATGGAAAAGGTTACTCATGCGCTGGTCAAATAAGTATGTACATATGAAGCTTTAGATTATAGAAGTAACTTTGTTTTAATTCTCGTAAGTTCAACAGCCCCTTCTAAATGCCTGTTCTGTCCCCATTCCCACATTCTCCCTATTAACAGAGCAATTCAAACTATCCAGTCTCCCATCCCTGGCTGCTAAGGATGACCACTCCACTCAGTTCAGGCCAATAAGATGGAGAGGGAAGACCCTGAGGAAGATATTCTTGCCTGGATTATAAACAAGGTAGCCTTTGCCTTTTCTCTTCTTCCTGACTGCTGCCAGAATATTGCTGAGAGGCACTAAAGGACAGCATCCACCTTGTATCCATAGGACATCCCATGCCAGGCAGAGGTGGGCACACAGAGGGTGACAGAATGGAGCCATGCGAAGAAGTCTGGGCTCGTAGTGGCTTTGCGGAGCTGTGGTGACAGCCTAGATATCTGCCCCGCTTTCCCACCCAAGCTTTTTGTTATCTATTCAGTCAACTTGTTTGTGTTTCTCTTATTTGCAGACAAATGGATTCCTGATACCATACATTAATCTTTCTGCTCATTTTCAAATACGAGGACTTCTTTTTTTAAAAGTTGTGAACTTAATGCTCTGTAATTTATAGGGTTTTTTTTTTGTAATTTATAGTTTTAAGATGATATTCAGAGATTGTCATTCTCAGAAAGTGAGAGATTATCTGGTAAGTTGGAGCTTCTAAACATGCATTATAAAACATAGGTAACTGAAAGTCTAAAACCCCACTTGTAGAAGTGTATTTAAAAAATATATGGGGGACTCCAACTGGGCACCTGGGTGGCTCAGTCAGAGTCCTTCACCCTTAAAAAGACAACACAACATAACAGCACCAAGGAAACGGAGCATAGAAGCAGCAGTGTGAAAAACACCTGGGGCATACAGAAGGGAAAAAGTTGTTTCCTAATGTCAAGAGCATGTCCTGGAGGGACACAGATCACAGGCAAACTCCTCTGGGAACAAAGGAACTAGTGGGTACAATTTCTCTCCCCTGCTCCACAGTATAAACACACGGCTCCCTGTAAGAATCACCATAGCACCAACACTCACTACGTAACTTTCCACTGCACCCCACCCTCACTTTGGTGGATCAACCCCCTTCAACCTGGCCTGCCTTATCCATGGTGCTTCAGGCCCCTCCCCCAGAAGACCAGTATAAATCTTTCTAACACGGCAACTCCCAGAACCATGCCCTCCAATACACTCTTAACTGGAACCCATCCAAAGTGGTTCCACAAGGCAGGCAGTATGCAAGCAGCCCAGACAGGAGCCAGAATTACTCCATAGTGACTTCTGCTCAGGGGAATGAGAAAGATAACCACATACACCAGTCTAACCATAGCCCCAGCAGGAGACTGGGGGCAGAAAGTTGCTCTGACTACAGACCTGCTCAACAACCAAACCTTCTCAGGGAATAACACAAGAAAAATCCCCTGTAGTTTGGTACTACTACATCTCTGAAAAATGCCTGGTCTGACTTAACTCAAGTCCAAGGCCTACTAAACCACAGGGACCAAGACTGCCCACAACAGACAAAGAGAGCCACTTCAGATTAACTGAACTAAAAAGAAAAAATGGCTCAGGATACAGCAACACACACAGGTGACACCCCTGAAGCACCAGGTCTTGGTAAACAAGGGACACTGCACTGGAGGGCACCACAGGGAACTACCCTGTAGAACCTCTTGTTCAAAAGACCAGTACTTTCAAGAGCAGGAAACATAGCTGATTTCCTAACACACAAAAACAGATACAGAGATTTAGATAAAATGAGGAGATAGAGGATATGTCCCAAATGAAAGAACAGAACAAAAACCATGGCAAGAGACCTAAGTGAAACAGAGGTAAGTAATGTACCTGATAGAGAAATTAAAGCAATGATCACAAAGATTATGATCTTTATGATATGATTCTCAAAAACAAAAATGATATGATAAAGATCATAAAGAAACCAAAGCAATGATCATAAAGATATTCATGGGGCATA
The DNA here is from genome assembly GCF_009829155.1 of Mustela erminea. Lineage (NCBI taxonomy): Eukaryota > Metazoa > Chordata > Mammalia > Carnivora > Mustelidae > Mustela > Mustela erminea. Next base: position 97,722,160 of record NC_045614.1, read on the forward strand.
AGAGAGTAGAGAACATCAGAGGAAATAAAGAGGAAAACAAGATCAGAGGTGAGGAACACAATAAATGAAACTAAAAATAAACTGAATGGATGGGGTGCCTGGGTGGCTCAGTGGGTTAAAGCCTGGGCCTTTGGCTCAGATCATGATCTCAGGGTCCTGGGATCGAGCCCCATATCGGGCTCTCTGCTCAGCAGTGAGCCTGCTTCCTCCTCTCACTCTGCCTGTCTCTCTGCCTACTTGTGATCTCTGTCTGTCAAATAAATAAAATCTTCTAAATAAATAAATAAATAAACTGAATGGAAAAAATTATTAGACTAGAGGATGCAGAACAAATCAGTGACCTCTATGACTGATTAATAGAAAGTATTCAAGTTAAGCAGATGAAAGAAAAAAAATACACAAAATGAAAACAGACTCAGGGAACTCTGTGACTACATCAAGCATGATAACATTTGCATCCCAAGGATCCCAAAAAGAGAAGAGAACGAAAAGGGAGCAGAAAATGTACTTGGAAACCCTAACTGAAATTTTCCCAAATCTGGGAAAGGAAACAGAAATCCAGATCCAGGTGGCAGAGAGACCTCAACAAAATCAACTGCAAGTAGCTACACTCCAAAACACAGTAACTAAAATGGTGGCTCAGTTGGTTAAGCGGCTGCCTTTGGCTTAGGTCATGATCCCAGCATCCTGGGATCGAGTCCCGCATCAGGCTCCTTGCTCAGCAAGGAGCCTGCTTCTCCCTCTGCCTCTGCCTGCCATTCTGTCTGCCTGTGCTCGCTCTCTCTCCCTCTCTCTCTCTGACAAATAAATAAAAATCTTAAAAAAAAAAAAAAAGAAAGAAAGAAGTTGAGAAATACCAAGAGAAAAGAAAACAGTCAGATACAAGGGAAAAACCCTAAGGCTTTCAGCTTATTTTTTTTAGCAGAAACTTTGCAGGCCAAAAGGGAGGGACATGATGTTTTCGAAGTGCTGAAAGGAAAAAACCTGTAGCCAAGAATACTCTATCCAGCAAGGTTATCGGCAAGAACAGAAGGAGAGATAAAGTTTTCCAGACAAACGAAAGTTAAAGGAATTTTTGACAACTAAACCAACCCTACAAGAAACGTTAAAGGGGAATTACTGCGTGGAGCGGAATGACCATAATTGCAAGTAAGAAAGGTAGGGAGTCCAAAAGGAGCAAAAATATGTGTATTTGTAAAAAAAAAAAAAATAAAAAAAAAATAATCAGTCAAGGGACTCACAAATTACAAGGATGTAAAGTAGGACACCATGTACCTAAAAACATGGGAGGGAGACGAATAAAGGATGGGTTCAAACTTAAGTGACCAACAACTTAATGTAGACTGCTATATGCATAAGATGGTATGGACAAACCTAATGGTAACCACAAATCAAAAACCAGAATAGATATGCAAAACATAAAGAGAAAGGAATCCAAACAGATCACTGCAGAAAGCCAACAAAGCATGTGAAAAGAGAGCAAGAGAAGAAAGAAACAAAGGGGAACTACAAAAAACAATGATAAAGCAAGTAACGAAACAGCAATAAGTACATATTTATCAATAATTACGTTAAATGTCGTGATCACCAAGACAGCATGGTATTGGCACAAAAACAGACAGACCAGTGGAACAGAATAGAGAGCCCAGATATGGACCTGCAACTCAATGATCAAATAATCTTTGACCAAGGAGGAAAAAATATACAGTGGAAAAAAGACAGTCTTTTCAATAAATAGTGCTGGGAAAATTGGACAGCTATGTATAGAAGAATGTAACTTGACTATTCTCTTACACCATACACAAAGATAAAATCGAAATGGATAAAAGACCTCAATGTGAGGCAGGAATCTATCAAAATCCTAGAGGAGAATATAGGCAGTAACCTATATGGGCCACAACAACTTCTTTCAAGATATGTCTCCAAAAGCAAGGGAAACAAAGGCAAAAATGAACTTTGGGACTTCATCAAGATAAAAAGCTTCTGCACAGCAAAGGAACAGTCAAAAAAACAAAGAGGCAACCCACAGAATGGAAGAAGATATTCGCAAACAATACTACAGACAAAGGGCTGATATCCAAGATCTATAAAGAACTTCTCAAACTCAACACCCAAAAAACAGATAATCATGTCAAAAAATGGGCAGAAGACATGAACAGACACTTCTCCAAAGAAGACATTCAAATGGCTAAGAGACACATGAAAAAATGTTCATCATCATTAATCACCAGAGAGATTCAAATCAAAACCACATTCAGGTACCACCTTACACCAGTTAGAATGGCAAAAATTAACAAAACAGGAAACAAATGTTGGAGAGGATGTGGAGAAAGGGGAATGCTCTTACACTGTTGGTGGGAATGCAAGTTGGTGTAGCCACTTGGAAAACAGTGTGGAGATTCCTTAAGAAATTAAAAATGAATCTACAGTAAGACCCTGCAATTGCACTATTCCTACTGGGTAGTTACCCCAAAGATAAAAATGTAGTGAAAAGAAGGACCATATGTACCCCAATGTTCATAGCAGCAATGTCCACAATTGCCAAACTGTGGAAAGATACAAGATACCCTTCAATAGACAAATGGATAAAGAAGATATGGTCCATATATACAATGGAATATTATGCCTCCATTGGAAGGATGAATACCCAACTTTTGTATGAACATGGATGGGGCTGGAGGAGATTATGTTGAGTGAAATAAGTCAAGCAGAAAGAGTCAATTATCATAGGGTTTTACTTACTTGTGGAGCATAAGGAATAACATGGAGGATATTAGAAGGAGAGGAAAAGTGAATTGGGGGAAATCGGAGGGGGAGATGAAGCATGAGAGACTGTGGACTCTGAGAAACAAACTGAGGGTTTTGGAGGGGAGGGGAGTGGGGTGATGGGAGAGCCTGGTGGTGGGTATTAAGGAGGGCAGGTATTGCATGGAGCACTAGGTGTGGTGCATAAACAATCTTGGAACGCTGAAAAAAAAATAAAATTAAGATGTTAAGGGGAACCTGGGTGGCTCAGTGGGTTAAAAACTCTGCCTTCAGCTCAGGTCATGATCCCCGTGTCCTGGGATCCAGCCCCGCATGGAACTCTCTGCTCAGCAGAGAGCCTGCTTCCCTTACTCTCTCTCTCTCTCTCTCTCTCTCTGCCTGCCTCTCTGCCTACTTGTGATCTCTGTCTGTCAAATAAATAAACTTTTAAAAAGATTAAGATGTTAAAAAAAAGATCATCAACAAATAAAAAATTTAAAAAAAAAAATCACGGACCTGTACCCCTGGGGATAAAAATATATGTTTATAACAAATAAAAAATTTTTTAAAAAATCATCAATACTGAGAATTTTTAGCCAGATTCATCAAAAAGAAGAAAAGAGGAATCAAATAAAATCAGAAATAAAAGAGGAGAAATAACATCCAATAAAATAGAAACACAAAGGATTGTAAGAAAATATAAATAATTATATGCCAACAAACTGGACAGCCTAGAAGAAATGGCTAAATTCCTAGAAATATATAACCTCCCAACACTAAATCAGAAAATTCGAACATGTTAATTAACAGCAATTAAATTGAATCAGTAATCAATTACAAGTCCAGGACCATACGGCTTCACAGGTGAATTCTACCAAACATTTAAAAAGAGAATTAAAATACTTATTTTTCTCAAACTACTCCAAAAATAGAAGAGGAAGGAAAAATTCCAAATTCCTTCCTTGCATTACCCTGAAACCAAAACCAGATCAAGATGTCACAAAAAAAGAGACTACAAATATCCCTGACGAGTATAAAATGCTCAACAATATATTAGCAAACCAAACCCACCAATACATCAAAAAAATTATTCCCCATAATCAGGTGGTATTTAATTCTGGGATGCAAGGATGGTTCAATATGCATGAATCAATCGACACGAGATGATACAGCACATCAACAAGAGAAAGTAGAAAAACTGTATGATCGTTTCAATAGTTTATTCAATATGAAAAGCTTTTGACAAAGTACAACATCCATTCATGATAAAAACCCTCAACAAAGTAGCTTTATAGGGGACATATCGCCACATAATAAAGCCCATAGTTAACATCATACTCAATGGGGAAAAAACAGAGTCCTTGCCCTAAGATCAGGAATAGGACAAGGAGGTCCTCTCTCACCATTTTTATTTAACATAGTACTGAAACTCCTACCCACACCAATCAGATGGGGAAAAGGAATAAAAGGCATCTAAACTGGTAAGAAGTAAAACCTTCACTATTTGCAGATGACATGATACTGTATCGAGAAAACCCTACACAGTCCACACAAAAGAACTACTAGGACCAATAAACGAATTCATTAAAGTCACAGGATACAAAATGAGCATACGGAAGTCAATTGTATTTCTATATACGAAGCAGCAGAAGAAATGAAGAAAACAATCCAAATTACAACTGTGCCAAAAATAATGAGATACCTAGGAATAAACTAAGGAGAGGAAAGCCCTGTACTCTGAAAACTATAAAACACTGATGAAAGAAATGAAGATGAGACAAAGGAAAAAGACATTCCACACTCATGGATTGGAAGAAAAAATATTGTTAAAATGATCATACCACCCAAAGCAATCTGCAACTTTAATGCAATCCCTATCAAAACACTAATAGCATTTTTCGTGGGACTAGAATAATCCTAAAATTTATACAGAACCCACAAAAGACACTAAATACTCATAGCACTCAAAAGAAAAAAAAAAGAAAGTAAATCTAGAGGTTGCCTCTTCCAGCTGGCGACGGGTGAAAAATTAGGCACAAACAAGTCAGCTGCAAGAGACTGGGAGCAGCGGACAACAGTCGAAAAGGACTGCTGCCGCGAGCAACTCCACAGTCTCACTTTTATTATATAGAAACAATAGCCAACAGAAGGACCAATGAAGGTCAAATGTTAGTCACATCTTGCGGACAATCGAGGAGGAGAATAAAGTTTATAGTTAAACAAGCACATTCAAAGGACTCATCTAAAAAACAACGGGCACTTCTGGGAAGAGGGCACTTCTGGGAAGAGGAAAGGCGGGATTACGGAAAAGGGAAGCAGGCGGTTTTCGTTCCACCCTGAGCTGATCCTGCGTTCCCAGGTGCTCGGCTACCCTGAAGCAGGCCGCACTCTGCCCTGGGTGGGCCGGGGGTTCCTGGCTGCCCAGTTTTTGTGAAGGGGCAGAAGGTTTCTGTGAAGGGGCAGCGTTCCGCCCTGAGCGAGCCGGGCATCCCCAGCTGCCCAGCTTCACGGTCGTACATCGTCCTTCTCCCCAAAGACCTGTTGTCAGTGTATGTATTTCTTAAGGCCGTAACTAAATGTGCTTGGCAACTAGTAAAATCCTCCAGGGGTTACAGTTTAAGTAACAAATTGTTCCGAGGGGCAGCAGCAAGAGGTATCACAATTCTAGATTTTGAGATATACTACAGAGCTGCAGTAATCAAAACAATAGGATACTAACACAAAAATAGATCAATGGAACAGAACAGAGAGCCCAGAAATAAACCCACAATTACATGGTCAATTAATTGTCAACAACGGAGGCAAGGATATGCAATGGGAAAAAGACAGCCACTTCAACAAATGGTATTCACAAAACTGGACAACTATACGCAAAACAATGAAACTGGACTGCTTTCTTACACCATACACAAAAAAGAAACTCAACATGAACCTAAATGTGAGACTTAAAACTATAAACGTCACAGAAGAGAGAACAGGCAGTAATGTCTCTGATGTTGGTCATAACAACATCTTTCTAGATATGTCTCCTGAGGCACGGGAAGCAAAAGCAAAAATGAACTATTGAGACTATATCAAAATTAAAAGATTCTGCACAGCAAAGGAAACAGCCAACAAAAGTAAAAGACAACATACTGAATGGGAGAAGGTATCTGCAAATGGCATATTTGTTAAAGGGTCACCATCTAAAATATATTAATAAGTCATATAATTCAACACCCCAAAATCAAATAATCCAATTTAAAAAACAGGCAGAAGACATGAACAGACATTTCCCCAAAGAAGACATACAGATGGCCAACAGACACATGAAAAGATGCCCAACATCACTCATCATCAGGGAAATGCAAATCAAAACTACAATGAGGTTATCACCTCATACCTGTCAAAATGGCTAAAACCAAAAACACAGGAAACAACAGGTGTTGGAGAGGATGTGTAGAAAAATGAACACTTGTGCACTGTTGGTAGAAATGCAAGCCTGGGTGGGTGGCTCAGTGGGTTAAAGCCGCTGCCTTCAGCTCAGGTCATGATCCCAGCATCCTGGGATCGAGCCCCGCATCGGGCTGTCTGCTCAGCAGGAAGCCTGCTTCCCTCTCTCTCTCTCTCTCTGCCTGCCTCTCTGCCTACTTGTGATCTCTCTCTGTCAAATAAATAAATTAAAAAAAAAATCTTAAAAAAAAAAAAAGAAAAAGAAATGCAAACTGGTGCAGCCATTGTGGAAAACAGTATGGATGTTCTTCAAAAAATTAAAAGTAGAATTACTATATGACCCAGTAATTGCACTACTGGGTATTTACCCAAAGAATACAAAAACACTAATTCAAAAGGATATATACAACCCTATGTTTATTGCAACATTATTTACCAACAGCCTAATTACGGAAGCAGCCCAAGTGTCCACTGATAGATGAATGGATAAAGATGTTTGGGGGGGGGTGTTTTGTGTGTATGTGTGTAATATTATTCAGTCATAACAAAGAATGAAATCTTCCCATCTGCAACAACATGAATGGAAGTAGAGAGTATAATACTAAGCAAAATAAGTCAGTCAGAGAAAGACAAATACCGAATGATTTCATTCATATGTGGAACTTAATAAACAAAACAAACAAAGGGGAAAAAAAGACAAATTAAGAAATAAGTCTTAACTACAGAGAACTGATAGTTACCGGAGGAGAAATGGGTGGAGGGCTGGATGAAGTAGGTGAAGGGGATTAAAGGGCACATTTAACATGATGAACACTGAATAATGTACAGAATTGCTGAATTTCAGCATTGTACACTTGAAACTAATATACTATGTTAACCATACTGGAAATAAAATAAAATAAAATGTTAAAAATCTTTTAAAAAGCCTACCTAAAAATAAATATATTATAACTGGGGAAAAAACCGAACTATATGCAGATATCTGTAAAGGGCCACAAGTTCCTGACACAGGGCTCTTACACCTTGTAATTTCCAAAGTGATAAGAACACTGAGAACATGTTTTGTTCTAATATTTGGTCTTGGACCCCATTCCTGACACAGGGCTCCTGAATCCCTCAGAATTTCCTGGGTGATAAGAGAATCTTTTGTTCTACTGACAGGATTTTGTGGGCTCCTGGAAGGGACTTGGTCACCAGAAAGACCAAGGCCCAATTAGAAGCTTAGAACTTTCAGTCCCATTCACCATCCTTTGGGAAGGGGAGAGGGGCTGGAGATTGAGTTAATGGTCAATCAAGCCTATGTGATCCTCCCTAAAAATCCCTGTAATACTGGATTCAAAGAACATCTGGACTGGTGAACACACCTGCATGCCAGGAGGATGGCACACACCAGCTGCACAGGGATGGAGCTCCTGGGCTCAGGGCCCTTCCAGACATCATCCTATGTATCTCTTCACCTGGCTATTCATTTGTATCCTTTATTGCATTTTTTTGCAATAAACCTTTACACATAAGAGTTTCCCAGAGTCTGTGAACCATTCCAGCAAATGATCAAGCACACGGAGCAGGGGCTGTAGGGACCTTGATTTATAACCTATCAGTCAGAAGCACAGGTGACAAGCTGGGGCCTGTGACTGGCATCTGAAGTTGGGCAGTCTTGTGGGACTGAGCCCTCACCACTCCAAGGAGATGGTATCAGAACTGAAGCGAATTACAGGACACCCAGTTGGTGTCACAGACAATTGCTTGCTGTGTGGAAAACCCACACAATATGATATCAGAAGTCTCATGTGTGTGAGTAAAGGAGAAATAAAGGAGGAGCATTTCTCTTTACATGAAGCTGAATTTCCTTCCTTCCTTTCTTCCTCTCTTTTTCTTTCTTTCTCTCTCTCTCTCTCTCTCTCTCTTTTTTTTTTTTTTTTTAAGTAGGCTCCATGCCCAGCGTGGAGCTCATCGCAGGATTTACTTTCACGACCTGAGATCAAGACCTGAGTTAAGATCAAGAGTCAGATGCTTAACCAACTAAGCCACTGGGCTGCCCCTAAAAATCCTCAAAAAAAAAAAAAAAAAAGGAAGAAGAAGAAAATGATGTGTCTCTTTCAATCTTGGCCTGTGGAATGTTGTCGATTCTGAGCCAAGAAAAGGAAATAAGGGTGCCTGAGTGGCTCAGTCATTAAGCGGCTGCCCCAGGTCATGCTCAGGTTATGCTCAGGTCATGATTCCAGGATCCTGGGATGGAGCCCCACATTGGGCTCCCTGCTCAGAGGGAAGCCTGCTTCTCCCTCTCCCACTCCCCCTGCTTGTGTTCCCTCTCTCTCTGTGGCTCTGTCAAATAAATAAACAAAATCTTAAAAAGAAAAAAAGAAAGAAAGAAAGAAAGAAAAGGAAATGAAACTATGCCCTGACTTTAAAAAAAATGTTACGTATGAGCTTTATTTTCTCTAAATGATTAGGAATTCCAGACATAGGTACTTTGTACTGAATGCTTTACCTTCCAAATAAAAATGTATTGTATAATAAAACTGGGGAATTTAACATTTCACAGTCTAGTAATTTCCTTATAAATTGGAATGAGAAAAAAATTTCTTGGTGAATTAAGTTTTTGTTGAAACACAATTTCTTTTAAGTGACTATGTGTTTTATCTCTTAGTATTTGTGCACTTATTACAGAAAGCAAAGATAGAAACATACCATGACATACTTAAATTATGCTAAGACTGGGTTTTATGGCAAAAACAAAATAGCTAAAACTTCTTATGACTGTAATTTTCTGAATTTCCTACACTTATTTTCATATAAAAATGACAGCAATAAAAAATACTCTGGTTACTCTTAATTAAACTAGTATCAGAAAAGACGTAAGTGGAATGTTAATGTGGTATTACAATTAATATTAAAAATATTATGTCAAAATCTAAATTACTAGGGTTTTTAAAAATAAATTGCTTCCAATGAAACCAGACATTGTAAAATTATATGGAAGCGTTTCCATTTGTATTTGTTTAGATAATTTCCAATAAAAGCATTTTACGGTTATTTGTTCATATTAATTGTAAGGTGTTTTCTTATTGGTTTGTATTTTCTGATCTAAATTATTTGGGGTGAAAAAAATAAAATAAATAAATAAATAAATAAATAATTTGGGGGGACTTGGGATTTATATAATATTGGGTGTTTCAGACATATACCGTCTACCATATATGGGTGTACTCTTCCACACCCCAACCCCTAGACAGTTAGATGGGGCTGCGTAACTTGTCCCAGTTGAAGGGCTGGGGATCAAAGCGGTACATACCCCTTCTGGGACAAAGCATGGTAGAGCCAGGCCGTAACACGGCAGCTTGCTTTTTTTCTGTTCAGGTGACTAAGGAAGCCAAGTGTTCCAGATGGTGAAGCTTCAAGATGAGGCACCTTCTGTCAGCTTGGACCCCTCAATAGCCTTATGGAGCAGAACTCCAACTGAACCATGGTAGATAGGAATTATGATCGGTAAATAAACTTTTGCTGTGTTAAATTACATAGCATTATTCTGGCTAATTAATTGAGATAACGAGTATCTATATTCATCTACATAGAAGGAAAAACACAAAACTATTATCATAGGAGTTAAAGAATATCTTTAGTAAATTCAAATGTATATGCAAAAGCTAGGTTCATATTTTAGGTCAGAGATAGTAACAGGATAATTTTAGGCAAAAACCTCCATTACCTGGTATTTGTCTATATTCTCTACTAATTTCATGGAATGTCTCCCTCAGATACTGAGAAGGTTATGGTTTTATACTCTCTCCAGTCCCTCAAAGAAAAAATAAAAAGAGAATGGTAGTTTTCCCCTCCAATCACCAGATGATGTCAACATGGAAAATCACCTGAAACTGTAAAAAGGAAAACATGCTTGCCCTTATTTGGGCTTCCCCAACGATCCAGTGTTCCTTGAAAACTCTACCTAGTTCTAGCTTTTTCTAGGTCATGCTCAAATTCAAGAAAATTCCCTGGAGTCTGAGCTTTCTCCTACATTTTACTATTTCTTCTCCGGCTCCTGTAACACTCCCTTTTTTTTTGTCTTCGGTATTAGTGTTTCAGGGTTTGGAGCTATGCCCTTGCTTCTTTCACACCATGCTGTCTCCTTTGAGGAGCTCATGCCTGCTTTTGGCTTCACTGACTTGCAAAAGTCACCACTAGGCAGGTTCCTCACCAGTGGTGTGGGTGTATCGTCACTGTAAGAACCTCAAGCAGCCCATCATCTTCCCCCCATCCAATCTGCTTCTCTCCCTCTATCCCCTTATTTGACATCACATCAATCCAGATACCTGGGTTGTTATCCTTAAAAATTCCCATTTATCCAAAGTTTTCTTTTTCTCCCCTCATTCCTTCTTTTTTTCTAATACACGGAACTTACTCTTCTCACACACAGCCTCTCTCCCCCATGCTATGCACCAGCCCAGTCTCTTCCCACTCCTTTCCAATCAACCATGCTTCAAGTGAGCCTTCTAAATGCAGATCATCTCAGCATCTTCCAGTGTCTCCCAGGGCTTATCCTCCCCTTACCATGGTCTCTAGGTCCTTCGCCGTCCCACCTCTGCTGTTCTATTAAGCCACTTTTCTCTGCACTCCTGGTACTCTGAATTCCGGCCATACCAAACTGCTTGTCTGTCCCTGGATTCTGCATATACCCAACACTTCTGGGCCCTTGCTCTCACTGTTCCCTCTACCTGAAATGCCTCTCTCATTTTCTCTCTCATTTTCTGGTCTGGCTAAGCACTGGCCATCATTTGGGTTTCAGCCTGGCCATCATCTCCTCAAGGATGCCTTCCCTGCCCTCCAAGCTGACCTGGGTTCCTCCTCTCTCCTTCTCCATTGCCCTCGCTTCCCTCTGACATGGACCCATCATATCACCCTGCATGGTCTGTCTCCTAGCCTATCTCCCCTGCTCCCTCCCTCCTGGGTGAGCTCCTAGGGGCCCACAGAGGTAGATTCCCCCACAAACCTGAGGATCCTTTCCTCAGTGCCCCTCACTTGCCCAGTCCCTTCCCAAGGCCCTGACAGCGGCCCCAACAATGTGTTCTCATGGTCACATGATGTGTAGACATAAGATATTTAAATACAATCCATTAATAATGCCATCTTTCTTCAGCTGACTTCCCCTCCATGTCATTTCCCTTCCTGTAGTTGACATTGGAACAGCTGTGGGATTGTTTAGTGAGTATTTTACAAAAGGGCTCTGCAGGGCTCTCACTTCCAGGGGAATACTCTTACCGCCCACTGTGCCAACTCCTCCAGCATTTTGTACAAAGGCGCACATCCAGGAATTGCAGGACAGCATAAACATGTTCCACAGCACCTGCGGGTGGAAGAGAAATCAAGTTAAAAAAATGCATGGAGTCAGAGCTCCGTCTTACAACCACAGTAAGATTACAATTACAAGCGAAGTCTTCAGTGCCTATCGGCACTATCTTCGACAGTGCCACCCGAGATAAAAAGGTCTCTCTTCTCAGGAATACATCTAATAATGTTGTATACAAAACTATACATTTGAAACACATTTTAAAATTCTTTTTTATGGAAATGTAACAAAATAAATCTTATCTTAATTCTTGTGCTATAAGGCGCAAACCTACAGCAATACTACAGAGAACATGTCTATGTACAAAATAGCACATTTTAAATGTCCCCATGTATCACGGCATATCTAATACAATTTCTCCTCCAAAAAATCTGCAAGTTTCAGATAAAACTGCATACTAACTATCATTGATGTAGGTAAAGTAACTTGAATTTAAACAAAATCTTGAGAGGAAAAAAAAATTACCACTGATGCAGGAAAAAAAACTTGAAATTTGCCTGGCAAAACTCCCAACACAGTCAATATATATTGTCTAAAAGTAAGCTGATTTCACAATTATGCAGTTAAATACACAGTACTAGTATTTTAAAATGTATCTGGATTTCTTTGTGTGTTCCTTAATTACAGATCAAGTTTGTATTTTTTTTTTTCAGAATCAATGATCATTCCAAAACTCAAATACAACAGAAAGGAAATATCCTAACAGAAGCCAAAAATAACAACTGAAAGACAGGTGTCAACATATCCAAACCTCTCACACCACATGAGACCAAAATGTTGAAATTCAGATAAAGACAAGGAAAGAATCATGATATCCAAAAAGTGTAGATCATGAAATAACAGAAAAGATATAAAAGATGATGAGGGTTAGACTACCACCAAACAAGACACAAACAGCAGAAGGAAATATGATCCATATACTGAAAATAGAAGTGTTTTTTTTTTTTCCAAATTTACAACAATTCTCACATTTCCGTGACATACTATAAGGATTCGTGAGGATGGAAGAGGTTTTCCTAAACTACCAATAAAAGACAGTAATGTCTAATAAACAACGTGAGAGGAGAGACTGAATCACCTTTCTGTCCTCACAATAAATCACATTACAAAATTGTCCTTACATGAATTGACAGTTAAAGAATATGCCATGAAAACAGATTACTAAAAATTACAGAGTTGAGTCTAGCTGTTAATTCAAATAATATTATTTGCTAGCTTTGTCAGCTTTTACAAATCTGAAATTTGATGCTATTTCTTTCTCCCTCTAAATAAATTATCTAGGGGCACCTGGGTGGCTCACTCATTAAGTATCCACCTTCAGCTCAGGTCATGATCCCAGGGTTCTGGGATAGTCTTGCTTCAGGCTCCCGGCTCAGCAGGAAACCTGCTTGCTTCTCCCTTTCCCACTTCCCCTGCTTCTATTCCCTTCCTCACTCTGTCAAATACACAAACAAATAAATAAATACCTTTTACCTTTTTAAAAAAGCTTTATTTATTTTAGAGAAAGCGAGAGCATGCACAAGCAGGAGGGGCAGAGGAAGAGACAGAATCTCAAGCAGCTGAGCCCAATGCAGGGCTCGATCTCATGACCCTGAGCCACAATCAAGAGTCAGATGCTTAACTGATTGTGCCACTTAGGTATTCCAACTGTTCATCTACTTTTGCGATCATCTTGTATTATTTTCAGGAAAGGACACACAAAAGCTGGGTCCACTCCCGAGTGCATGGGGACGCTCATTCCAGGTTTCTCTCCACGACCTTACCCTGTGCCTTGCTCAGGAAACAAGCAGCTTGTGAGCCAACTCTGCTAATATTGCCCTAGCCCTTAGAATCCCAAGGTCACTGCATGGGGTAGTGCTCTGCCAGTGTCCAGTCCTTTCTCATCCCAAAGACTGTGATACCTGGGGCTGGGGGAACTGCCAAGTCAGAGGGCACACACAGCTGCACACCAGAGCTCTAATGTCCTGGGAACTCCGGTTTTGATGTCCACAGACCAGCAAAGCCCAACTGGGTCCCTGAATCACTAGAGTTAAGCCAGCGTCCTAGAAATGAAGAACCACCTGAAAGAATCACTAGACACTCTGGGTGGTCTACAGGCTCATCTGCTTGTGGATGAAGCAGAGCTCCTCACTGTTTGCTAAAGCAGTAAGAATTCTCTCCCCTTCTCCCACCACCACCGCTTCCTTGGAAAGGGTCACTCAGCGGGGATCCAGCCTGTGTCCGGCGGTCTTCACTGTCCCTCTTCCCACGGGCTGCCATGACAAAAGCTGTTATTAATCCTCCTGCTTTGGGCGGGGGGGGGGGGGGGTGCTTTCGTAGATTGTGAAAAGCATTTTCCTTGGGGGTGCTTAAAGTTCCCAGGACGTTGCTGTAATGGCTTGCTTCAAACAGTATCCTCCAAAGGGAAGCTGCCAACTTGGTCACTTCTCACAAGGTCCACATTCTGCTGAGGTCTCCCACCTACCCTAGTGCTGAGCAGAAGCTGCACCCAGAGTCAGGCCCCCACCACGTGGCCCAGCCCCAGAGGTCAGCACGGAAGAGGACTTTCACCCTGAGTACACAACTGACAGAAAGAGCTACCGGCTAGGCACCAACAGCACCTTGTCTTTCCTGCTCCTGCAAGGAATAACCAGAGGGAAATTCTGGTTAAGAATAACTGCAGGGCACAAGCACATCCTATGTGCCTGATTTTTATCTTCCCAACCACCTAGGAGGTATACTTTTATGAGCCCCATTTTGCAGATGTGGAAATTGAAGTCCAGACGGACTAAGTGATCTGCGCAAGGACAAGCAGCTGGTGATAGTATTAAGACAATTAGACCCTGTGTTTAACACTGTTTTTTTTTTTTTTAAAGATTTTATTTATTTATTTGACAGAGAGAAATCACAAGTAGTCGGAGAGGCAGGCAGAGAGAGAGAGAGGAGGAAGCAGGCTCCCTGCTGAGCAGAGAGCCCGATGCGGGACTCCATCCCAGGACCCTGAGATCATGACCTGAGCCGAAGGCAGCGGCTTAACCCACTGAGCCACCCAGGCGCCCCAACACTGTTTTCTTAACTGTAAAATGACTGTGATCACAGCAATCCCATAACCACATACCTACTTGGCGCGAGACCCTGGGCGAGGTGATGGCAAGTCACAGATGACAAAGACACTTTCTTCTCCCAAAGCCTGTAAGGAGCCCACAGGAAGGGGGGCAGAGGCCCTGAGACAGACATTAGAGGAGGGGATTTACAACGCAGTGAAAATGGGAGTACAATGTATACTAATGAGGAAGCCTGGACACATAAGGAAATGTTTGCTAATGCAGGTCTAAGAGAGCTATTTTGTTTCCCGTAGTAATTTTCTACAGAAGTCCTTCCATATTACATCTACAATAGAGATGGTTTTATAGGAGGATGGGAAAACACAGAGGAGAAGCAGTATCAAAACTTCGTTTCTCTGCGTCTTACAGTTCTTGATAGCAACTCTCATTTCTTGTAGTATACCCATTTGATTACTAGAATTTCCCAGGCTAAAAAAACATTCTGAGGCTCAGAGAGCTCAGGGGGCCAGAGCCAGGTCACACAGCACAACCCCAATCTGAATGCAATGTCTGTAACACAGCCAGGCCCACCTGCACTCCAGCACCCAACACTGCCTCTTCCGGAATACGGCAGTTACGCCACCCAGGGGCCGCCACAAGACCACAGTAAGACTTGGGGCAGGACAGACTCCAGGCTGAGCTGGATCTTCAGAGCCCTGCTCCTCCTCCACAGCTGCTTTACCTCACCAGGCATCCGATCATTGCCACTGACGTTTGGGGCCTGAGCTCAGCTCCCGGGGGACCGCACTGGAGGAGCACAATGACTCAGGGCCTCCACTCTAAATTCCTATTAAGCACTCTAGATTTAATAGCTGCTATTAATACAAATTATGCTTCATTAAGCGTGAAACTAAGGAGAACTCAGCTCAGAAGCTCCAGTTCAATACAGGCTGAAGGACAAACAGAACAGCTATTTTTAATCCCAGCAATGTCAGTGGAGAGAGAGCAGCCTGACATTGCTGGTGCCTGTCCCTACTGCTGCAAATTCAGTTTTTCACATTTTTCACATGAATATCTCGTTTTCAGCTCAAGATGTTTAACAGAGGTAAGCCTTTCTAATTCTTGAGGGATTTTTCCCTTCAGGAAACATTTTTCTAGGAAGCCTGAGAAGGAGCCAGGAGGCAGGAGTGCTCAGTAGGTCCTTGGGCAGCCCTGCCCCACACCTCCAGGCAGGCGCCACTTGCCATAGGCTGGAGCATTAGCAAGGCCTGTCCTGCTACCCTGTGCAGGCTGTGAGGTCTCCAGAGACAACTCAAGAGTAGGTAAAAATCATACCTGTGGTGTCCTTCTAGATCAGGGGTCAACAAACATTTTCCATAAAAGGCCAGAGACTGGGGCACCTGGGTGGCTCAGTGGGTTAAAGCCTCTACTTTCTGCTCAGATCATGATCTCAGGGTCCTGGGATCAAGCCCTGCATCAGGCTCTCTGCTCAGTGAGGAGCCTCCTTCTCCCTCTCTCTCTGCCTACTTGTGATCTGTCAAATAAATAAATAAAATCTTAAAAAGAAAAAAAAAAAAGCCAGAGACAAACTGTTTCAGATTTCGTGGGCCCTGTGATCTCTTTTCCTCCTAGTCAACCCTGCCGTTGCAGCACAAAAGCAGCCACAGATCACTCATATAGGAATGCCTGTGACTGGACTCCAATAAAGCTTTATTTACAAAAATGGGGGTGGGCCGTATTTGGCTCCCAGGCTCCAGATCTCCTACCTCTTTCTGACTCAAATTTGCTGTTCCATCCTAGAGGTTTCTGCGATGGATGTAAACTTAGTCTTTTATAAACAGGTGTATCACCTGTCCCTGTTTACCTCCTACAAAGTTACATACAGCTGGCATTCCCTAAAAACAAAAACAGAAACAAAAAGCCACACACAACTCTACATGATACGAGTGCAAGATTACAGTATTACCATGTTCGGTTAAATTTACTTACTCTCTCCACTGTGCTCCACGAAGTCTGTGATACACATTTACGGAGGTGCAATTTGCTTTTGCTGAGAAGTCAGTTTGCGTGCTTTTATATTTTGTAGAGCACACGATCACTTTTATTTGTTCTAAGAACCTGTAATGGGTTCTGCTAATGAAATTCTCGCATTCATTCACTGTGGTAGGTGTATTCATCATGGTTCTCCAGCGAAACAGAGCCAATATATGTAATAAGATACTGCTCACGCAGTTACGGAGGCTGAGAAGTTCCATGATCTGCTGCCTGTTAAGGAAGGCCAGTAGTGTGTTTCAAAGGCCGGTGAACCAGAGAGCTGATGATGTTAACCCCAGTTGAATCTAAAGGCAAAGGACAGAACATTGAAGTTCAGCTCAGCACTCAGGTAGAGAAAGAATTCTCTCCTCCCTCTGCCTTTTTGTTCTCCTCAGGCCCTCAGGGGATTAGATGAGACCCACCTGCACAGAGGAGGGCCAACAGCTGTACTCAGGATACTAATTCAAATGCTAATCTCTTCTAGAAACACCCTCACAAGCACCCCCGGAAATTTAACCAGCTGTCTGGGCATCCCATGGCCCAGTTATTTGACACATAAAAATTAAGTGTTATAATAGGTTAGATACTTGTTTAGGTAACATTTTTTCCCACCTCCTTTGGAGAAGTTCATTGCCCTTGAGTTTGATGGGATTTACCTTGGCCCATGGGAAGTCAGAGTACCTTAAAGAAGAGGCTTTAAAATGACGGAGCTAGGCCTGCTCACTACAGGTACATGCCAGTAAGCTGGGAGAGCTTCTTCCAAGAGTGTGTGAGGAACAGCCTTGCAGAGGGCTCAGTAAAAGGCATTTAGAACAAAAGAACACTTGAAAAGATTTTCAGGGAAAAAAGTAACAAAACATAAAATGTAAAAATAATTGCTATGCCAGATGTGAAACTAGTTACTGTCCTACAGAGCAATAAAACCATAATTTTTTTTTCTATCAAGCAGAATTCAAGTCAGCATGTAACTTTGCAATGTCTGAACTCTAATAAATGGTAAAACACAAGGTCAAACACAGTCGCATCTCATAAACAAATAATCTTTGGTTGAGCCTTTTTTTTTTTTTTTTTTAAGATTTATTTGAGAAAGAGCACGAGTCGGGAGGGCAGAGAGAGAATCCCAAGCAGATTCCCCCACTAAGCATGGAGCCCAAGTTCATCACCTGAGCTGAAATCAAGAGTCGGATGCTTAACTAATTGAGCCACCCACGCGCCCCTTGGTTGAGCCTGTTAGCCATTTAAAATTCCTACATTTTTGCCTGATTGTCTAGCTTCAAGTAAATTTTCTTTACTGTTGTTTAAGAGATACACCACAATCCTAGAGAATAATCTCGGGTTAGAACGGTGTAGTGAGTACGAACCTTTAATAAATAAAGTGTAATAAATAAATAAATAATATGTAGTAGGTGCAAACCCCTACTAAATAAAAAACAGGCAAAAGGAACAAAATACAAACTAACCACATAGCAAATAAGCCTAGACCATATGCGTGTAGTGATAACAAACTAATCACATAGCAAATACCACATAGCAAATAAGCCAAGACCATATGCGTGTAGTGATAAGATTAGCGCGGAGTAACAAGTTGTAAATATTTTAACTTGTGCGAAATATCGTAAACTAAAACATGTTTACAACGTGTGTATGTTTTTGGTGTGTAAGCATAAGAAAAATAAGTGATGTAATATGTTTGTGAAGGAGACTTAGCACAGTATATAAAGAGGCCTCGGGTAGGACTGAGGTGAAGCGAGTTCCCTGTCGGGAGGACATCATCGCCGGTGCTACCAACGTCCCGACGGTTTCGTTGCCAACCACTCGCTGGTTCTCAGTCTCAACTTCTGCGGTGACCTCTCTGTCTAGATTGTGAGGCGACGTCTCCTTCTCCGTGACAACGTCAGCGGACGTGACCGGGCCACGATAGTGGTGCGGACCTCGTCCCAATCAAGATCAAGTGAGTTACATCATATCCATCTCTCTATCTCTTCTTTACACGTTGCGACCTCCTGGCGGGACGCAGGGGTTTTGCTCGCGACAAACGGAAAAAGCATATCCTCAAAGAGCAAGCTCCGGAACTCCTTAGGTGGAAAAGATCTGGCAATGCTCCCGCTGATTCATTCACCCCCTGTAGATAAACTACACCTTCTGTGCACCTTGCTGTCTCGGCCATTCCACCTGGACCCAGGAATGCATAGGCAGAAACCCTGAGAAGGAGGAAGACCCAACTCATTCCCTGGTAGGCTAGGCTTTTGAGGACTGTCTTGATCTTACACCTGTAGCAGCCTACAGTTCTGCTGTGTTCCTTGACCTTGGGGCCATGGAGAAGGATGAGCTGGTACAAAGGTGTTAGGGTGACTGGTCTTTGGTAAACTGCATAGAGCTAACTTTTGTCTTTGGCAGGGAAAAAGTGGGGGGAAAAAAATTCTGAAAACAAGGCCTTTGAAACACTGAATTCCAATTCCCTTGGAAAAACTAATAGCAAATAAGCTGTACAGAGCTTTCTTTTTCCTTTGAAAGAAACAAGGGGAAATGAGTTCTGAAAATAAGTCTTAGAAACAGCCCCTCCTTGCCTCCAAAGCTCGTCTAGCCAGCCTAGAAAAGCCAGCAACTGACAAGTAAGTGTGGGTTAAATGAAGTGTGTTATTAGCTTGCTGTCCTAAGGTATCTGTAACCTAGGCCCTCTGGTGGGAGAGATGCAGACAAGGCCCGGAGTCCCTCTAGTCTCCAGCCCCCTTCTGACTCCATGCCTTGTGGGGTGTACAGCAAGTTTCCACGAGGCAGGCTAAAGGGTTCCATGGGACAAGGGATTCATATACTACCCCAATTGTTTCCAAGTACGAAATCATACTCCAGTTAAATTAACCAAGACTAAATATTGATCCTCACCACAACTGCCATAGTGAAGCTAATTCAAGATCTAAGTAACAAAAATTTATCACTTTAGAGGTGGATTTTGGAATTCAAGTCCTATGGAAAGTATATCTGAGCTACAGTCTCTGCCCTCAAGTGTTAATAAGCTGCAAGGGCAAGTGGGCCCTTTTAAGTTGAACGTATCTTGTTGAGGGTGTTTATGTCTTGCTGATTTGAGCTTCACTCATTTTAAGCCTCACACATAGAGATTATAAAAGGTAACTCTGTCTTTATCCTTCTGGCCCACATCCTTCAAACCAAGTTATTTGTGTGAGTTTGATCATTTACCCAACACAGGACTCATATCCCATAATTCAAAATAGAAAGAAGAATGGGTCTTGGGTCAAGATAGCACATACCACAAAGTTGAAGCTCCCTTCCTTTCCTCCGATCTTGAGACATAGTAATGACAGATCAAATATAAGAAGAAATGTAAAAAAACTATAGCCAAGTTCAAAATTGAGACGACAGTGTCTATGGAGGTAAATTGGAAGGGAAATTCGAAGGGGTGAGTGGACACTGGAACTGCTGTCTTGCTGAGCTCTCCATTTTTGGAGTTTGTTCTTGCAGTATCCAGATAATGTACGTGTTGAACACCGGGTAAAGGACCCTTATCAGGCTCACTCCTCAGGGCTTCTGGGAAAGGTTTTATTGGAAATAAAGCATTTGTGGGGGAAAAGCTGCTGTCTTCTGCTTGTATCTCCCAACTCACCTGGGATGTTATTATGTAATGACAAGATGCATGAAACGGAGACAGCCTCTGGCAGCTGTTGAGGAAAAGGAAAGATACTGACCTGGCATCCTGATATTACTGGACCACTCACTGACCCTTGGACCATCCAGCCTCCATACTCCTAAAGGAAATAATACATGCCATATGGCTTAACTAGTGTTGGTGGAAGTCAAATGCATCCTAAGTGAAATAGTGCATGTATGTATGGGTAGGGAGATGGGCCAAGACCCCCCTCTTAAGATAAGCCTGCAACAAAAATTCCACTACACCTGAGGAAATCCAATTTGATAAAAGACCTAAAACAAAATAAGTTAATAATTCCATGAATTCACTCCAAACAGAAGTAAAATTATAGCCTAAAAATGGCTTTAAAATGCATATATCTAAGGTCCTCAGTAAGAAGAAATATCACCAATAAAGGGACAGAAAGTGTGAGACAAAATCATGCAGAAGTTAAAATAACAAAAGAAAAACCAGTTAGAAACCTTGAAAATTAAATATACAGCCATTGAAATAATAGGCAAAGTGTGCAAGAAACTGGATACAATAGGAGAATCGACTCAGAGGAAGTGAGCTGCAGGACAGCCATAACAGAGATAATTATCAGAAAAACCCACTAAGAGAAATGGGGGACAGCGGAGGAGTCATTTTGAGGGGAAAAGTAGAGCATTTTCAGGATTTAAAAGAGATATAAATCTCAAATTAAAAGTTTGCTCTTCAGGCTTCCTTCTCAGCAGGGAGTCTGCTTCTCCCTCTGTCCCTCCCCCTCTCTTGTGCTCTGTTTCTCTCTCTTATAAATAAGTAAATAAAATCTTAAAAAAAAAAGTTTGCATGGAGCATTGGGTGTGGTGCAAAAATAATGAATACTGTTATGCTGAAAATAAATTTAAAAAAAGAAAAAAAAGTTTGCTCTGAGCACAAAGGAGGATTGACGCAAATTAATCCAAAAGTTGACGTGTCACAGTGAAAAAAATAAAATCTTCAAAACACCCAGACCAAAAAGAAAGATTGCTAACTAAGTAAGATGTGGTGATTAGACTGCCCTGGGGTGTGGCTGGAAACTCTTCTCTCTTCCTGGGCTGTCCTCACTGCTCTGATTTCAGTGCACTCTCCTTGCTAACACTCTCTCAAATCTTGGTCCTGCCCTTAATTTCTTATCCCTTCCCCCATCCCATTCCCCACATTTCTTCAAATTCAAAGCCCAATCCCCTTCCATCCCAGCTTTTTTAATCATATCTCCTCTGCTCAACTCCACATGAGCCATTCGCTCTCCAAACATCACTTTTTTTTTTTCATTTATATCTCTATTATTTTTCCAAAAAAGATTTGTGGTGCTTTGAAATCTGTATGCAATATACAAAAAAGATTAATTGGTTAACAAGCATCAGAACAAGACACCGAAGCCTAATTCCTAATTCCTAAATTAGGAATTCCTAAAATGTACATTTCAGAGCCCTTCACACTTACTAAGGTCCCACAGTTCAGTGGGAGCTTCTAAATCTGCAGAACAAGGAGGAAAATACATTCAGTGCAATATTTTTAGTTTCCATAAAATACAAATGTATGAATTGGTAAGGAGGTGTGTTTCCATACAGAAGTCAGGGATACAGGACCTCTTGCATTTCTGTGACACCAAGCAGGATGGGTAGGTGTTTGGTCACAGAGACCCAATTCCCTAGTGGCCTGCGGAAGCCTTTGAAGGACCCAGGCTGGAGTACAGAGCACGCTTTGTCTACCACGGCTCCTCCCATCAAGCAGGCGTCCAAAGTAGGCAATTCCTCTGAATATCCATCTTTAGCAAATAGGTATTTATCACACGTGCAATTCTTCCCATTCAATGGATCTGTGTAGCTGCTTTAATGCCTTTTAAAAATTTCCATTATTCTTTTTCTCTTTTGCTTATTTTTAAGCATTTTAAATAGGCTTTGGTCAATTCCTCTAAGGGCATATCAACCGAATTGGGTAACAGGCTTTGACATATTAAAGAAGACAAAAGAAAAAGATGCCTCAAAGAATGCAGAAATTGCATAAAGGACAGAACTGCCCAATTTTGTGATGTTAGGTACAAATATATAAGCATATATGTCATTAGATGAGACACATATGGAGGAAACTTAACTGAGTATTCCCCAAGTGTGACAACAATCCTAAAAATTTACATGACATTTCTAAAAATAAATTATTAAATCAAAAGACATTTCTAGAGTTATCAATAATAAAAAGGAAATTTGAGTTGACCATGCTAGAGGAAAGACTGAATTGCCATTTATTTCCATCTGTAAACAATGATATTACAAAATGATTAACATGTGAAAAGTCAACCGAAGAGTAAATTACCAAAAAAGCAGCAAGAAATACTCATCCAGGAAACTCTCCTATTCATGAGATGAGGATGCTGAGAGCAAGAGTGGGTTGTTTCATGTTCCCAACACCTAAAAAGCTGGCCAGGGCTAGAAGCTGGAATCCCAGTCTCCAGCACACACCTCTGTTTCTGATATAGTGGAACCTCCTACATGCTGCACATGGGAACATAGCTCAAGTTGCACTTTTAAACCACAGGTTTTTGTTTGTTTGTTTGTTTGTTTGTTTTTTTGTTTGTCTGTGCCCAAGGAGAGAGGAATCTATTCCTGATCCCTCAGGGCTATCCCTCCCTATTGCCATTTGCAGCTCTGGGTTTGGGGGTTTTCCTTGTTATCTTTGTCCATCTCTCTTGCTGTTCTCTTGCAATTCTCTCTGGCTTTGGTCATTCTGTAGCTGTTCACTCAGCCCTCAGGTCTTCTTTAGGAGGAACTGTTCTACTAATAGGTATGATTTGGTGTTTTCATGGAGGACATGAGTTGAGTCTTCCACTGACACCATCTTGAATCGGAACTTCCCCCTTGAAGTAAATAAAGTAATAAATGAGGGATTCTTTGCTTATAATATGCATGCAAATCAAGGCATTCTGTCTATTCACCAAATACTACCCATAGACTTGTAGCTGGGTAAAATCTCACTCACTGACTCAAAAGTTTTAGCCTTCAACATCATCAGCTTCTTAGCTTTTAACCCAGAGGTCTATACTGATAAATTTGTTCCAAGCAGTAGCAAATAACCTAACTTCAGCCTTTCCCTCGAAAATTATTGTAACAGTGCTGCAGAGTCTGGAAGAGAGGCTGTTTCCCCCATTTCTCTGTTTCCTAGGTGTTTGGCTGTGTTGTGTTCTAAGACAACGCATATGGAACATAGTACCCAAATGTAAGACAGTTAATCACAGCTCAGACAATCAGGCTCCAGACCCCAAAGGAAGTTACTTCTCCATTATAGGCCTTCAGACTTGAACTCTAATCTATACCATTGACTCTCTGGGTCACAGGCCTTCCAACTACACCACTAGCCTTCCTAGGTTCTCCAGTTTGCAGATAGATCACAGGATTTCTCAGGATCCCAATCACAAAAGCCAATACCTTATAATAAATATCTTTATTCACTTATTTATTCTCATTATATTATATATTCTTATTTCAGAATATATTATATTATATCTTATATTCAGAACATATATTGACTCTGTTTCTCTGGAGAACCCTTACTATACCTAATGCACCTACCACAGTGGATAAACTGGGGCATTTCACTAGCAAAACTCATTGTAGTACAATGTCAGATTCTTAGAATAAATACAAATGATCATATACTATATAAAAAAACTAAAGCATGCAAAATGACTTCTCAGCAAAGTTCTGATTTCAAACTATACCCCTATGAATATGTATCACAGACTAGGTTGGGCATAGTGGAAATAATAAGTAAATTACCAACTTCAATAGTTAATTTCATGTATCAGCTTGGGTGGGCTACAGTATGTAGATATTTGGCCAAACATAACTATGGAGGTTTCTGTGACAATGTTTTTGAATGAGGTTAACATTGAAATCAATAGACTTTGATAAGGTACAAAGTCCTCTGTTGTGTGGGTAGGCCTCACCCAATCAGTTGAAGGCCTCCCCCATGAAAGAAGGAACTCTGCAGCAGACAGCCTTTAGACTCAAACTGCAAGACTGGTTCTTTCCTGAGTCTCTGTTACCCCACGAGCCAATTCCTTAAATAAGTCTCTCTCTTTCTTTCTTCTTACATACACCCACATCCACACGCACATCCTATTGGTTCTGTTTCTCTGGAAAACCCTGTCTAATATACCAGCAAAGATGGTTTAAAGTAGGATGTGATCCAAAAATCTGATACAATATGCCACATCTCTGAATATAGTCTATGGCAAAATTCCTTTTTTAGTTCTTAATCTTACATTAAAATAACATTATACAGACCAGATGTTACAAACTTTGGGACTTCATCTCACCTACAATGTGCTTAGTTAGGTTCCCAATGCAAAATTTTTGTTAATTTTAGAAATATTTAACAATTAAAAATCAGGATATTTTACTGTTGAGTTAACTTTTGGATTCAGATTTCTGCTTCTCTTGGAAAACCAAAGGAGCTGGTCACATGGAGCTGGCACTCATGCTTGGCAAAACTTGGCTGGAGCTGAGGAACTGCTAATTTAGACAGGGTACATCCCCCGCCACTCAGTCTCCACAGTTCCACCCTCCTGTCTGACACTATCTCCCTCTTCCACATCACCTACCTGGCTACTGCAGGCAGTTGGATGTGTGATCCTTGAAAACAACAGGAGGATAATGAAGAGGAAGAAGAAGTCAAGGAGTCCTGCCTTTCTATCTGTCTTCCACCAGAGTCCGTGCTCACTGGCTTGGTGACTTCTGACAAGTCTATAACTTTTAGGAGCCTTGCTTTTCTCCTGGGTAAAATAGGGCTTAACGGCACAGATCCTCCATGATGTTTATGAGGATTAAATTGTATAATGTTTGCACAACACCTGGTGGCTATTATTATGATTAGTTTCTTCAGATGCAAGCCATACTCCGATCAGGAAAGATAGAGCTAAGCTAGCCAGGGCATAGAAGAGAACTAGTTCATGCTGTGACTGCTGCTTCTTTATGCAACATGAATGATGTGGAGTTTGAAAATGCAGGGTTAGATATTTGTTAATTTGGGGAGGTTGCTGTTGCTGTTACCTACATTTAATAGGTGAAAGTGCCGAGGTTCAAGAGTCCTGGCCCCCGTTCCCTCCTGAACACATCTTTGTATCACAGCCCTCACCAAATGCATTATGACAGTGACCCATGCCCATGTCTGCTTTTCCTCCTGGGCAGTGAGAATCTTGAAATGAGGAACAAATGTGAGTGCCACCCAAGCCCTGGTGGATCACAGAGGGCCAGGCTCAGGAAAATGCCCAGCCAACCTTGGTTGAGTCAGTCTGTCAACAGAGGAAGGAGCCTACATCAGAGAGTCAGCACAAGTCCTAGAGGCAGGTGCTTCTCTGGTCTAACTCCTAGACCACTGTTCTCTCCCCTGGACAAAAACAGTGATATTTCCCCTTCCACTTTCTTCATCTGTTCTGCAGCCCACTACTTCTTCACCAGATGGACACTGGGAGTTTCACTTGTGCTGTCAAATGTGGATCCCAGCGTGGTGAGGGGGGCTCCAACAGAAAGAAATGTGACATCACATTCTTGTGATGTGCTAGAGGATGCTGAAATGTACTAAAGGAAGTAGGTCCCTTCCAAAATTGCCAGCACCTGGGCAGTCCAGGCTGCTCCCCTATCCTCACCATACCCCACTACCTCCTTAACCCAGGCTCTGCAGCACTCTGGGAACTAATTTCCTGTGTGACAACATGAAAACTTTGTAACCAACACAACCGGTGCTACAACAATTTTAAAAATCATATTACTTTTTGTCTAACTTACTAAGTCACCCATTTTAAATGAACAGTGTGATCGACAAAAGTATACGATCTGATAACTACCACCACAGCCAAGACATCCTTCTGATCCTTGAACAGTGTGGGTGGGGGTTAGGAGAGCCAACTCCTACACAGTTGAAAATCCCCATATAACTTTGACTCCCTAAAACTGAACGATTAATAGCGCAGGTTGGCCATAAGCCTTATCAATAACATAAACAGTTGATAATACATATTTTGTATGTTATACATATCATATACTGTGTTCTTCCAAAAACAAAAGCTATAGAAAAGAAAATGTTATTAAGAAAATCGTATGGGGGCGCCTGGGTGGCTCAGTGGGTTAAGCCTCTGCCTTCGACTCAGGTCATGATCTCAGGGTTCTGGGATCTCGCCCTGCATTAGGCTCTTTGTTCAACCAACCTTGAACCTGCTTCCTCCTCTCTCTCTGCCTGCCCCTCTGCCTACTTGTGATCTCTCTCTGTCAAATAAATAAATAAAATCCTAAAAAAAAAAAGAAAGAAAATAATATGAAAGAGAACATATATTTATAGTACTCTACTGTATTTACTGAAAAAAATCCAGGTAAGTGGACCATGTAGTTGAAAAGTTCTTGGCTTCAGGCTACTGATCTGCATCCTGCTTCTAGACTTTGGCTCTTTCTAAAATGTCATAAAATGTAAGTTTAGAATATATAGTCTTTGGAGCCTGCCTTCTTTTGCTTACCATAGTGCTTTTAAAATTCAGTTATGGGGATGCCTGGGTGGATCAGTTGGTTAAGCGGCTGCCTTCGGCTCAGGTCATGATCCCAGCGTCCTGGGATCGAGTCCCATATCGGGCTCCTTGCTTGGCGGGGAGCCTGCTTCTCCCTCTGCCTCTGCCTGACACTCTGTCTGCCTGTGCTTGCTCTCGCTTCTCTCTCTGTGACAAATAAATAAATAAAATCTTTAAAAAAAAATAAAAATAAAATAAAATTCAGTTATGTTCTTGCCTCTACCATTATGTTGTTCCTCTTTATTGCTGAGTAGTATTCTACTGTATGAATATACCACAATTTATTTATCCATTCACCTGTTAACAGACACTTCTGCTGTTTCCAATTTTTGTCTACTTTGAATAGAGGGGCTATAAACTTTATTTAAAAATATTTTGGGGCGCCTGGGTGGCTCAGTGGGTTAAAGCCTCTGCCTTCAGCTCAGATCATGATCTCAGGGTCCTGGGATCGAGCCCCGCATCGGGCTCTCTGCTCGGCAGGGAGCCTGCTTCCTCCTCTCTCTGCCTTCCTCTCTGCCTACTTCTGATCTGTCTCTGTCAAAGGAATAAATAAAATTAAAAAAATATATATTTTATATATGATATGTTTTTATTTCTCTAGGATAAATAGCTAGAACTGCAATGGCTGAGTCATACTGTAAATGTATATTTAACTTTATAAGAAAATACCAAACTATTTTCCAAAGTGGCAATGTCATTTTTCTCTCCCACTAATAATTTACAAGGGCTCCAGTTGTTCCACGTCCTCTTTGACACTTGGCATTGCCAGTCTTTTTTAATCTAGTCATGCTAATGTATGTGTCATAGTATCTCAGGAATATTTTAATTTGAATGTTCTTTATGACAACTGATTTTAATTATCTTTTTAAAATTATCTTTGCTTATTTGCCATACCTGTATATTCTTTGGTAAAGAGTCTTACCAAATCTTTGTCCATTTTTTTTTAAATTGGGTTGTTTGGATTCCCAATACTAAGTTTTAAGAGTTCTTTATTATTTTATTAAATATTTTTTAAATTTATTTATTTTGAGAGAGAGCGAGCAGGGGGGAAGGACAGAGGCAGATGGCAGGGAGAGAACCTAAAGCAGATTCCACACCAAACATGGAACCCAACATGAGGCTTGATCTCATGGCCCTGTGATCGTGACCTGAACCACAATCAAGAATCAGACGCTTAACTGAGCCACCCAGGTGCCCCACGAGCTCTTTAAATATTCTGGATACAAGTCCTTTATCCAAAATAGGGTTGGCAAATATATTCTTCTCCTAGTCTGAGGCTTGCATTTCCATTTTCTTAACAGGGTCTTCCAAAGGACAAAAATGTTTGGTTTCCATAAAGTCCAATTTATTGGACTTTTTTTTTTCTTTCTTTTTTCTTTTATAGTTTCTGCTTTTTTGTGTTTATCTAAGAAATCTTTACCTAAGCCTGCCACAAACATTTTCTATGTTTACTTCTAGAAATTTTATAGTTTTAGCTTCTACATGATACTATGATCCATTTTAAGATAATATTTGTATATTATATAAGGGTCAGGATGAAGGTTCATTTTTCTTTCCAAATTACTATCCAAATGCTTTCACTCTGCTTATTGAAAAGACTAGCTTTTCTCCAGTGAATTTTCACAGCACCTTGTTGAAAATCAGTTGGACATGTATGTATGTGTCCATTTCTGAAATTTTCCTTCCATTTCATTGAGTTCTATATCTATCTTTATGCCAAATCTTACCTTGATTATTGTAGTTTTATACAGTGAGTTTGGAAATTAGGAACTGTGCGTTCTCCCTTGTTATTTTTTTCTGCAAAAATGGCTATGGTTATTCTAGGCTTCTTGAATTTCTATAAAAACCGTAGAATCAGCTTGAGAAAGAAGCTGTAAGGAGCCAGCTATGATTTTGACTGGAATTGGTTGACATCTACAGATCAATTTCTGGAGAATTGATATCTTAATAATACTGAGCCTTCAAATTCATCAACATAGTATATTACTCCATTTCTTATTTTGTGCATACATGAGTATATATATATATACATATATATGTGTGTGTGTATATATATATACATACACATTACATAGCATGCATAATCAAATACATTATCGGTATTATTTTGAAAAAACTGTTGCCTATTAGATCAAGTAAGAGTAAGAAAAATAGAAGTTTTTATTCTACCTTCATGTATTACTTCTTCAGTATTCTTCCTTACTTTATATAGATCCAAGTTACTGAACGATACTATTTTTCTTCCCTCTAAAGAATTTTGAACATTTCGGGACGTCTGGGTGGCTCGGTGGGTTAAGCCGCTGCCTTCAGCTTAGGTCATGATCTCAGGGTCCTGGGATCGAGTCCCGCATCGGGCTCTCTGCTCGGCAGGGAGCCTGCTTCCCTCTCTCTCTCTCTCTCTCTCTCTCTGCCTGCCTCTCCATCTACTTGTGATCTCTCTCTGTCAAATAAATAAATAAAATCTTTAAAAAAAAAAAAGAAGCTTTAAGAATTTTGAACATTTCTTGCAAGGTAGGTATATTGGCAACACATTCTTTCAATTTTTGTTTGTCTGAGAAAGTCTTAATTTCTCCTTCACTTTTGAAGATAATTTCACAGGGTACAGAATTCTAGATTAATTTTTTTCAATACTTTAAGTATTTCACTACACTTTTATTGCCTTAATGATTTCTGAAAAGTCAGATGTAATCCTTTATCTTTGTTCCCTTACAAATAAGATTTCTTCCCCCACTGGCTTCTTTAAGAATTTTTCATTATCTTTTATTTTTCTATAGTTTGAAAATAAGATGCCTATGTGCAGTATTTTGGGATTTATCTTGCTTGGTGTTTTCTACACTTTCTGGATCTGTGGTTTGATGTCTGACATTAATGTGGGCAAATTTTCAATTACTATTGCTTAAAATATTTTTTTCTATTTCTTTCTATTCCCTTCTTTCCTGATATTTACCATTTACCATTACCATTTTATACCTTTTGTAGTTATCCCATAGTCCTTGGATGTCCCGTTCTGTTTTTTCCAGTCTTTGCTCTCTGTTTTTCAGTTTTGAAGGACTTCCTGAAATATCCTCTAGCTAGACATTCTTTCTGTAGCTGTACCCAGTCTACGAATAAGCTCATCAAAACATTTTAAATTTCTCTTACAGTGTTTTTAATCTCTAGCATTTCTTTTTGGTTCTTTCTTAGGACTTATATCTCTCTGCTTACATACACCATCTGTTCTTGAATTATGTCTATTTTATCCATTAGATTCCCTTAACGTAATAAATCATAATTGTTTTAAATTCTTGGTCTGATAATTCCAACATCACTGACATGTCTGATTCTGATGCTTACTCTATCTCTCAAACTGTGTTTTACCTTTTGGTATGCCTTTTTCTTTTTTTTTTTTTGACAGCTGGATATGATGTTGAAAGAAAGAAACTGTTGTAAATAGGCCTTTAGAAATGTGGTGGTGAGTTTTGATGGGGGGGAAAGCTTTCCATAGTCATATGATTAAGTCTTAGTTTTTCAGTGAGCCTGTGCCTCAGGACTATGAACTTCACACAAGTTTCTCATTTTTGGTTTTTTGTTGTTGTTGTTGTTATTGCTTTGTTTTTTTGTTTTTTGTTTTGTTTTGTTTTGTTTTCTTCCCCACCTTAGGTTGGAAAAGACTGCTAGAGCCATCTAGAACTAGTCATTTCCTTTTCCCCCAGTTAGTCTGATAAATAACCCCTCGAGTTAAGCTCTGATTAATTGGTTTCCCCTGAGGGTACACCTTGTTAAGAACAGAGTACCTGGGCATGTTTCAAAAAGATTCCTTTTGTCTTCTGCAATCGCAAGGGTATTTTTCCTAGATATATACTGTGGGAAACTAGTCTAGCTCCTAGAGGTAAACCTCACAGAATTATGGGATCCACCCCACGACTAGATCCCCATATAGTTTTTAACACTCACATTTGTCCACAATTAGCTCCAGCAATTTGTCAATTACAGCTCAGAGTTTCCTACCTCAGCACTAGTTCCTGTCTGACTTCTGCTATGACTCCCTGCATTCACATGTCTGTCTCTCCAATCTTGGGGGTAATAGCTTGCCCTGTTTCTTCCCCTTCTAATGGATCTAAGAAGAGTTGTTGATTTTTTGGTCATTGAGCTTTTTATTTATTTTAGGAAAGAGTGGAGATGTCCACGATTCTTACTACAAGAACCATAAACTGGAAGTCACTTAAGTCTTTAAAAATTTTCTCAGAAAATATTTTTCTGTATAATAAAAATATATTTAGTATGTACAGATTTTGTGTGTATTTTTAAATGTTTTCCCTAAATATTTCATATTTTTCCTTAATGATTTTATATTTTTGATGTTATTTTAAATGGCATTATTAATTGTACGTCTGATGCTTTTGTTGCTAGTATATGTGGAAATATAATTTATTTTTGTAGATTGGCCTTCTGGCCTATAAACCCATAAAGTTACTTAGTTGTTCTAATAGCTTTTTTAATAGATTTGTTAAAATTTTCTAGATGACAATTATGTCATCTGTGAATAAAGACAGTTTATTTCTTTCCCAATCTTTGTGACTCTTATTTCTTTTTTCCTCCCTTATTGTACTGGCTATGACTTCCAGGAAATGGTAAATAGATGTGGTAACAGTGGTGATGCTTTCCCTTGTTTCTTAGCCTAAGGGGAAATTATTCAATTTTCCACCATTAAATATGGATGTTAACATCAGGTTTTCCTAAATGCTCTATCGGGTTCAGGAAATTCCATTTATTCCTAGCTTTCTGAGAGTTTTCATCATGTGTTATTTTATTTTGTCAGATATTTTTTCTGTATCTACTGAGATGAATAAATTTCTTTATGTGTTAGTCTTTTGCAATGGTGAATTATATAGGTACATTCTCAAATAATAAACATCCTGCTTTATTTCAAACTGAAAATGGCTCATATGTCAATAAGACAATGGTTTAAAAAATTGTGATTTACACTCTCTCTCTGTCACATAAATAAATTAAATCTTTTTAAAAATTGTGATTTACACACATATCCTTCACCTTTATTCTATTTTATCAGCAATAAGAAATCAAAAAACCTAAAAAATATAAACAATAGATATCGTCAAATTACAAGAAGGGAACTCCAAGTTATTGAGAAGTATATAAAGAAATTTTGACCTCTCTGCTAATCAGAGAATTGCACATTGAAATAAGAAAATACCATATTTTTTTTTTCCCAGTAGTTTCAACATTTATGGGCTTTTGCTTATTTCCCTCTCAGGGGGACACAAGATTTGACGTCTCAGGGGGACACAAGATTTGACGTCATGATAAAACACCCAATTATTGACAAAAATGAAACAATTACTATCTACTGGCTGGCTAAGAGAAGAGTACCTGAGGTTGCTATGTTGAAGTGGCACATAGCAGATATGATTGACTAGAAACAGCCCCATATCTTAGTACTCACCTGGAAGAAACTCTTACACAAGTCCAAGGACAAGGAGAAACATCATGCAAGGATGTTTATTGCTCTGTTGTTTGTGAGACCCTGTATCTACTGGAACAGAAGTTTCTCATAGGAATTCATGGGTTGAACGGGTTCTAGTTACTTATATTCATTCATCCATTGTCCTGCTTTCTGGTCTACGCAGCATGTCTCCCTCTCCAACACGATCAGATCACCGTCCTGGAACAAATTAGTTGTTCTCTGTTCACTCTAAAATATGTGCAATAATAATACTGAATATTTCATGATTAATAAGTTTGCTTGACTTCGTGGAAATTTGATGAGCTTTGGGGGAATCATTTGGTTAGCCTGAGTCTGTTAATAAAAGATGCCCAAAGAAATTTATGCTGAGGTCTCTTTTTCATACTGTAAAGTTTTCCTCTTCAAGAAGAAGCATTCCAACATCTTTGAAGTTATGGGTGTTTCCCTTAGAATGACAATGATGAAGGTGGCCTCTCTCCCTTTGAAACCATTAGTAAAGGGCTTTCTCAGCATTTCATGACTTTACCCTCTCCTACCTCCCTCCTCAGGTCAGCTGCTCAGATTCAGATGGAAAGTAAGCTAAGAGGAAACAATAATGTCTTTTCCAAAAGTTTCTCTTCCTTTTTCTGTCAATGGGCTGACTCGGCATTTTGTTGGCAGCCTTCAGTGCACTTCACACTTCCATGGAAAGTGTTGAAAGCAATTTATAAGTTCTCAGCACATACAATAAATAGGTTTTCAAAACAATCTCTTTTAAAATTGCCAACAATATATAGACTGGGTGAGACACTGTTGTTTTTTTCTTTGCTAGTTTCTCTTGGGAGATATTACCAAATAATTATAAAGACCATAGGGGGTCGCCTGGGTGGCTCAGTGGGTTAAAGCCTCTGCCTTTGACTCGGGTCATGATCCCGGGGTCCTGGGATCGAGTCCACATCGGGCTCTCCGCTCAGCATGGAGCCTGCTTTCCTTCCTCTCTCTCTGCCTGCCTCTCTGCCTACTTGTGATCTCTGTCAAATAAATAAATAAAATCTTTAAAAAAAATTATAAAGACCATAGGGATTGAGGTAGCAGTTCAGTAACTATAAATCACTGATGTTCTGTGACAGACTTGTCATTGCACAAAAAAATATGTTCCAGAAATGACAATACACTGGCATCATATTACTTGTCTCAATCTTGTTTTAGTTCTAGAAGTTCAAAAATGTTGGTCAGATCAGGTGTGGTGAGTATTTACAGGTTCTGCCCCCTATCATCTACTGGCCATTCTGCACTTAACCACTGCCTCCCTCTGGAGAAGGACCCTCTCCCACACAGAGACCAGGTCCTCTGAGTGGGTTCAGCCCATGCTCAGCTCCACCTCTGAACACATAACTTGAGTCTAAGCCAATTACCACACTGCATTTCCATGGCCATAGCCATTGGTTTAGCAATGGTCACACGACCCAACCAGAACCAATAAAAAGCAGTAAGTCTTGGCTGGTGTTTCTGGGAAAGAAACAGGTATTTTCATTTCTGGATTTAAACTGTAAGAAGAAAAGAGTTTGAGATTTGTTGCCACCATCATGTTACCACATGAAACCTGAGATTACAGTAAAGACAGAAAGAGGCAGAGCTGAGATGTGGAAAGAAACTGAGTCCTTAAATTCAGCTGAGTCTGAAACTGTAACTGGATGGTTCTGTTAAATGAGCTAAATTTTATTTTTTTCCTGCTTAAGCAAGTTTTGATACAACATTCTTTCACTTCAAAACCAAACCAAGGGCATCTGGGTGGCTCAGTCCGTTGAGCACCTGACTTTTAATTTCAGCCCAGGTCATGATCTCAGGGTCCTGCTCAGCACAGAATCAGCTTGAAATTCTCTCTCTCCCTCTCTCTGCCCCTGCCCCTCCACATGCTTGTGCTCTCTCTCTCTCTCTCTCATTAATAAATAAATCTTTAAAAAGTAAGCAAACAGAGTACTTGAGTGGCTCAGTCGGTTGAGTGTCTGCCTTTGGCTCAGGTCATGATCCCCGAGTCCAGGGATCGAGCCCCATATCAGGCTCCCTACTTGGCAGGGAGACTGCTTCTCCCTCTGCCTGCTGCTCCCCATGCTTGTGCTCTCTCTCTCTCTCTCACTCTTGTACTATCTCAAATAAATAAATAAAATTTTTTTTAAAAAGTGTGAGCAAACAAAAACCCTAAGTGCCCTACCATATACCCTGACTTTAGTTTTGAAAAATACTTTCAGTGTAGGTAAAAGTATAAACTGAGTGATAGGATAAAGAGCCTGTATTTCTACATTTCCTAAAGCAGCTAGCATGTCCTGGCTACACTAGCTTTCTAAATGGTGTGTGTGTGTGTGTGTGTGTGTGTGTGTGTGTGTGTGTGTGTTGGACTGATAGAATGAGTAGACACAGAATCATTCTGACAAGTGTTAGCGAATCCCTGAGTTTCAACGCAACAAACATTGGAATTTGGAAGCTCAAGGGTAAATATGCAACTATCTACCAATGCTGAATGAGAAGAACTCACTAAAGACTGAGCCACAGAATAAAATGTCTATGAGCAAGTAGGCTCTCACTGACCATCTCTGGGCAAGGCCACCTGTCTCCCATAACAGGGAAGGCTCCTCCCATCCCCACCTGTACATTGCAAATGCACCCCTGGAGCAATGGAACATCAGATTCAGGGCCTCAGAGTGCCTTCCTCATCAAAGGGACATGAGAGGGATGGCTGAAATGGGCAGCATGAATTTATGGAAGAAACTCATACAGACTCTAAGGTCCATAACAGGAAGAAGCAGGCTTCCTCCTGACACTAGCAAGTTAAGCATTCTCAAAAATTCAAAACTCTTTTCAGACAGGGAGGGCATAGGACTCCAGAAAGAGGAGTCCTCACAAGACTTAAAATTGAAGGAAGAACCTAGACATGAACTGGAATGGATTTAGAAAATTATAAATTGAGCAAAGTTTTGTTTTCACCACTGAAGCCTATGTCCTCTATCCGCAGTTCCCTCCCAGAGGTCCACAGCAACTTTGTGGGTTCGGTCTCTTAAGAGATGAGTCAGGCTTAATCTCAGGAAACAAACTGAGGGTTGCTGGAGGGGAGGGGAGGGGAGTGGGAGGGATGAGGTAGCTGAGTAATGGACATTGGGGAGGGTACGTGCTATGGTGAGTGTTGTGAAATGTGTAAGACTGATGAATCACAGACCTGTACCCCTGAAACAAATAATGCATTATATATTAATAAAAAAAAAGAGATGAGTCAGATACTCCTTTATACAAAGGAGTTGGAAATTAGTGTGAGCAAAGAATAAAGGAAAGAAGTAAGGAAGGTAGGAAGGAAAGAAGGATGCAGAAGGTATAGCCAGTTTTTGGTTCAGCTCAACTGCTGCAACTTCTCAGGCATTGACAGACACCTACATATCCCCAAATTTCCTTCTCTACACAAGGAATGGAATTCCACTGCTGGAGTTGTATTATTTTAGTTTTTTTTTTTTATTTTAATCTTATTAAGATAAAGATGTCTTCAGAGAGAAAGTGGTTCAGACATTAAACTGTTGTCTACCGTTTGTTCCTCTGTGTGAAAGCTTTGTTATTAAAGAAGAAAGTGTGATAACTTAGGAACATAAACACATGAGGAAGAAAAGGAAATGGGACACCAATGAAGGGAAATGATGTTTGGGCAAGTGGTACACTGAGGTGGGCAGAGCACAGACTTTGGAGTCAGAAAAACCTGGATTCAAATCCTAATTCTGGAGGGACATGGGTGGCTCAGTTCGTTAAGCATCTGCCTTCAGCTAAGATCATGATCACAGGGTCCTGAGATCAAGCCCCATGTTGGGCTCCCTGCTCAGTGGGGAGCTGCTTCTCCTGCTCCCTCTGCTCTTCCTCTGTTCTCTCTCTCTCTAATAAATAAATAAAATCTGAAAGAAAGAAAGAAAGAAAGAAAGAAAGAAAGAAAGAAAGAAAGAGAACCCAGATAACCAAAAGAGAAAAAAAGAAATCTTGATTTTGTTACCTACTAACTTAAACCTTGGGTCAGGTACTTCACTTCTTTGAAATTCTACTACCCTCTTTGTGAAATAGATATATAAATACCATCTCCATGCCTTTGATCATTGTATCCTCTCTGTCTCAAATGTCCACATATTCCTTGCCATTTGCCTGTGAATTCCTATCCAAACCATATGTGATCCGTGCCACCTCCTCAGGAAGACTGGACTACAATATCCACTTACATAGAACAGAGGCAACACTGGTTGTAACTCTTGTTATTCTACACCGGGACTTCTCCCTTTGACTATCTCCACTATACTGAGAGGGCTCCAAGACTCAGGGTCTGTCTCTTACTCCCTAGTGCTTAGGAAATTTGAAACATCAGCAGATGGGATCTGGAGGTCTGTTTTCTAGAAGAGATGGAGACATTGGGTTTAGGTAAGCCAGGGGAGAAACACGGCCTCCTGTGGGAGCTGTTCCTCCACCACATGGAGAAACAAGTAGGCAGAGCTGAGAGAAGGATGGGCAGCCATACCCCAAACCAGCTTCTCCTTTCTCCAGACCAGCTTCTTAACCTAGAACAGAAGCCTGAATGGAGACAAGAATTGTGATCACTATTATTAGACAAAGTTGAATTCAAGGTCAAAAACACTGTGTGGGAGTAGAAGCGGTCACTTTACAATGATGAAGGGTGCAATCCACAGCAGAGATAATCTTGTCATGAACCATTAAGAATCAAATAACAAAACATCAACACCGGTAAAGTAAAACCGTAGGAAATACAAAGAGAAATTAACAAAAATATGAAAGTAATAAAAGGTTTTAAGATACCTCTTTAGATCCCTGACAGATCAGGTATATGAAAATAAGTAAGAATATAAAATATGTGAACAACATAATTAAAATTATGTCTTTCTAGGTAGTTATGGTGCTTTTACAAAAATTATCCTCTCTTAGGCATAAATTCCAAGAAGCTGTTAGAATGCAAAGAAATATATTCTAAGATTGCAATACAATAAAACAATAAATAAATAGCAAACATAGAAACATAGAAAAGCCAAACACTTGGAAATTAGGGGGAAACGTCTATCCTAACTCACTATTAGATTAAAGGTAACAGATAAATTATTAATTGTCAAATATCTAAAAAATAAAATAACATTACCAGTTAGAACTGGGATACATTCAAAATTGTACCCATAGGGAGGGGCGCCTGGGTGGCTCAGGGGGTTAAAGCCTCTGCCTTTGGCTCAGGTCATGATCCCAGGGTCCTGGGATCGAGCCCCGCATCGGGCTCTCTGCTCAGCAGGGAGCCTGCTTCCTCCTCTGTCTCTCTGCCTGCCTCTCTGCCTACTTGTGATCTCTGTCAAATAAATAAATAAAATCTTAAAAAAAATAAAATTGTACGCATAGGGAAAGTT
The DNA here is from genome assembly GCF_009829155.1 of Mustela erminea. NCBI lineage: Eukaryota > Metazoa > Chordata > Mammalia > Carnivora > Mustelidae > Mustela > Mustela erminea. The sequence goes on from NC_045614.1 coordinate 97,759,818, forward strand.
GCAACTCCAAACACTTACATTAAACAAACAAGAATAAAAATAAATTAAGCATTCAAATTAAATAAAAAGTTGGGAGATCAAGAAAAATATAAACTCAAAAAACAATGAATTTGTGATCAACAAATAGTAGAATTAAATTAAAAGCAGGTTCTTTGGGGGAAAAAAATCAATACAACTAATACATCATTGGGCAGCTTAATAAGGAATGAAAGAGAGAAAGCACAAAATTATAACATTAAGAATCAATAAAGGAGAAAACACATATGCAGAGAAAAATTCAAAGATACATGGAAGAGCATTTTGACCAACACTCTGTTAGAAACTGAAAATATGAATGGAATGTATCTTTATTTATCCCAAAATGTCATACCAGTTTTCTTTAACACAGGCTTGCTGCTCCTGAATGCCAGTCTCTGGAAAGTCATAATGGTGACTCTTCACACACAAGACATTGTGGAAGATTCTGAAGCATCTCATTGATATGTAAAATGGCCCATAAAGAAGGTACTCCTATCATCATCCCTCTGATTTCACGGATGAACAAACAGTAAAAACAGTAACTTTGAGAAATTAAGTGGTTCATCCAAAACTACATAGCTAGTTAGGAACTATACTGAAATTTGACCCCAACCTGGCCTACTCAAAAGATGCCCCAGTGCACCCCCAGTGTGCCCCCAGCTGGATATGCCAATGCTACTTGTCTGGAACCACACTTGGAGTGCAGTGCACAGCTCTATCCTGCCTCCTGACAGAGTGTCCACCCTCTGGCCCCTGCCATGAGACAGACATGACACCAGATGCCTACAGATTGTACTCACTTAATTCCCACAACCATCCTAACACTTGTAATTATTGTAATTCCCATTTTACAGAAGGGGACGTTGAAGCATGGAGAGCTAAAGTGCTTACCCAAAGTAAGACAAATCCAAGAGGCAGATGTTGGATTCATAATCAGATGTGGGAAACCCCCCAACTGTTTTTCTTTACTTTTCACCAGGTGCTCTGATCTACTTGTCCCTGTGGGAACTGCCAGGTTTATTTACAGTGTGGTAGTTCATGGATCAAGAAATGAAACACTTCCTAAGAAAATTACAAGGGCACAGCCAATAATAACTACAAAAGAAATATTGTCATGAACTGTGGTGCTTTTCATAATTCTCTCAAGATGCGTTATGTTAGTTTATAATTTTAAATAAATTCTCAACAAGCTATTTACCTGTCAGTCTGGATCTGTGGAGACTGTTTTTGTAACATCAGATAAGTGAGTAATTAGAGACTTTAAAAGGGTCTTAAATGTGGTAGAGCTTATAAACCTGAACTCTCAGGGACAGTAAATGTCACATCAAATGGCTTCAGTACACATTTCTTGTCTACCCTTTGTTTCAACAGCTGTAATACGGTATTCCTTATCCTAGTCTGAACACACCTGCCTTCCAGCAGGAATGCAATGAGAAATTGGAGACTTGGAACATGGGTCACTTGGACTCTACACCCAGCTGTGATTGGATGACCTCAGCCAAGTCAACAATTCTTGAATTACTTGTTAATAAAATGAGAAGGTTGCAATAAGAATATTGTGAAGAGCTCTCCAAGCTCCAACAGACTCTGGTTTCATGAACCTATGACTTTAACTAACCCATAGCATCATTCTTCACAATTTCCTAGGCAGCAATCATCCTACACAAGGGCAAGTTTAGCCCTCAAAAAATATTAGCTATCATTGTCATCATATTATTATTTGATGAAGTCAGAAAGTCTATCTGTACCAAAAGAAGCAGAACCAGGATCTAAAATTCTACCATTAGAGACTCATTTTTTTGGTTTTAGAGGGTTTTAAATATCTCAGACAGAAAAAAAAAAAAAAAAAAACCTCTAAGAAATGGATTGTTTTCAAGAAGCTGTAATCTTTTTTGTTCGTTTGTTTTAAAGTAAAACTATTTAATGAGCCCCTGTATACAAACCATAGATAATGAATTTTTCTTGATGAAGTGGGGAATGGAGCAGGGGTAGGAGGAACAGACAGGGATACCTGGGAGTTTCTCCAATTATCATTTCTTTTATCCCCACAAAAGACACAAAGGCACTGCCTCAAATACTTGTAATTCCTCAGAAAACCATTTACAATTCATTTCTTGAAGCCAATACCATTTGCCCTCTTTTCAGATTAAGGAGCCAATAGAGATTAAGATGAATGATTGAAAATGGAGAATGGTGGGAGAGGTGCAGAGGAGGCTAGACTCCAGGAGAGGAAAGAAGCTCACCTTTATTGAGAGTCTTCCATCCATTGTGTATTTTGTTAGATCCTTTAAATATGCAACAAGGAAAAAGCATTTAAATTACATCTATTTACTGAGGCCTGCTAACCATGCCAATCCCTTTTCTGATGCACCAGATCCCATCCCCAATCCTCTGCTCAGGACATGGCTCTCTTCTACCTCAGTATCTCCCATCTGAATCACAACTGTGATTTCTTGACTCCACGCCATCCACAGTATGCTGTCATTGTGGTATTCTGACCAGAACCTGCAATTGTTATGCTCAAAGTAAAAGTTAACATCATTTATCAGCCTTCAAGAGCCATGTGACTTGGGCCTGATGCTCTCTGGCCTCATGTCTCACTTACCCCCTCCCCCCACTCTGCTGCAACCACACTGGATTTGCTGCAGCTCCAGGAAAATCCCAGGCATGCTCCTACCATGGTACCTTTGTGCTGGCTGTGTCCTCTACCTGGGGCACTCTTCAACAGATATTCACATGGCCTCCTCTCTACCTCCTTCAAGCCTTCTCTCCAACGTCTCTTTTTCAACAAGTTTCTCTAACACTAGCTCATCCACCCCCTTGGGCACTTCAACCTCCCCTCCTGTTACGTAAATTCGTACACAGAAGTCCTAACCTCTAGTGGCTCTAAATGTGACCTTATTTGGAATTAGGGTCATTGTCGATGTAATTAGTTAAGATGAGGTCCTACTAGAGTAGGGTGGGCCCCTAATCCAAGAAAACTGGTGTCCTTAAAACAAAGGGAAATTTGGACACAGAAACAGACGTGCCTTCAGGGAGAATGCCATGTGAGGACTGAAGGTGTGCTGTCACCAGTCAAGGGCAGACATCTGGAACACATCCTTCCCAGAACCTTCAAAGGGAACATGGATTTGCTATCATCTTGATCTTGGACTTCTGGCCTCCCGAACTGTGAGCCAATAAATTTCTGTTGCTTAGGCCACCCAGTCTGTGATACTTTGTTACAGCACCTCTAGAAACTAATACTCTCCCTCTGCTCTGCTTTTCTTTTTTCCCCCCACAGGACTTTCTAATGTGTCACACAGTATCATTTCTCCCTTTTAATGTCTGTTGTCCATCTCCTCCTTCTGGATTATAACCTCTAAAGGGACACAGATCTTGATATATTCTGTTCATTGATGTCTAATATAAGTGAATTAAGTGACTGATTCAAGCTTTATTACAAAGCTGTGATCACCAAGACAGTATGATACTGGCACAGAAACAGACACATAGACCAATGAATGGAACAGAGTAGAGAACCCAGATATGGACCTGCAACTCTGTGGTCAAATAATCTTTGACAAAGCAGGAAAAAAATATCCAATGGAAAAAAAGACAGTTTCTTCAATAAATGGGGCTAGGAAAATTGGACAGGTATATACAGAAGAATAAAACTCAGCCATTCTCTTACACCATACACAAAGATAAAGTCAAAATGGATGAAAGATCTGTGTGAGAACAGGCATCCACCAAAATCCCAGAGGAGAACATAGTCAGTAACCTCTTTGACATCAGCCACAGCAACTTCTTTCAAGACTCCAAAGCCGGGGGAAACAAAAGCAAAAATAAACTTTTGGGACTTCATCAAGATAAAAAGCTTCTGCACAGCAAAGGAAACAGTCAACAAAACAAAGAGGCAACCATGGAATGGGAGAAGAATTCACAAATGACACTACAGACAATGGGCTGATATCCAATATCTATAAAGAACTTCTCAAATTTGGGCACCTGGGTGGCTCAGTTGCTTAAGCGACTACCTTTGACTTGGGTCATGATCCTGGAGTTGAGTCCGCCTCAATACCAGTCTCAATCCTGGGATTGAGTCCCACGTCAGGCTCCATGGGGAGTCTGCTTCTCCCTCTGACCTCCCCTCTCATGCTCTCTCTCACTCTGTCTTGTCTCTCGCTCTCAAATAAATAAAATCTTAAAAAAAAAAAAAAAGATCTCAAACTTGACACACCAAAAAAGAGATAATGAAGTCAAAAAATGGGCAGAAGACATGAACAGACACTTCTCCAATGAAGACATACAAATGGCTAAGGGATACATGAAAAACTGTTCATCATCAATAGCCATCAGGGAAATTCACATCAAAACCACATTGACACACCACCTTACACCAGTTAGAATGGCAAAAATTAACAAGGCAAGAAACAACAAATGTTGGAGAGGATGTGGAGAAAGGGGAACCCTCTTACATTGTTGTTAGGAATACAAGTTGGTGCAGCCACTTTGGAAAACAGTGTGGAAGTTCCTCAAAAAATTAAAAATAGAGCTACCCTATGACCTGGCAATTGCACCACTGGGTATTTACCCCAAAGATACAGATGTGAAAAGAAAGGCCATATGTACCCCAATGTTCATAGCAGCAATGTCCACAATAACCAAACTGAGGAAAGCGCCAAGATGCCCTTCAACAGATGAGCTGATAAAGAAGATGTGGTCCATATATACAATGGAGTATTACTCAGCCATCAGAGAGGATAAATACCCAACTTTTGCATCAACATGGATGGGACTGGAGGAGATTATGTTGAGTGAAATAAGTCAAGCAGAGAAAGTCAGTTATCATATGGTTTCCCTTATATGTGGAACATAAAGAATAGTATGGAGGACATTAGGAGAAGGAAGGGAAAAGTGAGGGGGGAAATCAGAGGGAGAGATGAAACATGAGAGACTGTGGACTCTGAGAAACTAACTGAGGGTTTAGGAGGGGAGGAGGGTGGGAGGATGGGTATGTACACACAAAAAATAAATCTTGGAACACTACATCAAAAACTAATGATGTACTGTATGGTGACAAACAGAACATAATTTTAAAAATCAAATGAATAAACAGATACATTTACTTCCTTTCTTCTGTGTTTCAGAATCCATCATAAAATTTGATCTTACTCTTTTTTTTAAAAAGATTTTATTTATTTATTTGACAGAGAGAGATCACAGGTAGGTAGAGAGACAGGCAGAGAGAGAGAGAGAGGGAAGCAGGCTCCCTGCTGAGCAGAGAGCCCGATGTGGGACTCGATCCCAGGACCCCGAGATCATGACCTGAGCCGAAGGCAGCGGCTCAACCCACTGAGCCACCCAGGCGCCCCTGATCTTACTCTTATGTGCCTTAGCTCTCAGACTTATCTTCCCTGACTGAAAACTCTCCCCCTCCTGAGCCACTCTCACTACCCATCTTCCCATCTGTAGGAACAATCACAGTGTGCTAAGAGGAAAGTGGCCCAAAAGGATGTACTTACATTCATGTTGCCCATATTTAATCCTCATAGTAGCCCGGGGATCAGACATTATAATTCCATTTTATGGGTAAGGAAACTGAGATTCATGAAAGTTAAATAATATGCCCATAGCATCCTGTGTGGAAAATATCTACACATGTTGACCCTTCCCCTTCCTTCTTTTGCATGGCATTCCCTGAGGGGCAGGAACAGCATTGTTACCCCTGGGTTACAAGTACACAGGCCTGGCCAGGCACAAGGCAGGTGTCACCACTGTGACACCACTGACAAGTGGCAAAGCTGGATTGCATTTCAGCCTGGCCACATACCCATCCTCATGTCGTATAGTCCACCCTACCAGGAGAACATGGGCCACATCACAGCTGCCTTCTGTCTTTCTAGAGCTTTTCAGCAACCTCGTCTCCCACCATCCACCCAAAGCACCTTCCCACTCCCATCAACCCCAAGTAACCATATTAACACCCTGCTGGACACCCTCCCATATACACATATACAAATGTTTCTGTATAGAGTTTTTGCCTTTTAAAAATATTTTATTATTATTTTTAAAGATTTTATTTATTTATTTGACAGACAGAAATCACAAGTAGGCAGAGAGGCAGGTGGGGGGGGTGGAGGGGGTGGAGGAGCAGGCTCCCTGCTGAGCAGAGAGCCTGATGTGGGGCTTGATGCAAGGCTCGATCCCAGGACCCTGAGACCATGACCTGAGCCAAGGCAGAGGCTTAACCCACTGAGCCACCCAGATGCCCCTGCCTTTATTTTTTTTAAAAACAGTCATACATTAATGTGTGCATCTTGCTTTTCTCATTCAGCAACATTCCTGAAAACTCATCCAAGGTGAATTGGTTTGCCTCTAAATTTCTTTTAACAACTACCTGGTATCACAATTTATTCAACCATATGTCAGTGTTGGGTATTCAGTTTATTTCTAGAATCTTTTTTTTTTAATTAATTTTTTATTTTTTATAAACATATATTTTTATCCCCAGGGGTACAGGTCTGTGAATCACCAGGTTTACACACTTCACAGCACTCACCAAAGCACTAGAATCTTTTTTCTTTTTGTTAGTTTTGCTACATTAAACATCCATACGTGGATAACATCTATGGATAGATTCCCAAGACTTAGATTATTATATTAAAAAGTAAGTGTACATATATATTTCTCTTTGTTATAATGGAATTCTCAAACATATACAAGTAAAGGAAACAGTATAATGAGCTCCCCTATCCCTAATGCTCAGCTTCAGCGGTTATGAACTCATGGCCAATCTGGTTTCATTGAATCCATTACTCACAGTCTAGATTGTTTGGGAGGAAAAGGAAAAACTGATATTTTATCACATAATCTGTAAATATTTCTGCCTATATCTCTAAAAGTTGAGGACTCCTAAATAACCTAACAATATCATTATCTAACCTAAAAATAATAATTATTATTTCTTCTTATCATCCAGTCTTTTCTTTTTTTAAGATTTTATTTATTTATTTGACAGAGAGAGACACAACGAGAAAGGGAATAGAAGAAGAGAGAGTGGAAGAGGGAGAAGCAGGCTTCCTGCTGAGCAGGGAGCTCTATGCAGGGCTTGATCCCAGGACCCTGGGATCATGACCTGAGCCCAACGCAGATGCTTAACCAACTGAGCCATCCAGGTACCTCCTATCATCCAGTCTTTAGGCAGTGTTCAAGTTCCAGCAACTGAATCCTAAATAATGAATATTTTTACAGTTTGCTCAAATCAGAATCTAAATAAGTTTCAAGAATTTCAATTGGCTAAAATGTTTCTTGTCTCTTCCTCCCTTTAGTGTATAAATGTTCTCCTTCATATCTCTGTGTGTGCGTGCATGCATGTGTGTGTGTGTGTGTGTGTGTGTGTGTGTGTGTGTGTGTGTGTTCCTTGTGATATCCTCATTTAGGGGGGAAAAAAAGCTTCATCTGTCCTGTACAGTTTTCCACCATCTGCATTTTGCAAATTGCCTCACCCCCAAATCATCTGTGCCCAACAATGGGTATTCATATCTGGAAGCTTGATCAGATTCAGGTCAGAACTCTTTTCAAGAAGACTTCATTCCATGAGGAGCACATCATGTCTGGTTGTCCCTCCTATGCTAGTAGCAGCCACTGTTGATATTGCCTACATTTGTCTTTTCTGTAGGAGATGAATGTAAATAGATGATATCTTAATTTCTTCATTTTTCATTTCTTAGCTGGGATACTTCTATAAGAAAATTCCCTTTATTAACTCATTGTCCTAAGGCACAATCCATATAACAAAGTCTGGATAAATTGTTCTTTCCCTTTACTTTCCAGGTTTCAAAATAATAGTTTCCTAGTATCATCTCAATGAAGGTTTTTGGAATTTTTGTTTTGTTTCAATTATCTTTATAAACTTGTAGGTTTTCAAATGTGAATAAGGGGTTAATAAACTCATTCTCTTTCTGTATGGAAAAAATGACCTTGGGTTAACTTTTAGCTCTGTTCCCCTGGAAACCTAATAAAGGTGAATGCTATCTATGTTACCAGGCAACATTGCTTATGGTAAAAATGACCTCTAATTAGTAAATTATACCTGGCCCGGGAGGACTGTAAATTAACTATAAATAGCCAGTGAGAATCCAGTTTGAGCTCCTCTGAATGAAGTGCATTCTTGTGACTGGGCATGTCCCTTGCTAGGACTTCTGGAAGCTGTTCCTATGGGAGGAAATAAAACATATTGGCTCATATAGGGAATGGAGCTTATAAACCAGAATAGCTCCTATACTCATTCACTTGGGCCAGATTCCCTGGGAAACATACTATGAAATGGAGATTTATGCACAGGAAGTTTATTGGAGAGGGGTCTTGGGGAGTGAGGGAGATAGGGCTGTGCAGAAGAAAAAGCTAAACTATATAGTACAGTCTCAACTGTAAACCTCAGCCAATCCAATCAGACCTTCTCCGTAGCTGGGATGGCCCTTTAAAGTCCCATTTTGGGCAGGGCTGCTCCCTGAATAGGTGCATAATTTTGGGCCAGACAGCTTCTTTCCACTGAAAGCAACCCCAGAGAAAGATTCAGGTGTGACTGGTGAGCAGCCAGCACTCATATGACTGGGGGAATGATTTTCCTGGTCTTAACAAGGATCCCCAGGCTGTGCACTACAGCATCACCACACCCACCCATTTGGTCTCATTCCTTCACACCTGAGTGGTCACACCCAACTCTGACTCTGCCCTGCTGCCCTGCTGAACTTCCTGTCCTATATCCCCTAGCAAAGCTAAATAAACTGATGTCAGGGGAGGGAAGGACCTGCTCAGTTTTGTGAAATGTAGATCTAAACCCATATTTGTCTTGTACATATCCTGCCCCAGACCTGCAATCATCCATCTCTCCAAAGAGCCTCGGTTCCTTTTAGTGATATTCAGGACCACAGTCTGGGAGACAAAGAGACTCATTACTACTGATTAACTCATGGTTTCTGGGACTTTTTATTGACTGGAGTTAAGAAATACATTTTTTTCTCAGATAAAACACACTACGAGTTTTATATTCATGACCGAAAAGTTTTCTTGACTTCAGCAGTTGTCCATCTGTATGCCCCTATCCCCTTGCCCAAAACTGTGATTCTCACTGACATCAACATAATTCCTCATTTGTTTTACTGTACAAATAAATCTCACATGCCCGTGCCTTCCAGAATAATAACACCAACACTACCATTAACAATATGATTACTGAAAGAGTTTAAGATTTCTCTTTGCTTTGTTTTGTTTTGTTTCTCCTTAGGGATTAACACCCCCAGCCCCAGGACGTATCATCAAATTATTGTACTTCAAACTAACTTAAAATATTTTCTCTTCATATGTGCCATCCACTTAATTTACTTGCTTCATTTTTCTTTATTTTTTAGGACTGCACTTTTTAATTTAATTTTGTCTTATAATTATGTAAAATATTTAAGTTATTTTTTCTTTTTTTAAAAGTAGGTTTCACACCAGCATGGAGTCCAACACAGGGCTTGAACTCACAACCCTGAGATCATGACATGAGCTGAGATTGAGTTGGACACCTAACCAACTGAGCCACCCAGGTACCCCATAGATTATTTAAGTAGTTTGAAAGTCAGTTCTGTAACTTAGGATATATACGCCCCTCAACTCTGTTTCTACACTTCCTTATAACTAAGCTTGTAGTTTATTTTTCCATATCATAAGAAAAAAATAAACCAATGACTTAAGACCTTTCCTGAAATGAGTAGCAGCATATTACATGCACATTTCTACACCTGGCTTTTTGCACTCAATAACATATTTTGGAAATCATTTTGAAACAGTAAACAAAGGTCTTTTTCATTCTTCTATGTAACTGTATTAGACAGCGGATGCACCTGTGTGGATGTCTTCAGTTTATCTGATCAGTTTTCTATTGATGGGTATTCGGATTGTTTCTAGTTTTGTGCTCTCAAAATAGTACTGCAATAAATATACTACACCATGAATGAAATTCTTTTTTTTTTTTGTCAGTATATCTTTGGAAGAGATTCTTATAATTGGAATTCTTGAGTAAACAGATATAATTTTGAGATCTCATTTCATACCCACTATGATGTCTATGACAATAATAATTTTAAAAGAACAATAACAAGTTTTGGTGAGGATGTAGAAAAATTGTTAACTCTCATATATTGGTGATGGGAATGGAAAAATGTAAAATGGTACATCTGTTTTGGAAATAGTTTGGCAGTTCCTCAAAAAGTTAAACACAGAGTTACCATATGACCCAGCAATTCCACTTCTAGGTATATACTCAAGAGAACTGAAAACATATGTTCATACAAAAACTTGCACATAAATGTTCACAGCAATATTATTCATAATAATCAGAAAGTGGAAAAAACACAAATGTCCATCAATGGATAAATAAAATGTGGTATATACATATAATATTCAGTCATAAAAAATGAAATATTGATACATGCTAAAACATGGATACCTCTTCCAATTGATAATAATAAAAAAATTAAACATATCTAAAATCTTAAAAAAAAATGGATGCCCCTTGAAAAACATTATGCTAAGAAGCCAGATACAAAAAGCTATATCTTATATGATTCTGTTTATATGGAATATTCAGAATGGACAAATCCATTGATATGCAAAGTAGACTAATGATTGCCAGGGGCTGGTGGGAAGGGGGCATAGAGAGTGATGGGTATGGGTACCAGGTGTCTTTTTGGGGTGATGAAAATATTCTGGAATTAGAGTGTGGTGATTACTACCCAATCTTGTGAATATACTAAAAACCATTGAATTGTTCACTTTAAAATAGTGATTTAAAAAAAATGGTGATTTTAATGATAAGTGAATTTTATCTCAATAAAATTTTTAAAATTAACAAACAAACAATTAAGGGCACTTGGGTGGCTGAGTCAGTTAAGCATTTGTCTTTGGCTCAGGTCATGATCCCAGGGTTCTGGGGTCAAGTCCCAGATCCTGAGCAAGGAGCCTGCTTCTCTCTCTTTCTCTCTCTCTGGCAAATAAATAAATATAATCTTAAAAAAAAAAAAAAAAAACTAAAATAAGAAGGATCCTTGCAAAGACCAATGATTAAAATGTACTATCAGTTCAGGAGTGAAACTCAAACCTCTGTGCCTGGAGGATAGAGAGGAATATTGATAAAATTCAGTTTGGGAAAATGTGAGGGAAAAGTGTCTCCCATACATCATTGGTGTCAGTATAAACTGGCATATTCGTTTAGGTAACCAATTTAGTGGTAATCTATCAAAAGAATAATAAAACACATACCCTATGATCCAGAATTTTCATTTGTAGGCATCTAAAATCAATATGTGGCTGGCACAGTTAGCACTCAGTGAATGTTCTTTCCTAATATAAAGGTGATAATCACAGGGAGAGATAATAAATTATGCAATAAACTCCTACAGCCAAATTCAGCTCTCACTTCTGCTTCTTTTTGGAAAAATAATAAGACAGTGTTTATACCATAAGGTAGTATGACCATGAAATTTCTTTTCATCTTTGCAAGATGCATAAAATGGAAAGCAAAATTTTCCCCTAAAATAATAGAAGGTCATTTCTAGAAATACTGAGTATATACTTAAAAGAAGAGTTAAAGATTCTCATGTGGAATTCCAGCGTCTTTTATTTTTTTTTTAAGATTTTATTTATTTATTTGACAGAGAGAGACAGTGAGAGAGGGAATACAAGTAGGGGGAGTGGGAAAGGGAGAAGCAGTCTTCCCACTGAGCAGGGAGCTCAATGTGGGGCTGGATCTCAGGAACCTGGGATCATTCCCTGAACCGAAGGCAGATGCTGATGACTGAGCCTCCCAGGTGTCCCTGAGTTCCAGCCTCTTGATAAGAGACCATCAGGTGCATGGAGTGGGGAGGGAGTAAGAAAATTGAGCTTGAGCCTCAGCCAAACCCCACGATGCTACAGAAAAGCCAAGACATATTCAGAGTGACATATGCATGAAGCCTCATAAAAATCAGCAGTGGCTATGCAGCAATGGACAAACTCAATAACTACTGAAGGATGTGCCTTAGTGAACTCCTATCTTTTTTCCCTTTAATTCTTTCTCCAAATGGAGATTTCCCTAAATGTAGTATTGCCGTGATTTGTAAACATTGTGCTTTGTTCATCACATAAAGTGTTCAGTGAATGCAGAAAAGGCCCAAAGAGAGGAACATCAGGTCTGTCTACTTCCAATTAATCATACCCAGTTCTTTCAGCCCATGAAGACATACCCTGAAGTCACCTAGCTCAAGCTGCAGGGAAAGCATCATCAACGAGAAATAGCTTCTGAAATCCACCCCATAACCCAAAAGGTAATAAGTGACAACTAAACCTCCAGGATACTCTTTGCATTTACCCTCCTCTGGAGCTGATCCTATGGACGCATAGAGTGTCCATCAGCTCCCCACCCCATGCCACTACCCCGCACATCTCACCCACCCAGCATGGTGAGACATGGTGGGGAGACAGGGATTGTGACATAAGCAAATGGCCTCAGGCTGATATATGTCAATGTCAGCTCAGGAGCTTCCTAGTAGGGATGCCACCTGTGAAGCCCACATAACAGCCAACCTATTGCAACCTCCAAGCTGAGGGCCTCACTGGGGGAAGGAGGCACTCCCTCCCTAGGAGACCACAAGATTCTGAGAGAGAAGGTATCAAGAGCTCTAGACAGCTGGTGGCAATCATGTAGGTGCCATGGAGACTGCCATGTGTGTTTGCTCTCCATGTTGTACATGGCAGAGATGTTGTCCTCGATTATGCTCCTGTCTGTGCTGCAAGTTCCTCTTCACCTCAGAGCGGAACTGCACCTGCTTCCCCTGCCCTTACAAGGACGAGCGCAACTGCCAGTGCTGCCACTGCACCTGCTCCGAGAGCCCCAACTGCCACTGGTGCTGTTGCTCCTGGGCCAATGACCCCAACTGCAAGTGCTGCTGCACGGCCAGCAGCAACCTCCAGTGCTACTACTACGAGAGCCGCTGCTGCCGCAATGCCACCATCACATTCCACAAGGGCCGCCTCCGCAGCATCCGCACCTCGTGAGTGCCCAGAGCCCTGGGGTGCCCTCAGCTACCGAGGGCTCCCAAGGCCCCCTGCCCCACCATTTCTCTATCCGAACAAAGGAGGTCAAGAATTTTGTAGCAATCAAGCGTGTCCTAAACAGCCAATAGCCACATCTAGCCCGGAGTTCCAAATCCACTTCCCACCCACCATGTAACGAGCACTGCGCTCTCTCACCTGCTCTAGATAGGAGGACCGGATACTTAGTGCATAAGCCACCTGCCAGGCACTGCACGTGTGACCTCAGACAACCTTCACCCCACACCCACCACGCCAGTGAGAAACTGAGCCTTTGAAAGGTTAAGTTGCCCAGGATCACCTAACTAGTAAGATGCAGCTCGATTTTGAACCCAGACTCTGTGTCTTACCTTAAAAATGCTGTACTGCAAAGTGGAGAGTATAGCGTCTGCCATGATTTGGTGGGTATGGGGATTAATGCATGTGCTTTGTCATATATTATGTGATATAGAAATATAAGTTGTCCTTTTCCTCCCTCCTTTGAACTTTTGATACCTTAACACTTATTGGAAAAGTTAACAACTTCCACAGGCCACTTTTGACCCTTATGTCCTTATAGGTACCCCAGATGGCCATCAACTCCTGCCAGGCTTCTCTTTCTATCTGGAAATCATGCAGCTTGGGGTCTCAGTTACTTGCATGAAGCATTAACCTTCTGTGTCAAGTACTGCATGTCCTCCTCTTGTTCTGATGGAGGCGGTCCTTTTATGTCACATTTGAGGGGAGTCTGGAGTAGCAAAGGCGACTTCTTAGATGAGAAATGATCAAAGATCAGAACTATAAGATGGCAGCATTAGAGAGGCAGAAAATGAAAGGCAGATTTAAAGCTTTTCAAAGCTGGAAAAACAATTCTATAGCAAAGATTCAGTGAACTCAAGAGAAGAATAGGATCCATTTTGCAGTTCAGTACTTGATAGATGCTTAATAAATGTTACTCTCCATTCATGGATCTCTCGTGGTCTATGCATGAGTAGAGAAACCAGGGGTCTTGGATACAAGTCCAAAAGTTCTCAGGTGCAGAAAGCAGCATCCACACTCCTCTCTCTTGACTCAACTCTCCCATCTGCATATCAGCAATGGAGGGTCACTGACCACACTTCAACAGAGGAGGGATGAGTTTTGTGCTTTGGGAAGATGCCTTAGGTCAGTAGCTCCCAAATTTTGCTTCACATTAGAATCCCCTGGGGATCTTTATAAGGGTCCTGACTTCAGGGTATCACCTGGTCTGGGGTATCACCTGAGCATCAGAATTTTAAAAGCTTCCAGGTGATACTAAAGAACAGATGGCCTGGAGGGAATAGGAGGGAAGCTGGGAGACCTACCAGGTGACCCAGGTGGCTCTCAGGTACTAGAGAATAGGCCTAAATTGGAAGGAGGGGGCTGTACAAAATAGGAGAGACCCGATATCTTGGCAAGAAGGCAAGGCTGCTGGGTTTGGTGGCTAGCTGGGCATGGAACCATGGGCACTGAGTGCCTAGGACCAAGCCTGAGGCTTTCAGAGGATGGTCAGAGATGCTACTGCAAGTGTCAGGAGGTGGGCTGTGGGTACACTGAGGTTTATCTTCCAACTGCCCTCTCTCCTGGTTTCTGAATCACTGCCTCCCTGTTCCTCATTGCCATTTCCTGCTCAGCACCTTGCTCATTCAGTCCCACTCACGTCTCGTGCAACTCTTTCTGACTTTCTCATTTCTTTCTTACTTCCTTTTTCATCTCCACCCCAGATCCCTGGGCTACCTGTTTCTCAGCCCGGGTCTCTCTCTCTCTTCCCCCACCATCACCCTCCCTCCCTCCTTCTTCCTGATTTCTCATGCTGTCTCCCTTGATATTACACCAAGATTCTCAGAGTCCCACCTTCTTGAACTAGAGAAGTTCATCCAGCTACCATGTGTACGACTTACTGTACCTCCAGTGAGTCCATCCAGGGCCCAGCACGAGACTGAGAAAGCAGAGAGGGAATGGAGCTAAGGACATTGAGAACAGCAGGCCTAGGACCCAGCATCCAAATCCCTAAGAGATGAGCTTCCAAAGGGGCCTGAGTATCCACAAGAGGCACTCTCTGTCACCACAGGGCCAGTCCCCTCCAGTATGCTTGGGTAACAACTTTGACTACCTGGGCTCTAAGATATAGGTTCCTGGCTAAGGGATGGGAAAGTAGATAGGGGCATACAGGGACTCCAAGAAACCAGAAGCAGAGAATAATGCATCCACAATGTCAAGATCAAAACCCAAATATCACTAATGTGAACAGAAGAGAAGAGACAGGAATAGTCACAAATTGTGCATCTGCTTCCATTTCCATCCTCACAGCCAACTTACTTATTTTCAGAAACTGCTTTTGCCCTGATTATAGCCTCTTAGAACAAGCACTTGAATTTTATAAGTATGCTTTTACTTCATCCATGGTTCTTAGAATATATAAAATCAGCCTCAGCTATTAGACAAAGAAACAACACACACACAGTCACATGCATAACAGTAAAAGAGCACACTTCTCCTGGACTTGACCATGGTGGTCCTCCACTGTGAACGTTAGTGGATAGTACCAGAAGGGAGTGATTGAAGTGGCTACATCTATAGAGTCCTTACTAGGTACCAGCAGTTAAGCACTTTATTATGGATTACCTCATGGAGACTTTGTAAAATTCTCATGAAGGATGTAGGATTGTGAGCTTTGGGCTCTAGATAACAGAGGAGGAAACTGAGAATGGGAGAGGTAAAGAAACTCATCTCGAAAGTGCAGCTCTAAAGGCTGCACTCCACCATGACCAATCCGCCCCTAGAGCCTTACCTATCAGTCTGCTGATTGGAGCACACGGGTTTGAGGCTTGGCTCCAGGACAGAACTCCTGGTGTCCTGGGAAGGACACTTTACCCATCCATTTTAACACACAAAAATAATGATGATGTCAGTGCCTGCCAAGCAAACCTCACCAAGAACACAGCTGTAGGCAGACAAGATTGGATTTACTGAGTCATTGCTACAAGTGAGAACATACACCACGGTTAAGAGGGAAATGTCTCAGTATGAAGACCTCAGCAAGTTATTATGGGATTTAGCCTCATTTTAGATGAGGAAGTGGGGGTAGAGCTCCTAGTGGATATCTGGATAAAAATCTTGTCTGCAAGATGGGAGGTAGACAGGCTGCCTAACATTGCAACTGGTGAAAGAGCAGCACCCTCCCACTAAAAAGGATAGGCCAGGTTTGGTCATTTTTGTGGCCTGGACAATATTCTTGTTTTGCCAGCACTCAAACAGGATGAAGCAGTCTTCTGCTTTGCTCCATCACAGTTTCAGAATGGCTTTGTGGGGTGTTGTTATTCTGTGATATTACCGATGGGCATATCACTCAGCCAACATCACCCCAACCCCAAGGCCCCGCTAGCACTGCCAGGCCAGTCTCTTTTGTTTTCTCCTGCTCAAAAATCACAATGTGCGGTTGTCTTCTACCTACTCTGTTCCAGGGGCTGCTTTCAAGCTTTGTGGGTATTAAATGTAATTTTGATCCCCTCCAGAAACTATAATGTGACTACTAATTTTATAGCGAGGTAAAAGGCAGAGAGGGGTTAATTAACTGACCTGAGGTTACCAAGCTAAAAGAATAGCCTGGGCAGGTTTAGAACTGGGGAGCCCTGGCATGGAGCCCTGGCCTGGAGCCCATGCTCCCCGCCTTCACACTGGCCTGCCTCACAGTGACCCACCCCCCATCCCAGTTCTTTTAGGGGCAGGAAACGGGGTGAGCTCTGGAGCCTGCCTCCTAAAGCCCTCCCCACATCTGCTTCTCCTTCCAGCTCCAAGACTGCACTGCGCATCGGGAGCAGCGACACCCAGGTGGACGAAGTGAAAACAACGCCCCCAAACAGCAACCTGGTGGAACATCTCTCATGCCCCATGTGCAGCCGGCTGCGCCTGCACTCGTTCATGCTGCCCTGCAACCATAGCCTGTGTGAGAAGTGCCTGCGACAGCTGCAAAAGCACGCCGAGGTCACCGAGAACTTCTTCATCCTTATCTGCCCCGTGTGCAACCGCTCGCACTGCATGCCCTACAGCCACAAGATGCAGCTGCCTGAGAACTACCTGCGCGGGCGCCTCACCAAGCGCTACATGCAGCAGCATGGCTACCTCAAGTGGCGCTTCGACCGCTCCTCTGGGCCCATCGTCTGCCAGGTCTGCCGCAACCGGCGCATCGCCTACAAGCGCTGCATCACCTGTCGGCTCAACCTGTGTAATGACTGCCTCAAGACCTTCCACTCAGATGTGGCCATGCAGGACCACATCTTTGTCGACACCAGCACTGAGGACCAGGACGAGAAGATCTGTATCCACCACCCGTCCAGCCGCATCATTGAGTACTGCCGCCACGACAACGAGCTGCTCTGCACCTTCTGCAAGACAGCTTTCCACAATGGCCATGACACCATCAGCCTCATCGATGCCTGCTCCGAGAGGGCCGCTGCACTCTTCAGCGCCATCGCCAAGTTCAAAGCAGGTACTGGTCCCCTTCCCTCTCCTGCACAGTAACTCCTAGTTCAGGAACTCTTGGGTAAAAGGGTTCTGGGAAGCCTCGGGAGTCTTCCCCATCTAGTGGGGCAGCCCAAGCACTGAGAAACACTTTTCTAGGCTGCAAGGCACTGTGCCTAGTGTGCACACCTGGCAACCACCAGCAGCCTCCCTGTGCCTTGGTTTTTCTCATCTGTAAAACAGGCATAGTAATAGTAATTCCTTTGGGTGGTAGTGAGGACCAAATGGGTTACTTATGTGTAGCACGCAAAAAAGTATCTGCCACATAATTAGCACAGAAAGATTCTATAATCTTGATTATAATCTTCATGACCTTGGACCTCGGTTCCTCCTTTGGAAAGTGATAAATTTGATCTTCTAGTATCTGTGGTACGAGTATCTAGTATCTAAAGTGTTTTGTCCCTAGAGTTGGATGTCTTTGGTATTTTCCCAATTTGCAGAAGGAAAGAATTAAGTCAATGTTGAAGTCTCACTAGCGGGCACCTGGGTGGCTCAGTGGGTTAAAGCCTCTGCCTTCGGCTCAGGTCATGGTCCCAGGGTCCTGGGATCCAGGCCCGCATTGGGCTCCCTGCTCAGCAGGGAGCCCCCTTCCTCCTCTCTCTCGGACTGCCTCTCTGCCTACTTGTGATCTCTCTCTGTCAAATAAATAAATAAAATCTTTAAAAAAAAAAAAAGAAATCTCACTAGCATGCATATTTCAGGAATACCTCCATTACTCAGTTGCTGCTTCTAGGAACTATTGTTTATCAATTGATATTTAGTCTGTCTTAGAACCACCACCAGGGAAGTGTTTATATTAAAGAAATTCTATGGGAGCCACAATGCCAAGCAAATGGGTAGCCCCTTGGTTTCCTAGTAGGTTTTCTTAAGGTAGACTCACTGCCTGGGCATAGCTGCATTCTCTAGGGCCTCAGCATAGGGAAGGGGCTGCTGCCCACTGTCTGCTGTAACCACAGGAAGCCTAGGTTTTTAACACAGGAGAAACCCAAGATAGTTTTCTCAGAGTCCAGGGCACCTAGAAGTCAGACAATGGAATTCAATTCAATGTAAGGGGATACCAGTACAAATTCCAGGGAGCCCAGCAATTGGAAGGGGACAGGGATCCATTTATCCATTTATCCATTTATAGGTAGGTAAAGAATTTAGCTCTGTCCATCTTTGCTAAGGAAACCACCACCTCCCCCCCAGTTTTTTTAACCAGGGTTCAAACTTGCTCTTAAGAACTCAATTCACTGTTGGGGAAGGTGCCATAAATCTGCATTTTTTACAGATCTTCAGGTAATTCAAAAGCAGATGACCTGACAATACACTGAGAAACTCTGGGCCCTGGAGGGAAGATCAAGTTTGGGTCAATTGATTATATCTGTGGTGTTGACCCCAGCTGCACATGGGAACCCTCTGGGGAGCTTCGATAACAAGGACCAGCAACAGTGGGATCACCCAGGAGCCTGTTAGGCATGCAGCATCAGACTGCACCCATAGCAATTTCATGGGAATCTGCATTTTTAAAAAATATCCTCAGAAGATCCCTTGGACTAGATTCTAAATGCAGCTACAAACTGCCTTTTCTGGATTCCTGAGCCCTGACTCAGGCCAATTCAGAATCTCAGCAAGTGAGGCCAAGAATAGAGTTTTCTTTAAAGTTTCCCAGAAGATTCTGATGCTCACAGAGGGCTGAAAACCACTGTTGGAGCAACTAAGAACTTAGACTTTGGAGTCAGACAAATAGAATTAGAGATGGGCCTTGGTTTCTCCCATTTACTTGCTTTGTGACACTGAACCAAAACTTAATCTCTCTGAACCTTAGTTTTCTCATCTGTAAATGGGAACAATATCTTCCTCATAGGAAGATAAGTGTTATATATGATAATACAGGGATGTGACCCATAGTATGTGTATCATATAGATCTGGTCCATAATAAATGTTTAATAAGCAATAGCTACTTTTAAGTGTACTGCCTGAAAAAGTTGTTGATTTAACTGTGATCTAAGACCACCTCTTGCAAAGCTGCCATATTTATAAGACTGGGGGAAGGGTGTTTCTGGCCTCCTCTTTCTTTTTTCCTGGTGCTGCCTCTTTCCTCCTCATCTAAGGAATTTTTATCCTACCTCTCAGGACTTTACATAAACTTAATCCCTAATAAAACGAGGAATTCCCTGTGCAGGTGTCTTTGGCAGTCAGTGAGTAACTACTGAATAGTAAATAGGATAGTATTTATTGAATAGTCAAAGAAATTAATGAATAATGTGGAATTTCAACTGCCGTAAGCCGCAGTAGGGTTTGAGTCGGGGAGAGCAGGGAGCACTTCTCAGCACCTCCGCAATCACCCTGATTGTTTCCTGTTCAGCCCCCATCTGCAGTATGAGGGAGGAGGTGGGCAGAGGAAACAGCAGCTTCACAAAAGCGGCCAGAGAGTGTCATGTACCCCAAAGATGTTAGAAAATAGGGCAGACAGGCTTTCACTCAATAAATACCTCCCAAGCCCTTCTATATACCCCTTAGTCATAGTGATAACCAAGACAGCCACAGTCCCTGTTCTCATGGTCCAGCAGGACTCCTGGATTTCTCTTACTCAAATGCACATTATTATTACAGTGGCTACCACTGAGAGAGGTCTAGCTTACTGTGTACCAAGGACTATGTTAAGAACGAGTACAAAAATTCTGGGGCACCCTACTCCTGAGTAAAATTTGGTGAGAATTATAGCCCATCAATTCACTACAAAGTTGACCATTCAGGGGAGGATCTTACCTTTAGACTAGGCCACAGAAGGTTGACACATCTTCACATAGTTGTCACTGCCTGATGCCTAAATCCCTGTAAAGCCAAAACAGGTGCTCATTTCACAGAGATGCGCTACATACTTTCTTTCAGAGAATCCTCTATACTATAGTATTATTGAATTTATGAGTGCCTTGAGCATCGGTGCCCTCTCATATTCATATATGTATCCCTAGTACTTTGGAAGGCATATGACCTATAAGAGGTGTTTAGTAAATGTTTGTTGAATGACTGAGTGAATTTATAATCCAAAAACCACATAAGAGGATACAGGAGAAATTGGGGTTCTCCTTGAAGTGCAACAGTGGACTCTTTCTTGGAAGAAAATAGGGGGAAGGCAAGATAGAGAGCCCCGCTGATTTCCTACTGTTGTCTAGGGCTAGGTTTTTGGTGAATGAGGCAAGGCAGCATTTAGAAGAAGTCATCAAATTTTTAGTTCTTTTACACACGGAAAACTAGTCACTTTGTGACATCACCTCTTCTGAAGTCCCACATGCTGATAAGTGAAGTCTGGTAAAAACTCATATCAAGGATGGCCTTGAATTGTCAGTTTCGACCCAGGGCTACAGAGACTACTATAGCTCTAACTGTGCCGGGAAAGAAAGGCTATTATTCCTAAGGGAAGCATTAGACAAGGAGGCCAAGAGGGGATTCCTGAGGGAGGCCAGATGCACCTCATAAACCTGTTCTAGCCTATTTCAGTTCAACTATAAGTGCCTTCCCTCCCTCTCTGCCTGCTTCCATGGGGTCCACGGGAATTCGCTCAGTCTTCTACTGGCTTTGACATCTGGGGAGATGAAAATTTTAACCAAAGTAACTAACCTGGTTGTTTTACAGTCCGCTATGAGATTGATAATGACCTAATGGAGTTCAACATTTTAAAAAACAGCTTTAAGGCCGACAAGGAGATGAAGCGAAAAGAGATCCGAAATGGATTTCTCAAGCTGCGCAGCATTCTACAGGAGAAGGAGAAGTCTATCATGGAGCAGATAGAGAATCTGGAGGTGTCCAGGCAGAAGGAGATTGAAAAATATGTATATGTAACAACCATGAAAGTGAATGAAATGGATGGCCTGATTGCCTATTCTAAGGAAGCCCTAAAAGAGACAGGCCAGGTGGCGTTCCTGCAGTCGGCCAAAATTCTGGTGGACCAGATTGAAGATGGCATCCAGAGCACCTACAGGCCTGACCCACAGCTCCGGCTACACTCCTTGAACTGCATGCCCTTGGACTTTGCTGAGCTCTCCAGTGCCATTCACGAGCTCTTCCCCACAGGACCCAAGAAGGTATGCTCCTCAGGGGACTCCCTGCCCTCCCCCTATCCCATGCACTCAGAAATGATGATTGCCAGGAAGGTCACTTTCAGCACTCACAGCTTCGGCAACCAGCAGATATACCAACGAAGCTCCTCCTTGTTGTCCTTCAATGTCACCAACGGTGAGAAGGCCAAGATGGGTCTGGAAGCCTATGGGAGAGCCCAGTCTGCAGCACCCGCTAAACCCACAGATGGCCTCTATACCTACTGGAGTGCAGGGGCAGACAACCAGTCTGTGCAGAATAGCAGCAGCTTCCACAACTGGTACTCATTCAATGATGGTACTGTGAAGACCCCAGGCCCAATTGTAATTTACCAGACTCTGGTGTATCCTAGAGCTGCCAAGGTAAGAAAGGCTCTGGTCCCATGGGGAAGGCAGGGGAATGTGAGGTACAGAGTAGAGGTGGGTAGTCAGGAAAGGATGCACTTACCTCCTTGATCTCTAGGGTCCGGTCACTCTAATCTGTTCCTCTGGATTCTTCATGGTGAACCCATTGAAAGGGATAAGTTCCTAAAATCTTAAATACCTCAAGATTAGCTTAAACCAAACAATGTATTTAATTCATAGTCAAAAATACATCTGAAAGCTCCAACCCCATATCAAGGGCAACCCAATTTGGGAACCAAAGTAATTTGAAGAGACTGCTTGGAGGGTGTTATATTTCCCAGGGGAAATCCTGTAATAGTAGAGAGAACGCAGAAAATCAAATTAGAAATACAGGCTCCATTATCTATCAGCTGTGATTCCTCTAAATTACTACCTTTCCTAAAGAAAGGCTCCATACTCTCCATGGTTCAGAAAGAATGGAAGGGTAAGTCCCAATAGAATTCCGATTCTTATACCTGAGATTCAGGTTTCGGGGGTGTGAATCTCTCACAGAGCCCTACAACTGCTGTCATCTGACTTCAGGGAGCATGACTCCTCCTTGACTCTCTTGGCCTAACATGGACAAATGAACTTTCCTTTAACATTCCTTTCAAGGGTTGCTGGGGTGGCTCAGTGGGTTAAAGCCTCTGTCTTCCACTCAGGTCAAGATCTCAGGGTCCTGGGATCAAGGCCCGCATTGGGCTCTCTGCTCAGCATGGAGCCTGCCTCCCCCGGCCTCCCGTCTGCCTCTCTGCCTACTTGTGATTTCTGCCTGTCAAATAAATAAATAAAATCTTTAAAAACAAAACAAACAAAAAACACATTCCTTTCAAATCCAGTTGAACCTAAATTGAACGTTTATAGAATGTATTATTAAGGTTTAGGGAGAGAAACAGATTAACTTGCAATCAGATACTTTATTAGAGCAAACCTTGCCTCTCTTAGGGTTCCCTAAAGGAAAATCTCCCAGGCCAGCCTATGGCCTGCTTTCATGTGGCAGAACCCATATTTTGCCCCCATAATCTGAGAACACTCCCAAAAACTTTTAGCATCCTTGAAGTTGAAACCATTGATTCTGAAACATTAATGTGCCCCTGGAGGTCTTGTTAAAATGCAGATTCTGTTTCAATGGGTCTCAGAAGGCCCTGAGATTTTGTGTTTCTAACAACCTTCCAGGTGTTGCCATTGCTGCCAGTCTGCAAACCACACTTTAATATCAAAGGTCTAAAAACAAGAAAATGAAAGCCAGACGCTGACCAAGATTTACTTTGTTATTCTCCTGAGACATCATAATCTATGTCTTAGAGTCTATAATTGCCAGCAAGAATAACCCTACGTTGCAAAGTAGAATATACCTTCCCACAGGCTCTCAGACACAGCAAAGTATATCTGCCCTTCACAGAAGAGATGCCCGTAACTGAGCAGGTGAACCTTCATTTCTAAATGATCCTAGATCAGAAAGCCTGAAGTGTGTGTGACACTAGCTCAGTGATGGCCTTAGGTCTCTCCCTGCATCCTAGACTGTTTAGGAGATTGGCAGTTTCTTGCTCTGGAAAGGAAGAACTGGTGATGGTAGCTCCATACTTGGGCTTGGAAAACTGTCGTCACACCACATCACCAGTTAGTGGTCCCTAGATAAGCCCAAGAAAGGGACCTACACAGGAAAACCTAGTCAAGACACTGTCTGTCAAGAGAGGACACCTAAACCTGCTGCCAAATAGTGGTATTTGATGTGAAGATACCATTGATCCCCATTAGGATTATAGAATGGAGTTTACAGGGGAACCATAGTGCTCAGTAATGCCCAGATGAAATCTGTGTTGACTTCTCTCACAAATGATGGTTGAGAGTCCTCTTTAGGCTTTTGGCATAAAAACATTCTCAATGTTTGTCTTATAACTTGTCAATATGCATCTGAAAAATCCTAAGGAGTTTTTTTTTTTTCTAAAAACTCAATCTTATTTCTAGAAATCTTTCCCAGAGAAATGATTAAAATTTCAGATGAAGGTTCATGCCCTAAAAGTCTTCACTGCATCATTATTTATTAGAGTGTAAAGTTAGAAACAACCTAAATGTTCAACTTTAGAAGGATTAAATCACTTATGGGATAGTTATTAAAATGGTGCTTTTTAAAGTTTTTCATAAGATAGGGAAATATGTAAAATATAAAAAGTGAAAGAAAGTAGGAATCAAAGCAATATAACCCAAACTATATGTATCTCTGTGTGTATGTTTCAAAATTGGAAAGAAATTAATTATTAACTGAACTTCAGAATTATA
This sequence comes from Mustela erminea, assembly GCF_009829155.1. NCBI lineage: Eukaryota > Metazoa > Chordata > Mammalia > Carnivora > Mustelidae > Mustela > Mustela erminea. The sequence goes on from NC_045614.1 coordinate 97,784,196, forward strand.
AGTGATATTTATTTTCATCCTTTATATTTTTTCTGTATTTTCCAAGTCTTTTACAATGAGTATGTTAGTTTTGGTAATCAGGAAAAAAGTTAATTTTTATTGATGAATTATATAAATTTATAAAAGATTTTGAAAGTATAAATATAAAAAATAACTATATATAGTCATAAAAATCTATGCACTTATGAGTAATTATAATTTTATAAACATAACATTTGAATTTATTAAAACTTAAAGAATGCAATATCTATTTAGAAATAGAAGCAGTATAAAATATTTATATGCCAGGCACAAACTGCTAGTTGTTAGTATATCTCTTTGCAAACATTGATATTTCATGTTTTGAGTGTGAACATATATTCTTCATGACTTGGGTAAGTCTTTTCACCTCTCTGGTACTCTACTTCCTTGTGGGTAAAACAGAGGGATGGAATAGATACATTTTTCATCTTCTAGTAGTCTGTGGTTCTATTAGAATTTGCTAAATGTAACCTTCCTGAGCCTCAATTGTGAAGTGAGATAATAAAATCTTCCTTCCAGGATGTTGTGAAGACTAGGTGAGTTAGGCAATGTCAGACACAGAATCTGATGTATAGAAGGTGTTCGATAAATGGGAGCTACCTTACTTAGCTGTGTCAGGAGACCAGTGGTCATCGCCATTTGACTGATGGTAACAGAACCCAGAGGAGCATTCTTCTGTTCTTTAAATACATCACAAGCTTCAGGTCAGGCCCTATCAAGCAGCCTTTCAAGACTGTTGCACATAGCTAGGCCAAAACCCTCAGCAGCTGGAGGAGATGGGGTCAGCTTGAACTCACCTCACTGATAGTTAATGACACAAATCTTTATGGGAAAGAAAGCTGAATGGTGTATATTAGTATCACACACACATGTTCATTGCTTCGTAGGTTTACTGGACATGCCCAGCAGAAGACGTGGACTCCTTTGAGATGGAATTTTATGAACTCATTACTACTCCTCCTAATAATGTGCGGACAGAGCTTTGTGGGCAAATTCGGGATATAATGCAGCAGAGTCTGGAGCTGCACAACTTGACCCCCAACACTGAGTATCTGTTTAAAGTTAGAGCCATCAATGACAATGGTCCTGGGCAATGGAGTGACATCTGCAAGGTACTGTGCACATTTTTTCTAAGACACACTATCTTTACCAGCTCTGATGCAGCTCTGTTAGGATGATCACAAGATCACAGAACCTACTGTGTGGCTTCCCCCTCTAATCCCAGAAAACTTGTTAACTCAGGTGAAAGAGAAGGCTGCTGGCCTCAACCAACTTGGCAAATGAGGCCTGAAAATTGTTAGTTCAGTTAGATTAAAAAAACATTTGGGCCAGGCGGTCTTTTAGGATGTAGAGATTCAGAAGAAAGTAAGATATAATCCTTGCCTTCAAGGACCTCAAGGTCTATTAAACAGATAATTGTGGCATAAGAAGGACAAAAAAAGAGCTCATTATTAGCCCTGGTGGTGACTCAGAGCAATTGTACAGTACCAAATTCAACAAACATAAATACAGGACACATACAAAAAATAATTTTAGTATAAATGTGTCTCATGCAATATTCTGGACATAGCTATACTAAAAATTTTTATTTACTGTTTATCTGAAAGTCAAGGAATAGCCACTGAGCATGGTCTCCCAAAAGGAAGGGAGAGGATTATTCCTATCTTCTTTGTGATGTAAGGCTGACTCTTCTTTATATCCCCAGGGGATATACATTCATGACTATAATTTTACTGATACTCAAAGAAGAAAAGGAAGAAAAATATCAAGACTTCCCAGAGCTATCTTACTGTATAACCATGATGATGTTCTTTGGGATAAGATTAGTATGGCTTAATCGGGGATTCTTTAGAGGAAAGATAGTCCATTCATTTCAGCATTTGACAAGGGAAATTATGGTACAGAGTGGAGTCTCATGAGACCACTTCCAGCCCGGACATACATCTGATCCCCAAGGGACCTGACAAGGAACTGATTGCTTGTTCCTCTCCCTTCCTCTCTCTGTCTCTCTGTCTCTGTCTGTCCTCCCTCTGCCCACCCTTCTATGCCTGCTTCTGTCTGAATCTGTACCACTTTCAGCTAGTTTGTAGTATCTCCTCCCCTAAATTCAGCTTGCTTGTAGTTTTGAATTGTCTTGGCCCAACTTCTGGCCCAATTGTCTCAGCCCAGATTGTGTGTGACCAACACAATCTGACTAGCAATGCTCCCTTTGTCTCAGGTCCAATGTTTGCAAAAGAGAATCTGATTGGTTGCTACCTCAATCTGATTGGTTGGGGAAGCAGGGGGAGGGGCAGGATTATGCTGTTGGCCAGTATACCAGTAGTAAGTCTGCTGAAGGTGGAGGCTCTCTAGTCCCTCCGGACTGACTCTGGGGTCAGTACTCTCGTGCACTCCTTCCTGCTCCCACAGAGGTCAGACACTCCCCTGGGAAGGAAGTGGGATGAGAAAGTCAGTCATGCTTGCTGCTCCTCTTGCTCTACCCCCACCAGATCCCCTGTCAGGCAGGTGCCTCAGAGCCCAATACTGGTTGCCACCCTTCTCTCCCAAGCATGGAACACCCATAGCTGCTACCATAATTTGCAGTATGTCCTTTGGACTATGGATTTTTCCTTCCTCTAATTCCCACCGCTGTCTAATTTTTTAGGAATACCTCAAAAATGTCTTGCCCATGAAGGGCACTCAATGCTGTTACAATTTTTTTTTTTTCCCCTGTATCTCCTGTCATTTTTCCATGCTAGGGTCAAGGACAGGGGTTGAGAGACTGAAATGTGTTGGCCCTTTTTAGGTAGATGTTTTGTCCTTCATCTTGAGCTCCAAACCCTGAAAATAAACTGCATGTCTAACTCATCTCTCTTTCTCCCACAATGCTTACCACAGCACTGTGCGTATCGCAGGTTCTTAATGGTTATTGAATGAATACATGACTGAAAATGTGACCAAACAAATGAATATATGAATGAATGTCTAAATTAAAGAGTGAAGAAATAAAATTAATAATTACAAAGTACCATAAGAAGCCTGAAAGCTAAGTGTTTTATGCAATCAGTCAAGAAATAACATTCCCCCTAAAATTGTGTTTATGCGATTAATTTGTACTCCCTATATGGGAAAGAAACTCATTCCAGTTTCTTTGCTTTTTAACACAATTTCTAAATGAGCAGAGCACTAATTAATGAGGTTTTCTGGAAGCTTCATTTTTATCTGACTCGCAAAGCTGCAATATAGATTTTTCCTTCAGAAGTAATTTTTCCTCCCTCTTTGTGATTATATTAGCATTCTAGGGGAAACACTGGCTTCCTTAACATTTGTCATGATTTGCATAAGTAAAGGCTTCAATAGCAAATGAAAATAAGATGGTGTGTTTGAATGACATTTATAAAGCTTCATAAAAGTAATGACTTCAGTTCTTTCCTATAAAATCGAAATACTTTTCCTTTGGCACTGGTTCTATGCAGGTATTCCTGAAAGGTTTCATTTAAAATGCTGTAATGAGGTAGCCGAATCATTTCTTATCCAAAATACAATATTTCCATCATCTGTACTTTTGAAAAGGAAGTGAAATAACACCTTTCATATTTGATTTTCATAGTCTGTGACTTGCTGATTTTAAGGGATTTTATTGGAAGTATAATACATGAAGCATGAAAATTAACTTGAATGCTTTTTAAAGGTCCCATTTATTGAAGGCTGACTCGATGTCAGACCCTGTCTATTATCACTGATCTACCAACCACTGGAGGTGGGGAGTTATTGCCTCTATTTTACAGATAAGGAAACTGAGTCTCAGGAAGGAAAGTGTCTGCCCTCATGTAAATTGAAGGAGGAGTTGAATGGGAACCTAGGTTTCATCCAAGCTGGAGTTCTTTGTCCTCTGCTCCACAGTCAGATTCAGCTAAGTCTGGGCTGGGGGGCCCCACCCTGGGGACAAGGCATCCCAGGCTGGGAGAATGTTGTTGTCCAAGCCAACAACAGTAAGAATGGGATTTTTTTTTTTTTTTTTTTTTTGAGAGGCGAGATTGGGCATTGCTTGTCCTGGTGTGCCCAGCCCCAGCTCCACTAGGCTATAAGCCCCAGGATGGCAGGTGTCCTGCTGGTCTTTCTCACTCCTCTTGGCCCACAGCCCTCTACCTCTAACATCCAAGAGCCTAACTGATAGTTTTGAAGGAATGGAGAAATGTATTTTTTAAACAAGTCATGTATCTTTTAGCCTGTTTCTCCTCCTGCTCTTCCTCTGGTCCCCAGGGTCCCTCCTGACCACCACCCCCATTTCATTTCTGAAAAGAGCCTCTTTACTATGTCTCCCTCTGACTTCAAATCTCTGCTAACTTCCAGGAAGACTTCCCGTGACAAATCAAACTTTCCATCTATGCATTGGTTTCCTATTACCACTGTAACAAATCAGCAGCTTAAACTATGCATATTTACCTATTATCTTATATTGGAGATGAGAGCTCCAAAATGGGTGTCACTGAGTAAAATCAAGCTGTGAGCAAGGCTGTATTTCTTCTGGAGACTCTGGAAGTCTATTGTCTTGTGTTTTCTAGCTGCTAGCAGCTGCCCACATTCCTGGGCTCATGGCCCCTTCCTGCATTTTCCAAACCAGAAACATCAGGCTGAGTCCTTCTCACACACACACACACACACACACACACACACACACACACACACACTTCTCACACCTTCTCACACTTCCTGGCTCTCTTCCGCCCCTCTCTTCCAACTCGAAGAACTCATAATTACACTGGACCCACTTGATGATTCAGTATATTCTCTGTCTTAAAACCAGCTGACGAGGAAACTTAATTCCCCTTTGCTGTGTAACATAACATGTTCCCAGGTTCCCGCGATCATGATGTGGGCCTCTTTGGGGACCATTACTCTGTCTGTCACAGTCTGTAAACCAGATGTCCCCTGTTATATCAAAGTTGGAAGTAAAAATTCAGGCCCAACAATTGTCACAAACTGCTACTGTTCAGGGGCTTTCCTGATAGCTCTTTAGGAAATGCTCCCACCCTTGCCCCCAGTCATCCTCTCAAATTCCTTCTCCATCTGTACTGGGAGTCACCCCTGGTGTGTCTCCCATGTGCTCAGGAGCCCTGCCAGCTGCTACAAGTTGGTACAGTGCTGCTCCCTTCCTGCTCAGGCTGGAACTCCAAGCACAGAGCCAGGCTGCCCAGCCTTCTGGGGATCTTACTTTGTGGTTTTACCTCAGTACCTACATCAGACCTTCTGTCTAGGCTGATAGCCGCATCTTCAGGAGGTGGGGTTTCAGGCCAGTCAAAGGGATCAACACTATCCCACTCTCAGAAATAACTGCCCCAAACCTACCACACACCACACACATACTCATAGTGGCTTCCTGCCCTGAAATGAAATAAAAATGGGCTTGCGCTATCTCCTTAGAATTGGTTCTTTGCCACGAGCTCCTCAATCTTCATGCAAATGGAACCCTATTAGTCTCTCCCTACTTGCTCAGCAGATAGACTTGAGCCCTGGAGTGAGGATAATTTAGGTCAAGCCAGACCTATTATTTTTAACCTCATACACAGAGGGTTCAGTTAATCATACACTTCAGTTCATGATCCATTTTCAACATTGGTTTATGCAAGGCCCTTTTCTTGTCTCTGTATGTATTCTTTTTTGTGGCCATTCCTTCCCAGACATCCATTCCAACACAGTTTATGTGGATCTTGTTGCTTTTATCAGTTCTTACATGGTGTGCACTCTTTTGAATGTGTTGGTAATTTGCACAAACAGTATTGGGCCACAAAGCTTACTTTGTTTCTCACCTCTTCTCCATGAATGCTGGATTTTTATGCTCTAGTCCTGTCGTTATGCACACTCAGCCCCATATTCCTGATGCTGCCTTCTTTGGGCACCACATTCCTGTCAACTCTGTCAGGATGGACACTCAGGTGACCTCCTATAGTGCTGCAGTGAAGAGCCTTTTCCCCAACACTTTGTGGGCAGGATGGAGGTGTGAGAATTTCTCTGGAACATTGTATTTGTTGGCTAGGGCTGCCTTACCAGAATGCTACAAATTTGGTTGGCTTAAACAATAGAAATGTATTTTCTCACAGTTCTGGAAGCCAGAAATCCCAAATCATATTGTTGGCCGGTCTGGTTTTCTCAGAGACCTCTCTCCTTGGCTTGCAGACACCTGCCTTTTTCCTGTGTCCTCACATGGCCTTTTCTCTGTGTAGAACACCTCTAGCAGGTCTCTGAGTATCCAAATTTCCTACTTTTATAAGGACACCAGTCCTTTTATAAGAATCAGGGCCCTCCCTAATGACCCCATTTCAACTTAATCTCTTCTTTAAAGGTCCTCTCTACATCAAAAACAAATGATGTGCTGTATGGTGACTAACACAACATAATAAATAAATAAATAAATAAATAAATAAATAAATAAATAAAGGTCCTCCCTCCAAATACTGTTTACCCTTGCACAACACAGGTTTGAACTGTGTGGGTCCACTTATACACTGATTTTTTACTGTGCAGGACGTATTTTCCCTTCCTTATGATGTCTTAATAACATTTTCTTTGCTCTATCTTTATTATAAGAATATAGTATATAATAAATATTAAAAATATATGTCAGTTGACCTTTTATGTTATCAGTAAGGCTTCTGGTCAGCAGTAGGCTACTAGTAGTTAAGTTTTGGGGCACTAAAAAGTTATACATGGATTTTCAACTGTGCAGGGGGTCACTACCCTTAACCCCTGCATAGTTCAAAGGTCAACTGTAGAGGCACATGCTGGAGTACTAGGGATAGGGCTTCAGTGTATAAATTTTGGGAGGACACAATTCAGCCCTTATCAGATATATACTATGAGTGAAATTGCTGGGTGGTAGAGTACGTGCATACTTGATGTCAGTACATGCATGTATGGGTCCATAGGGAATGAACAAGGACCCTCATAACCTAGGGCCCAAATTCATTGTGGGCACGATCCAGCTTTCTACTATTTTGCTAATCCAATAGGCACAAAGTGCTATCTCCTTATTGTTTGAAATTTCATTTCATATACTTGTTAGTTTTCAGGACTTCCTCTTCTGTAAATAGCCTGAAAAATATCCTTTGCCCATTTTTCAATTGCATTTTTCGTTTCCTAGGTGATTTGCAGGGTGTCCCGATATAGTCCAGATAATGGTTTTAGACATTGTTAATATCTTCTCCATTCTGACATTTGTCTATTAACTTTGCTCACAGTGTATTTCATGAAACAGCAGAAAATTTCCATTTTGATATGATCAAACTCATCAATTATTTTTCCTTCTGGTTTGACCTTTTGAAGTTTTGTTTAAGAAAGTCCTTCCATAGGCTTAGATCACAAAGATAATCTCCCACATAATTCCTTTATTAACTTCAGTTTTATCTGGCAAATTTAGAGCTTTCATCCATCCAGAGCTCATCCGTGTAGTGCTGCATAGGGATGCACTACTTTTGACCATCTAGTGAGCCACTTTTCCCAATAGCATCCACCAAGCAATATCTTCTTCATTCGTATATGGTAAAGGTATCACTACCATCTTACATTAAAGTGACATATATGTAGGGGTCTGTTTCTGAGCTCTCTACAGCCTCCTGTAGGTATATTTGTCTGTTTCTATATCAATACCACACTGGTTTATTGTTTAACCTCAGCTTTGTGCTCTGACTTGATGAACTGCTAAGGTAAGTCTGCCCATTACCCTTCTTTCTTAAGGTTTATTTAAATAATCATAAAAACTTGTTCCTTCATATAAATTTTGGAGTAAGTAAATTGAATTCCTGAAAAAAAAAGAAAGAAAAAAAAGACAAATATCCAGAACAGAATTTGATTAAGAAGGCATTGAATCTCTAAATTAATTTGGAGTCATTTGATATTTTTGTAATAGGTCTGACATTTATTCAAATCATCTTCAATGTGCTTCACTTGGGCTTTTAAATTCTTCTCATAGAGGTGTTATATGTTCCTGGTTAAACTAAATAGTTTACAGACTTTTATAGATATTATGAATATTATCTTATATTTGATTATATTTTCTAATGTATTGCTGGTTTAAATAAAAACTACTGGTGTTTAGGCATTAATCTTGATTCCAGAAATCTTTTTAAAAAGATTTTATTTGTTTATTTGAGATAGAGATAGAGTGAGTGAGAAAGAGAGCATGAGGGGTCAGGGGCAGAGGGAGAAGGAGAAGCAGTCTTCCTACTGACAGGGAGCCTGATGTGGGACTCTATCCCAAGACCCTGGGATCATGAGCCAGGCCAAAAGCAGATGCTTAATTGACTAAGCTTCCCAGGTGTCCCAGATTCCAGCAATCTTGATAAACTTCTTTATTATTCTGAGAGTTTATCAGCTGATTTTGCTTGTTTTTCTAGGCTATGACCTATCATTTATGAATAATGATAGTTATAGCTTTATCTTACAATCCTTGAACATCTATGCCTTTTCTTTCCCTATACTTTTGGCTAGGGGCATGAGTCCTAAAGAAAATACAAAATGAAATACTTGGTATCTTTGTCTTATTCCTGATCTTAATGCTTCTCCATTGAACTGTGATGATTTTGTATTTAGCTTTGGTAGTATAATTCTCATTAAGGAAATTTCTTTCTACTTCTAAATTTCTGAGAGCTGTACAATCTTATGCCTTTTTTGTATTGAGACAATCATATGACTCTTCTCCTTTAGGCCTTAATGAAATGAATTACACTGATTCTCCGATGTTAAGCTTGACTTGCGTTCATAGAATAAACCCTGTGTGCTCATGATGTGATTATTTAACATATTTGGTTTTAGTTAGCTCATATTTTATTTTGAATTATTGTACCTATGGTCATAAGTGAACTGGACCTATAATATTTTGCTTATATTGTTTTTATCTGGCTTCAGAAACAATAGTTTATTAGCTTATAAAATGAGGTAGGCAACTTTTGCTCTTTTCCTGTTTTCTTAACAACTCTTTCCTCAAAGTTTGTTAGAATTCATTTGGAAAACCGTCCGAGCATTTGGGCAGGGAAGAGGATGTCAACTACCATTTCAAATTCTTTAGTATCTCAAGGTCTGTTCTCTATTTCTTTTGTCCTGTTTCATCTGATCCCTTTGTTCATAAACCTGCCCCAATCCTCACTGCCCCACTCACACACCACACATGATCTTTCTCTCTGGAGACCCTGACTACTTTATAGCAGAATTCAAATCCCCTATGTTTTATGAGTCAATTCCCAACCCCACCACAACCCTGTTATCCCTTCATTATCACCCCTGATAGTGTGATGTGTCTATCTTACACTATATCCACTATCTTTACCAAAGCTGTCTCTCTGCATTATCTCCATCTTTATCCAGCGATGGGCAACCTAGTGTTATGCATGTAATATGATCTTTACCTTGTATGAAGCCCTGTTTTCTTTAAAATTAAAAAAATTTGGTAAAAGTAAACAGCATAATGATAATAACTGTCCATTTCTTTTTTTGCCCTTTCCTTTTGAATGCAAATATAAAAAGCTAAAAGCTTTGCATATAGGGACATTGTACAAACACCACTCTTCACCACCCAAACTGTATCCCTACCCCATCTGCCCTGTGAGTCCTGATCTATCTAGATAGAGCCCACTGATCCAGTGGGTTATCCCTCTTCCCTGGATCTCAGCCTCACTTCCTAAATGCCTCTACAGTAAATGTGTACTTGGAAGGAACAGGAATGCTGCCAGACCAGAAGCCTGGAGAAACCCAGCACTTTCAAGGTAAAGCAGGGAGAGCCACATGTAGGCTGAGTTGGTTAGATCTGTAGGACACTTGCACAGCACAGTCTGCTCTTTCCAGATAGCTCTGACAGTTCATGGCAATCAAAGACAGTGTGAAGCATCAAAGAGAGGCAATTGGCAGATTTACAAATTGTGGTTCTATTCACCTTTCATCCACTTCTCTGAGAACCTTCTCTTTACCTTAACCAGTGATAGGGTTACAGAGATGAAAGACTTATCATCACCCCTACAACAGAGTCAAGTCGTTCAGTCTGTTAAGAGTCTGAATTAATGGAATTTACAAATTATAACAGCTATGACAGAAGGAATTTCCAGGGGCTGAGGGGACACCCTGGAGGGCTGCTCCATGAAGAAGCCCACCTGAAGTCACAGCACTCAGTTAAATGCAGTGCCTTAAAGGAAGTAGAAACTGGTCTCCAAAATCCCAGTCTCACCACATATTAAGAGTATGACTTTAGAAAAATGAAAGGCTACCTGGTCCTCCTAAGCCTCAGTGTCCTCATTCATACAAGGGGGTCAGCGGCACCTGCTTCATGTGGCCATCATGAGGAGTTAATGAGATAATGTGTGAGGGTCTGGTACGTGGTACTGGCCGTGCTCCTGGAAGCTACTATTTTCCCTGTGGCTGGTGTCATGGCTCTTTGCTTCTCATTGCAGGTAGTAACCCCAGATGGGCGTGGGAAGAACCGAGCTAAGTGGGGTCTGCTGAAGAACATCCAGACTGCCCTCCAGAAGCGCTTCTGAGCCCTCTACGAGCAGGCAGCAACCTCAGCGATGCACACCCCCCCAACACACACATATTTTTCTTACCACATTCTTCAGTGAGGTTGCAGATGATGTTCCCAGGACCTCTGAGTCTTCTAAGACCTAATAAAAGGAAAAGCCTGATGTCATGGCTCACTGTTTGTTCACTATTTTGGAACCAAGACGTAAAAATTCAACGACTCTGTACACCTCCATTAGCTCAGGACTAAGCCTAGGCTTAGAATTCTGTGATGTTTTATATATGGCAGCCACAGGCCTCTGGGTAGTAAAAAGGGCACCCTCTTTGCAGTCAGGCCCTCTGGGTGAGCATCCTGACCCAAATCTAACTAGCTTTTGGTGTTTGGGCAAGTCACTGATTGAGGGGGAGCTCCTTACCTCACCATGTAGTCTATTTCAACAGTAAGCTGCCGATGTTGTTAGAATGCTCTCCCAACTACAGAGCCTGAACTTGCCTTCCCATAGCTTTATCCCATGGTCTGAGGTCTGCCTCTGAGCCATAAAGAATGAGAGCATTCCCTCCTCTCTACACTCCTGCTGGTCCCTACAACAAAGGAGGAACAGTGGAATACCTGGTTGGAGGCTCCTCTATGGTCCTTTGAAGCAAGGCAGGAAAGAATGACAGAGTCACAGGACAGCTCCAGCTTCATCACAGAACCTGACCTGGCCCTTCAGACAATAGGAAGCCCCAAGGGTTTCTGGCCTAACAAGGCCCATCTTCCTGGAATGACCTTCTTCTGAGCCCTACCCCATTTCTGCCAGGAAAACACCACCAGTTCTTAAGACACAGTTCAACCACTTCTTGGAAACCTTTGCTGATTCCTTAGGTCAGGATGACAGCTCCCTCCTCCCCTGGATGCTCACTAAGTACAAATTTTCCTCCCCCGGCTCCCATCCCCCACAGAAACATCTATTCCAGCCCTTGAAACTCAGGTGCTCGCATCTGTCCCCAGTCTGTAGGGCAGAGATGGGATCTCATTCATTCGGTCCTCAGTGCCTGGTTTGATGTTGCTCATACCGCACATCAGTACTGGGGTGGGACAGAGTACTGCCGGGAAGCCATGCACAGAATGACCCTCCTCTGAATGTCCCCACATATCAGTCTGCATGCCAAGGCTCTACACAGGGAAGTGGAAGTGGGCATGGAAAGAGGCAGTCACTACTCACCACCTTCTCTAATCCCATCCTTTTCATGAGTTACCCTGCTGATAGCTCTAGCTTCACCCTAGAGCCACTGCTTTACCACACTTTATTTTGTCCTGAGCCTCAACGTCAAAGCCAGGGAGGGCCTCTTCCCGTGAGAAGTCCCCACTGAGGATCTTCTAATAATGTGAGATGAAGTTGAGCAGATTCTGCCCCGCTTCCCAACAGTATTACAAGAAGAAATCCCCCAGGGAGCTTCGTTATGATCCTATTACTGTAAATGATGGCTTGAATCCACCATCGGATTTGGTATTACCATATAATCATTTCTGTAAAAGGCTTCAGAATCATCATTAGCACAGGGAGCAAATTAAATGACATGCCAGTAGGGATTTTACTACTGATAAACTAAAATGAAATTAAACTAACAAAAAGAGAGTGGTATGAATATTGCATTACAATGATCACACCTACACACAGCGCAAGTGTGGCCAGAATCAGATAAGCCGCAGCACCCTGATTCTGCCTCTCTGGAGAACACAAGCCTTACCTTCAGTGACCACAGCAGTTGGCTGCATTCTCTGGGGCCCACCTAACCAGTAGGATTCTATCAAACGCAAGACATGATTGGCATTGGACCCCCTGCACATCATGCGGCATGCCCCCCACCCAGGGTCCTTCCCAAGGTATAAAAAGGGAAGCAAGGATCTGGTTTTAACACTAGCTCTTCACTAACTGGCTGTGTGACCTTGAGGAAGTCCCTCTCGCACTCGGGGCGTCAGCTTCCTCATCTATCCAATGATCTGGTTTGATGTGCCATTTTATAGATGATCTTTAATGAAATGAGAATAATGCTCCTCTCTCTGGCTCTCAGGATTGTCCTCAGTTTCAAATAAGCAGTATAGCTGACAGCATGATACCAAGTGGAAAATGCTGTTAAAGAGGATGAGGTTTTTTTTTTTTTAAGATTTTATTTATTTATCAGATAGAGATCACAAGTAGGCAGAGAAGCAGGCAGAGAGAGAGAGGAAGGGAAGCAGGCTCCCTGCTGAGCAGAGAGCCCAATTCAGGGCTCGATCCCAGGACCCTGGAATCATGATTTGAACTAAAGGCAGAGACTTTAACCCACTGAGCCACCCAGGTGCCCCAAAGAGGATGAGTTTTTATAAGATGCAAATATGTATGCTCACCGTGGTACACATACATAAATGTATATATGCCAAATGTAAGCAAGAAATTCACAAGTACATGCCACTGTGTTGAGCCATAGTCTCTCTGTATGTCTACATATTCCAACACCTCTATCCATCTTTCTTCAGTGAAGCTTCTATGGCTACAGGAACAGATAATGAGTGGCCACGTCTACTCTAAAACAGCTTGCAGCGTGTTGGCAGAGTCTCTAGCTAAGTAAATAGTGATTTATGTACACCTCTCCTTTTCTCCCTCTTTTCCCTTTCTTTTCTTTTTCTCTCTCTTTTTTTTTTTTAAGATTTTATTTATTTATTTGACAGAGAGAAATCACAAGTAGACAGAGAGGCAGGCAGAGAGAGAGAGAGGGAAGCAGGCTCCCTGTTGAGCAGCGAGCCCGATGCGGGACTCGATCCCAGGACCCTGAGATCATGACCTGAGCCGAAGGCAGAGGCTTAACCCACTGAGCCACCCAGGCGTCCCTTTTTTTCTCTTTTGATGTCCACTCTAGATTCATTCATTCATTTAGCACCTCTGTAAAGAGGGTGCAATGGACTGAATGTTTGCACCCTTCCTCCCAAATTCATATGTTGAAATGTTCATCCCAAGATGATCCTATTTGGAGGTGGGGCCTCAGGAAGTGATCCGGTCATGAGGGTGGAGCCCTTGTGAATTGGATTAGTGCCCTTACAAGAAGAAGCCAGAGAACTGGCTCTCTCTCTCTCTCTCTATCACATGAGGATATAAGAAGCCAGCAGTCTGCAGCCCAGAAGAGGGCCCTCCCTGGATCCTGACCATGCTGATTTTAGACTTCCAGCCTCCAGAACTGTGAAAAAGAAATTTCTGTTGTTTATGAGACACTCAGTCTGTAACACTTTGTTACAGCCACCCTCACAGATCAAGACAAAGGGTGTCAGTGAAGGGCTCCTGAGGAGGCGAATTTAAAGCTGTTTCCTTAAGAATTGGGAAGAGCCAGCCATGTGACGAGCAGAGGAGAAGAGCATTCCAGATAGGACAGTAGATGCTAAGGTCCTGAGTTAGGGAAGGGCTTGGCATGTTAATGAAACAGAAACATAGCTGGAGAGGCTGCTGTGCAGGAAAGAAGGAGGAGGAGAGAAGGACAAGAAAGTGGTCTTGTCAGGATCAACGGTCATCATAGAGGGCATGTGCCTCAGGAGGCTGTTGAAAGATGTTAAGCTAGGTAATGTGACAGCCTTACTTATAGTTCAGTAATACTACTTTTGGTTCTGGGTGGGAAATGAGTTGTGGCGGGCCAGGGGAAAAGACGAGAGGACTGCTACCACAAGCATGGATACCTGGGCTAGGAGACAGAGTCAAGGTGGACTCTGCCCTTTCGAACCAATGGGGGCTGTGGGAGAGCAGGGGAGAGGAATCAAGGATGGTACCCAAGATTCTGGATTAAGTACTGGACGGATGATGGACCCAGGCAGGGGAGATTGGATAAACTTCAGAGAATATCAGCATTTGCCCTGAATGAGGGAAGATCTTGAAAGACAAATGAATGGGATCAAGCAGTAGCAGGTGAGTCTGTGTCAGTTAGGTCTGCTGGAAAACAGAACCCACACCAGTCCTTTTAACAGAGAGAACTCAATATAAGGACCAGTAAACAGACTGGAGGATTGATGAGAGAAAAGGGATACTGAGAAGACAGAGGCCAAAGAAAAGGCTACTACAAGGACAGCTTGCAAAAGAGCAAGGAGTCAGGGGTGAGCGGGGAACTGACATAATCGGTACACAGGAAGCACTCACTGGTTCGAGTTGTTAAACTCCGAGTTTGTCATGTATGTATTTCCTCTTCTTATTTTGCGAGATAAAAGAAACAGTGTATGTGGGGAAATGTTGATACGATTTAAATGATTGATATTGCTTCAACAGTTGACCTACTCCAAAGTAAATAGGATGTATATGCAGAAAACAGAGAGGTAACATGAATACCAACGTGGTATGAGCGCTCCTACATGCAAGTGTCCCTATTTTGGCCTATTGCCACGTCTTCCCAGTACAAGCCTTCACCATCACCCAGCCCCACAGACTCAGCTATGCCACACACACACACACACACACACACACACAAAGAGGCATATGTACATCAACATACACAGGCACACATATGCTTTATAGACATTTATCCATACATTTGTCTGGACACATGTGTATGTTCATACATGTGTATGTTCATGCACACACACACACACACACGCTTGTAGGGACACATGTGTCCACACACATGTTTGACATTCATTGCCTCTGCACCACATCATCTGATCTGAGGTCAGGGAAAACCTCCTGAACTAACAGGGACTTGACTTCAAGGCTGAAGGATTAGAAGACCAAATAGGCATAGTTCTGAGAGAACATTGTAGTATCTGTGGGAGGTAAGACACTGGGGGTGGGAGGGAAGGAAAGGGGAGACAAGGTGGAAGAAGGTAAGGTAAAGCAGTTCCCTGCCACCCTAGTCTCCAAGTGATCTGTGAGGACATTTTGGTTCAAAATCAAAGGGTTTCTTTGCCAACAAATGATCAGAACAATCAGGTTTTGTAGAAGTTCTCAGAAAAGCTAATGCATTCCAAGGCAAATAATTGACTGAAACTAGGAAAAAATGCAATTTAGGGAGAAGCCCAAGGGACACATGTTACTGCAAAGCTGAAGTGGGCCCAGAAGCTTGAATTTTTTATACCAAGTTGTAGAAGTTAGCAAAATAGGGTCCAAAACAGAGTTCTTCAGATGCTGTGAATCTATGCATGACTTCATTTCCATTCCTTTAATTCCACCAGGAGCTACAATTTCTAAATTTTCCTTCAGGAAAAAAATCATTTAGCTCAGAAATAATGCTTTCTATATAAAACTGTAGCAGTTTTGGGGTTTATTTCTTTGATTCTGTTTCCTTCCAAGAAAATCAGAATAAAGGGAGTATTTCATCTTAATAAAGCCAGATTTGGGAAGTTTCTCTGAGCACCAAAGCAGAAAACAAATTCACTCAAGAAAACTTCACCAAGTGCTGCACCCACCTGGCTCTGGGCATATGGAGTAGACAGAGCCAGCTCTGCCTTCTATGGGTCTTTAAACATGAAATGGGAGAAGAAAATCAAGTCTTACCCCTATGTGGGCTTCGGTGTCCAGGCCAGATTTCACAGGAGTCGAGCCCTTCATGGCATCCCTGGGGTCATGAATATTGAAGGGAATTGAAGAAGCAGAAAACTAGAAGTTAGGCATAGCAGGTAGGAGAACAGCAGTAAAGATCCAGAGGCTGGACTAGAGTGTCAGATGCATGAATGTGAAACAATGAGAAATATATATTGGTCTCTGCTCCTTGTCCTGACACAGGGCTCCTAAGCCTTTATAGTTTCCTAAGCGAAAAGACTACTAGGAGCATCTTTTGTTCTAATATTTGGCCTTTGACCCTGGCTCCTGACACAAGGCTCCTAAATCTCTTGGAATTTGCTGTGACAGGAGTATCTCTGGTTCTAAGGAGGTAATTCAGTGGCCCTCTGGATTGGGGCCAGTCAGGAGAAAGACAAAGCTATGAGCAGAAGCTTGCAATTTTCCGTCCCACCCCTTGCTCTCCAGAGAGATGTGAAGGGCCGGAATGGAGTCAATGATTGATCATGCCTATGTGATGAAGCCTCCATAAAAATCCCAGTAGTATAAAAGTAGTAGTATAAAAATCCCAAGGAGCTTCTGGGCTGGTGGAGACGTCCACATGCTGGGAGTTTGGCACATCTGAACTCCATGGAAACAGAAGCTCCCATGCTTGGGAGCCTCCAAGACCTTGCCCTATATACTTCTTTACCCGGCTATTCTTCTATACCTTTTATCATATCCTTTATCATATAACAAACTGGTCAACATGTGTTTTCCTGAGTCCTGTGAGCTATTCTAGCAAATGACTGAACCCAAAGAGGCATTGTAGGAACATTGGTTAGATGTCCAGGTGACCTAGGATGTGTGAGTGGTGTCTGAAGTGGGACCATCTCGTGGGATGGAGCCCTTACATTGTGCGATCTGACACTGACTCCAGGTAGATTATGTCAGAATTGAAGGGAATCATGGTGTCCCAGAAAATTGCATGGGGATACTCCCCACACTTGTGGTGTCAGAAGTGTCAGAAGTGAAGTGAAATGTGGCAGCAGCATGAGAGTAAAGGAGAAATAATACACAGGAGTGTGTTTTTCCTCTTCAAGCGTCATAAGCCTGGGTGGGGATTGGAGGTAAATTATAGGAGTTGATGAAAAACAGAATTTTGAGTTTATCATATGGCTAATGAAAAGCATGTATAGGTTGTTGAGCTGGAAATGAGTAATAATAGTGATTATAGTAGCAATAGCTAACATTTATGACAGTATTATAGGCAATATACAAAGCATGTTACATGTACTGGCTATGGAATTCTCTCAAAAGCCCTTTGAATGAGATAGGCCCTGTTATGGAAATGAGGGGCCTCATTCCCCTGGTAGGGAAATGAGGTCCCAAGGGGTTAAGTAACTTGCCTGGGGTCACACAGCTTATGGGAGAGGTTGAGGTGGAATGTAGCCCTTGACCTGGAGGCTGCGATGGGTGAAGGTTCTATGCTGCCTTCCCCCTGGGCCCTATCTCACCGAGCTCTTGTCTGAGGATGAAGCTGAAAGGCAAGAGAAGCTGAAGTGAGAGGTAAAGAGGGCTTTGGTGATGTCCCTGGGTCTGGATCATGATCTACTTGTCTTCCCGAACCCTCCCTTGTGACTTAACCTAATTGGAATAAAGGTCCTGCCACTTATAATATACCCTCCCTTAGAGCCTTTATTAGTTTTGGATTGGGGCTCATCTGTACCTTCCTCAGAGTAACTTCCTAAGTCCTTGTTAAGTGCTGGGACACAGAGATAAAGGACACACTGCGCCCCCCCCCCCCAAGATTGAAACCATGGGGAAAAGGTCAGGGCACGCAGGGCAGGACAGGTCCCTGTGGGGGGAGGAGGGCCCAGGATGCTCTAGGAAGTCAGGGAAGGCTCCCAGTGGAGGCAACACGTTAGTGGCATGGAGGGTGCTTGGAGTTTGCCAGGTAATACAGAGGGGAACAGAGACACTGGACCTGGGCCAGGTCCTCACCTAGGCCTAGGGACCCCCACCAAGATCTTCCAACAAGATCCAGACAGACCCTCCCCTTGCCTTGTCGCCTCACACTAGTAGAGGCTTTTGGTGCCCATCTCCCGACAAAGAATAAATAATAACAGAAAGGCCACTGCTACCCAAGTACCAGATATTCGATGTCCCTAATGAAAATGTTTGTTTCCCAGGTTAAAGAGAGCTTCACATCTTATGTGGGTAAAAGTGAATGGCTATGGTTTAGAGAACAGAGCCAGCTTCTCTTGGCACCAGCCCAGTGTCTCTGTGGGTTTAAAGATGATAATCTACCTGTCAGATCGGAGGGACCTCACCTCAAGCCTCACCTGTAAAGACTGGATTTTCTCATTGGATCAACTCTAATTATGAAAACAAGGTCTTCTCCCTGCCCGCAGCTCTCCAGGAACAACCAGAAAGGGAAAGTAAAGTCCCTGATGTATTTGTGGGTTCCCCAGGAGGACACCTCATTTGAGTGACCATCACCTTCCCAGGATGTTGGGCGCATGTCCTATCTCTGTCACTTTGTTTCTATAGGACTCTGTCCGGGTATTTACACTCTCTGGGCCTCAGAACTTCACTCTGTATAAGGGGATATTAACTCCTACTGGCAAGGGTAGTCATGAAGACTACAGGGGTGTAAAATGAGAATATATCCCCACAGTTGCAAGCACAGTGCCTGGCCTGTGGCAGATGCTCAGCAATTGAGATTTGTTGTGACAATTGCAGTGATAACCCACACAGTTGCCATTGTTCCATTCAGTTGTGTCTTGATGCAGACTGCTCTTTTAAGGCAGAGCTGTTCTGAACTTTTTCCAAACTACTAGGCTCTTTTTGACTATCTGCAGAAACAACAAACCCTGGAGAAAAGCACAAACACATGAGATTTTGCACAGGATTTCAGTGAAGTCAAGAAACCCAAACTCCACCAACATGCCCCATCCTGCAGAAGTCCACAGCACACAAGTTCTGAGGCCCTGCATTTGGACAACTTGCCTATCTATCAGCTGATTTATTTTGCTCTGAGATAAGAGTGAAAGATCTCGGGATGCCTGACTTCCGCTCAGGTCATGATCCCAGGGTTGTGGGATCAAGCCCCACATTGGGATCCTGGCTCAGCAGGAAGCCTGCTTCTCCATCTCCCACTCCACCTGCTTGTGCACTTGCACAATAATACATAAAACAATAAATAAATAAAATCTTAAAAAAAAAAGGAGTGAGAGGGTTTCTATACCTTCCCGGAGCAGTGTTGGGAGACCTGTCCCCATGTGCCACGTTGAGCCACAGAGCAACTAAGGAGCTGCAGGAATCAGTGTGTACACCATGCACTGTTTGCAGCCTGAGAAAATAGCAGCACCTATCTCGCCCACGAGCTTGGGTTTTCCTAACGTAGGAAGCTGTCCCGGCAATGAACAATTACAAAATACATAGTCACTCCAAACACAAACACCAACCTTTGGAGGTACCAGAAATATTTTGACATTTAGGGAGACCCTCAAACTTGACAAGGTCAGAAACCCCTGCTGTGGTCCAGCTGCCCTTCCTGAGCCCCTAGTCCATGTCTGCATCCATGACAGAAGGTTGCCTAGGCAATGCCTGAGCAGTTGGCCTCCCATGGCAACTAATATAATTAAAGTAGAAACATTTCCAAGCACAATTTAAACAGAAGAGAATCATGCCACAGCCAAGGGCCCCTTTATTTTGCTTCTGCAAATAAATTTCACTTCCAGGGTCCCTGGGTCATGGTCTCTGCTCGTAGCCACTTTGCCAGTTCTCCACACCTAGCCTCTCACACACGAAGAGAAGCTTTAGGTTGGATTTGTCTTTGTTTTTTGTTTTTTTCTTTTATCTTGCTCTCATAAAGTCACAGAAACGAAAGTTAGATAAAAACATTCATTTTGCCTGATTTTTAAATTTGGAGAGCCTATGCTTCAGTTTGCTCCCAACTGCTATTCAATCAAAATAGCAGGTTTAAGCTGTCTTCAACTTGTAGTTGAAGTTGAAGTTGATTTAGCCAATAAAAACATGAGGAAATTTAACAGTAACATGCACAGATGCCTTACAGCAAGAGAGCTGAATGAATGAACCCTCTTTCAAAGCCCTCTCCATCACATCTGTGTTCCTCCTCTGAGCCCAAGCCTTTGCTTCTTCCCTCCTCCCCCAGCTGCCCGCCTACCCCCCATTCCTCTTACTTAATTTTCTAAAGGTTTTTGTCTTGAGGTAAAGGTAAACAAATCTATCACTCCCTTTCTTTCATTTCTTCCTTTGAGATGATTGATCACCTGCATAACCTGCAATTCAGGACACTTCCAGCAGGGAACGATACT
Organism: Mustela erminea; assembly: GCF_009829155.1. NCBI lineage: Eukaryota > Metazoa > Chordata > Mammalia > Carnivora > Mustelidae > Mustela > Mustela erminea. The sequence goes on from NC_045614.1 coordinate 97,804,510, forward strand.
CCATTATTACAGACTCAGCAATATTTGTGTTAAGTCAGAATCCAAACAGCAAAATTTGTTCTCTAAGCCTCTAGGTAGTGGGATTATGAATAAATCTGTTTGTACACCTCTAATGCTTTTCCTCTTCTTTTGAAAGAGAATATATTTCTTTGAATATCAGAAAAGAACTAAGTTTATTTAAAATATTTTGAAGTTATCACAACATATTAGCAGTCAAATACAAAGAGCAAAATGAATGCTGGAATGCTGCCTATCATTATCATTAAACATAAGGGTATATATATATGGTAAATTCCAGGACCCTGGATATAACCGCAATTTATAGCTTGACCATCCTATGAAGAGACTATTTGTTATTTGAATGGTCATCCTTGTCACCCCTTGCAACTCAGCATGTAAATTTGGTTCTGAAAAAAAGACAACAAATTCTGTGTTGCAAAGAATATGAATTCCACGAACTCCAGTGACTGCTCTCTCCTTTGGCCTTACATCTTTTCATTCCATCACTGTTGGGCAGTATGTGTACAATAAAATTTACGGAAAGGAAAGGAGACAGCTGAGGTATTTTTCTTGCCTTTATCTTCTTAACTCTTCTCAGATCTAGCACTGGGACTTTTCCATTTTCACATCTGAATTGCCAGTCTACAAAAACTCTAAAGAATAATAATGCTTCCTCCAATAGTGGTTGTAAAGAAATGTTGTATGAACATTTTGTGTTGGGTTTTAATTTTTCCATGTAAAAATAAAGAATTTTTTGGAGTTTATTGCTAATCCAGTAATCCTGCTTTTAGTAATATATCACATCGAAATAAATATATAAGATGCACGTCAGGGATGCTTGTTGCAAAGAGGTTCAAAATAGCAAAAAAATAAGGGGCGCCTGGGTGGCCCAGTTGATTAAGCATTGGCCTTTAAGTCAGGTGTTGATTCCAGGGTCCTGGGATCAAGCCCCACATCAGGCTCCATGCTCAGCAGAGAGCCTGCTTCTCTCTCTCTCCCTCTGCCTGCTCTTCTCCTTACTTGTGCTCTTTCTCTATCTCCCTGTCAAATAAATAAATAAAATCCTAAAAATATAAGTAAGTAAAAACAACTGAACTGTCTACCATTTAAGAGCTTGGTTTTTAAAATATATCTTTATTCTTTGAAACACAAATAAGGTCATTAAAAAGAATGAAAGCATTTATGTGCTTGCATGGAAAGGTGTCCACTGGTAGGTATAAGGAGGAAAAACAAAACGAGCTGGGGCACCTGTGTGGCTCAGTTGGTTAGTGTCTGCCTTTGGTTCAGGTCATGACCTCAGGGTCCTGGGATTGAGCCCCACATCGGGCTCCCTGCTCATTGGGCAGTCTGCTTCTCCTTCTCCCTCTGCCCCTCCCCCAGCTCATGTTCTCTCTCTGAAATAAATAAATAAATACATCTTTTTTTTTTTTTTTTTTTAAAGGAGCTAGTATGAGCTCCTTGCTCAGCAGGGAGTCTGCTTCTCTCTCTGCCCCTATCTCCTGCTCCTGCACGTACTCTCTCTCTCTCAAATAAATTAACTAATTAAACATCCTTAAAAAAAAAAAAGGTAGCATCTTCCAAGTGAAAAAATCCACTGAGAAGAGGTTGTGGATGTACCTTTGAGGGCAAAAGTAGAAGGCACAGGAGCCAGCATCAGGGGTGTGGAAGGAAAGCAAGGAAGAGTGGAAAAGTCATCACTCCCCTTTTCCCACTGTAGATCCAAAGCCTGGGTCATTGTAAACTTGTCAGAGAAGTGAGATGAGACATTAGAGCTTTTATTTAAATCTGATTACACATTTTAATACCTGAAAACAACATTTTTGCAACTGAGAATGACCAGAAAGCTATCAAATCTTCTAGAGCTTACATTATGGAGAAAGGAAGAAATCTGACAAGATGTATATAGGAAGACAATGATGGAACTTTAACCATTTAATAAAATTGTTACACTCATTATATAAATTATATAATATATATAATAAGCATGCCAATAGACATTTTTATATTTTTATTCCTATTTTGGGAAAACAAATAGCTAGGGTCTGAGCCAGGGCTTCTGTTGAGCAAGAGACTCCTACAATGGAAGCAGACTGCAGGCTTCTTCTTTCCTTAGTTCCCTTGGCTCTAACAATATGGTTCAGTCCTCAGCAAATTTCCCTTCAAATATTCAGCCTGTGGCAATGAGATATTTTTATAGCTTTTTATTTAACATCCCCTTGAGAATTATTGTTTGCTTTTACATGTATTATCAAGAAACAAAAGCAACAAAAACACATTTTAATTTTTCAAGCTATTTGGCTCTTCTTTTTTCAGATAGTGGAGGAATCAGAACCCTGTAGGGCAAAGGACTAAATCCCAGAGTCCGAAGATGGAGATTCTTGCCCGGTCAGTGGCCTGAACTCCCCATAGGACCTCAAGCAAGGTTCTCAGTCTTTCTGGGCCTCATTTCTCTCTTAGGTAGTTCCTCTGGAAGATATGCCCCAAATCCTATGTGCCAGGATGTCTTTCGCTGTGGAAAAATCTCGAGCTACGTTAATTAGAACATCTGGACTCTACTCCTTCCTATTTCACCAAGGAGTACTATGATCTAAGCAAAGGATTCAGTGTCATTGAGCACCAGTTTCCTTATCTTTAAAACAAGAAAATAAGTCATGCTCTCCTGCCCTTCCAGGTTTTACTGTTGTTTTTGTTTTGGTTATCTAGTGCTGTGTAACATACTATCACAAAAGATCGTGGCTAAGAACACCCATCTGTTCTGCTCATGATTATGTGGGTCAAGGATCTGGAGAAGAATGCAGCTGGATGGTTTATCTTAGTCCTACATGGCATCAGCTGGGGCCTCTGGGGCTGGAGGATCCTGTTGCAGAATGTTGCTTCACTCAGGTTTCTGGTATAATGATACCTCTTGATCCTCTCTCTCTCTCTCTCTCTCTCTCTCTCTCCCCCCTCTCCCTCTCCCTCTCCCTCTCTCTTTCCCTGCCTCCCTCCCTCCACATGGTGTCTCACCCCAGAGCCTAAACATAGCAGTCGGGAAGCAGAAACTTCCAATCAGTTTAGAGCTACTCCCAGAACTAGCATGACATAATTTCCACTGGATTTACTCTATTGGTCCAAGTAATAGACCAAGTAGTGAGTCATAGTCCCACCAGGATGGGAAAATCAACTCCACCTCTTAAATGAGGAGCAGCAACATCACATTGCAGACGAGAAAAGGGGATGGTAGATACTGGAAAACAGAACTGTCACATATTGCTTTTGTTTTTATTCTGGACCAAAATTATGATAGATGTAGAAGTCTTTGAAAAAATAAATCTCTGTGCATCTATCAAATACCATTATAATCCCTGCTCCAATTTTCGATTTATAATCTACTTTGGTTAGTGTTACTTTGAGGTAAGCAATACAGCCATCTCAAATCCAGCTACGGCAGCCACCAGAGCATTATCTATCCACTGATTGACACCAATTAGAGACCCAGGTAATTCCTTCAACAGGGGGACGCAGGGTTATTTTGGTTGAACAGAGACTTGCTGTATCAGTTATGACATGCCAGATTGTGATATAGTAACTAACAACCCCAAAATCAATGTCTTAAGATAAGAAAATATAATGCTCACTGCATACCTCTCACAGGTCCTCTGGGGCTCTGGTGCTCTGAGACACATCGGACAGAGCATGCCCCATCTGAGCCTTGATGGGTGCCTCAGCAAAGCGATGGGGCATGACTTCCACCCAGAAATGAGACACATCACCTCCACTCCTATTTCATTGGCCAAGGCAAGTCACATGGTGAGACCTGACTTCAAAGGAACAGTTGTGTGAAACCTTGCCATGCCTCAGAAGGAGAAGAACCAGAATTACTGGAGAACTGCCTTCCTAAGGCCCACATCTGGATCAGGATTTTTCAGGATTCTGTTCAAGGACATTTTCAGAGCCCATTCTCAATGCACAAGAGCCTATATGAAGATGAAGAGAGAAAATACATTTTGTTACCCTATATTCTCCTGCTCTAATATGCTGGGGTTTTTTTTGTTTTTTTTTTTTTTTTTTTTTTTGCCAAGCTTTTCTTTGCTGCTTCTTGTAAGCCATTCCCCAGGGGAATGACAGTGTTTGAAATCCTGACCTTGCCTAGAGATTCACAGAGAACAAAACGTTCCCTGGGGTATTCACAATCGTGTCCATCTGCTAGCTCCGTAAAACACACAGAGATGCCACATGCAATCCACATTAGTAAGTTTCCACCCAGAGGTTCACGTTCCTGGCTTAGACCGTGGTGTTTAATAAGAGTCAGCACAGCTGAGTGGGAAGAGCAGTGTAGTACATATCACATTGCCTGGGTTCAAAACTATCACTTTCTAGTGTGTGCCTGTAAACAACTTTTCTACTGCTTTGAGCCTCAGTTTCCTCAGCTGTAAAATGACAACAATAATACTACTTTGGAGGCTATCATGAGAATCAGATAATATGTGTGAAACACTTAGTACAGTTAGCAGAGGAGACAGAGAGAGAGAAAGAGAGAGAGAGAGCAGAAAGAGAATGACCAACTTTATTTTCATCTCTGGATCTGGTGTGGTGAATTTTAAATACGTTAACAAATTATCCGACACTCCTGCCTTCAACCGGTGGAGCCTAACTCCGCTCTCCTTGTGTTTGAGCCAGATTACTGACTCCTTTCTGATGAATCAACTGAATGAGATTGAAATTACAGAACGTGACTTAGAACGTACATCTTTTTTTTTTTTTTTTTTTTTAAAGATTTGGAGTGAGAGCGAGCACAGACAGGCAGAGTGGCAGGCAGAGGGGGAAGCAGGCTCCCTGCCAAGCAAGGAGCCCGATGCGGGACTCCATCCCAGGATGCTGGGATCATGACCTGAACTGAAGGCAGCTGCTCAACCAACTGAGCCACCCAGGCGTCCCTAGAGCGTACATCTTAAAGGTATTGTGGCTTCAATCTTGCTCCCTCTTGGATCACTTGTTCTGGAAGGAGGCAGCTGGGAGGAATATCAGAAGACAGTCAAGCAGCCTTGTAGAAAGGCTGACATGGTGAGAAATCAAGGCCTCCTACCAATAGCCAGAGAGGAACTGAAGGCCTTTGCCCATAGCCACAAGAGTGAGCCATCTTGTAAGTGGAACTTCCAGCTCTAGTCAAGCCTTCAGATGCCCTGACCAATGTCTTTTATTTTCCTCCAGCCAATGTCTTGTCTGCAGCCTCATGAAAGACTCTGAGCCAGAACCACACAGATAAGCTGCTCCCAAAATCCTAACCCTCAGACACTGTGAGCCAATAACATGTTTGTTATCTTAAGGCACTAAATGTTATGGTAATTTCTTTCTCAATATCAGGTAGCCAATATATGAAGCATCTCCAGGTCTACCTTGCATATCCCAGCCCATATTTTTTCTGTATTTGGGCTTCTATCTTTTACATCTCAAATCTCCCTATTTAGAATATCATCTTTCCCTGATCTCCACACTTCTTCCCTGGCTAAATCCTTCTTATGCTCAGTTCCTTACGGAAGATCACCTCCCCTGAGAAACCTTACCTGCCCTCCTTCTCATGTTCTACCCTTCCAAGCTGGATGAGGGGAGGGTCCCTTCTCTGAGTCCCCATGCTTCCTTCTACTCAACACAGCCATTGTCATTTTTGTGGGCATCCCCATGTAGATTCCTTACATATCAAGACCCTTGGTCAATGTAGTAGACATAGTCTGTGCCTCCTCAGATACGCTTTACTGCCAAGTGTAGTACACAACTTATGCTAGACTTCCCAGGACTTTTCAGGTTTTCCATTGAGAATCGTGCATCTAGGAAACTCCTCAGTCCTGAGCAGATCCAGATGGCCAGTCACCCTCAAGTGTCATTTACACCAGCTTCAAGAGCTGCTACCAAAAGCTTACTAATGTAACCACCTCCAGAGAATAGTCTTTGGCAGACAGCAACTGCCCTGCTTAGAAGAAGCCCTGGGAGATTACACTACCATACGTTGGGGGACTGTAACTGATACAGGGGTATGAAAACATAGCTCCCTTGTTTCAAGGTAGGGTGACTCAGTGGAGCTGTTTATGCTTCAGAGCTCCCTACATAGTTTAGGTCAAGGCAAGACTACACCTGACACCACATCCTTGCTCATCTTTTCCCCCTGACTATTCTGTTTCCTTCACTTTGTATGATTCTCCTGGGATCCCTTCCTCAATATACCACATATGCCCAATTCCTACATCAGGTTCTCCTACAAGGAGCCCAAACTAAGATAGTAAATTGTTGCTGAATGGATGAAAAAAGAGAATCTTAGTCACTTAAGATCTCTGAGCCTCATTTTCCTGACCTTTAAACAGAAATAATAATACTCAGCCTACAGACTTATCATGAGAAGTAAAGGAAGGTCTTTTTGCAAAGTGCCTAGAGCTGTGCCTGCCTACATGAAAGGTTGTTCCATAGCAACTCTTCAGCAACCTTCCCCACATGAAAGCTTACTGCATGACTGCGCCCCTCCCCCCTGACTCCATCCTTGGGTGAGCCAGCCCTTTCTTCTGCTCACAGTGAACAACAGCTTTCTTGAGTCTGACCCAACCCATAGGAGAATGAGGTTGTTCCTGAATTTAAGGGAGGTGCTGTCTCTGAAGAAAGCTAGGCAGGTAGATAGGGAGTGACTGGCAAGCCATCTGATAGCAAGTTTAGGTTGAAAGCTATTTTGGCTGAAACACATCTTATTAGTCCCTTGACAATGTATGGCAGATCTCTGGTGCTAAAGGGCAACTTGTGAGATGGAGGAAGATGTTACCCTAGAAAATGCTTAGGTCTCAGATTAAAGAGACCCCACTTCAGAATGAAGCAGAAATGGACACAAACCTGGCCCTGTTCTCGTTGTCTCTGTGACCTTGGGTCAAGTCAGGTCTCCATATCCCTGAACGTTTATTTGCTCATCTGTAAGATGGGTGTAATCAACTGTTTCAAAGGCTGTGGTGAAGATGAGCAAACAACATGGCTGTGGAGCACTGGGCTCGCCGTAAGCACTCATGATGCGGAAGCTATTCCGTCCCTGAGCCTGACAGCTGAGCCACGGCTCTCAGGCTGCACCCTCAATCCACATGGTCTGGTTTCAGAATCTCCAAGCTGTCCTCCCTGCGCATCCCCTTCCTTCACCCACATGGACAAGGCTTCAGGCCATGTGGGACCCTAACCCCAGTAAAACCTGAAATAAGACAAATGGATAAGGAAGATGTGGTCCATATGCACTATGGAGTATTACACCTCCATTAGAAAGGATGAATACCCAACTTTTGTATCAACATGGATGGGACTGGAAGAGATTATGTTGAATGAAAAAGTCAAGCAGAGAGAGTCGATTATCATATGGTTTCACTTATTTGCAGAGCATAAGAAATAACACGGAGGACATGGGGAGATGGAGAGAAGAAGGGAGTTGAAGGAAATTGGAAGGGGAGATGAACCATGAGAGATTATGGACTCTGAAAAATAATCTGAGGGTAATGAAGGGGTGGGGGGTGGGAGGTTGGGGGAGCCTGGTGGTGGGTATTACGGAGGGCACGTATTGCATGGAGCACTGGGTGTGGTACATAAACAATGAATTCTGTTACACTGAAAAGAAATTAAAAAAAAAAAAAAAAACAGACAGACCTCACATTTTAAAAGGGGAATCCAGATAGCTTAATATCTAACCCAAAGAAACAAATCAGTCATGATGCAATTTCCACATGATAACAAATGCTGGATCTTTTTTTTTTAATTTTTTATTTTTTATAAACATATATTTTTATCCCCAGGGGTACAGGTCTGTGAATCGCCAGGTTTACACACTTCACAGCACTCACCAAAGCACATACCCTCCCCAGTGTCCATAACCCCACCCCCCTTCTCCCAACCCCCCTCCCGCCAGCAACCCTCAGCTTGTTTTGTGAGATTACAAATGTTGGATCTTGATGGTTATCATGATCTATTACCGCTTAACAAATAAATGCAAAACATAGTTCTTAAACCAGAACTCTATGTAAATAACAAAACTGCCCTATATACTCATATAAAGTATAGTAATATATATTCTATATGCATATAATTATTATCTTGGTTCTAAGGGTCAACTGAATAGCTCTCCCTTGGGGTCTCTCTTGGCTGGGGCTGGAGCCATCTGAAGGCTTGACTGAGCTGGATGTGCAAGATGGCTCCCTCACATGGCTGGAAGTTGGTGCTGGCTTTGCCCAGGAGCTCAGATGAAGCTGTCATCTGCAGTGACTACACATACCCTCTCCATATAATGACAATAGCAGGATTCTGAGAGCCAGCAACTCAAGAGCATGCCCTTCAGGAGGCCCAGAGGAAGGTGCAAGGATCCTGCTTCTGGGAACCTAGCCTTGGAAATCACATGTAACACTTCCCTGCATTCTTCTGGTCAAGAGCTAGTCATAGCCAGCCCAGATGCTAGGTGTGAAAGTCAGGAGGCCTTGCTCATGGAGGAAGGACACGGAGACCTTTTAACACAGACCTTTGGAGACCAATTAACACAGAAACAAATGTTAATTAGGGATGAGAAGAGGAAAATCAGCACTTATCAAGAGCCTGCTCTGTGCTGAGCCTATCAAAAATACACCCTATATAGTCCTCACAACAACCCAGAAAGGTGTTCTTCCTTCCCAGAAAAGGCAACTGAGGTTCAGAGAGATTATGTGTTTGCCTAGGGTCATAAAACCACAGTGGCCAGGCCAGAGTTTGAACTCAATTCTGTGGGCTTCCAAGCCTGTGTCTCTCCTCAGATCAGCCTGGACTACTAGGATTCCCCTGGCAACCATTTCTGGCTTATCGGCCTCAAGAAACTGAAGACTTCACAAGTTGATAATTCTCATCTCCTTTCCACTTGAAAAAGTTGCCCTTTCACTGGAAAGGAAAATGACTTCTGGCTCCATCTAGAAAAGCCACTAGCTCCCTGCTCTGCCCATGGAGAGAGTGAGACCTATCAGTCACTGAGGGCTGACTCGCCAACCCCCTTTTCCTCATTAGCTCGGACCAGACCACTGGGTCAGCCAGGAGCAGAGGCGGTTCCGCTCCTGGGTCCTCCCCAGCTCTCCTCCTCCCCCTGAGCCTCCGTTTCTCCGTGTCTCCCAGCCTTCTATGCTTACTGGCTTCACTAGTGTTTCTGATTTTTATGGATATAAGCCAGAGCTGGGTCATTAAGCCTGAATCTTTTGAAATCCCAGAGATGCACAGTCCAATCTTATATCTGCAGTGGGTAAGGAGGAAAGTACACTTGATCTAGCATTATAGATTCAAAACCTTTAACTGGGAATATGAGCTCCCCTGGGAGGATGGGGCTAACTCCAAGGGACCCCAGAAGCTGAAGACCAGGACACAGCATAACTCTGCCAAGTACTCCTATATCACCAGCTGTGATGAAGGCCTGTGGGGGACCCAAAGAAGAGTCAAGAGCCCTCCCTCTACCATCTTTAAGAGTTCAGCAGAGTCATGGGACGCCTGGGTGGCTCAGTTGGTTAAGCAGCTGCCTTCAGCCCGGGTCATGATCCCAGCATCCTGGGATCTAGTCCCACAGCGGGCTCCTTGCTTGGCAGGGAGCCTGCTTCTCCCTCTGCCTCTGCCTGCCACTCTGTCTGCCTGTGCTCACGCTCACTCCTCTCTCTCTGACAAATAAATAAATAAAATCTTAAAAAAAAAAAAAAAAGAGTTCAGCAGAGTCCTGACTTACAGATACCCATTGATAAATGTAGGAAACAATGAATGAGTGAATGGACCTTGTATAGCACAACAGCAGTTTTTATTTTTTAATTTTTAGAGAGAGAGAGAGAGAGAGCAACTGGGAGAGGGACAAAGAGAGAGGGAGAGAGAGAATCGTAAACTGGCTCTGTGCCCAGCACAAAGTCTGATGTGCGGCTTGATCTCATAAGCCTGAGATCAAGACCTGGGCTGAAATCAAGAGTCAGATCCTTAGCCAACTGAGCTACCCAGGCACCCCAACACAACATCCAATTTAAAGGAATATATTAAACACCCCTGGAAGGCATTAGGGTAGGAAAAAAATGAATTCTATTTTTTTAAATTGAGGAGCTATTTTATGCCTCCACCATTAAAATGATCTTACATGGGGCACCTGGGTGGCTCAGTAGGTTAAGCACCTGCCTTTGGCTGAGGTCATGATCTCAGGGTCCTGGGATCAAGCCCCACATTGGCTCCTTGCTTTGGATGGAGTCTTCTTCCTCTGCCTGTCACCCCCGTCTAGAGTGGAGAAGAAGATGGTGGTGGCCAGAAGCTGAGCATGCAGGTTCTGCTCAGTTAAGCTTGCACATGGGCCATAGGCAGAGAGGGACCCACTGTCTTTGGACACAGGATGTGACAGAGAGGCATGTCTGTAGGCCCTCTAAGGCATGGTGACCCTGAGCTTACTAAGCTACCCCGAGCTACCCCATAGCCCCTCTGACCCAGGTGCCAATTAATCACACTAGCAGAGGAAATCAAAGCAGGATAAAGAGTGATTCTGAAATGCCTTCCTTTGGTTCCTCCCTAATAGGCAAAAACCGACATGTGAGAAAAAGGCCAGAAATTCCCCTACCCCTGTGCACAGAAGTGATAGCCAAACCACAAAGTACTACAATGCCAAGGACTATTCACAAAGGCAGCTCTTCTTGGGTAGAGACTATAGAGCATGTGTCTGAACTATGTGGTCTACCTGGGGGTTTAGAGTCATCAGTATCTTCAAGCAGTGTTCATATCCTTGGGTTTGTGTCTGTGTCCCTGGAGCCCTTCCGGAAGGCCCCATGGAGAAGAAAGAATGCACACCCTCCCATGGGCTCATTTGCAATTCTGTTTCCAGGAATCACTCTGTTTTCCCCCAGATTAGAGCACTAATGCCCTAGCCTTTTGCCCTGGGTGGCAGGACCCTGGGGAAGCAAACTGTCCTTTCCAGTGTCTTTGTCTCAAGAGCACAGAGCACCTTCCTAACTATAATACCACATGTATTCATATTATCCCTATTTTATGCTAAAATTAAGCTGTTCTAGCTCACTTTCCTCATCTTCTTGATGACAGAGTGAACTAAATAAAGGCTCCTCCCAGGTCTTAAAGCCATGATTTTTATGTCAGAGTGATGGAGTGAAGTTAAAATGGATTCACCCATAGAGAATTACCTATAATTTTTTTCATTAGTGTTATTTTCTGCTGTTTCAATCCTAGGAATCATTACGATTTACATGCTCTGGTCTCAGTCCCTGCTCTATCACTGTGTCACCTTGGGCAAGTTACTTAACAGCTCTGAGTCTCCCCTCCTCAAATGAAAATGGGGTTGAAGTTAGCTGACTCATGATGTCATTACAAAGATCAGATGAGATAATGTCTACAAAGCACCTAGCTCACAATGTACTCAGAAGATGCTCAGCATCATGTTAATTCTCTTATGGTCCCTCTAACATTCCCTGATGGGAAAAAATCCCCGCAGGAACATTCTGGACCTTGCCCACATCAGCCCCTTTACTGCAGGAGTAAGGTTTTTTCTCTCTCATCCATGATTGGCTGTTCTCATCTCTTCACAACTCTGCTTTCAACGACCTCATATGGGTAATCTGAAATTGGCCATAGTGGGAGCGCTACAGTAATCAGCAATGCCAAAAACCAAAGCCCCATCTCCTGGAGCCAGTTTACCAGCACACCCTGGCTGTTAGGCTACACTTCCCCACCTTCCAGGGCCTACCCATCCAGGGCCATCCTGGATAGATGAAGACAGCCGGCCATTGTGAAGAACAATGGGCCCGAAGCACAGATTCCCTCTGTACTAAACAGTTTTTTCAACAGGTTACATGGGGCCACCCAGAGGCCCAGTTATGGCCAGCTGCCATTGATTTTTTCCAACAAGAGGAAAAACCAGCAAAAAGAACATGTGCTCAGAGGCCAGTCAATCTTTTATCGGATCAGATGAACCCAAGTGAAAAAGAACTGCCAAAGAGCTTTTGACTAGGACAGCATAATAGGGACTGTTTCTGAAATAAAACCACTTTGCTGTTCAAATGTACAAAGTTGACAGCTTCTTTTCTCTCCATGAACTGAAAGGAAAATTTTCTAAAGAAAATTTAAAAACAGATAACCCATGTAAAGAAGTGGCAAAAAGAATTCAAGGCCACAGATTGTTCACAATAAAAGCACATACATATATATGGTCTTTACAGCTCACCAGGCCTTGTTTTAAGCACTTCACAAATATTAACTCACTAAATCCTCTCAATAATCCTGGAGATACACATTAGCGTTAGGCCCATTTTATAGATTGCAAAACTGAGGCAAAGAGAGAAACTCTGTGAAGTCAAAATCTACAGCCTTTGACAAGTAGCACCTGACAGGCTTTGCTGAGCCTTATGTTGAGGCAGAGGGATGTGGAATGAGAAGAGAAGCCCTGGTCTCCTTAAATCCAATCACTCCCTCTCTGTAGCAGTCTTCTCTGCCTGGACCACTATCCCCCTCCTCATACTTGCAAACTCCGGTTCATCTTTGTTTCACATTCTCATAGGCTGTGGCAGAAGGAGATGTGCTTTTCTTCTTTTGGCCTTCTTTCCTTCTCTCCTATCCCTTCCTAGAGAACAGATCATGATAGCCTGTCAAAGTACTGCTAGGTGATGCCACTGACAGTAGGAAGAAAAGGGCTTACTTGTCTTGTGGGGTTCCCTGCAAGACCCTGAGAGCTCTAAGCTTCCTGTGGGTCACACAACCCAAGGTTCTCCAGCAGGACCTCCAGGAAAGATGTGATGTTATAGAAGATGGCAACAAGAAAGGGAAGTCTGAGGCAGGAAGGAGCTCCTGAACACCCACTGCGACAAACAGGACAGAATCATCAGCGACTCTGTGAGGAAAGTGGGGAGAGACTTTGCATCAATGCCTCGGAACCCTAGAGAGTGGGCTTCATCTGCTAAATCTAATACTCACGGATGTCGTGGAATAGCTGGGAGGTTACAAACAAATCCATCCAAGCTGGATGTAAAGTGAAATGTAAAAATAATGTATTCAAAATTACTTATATAAAAAGAAAATAAATTGTGGAAGGATCAAGGAATATTTAAGAATATTAAACTTTAATAAGCCACCCAAACATTGATTTTTACATGAATAGGGAAATTAATCTAAAAGCATAAGAAAATGGGAAAATCAATATTCAATGATCATGCTTAAAATCTGTATTTTAGGGGCGCCTGGGTGGCTCAGTGGGTTAAGCCGCTGCCTTCGGCTCAGGTCATGATCTCAGGGTCCTGGGATCGAGTCCCGCGTCGGGCTCTCTGCTCAGCAGGGAGCCTGCTTCCTCCTCTCTCTCTGCCTGCCTCTCTGCCTACTTGTGATCTCTGTCTGTCAAATAAATAAATAAAATCTTTAAAAAAAAAAATCTGTATTTTAAATATTGAGGCATAAATCAGGAAAAATAGGAATGAATAACTTCATTTAGGCTTTTCCTTGATGACTATGCTATTTTCGTGAAATTAATAGTATCACTTAAGAATCAAATTTTGGAACAATTATACATCAAGACTGTATTGGGACTGTTAGTATAAAAAATATATGCCTCTGTTACTTCTTTTCACTTTTTTTTACAGTAACAAACACAATATTCTTTCATTTGAAAAAAAATTAAGTCCCTTTTTAATCTTGCCCTGGCTCCCGGGGGAATTATTGGACTTCTAGGCTCATTTCTTCATTCACAAACATATATTGTTTCCACATAATTGGAATCATATTCTACATATTATTCTGTGACTTGATGTCTTGGAAAATCTCCCTGTCAATACATACAGACTGACAGAAGTTTTATTCACCATTATGTTGTGTTCTGTAATGCAATTATTCCCTTCTTAAGAACCATTAAATGGCTTCCAGTTCACTACCAGCATAAACTTTTGCATTGAACCCTGGACATGCTTGTGCTCTTTATTGTTGCTAGAGGATCCTTTCCTACAAAAGGAATTGCTAGGTCAAAAGGTGTGATATGGTAGATATTGCCAAATTTCTTTCCAATAATGAGGTAGCAACAAATCTCACACTGTGAGTGTGAATTATTGAATCTGTAGCATAATTTGAGGAGAATTGTCATTTTTAAGATATTGTCTCCTCTCATCTAGAAACACAATATGTATGTCAATTATTTTAAGCCTTTGACACATAATCTCTTGTTGGGTTTGTTCCTCAGCATTCAGACTTCTTCTGAACTTCCTATCAGTTCAAATCGTTTCTCAAATGACTTGATTAAGTCTGATGCTAAAAATACCTACTTTTAAAAAAAATAAAAATTAAAATAAAATAAAATAGCACCTGGGTGGCTCAGTGGGTTAAGCATCTGCCTTCAGCTCAGGTCATGATCCCAGGGTCCTGGCATTGGGCCCTGCATTCAACTCCCTGCTCAGTGGGGAACCTGCTTCTCCTGCTCCCTCTGCTGTTCCTCTTCCCACCCCCACTTGTGCTTTCTGGCTCTCTCTTTCTGTCAAATAAATAAATAACAAGTATATAAAATAAAATAAAATAAAATAAAATCCCACTTTTATTTCATCTTTTCTTGTGTTGTATTTATCTTTATGTAGTCTTCCGCAGGAAGCCTTCACTCAACCCTTCCTCTGCTTCTAACAGAGATAGCACTTAGTACAGTGCACAGGAAACATCAGTGTCCTCATATCTGCTCACTTGAAAGTGAGCTTATCACCACCATTCTTAAGCATATACAAGGTGCTAGGGATTGTGCTAGATAGTTTACAGTCATCATGTCACTTACTTCTGATATCATACCTCTAGAGAGGTCCTCATTATCCCCACCTTATGAAGGAAGAAACTGGGCTCAGAGAAGCAGTGTAACACTCCCAGGTCCACTTGGCTAAGCAGCTGAGGAGTGACGTGTTAACCCCCTTGGGATTATACAAGCCAGTACTCCCCACACCCTCCCTGCTATGACACCTTCTTATGGCAGGAATTCATGTTACATTCATCCTTCCTTCTAGCACAGTGTATGACACATCATAGGCCCTTGCTCAACGTCACTCTTTTGATAGGTCAGTTACATCATTAAAATTCTAAAGAGTTCCCTAAACTTGGATAAAACCCATCAGGTCTCTACTTGGGGTCGCCAATGTATCAAAGATGTTTTTCATGACAACACAAAAAGAGAACATTCTAGTAGGAGGAAGTATTGGATACCTCCTGTGCTTTCTCTCACATCCTCTTTGCTTTTTTACTTACTTTTATTCTACCCAGTAGAAACCAGCAACCGGCTCCAAGCACCTGCCTCCCTAGCTTTATGTGTATCCCTCTCTGCTGCTCCCAGACTTCTCGATCTTGACTGTGAGCCACCCATTGCAACATGGCCAGCTACTTTGAAGCATGAGGCCCGCGAGAAGGGTGAAGGTTGTCGACACGGCCTGATAAGAACTTCCTCTCCCACACCTCAGCTGGACCACTCTGAGACACATCCTGGACAACTCCACAGAAGGTTCTAGCAGGCTTAAGCCCTCTGTCTACAAAAGTCACCAGCTTGATCCATGTCTTTGGATTGGCTTTTTCAACTTCATTTTACTTCTCTCAGTACCCCTGCTCCTGTTCCCTGGAATCACTTACCAAAATAAACTACCTGCCTGAAAACCCTGGTTTGGGGCTCTGCTTTCTGAGGCTTCCTAGTCCAAGCTAACAGAAGACATGGTACATACACCAGCTCACACAGATGTTGCACACACATGTTCACCTACACTGCACACTCCAAGTTAGACCCTTCAGGGTTTGACTTGTTTTGTCTGTCTAAAGAAATTCAACCATCATCAAGGAAAATGAAGTATTTGTCCTTTCTTCTTCAGCCAGGCCCCGATTTTAGACAACATTATTCCTTATTTTCAATAGATTATCACTAAAAATCCATCTACTTATCCAATATGAGTAGGGCCAATGCCACACTCACTGAAGAACAATCCTTTAAAAATGTCTCTATCTATGCCTAATCCTCAGGTCTGTGTCCTCCCATCTGTGGGAGGCAGGAGAGCTAACGGCCATCGAACCAGCTATGGGTTTGGTATGAACAGAATAGGAGAAGAGCTTTAGGTCATACTACAGTACATCTTACTAGCAGTAAGGAACATTCAACTGGCAGGGCCAGAGCACTAGTCAGGCCCCCAGCTTTTTATGACCCCAGCAAGTCACATAATTTCTTGGAGGCTCCATTTCTCCACCTGTAAAATGAGAGGTTTTCCCCAAAGCAACTGTCACTCAAATTTCTTACTAATTCACAGTCATTTCCCCAGGAACATGGGTAGAAGAAGGGATTTCAGATTCCTGGACTAGGTACTGGGTTAACCATGACTCTGTTGTAGTTGTAGCCCCTATTTCACTTAACGGTCACAGTGGCCTGCTTTCTTAACTCCCTTGTTTAGTATGACCCCTGGAATTCAAGAGTTCAGGGGAGAGTCTCAAAGTTGATCTGATAAAAAAAAATGGCAGCACCAGCCTGGGACTGGTGTCTCTGAGCCTAAACTCATTTGCTTCCCACTGCCCTATCCAACCACTAAGTAAGTCCCACCAGGGGCAAACACACACACACACACACACACACACACACACACATATTTAGCATTCAAGGATTCCTCCAGCTCTCATCTCACCTCCTAAATTAAAAGTCTATTAAAGGCCAGGATCCCATAGATGAAAATTCTCAACCTTAGCCCAAGTATTAGTTTTCTATAGCTGCTGTAATAAATTACCACAAACTGGGTGGCTTAAACCAACACACGTTATTTCTCTCATAGTTCAGGCAGTCAGAAATTCAAAATCACTAGCCAAAACCAAGGTGTTGGCAGTGCCACATTCCCTCTAGAAACTCTAAAGAAAATCCCTTTCCTTGCCTTTTCCAGCCTCTACAGTTGCATTCTTGGCTCATGACCCCTTCCTCCATCTTTAAAGCCAGTACCTTCTCTGACTCTGCCTCCCTGTGCTTCCTCCCTTCTGTCTGTAGGCAAGTCTCCCTCATCCTTTCTAAGTAAACTCATGATTATGCTTAAGGGCCACCTGGACAATCCAGGATAATCTCCGCATTTCAAGATCCTTAACCTGAAAAGACTCTTTCTTTATATGTGTATATATTTCTTTTCTTTATATATTATTTATATATTCCAGGGATTAGGACCTGCATCTTTTGGGGGACCATTGTTCAGCCCTCCACAGCCCAGATCAGAGAAAATCTGCATGGCTTTCTGAAGCCAAACAAAGCCAACCAAGTTTGGAGCCACTCTAGAAAAGTAACCCAGAAAACTACCAAACAATCAAGACTACTCAGTCACACTTTAGACCTTTGGAAAGGAGACTATCTCATGATACTCTCATGAAATCAACAAAATGCAAAGACATCCCTGATGTCTCAGGCTGCCTTGTCTCACCTCTCTACTCACCCCAGGTGCTCAGAGTTCTCACATTCCAATCCTCTTATTCCTGTCTACCATAGCAATGGACTCTCAGGAGAAAGGGCTACCAGCACTTTACTCTGTTGAATGTTGGAAGCCTTAACCTAGTTTTTAATAGTAAGATGAAAGACCTTACCCTCTGAAGAAGGAATTTCCAGCATCAGAGACAAACTGAAGGCTTCCTACTGCTCATGCAGGCAGCCAGTGAGGTCCTTTTAGCTTTTTTTTCTCACAAAGGAAATGCTCAGTGTCAAACAGAGACATCTTTCCCCAGAAAATATATTTCCATTGCAGGTATCTTTAGCTGAGCGAAGATTCTGCTGAAGACTTGTCTTCCCTCCTCCATCTCTTGTTGCTGGCACTACCTGCTATGGTTGCCTAACAAACCATGGCATCTGGGACTCCAGCTGTAGGAGTAGGCCACTTTGGGGAGCCAAGGTAAAGAGGACAGGTATAAAACAAGGTCCTGAAAATCTTTGGTCCAAAATCTGGATTCTTCCTGTCCTAGAGGGGCCCCATCGGTGGTTTTCTGCCTGCCTATTGGCCTCATCCCCAGCCATGAAGGCTGAAGGGAAGAACCAAAGCTCATCCTATCACTTACCTGCACCCAACCTCCTTCCAAATGGCTCTTAATTCATTCCTTGCCATGTCTGATAGATCATGGAGGATGTTGAGGGACTGGAAAACACTTTAAACTCGAAGAAAATAGGAACTAATAGCAACACTTGGGAAATCCAAACAGGCCAGAGAGGGAAATATTTCAGGTCAGCGAAGTCTCCCAGATGACCCTAAATCATACCAAATAAGCATTGATACCCTTTCTTTGCACGTGTTCTACTGGGAAAAGACACTGTCCTTTAGGCTTTGTCTGTTTTTATTGAAGGACAATCAAGGAATTCACTCAATCAAGGTTCCCAAGATGCATTGCTTCTGGCCATCCACCAGGTCACTTCTCTATCGACAGTGCTCTCCATGCCTTTGAGCCCCTCCACAGTCAGATCTGTGTAGCTATGTGTGGCCTCAGCATTGAGTTCCTATGCGTCCCATAAAGACAGTGGGACCTGGTCCCTATGGGTAGGGGTGCAAGAAAGTGGTTTGGGTTTTCCAAACCCAGTCAACCCTGAAGAGCTTGGCCAGCACTAACTTAGAAACTTGAGCAGGTTACTTAATCTTCCTGAGCCTTACTTTTTCCCATGTGAAATCTGGGAATAATGCCTCTTAGAAGTTTTGGGATACTACTGAAATGCATATGTAAGATGCATACCATAGTGACTACTAAGTATCAGGCACTTAATAAATGTACCTAGTCTTAATGTTATTTATAATAATATTAATGTAAAGTCATGTTGTTATATTATAGATTATGATCTAAAATCATAATCTATAGCTATCTGAAAATAAGAGTAATGACCCATAGAATTCTCTCTTTTTATGTTTTGCTTTAAACATCTCTCAGCCCTTTGAATATGGAGTGATGCTTTACTTTGCTCTTCAACATTCACAAATATCTACCAAGTGCTTTCTGTGTGCAGAAAACACAGCAAGGTCAAGGTATTGAGTTTGCCCTTAAGAGAATTACCACCTCCATGAAGAGTCAAGAAACACCTGGTGCAAAAGAAGATGGGTCAAGTCATATTCCTCAGTGCTCATTGAATCAAAGGGCTTCCAGAATTCACAGGTCTTAGTCCCTGGGGCACGAGGTACACCAAAGGCCTCCAGGACTTGGATCTTAAAGAAAGGGTAGGACACGAACAGGTAGAGAAGCGTAGAGACATCCTACGTCAAGACCTTGGTGCAAAAGGGAAGGAGTCTTGGGAATTTAGGTTGGGGACCCTTTCTCTATTTGTCCCTAGCTTCCCATCAGCCATCAAAATGGCACAGGGGCTGGGGTGCTGAGTGAGTTCTGCATTTCTGGAAATCAGCCCTGCATGGAGCTGTGTTAGAAGCACAGCCTGCAAGCTGATTTGCCAATTTGTGCAGAAACTACTCTTACCAACATGCCAGGCCCTTCTTAGCCCGCTGAGGGAAGGAATAGTCTTGGAATTGGCTTTCTGAAACAGATTTTCTCAATTCAAATTAGCTACAGTGGTGTTGTTAATCCCCTTGTTATGGGATTAGAATGTATTACTGCATTGAGATTGGAGCCTGACAGATACATTGGAGGAGTTTGGAATCAACTGAATGTTCCAAGTATGAGGAC
Source organism: Mustela erminea (assembly GCF_009829155.1). NCBI lineage: Eukaryota > Metazoa > Chordata > Mammalia > Carnivora > Mustelidae > Mustela > Mustela erminea. Next base: position 97,824,127 of record NC_045614.1, read on the forward strand.
TCCCCAACAGGCTCTGTGATCTTTGGCTGGAACAATGGCGCCACCTAGTGGCCAAAATGGTCTCCCTTTGGAAGGGTTTCTGTTTGGGCAGGTTTCAACTCCTGAGGCCTTGTGTGTGCAGGGGCCAGAAATGCTAGGAAAACTAAAGTAGAAAGGATGAATACCCAACTTTTGTATCGGCATGGACGGGACTGGAGGAGATTATGCTAAATGAAATAAGTCAAGCGGAGAAAGTCAATTATCATACGGTTTCACTTGTGGAGCATAAGGAATAACATGGAGGACATTAGAAGGAAAGGAAAAGTGAGGGGTGGGGTAATTGGAAGGGAGATGAAGCACGAGAGACTGGACTCACTGAAATGCATATGTAAGATGAAAGAAACAAACTGAGGGTTTTGGAGGGGAGGGGGAATGGGATGTTGGGTGACCCTGGTTGTGGGTATTAAAGAGGGTACATATTGCATGGAGCCCTGGGTGTGGTGCATAAACAATGAAACTTGGAACACTGAAAACATAAAATAATATTTTAAAAAAACAACCTAAAATAGGCTAACTCCTCCCTCAAGAGGCTTTCAGGTCGGGGCTCAGTAGTCCAGATCCCACGGACTCCATCAACTGTGGCCCCAGGGTCTGCCTGGTGGGCAGCACAAGCTGGACAGGCTGAACTCCAGAGCTGTCCTTGAAGTGGGTGTCTACAGAGTAGGACTTCAACAGGTATAAAATGGCCCTTGGACCCACCTGCTCTCTAATGCCTTAAGTCCCATTCACAGTTGACAAAACCTGTTTCTGTGCTTACTCATTCTTTCCGCATCTGTTTATCATTTGCCTCCATGAACCAGACAGTATGCTTAGAGCTAAGACACAGCAGTGTCTAAGGACAAGTCCCTACCTCCCATACATGGTCAAAGTGACAAAGACAAGCCCTCCCACTGGACTCTGCAAGAAACTTAGAGCCCAGTCCCAGACTAGCAAAGCTGTGCATCACCTTCCATCTCATGTCTCCAACCTTCCCTCTGCCTGCCTGCCTGCTGTTCCTTTATACCTGGGCCCAGCACTGCCACCGTGCCCTTACTTGGCTCTCCATATGGAGGAAATATTTTCCTTGTCTCCTCAAGGACAGTTGTTCTGAAGGCTCTGGGGAGGGCCAAGCTACCACTGTCAGAGAAAAATGACTTCCAACAGCAGATACTGACATAAGTGGCTGCAAACAGGCTGCAGCTCCAGGTAGACCTGTGGAAAACAAAGGCAGCAGCCCCAGGGACAGAGAGGGAAAGGGGTGTCACACAGACTAAGGCTCTAGTTTCACGCAGGGACTACGTGAGGGGCTGAGAATAATGAGACAGTTTGCATCCAGCAGTTACTAAGAATGAAAAAAATGGGAGGACTGTGTCTTTTACCCTAAAACCCAGGAGAGGGTAGGAAAGGGAGCGAGGGGCAGATGATGAGGGTTCAGGGGACTCTGTAGAGTGAAGGGTAAGTGCAAATGCCCCTGGATGTAATGACCATAGATAGTGTAAGTGTGGGAGTGGCTAATGCCAAACCCTAGACTATCTGTGTAACCAGATGGATACCCATCTTCTACTCACCTCCAAATCCTCCACAGGAAGCAACTACCTACTCATTAATGAAAACACTGTGTGAACAGGTTTGATTTAGAATCTGAGAATTGGGGTTCCTGGGTGGCTCAGTGGGTTAAAGCCTCTGCCTTTGGCTCAGGTCATGATCCCAGGCTCCTGGGATCGAACCCCACATCGGGCTCTCTGCTCAGCAGGGAGCCTGCTTCCTCCTCTCTCTCTGCCTGCCTCTCTGCCTACCTGTGATCTCTGTCTGTCAAATAAATAAATAAAATCTTTAAAAAAATTTAGAATCTGAGAATTACCTAAGAAATGTGTTGACCCATGTCTGGGTCAATGCTGTGTCTCAAGGAGAAAGCACCCACAGGCCCAAGAACCTGGATGACAAGGGGCAAGGGACACGTAAGCCCCCTGGAAATTGACAACATCCAGAAGAGGGCTATGAGCTTCCATAAGGCACAGAACAGATTCTAAACCAATCCAAAGTCCTAGCAGTTGAGAATCCCAGCAGACCTCTGATCCACCCATGCATTTGTACCTCCTTTCTCAGATGTAGAAATTCCAGGCCCATTTTCTTGTCTATCCTTTCTCTTTCATCCTTGCTGACAACCTCATCTTGAGATGTGTTGCTATGTAGAGGGACTCGTGTGATATTATGAAATCAATAAAGGCTTTAGAGCTAGAAATTTGGGGATTCCAGTCCCAGTTCCCCTTTGTCCTGTCTACATGGCCTTAGCGAATTGCTCAACCTACGGAAGCCTCAATTCCACTTCTGCAAGTTGGGGTTGCTGAAAGGCTTAGGGATAATGTATAGAAATAGAAACACTGTTTTTTTTTTTTTTTAAGATTTTATTTATTTATTTGACAGAGAGAAATTACAAGTACACTGAGAGGCAGGCAGAGAGAGAGAGAGAAGGAAGCAGGCTCCCTGCTGAGCAGAGAGCCCGATGCGGGACTCGATCCCAGGACCCTGAGATCATGACCTGAGCCGAAGGCAGCGGCTTAACCCACTGAGCCACCCAGGCGCCCAGAAACACTGTTTTTGATGGACAACAGTTTCATCATTGCAACTGGAAGCTTCTGGTTTATGGCGAATACTACCTACTGAAGATCTAGTCCACGGAGGGGAAAGGGGACTGGGTTTGGAGGAAAGGGTGATGTGTCCAAGACTATATCAACAGCACAAGGTCTAAGAATGAATAGCAAGCACCTGGGTCTTAGGTCTGGTCACAGATTCACATGGAGTCAGAAATGCATGATCTCTGTCCTTCACAGTCCCCTTTTCAAAAGCAGGTATTACAGGCTTCCTGGTCAGAATGCAAACGTGGCAGGAGCCACTGAACTTGTTATCCATTTATGGGGGGAATCAGGACTCCTGCTAGTAACGTAATGCCTTTCTAGAAATTGAATCTCTGTCACCCGCATCCATAGGGTTGTAGCAGAAGTTTGATGTGATCGTGCAACGCACCCCCTTCTTACTGTGGACTGGTCTAGGGAAGGGTATTGCATTTGGGAAAGAGGTCAGACTCTTGCTGGGTCTCATTCTATTTTCTTCCCAGAATTGAGAAGCAAGAAGCCTGGGTCACAGCCAGAGAGAAGAACAAAGAGCAACAGGAATAAATGCACAGAGTAAAGATCCCCAGCTTGGAATAAAACTCCAGGCCAGCTCTGGTCCCACTGCATGGCTCTATCTCTGACACTGAATTCAGCGACACACCCTGAGAGCCTTCCAAGTCTTTTTTCACTTGGAGTACGTGGAGTGAGTTTCCAGAACTGACATCCAGAAGAGGTCCAACTCACATACAAAACAAGGTTTCATTTGTTGGAGAGGAGGGACAATGATGTTAAATGTATGTCCCCCCACCCCCCTTCCCCGTCCCCCGATGATGAACAAACTGCCTCCAAGCTCTGCAGTCTTGGAAAACCTGCTCTGGGTATTGTACACCTGAAGAGCTGGCGTGTCCCCCAGATGTCACTCGGGCACAGCAGTAACATTTTACTATTTAATGGGCTGCTTATAGAGATTTCCCTCCACAATGAGAATGTTTCTTATTACAGGAACAAAATGAAAAAGGAGTCATTCATTCCACATGAAAAACAGGGACTTTAAAAAATGGAAACCCTGTCAATCACATGGAAGCACAAGCTGTGATTAAAGCCCCTAGACTTTTTCCCATTATCGTGACCACATTTGAATTTTAGCCTAACACTGAGCCTGTATTATAGAACATCTGATGGATTCCACTTTGAACATAATGCCAAACATGTCTTAAATGTAAAATACTTATCACCCAAATTCAAGCAAATTTGGGTCTTTTATTGAAGAAATAGTCACAGCACCTCATTTACAAACTTAGAACAAGATCTCCCTAATCAGGGAAATGAGGAGAAAGCTGGAGTCTATTATAATTATTCTGCTGGTGTGTGAAGTATTGTTTGTAAAAGAAAAGCCAGACACTTCTGGAAAAGGCAAGTTTCTCTCCCCAGCCCACTACTGCTGTGGCCAGCAATAGAGTCATTTTGCTGTATCAGTTCAAACAATGAGTGAGACCCCTGGACTAGGGGCTGGGAATATAAATGAGACATGGTCCCTGTCCCCAGGAATTCACTAGCTAATGAAAGATGAGCATTAAGGAGAGAGACAATTAACTTTAACCATGAGGTTGTGGGCCCATAGAGAGGAGGCAGGGGGATGGGAGGGGCTGCCCCGGAAAGACTCCAGGAATGAGCAACATTTGTCCTCAGAAGAGGGGGAAGGTCTGAGTGCCTGGGTGGCTCAGTCGATTAAGCATCTGCCTTCAGCTCAGGTCATGATCCCAGGTCCTGGGATCAAGCCCTGAATTCCTGCTCCCTGCTCAGTGTGAGAGTTTGCTGCTCCCTCTTCCCCTCCCCCTGCCCCCTGCCCATGCTCTCTCACACTTTTTGTCTCTCTCTCAAATAAATAAGATCTTTAAAAATAAAAAAAAAATAATCTAATGCACAACTTTTCGGGGGAAGGGCAGCATGAGCAAAGGTACAAGTGTGAGGAGCCTGGCACACTGGGCATGTCTAGTGGGAAGCTCTCCACCTACCCATGCTCACCCAGGGGCATGCAGCGACTTGTGCCTGGCATTTGTGAGACCCAGGAACTAAGGGAGCATTTCTGCCTTGAGAGGCAGAGGTCTCCTGAATGGTAGGCAAGGCTGAAGACACAACAAGCAGACAAGAGCCCCAGGTTTCCTTAGTGATCCGACGTGCTTCCAGAGAAGTTTCTGGCCCAATGGGTGGGACAACAAAAGAGAAAGTCAGAGGATATTAGCCCAATGCTCAGATGAATAAAGGGAGTGGGCAGGAAAGGTCCCAGCTCCAAATCTTTGACCCTTCTGTGGCAGGTTTCTCTGCCAGCTTCAGAGACAGCACAATCACTACTTCCTACAAGACCAGGGCATCTCCCTTGAATCCATTCCTTCTTTTGTACCCCTCCCCAGCACTCATCAGCAATTCATCTCATCTCTACTTCCACAGTGTACCCACCTTTGCCCTGTCTGTCCCCTTTTCTGCCGGCACTGCAGTCCAGGCCACCATTAGCTCTCATTTGGACAATGATGGACATTATATTCTATAATAAATCAGATGAGAATGTTCCCTTACTCAAGACACCCTGAAGATGTTTCTTTCCACTGGGAATAAATCTAAGCTCTTTTCTGTGGTCTACAGGCCAGACCTGTTTGGGGCCCCAGCCCAACTCTCAAGTCTCACCGTAGACCACCCTGACATGCTTACCCATCACTCTCAGTCCCATCACTCTCCTTCCTGCACCCATGCTTGCCTTAGCTCTTTCCTCCGCCTAGAAGATCCTTCTCAACTAACATTACCGGCTCAAGAAGCCAGCATGCTGCCTCATTGATTGCCTTCACACAACTTATCACTGTTTCCTTATTGTCTCTTCTCCCACCCTGATGCACCAAAGGCCCCATAAGAGGAGGGACTTGTAAACCTGAGCTCTTTGTGACTATATTCCTAGAACAAGATCCATCCCATAAAGGATGCTCAATGCACATTCACTGAATGAGCAATCCCATGCACCTGCCAGTACCCCTCAAAGCTTGGGGCTGTGTGGAAGCCATGTTTCCAGGAATGTGCCAGGAGAGGACAATGCTGCCCTTTGGGGCCTGATCCGATGTCGGGGAGGGGTTCATATGTCCCAGGGATTCCCAAGCAATAAAATCAAAGGCCACCTTTCCTGTCTTCACAGAACTTTTGTGGTAGAATACTCCTATCTCTGCCACCCTGCTGACCACTCTGTGACTGCGCTGTATTAATCAGGTCTCTCCAGAGAAACATAATCAACAGGAGCTCTCTCTCTGAATGTCACCTATTGTTGCCAAAGCTTTTAGGCAACTCCAAGGACAATCAAACTCTTGCCTTGAGGTTTACCCCACCCGTCCACCCGACTTCCACCATTCAACCTCTCACTTGTTCAAATACTCATTCAGCATGTATTTACTGAGCATCTGCTATTCGTTAGGCCCTGTACAGGGCAAAACAACACAATCCCTGACCTCGTATAGCTTATAGTTCAGTGGGAATATCACCTCTAAACAGATAAATACACAAAAATCACTGCAACTGTGGTACGTGCTGGGGAGAGAGAAACGCAGCATGTTCATTTCATCTGTCCTCCAGATGTTTACTGAGGACTAAGTAAGACAGGCAAAACCACTTGGTTTTCAAGTGGTTGAAAATTCAGTCTGGCCATTGCTTCATCTAGAAAGCAATCTGACCTCTCAGGCCTTCTCTTAGGTGCTTACTGGAACATGTAAAAAGATAAAAGTTGGGAGGTAGGAGATGGTCGCCCAAGGAAATAGCACTCAAGCTGAGACCTGAAAAACAGATATGTGTTCACCTGACAAGAAGATGGGAAAAGCATGCCTGTGTGAAGAATACCATGCCAGGGTCCTGGGACAGGACATAGCTGTAAGAGCCTGGAGCATGGTGTGGGGTTGGGGAGCTGGAGCATGTTGAGGTGTAGCTGGACCAGAGGACAGCCTCAAGGCTCTCCAGGTGATGTGGGCTCCACAGAGAGCTGTATCTTGATCCTAAGAGGATCAAGGAGAAGCTTCTGGGAGGCTTTAAGTTGAGAGATCATGTAGCATGTCCCATTCTCCCCTTTATGAAAGTCCTACAACGGGTTATATTTCACTATAACTTTTCTCAAAGTCCCTGTCTGGTAAATTCATACTTGAGGTATGATGCACTGCACACCTGCATGCTTTCAACATGCTCTTCCCCCTGCTTTGTATTTTGCTCTTTTCTTCCTCATAAGACCCTTTTCATCCTTCAAAATTCAGTCTGGCCATTGCTTCATCTAGAAAGCAATCTGACTTCTCAGGCCTCAAGAGCACCTTATAGTCACCTCCAAATAACAATCAATTCAGAGTGTAGGCCTTGACCAGGGTCTGTCCCAAACTGTTCGTTACTCTTGAACAGAAAGTGAGGCAAGTACAGAAAGTGAGAGTAAGCATTTAGAAGCTTTCAGAGCAATTACACAGAACAATTTTATGGCTGTAAAATCTAATAACAAAAAAATAGGGCTTGGATTTTGTGTGTCTTTTATTTCATCTTTTCTAATGATTCATTTTTATTGTATTTTATACAAGTATTGATCCACAAAGGATTGAAATTTATTAAAAATGGGGAGAGGGGAACTTCACCACAGTTTGAGAAGCACTTTCCAGAGTGCCTGCTGCTGAGAGCCATCCTCTGTATCCTCCTCCCTCTTTCCCGTCTTTCTGACCACTGCAAAGTCACTACTTCATTTCACCCACACAACAACCTTACAGGGGAAGCGAGTCATAGCTTGCTTTCTCTTCTCTTATTGGAAATGAGCTAACTGAAGCTAAGAGAGAGGAAGCAACATGCCAGTATGAGGTTCTTGTTGCTGCTGTAACAAAGTACTGCAAACTTAGTGCCTTAATATTATACAAATGCATTATATTGTGGTTCGGGAAGTCACAGAGACTAAATGGGCCTCACTGGGCTAAAATCAAGATGTCAGCAGGGCCACACTCTCTCAGAGATTCTTGGAGGGAAATCCATTTCCTTGTGCTTTCCAGAAACTACAGAGTTCTTGCATTCTTTGGCTCACGACTTCTTTGTTCATCTTCAAAGCCAGGAGCATAACATTTTCCAGTCTTCTCATTCTCTCTCTCCCTCCCCGCTTCACCTCTGCTTTCCATCATCCCATCTCCTTCTCTTGTCTCTTTATAAGGACCCCTGTGATTACATTGTACCCACCTGGATAATCCAAGATCATCTCCCCATCTCACAGTTCTTCACATAATCACATAAGTTAAGTCCTTTTTGCCATGTGAGCTAACATATTCAAAGGTTCCTAGAATTAAGGCATACATTCTTTAAGGGTCATTAGTCTGTCTACCACAAAGGTCAAACTATACTACAACTGGGACAAATATTTCTGGGATTCAAACCTAAGTCCTGGTCTCAGAATGCATGTTTCCCCTTTTATTTTGTTTCCCCCACTAGTCCCCTTTACCTTCTAATATATGTACAGATGTTGATAGAAATACCTTGTTTAAAGTGTTTGGAAATTGAGAGCGAGCCATGATCTGCAGGTGAGAAAGGATCCACACAACTGTATCTCCCTCAGCTGTGGAGGCAGCTGAGTCCTTGCACCAGTCCTGGCAAACACCAGGGCTGCCCCCATTTAAGCTCTCACCCAGACAGTGTCAGGGCCCAGGAAGACCCGTGATAAGTCACCTGGAGAGCACATGCATACATCTCAGAAATGACAGGAATTTCTCCAGCAAGGACAATGTTCCTTGGCAATGTTGAATTTTGTTCCCAGGAAGATAGATAAATAGGTATGTGCTTCTTATTAGCAAGAAGAGTAACATACACAGAGTTTCTCCAGGAAGACATTAAGATAATCCAGCAGCGGCAATCTACTGCCAGCCCCAATCAATTCTTTGTAGTAAACTTTTATAAATAAAAAACAGAAGACTCAGAATCCCTCAAGACTTTGTTCCATAATGTGTTGGTTGATGCAAATGTTGGCACAATCCACTGTGTGGGTTTTTTATTTTTTATTTTTTTTTTTAAGATTTTATTTATTTATTTGACAGACAGAGATCACAAGTAGGCAGAGAGGCAGGCAGAGAGAGAGAGAGAGAAAGAGGGAAGCAGGCTTCCTGCGGAGCAGAGAGCCCGATGCGGGGCTCGATCCCAGGACCCTGAGATCATGACCCGAGCCGAAGGCAGCAGCCCAAACCACTGAGCCACCCAGGCGCCCCACGTGTGGGTTTTTTAAATCATAGTATTTTCCTTGCCCCATCAATTCCAGCATCTCCCACCTCCAGTCCTAAGACCATCAACCTGTCCTAGATACTGTGACTGCCTCCCAGGGCAGCACACTAGGGGAGGAGAGCTAAGATGGCCGCTGGAAGCATAGGACCTGCTGGCCCTCATTGCTTTGCTCCTGGGCCAAGGGCTGAGGGGCTATCCTCCCTGCCCTGCCCTGAAAACTGGGATTGGAGTGTTGGGGCCTGAGCAGAAGCAGGTGTTTATCCCTTCCTGTCCCTGTCCATGCATGTGGTGTAAGGACCTGAGAGGCTGCCAAAGGACTGCTAGGCCAAAACCAGGACTTCACCCCAGGACCAAGACAAAAAGGCAGATGGGGCTGAGTCAGAGTCTATGGGTGGGGGAGGAGCTGGTCATTCCTGACCATCCTAAGTGCTCTTTACAGAAAGTGAAAGCCCTGAGCTGGGGCTCTATCTCTTACCGCTGTGCTTTCCTCTATCTCAGTGCATCCTGTTGTTTATGTTAATAATTCTTTATTTGTCTGAAGTACTGCTATTTATGATGTTCAGACTGTGCACTGCACAAGGGCAGCATACCTAGGGACTGCCATTGAAAGCTAGACATACACTCAGTGTGTATACACTCACCTTCTACCCACATGTGTGCTGGGGCAGTAGCCATGAGTTGCCTCCCACTTAAATCTACAATGGGCACAGCCAGCCTTGTACATACTCCCCTGGCTCACCCACATTTGTGAAGCTGTGCCCTACTCCTGAGAGTACTTCAGGCCTCTCTTTACATCACTTTCCTAACCATTGTTCTGGGAGATGCGGTTCTACTCCCAGCACCCCTATTTCAGACTCTGATCCTTATTCAGTCACCTACTGAGGGGTAGGGGACAGGCAGGGATTTTGACATCTAGGGTGGTAGGTGGGTGTGTGTGAGGCTGCAGTCTCAGGTGCCAGAAAGCTCACCCTGGCAGAGACACAGTTGCCAGACACCACCGTTCAGGTGCAACAGTGTATGCATTTATTGATTTTTCTTTTTTACTTAAGGAAAAAAAATCACCTTTGTCTTCAAAAAGAAGAGGCTTTTTAAAGTCTTCAGAAAGGTACCTTATGCTGAAAGTGACCCTGCTTATCTCCCCCTCCCTAAGTTGACTATGAGTTTACTGAGTTTGGATTAGGTACTACTTAGTGCCCCCAATAACCAGCAGGTGAGTGGGTCTTGGACTAGTTTATAGACAGAGGAAGGACAGAAAGGAAAGATAGAAAGAGAGAGAAAGTAGGCAGGGACAGAGGGGAAAAGAAGAAGGAGGAGGAGGAGATAACACTTTGGATGGATGGATAGATGAATTTCTTAAACCCATTGGACACAGAGATTCAGCCCTCTCTCCCTTGCTCCTGTTCTGGTCATTTCTGTGCACTTCTCTCCTGTCTCTCCCATACCCTCTGGGTTGTCCCTGAGCCCATTCATATCTTCTAGACTAAATCACTGCTGGGGCCCATGCACTGTCCTTCCAAAGATGTGGCCTGGAGCTCTACCCCTCTTTCCCAACTCCTACTCTGCCAAGGAAGCCAAGCCCTGGGAGCCAGACTCTCTTTCCACAACACTCACTCCCAGGAAGCCAGTGGTTCTTCCTTTCCCATCTCCCTGGGAATCAGGGTATGCTAGAAGGATCTTGCTGCTACCACTTCCCTCTTGGAAGATAGAATTTTCTTTTTTACTCAGCCCAGTCTGCCCAAACCCTACTCTCATACTCAGCTTGTTTTTTCACTGGTGAGATTTATTTCCCTGAACATTCTTAGTGCCCAGTGTTGTGAGGTTTCATATGTAGCCTATTCCTGAGAACACTGAGCATTTTCAAGGCTCCAAGATGTTGACTCCAAAATAAATTCCCTCAAGGGGCTCCTGATGGGCATTTGATGGGCTGAAGCTAGGACAGGCATTTTTTTTTTTTTTTGAGCCCTTAATCTGTGTCAGACATTGTCCTGTGCCCTGGGAACTGCAGTAGATAAGAGAGATCCCAATTCTCATGGAACTTGCAGACCAGCTGGAGGAGATAGATAATGAATAAATAAATGTTGGCTTGTGCTGCATCGTATGGGATAGACCATGGTCATGGTGGGAGCTAGAGAGGCTCTTGAACCTGGGTGGTCTCTGCAGAGATGACTTTAGACTTGAGACCTTAGTGATGAAGAGGATAAGGGCAAGAAACAGGGGAGGAGGTAGAGCACTTGGACATTTGGGGGAACAGATGGAAACTGATGTGACCTGGGCGCCTTGAGTGAAAATGAGAAGGTCAGAGATGACAGAAGAGACAGGTTGAACACAATTACATCACTTACATTAATGACTATTCTATATTGAGTGCTTGCTATGTGGCCAACACTGTAAGTCCTTCCCCTTGGTTATGTCATTTAGTTGTCACAACAACCTCCAAGATGGTAATTATTAGCCTGGTTAACAGATACTAAAAATAATGATGTGCATTGAGTACCTATTATGGGCCATACACTGAACTGAATGCTTTGTGTGCCTCATCTCATTGATTCTTTTTGGCAACTTTATGATGTTGAAGTGTTTTTACTTCTCTCATTGTATAGGTGAGAAAACATGAAGACCTGGAACATTTGAGCAACTTAGAGGCACTGCACTGGATCGGAGTGACTATAGGCTTATGATGGTCTACACCATATTGGTCACCGCCCTCTTGTCTGCTTTCACTTCAAGATAGCCTTGATGTCTGACTTTAGGAAAATCAGAGGCATGATTCCCACCACAGAAAAACATTGGGATATGGAAGGATTTGTCCAATGGGGCTCTTTCTAGGGCCCTTTCTAGGGCCCTAGAGTCCTCTTTCTAGGACACTGTAGAAAGGCCCTGAGAAGTTGATGGTGCAAAAGGCCCAGTGTGTCCTCTCTGGCCAGCTGTGGCTTTAGCCTCCCCAAAACTGGGCTTGGAGATTCATTCCAATCCACTGCTGCCTTTCAAACCTCTGACACACAGAAGGAATGGTCTGCCTCTGAAGCAAACTTCCAGAACAACACCATTTTCATTCTTCTCTGTCATAACCCAGACCACGCCCAATTGACTTTAAAGTGATTTGCCTCCCAGAACTCTCCCAGTCCTCCTTGACAATGTTCAGGCCAATAGATCATTTGAAATGTTTTTATAACATAAAAATCCAATCGTTTATAGCAGGCAATCAGCAGTCTTAAAATAATTACCCATAACTAAAGAGAAACCAACATAAGATCAAATGAAATCTGATTAATGGGTGGTGAAGACCAATGTTCTTTAAATAATTCCCTAAAATAAATGGCATAATCCCTCCATGAAGATATTTCTTTAGGGGCTTAAGATAAATAGACCTTTTTTTTTTTTTTTTTCCCAAAGCACCTTACAACTAAATTGCATAGCATTTTTGGGAGGCTCTGGTTATTTTTCCTAAGTAGAGAATTTTCTGTGTGCTTCTATTTTCCCTCAAGGTTATCACAGAAAGAGAATAAAATTTCATTTTCCTCCTGCAATTATGTTGCTGTATTATTTTTGTAATAAGCTTACAAAGAACAAGCTCCCAAAATGCAATTCTCGATCTGAAGTTCACCAGGTTGAAATTGAGAGATAAATCCTCTTTGCTTCTTACTGGACATCTTTTTTTTTAAGGTCACTGTTGATGACAATTCAGAAATTCAATTTCTCCTCAGGTGCCAAGTTTCTAAGGCACACCTGGTAGAAATTTGGTGCAAGGCCAACCTGGTACAAAATTGAAATGGATTGCTGGGAAAACTCAGCACACCCCAGCCCTGGCCCCACTAGCCTCGTGCCCCAAGTTCTGAAGTCATGTAAGATAGGGGTTGGGGACCTTAAAGATGGGGAAACTGAGATGGGACCAGCTAATGAGGAGACAAGGGGCTGATGGTGATCAATGGATCCTTCCAAGGGGCAAAAAAGAATGAATGGTGTTGGTCAGGTAGAGGGAATAATGTGAAAACACCAGGAGAGGAAATTGAGAACCAGCTGGAGTGAATGGTCCTATACCACTTTTTTCCATGAGAGCAAAAGGAAAGAGACAAAGCTGGTGGGGGTGCAGATAATTTTGGAAGGCAGAGCGAGAACCCCTTTCCGAGCATCTACTTTCTCAGCTCAGTGAGAGGTCAAGTCAGTCCCCAATGGTGAAGGGAGAGGTATTGACATAGAGGATTTGAAGAGAAAGGGAAAAGTGTGAATGAGCCTCTGAGAGGAAGGGAGGAGAGCACTGCCAGGGAAACATGATCTTCCATGCAGATCCGAGCACCTAACTCAGGTAGTGGACCAGAAGTTTCCAGTGGCCCAATCAGCAAAACCATGTAGCCATACTGGCAGCACTTGGCAGCCTAGCAATGGAGTTGAGAAGATAAAGAGCCAGACTGACCAGGGTGCTTTTTGCATGGGGGTGGGGCACTGAAAGGCAAGTTAGGTAAAGGGAGTGGAGATGCTGGCAAAAGAGATACAGAAGTGATGGTCGGAGTGAATTGGAATAGAGGTGACTAAATGAAGGATGGAAATAGAAAGACCTCTGAAGTTTCAAGGAGGTGGAAATTTCAATGAGAATGGAAATCAGATGCTGTGGGGGGCACATAGGGAGGGAGGAAGGGAGGGAGAGAGAGAAAGATGGGATGATCTGAAAGTAACCACAGTCCAGGACATCAGAGTGGAAGAAATCCAAGGGAGAACATGGGCATGGCCATGAGGACAGACAGCCAAAATGCAAAGGAGAGGAAACCTTCTTGAATTATAGAGACCAAGACTCTGAGGAGGCAGGACAAGGAACAGACCACCTATGGGCAGACTGAAGTCCCTGAGAATGACAGCAGGATGGCAAGGGGAGAAAACTATGCCCAGGGGTACTGGTAGAATCTTGGGACAATCCAGTCCACTTTGAGGGGCAGAGACCCACTCTCCTCCCACCCCCAATCCAAAAAACATTTTTGTAACAGAACTTTCTCCCTTTGATCAACAAACCATATCATAAATTATCTGAAGTCTATAAGCCTTAAACTAAAAGTGGGAGCACACAATTAGATAACAATTTAGGGAACTCAAATTAAAGAAGGGCCATCTCTACCCCAATGTTTATAGCAGCAATGGCCACGGTCACCAAACTGTGGAAAGAACCAAGATGCCCTTCAACGGACGAATGGATAAGGAAGATGTGGTCCATGTACACTATGGAGTATTATGCCTCCATCAGAAAGAACGAATACCCAACTTTTGTAGTAACATGGATGGGACTGGAAGAGATTATGCTGAGTGAAATAAGTCAAGCAGAGAGAGTCAATTATCATATGGTTTCACTTATTTGTGCAGCATAACAAATAGCATGGAGGACATGGAGAGATAGAGAGGAGAAGGGAGTTGGGGGAAATTGGAAGGGGAGGTGAACCATGAGAGACTATGGACTCTGAAAAACAATCTGATGGGTTTGAAGTGGCGGGGGGGTGGGAGGTCGGGGTACCAGGTGGTGGGTATTATAGAGGGCACAGATTGCATGAAGCACTGGGTGTGGTGCAAAAATAATGAATACTGTTATGCTGAAAATAAATAAAAAAATAAATTTTAAAAAAATAAATAAAAGGAAGTGCTGTGTTTGAAATGTTTTCTTCCAAATATGCCTTAAACCTCCCAGCTTCTCTCAGTCTGTACATCCGCAGGTCCCTGGTCTAAGCTACCACCAAATATTGCTCTTCCGGTGGCCTCTCACTGACTTTCCTACTCTTCCACCCCATCCAGAAAAATCCTTTTCTGCACTTGAGTGCACTCAGTCTTAAAATGCAGATCTGGTGCACTCTACATGCCAATGAAACAGGGTAAGCACACTAAAAATCAGTTTTAAAAAATGCAGGTCCAATCATCTCCTACTATATTGGTGGTTCCTAAATACACCTCCCACCCCAACCCTGTTGGCATCTTATGGAGAACTTACATAAATGCATAAGAATGTGAAATTTCTTAGTTGGCAAGGGATGGCAACTTCAGAGACCTATACCCAGCTAACCTTCCCTTCACTTGTCCATCCACACCCCCATGAGACTTTATGCTTATTTTTATGTTCACTTGCATGAAAAAAAGACCACATAAGAAAATGGTTATAACACCTGACACAAATAGCAGAGGAGGCACCATCCTATGAAGGGCACAGTATGGCAGTATTTCAGGGGTTTGGGATATAGGCACTGGGTTTGAGGTCTGGATCCTGCACTTATTGTGTGATCCTCCCAAGTTACATAATCCCTTAGTTCCATTTTCCACGGTAGTTGAATGAGCACTTAATAACTGTTAATAACTTACACCTACCAGCCCTTGCTAGAACATTCCTAGGCCTCTCTTCTCAGCGGTGTCAAAAAGATACTGGCAGCTCTGTTAGCTCTGCAGAATGGAAAGCACACACCATAAAGGACCCGGTTTGGTGGTCCTCCTCCAGAATCCAGTGGTGGTTCAGAGGGCTAACCCTACACTTCTGGGCTCTTCAAAGGCCCCAGACACCCAGTACCACCGTGAAAGAAAAAGACAGAGGAAGACTTGGAGAAGCCTTTACCTGATCCTTTTGAGAGGTTTTTCTTTGATGCTCTCCTCCAAAGCCCAGGGTTATGAGACCTTGATCACCTTACCCCTAACCCATCCTGGTAGCTAACAGACCCACTGTTGTTCAATGGCTAGGATTTACTCTCCTCTCAGCATCCTTTATCTTTCCTATAATCTCATGGCTGACTATTCTTTTCTGTCTTAGCTCAGGCTCCTATAACAAAATATCATAGACTGGTGGCCTTTAACAACACACATTTATTTCACACAGTTCGGAAGACTGGTAAGTCTGAGATGGAGATGCTGGCAGATTTGGCTCCTGGTGAGAGCCTGGCTTGCAGGTGTCTATATGCTTGCTCTGCCTACACATTGTGGAGAAAGCAAGATCCTGGTGGTCTCTCTTCCTCTTCTTATAAGGACATTAATCCCATCATGGGGGCGTTACCCCCATGCCCTCATCTAAACCTAGTTATTCCCCAATAACCCTACCTCCAAATATCATCACACTGAGGTTAAAGCTTCAACATATGAGTTTGGGGGGAACACAAAGATTCAGCTTATAATACCTTCACTTATCTTTCTTTACTTCCCAACTCCTCCGTGGGGGGCTAATAACCTCCACAAAAGGACTCAATCACTAAACACTGAATCCTCTTGAAACCTAGCAAAAGTATACAGAAATAAAAAGTACATCTTGTGGAGTGTACATGTACAGTGGGAAGAGAATGAGTTAAAGCTACAAGACTGGGTTGGAGCCCAGCTCAGCCAGTAGTTTGCTATGAGTTTTTGGGTAAGTCTTTCATTGGGTCCCATTGTCTTACACGTGATAGGACAATAAGAATACTTAACCTCCCAGGACTTCAACGAGGATTTATAAGTAACGTTCACATAAAATGCTCAGAAAGTGCCTGGTATATAATAAGTGCTAGATATATGTTTCCATCATGTTGAGGTTATGAATGAACTATACAGATGTTGGTGAATCAACACAAAAAAGCAAGGAACAAGTGGCCAAAGTTGGCCCAATCTCTAACTCCCAGAAGGGACACTATCTGGAGAACTGGGTTCAGGAGGCTAAGCTTGCTATCGGTCTTAGTTTGGGATGTCCCAGAAGGACACATAAAGCAAGCACTGGAATATGGCTCAGGATTATCTGGCCAAGGCTCCAGGGGATGAGAAGACTCTTGCCTGAAGATCTACCAGCCAGTGATTAAGGACTGACCTTAGGAGGAAGTTAATTCATAGGGACTTCCAGCCAGCTGTGCACAGGGATGGGGGGATTCTAGGACCCTCAGGGAAAGCGCCAACAAAGATGCAGGCATTGTCTGGCTCCGGTGGAAATGGTGAAAGCGTTTGAGCAGACAGAGGTTGAGCACCTGCTGTAGCTACACCTGTCAACCTTGAATGGGCTTCCTCAATGGGATCACAATTCTGGAATGGCACATATGCAAATGTTGTTCTTAACTATCAGCTCTCACCCTGCCCTTCTACTTTCCTCAAGAGCGGTGTGATTAAATTCAGTCAGTTTTCCCACACAGTGCTCACTCTTCCCCAGCTGTCTATACTGCTGAGAACACCTGGTGTGAAAGCTCCAGGGGTTTCCATCAGGAAAGGTGTATGCGTGTGCAAAGAAGTCCTTAGCATGGATGCACTGATGCTTCACCTTGAGTGTTCAATGTCATATTCTTCACAGGGCTGGTGGGGGTGGGCGGTTGGATAACAGTGCCCAGCAGTAAGAGAAAGGGAATCATACTTGCTGAGCACCTACAATATGCCAGCACTGAGCTGGGTCCCCACACCACACTGAATCTGCAGCCAGCCTAAAAAGCTGCAGTGAAGGAACAGATTTTCCCCCACCCCTGCCAGCCCTGGAGTCAGCCAAAGTGATGGGTGAAAATAGATTCATCTTGGTGCTGTTTTGACTTGAGTTTGTCTGCTTACAAACGAGGTTGAGCAACGTTTCATGTTTATTGTTCCCCAGCCTTTTAGCCTGTATATAAGCACATTCCTAAGCATGTATATACCACTCCTTGCCCATTTGTAACCTTGCTCTCCTGGGAAAGCTGACTTCTGAGCCAAGATGCAGTTTTGAGGAGCCAGCTGTGTTCCAAGCATGCTTGTGCTCACAAAAGAATCAGATTCAAAGGACAGAAAAAGAGGTCAAGACAGTAGTTTCTGCATTGTTTCAGGGACTGATCCCCTGCAACCCCTGACTCTGAACTTGAATAAGACTAAAGCCAAAGGTTGAGCAGGCCGTGCTGATTATTCCCCACTTACAGGCACCCTCCCTGCCCTCTCTGCCCTGTCCTGTGCCTAGAAGCTGACCCAAGGGACCACACAGCTGCTACTTTGCTCTCTGGCTTCCAGGTGGGTCTGGCCAGTGAGAGACACTGTCATGAGAGAAGGCAGGAGGACAGAGCTGAAGGAATTTTTCTATCACACCCTGGATTGGTTCCCTAAGGCCACCATAATAAACTACCACAGCTTGGAATGGCTTGGATCCACAAAAACATATTCTGTCACAGTTCTGGAGGATGGAAGCCCAAATCAAGGTGTCAGTGGGTTGGTTCCCACTGGAGGCCCTGCAGGAGAAACTATTCCATGCTTTTCTCCTACTGCTGGTAGTCCTTGTCATCCTTGGTGCTCCTTGGCTTGGAGACACATCCAATCTCTGTCTCCATCTTCATGTGGCATTGTCCTTTCTGGTCTGAGTCTGTGTTTCCTCTTCTTAAAAAAAAAAATCTTATTTATTTGACAGAGAGAGAGCGCACAAGCAGCAGGGAGGGGCAGAGGGCAAGGGAGAAGCAGACTCCCTGCTGAGCAGGGAGCCGGACATGGGGTTCAATCCCAGGACCCTGAGATTATGACCTGAGCTGAAGGCTGATGCTTAACTGACTGAGCCACGTAGATGCCCCTGTGTCTCCTTGTCTTATAAGGACAGTAGTCATACTGGATTAGGGCTTACCCTAATGATCTCATCTTAACTTGATTACATCTTTAGAGACCCTATTTCCAAATAAGGTCATAATTACAGGTGCTAGGAGTTAGGACTTCAACATATCTTTTTGAGGGGGGCACGATTCAACCCATAACACCTGGCTACTGCTCTGGTTGGTTCCTCTTGGCCACTACATCTGTCCAGCCACCTGTCTTTCACAAGTACACTATCCCCTCCCCTATGTCTTCAGAACACAGTGCTGGTATCCTGGAGTATTGCCATCTTTTATCCTTACCCTGCCACACTTCTGTCCATAGGCCCTTCACTAAACTTAGAATTGCACTCTAAGGGCACATACCCAAATTATGAAGTTGAAAAAAATCCAAAGAGGACATCACAGGAACGATTTGGGAAGGATGACCTGTGCCATTGGTGTGTGACAGGTACTGAGACAAGTGTGACATCTAGGTCTAAAGAAGTGTATGAGAGACCTGACTTGAAGTACCTGGGAGACAGATTGCCCTCCACCAATAGCAGAGCAGCAATGTATGTTGTATGTTACCTGCTGGGCTTCATTATGGAAGCTGAATGGGTCATTTTGAAAAGACCAAAACTGCTTTCTATCTCAGGACAAGACAACCTCCATGGGGCAAAAACTTTCATGTAAGTTTTCTTATTCCTTATCTTCCATTCAACTCAGGAAGAGCAAGAGGCAGTCTGGGGAGGAGGGTGAGTGTGGTTAGAAGAATAATTCAAGGAAAAAGAGATGCTGGCTATACCCCTTCTCCACACCCACCCCCTACCAACAAGATTCCCATCCTGATTCAGGCTCAAAGCTGAAGAAGTCTAACTTGGAAGGAAGTTACGAATTTTGGTTACTGCTCTAGAATGAACATTGTAATCATTAAGATGAGACTGGCTGTTCTTGTGACTGAATGTCAACAAAACCTGTTGTCCCTCACAGTGACAAGAACAGCTATGGAACTTCATAGAAATTTCATCAAAGGCACAGGGAACTATGGTCCATGGAGCAGGTCTGATGGGACAGTGGCAGAAAAGAGTAAGTACATGTAAATACTTTTCTCCTGCCAGCACTCTGTTGGGTTCCACCCATTCTGTGTGCTTGATAGAAGGAGCTAGAGCTAAGATATGAATATGTGCATACATCAGATAAAACAGAAAAAAAAGAAGTATAAATACAACAGAAGGATGAATCAGGGACAGCATACATAAATATGAGGTTCACAGGGTCAAACATTGGTAAAAAATTGGATGGCAAATATGTCTCTGAGTTTCCTGGCAGCCAAAGCAAGACAATCAATTACAAAATTGAATCTGTCCACAAAAAATAAGGCATAGTAGTTTTCCAAATGAAACAATGCCTTTCTTGTACTCAAGCCTTAAATTTTTCATGTGGCTCTTCAAACAAGGTCTACTGATTTAGTGGACAATATCCTCACCAACAAGCTGCGATAAATACTCTGGAGGATTTCTCCCATCTGTTTCTTACATCATCCATCAAAGGAAGCCAAGAGCAAGGCAGGAAAAGCACACTAGTAGGAAGTTAACACAACTGGATGCAAGTAGGTAACTCCCCCTGATCTGACTTACTAGGTTTTTACTGTTTGGGTTGTAACAGCCATTAGAATAGAGCTCACCCAGTGAATTTCACAGCAGTAGAGAAGAACAAAAGGAACAGATGAAAGGGTCCCATGCAAGAAGTGGGGTCACCATTTTTCATTCTCTACCGTCCCTCATGCCCAGGAAGGAAAATGCATCCATCACGTATAGTGAACACTGGCCCCAATGGGCTAACCTGTTCAGCCAGTTGAAGCAAAATCTCAGGCTTTTGAGGTTATCCAAAAGGCACTGTATATAAGAAGTCTTTTTTTCTTTTTAAGGCAATTTTTTTAGGTTTTTTTTCCCTAGGTTTTGATTCACAAAACACAACTAGGATTCTCACTTGCGTTAATTCTGGCTACAGCTGAACACTAAAGCTGAATGGTGTCAGGAAGTGGAATGATATCCCACCAAGATTAAATATGTGTGCCCTGAAAGACTATGTTTCAAAAGTATAGAGTAATTCTAATAAGGCATTGATTTGGAGTAGAAGTATACTATTATTCAAATAACTTTCAAACATAACAGAGCTTAAAGAAAAATGCCATTTTCTACCTCAGCAGAGCATGTAATAGTTTGTTGCTGCATGTAAAGTTTAATTTGTACAAAGGTTCAATATGTCTTCTGTCTCTGAGCCCCACCCTGGGTGATGTGGACCTCCCCTCTCCTCTTCGTCTGCATGTGAAGTTTTAGGAATGAATGACAGACTAGGAGAAAGTATGTCACTGGGTAGGCTGCTCCCAATTCACTGCAACTAAAAGAAAGATGAAATATGGTCTTTAGGAGGAAACCTCCCAACTCCATGGGCATTGTTGCAGTCAGGAACAATGTGAGAGTCAGCGAGACAGAGGGGGACAGCAGGGTACGAATTGGCAGGAGGGCCCATAAGGTCATCAAGGCTGAGAGACGACAGAGCACTAATGGCAAAAGGCTTCCAGGACTCCAAGAGACTCCATGGGGGTGGAGAGGCCTGGAACACCCCAGATCCAGGAAATGGGGCTGCAGGGATGGGCAGTGGTCAGATCTCAAAGGGCTCTCTCAGGGGAGTGTCAGCTTCCAGAGGCAGGAGCCAGGTGTTCATCTGAGTTCCCAGAAGTCCTGGCCCCACAGCTCACACTCCTTTGGTGTTGAGCTCTCTCCCCTTGCACTTATGGCCTTGGATTACCGTCCAGCCTCACTCCAGGATTAGAGTAATCTATTCCCTTCTCCAGCTCCACCAGTAAGCTGGAACTTTCTCAGGAAGCAAATGCCTTTGTCGTAATTAAGAAAAGGCATCCCTCCTTCCAGGGCCCCTTCCCCGGATGCATGCAGCCAAGACATGCGCTTGGGCAGCAGGACATGGGCAGGAGCTCTTGGAGCAACACAGATGCATGACCATAGTCAGAAGCCCTATTTTTCTAGGTTAGGTCAGTGTGCCTTAGCTCTCTGCCCTCAGTGACCAGAATAGCATTGTAATCAAGTCACAGACACACACAAACCCTGATGAATGACTATTCAAAATCCTTCAAGCCAAAATACATGGTATGATCATGGGGAAAAAAAACCTTCTGCTTTGTGGCTTGGGTGTGTGTGTTTACATGTGCATTTAGTCCAGAAGGACACAGAGCTGTTATTAGAGGTTATCCTGGGGAAGTGAGACTGGAAGGAAGGGAGTTTTATTTATTTTGTTGTTTTTTATAAGAAGCATATGTAACTTTTGTAATGCAATTTTTAAGTTAAAAAAAAAAAAAAGTCCCACACAGCTTAAGTGAGGCCCCAACTCCTGCAGGAAACCTCTTTGGACTGCCAGATCTGTTGTCCTGTCCTATTTCTGAACACCACTACAGCAGAGTGGATACCTCCAGCCAAGCCAATTACCATGTGTGCTCTGATTGGTGCTCATTCATCTGCACCTGAACAGAAGGGTAAATAGGATTTTCCTGCTTAGCTCAGAATCGCAGCCCCATGGCTGAGGGTCTTTGGTGTTAAGTGCCTTTAATTATGAAGAAAGCACCAAGGTGTTTGTTAAGAAGCAACCTAGTGGTCCCATAACCCGACCCCACCTCTCCACCAAGCAGGGAGTTACTAGAGAAGGTGACTGGGAAGAGAGAGGGGATATTCCTGTCTAACCCAGGCCAGGTGAAAAGGGCTCATGGGGCACCACTCAGAAAGGTAGGGATACTGCCAAAAGGGAGCCTGGCTACCCCTCTCCAGCCAGATGCCTGCCACGAGGCTGCTCGTCATAGAATATAGGAAGAATGTTTCTTGGGAAGCCTGGATATGGGTTGCCTGGACCTTGGAAGAGAGGAGCAACATTCTTCTTGTATCACCTGTAGAACTCTACAGATGGGAGACTAACCAGAACAGCCCATGGCAATCCCATGAAGTGAGAGGGCCACAGGGTTTGGATCTCCCAGGGGCCAAGCCACTACCGTGGAAGAAAATGGACTGGCATGCCCCAGGGGGATGAATCACCAGGGTAAGGGGCCTCAGCAGGAAGAGCCTGTGTGAGGGGCAGGAATGTCACAAGAGATCAGAGACCTGGGCAGTGAAGAACCTTTAGTGAGGGGCTTCTTAAAAGCCCACACATTTCCCTGCAAGAGAGCTAGCATGTCCCTGCCTATCTATAGATGAAAGTGAACAAAGAAGATACCATTAAGCAAATACGCTTAGTCCCTTTTCTTTAATTCTCCTTCCTCCTGCCCACTCTAGAAAAGTTGAGGCATGAGTCATGGGCCTCAGCTGAGCTGCGGGTGGGAGAAAGTTTGGATGGGAGAGAGGTTGAGAGGGACTTGCAGTTACCTGAATGTGAGTCTTGATTGTCAAGATGACCTTACCTATAGTTAAAGTGACCACAGAATTATGGGATCTGCTGAGCTATTGTCAAGAGGTGGGAAAGGGAAATACAAAAGAGAATGTTTGAAGACTGTGGTTAAAAATCAATCAATCAGTCAATCAATCAATCTTTATTTTGTGTTCCAGAGAGTTAAAATTGAGACTCCAGTTAAGATGAGTATCCCCAACAAGTTATTCTGTCTTGGTGGAAGAGGATTGTGTGCCTAGTGTCTGGCATCACTTTGTCTAGCATATGGAGCCCATGAAATGCCTAAGAAATCTGTGTCAATCAGGAGGTGGGGATAGGATTCAGCAGAACACACAACCTCAAAATCCTCCTCCAGCCCCAATGTGGATACATTGACCTCAGCTGAACAATAGGTAACATTTTTAATTAGAAGAACCTTCAGAGTCTTTACCCTGGTGCTATGCATCTTAACTCTCCTGGAGCAGAATGAAATATGTGACTTTTTCAAACTTACCAACCCTTCTCCAAACATTCCTTATGTTACAATCTTTAATAAGTTCTCAGAAAACAGCTGAGGAAGTTTAGAAAATACTGCCCTAAGCATCACTGACCCCAGCATCTGTCAGAGACAGCATTCCCTGGTCCCCAGCTGTGGGACCCTCCTCCTGTTCATTCATTTATTGTAAAAATGCTGGCATGTGTACTCTACAACAATGTGCTAGGGGCTAGAGAAGGATAAGACAGGTGCTGCTGCTTTCCTTCTGGAGCATATGCCCTAGTGAGCGAGAATGACAGTGTACGGGAACAATGAATGGGAATGCAGACATAAGCAATGAAGACAGCTGGGAGCCATGGAGCCCATAACAGGATACCTTGATCCCATTGGGGATGTTAAAGAAGGTGTCTCTGAGGAAAGGACATTAAAACTGAGAACTGGAATAGGAATAAAAAGTAGTGGAGAAGAGAGAGAACCAGAGGGAATTTCAGCTTGAAAAAACAGTATGCCCAGGAGGCAGGAAGAAGTGGCTACATTCCAAACCCATGTTTCAGTGCTCAAACCCAGGGGCATCAGACAATCCAGAAGAAAAAAAAATGTACAAAAGGAAAATTGCACCTTAGAAGTTTCTTGAAAGTAGAAACCTACATCAACAATCTCTTTGTTTTTAGGAACTACTAACATTTTTTCACATTCCTTTTCCATGCAGTGTCTGTCGACTTTAAATGACTTCCCAGCACCCTCCCTGACAGTTGGGGAGTCTAATATCTCCTCAGGTGAGAAGGCATTGATGGATGTGCCACGGTTTTCCTTTATTGCATGTCCAAATCTATCATCATGCGTTTTATAAATTAGTATTCTTAAATTCCCATTGTACATCATGTCCTTTGATTTATATAATACAGATCTGATTTATGGATCATTGCAGTAATTTATAGCTCAGATAACTAATTCATCGACCCAGCACCAAAATGTATAAGTCACCTAGTACTTTTCTCAGTGACATAGATGGGTCCTAAATGATTTGGGTGATTTATATTGGCAGGGGACTAATTCATGGCATGAAGCCATGGAAAGCCCCAGCTTTTGATCACTCTGAGGATCGTCTTCTCCTCAAAGGCCCCAAGAGGAGAGTGGTCAAATGCCCTCAAACCCACACACATCCAGGAATTTCCCCTAAAGGAAATAAATAGTCTAGAAGAAAGAAATGGCTATGAGCACACCTCTAGTAGTACAATTCAGAATGGCAAAATGTTGGAAATAATATAGATGTCTTATAATAAAAAATAATTTGGCAAAGTATGAGTCTTCAACTGAATGTATATAATGTTAAGCAGCAAATAAAAATGTTTCCTAGGGGTGCTTGGGTGGCTCAGTCAGTTAAGCATCTTCCTTTGGCTCAGATCATGACCTTGGGGTCCTGGGATTGAGCCCCGCACCAGGTTCCCTGCTCAGCATGGAGTCTATTACTCCCTCTCCCTCTCCCTTTGCCCCTCCCATCCTCTCAGGTATGTGTGCTCTCTCACTCTCTCTCAAATAAATAAAAATATTTTTTTTAAAAAATGCTTTCCAGAACTCAGTGGATCTCAATCAGGGTTAATTTTGCCTTCCAGAGAATATTTGGTAATGTCTGAAGTCATTTTTGATGGTTACAACTGGGGGTTAGGGGTCTGCTGGAATCCAGTTAGTAGAGCTCAGGAGTGTTGCAGAATGGCTCCCCACAACAAATAATGATCCAGTATAAAATGTCAGTAATGCCAAGGTTGAGAAAGTTAGCCTTAATTACATGTAACATAAACAAGGTGTTTTACTGATATGGGAGGACAATCAGAACACAAAATTATATCCATGCTATAACTTCGACTATAAAAATTATACATGCAGATGCACCAGGACTGCAGAAGGACAAGATAAAGAGAAAACAGATGTATTGTTAAGATAAAACTATGGGCAATTCTTCAAAACATATTTTATTTTTGCAAATCAATTTTTTTTAAGAATTAAAAATGGAGGGCGCCTGGGTGGCTCAGTGGGTTAAGCCGCTGCCTTCGGCTCGGGTCATGATCTCAGGGTCCTGGGATCGAGTCCCGCATCGGGCTCTCTGCTCAGCAGGGAGCCTGCTTCCCTCTCTCTCTCTGCCTGCCTCTCTGACTACTTGTGATCTCTCTCTGTCAAATAAATAAATAAAATCTTAAAAAAAAAAAAAAAAGAATTAAAAATGGAAAAAGTACTTTATGACAAGTGAACAATAGAGGAAGGAGATAGATGAGAGCTTAAAGGAAGAGAGATAAAAAAAAATACAGAACACAAACACAAAACAGCTGATTCAAGCAAAGAGTTTACTAACCTGACTAAATTCAGAGTCTTTTGTAGAGATGTCTGAATCAAAATGCAACCCCTCACTATGAAATGACCCTTTTAATCTGTAGTAATGCTCCTTATGTGATATTAATAGATCCACATCAGTTTTCTTATGTTTAGTGTTTGCAGGGCATATATGTTTTTTCCTTTCCACCTGCTTGTGTGTTTGTATTTCAAGTGTGTATCTTTTAAACAATATAAGTTGGGTCTTGCTTTCCTATCCAGTCTGAGAATCTCTGCCTTTTGAACAGAATGTTTAATCCATTTACATATAATGTAAATTATATTTTCTAGTTATCTACTATGTTCCCTCTTCCTTTGTTCTTTCTTTATTTGAATTAATCAAGCATTTTTTTTACTTCTATATTCTATGTCCTCCATGGACCATCTAGCTATAACTCATTTTGTTTATGCTTTATGGTTGCTGTCATAATTAAAATATGCATCTTTATCATAGTCTGTCTGTAATTAATATTATACATTTCCAGTATAAGGAAAAGTTTGCAAAGTGTAATTCTCTTTATACTCCCTTCTAAACTTGTACTATCATTATACATTTCACTTCTACATATATTTTAAATGCCATAGTACAGTGTTGCCATTTTTGCTTTGAACAGTCAGTTGACTTTAAAGAATATAGAAAATAAGGAAAAACAGTATTTGCTATTTACCATTGCCAGTGGTCTTCTTCCCTTCTTACAGATTCAAATTTCCATCTGATATCATTTCTCTTCTATCCAAAAACACTTCTATTGTATTTCTTAGGGTGTACATCTGCTGGCAACAAATTCTCTGAGGTTTTATTAGAAAATATTTTATTTCATCTTTTTTTTTTTTTACCAACTTTTCATGGTAAAAACTTTCAAAGATATAGCAAAGTTGAAAAAATTTTGTGCCATATATTCACTTCCTAGATTCTACAGTTGACATTCAATTATAACTGTTTTATTACATATCTATCATCTATCTCTCTATCTGTCATTTATATTATTTTTTATTCAAGTAAGTTGCAGAAATCAGTACACTTCACCCTAAATTCTTTAACATGAGTTTCATAACTGCAGTTAATATTAATTCACGTTTTTTCTTTTGAGGTAAAATTTACATGAAATGAAACACACAAACCGAGATATGCCACCCTATTATATCTGACATGTGCATATACACCATTCAACTGAAGCCTCTTACAAGATAGAGGACATTACTATCACCCAAGGAAAGTCCTTTATGCCCCTTCTCTGCCAGGGCAGGGGTAAATTCTTGCCCCCCCTTCCACCAAGGCAACAACTGTTGATTTTTTTTACACTGTACATTCAGTTTAATACTTTAGTACTCCACATGGATGGAATTCTACAGTTTGCACTCATTTTTGAAGATTATTCTGGTAAATTTAAGTATTCCTCTTCTGTTGCATTTGTCAATGGTTCAGTCATTTTATTTCAAATAGTGACTGACCATTTTATATAATTTTGTCTGTATCTCCTCTTTATCTTTCCTCTATTTGTCCTCTCCTGTTTTATTTGAGATTTATTGAATAACTTCTAAAATTATTCTTTGAACTTTTACCTATATCTCTTTGCATTCTATTTTTTAGTGGATGCTGTAGGGATTACAAAATATATCCTTAATTTTTTACATTCTACTTAGAGTTAACATGGTGCCACTTCATGTAAAATGTACAAACTTTGAGGGCACTTGAGTGGCTCAGTCAGTTAAACAGTCACCTCTTGATTTTGGCTCAGGTCATGATCCCAGAGTCCTAGGATAAAGCACCACACCAGGCTCCATGCTTAGAAGGAAGTCTGCTTGAAGATTCTCTCTCTCCCTCCCACTATGTCCCTCCCCTCACACTCTCTCTCTAAAATAAATAAATATATATTTTTAAATGTAAAAACTTTGCAATAATACATGTCCCTTTATTTACTGTAGTAGGAAGATTTTAAAGATGGCCCCTCAAGATTCCAATCCCTCAGTTGCTGAATCAAAACTAATACAGGTACTGCCATGAGATTTTGCAGATGTCATTGAAGTCCCAAGTCAGTTCACTTTCAGATACAGAGATTAGCCATGTGGGCTTGAGCCACTCATGTGAGACTTAAAAGCAGAGTATGTTCTCTGGGAACATAAGAGAAAGAAAGAAATATGAAGTAAGAAGGGTATTTGAAATGCCATTTCTAGTTGTAATATGAAGAGGGCCATGTACCAAGGAATGTGAACAGCCTTTAGGAACTGAGCTAGCAGAGGCACCTGCTAGCCTGAGTGAGCCACCTGGGTGGCTCAGGGAGTTAAGCGTCTACTTTCAGTTCAAGGCATGTTCTCAGGGTCCTGGGATTAAGCCCCACGTTGGGCTCTCTGCTCACTGGGGGTCTGCCTCTCACTCTCCCTCTCCCTCTGTGCCTATCTCTCTCTCAAATAAGTGAATAAAATCTTAAAAAAAATAAATAAAGGAAAACTGACAGCCAACAAAGAAACTGGAGCTTCAGCCTACAACTGCAAGAAACTGAATTTCACCAACAAACTGAATGAGCTTGGAAGTGGATTCTTCTCTAGAACCCTGAGATACATAGGCCCAGCAAAACCAACACCTGGATTTTAGCCTTGTGAGACTCCAAGCAGAGAATCTAGCTGAGTCATGCTGGATCTCTGATCTACAAAACTGTGAGCTAAAAACTTTAATTGCTTTGAGTCATGGCATTTGTAGTAATTTGTTATACAGCAATGGAAAACCAACACACCCATTCTCCATTCTTTATCTGATAGTTTTCACACATATTACTTTGACATATATTATAAACTACACAAGACAATGTTATAATTTTTACTTTAAACTGTGATAACTGGGTGCCTACGTGGCTCAGTCAGTTAAGTGTCTGCCTTCAGCTCAGGTCATGATCCCAGGATCCTGGGATCAAGTCCCACACTGGGCTCCCTGTCAGCAGGGAGCCTGCTTCTCCCTCTCCCTCTCTCTCTCTCTGTCAAATAAATAACTAAAGTCTTTAAAATGTTTTTAAATTAAAAAATAAACTGTGATAACTATTTTTTAATTGAGAGAAAAAGTGTCTTTCATTTACCATTTTGATGCTCTTCATTCCTTTATAAACACCTGAGTTTCCATTTAGTATCCTTTCCCTATAGTCCAAAGAACCTCCCTACTTCCCTTAGCATTTTGTGTAGTGTAGGCCTGCTATAAAAAAATCCTCTTGGTGGGGAGTGTGTGTGCGTGCATGTCTGTGTTTGTGTGTTTATAATCTGAATATGTCTATATTTGCCTTTATTCTTAAAGGGTATTTTTTGATGGACTTATAATTCTTTGTTGATTTTTTTTTTCTCTTTAAAGATTTGTTCTACTATCTTCTGGCCTCCATTGTCTTCTGAGGGTAAGTCTGTGGATCACTGTAACCCTATATACTGAATCTTCTTTCTCTAGACACTTTCAAGGTTTTTTCTTTATTTTTGTTTTTTAGCAGTTTGGCAATGAAATGATGAGTCTGGGCATGATTTTCCTTGTGTTTATCTTCTCTAGAGTTTACTGAGCTTCCTGGATTTGCAACTGCCTCTTTTCATCAACTTTAACAAATTTTCAGTCACCATTCTTTAATAAAAAACAAAGCAACAACAACAAAAACCAAAAAAACTTCCTGCCCCATTCTGTCTCTTTTCTTTCTGGAACTACAGATAGGTATATTTAGACATTTGCTGCTATTTCACAAGTCACTGTGTTTCTGTTTAAAAGTTTCCCACCATTTTATACTCTGTTTCTGTTAAGATGATTTTTATTGATATGTCTTTATATTCATTGGTCTTTTCTTCAGTTATGTGACAATCAACTCTTCCATCTAGTTAAGTGTTTTTCAGGTATATGTATTTTTTTTTAATTTTATCATTTTTATTTGTTTCCTTTTTACAGTTTTTACATCTTCTCTGAAATTCTCTCATCTCTTTACTCACTACATCTCTCTTTTCCTGTAACTTCTTTAACATATTTATTATAGTTATTTCGAAGTTCCTGTCTGCTAATTCTGACATCTGAATCATTTGTTGATCTGTTTCTATTGACTGCTTTTTCTATTGTTTATGGTTCCTATTATCTTGCTTCTTCATACATTATATATATATATATATATATATATATATATATATATAATATACCAGATACTGTTTCTAAAATAACAGTAGGAGCTAAAGTATATTAAATGTGTGTTTTTGTTAGGCAGCTGGGAGGTCCAATGTAAAGGTCTGATCAGTTTGAGCTCATTAATAGTTGAGCTAGTTTAGGTGACTCTGCAACTTTATTCCCTCTAGTAGGACTTTGGAACTGAAACACTAGAAGTCTATGAAAATAACTCTGCTTTTAAACCTAGCCTCTATCTTATAGAATAACCAAGGTCCATGTACCTCATCAGAAAGTGTGCTATTTGTTCAGGGTGAATACTTGATAATAGCTTTAATCAGGCTTAGTTCACATTTCTCTTCAAATACTTTGAAGATAAGTTCAGGTCTCTCCCTAAAGCACCACAAGGCTACTCAACTCAGGGCTGTGAAATCACAAGATGGTGAGAGGGCACAGCATGATACCATGGGACATTAGAATCTCAGGGCCAGGAAGCCTCAAGACCCCAAGACTGAGAGGACATGACCTCAAGATGACAATATTTGAAATTGCAAGATGGCAAAATCACCCAAGATCTCTCTACTTTCCAATCCTACTGCCAGCCTCTGTTTACTCCACAGAATTTCTATGTGAAAGAACTACTAGGCAAATTATCTTTACATGTAAGACTTTTCCAGATTCAAATACAAATGCCAACCATAGATTTGTCAAAATTTTGGCTATTTGTCCTCATTCTAGTGAAGACTCTATTTATCTAGCAGTCTTGCTCCTTTGCCCACAACTCCCCTAACCTCAGCAACTGACCCCAGGAATGAAAGTTACCTCTGTCTTTTGCTCACCTAGAAAGACTGATCTCTCTGCAATTTAGCTCTTTTAAATTTCTTTGCAATGACAGATCTTTGATGGCTTTAAAGATATAAATCATTTTCTGGTTCATCCAGTGATTTCTTTAACAGTGATAGCGGAGGTCTTTTTCACCTTCATCACTCCAATCAGAAACAAAAATCTCCATTCTGCTCATTTTTGCTGTAAAGTGTTATATACATTCTTCCTTATCTTTTTTTGCCCACTGAAATTACCATGGAATACTTTCTGGAATTGTGTTAGGAGAGTTTCCTGAGATATCATCATTCATGTTTAGGTGGAGAGGATATAACCCCTGAAACCACAAGGCTGGAGTAATGATGGGGAAGTTCATGCCCCAAGAAGTTTGGTCATGTCCAGTGATGCCAGTACCTCAGCCCAGCACTCACCTTCAGTGACCTCTCAGGGCTCTGGAATTTTATTTCTCCTATGGGGTGCCTGTATGGCTCTTAAGATTATTTCTAAGGAGAAGTTAAGATGGTGAAGGAGTAGGGGGACCCTGGGCTTCCTTGTCCTTCAGACACAGGTGGATAAAAATAAAATCATTTTGAACAAACATGAAATCAGTCTGAGGACTGAAAGAACAAAACTGCACAACTGGAGGTAGAAAAGCAGCCATATCATGGAAGGCAGGAGCTATGGAGAATTGACCTGGGAGAGAAAAGACCTGCAGAGGCTGTGAAGGTGAGGGAGTCCTGATCACAGAGCCAGAAACGAAGGAAAAAGATAAAGAGAGAGAAAGAGCAACAGTGCAAACAGAGTATTACACAGGAAGAATATTTCTCCAAAACCATTGACTAGGAGAAGAGTAGCTGACCACCACAAGTTTTTATGAGTGGCAGAGCACAGAGTTTGAAACTTCAGAGATCCATGCCATCACCAAGGTTGTGCCTGACTTCTGGGGTGAAGGAGGGTAGAGACCTAGGATCAGAAGTATGGTCTGAGGATCCACGGGGTTGCACAGGGAAAAACAGTTACCCTGCTTGCAGTGTATTTGGGAATGACAGCACCACCTCTCCAGGGACAAAAGAACTGGTGGCAGCAAGATGATGCCCTATTCCCAAGCATAGGAACAAAGACACCAGCTGGGGGGAGCAAACCTTGGTGCCAGATTTTGGCTGCACTTTACAATAAACTCTGAAATACTGCACAGCTGGGAGACCAATTTCTGGGACAAACTGGCACCAGCCACAACAAAGCAAGACCCTCCCCCAGATGATCAATGCAGGTCCTGGCTGTGCAGATCTCTAAAATTTGGTGTTTGAAAACCCAGCCACATGCCTAAGATAAAACACAAGAGTATTGTGCTACCTAGTAGGTGGACAGCTTGGTTGCAGACAGGGTGAAGTCAGGTATCTGGCAGAAGCTGGGGATACAAGACAGGTGTCTGTATGCTCTTCTGTCAGGACTTCCTAAAGAGTGAAGTGCACAAACTGCTCCAAGGATGAGAGAGCTGGGCTATGCCATTCCTCACCCATCAGCACTGACTGATCTCAATGAGTAAAATAGCAACACCCAGTGGAGGCTGGAGCTACTTATATCAAGCCCAGTATCCCTGTGCCCTGCAGGTGCATCTCCACTAGGGCAAGTTGGAATGAGAATCAGCTCAGTAGGGCCAACCCCAGCAGACCAGCACAAACTTCTTGCCTGCACCAAGTCTACTGATCAAGGAGTGCTGCAAAACTTCAGCTCTAGAGATAGGATCTAGCTTTTCTTTTCTTTTCTTTTCAGTTCTAGCTTCTTTTAACAAGTAAACCAAAACACACCTAGAATCTAACTTCTCTTTTGTTTTTTCCTCTCTCTCTCCTTAATAAAGCCATTATTCTGAGGACCAGGAATACAACAGGCTTTCCTAACAATCATACAAAAACAGGAACAACAACAACAACAAAGACAAAAAGCAGTGACCCAGACCAATTCACCAATTTTCAGAGGAATCCACCACAAAAGAAAGAACAGGAAGAAGTCATAACAGATTTAATCAATACAGTTACAAGTAAGATGTTTGAGCCAGAATTTAAAACAGTAAGTCAAGCAGAGAAAGTCAATTATCATACAGTTTCAATTATTTGTGGAACATAAGGAATAACATAGAGGACATTAGGAGAAGGAAAGGAAAAGTGAACTGAGGGAAATTGGAGGGGGAGATGAACCACTGAGAGACTGTGGACTCTGAGAAACAAACAGAGGGTCTTTGGGAGGGGGAATGGTGAGCCTGGTGGTGGGTATCAAGGAGGGCACATATTGCATGGAGCACTGGGTGTTGTACATAAATAATGAATCTTGGAACACTGTATCAAAAATTAATGATGTATTTTATGGTGACTAACATAACACAATAAAAAATCTAAAAAAATAAAAACTAAAAAAATAATCATAAGGATACTAGCTGGGCTTGAGAAAAGTATAGAAGACACAAGAGAATTTCTTACTACAGAGATAAAAGAACTAAAAACTAATCATGCTGAAATAAAAAAAAATGATGTAACTGAGATGCAAAACTGAATGAATCCAATGACAATGAGGATGGACTATTCAGAGCAAATAATCAGTGATATAGAAGATAAAATTATGGAAAATAATCAAGTTGAAGAAAAAGGGGGAAAGAAGGATATTAGATCATGAATGTAGATTTAGGGAATTCAATGACTCCTTAAAGTGTATTAACATTCATACCATAGGAGTCACAGAAGAAAAAAAAGAAAGAAAGGAAGAAAGAAAGAAAGAAAGAAAGAAAGAAAGAAAGAAAGAAAGAAAGAAAGAAAATGTAGCAGAAGGTTTATTTGAGCAATTTATAGTTGAAAACTTCCCTAATCTGGAAAGAAACAGACATCAAAATCCAAGAAGCATAGAGAATTCCCATTAAATTCAATAAAACTATCCATCACCGAGACATATCATAATCATTCACAAAATACACAGATAAGGAAAGAATCCTGAAAGCAGCAAGTGGGGTTGGGGCAGGGAATCCTTAATCTACAAGGGAAGACAGATCAGGTTCACAGCAGATCTGTCCACAGAAGCTACATAGGCCAGAAGACAGTAGCATGATATATTCAACATGCTGGATGATTAAAATATGCAACCAAAAATACTTTATCCAACAAGGCTGTCATTTGGAATAAAAGGAGAGATAAAGAGTTTCCCAGACAAACAAAAACTAAAGGAATTTGTGACCACTAAACCAGCCCTGCAAGAAATTTTAAAGGGGACTATTTCAGAGTGTGTCTATGTGGGGGAAGACCAAAAGCAACAAAGATTAGAAAGGAACAGAGAACATCATCAGAAACACCAACTTTATAGGTAACACAATGGAATTAAATTCATATCTATCAGTAATCACTTTGCATGTAAATGGACTGAAAACTTGAATCAAAAGACATAATAATGGATTAAAAGAAACAACACCCATCTATCTATATGCTGCCTACAAGAGACACATTCTGGACATAAAGACATCCACAGACTGAAAGTGAGGGGATGAAGAACCATCTATTATGCTAATGGTTGCCAAAATAAAGCCAGAGTAGCCATACTTATATCAGACAAACTAGATTTTAAACCAACGGCTGTAACAAGAGATGAAGGGTATTATATCATAATTAAGGGGGTTATTCATCAAGAAGTTCTAATAATTGTAAATATTTATGCCCCCAAGTTGGAAGCACCCAAATATAAATATCTACTAATTGATATATTTTTATATTGATTGATAATTTTTATACATATATATAACAAACATAAGGAAACTCATTGATAATAACACAATAATAGTAGGGGACTTCAACACCCTATTACAGCAATGGAAAGATCATCTAAACATAAAATCAACAAAGAAACAAGGGCTTTGAATGGCACAATGGACCAGATGGACTTAACAGACATATTCAGAACATTCCATCCTAAAGCAGCAGAATTTACATTCTCTTCAAATGCATATGGAACAGTCTCCAGAACAGATCACATACTGTGTCACAAATCAACCCTTAACAAGTACAATAAGACTGAGATAATACCATGCAGTTTTCAGAACACAACATTATGAAACTTGAAGTCAACCACAAGAAAAAATTTGGGAAGACCACAAATACATGGAGAATAAAGAACATTCTACTAAACAATGAATGGGTTAACAAGGAAATTAAAGAAGAAATTTAAAAAAAAAAAACACTTGGACACAAATGAAAATGTAAACAAAATAGTCCAAAACCTTTGGTGTGCAGCAAAGGCAGTCCTAAGAGAGAGGTATACTGTAATACAGGCCTAACTCAAAAGGCAAAAAGAGCCTCAAATATACAACCTAGCCTTACACCTAAAGGAACTAGAAAAGGAACAGTGAATAAAGCCTAAAGCCAGCAGCAGAAGATAATAATAATATTAGAAGCAAACCAACCAAATAAACAAAAAACAAAAACAGTAGAACTGATATTGAAACTAAGAGCTGGTTTTTTGAAAGAATTAATAAAATTGATAAACCCCTAGCCAGAGTTATTGATAGGAAAAGAGAAAGGACCCAAATAAATAAAATTATGAATGAAAGAGGGGAGATCACAACCAACACCACAGAAATATAAACAATTATAAAAGGATATTATAAAACATCATATGCCAACAACCTGAGTAATCTGGAAGAAATGGACAAATTCCTAGAAACATACAAACTACCAAAACTGAAACAGGAAGAAATAGAAAACTTGAACAGATCCATAACCAGAAAAGAAATTAAATCAGTAATCAAAATCTCCCAGCAAATAAGAGTCCAGGACCAGATGGCTTCACAGGGGAATTCTATCAGGCATTTAAAGAAGAGTTAATATCTATTTTTCTCAAACTGTTCCAAAAATAGAAATGGAAGAAAAAAGAAGGAAAACTTCCAAACTCATTCTAGGAAGCTAGCATTACATTATTCCAAAATCAAACAAAGATCCCACTCATAAGGAGAATTACAGGCCAATATCCCTGATGAACATGGATGCAAAAATTCTCAACAAGATACTAGCAAATCAAATCCAACAATATATTAAAAGAATTAATCACCACAGTCAAGTGGGATTTATTCCCAGACTGCAGGGGTAATTCAATATTTGCAAAACAATCATAGTGATACACCACATTAATAAAAGAGAGGATAAGAACCCTATGAACCTCTCAACAGATATAGAAAAAGCATTTGACAAAATACAGCACCTATTCTTGATAATAAACAAAACAAAACAAAAACCCAACTCAACCAAGCACAGATAGGTAGAATATACTTCAACATCAAAGAGCCAACACAGAGTCAAGATGACGGACAAGTAGCAGGCTGAGACTACTTCAGCTAGCAGGAGATCAGCTAGATAGCTTATCTAAAGATTGAAAACACCTACAAATCCATTGGCAGATCGAAGAGAAGAAGAACAGCAATTCTAGAAACAGAAAAACAACCACTTTCTGAAATTTAGGACTGGTGGAGAAGTGATCCAAAGTGATGGGAAGATAGACCCCAGGGGGAGGGGTCGGCTCCCGGCAAGCAGCGGAGCAACAGAGCACAAAATCAGGACTTTTAAAAGTCTGTTCTGCTGAAGGACATCGCTCCAGAGGCTAAACTGGGGTGGAGCCCACGCGGGGTCAGTGTGGCCTCAGGTCCCGCAGGGTCACAGAAGGATTGGGGGTGTCTGAGTGTCACAGAGCTTACAGTTATTAGAACAGGGAAGCCGCCTACAGAGACAGAGCCAAAAGTGAGCTCACAGCTCGGGGTTACCTTGAACCGGTTGCAGGCTCGGTGAGCTCGGAGCATGGCCAGAGGTCAGGCAGACAGGAGTTACTGGGCGCTGTTCTCTGAGGGCGCACTGAGGAGTGGGGCCCCGGGCTCTTGGCTCCTCCAGGACGGAGACCAGGTCTCCATTTGTATTCCCGTCCTCCAGAACTCTACAGAAAGCGCTCAAGGAACAAAAGCTCCTGAAAGCAAACCCGAGCGGATTACTCAGCCCAACCCCTGGTAAGGGCAGTGCAATTCCACCTGGGGCAAAGACACTTGAGAATCACTACAACAGGCCCCTCCCCCAGAAGATCAACAAGAAATCCAGCCAAGACCAAGTTCACCTAACAAGGAGTGCAGTTTCAATACCAAGGAGAGCAGCAGAATTCCAGAGGATGAGAAAGCAAAGCACTGAACTCATGGCTTTCTCCCCATGATTCTTTAGTCTTGCAGTTAATTTAATTTTTTTTTCATTTTTTTCTCTTCTGCTAAAACTTTTTTAACTTTTACCCTTTTCTTTATTAACGTTTTTAAACTAGTTTATCTAAGATATATATTTTTCTTTTTTATACTTTTCTTTGTTTTCTTTTTAAAATTCTTTTCTTTTCTTTTCTTTCTTTCTTTCTTTCTTTCTTTCTTTCTTTCTGAACCTCTTATTATTCCCTTTCTCCCCCCTCACGATTTGGGATCTCTTCTGATTTGGTTAAAGCATATTTTCCTGGGGTTGTTACCACCCTTTTAGTATTTTACTTGCTCCTTCATATACTCTTATCTGGACAAAATGACAAGGCGAAAAAATTCACCACAAAAAAAAAAAAGAACAAGAGACAGTACCAAAGTCTAGAGACCTAATCAATACAGACATTGGTAATATGTCAGATCTAGAGTTCAGAATGACAATTCTCAAGGTTCTAGCCAGGCTTGAAAAAAGCATGGAAGATATTAGAGAAACCCTCTCGGGAGATATAAAAGCCCTTTCTGGAGAAATAAAAGAACTAAAATCTAACCAAGTTGAAATCAAAAAAGCTATTAATGAGGTGCAATCAAAAATGGAGGCCCTCACTGCTAGGATAAATGAGGCAGAAGAAAGAATTAGCGATACAGAAGACCAAATGACAGAGAATAAAGAAGCTGAGCAAAAGAGGGACAAACAGTTCCTGGACCACAGGGGGAGAATTCTAGAGATAAGTAATACCATAAGATGAAACAACATTAGAATAATTGGGATTCCAGAAGAAGAAGAAAGAGAGAGGGGAGCAGAAGGTATACTGGAGAGAATTATTGGGGAGAATTTCCCCAATATGGCAAAGGGAACAAGCATCAAAATTCAGGAGGTGCAGAGAATGCCTCTCAAAATCAATAAGAATAGGCCCACACCCTGTCCCCTAATAGTAAAATTTACAAGTCTTAGTGACAAAGAGAAAATCCTGAAAGCAGCCCGGGAAAAGAAGTCTGTAACATACAATGGTAAAAATATTAGATTGGCAGCAGACTTATCCACAGAGACCTGGCAGGCCAGAAAGAGCTGGCATGATATATTCAGAGCACTAAATGAGAAAAACATGCAGCCAAGAATACTATATCTAGCTAAGCTATCATTGAAAATAGAAGGAGAGATTAAAAGCTTCCAGGACAAACAAAAACTGAAAGAATTTGCAAACACCAAACCAGCTCTATAGGAAATATCGAAAGGGGTCCTCTAAGCAAAGAGAGAGCCTACAAGTGGTAGATCAGAAAGGAACAGAGACAATAAACAGTAACAGTCACCTTACAGGCAATACAATGGCACTAAATTCATATCTCTCAATAGTTACCCTGAATGTTAATGGGCTAAATGCCCCAATCAAAAGACACAGGGTATCAGAATGGATAAAAAAAACAAAACCGATCTATTTGTTTCCTACAAGAAACTCATTTTAAGCTCGAAGACACCTCCAGATTTAAAGTGAGGGGGTGGAAAAGAATTTACCACGCTAATGGACATCAGAAGAAAGCAGGAGTGGCAATCCTTATATCAGATCAATTAGATTTTAAGCCAAAGACTATAATAAGAGATGAGGAAGGACACTATATCATACTCAAAGGGCCTGTCCAACAAGAAGATCTAACAATTTTAAATTTCTATGCCCCCAACGTGGGAGAAGCCAACTATATAAACCAATTAATAACAAAATCAAAGAAACACATCAACAATAATACAATAATAGTAGGGGACTTTAACACTCCCCTCACTGAAATGGACAGATCATCCAAGCAAAAGATCAACAATGAAATAAAGGCCTAAAGTGACACACTGGACCAGATGGACATCACAGATATATTCAGAACATTTCATCCCAAAGCAACAGAATACACATTCTTCTCTAGTGCACATGGAACATTCTCCAGAATAGATCACATCCTCGGTAAATCAGGTCTCAACCGGTATCAAAAGATTGGGATCATTCCCTGCATATTTTCAGACCACAATGCTCTGAAGCTAGAACTCAACCACAAGAGGAAGTTTGGAAAGAACCCAAATACATGGAGACTACACAGCATCCTTCTAAAGAATGAATGGGTCAACCGGGAAATTAAAGAAGAATTGAAAAAAATCATGGAAACAAATGATAATGAAAGCACAATGGTTCAAAATCTGTGGGACACAACAAAGGCAGTCCTGAGAGGAAAATATATAGCGGTACAAGCCTTTCTCAAGAAACAAGAAAGGTCTCAGGTACACAACCTAACCCTACACCTAAAGGAGCTGGAGAAAGAACAAGAAAGAAATCCTAAGCCCAGCAGGAGAAGAGAAATCATAAAGATCAGAGCAGAAATCAATGAAATAGAAACCAAAAAAACAATAGAACAAATCAATGAAACTAGGAGCTGGTTCTTTGAAAGAATTAATAAAATTGATAAACCCCTGGCCAGACTTATCAAAAAGAAAAGAGAAAGGACCCAAATAAATAAAATCATGAATGAAAGAGGAGAGGTCACAACTAACATCAAAGAAATACAAACAATTATAAGACCATACTATGAGCAACTCTATGCCAACAAATTTGACAATCTGGAAGAAGTGGATGCATTCCTAGAGACATACAAACTATCACAACTGAACCAGGAAGAAATAGAAAGCCTGAACAGACCCATTACCAGTAAGGAGATTGAAACAGTCATTAAAAATCTCTAAACAAACAAAAGCCCAGGGCCAGACGGATTTCTGGGGGAATTCTACCAAACATTTAAAGAAGAACTAATTCCTATTCTCCTGAAACTGTACCAAAAAATAGAAATGGAAGGAAAACTTCCAAACTCATTTTATGAGGCCAGCATCACCTTGATCCCAAAACCAGACAAGGATCCCACCCAAAAAGAGAGCTATAGACCAATATCCTTGATGAACACAGATGCAAAAATTCTCACCAAAATACTAGCCAATAGGATTCAACAGTACATTAAAAGGATTATTCACCACAACCAAGTAGGATTTATTCCAGGGCTGCAAGGTTGGTTCAACATCCGCAAATCAATCAGTGTAATACAACACATCAATAAAAGAAAGAACAAGAACCATATGATACTCTCAATAGATGCTGAAAAAGCATTTGACAAAGTACAGCATCCCTTCCTGATCAAAACTCTTCAAAGTGTAGGGATAGAGGGCACATACCTCAATATTATCAAAGCCATTTATGAAAAACCCACCGCAAACATCATTCTCAATGGAGAAAAACTGAAAGCTTCTCCGCTAAGGTCAGGAACATGGCAGGGATGTCCATTATCACCACTGCTATTCAACATAGTACTAGAAGTCCTAGCCTCAGCAATCAGACAACAAACGGAAATTAAAGGCATCCAAATCAGCAAAGAAGAAGTCAAACTATCACTCTTCGCAGATGATATGATACTATATGTGGAAAACCCAAAAGACTCCCCTCCAAAACTGCTAGAACTTGTATAGGAATTCAGTAAAGTGTCAGGATATAAAATAAATGCACAGTAATCAGTTGCATTTCTCTACACCAACAACAAGACAGAAGAAAGAGAAATTAAGGAGTCAATCCCATTTACAATTGCACACAAAACTATAAGATACCTAGGAATAAATCTAACCAAAGAGGTACAGAATCTATACTCAGAAAACTAAAGTACTCATGAAAGAAATTGAGGAAGACACAAAGAAATGGAAAAATGTTCCATGCTCCTGGATTGGAAGAGTAAATATTGTGAAAATGTCTATGCTACCTAAAGCAATCTACACATTTAATGCAATTCCCATCAAAGTACCATCCATCTTTTTCAAAGAAATGGAACAAATAATCCTAAAATTTATATGGAACCAGAAAAGACCTCGAATAGCCAAAGGAATATTGAAAAAGAAAGCCAAAGTTGGTGGCATCACAATTCCAGACTTCAAGCTCTATTACAAAGCTATCATCATCAAGACAGCATGGTACCGGCACAAAAACAGACACATAGATCAATGGAACAGAATAGAAAGCCCAGAAATAGACCCTCAACTCTATGGTCAACTAATCTTCGACAAAGCAGGAAAGAATGTCCAATGGAAAAAAGACAGCCTCTTCAATAAATGGTGTTGGGAAAATTGCACAGCCACATGCAGAAAAATGAAATTGGACCATTTCCTTATACCACACACGAAAATAGACTCAAAATGGATGAAGGACATCAATGTGAGAAAGGAATCCAACCAAATCGTTGAGGGGAACACAGGCAGCAACCTCTTCAACCTCAGCCGCAGCAACATCTTCCTAGGAACATCACCAAAGGCAAGGGAAGCAAGGGCAAAAATGAACTATTGGGATTTTATCAAGATCAAAAGCTTTTGCACAGCAAAGGAAACAGTTAACAAAACCAAAAGACAACTGACAAAATGGGAGAAGATATTTGCAAATGATATATCAGATAAAGGGCTAGTATCCAAAATCTATAAAGAACTTAGCAAACTCAACACCCAAAGAACAAATAATCCAATCAAGAAATGGGCAGAGGACATGAACAGACATTTCTGCAAAGAAGACATCCAGATGGCCAACAGACGCATGAAAAAGTGCTCCATATCACTCGGCATCAGGGAAATACAAATCAAAACCACAATGAGATATCACCTCACACCAGTCAGAATGGCTAAAATTAACAAGTCAGGAAATGACAGATGCTGGTGAGGATGCGGAGAAAGGGGAACCCTCCTACACTGTTGGTGAGAATGCAAGCTGGTGCAACCACTCTGGAAAACAGCATGGAGGTTCCTCAAAATGTTGAAAATAGAACTTCCCTATGACCCAGCAATTGCACTACTGGGTATTTCCCTTAAAGATACAAACGTAGTGATCCGAAGGGGCATGTGCACCCGAATGTTTATAGCAGCAATGTCCACAATAGCCAAACTATGGAAAGAACCTAGATGTCCATCAACAGATGAATGGATCAAGAAGATGTGGTATATATACACAATGGAATACTATGCAGCCATCAAAAGAAATGAAATCTTGCCATTTGTGACGACGTGGATGGAACTAAAGCATATCATGCTTAGCGAAATAAGTCAAGCGGGGAAAGACAACTGTCATATGATCTCCCTGTTATGAGGAAGTGGTGATGCAACATGGGGGCTTAAGGGGGTAGGAGAAGAATAAATGAAACAAGATGGGATTGGGAGGGAGACAAACCATAAGTGACTCTTGATCTCACAAAACAAACTGAGGGTTGCTGGGGGGAGAGGGTTGGGGACAAGGGGGGTGGGGTTATGGACATTGGGGAGGGTATGTGCTTTGGTGAGTGCTGTGAAGTGTGTAAACCTGGCAATTCACAGACCTGTACCCCTGGGGATAAAAATATATTATATGTTTATAAAAAATTAAAAATTTAAAATTTAGCCAATACAAAAGACTCACAGTTAATATCATCCTCAATTGGGGGAGGGGGATTGAAAGATTTTCCTTTTCTGTCAGGAACAAGACAGGGATGTCCACTGTCACCATCACTATTTAACATAGTGGAAGTCTTAGCCTCAGCAATCAGACAACAAAAAGAAATAAAAGGCAAGAAAGCAGATTTGGCAAGGAAGAAATCAAACTTTCACTATTTGCAGACAGTATGATACTCTATGTAGAAAAACTTAAATACTTCACCAAAAATTGCTAGAATTAATACATGAATTCAGCAAATTTGTAAGATACAAAATCAATGTACAGTAATCTGTTGCATTTTCTATATACCAATAATGAAGTAGTAGAAAAACAAATCAAGGAATTGATTCTATTTATAACTGCACAAAAAAACAAGAGATTTCTAAGAAAAAACCTAACCAAAGAGGTAAAATATCTGTACTCTGAAAACTATAGAATGCTTATGAAAGAACTGAAAAGGACACAAAGAAATGGGAGAAAATCCATGCTCATGAATTGGAATGGAAAACATTGTTAAAATGTCTATACTACCCAAATCAATCTACACATTTAATGCAATCTTTATCAAAATACTACCAGAATTTTTCACAGAGCTAGAACAAACAATCCTAAAATTTGTATAGAACCACAAAAGATCATGAATAGCCAAAGCAATCCTGAAAAAGAAAAGCTAGAGGCATCACAATTCCAGACTTCAAGCTAAATTACAAAGCTGTAGTCACCAAGACAGTATGGTATTGGCACAAAAACAGACACATAGATCAATTGAACAGAATAGAGAGTCCAGAAATAGACCCTCAATTATGTGGTCAGCTAATCTTCAACAGAGAAGGAAAGAATATCCAACAGTCATCAACAAATGGTGTTGGGAAAACTGGACAGCATCATGCAAAAGAGAGAAACTAGACTACTTTCTTACACCATGCACAAAAACAAGCTCAAAATGGATGAAACACCTAAATGTGAGATAGGAAACCATCAAAATTCTAGAGAAGAACACAGGCAGCAACTTCTTTGATCTCAGCGAAAGCAACTTCTTACTAGACACATTGCCAGAGGCAAGGGAAACAAAAGCAAAAATGAACTATTGGGATTTCATCAAGATAAAAACTTCTGAACAGTGGAGGGAAACACAAAACTAAAAGACAGTCCACAAAATGGGGGAAGATATTTGCAAATGATATACCTTATAAAAGGTTAGTATCCCAAATCTATAAAGAACTTATCAAACTCAACACCCAAAAACCAAATAATCTAATTAAGAAATGGGCAGAAGACATGAATAGACAAAAAAGACATCCATATGACTAATAGACACAAGAAAAGATACTTGGTAAAATAAATAAATAAATAAACAAACAAATTAATTAATCAATTAATTTTTAAAAGGTAAATAAATAAATAAAAGAAAAGGAAAAGATACTCAGTATCAGTCATCATCAGGGAAATACAAATCAAAACCATGATAAAATATCACCTCACACCTATCAGAGCGGCTAAAATTAACAACACAGGATGCAGAGAAAGGGGAAATTTCTTGCACTATTAGTAAGAATGAAAACTAGTGCAGCCACTCTGGAAAACAGTATGGAGTTTCCTCAAAAAGTTAAAAATACAAATACCCTACAATCCAATAACTGCACAACTAGGTATTTACCCAAAGGATACAAAAAATACAGATTCAAAGCGGTACATATGCCCCATTGTTCATAATAGCATTATCAACAATAGTCAAACTATGGATAAAGCCCAAGTGTCCATCACCTGATTAATAGATAAAGAAGATGTGGCATGTATGTATGTGTATATATTCCTACATATTTAATATTAATCAGCCATCAAAAAGAATAAAATCTTGCATTTGCAACAACATGAATGGAGCTAGAGTATATTGTGCTAAGTGAAGTAAGTCAGACAGAGAAAGACAAATACCATATGATTTCACTTATATGTGGAATTTAGGAAACAAAACAGATGAACATATGGGAAGGGGAGAAAAGAGAGAGGAAAGCAAGCCATAAGAGACTCTTAACAATAGAGAACAAGCTGAGAGTTGATGGGGAAGGGTAGGGCTGAATGGGTGATGGGTATTAAGAAGGGCACTTGTTACAATGAGCACTGGGTGTAATATGTAAGTGAGGAATCACCAAATTCTACTCCTGAAGCCAATATTACACTATATGTTAACTAGTTAGAATTAAAATAAAACTTTGGAATTAAAAAAAAAACCAATTATTTCTATTACTGGCTTGAAATAATGGACTCCTCAAATTTCTTCCAATCTAAGTTTATCTCTTTCAGTCTTTGAGGAAAACCCTCTGATCTATTAGGATTCAGTTTCAGACTCCTAACTCATTATAGGAAACTCATTCCATGCATGTGCAATGCATGTATCCCACCCTCACTTCATTCTCTTGCAATGGTATGGTCCCAAGCCCGTCTTGGGTCACTGCAGCAGAAACTGCTGGATATTAAGCTTTGTCCTTCCACCTACTGGTCACGTGATCTTGGCTAGCTTCTTAGCCCACCTGTGTTTCAATTTTCTCATCTGCAAAATGAAGATAAACATAATGATGCCTACCCCATAGCATCATTCTGAGATTAAACAGGTTGTTATTTGTAGACTATGCTGTATGTTAGGGGCTGTGTTTATTGTTCCTCATCCATTTTCTCATTTAAACTTACAACAATCCTTTGAGGTATGTGCTGTTATAACCCCTTTTTAAGC
Source organism: Mustela erminea (assembly GCF_009829155.1). NCBI lineage: Eukaryota > Metazoa > Chordata > Mammalia > Carnivora > Mustelidae > Mustela > Mustela erminea. Next base: position 97,869,122 of record NC_045614.1, read on the forward strand.
TGTTGAGAAGAACGCGGTTTACACAGATAAGTAACTTGCCCAGTGTCCCATAACAAATAAGTGAAAGAGTCTAGATTCTAAACCAGGTCTGACCAGAGCTTAAGCTCTTAACTACTCTGCAACTGTTCCCTTGATTGCCAGAGTGTAAGAATCCCCTGGGACCCAAGGTCAAAATATAGATCTCCATACCTCACCCACACCCACTGAATCATCTCTCTGGTGGGACCTAGTAATCTGTATTTTAGCAAGGACCCCAGATGACTCTTATTAGAAAGTCTGGAAAGCGTAGCATAAGCTCTACCCATATGTATCTATACAACTCCCACTAAGGACAGACCTCTCCTCTGTTTAAATAATGGGTGCTGCATGACAGTTCATGGAAAACCAGACGGGTACATGTATAATTAATTCTGCAAAATGTTTTCATTCCATTTATAGAGATAAGCGTGGGCATTCTGGGAGCACAGAGGAGGGACAGTCGGCTCACAGGGAGAAATTCTCAAAAGAAGCAGGGCCTGAGCTGACTCCCAAAAGAAATACAGAAGTTATTCTGAAAAGACAGCAAAGGCATTCCAGGTCAAACTCACAGCACAGGCAAAGGTACAGAGCTATAGAAAAATGATTTTGTGCTCAAGGGAGCCTATGTTCAGGGAACATATGTAGTTAAGTAGCCAGAAATCTGGCAGAGACATAGATGAGACCCTGGCCTTCAGGACCACTGACCTTGGTTTCACATACCCTGTGCCTATCTCTTGCTGTTTCACACACTGCAAATACCAGAACTCTCATGGGAAGAAGGTCTACATCTTTTACATCTCTTTTTCTATCTCAGGGTCAGCTTCATGGGAAGATGATGGACCATGCTTCAGTACCCCACCTCCCCACCCCAAGTCATGCCCTGTCTCTCACCCCCTTTCTTATCTAAGAAAACCACAGTTACAGGAAACTTTCAATCAAAACTCACTATAGGACCCTATGCCATCACCATGCCATGGTTTTTCCTTCCAACTTGAAATCAATGGGATTAACAGGGTGGGCTACTTTTTATGGCTCTTAAACAAAACTCATCAAAGATCTGTGTACTCATTCCCAGGAGACAAGGGAAATGCAACACAGAAAAGGAGCATATAATGTTGACACAGTCTAGTGTCAACATCCCCCTCTGTCTAGTGCTAAAGGAAGTGGGAGCCTATTGAATATTACCAGTTGCACAAAATTTCTGCCCCCAAAAAGCAATAAGGAGAGTTCCAGCCCCTCCCAGCTTTAATATGATTGTCTAGGAGTGCTGGCAGAGACTCACAGAGAGCAGACACCCACTCTGCTGTCCACCTGTAGACCAACAGCAATAGCAGCAAACCCTAATACAGCACTTACTCCATACCACGCACTGTTGTAAGTATTTCACATGTTAGCTCACTGATCCCTTCCACAATCCTATGAAGTAGGTGTACATGTAAGTATCTCTATTTTACATGTAAACAGAGACAAATAGACAATGGCACTTGTTTATAGTGACTCACTCAATGCCACACACTAGCAAGTGGCAGAGCTGGGATTTAAGCCCAGAGCCTCTACTCTGAGGCCCTGAACCAGTCAGGTAAGGGATCACCTGGCAGTCTGAATGACAGCCAGTTATGACTTGATTTGGCTGTAGGAGTCTGTCCTTTGGTTTTCTAAATGGTCAGGATATGTGATGTGGCTGAGAGAAGGGAGGTCTGAAGCCCCTACTGAAAGGTGAGTGACTGGCACACACCGGAGCAGAGCTTTTGTTCTTTAACAAGGGAAAACAGGAAGCTAAAGGGATGAAAGGAATAAAGGGGTTTGGGGTGTGATCCAGAGAGTCTGAAAAGATGTGGAGTTGAGGGTGGGAGGGAATGAAGGTCTACACAGGCTTACTGAAGTTAGACTGGCAGCTGTGCTCACCATGGCTACATTCAGCACAGCTTCTATGGGAGTCTATGGTGAATTCCATTTACGTTTGCTGAGCACACACTATGTATAAGAGACTTTATTATGTATTCCACATAAGGCCTGGGACATAGTACTCCTAAAGCTCAGGACCCAGGAGGGGAAACAGACATAGCAATCAATGGCACTTGTTTATAGTAAAAAAATATTGGAAATAAAATAAATGTCCACGAACAGGGGATCAATAAAGTATGGTGCCTCCATGGAGTCCTAAACTGCTATAGAAAATGCTTTTGATGTTGTGGTATGGGAAGGGATCCATGATATGTTAAATGAAAAAAGCAAGGTACAGAATACTGCATGTTACCTTTCACATAAAAATGGAGAGAAATTAGAGTGTATGTTAATGTTTGCTTATATAAGCATAAAGGCACTCCAGAAGGATACCCAGAAATCTGATAAGAGTGGGTGGTTTGTTCCTATGGTTGGAACCTGGGGGAGTCAGAACATGGGGAGACTGGGCAGGGGCTAATGGTGGAAAGGAGAGTTTCACTTGTTTATTTTCATTTATTTTGTTTTATAACTGAAATTTATAACTATTCAAAAACTGAATTTAAAAAAATAGATGGCATTAAACCCCACGGAAGGTCTTAGCACTGCCTCCCTCATGAGGAATGTCCCTGTTCTTTCTTCTTTTCTCATCACATCCCAGTGCTGGGTCCCTGAAAGCTGATCCTAAACAGCAGTGAGGAGAAATGGTGAACAGGGAGCTTGCCCTACTCCCTGTATGAGAGGTCAGATTTCCATCAATCTGACCCCCCTGCCCTGGAATGATGGTCAGTCTGAAACCAATGGTGTGCCATCTCCCTCAAAACCATCCTCACAGCTCCTTCCTCATTAACCTGTCCTGTCAACAGTGTAAGAGGATGATTTCAAGGCAAACCTCAGAGCCTGCTGGACTCTCAAAGGCAAAAGAGGACACTGAAGGCCATGCTCAGCTAAATACTCTTGCTTCTTGCCTCTTTCCTCTTTAATTACAGCATAATTTGCATTTATATGATTTCATTCTGCCATTTTGTGGGCAGCGTTGATGATGATCAACACTCCATAACTTCCCATCATAGTTGGAGAGTCAGGAGGGCGGCTGCTGTCTCCGATAAAATCCTTTCCAATTAAACAGTTCATTGGACATGTCATGGTTTGGGATTCTCGTTACCCTCTGATGTGCACGTCTCATGGATATTTCTTTACACCCATCACCATAATAAGGTCTTAGTGCAGAAGACGCTTAGAATATTATGCTCCCCCACTGAGTGACTGTAATGACATTGACTTGAAAATGGGCCTCCTTAAACTTGCACAAGAAGCAGAGCTATTACTGTAACTAGATCATCTGAGCTTTACTTTGCCACTTTGCCAGGTGTTGTATCTGAGTGGTACCAGATGCTCCACATGATGAAACATGCCAAAGATACTAAAAAAACAATGCTAGACCGCTAACAGGACACACCTACAGAGGGCAAATGTGTCTGAAGTTTTTCTCCAGTCAACACCCCGAATGGAAGTCCCTGCTATAGATGGTGGTTCACCTGGCTGATGTGATTCACCTATCTGGTATGGCTTGCCTGGCTGGCTCACCTGGTTGAAAATACAAAATCAACAACTGTTTATCTACAACAAAAACGCCAGGACCAAAATTCACCAAAATTTTAGTAACTGTAGTTATCTCTGGGTGGTCTAATTACTGGTGCATTTTTATTTTCCTCCTAATTCTTTTTTGTGTTTCCCAAGTTGTTGGGTCTTTTTTTCACCATTTGGCACATTTTATCTTTATAATAAAATATTTTAAAATAATACTTATAGCTATAAAAGGGAAAAATGAACAAATTGAAAATGTTTATTTACAACTGACTATATAATCACAACCATGACAAAGGGAAAGGGAAATAAATACCAAGCGATCCCTTAAATAGTGTCTGATTTGATCTTGTAACTTTAGGGTCAGCTAACAAGCCTATCTTCATCACTCCTCCCCTCCACTCTATTCAACAATACGATACTAACTTCACGTGATCAATGCTGACCAGCAACCACTCATGACCATTTCACTGTTCCAGAACCACTTCTGCTTCTTTCATATCCAGCCTGACTCCTGATTGTCAGTTCATACCCTCTTTTATATTCCTTCCCCTATACTGCAGTCTCAGTGTCGATTTTGGCTTTGACTCAGACACTAGTCTCTGGTTCTTTCTACTTGAGACCACTACAAGAAGCCCTTTCTAATACTAGCCCCCTTGGTTGGCATTCTGGCTTTTATAGGTGAGATTTTGGCAAATGGCTTGAGTCATGCTGTCTGGGGACCCTAATTAGTGAACTTCTTAGTCAGAAAAAAAGGTATAATTGGCAGGTTTTCTTAACTTCTTCCTCCAAACACTCATTATGACTCTTCATCAAACTTGAGGCCTCAGTGAAGAAGACTACCACAAGAAAGTGTTGCCTCAGGAGAAACTCCAGGGAGAGACTGAAAAGTTCGTGAGGGTTAGACATGCCTATTGCTTTAGGGTCCACCACCCCTGGAGCTACCCCTCTCTCTGGACTAAATGATATTTCAGTTATTTTTAATTAGGATAATATGAAAGTTTTCAAAACTCTAGGCAACAGAGACTGGCCAAAGGGTTTCACATGCTTTTTAATTCTGCCAAATGCAAAATCCAAGCAATATCTTGCTATAGCCTGCATCCTGCCTAACTGTTTCTTTAAATAGCAGAATACTCCCTGATCTGAAAGTCCTTGACCCCAGATCTGACATTTCTCTCTCAGTGACAGAAGCCAGGAACAAAAGGGTTACCTACAATCTACAGCTACAGGCCCATAAGCCCAATCAGATTGCTTTAGGAAAAGATGGACTTGAATGTCATGATCTTTTGTATTACTTTTTCTGGGCAAAAACTGTGGGTTCAAGAAAAACTCCAGTTGCAACTTTCTTTTGCTTTACTTGGGAGTCAAAGGAATACATTTCTCTTTAATTTATTTTTTACTTTCTGTGAAGGAATAAAAGTCAAATACAAATTCCTTTTGCTATAAACTTTGATATAAACATATGTATCAAAAGGTTAAATAGGTAGAATTTCTAAATGAAGGCGCTTTATACAGAAGAATGAGAATGATATTCTTCCTCCCCTAATGTGGACATGCAGCAAACCTACCAATACCATTGGCCTACCTTATCTAAGGACAAGAGTTTAAAATTATTAATACCAGGAGCACCCGAGTGGCCCAGTCTATTGAGGATCCAACTGTTGATTGCAGCTCAGGCCATGATCTCCGTGTTGTGGGATCGATCAAGTCCCACCTACGTCTCCACACTCAGCAGGAAATCAGCTTGAGTCTCTCTCTCCCCTCTCACTCTGCCCCCTTCCAACTCTCTCTCTAAAATAAATTTTTAAAGTAAAATAAAATTATGAATAATATATGTTCTTAAAAGAAGGAAAAATCATAGACAACCTTACCAGGAGTTTTAGGCCCCATTCTGGGAGTCAACTAAAAAGCTCACATAATACTAGCAATAGCCTTTGGCTACTACTAGCACAAGTTGCCATTTACACCTCAGAAGATGTCTTGATTTAAGCAAAAATCTCATCTTTCTAAAGCATTTGGTAACAAATGACATACGTAGCATGTTCCAAAAACAAATCTAAATTTGCTTATAAATGACCAAGGAAATAACTTCTAGTTGTTTTTGTGGAAATCAGGTCTTCTGTATGGCACACTCTACTCAGGGTCCCACTCATGTGTGTGGTCTGTTCACCAGCAGAAACACAAATCAAGGTACTTAACTCTCAGGCCCTAACAAGGTCTCTAAAATCACAGTTGTCTGAAAGTTCCAGCGCCAACCAAAATGAATTAGGTTTACCTTAAACCTCTCTCCCACTGTTTACAGCTAAAAATTCAGATGAAATAAAAAAAGCAACCACTTGCAGACTGAAAAGTTGGCAAAACTAAGTAGATTATGGAAGGGAGTCAACATTGAAAGAGTGATCCACATCAGAGGATGAGCTAGCTCCTTAGCATCTTCCCTCGTTTTTCTTCTGACTTTGACCAAAGGGTGGTCCCAGAGCAGAACTGTGCAGAAGACAGGAATCCTAAAACAGAAAGGGAAAACCAGAGCAGAGGACCGAGAAAAGGGTCCCTGGGAGCTAAAACAGTATGGAGGAAAACTTAAGAGAAGAGAGTGCTGGAGAAGGGGATCACTTTATTCTGTTGCAAGTCCCAGGGTCACCTCTAAGCTATGTATGCACAAAGATTAAACCAAAGCACATAGCAAAGACTGAAATCTGAACTTCAGTATCACTCACTGCCCATGTTCCAGAGAGACACATGCTTGGAACAGATCCAAAGCAGCTTAACAAAAGCTTTGAAAACCAGATTAACATTGAAACCACTGCCCCTAGATGACAAGAACTTGCACTTTCCACCTAGACTGACTGCCTGCTAAAACAATGAAATCAATGTTCTCCAGAGTATTTAAAAGGACCCAAATATTCACAATGTAGTGTTTTAGATGTCCAAAATACAATTAAAAAGTACTCAATATACAAAGAATTGGGACAACATGACCACTTCTCAAGAGAAAATGCAATCAACAGATGCCAGTTCTGAAATGATCCAGAATTGGAATCATCAGACAAATATTTTAAGAGAACCATTATAAACATGCTCCATGACATAAAGATAAACACTTTTTTAAAAAAGATTTTATTTATTCATTTGACAGAGAGAGATCACAAGTAGGCAGGCACGGGGAGGGGAAGAGTAGGCTCCCTGTTGAGCAGAGAGTCTGATCTGGGGCCCGATCCCCGAACCCTGAGATCATCACCTGAGCTGAAGGCAGAGGCTTAACCCACTGAGCCACCCAGGCACCTGCCAAGGTAAACACTCTTGAAAAGAAATGGAAAGGTAGACATTCTTAGCACAAAAATAAAAACTATTTTTAAAATGGAAATTTCAGAACTAAAAAAGATAACATGATTATGTGAAATTTAAAAGTTCCTGAATGAGCTCGGAAGCAGAGTGAAGATGATAGAAAATAGAGTCAACAAACTTAAAAATAGATGAATTGAGATTACCTGATCTAAACAACCAAAAAATAAGATACCTTAAAAAATGAATATGGCCTCAGGAACCTATGAGACAGTCATAGAAGGTCTAACATTTGTGACATCAGAGTGCCAGAATTAGAAGAGAAAGAGATTAGTGCAGAAAAAAAAAAATATATATATATATATATACATACATATATATATATTTGAAGAATTAATGACTAAAAACTTACTAAATTTTGTGAAATATATGGAAACAAACCTCCCTCTATAAATGGGCATAGGATGGAAAGATATTTATGGTCCATGGGAATGTTCACCAAAGAATATTCTCTACAAAGGAGACTCTTCATCACATAGACAAGATGAAATATTCTGTGGATATGAAGCACCCCAGTGTTAGCTCAATAGAAGTATGAACTGGGCATGTTGGCAGAGATGGCAGCTCCAAATAGGATCGACAACATCAGCTCCCCCTCACCAAGGCTGATTTAGCTACCAAAGGTCTAACCTGCCCACGGTGGAGCCCAACTCTGCCCCTGGTATGGCACAATTCCCTAAGGGAACTAACCAGCCACCCAGTGGCAAGCTGATTACATTGCACCTATTTCATCATTGAGTGGGAGCGGTATGTCCTCACTAGACTAGGTATATATTTTGGATATGAATTTGTCTTCTCTAACTGTGGTGCTTCTGCCAATTTTTCAGTTTCTTAGAAAAGGAAACATACTTTTACCAGATGATTCAGCAATTGCACTTCTTGGTATTTACCCAGAGGAACTGAAAACATGTCCACACAAAACCTGCGCATAGATGTTTATGGCAGCTATATTCATATTTGCCAAAACTTTAAAGCAACTAAGATGTCCTTAGCAGGTGAAGGGATATATAAACTGGTACATCCAGACAATGGAATACTATTTGGTGCTATAAGAAATGAGCTATCAAGCCATGATAAGACATGGAGGAACCATAAATACATCTTAGTAAGTAGAAAAAGCCTCTCTTAAAAGGCTACATAAGATATGATTACAACTATATGACATTCTGGAAAAGAAAAATCTGTGGAGATGATAAAAAGATTAGTGGCTGCCAGGAGTTCGGGGTGGGAGAGATGAATAGGAGGAGGACAAAGGATTTTTAAGGTAGTAAAACTACTCTTTATGATACTGTGTCATGGCGGATACATGTCTTTATACATTCGTCCAAACTCAGAGAATATATAACACTGAGAGTGGACCCCAATATAAAATATAGACTTTGGGTGATAGGGATGTGTCAGTGCACATCCCTAGCATCTGCAGAGGCAGGTGCAGGGAGGACAGGAGGAGTGAGCCAGAGATAGAAAAGCACAGAGTGAAAATTCTTCCCTCCCATTAACCAGTGACATCATCACACATACCTTCACTCTCCTCGACTTGAAATCTTCCTACTTCACACCCTTACCCAGGCAGATATGGAGTCCTGATGGAACTTCCATCCTGGTATCTCTGGCACCTCTGTCTTCTTGCTATTTCCTTACTACTTCCCCTGGTCACAACTATATCAACTTAGGTCTGAACCTCTGTAGAACCTGCTGTGCCATATCCCTAGCACTAGGTCCTCATATTCCTGTGCACAATGACTGTCTTGAGTCAGTTTCCTAGAGCCTAATTCAGGGATTCTTGTTCAAGTGATTTATTGGGGGGATACTCTCAAAGAAGGGAGATGAGGACTGCAGGATGGGGCAAAGGAAGGAACTAAACAAGGATATGGTCTAAGCTAGATACTGAGCCCTAAGTTCAAGGGCCACAACATGAGAAAACATTTGTGCAGGGCACCAGTGGCATCCACTAAAATGACCCGCCCAACAAACTTACTTGACTTCATCATGTCCTTGATTAAAACTGTCATATGACTCCAGCTGCATTGGGCTGGGGTGGGGACATGTTGCCCTAACTCTCCATCTTCCTGTAAGACCACCATAGTCTTAGCCAACTCAAATCAACCTCCTAATATCTCTGTCTCTTTCTCCTCTCTTTCTGTCTCTCACATTGACAGAGGTGAGGTAGGCTAGTGAGTGGAAGCAATCATCTAGATAATTCCATTTCCTAAGCCATTCATATTAGAGTGATCCATACCACCTTGTTTGCGGTTGATCAAACAAAGCTGATGAGAGCATCCCCTCCTGTGTCACTGAGGCCCTGTTTTCTTGCTTCCAGCCTGATGGACTGGAAGGAGAGAAGGTGGCCTCACACATGAATAGATCCATCAAGCTACCAGGTGTGACATCTCAGACCGATATTCTTTTATCCCACATGTCTAATTGGGCTTCATCATGATCACAGCCTTCTCAGGAGGATGGGAACTAATGAAGTCTGATGGAAATCAGAAGGTAGTCTCAGCTCCCGTTTTGGGGGCCTCAGGACCATGTCAACATGTTGATCCTAGACAAAGGCCACAGCCTTGCACAGGGCATCAGGCTGAAGTCAGTTTTGGTCATACAGAACCATCATTTAGAGGTGTTGACATGTCATACAGAAAGGTGCCAGTACCCTGCATGAGGGAGACAGACCTGTCTGCTGGGGGCTGACAGAGCTGGCCACTCAGTCCAGCAACTCAGGTGTCAAATGCTTACATAGCACTGCCCAAATTTTAACATTTATTTCCCTTTTATAAAGTGTATCTTCTTAATCCTTGTGCCATATCATGTGGTGGGTGCTCTTCCCTTTTCACAGGGTAGAAACCTGAGGCTTGGGGAGATGAAGCCACCTGCTAGGTCCCCTAGGAATGGAGATTCACATTCAAACCTACTTTTTTTTTTCTTCTCACCACTATATGGCTAAGAAAAGAAAACACAACAGAAGAGGAAACAGAAAGACTGAAGAGAGAAGAACCAGGTCCATGTGATTCATTCTTCTTAGCCCAGGCAAGAAGGAGGTAATGAAAAGCAGTTTTAATAGCCCCTATCACAACCTTTCCATGTCATTCTTCATGAAGTGGCAATGAGAGAGGGTGTCTTTGTATAGGTTTGGGGTGCAGGGAAGGAAGGCTGAGGGGCCTGCTACAGGAGGGGGAAAAGGGCACAAAGTATGGGATGAGCCTCAGTGTATTCCCAGAGCAGAAGCTGGAGGAGAGCACAGCAGACAAGCAGGGTAGAAGAAGGCATGTGAAGCAGTGTCAGAAAAGAAGGAGCATGGAGGGAAAACCACAAGTCTTTGATGGGGGCTGGCAGGACTTCCAGAAGGGGAGATACTGGCCACCATTCCTTTCCCATCACCAAGCACAGCACCTGGCATATACAAGACAGTAAATGAGTAAATGAAGGGAGAATTCTGGGGATACAGATAAAGATGTAGTTGCTGAAAGATATCCTGCTGAGTGCCGACCCCATTTATCACAGCACTTACCAGAGAAGATTCTTCTCCAGACAAAATGGAACGGGGTTGTCACCCCCCTAAAGCAGTAAGCCTGTTCTGCAAGTCAGGGCTCAGGCCAGCTGCTTGCTCTGGAGTCCTGTCGGCTGCCTCCTTCCACCCTTAATGAGATGTGATTGCTGAAGGAAAGCAGCTAATTGCATGATGTTTTATTAAACTTTTCTCCATGAAATATTAATTGTGAGCTTTTGCAAATACAAAGATCTGTCTGCTTTTTAATGGCTTAGGTTTGCAGTATCTCCAGATGACTCTCTGAGAGTTTCCTATTGAGGGACAATGGTGACAAGCATGATGCCAGATCCTGTAGAAGGAGTACAGCTGACAGCCTAAAACACTTCCCTCTGTGAGCAGTTCTGCCTAGCAGCCAGGCCTTTGTCCATGGTTGCCATGAACATGGCTACTAGGTGCCATGCAATGAATGCTCAAATACCTGGCCCACCATGGGCCAAAAAGAAGTAGGACACCAGCGAGAGGAAGCTATCAGCACCAGCATCATAAAGATTGTGTTGTGGCGCTTAGCTCTTCCTTCTTCTTTTCTCACTGAGGTTTGTTCACCTGACACTGAAAGGATCAAAGGGAAATGTGAACATTAAGCCAGATGTGTTGACTGAATTCTGAGGGTGGTAGCTCCCAGAAGCAGAACAGAAGAGACTGGCTTGCAGGGATGGACTGGGACAGCTGCCGGTGGCTTTATGCGGAGCCTTAGCCCATGTCCCACCTGTTCCTGGAAGACGGTGGAGGGATACTTGGTGGTGTGGGGCCAGGACCCATGCCTGTATATCACCAGAGGGGTTTCTGCATGAATGGAAGAAGTAGGAATGACCACTCTCCTAAACCATCCCTGAAGCCAAGACCCAGCACCAGACAGAGAGGCTAGTTTCATAGAAATAGGACTGTTGGTTCCAGAGTCATGAGAGGATGCCCAGCCTAGTGAAAGGATCCTTGGGATACCTTCAGGAGCCAAGGGGAAGAAGCCTGCCTCCCTAACAGGCTCCCAAGAGATGGAGGGGTTACAATGAGCACTGCCCTGAAAGTGCACACAGCATTGTCACAAAGACAAACAACCAGTAAAGGCCTGAGCAATGGCTGGAGTCCGCTTGAAGCAGACTCATGTCTGTGACACTAACCATGGCAGACATGAAGGAAGATAAGGAGGGAGACTTCAGCTTTCCAAAACCTTCCCCTGTCCCCAAAGCCCTGATGAAATGCACTTGAGGAAAAGGGAGTACCTGTAGGACCAAATAACATACCCCCCCTCAATCTAAAAAGGCAGGGCCACAGCTCTAACCTTTACTGGAGAAAGAGAAGAATCTGTCCAAAAACATTGAGATCAAAGTTTTTAAAATAATGTATAGGAATAAGCTTTGACTTCTAGAATGAATAGAACCTGCAAGTGTTAGAAAGTGTTAGAACAGGACAAAGATCAAGTTTACAGATTCAAAAAGGGACAAGGAGCACTTGAAGAAGAAGACTTCCTTGATACTCCAAGTATGGTCCACAGACCAGCAATCCTGGCTTGTTAGAAAAGCATAATTCCTGCCCCTAGCCCAAACCAGCTGAGCCAGAATCTGTATTTTAACATATGGTGATTCATAACCACATGAAAGTGGGAGACTCAGGTACAACTGGATGAAATAAGACATTGGATGTTTATATCTCAGTGAGGTGAAATTCCTAAATGAATTGATTATACTAGACAATATCTGTTTCTGATGCTTGGGATCAAAAACCTTAAGCTGAAAAAGAAATCATCACTCATTACTATAAATAACGTGCTCCCAGGATCAGGTCTTCTCAAAGTAATAAGAGAAAGAAGTTGGTTTTGGAGAATACTGAAGCTATCTTTGAGCCTTCATGATGCCCTGTGCTTTCATCCTATTGCTCCCCAGGTCAGAGCACATTCCACACCTCCCTCTTCCTCCCCAGGGTCACCACAGGGCCACAAGGATTGTAATTGTACAACTCTGGAGGGCCATGGTCTGAATCTGAGTCAACGTGGCAGCCCTCTTCACCCTCCTGGAAACCTACTCACCCTAACACTAACCTTTGTAAAAACCAAAGAATAATATCTGTATCAGAACTAGACCACAATGTGGCATTCAATGCTCTTGTTTTTTTTTTGTTTTTTTTTTTTACTGATTTTCTGCTTGGATGATCTGCCTATTACTGAGAGTGGTGTGTTAAGATCCCCTACTCTTAATGTATTCATATCAATATGACTCTTTATCTTGATTAACAGTTGTCTTATGTAGTTGGCTGCTCCCATACTTGGGTCATAAATATTCACAATTGTTAGATCTTCTTGGTGGATAGACTCTTTAGGAATGATGTAGTGTCCTTCAGTATCTCTGACTATAGTCTTTAGTTTAAAATCCAATTTATCTGGTATAAGAATCACTACCCCAGCCTTCTTTTGAGGCCCAATGGCATGAAAGATGCTTCTCTATCCCTTCACTTTCAGTCTGGATGTATCCTTAGGTTCAAAATGGGTCTCGTGTAGACAACATATGGATGGGTCCTGTCATTTTACCCAATCTGCAACCCTGTGCCATTTTATGGGTGTATTTAGGCCATTCACGTTGATAGTGATTATTGAGAGATACGTTTTTATTGACATTGTGTTACCTGTGAAGTCTTTGTTTCTACAGACTCCTAGAGGAGAACAAAGGCAATAACCTCTTCGACATTGGCCACAGCAACTTCTTTCAAGATATGTCTTCAAAGACAAAGGAAACAAAAGCGAAAATGAATTTTTGGGACTTCATCAAAATCAAAAGCTTCTGCACAGCAAAGGATACAGTCAACAAAACAAAGAGGCAACCCACGGAATGGGAGAAGATATTTGCAAACGACAATACAGACAAAGGGCTGATATCCAGGATCTATAAAGAATTCCTCAACTCAACACACACAAAACAAATAATCATGTCACAAAATGGGCAGAAGACATAAACAGACACTTCTCCAACGAGACATACAAATGGCTATCAGACACATGAAAAAATGTTCATCACTACTGGCCATCAGGGAGATTCAAATCAAAACCACATTGAGATACCACCTTACACCAGTTAGAATGGCCAAAATGAACAAGACAGTAAACAACATGTGTTGGAGAGGATGTGGAGAAAGGGGAAACCCCTTACACTGTTGGTGGGAATGCAAGTTGATATAGCCACTTTGGAAAACAGTGTGGAGATTCCTTAAGAAATGAAAAATAGAGCTACCCTATGACCCTGCAATTGCACTACTGGGTATTTACCCCAAAGATACAGATGTAGTGAAAAGAAGGGCCATCTGTACCCCAATGTTCATAAGAGCAATGGCCACAGTCGCCAAACTATAGAAAGAACCAAGATGCCCTTCAACAGACAAATGGATAAGGAAGATGTGGTCCATATATACTGTGGAGTATTATGCCTCCATCAGAAAGGACGAATACCCAACTTTTGTATCAACATGAATGGGACTAGAATAGATTACGCTAAGTGAAATAAGTCAAGCAGGTAGAGTCAATTATCATATGGTTTTGCTTATTTGTAGAGCATAAGGAATAACACAGAAGACATGGGGAGATGGAGGGGAGAAGGGAGTTGGGGGAAATTGTATGGGGAGATAAACCATGAGAGACTGTGGACTCTGTAAAACAATCTGAGGGCTTTGCCGGGGGTGGGAGGTTGGGTGAGCATGGTGGTGGGTATTATAGAAGGCATATTGCATGGAGCCCTGGGTGTGGTGCATAAATAATTAATTCTGGAACACTGAAAAGAAATTTAAAAAATAAATAAATATTTAAAAAAAGAATTAGACCACAAAATTGCATTTCTCAGCTCAGATTTCTCTCCCATATGGAGCTGCTAACACTCCAAATTCCTTCACAGCACCACCCAGGGTATCTCACTCATGTGCATGAATGGTCCTCCTCAGTCACCCTTTGGAGTCTGCCACGTTGCTTTTCTCTGTTCTGGTTCCCTGCAGTGCTCCCTGTAGACACAGAGCACAGCAGTCCATAGCAATGTGCTCAGTGGAGCTGTACCAGAGGGCTTTCATGTTTTTTAATTCATGTACAATTAATATGCAATGTCATATTAGTTTTGACTGAAGGTACCTCTCCCTGTAGCCCAGGCACAGGCCTGCAGGGGAGAGGCCAGAGAACAATCCCAATTGTAGATCCTAGGTGTTCCCCAATCACTCCCATTCAAAACTTTATTTTTTAATGTAATTTAATATGTATATTTTAATATGTATATTTGTATATTTGGGGGCAGGTTTACCATTGTTATTCAGCAACCAACCCCATTGCCTGACACAGGATAGGTGCTCAAAGAATGCTTACTGAATGAATAAACAGAAAACTGAATTTGTTGAATAAATAATAACTTCCCACTTTCCACAAATCACAACCACTCTGAGCCTTGGTCTCTGTTTCTTTATAATGGAGATAAAAGTATCTAACTGAGATTGTTGTCAGGAAGCTAACCCCTATCTATAAAAATGCCTAGCGCTGGACTTTGAACCAAATAGACTTTCAAAAATATTTTTTTCCCTATTACTTATGTAATATTGGTAAAGTAATATCAGTTGCAAATCTTATGTAGTGTTCATTAAATGCCAAGTGAGACCTAAAGAAGCACTTTTCTCTTACTTGGTCTGCATGATGCAACAGAATGTCACCTCCTCTCTGATGCCTTCTCCAGCCATGGCACCTTTCTTAGGTACCATGAGCTCTGCCTTTTCTGTGTTACCTTGGCACTTTATGCGGACCTCTACTAAAGCACTTAACCACATTATCTATACCCAGTCCTTTATGACCATGACCTTCTGAGAGCCGAGCCTTGTCTTTCCCACCTCCGCAGGTGCCACACTTGAATGAATGGTTGAATAAATGAATGAATGAAAAATGGTCTCAGTTCTCCTCTCTGCACTCCACTAACTTTTTATGTTAAAAAACATACATATTCATTTTGAATATGCGCTGTGAAATCTGACAGTCCTGAACTTGAACCCAAGTTGGGCAAATTTCTTAACTTCTCCATACTTCCACTTTTTCATACGTAATGTTACAGTCAATAACACTTAAGTCTCAAAAAGGTTCAGGGAATTCAGTTATATGGTATACGTTAAATGGTTAAAACAATGTTGATCATCTATTAAATGCTTCATCAATTGAAACTATTATTCATACCTGGTGTACTAATGTGCATTTAGATATGAATGGTAAATGAGTTCTCAATTTGCTTTCATTCCTAGAGCACTTATAAAGTTCACCTCAAGTATCTTAAATATATTTGCCTAATCTTTACAAATAAATCAGGAATAGTGACAATATAGATAGATTATTTTGGAACTCAGCAACCTTGGGAAAACATGATCCATGAATGTCATTAACATTTCTTTAGGCTGGCAATAGCATTAATACACCCACCGGCAAACATTTTCAAAGTCTCTATCACACCATTGAGGGGGAGCTGAGAGGAGGTGAAAGATGGATACAAAGATGCAGGCAGTGTAACGCTCAACTTCAAGGAGGTTGGGAGTACAAAATCAGTGCCAACAGAGTCCATTCACATTTCAGGAACACTCAGCCACTGCCTCTTCTAGGTTCCCATAGGAAGAGTACATACACTAATTATAGTGTATGTTTAAAAATAATTTTTAAATTATATCAACCAACATTTATCTAGCACTTAGCGTATACTTAGCGTATCACTGTTCTGAGCAATTCACAGCTTTTAACTCTTTAAACTTCCCATCAACCCTCAGACATAGGTATTATTATTATATTTCATTTTACAGGTGGGAAAACAGGGGGATAGAGAGGTCAAGTCACTTCCCAAGATCTCAGTTAATAAACGGCACAGCCGGGATACATGCTTTCAGCCCTGGGTCATCCTGCCTCCACCTAGCAGCTGCCACTTCTGATCAACATTAATGGTGGTGATGATGAAGATGAAAATGACAGATGACAAATTCTTCATAGGCAGACAAGTCTTATGGATGACTTTTAGATGTCTTTAGCATGAAAAGATATGCCTCCATCCTATACATCATTAAAATTAAAATTATTGTCCTTAGTGAAAATCATAAAATGTTCATGTAGGCTTGAAATTAAAATAGCTTTTCTTTAGAAATGATGATTGTGAAATTCTGGAGGAGTTAATTCTAGCTGAACCTTTTACAACATTTTTTCTACCACATGTCTTGTCTGGTTTGGTGCCTCCCAGCTCTGACAGCACCTATTGCATGGAGCACTGGGTGTGGTACATAAACAGTGAATCTTGAAACACTGAAAAGATAAAATTAAAAAAAAAAAAAAAAAAAAGTAAATTCCAGGCCCACCACTGCTATTTCCTCAGTGCCCAGTTGAGGACCTCACATGTTCCTTCTCCAGAAGGGTTTACTGAATGGATGTTTAACTATGTTTTAGGCTCTAACTGTGTTGCTAAGTAAACTGCAGGGTGTCTCATTAAACTTGAATTTCAGATAAACAAATAATCATTGTTTAATGTAAGTATGTCCCATATAATATTTAACTGACAGGCTCTAATTTTGTTAGCTAACTCTGTAACTCTACCCTAGATGTAAGAAGAATTCAGGTAAAAGAGAGTGAATGTGGCTTGGTCCCCAGGAAGGTGCTGTCATGGAAGAGACAGAAGTTGAGCTGTTGCTGGAAGCAAGCATAAAGTACACTGTTAATGGTACCCCCTGGAGTTGTGCGACCCAGTGACCCTGAGAGATGTGCATTTCTGGCACAGAAACCTGCATAATTAAAGTCTGAGAGACTGAAATGAGCATGGCAGGATGGAGGACAGTGAGGAGGAAAGCTCCTGGAACACATACACTCCAACATTTCTAAACCACTTCCATTCCTCCGATGCTCATATTCCTCCACGCTCCACCCACCATCAAGCCTTTGACCGCGCAGTCCCTCTGCCTAGAATTCCTTCCCCTCCTGTCTGCCTGGCCACCTCCTTATGCACTAAAAAGCTCTGTTATGTCAGCTGACTCATCTCTGCTCTAAACCCTTGTGTCCATTTTAACAAACCACTCAATGCTTGCATGATTTTCCTTCAATCTTCCAGCATGCCTCCACCAGTAGTTAAAGGAAATGGAGGGGGAATTGTGCGATGACCATGTGAGGCCATGATTTGGGTCCAACCTGTACATATGAAGTCTCCTGAGCCTGATATAATCCTGATCTCCACACATGAAGCTGACAGCAAAGGGCTTCAATACCATCTTGAGAATCCTTCTTCAAAAATGTATACTGCAAGGGTTTAATAATCCCAATATCTAAGTCAGGCAGTTAAAGGCTGTCCAGAACCATTCTGACTGGGCCACTTTTAAATTCATGACCTGGGGCACCTGGGTGGCTCAGTGGGTTAAGCCGCTGCCTTCGGCTCAGGTCATGATCTCGGGGTCCCGGGATCGAGTCCCGCATCGGGCTCTCTGCTCAGCAGGGAACCTGCTTCCTCCTCTCTCTCTCTCTGCCTGCCTCTCTGCCTACTTGTGATCTCTCTCTGTCAAATAAATAAATAAAATCTTTTTAAATAAATAAATAAATAAATAAATAAATTCATGACCTGTCCACCAAAGCCTTTAGCGCTGCCTGACAATCATGGCTCACAAGCTGGTCCATGAGCTCCCATTCTCCTGGACAGCCACCTCTCCTTCTTCTCTCCCTACACCAGCATCTCCCTATTCCCAGTTACATGTAAGAGCCCAGCTTCTCACGGCACTGAGAGAATGAAAGCTGTCAGAAGGGACTTCCCATGAAACCTCTTGCAGTCCCTCCCACCTGCCCTGTTGTTGCAGAATAGAGCTGCCCCTGCCCCTAGCCACTTGCTCCCTGGATCCCCTGTCCTCTCACCTGCTCCACACAGCTCTTGCAACTGTCACTCTCCTGTGCCACCGTCATCGTTTTCCCTCTCTCCTGGATCATTCCCATGAGCACACACACATGCTGCTTTTCTTCCCCTTGGAAATATCTTCCCTTGACCCCAATTCCCCCCCCAACTGTAGCCTCATTTCTCTGCCATGTGCACCCCCCTGCCCCAAAGACTTCTCCCTCTTCCACCTAGCCAGCTACCATCATCTCCTGCGTGCACAACTGCAGTAGTCTTCTAATTGATCTCCCTTCCACTCTCGCTCTTCTACTCTCAGATCTCTACACTGCAACAAAAAGGATCTGCTTAAATGTAAATTTTGCATGGGACAAGACTCTACTTCATGTAGCCCACAAGTACCCTCACAACCTCATCCACCTCTGCTCTCTTCCTAGTGCTCTAGCCACCTGGACTTTCTACAGTTCCCCCAAACAGCCCTCACACACATCGCCCATGGAACCCATTGCTCTAGTAGCTCCCTCTGCCTACAATGTTGCCCCTGCACCCAGCCACCCAGATAGCCACATGACTCAATCCTTCAGTTCATCAGTTTTTGCTCAAATGTCACCTTAGGAGAGAAGCCCAGAGCACTCTATTTAAAACAGTCAACATTCACACACACATACAAAAACATACATTCTATCATCTTACTCTTTCTCTTTTTTCCATAATGGCCAATATACTATATATTTTTATTTATTTATTCACCCTCTGCTCATTCTGACTAGAATGTAAGCTCTATGAGATCAGGTGCTTTGCTCAATTGGTTTAGAGTTGTTTGCTTTACAGAGCCTGGAACACTATTTAAACCACAGAACTGCTCAAGAAATATTTATCAATTGAAAAATAAATTGATATCCTGTGTGTGATATGACAGCAACCAACAGCAGCCAAGAACCTTAAGTTCCTGACAGCTCCCAAGGTCAGATAGGGTAGCCCTCAAGAGCCTTATAGAGGCTTTAGAACATCCCCACTCACACTTTTAGGTCTCAGCTTATGTGTCATTTCTTCTCTGACATTTCTTTTCACTTGTCTCCTCAATAAGATGAAGTACCTGGGCTATCTGTTCCCATAGTATCCTAGATTTCTCATTTCAAGATACTTGTCACATCATATTGTGCTTTTGTCTTCCTTATAAGGTTATATTTTCTGAAGATGCACATGGAATTCTCCAGTAAAAACCTGTTGAATGAATAGATGAATGAAGTTGAGTGAAATTGTAGTGAAGAGAACTGAGCTTAGAATCAAGGAAGTGGAAGAATTGAAAGGAGCAGGGATGGATTGATAATCTCAGAGTGCTTCATAATAAGAGAAGAGAAAAGGGAAGGGGGGTGAGAGGAGGGGAAGAGGAAGGAAAAGAGACAGGAAAGAGGGAGGGAGGAAAGGAATCTGTTTAGTGTCCTTGCCAAGAGTAAGCAAACTAAATTTGGCCTAGCGGTGTCTGCACGTACAAACTAGCTGGCATAATCTGATCAAATGACCTTCTCCAAGTAGTCTCCAGCACCTATATATCTAAACTATCAAATTCACTTTTCCATGTGCCATTCTGATGAGACGTTCCTATGAGAATTCACTTTCTCTCAGCAGGGTATCCCAAAGAGGACTGGGATGGGCTGATGACAGAGCAAATGTGGAAGGGTAAGGAGGTGCACAGCAAGGCTCTTGCACATTCTATAGTTCTGCAGGCCACCTGCAGGTATCCTCTTGTACTTATTCACTGCCTATCTAACTTCATTTCTCTCCCATGACCAAAACCCCCAAACTGGGGAAATGCAGCCTGTCTCATCTCACTAAAGCTTTCCCACCAACAAGACCTGGCACAGGCCTACCCTCTGTGGAGACCTTCCAGGCTAATCCAGCTATACATATCTCTCCTTTCTCTGACCTTGTCAGAGAACATATTCAAAATATGTTCTGTGAATAATTTCTTAGTACATCCTATTGGAAGGTATATAGTTAGTGTTAGATAAACAACAGCAATTAGTAAAAAATCACATAATTCAAGTTAATATGGCTTTTCTCCTCAACTAAACAGTAGGTTCATCAAGGGTTGTATCATATATTTTCCTTCTTTTGAACCTTCAGAGAACTTACTCCAGGGCTGGACAAAACTAAGTACCCAGAAAATACTTCTTTAAACCTGTCTTGTTTAAAGTTATTATAAAATAAAACCAAGGAGTCATAGAAATGGTTTCCCTGTTGTAAGTAAAAGGATGCTATCTCAAAGAAGTCTTTAAGATGCTGTCTGTTGCGCTGGCCCTATCTGAAGAGTGCATGGTTTATTCTAGGAGAGAAGCCATAATGGATGGAAGGTACGTTTCTGCTGAGTTAAGGGTTATCATGTTCCCTGCATCCAGGCGCCAGATTGATGGGATATGCCTCTATGATTTATAATACACTAATCTCACTGGAGAGTGAAGCACAATTAATCTTAGAATCTTGCAGCTTGCACTTAACAACTTTAGAACCTTCCCTGTGTACTTGGACTGCATAACAAACATCTGCGCCTCCCCCAGACGCTAGGACAACTGGGCATTGAGAACACAAAAACACCCTTCTCTGTAAGGCAATGGAATGCTATGGGAAATGTTTTCCTTAGACTTCCCATGATATTTCCAAACAAAAGAGTTTATATGATGGTAGCCTTTTAAATTAGAGTTACAATGTCCAATTATAATAATATCATTAAGCATATATAAAATCAAAACTACAAAAAGACCTGATGTGTCAACAATGTTTTCCTTTTGTTTTATGTCCCTACCAAATGTCAGCAAACTGATCATACCAGTATCCACACAACACAACCTAGCTGGCAAAATCTGGTCAACTGATCTTCTCTGTGTAGCCTAAAGCACTTGCCTATCCATCTGTATTGTATTATTTACTTTTCCATCTGCCATTTTGATGAACTGTTCCCAGAGAATTCTCTTCTTCTAGGAGTGGGGCTACTAAGATCCAAGAAACAAGGGATTCCCAGCAACTAAAGCAGGTATTACAAGGTCTGTGCCCTATCACTTTACTCATGGGACAGTCCCTCATGTCATACCCAAAATATATTTACTTTTACTTTATACACTTTATGCAATTCCAGCAATATGTGTGTGTATAAATATATATTATAATATATAATACATAATTTATTTATATTTATAGTATTTACACATAATATATTTACATAATATATATACTTTATCTAATTCCAGTCACTTTGTTGATTGAATTATGAGCCTTCATCAAATTCAGAGAAGAAGGGTTATGATAGGCAGACACATTAACAGCTATAAGAAAAGGCACTTAAAGAAATATACTCACAGGAAAAAGGGGGGGGGGGGACTATATATGTCCAAAAAAACTAAAAAGCCAAAGATACATTTTGGAGCCTCTTTTTATAAAAATGAACACCTCCTTCAATGAAATATCCATGTTTTAGTACAATGTAGTTTTAATAACCCTTAGTATCCCATTACCCACACAGAATAGTTTTTGTAAGCTCCAAGAAAGCAAAAAATATGCTAGTGCTTAGAAAGACTTCCTTCCAAAATGGTTCAATTGGAAAAGTTTAGTATCTGAAGTTTTAACTCAGATTTAGCAAAGAATGTATTCCTTAACTTTCTGGATAGCAAAGATCATGCAGGTGCTTCAAATCTATAATTTCATATGTTACTAAGTTGGGAGAGTGGAAAGGAAAGTTTTCTAAGGCTTTCAAATATCAGTCCTTCAGCTTTTCATGACAAGAAGAATCCATGATGATAGATAACCTTAAGATCATTGTAGGGACTCCTATAGTAATATAGCTGCACGTATGAGCTTGTTTGTCCACCCTCTCCTTAAAATCATGTGAAAGGAGCAAAGAGAATGGAAAAAAAAAATCCCAAACTCCATTTTCAGTGAAACTAGAAGGTAAATATAATCTGCAGATTCCAAAATATGCTTAAGGGTTGACAAAAGCAACTGAAATCAGACAGAAACTACATGGGAAGAAAGAGAAAATAAGAAGATTGAGCTGTGAGAAAACTTAATGATGGCAGATCTCAAAAGTCCAGCAGAGAGATAAAACCCTTGAAGTCAAGAGCTCACCATGAACTGTGTAATCTACAGACCCTATTTGCAGCAAAGTTCAGGGACTGAGGAAAGCAGAAACCACAGAGGGAGCCCCCTTGGAATTTAGAAAAACAGAGGAGGCACATCCATACAGAGAATAACATTCAAACCATATTTCCAGAAATCACTCTTTCTTTGAGAACAACAAAGAAAGGGAACACTTTGAATTGTAAAGCATTGCATCAGAAGGCTTGTGGTAGTAACTGAAACTGAAAAATTCAATACATTTAATGATAAGTGATTTAAAAAAAAATAAACTGGCAGAGCATCGATACCAAGTTACTGTAAGGTAAAAATTTAAAAAGAGTAGCAAAATGTGCTAAAAAGATGGACTACATTCATCAAAAAAAAAAAAAAAAGTTGCCATGAAACAAAAGAAAAAGTGCATAAATATTTCACTGTTATTTTTAAAAAATTAATAAACCAACCATCCCTCTAAAAGAATACCACAAAGTAAAAATGCCAGCATTCAGGGAACTTGTAACAAGAAAATAGAAGGAAATGAATTGTGAGCTTGCAGAATCTTAGAAAGCAACTGACAAAAAGGAAAAAAAAGAAAAGCCACTGGAGAAATGAAGATAAAATTGGAACGTTTATAAGACAGAATATACGTTATAGAAGAGATGTTGAAGAATATAAAGGACAGATGTAAGCAAAGCATGCATGGTTAAATGAAACACAGATAGAATTAAAGGGGATTAGAGAGAAAACAATATAACCACAACAGGCATAGGCAATTCAATATACACACAATTATTTAGAGTCCATAAGGAAGAAAATAGAAACTGTGAAACTGAATATATTAAACAAAATTTGGGATGCCTGGGTGGCTCAATCAGTTAAGTGTCTGCCTTCTGCTCAAGTCATGATCCCAGGGTCCTGGGATCAAGTCCCACAACAGGCTACTTGCTCAGCTGGGAGCCTGCTTCTCCCTCTGCCTGCACCTCCCCCTGCTGATGCACTCTCTCTCGCTCTCGCTCTCTCTCTTTCTCTCTCTGATAAAGTAATTAATCAATTAATAATAAATAAATATATATATATTTTTTAAATTGACTTTACATATTAAAAGGGCACAGCATAGACCAGGGAAAATTGAACCAAATCAATCAACTATGAGACATATCCTGTAAGGTTCGAGAGAGTGAAATAGAAAGAGAAAGAGGGAAAAGGAAGGCAGAAAAAAACACATGGGTCAAGTAGGGGAGGGAGGGATAAAGACAGGGAGAGAGGCAAAGAATCTTTTGCACATACAGGCAAAGAGATAAGACATTAAATAGGAGGAAATTCAGACATGCTTCTGATTTCTCCAAAGCAACATTCCAAACAAGAAGATGATGTGGTTAATATCTACAAGACAGCCAAAGAAAGACTTGTGAACTTAGGATTCTATATCCAGCAAAGAATGTCCTTGTAAAAGCAAACAAAACTACTAACAATTTTGAAATTTTAAACTTATGTAATATTGTCCCATGAACTCTTCTTGAGGAACCTTCAAGAGATCAAACATCACCCAACCAAGAGATAATAGAGGAGACAAACCATAGTAAAAAGACAGGTGACGTGCATTATATACCACAACCACAAAATCAAGATTAAACAAGCCTGGAGATTGAGGTGACAGAATGTAAATCTTGTATGTCCTAAATACATAATGATACAACTAATGAAAAAAAAGGAAAAGGGGAGGGGTAGAGAAGATGAAAAGTAGAGTAGTTTTGTAGATCATTGCATTTGTCATAGAGGAAGCCATATATATATATAATGATACAAGGCTAATAGACCAAGCCAAGTACCTGCAAACATTTTTAACATGACAATAGTAGACACAAAGATCATGAAATTTGAGTGATGTAACAGAACAGAGAAGGTAGGAAAATGAAGTCTATTAATTTTGTCATTGTTGACACAAAGGGACTAATCATTATTGTCTAGAGAAATAAACCACTAACAAATATAGTTAAAATTATGAAGATAGCTTTGAGAACAAAACTACAAATCCTCCTGAAACTGCCATTGTTTTAACGGGCAAAGAAATTTCATTATGTAAAAACTTGCTAATAAACAGTTAAATAGAAACATAATATAAAATAATATACCAAACTAAGATCAAATATAGCTGTCATATTAAAACATGTAAAAATGTAATTAAGTTATTTATTTAAGAATATATTTTAGATTGAGCCCCACACTGGGCTCTCTGCTTCCTGCTCTCTCTCTCTCTGCCTGCCTCTCTGCCTACTTGTGGTCTCTCTCTCTCTCTTGCTGTTAAATAAATAGTAATTATATATATGTATATGTATATGTATATATGTATAAGATATGATCACAAAGCAAAGCTAAGCCCTAGTTATATAAAAAAAGATACATTATAAACAAAGTAGTTCAGAAAGATTTTAAAAAGAAGGATAAGCAAAGGTGTAACAGGAAAATGCAAACAAACAACAAAAAAGCAGAGAACATAACCTAAATATCACACAAGATAAAGTTCAGAGGATAAGGCATTGAACAGCACAATGAAAGACACTGTTTACAAGGCTAACAGGTACAACTTGCAATGAATATATAACACTTATGAATACTTATGCAATAAGGAACATAGAAGCAACAAAAAATAGCACTTATAACTCTTACAAGAAGAAATAGCTTAAATAAAACAGATTGGTTGTAGGAAGATTCTAATTTCTCTCAATATATAACAGGTCCAGTAAATAAGAATATTAAATCACTATGTAGATGACCTAAATGTCATAAATATACAGTAGACTTGATTAATATATATTGGACACTATACCCTGAAATGCTCTAAGAATACACATGAAAACCAGTCACAATTTAAGTCACAGAAAAAACTGAGCTATATTCTAGCACATAAAAATGAAAAGACAATATTCTCTGATCACAATATGATAGAACTATAAGGCAAGATTAGAAAACAGTGGATTTAAAAAAAATTTAATTCCAAATTACTAGTTTAAAGATAGCATGAAAATTTTCAGAATTTCTAGAAAACAAAATGTATAAAATCTTTACACACTGACACCTGTGGGATAAAATTAATTTAATCAATTAATTTGGAGCAATTCAAATATTTAAGTTATTCTACAAATAGAACATAAAAATCAAAATAAATGCATCAAGCATCTCACTTAAATAATTTTAAAATTAAAAAAAAAAAAGTAAGGGGTTCCTGGGTGGCTCAGATAATTAAGCATCTGCCTTTGGCTCAGGTCATGATCCAGGATCCTGGGCTGGAGTCCCAGGTCAGGATCCTTGCTCTCTAGGAATCTGCTTCTCCCTCTCCTCACCACTTCTGCTCTCTCTCTCACTATATCTCACTCTGTCTCAAATAAATAAATAAATAAAATCTTAAAAAAAAATAAATGTAAAGAAAGCAAAAAAAGTGAAGTGATTAAAGATAAAAAGCTGAAATTGACTTTGAAAAGAAGAAAACAGACCAAGAGATGAATTTGAAAGTCAGTTCCTGTGACCCCTACCTCACATCACATACAAAAACTAACAAGAAATATATCAAAGAACCTAAATGTAAGAACTAAGACTATCAAAGTCTTGGAAGAAAACAAAGGCACACATCTTTGTGACCTGGATTAAAGAGTGGTTTCTTAGAAAATAATAAAAGCATGGGCAACAAAGAAAAGATAGCTTAAGTTGGACATCATCAAAATTTAAAACCTTTGTACTTCAAAGAATGCTACCAATAAAGTGAAAAGATAACCCACAGAGTGGGAGGAAAAGTTAGCAAACCATATGTCTGGAAAGAGACTTGTATCTATACACACACACTCTCATATATACCTTAAAATTCAACAACAAAATGACCGAAAAATTTTTTTAAATAAGCAAAGAATCTCAATAGACATTTCGCCAAAGGAGATATACTAGCAGCCAACAAACACAAGCAAATATGCTCACATCATTAGCCATGAGGAAAATTCAGATCTAGCCCACCACAAGATACCTCTTGATACCCCCTAATATAGCTAAAATCAAAAAGATAAATACTAAGTGTTGAAAATGATGTGGAGAAGCAGAACCCTCACACTGAGAGAATGCAAAATGGTTCAGTTGCTTTGGGGAACAGTCCGGCTATTCCTCAAAAGGTTAAACAGAGTTGCCATATGACCCAGCAACTCTACTCCTAAGTCAACATATACTAAAATATATGTTCATATAAAAATTTGTACACAAATGTTTATAACAGCTTTATACGTAAGAGTCAAAAGTAGAAACAACAAATATCCAAAGCAATGAATGGGTAAATAAAATGTGGTGTAACCATGCACTGGAATTGTATTAGGCAATTCAAAGAAATTAAATACAAAATACTGATACATACCGATATATGGATGAACTCCAACAACAACATGTTAAGTGAAAAAAGCCAGTTGCAAAAGACCACTTATTGCGTGGTTCCATTTATATGAAATATCCAAATAGACAAATCCATAAAGATAGAAAGTAGATTGTTTAGTGGTTGCTGGGCGCTGAGGAAGTTGGGGGGGAAATAGAAAGTTACAGCCAATGGAATGGGGTTTCTTTTCGTGATGAGGAAGATGTTCTAAAATTGAGTGTGGTAATGGTTGCACAAACCTGTGAATATCTGAAAACCATTGAATTGTACACTTTGAATGAATTATAGGGGATGTGAATTGTATCTCAAAAAAGCTATTACTAAAAATAATAAAATGGAGATTGAAAATGGGGATATGGTAGAGGTATTATTTAACTAAATGGGACCACTCCAGATGTTTTGTGAATTGTTTCAAATCATCAGAATGTTATAAAAATACTGGAATTGCTAACATTAGCTTGAAGATAAGCAAGATAGAGGTTTAGCAAAGGAATATAGTAAGTGGGGGCACAGAGGGAGGGAACAACCTACTTTTAGCCTAATGTTGAATATGTGATTTTTAAAAAAATCTTACATTCTCAATTACATGACTCAAACTAATACTAAAATAATTTTGGTACCCTGTCACAGCAGGCGGCCCATCACATGATCTTAGATTTAATACTGACTAGAAATAATCTTCAAAGGGGAGAGGAACTATAATTTTCACTGAACAGAAAACTTAAAATCCTGTGAGGATAAAAATGGTGGTGTTTATGCACCAGTCAGGAGGAGCGAGCCCACACCATTGGTTCTTTTCAGCAAATCACCTGCTTCCATGGAAAAGGTCTGTAATTGAGAGAGGGGAGAGAAAGGAAAGAGAGAAGTGTGGAGAAAACCATCTGACCCAAAGTAGTGCATGAAGACATACTTCGTCTCCCAGCAAGGCAGCAGCATAATGGTGACTTCCCTGTCTCTGCCCTCCCCTCTGTGGCACATCCAACCCCAGCCCCTCTTCAACACTCCCTTCTACCTGCTGCTTCTGGATGTTCATCTATGGCCATAATATCAATGCCTAGACAAAACTAAAATGCCTCCTCCCCACAACATTCGCATTTTCCCTGGTGTCTTTGAGAGCCAGAGAAATGAATTCCCAGCCCGTGTTTCAGACCTCTTGGCCAGCAGGCAGGAGGAGAGAATTTCTCAGCTTAAGTCTCTCACGTCTCAGGTCTTACTCAGAGGCACCTGCTTTCTTCCTTGACCCCTGGCTAAGCTCAGGAAACTCACAGATTGTTTGGCTAAGTTAGATGATGTTATTTCCATAGCTGTCATCTGTTCACCTGGAAACTCCCTGAGGAAAGGAGCACATCTTTCATCTCTATATTCCTACTGCTGAACACACATGGGGTCTTAAAATTTGCCTTATAAAGTCATGTGATATGGACTGAAAGTTCATACCCCCCCAGAATTCATATGTTGAAATCTAATCTCCCTTGTGATGGTATTCAGAGGTGGGGCCTTTGGAAGGTAATTAAGTTTAAATGAGGTCATGAAGATGAAGTCCCCAAATGGGATTAATATCTTTGTAAGAAAAGGGTGGCCTAGGTGGCTCTGTCCATTAAGGGTCTAACTCTTGACCTCAGCTCAGGTCTTGATCTCAGAGTCATGAGTTCAAGTCCCATGTTTAACAAACTAATTAATTAACTTAATTAAAAGGAGAAGAGAGACTTGAACTTGCTCTCTACATCATGCAAGGACACAGCAAGCCAGAAAGAAGGCTCTCACCAGGAACCAAATCTTTTGGCACCTTGGTCTTGGGTTTACCAGAGTCCTGAGAAGTAAGTTGTTTAAGCCACCCAGTCTATGATACTTTGTTGTAGCAGCCCGAACTGACAGTCTGTATTAGTTAATGCATGCAAGCTTTGGATCACTTGGGAATTTTTGTGTTTCATGCTCAAGAGACATCTTATGTGAACTCAGTGAAATGATAAGAAATTACAGAGCTCGTATTCAGATAGTATACTCTAGGCCACCGAGCCTGATAAGATGGAGAGAGGTCTGGAACTCAGTGCTCCTGATGTCCCCTGAAGAGCTATTTCCCATGCCACTATGTTGCTCATCTGGATTTCAAGGGTTAAATGAAATCCAGGAACTGGACTCCCTACAGCAGGTTACAAGATATCCCTCCATGAATCCAAAATAGCTAAGGTATTCTTTCATGAGCCAAATGCCTAGGTAGGGAGCCAATGAGCACTATTTGCTAGAAGCTCTCGATTATTTAAATCAAATCCTTCCCTGAGCCTCCGTTTCCCCATCTGGGTATAGGATCAGGGGATCTCAGATATCTCTGCCTGCTCTAAATTTTCCAATTCAAAGACTGATTACAGAAAAGTAATCAATATTGTTACCTTTTTACTGACCCCTATAGATAAGCCAGAGTGTTTGGACTGAGTGGTTGCCTGGGTGAGAAATTGAAAAGGAGCCTCCTGAACAAAGAGAATGGAAAAATGGCACTGAGTTATCACTGCCCAGGGCTACTCCAATTTTGTCACAAATGCAAAAAATAAAAATAAAAAAAAAGTAAATGTCACTAAGTTAGCACTGGCCAATGCAATTCCATTTTTGTCTCAAATGCAAAAAGAAAAAAAATTAAAGTTATACTCAGTTAACTATGAAGCTATTTGCCCCTGACCATCCATTTATTCAGTCCTTGGTGGCATGCCCCAGAAGAGCTTATGCCAGCCATCGAAGCAGGGTAAGGGCAACTGGAAGATGAATGCTGAATAGGCTGTTCTTTGAATACTCTTATCTGTCAAAACTGAGAAGCTGTCTTGTGATCAGAGAAAGAGGAAAAGGCCCTGAAAGACTCCTAGAATCAGGAATTCCTCCATTGGTTCTTGAGGAGATTAGCAACCAATACCGAGCAATATAACAGCTCCCTTCCTCCTCCCACCACAACCTTGGATATCAAAATACAATTAAGCATCCTCTAACCACTAAGAAACTCAGAATCTCCAAATATCCTGAGCTTATGGGGGCAGATGGAGCCACATAAACAAAAATGCCTCAAGCTTCACTGGTTCCTACCATTCCCAGCCTTCTCATGCAGGAACTCCAACCCCCTGCAAAGTTACCATCGGCCAGGTCTGGTTCTTCCAGGTGCTGTATCACATGTGCTCCTCAACAGCATAGGTAGTTGACTACTGGCTGACACCACTCCTGACACACCCATATCCACCAGACAGCTACCTGCCAGCTATCATCATTGGGCATCAGCCAGCTAATTCAACAAAAGCAAGAGTGCCAGGCATTGCACGTCCTTTGGTATGAGTGAAAGAGACCATAATGCATGGGAATTTCTCCATGCTTCCAGAAACCAAGAGTCCAGGTCATCCTGCCTGGCTTCTTTTTCTCCTCAAATAAATTTGTTCAAGAATCTCTAAAAAGCATCATGCCAATGGGCTCTGGGCAGTCCTGTTCAATTCACGTTCTAGGCATGTTTAATTTCTTACTTAGATTCTGGCTTTAAAACTCCCTACCTGACTCCCTTACTCAGAACTCTCCAATGGTTCCCCATATATTGAGGTTAAATTGCAACTCCCTGATGTGTCATACAGAGCCCCACTATATGCCTGGAAGTGTCCTTGGCACTAAAGGTTTATAGAAGGTGAGAATTGTTTTCTGGAAGGCAGTGCAGTGTGGTGGTGAGTACCCGACTCCACCTCCTAACAGCTGGTTGGCTACCCCAAGTCTTTTGCTTATTAGGAGGTCCTCTTAAACTACATGGCCCTGCTTCTCATTGACCTGGGGCCACTCTTGATCAACTCAATTGCTCACCCACCAGCTTCTAAAACAAGGAGGGCACTATATCAAAAACTAGTGATGTACTATATGCTGGCTAACTGAACATAATTAATTAATTCATCAGTAAAATAATGTAAAAATACAAACAAAGGATAATATAAGATAATATTAAGTCACTAGGAGTCAGAGTATGGGAAGTCTCATATTCTGGAACTGTACTGACAACAAAAATATGAAAATCAAGCCACATGTTAATTTTATGTTCTCTAATAGCCCCATAAAAATGTTTAAATGAAAGTTATTAATTTTAATAATACTTTTACCCTATGTATCCAAAATATCTTTCAGTGTATAATTAATTAAAAACCTAATGAGGCATTTTACATTCTCTTTTTTTTTTCTTTTTTACTAGGTTCTTGAAATTTTCTTTTTTTTTCAATTTATTTATTTTCAGAAAAACAGTATTCATTATTTTTTCACCACACCCAGTGCTCCATGCAATCTGTGCCCTCTATAATATCCACCACCTGGTACCCCAACCTCCCACCCCCCCTCCACTTCAAACCCCTCAGATTGTTTTTCAGAGTCCATAGTCTCTCGTGATTTACCTCCCCGTCCAATTTACCCCAACTCCCTTCTCCTCTCTAACACCCCTTTTCCTCCATGATATTTGTTATGCTCCACCAATACGTGGAACCATATGATAATTGACTCTCTCTGCTTGACTTATTTCACTCAGCATGATCTCTTCCAGTCCCATCCATGTTGCTACAAAAGTTGGGTATTCATCCTTTCTGATGGAGGCATAATACTCCATAGTGTATATGGACCACATCTTCCTTATCCATTCATCCGTTGAAGGGCATCTTGGTTCTTTCCATAGTTTGGCGACCGTGGTCATTGCTGCTATAAACATTGGGGTACAGATGGCCCTTCTTTTCACAATGTCTGTATCCTTGGGGTAAATACCCAGGAGTGCAATGGCAGGGTCATAGGGAAGTTCTATTTTTAATTTGTTGAGGAATCTCCACACTGTTCTCCAAAGAGGCTGCACCAACTTGCATTCCCACCAACAGTGTAAGAGGGTTCCCCTTTCTCCACATCCTCTCCAACACATGTTGTTTCCTGTTTTGTTAATTTTGGCCATTCTAACTGGTGTATCTCAATGTGGTTTTAATTTGAATCTCCCTGAGGGCTAATAATGATGAACATTTTTTCATGTGTCTGATAGCCTTTTGTATGTCTTGACTGGAGAAGTGTCTGTTCATATCGTTTTTTGATATGTTTGCCTGTTTCGTGTGTGTTGAGTTTGAGGAGTTCATTATAGATTCTGGATACCAACCTTTTGTCTGTACTGTCATTTGCAAATATCTTCTCCCATTCCATGGGTTGCCTCTTTGTTTTTTTGACTGTTTCCTTTGCTGTGCAGAAGCTTTTGATTTTGATGAAGTCCCAAAAGTTTATTTTCGCTTTTGTTTCCTTTGCCTTTGGAGACATATCTTGAAAGAAGTTGCTGTGGCTGATATCGAAGAGATTACTGCCTATGTTCTCCTCTAGGATTCTGATGGATTCCTGTCTCACATTGAGGTCTTCTATCCATTTTGAGTTTACTTTTGTGTACGGTGTAAGAGAATGGTCGAGTTTCATTCTTCTACATATAGCTGCCCAGTTTCAGCACCATTTATTGAAGAGACTGTCTTTTTTCCACTGTATATTTTTTCCTGTTTTGTCGAAGATTAATTGACCATAGAGTTGAGGGTTCATGTCTGGGCTCTCTACTCTGTTCCACTGGTCTATGTGTCTGTTTTTATGCCAGTACCATGCTGTCTTGGTGATCACAGCTTTGTAATAAAGCTTGAAATCAGGTAACGTGATGCCCCCAGCTTTATTTTTGTTTTTCAACATTTCCTTAGCGATTCCATACAAATTTTAGGATTATTTGCTCCAGCTCTTTGAAGAATACCGGTGGAATTTTGATTGGAATGGCATTAAAAGTATAGATTGCACTAGGCAGTATAGACATTTTAACAATGTTTATTCTTCCTATCCAAGAGCACGGAATGGTCTTCCATCTATTTGTGTCTTCTTCAATTTCTTTCATGAGTGTTCTGTAGTTCCTCGAGTACAGATCCTTTACCTCTTTGGTTAGGTTTATTCCCAGGTATCTTATGGTTCTTGGTGCTATAGTAAATGGAATCAATTCTCTAATTTCCCTTTCTGTATTTTCATTGTTAGTGTATAAGAAAGCCACTGATTTCTGCACATTGACTTTGTATCCTGCCATGTTGCTGAATTGCTGTATGAGTTCTAGTAGTTTGGGGGTGGAGTCTTTTGGGTTTTCCATATAAAGAATCATGTCATCTGCAAAGAGAGAGAGTTTGACTTCTTCATTACCAATTTGGATACCTTTTATTTCTCTTTGTTGTCTGATTGCTGTTGCTAGGACTTCTAATACTATGTTGAACAAGAGTGGTGATAGTGGGCATCCTTGTCTTGTTCCTGATCTCAATGGGAAGGCTGCAAGCTTTTTCCCATTGAGGATAATATTTGCTGTGGGTCTTTCATAGATAGATTTGATGAGGTTCAGGAATGTTCCCTTTATCCCTTGAAATTTTCTATGTATTGTACACTAACCATACATTTCAATTCAGAGTGGACACATTTCAGGTGCTCAGCAATTATCAGCAGCCAGTGGATACCATAATGAACAGCACAGCCCTAGACTAAAGTTGGACTTCATTCTACAGACAATAGAGAGCCATGATGAATTTTTGCCAGAAAAGTAAAATACACCAAAAAAAAAAAAAAAAGGCAGTTTAGGGAGCTTTAATATAGCCTTGGGCTAGGGGCACAGCTGTTCTGCCTCAACGGCCCAAGCGATAGACCAAGAGACAGCAGCTTTATTTTTTGTCTCCCTGGCACCTACACAAGACCTGACAGAGAGTCCTTGGTAATTGGACTGAATGAAACAATCAATCAACAATTGCCAGGACAGGGCTGCTGCCTGGATCTATAGAGCAAGTTAAAGAGAAAAGTCAAGATGACTCTGAAGGTCACATCTAGGGATCAAGACAAGTTTGCAGCACTGCAGGAAATAGAGTCTGGACAAGGAACTGTAGAGGTGGCAAAAGGACACTCACCTTCTACCTGGTAGCCTTCAACAGAAGGTTGCTGGGACTAAGGGACTAGACAGGAAGAATGAGGATCTGGAGCTTGGAAAGTATAAGTTACTCAGGCAGCAATCACCAGGTGACCAAGAGTCACCAGGCACTGAGCCCCTGGGAAGGAAGTGAACATAGTAAAGAAGTGACATGACAGTGAAGTTTTAAATGCATGTAATAACAAGGGGAAAAATTCAAGTTCATGTGTACACTCAAGGTCTCAGGTGTTCGGAACAGCAGGGAAGGGGTGGCTAGAGGTAGGAAAGACCATTTGGAGAGGTGGTGAGAGGCAGACTTGGACAGACAGCCCAGTATTTGCTGAGGCAGGCAGGGCATCCTCCACCAGCAGAGCCCTGGCCAAACCATTTGCATTTCATTATCCAGGCATGTTGGGGGAAGGGGGGCACCTGGGGTGAGAGTGCTCAGCAAAAGCAGCTGCTTTCACTTTCAACAGTTTTAGATCAAAGCCTGTGGCATACAAGCTCTCTGTGTGACACTGGTAATGAAGAAGAAAATGTCCCAGCAGCTCAAGGAAAAAGAAATATATTGAAGATAAAAGGCTTTGATGCTTATCCAGAAGCAACTTGCTTCTAGATAGTCGTGGTTTTCATGAGTGAGTGTGTCAAGGACAGGAAATGTCAGGGATAATGAGCTAGCAGTACAGGGTCATTCCAGGGTCTGAACATGCTCAGGGAGCTGCCCACAACAGGGACACCATCAGGAATCCCTCACTCTCTGCTTCTTGTCCCTGCATCTCTGGCTTTGTTCTCTCAGGACAGCTGTCTCAGCAGCTCCAAACTAACATCCTTACAGCCTCACAACTAACGAAACAAGAAAATCTTCTCCTATCAGCCTCAGTCAGCTGAACCTTGGAGGCAGATGCTGGTTGACCAGACTTGGGTCACAGGCCCATTCTTAGACTATGGAGAACCATTGCTGGCCCAACCAGGTAAATATACTTCATCTACTCCCTTCTGGGTATGTTTTCAGACTAAGAGGAGCAGGTGTTGGGCAACCAAAACATTAGCCTCTGCAGTCACTGATAGGAAGGCAACAACAAACCGAGGCCAGAAGGCCAACCCTCTGGCTTGGACATCATCCATTATTATTGATTCAACAAGTATATATTGCTTTAGGTACTTTTCAATAACCAAAGCAGAAGTGGCCCCTATCTTTGTAGGCATGCAATCTGGTAAGAGAGGCAGATGATAAACCTGTAAATAGATAAATAACTACAAACTATAACATGTGCCATGAAGGAAACCAACAGGGTGAAGTAACAAAGAAAATTAGGCAGCTATTTAGATAGGATGTTTAGAGAAGGCTCTCAGAGGAGGCACCACTTAGCCATGACCAAGACAGAAAAAGACTGAGGCAGGGGGAGTAAGGAGAAGGTCCCAGACTTGGGGCAGAAGCTTTGCATGCAGTGGCCCTGAAACTGGGAAGATACTGTCCCATGTGGGAGACCCAAGAGAAGTTAGTGTGACTAGGGTATAGTGGGCACATTGAGAGATCCTCACCCAGAGAGAAGGCCTCCCACACCCTGGGAAGGAGTTTAGATTTTACATTGAGGCTCTGCGAGGGCATTGAAGAATCTTTAAACCTCAGCATACTATGAAATTATTTGTATTTTAATAGACTGGAAACAGAGAAATTGGATAAGGGGTTCATTGCAGTGATCTAGCAAGTTGATGGGGCTGAAAGCAAGAAGTGACTGTGGAAATAGACAAACTGGACAAGTGGGAAGTATATTTAGGAGGATGAGAGAGATGGGCTTGTAGGAGTGGGTGTTGGTTTTGGGGAAGAAGGATGAATCATGGGGCATTCCTCTGGACTGAGCCGGTGGCTGCTAGGGGCAGGGAGGCTCATCTTGAGAGGGCAAACTGGCATTAAACAATTTGAATATGGTAGAAATGGAGAGCTCACACTGGGTAACTAATTCTGAGTTACCATGAGAAATCATATGGTAAGCAGACATTTAGATATTTAAGTATTAGGTTTGTCAGAAATTTGGACTGATGACAGAATTTTAGAAGATCTCAAAATACAGATGGTATTTAAAACTGAGGGCATCAATGAGATTACTTCAGAAGTGTCTGTGGAGGTAAATGAAAAGACCAAAGACTGACTCATAGGAAACTCAAAATATAGAAAAGAAGAGCCAACAGAGAAGATAGAGGAAGATCAGACAAATTGGGAGGAGACAGGAGAGAATGTTCCCATAGACCCAAAGGGGATTGTGTTTCTAGGAAGAAGCAATTGTGTCACAGCTGCTTAGAGGTCAATTACAATGAGAACAAAAGAGGGCCATAGAGACAGAGGTCTTGGAAAACTGTGCTCAGAGAAGTTCTGATGGAAGATAGGTATGCCATCCAGACAGGGGTGGGTTGGAGAGGGAGTGGGAGCATAGAGATGGGAGACAGGGTATGTATGTAATATACCCTCTCAAGTCTTAGAAGTAGAGAAGTGGAATGGTAGCTAAAAAGAGACTGGGAGCCAATGAATATTTTTAAGGAACTGAAGATACAAAGTAGCATTTCTTGTATCTCCTTTAGAAATTGGCTCTCTGTAGGGGCACCTGGACCACGCAATCAGTTGAACGTCTAACTCAGTTTCAGCTCAGATCGTGATCTCAGGAGACAGGCTCTGTATGCAATCTGTTGGAGGTTCTCTCTCTCCCTCTCCTTCTTCCCCTTCCCCTGCTCATGCTATAAATAAATAAATAAAATCTTAAAAAAAAAAAAAAAAGAAATTGCTGTCTGTAGTAAGTTCTCATTAGGACACAGTGTTCTCAGGCTTTGAAAAATACATTTGACAGGACTAGATGTTACCCCAAAGTACCTTCTATATCTGTCATTCTAAAATTCTGCACATATTCCTTTTTCAAAGGTCAGAAATAAAATACCTAGGACTGTTATCTTAGTCCATTCAGGCTGCTATAACAAACTATCATACACTGGGTGGCTTAAACTATAAATATTCATTTCTCACAGTTGTGGAGGCTGGAAGTCCAAGATCAAGGTGCCAACCAATGTGGTGTTGAGTACGGGGTGTCTTCCTGGTAAACACACAGTGCCTCATATGGTTGTAGGGATTAGAGAGATCCCTGGGGTCTCTTTTACATGGGCACCAATCTCATTCATGAGGGCTCCACCTTCATGACCTGATCATCTCCCCAAGTCCCCTCTTCCTAAACTATCACATCAGGGATCAGGTTTCAACACAAATTCTGAAGGACACAAACATTCAGCCTATACCAGCTGGAATCCAACAGCAATAGTTCCTTCTCTTCTCAATCCATTTAGTCGTTAATTTATTAATTTATTTCTTTACAAAGTGGGCACCACAGAGGCAAGGGCTTTTACTGTTATTCACAGATAGGTACATAGCAGGTGCTCAATAAATATTTGATGAATGAATAAAGAAGTACATGGATTCAGTAAGTAGTCACAGAGTGCCTTCATGTGTAGAATTCATTCAACATTCACTCAACAAACATTAAACATCTAACATGTGCTAGGCTGTATGCTAAGCACACCTCAGTCAGCTCCTCGTTAAAGAAAAAGAAATAAGACACTGTTCTACCTTCTTCACAAGACCATTAGAAGAATCATATGAGCAATATGGGCTTAAAAACAAAACTATTCCATGTTATTATTAAACATGGCTTCTGCCCTAAAGGAGCTTGTTAACAAAATTGAGGAAATGAGAAAGAAACATGGGAAGTGGATGGAGTTACTGTTTAGTGGGCACCAATGTGTACATCAGGCACTGGAGTGTTTGCATTCTTTTTCTCACCTAACTGCTATACCCATACCCTGAAGTTGGCATCATTACCCCCATGATGTAGACGCAGACAGAGATATCTAAGAGGTTATGTAAATTGCAGAAACTGCTCAGCAAGAGGCAAAATGGATGAAAATCTAGGTCTCTCTACTTCCAAAACCTTCACCCTTTCAAAAAAAATTTTTTTTTCACACAAAAGTAAATCTTAGAAAGTATTTAAAATCATGTCCCCAGGTGTGCCTGGCTGGCTCAGTCATTTAAGTGTCTGCCTTCAGCTCAGGTCATGATCTCAGGGTCCTGGGATCAGGCCCCCTAGTTGGGCTCCCTGCTCAGTGGGAAGTCTGCTTCTCTCTCTCCCTCTGCTCCTGCCCATGATTCATGCTCTCTTTCTCTCAAATAAAGAAATGAAATCTTAAAAAAATAAAAATTAAAAAAATAAAATAAAATCATGTCCCTGAATATTGGGAGAAGGATGCATGAGGGAGGCAGGAACAACTGTTTACTACACATTTATTAAACACTAAACTCTGTATATGCTACATTATTTATTATTTGTGATATAGAGTCTACATTCATTTTGCATATTAACTCAAATGTCAACTGTGTCCTCAGGCCACCGGTACCTAACTAAAGTTGGCTCAAGCAGCTGCCATCATTCTATGGAAACCCCATTGCTATTTTCAAGGGAGTTCCCATTCTTGAAGAAAATTCTAGTTCCAAGCACAGTCACGTCACCATACCCACATCCTACAACTTAACTCTCCCTTCTACCAGGCACCAGCTAGGAGGTAAGATGCATACACTTACTTCACTCAAATCACTCATATGGGCATCAAAAGCATAGGGCAGGCTTTGTTGCATGTTTGAGGACAGAGTAGTTTTACATCCCAACAAATAAAAAACACCTTAAGATCAGATATTCCTGTTCAACATATCCTTATTTCATGCCTCTGGGGGAATCTCATTGTCCAGCTTTTTCTAGAGAGTCCCCCCCTCCAAATATCCATACATGTGAATTCCCCTAGTGCCATGTGAACACATATGGCACTACCTCCTAGCACCTTTTAATCTAAGTCCCCACCCCCTTATCCATCCATTTGGATCCTGAGGAACTACAGAGTTTTTACATGACCCTAGGTGACTGGTAAAAGTATGGCCATCCAATCCAGGTTCAGCCACTAAGACCTTTTCCTAGAATTTTTAGAATTGGTACCAGAGAGGAAATCAGGTCAGACCCTCTCTGGTCATGAAGCTGTAACATGTAACCCTCTGGAGGTGGCCTGTTTTAGCAGATGAAGAAAGCCACTTGGCAGGAAGAAAATGAAGCATACTTGCAAAGAGGAGCCAAAAGGAGAAATAAGAAGAGATGAAGAGAAAAAAAGAGAGAGAGAGTGTGATGGCAAATGTCTGAGACACTGGCTTTTGGAGTTTCTGAATTCAAGTCGCATTCCTTGTCTTCAAGTCCATCTCCCTGGCTCTTGCCTTCCAGCAGCAGAAACTGTGGGAGAATCTGAAATGTTAGCCTTCTTCTCTCTTCCACCAGCCTCCACCATATGTAAATGAGAGCAGTAGAGAGACTTATCTCTCTCCCCTATATGAATTGTTCTAATCAGGTTAGAAGCCAGAATCTGCATACTCTGAGTAAAGAACTCAGTAAGCAAAGACCATCTTGGCTTACTTCTGAGGGCAGGCTAGGGCATGCTAATGCTTCCCACCAGGCATGCCTACCCAGAGAGAGGCAAGTGTTGGGTTCTCACCACCATTTCACTCCCAATAACTGCTGTGGTAACCTCATCTGTCATCCCATGACACACAAAAGGGAAGAGAATCTCAAGGAATTTAAAGAAGGTGCCAAAGTCACATGGGGTAATAAGCAGAAGGAGAAGTTGAAACCAGGCCTATGTTCTGTGTGTTATGCTAATATCATGTTGGGACAGAGATGCAGGCCCAGGAAAGCATGGCTGGGGTATAGGGATAGAAGAAACCCATCTCTCAGGGGTCTACAGAGCTCTGCCTTTTCTATGATATTTTCTCCTCCCTCCTTTTCTCTCCTCTGACCATCCCTTTCTTCTACCTCCTCCTTCCTTCTTCTCCAAGCCTTCTGGAACTCCAGCTCTCCATTTGGCAGGAAAGGGCAGAGGTGCCCCCAATCTGCTGACCATTCCCCCAAGGTCTGTCAAAAGACCTTGACCACGGGCTCATCCTGGAGAATAAAACAACTTTTATACAGTGGTCACTGTGCTCCACTAAAGCAAGATCCCCACAGAGAAAATTCTGAGTAAGAAACAAAGGAGACTAGAAACAGGGCAACACTTTGCTCTCCACAGTCCTTGGATGGCCTTCCCTGGCTTTCTCTGGATCCTCTTTTCTCATTCTTTGAAGAGTGAACACCAATAAGCTACACCCCAGTCTATCTCTTAAGCCAAATGATTGTTCTTAGACTTGACACCATGATCCCAGCTTCCATCTTGGTTTCCACAATGGCAATCTGTGTGACCTTTGGAATGCACTAAGAAAAAAAAAAAAAAAGAAAGAAATAACTCTAAAAGTGTGCATATTGATGTGTGCTTGCACAAAAGGAAAATACCAGAATAAAATCCATGGAAATGTTCTGTGGAAGGCAGAGAGGGATTTCAAGTAATTTCTTCCCATACTTTTCTGTGTTTTCCACTGAGTATACAATGAACCTGTATTATTTTATAATTAAAAACTTCCTCACTGAATATCTCTGGGCTTTGGTGTCCAACGATATCAAGTATGGATTGGGCCTGCCTTGCTTCTGTCATAGTGCTATTTTGGGAATAAGGAGATACTACCTAAAACTGCATGATCCACATAACCAGCTGAGATTACGAACATGAGCATGTTTCTTTTATCTTTCCAATTACTCACACAAACAGTTGCAAACCCTTGTGATGAAGCAATACATTGTCTGCTTTCTTAGGCCTTAAGAATGGGTTCTACTGTAAGCATTAGGAAACCCAATTAATTTTTTGCCTTACACAAAAGGAGTATATTTCCCTCCTATTACAAGAAATCCAGAGTTAGGCAGCCCAGGGTTGAACCACTGCTTGAAGATATCAAGGATCCAAGCTCCTAGCCCAGCATCCTTAGTTTTTCATTCATCCTGTGGTCACAGCAAGGCTGTTATACCTCTTAGTGGGAAGAAGGGGCAAGAGTAAAGGGCAAAGAGAGATGGCAGAGGAGTAGGAGACCTAAATTTTGTGGGGTATCAGGAATTCAACTATATATCAAACCATTCTGAAACCTACAAATTTAACAGGAGATCAAAGAAATGAATAGCAGCAATTCTAAGAACAGAAAAGCAACCACTTTCTGGAAGGTAAGACATATGAAAAGTGAATCTGAGGCGATATAGTGGGAGATCAATGGCTGGAGGAGGGGCCAGCTCCTAGCAAGTGAGAGAGCAGTGGAGCACAAAATCAGAACTTTTACAAGGTGGCTCCACTGAGGTACATCGTTCCAGAGGCTAAGTGGGGGTGAAGCCCTCATGGAGACAGTGTGGCCTCAGGACCCATGAGGTCACAAAAAGACTAGGGGTGTCTAAGTGTGGCAGAGTTCCCAGATATTGGAGCAGGGAAGCTGACTACGGAGATGGAGCTGAAGAG
The DNA here is from genome assembly GCF_009829155.1 of Mustela erminea. NCBI lineage: Eukaryota > Metazoa > Chordata > Mammalia > Carnivora > Mustelidae > Mustela > Mustela erminea. The sequence continues at coordinate 97,910,260 of NC_045614.1, forward strand.
TGAGCGCTCAGCTCAGGCTTACCTCTCACTGTGATCTGAGACACAGTTAGGTTACTGCTCTTTAAGTACGGACCCTACAGGTGACAGAGCCCAGGAGATCCTCCTCCCCCTCCACCAGGAGGAGTGGTGGGGAGCACACTGTAGGAATCTCCTGGGTTTGGAGATTCCAAATGGGGCCCTGCACCGGAGATAGAAATGCTTGGTCACAGGCTGGGTGAGCACACTGTGTGGCTGGAGACTAGTGATACAGGAGGGATTGACCACTTTTCTCTGAGGCTGCACGGAGGAGTGGGGCCCTAAGCTCTCAGCTCCTACAGGGTCAGAGACTTGGAGGCCACCATCTTCATCCCCATCCTCCAAAGCTCTAGGAAAGCATTCAGGGAACAAAAGCTCCCGAGAGCCAACCTGAGCAGATTACTTAGCCCAGCCCCTGGGAAGGGCAGTGCAATTCCGCCTTGGGCAAAGTCTTTTGAGAATCAGTACTGACAGTCCCCTCCCTGAGAATATCAACAAGAACATTCAGACCAAGACCAAGTTCTCTGATCAATGAGAACCGCAGAACTCCAGAGCTACTGGAATACAGCTCATAAAATTCATTGCTTTTCCCCCATGATTCCTAAGTCTTTCAAAGTTAAGTTTGTTTGTTTGTTTGTTTTTTCTTATTCTATTCTTTTTAATTTTTCCTCTTTCCTATTTTAACCTTTTTAAGCTATTTTATCAATACCTTTTAAAAAATCTTTTTTAAAATTTTCATTGTTACAGTCATATTCTATTCCTTCATTGTATTTAACCTTATTTTTTGTATACATATTATAAAGTTTCGCAGGCGAGGTAAAGAACACCAGGCGAGGTGGGTGCAAGGCAAGAGTTATTAAAGGCATCTCCAGTGAAGTTTCAGGGCTCAAGATAAGGGGAGCCAGGAAAGTCGCACCGGGAGGAGCCACCTCCTCGAGGGGCCCTGAGTGGGCACCCTCGGGCGAGGTTCTGTGACTCTGGAAAGCAGAGTCGGGGAAGTCGCACTGGGAGAGAGTTGGTGGGGGTGTTTTTTTCGGGCCAAGGTAGGGCATGGACTCACATCCATATACGTTAGGGTATTTGGTGATTGGAGGGTATGGGGTGGGTTGTCCTGATACTTCTGTTTCCTGCACAGGTATCGGGTTATCTATGGAGATGTGACCTGGGCATACATACTTTTGGCGGGAGAGTCAAGGGTTAAAAAAAGGGAGGGGAGGAGGCTGGAAGATGGCGGGTCCCTGGTCCCTGCAGTGGTCATTTCTATTGTTCCTCCTGTACTCCCAGAGCCTGCCGACCCAACACATATACGTTTTTCTTTCTTTAAAATTTGGGATACATTGGGTCCCTGTGTGGCTCAGTGGGTTAAGCCTCTGCCTTCACTCAGGTCATGATCTCAGGGTCCTGGGATCAAGCCCCACGTCGGGCTCTCTGCTCAGCAGGGAGCCTGCTTCCCCCTTCTCTCTATGCCTGTCTCTCTGCCTATCTATGATCTCTGTCTGTCAAATAAATAAATAAAACATTTTTAAAAACATTGGGGATACATTTTCTTCTGACATATCAAAATATACTTAAATCTAGTGTATGGCTTTGTTCTAGTCTCCAACCTGATCACATTTTCTCCTTTTTTTTCTTTTTGCAACCAAATTTTTATCTTATCAGTTCTTTTTTTTTAGAATCTTTTTTAACTTTCATCTTTATATTCATAATCCTTCCCTTCATGTTTACCCTTATTTTTGTGTATATATATATATATATATATATATACACACACATATCGATATATGTGTATACACATATATTGATATGTGTGTGTGTGTATACACATATATCGATATGTGTGTGTGTGTGTGTGTATATATATATATATATATTCTTTCTGTAAAATTTTGAGAGGCATTTTCTTCTAACAGACCAAAATATACCCCAAATCAAGTGTGTGGCCCTGTTCTATTACATATATATTTCCCCCCCTTTGCCTCTCCTCCCAGTTTCAGGTCTCTTCTGATTTGTTCAGTATATATTTTTCTGGGAGTCATTGCTACACTTTTAGTATTTGATTCTCCCATTCATCGATTCTTTTCTGGATAAAATAACAGAGCAGAAAAACTCACCTCATAAAAAAAGAACTAAAAGAACTAGAGTCAGTACCAACAACTAGGGACCTAATCAATATGGACATTAGTAAGATGTCAGAACTAGAGTTAAGAATGATGATTATAAAGATGCTAGCTGGGCTTGGAAAATCATAGAAGATACTAGAGAATCCCTTTCTGGAGAAACAAAAGAACTAAAATCTAACTAAGTTGAAATTTTAAAAAGCTATTAATGAGATGCAATAAAAAAAATGGAGGCTCTTACTGCTAGGATATATGAGGCAGAAGAGAGAATTAGTGACATAAAAGATCAAATGTTGGACAATAAAGAAGCTGAGAAAAGGAGAGATAAACAACTACTGGACCATGAGGAGAAAATTGGAGAGATAAGTGATGAGCAGGGGAGGGACAAATGCAGAGAGAGAAGCTGACTCCCCCCTACCCCGTGTGGGGAGCCGAATGACGGGATCATATCCTGAGCCAAAGGCAGACACTTAACTGACAGAACCACCCAGGAGCCCCAACAAACACAACTTAAAGAAAAACATAATAATAATGCTTACACTCATAAGAACTTTAGATAATAAGGCAACATAATAAAGATTATAAATGTTTTTATAAGATTTTGTTTTTTATTTGAGAGAGACAGAGTGCAAGCAGGGGCAGGGAGGGGCAGAGGGAAAGGGAGAAGCACTTAAGAACTATTAAGTGTTAAGAACACTTAACAGACTGAGCCACCTAGGCACCTCAAGATTATAAATGTGTTTAAAATAATAATCCAAAATTTAAGAATTGGGCTTAGGGGATGCCTGGGTTAAGCCTCTGCCTTCAGCTCAGGTCATGGTCTTGGGGTCCTGGGATCAAGCCCCACATCGGGCTCTCTGCTCAACAGGGAGACTGCTTCCCTGCTTTCTGTGTCTGGCTCTCTGTCTACTTGGGTTCTTTCTCTGTCAAGCAAATAAATAAATTCTTTTTAAAAACTGGGTTTATAAGAGAACAGGACTTTTTTTTTTTTTTAAAGCAGGCAAGTTTTTAAAATAAACAAATGGAATTTATGGACATTAAAAATTCAGTCATTCAGGGGTGCCTGGGTGGCTCAGTGGGTTAAAGCCTATGTCTTCAGTAATGATCCCAGGGTCCTGGGATCGAGTCCCACATTGGGCTCTCTGCTCAGTGGGGAGCCTGTTTCCTCCTCTCTCTCTGCGGGCCTCTCTGCCTACTTGTAATCTCCGTCTGTCGAATAAATAAATAAATAAATAAATAATTTTTTGAAAATTTCTGTCATTTATACTAAAAACCATTGGATTGTATACTTTAACCATTTAAATTGTGTGGTATATTAACTATAATACAGCTTTTTAAAAAATTCAACCATCGAAATAAGGTTTTAAAAAACTCGAGACAGGTTTAGCAAAATAGTACTAGGCAAAGCTGAATGGAGAAGCAGTGAACTAAAATATGAACCTGAGGAAATTTCACAGACTCAGGACAAAGAGATAGAGAGATAAAGATATAAAAGAGCATTTAAGAGAGCTGAGGATAGAATGACAATGTCCACTTACATCTACTAAGATTTCCAGAAGGAAAAGATATGAATGAGGGAGGTAATACTTGAAGAAATGATAAGATATAACACCTGAGGATTTTCCAGAATTGATGAAGACATGGATTCTCAGATTTAATAACCATAGTCAGTATGAAGGAAAGAAAATCTAAACAAATGTAAACTTATACACATAACAAAACTAAAGAATACCCAAGACATAGAGAAAATCTTATAAGCAACGACAGATAAGAAAGCAAATTTCCAACAAAATAATAACAATTAGACTGATACAGACTTCACAAAAACAGATTTCCTCCAAAATAATGATAACTAAGTTAGTACATCATCAACAATACCGTCAACAAAGGTCAGAAGATTATGGGAAAATAGCTTCAAATGCTGAGAGAATACTCTTTTCAAAACTGTGCTCAGTTAAACTGGTATTTCAGAGAGATCATTCCACACAAATAAGGACTGAGTATACCACTTCAGACTCAACTTGGAAAAAACAACACAAAACAGGAAAACCTACTAAAGATGAAGGAAATTAAACACAGAAAGAAAATACAATTACTAATTCTATTTTTCCCATTCATTTATAATGTTGTATACTTAAGATTAAATTGTGTGTGTGTGTAGAGAAAGAAAGAGCACAAGAAATATATGACAATTATTAATATCATCCATGTAGACAACCTGTCTCCTTCCAGGCCAGACACTGATAATTAAACATATCATGGTAATGTGGTATGGCTTCAGAGACTATAAACATATATGTGAGTGGGGTTTGGGGAGGTTAAATCATTTCACACTGCCAAGAAAGAGAAGTAAGTCAACATAGGGACAGAGGTAGGCATTGTCTAAGTAGAAGCTGGTAGGATGCAGTATCAAGGAAGCGACAGGCCCTAGGCAACATAATTAATAACTGGAGCATAATTAATGAATCCCTCTGCTCTGAGGGAATAAAAATGACAAAGGAGAATGCTCTACCAAGCAAGATAGACCAGGTGGGCATCTGCATATACCACAAAGGGGTGTGGATGCAGGAGACACTGTTTATGTAGTCACTGAGGCATCAAAGACCGACTCCAGCCCTTACATAAAAAGCAGGCAAAATTTTTGATAGCCTGACCTGATGCCCTCTCCCAGACTCCAGGGAGGTAAAGCCACATGCCAGTGGTTGAGGGCTTACTATGGCCTGCTGGGATGAAGCAGGACAAGGCAGATCAAATAAATGAGAACTTATCTCTTCCTCTCATACAAAAACCCTATCTAAGAGGAAATTATAGGAACCATTTCTTTGGACCCAGAAGCACTTTTCAAATAAAGATGTAAAATGATAAGAAAACGAAATATTCAAGTTTTTGAACTAAGCAAAGTTAGCTTGATGATTAACAGAGGTGAAAGTTCTAAGGAAGATGAGACATAACTGTAAGAGTGGGTTAGTATAAGAATGGCCATTCCTGAAGGCCGGGAAGCCATTTTACTGAGTGTCCCTAACCAGCCCACACACGCATGTAACTTGAGATAAGAGAAAGTTGCTAAAACCTAAGAAAACAACTTAATCATATACCACCAGGGCGGTTAGGTGATGGTGCCATAAGGGACCAAATGTTAAAGAAAAACAAATAGTTAACTTGCAGAGATCACAATCCTGCAAGACAGAAATCTCCCTTGGTTTGCAAATGTCCTGGTGATTTACAACAAAAAGGGCTAACTCCAATGGCCCAATTTCCAGAGACAAATGGCTCAGTTCCTCAAGGCCTAAGGTCGCACCATAAAACTGAAGGAGGCTGAGGCAGAAGGAAATTTAAATAAAGTTAAATTTCTTCTAAACCTAAATCTCACTTAACTGCCAGGATGGCTCCAGGGTGATGCCTGGGTGGCAAAAGGTTAAACAAAGTTAAGCTGTCAAAGTGGGGTGCAAGATATGAATGTAGCCATGGAGAAGTGCCTTGAAAATGCTATATAAACCCTTGGCTTTGAGTGCTTGGGGTCCTTGTTGAAACCCGCTGCGCCGGGCGGATACTTGGACCCCAGCTAGCTGGAAATAAACCTCGTTGTGTGACTTGCATTATCGAGAGTGTTCTCTGTCTAACTGAGGGGTGGTTGACTCTGTACCCTAACAATAACCACACTTGGTTCTGTATTTAGGTGTCATTTTCCCTTTTGTATGTTACTTTCTTGTTACAGAGCTCATTTTTACTCATCTAAATGATATCCCATTATTTGTATAGATGTATAAGTGTGAAAGTTGTTTAAGAAAATTATAGAAGGTCATAAAAGTTGGTAAGAGTAGGAGATACTCATAGTTCACTAATGGTATTTATGATATCATAAATTGAGATGTTATCTCAAATAAACATTTTAAAATTGTTTTCCTGCCTAACATGATCCCAGAGGACTTCCTTTTTGTCATGGGCAATTAAAATTTGATTTCCCATCTGAAGAAGTTTATAATAAATTTAAGCAAAATTAAAAGGGTTTCCATTATTTTCTAGATCTAAATATAACGCAGAATTTTTTTTTTAAAATATTTCCTTCTTGTTGTTCTACAACTTGAGTCAGGCTGGATTTGAATTCTGTAATACATCTCCAGACCAGGTGGCATCTTCAAGCATGAGACCTCTTCTTGCATCTCTATTTCTGTCTTGTGTCCATGAGATCATGAGTAGAGAGCAGCCCTGGTGAGATGGTGGGAGAAGCAGACTGGTTGCCGGGGCAAGAAGCTTCTGAGGGTCACTGCCACACCTCTCCATATAGCCTCTCCCCCACCCCCGCCTTACTGACTGGTTTCCTCTATACCAGGAAATAGTTTTTCATTTGCAATAGGTGAAGGTGATGAGGGAGCAGGAGGCTGGCTGAGGACAAAGCAAAAGCTGGCACCTTGCACCCCCTCTCCACCCCTCCCCTCGGTAATGTGTGTGACATTCCTCAGGCACCCCTGACTGCCATAAACGAGAAACAAATAGTTAACTTGCAGAGATCACAATCCTGCAAGACAGGAGTCTCCCTTGGTTTACAAAGGTACTAGAGATCTACAAACAAAGAAGTTACCTTATCAATAGCACAATTTCCAGAGGCAAATAACTCAGTTCCTCAATCCCTAATGTCACCCTCCCCTCCATAAACAAAACTGAAGGAGACTGAGGCAGAAGGAAATGTAAATATAGTTAAATCTCTTCTAAACCTAAATCTCACTAACAAAGATGCTTGATAGCAGAAATGTGACATTCCACCAGGAATCTCCCTACTATCCTGATGTTAATGGCTTGCCAAAAGACAACATTGATCAGACCTGGTGTATCCTTTTCCCAGCACCTTGTAGGCCCTCTTTAGCACACGAAAGCTCCGTTGAAACCTCCCTTTCCCTCACCCTCCCCCAACCACAGGGTACATAACCTGCCATCCCTCACAACCCAGAACTGCAGCTCTTCGTGCCCATGGGTCCTGTCCCTGTGCTTTAATAAACCACCATTTTGCACCAAAGATGTCTCAAGAATTCTTTCTTGGTCATCGGCTCCAGACCTCCGCCCACCGAACCTCACCTAGGTTCTAGAACTTCATCAGTGACTCAATCTTTTAAGCATTGGACTCTTCTCAGCAAGGAATCTGCTTACTTTTCTCCCTCTTCTTCTCTTTCTCTCTCTCTCTCCCCCATAAATAAATAAGCAACAAAAAACCTTTAAAAAAATCTTTAAAAAAACAAACAGGCAATGGTAGCTTAATGGAAAGCAACAAGCAGACAAAAACAGAGAAGTGGCTTTGGTGGATTGGGGGATCTGGCCTGGAGCACTGAGGGGCCTGGAGTCCACTCCAGTGGGTCTGGCTCCTAATCCACTCCACTAGGAGCTGGCCTCTGGTGGTACCCTGCCGAGTACCCCAACAACTGTGGAAAGCATAGCCCCAGGATCTACCTTCAGGGCAGGAGGCCTGACTCAGGGGACTAAGAAGCAGGAGAATGAAAAGACAGCCAATCTTTTGACAGCTGGGTGTCCTTGTACCTTAGTGCCTCCCTCTGAGCCTCAGCAGTGTTATATGTGTCCTGCTGCTCAGTATGCCTGCAGGATCAGCAGGAGCAGGCATGATCAGCCTGCAGAATCTCAGGCCATGTTCCAGAAATACTGAACCAGAATCTGCATCTTAATTCACCAGGGAAATAACAATACCTCCTTCCAGAGGATTTTGTGGGGGTCCTTACTAATAGTAATTACCACCATTGACCTGACATTCTTTCTGCGCTACACACTGGGATAAAATGGAGAGGTACCTAATTCAGTGTCTGCACACTGTTGGGTCAGGGGACTCCAGGAGTGCAGGAGGAACAATAGAAATGACCAGCAGCTCCAGAGGCTCCTGGAGTGCAGGAGGAACAATGGAAATGATAGTCACCGGGTACCGCCGTCTTCCAGCCTCCCCCCTTGACTCGCCAAAAGGATGTATGCCCAGGTCTTGTCTCCATAGGTAACCCAATATCTATGTAGGAAACAGATAAAAGACCCCCGCCAACTCCCTCCCAGTGCGACTTCCCCTACTCTGCTTTCCAGCGTTGTGGAACCTCGCCAGAGGGTGCCCACCTCCTCCCGGCGCTACTTTCCTGGCTCCCCTTCTCCTGAGCCCTGAAACTTTGCCAGAGAGTGCCTTTAATAAATCTTGCCTTGCACCTACCTCGCCTGGTGTCGTGTTTATCTCTCCTATAAAACCTTACATTTGGGGCCGAAACCTGGGAGGAGATTGAGCCCCCCACCCCGGTGAGGAGGCTCTCTCCTCTCCCTAGCTGGACCTGGACCTGCCTTTCCCAGTGCCACTTCTGAAGCCATGAATTTCCCCCGATTCTGCGCTTCCATCTGGAAAGCCCTGCCCTAATCGCCGCCCCATCAGGGCGAACCCCGCCAGTCACCAGGTGACCTCTGTGACTCTGAGAGGCTTGGGAGACGTCCTAACCTCTACAGCAGTCCACACAGTTTTTTTTGCAACCCAGTGGTGGATGAGGGGACGCCTTCCTCCAGCCCTCAGGTTGCCCAGCAACGAATCATGGGGACTCCCAATCCAAATTCAACCCTAAAACATCCCTGGGGTATTTTAGGCCTGTTGGCCAATCTTAAATCAGTCCCAATGGCCTCTGGAAGGCACGTTTAATTATCAGATTTTCATGGACCTAAATAACCTCAGCAGACACCAAGGCGGAAGGGCCAAGGTCCCTTATGTTCAGGATTTCTGAACCAGCGCCCTCGTCAGCCCCTCCTCTTCCCCCTCCCCACTCCTATCAGAACTCCTGACAAAGTTATCGGCAGTAAACATGAAACTTCAATCAAAGTTCACTGAAGGTCAAATAAGCTCTTGTTATTTGTTAAAATCTGTTAGCAAATAAATGACTAAACTGGTGGTTAATTGTCTGTCTCAAAGTTTAATGGGTAATTGCTGAGAAAGCTTTCAAAGTCTTTGGTAACCTGAAAGTTTAAAGTTTTGCTTCGATGCAAATGGAATTAAATTTGTTGGACATTTAGGTTTTTTCCAAAGAGGATAAAATGCCAAGTCATTGATTACTGAACATAGGTTTGTGCTTTTGACTTCTTACAGCAAAGAAAATAAGAATATTTAAATCTGTTAGTAAGCATGGTTTGTGCTTAACTAATTCATAAATTGGCATCTAAAGAATTCTGTTATAACCATTCACAATTGATTAATAACTGACTAGAGGTTAATAACTAAAGATGTTTCTAAGAGTACAAAATTCTGCTAATTATAAAACTGATGGACATAAAGGAAGCAACTCTGTATGTAGGAAAGTAGAAGATATATAAGAAAGATTTAAGGAATGGGAGTACACTTTATTGAAAGTAAAAGGAGATAATTTTGTCCTAAATGAGATGGTTGTTTGGGACAAAACCTGAATGCAAAGGAAAGTTGTAGAAGGTTTGTGAAGGGAAATCATTCAGGAACCCAATGAAAACCTGGCCATGTTTCTTAACTGAGTTACTGAGGCACTGATTCAACACACTCACCTAGACCTGGCCTCTCCAGCAGGGGCGACTGTTTTAGCTATTCACTTTATTTCTCAGTCAGCCGCTGACGTTCGGAAAAAATGAAAGAAAGTGGAGGAGGGCCCTCCAACTCCCATTTCTGATCTGGTGAAAATGGCATTTAAAGTCTTTAACTCCCAAGAGGAGGCAGCAGAACTTAAGCGACAAGCCAGACTCCAACAGAAGGTCCAACTGGAGACCTAAGCCCTGGTAGCAGCCCTGAGGCCGGCAGGTTCTGGGGGTCAACAGAAGGGAGCACCTAACTGCGTCCCTCCGGGGGCCTGTTTCAAGTGCGGAGCCCAGGGACACTGGGCCCGTCAGTGCCCCAATCCGAAAGCGCCTACTAGGCCGTGCCCTCAATGTCCCACAATGGGTCCCTGGAAATTGGACTGCCCCAGCCTCGGGGTATTCCCAGCGCCTCCACGTAGGGGAGACCCTGAGATGGTAAGTCCTGCCTTCCAACTTCTTGGATTGGAGGATGACTGATGGAGCCCAGACTTGGACACCCCTCTCATCCATGCTGAGCCCAGGGTCATGGTCCAGGTAGCAGGTAAGTCCATTTCTTTTCTTTTGGACACAGGACATTCTGTCCTGCCTTCCTACTTGGGTCCTACTCGTCCCTCCCCAGCTGCAGTTATGGGAATTGATGGTACTTCCTCTACTCCAAAGGCCAGCCCACCCATTACCTGCAGCCTGGATGGGTTCCCCTTCTCACACTCCTTCCTCATTATCCCTTCCTGCCCTGTTCCCCTACTAGGCAGGGACATCCTCCACAAACTTCAGGCCACCATTCGTCTCTCTCCCTCTCCCTTGACTTCTGCTCACCTCGTCCTCCCTTTACTCCCCTCTGACTCATCCTCTATCCCAGACTGTCTCCCCTCCATAGACCTGCAGGTATGGGACATTTGCAGATCTATAGTAGCAACCCACTGGTGAGGACTTAAGCCCATCATCGACTGCCTCCCACAGCAGGGTCTCCTTATCCCCATTAACTCTCCAAGCAACTAGTGTCACCACCCAGGGATCTCAGCCCTGCCTCGGGGCCCTAGCAGCTGCCGCTTCTCTGACAAAAGAGGCCCTAAAACTTACCTTAGGGAGAGCCCATCATGGTCTTCTCCCCTCATCGACTGATGGACTTAGTCAGCCACAAATCCTTGGTGCGATTCACTCCTTCCCGTCTCCAACTCTACCACCTGCTATTCATAGAAAACCCCCACGTCACACTTTCTGTCTCCCCTCACCTAAATCCCGCCACTCTCTTGCCAACACCTTCATCTACCCGTACTCCTCTCCACTACTGCTCTCAACTCCTGGAACAACTCTCTCCCTCCCATCCAGGACTTTCGGACCGGCCGCTGCCTAACCCCGATTGCACTCTGCTTGTGGATGGGAGCTTCCTCATATCTCCAGATGGATGGCGACATGTGGCCTATGCAGTGGTCACCTTGGATGCAGTCATAGAAGTGGCCCCCCTTCCCACTGGGACTACTTCTCAAAAGGCAGAACCCGTGACTCTCACCAGGGCCCTTAACTTATCTGAGGGCCAATGGGTCACTATTTATACTGACTCCAAATATGCTTTCCTTATTACCCACACTGGATCCTCTGGCAAGAAAGGGGATTTCTCACAACCAAGGGACCCCCCAGAGTCAACAGGTCTCTTATTGCCAAACTCCTTGAGGCTCTCAAGTACCCTACTGAGGTGGCTATTGTCCACTGCCATGGCCATCAGGCCTCCAAGGACCATCTCTTTGGGGAACAACAAGGCTGCTCTATTGCCCGACAGATGGCCTTAAACTCCTCCCCAGCCACTCTCCTGTTTCTCAACACTCCTCACAGTCCCTCGTACATTGATGAGGTGACTCGGGCCCTTAAAACATTAGGTGGCAGGTTGGGTGACAAGGGATGGTATTTTGTCAAGGACAAAATTGCCCTCCCAAACAGCCTAATCCACACCCTCATTACTGATATCCACCAGTCTCTCCGCATCGGTCCAAAAGCCCTATACCAATTTCTCCAACCTCTCTTTCACCACCCCCTCCTCCAAAAGACCATTAAGGAGGTACACCAGGCCTGCAGAACCTGTTCTGTGTCAACGCCCAGGGCAGCCTCCGCAGACGGGGACCCCTCGTGGGTCCCTAGTGGTGGCTGTGGGCATCAGCCAGGCAAGGACCGGCAACTTGACTTCACTCACATGCCTCGACATAAAACCTTTAGATACCTAGTAACTCTTGTGGACACCTTCACAGGCTGGGTCAAGGCATTCCCCACCACTAGGGAAACAGCAGACGTGGTCACTACCATTCTCATTAAGGTTTGGAGGTTTGGATTCCCTCGAACCCTATAACCAGACAACGTACTGGCCTTCATCTCCAGCATCACACAGCAGATCTCTGAGAGCCTCAACATCACCTGGAAACTCCATATCCCCTATCACCCCCCAATCCTTGGGTAAGGTTGAGAGGGCCAATGGCCTCCTCAAGGAACAACTCACTTCCCCAGAGAGTGCCTTTAATAAATCTTGCCTTGTGCCTACCTCACCTGGTGTTGTGTTTATCTCTCCTATAAAACCTTACACACACATATTAGGTGTTCAATATGTCATAGTCATCATTTGAAAGGGCCTGACTTGGGAAGAGGGGAGAGCATGAATGCTGGAATTCAGCACAGCTGCTCCTCATACTGGCCCCTCTCTGACACCGAGACCTGGGGCAAGTGACTTAACTGGTCTGGGCCTCACCTGTAAACTGGGCTTACCTCACAGGGTAGTTTTGAAGATGAAGAGAGAAAAGACATCCACTGGTTGCCCTGCATCTAAGAGCATGTTGGACCCCAGATATTCAGTCACCTCTTCCTCCCTACAAGCAGATTTCACAGAACCATACTGTGGAAGAGGACCAACCACGAATCCTTCTCATTTGTGATCTAGCCTCATTTCTCTATTATTTGTTCATGTATTCACTGAGCAAATTCTTCCTAAACACCTACTATGTGCCTGTGGCTGGGCTGGAAGTGCAGACACTACCCTGTGGTCCCTGAGTCCCAAGGCCTGATCTGGCCTTGCAGAGGAATAAATGGGCCTGTTTACCCACCTACTTTGAGAGCTGTAAAAACAAAGCCCATTGTCTCTCAGCAGCCATCTGAAACAATTAGTCTCAACTCCCAATCCTAATGTGCTTCCACACTGTGAAAAAGCACCTTTTCAAGGGGAGCAGGAAACATAAATTAGTATAATAATGCAATTAAAATGCATTTTCCTTCCATTTATTTAAATTACTCCTCCTTACATCTTGAGAAAATGCATACTTCCTTGGAGGTATTTAAGGAGATTCAAAGAGGCTGCTGCCATGAAGCCAGAAATGCCCCCTACAGAAAACACAAATACCATCTACCCTGCAGGCCAACAAGAGCCATCCTCCCTGGTGATGACTGTCATATCCACAAGACACTCATCAATTTGGGGTTCCACAAAGGCCCTTGCATAGAATTGTCCCTGACAGGTCACTGGCTCTCTGTAAACACTCATTTGTTCATTCACTCATCAACAATTTTTTTTTTCTGCACCTCTTCCATGCCTGGCAGTATAAATAACCCTAGAAGGATGGGACAGAGTTCCTACCCTCATGGGGGACTGTAGGTGAAAGGCAGCCAAGCAAAAAAGAATAGGACTTAGGGTCATCAGTGCTGTGACAGCCAGATGCATGAAGAAAGGACCCCATGCAGCCTGGACATGGGGGAAGTGGAGCACAGTGGGCCCCAAGGATGAAAAGGGATTATCCAGTGGGGGAGGGGAGAAAGGGCCCTCTAGGCAGAGTGACCAGCAGAGACAGAGGCATGGAATGTGCAAGAACATTATGGGTAGAGCAAGGAGCATTAAGTCATTGGAGATTAGCAGGGACTCACTCAGCAGTCCAGGAGGGTCTGGGCAAGGCTGAAGGTGAGGACTTTGTCCTGACAGCCTTAGGAAACCAGGCGGAGCCCCAGGAGGTGAATCCAGTAGCCCAGAAATCACAAAAGGAAGCCAGACACCCACCTTGTCAGGGACACAGCAAATACCATTCTCCTCTCAGACATCATGAACTAGTGTCCTGAGTTCTTGGTTTCATGTTGCTACCTGCTGGTAAGATTTCTTCAATGCAGCTGATTCAACATAATGTTCAAAGAAAGAAAATCTTAAAAAAAAAAAAAAAAGAAAAAGAAATGTAGTAACAGTTACAGGGAACTTTCTTGACTTTACAAAAGACCAAATTAGAGTAACACATTATAGAAAGAATGTTATTAGTTTCATTTAAAAACCAGAGAGGAGCACATCCTTAGAGAGTCAGGGGTTCAAATCCCAGCTCTGTCATTTATTATGTGGAAAAAATCACTTCACTTCTTTGGGCTTTGTTTTTAACATCCATAGAGTGGAGGTAATATTGAACTTACAGTTGCTGGGGGGAAAAAAAGATATCAGTGTATAGAGAGAAATACAATGGAAGTTGGAGTTGGAGTGGTGGAAAGCCAGCATGTGACCTATAGCTGCTGCCTATGCTGGAAAGATTTGCTTCCTCTTTAAGACTTGGTGTGGGAGGGATTGCACAGAGCCCCACAACTGCACCCCAAGCAGGACCACTCCCTCCTCTCTTTTTCTTCCCTACAGAGAGTTAGCTACCCCCTCTCTGCCCCATGACCTCCACCTTCAGCCTGGTTACCTCATAGGCAAGGGTTTCCCCATCATCCCCCTTCTCACACTTCCAGTGAAATGTGCTGAAATCTGAATAGCCAAGAACCACAAGGAAACAGGGAGCAGCAGAAAGAACAGACAGAGGAATGACCAAGGTGAAGAAATCTTCCAACTCTTACCCTCTGAAATGGTAACAACAGACTCTATGCATCTCACTGAAGCCCAATTTCCTCCTCAGGAAAAGGGAACAACTGCAAAGTGTCTGGCACAGTGCTAGCCCACCGAACTTTCAGCTATAGAAATTATTATTAGGATTGTGGAATTGTGGTAGATAATCTTATTGTAGAAGAGCTTCAAACATCAGATTGATGGGAGACAGAGAGATACTAACCATTTTGGTCTTTCCCCACCTGAACTTGACTCCAAGACTTTAATTCATCTTGTAGATTTGGGAATGGAACATAAGATAAGTCATGTTTTATACTGACAGGAAAAATTCCCAATATTTAGGACCTTGCCAGGGAGATTCATATAGAAATCTATAATGTTGTGGCATCTGGAGAAAGAGCACTGGAGTTTCTGGGGGGGAGGGAAAAAGGAATTGTGCAGTAAGAGATGATTCTATCAATCAACACCACTTCACCCAGATGCCCAAACCAGAACAATAACAGTGGTCTGATTACCACCCACTGTGCCTTCCTTATGTCTCCCTGTGCTAACCTTTTCTGTGTAATCAAGTCATCCTAAAGTTCTCAACCACATTGTGAGGCAAATGCTATTCCTCTCATTTCACAAATGAGAAAGTGGGCTTGGAGAAGTGGTTAGTCACTACAGCTGGTGAGCTATGAGGCTAGGATTTCAACCCTGCTGAGCACCAGAGCCTTTGTGCCATCTGCCTTCACTCTGTCACTAGTGTAAGGTTTTATAGGCAAGATAAACATGACACCAGGTGAGGTAGGCACAAGGCAAGATGTATTAAAGGCACTCTCTGGCAAAGTTTCAGGGCTCAGGAGAAGGGGAGCCAGGAAAGTTGTGCCGGGAGGAGGTGGGCACCCTTGGGTGGGCGAGTTACCGTGACTCTGGAAAGCAGAGTGGGGGAAGTCCACTGGGAGTGAGTTGGCAGGGGTCTTTTATCTGTTTCCTGCATAGGTATCAGGTTACCTATGGAGATGTGACCTGGGCATACATCCTTTTGGCGGGAGAGTCAAGGGTGAAGGGAAAGAAGGGGGAGGAGGCTGGAAGATGGCAGGGATCCGGCATTCATTTCTATTGTTCCTCCTGAACTCCCAGAGCCCACCAACCCAACAACTAGGTTCTGCCTATGCTTTCTTCAAAATGTCCCAATGGCTTGCTCTTCCTCTGCATTTTCTGAAGTTCAGAAGCTTGTGATATTATTGTTGTATTCAACCTCCTAATTTATGGTCTTGCCCCATACTCTATTACATTCCTTTCTGCCACTGCAGACTCTAGACCACCTCTGTCCAACAGAACTTCCTGCAATGATGAAAATGTTCTAGAGGAACATTGTCTAATGTGTTAGTCACTAGCTACGTATGGTTTCTGAGCATTTAAAACATGACTACTCTGATTGAGTCTTGTGATTTAAAAAAAAAATTGATTTAGTTTAAGTAGGCACATGTAACCAGTGGCTATCATATAGCTATGCAGTCCAGATGCCCTCCAGGTAGAGTGGAACTTCACAGAAAATGTGAACTGTGTGACAGTGTAAGCCTAGTAATCTGCCAGAACCCAGAATTATGGTTTGTGCTTTTTCTCATCCTGGAAGGTATAGAAAACTACAAGGCATGTTGGCCTAGAAAACCATTTTTCTATATGAATATCTGCCTTTGGTTGAGCACCTCCCATACTCTATCCTCTATATTAGGCACTTGACATGTATTATCTAAACCTTACAACATCCCTGCAAAGTAGATATTATTACCTTCATTCATTCAACCAACAAGCATTTGTTGAACACCTACTATGTGTCAGACACTATTCCAGGCACTGAGAATATTGGAATTAACAATACCGACCCCTCTGAGTTTACATTCTACAAACAAGAGGGCTGAGTGGGGGGATAAAAGAAGGCTGAGGCTCAATAAAGCTAAGTAACTTTGCTCTCTGTAACATCACTGAAATCGGAACCCAGGCTATCTGAATTCACTGTTTCTTGGCTCCTCCATCCTTCAAGGCTAAAACTCAAATCAAGGCTCAATGCTTCTCTCTATGAGGAAAGGGTGGTCCAAGAACACTACAAACTATGAATTTTTGCAAGAGTAAATATAAAGACATCCACTCAGGTCTATAGAAATAAAATAAAGTAGGCAATAGTTTTTATGGAAAAAAATATATATATACCCAGAAAGGGGTTGACTGTCTATAAACCTGACACAAAGCGCAGTGTAATGCGGACAGATGACATATGGAAACAGGTGCAGATGTCCAACTTCTAACAAAAAATATTCCCACTCTTCCCTGGGTCAGACCACATGTGGAGTGTGGAACCACATCTTGAGACAGGCATTAACAAACTTGAGTAAACCAGTGGCCCATGAGATACAGCTGAATGTTCCTGGAACAAGGAAGAAGAGAACCTAGGTGGCTCTAAACAAGGATTGATTATATAAAAGAATAATAAACAATGTCTAATTGTAGGGTTAACATAATAATACAAAATAGATTTAGAATACAAAAAAAAAAGATGTAAACTGAGCAAAGGAGATTAATGTTAAAGTGAACTAAGATTAAGGAGGAAGGATGAGTAACTTTGGCTTTGTTATATTAAATGACAATATCAGTAAGGAAACTACTAATAATAAGGACACGTGCTTCACTAACATAACTAAATCCGACTAAGAGCTACTGAGCAATAGGCAGACACTGCTCAACCACAGAGCACAGCTATTTAAGGGGAAACCAGATCCCATAGAAGCCATAGAAGTGTACACAATAAGTACAATAGAATTTTCCCTAATTCTTCCTCTAAAAGGACCTCCATCATTTACCAGAGTAACTATATGCTGGTGTAGGGGTAATACCAGACCTATTAAGTACTGTCATATAAAAGTTGTGAGGTAACACTGATACCAGGGTGCCCAAAGTTCCAGGTAAAATGACAGAGATCAAGTGACACTCTCAAAGATGTAAATGATATGTAACACCCCTTTTCATTTATTATGTAGTCCCTGCAAAGCCACAGGGATTGTAGGGGACAATGGTAGGCTACTATACACTTAACTAGAGGCAGCCCCATTTGCAAATATCTTTTTTTTTTAATTTAATCTTTTCAGTGTTCCAAGATTCATTGTTTATGCACCACACACAGTGCTCCAAACAATATGTGCTCTCCTTAATACCCACTACCAGACCTTCCCAATCCCCGACCTGCTCTCCTCCAAAACTCTCAGTTTATTTCTCAGAATCCACAATCTCTCATGATTCCACTCCCCCTCCAATTTCCCCCAACTTACTTCACCTCTCCTTCACCCAATGTCTTCTGTGTTATTCCTTATGCTCCACAAGTAAGTGAAACCATATGATAATTGACTGTCTCTGTTTGACTTATTTCATTCAACATAATCTCCTCCAGTCCTGTCCATGTTGACACAAAAGTTGGGTATTCATCCTTTCTGATGAAGGTATAATACTCCATTGTATATATGGACCATATCTTCTTTATTCATTCATCTGTTGAAGGGCATCTTGGTTCTTTCCACAGTCTGGTGACTGTGGCCATTGCTGCTATGAACATTGGGGTACAGATGGCCCTTCTTTTCACTACATCTGTATCTTTGGGGTAAATGCCCAGTAGTGCAATTTCAGGGTCATAGGGTAGCTTTATTTTTCATTTCTTAAGGAATATCCACACTGTTTCCAAAGTGGCTACACCAACTTGCATTTGCACCAACAGTGTAAGAGGGTTCCCCTTTCTCCACCTCCTCTCCAACACTTGCTGTTTACTGTCTTATTCATTTTGGCCATTCTAACTGGTGTAAGGTGTTATCTTAATGTGGTTTTGATTTGAATCTCCATGATGGCTAATGATGATTAGCATTTTTTTCATGTGTCTGTTAGCCATATTTATGTACTCTTTGGAGAAGTGTCTTTTCATGTCTTCTGCCCATTTTTTGACATGGTTATCTGTTTTGTGTGTGTTGAGTTTGAGGAGTTCTTTTTAGATCTTGGATATCAGCCCTTTGTCTGTAGTGTTATTTACAAATATCTTCTCCCATTCTCCCATTTGTGGGTTGTCTCTTTATTTTGTTGACTATGTCCTTTGCTGTGCAAAGTCCCAAAAGTTGATGAAGTCCTAAAGGTTCATTTTCACTTTTGTTTCCTTTGTTTTTGGAGACATGTTTTTTTTGGTTTTTTTTTTTGTTTGTTTGTTTTGGTTTTTTTGGGGGGGGCATGTGTTGAAAGAAGTTGCTGTGGCTGATGTTGAAGAGGTTACTGCCTATGTTCTCCTCTAGGATTTTGATAGATTCCTGCCTCACATTGAGGTCTTTTATCCATTTCAAGTTTATCTTTGTGTATGGTGTAAGAGAATGGTCAAATTTCATTCTTCTATATATAGCTGTCCAATTTTCTCAGCACCATTTATTGAAGAGACTGTCTTTTTTCCACTGTATATTTTTTCTTGCTCTTTTTCAAAGATGAACACAGTCTCTGGTACTTGGAATACATATATTGATCTGGCCCCATAGGAAAGGAGGATCAAATGACTCCATATTCCCCTGGAATGGCTAGCTGTACACATTCAAAATTTTGCTCTTGGGCTCTTTTAAATCTTCTGCTCTGTCACAATATAAAATCTGGAAGAATCTTGGCATTCTGAGGCTGGTCCACTATATTGATGCTATCACATTAACTAGACATGGTGACTAAGAAGTGACAAGTATGCTGGAAATCCCAGAAATATACTTTCATAACTGAGAGTAGGAAATAAACCCTAACAAAGGTTCAAACCCCTGCTTTGTTGGTGTAGTTTTTAGGTGTCCATAGTCTGGAATATGCCAAAACATCCTCTCTAAAGTAAAGGACAAGCTACCGAACTTTGTGCTACTGACCACTCAGCAAAAAAACAATGTTTGATTCAGATTTTGGATATAACATAGTCTACATTTGGGAATACTGCATGAATCCATCTCAGGTGACACAGAAGGCTGTTGGTTTTGAGTGGGACTCAGAGAAAGAGGGAGCTTTGCAGTGGACTCAGGCTTCAGTACAAACAACCCTACTGCTTGGGCATATGGTCTGGCTGATCCAGGGATGCTAGAGGTCTCTGCAGCAGCTAAGGACCCTCTATGGAGTGAGTTCTTCACAAGCCCTTAGAGAAGGGTTGAGCCCAGATCCCTACAGTTCTGGAGAGAGGCCATGCTGTCTTAGCAGGGAACTATTTGTCACTCAAAAAACAGCTTCTGGCACAATACTGGACCCTGGGGAGAAATTGAGTGACCATAGGACATCATAAGCTGGCACAGTTATGAGACCCACCAAATCATAAGCTGAGACAGGCAAAATTGCAACCTGTTACAAAATGAAAATATTACATTTGGAATCAGGCTCAAGCAGGTATGGAGGGAACAAGCAAGTTGGGTGAACAGGTGGTCCACACCCATTACAGGATATACAACAGGGTGTAGGAACCTGATGTACTATGCCTCTCTTGCACTGCTGCCTCACCATCAGCCCACATCAATGGCCCTTTGGGGATCTCTCTATAACCAGTTGATAGAGGAGAAAAATAAAATAAAAGACCTGATATTGATTAGGTCCACATAATATGTTGATGTAAGCCAAACATGGACTGCTGCCACATAGAAGGGCCCTGAAAAAGAATGGTGAGAGAAATTCTCCCAGTGGGCAGAGTTTAAAGTACAATTGGCCATGGCCTTTGTGTGGGGAAGAAATGATATGAAGTAGGTTATACACAGACTTCCAAGTAATGGAAATGGATTGGTTCCTTGGTCAAGGATCAGGAAGGAGCAAGATTGGAAGATGGAGAACAAGGATGTCTGAGGAAAAGGCATGTGGACAGAGCTATGGGAATGAGAACATGGCCTGTGGATCTTTGAGTCCCACATCAGTGCCCTCCAGAAAGGATGTGTGGCAGAATAAGTATGGAAGATGAAAGGTAGACAGAATGACTTATCCAGTGAAGGTCAGTGAGCCTCTGTCCTCAGCCACCTCAATCCTTAGAAAGGAGCTCATGAATGAATGGATTAGTCATGGTAGTCTGATGTTATAAGCTCCCTTTCACCAAGGCTAATCCAGATATCAGCATTGCTGAATGCCTGACCATTGGTTGTATAGACCAATGCTGAGCCTTTGATATGGTACAATCCCTCAAGGACACAAGCAGCTCTTTGATGGCAAGTTTATTATCTTGGATCTTTTCTACCTGTGGAGAGAAAGAATTCATCCTTACTAGAAATAATACATATTCTAATTATGGGTTTGCCTTCTTTGCTCATAATGCATAGTTGGCCAGCCCAGATATCTGCAAGCCACAGATTGTCTGCTTCTGGGGGAACCAAACTGGAGGCATCAACAAATCAAAAAAGTTGGTTCTTTGAAAGGGCTAATAAAATCCACAGTATCCTGGCAAGATTGGAAGAACAACAAATAATATAGCAAATTAAAAAAAAAAAAAAAAAGAAGAAGAAGAAGAAATACTATGGATGCTGTTGAGATATAAAAGGCCCAAGATAAATGATCGGAGGAGAAGGAGAAATTCTTCCTTACAAGAGAATGCCAAGTAGAAGGAACCAAGGTGTTAGAAAATCACTACATTGCAACCATCATAGTAAGGACACAAATAGTAAGGCACAAATAGTAATAGTAAGGCACATATGTAAGGCACATAGTAAGGCACAAATTAATAATGAATGCTAAAACACATGTGTGAAAATTTGATGAGGAATAGGGCATTTCCACTGCTTCAAAGTACCTCCTGCAAGTAAGTGATTTACTACAGAGAGTGTAATGGCAACTTTACAGTGGAGAAAACTGTTGGACATCACCTTAACCAAGTGATCAAAGTTAACATCACAAATCAACCTCAGTTGACTTGTGGTATTAAAACCAGTAACCAAAGGGTAAACAGGGCAGATAAGCACAGCTGTGAGTCTGTTTCCCAAATCTGCTTATTCTGGGAATGCCACCTGCCACCTTGTTTCTGTAAGGTGATGTTCATGCTTGGTACCCAATAACCCAGTGTTAATTTAGTTGTTTTGCAGGAATTCAAGATTTACCTCCTCTTAGAGCACAGCAAAACGAAACTGACCTGGCCCCAGTTAGCAACTTCCTTTGTCTGATCTTGGGTCAGGTGGCTCCTCTCCCCTTTACCAAGGCCCTTTTCAGCTTCCTTTAAAAATCCCTGACTCTCCCCCTTGGGGAGGCAGCTTTTCAAATAAACTCTTTCCTTGCTGCTCACTTGATATCTCAGTGAGATTGGTGCTTCAAGCATGGGAACTGGGGTTTCATTAGGATGTTATACACTAAGAAGCAAACAACATTATGTAGTACTCCTATAACAACATGCATAACTCAGATTTTACCCTGAGGAAACATAGACATTCAGTATGAGACATCTACAAAACAATCACCGTATACTCTCCAAAATGGAAATGTACTGAAAGACCCAGGAATCTCTAAGGTTATTCCAGGTTAAAGGAAATCTAAGAGGGATGACAACTAAATACAACCTTCAATTACATCATGGACCAGAAAAAAACAAAAACAAACAAACAAACAAACAAAAAACACCTGCTATTGTGTGGGAGGAAAATTAATTTTCCCTCTACCCTTCTAGATTCTTGTCTGAGACCCTCTGTAATAGGACAGACTACCAGGAGAAAAACAAGTTTAATAACATGTATATCTCCCAAGAGACCTGAGTAAATCCCTGAAGAAGTGGTCCAGATCACCACCTTATTAAATGCCATCTCCAGTTAAAGACAAAAGATGTTGGGGCAGGGTAGATAGGGGGATCCAGTTATGGGAAGTTACCAGGAAAAGTACAGTAGATGAGAGGGTAAGGTGGTTATGCAAACTAAAGTCATTGCTTTCTCCACTGGTAAGAACTAGAGATTTTCAGTCATCCTTCCCTTACAAATACAGATTTCCCTTGTAAATGTCTCTTACAAAATAACATCTCAGGATAACATCTCAGTTGTCAGAGCTTTCTTTTGTCTGCTTAAGAGAAACATAATCAGTCTAACATAATTCTTATATTGGGAACACAGGTGGCTCAGTTGCTTAAGTGTCTGACTTGGGCTTAGGTCATGATTTCTCAGGGTCCTGGGATGGAGCCCAGAGCCCCTAGATAAACCCTCCTCCTACCCCATTGAGCTTTGAGCTCCTTGTGGAGCATGGAGCCAGTGCTCAGCAGGGAATATGCTTCTCCCTCTCCCTCCCCCTGCATGTACTCAGGGGCATACTCTCTCTGTCATATAAATAAATAGAATCTTTAATATAAATAAAAATAAAATAATCCTTATACCAAAGAGGTCAATTTTGGGGAGACAAATTCTGCTCCCTTTCGCTGCAGAAGACATTATTAGGACTACTAACAAGAGTAGAATGTGAACTATATATTAGATAATGACAAATTGTTTAACTCTTTGATAAATATTAAATTTCCTGAGTTCATTAAATTTCCTGTAATTTTGTAAAATAGTGCCCTTCTTTTTAGGAATAGAAGTACTGAAGTGCTAAGGTTTGAAGGGGCATGATATGTACAACTTATTCTGAAATTAATCATTGGAAAAAAAGAAAAAAATATATATATATATGGAGAGAGAGAGAGAGAGAGAGAGAAAGGGATGCCTGGGTGGCTCAGTCGATTAAGCATCTGCCTTTGCCTCAGGTCATGATCCTGGGGTTCTGGGATAGTTCCACATCAGGCTCCTGGCTCAGTGGGAAGCCTACTTCTCCCTCTGTCAGCTTATTCCTCTGCTTATGAGCACTCTCTCTGACAAATAAATAAATAAATTCTTTAAAAAGAGAGATAAAGAGAAATGATAAAGTAAATGTGACAAAATATTAACAGTAAGTAAATATAAGTAAATGTTATAGTTCTTTAGTATTAATCTCAAGTTTTTCTGTAAGTTTGAAATTATTTCAAAAAATAAAGATCTATGTAATTAAATATAAAGGAATAAGAACATGCTGTGAACAATATTATATGACTAAATTTCAACATATAAGTGAAATGAATTCACAGAAAAATCTGATGGAAGAAAAACTCTCTAAAGCCCTGAGATAAAAGGTAAGCCAGTTTAGATTTCTTTCTAAATCACTGGGACTATACATAAACTTTGTTTAAATCAAAAGCCTGATTTATGGCCCACCACACATACATTGCATACCTGCTTCACAAATGAATAGCCTAAAGGAAAACCATCTTGTCCTTAAGATATCAATTAATGCTCCTACACCCTTCATTCCTTGAAGTTGAAACTTGTGATTCTTATGTTAATCTATAATCTTTTTGGGTTTTACAAGATGTGAAAAAAAAAAAAAGTATATAACCCTGTAAAAACTGTTCATTCTCCACAGATTTTTCTTCCCTGGAGGGGAAGAAAAGGCAGCTGTCCTAATGTGTGCTCAAATAAAACTGTCTTTCTTACCTTTAAAGATTCTAAAAGGTTGATTTATTTTGTGTCAACAAATCTATCCTGATAAAACTGACACCACTAGAAAGTTTAAATAGGTTTATAATTATTAAAGAAATCAAGTCGGTAGTTTAAAACATTCCCTAAAATTAAACACTATGCCAGAACAGATGATGGAGTTACAGGTGATTTCTAAAGGAAGAGATATTTCAAACTCCCCATTTCATCTTTGAAGCTATTATAACCTTGATATCAAAAGCATACATTAATAAAATAATCAAGGTTAGCATAGATAAAAAAAATTACAAACAAAATATTAGCAAACTGAATCCAGAAATCCATGAAAAATATATTCGTTACCAAGTTGAATCTATTCTAGGAATTCAAAGTGTATTTAGTGTTTAAGAGGCATTAATATCATTAAATTAAAATATTAAAGGAAAATATACATATTTTCTTGTAGTTTCAAAAGGAGTAAGTAATGTCTATATAATTAAAAATCTGGGTGACTTTTGTCTCCCACTGCTGGAAAGTGGCCTCTAAACCCTGAGAGTTTCCTAAGTCCAAGGAGGGCCTTTGTTATTCATGCTGTCCCCTCAGACCACCTCTGAGTTTATGCTTACAAGATGACTCATGGTGGGCCACTAAATAGTTTATGCTAAGATGATGACATAATATGGGGACTGGTTATTCAGAAAGGTCAACCCAATTTGAGGGTTAATGTCTTGAACAAGGTGATATCAACCAAATATGGGGGGGGGGGATCACAAAGGGGGGAATGCCACTTAAAACTGAAATCAATCTCATGGCCAATGATTGAATCAACCATGACTATGAAATAAAATCCCAACAAAAACTCAATAAATAATGTGTAACTTGAGTGATCCTCCCTGGTTGACAACACTCTGCATATTGCTACACATCAATGTGCTGGTTGGGTGACTTTTCCTCACTCCACAAGGACAAAATACCACAATACCACAAGATACCAAGATACCACAAGCTTGCCATTTGAGACCCTCCCTGCCCTCACCCTATGCATCTCTTCTTGTGACTGATTCTGATTTGCATCCTTTTTTGCCATAATAAAACTGTAATTGTAAATATAGCACTTTCTGAGCTCTGTCTGTCACTCTAGCAAATTATCAAACCCGTGGAGGTCATGAAAATCTCCAAGTCCTGACCAGTTATTCAGAAGAGGGGTTGGCCTTGGAAACTCCCAACTTGTGGCTGGTGTCCAAAGTAAAGACAGTCTGTGGAGCACTGTATTCTTTTTTTTTTTTTTTTGTAAGATTTTATTTATTTATTTGACAAAGAGAGATCACAAGTAGGCAGAAAGGTAGGCTCCCTGCTGAGCAGAGAGCCCGATGCGGGGCTTGATCCCAGGACCCTGAGACCATGACCTGAACCGAAGGCAGAGGCTTAACCCACTGAGCCACCCCAGTGCCCCAGAGCACTGTATTCTTAACCTATGAAGTTTGGCCTAACTCTGGTACTTAATGTCAGAAATCATTATAGCAATGAGCAGATAAACAAAACTAATAATAAATGGGCATATAAAAAGGGATGAAAAGAACAGAAGGACTGAAATGAGCTAGCAGCTAGACTTCTCTGAATGTACCTTGTTTTGCAGTGTTAAAAAGAAGACAACAGACCAGAAATTGGAGTCACTTGTGCTAAGTCCCATATCAGCAAACAGAGACTTACCTTAGTTATAATTTTTGCTCTGCCAGAACTGGAAACTTAAACCAATCATTCAGGAACTGCCTCATCAGCGCTAGTTAGGTCATCTGCCTGATAGACCCAAGCCAACCCCAGAGGAAAGTAATCTTGCAATAACTAATCCACTTTTCAGTCACTATAACATCGTTGTTCCTGTTCCTTTCTGCTTACAAAAGTCTTTCATTTTGTATAGCTCCTCAGAGCTCCTTACTATCTGCTATATTGGATGCTACTTAATTCTTGAATCATTGAATAAAGCCAATAAGATCTTTACAGTTTACTGAGTCATTTTTTTAAAACATTGGTTTGACTTTGGAATCGTGTAAATGTTTTACATAATTAAAATACAAAATTGAATAGAAAAATAAGAAGCAATCCCCAAAAATTAGAAAGTAAAACAAACAACCTAACTCTATAGGAAATTGGTAGTATAACCACACAGAATTATTCTAAATGAGTTTAAACATATTAATTGAACTGTACATCCTTAGTAAGATAGACTATAAGGTTAAAAAAAAATCAAAAGTAACCAAAACTGCATTCAGGTGTCTTTTTTTTTTAAATTGTAATATCAGTATTGCTATTTTTTTAAAAAGATTTTATTTATTCATTTGACAGAAAGAGAGAACATAAGCAGGGAGAGTGGGGGAGGGAGAAGCAGGCCTCCTGCAGAGCGGGGAGCCCTACTTGGGCTTGATCACAGGACCCCAGGATTAGACCTGAACCATAGGCGATGACTTACAACTGAGCCACCCAGGTGCCCTCGGTATTACTATTTTAAAAAGATGTAGAACCAATAAACACACCTTTAACCCAAAGACTATGGTCTCTAAATATTATTACCCTTTAAAAAGAATAAAAACTTTCTGGACAAATAACTTATCCCAGATTTTTGGAAGGAAATATACAAAAACAGCCTGGTACATCTTGTCAAACATAAATCAAGGAACTTGGAACACCCAGGTGACTGCGTTGATTGGTTAAGCATCTGCCTTTGGCTCAGATCATGATCCCAGGGTCCTGGGATCCAGTCCTGCATTTGTCTGCTTACTCAGCAAAGAGCATGCTTCTCCCTCTGCCTTACTTTCCCCTGCTATGTGCACATGTGCTCTCTCTCTCTGACAAAGAAATAAAAATCTTTAAAAAAGAAAAGAAAATACTAGAACTTCTAAAAAAAAAAAAAACAGAAATCAAGGAACTTAAAGACTACTGGGGGCACATCAGTAGCACATTGGATCCAACTTCAATGAATTCCCACTGGTCAAAGAGGATATAATCTGAGCATCAAAAGTAAGTGTGATTTCAGTAGGCTGAGACACACCAAATATGTAAAAATATACTTTAAAAAACAACAAATATATAAAAATTCATGGATTTATAATGATAACTTTATGCCATCATTAATGTCTTTGAAGATTACTAGAATGCCAAATCATTAGAAATTGATACATAAAAGAAAAAAATGAAGCATTATCTTTTCTTTCCTATTTAGACTGCTTTTCAGGGTAACCAAATAATTGATGAAATTTCTTCTTTATAAAAGAATCACAGCTAATAAATGCAGGAAGAGTTAATGACTTAGAAAATTACTATTTTGCAATCTCTAATGAAATCACTGACACAGATAATGATCAACAATGACTGTCAAAAGCACTGGGTGAAAGGTGGATGGGATGCTTTATAACAGATGGATTGGGATGACACAACAGAACCAGATGATCACTAAAAGTGAGACAATCAGATACTACTTATCTCCTAATGTGATATAATAGAAAGTACACAGCACCACCTATAGAGGAATTTTGCCAAATAAATATTTCAAAATTTTGACAATATTTTTTTAAGAGGAAAAGCCTAAATGTAATGAGGTCTCTGGTTCTAATTTTCAGAACCACAAAGGATGGAAAAACATGTAAAATAACAGTTCAAAAATTAAATCCTAGGGGCACCTGGGTGGCTCAGTGGTTTAAAGCCTCTGCCTTCGGCTCAGGTCATGGTCTCAGGGTCCTGGGATGAGCCCCATGTCGGGCTCTCTGCTCAGCGGGGAGTCTGCTTCCTCTTTCTCTCTGCCTGCCTCTCTGCCTACTTGTGATCTCTGTCTATCAAATAAATAAATAAAATATTTTAAAAATTAAAAAAATTAAATCCTAAATATAGAAAAGACACTCTATAGTACAAATGATTGTTTCATCAAATGAATAGCCTTTTCAAAAAGAAGAGAAAACTTTGATACTAAAAGGGATTTAAGAAACATTAACTATGGGACTAGTGTTTGAAAGAGGGAAGGATATTCCTTCTTCTGAGGCAAAAGGAAAAAGAAAAGAAAAGAAAAAGAAAAGAAATATTAACCAAATGAAATTATGCACTTTTTTGTATCCTAGTTAAATGAACCAATAGTAAAATTACAGTAGTTTGCAAAATCAGGAAAAATTGAACTCAGCCTGAATATTAGGTGATATTAAGGAATTATTATTATGAGATTAATCATAGGTGTTGTGGTATTATTTTGGGGGTAATCATGAGTGTTCTTAAAAGCTCTTCTCTGTTAGAAGTACACACTACTGTACTTATAGATTAAATGAAATGACTTCTGAGAATTACTTTCAAACACTCAAACCAAAAAAAAAAAAAAAAGTAGGGAGAAGGGACAGTGTAAGAATGGTGGTAAAGAGAGGCAAGATGGCAGAGAAGTAGGAGACCTAAATTTGTCTGGTCCCAGGAATTCAGCTAGATACTTATCAAACCATTCTAAATACCCAAAAACTCAACACGAGATTGAAAGGAAGAATAGAACAAATTCTGTGAACAGAAAAGCGACCCCTTTCTGGAAGGTAGGAGGTATGAAGAAGTTCCATATGAGAAGATAGAGTGCGGGGGGGGTAGGGGCTGGCTCCCAGCAAGTGATAAGAGCAGCAGAGCATAAAATCTGAACTTTTAGGAGTGCCTGGGTGGCTCAGTAGGTGTGAGCTGCCTTCAGCTCAGGTCATGATCCCAGGCTCCTGGGATCGAGTCCCACATCAGTGATCTCTGCTCAGCAGGGAGCCTGCTTCCCCCTCTTCCTCTGCCTGCCTCTCTGTCTACTTGAGATCTCTGTCAAATAAATAAATAAAAATCTTTTTTAAAAAAAAAAACCTTTTAAAAAAATCTAAACTTTTAGAAGTCTGCTCCACCGAGGGACATTGCTCCAGAGGCTAAGTGGGGGTGGAACCCCTGTGGGAACAGTGTGGTCTCAGGACACAGAGGGTCACAAAAAGATCAAGTTTGTCTGAATGTGACAGAGTGCTCAGGTTTTGGAGCAGGGAACCCAGCTACAGATATGGAGCCAAGGAGGGGCTCTCAGCTCAGGGTTACCCTAAACCATGATCCGAGACACAGTCTGGCTACCGGTCTTTGAGCAGGGACCCCACAACTGGCAGATCCAGGGAGACTCACCTTCTTCCCCTGGGAAGAGTGGCATGGGAGTGCACAAAAGCAATCTGATGGGTTTGGAGACTCCAAATGGAGACATGCACCAGAGATAGAAATGCTTGGTCACAGGCTAAGTAAGTTAGGAACATGGCCAGAGACCAGGGAGACAGGTGTGATTGACTGCTTTTCTCTAAGAGCACACTGAGGAGTGGGGCCCTGAGCTCTCGGCTCCTCTGGGCTGGAGACTGGGAAGCCGCCATCTTCATCCCCATTCTCCAAAGCTCTATGGAAAGAGTTCAGGGGTCAAAAGCTACCGAGAGTGAACCCAAGGAGATTACTTAGCCCAGCTACTGTCAAGGGTGGTGCAATTCTGTCTCAGACAAAGACATTTGAGATTCACTGCAACAGGCCCCTCTCCCAGAAGATCAATAAGAACATCCAGGCAAGACCAAGTTCACTGATCAATGAGAATGCAGAACTCCAGGGCTAGGGGAAAGCAACACATAGAATTCATGGCTTTTCCCCTGGGATTCTTTAGTCTTTCAAAGTTAATTTTTTTTTAATTTAATTTTTTTTCTCTTCTATTTTAAAAAATTTTCCTCTTTCCTACTTTAACCTTTTTTAACTATTTTATCTTACCAATACTTTTGTAAAAATATTTTTAAATTTTCATTGTTATAATCATATTCTATCCCTTTGTTGTATTTTTTTTTTTGGATACATATAAGTTTTTCTTTCCTTAAAATTTTGGGATACAGTTTCTCCTAAGAGATTAAAATATACCCTAAATCTAACATATGGTTTTGTTCTAGTCTCCAGCCTGATCACATTTCTTCACCTTTTTTCCTTTTTTTTTTTCTTTTTTCAACCAACTTCTTTTTTTTCAACCAACTTCTTATCTTATCAATTCCTTTTTTATAATGTTTTGAAAATTTTTATCTTTACAGTCATAGTCCATCCCTTCATTGTGTGTGTGTGTATATATATATATATATATATATATATATATATATATATATATATATAATTTCTTTAAACTTTGGGAGGTAGTTTCTTCTAACAGACCAAAATATACCCAAAATCAAGTGTGTGACTATCTATCTATCTATCTATTATTTCTGCTTTCTTCTCCCCCTAGTTAGTTTCAGGTCTCTTCGATTTTGTTCTTGTATATTTTTTCTGGGGGTCATTCCTACCCTTTTAGTATTTGGTTCTCTTATCCATTTATTCCTTTCTGGATAAAATGGCAAGGTGAAAACACAAACCTCAAAAAAAAAAAAAAAAAGAGGCAGTATTGATGACTAGGGACCTAATCAATATGGGCAAGAGTAAGATGTCAGAACCAGAGTATAGAATGACACTTATCAAGATGATAGGTGGGCTTGAAAATAGCATAGTAAATACTATAGAATCCCTTTCTGGAGAAATAAAAGCCATTTCTAGGGAAATAAAAGGACTAAAATCTAACCAAGTTGAAATTTTTTAGAAAGTATTAATAAGGTGCAATAAAAAATGGAGCCTCTTGGGGCACCTGGGTGGCTCAATGTGTTAAAACCTGTGCCTGCAGCTTGGGTTGTGATCCCAGGGTCCTGGGATTGAGCCTTGCATCAGGCTCTCTGCTCAGTGAGGAGCCTGCTTCCTCCTCTCTCTGTGCTTGCTTCTCTGCCTACTTGTGATCTCTGTCTGTCAAATAAACAAATAAAATATTTTTTAAAAATGGAGGATCTTACTGCTAGGTTATAAAATGAGATAGAAGAGAGAATTAGTGACATAGAAGACCAAATGATGGAGAATAAAGAAGCTGTGAAAAAGAGAGTCAAACAACTACTGGACTGTAGGGGGAGAATTCAAGAGATAAGTGATCCCATAAGATGAAACAATATTAGAATAATTGGGATCCCAGAAGAAGAAAGAGAGGGACAGAAGGATTATTGGAATAAATTATAGTATAGAACTTCTCTAATTTGAGGGAGGGAACAAGCATCAAATTCTAGGAGACACAAAGAAGATCCCTCAAAATCAATAAAAATAGGTCAACACCCCATCACTTAATAGTAAAATTTACAAGTCTCAGTGACAAAGAGAAAATCCTGAAAGCAGCGTGGGACAAGAGGTCTGTAACATATAATGGTAGAAATATTAGATTGGCAGCAGCCCTATCCACAGAGAGCTGGTAGGCTGGAAAGGACTGGCATAATATATTCAGAGCACTAAATGAGAAAAATATGCAGCCAAAAATACTATATCCAGTGAAGGTGTCATTGAAAATAGAAGGAGAGATAAAAAGCTTCCAGTACAAACAAAAACTAAAAAAATTTGCAAACAACAAACCATACAGGAAATATTCAAGGAGGTCCTCTAAGCAAAGAGAGACCCTAAAAGTAACAGACCAGAAAGGAACAGAGACAATATACAGTAACAGTCACCTTACAGGCAATACAATGGCACTTGATTTATATCTTTCAGTAGTTACCCTGAATGCAAATGGGCAAAATGCCCTAATCAAAAGACATAGGGTATCAGAATGGATAAAAAAACAAAACCCATGGATATGTTGTCTGCAAGAACTCATTTAAACCCCCAGAAACCTCCATATTTAAAATGAAGTGGTGGAAAACAATTTACCATGCTAATGGACATCAAAAGGAAGCTGGGTGGCAATCCTTATATCAGACAAATTAGATTCTAAGCCAAAGACTATAATAAGAGATGAGGAAGGACACTATATCGTACTTAAAGGGTTTGTCCAAAAAGAAGACCTAACAATTTTTTTAAGATTTTTTAAAAAAATTTTATTTATTTATTTAACAGACAGAGATCACGGGTAGGCAGAGAAGCAGGCAGGGAGAGAGGAAGAGAAGCAGGCTCCCTGTTGAGCAGAGAGCCAGATGTGGGGTTTGATTCCAGGACCCTGAGATCATGACCTGACCCGAAGGCAGAGGCTTTAACCCACTGAGCCACCCAGGTGCCCCTTTTTTAAGATTTTATTTGCTTACTTGACAGACAGAGATCACAAGTAGGCAAAGAAGCAGGCAGAGAGAGGGGGAAGCAGCCTCCCTGCTAAGCAGAGAGCCCAATGCAGGACTCGAACCCAGGAGCCTGGGATTATGACCTGAGCTAAAGGCAGAGTTTTTAACCCACTGAGCTACCCAGGCACCCTGAAGACCTAACAGTTTAAAATATCTATGCTCCTAACATGAAAGCAGCCAATTATGTAAACCAATTAATAACAAAATCAAAGAAACACATCGACAATAATACAATGATAGTAGGGGACTTTAACACCACCCTCACTGAAATGGACAGACCATCTAAGCTAAAGGTCAACAAGGAAATACAGGCTTTAAGTGACACACTGGAGCAAATGGACATCACAGATATATTCAGAACATTCCATCCCAATGCAAGAGAATACACATTCTTCTCTAGTGAGCATGGAACATTCTCTGGAATAGATCACATCCTGGGTCACAAATCAGGTCTCAGCTGGTACCGAAAGACTGGGATCATTCCCTGCATATTTTCAGACCACAATGTTTTGAAACTAGAACTCAACCACAAGAGGAAAAGGTGGAAAGCACTCAAATACAGAGAGGCTAAAGAGCATCCTACTAAAGAATGAATGGGTCAACCAGGAAATTAAAGAAGAATTTTTAAAAAATCATGGAAACAAATGAAAATGAAAACACAACTGTTCAAAATCTTTGGGACACAGCAAAGGTGCACCCAAGAAGGAAGTATAGACCAATGCAAGCCTTTATCAAGAAAGGTCTCAAATACACAACTTAAACCTGCACCTAAAGAACCTAGGGAAAGAATAGCAAAGAAAGCCTAAACCCAGCAGGAGAAGAGAAATGATAAAGATCAGAGGAGAAATCAATGAAATAGAAACCAAAAGAACAGTAGAATAGATCGATGAAACTAGGAGCTGTTTCTTTGAAAGAATTAATAAGATTGATGAACCCCTGGCCAGACTTACCAAAGAGAAAGGACCCAAATTAATAAAATCATGAATGAAAGAGGAGAGATCACAATCGACAGCAAAGAAATAAAAACAGTTATAAGAACATATTATGAGCAACTATACACCAACAAATTTGACAATCTGGAAGAAATGGATGCATTCCTAGAGACATATAAACTACCAAAACTAAACCAGGAAGAAATAGGAAACCTGAACAGACTCATAACCAGTAAGGAGATTGAAGCAGTCATCAGAAATCTCCCAACTCGGCATCAGGGAAATACAAATCAAAACCACAATGAGATATCACCTCACACCAGTCAGAATGGCTAAAATCAACAAGTCAGGAAATGACAGATGCTGGCGAGGATGCAGAGAAAGGGGAACCCTCCTACACTGTTGGTGGGAATGCAAGCTGGTGCAACCACTCTGGAAAACAGCACGGAGGTTCCTCAAAGTGTTGAAAATAGAACTGCCCTATGACCCAGCAATTGCACTACTGGGTATTTACCCTAAAGATACAAACGTAGTGATCCAAAGGGGCACGTGCACCCGAATGTTTATAGCAGCAATGTCCACAATAGCCAAACTATGGAAAGAACCTAGATGTCCATCAACAGCTGAATGGATCAAGAAGATGTGGTATATATACACAATGGAATACTATGCATCCATCAAAAGAAATGAAATCTTGCCATTTGCGACAACATGGATGGAACTAGAGTGTATCATGCTTAGTGAAATAAGTCAAGCAGAGAAAGACAACTATCATATGATCTCCCTGATATGAGGAAGCGGTGATGCAACATGGGGGCTTAAGTGGATAGGAGAAGAATCAATGAAACAAGATGGGATTGGGAGGGAGACAAACCATAAGTGACTCTTAATCTCACAAAACAAACTGAGGGTTGGGCGCCTGGGTGGCTCAGTGGGTTAAGCCGCTGCCTTCGGCTCAGGTCATGATCTCAGGGTCCTGGGATCGAGGCCCGCATCGGGCTCTCTGCTCAGCAGGGAGCCTGCTTCCCTCTCTCTCTCTGCCTGCCTCTCCATCTACTTGTGATTTCTCTCTGTCAAATAAATAAACAAAATCTTTAAAAAAAAAAAAAAAAAAAAACAAACTGAGGGTTGCTGGGGGTAGGGGGGTTGGGAGAAGGGGGGTGGGGTTATGGACATTGGGGAGGGTATGTGCTTTGGTGAGTGCTGTGAAGTGTGTAAACCTGGCGATTCACAGACCTGTACCCCTGGGGATAAAAATATATGTTTATTTTTAAAAAATTAAAAAAAAATTAATCTTAAAAAAAAAGAAAGAAATCTCCCAACAAACAAGAGCCCTGGGCCAGAGGGCTTCCCAGGAGAATTCTACCAATCATTTAAAGAAGAATTAATACCTATTCCCTGAAACTGTTCCAAAATACAGAAATGGAAGGAAAACTTCCAAACTCATTTATGAGACCAGCATTACCTTGATCCCCAAACCATACAAAGACCCCATCAAAGAGGAGAATTATAGATCAATAGTCCTGATGAGCACAGATGCAAAAATTCTCACCATAATTCTAGCCAATAGGATTCAACAGTACATTAAAAGGATTATCCACCACGACCAAGTGGGATTTATTCCAGGGCTGCAATTTGGTTCAACATCCACAAATCAATCAATGTGATATAATACATTAATAAAAGAAAGAACAAGAACCATATGATACTCTCAATAGATGCTGAAAAAGCATTTGACAAAGTACAGTATCCTTTCTTGATCCAAACTCTTCACAGTGTAGGGATAAAGAGTACATTCCTCAATATCATAAGAGCCATCTATGAAAAACACACAGCAAATATCATTCTCATGCAGAAAAACTGAGAACTTTTCCCCTAAGGTCAGGAATATGGCAGGGCTGTCCACTATCACCACTGCTATGCAACATAGTACTAGAAGTCTTAGCCTCAGCAATCAGACAACAAAAAGAAATAACGGGGATCTGAATCAGGAATGAAGAAGTCAAACTCTCACTCTTTGCTGATGATATGATACTTTATATGGAAAAACCAAAAGACTCCACTCTAAAACTTCTATAACTCATACAGGAATTCAGTAAAGTGTCAGGATATAAAATCAATGCACAGAAATCAGTTGCATTTCTATACACCAATGACAAGACAGAAGAAAGAGAAATTAAGGAGTTGATCCTATTTACAATTTCACCCAAACCCATAAGATACCTAGGAATAAACCTAACCACAAAGGAGAAGAATCTGTACTCAGAAAAACTATAAAGTACTCAGGAAAGAAATTGAGGAAGACACAAAGAAATGGAAAAACTTTCCATGCTCATGGATTGGAAGAACAAATATTGTGAAAATGTCTATGCTACCTAGAGCAATCTACAAGTTTAATGCTATCCCTATCAAAATACCATCAACTTTTTTCAAAGAAAGGGAACAAATAATCCAAAGACTTATATAGAACCAGAAAAGATCCCAAATGGCCAGAGAAATGTTGAAAAAGAAAACCGAAGTTAGCAGTCTAACAATTCCAGACTTCAAGCTCTATTACAAAGCTGTAGTCATCAAGACAGTATGGTACTGGCACAAAAACAGACACACATATCAATGGAGCAGAATAGAGAGCCCAGAATTGGACCCTCAACTCTATGGTCAACTAATCTTCATCAAAGCAGGAAAGAATGTCCAATGGATAAAAGACAGTCTCTTCACCAAATGGTACTGGGAAAATTGGACAGCTGCATGCAGAAGAATGAAACTGAACCATTTCCTTACACCACACACAAAAATAGACTCAAAATGGATGAAACACATCAATGCGAGAAAGGAATCCATCAAAATCCTTGATGAGAACAAGGAAAACATGAGCAACAACCTCTTCAACCTCAGCCACAGCAACTTCTTCTTAGAAACATCACCAAAGGCAAGGGAAGCAAGGGCAAAATTGAACTATTGGGACTTCATCAAGATCAAAAGCTTTTGCTCTCCCTAGGAAACAGTCAACAAAACCAAAAGACAACTGACAGAATGGGAAAAGATATTTGAAAATGATGTATCAGACAAAGGGCTAGTATCCAGAATCTAGAAAAAAACTTATCAACCTAAACACCCAAAGAACAAATAATCCAATCAAGAAATGGACAGAAGACAGGAACAGACATTTCTGCAAAGAAGACATCCAAATGGCCAACAGACACAGGAAAAAGTGCTCAACATCACTCAGCATCAGGGAAATACAAATCCAAACCACAGTGAGATACCACCTCACACCAGTCAGAATGGCTAAAATTAACCAGTCAGGAAATAATAAGTGTTGGTGAGGATGCGCATTAAGGGAACCCTCCTACATTGTTGGTGGGAATGCAAGCTGGTGCAGCCACTCTGGAAAACAGTATACAGTTTCCTCAAAAAGTTGAAAATAGAGCTACCCTACAACCTAGCAATTGGACTTCTGGGTACTTTACCCTAAAGGTACGATATGTGATCTGAAGGGACA
Organism: Mustela erminea; assembly: GCF_009829155.1. NCBI lineage: Eukaryota > Metazoa > Chordata > Mammalia > Carnivora > Mustelidae > Mustela > Mustela erminea. The sequence continues at coordinate 97,946,816 of NC_045614.1, forward strand.
TGTGCATCCAAATGTTTATAGCATCAATGTCCACAATAGCCAAACTATGGAAAGAATCTAGATGTCCATCAACAGATAAATGTATAAAGAAGATGTGGTATATATGTACAATGGAATACTATGCAGCCATAAAAAATGAAATAATGTCATTTGCAAAGACATGGATGGAACTAGAGTGTATTATGCTATGTGAAATAAGTCAATTGGAGAAAGACAATTATATGATCTCACTGACATGAGGAATTTGAGAAACAAGACAGGGGATCATAGGAGAAGGGAGGGGGAAAAAATGAAATAAGACGAAACCAGAGAGGGAGACAAATCACAAGAAACTCTCAATCTCAGGAAACAAACTAAGGGTTGCTGGGGGGGGGGGGGTAGTGGGAGGGATGGGGTGGCTGGGTGATGTACATTGGGGAGGGTATGTGCTATGGTGAGTACTTTGAGTTGTATAAGACTGATGAATTATAGACATGTACCCCTGAAACAAATAATACATCATGTGTTAATAAAAGAATATTTGGAATCATGAAAAAAAAAAAAGGATGCCCCTACTATTACCACTTCTTGGCAACATTGAATCAGGTAACTTAATCTGTACAGTAACTCAAGAAAAATAAAATATATAAAGATTGGAAAGGAAAAATAGGAATTAATTTTCTCAAATGAAATGATTGTGTGCATAGAAAACCCCCAAGTGATTATAAATGAACTATTAAAATAATTCTCAGAATAAGAGTTTATCAAGGGAATTATAAAGTCAACAGTCAGAATGGCATCTACCCTCAGTGCAGAGAGTCGATTCAGCTGGGATAGGACACAGGTAACTTTCAAAAGTACTGGTAATATTCTATTTCTTAAGATGGATGGTGGATAAAAAGCCATTTATTTCATTATTCTATATACCTTCTAATATGCATACGTGTGATTCTGTTTGTATGAAATACTATATAATAAAAAATTAAAAGCCAATAAAAAATAATGGATTTCCTATTTCTAGAATTTGTAAAGCATAAACTATATGGCCATAACTTTGGGGGGCTGTTGTAGAGATAATTCTTGCTTTGGGAAAATCACAGAAACTTGCCCTTGAATGTCATTTGCCATCTTCAAAATTTGTCTTAACAATCATCATATCACCGGATTATTGCTATGTGGCAGTGTGAACTTGGGGTTGCCCAACATTCAGATATTTACCAAAAAGCTGGAGATTTTTTTTTTTTTTTAATATATGCAACTGCTTTGGAACACTACAAAGACCAAATGAAAGGCATCTATCTGCAGGCTGCTAGACTATGACCTCTGCTCTAGACTTCAAGTCTTACTTCTAAGAGCCTTTGCCTCTGAACGAATAAGGTCGTTCCCTTTTAGATGAGGACTGTGTCATCCAGGCTACCCCCACACCTCTCTGTTCTTCTCACATCCAACCTTCTTTCTGCATTTCCTGTCTGGGCCAGCAGGTGGCTGAGATTGTGAACGGGTCTTCCAGAACCTATGGCATTAAGAATCCGCCTGTATTTCTCCCAATTCACCATCAGAGGGCAGGCATGCAAAATAAAAGAAAACACAGTTTTTGGTACTAGGAATATTTTCAGGGAAAGGAATGCACGGATGAACCTGTCAAACCATGTTTATCTCAATTTTAACCATGAAAATGTTATACATTTATCTGAATTTAGAAGTATTCTGCAATCATAAGGTACACGGGTGGGAACGTTCATGTCTTAATAGAGCTGATAAAAAATCAGCAGCAACAGTTTGAAGTGGAATGTGTACAGAGATGCAGCTCAGAGATGCAGCTCTGAGATGCAGAGCCTGGCTGTGCTCAGACTTGTGTTTCAGGACAAACAGGAATTTGGCATGTTTCAGAAAGCTTTACAAATGAGTGAATGATTCTGTGTGCTCTCTCACAATCATCCCTGCTTGCTGAACACATCTCTGGAAGGGAATCTCTCCATGCCTGCTGTCCTCAGGATAGGAAATACGGATAGATTATGTATGCAGCAAGGAAGGGACAACAAGGCTCTGTTCCAGACAGCCGGCAGTTACAGTGTGAGGTGTACTAGAAAATGTTTAACAATCAGTTCTCAAAACAAAAACAAAAGCTCTGATATGTAACATTTACCATTTCCACCATATAACGACTCCAATTTGGCTGACTTCAAGGTACCCACATGGCATCACAGAAAACAGAACTGGGAAAAATACACAATAGCCTCTTATTGGCCAGAGCAAGCCAGCTTCATCACTACTGACTTGCACTCACCCCCTACTCCCATTTCAAAGTTAAACCTTCACTGTAGAAACAGGCTTATTCAATATTTGCAGAGTTCAGGGTGAGGTCAGGTGAAGGTGTTCAGGTGAAGGTGTTCAGGTTCAGAGTTCAGAGTACATATTTTATGTATCAATATTTAAGCTATAAATCAAATGAACACATTGCTAATTAAAATATGTCTTATCCTGCTGTCATAACAAATATACCTTCACAACTACCTGGAAATTCAGATTTAAATTTAGAATTCTATGGCTCATATGAAGAAGTCACCCATATCCCAGGCCAACCACTTTCCTTCTCACTCAACCCCAGCACACACAAGCCCTAGCCCAGGCTTCCAAGCCCTGTTGCACCTTGCAAGCAGCTGTCCCTAGGCCATCCCTTGGTTCCAGGTGTGTTAGCACATTGGTAATGTGGCCTAGGCATAGGAGAACAGGCCTGGGGGAGGGCCACACCAGCATAAAAGTGGGCTTGAATTCATTCAGGCAGTGAATTCAGGAATTAGGGTTCCAAGACCTGAAGCATGGAAAGAAAGCAGGTTCTCATTGCCCTGTGGATTCTTCAACTCCTATGGAGGACAAAGCCAGACTGGGGCCCAGCAGGCCCTTTAACAGGACTCAGGACAAGGAGACTTCTCTCCCAGGCCTGAGAGCGATTGCCACACAAAGTCCCTCCTGCTGGGCAGGTCTTCTTATGATTTTCAAGTATAACATTCCCACCTTGGCAGGACTCATGAAATTTCAATCACTCGGGCACTGAGAACTGAGCACTTCCCATTGACTGGGACTGAGCTGTAAGGTGAAAGAATGAAACGATCATTCTGCCCTGATATTCCCCAAAGGGTAATTCATTACATTCATATCTTCACTTACACTTTAGAGAAGGGTCAGCAAGGCCAGACCCGAAGGCCTAATCCTGCCAAGATGTTTTTGTATGGCCCATGAGCTTAGAATGGATTTTGTATTTTGCAAGAGTTGAACAAAAAACAAAAGAGGAATAATTTATGACTTGGGAAAACTACATGAAATTCTAACTTCAGTGTCCATAAATAACATTTTATAGGAACACAGCCCTACCCATTTGTTTGTATGTTGTCTATGTCTATTTTCACACTACAACAGCAGAATTGGATGGTTGTATCACAGACTATGGCCACAGAGCCTAAATTATTCATTCTCTGATCCTTTACAAAAGCTTGCCAACCCCTGTGCTAGAGTTATACAGTTTTTTTTCCCTATGTTTCTCCAGTGGACGTAGAGTAGGAAAGGCAGGGAGGGGACAAGGAAAATGGAGACCAGAAGTTGACCAGGTATCCTGTAGAGCTTTACCTCCTTTCCCTTAGAAAAGAGAAGCAGGGGAGCCTGGATGGCTCAGTGGGTTAAGCCTCTGCCTTCAGCTTAGGTCATGATCTCAGGGTCCTGGGATTGAACCCCTCATTGGCCTCTCTGCTCAGCAGGGAGCCTGCTGCCCCCTCTGTCTCTCTGCCTATTTGTGATCTCTGTTTGTCAAATAAATAAATAAAATCTTTAAAAAAAAAAAAAAAAAAAAGTAAAGAGAAGCAGTACGTGGGCAGATGGGGCCTGCCAAGAGAGCACTTGAGGACATGAGGAAGAAGAAGTGGGGATGGTGCCCTCTAGCGCCCAGGCCAGGCTTTGCCTTTGTTTTTTTTTTTCACCTCTCAGCCTGAAAATCTCATGATGAATTTCTATCAGAAATACTTGATCTGTATATTTTATGAAACCTATAGTTGAAAAAGTAAATTGTATACTCAAATTCTTCTTAACATACTTAAACATTTTCTAATAATTGAGATACATTTTGGTTTTTAAAGGTAAATTGAAATTTAATGAAATTAGAATACAGTTCTTCAGTTGTACTAACCACATTTTAGGTGCTCAGTAGTCATTATATAGGTCTAGTTACTACAATACTGAACAGAACAGGTCCATTTAAATCCACAACACAGAACTGCCATGCAAGGACACCTGGGTGGCTCAGTCAGTTAAGTGTCTGCCTTTGGCTCAGGTCGTGATCCCGGAGTCCTGGTATCAAGCCCCACATGGAGCTCCCTGCTCAGTGGGGAGCCTGCTTCTCCCTCTGCCCTCTCCTTCTCATGCTCTCTCTCTCTCTCTCTCTCAAATAAATAAATAAAAACTTTAAAAAAAAAAAAAAAGCACTGCCATGCATTGTTCCCTGGGATTGGTTTCTACCAACAACAGGGCAACACTAAAATATTATGCAGCACTTCTTCTCTCCTGTTAAGCTTTCTAGACAACAGGGGAGCAAGATCTGTAATTTCTCCATTTTGGCTGCCTGCAAAAGTGACCTTCCTGAAGATCATCCACTTAGAAGAAATGGCTAATCTGTGACTCCCAAAGAGCCACCAGGCAGAAGATAGGGTCATGTTTGGCCGACACAGTTTCCAAAGGTCAAAGTTTTCAAAAAGTCCAAAAGATTGTAATATTTCCATATTCCTCATCAAATTCATAAATAAGTCTTGTTGGCTTTGTCCTTAAAATAAATTTAGTTGGAGGACTCACACTCTCCCATTTTTTTTAAAGATTTTATTTATTTATTTGGCAGAGAGAGAGAGAGAGAACACAAGCAGAGGGAGTGGGAGAGGGAGAAGCAGGCTCCCCACTGAGCAGAGAGCTCCATGTGGGGCTTGATCCCAGGACCCCAGGATCATGACCTGAGCTGAAGACAGACATTTAATGACTGAGTCACCCAGGCACCCTTAAACTCTCCAATTTTAAAACCTACTGTAAAAGTACAGTAATCAAGAAGATGTAGTAACTGGCATAGGAAATTATATATAATAAATACATATAATTGTATATATACATTTATGTTATATAGTATATATACTATATATATACTATTATACTATATTGTGTGTGTGTGTGTGTGTGTGTGTGTGTGTGTGTATACACACACTATCACCTTTTATTCACTTGCAAAAGCCTCTTAACTGGTTTTCCTGCCTTTATTCTTGCCCATCGTAACCCATTCTTCACACCACAGCCAACCCAATTTGCATGTATGTGTGTGCACGCACATGCATGTCCATGTGGGATTTATTTTTTTTTTAAGACTTTATTTATTTATTTGACAGAGAGAGATCACAAGTAGACATAGAGGCAGGCAGAGAGAGAGAGGAGGAAGCAGGCTCCCTGCTGGGCAGAGAGCCGGATGCGGGACTCGATCCCAGGACCCTGAGATCATGACCTGAGCCGAAGGCAGCGGCTTAACCCACTGAGCCACCCAGGCACCCCTCCATGTGGGATTTTAAAAATGTATTTATTTATTATGTGCCTGACTTATTTTATAATAATTTCATGCTTTTTAAAAAGTTGCAAAACTAGTACAAAGACTTACCATGTACCCTTCACCAAACTTCCAACCATCTTATGTAATCATAGAATAATCAACACCAGCACCAAGAAATTTATACTATCCTAATAGCTAATCTACAGACCTCACTTAAATTTCACCATGTGTCCCATCACTTTCCTTTTTCTGCTTCAGAACCCAAATCAGGACCCGTATGCATTTAGTCATTTAATAGTCCTGTCTCCTTAGTCTCCACTAATTAGAGATAACTCCTCAGTCTTTCTGTGTTTTGTTTTGTTTTTTTTAACTTTGACACCTTTCAAGAATACAGGCTAGTTATTTTGTAGAATGCCTCTCTATTTGGATTTGTCTGATATTTATTCATGATTAATTTTAAGTTATGCATTTCGGTAAGAAGACCACAGAAGAGGTGTTGTGCTCTTCTCAGTCACCTTATCCGAAAGCATATGGTATCGATTTTTCCATTACCAATAATCACCTGGTTAAGGGGGTGTCTCCAGGTTTCTCCTCTGTAAATTCACAAGTTTTCCCTTTGTAAAAAGAATATTATGGGAGATACTATGAGATGACACAAATAGTCTTTCTCATCATACTTTTGCCCACTAAATTTAGTCTTGGTTGATGATTGTTGTGTGCACAGATTATTACTATGGTGTTTGTCAAATGATTTTCTACATCCGTATTTCTTCTATGTTAATTAATTAATCTCCTATAAGGAAGAGCTGTCCATTCTATCTATCATCTATCTATCATCTATCTATCTATCATACATGGGTATTTATTTTATTTTATGAGATATAATTATTATCACTCTTTATTTTGTTGTATCAGTGATCCTGGATTTGGTCATTGGGAGCTCTTTCAAGTTGGCTCCTGTGCCTTTTGAAATATTCCCTTCTCTTCCTGAATCTTTCTTTGCCTTCTGGCACTGCAAAATATTCCAGGCTCATCTTGTACTTCCCCTGGCCCAGGCCCAGGCCTAATCTTTTTAAAAGAACATTTTGGCCAGGTCACCCCCTGGTTCATACCCCTCAATAAGTCCTCAGAGAATAAAATGCTTACTGTGGTTTCAAAGTCCCTTTTCACTTCTCAAGCCTCGATTCCTGCTACTTCTCCCATCACTCACTTGTGCTCTGGGTACATGGTGTTCTGACAGTGTCGAGAATGTGCCCAGCTATTTCAACCTTAGGGCCTTTGCACACCTGGGCCTTGGTGCACCTTCAGCTTCAGCACCCATTATCTCCTCAGAAAGGATTCCTTGACCTCTCTACCTAAAAGAGCTCCCAAGGTCTCATCCTTCAATTATCACCTCACTTCCCAGCTCTCCTTAGCAACTATGCATAATCTCTGCTGTGTTTGCTTTAAAACATACATACTGTCAACATTTTTTTTTTGCCATTTAAAAACCAGGATTAAATAAATACAAGTGCAGCAGTTATAAACATAGATCATTAAGATAAGCTGAATTGAGCACCAAGTCCAACAGTGTTGCCAAATGTGCCATGATTTCCAACACCTTCCACAACCTTGGCAAATTTCCAAACAAAACAAACTACATTATTCTTTCATTTACACAAGAGTTGCACCCCGGAAAATTCATTGTTTACTAAAATTGGGCAGAAAATACTTTTGTGTTTACATATAAAACAGGATGAGGCTTTCAGCTCAGAGCATTATAAAGAAGTTTTTCACTAACTTGAAGATCAGGCAGGGCCCCTGAGAGTCACGTGCTGTTTTCCACTGAGCCAGATTGTCCCAGGCTTTGCACAATATTTAGCATCCCTGACTTTGCCAGCAGATCTCCCAAACACTGTGCCAGTCATATGGATCCCTATCTGACTTAGATTTCTAGAACATTTAGATTTCTGAACCCACTTACTTTAGACTTCTACAACACTTCATGGGGTAGGGAAGAGCAGTGTTAAGAAGCTGTGGTGTGGGACTGAGCCCCAGAGACAAGGTGAGCAGAGGAACACGGGGTGGGGCTCTGGTGTGTGACCACTCTGCCTCACCATAGTTATTGTGATATTAGAGGCTGGAACTGCCAGGAAGACATTCCCAGGCGAGACAAAAAGAGTGCATCCTGATCTCCACTAGGAGTTCCTCTTATTCCTCTGATCTCGCCATAATACATACAGCTCCTCTCTTGGGCCACTGAGGGCTTCTGGTCTACATTAGCGTTGTCCAGGCACACAGCCATCCTCCCTATTAGCCTCAGTTGACTCAGTCAAACACAAAATATCTCTACGCTAGGACACTTGTGACATCAAATGGGCAAATGCCTGGCAGGAGGTAGAGGCTCACCCCAGGCTTTCCTGCTCTGCTGTCCTGAACTAATCATACGACTGTTATCTGTGGATGCTTTGGTTTCCAGCCTTTGCCCGCAGTTGCTGTGTCTGGGTATCAGTCACATTCTCAGTGGGAGACAGGCAGTGCACTCAAACGATTTCACTGAAGAGATTTTACAAAGGCACTAACAGGCAAAGGAAAGTTATCTGACAAGAGCTACTGAAGTACTAGCTGTTCAGAGAAGCCCTTTCTACCCCCAGACCTGAAGGACAGAGGAAGAGAAGAGAATTCCTGGAGTCTAGTAAATACAGGGACTGCAGAGGAAGGTTTGCCCACCAGGAAATGTGGTCATACATCAGCAGCTTTCCAACATTAGAGAGAATCAAAATCACCTTGGAGGGCTTGTTAAAATGCAGACTGCTGGGTTCCCCCCAGAACCAGAGGGCCAAGAACTTGCATTTCTAACTAGGTCCTGGTCATGCAGCTGTTGCTGAAGCAATTCCCCACTCCTTGAGGAATCATTGCCATGGAGAAATGACCACAGTGGGGAGAGGTGGGGCAATATAGACACCTGACCTCTCTCCCTGTCCACCTCCCAGGCCTCTGCTAGTGTTTCTGTTTGCCTGGACCCATCTGATGCTAAAGGACAGGGAGTGAGAATGGGAGAGGCTGGGGAGGTCCTGCCACTGGAACCTGGAAGCAGGAAGAGAATGGAGCTGAGAGACGGAGAATCAGGACGGTCAGAGGCCGCCCCAGCCTTCCCCTAGCCGTCTGCTCCACCAGCCCAATAAGCTGAGGACCCTGTTTGAATTCCAATACTGTATTCCACTTTGTGTATTATTCTTGAGTGCTAGAATACACTACATTTTGCTCAGAGACTTAAAGAAAATGATGATTCTCTTGACTCAATGAAATAAATAAGCTATCATGTCTTGTAATTTTACATTTTACGAATTTATCATGTCTTGTAAATTACTGCAGTAATTTTACCCATTTCTTGTGTCAAGAGATTCACATCTGGCTTGAAGCTGTCTTTCTTCACCCTTCTCAAGTCAGCCTTTTCCACAGCTATTTCCAGGGGGCCAGTTTTCTGACTAATACACAGTATTTTTTTCCCTTAGAATTTAAGTTGTTTTTTTTTTAAACTAAGGAAATGATAATAAAATAGGACTTCTTAAACTCCATCACAATTTTCCTTTTTAGAGCTCTTACTCCCAACTTTGAGGAGTAAGGCTTTTTTTTTTTTTTTTTTTAAATCACTGGGCCTGAATCTCTAAATACTTGGCACGCATACTTCAGAAGGAAGAAAATCTAATTAAATTCCATTTTCTGTTTATGAAAACACTAACCATTGTTAGTAGTTCTTCAAAAACCCCCAAGTCCCCAGAGTTATCCCTGAGACTAAGACAATTTTCACACAGCAACTGTCAGAATTCAGGCAACATTGATAAGAAGAAAAATCAGACTGTTGGATGATCCTGGCCAGAAACCCACAAGAGCTGGAAGGTGTCGATGTCTGACTTAAAGGGAGTCTGTCTTTGGCAGCTGCTGAGTCACCAAATGGCTTGCCAGAAAGCCCACATGCTTCCCTCCAGCCTCGAACAGAGTTCCTGCTCTGCCTCCTTCCCTGAGTCACCTTGCTCTCCACCTACAAAGGTGAACAGGCTTAGGGGAGCCTGGGTGGCTCAGTGGTTAAACCTCTGTCTTTGGCTCAGGTCATGGTTTTACAGTCCTGGGACTGAACTCCGCATCAGGCTCTCTGCTCAGTGGAAGGCCTGCTCCCCCTGACCCCCACCTGCCTTTCTGCCTACTTGTAATCTCTCTGTCAAATAAATTAATAAAATCTTAAAAAAATAAGGTGAACTGGCTTATCTTTTGTGCCAACTCTCACCCAGTAGTGGTAGCAGTCTGTACCACTTTGTTGAGATGAGTTACGGTGCTTCTCTTCTAGTAAAACAAGGGAACACATGAAGGAAGCAGATAATTATGGATTGTGGTATGGGAAGAAATTATACCAATGAGAGTAACTGGTGGGGGCAGCTTTAAATAGAGGGGCAGTCAGGGAGACTGCTCCATCATATTTGAATTTAAGCTGAAGAATGGTATTTATTTTAAAGATTTATTTATTTTAGAGAGACAGAGAAAGAGAAAGCATGTGCTCCCCATTGAGTCCAGAGCTCCAAGCCAGTCTCCACCCCATGAACCATGAAATCATGACGTGAGCAGAAACCAGGAGTTTTTTGCCCAGCCAACTGAGCCACCCAGATGCCCCCAAAATGCTATTTTTAAAAAGAAGGTTTATTCATTTATTAAAGACTATGTGCATGTGCACAGGGAGAGGGACTTAGGGGAAGGGAGATGGAGGGACGGAGAAAGGGAAGGTAGAAGCAGACTCTGCACTGAGTGTGGAGCCCAATGTTGGGCTTGATCTTACAACCTCATGATCATGATCCAAGCTGAAATCAAGAGTTAGATGCTCAATGAACTGAGCCACTCAGGCATCCCAGTAAGATTTCTTTAAAAATAAGAGGAGGCAAAGGACTCAAATAACATTTCTCCAAAGAAAATATACAAATGACCAGTAAGCACATAAAAGATGTTCAACATCACTAATCATTAGGGAAATACAAATAAAAACCACAATGGGGGCGCTGGGTGGCTCAATGGGTTAAAGCCTCTGCTTTCAGCTCAGGTCATGATCCCAGGGTCCTGGGATCAAGCCCCACATCTGGCTCTCTGCTCTGTGGGAAGCCTGCTTCCTCCTCTCTCTCTGCCTGCCTCTCTGCCTACTTGTGATCTCTGTCTGTCCAATAAATAAATAAAATCTTTAAAAAAAAAAACACACAAAAAAATGAGAGGAGTGCCTGGGTGGTGCAGTCAGTTAAGCACCTGATTCTGGATTTCAGCTCAGGGTCAGGAGATCGAGCCCCACATTGGGCTCTGTGCTAGGTGTGGAGTCTGCTTGAGATTCTCTCTCCTTCTCCCTCTGCTCATCCCACTCATGCTCATTGGCTTGCTCTCTCTCTCTTTTTCTCTCTCAAATAAATTAATAAATAAATATTTTTTTAAAAACACAATGAGATACCACTCTGCACCCATAAGGAAAAATGGCTATTATAAACAAAACATCATATAACATAACAAGTGAGACAAGGATAGGGAAAAACTGGAACCTGTGCTTTGCTGCTGAGAATGCATGGTGGCACAGCTGCTATGAAAAACAGCACAGCAATTCCTCAAAATATTAAACATAAAATTATCATGTACTCTAGTATAGACCCCCAAGAGATTCAAATAAATGTCTGTATATGTTCATAGCAGGATTGTTCAGAATAGCCACATGGCAGAAGAAACCTGTTCTGTGCTAAATTGGGCCCCCCAACCAACCAATTTATATGCTGAAGTCCTCACCTCCAGTACCTCAGAATGTGACCATATTTGGAGATAGGGCCTTTAAAGAGGTGATTAAGGTTAAATGAGGTCACTAGTGTGGGGCCCCAATCTAATACAACTGCTGTCCTTATAAGAACAAGAAATTAGGACAAATACACACAGAAGAAAGACCAAGATACAGGCAGAAGACAGCATCTACAAGCCAAGGAGAGAGGGCTCAGAAGGAATCAACCCTGCTAACAACTTAATCTTGGAATTCTAACTCCAGAACTGTGAGAAAATAAATTTTCTTGTTTAAGCCACCCCATCTGTGGTACTTTGTTATGACAGCCCTAGCAAGCTATCAGACAACCAAATGTGCATTGAAGAAAGAATAATCCACATGTGGTATACACATAGAATGGAATATTATTCAGTCTTAAAAAGAAGAAAATTCTGACATATGCTACAACATAGATGAACCTTGAAGACATTAACGTAAGTGAAATAAGACAGTCTCAAAAGGACAAATATCATATGATTGCCCTAGTAGTCCAAATCATAGAGACAAGAAGTAAAATGTGATTGCTAGAGGCTGGGTTGTGAACAATGGGGAATTACTGTCTAGTGGGTGTTACAGAGTTTCAGTTTGGGATGATGGAAAAGTTCTAGAGATGGATGGTGGTGATGGTTGCACAACAATGTCAATGGACTTCATGTCACTAAACTGTGCACTTTTAAAAGGTTTACTTTTTTATAAAAAAAATATGATGTTTAATGCTAAAATTTTTTAATGGGAAATTTTTTTAAGACTTGTTTATTTATTTGAGAGAGAGCGAGAGAGCACATGTGCACATGAGCAGGGACAGGGCAGAGGGCGAAGGAGAGGAAGAGGGAAAGAATCCCAAGCAGACTTCCTGCTGAGTGAAGGGACCAACTAGAGGTTGGATCTCACAAAACCTGAGGTCATGGCATGAGCAGATACCAAAAGTCGGGTGTTCAACAGACTGTATCACCCCAGAAAAATAAAGAATTTCTAACAACAAAATAAAATGAAAAGCATTTTAGTACACTTAGGAAAACAGAATATTTCTCTTTTATCATAGATATTTTAAACAAAGAGAAGTTGAAACCAAGAATTGATTACAAGGTGTTAGAAGGAGCAAAAGGGGGAATTCACCAAAAATTAACAACTGTGGAAAGCAGCTACTAACCCCAGGGCTGAAGAAGTGAAAGAGAAAATGGTGTTGTCACCAAGAGCCCAGGAATGTGCACCTCTGAGGCCACCATACTCAGGAGCCTCCACTGGCTGGCCACAGCTTCTGCCCCTACTAGGCCCAGAGATACTTCCCCAGAAACTTGGGGAAGAAATGTCTTCTCCTTTTCTCCCACATTCCAATCTTCTGGCCAGTGCTTCCTGATAGAAGATCCTAATAGAAGCAAGCTAAGAAATGATTTTGGGAAATGTAGTTTGCAGAGTTCAGGCTAAGGGAGCAGAGAGGGGTAACCTGATTGGATGACAGATTATATCCAACTCACAGGTCTTTATAGAGATCAAAAAGTTGGGAGGGCACCTGGTAGCTCAGTTGGTTAAGCCTCTGCCTTTGGCTTAGGTCATGATCCCAGGCTCTTGGGATTGAGTTCCAAATCTGACTCCCATCTCAGCAGGGAATGTGATTCTCCCTCTCCCTTTGACCCTCCCTGCCTTTCCTGCTCATGCACGCTCTCTCAAATAAGTAAATAAAATCTTTAAAGTAAAGGAGCAGCAACGTGAAATTTTGAAACTCATGGGATTCTTAGGGATGTTTGTTACACTCTATCAACCCACCTCCAGTTTTCATGCAACTGCCTAGCACTACTAATCCATGGGATTATTTGGGGCTGTCATTCAGGGGGCATGTGGCCTCCTACTCAAACTCCTACTCCTACCCAAACAAGTCAATCTCTACTCCCTATCCCCTTGAACAGTTTACAGTTTTGGGATACAATCTCAGCAGGCCTAGTCATGGCCATTTGGGCGAATTGCTTGGCATAAAAAGGATCTCTCACTTTAAGAGATCATGAGCTCCAATGACCCTATAAGCCTGAAGGTACTGGAACCATTTTTCTATTTAAGGAGAAAAGGTTTGATTTTTTCACCATATCAACTACTGGTTAGTGTTGAACTTTGGATAAATTAAAAACCCTAAGACAACTTCTTATGCTTCTTTTAAAAATTATATTTTCAAGGCTTTCTCATGTGAAATGCTATTAATTCAGATCTCCGCACTTTAAGCTTATGCAATGGACTTTTTTTAAGACCCTAAATTTAGGCTCAACTAATTCAGTGATTTTTTTGTGTGTGTTACACTCTAGTAACACTCTAGTTACACTCAGGAGCTGCCTTCCTGGTGCAGGTCCCAGCACTGTGGCCCTATAATAATGTGCTTTGGTAGCTTCTGTAAATAATTGTCCTGGATAGGGTCTAAGCAGTTTTTTATTGAGTTCTGGTGTGTATAGAAAGTTGTCTTTGTGACCTGCCAGTGTGTTTGTTTGCTTAATGGATCAGGGGTCACCAAATCCAGGAAAAACCTAGAAACCACAGCCTCCAACCCCTATCACTAGGTCAAAAGCAAAATACCTGCATACGACCAAATGCTTTTGCAATTTACTGTGCCTATAGTTACTAATAGAGGGATACAACTGGAATTCATCCTGTTGGAAAAAACTCAAATCGGACTAGGCACAAGAGGAAATTTGTTGGTTTCTTATATGAAGATTTTAGGGAAATCATCAGGCATGACTGGATCTGGGAGCAGGAACCTTTATTTCTAGGAGCTGTTTTCTTTCTTCCTGAGACTGCCATGTTGTAATTCTGCTCAAGCCTTTCTGGAAAACCCAGGCGCAGCACTTGGTCAGAGCACACCTAGAGAGTGATTAGCCCATTGGGAAGCCATTCTCCAAGCAAGGAGTGAAGAGGTGTAAGTTGACACATGTGGTGATGTACTAAGAATGGGGTTGTGGGAGTCATCTGCCCCAGCAGAAAGAAGAATTTTATCACTGATTCTGTTTAGAATCACCTGCACCTGAATCATCATGCTAAACAGCTCTCTGAAAATGAGTCTGGTTTTGTTACTGTTTTGAAATTATCTACACATATTACACAGAATTATGTTCTCCCCTTCATCCCTGTGCACAGAACCCTGGCTCCTGCCACCCTGGCTTTGGCTCAGGTAGGAGTCTGTCTCCTCACTCAGCATATTTCCTTGATAGGTGTATTCCACTTCACAGCTCCACCAACCACCTCCTGGCTGGTGGCTTCCAATCTCTCTCTCTCTGGCAGCACTGTCAGCTGCCCATAGGACCCTTCCACTTAAACAGCCCACTATGTGTCAAATGAACTCCACTTGCTTCTCCCTCCATGCTTCTGATCTCATCAAGATCCATTTCTGTAATAGGCAGCTGAGAGAACTATCTGGAATGCCTGGGTTGCATCTCCCTAGACTTTAAAGCCAGTCAGCAAGGGCCTCCCTCAAGCTGCCCCTACTTGGGGGCCTCTCAGAGACAAGGCCCTGCGCTGGAACTTCTCTGGGGATGACCGAATGTGACCTGACATTGGCATCAAGTTGTCTGTTCACAGATCTCCTTCACAAATGTCCAAGACACATGGAGCCTATGCTCTTCCTAGCCACTTTCCAAACAAGAAAGGGAACACATTGCAAGTCTCATTCCACACTTCTGTTTTTTTTCCCCATGTGGACTCCTGCCTTTGTGGTGCCCAGGCTCTGAGGAGGCATTCAGGAATGCTTGAAGAGCTTCTCTGGGGGGCCTCCTGGGTACAGCGGGCAGGCTCTGAGGCCCATGTGGGGGCAGTGGCAGCAGGGTTTAAGAGGTGCGGGAGACCCAAAGTTCAAGAATTTCCGAAAGGTATATCCAAACCTCACCTCCTGATACCAGAATTTCAGTAATCTCAGGGATTATTCGAATTTATTTCCAAAACACCACAACATTTATCCCCTGACTGCAACAAGGCTAGTCCGTGCATGATATTCATTAAAATGTTTACCAAATGCCCAATGGTCTTTTTTACATTTACACACTCACCTATTCTTTCCAACCATGCTGTGAAGGCTGGAAGAGTTATTTCTCCACTTTAGAGAAGAGGAAATTAACATGACTTGCCTTTGATCCCACAGCTGGTGAGTCTAACCAGACCTAGGCTCCAAAATCTCATATGATGCTCATTGGAGGGAAGGATGTCACTACCCTGGGCAGGCCTATTCCATGCACAAGACACCTGCCACACTGGCCTGTCCAGCAATCAAAGTAGCACACCAACAGAATCATCCTTTTAAGGAAAAGCTGATGTGGCTGGCTGGTGTGAATTTATTTATCAGACTGCCTCCTGAGATCACAGGACCAAAGACGTGAGCATATAGCCAGGAAGAAAAGGAAGATGCTAGTAGGCTGCCAAATGCTATGTAGAAAGGGGAAGACTTGCAAAGTGGGCCCCTGTGGGGGACTGAGAACCTTAGGGTGTGGTAATTCCTAGAGTAGAACCAGAACCACCCAAAGGACAGTGTTTTGCCTTCTGGCCTATGACTAGATTCTCTCCCACACAAACAGCATTAGAGGTAAGGTGCAGGCATAATCCCTCTAACTGCATTCACCCTCTGATAATCCTAAAGCTAAGTGTGCTTTGCCAAAGGACAAACACAGGGAAGGACAAAAATGAGATTACATATGAGGTTATCACTTAGGTTATCACTAAAGCTACTGACTTGTCTAACTCTGTCACAAACTTGGAGAGACATCAGCTCTAACCAAAGTTTGTTTGAACATTCCCTGAGCACTCCACGCTGGATTTTAGGGAGCCAAAAAGACATGGCTGACTATTCCCTTCAGGCCATCATTGATTCTCCAGGCTGTTCTAAAACCCCAAACTCCTTGGTCAACTTCACCCTAGAGTGTCTTAACCTAGGATTCATTGGCTCCTATAAGAAGTTAATGAAACTCTTTCATGTTTGTTATTGATAACTGAATTTTTCTGGGGAACAGTCTCTTCCTTGGTTTCACCAGATATCCACAAAATAACCCACTGCTTAGGTCATTACCAGAGCACTGCTGCAATGTTATTCTTCAGCAAAACTTCCAATAATACATGCTGCACTGGAAATCCTTCCTGTTTACAATAGCAGGTTCTATAAAGAGAATGAGTGTATTAATGAACCAACCCTGTAATTCAACTTTCTCTACATAATAAGTTACTTTTTAAAATGAGGACTAAATTTGTTCACATTTAGTAACAGGAAGCTAGAGCTGTCAACACTGACATTTATATATGTCGTAAAGGCTCTACTATAGCACTTGAAGCCAGCCACTAGATCCCATAAAGCTGATGCTTTAATGCAACCATGCTTCCCTTATTTATAATAAGGGAACACTCTCCACATTGATAAACATGCTGTCAAGTGTGGCAAAGAAACATGGAATTTGTTGTTGTTGTTGTTGTTGTTTTAAGTAGTAATCCTGCTATCTTTCAGGAAGAGCTATCTACATGATATTATCAGATTAATATTAGATTCGTATATTTTAAGCAGTGTTTCAAAGAGAGCCTGTTTTCCTTTTCAGAGGAAAGATTAATTCACACAGTTTTAAAGAAATAAATCCAATCTGATTTGATGGCTTCCCTGCTGCTTGCAGGCTGAACTGAGGGTTTTAGCAGTTCATTTGGAAACTCAACAAAATCACAGCAAGTGAAGTAACACAAAATTTCACAGGCAATGTTTCCTGATAGCATCTGTACTCAGCTACTTTGCTCCCTCCTCCTTCCCTTTTCTTCTCCTCCTGAAAGTTTTGGAGCTCATAGCAGGGGATTCACATTGCAACCCAACCCCCTAAGGATACTTGGTATCTTGAACAATTGTCAATTACAGAGTGACTGCTGGAAGTGACTCCTTTACTAGAGGAAAAGACTAAAATCTAACTGTCAAGGCAAGCCTGACACAAAGTAAGTAGAAAGGAACAGAAGATGATAGGTAAATAAGTACTAAATGATGAAGTTCTGTCTCAGAGTGCAGTTTGAGTTTAGAGAACAGAGATGGCAACATTGGTTAGATTATTGTGTCAGAAATAAAGGTAAGAATCAAGTTGAATCTTGAAAGAAGATGGTAGTGATAATACCCAAACCAGTACAGCACGAAGAAGGGAAAAAAATTAAGTAAATAAAGCATGATTTTTTTACAATGTATTTCCAGCAAATGCTTGCTTTGTATGAATTACCTCATTCAATCCTCAGAGAAACCCACTTCACAGATGAAGAAAGTTTAAAGACTTTGAGATAATATGTATTTCCTGTGGTAAACTGCTGAATTCTATATTAGATCATCAAAAGCTAATAAAGGACAGGATGGACCATAGTAATCAGATAAACAAAATGCTCCTGATGAATACAGCCCAACAGAGGAAATGAGCTGAGTGAGCCTCCTGCTTCCAGGTGCCAAGGTTCCCTCCCTTGTTCCATGCTTCCACACAAGCTAGTCCCTCCATGTGTCCCTGTCTGCCTTCCAGGGCTGGGCTCCAACATCACCTCTTGGCAGGAATCCCCCCCGACCCAGTTGCAGCTCAATGAGCCATTCTGCCTTCTAAGACCCCACTCTTCCTCCCCACTCTGGGCTTCCCTTTATGACAGCCAGGCTGTGCTATGTCTATTTACTCATCTGTCCATTCTACTAAACTGTAAACAACTCTAGACTGATTCCAGAATCCAGCTAAGAACTTGGCACTTCATAGATACCTAGGAAGGTGTAGGGGCATCTGGGAGCTCAGATCTATAGAAAGCTCCCAGAAAGGGAAATAGTCCTATGCAAAGCAAATGGTGACTGGCTTGCAGAAAAAGGTGAGAACTGTCAGGAAAGGAACTTCTTCACAAAGAAGCCAGGAGTCAGTGCAAGGTCAGGGGCAACTAGACTGCCTGCTTCAGAGGGAAAACACCACTCAGAGTGTGCTGAGGAGGGTGATTTGGGACCCAAGGTCTGAGACCAGGAAACCAGCTCAGGTCAGGACACAGCATCCAACCAGACGCAGATGTCATGCCAACCCTACTGACCTTGGCCTAAAAGCCAGACCGTGTTTATTTAGGATCCAGCCAGAGCAGTCACAAGGGAAAGGAGCCAGGACCCTGGTGTGAGATCAGCAGAGTCAGCCAGTCTATTCTGGGTCTAGCTTTGGTTAATCAGAAACTAGGTTTCTAGAAGATGCTTAGATAGTAAGGCAGTGGTGGAGGAGAGCAGTTTATGGGCAAAGTTATGCCTTTGTTTCCTTTTTAAGATTTAATTTGGGAAAGCAAACTTATAAGAAAGGGATTTTTTCCTACATCATGATCAAGACACAGGGATAGGGAAGGAGACCATCCTGGGAATAAAAATCCTCCTAGATCCCAGTACCACTCTATCTAACCTTCTTGTGCACCAATACCCTATCCCCAAGCATGTAAGGTCATTATCACCAACAGCAGTGGCAGCAGTAGCCCACCGGTAGTCTAGAACCAGGTGGGGCACAGCATATATGCACAAATGGGATATGCCCTATTAATTTAATCACTTCCTCCAGCAAGCCAAACCCTCCATGATGAACCCAGCCCAACTCCAATCCCCAGCCACAGTCTTCAGGACATATATTCCCTTATAAATATCCCTCAACAGGCTTAGTTTTGAGACCACATAGGTTTATATTTGCACACTTTTTGGGTTAGGTACTTTAAGAACAAGAGAAACCAGGTTGTAAATATGTTTCCTAGTCTGTCACTTGTTTTCTTCCTTTCTACATGGCATTTCTTTGCCTTACAGATAATTTGCATCTCTATAATCTATAATCTATAATTCTGATCTAAGAAATGACATTGAGAGTCCAAGTTTTGTTTGTTTTTTGCAGATGTGATAATCTAGTAATCCCAACATGAAGTTGGTTTGAAATGTCACTTTTCTACTAAACTCTGATATATATTTGATTCTAAAAAACAGAATGCTTTTTAAAAAGTCTGTATCTGGTGGTTACTGAAAACAAGAGGTGCCTATGTACTTCCTAACACTTCTCCAAATGTGATAAAGTATATGCATGGGTTCACCATATCTTAGAATCTATTGTAAACAGTAGTTGTATAAGCTACATTGAGCTAGAATTTTCCCAAAGATACACTGGGGGCTTCCTAAGAACATAAATCATTAACCTGGGAGCTCCTTGAACTTGTTTAGTCTCTCAAACTATTCATTCCCTATGGGCAGTAGCCCAGTTACCTCTTCTATCAGTGGGCCAGATGACACAGTAAGCTGTTTCTCCCTCTACTTGAAGAAAGGGCCTTTTTGATCCTATTAGACAGGAATGCCCTGGGGCAGAGGCTCTGAAAAATCACCAGATACCTGCCCAACACACCCACACTCCTTCCTACTTGTTTGCTATTTCTTACAACAGCTCCTGGCCCTGGGGCGCCCTGGGGTGGCCTGGAGAGAAGATGGCAGTGTTTTCTGTGGCCAATTATGAATAAAGACCCCTTCTGTTTGGTGTCCATGGTTGACATTCCCCTGGCCAGCAAGAAACCACTTGCAAGTGGAGAATGGCCTCCTATCACCCACAGCCAGATGGCTCAGGTCAGGTACACTTCACCCTGCTTAGTGGCCCCTACAGGAAGAATGAAGTCTTCAGCCTGACCTCTCTACTTCCCATTCTCCACCTCCCCTAGCACTACCTCCCTTTCCCATCACTGCCGGCTACTGCTTTTCCTGTATTGGCCTTCCCCCTCCTCCCTTTGAACATATTTTTTTTTTCTTTCATAAAAATAAGTTTGCAGCTTTCCTCAGGAGGGCTGAAGAAAGGAGCTGAGCAGAGACTCCTCTGGGCAGTTCTCTCTTACGGGACACAGCAGAAAATCCTGAGCTACAACTCAGCTGAAAACCAGAATGGAGGGGTTGGAACTCTCAAGACTGCCACAAGTCAAAGTTGTTCACTGCTCCCCAGACTTTATACTAGCAAGAGTTTATGACTAATATTTCATGGAGAACATGAAATTAACAAATTAATAAAGCATGCAATTAATTGCTCCCTCTTAGTAACCCTATCTTATTAACCTGAGGCCTTCACCTCAGGTTTCCACTCTTGGGGTCACTCCACTGGCAGATATGGTGGACTCGGGTGTTCAAGGGAGATGAAGGAGCCAGCACCGCCCCCTCTGAATCAGACAGGGAACAGTGGGTGGCCTTGGAAGGGCCCAAGGCAAGGAAAACACCAAGGTACTAAGGGGTATCAAAAGGGGAGTGAGGGAATGGAGAGTGCATTTCCAGCTCTGATGCTAACTGGTGGTTTTACTAAAGCCTGCATTCTCTCATCAAGATTAGGAAGGTGGCAATAACCTCTCATGGAATATGAAAAGTAACTGCATTTAAAGGAAGTATCTGCCAGTTACCAGAGTCTCAATAAATGTAAGTTGTTATTCAAATAAAATTATATAAGACTCATTAGAATGACCTTGACTTGTTCATGGAAAGTGTTGTTAAATTAGCACCCTAACATTAACCCTAAGGGTAACACCTACCCTAAACATAACCCAAACCAAAAATGCAAAGAACCTAACCCTAACCCTAAATGCTAAATCATAACCGCAAACCAAAATGTAACACCAAACCATAAACACTAAACCTTAAACATTAACCATAACACTAACCCAACCCCCGGGACAAATCTCAGAGCCTGCCAATAAGCCTGACACATGCCTTCAACTCAGCACCCTGGGGAGCTCACCTCAGGGTCAGCAGATGGGGCCCACCAGGCCCCTATGCCCTAGCCAAAACCATAGGTTGGTTTTTCAGGTTTCTGTCCCCAGAAGTCTGGCTCCCAAGCTCCCAAGCCCTCCTCATTGGGGACCACTGAAGCCAAGCCCAGCCCTTAGCCTGCTACCCAGAAGGAAACTGTGCCATTTGGAGCTGTGTACAACACTCTGAGTGGGAGAAATCTGCCTGGGACCCAGAGACAATCCCCACATTCAGCGGCACATCCAGCCACAACCCAGAACCTGACATGTCGCCTGATACCTGTCCTCAAATCAGGCACCTGGGGAGTCCACCTCGCCACGGACAGATCAGGCCCGACATGCCCATAGGCCCTAATACTAACCTAAGGTTGGTTGTTCAGGCTTTCATCCCCAGAGGCCTGGCTCCCAAGCCCTCCATATTGGGCATCCCTGAGCCACAACACAGGACACTGCCTACCACCCAGGAGGAAACAGTACAATTTGGAGCTACACAGATCTCTCAGAAAGGGAGAAATCTGCCTGTCCCCCTGAGACAAACCCCACATTCAGTGGCCCATTTGACCTCAATCCCAGAGCCTGACACCCAGCCTGACATCTGCCCTCAACTCAGGCCCTCAGGGATCCAACCCTGGAGAAGGTAGATTGGGCCTGCCATGCTTCTGGGATCTAATTATAACCCTAGATTGGGTTTTCAGGCTCCCATCCCCAGAGGCCTGGATCCCAAGCCTTCCAGACTAGGGACCCAAGAGCCATACCACATGACTCCACCTGCCACCCTGGAGGAAAACGTGCCTTGTGGAGCTGCCCAGAACCCTCAACGAGGAAGAAACCTGAATGCTCCCTAAGACCACCCTGACTGACAGTGGCACACCTGGTCACAAATCCAAAGCCTGACTTGCCACCTGATACCCACCCTCAACTCAGGCTCCTGGGGAGTCCTCCTCAGCTCCAGTAGATAGGGCCTGCAATGCCCAGAGGCCCTAACTCTAACCCAGGGTACATTGTTCAGGCTTCTGTCCCCAGAGGCCTGGCCACCAAGACCTCCAGATTGGGAAACCCTGAGCCACAACCCAGGAGGTTGTGCCTCCACCATGGAGGAAACAGTGCTGTTTGGAGCTGTCCAGATCTCTGAGAGTAGGAGAAAGCTTCAAAGACCCCTGAGGCCACAGGGACCTTCAGGGACTCCCTTGGCCAGAAATATGAAGCCTGATGTGCCAGCTGACACAATCCCTCAACTCACCCCCCAGGGAGCCTGCCCTAGTGATGGCAGATCAGGCCTACCATAGCCCTAGGCCCTAAGACTAAGCCTAGGTTGTTTGTTCATTGTTCCATCCCCAGAGGTCTGGCTCCCAAGCCCTCCTGATTGGGGAACACTGAGCCATATCCCAGCACTCAGCCTACCACCCAGAAGGAAACCCTGTCATTTTGAGATGCACCCCAGGACCCTGCCTGCCACCCCGAAGGAAATCATGCCATTTGGAGCTGTGCAAAACCCTTGGTGAGGGAGAAACCTGCATGCCCCCACTCCCAGGCCACCTGACCTTTGGCAATGCCCTTGGCCAGCAACACGGAGCTTGATTCATGCCTGACACCCACCTTCAACTCAGCCTCCTGGGAAGTCCATCTCAGCAACAGGAGATTGGGCCTACCGTGGCCCTAGGCCATAACCCTACCCCAAGGTTGGGTTTTCAGGCTTCTGTTCCCAGAATCCTGGCCCCCAAGACCTCCTGATTGGGGACCCATGAGCCACACCCCAGGACTCAGCCTGGCACACAGAAGGAAACCGTGTCATTTGGAACTGTGCACAACCCACACACTGAGAGAAATCTCCCTGCCCCTCTGAGACAACCTCCACTTTTGGCAGCCCATTTGGCCTCCAACCCAGAGCCTGATGCACTGTCTGACTCCTGCCCTCAAGTCAGGACCCCAGGGAGCCTACCTCATGGCCAGCAGATGCCTCTAGACCCTAGCCCTACCTCATGGCCAGCCATGCCTCTAGACCCTAGCCCTAACCCAAAGCCAGGTATTCAGGCTTTCATCCCCAGAGGACTCACCCCAACGCCCTCCAGACTGGGAATCCAAGAGCCACACCACAGGACTCTGCCTGCCACACCGGAGGAAACCATGTGGTTTGGACCTGCCCAGAAACCTCAGTGAGGGTGAAGCCTGCATGGCTCCTGAGGCTACCCTGACTGTTGGTGGCTCGCCTGGCCACAAACCTTTAGCCTGATGTGTTGCCTAACACTGCCCTCAAATCTGCCCACCCCAGAAACTGCAGATCAGGCCTACTATAGGGCTCATAACCCCTAACCCTAACCTTCTGTCTCCAGAGGCCTGGCTCCCAAACCCTCCAGACTGGGCATCCCTGAACCACAACTCAGGACACTGCCTGCCACCCAGGAGGAAATGGTGCTGTATGGAGTTGTGCAGATACCTCAGGGCAGAAGAAACCTGCAAGTACCTCTGAGGCCACCAAGTCTGTTGGTGATGTCCTCGGCCAGTAACACGGAGCCTGATATACCACCGGACACCTGCCCTCAAATCAGCCCCCAGGGAAGCCCATCCCTGCAACAGCAGATCGGGCCTACCATGGCCTCTAGGCCCTTAACCATAACCCTAACTTGGGTTTTCAGGCTTCTGTCCGCAGGGGCCTAGCCCCAAAAGACCTCTAGACTGGGGACCCATGAGCCACACCCCAGGACTCTGCCTGCCACCCCAGAGGAAACCGTGCTGTTTGGGG
The DNA here is from genome assembly GCF_009829155.1 of Mustela erminea. Taxonomy (NCBI): domain Eukaryota; kingdom Metazoa; phylum Chordata; class Mammalia; order Carnivora; family Mustelidae; genus Mustela; species Mustela erminea. The sequence goes on from NC_045614.1 coordinate 97,970,627, forward strand.
CTGTGCAGAAACCTCAGTGAGGAAGAAACCTGCATGGCCCCTTGAGGCCACCCTGTCAGTGGCCCACCTAGCCACAAACCCAAAGCCTGACATGCCACCTGACATACGCCCTCAACTCAGCCCCCCTGGGAGCCTGACCCAGTGACAGCAGATTTGGCCTACTATGCCCCTGGGCCCTAACCCTAACTGTTTGGAGCTGAGCAGATCACTCAGAGCAAGAGAAACCTGCATACACCCCTGAGGCCACCCCGACTTTCGGTGATGCCCTTTGCTGGTAACACGGATCCTGATGTGCTGCCTGACACCCACCCTCAACTCAGCTCCTGGGGAAGCCCATCCTAGCAAAAGCAGATTCAACCTATTACAGCCCTAGGCCTGAACACTAACCCTAGGTTGGGTTTTCAGGCTTCTGTCCCAGAGGCTTGGCCCCCAAGACCTCCATATTGGGGACCCATGAGCCACACTCCAGGACTCAGCCTGCCACCCAGAAGGAACCTGTGCCATTTGGAGTTATGCATAATCCACAGAGTAGGAGAAATCTCCCTGATCCCCGAGATAGCCCCCATATTCGGTGGTCGATTGGGCCTCCAACCCAGAGCCTGACTTGCTGTCTGACACCCGCCCTCAGGAATCTGCTTCATCACTGGCAGATTGGGCCTGCCACACCCCTAGGCCATAACCTTAAGCCAAGTTTGGTTATCCAGGCTTCAGTCCCCAAAGGTCTGGCTCCTAAACCCTCCAGATTGGGGACCCCTGAGGCACCTCCCAGCACTCAGCCTGCCACCCAGAGTGAAACAGTGGCGTTTGGAGCTGCGCACAACCCTCTGAACAAGAGAAATCTGTCTGGACCCGAGACAAGCCACACATTCTGTGGCACATCTTGCCACAAACCAAGAGACAGACATGCTGCATGACACCTGCCCTCAACTCAGGCACCCAGAGAGTCTGACTCAGCAATGACAGATTGGGAAGGCCATGCCCATTGGCCCTAACCCTAACCCTAACCCTAGCTTGGTTGTTCAGACTTCCATTCCCAGGGCCCTGTCCTGTAAGCCCTCCAGATTGGGGACCCAGAGACACAATCCAGGATTCCACCTGCCATGCAGATAGAAACTGTGTGGTTTGAAGCTGTGCAGAAAACTGCATGCCTCCCTTGGGCCACCTCCAAATTCATCAGCTCCCCCAGCCACCAACCTGGAGCTGGATGCACTTCATAACCCCTGCCCTCTACTCAGACCCCTGGGGATCCAGCCTCAGTGCTGGCAGATCGGGCCTCGCATGCCCCTAGGCCCTAACATGAATTACCAGGCCCTCCAGACTGGGGACTACTGAGCCACACCACTGGTCCCTGCCTGCCCCCCCAAGAGGAAACTTTGACATTTGAGGTTTCTCCCTCAGAGTGGGAGAAACCTGCATGCAGCCCCTGAGGCCACCCCCACCTTCAGCACCCCATTGGGGTGCAAACACAGAGACTGTGTCTCAGCCAGACCCCCTCCCTCAACTCTGCCCCCAGAAAACTCTCCTGCATGGGGGCCCTCACAGGAGCCATGTGGGCTCGTCCTATGTTCCTGGAGGGCTGTGACATGCCCCTTGCGAGAAAGTGCTCTAAACTGTGCGTGCTAGTGCAACCTGAATCACCGCCCAATGCAGGCCAATTCTCAAGAGCATTCTGCCCAAATAGATATCAATTTGGGCAAAAAGTTATTTGAGAATTGGCTGGAAAAGCCCTGCAAACTCGCCTCTGGTGGCGGGGACCCTCAAGGCTGCTACATGGGGCTGACCCAGAGTCCCAAGTGGTTGCGGCCCAAACTCTGTAAGAAAGCCCTCTATGATCCAGGGGCACGTGAGGACAATACCTCCTGCTACTCATACCCCTCGGGATCCCAGCCTGGCGCCTACGGATTGGACCTGCCATGGCCCTAGGCCCTTACCCCAACCCTTGGTTGGGTTTTCAGATTTCTGTCCCCAGGGGGCTGGCCCTCAAGCCCTCCAGACTGGGGACTCCTGAGCCACATCATAGGACTCTGCCTGCCACAGAGGAAACTGAGGAGGAAATCTGCCACCCAGGAAACCAAGCTGTTTGGAGCTGTGCAATACCCTCAGAGTGGGAGAAACCTGCATGCCAGCCTAAAGCCACCCCCACAATTGGTGGCCCCTACTGGCCCCAAACTCAGAGCATGATGCGCTTCCTGACCCATGTCCTTGACTCAGCCCTGAGGGGAACCCACTGTAGCGCTGGCAGATTGGGCCTGCCATGCCACTAGACCCTAATCATAACCCTGGGTGGGGTGGCCAGTCTTCTATTCCCAAATACCTGGCCCCAAGCCCACCAGGTAGGGAAACCCTGAGACTCACAGCAGATCTCCAACAGCTGCCTAGGGTGAAACGGTGCCATTTGTAACTGCGCAGAACCCTGAGAGAGGGAGAAACCTGCATGTTCCCCTAAAGCCACCGCCACCATCAGCAATCCCCTGACCACAAATTTGGATCTGGTGTGCTGCCGGATGCATGCCCACAACTCAGCCCCGAGGGCAGCCCACCTCAGCGCCTGCAGAGGTGCTCTAGGCCCTGCAGCGCCCCTAGGCCCTAACCCTAACCCTAGGTGGGGTGTACAGGCTTCTGTGTCCAGGGACCTGGCCCCAAAGCCTGCTGGATTGGGGACTCTGAGACTCACCCTGGGACTCCATCTGCTGCCCAGAGTGAAACGGTGCCATTTGGAGTTGGGCAGAACCCTCAGAGTGGGAGAAATCTGCATATCGTCAGAGGCACCCCCAGGTACTGCAGCTCTCTGGGCACAAACCTGGAGTCTGTTGTGCCACCTGATACCCGCACTCAACTCAGCCCACCATGGAGCCTGCCTCTGCATTGGCATATTGGATCTGCCATGTCCCTAGGCCCTAACACTAACCTTAGTTTGGGTTTTCAGGGTTCTATACCAAGAGACCTGGTCCCCATGCCCCCCAGATTAAGGACCCCTGAGTGACACCCCAGGACTCTACCCACCACGTGAGAGGAAACTGTGTCATTTGGAAATGCACAGAGCCCTCAGAAAGGGAGAAACCTGCATGCCTGCCTAAAGCCACCACTACAATTGGCGGCTCCCCTGGTGACAAACTCAGATTCTGGAACACTGCTGTATGTATGCCCTCAACTCAGCCCTAAGGGAAGTCCACCTCAGCGCCAGCTGATTGGGCCTGCCATGCTCCTATGCCCTAACTCTAACCCTAATTTGGGTTTTCTGACTTCCCAAAAGGCCTTGCCCCATACCCCACAGATTTAGGACACCTGAGTGACACCCCAGGACTGTACCCACCACATGGGAGGAAACCATGCCATTTGGAGCTGTGCAGAGCCCTCAGAGAGGGAGAAATCTCCATGCCACTCTGAGGCCACCCCCAGTTTCTACAGACCCCTGGACACAAACTCGGAGTCTAATGTGCCACCTAACGTCCACCTTCATGTCAGCCCACTGGGGAGTCCACCTCAGCACCAGTAGATCGAGCCTTCCATGCCCCTAGGCCCTAACTCTAAATCTAGTTTGTTTTCAGGCTTCCATCTCAAGAGGCCTGGCCCCCAAACTTCCCAGATTAAGGACCCCTGAGCGACACCCCAGGAATCAGACCACCATGTGGAGGAAACCATGCCATTTGGAGCTCTGCAGATCCCCCAGAGAGGAAGAAACCTGCATGTTCCCCTAAAGCCACCCCACCATCAGCGGCCCCCCTGCCCACAAACCCTGATTCCACCATGCCACCGGATGCATTCCCTCAACTCAACCCCAAGGGGAGCCCGTCCAGCGATTGCAGGTTGGGCTTACCATGCCCCTAGGCCATAACCTTAACCCTAAGTTGGGTTTTCAGACTTCCTTCCCCAGGGGCCTGTCCCCCAAGCCCTCTAGATTGGGAACCCTGAAGCCACACCATAGGAGTCTGCCTGCTACCCAGTGGGAAACTAGTCCATTTGGAGCTGCACAGAACCCTCAGAGACAGAGAAACCTGCATTCCCCCCTGAGGACTCCCCAACATTCTACAGCCCCCTGGATACAAACCTGGAGCCTGATGCACCACCTGACCCCCATCCTCAACTCAGCCCCTTGGAGAACCCACCTCAGCACCAACGGTTCTGACCTGCCATGTTCCCAGCTCAGCTATCCTCAGGGACCCCTGTCAGCTCTGGGCAAACCTGGAACTCCTGTCTTCCCCAAAGCTCTGGGATCCCTCCTCCTTCTTCTAAATTAACACTGGCCCAAGGCTTTCATGAGAAAGGGAAAAGGCTACCTCGAATGCTTAACACCTCCTTTCCTTTTCTACTATATTTCTCTCCCCTTACCTTTGTACCTGGGCAAACTAGAAGGAACATATCAAGGGAACATGTACATGCTCTGAGATCTGAATCTTTCATTGAAGCTTTCTGAGATCTCCTTATGCAAACAGAGACTAGTGTATCCTACCATAGTGTGTTTGAAAATGATCATCGACAGAACAAGAGAGCAAAAATCCCTCTATTTTTACCTCACTCTTCATGAAGCAGAACATGGTCTTCTTTTCTTCATTGACTTCAATTTCAATTCATTTCCATGTAGTGTTAATTCCTTTGCTTCAGAGATAGGATTTTGTGATTCCTCACCTGCATAGAACACCCAGAGCTCCTCACAACAAGTGCCCTCCCTAATAGCCATCACCCATTTAACCCTCTCCCCCACACCCCTTCCCTTTAGCAACCCTCGGTTTGTGCTCTAAGGTGGAATCTGTTTCCTCATTGGCCAATCTTTCTCTCCTCACTATGTTCATCTGTTTTCTTTATGAAATTCCATAGAAGTCAAATTATATGCTATTTGTCTTTACTTACTAATCTTGCTTAGCTAAATGTACTCTAGATCCATCCACAACCTTGCAGATGGTACAAGTTCATTCCTTTTGAAGCTGGTTCCTATTCCATTAAGAAGATGTGGGAGATTATATATATACATACATAGATGTACATATATATATACATATATATGTATATATATACAGATACATACATATAATCACTCACCAGTGATTGGATATTGGGACTCCCACCATAGTTTCACTATGGTTAATAATGCTGTTGTAAATAACACGGTGCTTGTACCCCATTGAATGTGCATTTTTATGCCCTTTGGGGAAATACCTAGGAGAGCAATTGCTGGATCCTAGGATTGTTCAGTTTTTAGCTTTTGGAGAAACCACCATGCTCTTTTGCAGAGTGGCTGCAACAGCCTGCATGCCCACCAACAGGGCAGGAGGGTTACACTTTAAGCAGAACATTCCCTGCCAGCAATTTCCTAAGGAGGAAATGGAAAACCTGTGGGATAACCTGACTCACACAGCATCAGGTGAGCAGCCCCAGAAGTTCACCCCAGGGTTCCTGGTTCCAGCCCCAGAAATTCACACCAGGGTTTCTGAAGCCACCAGAATGCCTCTACCCAGGGGAATTCCCAAAGACTCTCCTTCTGACTTCACCACCCATGAAACTGCAGAGAAAGGATGCCATGTCCAACTCTCTAAATGGTCCAGTGAGTGAAACTAGAAAGTCAAGCTTCCCTTTTCAATCACCCAAGCTCCTTGGAATCCTTTTAAATTTTCCCTCTGCCCTCATTGGAACTCTTAGGATGAAAAAGACGAATCCATTAGGATCCATCCTGTTGGACAAAGGAGAAGCCATCACCCAAACCTCTATCTGACCACAAACAGCTACCTCACTCTTGATGCCGGCCATCCCACCACAGTCTAGGACCCATGGAATCAACACTGTTCGATGAAGGAATGCATTTTAGGTTCCAAACACACACCGAGTCCATCTCATCTTCCCTTTTGAATCCAAGGAATTGCCTAGGAAAGAGATGTTCCAAATACCTTTGTGAGCCCAGAAATAAACAGAGAAAATGAGATCCCCTGCCAGGTTCTCCCTGCAGGAAAACTCAGGAATTGTAACACCCACTCACCATTGCTGACAGCTGTGTTAGTGTGACTTTTTGGCTCCACTGGAGACGAGAGAAAACCCAGGATGTTTGGGGTGAAAGAGAAGTTTTACCTTCCATGCTGGCATGGATGTGCCATTGTGCCCCACTGGCCTGCTGTTTTCTCTGAATGCTGATGTCCTGGGACAAGCTGCATGACTGACTCAGATGTTGATTTCAAAACTTCAGGTCTCGTGGAGCCAGAGCGAAGAAGGGTTGTCAGGTGGGCATAAGCAGGCACCTCCCACCTAAAGCCTGCACACCTGCTCTGATTCCTGGGAGAAGGAGAGACACGTGCTTGTTTCTTAAGTGATCATTCACTTCCTTCTAAAGCCGGCCAATACCCTTGTCCTTTTTGGAGAAGCAAGTAGACTCTTCAAAACACTAAACTCCTCAGTTCCAAAGGCACCATGTGTCAGGTTTGGTTCCCCCCGGCTCCAGACCCCACCGGGAGGACCTTTCTGAACCATTCTGACAGTACATTACCATCAAACCTGGGGCAACGGGGCATAGTGCTGAGTGGGGGCCTGGCTCCAGCGGTTCTTACCACCACTCTTGAGCCTGGAGAAACAGAGTCTTCAGCTCCGCACTCCATCCTGTAAAAACAAGCTGTAGTACCTCGTGTTTCAGGGTCTCTCACCCAGCGCCTCACCACTGCCCTCGGAGACAGCAGGCTGCAAGGACTCATCTTCCGGTGTGTTTCCCATGGCAACTCATCACTGCTTCCAGTGGTGGAAAGCAGCATTGCCATACCTACTATGTTCTCTTGCACCACAGCACACCACTCCTTCCAGTGGTGTGAATCCGCACTGCCGGGCCTTCCATAGACCCCTAATGAAGTTCACAAATACTCCACCAGTCTAAAGCCACACTGGCATTGTCCCTCCAGACTGGGACCTCTAGGCCACACCCCATGAGTCCACCTGCCACCCAGGATGAAACTGTGCCATTTGAAGCTATGTAGAAACCTAGGAATGGAACAACCTGCATGCCTCCCTGAGGACACCCCCAACCTCAATGGCCCCCCAGTCACAAACTTACAGCCTGACCTGCTTCCTGACCCCTGTGCTCAACTCAGCCCCCAGGGTTCTCGCCTCAGTGCCAGCAGATTGGGCCTGGATACCCCCAAGCCCTAGCCCAAACACTAGTTTGTAATTTCAGGTTTCCGCACCCAGAGATCTTGACAAGCCCTCCAGATTGAAACCCTTGAACCACACCTAAGGATCCACCTGCCATCCAGAAGGAAACCCTTCAGTTCGGAGATGCCCAGAACCCTCAGACCATGAGAGACCCGCATGTATTCCTGAGGCAACCCTCACTGCAGATGGCCCACAAGACAACAAAACCCAGTGTTTGAAGTGCTGCTTGACCCCATTCTCCACTCAGCCCATCAGGGAACCCAACTCAGCACTGGCAGATAGGGTATGCCATGCAGCTAAGCCCTAACCCTAACCATACCATGCCTTTCAGAGATGCGAAAAACCCTCAGAGAGAGAGAAATATTCATGCCCAACCTGAGGCCTCACCAACATTTGGTGCTATGCCAGGCCAAAAAATCAGAGGCTGAAGCCCAGTCACAAGTACTACCTCAACTCCGTTTCAGGAAATCTCAACTGGGCAGGGGCCCTTGGTTGGTCAGCATAGCTTCATTAAGTATTCAGGATTTCCATGACAGGAACCCAGGAGAAATCGCTCTAATACATGGCAAAAAGTGCAGTCTGAATCGTAGTCAAATGCCGGTCAATTCTCACAAGCTTTCTGCAAACTCCATACCTATTTGGGAAGAAAGTTCGTGACAATGGCTGGAAAAACTCCAGCGGACGTGCTTCATGCACTGCGCCTCTGCACGGCCACCCCCTGGGCCTGGCCCGGGATCCAAATGTCCTGATTCAAACCCTGAAGGAAGCCCTCCGGGTGTCAGGCACAGGCGAGGTCCAAGCCTCCTGCTATTCAGCCTCTGGGGATACACATACTGGAGCTGACAAATGGGGCCTGCCATGCCCCTAGGCCCGGGCCCTAAACCTAGCCTGTTTTTCAGTCTTCTTTTTCTGGGGTCCTGTTCCTCGAGCTCTCCAATTGGGGACCCCTGAGTCCTACCCCAAGGGTCCACCTGCCAACTAGGTGGAAATGATTCCTTTCGAGTTGTGGAAACAATGCCAAGCCAGAGCAAGCTTTGTGCCCCCACTGTTGACATCCACAACAATCAGCGCCACAGTGGCCCAAAAAGACGGGGGAGGATGCCTGGACAGACCCCTCCCTCAACACTGTTCCAGGAAAGCTCCCCTATGCAGGGGCGCCCGGGTGGGCCCTGAGGTCTTGGTGCCTTTTCTGGATGGCCGTCACATGCCCCAAGTGAGAAAACGCTCTAGGCCACGGAGGACAGGGCGGTCCAAAGGGCCGCCCAACACCTGCCAATGCTCACGAGCTTTCTGCCCAAATCAATCCAGATTTGAGCAGAAACCTCGTGAGAATTGGCCAGAACAACCCCGGCAAAATTGTTTCAAATGACACCTTGTGCAGGTCGGCCCCCTGGACCTGGCCTGGATCCGGAGGTGTTGCGGCTTGAACCCTGACCGAAAGCCTTCTGTGAGTCAGGCGAAGGTGAGGCCAACATCTCCTGTTTTTCAGCCACCATAGGTGCCTTCCCTGGAGCTGGCAGATGGGGCCTGCCCTGCCCTAGGCATGGGCCCTCATCGTCTTCTGCTTTTATGGCATTCCATTGTCAGGGTCCTATATATAGGGCCCTCCAGTTGGAGAAACTTGTGTCCCGCATTACAAGTCCACCTGCCACCCAGGCGGAAACAGTGCAATTCGGAGCTGTGGAAAAGCCTCGGAGCGAGAGAACCCGTCAGGCCCCCACTGAGGCCATCTCCAATATTCGGTGCCCCAGTGGCCCGAAAAGTCGGAGGCTGACGCCCAGCCACAACCCCTCCCTCAATTCTGCTCTGGGAAAGCTCCCCTGCCCTGGGGCCCCAGAGTGGGCTGTTTCATCTCGGAGCATTCTCTAGGTCGCTGTGACATGCTCCAAGCAAAAAAGGACACCCGGCCACAGGGGACAGGGCGGTCTGCAGGAACGTCTAACGGAACTCGCTTTGGGAGCTGCAGGTCTCCAGGGCTGCCCCCTGGGCCTGGCCCAGGATCATGAGTAGTCACGGCTTGAACTCTGCCAGAAAGCTCTCTGAGAGTCAGGTGCAGGCGAGGCAGAGGCCTCCTGTTCCTCAGCCTCCAGAGGTTCCTCTCATGGGCACTGGCAGAATGGGCCTGCCCTGCCCCTTGGCCCGGGCCTGAACACTCACCAGCTTCTCAGCCTTCCGTTTCCATGGTCTGTTCCCTCCAGCCCTCCAACTGGGGAATCCTGATCCCGCGCCATGACTCCACCTGCAACCCGGGCGGAAACGGTGCCTTTCGGAGCCTTGAAAAAGTCTAGAGGGAAGAGAAACCTTAGTGCCCCCTCTGAGGCCAGACCCAACCTTCGGCGCCCCAGTGGCCCAAAAAGTTGGAGGCGGATGTCCGGCCACAATTCTTCCCTCAATTCTGCTCTGGGAAAGCTCCCCTGCGCCAGGGCACCCGGGTGGGCGTGTCGTCTTGGCGCGATTTGCGGGTGGCCACAACATGCCCCGAACGAGAAGGGGCCCATGGTCATGGGGGAAAGGGTGGTCCGAAGGGTCGCCCAATGCTGGACAATTCCCATAAGTGTTCTGTCCAAATAGATGATGATTAAGGCAGAACACTCGTGGGAATTGGCCGGAAAATGCACCGCAGGTCTGCAGGGCCGCGCCTTGGGCCTGGCCTGAAATCCCGAGTGGTTGCAGTTTGAACGCTGCCGGAAAGCACTCCATGAGGCAGGCACAGGCAAGGCCGATGCCTCCTGCTGCGTGGCCTCCAGAGGTTCCCCTCCCTGGCTCTGGCAGATGGGGCCTACCTTGCCCCTCGGCCCAGGCCCGAACCCTCGCCTGCTTTCTCAGCCTTCCGTTTCCAAGGTCCTGTCGCTCAGGACCTCCAACTGGGGAACTCTGAGTCCCGGGTCACGACTCCCCTTACCATCCAGGCACACGCGGTGCCTTTCACTGCGGTGGAAAAGTCTTGGAGCGAAAGAAACTTTTGTGCCCCCACTGAGGCCAGACCCAGCCTTGAGCGCCCCAATGGTCTATAAAATTGGAGATGGATGCCCGGCCACAAGCCCTCCCTCAACTCTGATCCAGGAAAACTCCCTGGCGCTGAGGCCCCCAGGTGGGCCATATCATCTCCATGTGTTTTCTGAATGGCCGCAATATGCCCCAAGTGAGAAAGGTCCCTCAGCCACGGGGGACAGGGCAGTCCAAGGGCTGCCCAGCGCCAGCCAATTCTCACAATCGTACTGCCCAAATTGATCCTTATTTGGGCAGAATGCTCATGAGAATTGGCAGGAAAACACCCAGCGAACTTGCTTTGGGCGTGGCACATCTGCAGGGCAGCCCCTGGGCCTGGCCCCTGATCAGGAGTGGTCGAATCCAAACCCCACCAGAGCGTCCTCCCTTAGTCAGGTGCAGGCGAGGCCAATGCATCCTGCTCTTCAGCCTCTGGGGGTCCCCTAAATGGCACTGGATGATGGGTCCCGGCCTGCCCCAAGGTCAGGGCATAAACTCTCGCCAGCTTACAGAGCCTTCCGTTGCCAGGGTCCTGTCCCATGGGGCCTCCAACTGGGGAAACATGAGTCCCACACCAAGACTCCCCCTACCACCCCGGCACAAATGGTACCTTTCAGAGCTGGGAAAATAATCGCAGCGAGAGAAACTTTCAAGACACACTGAGGCCAGCCCCAGCCGTGAGCATCCCAGTGGTCCAAAAAATTGGAGACGGACACCTGGCCACAAGCCCTCCCTGAGCTCTGCTCCAGGAAAGCTCCTCTGTGCCAGGCCCCGGGGTCAGCTGCATCGTCTTGGAGTGTATTCCAGGTGGCCGCGACATGCACCGAGCGAGAAAGGTCCCTCGGCTACGGAGGACAGGGTGGTCCGCAGGACTGCCCAATGCCGGCCAATTCTCAAGACCGTTCTGCCCAAACCAATGCCACTTTGGGCAGAATGCTTGTGAGAATTGGCCGGAAAATGCGGGGCAATCTCGCATTGGGTGCTGCAGGTCTGCAGGGCTGCCTCCTGGTCCTGGCCCGGGATACGAGTGGTTGCATCCAAACCCCTCAGAAAGACCACCGGGAGTCGGGCTCCAGTGAGGCAGGTGCCTACTGCTCCTCAGACTCCGGGAGTCCCCTCCCTGGCGCTGACCCATGGGGCCGGGCCTGCCCCGAGGCCCGGGCTCAAACCCTCGCCTGCTTCCCCAGCCTTCCGCTTCCGGGGTCCTGTCCCTCGCGGCCCCCAACTGGGGATCCCTGAGTCCCTCGCCATGCCATCCCCTCCCACCCCTGCACCAATGGTGTTTTTAGTGCTTCGAACAAGCCTCAGAGCGAGAGAAACATTCATGCCCCCACTGAGGTCAGCCCCATCTGTTCGCGGCCCAACCGCCTGAAAAGTCGGAGGCAGACGCTCGGCTGACACCCGTCCCTCAAATATGCTCCAGGAACGCTCCCTGCACCGGGGATGCCAGGAGGGCAGTGTCGTCTCAGCGTGCTTTCTGGGTGGCCGCGACATGCCCTGGGTGAGAAAGGGCCCAGAAACACGGGGAACAGAGTGGTCAGCAGGGCTGCCCGACACCGGTCAATTCTCATGAGCGTTCGACCCAAACCTATCCCGGCCCTGTCCCTCGGGGCCTCCACCTGGGGAACACTAAGTCCCGCTCCACGCCTCCCCCTCCCACCCTGGCGCCAACGCTGCCTTTCGGTGCTTTGGACAAGCCTCAGAGCGAGAGAAACCTGCATGCCCCAACTGAGGACAGCCCCATCCTTGTGCGCCCCATCCGCGCCAATAGACGGAGGCGCACGCCCTGACGCCACCTGTCCTTCAAGTCTGCCCCGGGAACACTCCCCTGCCTTTGTGTATTGACTCTTTTTTCTTTTGGACGCCAACTGTCCTGATTTTTAAGCGACCTTGGCCACTGGGGTCACGTTGGTCCTCAGGGCCTTTCAATTCCAGGCAATTCCCATGAGCGTCCTCTCCATGTTGACCCCGAATTGGAGCAGAACCAGTCTGGTCTCTCTTGTAAACCACCTCTACCCTCCTTGTTTTCCCTGCCCACAAACCCAGATTCTGCCGCACTGCAGGATCCATTTCCTGAAGTCAACCCCGAAGGGAGCCCTCTCGGCACTGGCATATCGGTGTAGCCATTCCCCATGTCCATCACCCTAACCCTAAGTCGTGTTTTCAAGCTTCCTTCGACTGGGGCCTCTCTCGCAAACTCTCTGGCTTGGGAAACCTGAAGTCACACCGTAGGAGTCCGCCAGCCACCTAACAGGTCACCAGTCTGTTTGGAGCTGCACGGGGCATCAGAGCCAGTGAAAAATGCCGTGTCCCCATGAGTCCTCACCCACGTTCTGCTGCCCTCCAGAGCATGATGCTCCACCTGACCACCATCCTCATCTTGGCTCCTCGCGGATCCAACGTCCAGATCAGCAGTTCAGATATGCAACACACCTACCTCAGCTCTCTTCAGGGACCCCTGTGAGCTCTAGGCAAACCTGGAACTCCCCTGCCTGCCAAAAACTCTGGGTTCCCCTCTCCTTCTTCTCAATGGACATCGGCCCAAGGCTTCCTTGACAAAGGGGGAAGGCTACCTCTTGACTGCTTCACACCTCCTTTCCTCTTCTTCCTTATTTCTCTCCACTTACCTTTGTACTTGGGCGAACTGCAAGGAACATATCCATGGAACATGGACATGCTCTGACATCTGAAACTTCCTGGAAGCTTTCTGAGGGCGCCTTATGCAAACAGAATCTAGTGGATCATAACACAGTGGATCATAACAGTATGTTTGCTAATGATCATCAAGACAACAAGAGAGTGAAAATCACTCCACTTTTACCTCCGTCTTCATGAAGTAGAACACGGTCTTCTTTCCTTCCTTCACTTCCATTCCAATAACTCAAAAGGATACATGCACCCCTATGTTTCTTGCAGCATTATTTACAATATCACAATATGGAAGCAACACAAGTGTCCATTGATAAAGTGCTAAATGAGCTTAGAGGTGTGTATACACACACAGACACACAGGCATGCACAGTGGAATATTACTCAGCCATAAAAAGAATGAAATATTGCCATTTGCAGGCACACGAATGGATCTAGAGAGGATTATCCTAAGTGACATCAGTAAGTCAAAGAAAATACTGCATGATGTCACTCTTGTGTAGAATTGAAGAAACAAATATACATAAATAAAGGAGAAAAAAGAGACAACCCAAAATACAGATTCTTAACAACAGAGAACAAACTGATGGTTACCAAAGGGGAGGTGAATGGAGGGATGAGTGAAATAGATGAGGGGGACTAAGAGTACACTTTTCTTGGTGAGCAGTGAGTAATATGTAGAATTATTGACTTACGCTATTGTACACCTGAAATTAATATAACACAGTATGCTAAACTCGACTGGAATTAAACAATTAAAAAGATTTTTCAGTGACCTACTTGAAAAAGCTTTGATGAACAATGTTTATATGCCCTACTTGGGAGTATTTCCTCATAAATATTTATTCATTCTATGCCTCAAATTCAAATCTCACTAAATTCTTATATTTTACCTGTTAATCCTAGCCCACAGGAGCCATGGTCCCTTTTCATCCAGGGTCAGCACCTATGCATTCAAAACTGTGAAAGGAGAGAAAGGTGCCATGTCATAATCCAGAAAGCTATTATTTTTTCTGTTTTAGTATGAGATGGTCACAGAGTGTGGGACAGGTTTCAGAGCTGGTTTGTTCTCTATCCTGGATCACTAATTCAGTGGTCATTACTCGAATGCTACTAGATTTCCTGTGGAAGAGCTTGCTTCCAAGCACATCCATGGAAGACACACAGGTGGGTGGGCTCAGTGCGGGATAAGAGGAGGGTCAAGTACAGACAAGGGTATGATCCCTCCCCTGATCCAAGAACCACCATAGGTGCGAGTATGGGAGACAGAAGCAACGGGAAGCCACCAAGCTCACCAGCTGGATGCTGGAGGCACAGGTCAAGGGATCTCATGATGTGGGGTGTGGAGGCAGCTCTGAGCTACCTCTGGGAGGAAGGTGGGGAACGAATAAGAAAGAGAAACTGCCTGCCCTGGTCCATGCCACCTGCCCTGGTCCATGCCACCTGCCCACCACTCCTAGCACACATCAGTCTACACTGCTGACACAGCCTGGGCTCAGGATGGGTGGGCTCAGGTCCCTCAGCACTCAGTGGGGCAACTGGCTCCAGGGCTCAGGGGCATGCAGAGGAAGGTGGCAGGGAAGGCTGCCCTCTGAGGTCATCCCCTCTTTGAGCAAAGAGCCCTGCAGGACTGCTGAAAACCCACTGAGAAGTTTTAAAGACATGTTGTGGATGAACTCAGGCATGGAGAAACACAAAATAATATTGGTTTTTAAGGTAAGAGCTGTTACCTGAGGAAGTATGACAGCTTCCCTCAGGGGGGCTGGGGGAGGACAGGCCAGGCTGAAAAGGAGGTTGAGGCTCTCCTGATTGGGAACCTGAAGCCTCCCTCCAGGGCAGGGCATCTTCCTCACCTCACAGGGACCACGGTTCCACCAGGGGACTGACAGAGCTGCCTCTTGAGAAGGCTACCTTGGCATCGGCTTGCACAAGGCAGAGGATGAGGGCCAAATGGAGGGAGGGCAATACCCTGGGGGGCCATGGGGCAAGAGCAGAGGCTCATGACCATGAAGATGATGAAAGATAGGAGGTGGTAGCATGGGAACCCCTGGCATGAAAGTGTCCCTGGCAGGGTGTCCACAGCTACAGCGACTGGGTGCCTACTGTGCCAGACATGGTTCACTTCAGTGGATTCCAGTTTAGTGCTGACCACAACCCTAGGAAGTGTGCACCACCACCGCCCTCCTCTCCCCATGCTGCTGCTAGGAGTCACAGTCACCAGATCCTGATCAGTTTTCATGGAAACTGAGCACTAACTCCTTCCACACACTGACCCTCTGGTGGTGGGCCATTGTGACTCTTATGTCTGGTCAGAGACAGATGTCTACTTGTCTCCACACAACTCACCAGACAAGAGGGTGTCCCTGAATTCCACAGGTTCTGATGAGACAGACCACAAGCCCCACTACCCCACCCACAACTAACACCCAGTGGATCACTCAGGACCTTGGCTACTGTCATGAAACTCACCATGCCCTGTTCCTGTCGATTCCAACAGAAAGTCAGGTTCTGATCCCCCAATTTACCATACATCTTAGATTATGGCTTGGGGCCATGCCATGAATGACATGGCACCTTTCTGTTAGAGAAGGCCACCTTGCACCTCCTGGAAAATATTTCGAAGGAAGTACATGTGCATCTGGGCTACAGTGTAAACAGTGGTACATAGCTGGCATGGTAGTAATCAGTAATTCTAACAAGGGTTAACCACCTCCCTCCCAGTCTCACAAAATCTTCCTCTGTCCCCATGGAAGTCATGGTCTGCCCTCAGAAAATACCCCAGGAAACTAACCTTTAAACTGAATGCTCCCTTCATGCTCTGGTTCAAATCTTGTCCAACCACAACAGTATGAAAGTAGAAATCAGTCAGAAGAAGAAAATGGGACACTCACGAATATGTGGAAATTCAGCAACATGCTAGTAAACAACCAATAGTCAAATAAGAATTCAAAAGAAAATATAAAAGTATTTTGAGACAAATGAAAAAGAGAACCTATGAAAAGCTATGGGATGCAACCAAAGTAGCTCTAAGGGGGAAGTTCATAGAAATTTAGGTCCTCATCAATCCATCTAAAAGCTCTCCAATAACCAACCTAATATATACAGGAAAGAAGTGGGGGGGGGAGCAAAGCCCAAAATCAGTAGATAGAAGGGAATAACAAAAGAGAAAATGGAAATAAATCCAACAGACACTAAAAAGACAAAAGATCAATGAAAATATGAGCTGCCTTTTTTGGAAAGATTAACCAAACTGACAAATGTTTAGCTAGACTCACCAAGAAAGAGAGAGTATTCAAATACAATCAGGAAAGAAAGATAATTGATTCCTGACTCACATGAAAATCCTGGAGAACACAGACAACAACCTCTTCAACCTTGGGCACTGCAACTTCTTGCAAGACATGTCTCTAAAGGCCAGGGAAAAAAGCAAAAATGAACTACTGAGACACCATCAAAGTAAAAAGCTTCTGCACAACAAAGGAAACAATTAACAAAACTAAAAGTCAACCTACGGGATGGGAGAAGATATTTGCAAATGGCATGACAGATAAAGGTCTGGTATCCAAGATGTATAAAGAACTGCTCAAACTCAACACCCAAGAAATAAAGAAACCACTCAAGAAATGGGGCAGAATACAGGAAGAGACACTTCTCCAAGGAAGACACACAAATGACCAATTCAAAACCACAATGAGATACCACCTTCCAGCAGTTAGAAAGGCTAAAACTAACAGAACAGGAAACAACAACTGTTGGCAAGGATGTGGAGAAAGGGGAACCCTCTTACACTGTTGGTGGGAATGCAAGCTGGTGCTGTTACTCTGGAAAACAGCATGCAGGTTCCTCAAAAAGTTAAAAGAGGGGTGCCCTATGACCCAGCGATTGCACTCCTGGGTATTTACTCCAAAGATACAGAGGCAGTGAAATGAAGGGACACATGCTCTGCAATGTTCACAGCAGCAATGTCTACAGGAGCCAAACTGTGGAAGTAGCTGAGATGTCTTTCAACAGAGGAATGGATAAATAGGATGTGGTACATACATACCATAGAATTTTACAAGGCCATCAGAAGGGACAAATGCCCACCATTTGCATTGACATGGATGGAACTGGACAGGGTTACGCTAAATGAAATCAGTCAAGCAGAGAACAACAATGATCATATGGTGTCACTCATATGTGGAACACAAGGAATAGTGTGGAGGACCACAGGGGAAGGGATGGAATACTGAGTGGGAAGGAATCAGAGAGGGAGACAAACCATGAGAGACTCTTAATCATAGGAAACAAACTGGAGGAGACGTAGGTTGGGGGTGGGGTAGTGGGGTGATGGGTATTAAGAACTGGACATCTGGTGATGAGCCCTGGGAGTTACATGCAAGTAATGAATCATTGACCACTACATCAAAAATTAAAACTTGGCTAACTGAATTTAAATTAAAAATGTGAAAAACTTTAAAAAAAAGAAAGAAACTTGAGCTATTATAAGGAATATCATGAAAATACAAATGATTGTTGGAGAGTACTATGAGCAAGTAGAGGCCAATACCTAGGACAACCTAGAAGAAATGGATAAGCTCCTAACAACAACCTAGAATGAACCATGAAGGGAAAAAACATCTGAACAGATTGATCACTAGTAAAAAGATCGAATCAATAATAAAATCCTCCCAGGAAACAAATGCCCCAGACCAGACAAGTTCAGTGAGGAGTTCAACCAGATGGTAGAAGAAGAATTAATAACAACCCTTCCCAAACTGTTTTTATAAAAGCAGAGAAGGGCATACATCCAAACTCATTTCATGAAGGCAGCAGTACCCTGCTACCAAAACAAGACAAGTATACTACAAGAAAAGGAAAGGCCAATATCCCTCATGAACAGAGATGCAAAAATCCTCAACAAATTATAGGCAACATTAATTCGACGATCCATCAGGAGAATCACACAACATGATCCAGTTGGATCTATTCCAGAGATGCAAAAATGTTTCCACATCTGCACATCTACCAATAGCACACACCACCTTAACAAAACAAAAGATAAAAATCTTGGGCAATTATTATATGGTTTCACTTATTTGTGGAGCATAACAAATAGCATGGAGGACATGGGGAGTTAGAGAGGAGAAGGGAGTTGGGGGAAATTGGAAGGGGAGGTGAATCATGAGATACTATGGACTCTGAAAAACAATCTGAGCGGTTATAAGTGGCAGGGGGGTGGGAGGTTGGGGTACCAGGTGGTGGGTATTATAGAGGGCACGGATTGCATGGAGCACTGGGTGTGGTGAAAAAATAATGAATACTGTTATGCTGAAAATAAATAAATTTAATTTAAAAAATATTAGGATTATTATAATAGATACAGAAAGAACATTTGACAAGATTTGATAACCATTTATGATAAAGACTCTAAACCATCCGGGTACTGAGGGAACGTGCCTCAACCAAACAGAGGCCCTATATGAACAGCCCACAGCTGATGTTATACTTGAGGGGAAATGCAGAACCCTTTCCCACTACCAGCAAGAACAAGATAAAGAGGCCCATTCTTACCACTTCCATTCATCAAAGTATTTGAAAGCCTTTGCTAAATGATTTAGACACACACACACACACACACACACACACACACACACACACATATATAAACTCTAAATAGGAAAAGAATATGGCCACTATTTGCAGATGACATATTATATGCAGAAATTTCTAAGGATTCCCCCTAAAAAATAAATTGTTTTACTAAGAAATCAATGAATCTGAGTAAGGTAGAATAAATAAATTCAGTAAAGCTGTAGGATACAAAGTCAATATACAGAGAAATGTTGCATTTCATTTTTTAAAGCATGTATGTATTTGATACATAGAGACAAAGAGAGAGAGAACATAAGCAGGGGGAGCAGCAGAGAGTCAGGGAAAATCAGACTCCCTGCTGAGATGGGAGCCCAATGCCAGATGCATTCCCAGAACCCCAGAATCATGATCAGACCTGACGGCAGGCACTTAACTGACTGAGCCACCCAAGTGCCCCAACTTGTATTTCTATATACTGATGACCAACTTTCACACAGAGAAATCAAGAAAGCAATGCCATTGACAATTTTGCATCAAGCAAAATAAATAAATAAATAAATAAAAATCTAGGAATAAAATTAACCAAGAGGGGCACCTGGGTGCCTCAGTGGGTTAAGCCTCTGCCTTCAGCTTGTGTCATGATCTCAGGGTCCTGGGATCGAGCCCCGCATCAGGCTCTCTGTTCAGCAGGGAGCCTGCTTCCTGCTCTCTCTCTGCCTGCCTCTCTGCCTACTTGTGATCTCTGTCAAATAAATGAAAAAAATCTCAAAAAAAAAAAAAAGTAACCAAGAATGAGAAAGACCTGGTATACTGAACACATTGTGGAAAAGGAAGGAAAAATATGGGCATGTTGGTGGATGAATGTATGGGCCAAAGATTTTGAAGACGACACAAATAAATGGAAGCATATGCCATGCACACTAACTGGAAGAGTTAATAATCTTAACATGTCCACCATACCCAAAGCAATCTGGAGAAAGAAGAAGAGAGAGACAGTCCAAGATGGCAGAGGAGTAGGACACTTTCATTTCATCTGGCACAATGAATTTAGCTAGAGAACTATCAACCCATTCTGCACACCTGCAAATTCAAGCATAGATTCAAGAAAAGAATAGCAGCAACTCTACAAGCAGAAAAGTATTCCATAAGGTTGGAAGTAGAGAAAAGGGAGTCTAAGCTGATAGGTGGGAAGATAAACCCTGGGGGGAGGGAGCCTCTGTCAGCCAACTACTGCCAAGTGCTAGGGACAGCAGAACACAAAATTGTAACTTCTGGAAGTCTGCTCTGGTGAGGGATGTCGCTCTGGTGCCTGGGCAAGGGGTGGATCCCTCGATGGGGCAGTGTGGTCTCAGAATCCTCAGGGTCCCAGGAAGGCCAGGGGCACTTGAGGACAGGAGAGCTCCCAGGTATCAGAGCAGGGAAGCCGGCTGCAAAGTGTGAGCCTAGGAGTGGTCTCTAAGCTGGAGGTTGCCATAAACTGTGATCCATAGCATAATCTGGCCACTGCTCTTTGACAAGGGGCCCAAGAAGCATCACAACTGCAGAGAGTCCCCTTTCTCCCCCAGGAGGAGTGGTGCCTGAGAATGCTGCAGGAGTCTGCTGGGTTTGGAGACTCCAAACTGGGTTGTGTGCCAGAGACAGAAATGCTTGGTCACGGATCCAGTGAGCACAGAGTGCAGACAGAGACCAGAGAGACACAAAGGATTGGCCCCTTTTCTGTGAGGGCACACTGAGGAGTGTGGCCCTGAGCTCTCAGCTGCAGGGCCAGATATAGGAAGGCAGCCATGTTCATTCTCATCCCAGAAGATTGGGATTACTCCCTGCATATTTTCAGACCACAAATCTTTGAAAATGAAACAAAATAACAAGAGGAAAGGTGGAATGAACTCAAATATATGGAGGCTAGAGAGCATCCTAGTAAAGAAAGTATGGGTCAACCAGTCAATTCAAGATGAGTCTTAAAAATTAATGGAAACACAAGAGAATGAGAACACAGCCATTCAATATATTTTGGGTGCAGCAAAGGCGGTCCTAGGAGGGAAGTATATAGCACTACAAGCGTTTCTCAAGAACCAAGAAAGTTCTCAAATACACAACCTAACCCTACACCTAAAGGATCTGGATAAAGAGGAGCATAGAAAGCCTAAACCCAGGAGAAGAGAAATAATAAAGATTAGAGCAGAAATCAATGAAATAGAAACCAAAAGAATAGTAGAACAAATCAATGAAACTAGGAGCTGCTTCTTTTGAAGAATTAATAAGGTTTATACACCTCTGGTCAGACTTCTCAAAAAGAACACAGAAAGGACCCACATAAATAAAATCATGAATCAAGAAGGAGAGGTCACACCCAACACTAAGGAAATAAAAACAAGTATAAGAACATACAAGTTCAACATACAAGAACAAACAAGTATAAGAAATACAAACAAGTATAAGCCACCTCTGTGTCAACCAATCAGGCAGACTGGAAAAAACTGATGCATTTCCAGAAACATAGAAATAAAAAAAAATTGAACCAGGAAGAAAAGGAAACCTGAAGAGACTCATAATCAGCAACAAAATTGAAGCAGTCATCAAAAATCCTCCAGGAAACAAGAGCCCAACACCAAATGGCTTCCCAGGGGAATTCTACCAAACATTTATTTTTTTAATATTTTATTTATTTGACAGAGAGAGAGAGGGATCACAAGTAGGCAGAGAGGCAGGCAGAGAGAGAGGGAGAAGCAGGCTCTCTGCTGAGTGGAGAGCCCGATGCAGGGCTCCATCCCAGGACCCTGAGATCATGACACAAGCTGAAGGCAGAGGCTTAACCCACTGAGCCACGCAGGCGCCCCTCTACCAAACATTTAAAGAAGATTTAATATCTCTTCTTCTGAAACTTTTCCAAAAAATAGAACTGGAAAGGAAGACTTCCAAACCCTTTTTTTTTAATTTTTATTTATTTATTAGAGAGAGAGGGGAAGAGAGAGAGCATAGGCAGACAGAATGGCAGGCAGAGGCAGAGGGAGAAGCAGGCTCCCTGCTGAGCAAGGAGCCCGATGTGGGACTCGATCCCAGGACGCTGGGATCATGACCTGAGCCGAAGACAGCTGCTTAACCAACTGAGCCACCCAGGCGTCCCTCCAAACCCTTTTAATAAGACCAGCATTAAAAAAAAAAAAAATAAGACCAGCATTACCTAGGTCCCAAAAACCCGACAAAGACCCCACACAAAAGGAGACTTACAGACTACCATCCCTGAAAATATGAATGCAAAAATTCTCACCAACATACTAGCCAATAGGATCCAACAGCCCATTAAAAGGATGATTCACCACAACCAAAATGAATGTATTCCTGGGCTGCAAGGATGGCTTGACAACTGCAAATCAATCAATGGAATCCACTACCTTAAAAGAAAATAGAACAAGAACCATAGGATCCTCTCAATAGATGCAGAAAAAGCATTTGACAAACTAATGCACCCCTTCTGGATCAAAACTCCTCACCATGGAAGGATAGAGAATACCTCCACATTATAAAGACCATTTATGGGAAACCCACAGCAAATATCATTCCCATGGGGAAAAACTTAGAGCTTTTCCCTTCAGGTCAGGAACACGACATAGATGCCCATTCTCATAACTATTTTTCAATATAGTACTAAATTCTTGGCCTCAGCCATCAGAACAAAAAGAAAGAAAATGCGTCCAAATCAGCAAAAAAGTCAAACTCTTACCCTTTGCAGACAATAGGATATTTTCTGTGAAAAATGCAAAAGACTCCACCCCAAAATTGCTAGAACTCACCCAGGAATTCTGTAAAGTGGCAGGATATAAAATCAATATGCAGAAATCTCTTGTATTTGTCTACAGCAACAATGCGACAGAAGAAAGAGAAATTAAGGAGTCCATCCCATGTATAATTGCACCCCAAACCATAAGATACTTAGGATTCCATCTAACCAAAGAGGCAAAGGATTTGTACTCAGAAAAACCGTACCATAGTCATGAACGAAAGGGAGGACCATTTCCTTATACCTTATTTCCTTATACAAAAAATAGACTCCAAGTGGATAAAAGACCTCAATGTGAGACAGGATTTCATCCAAATCCTTGAGGAGAACAGAGGCAGCAACCTCTTTGACCTCAGCCACAACAACTTCTTGCTACATAATGTCTCCAAAGGCGAGGAAAACGAAAGCAAAAATGAACTGTTGGGATTTCATGAAGATAGCAAGCTTTTATATAGCAAAGGAAACAGTCAACAAAACCAAAATACAACAAAAAGAACGGGAGAAGATATTTTCAAATGACATATCAGATAAAGGGCTCGTATCCAAAATGTAGAAAGAACTTACCAAACTTAACACCCACAGGCAAATAATCCAATCAAGAAATAGGCCAAGATGGGGCACCTGGGTGGCTCAGTGGGTTAAAGCCTCTGCCTTCAGCGTGGGTCATGATCCCAGGGTCCTGGGATTGAGCCCCCCCCCCCCGTTGGGCTCTCTGCTTGGTGGGGAGCCTGGTTCCATTCCTTTCTCTCTGCCTGCCTCTCTGCCTGCTTGTGAACTCTGTCAAATAAATAAATTAAATTAAAAAAGAAAAAGAAAGAAAGAGGCCAAAGACATGAACAGACATTTCTCCAAAGAAGCCATCCAAATGGCCAGCATAGATTTAAAAAGTGCTCAGCATCCCTCGATATTAGGAAAATACAAGTCAAGTCCATAATGAGATATCACCTTATACCAGTCAGAATGGTTAAAATGAACAAGTCAGGAAAAGACAGGTATTGGTGACATATCTGTGAGATCATATAATTGTCCTTATCTGATTGATTTATTTCACTTAGCATAATACCCTCTAGTTCTATCCATGTCATTACAAATGCTAAGATTTCATTTTCTGATGGCTCATAATATTTAATGCTATATATATCCATATAGATCCACTCATCTGTCGATGGACGTCTGGGCTCCTTTCATACTCTGGCTCTTATGGGCATTGCTGCTATAGACATTGGGGTGCAGGTGACCCTTCAGATCATTACATTTGTATCTTTGGATTAAATTCCCAGTAGTGCATCCATGAAGTCCGTCTGGTCCAATGAGTCACTCAATGCTCTTGTTTCTTTTCTTTTTATTTTTTAATTTATTTTTTATTTATTTTCAGCATAACAGTATTCATTATTTTTGCACCACACCAAGTGCACCATGCAATGCGTGCCCTCTATAATACCCACCACCTGGTACCCGAACCTCCCACCCCCTGCACCTTCAAAACCCTCAGATTGTTTTTCAGAGTCCATAGTCTCTCATGGTTCACCTCCCCTTCCAATTTCCCCCAACTCCCTTCTAACTCCCCATGTCCTCCATGCTATTTGTTATGCTCCCAAAATAAGTGAAATCATATGATGATTGACTCTCTCTGCTTGACTTATTTCACTCAGCATAATCTCTTCCAGTCCCGTCCATGTTGCTACAAAAGTTGGGTATTCATCCTTTCTGAAGGAGGCACAATACTCCATAGTGTATATGGACCACATCTTCCTTATCCATTTGTCCATTGAAGGGCATCTTGGTTGTTTCCACAGTTTGGCGACCGTGGCCATTGCTGCTATAAACATTGGGGTACAGATGGCCCTTCTTTTCACTACATCTGTATCTTTGGGGTAAATACCCAGTAGTGCAATTGCAGGCTCATAGGGAAGTTCTATTTTTAATTTCTTGAGGAATCTCCACACTGTTCTGCAAAGAGGCTGCACCAACTTGCATTCCCACCAAGAGTGGAAGAGGGTTCCCCTTTCTCCACATCCCCTCCAACACATGTTGTTTCCTGTCTTGCTAATTTTGGCCATTCTAACTGGTGTAAGGTGATATCTCAATGTGGTTTTAATTTGAATCTCCCTGATGCCTAGTGATGATGAACATTTCTTCAGGTGTCTGATAGCCCTTTGTATGTCTTCATTGGAGAAGTGTCTGTTCATATCTTCTGCCCATTTTTTTTATATGATTATCTGTTTTGTGTTTGTTGAGTTTGTGGAGTTCTTCATAGATCCTGGATATCAACCTTTTGTCTGTACTGTTACTTGCAAATATCTTCGCCCATTCCATGGGTTGCCACTTTGTTTTCTTGACTGTTTCCTTTGCTGTGCAGAAGCTTTTGATTTTGATGAAGTCCCAAAAGTTCATTTTCGCTTTTGTTTCCTTTGCCTTTGGAGACATATCTTGAAAGAAGTTGCTGTGGCTGATATCAAAGAGATTACTGCCTATGTTCTCCTCTAGGATTCTGATGGATTCCTGTCTCACCCTGAGGTCTTTTATCCATTTTGAGTTTATCTTTGTGTATGGTGTAAGAGAATGGTCGAGTTTCATTCTTCTACATATAGCTGCCCAGTTTTCCCAGCACCATTTATTAAAGAGACTGTCTTTTTTCCACTGTATATTTTTTCCTGTTTTGTCGAAGATTAATTGACCATAGAGTTGAGGGTCCATATCTGGGCTCTCTACTCTGTTCCACTGGTCTATGTGTCTGTTTTTATGCCAGTACCATGCTGTCTTGGTGATCACAGCTTTGTAGTAAAGCTTGAAATCAGGTAGCGTGATGCCCCTGTTTTGTTTTTGTTTTCAACATTTCCTTAGCAATCTGGGGTCTCTTCTGGTTCCATACAAATTTTAGGATTGTTTGCTCCAGCTCTTTGAAGAATACCGGTGGAATTTTGATCGGAATGGCATTAAAAGTATAGATTGCTCTAGGCAGTATAGACATTTTAACAATGTTTATTCTTCTGATCCAAGAGCATGGAATGGTCTTCCATCTTTTTGTGTCTTCTTCAATTTCTTTCATGAGTGTTCTGTAGTTCCTCGAATACAGATCCTTTACATCTTTGGTTAGGTTTCTTTTCAGGTATCTTATGGTTATTGGTGCTATAGTAAATGGAATCGATTCTCTAATTTCCCTTTCTGTATTTTCATTGTTAGAGTATAAGAAAGCCACTGATTTCTGTACATTGACTTTGTATCCTGCCACATTGCTGAATTGCTGTATGAGTTCTAGTAGATTGGGGGTGGAGTCTTTTGGGTTTTCCATATAAAGAATCATGTCACATGTGAAGAGAGAGAGTTTGACTTCTTCATTGCCAATTTGGATACATTTTATTTCTCTTTGTTGTCTGATTGCTGTTGCTAGGACTTCTAATACCATGTTGAACAAGAGTGGTGAGAGTGGGCATCCTTGTCGAGTTCCTGATCTCAAAGGGAAGGCTGCAAGCTTTTTCCCATTGAGGATGATATTTGCTGTGGGTCATTCATAGATAGATTTTATGAAGCTCAGGAATGTTCCCTCTATGCCTATACTTTGAAGCGTTTTAATCAGGAACAGATGCTGGATTTTGTCAAATGCTTTTTCTGCATCGATTGAGAGGACCATGTGGTTCTTCTCTCTTTTCATATTAATTTGTTCTATCACATTGATTGATTTATGAATGTTGAACCATCCTTGTAGCCCAGGGATGAATCCCACCTGGTTATGGTGGATAATCTTTTTAATGGGCTGTTGGATCCTGTTTGCTAGAATCTTGTTGAGAATCTTAGCATCCATATTCATCAGTGATATTGGTCTAAAATTCTCCTTTTTGGTAGGGTCTTTGCCTGGTTTGGGGATCAGGGTAATGCTGGCTTCATAGAAAAAGTCTGGAAGTTTTCCTTCTACTTCACTTTTTTGAAACAACTTCAGGAGAATAGGTGTTATTTCTTCTTTGAAAGTTTGGTAGAATTCCCCAGGGAATCAGTCAGGTCCTGGGACTTGTTTTTTGGGAGGTTTTTGATAACTGCTTCAATCTCGTTACTAGATATCAGTCTATTCAGGTTGTCAGTTTCTTCCTGGTTCAATTTTGGGAGTTTATAATTTTCCAGGAATGCATCCATTTCATCTAGGTTGCTTAGCTTATTGGCATTAACTGTTGATAATAACTTCTGATGATTGTTTCTACTTCCTTGGTGTTAGTTGTGATCTCTCCCTTTTCATTCATAATTTTATGAATTTGGGCTTTCTCTCTTTTCTTTTGAATTAGTGTGGCCAATGGTTTATCGATCATATCGATTCTTTCAAAAAACCAGCTTCTAGTTTCATTATACGTTCTACTGTATCTCTGGTTTCTACCTCATTGATCTCTGCTCTAATCTTGATTATTTCCCTTCTTATGTGTGGAGTTGGTTTAATTTGTTGTTGATTCTCCAGTTCTTTAAGGTATAGAGACAGCTGCTGTGTTCTGGATTTTTCAGTTTTTTTGAGAGAGGCTTGGATGGTTATGTATTTCCCCCTTAGGACCGCCTTTGCTGTATCCCATAGGTTTGGGACTGAAGTGTCTTCATTCTCATTGGTTTCCATGAATTGTTTCAGTTCTTCTTTGATCTCCTGGTTGATCCAAGCATTCTTAAACAAGGTGGTCTTTAGCTTCCAGGTGTTTGAGTTCCTTCCAAACTTTTCCTTGTGATTGAGCTCCAGTTTCAAAGCATTGTGATCTGAGAATATGCAGGGAATAATCTCAGTCTTTTGGTATCAGTTGAGTCCTGATTTGTGACCCAGTATGTGGTCTATTCTTGAGAAGGTTCCATGTGCACTTGAGAAGAATGAGTATTCTGTTGTTTTAGGGTGGAATTCTCTGTATATATCTATGAGGTCCATCTGGTCCAGTGTGTCATTCAATGCTCTTGTTTCTTTATTTATTCTCTCCTTCGATGATCTGTCTATTTCTGAGAGAGGCGTGTTAAGATCTCCTACTATTAATTTATTCATATCAATATGACTCTTTATCTTGATTAACAGTTTTCTTATGTAATTGGCTGCTCCCATATTGGGGGCATAGATATTTACAATTGTTAGATCATCTTGGTGGATAGTCTCTTTAAGAATGATGTAGTGTCCTTCTGTATCTCTGACTACAGTCTTTAGTTTAAAATCTAATTTATCTGATATGAGAATCGCTACCCCAGCCTTCTTTTGAGGCCCATTGGCATGAAAGATGCTTCTCCATCCCTTCACTTTTGGTCTGGGTGTATCTTTAGGTTCAAAATGGGGTCTCTTGTAGACAACATATGGATGGGTCCTGTTGTTTTATCCAATCTGCAACCCTGTGCCATTTTATGGGCACATTTAGGCCATTCACTTTGAGAGTGATTATTGATAGATACGTTTTTGTTGACATTGTGCTACCTTTGAAGTCTTTCTTTCTGTGGATTGTCTCTATATTTTTGTTCAATGCTATTCTTCGGGTTTTTCCTCTTTTATAGAACCCCCCTTAATATTTCCTGCAGTGTCGGCTTGGTGGTTGCATAGTCTTTTAAGCCTTGCTGGTCTTGGAAACTCTTTATCTCTCCATCCATTTTGAATGTCAGTCTTGCTGGATAAAGTATTCTTGGCTGCATGTTCTTCTCATTTAGTGCCCTGAATATATCTTGCCAGCCCTTTCTGGCTTGCCAGGTCTCTGTGGACAGGTCTGACATTATTCTGATGGGCTTTCCTCTGTAAGTAAGGAGCCTCTTTGTCCTAGTGGCTTTCAAGGGATTATACCTACAATTATGATTCCTCAATTTGACTATCAGGTGCCTTGAGGTTTTTTTGGAATGTATAATCTTGGGTGGAGAACATTCAGCCTCTAGTACATGAATGCTGGTTCCATTCGTGAGATTGGGAAAATTTTCATGAAGAACTTGTTCCACTACATCTTCTAGACTTCTTTCCTTCTCCTCCCCTTCAGGGATTCCAATAATTATGACGTTGGAAAGTTTCATGGCATCATTTATTTCCCTGATTCTGTTTTTGTGGTTTCTAAGCTGTTTGTTCCAGGCTTCCTCCTGATCCTTTCTCTATCTGTTTGTCCTCCAGATCACTAATTCTATCTTCTGTCTCAGTTACCCTAGCTTTGAGAGAATTTAGATTAGATTGGAACTCATTGAGAGCATTGTGAACCTCAGCCCTGGTAGCTTTTAGCTCCACCCTAACATTGTGAACATCATCTCTGGTTGCTTTCAGCTTGGCCCTAGTCAATTTCGTTTGGTCTTCCATGGCTTTCTTCAACCTAGCTATTGCCTAGATGATTGTTAGCCTGAATTCTCTTTCTGACATATTGTCTATGTTGATAGCCATTAGCCCTGTTGCGGAAGGTCCATCCTCTGTATTTTTCTTTTGTTGGGCATTCCTCCTCCTAGTCATTTTGGTGAGAGATGACTGAACAGATGTAGCTGGATGTATCGACCATGGTGTAGTCAAGGTGCACCCTGGAACACTTCTGAGATATCAGGATTCCCCGCCCATACGAGAGACAAAAGAAAAGAAAAAGAAAGAAAAAAAAGAGAGAGGGAGGGAGAGACAGGAAAGAAAGGGAAGATGAAAGAGAAGGTCCAGCCCAAATGGGCCCCAACGTAAGATTTATGAAGTATACAAACAAAAACAGACAAACAAAAAGACTGATAAAAGTTTATGACAAGAGAAAAAAAATATATGTATATGCAAATAAAGGAAGAACCTCATCAAAAAGAACCCCAAGTGTAAGATTTATATACTAACAGGACAAACACAGAAACACAGAAACAGTGGTGGAAGAAAAAGATGGGAGAGTGGTTATAAATTCTCAGTGTCAGCGAGGAAGGTTGTTTTGGTACTTCCTGGATGTATCTTGATATCTTTGTTAAAGGACTCAACTTTCCTAAGATAAAGGGGGATTAAAAATTGGTTTACCAGGGCGCCTGAGTGGCTCAGTGGGTTAAAGCCTCTGCCTTCGGCTCAGGTTGTGATCCCAGGGTCCTGGGATCAAGCCCCATGTCAGGCTCTCTGCTCGGCGGGGAGCCTGCTTCCTCCTCTCTGCCTGCCTCTCTGCCTACTTGTGATCTCTGTCTATCAAATAAATAAATACAATCTTTAAAAAATTTTTTTTTAAAGTTGGTTTACCTATAGGAGTAGTATTGATTGGGGAAAGGGGATTACTTTGAAGTTTAACTCTATATGAATATTAGAAAATAAAAATAAAAAGGAATAAACTAGACTAAACTAAACTAAAATTAATAAAAAAAATTTCAAAAAATAGAAATGCAAAAGAAAAACACAGGTGTATGTATCAAAAAATTCAGGTTAGAAGGTTATTATGGAATTTGATGTACTGGACAGCTCACTGTGATAGTAAATAGGTTAAAAAATTGTCTATATATTAAAAAAAAATGAACCAGAATAGTGGGAACGAGTTAAAAATAAAAGTTATCCTATGAAGTAGTGGTGGTTGTTCTCTTGTAGTCTTTTTTTTTCCCCTTTCTTCGTTGGTTTTCTGGGGGAGGGGCCTGCCACGTGGGTTTTAAGTCAATGATGTTCCCTGAGTTAAGTCCTCCTGCCCCTCTCAAGGGGGTGGGCTCTGAGGAAACTGGTTTTTTCCAGGCTTTTGTTCTCTGGCAGTTTTTATGATTGTTTCCTTTTTTTTCTCTCATCTTGACCGTTTTTGATGGTTTTTGTAATTTTAGAGGAAAACAAACAGCACTCTGACCTCCCTCTCAGAGAAAAGCCTCAGTCTGGCTGCAGAGCCCAAATAAGTTCCTCCTTGGCCGCTGGCAGAGCAGGTTCGAGTCACAGTCCCTGGGGACACAGGATCTTTTGCTTGTACCCAAAACCACGGCAGCCGCGGCTGTCTGGGCAGCTCTAGACCACCAGAGAGGTTCCAAGCAGTGATTGCACACTGAGGTTTTCCCGCTGGCCCAGGTTGGGAGTGCCTGGTCCCTCTGGGTCTAAGAGCGCCAGGCTTGCGTGCACCTCTTTCAGGGGAGGCTGTGGGTCACGCATGTATCTCAGGCTCTGAGAACGGGGCGCAGGTCTGAAAGCACCAGGCTGGGCCTTTGTGCACCTCTCTCAGGGGAGTGTTTGGGGCACACGTCTTAGGCTCTGAAACAATGGCGTGGGTCAAAGAGTGCCAGCTGGGCCTTTGTGTACCTCTCTCAGGGGAGGATGTGGGGCGCGCGCATTTCAGGCTCTATAGCAGGGCTCACGCGTTCTGCCATCTGGCGTGGCTCCCATCTCCTCACAGGAGCCAGACCCCACGTGTTCTCAAGTGCGCTGGCGGCTTAGGGACCAACACTTGGTTTCTCCACCGCACTCTCTCTTGCTCAGCACCAGGGGAGGCTGTCCTGGGACTGGGGACTTAAGCCCCTGTCCCTAGCCGCCCCAATTCCCACAGTTTTCCCCCCGCGATCCTTTGCTCTTTTGGAGTGCTTTCAACCAGTCTCCAAGTTAATGCTGGTCCCCAGACGCAGGGCACTCTCGCTTGTATTGGGGTATTACTTTCCAACCGGTCGCCTCTGTTGGCTCCCCCCCTTTTGTTTATCTTCCTATATCAGTCCGCCATTCCCACTCCGCTTTACCTGCCCACTGGCGTCTTCTGCCCCTGTAGAGATCCAGACGCATATAATTCTGATCTCAGGCTGATTTCATGGGTGATCGGAGTTCTTTGGTAGGTAATCAGCTCACTTTAGGGTACAGGTTTAAAAGGCGCCTGCTCCTACTTCCCCGCCATCTTGTCCCGCCGTCAATGCTCTTGTTTCTTTACTGATTTTCTGCTTGGATGATCTGTTACTGAGAGTAGCATGCTAAGATCCCCTACTATTAATGTATTCATATCAGTATGATTCTTTATTAACAGTTATCTTATGTAGTTGGCTGCTCCCATATTGGGAGCATAAATATTTACAATTGTTAGATCTTCTTGGTGGATAGACCCTTTAAGAATGATGTAGTGTCCTTCTGTATCTCTGACTACAGTCTTTAGTTTAAAATCTAATCTGATGAATATGGAGGCTAAGATTCTCAACAAGATCCTAGCTAATAGGATCCAACAGTTCCTTAAAAAGATTATCCACCATAACCAGGTGGGATTCATCCCTGGGCTACAAGGATGGTTCAACATTCATAAATCAATCAATGTGATAGAACAAATTAATATGAAAAGAGAGAAGAACCACATGGTCCTCTCAATCGATGCAGAAAAAGCATTTGACAAAATCCAGCATCTGTTCCTGATTAAAACGCTTCAAAGTATAGGCATAGAGGGAACATTCCTGAGCTTCATAAAATCTATCTATGAATGACCCACAGCAAATATCATCCTCAATGGGAAAAAGCTTGCAGCCTTCCTTTTGAGATCAGGAACTCGACAAGGATGCCCACTCTCACCACTCTTGTTCAACATGGTATTAGAAGTCCTAGCAACAGCAATCAGACAACAAAGAGAAATAAAATGTATCCAAATTGGCAATGAAGAAGTCAAACTCTCTCTCTTCACATGTGACATGATTCTTTATATGGAAAACCCAAAAGACTCCACCCCCAATCTACTAGAACTCATACATCAATTCAGCAACGTGGCAGGATGCAAAGTCAATGTACAGAAACCAGTGGCTTTCTTATACACTAACAATGAAAATACAGAAAGGGAAATTAGAGAATCGATTCCATTTACTATAGCACCAATAACCATAAGATACCTGAAAAGAAACCTAACCAAAGAGGTAAAGGATCTGTATTCGAGGAACTACAGAACACTCATGAAAGAAATTGAAGAAGACACAAAAAGATGGAAGACCATTCCATGCTCTTGGATCAGAAGAATAAACATTGTTAAGATGTCTATACTGCCTAGAGCAATCTATACTTTTAATGCCATTCCGATCAAAATTCCACCGGTATTCTTCAAAGAGCTGGAGCAAACAATCCTAAAATTTGTATGGAACCAGAAGAGACTCCAGATTGCTAAGGAAATGTTGAAAAACAAAAATAAAACAGGGGCATCACGCTACCTGATTTCAAGCTTTACTACAAAGCTGTGATCACCAAGACAGCATGGTACTGGCATAAAAACAGACACATAGACCAGTGGAACAGAGTAGAGAGCCCAGATATGGACCCTCAACTCTATGGGCAAATAATCCTTGACAAAGAAGAAAAAAAATATACAGTGGGAAAAAGACAGTCTCTTTAATGAATGGTGCTGGGAAAATTGGACAGCTATGTATAGAAGAATGACTGGACCATTCTCTTATACCATACACAAAGATAAACTTGAAATGGATAAAAGACCTCAACATGAGGCAGCAATCTGTCAGAATCCTAGAGGAGAACATAGGCAGTAACCTCTTTGACATGGGCCACAGCAACTTCTTTCAAGATGTCTCCAAAGGCAAAGGATATAAAAGTGAAAATGAACTTGTGGGACTTTATCAAAATCAAAAGCTTCTGCACAGCAAAGGAAACAGTCAACAAAACGATGAGGCAACCCACAGAATGGGAGAAGATATTCGCAAATGACAATACAGACAAAGAGCTGATATCCAGGATCTATAAAGAACTCCTCAAAGTCAACACACACAAAACAGATAATCATTTCAAAAAGTAAGGAGAGAGAGTCAATTATCATATGGTTTCACTTATTTGTGGAGCATAACAAATAGCATGGAGGACATGGGGAGATAGAAAGGAGAAGGGAGTTGGGGGAAATTGGAAGGGGAGGTGAACCATGAGAGGCTATGAACTCTGAAAAACAATCTGAGGGTTTTGAAGTGGTGGGGTGGGGGGAGGTTGGGGGAACCAGGTGGTGGGTATTATAGAGGGCACGGATTACATGGAGCAATGGGTGTGGTGCAAAAACAAGGAATACCGTTATGCTGAAAATAAAAAAAAAAAGTGGGCAGAAGATATGAACAGACACTTTTCCAATGAAGACATACAAATGGCTATCAGGCACATGAAAAAATGTTCATCATCACTAGCCGTCAGGGAGATTCAAATCAAAACCACATTGAGATACCACCTGACACCAGTTAGAATAGCCAAAATTAACAAGACAGTAAACAACAAGTGTTGGTAGAGGATATGGAGAAAGGGAAACCCTCTTACACTGTTGGTGGGAATGCAAGTTGGTGCAGCCACTTTGGAAAACAGTGTGGAGATTCCTTTAGAAATGAAAAATAGAGGGGCACCAGGGTGGCTCAGTGAGTTAAGCCTCTGCCTTCAGCTCAGGTCATGATCTCAGGGTCCTGGGATTGAGCCCCTCATCGGGCTCTCTGCTCAGTGGGGACCCTGCTTCCCTCTCTCTCTCTCTGCCTATTTGTGACCTCTTTCTGTCAAATAAATAAATAAAATCTTAAAAAAAAAGAAAACTACAGTTGAGGAAAGAATCAGAGATGACACAAATAAATGGAAAGGCATCCTGTGTTCATGGACTGGAAGAATTAGTAATGTTGAAATGTTTATACTACCCCAAACTATATATAGATTCAATGCAATCCCTACCAAGATTCCAATGGCATTTTTTACAGAAGGAGACAAAACAATCCTAAAATTGTTTTTATAATTTTTTACAACACAATCGTGAGAAAAAAAAGAACAAATCAGGAGGCATCACACTGCCTGACTTCAAACTATATCATAAATCTATAGTAATCAAAACAGTACGGTATTCACGTAAAAACAGGCAGACAAACCAATGGAACAAAATTGAGACTCAGAAATAAACCAACATGTTTAAGTCAACTAACATTAGACAAGGAAGCCAAGAATACTTAGTGGGGAAGGACAGTCTCTTCAACAAATTGTGTTGGAAAAATTGGATACTCACATGTAAAAGAACAAAACTAAACCTCTATCTTACACCATTCACAAAATTTAATTTGAAATGAAAGACTTAAATTTAAGACCTGAAACCATGAAACTCCTTGAAAAAAATCATTAAAAAAAGCTCCTGACATAGGTTCTAGGAATGAATTTTTGATATGACACCTAAAGTGACAAAATAAAAAACAAGTGAGATGACATCAAACTAAAAAGCTTCTGCACATCAAAAGAATCAATAAAATGAAAATATAACCAGTAGATTGAAGAAAAATACTGCAAATCTGATAAGGAGCCAATATCTAATACATATCAAAACTCATACAACTCATTAGCCAAAAAAAAAAAAAAAAAAAAAAACCACCAAAAAAACCCCAAAAAACAAAAACAAAAAAAGCTACCACAAAACCCCCTAATTAATCAAATAAAAAATGGGTCAAAGGTCTTCATTGACATTTTTCCAAAGAAGATTCACAAATGGCCAACAGGTACAAGAAAATGTGCACGTCAGTAATCATCAGGGAAATATAAATCAAAACCTCACACCCATTAGAAAGGCTATCATAAAAAAGACAAGAAATTAGTGCTGGCTAGAATGTGGAGAAAGGAGGACCCTTGTGTGCTGTTAGTGGGAAAGCAAACTGGTGCAGTCACTGTGGAAACCAGTACGAAGGTTTCTGAAAAAATTAAGAATAGGACTACCATGTGATCTAGTAATTCCACTCCTGAATATTTACCTGAAGGAAACGGGAACACTTATGAAAGAGGTATCTGTGCCCCTCTGTTAACATCACTTTCAATAACCAAGATATGTAAATACACTATAGGTCCATTGGTGGATGAATATATAAAGAAATTGTGGACTATATATTCAATGGAATATTTAGCCATTAAAAAAAAGGAAATTCTGCCATTTGAGACAATATGGATGGCCCTTGAGGGAATAATGCTAAGTGAAATAAATCATATGGAGAATGACAAATATTGTATGATCTCACTTATACGTGGAATCTTTAAAAAAACAAACAAACTCATAGAAAAAGAGATTAGATATGTGGTTACCAGAGGTCAAGTGTAGGAGAAGAGGAGAGTTAGAAAAGATGGTTCAAAAGGTACAGACCTCCAGTTACAAGAGAAATAGACACTGGGGATATGATGTACAACATGATGACTATAGCTAACACTACTAGATTGTATATTTGAAATTTTCCAAGAGAGTAAATCCTAAATGTTCTCATCACAAGGGAAAAAACTATTCTTTTTTTTTTTTTTGGTATCCAAATGAGGTGATGGATGTTAACTTACTTTGATAATCATTTCACAATATATATGTCAAGTCATTATGGTATACACCTTAAACTTGTACAGTGCTGTGTGTTTATATCTCAATAAAACTGAAAAACAAACAACACTGATTATTATCTTATAGTTTGGGAGGTCAGAAGTCCGATATAAACTTATTAGGCTGAAGACAAGGCATTGGCAGGGCTGCATCACTTCTGGAGGTTGTAGGGGGAGAATACACATCTATTCCATTGCCTTTTCTGGCTTCCAGAGACTGCCTGCATTCCTTGGCTGATGGACCCTTCCTCCATCTTTAAAGTCAGCAGTGCAACTTCTATGAATCTCAATCTAACATCTTCACCATCCTCCTCTGATTCTGACCATCTGCCTTCCCCTTATGAGGACCAATGTGTTTATATTGGAACCACCTAGATAATTTCCCCATCTCAAGATCTCCACCTTAATCACCTAAGCAATGTCGCTTTTAACATGTAATATAGCATGGTTGCAGATCTGGGGGATTAGGATGGGGATGGGGGGGAATTATTCTGCTTACCACAGTGCTCATCTGTTATTTACATCATGATTTGGGACTGAAGAGCTACCAATGAAGTGTGAACTTGCTGCAGTTACTCAGATAATATACCATGAGACCTGAAATTTGCATTCTGTGATTAGGGGCACTAGTCTTATTTAAGTAAACCATAGTAACTGGAATTTGCATATAACTTAATCATGCATAGCAAGGGCTGCCTGTTTAAGTCCAGCTGATAAGTCAAAATGATGAGAAGATGCATAGGACTACACATCCAGAGCCACTGCTGCAGAAGATCAGGTGGAAATGACTTATATGTCTGCACTCATGTTTAGAGAAGAAGAGAAGAGCCTTCTCTTGTGCTGGATCTCAATACTGACTGCACTACAGCTTTTCTCTCTGAGAAACATGGTATAGGTAAATATGGGAAAAAAAAACCTTAAGAAATAATGATATAACTTCCCTCTTATCTTTGCCATCTTCTGCTTACTCCCTCTCACCCCCCAAAAAACATGTCTGAGTATTTTGTGCACTAATATGCAAGTACTAATAGTATATTATACTTTGTTTATAAAGCAATTGTTTTTTTTAATTTCTGGTTAATAAATATAAAAGAACTTTTCTGATAACTGATTATGAAATAAGAAACATTTCCTATGTGCACAGACATTGCTGAACCCACTTAACAATGCAAACCCTAGAATAAATAACTAGGAACTCAGCTTTTGGACACTCTTAGATGAAACACAATTTAAAAAACTGAAATACTGATATACATTTCTCATAAATTCATTTTATTTCAACAGCAAGAAATTCAGTAATACACCTTTGAGGGAATTATAAAATATCATCTCTTTAGCATGGATATTCTCACCACACCACAAACACAGAAAGAGGCACTAAGAGATGGATATGGAGGTGTCTTCCTTCTCTGGCATTATTGTATTAAACTGCAGTATAAACTTCTGATCTTACAGAACAGGATACCTCTTGAAGAGGTGTAGCTTATTTTATAATATCTAAGTATTGCAAATACATTCATTGTATGAATTGAGGAGGGAAAAGGAGAAGAAACACCATTTCATGAAAATCCATTCCTGGATGACATCCATACCAAGCCTACCACTTTACAGACTTCAGAATTTATTAGCCAATGCTGCTTACAAAGACGATTCTGGCAGTCTTAATATTGGACAAAAAAATCACACACAATGCCTAACCGTGGTAGTCTATGAGAAACTAAATCTCTGTCTGCCTATGGTTCCTGCTGGGGTCTGCATCACAAGTGTGATGCACAGGGCTAGAAATGCCCCTGAGACAGCAGTTCCACTGTCTTCATGCTTCACATAGACGAGACCCAAAGTGCTAAGTGCAAATTTCAATCATGCGTTCTGAACCAGTTTAGAGCCACAAAGAGCTGGAAAAGGTGATTTCAGTCCCTCTTTGAGAGGGAATACGACCATTAAACTTGGTATTTTGCCTCAAAAAAGGTTTCTTCACATTACAGAGAATAAAGTCTGACATACATTTTGAAACTCTCACTTAACATCACTATTCCACATCCATCAAGACTTGAGAGTTGGTCTTCCTGAAATACGTAAAAGGGTAATCTCTCTTCCACGTGGTTGTACCTACACCAGGCTTCCCAACAAGGACTTCATCATCTATACAATTACACATCAAAGTCCTTCAGCTCTCCCCAGCTCGCACCTATTTTCACTTTCACTTTCAGTTTCACAGAAAGTTCTATGGCACTTTCCATTTCATTCTTGACAATCTGAGCTACCTGCAAAAAAAAAAAAAAAAAAGAGGTTAGCAAACTCTCTTCCCAATCAAAGAATGTTTCCCAACCCACCACTGAGGTGATAAGCCAGACTGCAGCTCTTCACCTCATGGTTCTTAAAACTCAAAATCCAAAAAGAAATAGACATTCCAAACTGGTCTACACTGATGAGCAGGAGCTCTGCTAGTTTCAGTGAGAACACTGTTTTTAAACCCTCAGGAAAGGGCAAGATTCTCATCTAACTTCTCCCAAACAGAAACAGCCTTGCATCAAAAGTTTCTTTAAAAATGAGTATGAAACAGAGCACTCTTAGCTCTTTCTCTACCCTTATGGACTCAACATTTATGTGGCCATCCTGCGGTTCCAGGGAAGGGTTCCAGAAACCTCATGCACCTTAACTTGACCTTCAGCATCTTAGTCTTCTATGAAATGGACGCAAACCCTGCAAAAATACCTGAACAACATCCTCTTCTGCCACTTCATATAAGAGCTCATCATGGAGTTGAAGGACGAAGAAGCCTCCTCTGATTGGGGAGAACATCCCTTGCAGTTTTCTCTTTGGTAACAATCCTATCCCATGAAAAAAGTAGGAAAACTGATCAGCATGTTACTGTGCTATAGAATAGGTTTTGTTTGTTTGTTTGTTTTTAGGGATTTTGGGAAACTCTGGAGAATTTTAATTAAGTGATTAAAATATATAAGATTTAGAACTATTAGGAAAGTATCCACTTGCTGACTTTCCACCTATCAGGTAAACTCAAAACTCTACCAGCTTCCTCCCAGAAAGGAGGAACATAACAAAGAAGTCAGTAAATGGAGTTTGAAGAACTCTTCTCCAAAAGACGTCGTCTAACTTACTTCCTATAAACAACCAACATCTCCACTTTCCATGGCACCTTTACTACCAACTTCTCTAAATAATAGCACCAGAGTAGTGTGGGGCCTGACCTCTGCCCCAGGAAAGTGAGCTGGTATTGTCTTTAGGTGGTTTATAAGGACACTCCCTGATATCTTCTTATGGCCAGAAGTGTCACTGTGGTAGAACTGGGGTTTTACCAAATGGACCACATGCAACAAATAAGTAATTATAAACCCAGGGTCCAAATGAGGACTTCAGAGACTACTTCAAGTTATGTGTTAGTCTGTATCTGTACATGTTTCTGTGGAGTGATCTTTCAGCATATTCTCAAAAGAGCCTATAACTCCACTGTATCAGACTTAGTTACATCTCCTAACAAGCTGGGCCTACTGATACAGATTATGCCCCACTAATCACTAAGATAAGGTTACTTTGAGTAACTGTCCTTAATCATTTCCCCATATCTCAGAGCAGTGCTTCCTCTCTGCCACCCAAATTTCCCACTGATCGTTCCAAGCAGCACAAATACGAACTTCCTTATATCTGGTGCTTCCCTCAGAGAGGATTCTTCAGCTATCATAATCTGCAGCCCAAATTTATTCACAGGTAGTTCTTACAGGGTAAGAGAGCAAATACAGATGAGGCTGTGGCAAGCTGCTTCCATCCCAGGACCGCAAATGCTGTGCATCGATCTGTTTGCCAGCTGACTAAAATCTGCTCTGCCCCACCAGGACCCACTTAGCTCACATCGTTGGTTATCAGGACACTTTTCTGCTTTCCAGTCACCACACCTTCATCCTCTGGGTTTCCTGTTGTGCTTTGGCTTCTGATCCCAAATGCTATGATTCTCCTGCTTCCTGTGTGGGCTGCTTCCTCCGGTTCAGCTGACCTACCACTACCTTTAACCCAGCACAAGCCCAGGAAGTGATCCTCAGGGACATATCCACATTGCCTTCCACCCACTCCTAAAGCTGTTATTGTCCATATCCTCATTCTGGCCCTGTATCACTCTGCTGCGAACAGTTCTGTAAATATTTCAGTCACAGATCACATCTTCCCTTTCTTTCCTTTGATTTTAAACTTAAAAGAGGTTGATAACTTCTATTTCCAAATACCCTTAAGCACACAGTATAGTATTATCACTCAAATTAGTTTGATCACTTATTCTCCCTATAAAGAGAGAGAATGTGTTATATGTGGTATAAGTGTGGTGTGTGTGTGCACACTGATTGCCATACAAAAAATGTTGAATGAGTAGCCTTAGATATTACAGAAGGAGGTAAGACAATAAAATTAATAATCCTCATGTGATGGGCAAGTCTTATATCTATGTATTTTTGTATGTAAGTGAACATCTTTATATCTGTGTGACTGACTATGTTATTCTCTGCAATGTATATGTATGTCTCTTCTAGAAATATGTTGACATATTGTGAGTTTATTATTATTTTCAAATGTTAATATATGTTTTTGAATTTCCTGTTTAAATTTCTAATATGGTAAATATTAGTATATGTAAACTACATAAAGAAAAGTTCTTTGGGACCCTTAGTAATTCTGAGAATATAAAGACATCATGAGACCAAAACATTTGAAAACTGCTGAAAAATAATGAGTAAAATGCTTCCCTTTTTCTTTTCTGATACAATTAATCTCACTACATTATAGCAGAGTTCTCATTTATGAACAAACCTGTTCTATCACTTTGGAGCATACTCTCCCGATGACCATGGGACTTGAAGGTTGAGCGGAAGGTCTCTAACTTCTTCTGAATGTTAACTGTGGCTATTTTAACAATATCAGCTGCCGAACCTTGGACTGTTGTGTTGATAGCCTGACGCTCAGCCTATGAAAATAAATAACGAGGGCTCCATCAGATACATCTACATGGTTTCATACCTGCCTTTAGTATCCACAGATCAGTGCTCACATCTGTAACCTGGACCAAGATGTAACCCAGGACATCAACTATTAAGCTGCACCCTAACAACTAGAATGATCTAGGGCTCTAGATTCTGGGCTATTGTCCACATGAAAACAGTCTAAATAGAAGAAGGCCAGATTGCTTCAGTTTAGAAATCTTCAACATTCCGTAATCAAAAACTGCATTACACATAAAATGTACTTAGTAGTTCAAAATTATTTCACAAACATATATATTATCACTTAAAATGTACTTAGTAGTTCAAAATCATTTCACAAACATATAGATGTCCCTTAATCCCATTTTGATCTATGAATTCAAGGCAATCTCAAAAAAAATCCCAGCAGGATTTTGTGTTTGTGTAGAAATTCACATGCTGCTTCTACAATGTATATGGAAATGCAAAGAACCAAGAATAGGCAAATGCTCTTGAAAACCAACCAAAAGAACGAGGTAAGAAGACTTATTTTATCATATATCAAGACATCTTACAAAGCTGTATCACGAAGGCAATGTGGCACTGTCTAAAGAATGAACAAATACAACAGACAAAAATAATGTGTCTAAAAACAGATACATTCATATTTGAAAATTAATTTGTGGCAAAAGTGATACAATAAAGTAGTAGGGGGAAAGCTCAGTCTTTTCAATAAATAGTTAGGGACAACTGTATATCCTTGAGTGGGAAGGAGAAAGACGGTAACCCTCAGTCTCTCAAAATACATAAAAATCAGTTCCTGGTTGATTATAGGTATAAATGTCTATGGCAAAACCAAAAGCTCCTAGTGAATATTTTCTTGAAATTGGGGTAGAGAAAACTTTGTTAATACAGATCAAGGAAAATACTACAATAATACAAAAGATGGATAAATCCACGGAAGCAAATGGTTCATATCTGGAATATATAAAGGACTGTCATAAATCAGTTAAAAAACAGACAATACAAAAAAAAAAAAAAAGACTTAAATAGACCTGCCACAAAAGAAGATATCCAAATGGACAATAAATGAAAAAGGAGCTCAACATCACTAGTCATTAGAGAAAGGCAAAGATCGGAGGGGGAGATGAGCCATGATAGACTGTGGACTCTGAGAAACAAACTAAGGGTTTCAGAGTGGAGGGTGGGTAGGGAAATGGGTGAACCTGGTGATGGATATTAAGAAGGGCACATATTGCATGGAGCACTGGGTGTTATACGTAAACAATGAATCTGGGAACACTACATCAAAAACTAACGATATACTGTAGGGTGACTAACATAACACAATAATTAATAAATAAACAAATAAATAAATAAATAAGGAGTGAGGCACCATTACACAGTTACCAGAATGGCTAAAAGACCAATGACAGCACGCAACGGCAAGAATGTAGATAAACAGAGCTGATGGCAATGTTAACTTGGATAACCACTCTCTAAAACTGTTAGGCAGTATATACTACAGGTATAAATGTGCTTATTCTGTGACTCACCAATTCCACTCTAAAGGTAATGAAGTTGGGCGCATATGTTTACCAAAAGACACATATAAGAATGTTCATAGCAAGTTTATTAATGATAGCTAAAACCTGGAAATAGTGAAAATTTCTGCCATCATTCAAACAGATAAATAAATTGTTGGTATGGTCCCACAATGTCAGTTAAATAAAGACATGAACTAGAGTTACATATGACACTAATGAATCTCACAGACCTATATTTGAGTGAAAAAAGTAAGACCCAAGAGTATATACAGTACAATGGTACTTAAATAAAATTCAGGTTCATACAAAACTACTCTATAGTTTCATGTGTGTGCTGGGGTGGGGAGTGGATAGTATTGATTTCGAGGGAACATAAAGAAGCCTTCTGGGTGCTGGAAAAGTTCTGTATCATGATTGGTATGGTGGTTTTATGGGTATACACATTAAGACTTCCAGCTTTATGCTTAAGGATTTGTACCCTTTACTGCACATGTTATTTCTCCATAAAAATTTTAAAAATAAACCCAATTAACTCCCTCTCCTCCTATAAAGTTACTCATAAGAATGCAAAGGCCAAACACAGTGTGGGAGAGAATATTTTCCAAAAATGTAATCAATAATGAGCTCCTATATATAAGAAAAAGACAGGGGGCCTGGGTGGCTCAAATGGGTTAAGTATCTGCCTTCAGCTCAGGTCATGATCTTGGGGTCCTGGGAGTCTGCTTCTCCCTCTCCCTCAGCTCTCCTCCCACCCTTGCTGTGCGTTCTCTCTCTCTCTCAAATAAATAAAATCTTAAAAAAAAAATAAAAAGGAAAAAGAAAAAAGAAAACTCAACAACAAAAGATGAACAAGAAAACTTTAAAAAGTACTTTCCCAAGAAAAAATAACCTATTGGCTAATACAGATTTGTTAAGTTGCTTTACCTCATTAGTATTCAAGGAAATGCAAAGTAAAACTAACAAGATACTACTTTAAACCCACCAGAATAGCTAAAATTTTATCATCTTAATAGCAACTGTTGGCAAGGATGCAGAGTAATGAGAACTTGCACATACTTCTGATAAGAGGACAACTGCTACAACCACCATAAGAAACCATTTGGCTTTACCTACTAAAACCATTTGGCTTTACCTACTAAAATTCTATGACTTGGCCTTTACCAAAGATAAATGGAAACATATGTGCACCAAGGACCTTGGACAAGAATTTTCAAACCAGCAAGATTAACTCTGAGAAACAAACCAAAGGTTTTGGAAGAGAGGGGGGAGGGGATGGGT
Source organism: Mustela erminea (assembly GCF_009829155.1). NCBI lineage: Eukaryota > Metazoa > Chordata > Mammalia > Carnivora > Mustelidae > Mustela > Mustela erminea. Next base: position 98,013,707 of record NC_045614.1, read on the forward strand.
GAACCTGGAGGTGGGTATTAAGGAGGGCACATATTGCATGGAGCACTAGGTGTGGTGTATAAACAATGAATCTGGAACACTGAAAAAATAAAATAAAATTTAAAAAAATAAAATAAATAATAATAATAATAAAAACTCTAAACTGGGAACCTAAATGCCCATCAATAGAAAAATAGATAAACTGTGATATATTCACATAATAGAATTAATTTATTACACTATAATAAAACAGTTACTCCAAATGAAACATGAATGACTTACCTATGCAATTTTGAGTGAAAGAAACTAGATGTAAGAATATATACACATGATATAGAAAGAGGTCAAAAATACATAAAACTATAGGCTTAGAAATAATGATAGCAATTATTCCTGGGAGGGCTGTGGGTAGTGTGATTGGGAGCCATCAAGGGACTTTCTATGTGACTTGAGTATTGCTACACAGGTGTAGCTCTGTGTTAACATTACTGAAATTTACATTTGTTTCCTGTATTTTCCCGATGTGTATTTTTCAATATAATAAGGGTTTAAACAAAAAGTAAAACCCCCTATGTTAAAAAGAAATATATATATATATACTAAGTCATTGTTAAATTCTCTTACATAATTATTTCCCAAAGAAAGTATTTATTCATTTATCTATATATGTTTTCTATTTTTTTCCTGGAAAGTTGACAGTGGTAAGTCAAATATTATCTATATTAAATTTGATTAATGATTAAAAAAAAAAAGTAAAACAAAACCAAAACAAAAATTTACCTCTGATTATGTTTATTCATAATTCAGAGGGTTTGAATTTTCTTTTCTTTTTTCTTTCTTTTTTTTTTTTTTTTTTAGTGACAACATAATGAATCCGTTAAAACTTTGACTCCTAAGGTTTGGCATGAAAAGGTTTACTCTCAGAGAGCCCAGATATGGACCCTCAATTCTATGGTCAAATAATCTTCAACAAAGAAGGAAAAAATATACATTGGAAGAAATACAGTCTCTTCAATAAATGGTGCTGGGAAAATTGGACAGCTATATGTAGAAGAATGAAACTTGACCGTTTTCTTATGCCATACACAAAGATAAACTCAAAATGGATAAAAAGACCTCAACGTGAGGCAGCAATCTGTCAGAATCCTAGAGGAGAACATAGGCAGTAACATCTTCGACATTGGCCACAGCAACTTCTTTCAAGATATGTCTCCAAAGGCAAAGGAAACAAAAGAGAAAATGAATTTGTGGGACTTCGTCAAGATGAAAAGCTTCTGCACAGCAAAGGAAACAGTCAACAAAACAAAGAGGCAACCCACAGAATGGGAGAAGATATTTGCAAATGACACTGCAGACAAAGGGCTGATACCCAAGATCTATAAAGAACTCCTCAAACTCAACACACACAAAACAGAAAACCATGTCAAAAAATGGGTAGAAGGGGGCGCCTGGGTGGCTCAGTGGTTTAGGCCTCTGCCTTCGGCTCAGGTCATGATCTCAGGGTCCTGGGATCAAGCCCCACATTGGGCTCTCTGCTCAGCGGGGAGCCTGCCTCCCTCTCTCTGCCTGCCTCTCTGCCTACTTGTGATCTCTCTCTGTCTATCAAATAAATAAAAATCTTTAAAAAAAAATGGGTAGAAGACATGAACAGACAGTTTTCCAAAGAAGACATACAAATGGCTAACAGGCACATGAAAAAATGTTCATCATGATTAGCAATCAGGGAGATTCAAATCAAAACCACATTGAGATACCACCTTACACCAGTTAGAATGGCCAAAATTAACAAGACAAGAGACAAGTGTTGGAGAGGATGTGGAAAAAGGGGAACCCTCTTACACTGTTGGTGGGAATGCAAGTTGGTGCAGCCACTTTGGAAAACAGTGTGGAGATTCCTTAAGAAATGAAAAATAGAGCTTCCCTATGACACTGAAATTGCACTACTGGGTATTTACCCCAAAGATATAGATGTAGTGAAAAGAGGGGCCACCTGTTACCCCAATGTTCATAGCAGCAATGGCCACGGTAGCCAAACTGTGGAAAGAACCAAGATGCCCTTCAACGGACGAATGGATAAAAAAGATATGGTCCATGCCTACAGTGGAGTATTATGCCTCCATCAGAAATGATGAATACCCAACTTTTATAACGACATGGACGGGACTGGAAGAGATTATGCTGAGTGAAATAAATCAAGCAGAGAGAGTCAAGTATATGGTTTCACTTACTTGTGGAGCATAAAGAATAACACTGAGGATATTGGGAGTTAGATAGGAGAAGTGAGGTGGGGGAAATCGGAGGGGGGAGACAAACCATGAGAGACTGGACTCAGAAATAAGCTGAGGGTTTTGGAGGGCAGGTAGGTGGGGGGATGGGTGAGCCTGGTGGTCGGTATTATGGAGGGCACATATTGCATGGAGCACTGGGTGTGGTACATAAACAATGGATTTGGGAACACTGAAAAGAAATAAAATGAAAAAAAAAAAGAAAAGAAAAGGCTTATTCTCACAACTTTAGGTGCAAAAATATTAATTTTTAAAAACCTACCAAGTTCATTTACATATATGACTCTATCTACCATTTTTCATAATGTAAATCCCAAGAAACATAACTCCTGTTAGATCAAGTCTAAATTTTTCAGCCTGCCATTAAAAGCCTTCCACTAGCTGGCTCCATTTGACCAATAGAAAATTATCTACCCTTAAGTGACAACTGATTTAGAGATATGGTAAAAGCCTGATAAGTATTTGATATCTACTTATATGGGAGACTACAGAGTGAAGAAATAACAAAAAGCCAACTATTCCTCCATGGTCCCTAAGAGCATTAGTGCTCTGAAGGTTTTCAGCTCCAGACAGAAGTTCAGCAGTATGGGGCTGGGAATTTTCAATACATGCAATGTGTGGTGGTCACTGACATGCAAAAGTATGGGAGAAGATGAAATACAAGCAGTTTAAACAGGAAGGTGTGGGCTATAATAAATTTAAATGTTCAGATGCATAGAATACTTTTGTGGATCCCGATGATTTCAGAGTTTTTAATAATAATTTGAATACATGCCATCAATAAATACTTAAAATGGTGCTAAGAAAACAGCCTTCTTCAATATTTTGGATATCCTAATAACCTCTGTCGAGCCAGTGCTTTTAAAACAAATACACAAGTAGAATGAACGAAAAATGAATGAACCACATTTAATGATTGGCTAATCTCTAAAAACATTGGCAATTTGGTGTGGTATGACAACTGATATGATAACTGAAACAAAGAACAACTAACAGATGTAAAAATTAAATTTATAACTTGTTAGCAAAACAACTAAGTAACTGGTTTACTGAAAAAGAACATCTTTAAAGTATTTGAAGTATTAATAAGTGAACCCATATTTAAATTGGTATCCTAAAGACTGTGTTCAGCAAATACAGGAATGAGCCATCACTTCAAAATCCTTAGTGAAACAGAAGATCCAATTAATACTCTATTGATCCCTAAGAGGAAAATCATCTGTGTTTAGTCTACAGAAAAAGTATATGTCATTAAAATACTGAGTTAAAAATCCAGAGACATTTCAACATACGTGAGCTTTATGATAAGGGTTGTTGTCATTGATTCCTGGTAAATATCTACGCCTTCCCAAAATGGTCTGAACAAACCCACTTCTTTTACAATTCTTCACTGTCTCTTTCATGAAATGATTAATGCCTACAAAGAAAACACAAAAATAATTATAACCAAGTCCATTCTTAAGCTCATTCACTAGTTTCAATATAGTGAAATATGCCAAAACCCTACCATGATTCTTCCAATTATATTGCATCATCAAAATTTCACATGTAAACTTTCATTCCCTTTTTGCATATAAACTTTTCATTCCCTTTTTGTTTATATGCAAAACCTTGCATATAAACTTTCATTTCCTTTTTGCAGACTCAGAATGTTAGATACTAAAGGGACTTTAGAAATGACATACTTTAGGGCACTGGGGTGGCTCAGTGGGTTAAGCCACTGCCTTCGGCTCAGGTCATGATCTCAGGGTCCTGGGATCGAGTCCTGCATCGGGCTCTCTGCTCAGCAGGGACTCTGCTTCCCTCTCTTTCTCTCTCTGCCTGCCTCTCTACTTGTGATCTCTGTCTGTCAAATAAATAAATAAAATCTTAAAAAAAAAAATGACATACTCTAACTCTATCATGAACAAAAAACATTAAACTAAACTCCAGAACAAGAGCAGGTACTAAAACCTAGGATCTTAAGACTATTCCATGGTACTTTTCACAGGCTTCTATTCTTTGATTGTGTTAATCTTTTACTCTTTGGTCCTACCACTTCCAGGCTGAAAACATTAACAGCTCCTTGTTAGCATCTAAGCTACAATCCAAATAGGATCTTACTGCAATTAATACACAAATAATAAATACTTCATTAGGAATATATACAATTCACTTCTTAAAAGTTTAAAAAGACTATGTATAGTATACTATTGAAACACATTCATATTCCCTATACCAGCATTCATACTTTGCAATATAGGCTCATTATTATGTCCTATAGATCTTCAGGGTGAGTGTGTTGTTCCAGGCCAGCCAATGTCTTCACTGCTCATTCCTGTCTCTGAGTTAGAGAAGTCTTCTCTAACTGATCTTTTTTTTTTTTTTAAGATTTTATTTATTTATTTGACAGAGAGAAATCACAAGTAGGAAGAGAGAGAGAGAGAGAGAGGGAAGCAGGCCCCCTGCTGAGCAGAGAGTCTAATGCGGGACTCGATCCCAGGATCCTGGGATCATGACCTGAGCTGAAGGCTGAGTCTTAACCCACTGAGCCACCCAGGCACCCTAACTGATCTATCTTTATTCATATGTGCAGTCTTTGCTTTCTCACAGCTCTGCTCATCCTAAATAATAAACAGTAATAACTCCTAACTAAAACACCTCATTTGAGGATTTCCATGTGTGGCTGGCACAGGAGAGACATTTGAGGAGACTGTGGGTGAAAGGAAGGAGAGAAAACCCTGCCAACTGAAGCTGTTGGTGATATTCAACCACCAGCGTAAGAATTTTAGAAAGCAATAAGGCTGTCACCTTTTTCTAAGAATTACTGTGTTACTATTGAGAGAAGAGCAAAGAAAATGATGAGATTGAAGAGAATGCATCTCTACAAATTCTCTTACCTTACGATTGTCAGAGGCCCTCAAATATTCAGAGGCTGAAATAACTACTTTTAAAAAAGCAAACAAAGGGAAGGGTGGGGGGAGGCAAAGCAGGAAACAGATTTTCAACTCTAGAGAACAAACTGATGGTTACCAGAAGGGAGGTGGGTGAGGGATGGGTGAGAAGGAAAGGGGATTAAGGAGTGTACTGTGATGAGCACCAGGTGATGGATGTATGAAAGTGTTGAATCACTGTATTGCACACCTGAAACTAATATTATACTGCATGTTAACTAACTGGAATTTACATAAAAACAAAAAAATCAATCCTGTTATACAGTTTACATACAGTAGAAGTAACCCACATTAGGTGAATAGTTAGATGCATTTTAACAAAGGTACACTACAAGATATGAAACATTTTTATCACCTTTACAGTCAGCCCCCCATTATCAGCCTCAAACTCTCACTGATCTGCTTTAAAACATTATATTTTAGTCTTTCATGGTCTTAAAATTCATAAAAATTGACTTATACTGTACATTCTCATTTGAGTTTGTTTTCTTTTGCTAAGTAGTATTCCATAGTGGAGATACGCCAAAATTTGTTTATCCATGATCCTGTTCATAGACATTTGGTTGTTAGGAATAAAAATGCTATAACATTTACATACAAGTCTTTCTTTGGATATGTTTTCATTTTTCTTGGATAAATATGCAATAGTAAAGTTGCAGGATCACATTATTGTTTCACTCTATATAAAAGAGTCATAGCATTTTCCAAAGTGGTTGTACCATTTTACAACTCAACCAGCAATGTAAAAAAAAAATACAGTGTTTTTTATTTTAGCCATTCTAGTGTTTTTGTAATGATATCTCTTTGTGGTTTTAATTTGCTTTTCCCTGATGACTATTGATAATGTTCGACGTGGTCATTCATATATCTTCTTTTGTCTGTTCATGTAAGGGCCTGGTTAGCCAGAGGAACTTAGTTGCAAACCCCAGATATCGGGACAGGCCAGGCCGGATGGAGACATCCAATCAGTGGGGCGCGCATATATTTACTGTGGTGAGTTGAAATCCCATTGGCCACCTGTGTGTGGGCCGGGCTCAACCACCTATATAAAGGTTAGTCTGTGAGGCTGAGGAGTAGTAGGAGGAGTTAGAATAGCTAGAATAGCCATTGGGATAGCCCTTAGGGTAGTCTTCGGGAGAGTCGGAGGTCGTGGTCATCATGGTCGTCGGGAGCATCGTGGTCGTCCTGGTCATCGTAGTCATAGGCAGTGGTGCCGCAGCGAACAGACTCACCGCCAGCAGCCTTGCCACCCAGCGGCCTCGCCACCCCAGTCGTGGCGCTGCCGCGAGTGGCCGTGCCAGAGCAGCATCATTCTGGGGAGCGGCCCCGTCCGGGGAGCGGCCTCGTCAGCAGCGGCCTCATCCTGGGAATGGCCTCGTCTAGAGTGGCCTCTTCTTGGGAGTGGCCCCATCCAGGGAATGGCCTCGCCGGCGAGCGGCCTCGTCCGGAGTGACCTTGTCGGGGGTCGTCATTGTCGCCTCTTCGAGTGGCCTCGTCTGGGGAGTGGCCTCGTCAGTAAGCGGCCTGGTCCTGGGAATGGCCTTCTGGGGAGCGGCCTTGTTGGGGTCATCGTCGTCGTCTCTTCGTAAGAGATGGACTTTACCAGTCAGTTTGATTTTCGATGCTTGGCATGAAATAAAGCTTTGTTTGATTTTCGCTTTGTGTCAGTCTCATTCCTTTGATCACAGACCCTAACAGTTCACATCTTTTGGCCTTTATTTTATTGGATTGTTTGCCTTCTCAGCATTGGGTTATAAGAGTGTTTTATATATTCTTGATGCAAGTTCATTAGACAACAGAAACTGCAAATATCTTCTCTTTTGTGGCTTGTCCTTAGATTTGCTTAATGGTGTCTTTTACCTATGTTTGTATTTTATGTTTAACTTGGTGTAATTATCACCAAAGAAATCTTTGCCTACCTCAATGTCACAAAGTTTTCTTCTCCTATTTTCTTCTGGAAGATTTATAATTTTAGCTTTTACTTTTGAATCTATGCTCCATATGAAGCTAACTTTGGAATATAGTATAATAGTTGAAGTTCATTTTTTTTCCATACTTGTCTTCAGTTGTTCTAGAACCAATTGTTGACATGACCATCTTTGCTCCATTGAGTTACCATGGTGACTGTTGAAAATAAATCCACCATATACGTATAGGTCTATTTCTGAACCATTTATTGTGATCCATTTTTTCCTATGTCTACTCTTATGCCTACTTTGATTATTGTAGTTTTATGTTAAGTTTTGAACCCAGGGAGTGTTAGCACTCAACATAGTATTTTCTCCCCCCAAATTTTCCTAGTTATTCCAGGTCCTTTAAATTTCCATTTAAATTTAAGATCAATTTGTCAAATTTGACACAAAAATCTAATGGACTATTGACTGGAATTAAATTGAATCTATAGGACAATTTTTAGAAAATTGTCATCACAATAATATTGTACTTTCTAATAACATGGTAAACTTCACATTTATCTAAGTATCTTCAATTTCTTTCAGGATTGTTTTAGAATTTTCAGTAAAGTCTTACACATACTGTTGAATTTATCCCACATATTTATGTATTTTGATGTTATCATAATGGTTTTATTTTTACTCCATTCACTAATTACTAGTATACAAAAATCCAAATGATTTTTAAAAATTAACTTTATATGGGGATGGGGCACCTGGGTGGCTCAGTGGGCTAAGCGGCTGACTTGGGATCAGGTCATGATCTCAGGATCCTGGGATCCAACCCTGCATAAGGCTCTACACTGAGGAGGGAGTCTGCTTTTCCCTCTCCCTCTTCCACTCCCCCAACCCCTGCTTGTGCTCTCTCTCAAATAAATAAATAAAATCTTAAAAAAAAAAAAAAAAACCCTTGTACAGTGGGACATTTTTAAATGTAGTTATTTGCTCTAATAGTTGTTTCATAGAATTCAAATGATTTTCTATGTATAAGATCATGTCATATGTGAATAAAGTTTTCTTTGGGGACTGAGGTCAGGGCTGATTACAAAGGGTATGAAGTTGGGGACTGAAGTAACTTTCTGGGATGATATGGTCATGATTCCATATCCAGGTTGTGGTGCAGGTTATAGGACTCTGTGCATTTGCCAAAACTTATACAAATATACATCTAAAAAGGGTAAATTTTACTGTTATGTAAATTGTGCCTCAATAAATTGCCAAAAGACAAGATAATTTAAAACAATAATACTCAAACTGCTCTTGTTCTTTCACAGTTCCTGGTACATATAATCAATGGTTTACTGCTTTGAATTGAAGCTATTAAACCTAAAGCATAGCACAATTTCAAGATTTTATGGCATATTCACAATGACAAACTAGCATATACAAAAATTGGGGTTTTTTAAATCCCATTTTTGTTCCTATTTTTATGAAAGAAGACCATCTTAGTAAATAATCATAAGGATTATGTTATTTAATTAACAATATCTGGTGAAAACTTCTCAGTAATAGAAATGTTAACAGAAAAATTTTTAGCACTATTTTTTCAACTAATATGGCAAGATAATTGACTAGTATCTAGAAGAAAACAATATTTAATGTTTCTTTACCTGTATATCTGGATTTGAAGGAATCAATATAGCAAGCAGCATCATTTTCTTTAATGCCCATCTGCTCTGCCAAAGATTTAGCACCCATTCCATAAATGATTCCATAGCAAATCTGAAAAGGAGTCATAACACTCAGTAAGTAAATTAGAGGTCATAACTACATAAGCTGCAAATACAAAAAGTTGATCAGGATTGAAATTTGGTAAGCTTTTTATTTCATAGTGTGTCAAAGAAATGATTAGATATGCTTTGGGTAGGTTAAACTCATAGAACCTGATATCCAGTGAACATCTTTTCTCTTTTTTGCCTTTTAACAATACTTTGAGGCTGGGGGAGGAAGAAAAGAACGTGAATAAATATGACTGTGTGTGTGTTTTAAGAAACTAATCCTAGTGATTTAAAAGGGAAGATTTGGTTCTGACTCTTTGTCATGTATCCAGTAGTCTTCAGAGCAGCTTTCTACTCTTATAATAGCACATTAACTTCTGCTTAGAGAAGTGCCCAGGAGTCAGGAAAGAGAAGCATTACAAAAATTTCCTCTCCTGGCTCTTGCATAGGACAGAGCAGGAAGAGAAGGCTTCAGGGTTGGATAATAGGGAATACTTCACTGGAAATAAATATGCTTCCCACCACACCACCTCCTAATATCCCACAACTGCAGAATTCAGTTGGGCTAAACAAATTCCTGAGGAAATTTTGGGAGTAGTAGAAATAGTTAAAATAGGTCAGTAGGAAATTGTAAATTTAATAATAAGTATTGTCTGGGTTTAAATCCTAGTTCCATAATTTATAAGATTATCTTGCAGAAGCTACCTAAATTCTTGTACCTTGATTTCTTCATCCATGAGGATAGTAATACCTGCATCATGGAATTGTTTAATTACTAAATTATTACCTCTTAAGTGATCAGAAAACTAGCATAAAGCAAGTTCATATAAATGTCATTAAATATAATTTTAAAAGATAGCTTGTAAAAGATGATTATCAGAGTCCCAAGCTACTTTTAATGTGATAAAATAACTAGAAGTTTTTGTCCTTTCCCTGTCTTTTTTAATACATTGAGAAAGATTTTTTTTCCTCCTTTTATCTTTTCCTTTTAGGTGTTTCTACATTTTATTTTACTGTGACTTTTCTTTTTTTTTTTTTTTAAACTTGGGTAGTACATAGCACTGGCTGAGATCTCAGCCAGACCCAAGGAGTAGATAGTGCAGAGCATAAACATTATTAAGTCATGCAAGAACTTATGAAAAAGAGGCAGATATCATCAGTGGATGAGTGTTTGGGTGATAAAGTCAGAATGTCTAAATTCTGCCATTTTGAGCTCATCCTGACTCCACCACTTATAGCTGTATGATCTTAAGCAAATTACTAACTTCTGATGCTTCTCTTTATGCCTATTTAAAATGGGAACAATAATTATACCTATTTCATGGGTTTATTATGAAGGTTAAGTACTGGAACATTACCTCTTTTATCCAGGGTTCGATTCTTGCTGAATGCAGGAACCCAGAGATTATTAAACAGAGAGGGCAAAGCTGGTTTTCTAAGAATGGAAGAAACGTGCTGGTGCTAAACAGGCAATGGTGAGAGGAAGGGTTTCATATCTAATGAGCCAGTGAAGACTTAAAGCTCTGAGCAACTAGAAGTATAAATGCAAAACTAACACGGCAGGATCTTAAAGGTGGGAGTGATGGTCTTTTGCCGCAGCCAGCAATCCTGTTTTCTCAAAAATGGCATCAGATTTCCCACAGGCCAAGTGGTGAAAGAAGTATCAGTGTCAATAGAGGCCAGAAAATGGTATAAATGTGGCCTTTGACTTTCTCTGTGCATGACAATCATCCAGGAGTAGGAACTAAGATGGACCCACTTGAAAAGTCCAAGGAAAGTATAAAGTTTGACATCTGGATTAGCTAACCAATGACCTCAAAAAACGAAAAAGCTTATCAGTTATTAATTATAATCCACAGTTCAGTGATTTTTTTCAATAAACATTTAGAGAACACCTGTAAAAATAAAAAGATGAAAATGTTTACAGATGAGAAAGACATTTTTTAAAAATACACAAACATACACATAAATAACAACTACTACCACCAGGATATCTACCAATAATGTGGATGGCTTTCCTTATATGAGGTAGCCTCAGACAAAGTCTATCTGATTCTTTCTACTGACTCTATGAAAAAGAGTATAATGAACACCATGAGACAAGCTCAGCTGAATATGGTTTGAAAGATCAACAGATGGAGAAATCCTCATTCCTCAATTGCAAATAACCAAGGCATTTAAAAACTTTTTTAAATCATTACAGTTCTCATATACGTTAAACATGTTCACCTGCTTTGCTTGTTGCCTCAGATCATCCCCAACAGACTCTGGCTCAATCATCTTCCACTCAGCTGCAATACTCCTGAAAACATCAGCTCCAGTGTTTAATACTTGAATGAGGCGACGATCGTGGGATAAATGAGCCAAGATCCTCAGTTCAAGTTGAGAGTAATCAGCAGCTAATATTAAGCCACCTGAAATAGAAATGTTTTAGAAAAGCTGGTACAAAGATAAGTCCACAGTTTATACAGTTGAGCAGGATGACAAAAATTTAGTTCTAACTTAGAACCATAAGATTAGGGGAAGGGAGGGAAAACTGAAGGGGAGGAAATCAGAGAGGGAGACAAACCAGAAAAGACTCTGGACTCCACAAAACAAACAGGGTTACAGAAGGAGAGGGGTTGGGGGATGGGATAACCGGGTGATGGGTATTAAGGAGGGCACATGTGGTGATGAGAGCTGGGTGTTATATGCAACTAATAAATCACTGAACATTACATCAAAAACTAGTAATGTACTATATGTTGGCTAACTGAACATTAAAAAAAAAAAAGACATTATGTGCCCAAAAGTTAAAATCTTGCTCTTAATGTGATGCAATTCAGTTCTGTAACTTAATTTTTTTTTCTGTTCAGCTTTCAAGAATATGTGATATGTGACCCCTGACCTCTGCCCCTTAAACCACTATGCTAGTGCTTTCCTCAGTGTTTCCGCAGCATCTGACACATAATCTAAAGTGGTCCTTTTGTGCCTCTTCCACATAGCACAGAGCCATTAGGCATGGGATACTTAATTTTCTTTTGCATTCTATGCAAAACATTTGCCTGGGTGGCTCAGTCAGTTAAGCATCTGCCCTCAACTCAGGTCATGATCCCAGGATCCTGGGATTGAGCCCCGTGTCACCCTCCCTGACCAGCAGGGAGGTCTCTCTTCAAATAAATAAATAAAACATTAAAAAGAAAAAAAAAAAAAACCCTTTGCACAGTTCTGGTACTTCATAGCTCCTTAAATAGTTGTTGAATGAATGAAGAAACTGGTTTGCAATGTGTGTACACTTTAAGTGGGCCTGAGAGAAACATGTGCTCTGCTTTGACAATAAAAACATTCAGTGGACTGTGGACTCTGAGAAACAAACTGAGGGTTTTGAAGGGGGGGGAGGGGTTGGGTGAGCCTGGTGGTGGGTGTTAACGAGGGCACGTTTGCATATGGAGCACTGGGTGTGATGCATAAACAATGAATCTTGGAACACTGAAAAAATAAAATAAAGTTTAAATTTAAAAAATTAAAATTAAAAATTAAGAAAAGAAAAAAAATTCAGTGGAAACAGTCAAGGGGTTGATATGTGGAGGATTACTTACAGAATTCAGAGTTTACCTATGTAATGGAAATGACTGGATTAGATACACATGGCAAAAATAAAATAAAAAGATTGTGGCTAAGAAAAAAGGAGGGAAAATGTGACAGATATGACCACACACTCATTGCTAGATTATAAAAAAGGCATGCTACAAATCAAGAACAAGAGAAAATATAAAGAAGCATTCACAGAAACAATCAAAAGAACCTTAAACATACTAAAGAATGCTCAACTTCATTCACAATAAAAGAAATGTGAACTAAAACTATAGCAAGAAACAATTTTTCTCTACTTAAACTGCAAAAATCCAGAAATTAGGTGGCACATTCTGTGGCAAGGTAGAGAAAAAACCACTGTTATTGGGAAATAAATGGTTACTGCCCCCTATTACAATGCAATTCAACAATATCTACCAAAATTGATCAGGTTTACTCTGTGACTCAGCAAACCCACAGTTTGTTACACAGATGACCTGCACAGAGATTAAACTGGTTTACGTTCAAATTTATTTACTGATAATCAAAACTCTCCACTACAAAAACATTAAATGAAAAAAGGCACATAACAGTGTATCTGGAATCTTTATTTTTGTGTAAGAATAGGAGGAGAAAATATTACATATTCATATTTGCATACACTGCATAGAAAGTACTACAAGAATATATAAGAAACTCATATAGGAGGTCATCTAGAAGAGCTATAGGCAATAGGATAGCTAGGACATGAAAGGAAGCAAACTTCTTAATACATACCTTTTATATATTTTGATTTTGAAACTATGTGAATGAATAAACAATTTAAAAATATAATATTTAAAACAAATGACCACAATTTTTATGGCCTTCCTGCCATAAAATAAGAAAAAACTGACAAATCTGTTCTCAGATGTTAGAATAGACAGTGCAGGACTACAATCTCTAAGAAGCAGGGAGGAGAGAGGGGACAAGGTGAGCCACGCAATAGTCTCAGATTTCTGAAAGGAGGAATTTACCAGAACACATTGCAGTGAAGGAGAGATGAAACAAAGCACTATGATCTGAGCTGAGGAAGCAGAGGCTAGAGTTTGTGCCTACCACGGAGGCTAGAATTTATGGTAATTTGACCGAATACTGAAGGAGCGAAAAGTTCAGGAAACCAGACCAAAAAACCATACTAAAGAAATAACTGCTACCAAAGAAACAGCCACCATCACATAGTTGTCAGCTGAACAACTACTTGAACAACAATCTCTTGAACGTTGAGAGATGTTCAAGCTGTGACCAGACCAAGTAGACAGACCTTGTTAACATGTTGAGCACCAAGTAGAGACCTCAACAAGGCCACAGCTTACAATCGGGGCTAATCTGGCCCTAGAAAAAAAGCCACTTTAAACATTTGCTAACAAACCTTTAAAAGTCACAAAATGATCAAGCTGAATGTGAAAGTAATTGTCTGCCAGAGGAAAATGTTGTTAATGACATTTATTATGACAGTTATTATTAAAGACTACAAAATCCAAAATCAATAATGTAGCAACCATAATGTCCAGCACACAATTAAAAAAAAATACTAGACATAAGAAGATCCAGAAAAATGTGACTCTGAGCAGGAGAATATTTAATCAATAGAAAAATGACCCCCAAATTAAGAGATAGTGGAATTTTAAGTAGCTACCATAGATAATGTTCAGGAATTTAAAGAAACATGCATATAATGATGTAATAAATAGTGAATTTCTATAAAGTAATAAAAACCAGACAAAAAATCAAATGAAAATTCTAAAGCTAAAAATGCAATATCTGAAATGTAAAATTAACTAGAAGGATATGACAGCAATTAGACACTGTAGAAGACAAATCCATGAACGTATTTAAGAGTCAATAGAAAGTATACATTGTAGCACAGGATTTTAAAAAAAAAGGAGGGAGAATAAAAAAGAAAAAAGTTTTAGTGACCTGTGGGGCAATACCAAGTGGTATTACATATGTATATTTGGAGCAACAAGAAGAAAGGAAAGAGGAGAGAGAAATGAACAAAAAATATTACAAGTGGGACATCTGGGTGGCTCAGTTGTTTAAGTGTCTGACTCTTGGTTTTACCTAAGGTCATGATCTCATAGGTCATGGATCAAGTCCTGCATGGGGCTTTGTGCTCAGCTGGGGAGTCTGCTTGATGATTCTCTCCCTCTGCCCCACCCCCATGCTTGAACATGCCTCTCTCTTATTCTCTTTCAAATAAATAAATCTCTTAAAAAATTACAAGGTGGGGAGCACCTGGGTGGCTCAGTGGGTTAAGCCTCTGCCTTTGGCTCGGGTCATGATCTCAGGATCTTGGGATCAAGCCCCACATCGGGCTCTCTGCTTGGCAGGGAGCCTGCTTCTCCCTCTTTCTCTGCCTACCCCTCTGTCTACTTGTGATTGCTCTCTCTGTCAAATGAATAAATAAAATCTTAAAAAAAAATTATAAGAGGGATACCTAGGTGGTTCAGTTGGTTAAGCACGCCTTTGGCTCAGGTCATGATCCCAGGATCCTGGGATTGAGCCCTGCATTGGGCTCCCTGTTTGGCATGAAGCCTGCTTCTCTCTCTCCCTCTGCTTCTCTCTCTCTCAAATAAATCAACAAAATCTTAAAGAAAAAAAAAAAGAATATAAAAAATTTTAAAATTACAAGAAATAATGGTTGAAAATGTTTCAAATTTACTGAAAAATATAAGCACATATATTTAAGAAAAAGACTATACCAACTTAGGATATCCAGCAAACTCCAAAGTCTTAGAAGCGAAGCATGAAAAGCTACCCAAAGATTCTCAATAAAAAAATTTAAAAAGCATCCAGGAAAAGTTACTTATATTATCTTGGAGGAGCAAGAAAAATGATGGTGTACTTCTCAATAGAAATAATACAAACCAGAAGTTAGTGGAAATATATATTTAAAGTGCAGAAGGAGAAGGACTGTAAATCTACATCACATAAAATTATCTTTCAAAAGTGAGGATAAAATAAAGAAATATAGGGACATGGGAATGCTGGGATAAATCACTGTCAGTAGAACTGCATTATAAAAAACCTTAAAGGAAGTACTCTGGAGGAAGTACTTCAAGATTCCTTGAATTACTCCAAGAAATGAAAAGTGCCAGAAATGGTAAAAAGTGGACAGGTAGAAAAGACATTTTTTAATTTCTTGATTTCTTTGAAAGATAATAGACTTTTAAAAGCAAAAATAATAACTATGGCAGAGTTTATAAGTCATAGAAATTAAATCTATTAAAAAGAGGGGAAATGGAAAAAACTTTACAGATGAAGTGGTGTAAGATTATTTGAAGACAGTATGTGATGGAATACATATATACATATTGTATATTCTGAAATATTTAAGATAGCTAATAAGACAATAGAGGCAATAAAAAGAACAATAAAAGTAGTCACTTAAGGGCGCCTGGGTGGCTCAGTGGGTTAAGCCGCTGCCTTTGGCTCAGGTCATGATCTCAGGGTCCTGGGATTGAGTCCCACATCGGGTTCTCTGCTCAGCAGGGAGCCTGCTTCCCTCTCTCTCTCTCTCTCTGCTTGCTTCTCTGCCTACTTGTGATCTCTGCCTGTCAAATAAATAAATAATTAAAATCTTTAAAAAAAAAAAAAGTAGTCACTTAAAGCTTTAAAAAATAAAGAACAGATAGAATAAATAAAATACAAATAACAAGACAGTAGAATTAAACCAACTGTATGCCAATGATTACTTTAGATGTCAATGGACTAAATACTACATCTAAATGACAGAAATTTTTGGATTTAATCCATATACATTAAATTTCAATGAACTTAAAAAATTTTAAAAAGCCGTATAAAATATTGTCATGTTAAATACAATTTTATTGTTTAGGTAAGAATAAATTGATGAATGAACAGATAAACAAAATAAAATATATACATATAATCAAATATTATTCAGCCTTAAATAGAACGGAAATTCTTTTTTTTAAAACATTTTATTTATTTTTTTGATAGAAGGAGAGAGAGATCGCAAGTGGGCAGAGAAGCAGGCAGAGAGAGAGGGGGAAGCAGGCTCTGCACTGAGCAGAGAGCCCGATGACAGGCCTCAGTCCCACAACCCCGAGATCATGACCTGAGCCGAAGGTAGAGGCTTAACCCACTGAGCCACCCAGGCACCCAAAAAGAACAGAAATTCTGACAAATACTACAACACGAATGAATCTTGAAGACATGATGCTAAGAGAAATAAACCAGACACAAAAAAAGACAAATACTGTATAATCCACTTATAGGAGATACCTCAAGTAGTCAAATTCACAGAGACAGTAGAATGGCAGCTGCCAGGGACTGGGGGCTGACAGTATGGGGGGAGAGTTACTGTTCAATAGATAGAGAGTTTCAGTTGTGGAAGATGAAAAAGTTCTGGGGATGGATGGTGATGATGGATGCACAAACCACCATGATGGGTACTTAATGCCAAGAACGGAACACTTAAAAATGGTTATAATGATATAGTGTTGATAGCTCACACTTAAAAAGCAAAACGGAAAATTACCAACCAGGTGACACTGTCATGGACCTAAATTCCTCTTTAGAATATTTTATGACAGAAATAAAACCAATTCAGATGGTTAACTGCACTCACCCAGACCTGCCAACTGGCAGAAGATAAAGGACCGAATTTGTATACAAATAGTAGGGATGATTTGGAAGTTAGATCTTGACTTCCAAATGTCTCATGACTAGAGTTTATTGAGTTCAACCTTTCATGAAAGGCCTGTGACTAGAGTACTAAAGAGGTCAGGCAAGAGAAGGACAGCCTTGGGGGTTACCCTGCAATAGGAAACAGTGGTGTGCAGAGGAGAGAAGCAAAATAGCAAAGCACATCAGAGAAACAAGAAAATTGTGCCCTTAGAGATAAAGGGAGGACAGAAATTGAGGTAAGTGAGGGTTAATTAACAGTATAAAATGCTGTACAGAAGAGTCTGTACAAGGGTCTGTCAAAGAGTACAAGGATTAATGAAATCTGCTGGACTTTGCAAAAAAGTTTACAATCACCTTGGAAAACATTCAGTAGACTGTTGTTGACAAGCATACACCACAGGAGTTTTCCACACAGCAGATCATGAAGACAATGACTCACTGACAACTTGGCTACACAAAGGGAAAAACAGGCTATACCAAAGAGAGGAAAGATGGAGGGACCAATGCATATTTCTGAGTCTTATTCATAATGCAGGCTTTATCAGTGCTTTGAAAACCATTTCCATAGCAATGAGAAGCTCAAAAAACTATCTACTACCTTACCTGGAAAAGGCACAAAAGCATGCCGCATGCTTACTGAAAATGGCATTCCTCTGTCTGGGGCTCTCTCCTCCATCTGTGCCTGGTATCCAGAGTTCAGGCCACGGCTCTTTTTATCTCTTCCTCTGTCAGGCAAACAATATCAGCAGCTAGACATGAAGCAGTCTCAAATATATGAGAAAGGTCTCATTTTTCAGTGAAGTCAACAGTTTCATCTAGGAAACTTAAAAACTTTATCATTTGAAACTCACTTTAAAGATTTATTTATTTATTTGGCAGACAGAGATCACAAGGAGGCAGAGAGAGAGGGAGAAGCAGGCTCCCCACTGAGCAGAAAGCCTGATACGGGGCTCGATCCTAGGACCCCAGGATCATGACCTGAGCCAAAGGCAGAGGCTTTAACCCACTGAGCCACCCAGGCGCCCCTGAAGCTCACTTTAAAGCTTAACATAGATACTAGATTTTCTTTTTTAGCAAACATTCATTTAAACATGAAATAATGTATTTCTGTAACAGCTTTTGCCACAAACTGCTTCTGAAAAAATTATTGACATTTAGCTCAAATCAACAAATCTTTTTGGCCATATCTAACAAATTATCTATGCTTTTCCTTCCCATCAGGTGAATTTAGGGAGGGTAGAAGGGGGGAGAGGTTCTTGACATAGTTAAACTCTTCTCTGTAGCATTTGAGTTAGAAAAGCACATTGTGCTGATTATTTAATTAGTGGTCCAGGTTTTCAGTCTTTCACCATCAACTAGCTTCTCTATAGGCAGACTCGGGATTTTAAATGGATAGTACCTAGAAATGTGTATGCCCCAAACAGAAAATTAAACTAACTTCATTATTTTATCCACTAGCCTTGTTTTGAGCCTTTCATACTCACAAAAGTATATTAACACAAATACAGAGAAACTGCATCTACCTGTTCATGGGAAGTAGGGCTTGGGAAGGTGGGCTCTCTCCTACTAGTGTTGGCATTTTGATCTCAAAATCTCTTGGCACATTCTGAATATTTGGTTCTGTAAAGGTTATTCGTCCTAAAATCAACAGAGTGAAGACAGAAAATTGAGAGGTTTGAGGGGATCTGACATTTATTTTCACAGTAATTGCATTTCTGAATTACGCATTTTCACCCTGCTAAACTAAAATAAATTTAAAATTAAATATTTTCCATTATGTTTATGCATCTAACAATGATAAAATAAGTACAAGACCAATCCCAATGTAAGTGAATATATGCATCAACTACAATAAAATGTTTTACATTAACCTAGCTCTCTAGAAAATAAGCCCATGATAAGAAGTAATTTGATAGGTTGAACTAGTTCTGTGCTAAAATGAATACCAGCTGTCAGCACTATATGAATGTTAGCAGGGGTATTAATGAGTAAAGACTAATCAAATGGATCCTAGGAAAAATGACTGTCAGAACCTTCAAAACTCAGGAATGCACAAGACACAGACAGAGGATATGAAGCAAAAGAGCAACTGGCTGCTGGAAAGGGATAATCCGGTGCCCAAGAAGCCAGCGAATCTGTAGAAGATGGAGTAGTGAGAAGTAATGACTAGAACATCACTTGCCAGACATCACCTGGCCACCTTCCTTCATGACCATCCTCACTCAGCAAGAGAACCAGTGGTAGCACTGACAAAGCTAGAGACTAGAATCAAGAGATTAATGAACTTTCTAGGAAAGAAAAAGCTGTATGTTTTAATGCTTATAGCCTTTATTTCTCCCCAAATATTTTATAGTTTTTGTTTATTTATTGGTTGAATTTTTCTGAAACACATAAGCAGTATTCAAAGAGTCTGGGTAATTGATTCTGTTATTGTAGTTTCACAAAACATATATAGCAAAATCTTCTGTTTTATGATGTGCTCTTCATTTTAATGGCTCTCTACCAGCTAGTATATATAATTTCAGCTTCTTTTGATGAGTCAGACATTTTAGGTACCTCAGATATTCTTTTTCTGAACAAACCCCTGATATATGTCCTTGTTATTTAGCTTTTAAGAAAAATTAGTGCTCAGTGAATGGTAGGTATTAATATACTTATTGCCATTAAATGCCCTCTTCAATGTTATAAAACTAGCCAACAGCAGAAGGCATTCAAGTCTCTTGCTGACTCAGCACACTGTCTTGTTTTCTATAATAATATTTAATATTCAGGTCCATTTTTTGAATTAATGAGACTAACACTAGCAGACAAATAAGATGACAAAAATAAATTATAAAATATGAATGTAGCATCATGGAGATGAATTCTAATAATGAAATGGCTATGCTTTGCTTAGGTAAGCTTGTATTTCCAAAATATTCTTTAAATGTAGGCATAATATGGTGAAAAACAATCAGAAAAAAAGGAATTGATTACTTTCTTTCTACTTTATTAGCAACAGATAAATGCAACACCTTTAGAAACTCTGGGCTTTACAGACCGGTACCCCTGGGGCTAATAATACATTATACGTTAATAAAAAATTGAAAAATGATTTAAAAAAAAAGGAACTCTGGGCTGGTTTTGGTTTTTCACCAAGGATTTATTTTACATAAGTTTACATCCTTAGCATATATTTCAAAATGAAATTTAAACACCAACAGGGCAAGAAATGGCTATGGTGATCTAAGAGTTTAGCTAAATACGGAAGAAGGGAAAGAATTTGTTTAGAACAGGGAATAAACAGCACAGAAAGAAGCAACCCCTCCTGGTGCTTCCTTCCATAATAATAGCAACAGCTGGTAAGGAGCCCGCACAAAGTGCTCTGCTGTATTCTAAACACTTGAAATGTATTAGCCTATTTAATCCTCAGCATGCCCTGAAGTGAGACTATATTATTGTGTTTTACACAGGAGGACACTCAGGCACAAAGCTACCTTGAATAAAGATGCAAACCTTGTAAAAATCAGATATCAAAGCCCACATTCTATACCACCAAACTGTCTCTCCGATGAGAATTAATGCTGTCCTTTCTTCTAATGCACATTGCATTTGGCAGATACTTAGCTTTGCACTGCCTAGCACAAGAATGCTTTCTTCCTTACTAGGTTAGGTTACTCATACCCGTCCCAAAAGTGCTATGAGATACCCAAAAGATTCTACAGCTGTTTTCTGGTTAAGTAAAATAAGACACTCATCTATTACACAGATGCCCTCCAGCATTACCTAGATTCATCAGAGAGACTCTTGGGAGGTTCAGGAGAGGGCTTGGACTGAAATTAGATGACTGACTCAAATAAATATTAATCTGAAGCACAGTCTCAGACATTCTAGTTACTCTATACAGTACTTGAAAGCTGGAACTCTATCTTACTAAATCTCATCTCTAAATAGTATCCATCTATATTCTGGATGTAGGACGTGTTTCATAAATGTTTATGGAACTTCACAGAGTCCAATGATCAACACTTGAATTCTTTGCTCACCAAAGCAAATATTATATAAGAAAAGTTTTCTTTCAAAATTGAATATTATCCATATTTAAGATTTCTCATTACCTGTAGCAGTGTGTGACTGTGATACAGGATAGATTCTTTCCATTCCAAGAAAAGGATTTAGACGCTTTTCCCGCTGCAGAGGAAAGACCACTTTGGTAATCGCATTTGTGATTCTTCTCCACTCTAATATCAAGCCTGGTAAAGGATGTAATTCCTTTAATTTATTTAAAACATCCTGCCAAAGAAATATAATGAAGTAAGATCAGATTCTTGTCCAAATTCCATAGCAAACTAGACTCTCTCTTAGGTAAATAATATAATCTTAAAACTAAATTTGTTAACTCCTATATCTACAACTCAAAATTACTGTTTGGGTTTTTGCATCACCATAATGATAAAACTATAGTAACTATAGATGGTAAAATGCAAACTTGTTAATGCCAAATAATATCAACTTAGATCTACCTTAAAAAAAAAATCAATGTCAACTTAGCAAGGTACTGTAATTGTCCAGTCTCACACCACCCAAGAATCTGTATCGTCTTTCCTTTGTCTATATTTTCTTCCTCTATTCTCATGTGATTGGAAGTTTCTCATTTTTTTCCCTTTTGCCCTAATACTGTGATTATTTCCATATCAAGGAAGTCAGAAGACATTCCTCTCTAAAACTAAACTTTCTATGCTACAGAGTTTGGGTAAACTGAAGAAACAGGAACTTGTGAGGTTAGAGGGGTAGATAAAACAAAAAGTTCTGTTACAGAATGAAACTGTGGAAACTTCCCTAGGTCAGGTAAGTCATAGTTAATGACAGTAGGGTCAAAATGGCAACTTGGACTGCTCTTTCCTTGACTGTTATGGTGATACTTTCCACCCTAGTTATTTCTGAAAATTCATTCAGTAAAAATGTAACAATAAGCACTTTCTCTCTTCTCTCCTAAGCATACAGTTTCCATGGGTTGTAATTTACACTTTCACTTTGAAATTAGTAGATTAGATTCTTAAACTCATGTTAACTTTTGCCCTATAATTTTGCCCTATAACTGAAAAATATATATAAATTTTGCCCTATAATTGAAAAAACATATTTATTTGTAATGGCTTTTTTTTCTTTTTAAATTCTTTCACATCTTTGTTCATGTTCTTATACTATTCAAATTATATTATACTTGAAGTCCAAGAATAGCAGATGTCAATAACTAAATAGTGACTAAGGGTCTGAGTTCATACACCATTATAACACTTTAATGACAGGAAGGACACAACTGCTAAATCAGATTTGGGTCCAGATTTTCCATGATGGAATGTCTCTGCAGCTTTTGCAGAAAGCCAAAACACACACTAATTTGTTTTTATCTGGATACATTCAAATGATGAGCTATCATTTGAATGGGTCTTGACTTCATCTTCATTCTAAAGTCTGGGTCTTGATTTCATCTTCATTCTAAAAGTAAGTCAAAATGCTAAATGCTAAAAGTAAATAAAATTCTGCCCTGCAACTGTCCCAAAGAGCACCTTACTAGTGCTGAACTGTTTTCCCAGCTTTAGCTTGCGTCCATTGTCATTCCCCCTTCTGGTAGAACCCAGAGTTTTCTTGCTGCTTTGATTTTTTATTTCTCCATTTGGTGGCAACTTCAATTCCAAAAATAAAACCTGCAAGAAATTAATGCTTCTTTAGTCAAGAATCAAATCACAAGCATTGTCATTCACAAAACATTTTAAAAAGTCATTTGAGAAGATCCATACAATTCAACATGGGTTGAGAGAACTTTTTATAAATTACCACATTTAATAAATAATGACAATGAAAATTTGTATGTCAAGTAGGCAATCTATAACCTAATTTAGGCACAATAAGATTAATATTGATTAGAGGCTTTTAAACAGTAAAGAACACAGAAATGTATACACTGTATCCCCCTATATGGAGGGAACGAAGACCAGGCCTCTGGGGCGGATGCCTGAAGACCCAACCAAGGGTTAGGGTTAGGGCCTAAGGGTATGGCAGACCTGCTCTTTGGGTTCTGGGGTGAGCTACTGGGGTGGGGGGAGGGATGCTGAGTTGAGGGCAGGGCTCAGGCTGAGTTTTATTTATCACTGAACAAGTGATAAATAAACTATTGACCTTGAGACTTTAGGTTTCTCTGAAGACTGTGAACTCTCCTAAATACTCTTTGATGTGGTAACTAATCAACATGGTTGCTTAGTCATTTAAGCCTCAGTGAGGGCCAACATGGGAGACTTTGTTGCTATTATATGATCACAAAAATCAGAGAACATGGAGGTAGAAAGGGATCGAAAATGCCATCTGCTTCCACCACAGTAAGACTAGACCCTATGAAACCCTGGACACAAAAAGTCAGGGGAAAGTGGCCAACCCAATGTAGAGATCAATAATGACAGCTAGGGGAGCTAATAAGTACCTACTGAAGAAACTAAGCCTACACAGGACATCCAGGATCCAGGTACTGGAGCAGAAGGAATATTCCATGTACACCTAATATCACTAGCTCAATTTACAGGGTTTAAAACTCAGGCAATTCAGAATACTATCTACTACTTCCATTCATTCATTCATATGCCTTGAGTGGGCTTTAGTGAACCTTGGATTATTTTCCCACTTAGTAATCCTAAAAATTAAGAACATTTGCATTATATAAGAATCTTTATTGGCCACAAGTTGGACAAGGGATAGAAGGAAAGATAGGCCTATGTTATCTGTATCTGTATTTGTTATTCTCTAGAATAACAGTGATGATATAAACAAAGATCTGGTTCTAATTTTAAGTAGTAGGAATAACTGGAGTCTTAGGTATGAATGATACTGAGGCTTGCTATTGATGTTAGTAACTACTTTTCCTCAAAATTGTGTTATATGGGGCTGCATGTGTAGGGATCAGGGTTGTGTGGTAATGCAAATTTTGAACTGCATGGGGCATACTTATACATTAAAATATTGTTCATTGTTTATCTGAAATTCAAATTTAGCTGAATGTGCTGTACTTTATCAGGCAACTCTAGTACAGATATCAAAGAGTATATAAATGTCAGGAAAGGAAAGAGAATCAAATAATTCAATAGGAAATAGAAACATTATTTTTAAAGTTACAATAAATCAACAATCCAGGAAGAGAGACCTACCATAATTAGGACAACTTAAAGGTCTCACCTTAATATTTATAAGCTGTTTATCTTAGATTTCTGTTTTTGGTGAAACCTTCAGAATTAATTGTGAAAACTTCATATAAATTACCTCTCCAGGTCTCAATGAATACATCTGTGAAATGAGGGGGTTGAACTGGATGAGGGTAAGAGGCACTAATGTTCACTGAGCACCTACTATGTGTCAGCCATCATGCTTGGAGCTTTAACATGTGTCATCTCATGTCATATGTACAATAATTCTGTGACATTTCTGAAAAGTTTACACCAGTTGGAGAAACTTGCTTCAAGTTACATGGCCATAATGAATGTAGAAAAATTAAGAATTAGAACCCATAGTCCTCTAACTCAAATGTCATTTTTCTTTTTCTCTAATTCATGCTTCCATCTAGACCAGAGATCAGCAAAGTTTTCCCCAAAAGGGCCAGATAACAGATATTTTCAGCTTTGCAGGTTTTACTGTCTGTCACAACTTCTCAGCTTTGCCACTACAGACCAAAAAGAGCCATAGACAGTAAGTAAATGAACAAGTGTGGTTATGCTCCAATGAATGTTATTTACAAAAACAGGTGGCAGAACAAATCTGGCCCACACGCTATAGTCTGCCAATCCCCACTCTAGGCCAGGGCCATCCAAAATAACTTTCTGCAATAATGAAATTGTTCTATATTTGCACTCTCCATTATGGTAGCCACTTATCACATGTGGTTATTGAACATTTAAAATGTGGCTAACATAACTAAGGAACTGAACTGATATATTTAAATTAATTTTAATTAAGTTAAATTTATTTACTTTTAAAGATTTTATTTGTTTATTTTATTAGAGAGAGACAGAGCACAAGCATGGGGAGCAGCAGAGTCAGGGGGAGAAACAGACACCCTGCCAAACAAGGAGCCTGATGTGGGGCTCATCCCAGGACCCTGGTATCATGACCTGAATCAAAGACAGAGGCTTAACTGACTGCATCACCAGGTGTACCAATTAATTTAAATTTAAATAGCTATAAGTGGCTAGTGGTTCCTGTACTGGACAGCTCAACTCTAGATGATTTGAACTATCCTGCCCAGTTCAAAGATTCCCCTTAAAATTACCAAGGATTAACTAATCAATATGTGAAACTGTTAGATTACCTTAAATATAACTTCCATTTAAAATGAAGGCCTAAGAACAAGCCATTAACATCAAAGGCCTTTCATTCTGGCCCAGAGTTTGGTCTAGGCCTATGGCCTTAGTATCTGAATCACAAGGGGACGGATTCCTGCCTTTGTCTTGAGCCTACTTGTGCTGAAATCCAGAGATGCTCTGTTTTTCATAAGGTCCCTATGTAATTTTATGTGCATTCAATTAGGTATTGGTTGGGGAGCTCCAAGCTAAAGAACTCAAAAGAAAAAATTAAACAAAACAAACAAAAAAACAGCACTACTGAATTCCATACAAATGTACCCTGTTATTTGGGAAAACAAAATTCCTCATTTTTTAAAAACATGTAACATTGTGGCTTTATAAAAAGGGCATTTTTTATGAGTCTATATAACATTTACTGAACATTTACTATGAGATGGGCATTATTCTAAGTGTTTTATATTCATCATTTATTCCTCACAACAATTCTATGAAGTATTCCTATCATAACCCAGTTTACTGATGTAGAAATTGAGATACAAAGAGTTGATGTATTGTTCCATGTTACAGGGTTAATAAGTGGAGGAGATGGGATTCAAACCCAGGAAGTCTGGCTTGAAAGTCTATGGTCTTCACAACATGCTACATTACTGAATTTCATCTACAATACACCTGAACTTCAAGGCTATCAAGTATAAGCACCCACCCTATATTTGTAACCCTTCCACAACAACCCAACCATCCTTTGTGGACTGTGGTGGGGAAAGGAAAGAATAGAACTCCAACCTCTGAAAATAAAAATAAGAATAAAGTGTGTCCAAATTTATGTTAAGTTTATAAAAATCTTATTTAGATTTTAAAAAGCAAACAATTCCCAAATTCCTTTTTCAGTAACAACTGAGCAAAATGTCTAATTTTATTGTCCAAAAAGGGATTTTAGGGTATGGAAGGGGTGAGAGTTCATGAAATTACTAACTTCATGGAGAAACAACTACACTGTTATGTAACAATCATTATGGATCATTTGTTCAACAAGTATTTACTGAGTACTTCCTCTGTTCTAGGCAAATCTCACGAAGCATACATTCTAGGAGACTTCTTTACTAACTTCTTATCTCGTAAACACAGATATAACTTATAAATTAGAAGCTAGAATATTCTATCTCCAAAGCACTCTGATAAATAAAATTTTTTTTCAACTGTGCTCTTTGGTGTCTTCGGTGTTTACA
This sequence comes from Mustela erminea, assembly GCF_009829155.1. Classification (NCBI taxonomy): domain Eukaryota; kingdom Metazoa; phylum Chordata; class Mammalia; order Carnivora; family Mustelidae; genus Mustela; species Mustela erminea. The sequence goes on from NC_045614.1 coordinate 98,040,371, forward strand.
CAAACACATTTAGGAAACACACACACACACATAATTTTTAATTCTAAAACTCCCCATTCCCGTGATACAACCTTAGCTATGTCATCTGAACTGGTGAAGGAAAAACTGTGTCCAGCTAGTTGATAGGCCTGAGTCTCGATTGCATCCAGCTTGGCTTGCATTACGTGTTTCTGACTTTCACATTCTGCGGTACTGAAGCCAATTCCATTTAGTTCTAGCAAAGCCAAGCAGTACTGAGAGGGCATTTCCACTTTACAAAAAATATCTGGAAGAGAAAAAGAAAACTAAAACATTAATTCACCAGTAAAGTGACTAGATCAACATCATCACCTAAACACAGATGGAATTTTTCTAGGCAAATTCAGAGATGCTACTCAAGTTATTCTTCATGATCCAGTCTCATGAGCAGCACTCTCAGGCCAACAAGGAAAGGCATAAAAGTATTTCCTACTTTTCTACTTCAGCACTAGACTACTACCCTTGTCTATATGGAGAGCAGAAAAACACAATCTTGTAACTAGTCTGGACTATGAGAGACTGCATTTCTCCCAAGATAATGTTTCTGCTTCTATTCTTTTTTTTTTTTTTTTTAAAGATTTTATTTATTTATTTGTCAGAGAGGGAGCAAGCGAGAGCGAGCACAGGCAGACAGAGTGGAAGGCAGAGTCAGAGGGAGAAGCAGGCTCCCTGCGGAGCAAGGAGCCCGATGCGGTACTCGATCCCAGGACGCTGGGATCATGACCTGAGCCGAAGGCAGCTGCTTAACCAACTGAGCCACCCAGGCGTCCCTGCTTCTATTCTTCATAAGAGCATGAGAACCAAACTTATTTGCTAAACTGACTACAATGAGTTAACATCCTGAAATTATTTCCAATATTCCTGGTTCCATGGTATGCATGCTTATACAAAGAACTAAAAATGGAGGTTTTTTATTTCCCAATGCTCTTACCAAAGAATAAAGATTCCTGAACTAAGAATCAGAGTATTTGTCTATCTGCTGACACTTCTCAAAAGAGTAGCCATGCTTTTTAACCACAACACAATTAAGTTTGAATATTAAAAAATACAAATAAAACATTTCCAAATATTTGAAATTGAAAACCAATCTTCTAAATAACTTAGGAGTCAAAAGTGTCATAACAAAAAATGTTAATAAGTACTTAAGATAAAATGAAAACATTACAGGTCAAAATTTTTAAGATATTATGCAACTAGAGCTTTGAAGGAAATTTATAGCCTTTAATACCTCAATTAGAAAAGAAAAAAATGATTTGAAAACTAATATGCTTAGTGTCATATTTATGAATTTAGAAAAGGGGCTGCAAAATAAAGTGAGAACTAAAAATCAAAGGCAAAAGTTGATTCATTGGAAATACTGAAAAACTGAATAAACTTTTAGTAAGATTAAACAATAAATATGGTGAAAGAAAAAGGCAATGTAACAGATAAAGCATAGATGTATTAAAAAATCAGCAATAGCTTAATGACAATAAATTTGAAAATCTAGATGAAATGGATAATTCTTAAAAATATAGTTTATGATAATAAAAATATATTATATAATAATAATATAATAAAAATAGAGTTTACCAAAACATAAAGATATAATTGAATAATCTTACACTTATTAAAGAAATCAAAGTATTAGCTAAAAATATTTCCACAAAGCAACAATTTATAGATAAATGGTACCAAAATTTCAAGGAACAAACACACCATTTCTACTATATATAAACTCCTCCTCCAAAAGAAAAAGAGATTATATCTATCAACTCATCCCATGAAACTAGAATAACTTTGTTACCAAAAACAAAGCACAAGAAAGAAAAATTACAGCCATTTTATAGCTGATGAATTGGCAAAGTTGAGACAATATTAATCAGCAAGATTTCTTTCACATTGTTGTTTAGAAAATAAAGGTATAGACTATTTTGGAAAACAATTTAGCATAATCTTATAAAGTTGAATATTTCCGTTCTTATGAATGGAAATTCATAAGAATTCCACACTCAAAAGAGCAATTCCACACTCAAAAGAAATTCTTGCCTACATGTACTAGGAAACTTGTATATGTGTAAGAATATGTATACAGAACTACTTGTTATAGCAAAACAAAAAAACGAAAACAAGATAAAATAAAAAAAGAAACAACCCAAATATTCATCAACAGGAAAAGGGACACATAAATTTTGGCACACTCACCCAATGATATATGACACAGCAGTGAAAATGAATAAATTATAGATTCTTACAATAACATGCATGAATCTTACTAAGATGATACTGGGTAAGAAGAGCTAGTCCCAATGTGATATGTGTTTTATAAAGCTCAGAAACAAGCAAAACTAATAATACATAATAATATATTGTTTGGATATATTTTAGCAAATGTATACACACACACACACACACACACACACACACACACAAGCTAAAATTTATTAGCATATATATGCTAAATTTTTTAAATTAAAAAATAAATAAAATTTAAAATAAAAAGGGAATGATAAACATAAAATTTGGGATGTGCAAGAAAGGAGGACCACATAGGTAGACACAAATGTCTATTATTAAAAGTGTGAATTAACAGATATTACATATTTTAAAAAAAATAAGAAGATCAATGATGATAGTGTACATGAAAGAAAGATTATGACAAATACAAATCTGTATAGTTGAGATCCACTTTAAAAAAGACAGAAACCAACTCACTCCATCTCTAGAAAATCATCTATGTTCAAACCACTCTAGAAAGGACCTAACTGAGCCATGTGAAGAGAACAGGATATTTGGTCCTAAGTCACATTGAGCAAAGTCACACTGTTATTAAAATTGAGTCACACCCAAACAAAAATCAGCTCAGAGTGGGAGAAGTCAGCTGCCAGAACATACCCACCCAACAGGCAAGAAATGAGAAAAGAAAAAGATGAAGATTCTAGAGATCCTTCAAGGACATCCTGAAATAATCATTTTCAAAAAAATTTGACAGTTGTTTACATTCTCTCTAAAAACTTTATCTCAATGTGCTTCTATTCTATGGACTCTGAATAAGAAAGACTCTGCACTGTACAAGAATGCATTTAATAACTCCTGGTCACTCACTTTTGATTATTTGCATTAAAAAAGGCGCTTTCAAGGCACACTGGAATTGTAAAAGTTATAAATACCAAATCCAGGGGCGCCTGGGTGGCTCAGTGGGTTAAAGCCTCTGCCTTCGGCTCAGGTCATGATCCCAGGGTCCTGGGATCGAGCCCCGCATCGGGTTGTCCGCTCCGCGGAGAGCCTGCTTCCTCCTCTCTCTCTTTCTACCTGCCTCTCTGCCTACTTGTAATCTCTGTCTGTCAAATAAATAAATAAAATCTTTAAAAAAAAAATACCAAATCTAGATTGTTTCTTATACTTTTCTGGAAAGGAAACCATAATTTCCTTTTCCTATAGATGAAAAATTGTCTTTAAGAGTGGAAAAGTTCCCTCCCAAAGATATTGAAAGCTTTTAATTTTGTTAATGGGCAACAAATGTTCATAAAAAGTTACAGACTAATCCATATCACCAGCACCAAATGTTAGATTCTTTTTTTTTTTAATTATTTATTTCTTTTCCGCATAACAGTATTCCAAATGTTAGATTCTAAGGGCAAAGCTGACTGAGGGAAAGAGAGCTGTGTTCGTTCAGCTTTATCACCCATGAATGTAGAAGCAGTCTTGTGGCATACGTACCATATACTCCAACTCCTTGGCCTGCCTACATTAGAGAAGCTGAGTTTGAAACATTTCGGTGTATGTTCAAGAGCTGCTAATTAACATCGCTTAAGCAAGTCTCCTATGAACAAACAAGTCAGTTTGATCTTTATATTATTCTACCCCAGTGATGCTGGGGAGAACATCACTAAAAGCAGGGAGACCTTATACTAGTCGTAAAAAATCATCATCACCATATCATCATCATCTAACACAGTAATAAGCACCTAATCTGGCAAACACTGAATTAAGTTCTCTCTCATTTAATATTTATAACATTATAAGAAATAGATTTAAAGAGTGTCAGTAGCTTGCCCAAGGCCTCTCACTAATAAGTAATACAGCCCAGATTTAACCTGGTCTGTGAAAATTCATCAATCTGTTATTTCTAGTATTTATTAATCAGGCAATAAAATCACAGTTTAAATCTTCTCACAATGAAGTCAACTTTGTTCCACTTCATCATTTCTACCATAATCATACAATATGCTCTCTGAATGAAGTCAAGGTACTCACTCTGGGCCAAGAGACTGCACAATAAGCCCATGCTATTTATCATGACATAAAAATTCACATGAATATTCTTTGCTAAAGAAATAATGATTTATAGTTCTAAAAAGAAAATACGTCACTTTTTAGATTCCATAACAGATTAAGTTTTAAGTGTGAATAAAAATCGTTGGATAAAGTTCAAATATAAAATTAGCAATAAATGATAAAATGCCACGAATTTTCTTCATTACAATAGAGTCTGAGGTCTGCAAACTAGTGCCAAACCAGGGCCAGATGCCTGTTTATATAAATAAAGTTTTATCGGAACAGTTACTTTCATATTGCCTATGGCTGCTTTTGTGCTATTATGGCAGAGTTGAATATTTATGATTAAGACTGCCTGGGCCTCTACAGAAAGTTTGTTGACCCTGTCCTAGAAAACCCAAAAATAAAGTTTGCGTTAGAAGTGTGATAAAGAGTGATAAAGACCCGTGATCAAAAGTGGCTAAACACAGAACTGTCACCAGTCTGTAACAGCATGAAAATGTCGGCAAAGGTTGTTTTTACCTTGAAGGTTTTCCTTCTTCAACAAAGAATTGAGTTGATTCATAGCATTGAAGGTGAGAATGGACTCTACAGATGCTCTGTATCTCCCAGAATGCTCAGTGCTGACATTCAGCCCCAGACTCTGAATGCCTTGTCCAGTCTCTATCTCTTCCAGGAGGGGAAGCTCATGAGGAAGAAAACTGGAAACTATGCTGTGAAGAGTTGGCTCCTTAGAATCTGGATCTAGTAACCAGCACGCCACCTAAATGGGTTCAAAGACATTGGTACACACTTAAGTTAAAAGGGGAAAATGCTCATTTCTAATCTCACTCCTTTTCACTTAATACTAATTCAGTGGTCTTCCCAGGAGAGGAGAACAAAAGTGTAACTGCAAATTGTACAGGGACTCATTTTTGGTACGAGTGAGAGCAGTTTTCAAAAAAAGAAAACTTATGACTTTTCCATTACAGCATTCCTGCTGATCTGGTTCTGAAATAGCCTTGAAATCCAAGTGCCTCTCAGAGATAATTAAAGCCATATTTCTGAAAATATAGATGAAATCTTCTCCACAAAGGCTGATTTTGGCTAAGCTACTGTAATAAAGATGGGCCTATATAAGTTTTAGGTTTTTAAAAGTTCTTTCAACATCATAAGAAGTGATACCATTAAAACTTTATACCCAAAATTTTAGAGAGCCTCTAGGCTTTGCCCTCAGGATGAGGGCCTGCCAACAGGGCCATCCAACAAACCATTTGACTGCTAATTTTAACTTCCCTGCCAGATTAGAAGACCTGTAGTTTCGTGTGTGCGTGTGCACATGACTTTTATTTCCTTTTCTTAAAATTTAAATTCAGTTAATTAACATACACTATATTATTAGTTTCAGAGGTAGAGTTCAGTGATTCATCAGTCTTATATGTATAATACCAGTGCTCATTACATCACGTGACTTCCTTGATATCCATCACTCAGTTACCCTATTCCCAACTCCCCAGCAAGCCCCAGTTATTTCCTATGATTAAGAGTCTCTTATGGTTTATCTCCTGTAGTTTCTAACACTAGGTGATCTAGCAGATCAAAACTCAATTAGAATAAGGAAACTTAAGCCCTTTTCATAATTCTGGCAATTACATGACTCAATTACTTCTTCTGTACTTTAAGAATGTAGTTTGATACGGAAGAGTGATATTGTGAAATATAATAAGAAATATAAATTTGGCCTTCGTCCCCATTTCTATCACAGAACTTCTAAAACCTTGGAAATTTCCTAAACTGTGAGATAAAGGCATCTTTTGTCATGTTAATGAGGTGACTTTAGAAATGCCCCTAGGTTACCTAAGGATGGGAGTTGGCTACCAGAGGAACCAATCCTGTGATTGAAGGGTTGGAACTTTCAGCCTGACCCCTTGACCTGCTAGGAGGTGCCTGGATGTTGAATTATCACCTATGACCAATGATTTAATCAAACATGCCTATGCAATGAAGGTTCCATAAAATCCCAAAATGACAGGGATTGGAGAGCTTTGAGGCTGATGAACACAGAGGAGCTGGCAAGAGTAATATGCTTAGACTGAGCATGGAAGCTCCCCTCCATCTGATTAATTGAATCTGAAAGGGGAGGAGGTCACAAGAACCTCTCATTTATAGTCAGTCAGAAACAGAGATAAGAACCTGGACTTAGAACTTACATCTGACATCCTTGTCAGATGTCCTTAGAGGGAGAGGGATCCTTGGAATATCTAGTCTATAGTCAGTTGGTCAGAAGCACAAGTGTTAACTTGGGCTTGCAGCTGGCCTCAAAATAGCAGGCACTACTGTGGCACTGACCCTTAACCTGTGGAATCTGATGCTATCACCAGGGCTGAATTGTAGGAAACCCAGCTAGTGTTTCCAGCATGTCTTGATGATATGGGAGAAACCCTACAAACAAATCAGAATTGGTCTCAGAACAATTTTACTTGCTGTCAGAGAAGTGGGTCTTACTAGAAGGGTCCGGCTCACAGAAACACATGGTTTATAAAGAGAAAGGATAAAAGGATGGGGGATGATGATGCTTTGATCTCTGGATGGCTACCTAGTGACCCATGTATGAAACTGTACCTACACTACAGTTACTAAGGGTAAAATTTACTAATGCAACTTAGAAATGGCAGACCTAACTCCTGAGGAGTTGGCTCACTGGATATATAAGTACATGAAAAGTAGTAAGCACACTAAGCATACAATCTCTTGGTTACTGTTATCTGCGGTAGCTAAATAAAAGTAAAGGAAAGTGATAGGTCTGGGAATTATTGGTGAACAAAACTCTGATCTGAGTTGGTCTGAGCCTCAAGTCAACTGTTCAGGGGCAACATGAAACAACCCTAAGACCTCTGGTCACCAGTAAGGTAATCAACGTGGGAGTGAAATACCTAGAAACTATCAAAACCAGGAGGTATAGTATGATAGAGTTGTTTTATTTTGTGGATCAGTATCATCAACTCTGCATCAGTAATGCAGAGAACCACCAAAATGGATTATGAGAGTAATTTAGGAGTGTTTGGTTTGGGATGCTGCAGAATGGAAGAGCAGAGGGTTGATGTAGGACCCAGAGCTCACTATGGTACAATTCAAGTTGAGTGTATGTGATCCAGACACATGGGAGTTTATTCCTATGGGAACAGCTAGTCTGGTGTATTGGATAAAAACCATTATAAAGTCCGTTTACACTGAAAGGGGGACTGTCCCTCTTCTCTTATAAATGCCAACTGGACACCCCAGATAAAACAGTTGATATTCTTCATATGCTTCACATGCTTCAAAGCAGTCCCATATGGGACTGCTTTATAACTGAGATATTTACCTGCTGAAATCTAACCATTACTCAAGTCATAGTAAATGCTCTGGTTTAAGGTAGCCCATTTCACACAGGTACCCCATATAACCTTACTGTTGCAAAACTGAAGGACAGTTTGGAAAGCCTCATGAAATTTGCCTTCTCAGCTTTCTCTCATAGGCTTTACAGATGGTAATAAAAACATTACGTTTATTGACAAGAGAATGGGAAAAGTCAGGGGGAGGTCAAGAAACTTCCCAACAAGGTGGAAATTTTTAAAAGGTTAAGAAATAAGGTGAATGTGAAGCAAATATTGATAGGAGCAAGGGAAAGAGGAAACAGAAAGGAAAGAGTCTCAGGACTCACACCAGCAGGATGGAAAGTTTTAGATGGTTATTAAGAAATGTGATGAATAAAATGGGTATTGATGGATTAAAAAAAAAAGATTTTAATAAAGTATTACCAAAGGTTGGGTGGGTTAAAGCAACCCCCATTAAAGGGCCCCAAACAGGAGCATCTGGGTGGCTCAGTGGGTTAAGCCTCTGCCTTCAGCTCAGGTCATGATCTCAGGGTCCTGGGATCGAGCCCCACAGATTAATCAAGTTAAAGACTGATAAAAGAGCTGGGGTCCCTTGGCTCAACCCCTCCCTGGGAACCCAAAGCCTTTCAGAGAACAGTGGGTAAAACTATCAGGCGGTAGAAAAGAGAAGTTCCCAGGACTCCCTGGAGGGAGATCTAGGAACCTTGGTACTAAAACCCATTCATAAAGCCTTGACTTGGGCTACAGTAGAATAAGAGAATTGCAAAAATTTAATGGTTGATAGGATTATGTAAACTGGAATGTTTAAGCAGGTATTATATAAAGAAGTTGTATCTCCTTGGGGTGCATGGATAGCTTAAGTATCCATTTAAGTATCTGCCTTTGGCTCAGATCATAATCCTGGGGTCCTGGGATCAAGTCCTGGCTCCCTGCTCAGCAGGGAGTCTGCTTCTCCCTCTCCTTTTGCCCCTCCCCACACTGGTCCTCAGGTGAGCACATGTGCCCTCTTTCACAAAAAAATCTTCACAAAAAAAGAAAAAGAAGTCATATTGTCTTTAACTGAATATTTTATGGTAATGGTATTACATCTGCCTGGGGAACACTTCCTCAACCTATCTAGTTTTATAAAACCAAAACACATTGATGAAGTCCTAATGGAGGTTATAGTTAGAAATGTGAGAGTTGGCAGAATGAAAGAAAAGGTCTGTAGGAGAATTGATATGTTTGAACAGGCTTTAGATGAAGTGGTTGGGTCTTTACCTGATTGAATTTTAGGGATGGATATTATGTGTAACAAAGGAACATGTCCCATAATTAGTACTGTAAAACACAAAAGGCATGTTAAGTCCCACCCTTCAACCAATGTTAAATGCTCTGTGCAAACCAGTAAGTTTGCCTGAGCCCACACAGTGTGGAATGAAGCTTGAGTGTTGGTAGCGACATATTCTTTGTGCAATAGCCCTATCTGGAGACTGGGGCTAATGACAAGAGCTTGGGCGCATGTGCCGACAATGGCTACAGGGACTTTAAACAAGAGAATTTCCATTTAAGGGTATTTACGGCCTTGCTATCTGTTATTATTAATTGAAGTTATTCTTATGACTAATGGATATACCATGACCTTGAAACCTGAAATACCTACCCAACACGGGTAATATCTGAGAAATGCTCTAACGGAGTTGGCAATGCCCAGTAGAGTTCCATAATAAAATGGAAACATGTTATACAGGATCATGCTGCCTGGAGAATGCGAAAAAGAGATATTCAAGAGCAGGGAGCCTCTTTTCTCTTCGGCTTGACTCTGGCATTGTGTGAGGAGTTGCTGCTGAATTCTATTGTCACTGATGTGCTCTATAAACAGCTCATGACTGACAAAAAGCTGCTAGGTTTGTGGATGGCAGTTCCAAAGTGAATGGACAATACCCTGTTTTGGAAAGTCATCATCCTATTCAAAGAAGATAGAAACAGATCATCTCGGTGTACTGAATTGCATGCTATTTTCCTAGCAGTGATGAAAGAATTGAACAGCTGGGAAAAGGCCCTATATTTGGGTTTCCACTGGCTCATGAATAATGCCTGATAGCATGGCCAAAATTTCAGTCAGGATGACAATGGCGACCTAGCCTGCTAAACGGATGCTCCTACAGAACACAGTCCTATGGAAATTTGAAGGGGTGCATTAAAGTAGGACACATTAATGCCCTTCACAAGAACTCCCTTCCAGGTTTGGAAGGTGACTAGAATTATCAAGCAGATGTCTCTGCATGCCCCTTTGAGATGGTTACCTGAGCCCATGAATGAAGGGGAATGAGGGGAATGAGCACAGGGTTTGCTGTAGTAATGCAGAAATGGGCTGAATCTAGACATATTCCTCTTGTACCCTCTGAGGCACAGAAGGCTAAAACAAACTATTCTGTCAATGAGAGAGTCAGAGACTACAGATGGTTATTTGGCAGATTCCCCAGAAGGAAGGCCAGGAATATAGCTGGTAGGTGATACTAATGCTAGTACCCTTGGAGAGGTACAAATGGGTCCAGATAGGAACAGACATTGACTCTGGACCATGCTTTGCTTTCCTGCGTATAGATACAAATGTTATGAGTGCTATAAAAGAACCAGAACAGAAGATACTGCACCAGTTTTGATGGTTGACCAACATTTCTTCAGACCAAAGAACACACTTGATAGCCCATAATGCTCAACGAGGTGCAAAGAGATATCCTCAGTACTAGTTTGATAGAGAATTGGAATGGGCAGCTAAAATGGAGGGAGATAAAGGAAGCAAGGCTGGTGTATAGGTAAGTCTTCATGAGTATGTGCTCCCATTCAACATGAACATGAGTGGGGCTAAAGGTGTGTCCCCACCGGATATAGTTCTCTGTTTGGATCTGGGAAAGTAAGGATGGGGAAGATGCTGGTATACACTCTTCTTCACATCACCTCAACTTTTTTCCTCTTAGCTGATGCATGGGTCACAGGCCCAGGACTACAAGTATAAGGGATGGAAATAGTGATTCCTAAGTAAGAAACTATAATCATGCCAGATGGGGTGAAGGCACATCCTGACCCATCAGGCCCTTCAGAATTATAACACAAAGGTTAAAAGCATAGAAGGAAAAATAGTAGCTATGGGTAAAGAAATAAGTAAGTAGATTATATAATGAAGAAAATCCAATATTAACACCTCAAAAGAAGCTCTAAGCAAGAGATTATATTGTCTCTTAGCTCAATTATGTTAGATACCTGAAAAGGTGAAGCCATATATTGCTGACACCCCTCTTACTTTTGGAACCTGGCAAGATCAAATGGAAGCCTACAAACCTGAGATACATTTTCATATAATGATGATGGACTGGATAGTTAATAACTGAAATGGGGTTCTAGTAATGTGCCAACTTCTTTTAACTTTTACTACTGTTTTGCTATAATACTCATATTATAACAATCGTTTGAAGACCAGGGGTGGACTATGACATTGTGACTTATAAGAAACTTGTATTTGGTCCTCCTTCTCATTTCTAGCACAAAACTAAAATCTCTGAAATCTGCTAAAATGAGAGACACCCTCAAAAAAAAAAAAAAAAAGACGAAGAAGAAAAGATGTCTTTTGTTATGTTAATTAGGTGGCTTTTGGAATGTCCCTAGGTCACCAAAGGATGGGGATTGTTGTTAGAAGAACCATCCCTGTGATTGGGGGGTTGGAAATTTTGGTCCCACACTCCTAGGATGGGGGAGGAGCTAGTGGCTGCACCAATGGCCAATGATTTAATCAATCATGCCTACGTATGATGTCTCCATAAAAACCCAAAAAGCAGGGTTTGGAGAGCTTCCAGGTTGGTGAATAAATGGAAATGCAGGGCGCCTGGGTGGCTCAGTGGGTTAAGCCGCTGCCTTCGGCTCAGGTCATGATCTCAGGGTCCTGGGATCGAGTCCCGCATCGGGCTCTCTGCTCAGCAGGGAGTCTGCTTCCTCCTCTCTCTCTCTCTGCCTGCCTCTCTGCCTACTTGTGATTTCTCTCTGTCAAATAAATAAATAAAATCTTTAAAAAAAAAAAAAAAAAATGGAAATGCAGGGAGAGTGGTGTGTTTGGAGAGGGTATAGAAGCTTCATGCCCCTTCTTACATATCTCTTCCTATTTACCTCTTCATCTGGCTATTGATCCAAACCCTTTAATATCTTTTGTAAAAAACAAAACAAAACAAAACATAAAACCAGTAATTTAAGGAATAAACTGGCTTCATGATTTCTGTGAGCCCCTTTAGCAAATTAATTGAACCCAAGGAGGAGGTGGTAGGAAACTTTGATTTATAGCTGGTGAGTCAGAAGCAAAGGTAACAACCCGAATAGGCAGTGTCAGAACTGAGTTCAATTGTAGGATAGTCAGCTGGTACCCAGGGAATTGTTGGAGGTGTGGGAACCTCCCCACCACCACGTTAGAAATTGGTGATCAGAAACCTTTTAGAGAATATTGAATAAGGTAGTTTGACGTAAAAGTTCACACATGTTTCTTATAAACATGAGATTTTTAAAATTAATAGTTTATCTTCTTGCATCAAAACTATTATAATTGACAAAACCAATTATGCAATGTTTCAGGTAGTTTATGCAAAAAGTGCTATAATAAATCTGAGATGGTATAGTTTTTGTTGTTGTTGTTTTTGTTTTTTTGGTATAGTAGTTTTTTTTTAAGTTTTTAAATTTTAATTCCAATAAGTTAACATACCATACAGTATTAGTTCTGGTGTACAATACAGTGATTCAACACTTCCCTTCCCTTCCCTTCCCGGTGCTTATCACGACAGGTGCCTTTCTCACCACCCACCCTGTTCCCCCATCCCAGATCCCCTCCCCGCTGGTAACCATCAGTTTGTTCTCTAGAGGGAAGAGTTTGGAAACTCGTATGACCCATATTCTCATTTTGGACTCTGGAACATCAAAAATTTTTTGAGTTTTTTTGTTTAAATTCAGTAATTAACATATACTGTATTATTAGTTTCAGAGATAGAGTTCAGTGATTCATTGGTGTTATATAATACCCAGTGCTCATTACATCACATGCCCTCCTTAATGTCTATCATCCAGTTACCCCATAACCCCCCGCCAGAAATTCTTAGTTTGTTTCCTATGATTAAGAGTATCTTATGGTTTGTCTCTCTCTCTGATTTTGTATTGCTTTACTTTTCCCTCTCTTTCTCTATGATCCTGTTTTGTTTCTTAAATTACACATGTGAGATCATATAATAACTCTTTCTTTGATCAGCTTATTTATATTTAACTTATTTATATCCTCTTGCTCTATCCACATCGTTGCAAAGGCAAGATTTTTTTTTTTTTTTTGAGGGCCGAATAGTATGGAACATCAAAATTAAGTGACAACTTTTTATATTCAGGAAAGGTCAATTTAAAAACTACACAATTTATCACATGTAAACCAAGTCTAGCCTGAACTACAGAAAAGGACAGTATCTTCAGTTTATCTAATACTGCCTTTGGAAATCTTTCCCCCAAAAAGCTAAAGAAACTAAGAAACCAAAATTTATTCTGTTATTGATTATATTGCTAATAACAACCAAGTAATCATATATCAATTCAAATTAATATTCCATATGCCTCATGTATTCAGTATCAACAGGGGGAAAAACAATACTCTTTGAAAGCTATAAGATTATAAATAAATGTCTTATGAAAATGATTTAACTGTAAAGTGTATGTTACAATAACATAAGTTACCCTTTCCTTAACTCAGAATCATCATTATGAAAAGTCTAAAATGCTTTGTTATTATAATAGCAAAGTTCTCAGAGGCTAGTAAGGTAATTTGTCTTATGCCAAATGGCCCTAACTACCATTCTTTTTGATGTCTTAGGTTTATACATTTTTCCTATTTTCTGCCTCTGTCTTCATTGATATTTGAAACATCCTCGTATCCTATATTTGAATCTGACAGTTCTCATTTCATTTCTAATTTACTGAGAGAGAAAACCAAACATAACCAAAATAAAAAAATTTTTACATCTCTGAGGAAAGGTATGAACTTCAAATTTGTGGAATCTCTGTTTTTATCTACACAGAGGTAGCTGGTGTATCACATTCTATTCTCGGTGAATGAGATTACTAGATAAAAGAGTGACTACTCTAAAAAATTTAAGCTTCACTGTTAGAGCTAAATAAATACCAAGTCATTTAAGAATTAACACAATGAAAAAAAAAAAGAATTAACAAATGCATTAAAAATTTTTTTAAGTATGGTAAAAATTAAATAAGACATGAAACCTTAGGATCTTCATAACTTTGTTCCAGGGAGATACCACAAGACAGAAGAAGAATTTTATAGCTCTGGATGAAGTCATACATGATAACAGAACGTTCTTTATCAGATTCCTCTTGAAAGCAGGATAGAAGATACCACATTCTCTCTTTCACAGTCAGGCTTGGATCCAGAGAAGGTGGGACCAAACTGGAACTAATTTCTTTAGAAAACAAACAGAAAGTCTTAAGGCAAACATTACATGCATTCATTTGAAGCAGCAATTTTTAGTGAAAAGACTGAAAAGCCTAAGGGTCTAACTCCATGGAACCAATAATTCAGCATCACCTTATTCAGGTCACATGGCTTCAAAGATTAAGTGCTTCATATTTTAAATATTATAGCTTTTGCCATGTAATTAATAATACTCTATTTAATTAGGTGAAATTTTTAAATTTCTAGGAATAAATTTACACTTCTCAGAATAAGGAGTTAAAAACATAAAAGGTATTTTGAAATGAATTTTAAATGAAATCCTTTTTTAAAAGATTTAGTACGAACGTATAACATTAGATTAAAAAAAATAGAAGTTCAAGTATCTATTTAACATAACACATTTTCCCTCAAAACAACTGAAAAATATTTCATTCTTCACGGCATTCTTTAAAATGTTGATTTATTAATTTTGCTCCTTTCTAAAACCAATCTATCAGCTAGGTAATGTAACAACTGTAATCAAATCATATCCTCTCAATTTTACATACATCTACAAAAGTTGTATGATTCAGCTATTGTAGATGTTCAACTCATTTCTGTCTCTAGATAAGTTCCAGACCTAGTCAATAACATGTAAAAAAAAGTCTGGAAAGAAACCGCTATGATCCAATCTTCAAAAGTAAACCCTCAAGGTGGCCAGGAAGTCCCAAAGTCTCCACTGCCTTCAAGAAGAAAAGATAGTATCAGTAGCCCATGGGATAAGTAAAGGGGAATAAAGGTAGTACCTAAGACATACATTCTAGTTAATAAATGAACTAATGTACACAATAGTCACTATCCCACCCCAAAAAAATTTTTAAGCCTAAAAATAAATTCTAGTTAAGTATCAGGAAGTTATTCTCAACAAACAGGTCATTATCCTAATAGAGGTTATATTAAAATTATATGGTGATTAAGCCAATAGTGACTACTTACCAGGATGCTTTTGTTCCTTCTGCAATGAAAAATAATAAGCATCTCTTCCACCCCAGCATACTGCCAGACCAACAACCAGGATGTCATCACAACCTTTAACAGGAATGCCATCATCTCTAATAGGGGTTTCCTGAGGTGAGCTAACTAAGTAAATCAAAAGTGAAATAATTTAAAATCTCAAAACAAAACCATTAAACTGAATGTTAAAAACAAAACAAAACAAAAAAGTGATTGGGGGAAGAGAAAGATGGTGGAAGAATAGGAGACCTAAATTTCATCTGGTCCCAGGAATTCAGATAGATATTTATCAAACCATACTGAACACCTACAAACTCAATGGAGATCGAAGAAAAGAATAGCAGCAGTTCAATGAACAGAAAAGCGACCACTTTCTGGAGAGTAGGATATGCAGACAAGTGAATCTGAGGCAATATTTGGGAAGATAGACCACAGGGAGAGAGCCTCTTTCAGCTTGCTACTGGCAAGTGATACAGCAGTGGAGCCCCAAATCAGAACTTTTTAAGATGTCTGTTCTGCTCAGGGACATCACTCCAGTGGCTAAGCGGAGGGTCAACCTCTCTGGGACAGTGTGGTCTCAGGACCCTTTGGGTCACAAAAAGACCAGGAGTGACTAAGTGTGGCAGAGCTCCCAAGTATCAGAGCAGGGAAGCCAGCTACAAAGAGGGAGCTGAGGAGTGGGCTCTTAGCTTGGGGCTGTCATAAACCGTGATCTGCAGCACAATTGGGGCACTACTCTTCAAGCAAGGACCCAACAAGTGGCAGATCCGGAGAGACTCCCTTTCCTCCCAAGGGAGGAGCAGCACCAGAGAACACTACAGGAATCTGAGTTTGGAAACTCCAAAAGGGGTCATGTGTCAGAGAGCCAGAGATAGAAACACTCAGTCAAAGGCTGGGTGAGCATAGAGTGCAGCCAGAGATCAGGGAGAGAGAAGTGATTGACTGCTTTTCTCTGAGAGCTGATTGAGGAGTGGGGTCCTGAGTTCTCAGCTCCTCCAGGGCCAGAGATTGGAAGGCTGCCATTTTCATTCTCACCTTCCAAAGCCATATGGAAAACATTCATGAAACAAAAGCTACCGAGAGTGAACCCAAGCAGATTACTTAGCCTGGCCCCTGTCAAAGGCGGTGCAATTCCATCTGCCTCAGGCAAAGACATTTGAGAACCACTGCAACAGGCCCATCCCCCAGAACATCAGCAAGAGCATCCAGTCAAGACCAAGTTAATCAATCAATGAGAACCACAAAACTCTGGCACTAGGGGAATAGAGCACATAGAATTAAAACTTTTTTTCCCATGATTCTTTAGTCTTTCAAAGTTAATGTTTTTAATTTTCATTATTTTTTCTTTTTCTATTTTTAAAAAATTTTTCTTTTTTCCGTTTTCAATTTACATTATTTTCAGCTTATCTTACTATCTTTTCATCCAATCAATTCCTTTTCTAAATCCTTTTTGTCATTTTTATACTCATATTCTATCCCTTCATTGTATTTAACCTTATTTTATATATATACATATACATATATGTATATATATGCTTTTCTTTCTTTAAAGTTTTGGGATACAGTTTCTTCTAAGAAACCAAGAGACCCTAAATCTAGCAAATGGCTTTGTTCTACTCTCCCACCTGATCACATTTTCTCCTTTTTAAAAAAGTTTTTTTCATTCTTTTTTCAACTATCTTATTAATTCCTTTTTAAAAATCTTTTACAATTTTCATCTTTATAGTCATATTCTATCCCTTCTTTGTATTTACCCTTATTATTGTAATATACATCTTTCTTTAAAATTTTAGGAGGCAGGTTCTTCTAACAGAACAAAATACACTCAAAATCTAGGGTGTGCCTCTGTTCTATTCACTAGCCTAATCATATACTTTCTTTCTTGCTTTTTTTTTTTCTCCTTCCTTTTCTCTCTGGTATTGGGTCTCTATTGATTTGTTTAGTGTATATTTTCCTGGAGTCCTGGTTACCCTTTTAGCATTTTGTTCTCTCATTCATCAGTTCTTCTCTGGACAAAATGAAAAAACAGAATAACTAGCCTCAAAAGAAAAAAAAAAAAAGTACAAGAGGCAGTACCAACTGCCAGGGATTAAGGACATTAGTAAAACATCAGAACTAGAGTTAATAATGATTATTATATAGATGCTAGATGGGCTTGAAAAAAGGAAAGGCAGTACTAGAGAATCCTTTTCAGAAAAATAAAAAAACTAAAATCTAACCAAGTCAAAATCAAAAAGGCTATTAATGAGGTACAATCAAATATGGAGGTTGTAACTGCTAGGCTAAATCAGGTAGAAGAAAGAAAGGAATAACAAATGATGGAGAATAAAGAAGCTGAGAAAAAGAGAGATAAATAATTACTGGATAATGAGGGGAGAATTCAAGACTTAGTGATACCATAAGACAAAACAATATTAGAATAATTGGGATCCCAGAAGAAGACGCAGAGAAGGGGGCAGAAGGTATATTAGAGCAAATGATAGCAGAGAACTTCCCTAATTTGGGGAAGGAAACAGGCATCAAAATTCAGGAGGCACGAGTTCGAAGAGTCAAGATGGCGGAGAAGTAGCAGGCTGAGAATACTTCAGCTAGCCGGAGATCAGCTAGATAGCTTATCTAAAGATTGCAAACACCTGCAAATCCATCGGCAGATCGAAGAGAAGAAGAACAGCAATTCTGGAAACAGAAAAACAACCACTTTCTGAAAGGTAGGACTGGCGGAGAAGTGAATCCAAAGCGACGGGAAGATAGGCCCCGGGGGGAGGGGCCGGCTCCCGGCAAGCGGCAGAGCAACGGAGCACAAAATCAGGACTTTTAAAAGTCTGTTCCGTTTAGGGACATCGCTCCAGAGGCTAAACCAGGGTGAAGCCCACACGGGGTCAGCGTGGCCTCAGGTCCCACAGGGTCACAGAAGGATCGGGGGTGTCTGAGTGTCGCAGAGCTTGCGCGTATAAGAACGGGAAAGCCGGCAACAGAGATAGAGCTGACAGTAAGCTCGCAGCTCGGGGTTACCTTGAACCGCTCGCAGGATCGGTGAGCTCGGAGCACGGCTGGAGGTCAGGCAGACGGGAGTAACTGGGCGCTGTTCTCTGAGGGCGCACTGAGGAGTGGGGCCCCCAGGCTCTCGGCTCATCTGGGCTGGAGACCAGGAGGCCGCCATTTGTATTCCCTTCCTCTGGAACTCTACGGAAAGCACTCAGGGAACAAAAGCTCCTGAAAGCAAAGCCGAGCGGATTACTCAGCCGGGCCCCTGGTAGGGGATGTGCAATTCCGCCTGGGGCAAAGACACTTGAGAATCACTACACCAGGCCCCTCCCCCAGAAGATCAACAAGAAATCAAGCCAAGACCAAGTTCACCTACCAAGGAGTGCGGTTTCAATACCAAGGAGAGCAGCAGAATGCCAGAGGAGGAGAAAGCAAAGCACAGAATTCATGGCTTTCTCCCTGTGATTTTTTTTTTCTTTTCTTTTTTTTCTTTTTTTCCCCTATGATTTTTTTAGTCTTGCAGTTAATTTAATTTTTTTCTTTTTCATTTTTTTTCTCTTCTTCTGCTAAAATTTTTTTAAACTTTTACCCTTTTCTTTTTTAACGTTTTTTAACTAGTTCATCTAATATATATATATTTCTTCCTTTTTATTTTTTTCTTTATTCGTTTTCCTTTTCTAAATTCTTTTTTTTTTCTTTCTTTCTTTTTGAACCTCTTTTTAACCCCTTTTTCCCCCCTCACGATTTGGGATCTCTTCTGATTAGGTTAAACCATATTTTTCTGGGGCTGTTGCCACACTTTTAGTATTTTACTTGCTCTTTCATATACTCTTATCTGGACAAAATGACAAGGCGGAAAAATTCACCACAAAAAAAAGAACAAGAGGCAGTACTGAAGGCTAGGGACCAAATCAATACAGACATAGGTAATATGTCAGATCTAGAGTTCAGAATGACAATTCTCAAGGTTCTAGCCGGGCTCGAAAAAGGCATGGAAGATATTAGAGAAACCCTCTTGGGAGATATAAAAGCCCTTTCTGGAGAAATAAAAGAAGTGAAATCTAACCAAGTTGAAATCAAAAAAGCTATTAATGAGGTGCAATCAAAGATGGAGACTCTCACTGCTAGGATAAATGAGGCAGAAGAAAGAATTAGTGATATAGAAGACCAAATGACAGAGAATAAAGAAGCTGAGCAAAAGAGGGACAAACAGCTACTGGACCATGAGGGGAGAATTCGAGAGATAAGTGACACCATAAGACGAAACAACATTAGAATAATTGGGATTCCAGAAGAAGAAGAAAGAGAGAGGGGAGCAGAAGGTATACTGGAGAGAATTATTGGGGAGAATTTCCCCAATATGGCAAAGGGAACGAGCATCAAAATTCAGGAGGTTCAGAGAACGCCCCTCAAAATCAATAAGAATAGGCCCACACCCCGTCACCTTATAGTAAAATTTACAAGTCTTAGTGACAAAGAGAAAATCCTGAAAGCAGCCCGGGAAAAGAGGTCTGTAACATACAATGGTAAAAATATTAGATTGGCAGCTGATTTATCCACAGAGACCTGGCAGGCCAGAAAGAGCTGGCATGATATTTTCGGAGCACTAAACGAGAAAAACATGCAGCCAAGAATACTATATCCAGCTAGGCTATCATTGAAAATAGAAGGAGAGATTAAAAGCTTCTAGGACAAACAAAAACTGAAAGAATTTGCAAACACCAAACCAGCTCTACAGGAAATATTGAAAGGGGTCCTCTAAGCAAAGAGAGAGCCTACAAGTGGTAGATCAGTAAAGAACAGAGACAATATGCAGTAACAGTCACCTTACAGGCAATACATGGCACTAAATTCATATTTCTCAATAGTTACCCTGAATGTTAATGGGCTAAATGCCCCAATCAAAAGACACAGGGTATCAGAATGGATAAAAAAACAAACCCATCTATATGTTGCCTACAAGAAACTCATTTTAAGCCCGAAGATACCTCCAGATTTAAAGTGAGGGGGTGGAAAAGAATTTACCATGCTAATGGACATCAGAAGAAAGCAGGAGTGGCAATCCTTATATCAGATCAATTAGATTTTAAGCCAAAGACTATAATAAGAGATGAGGAAGGACACTCTATCATACTCAAAGGGTCTGTCCAACAAGAAGATCTAACAATTTTAAATATCTATGCCCCCAACGTGGGAGCAGCCAACTATATAAACCAATTAATAACAAAATCAAAGAAACACATCAACAATAATACAATAATAGTAGGGGACTTTAACACTCCCCTCACTGAAATGGACAGATCATCCAAGCAAAAGATCAACAAGGAAATAAAGGCCTTAAACGACACCTGGACCAGATGGACATCACAGATATATTCAGAACATTTCACCCCAAAGCAACAGAATACACATTCTTCTCTAGTGCACATGGAACATTCTCCAGAATAGATCACATCCTCGGTCCTAAATCAGGACTCAACCGGTATCAAAAGATTGGAATCATTCCCTGCATATTTTCAGACCACAATGCTCTGAAGCTAGATCTCAACCACAAGAGGAAGTTTGGAAAGAACCCAAATACATAGAGACTAAACAGCATCCTTCTAAAGAATGAATGGGTCAACCGGGAAATTAAAGAAGAATTGAAAAAAATCATGGAAACAAATGATAATGAAAATACAACGGTTCAAAATCTGTGGGACACAACAAAGGCAGTCCTGAGAGGAAAATATATAGTGGTACAAGCCTTTCTCAAGGAACAAGAAAGGTCTCAGGTACACAACCTAACCCTACACCTAAAGGAGCTGGAGAAAGAACAAGAAAGAAACCCTAAGCCCAGCAGGAGAAAAGAAATCATAAAGATCAGAGCAGAAATCAATGAAATAGAAACCAAAAAAACAATAGAACAAATCAACGAAACTAGGAGCTGGTTCTTTGAAAGAATTAATAAAATTAATAACCCCCTGGCCCGACTTATCAAAAAGAAAAGAGAAAGGACCCAAATAAATAAAATCATGAGTGAAAGAGGAGAGATCACAACTAACACCAAAGAAATACAAACTATTATAAGAACATACTATGAGCAACTCTACGCCAACAAATTTGACAATCTGGAAGAAATGGATGCATTCCTAGAAACATATAAACTACCACAACTGAACCAGGAAGAAATAGAAAGCCTGAACAGACCGATAACCAGTAAGGAGATTGAAACAGTCATTAAAAATCTCCAAACAAACAAAAGCCCAGGGCCAGATGGCTTCCCGGGGGAATTCTACCAAACATTTAAAGAAGAACTAATTCCTATTCTCCTGAAACTGTTCCAAAAAATAGCAATGGAAGGAAAACTTCCAAACTCATTTTATGAGGCCAGCATCACCTTGATCCCAAAACCAGACAAGGATCCCATCAAAAAAGAGAGCTATAGACCAATATCCTTGATGAACACAGATGCGAAAATTCTCACCAAAATACTAGCCAATAGGATTCAACAGTACGTTAAAAGGATTCTTCACCAAGACCAAGTGGGATTTATTCCAGGGCTGCAAGGTTGGTTCAACATCCGCAAATCAGTCAATGTGATACAACACATCAATAAAAGAAAGAACAAGAACCATATGATACTCTCAATAGATGCTGAAAAAGCATTTGACAAAGTACAGCATCCCTTCCTGATCAAAACTCTTCAAAGTGTAGGGACAGAGGGCACATACCTCAATATTATCAATATATAGCATATACCTCATATTACCATTTATGAAAAACCCACTGCAAATACCATTCTCAATGGAGAAAAACTGAAAGCTTTTCCGCTAAGGTCAGGAACACGGCAGGGATGTCCGTTATCACCACTGCTATTCAACATAGTACTAGAAGTCCTAGCCTCAGCAATCAGACAACAAAAGGAAATTAAAGGCATCCAAATCGGCAAAGAAGAAGTCAAATTATCACTCTTTGCAGATGATATGATACACTATATGTGGAAAACCCAAAAGACTCCACTCCAAAACTGCTAGAACTTGTACAGGAATTCAGTAAAATGTCAGGATATAAAATCAATGCACAGAAATCAGTTGCATTTCTCTACACCAACAACAAGACAGAAGAAAGAGAAATTAAGGAGTCAATCCCATATACAATTGCACCCCAAACCATAAGATACCTAGGAATAAACCTAACCAAAGAGGCACAGAATCTATACTCAGAAAACTATAAAGTACTCATGAAAGAAATTGAGGAAGACACAAAGAAAAGAGGGTAGGGAAGGTTAGGGGGTTGGGCAAAATGGGTGAAAAAGAGTGGAAGATATGGGGTTCTGCTTATTGTAATGAATAAGTAATGGGAATAAAAGACACAGCATAAAATATATAGTCAATGATACTGTAATAGCAATGTATGGGGACAGATGGTAAACACAGTGTAATGTATAAATTTGTCAAATTGCCATGTTGTACACCTGAAATTAATGTATCATTACGTGTCAACTATACTCAAGTAAAAAAATTAAAAAACAAAACACACGTTCTATAAATTGAAGATCAAATACTCAAACTTTTATGAACAAATTCATGCATAAATACAGATTTAAGAAATCTTATCAAACCTTTGCTTTCCACAGAAGGTTGTCAAGCTGACTACAGCTATTACCAATTATACAAGATCCTTATTGTCATGAAGTAAGACAGGGATATGTATAAATGGTATTATCTAACAAAAGGTTCAAGTCTCTTAAAACCTGGAAGGGCTCTATGACCTTCGGGGTCAACATTTTGGCACAGAATTCATGAACATCAGTTGGAGGTACAAGTCTACTTGACATAAGTACTGAAATATATAGGTTATATACATTGTTTAAAATATAATGCCTTTTTTCTACGTACTTTTGTGATTATGTAAGTGAATAAGGAAATTACAAAGTAATAGAAAATAATTCGTAAGCACTGATGATTAATAAAAAGCATGATGTCATTAAAATACCAAAAAAGGAGATCCTTGTTCAAAATACATAGTTTTCACAAACTTATATTCTAATATTAATATGTTATATATAAATAATCACATACACATATATATGATTTTCTTAAAAAAGAAACACCATGTTTAATGGTAAATTTTAGCATACTCTAGCACCAGATATGGCCTGGAGTTAAAGAAGTGACAGATAGGGGACCTCTGTAAAGCCTCATAAAGTGAAAAGGATAAGGAAGTCAATAATCAAACAGAAGAGCTCCATGGCCTGACATAGGGCCAAGTCCAGACTAGCATTGAAGAAAGAGCTACCATTTGAGAGATGGATTCCTGATACACCCAATAATCAAGTGCTGGCCCTCAAACCAGCCACAATTGTGGTGCCTGCCGCAGCAATTAGCTTGGCTTCTATGTCTTTGTCCTGAGAGAAAAGACTGGTCTGAAACTCCTTTTGGACCACCTAGTGTGGAGATGTGCTCTAGGAAGGCTCTTTAGGTGGGATCCATGGCTTATGAAGAAAGAGGCAGACATAGGCCTGATTAGACCACAGCTACAACAGTGGATCAGTGCTAGGTAAATGAGTAGTCCCTTGGTGGTCTACATGAGTTCAGTAGTCCAGCTTGAGCTTTTTTCTCAGTGCTTGGCTCTCATACCCACATGTCCTGGAGTCACCCATCTCTTATACCAGATGGGAACTATTATTAATCTAGTTGCGCTCAACAATAAAACTGTTCTACAAGTAAACCCACATAGAAGAAACTTTAATTGAACTCTGAATAAATTTATTACATTTAATATCCAAAACTGAAAAGGCTCAGGCCCATCCCAAACCACTATTTTACATATAAAGATAAAAATATGAAAAAATTTTAAAAAAAAACTCTTACCTTGCTTAAACCTACCACCAATAACAGCACTTTTCGATGTCAAAGTACTGATCTTTTCACAAGCCAATGAGATGGAAAATCGCCTTTTGCTCTGCCACTCCTTAATGAATGTTCGAAAGAGAGTTTGGTCACTTGCTACATCAATTATGGCCAAACTTGCTGGGCTGAATGAGGCTGGAGTTAACTGCAATCCATCTTGTGATAACTGCAGTGAAAAAGTTGTGTCTCCAATAGGACTGTCCTCTTTTAAACCATTTCTACTCTCTGAACTTAAATCTTGGTTTTTAATATTTGAAGATGAGTAACCTTCACCAAGGTGTAAAACACTATGTGTTTTCTGAAGTTTTGCAGAAGATGTTCCAAGAATACTTGGAAATACCAGTTTAGAAGCAGATACTGGAGTGGGTGTAGGAGGAATGAGTCCATTATCATCAACTATATAGTTCTCTTTACAAGACAAGTGGGATGAGGTTTCAGCATGAAGGGCATTGGTCTCCAGTGTCCCAATCTTGCTTTTTACTTCAATATTAGGGGCAAATGAGATTCCTTGCCCTTGATTTGGCTCCAAATTTGAAATTACTTTTTGTTTGTCATTTACCTCTGTATTTTTTCCTTTCAAATTAGACAAGTTTATAGTTGTTAATTTTTGCTTTTCATTTTCTAGAGGACTGGCCACTTTGTCTAAAATTCTCTGCAGTCCTGGACTTAAATCAAATGATGCCCCTGACCATATGAATGCATTATTTTCCTCTGTCTCAGTTAATTTGGGTTTTTGAGACCTTTCATTTTTATCTCCTCCAATTACTTCTCTTTGTGGATAATCATTACCTACAGTCACTGGATCACTTAGTTCTAATGCCCTAAAAGATACTGCAGTATTCTGTTTTTCTTGGACAGGACATATTTCTACATTGTCCAAAGCTTCAACCATCTGAGCAGAATCTACTTCTGAAAATATAATAGACTCATCACTGAAACAAGTGTACTGTTGCTGATTATCTTGATTCTCATTCATATTTGATTTTCTTTTCATGCCCTCTCCTTGCAGACACACAGAATGACTGAAATGGTTTGATGTTAGTGCAGAAGAGAGGGGTTCTTTCACTTGTATATCAGGTGGTTGTTCTTTTACTAGGTAGTCTTCACTGAAACTGTCAAACAGTAAACTATCACTCAAATTCAAACTTGTTTCAGGAACTGGCAGACATTCTGTTTCTATACCAGTGGTAGTTCTCTTTTGAGGAACCAGAGGTATAACTGGTTTCATAGCTTCTTGTGTTTGATAACCTTGAAGAAAACTATTTAATTGAGAGTCAGTGACAGAAAGTTCATTCCTTTTAAAACAAGGGCCATTTTCCCTCAAGAGTATTGGAGAAAGAAAAATTGAGCTTTCTGGAGTCAGGATATCAATCCCATCCGAATCAGTGCCTTGTTTGATATTATCTGCGGGCTTAAGTTCCAAATGATTTTTATTTGTCACTCCGGGAGAATGCTGTTCACCAGGAAAAGTAATACAAATCTCATTCTGAAAAGAGAGTATGGAACTCTGATTGTCTAAGCATTTCTGCATCTTCCCTGTTGCCAACTTAGCATACTTCGCTTCTGGTTTGGCATTTTCAGTTGCCATCTGTTGTATAATTTTCTCTGACTGAGTATCCAGGTAGAAACTATCTTCAAATTCACAAGGAACTAAACCTAAGTCAGAAACACAATTATTCTTTGTTTTGTTTGCCGCATAAGCTTCTGTTTTTTCTTGTTTTCTAGATGTATTTGGAAAATTCTCATGCTGGCCTTCTGGTTCTCGAGTTGAGAGTATCTCAGTTCTGCTTATATTATCTCCTGATACCTGAAAATTATTTGATTTATTTTCCTCACTATTAAACTTCATAATTCCACACTTGATAATAACATTTGAGTCTCTATTCATATAACTACTGCCTGTCTCACAGGGCATTTGTCTCTCTATTATTTTTTTCTGTTTGGTATAAGTGTTCGTCTGCTTATCAGATTGTTTTTCTGGGCACTGGTTAACTGAGTAGGTGTCACGTTTTACATAAACATTCTGGTTTTTTGAATTGTTTTCTTCCACCAAGACTGTGTTTATTTTTTCTGACTCAACAACAGCAAATTCTCCTCCATTTTCACTAACCATATTAGTGGGTTGACAAGTCACTTTTTTACTCTGGGATTGTGTGATAAAATGTTTCACAAGAATATTATTAGTTTTTGTTTTGTTCTTTGAACTTTGTTCTCTTTCTAATGAGAATGACGCTTTGCTATATTTTCCCTCAGCACAGAATGAGACATTTTCAGCAAAAGGGTCTGGACTTCTAAATTCCACATTCTTTTCATCTAAGATAAATTCATCCCCATAATAAATATGATTAGACATAGTGTGTTCCTGTAAGTCAATTCTACAAATCTCAGTGTCTTTTTTAGGGCTACTGTGTTTAGATTGTTTTACAAGTTTACTATGTTTCCAAGATCCAGAGGCAGTACTCATCATTTTTGAATTGAAACTCTGAGCTTCTTTTTTTGTTTTCTCAAATAAGAGAGTCTGAACAACTTTCTTAGTGCGTGCTCTTCCCTCATTCAGAGAGGTTCTTAGCTTTTCTTTACTTATATTCAAAGAAGCCCGTTTTCTTGCTCTGGAAATGGAATGTACCTGGCGTTCTTGATTTCCATTCTGTAACTTATCATAAAAGGAGTTTGTATGCTCTCCACTTTTCTCTAAATCTTGCACAGTACTTGGGGAATGCTTAGCAGAAGAATCACTAAACATTGAGTTATTTTTTTTCTGTGATGTTAATCTTTCACAAGATCTTTTAGTTTGGGATATATATTTCTGTTCCTTTACTTCTGATTCACTGCTGGTCAATGAGTGTGTATCAGAATTTAAAAGGAAGTATGAATTCCATTGCACTCCCATTTCAACTAAGTCCTGCTGCAGAATCATTTTGGCTTCTTCCACAATAAGGGCTGCTGCTTCCCTTTCAGTTAAACCTTTTCTGCCAGTCACCCAAATAGTTCGCATATTCCGACGTTCTTCAACTGCTTCCTCTTCCTCATCCATTGCCTTTCGGGCACTATAAAGGATGCAAGAAAAGAAATAAATTAATGTATTGATTCATTCATGCATACCAAAGTATTTACTAAGCATTAACCTAATCTGTTCTAGGAACTAAAGAAATTGCACTGAACAAGAGGGAAATATATCTACTATTCTAGAGCTTACGTTCTTGTTGTGGAAATCAGAAAACAAACAAATATTAAAATACATTCTATGTCAACTGGTAAGAGTGGTGTACAACAACAACAAAAAAAAAGCACCAGGAGATGGGTGGTACTGTAATTTTCAAATAGTATAATTAGAGAAGGCCTCACCAAGATCCATTAAACAGAAACCATTTAAAATAGTGTCATAAAACTTTCATTAAAAACAAATCCTATGAAGATACCTAGGAATAAACCTAACCAAAGAGACACAGAATCTATACTCAGAAAACTATAAAGTGCTCATGAAAGAAATTGAGGAAGACACAAAGAAATGGAAAAATGTTCCATGCTCCTGGATTGGAAGAATAAATATTGTGAAAATGTCTATGCTACCTAAAGCAATCTACACATTTAATGCAATTCCTATCAAAGTACCATCCATCTTTTTCAAAGAAACGGAACAAATAATTCTAAAATTTATATGGAACCAGAAAAGACCTCGAATAGCCAAAGGGATATTGAAAAAGAAAGCCAATGTTGGTGGCATCACAATTCCGGACTTCAAGCTCTATTACAAAGCTGTCATCATCAAGACAGCATGGTACTGGCACAAAAACAGACACATAGATCAATGGAATAGAATAGAGAGCCCAGAAATAGACCCTCAACTCTACAGTCAACTAATCTTCGACAAAGCAGGAAAGAATGTCCAATGGAAAAAAGACAGCCTCTTCAATAAATGGTGTTGGGAAAATTGGACAGCCACATGCAGAAAAATGAAATTGGACCATTTCCTTACACCACACACAAAAATAGACTCAAAATGGATGAAGGACCTCAATGTGCGAAAGGAATCCATCAAAATCCTTGAGGAGAACACAGGCAGCAACCTCTTCGACCTCTGCCGCAGCAACATCTTCCTAGGAACAACGCCAAAGGCAAGGGAAGCAAGGGGAAAAATGAACTATTGGGATTTCATCAAGATCAAAAGCTTTTGCACAGCAAAGGAAACAGTTAACAAAATCAAAAGACAACTGACAGAATGGGAGAAGATATTTGCAAATGACATATCAGATAAAGGACTAGTGTCCAGAATCTATAAAGAACTTAGCAAACTCAACACCCAAAGAACAAATAATCCAATCAAGAAATGGGCAGAGGACATGAACAGACATTTCTGCAAAGAAGACATCCAGATGGCCAACAGACACATGAAAAAGTGCTCCATATCACTCGGCATCAGGGAAATACAAATCAAAACCACAATGAGATATCACCTCACACCAGTCAGAATGGCTAAAATCAACAAGTCAGGAAATGACAGATGCTGGCGAGGATGCGGAGAAAGGGGAACCCTCCTACACTGTTGGTGGGAATGCAAGCTGGTGCAGCCACTCTGGAAAACAGCATGGAGGTTCCTCAAAATGTTGAAAATAGAACTGCCCTATGACCCAGCAATTGCACTATTGGGTATTTACCCTAAGGATACAAACGTAGTGATCCAAAGGGGCACAGTGCACCCGAATGTTTATAGCAGCAATGTCCACAATAGCCAAACTATGGAAAGAACCTAGATGTCCATCAACAGATGAATGGATCAAGAAGATGTGGTATATATACACAATGGAATACTATGCAGCCATCAAAAGAAATGAAATCTTGTCATTTGCGACAACATGGATGGAACTAGAGCGTATCATGCTTAGCGAAATAAGTCAAGCAGAGAAAGACAACTATCATATGATCTCCCTGATATGAGGAAGTGGTGATGCAACATGGGGGCTTAAGTGGGTAGGAGAAGAATCAATGAAACAAGATGGGATTGGGAGGGAGACAAACCCTAAGTGACTTTTAATCTCACAAAACAAACTGAGGGTTGCTGGGGGGAGGGGGTTTGGGAGAAGGGGGTGGGATTATGGACATTGGAGAGGCTATGTGCTTTGGTGAGTGCTGTGAAGTGTGTAAACCTAGTGATTCACAGACCTGTACCCCTGGGGATAAAAATATATGTTTATAAAAAATAAAAAATTTAAAAAAAAAAAGGGAGTTGGGGGAATTGGAAGGGGAGGTGAACCATGAGAGACTATGGACTCTGAAAAACAATCTGAGGGGTTTGAAGTGGCGGGGGGGGGGATGGAGGTTGGGGGAACCAGGTGGTGGGTATTAGAGAGGGCACAGATTGCATGGAGCACTGGGTGTGGTGCAAAAACAATGAATACTGTTATGCTGAAAATAAATAAAAAATAAATTTAAAAAAAAAATCCTATGTAATATGAACTCTGGACAAAATAATTGAAGGAACTGGAGAGTGACCAAAAGGAGAAACTGAAACCTGGAGTTTACTGATAGGTAAAATTTGAAAAAGAGCTCAGAATAACTGCAAGAGATAAAAAAAAACCATCGGAGAAAGTCTGGATTTGAGAGATCCAAAGAAGGAGAACCCCAAATTCTTCATATAAATACTGCCCAAATATCTGGCTTCCCACTAATCTATGCAAGTGTGGGAAGACTCCAAAGTCTAAACAATTAAACAGAGTTTTGAGTGACTGTCTACTACAGGAAGACAAAGTTTAGAGTTTGAGTTCAGCCAAGCTGACTGATAAAATATCAATGCTCTTCAGGGTAAAATAATAGATCCTATGCCCTACAAGGCAAAACATACACAAAATTGAACTACCATGAAGAGAAAGAAAACAAACAAACAAAAAGGATGAGATATGACAATTATTAAAGAAATAATAGCCAAGAGATTTCTGTTTCCAACAAGGATGGTGTAATAGGGACCAAGTTAGCCTGTAACCCAAAACAACTAAAACCAAGGCTAGCTCTTAAAAGACATTGCAGCTTCCATTTTGCTCTCTCTTGGATTACTTACTCTAGCGGAAGCATAGGACAACATGCAGCTCTATGGAGAAGTTCACATGGAGAACTGAGCACCAGTTTGCCAGTATGTGTGCAAGTCATCTTAAAAGCAGATCCAATTCAAACCTTCAGATAACTATAGTCCCAACCGACAGCTTTACTAAAACCTCAAACTAGACCACTAGCAAAGGTGCTCTCAAGTTCATGACTCACAGAAACTTTGAGTTAATATATATTTATTGTTGCCTTTAAGCCACTAAGTTCTTTGAGATATAATCTCTACACCTAACATGGGGCTTGAACTCATGACCTTAAGATCAAGAATAGCATGCTCTTCTGACTGAGCCAGCCAGGTACCCCTAAGCCACTAAGGTCTTAAAGTAATTTGTTTCATGGCATTAGCTAACTAATTAGCCTACTAAAATTATGAAACTTCAAAGATATAAAAAAGAAATCTCAAGGCCTACATATTTAGCACAAAAGAATTATATTCCCATTAAAATTCTTAAAAATAACATGCAGAGCAAAGAAAGAGCATTTTCCTAAAACTCAGTAAAAGAAAGCACGGACCAAAAATTTATATCCAGCCAAGATGTGCCTCAAATATTAAGGTTACAGAAAAACAGTTTTAAACATACAAGATGTGGGGAATTCTGCACTATATTAGTCCTCAAGAAATCTATTAGTGGATAAGTTTCATCCAATCAAGAGATGGCTAGAAGTGGTTCAGCATTAAGACCAATGGTAAGAATTAGAATAAATAAAAATGTAGATTATATTAATTTTCCATTTCTACACCCTACAAGGATGGGGACAAGGATGGAAAATTAATGTACAAATGTTATACGTTGAGACAAAGTAGAAAATGTACTTTTTAAATGGAAGGAAAAGGACAGGAAAAAAGAAAAAGTGAGCTCAATGTCGATGACTATTGTTCAGGCAGTATGTAGGTATTATAGAATACCATTAAAATCTTGTATTATAGAGGGCACGGATTGCATGGAGCACGGGGTGTGGTGCAAAAATAATGAATACTGTTATGCTGGAAATAAAAAAATAAATAAATAATATAATAAAGTAAAAAAAAAAAAAAAAAATCTTGACAAACCAGGGGCACCTGCCTCGCTCATTTGGAAGAGCATGTGACTCTTGCTCTCCAGGTTGTGAGTTCAAGCTTCATGTTGAATGTAGAGACTCCTTAAAAATAAAATCTTTAAAAAAAAAAAAAAAAAACCTTGACAAACCGGATAATAGAAAGTACACAAGTACCCACTAGAACAAAAATATACACCTTTCTAAATATAAAAATAAAACTACAAAGAGTATCCTTGGGCAGAAAAGGAAACATAATAAATATACAATACACATAATTATAAAATAATTTGAGAACTGAAACTAAACATTTTAGTTAAATCAATAAATGTGAACAGGATCATAGGGAAGTTCTATTTTTAAATTCTTGAGGAATCGGAATCTCCACACTGTTCTCCAAAGAGGCTGCACCAACTTGCATTCCCACCAACAATGTAAGAGGGTTCCCCTTTCTCCACATCCCCTCCAACACATGTTGTTTCCTGTCTTGTTAATTTTGGCCATTCTAACTGGTGTAAGGTGATATCTCAATGTGGTTTTTATTTGAATCTCCCTAATGGCTAGTAATGATGATGAACACTTTTTCATGTGTCTGATAG
The DNA here is from genome assembly GCF_009829155.1 of Mustela erminea. Lineage (NCBI taxonomy): Eukaryota > Metazoa > Chordata > Mammalia > Carnivora > Mustelidae > Mustela > Mustela erminea. The sequence continues at coordinate 98,072,067 of NC_045614.1, forward strand.
CCATTTGTATGTCTTCATTGGAGAAGTCTCTGTTCATGTCTTCTGCCCATTTTTTGATATGATTGTCTGTTTTGTGTGTGTTTTGCATTCCTGGGTATTTACCCCAAAGATACAGATGTCGTGAAAAGAAGGGCCATCTGTACCCCAATGTTTATAGCAGCAATGGCCACGGTCGCCAAACTGTGGAAAGAACCAAGATGTCCTTCAATGGATGAATGGATAAGGAAGATGTGGTCCATATATACTATGGAGTATTATGCCTCCATCAGAAAGGATGAATACCCAACATTTGTAGCAACATGGACGGGACTGGAAGAGATTATGCTGAGTGAAATAAGTCAAGCAGAGAGAGTCAATTATCATATGGTTTCACTTATTTGTGGAGCATAACAAATACCATGGAGGACATGGGGAGTTAGAGGAGAAGGGAGTTGGGGGAAAATGGAAGGGGAGGTAAACCATGAGAGACTATGGACTCTAAAAAACAATCTGAGGGGTTTGAAGTGGCGGGGGGGTGGGAGTTTGGGGTACCGGGTGGTGGGTATTATAGAGGGCATGGATTGCATGGAGCACTGGATGTGGTGAAAAAATAATGAATACTGTTATGCTGAAAATAAATTTTTTAAAAAATGTGAACAGGAGTAAATAATCTATTAAAAGAAAGATTTCGGCGCCTGGGTGGCTCAGTGGGTTAAAGCCTCTGCCTTCGGCTCAGGTCATGATCCCAGAGTCCTGGGATCGAGCCCCACATCGGGCTCTCTGCTCAGCAGGGAGCCTGCTTCCTCCTCTCTCTCTGCCTGCTTCTCTGCCTGCTTGTGATCTTTGTCTGTCAAATAAATAAATAAAATCTTTAAAAAAAAGAAAGATTTCAATTTGGATCAGAAAGTGTGGTACATAAAAGGTTTATCTAAAACAAATTGATTCTAAAAGACTAAAACTAAAGGGTTGGGCAAAAAAATTTCTAGACAAACAGAAGCAAGAAAAAGCAGTGAGAGACAGACTGCATTAAACAAAAAAGGATAAAATTTACTGCTAAAAACACCAATCATAATAAAGATAACATGACAATCAGTCATATGTACTATGAATATGTACACACCAAATAACAAGCAATACTTTTTTTAGAAAGATTTTATTTATTTATTTGACAGGCAGAGATCACAAGTAGGCAGAGAGGCAGGCAGAGAGAGAGAGGAGGAAGCAGGCTCCCTGCTGAGCAGAGAGCCCAATGTGGGGCTTGATCCCAGGACCCTGGGATCATGACCTGAGCCAAAGGCACAGGCTTTAACTCACTGAGCCACCCAGGTGCCCCAACAAGCAATACTTTAATGAAGAAAAGACAAGAGATACAAAGAGACAGAGAGAAATATATTAACAATTAGAGGACTTCAGTAAACCACTCTCATTAAAAGACAGATGAAATGTTGAAGAGGGGAATAAATAAAAATAAAGAAGACCTAATGAACGTAACCAGTGAAGCAGACTTTATGAATATACCTCAAACATTTTACCTTTATAATAGAGAATACATTTAATTTGTATTAGTCATGTGTTAGGTCACAAAGAAAATATCAGTGATTTCCATAAAGTATATGTGTTACAAACAACACTATTAGATTGCATGGCAGTGAGACTAGAAGTCATTTAACAAATTTAAAAAAACAGAAAGCACTTCCACCTGGGCAAAAGAGGGAAAACATGAAAATTACATAATTTCTAACAAATAAAATGAAAACTTCTATATATCACACAGTCTGTGAAGTATACTTAAAATAGAGACCACAGGAAAATTCACAGTACTGAATTCATAGTACTACACTAAAAACAGTATTTATCAGTAAAAACATAAATCAACAAATTCCTAGTTCAACAAAATACTAGAAAAAGTACAACAAAATAAAAAGGAAGCAGGAAGAATGAAATGTAATATTAAAAGAAGAAATTAATAAGGTATACTTTTTACAAATATCCCCAATAGGCCAGAGGAACCAAGATGGTGGAGTAGTAGCAAACTGAGTGACACCAGGTCGCAGGAGTTCAGCTAACAAGTTATCAAACCATTCCGAACATCTACAAACCCAAGAGATCGAAGAGAAGAAAAACAGCAATTCTAGAAACAGAAAATCGACCACTTTCTGAAAGGTAGGATGTGCAGAGGAGTAAATCTGAGGTGACAGGAAGATAGAATGTAGGGGAAGAGGTGGTCTCCCAGCAAGCAATGGAGCACAAAATTCGAACTTTTAAAAGTCTGCTCCACTGAGGGACATCGCTCCAGAAGCTAAGCGGGGGTGGAAACCTCACAGGGACAGTGTGGTTTCAAGTCCCATGGGGTCAGAGAAGGATCTGCATATATTGGTGTCTGGTGTAGCAGAGCTCACAGGTAACAGAGTGGGAAAGCCGGCTACAAGGACGGAGCCAAAGAGTGAGCTTTCAGCTCAGGATTACTTTAAACTGTGATCTGTGGCACAGTCAGGCCACTGCTCTTTGAGTAGGAACCCCACAAGTGGCAGATCCGGGGAGACCCACCTTCATCCGCCAGAAGAGCAGAGCAACAAGAATCTGTTGGGTTTGGAGACTTCAAACGGGGCTGTGTGCGGGAGACAGAAACGCTCAGTCACAGGCCAGATGAGCCCGAGTGCAGCTGGGGACCAGGGAGATGGGAGTAATTGAGTGCTTTTCTCTGAGGGCACACTGAGGAATGGGGCCCCGAGCTCTCGGCTCCTCTGGGCCAGAGACTGGGAGGCCGCCATTTTCATTCCCATCCTCCAGAGCTCTACGGAAAGCGTTCAGGGGACAAAAGCTCCCGAGAGCAAACCTGAGCAGATTATCACCCTAGCCCCTGGCAAGGGTGGTGCAATTCCGCCTCAGGCAAAGATATTTGAGAATCACTACAACAGGCCCCTCCCCCACAGAAGATCAGCAAGAACATCCAGCCAAGACCAAACTCACTGATCAAGGATAAGAGCAGAATTCCAGAGGAGGGGAAAGCAAAGCATGGAATTCATGGCTTTTTCTCCATGATTCTTTAGTCTTGCAAAGCTAATTAATTTATTTTATTTTTTTCTTTTTCTAATTTTTCAGCTTTTACTCTTTCCTCTTTTAACGTTTCTTAACTAGTTTATCTTAATAATACCTTTCTAAAAAAGAAAATCTTTTTAAATTTCATTATTATAGTCATATTTATCCTTTATTGTATCTAACTTTATTTTTTGTATACATATATGGTTGTTTCTTCTAAAAAATTTTTAGGATACAATTTCTTCTAACAAATCAAAATATACCCTAAATCTAGCACAGGGCTTTGTTCTAGTCTCCAGGCTGAACAAATTTCTCTCCATTTTCTTTTTCTTTCTTTTCCAACCAACTTATCAATTCCTTTTTTTAGAATTTTTTAAAAATTTTCATATTCTGTCCCTTCATTGTGTTTACCCTTATTTTTGTATATAAATATATGTCTTTCTTTAATATTATGGGAGGTAGTTTCTTCTAAGAGTCCAAAATACACCCACAATCAAGTCGGTGGCTCAGTTCTATTCACCAGTCTAATATATATATATTTTTAAAAACTTTTTAAAATCCTTTTTAAACTTCCTTTTACCTCCTTTCTTTTCCCCCCAATTTTGAGTCTCTTCTGATTTGGTTAGCATACATTTTTCTGGGGTCTTTGCTGCCCTTATAGAATTTTATTCTCTCTTTCATATATTCTTATCCAGATAAAATGACAAGACGGATAAACGTACCCAAAAAAAAAAAAAAAAAAAAGAACAAGAGGCAGTACTGAAGGCTAGGGACCTAATCAATACAGACATTGGTAATATGTCAGATCTAGAGGTCAGAATAATGATTCTCAAGGTGCTAGCTGGGTTTGAAAAAGGCATGGAAGATATTGGAGAAACCTTGTCTGGAGAAATAAAGGCCCTTTCTAGAGAAATAAAAGAACTAAAATCAAACCAAGTGAAAATCAAAAAAGCTATTAGTAAAGTGCAATAAAAAATGGAGGCTGTTGCTGCTAGGATAAATGAGGCAGAAGAGAGAATTAGTGATATAGACGATCAAATGATGGAGAATAAAGAAGCTGAGCAAAAGAGAGACAAAGAACTACTGGACCACGAGGGGAGAATTTAAGACATAAGTGATACCATATGATGAAACAACATTAGAATAATTGGGATTCCAGAAGAAGAAGAAAGAGAGAGGGGAGCAGAAGGCATATTGGAGCAAACTAGTGTAGAGAATTTCCCTAATATGGCAAAGGGAACAGGCATCAAAATCAAAAAGGCAGAGAGAACCCCCCTCAAAATCAATAAAAATAAGTCCAACCTCATCATCTAATAGTAAAAACTTACAAGTCTTAGGGACAAAGAGAAAATTGTGAAAGCAGCCTGGGACAAGAAGTCTGTAACATACAATAGTAAAAATATTAGATTAGCAGCAGACTTATCCACAGAGACCTGGCAGGCCAGAAAGAACTGGAATGATATATTCAGAGCACTAAACGAGAAAACGTGCAGCCAAGAATACTATATCCAGCTAGGCTATCATTTTAGAAGGCGAGATAAAACGCTTCCAGGAAAAACAAAATATAAAAGAATTTGTAAACACCAAACCAGCCCTACAGGAAATATTGAAAGGGGTCCTCTAAGCAAAGAGAGAACATAAAAGTAGTAGGCCAGAAAGGAACAGAGACAATAGACAGTAACAGTCACCTTACAGGCAATAGAGTGGCACGAAATTCAAATCCGTCAATAGTTACCCTGAATGTAAATGGGCTAATCACCCCAATCAAAAGACACAGGGTATCAGAATGGATAAAAAAAAAAAAAACCCATCAATATGCTGTCTACAAGAAACTCATTTCAGACCCAAAGACACCTCCAGATTTAAAGTCCATGCTAATGGACATCAAAAGAAAGTTGGGGTGACAATTCCTACACCAGAAAAATTAGATTTTTTTAAAAAGATTTTATTTATTTATTTGACACAGAGAGATCACAGAAGGCAGAGAGGCAGGTAGAGAGAGAGGGAGAAACAGGTTCCCCGCTGAGCAGAGAGCCCGATGCTGGGCTCAATCCCAGGACCCTGAGACCCACTGAGACCCTTAACCCACTGAGCCACCCAGGTGCCCCAGGATAAATTAGATTTTAAGCCAAAGACTATAATAAGGTATGAGGAAGGACACCATATCATACTTAAAGTGTCTGCCTACAAGATCTAACAATTTTAGATATCTATGCTCCTAACATAGGAGCAGCCAACTATATAAACCAATTAATAATAAAATCAAAGAAACACATCAACAATAATACAATAACAGTAGGGGACTTTAACACCCCCTCACTGAAATGGACAGATCATCCAAGATCAACAAGGAAATAAAGGCCTTATATGACACACTGGACCAGATGGACATCACAGATATATTCTGAACCTTCCATCCCAATGCAACAGAATACACATTCTTCTCTATCATACATGAAACATTCTCCAGAATAGATCATATCCTAGGTTACAAATCAGGTCTCAGTCGGTACCAAAGGATCATTCCCTGCATATTTTCAGACCACAATGCTCTGAAGCTAGAACTCAATCACAAGAGGAAAGATGGAAAGAACACAAATATATGGAGGCTAAAGAGCATCCTACTAAAAAATGAATGGATCAACCAGGAAATTAAAGAAGAACTGAAAAATTTCATGGAAACAAATGATAATGAAAACACAATGGTTCAAAATCTGTGGAACACAGCAAAGACAGTCCTGAGAGGGAAATATATAGCGATAGAAGCCTTTCTCAAGAAACAAGGTCTTAAATACACAACCTAACCCTATCCCTAAAGGAGCTGGAGAAAAAACAACAAAGAAAGTCTAAACCCAGCAGGAGAAGAGAAATAATAAAGATCAGAGCAGAAATCAATGAAACAGAAACCAAAAAAACAAAAAACAAAAAAACAAAAAAAACCAGTAGAACAAATCAACGAAAGTGGCAGCTGGTTCTTTGAAAGAATTAATAAGGTTCATAAACCCCTGGCCAGACTTATCAAAAAGAAAAGAGAAAGGACCCAAATAAATAAAATCATTAAGGAAAGAGGAGAGATCACAACCAACACCAAAGAAATACAAACAATTATAAGAACATATTATGAGCAACTATATGCCAGCAAACTCGAGAATCTGGAAGAAATGGATGCATTCCTAGGGACATATATGTACTACCACAACTGACCCAGGAAGAAATAGAAAACCTGAACAGACCCATAACCAGTCAGGAGATTGAAGCAATCATCCAAAATCTCCCAAAAAAACAAGAGCCCAGGGCCAGATCCCTTCCCAGGGGAATTCTAGCAAACATTTAAAGAAGAAGGGTTTTGAAGGGACAGGGGGTGGGAGGTTGGGGTACCAGGTGGTGGGTATTATAGAGGGCACGGATTGCATGGAGCACGGGGTGTGGTGCAAAAATAATGAATACTGTTATGCTGGAAATAAAAAAAAATAAATAAAATAAGAATCAAAAAAAAAAAAAAAAAAAGAAGAATTAATACCTATTCTCCTGAAACTGTTCCAAAAAAATAGAAATGGAAGGAAAACTTCCAAACTCACTTTAGGAGGCCAGCATTACCTTGATCGCAAAACCAAAGATCCCATCAAAAAAGAGAATTACAGACCAATATCCTTGATGAACACAGCTGCAAAACTTCTCACCAAAATGCTATCCAATAGGATCCAACAGTACATTAAAAAAATTATTCACCACGACCAAATGGGATTTATTCCAGGGCTGCAAGTTTGGTTCAACATCAGCAAATCAATCAATGTGATACAATGCATTGATAAAACAAAGAACAAGAACCATATGATACTCTCAAGAGATGCTGAAAAAGCATTTGACAAAGTACAGCATCCTTTCCTGATCAATACTCTTCAAAGAGTAGGGATAGAGGGTACATACCTCAATATCATCAAAGCCATCTATGAAAAACCCACTGTGAATATCATTCTCAATGGAGAAAAACTGAGAGCTTTTCTGCTAAGGTCAGGAACACAGCAGGGATGTCCATTATCACCACTGCTATGCAACACAGTACTAGAAGTCCTACTCTCAGCAATCAAACAACAAAAAGAAATTAAAGGTATCCAAATCAGCAAAGAAGAAGTCAAACTATCACTCCTTGAAGCTGATATGATACTTTATGTGGAAAACCCAAAAGACTCCACCCGAAATATGCTAGACCTTGTACAGGAATTCAGTGAAGTGTCATGATATAAAATCAATGCACAGAAATCAGTTAGGTTTCTATACACCATCAGCAAGATAGAAGAAAGAAAAATTAAGGAGTCAATTCCATTTACAATAGTACCCAAAACCATAAGATACCTAGGAATAAACCTAACCAAAGAGGCAAAGAATATATATATACTCAGAAAACTATAAAGTACTCATGAAAAAAATTGAGGAAGACACAAAGAAATGGAAAAACGTGCCATGCTCATGGACTGGAAGAACAAATACTGTGAAAATGCCTATGGTACCTAAAGCAATCTACACATTTAAAGCAATCCCTATCAAAATACCATCATTTTTTTTTTTCAAAGAAATGGAACAAATAATCCTAAAATTTATATGGAATCAGAAAAGACCTCAAATAGCCAGAAGAATGTTGAAAAAGAAAGCCAAAGTTGGTGGCATCACAATTCCAGAATTCAAGCTCTATTATAAAGCTGTCATCATCAAAACAGTATGGTACTGGCACAAAAATACATATACATCAATGAAACAGAGTAGAGAGCCCAGAAATAGACCCTCAACTCTATGGTCAACTAATTTTTGACAAAGCAGGAAAGAACGTCTAATGGAAAAAAGACAGTCTCTTCAACAAATGGTGTTGGGAAAATTGGACAGCCACATGCAGAAAAATGAAAATGGACCATTTCCTTACACCACACACAAAATTAGACTCAAAATGGATGAAAGACCTCAATGTGAGAAAAGAATCCATCAAAATCCTTGCGAACACAGGCAGCAACCTCTACGACCTCAGACACAGCAACTTCTTCCTAGAAACATTGCCAAAGGCAAGGTAAGCAAGGGCGAAAATGAATTACTGGGACTTCGTCAAGATCAAAAGCTTTGGCATAGCAAAAGAAACAGTCAACAGAACCAAAAGACAACTGACAGAATGGGAGAAGATATTTGCAAATGACATATCAGATAAAGGGCTAGTATCCAAAATCTATAAAGAACTTATCAAACTCAACACCCAAAGAACAAATAATCCAATCAAGAAATGGGCAGAGGACATGAACAGACATTTCTGCAAGGAAGACATCCAGATGGCCAACAGACACATGAAAAAATACTCAACATCACTCAGCATGAGGGAAATGCAAACCAAAACCACAATGAGATACCACCTCACAGCAGTCAGAATGGCTTAAATTAACAAGTCAGGAAATGACAGATGTTGGTGTGGATGCAGAGAAATGGGAAACCTCTTACACTATTGGTGGGAATGCAAACTGGTGCAGCTACTCTTGAAAACAGCATGGAGGTTGCTCCAAAAGTTGATAATAGAGCTACTCCACGAACCAGCAATTGCACTACTGGGTATTTACTCTCAGGATACAAATGTAGTGATCCGAAGGGGCACGTGCACCTGAATGCTTATAGCAGCAATGTCCACAATAGCCAAACTATGGAAAGAACCTAGATGTCCATCAACAGATGAATAGATAAAGAAGAGGTGGTACACACACACACAGGAATACTATGCAGCCATCAAAAGAAATGAAATCTTGACATTTGCAACCACATGGATGGAACTAGAGGGTATTATGCTGAGCAAAATAAGTCAATTGGAGAAAGACAACTATCATATGATCTCCCTGATATGAGGAATCTAAGAGGCAAAGTGGGGGTCTTGGGAGGTAGGGAAGGAAAAAATGAAACAAGATGGGATTGGGAGGGAGACAAACCATAAGAGACTCTTAATCTCACAAAACAAACTGAGGGTTGCCAGGTGGAGGGGGTTAGGGAGAGGGTGATTGGATTTTGGACATTAGGGAGCGTATGTGCTACAATGAGTGCTCTGAAGTGTGTAAGCCTAATAATTCACAGACCTGTACCCCTGGGGCTAATAATACATTATATGTCAATTAAAAAAAAAAAAAAAGGAATGGTTGCCAAATATTCAAGAATCAAAAAAAAAAATTGTCAAAAAAACACTGGCATGTTGTTTATTTTTTTCTCTCCAATATTCCACTGCACATAAAAGATTGAATTTGAAGATATAAGGGGGGAAAAGTTTGTTACTTAGCTAAGTAATGCAAGAGTTTATATTAAAATTTAAACTTTTCATAATACAGATCAATAGTAATTTTACACATTTTTTCCTAATATGACTCTACATGAAGAAGACTTTAATTATAACTGATAGTATTTTATGACAGGGAGCTGCAGAAACTATAACATTTTCATAGAACATTTTGTTGATACTGATAAATTTAAAGATTCTTTCAAATTTATGTAGCGCTCATTAGAACTCAAATTTAGTAATAGAGAGTTGACATGAGTTGGTGGATATAATTTTGGATATAATTATAACATGGATATAATTTTGAAACTGGTACAGTTTGCTTTAAAGCTAAGTTATTCTAAAAACTAGGTTTTATAAAAACAAACTTTAAAGACAAATTATTTTTATGCTCTATTCAATTTTTGGTCAAACTTTAGGTTATTTGGAAATATTTGACTCTGTGAATCTACTTTCTCAACCATACGTTACATTAAATCTAAATACATATCCTTTTTTCTAATTTAAGTAGAGTTTCTGAATTGATAGGTGTTGCAAGTTTCAAATACATCCATTTCTTCTAAGTATAAAAAGGACTATAAAATATCTCATTGATTTTTTGTATTGATTACAAGTTGAAATGCCAATATTTTGGATTTATTGGTTTAAATAAAATATATCACTAACATTAAAAAAAGACCTAATAAAACAAAATCCTGGATTTTTAAAGAATTTCAAAAGTAGATAAGCCACCAGCTAATCTGATTAAGAAAAATCATAAAGTAGAAATTCATAAAACAGAAAATTACAAAGAAGGAATAACTATTGAAAAAGAAAAAATACTTAAAATTCCTAAGAAACTAACTTACAAATAAGTCTCTATAAAAATATATTTGAAAAACCAGATGAAATGATAATTTCCTAGGGAAATACAGATTACTAAAATTGACTCTAGAGATAGAAAGCTTAGAGAGATTAACTTCTGAAAAAATGAAACAGACAAAATGATCGAGAACTAACCATGCAAGATAGTTTCATACAGTAAACATATCAAACCTTGTACTGGTCTCAAGACTCTATAAATTACTGCAAAGCACTAAAAACATAAAAAAATAATTCTTTTTTATGAAGAAAGTCTGATACCAAAACTTGAATAAAGATAGTGCAAAAAAACACACAATGCAAGAAAAATATAGACCAATATTATTTATAAATAACAATGCAAAAGTAACCATTTTAAACATTAGCAAACAGAAACCAAGATCATGTAATAAAATAAGATGACCAAATTAAATTTATTTTGGAACATATGATTGATTCAGTGTTAGGAAATCTATTAATATAATGTACTGTGCTAATAGGTGAAACAGGAGAAAAACCCTATCAATATCTCCATAAATACTAAAAAATCCTTTGACAAAATTCAATACCCAATCATGATAGAAGTACTCAAGGAAATTTCATTTAATGTACATATTCTTAAAATGATAATACATACATATAAACCTAAATATATACACACACATCATAGTCCTGAAGATAATACCCTCCTAAAGTAACACCAGAGGCATTTCCTCTAGGATCCCAAACAAAGCAAAAATTCCCACTATTACCACCATCCCTAATACTACTACATATTAGAGGTATCAGCTAATGCAATTAAAAGAAAACAATTAAAAGCATGTGATTTTTTTATGTTTCAGTTTATTTTTCTTAATTTTTAAAATTTTTTAAATTAACACATAATGTATTATTAGCCCCAGAGCTACAGGTTTGTGAATCGCCAGGTTTACACATTTCACAACACTCACCATAGTACATACCTTCCCCAATGTCCATAACCCCCTCCACCCTCTCCCTACTCCCCACCCCCGGCAACTCTCAGTTTGTTTTGTGAGATTAAGAGTCTCTTATGGTTTGTCTCCCCCAAGCACGTGAATTCTTAAGGAAGAAGTAAAATAGCTATTTGCCATGATACAATAATACACCTGGAATATTCTAGAGAATCAATGATGAAAATAATTCAAACAATAAAAGAATTCTAAAAATAGGATAAAAAATATACAAAAAGTCTTCACATACTCAAATAATAAGTATGTAGAAGACATCATAGAAGAAAGCCACCAATTAAAATAACACTAAAGATTTAGTAACAACCTTAACAAGAAATGTATAAAACCTGTGTGAGCAAAACCTAAAACTTCTAAAAACTTTCTTGAGGAAATGTTCTGAAAACTTGAAAATCACAAAACTAAATCAAAATCAAAGATGTTACCTATCCTTGGATAGGTTGACAAAACAATATAAAGATGTTGATTCTAAATTTCGTTTCAATCCAATTCCAATAAAATATCAACAAACACTTTAACTTTCATATGGGCAAATACACAGAATAGCCAGAAAAATGTTGAAAAACTATGTGAGAAAGTGCCTTATCTGAGATTAAAACATATATAAAGCCTTTATAATTAAAAATATGGTACTTGCTCACAAATTGACAAAAAGAATACTAAGTAGAAGAGAAAGTCCAGGAACAAACCTAATTATTTGTGGATATTTAGTATATAATAAAGATAGCATCTCAAATTACTAAAATGAAGATAAACATTTTTTTAATAAATAGGAACCATTGGATAAAAAATGAAATTAGAACCAGACTTCACACCATACACAAAATTAAATTCTAAATGCATTAAGAATCTAAACTAAAATCTATAAATACTAGAAGAAAACATGAATGATTTTTTTAAAAAAATCTCAGTACAAAGTTTTCTATGATAATTCAAGGGTAGAAAAAAGAAAGAAAGAAAAAATATTGATCTTAAAAATCAATAAAAAATTAAAATTCTGTATGGCATATACAATGCAATGAAAGTCAAAAGACAATTCATAAATTTTGTGAGAGTATTTGCAATATATGTATAAAAGCACCTAAATACTCTAATCAATTTTGAAAAGATTCTTTAAAAAGAGAGGGGGAAAGACCAAACCCAGTAGAAACATAAGGAAAAGACATAACCAGATAATTCACAAAGATACCAAGAAAAAAAAATTCTGAAACATATGAAAACATTTCTACCATCACTCACAAGTGAAGAAATGCACACTTAAACTATGCTGAGATACAATTTCTCATCTAACAGACTGATAAAATGAAAACCTCTAACAAAATGGATTCTGTTGGCAAGGCTATGGGGTAATAGATTAGTGAGAATGTAACCTGCAGGGCAATTCTGGAATCTAATAAAGTGACATAAGCCGTTAACTTTTAAAATCACATGCAGGAATTTACTCTGAGGAAACGTTACCAAAAATACGAAAATACATATGCAGAGATAATTCATTGTGAATTGTTTTTTGTTTTTTGTTTTTGTGAATTGTTGTTAATAGCAAACTGAGACAATCAAAAGGCTAACTGGGCTTTCTAGCTCTTAAGTACCAAGAACTAAAGGGAAAGGGTAGCCAGGTGCCAGACACCAGTTTCCATTTAGAAAATTAACATTAATACAATGCTATATCTAACTTACACATCTTATTCTAATTTCACCAACTGCTCCACTTATGTCCCTTTTCCAATCCCTAGAATAAGGTGGTCCACTTAGTTTTCATGTCTCTTTATCTTCCTTTAATTAGAAACAGTTCCTCAGTCTTTGTTTTTCATGATCTTGATATTTTTGAAGAGTACTAGTCAATTATTTGTTTTGTTTTAAGATTTTATTTATTTATTTGACAGACAGAGATCACAAGTAGGCAGAGAGGGAGGCAGCGGCGGGGGGCGGGGGGGAGTAGGCTCCCTGCTGAGCAGAGAGCCCAATTCGAGGCTCGATTCCAGGACCCTGAGATCATGACCTGAGCAGAAGGCAGAGGCTTTAACCTACTGAGCCACCCAGGTGCCCTAGTCAATTATTTTGTACAATGCCTCCCAATTTAGGCTTGTCTAATATTTCCTTATAATTAAATTTATTTTAGACTTTTTTTATAAGAATACTCCAGAAGTAATGCTGTGTTTTTCTCACTGTGTCACATGAAGAAGTATGTGATATTGGTTTGTCCTAATACTGATATAAGTAGTTTTGATCAATAAAGTTCTGGGTATTGAGAGGAGGTATAATCACAGCAATAGACTTAGCATAATACAGAAGTACAAAGAGCAACTAAAACATAAAGAAACTCGCTTAGAATTTTGCCAAATGGTGGAGGATCTGCTGGAGCTCTTTCCAGGTCATAGGGACTGCAAGTTTCACAGTTTATGCTCCCCCTCCACCTTTAGAGCAAGATAGAAGCAGGGTCTGGGTATACTAGCTGGCCTACTACCTCAATAAGCCCCAAACCCCTAGCCCACATCAGCCCCAACCCTCTCACCAAGGCAGCACCAGTGTGGCACCTACCAGGAGGACATCCCTGGTCAGTACTCACTACAGCTCCAGCTGATGCAGCAAGGTGGTACACTCAGGAGCAAAGTAGCCCAGACCCAGGCCCATACTACTTTAGCTCCAGACAATTTGCTAATACTCTTCTAGCACAGAGTGCTCCAAGAATCCCTGACCCACACCCACCTTAGTTTCAGCAACCCTGTATGGGTACTCCTTGTATGGAACCCCCCTGAACACCAAGCTTGCACCCACTTCAGTTACAGCTTTCCTCTCAGTGAACCCTGTGGATAGACAGCCCCTGAACAGCCCTGGCCCATGCTCATTTCAGCTTCAGCTATCCTGCCAGGATGTTCTCTGTATAAAGAGCCCAGGGACTGCCCCAGTTTGCACCAACTTCAGTTTTTGCTGTCTTGCCAGACCCACCCTTTCCAGAGAGCCCTGTGATCACCTGACCCAAGCCCACTTCAGTTCCAGTCAGGCTACCAGGGCAGCACAAACAAGGAGTACCTGGGAACTCCATGCCCGTGGCAGCCACAGTTTCAGCCAGCCAGCCAAAGTTATTAGGTACACAAAGACTATACAAGAATGACCATACATCCTTCCTTCAAGTTCAGAAGTAGCTGTTCTATTCAATTCAGAGGAATAAACAGAAAATCAAGCAAAATGGGGAGATAGAGGAATATGTTCGAAACAAAAGAACAAGACAAAGTCTTAGAAAAAGAACTATATGAAACAAAGAGAAACAATGCACTTGATAAAGTTTATTTAAGTAATGATCCTAAAGACGCTCACTGGACTGGAGACAAGAGTGGAAGAACTCAGTGAAAATTTCAAGAAAGAGATACAAAATATGAGAAAGAACCAATCAAAGTTAAAGAATATAGTGATATGAAAAATACACTAGAGGGAATCAACAATAGATTAGGGGATGAGAAGAAATGAGCAGCAATCTAGAAGATAAGGTAATAGAAAGCACTCAAGCTGAACAGCAAATAAAAAAGAAATTTTAATGAGGATAAGTTAAGCAATCTCTAGGATGACATCAAATGAACAAACATTTGCATTATGGGGGTCCCAGAAGAGAAGAGAGAAAGAAAAGGGGCGAAAACTTGTTTGAAGAAATAATAGCTGAAAACTTCCTTAGCCTGGGGAAAGAAAACAGGTTCAGGAAGGATACAGAGTTCCAAACAAGATGAACCTAAGGAGTTCCAAACCATGACATATATAATTAAAATGTCATAGGTTAAAGGTAAAGAGAAAATTCTAAAAAGAGCAAGGAGAAGCAAAAAGTTACACACACGGGAAACCACTTAAGGCTATGAACAGATTTTTCAGAAGAAATGTTGCGCAGGCCAGAATAGAGTGGCATGCTATTTTCAAAGAGCTGAAGGGGTGGGGGGACACAAAATCAAGAACACTCTCTGTAGCAAGCTTATCATTCACAACAGAAGGAAAGATAAAGAGTTTCCCCAAAACACAAAGTTAAAGGAGTTCATCATCACTAAGCTAGTTTTACAAGAAATGTAAAACACGTGGGACTTCAAGTGAAAAAGAAAAGGCTATAATCAAAAGTAAGAAATTATTAATAAAAAGATATAAAATATGAAAATATATACAAAAATGTGGGGAAAGGGAAATAAAAGAAACTTTCTTTTAGAATTTGTTCAAATTTAAGTGACCACTGACAATATAGACCGCCACATACTTAAAATGTATATGAACCACATTGTAAATACAAACCCCAAATCTGTAATAGTTACACAACAAATAAAGACAATCAACAAAATACAACAGAAAGTCATCAAAGGAAAGAGAGCAAAAGAAAGAAAGAAAAAAAACTACAAAAACAACAAGAAAATAATTAACAAAAGGGTAATAAATATATGCCTATCAATAATTACTTGAAATGTACAGGTGGGTCTAATGTCCCATCAAAAGAGACAGGGTGGTAGAACAGATTTAAAAAATAAGATCCAGGATACCTGGGTGACTTGGTTAAGCATCTGCCTTCAGCTCAGGTCATGATCCTAAGGTCTTGGCACTGAGCCCCACATTAGGTTCTCTGCTTAGCAGGTGGCCTGCTTCTCCCTCTCCCTCGGTCTGTCGCTCACTCACTCTCTCTCTCTCCATCAAATAAATAAATTAAAGAAATAAAAATTTTAAAAAGTAAGACACGGGGGCACATAGGTGGCTCAGTCGGTTAAGTGTCTACCTTTAGCTCAGGTCATGATCTTGAGGTTCTGGGATCAAACCCTATGTTGGGTTCCCTGCTCAGCAATGAGTCTACTTGTCCCTCTCCCTCTCCACCCCCACCTCCATGGCTCATGCTTTCCCTCTCAAATAAATAAAACCTTAAAAAAAAAAAAAAAACCCAAAAACAAAACCAAGACCCATGGAGCACCTGGGTGGCTCAGTCAGTTTGGCATCTGACTCTTGATCTCAGTTTAGGTCTTGATTTCAGGGTTGTGAGTTCAAGTTCTGCACTGGACTTCACACTGGGTGTGAAGACTACTTAAAACAAGCAAACAAACAACAACAACAACAAAATCCCAGTTGTAGGCTGCCTAAAAAAGACTCACTTCAGATCTATAAAAATACAGAGACCAAAAGTGAAAGCATGGAAAGACAGGCAGTGCAAATAAAAACAGGAGGGGAAAAAAAAGCCAGGGTAGCAATACTTATACCAGACAAAATAGACTTCAAACAAAGACTATAAAAAGACACAAAGAAGGGCATTATATAAGGATAAAAAGGTTAATCCAAAAAGAAGATATAACATTTGTAAATATCTATGCACCCAATATTAGAGCATCCAAATACATAAAGCAAATATTAACAGGCATATATAAGAGAAACTGATAATAATACAATAATAGTACAGGTCTATAACACCCCATTTACATGAATGGATAGACCATGCAGACAGAAAAAGAAGGAAATAGTGACTTTGAATAACACATTAGACCAGATGTACTTAATAGATACATGTAGAGCATCCCATACAAAAACAAAAGAACACACATTCAGTTCAAATGCATGTGGAGCATTCTCCAGGATAGATCACACATTAGACCATAAAACAAGTCCCAGTAAATTTAAGATTAAAATCATATCAGCATCTCTTCTAACCATAACAGTATAAAACTAGAAATCAATCACAAGAAAAAAAAAAAAACTGGAAAAAACAAAAACACGTGGAGACTAAACAGCATACTACTAAACACTCAATGGGCCACTGACGAAATCAAAGGAAATCAAAAGATACATGAAGACAAATGAAAATAAAAAGACAACAATCCAGAACCTCTGGAACAAAATGAAAACAATTCTAAGAGAGAAATTCATAGCGATACAGGCTGACCTCCAGAAACAAGAAATATCTCAAATAAACAATCTAAATGTACAGCTGAAAGAATTAGAAAAAGGAGAACAAATAAAGTAAATGTTAGTAGAAGGAAGGAAATTAAGATCAGAGTGAAATAAATGAAATAGAGACTTAAAAAACACTAGAAAAGATAAAAGGGCTGGTTCTTCGAACAGACAAAACTGATAAACCTTTAGCCAGACTCATCAAGGAAAAAGAGGACACAAATAAGATCAGATATGAAAAAGGGAAATTAATAACCAACACGGAAGCACAAAGAATTATAAGAGAATATTACAAAAAATTATTTGTCAACAAATTGGACAAACTAGAAGAGATGGATAAATTCTTAGAAATGTACAGTCTTCCCAAACTGAATCAGAAAGAAACACAGCAGCTGAATATATCAATTACTAGTAATGAAATTGAACTGGAATCAAACTCGAGCAAACAGAAGTCCCCGACCAAATGACTTCACAGATGAGTTCTACCAAACATTTAAAAAAGAGTTAATACCTACTCTCCTCAAACTATTCCAGAAAATAGAAGTTAAAGGAAAACTTCCAAATACATTCTACAAAGCCAGCATTACCCTGATACCAAAACTAATGACGTTAAAAAAAGAAAGAAAGAAAGAAAGAAAGAAACTTACAGGCCAATGTTCCTGATAAATATAGATGCAAAAATCCTCAACAAAATATTAACAAACACCATTCAACAATACATCAAAAGGATCATCAACCATGACTGAATGGGATTTACTCTGGGGAAGCAAGGTTAATTCAATATTCACAAATCAATCAACATGATATGCCAAATCAACAAAGGACAAATATGATTATCTCAATAGACACAAAAGAACTATTTGATAAAATTCAGGATGAGTTCATGATAAAAACTCTCAACAAAGTAAGTTTAAAGAGAACATACCTCAACATAATATAGGCTACATGTGAAAAATCCACAGCTAACATACTCAATGGTGAAAAACTGAGAGCTTTTCAGCTGAGATCAGGAAAAAGACAGGAGTGTCTGCTCTCCCTACTTTTATTCAGTACAGTGCTAGAAAGCCTAGCCAGAGCAATGAGACCAAAAAAGGAATACAAGACATCTAAACTCTCAAGGAAGAAGTAAAACTATCACCATTTGTAGGTGATATGCTACTATACATAGAAAACCCTAAAGATCCACCAGAAAGTTATTAGAATAAATTCAGTAAAGTTAAATACAAAATTAAGACCAAAAAAGTTGCATTTTTATCCTAATAACAATGTAGTAGAAACAGAAATAAGGAAAACAATACCATTTACAATTGTACCAAAAAACTTGTACTCAAAAACTATAAAACACAGATCAAAGAAATTGAAGACAGCAAAAACAAATAGAAAGATATTACCATGATCATGGATTGGAAAAATTAATATTGATTAAAATGTCCATACTACCCAAACACTCTATAGAGTCAATGCAATCCCTATCAAAATATCAATAGCATTTTTCACAAAACTAGAGTAAATACTACTAAAATTTGAATGAAACCACAAAACACCCTAAATACCCAAAGCAATCTTGAGAAAGAACAAAGTTGGAGGTATCACAATCCTAGATTTCAAGATAAACTACAAAGCTATAGTAATGAAAATAGTATGGTACTGACACAAAAACAGACATATAAATCAATGAAATAGAATACAGAGCCCAAAACAAACCCATGCTCATATAGTCAATTAATCTATGACAAAAGAGGTAAGAATATGCAATGGGAAATGACAGTCTCATCAATAAATGATGCAGGGGAAATTAGACATCTCCATGCAAAAGAATGAATCACTTCTTACACCATATAAAAATAAATTCAAAATGGATTAAAGACCCAAAACCATAAAACTTCTAGAAGAAAATGTAGGTAGTAATTCCTTTAACATTGGCCTTAGCAACATTTTTTTACATATGTCGCCTCTCACAAGAGAAACAAAAACAAAAATAAACTTTTGGGACTATACCAAAATAAAAAGCTTTTACGCAGTGAGTGAAAGACTCAACAAAATGGAAAGGTAACCTATTGAATGGGTGAAGACGTCCACAAATGATATATCCAATAATGGGTTAACAGTATAAAGAATTTATATGACTCAACACCAAAAAAACAAATAATCTTTTTAAAAATGAACAGAGAGCGGATGCCTGGGTGGCTCAGTGGGTTAAAGCCTCTGCCTTCGGCTCAGGTCATGATCTCAGAGTCCTGGGATCGAGCCCTGCAAGGGGCTCCCTGCTCAGCGGGAGCCTGCTTCCCCACCTATCTCTCTGCCTGCCTCTCTGTCTACTTGTGATCTCTCTCTGTCAAAATAAATAAATTAAAAATCTTTTAAAAAATAAACAAATAAAAAATAAAAATAAAAATGGACAGAGGACCTAAATAGACATTTTTTCCAAAGAAGACATATAGAGAGCAAACAGACACAGGAAAAGTTACTTGTCATCACTAATCATTGAGGAAATCAAACCAAAACCACAATGAGATATCACCTTACATATTTCAGAACACCTAGAATCAAAAAGACAAGAAATAAACAAATGTTGGTGAAGATGTGGAGAAAAAGGAACCCCTGTGCACTGTTGGTGGGAATGTAAATTGGACCAGCCACTGTGGAAAACAGCATGGTTTTCTTTTCTTAATTAAAATAAAAATACCATACAATCCAGTAATCCCGCTACTGGATATTGATCTAAAGAAAACAAAAACACTAATTTGAAAAAATGTATGCACCTCAATGTTTATTGCAGCATTATTTACAACAGCCAAGATATAGGAAAAACCCAAGTGTCCATATATAATATATATATGTACATAGATGTATGATGGATAACAAACATATAAAGATCCATCGATCAATCTATGATATCTATCAATGATTCTTATCTATGATGAAATATTACTCCACCATAAAAAATATGAGATCTTGCCATTTTGGACAACATGGATAAACCTAGAGAGTATTATGCCAAGTGAAGTAAGTCAGACTGAGAAAGACAAATACCATAGGATTTCTTTTAGATGTAGAATCTAAAAAACAAAACAAACCAAAAGCAAAATAGGCCCATAAATACATAGAACACACTGATGGTTGCCAGAGGGGTGGGGTGGGACAATAGATAAAATGAGTGAAGGGGAGTGAGAGAGGCTTTCAGTTATTGAACAATTAAGTCACAGGGACAAAATGTACAGTATGGGGAATATTGTCAATGGTATTCAATAGCATTTTATGGTGAAAGATAGTAGCTACACTTGTGCTGAGTGGAGCAGTGGAGCATAACATACAGACTTTTCAAATCACTATACTGTATAGCTGTAACTAATAAAATATTGTGGGTCACCTATACTTCAATTTTAAAAATATACATACACACAAAAAATGACAGTAATTTGAAGGGAGAAAAAGCAGTTTCAATTTCTTCCACTGACACCATGTACGTCATGATACTATCTAACAAAAAATATTTTAGCACATTTTCTATCTATTATTTACAAAATGATCTTTCATTTAATAACTACTGGGGGGAATTTCTTACCTCTTAAAGGGAACAGCATTTTTCAGAACAGTCTCCACCTCTGCAATATTTGCTCTGGCAAGATCTGCCACAGTAAGAAAACCAGAAGCATAGAGGAACCTGGCTCTCTGTGCATTAAGTAAGGACACCCGGACCAGGTCACATAACTCCCTCTGGATGCCAAATGTAAGACGCTTCTGAAATTGAGAAAGTAGTAGTTCCATGTTGTGCCAGCCCAGGCGGTTGGAAAATACTGTAATCATACCTAGAATAATCATAGAATATTTATTGAATTAAAATTCTTTATAGATAATTCTCTATTTCTTTAGATTTACTTTTGTTTTGTTGTGTTGTTTGTTTACGTGCAGAATTGTAAAGTTTAAAGAGTCAAAAAGTGTAAGTAACAGGATAGTAGACACATGTTAAAACCCTAGCTAACTGGTCAACAGATGAGCTAAACACATTAAATGTCATCTCATTTATGCCTAATCATGAACTTTATATTTGAAACAACTGAGGTAGAGCATGTTAACACAAAACAAACAAAAAGCCCCCACTTCTCATTCCTCTCATTCTTTCTTCCTTACTTTCTTTTTAAGGAAGAGAGAACTCTTAAAAATAGGTGAGGGACTCTTTTCAACTACAGAAAAATAGAGCTGATTTAAATATTCAAGTGCTGAGAGGAGTACAAAAAGTGAAGCTCCCACTGATATTTTCATCAAGGAAAGGCTGTCCAGCTCAATAGCTATTCCCCATGAAATACAGAAGCCAGAAGAGCCAATGCCAAGTCATTAAGAAAATCACTTCCCTATGAAAACATTAGCCCCACAGGCAATTTGAGATCTTTCATGCCAATGAGTTGAAGAATCTCTCCCTTTTTATGACCTTCTCCTCCCACCTTTCCCTCAGTATGCTCACATATGCACACACTTTCACAATGAAACCTTTTATACATATACACCACATACTTTTCCAGCAGCCCACAGTTTCCTTCCTAAGGGCCTATAAGGATTTCTTGGCAAAATCAGACCCAGAACTTCCCTGTTTGCCTTGCTTAGAGATAGGAGTTTAGATTTATTAAGGAGAGACCAGTCCTTTCCTAGAGAAGAGATATTTAGAACAGTCCAAGAGAAATCCAGAAATCCCTCTCCATTTGCCATCCTCCTAGTCAATAACAAATATAAACCAGTAACTTGGTGACAAAAGGGAAACTGTTGACAACTTCGTGTCTATTTCTTCTTGTAACAGGGAAAACGGAAAAAAAAAAAAAACAGAAAGGAGGATGGTCCGCAGTTGCTAAGCAACAGAAGGGGAAACAAAGGTCCAACTACTCCACTAGCTGCCAGTCCTCTGGAGCAGGATAACTAAACCCAGGGATGCCATAGTTTTAGGTGTTATGATGACAATTACAGCTTCTCATGATCCCCTCACTTTTAGAGAAGCCTAAAATAAAATGGAATTTGGAAAAAAAAAAAAAAAGTAATCTTAACTTGACCTCAAACCACAGAGTGTCAAATAAATGTGGAAACCCTTGTTTAACTGACCTGCATAAACAGCAGCTGACTGTTGTAAAGATTGAATCTGTCCACGACTGCATCCGTATTTCTGGTTAATTTCCTTTAAGGGAACTTCACTGATTAAATCTAATAGCACAAGACTGGTAAAAAACCTGGAAAGTAAATCACCATAAGTATGGTAAGAGAGGTCTACAATGAAGATACAACATATGCTAAGAAACAAGAAAGAAGCAAAAAGGCAAGAGAGGATTTATACACTCTGAGAAGATTCCTAATGGGATATAGGTAGGATTAGTGGACAAAGACTGAGCTCAATGTTTATCGAATAAACTCTGACATACATTAGTACTATAGCATAGCAAGGAACTAATATTTATATAATAAAAAGATCTCCTCCATATTTTAATACTGCTAACTGATTTCAAGAAATAAGACTTAGTTCAAGAAATAGAATGGCACAAAAAATTTAAAAGAATATTTGATACACAGTTATATGACCACCTATTCATATATCAAAAAAATGACAGAATTTGAAAATAAAAACCAGTAATGACTTGAATGACAATAGTACCACAAATAATCCAAGTATATAAATCCTTACAAAATTTACACTTATGCAGCAAATAATTTACTAGAGACTACCATTAAGAAAAATAATTTTATTATATTTCAAAGAAGGTAAATGATTCAATTTCCCCATCTGAATCTTTTAATTCACTCTTTCATGGTAACAATCAATCATTTATGATACAGAGCATATCCTCAAATGAAGCTGCTCTAAGTTGTCAGTTCTAATTCACATCTTTAAGTAAATAAAATAAATGTTCTACTTTATTTTTTTAAGATTTTGTTTCTATTTATTTTGACAGAGTGAGAGAGAGAAATAGAGCACAAGCAGGGGAAGCAGCAGGCAGAGAGAGAGGGAGAAGCAGGCTCCCCACTGAGCAGAGTCAGATGTGGGGCATGATCCCAGAATTCTGGGACAATGACCTAAGCTGAAGACAGACACCTAAGTGACTGAGACACCCAAGAGTCCCTTAAAGGTTTTACTTTAAAAGGTCTTCATCTATAATGGATTCTAAACAAGTGTTAAAGGAGAATCCAA
Organism: Mustela erminea; assembly: GCF_009829155.1. Taxonomy (NCBI): domain Eukaryota; kingdom Metazoa; phylum Chordata; class Mammalia; order Carnivora; family Mustelidae; genus Mustela; species Mustela erminea. Next base: position 98,095,261 of record NC_045614.1, read on the forward strand.
AATATTGATAAATTCAGTGAACACAAGAAAATGACAATTTATTCAGCCAAAACTTTGATCTTATTTCTTTTTTAAAAAAGATTTTATTTATTTGAGAGACAGTGCATAAGAGAGAGCACAAACCAGGGGAGAGGAAGAGGAAGAAGGGGAATCAGACTCCCCACTGAGCAGAAAGCCTGATACGGGGCTCCATCCTGGGACCCTGGGATCATGACCTGAGCCAAAGGCAGAAACTTACTAACTGAGCCACCCAGGCACCCCTAAAACTTTTATTTTAATAATAATGAAAGTGACTATAATAAACTCAACAACTACTATATATCTAAAACTGTATTAAATACTGGACAGTCAAGGCTTGTTGGTATTTACCTTTTATGGATGGCCATCTGGCGATGCTGTCTCTCAGTTCTGGCTACAACTTTTCCTTTCACACAGCGAGCCAAGAACCCTTCTTCAATTCCCACCAGCTCTGCCACCCGTTTCATAGAAGTTGGCAATTTCTCCCATAAACAGAAAAATCGATACCAATCAATAGTAGTCCAATCCTCAAACATAGGTGTAACCTAAAGGGAAGAAGCATGATTCATTAGCTAAACTATTGCATTATAAAAGAAATAAAACTATAAATATAAACTTTATATTAAAAACAAAGGCCTTAGCATTTGGAGAAATTTTTAAATGTGACAACATCTGCTTATACGGAAATTTCATTTATCCACAAACAACTCATAACCAAAAGAAAATAGACTACTGGGGCACCTGGGTAGCTCAGTGGGTTAAAACCCAAAGAACAAATAATCCAATCAAGAAATGGGCAGACGACATGAAAAGACATTTCTGTAAAGAAGACATCCAGATGGCCAACAGACACATGAAAAAGTGCTCCATATCACTTGGCATCAGGGAAATACAAATCAAAACCACAATGAGATACCACCTCACACCAGTCAGAATGGCTAAAATTAACAAGTCAGGAAATGACAGAGGCTGGCGAGGACGTGGAGAAAGGAGAACCCTCCTACACTGTTGATGAGTTACTTTTTAATAAACAAATGGTTACTACAAGATCCATGAAATTATCTTACCTCCAACACTACTTCACGTTAGCCAAGTCATTTACCCCTAAGTTTCATCATGTATAAAACACAGAAATTGGATCAGGTCCCATTTAGCCTTAGGATTCTAAGTATAATGCAAATGCTGACAAAGGTAAGGTTCCTGCTACAGTGAACTGGATTATTTTAGCTAATATTAACTCCTGAAGAGGATACACAAAAAGATTTTGTTCATTAATTGTCCTTAAATATGTATCATTCATAATCTCAAAGTCATAATTACTAATTTATGATGCCAATTTAGTGATACTAATTTTGAAAGTGTCTCTTCTTTATTTTAATATTTACAATTATTAATTAATGTTAAGATTATCAAGTGGTTGTTTTACAGCTAGAATATATAATTGTGCTAAAATTTAGTATCTTAACTATCTGAAAGACTGCATGGAAATCACAGAGCCTCTTTTTCCATTGTGTTTTTAGAGAGAAACAACACAAATAATATTCCCAGAGGAATGCTAGGTTTCTCATATATCCCTGATAATACTGATTAAGAAGTTCACAGTATACTTGGTAAGAAAGAGAATGGCAGAAGGAAAAAAAAACCAATGATGCAATCAAAAGACAGCACCCTTCTAAGAAAAGCTATGTTATTTTCAAACATGTCAGCAGTCTGTACAAGTTATTTTCAGGAACTGGTCTATCTCTATAACAAGTGGCAACATTAAAAGAACATGTTACTGTTCAAACTGGGAGATTAAAAAGGTAAGAGAATTCAAGGTGGCAGGTATATGAAGGGCAAACTTCTATCAAAAGTAAACAAAATGTTTCAGAACGGGCTCTGATCCACTGGAATGTGCATTTACTTGTAAATCCACAGAATGATAGATTAATTACTCAGTTTTTAGCCACATTTTTCAGCCCAAAATATTTCTGGTGTTAATATTAGAATGAACTAAAAAATTCTGAGAGAATAAAATATTGAGAGTTGAAAATATCTTTGTGGCAAATACCTAGGTAAGCAAAGTGCCTCACCCAAGATCATATAGGCAAGGAAGTGAAAAAAACAAGAATAGAACCTGTTACTACTAATGGGCACTGCTCAGTAGGTTTGACCTCTAAGTGGTCAGTAGGCAATAGACAAATAGACAAAACAAAGACACATTTAGTACTGAAGATACTTTGTATTATTATATATAGGTAGGCAAAGTCATATAATAAACCCTATCCAAAGAAGTAGCACACAAAAATGTTTATACATATAAAAAGCTATAAAAGGCTATGTTTATACATATAAACACATATGCATAGATATACCTTTATATATAAAATATTTTATTTATGTACCTATACCCTTATATACACACACCAGTTTATATGTATATACCAATATATAAACACCCATATGTGTATCTCTATATAAAGATATCTATATGTGTGTGTGTATGTGTACATATATATAAAGGTATATATAAAACACATCTCATAAAAAGCAAAATAGGGTCAATTGCCAAGACAGGCAAAAGAAGTAAGCTTCTGATATCTCTTTTCAGACATCTAAGGATCTTGTGTCATACAAGATTGACATTGTTATAGCACTGTTTACTTAGGGCTGGAAAATGTTCCCAGATGCATCCAAGTAGTTCTCGCTTCTCTAGGTCAAAGATATCACTGAGATCCTTACATGGTTTCCACAGTACTAGAAGACATAATAATAGGCAACTCCCAAATTACATAAATTCTGTATAGCCAAGAGTAGGGTAATAAAGAATTCCAGCTCTAACTAAATTATTAAATGCACATCTAAATTAAATGCACAATTATTAAATGCACAAAAGGAGACTAAAAGTGTTCTAAAACAAACAAACAAACAAACAAAAGTATAGGAAATCATGCTAATGATTTAAAAAATCATTAGGACATCATCAAGATGTAGAAGTATATTAGGGGGAATGGAGAGGAATGAAAAGCACACCAAAGTAGGCTTGGAATGTCTGCTGACCCAGACTTCTGTGTCTTATGCCAATTGCCTATTAGAACTCTTCCCAATTCTTTTTGAATATTCCCTTTAAAACCTGCTGAGCAGAATTCATTTTCTCACTATTAACCTTGTGCTCTTTATGCTTTATCTTGCTATCCTTTTCCTTTTGTCCATTGAAGATTAATATCAATCAAGGCTAAATTGTTCTGCTATTTAAAACTTTAAAAATACAAATAATTCAGTGGAAAACAGGTAAGTAATTAAAGATTTTTTTGAATTGTCAGGATAATTGCCTCAGTAATCTCCTCCATTAAGATACATAGGCTTCACCTTAGTAAAACTGTATCTTATTATTAAATCATTTACTATAAGCCACAGTACAGTGGTCCACCTAAACCTTCCAGCCTTCTTGGCAAGTGACAACACCGTAATTCAAACTAGCTCAAGCAAAATGAGGTAAAAGAGTGGCTCAAGTGACTAAGCAATTCAGAGGTATATCTAGCTATAGGTATAGCTAGATCCAGAGGATACAAAAGATAAACAGAACACTCTCTTTTTCCATTTCCTTTTTTCTGATACCATAATGTTCTCAGGGAAGCTCTCCCGTACTGTGGCAAATATGAACAACAGAAACTTCCCACTTACAACCTTTTAGCTTAGCAACCCTAGTGGAGAGAAACCACATCTTCCCAGAAGTTCCTCCAAAATGTGCCAAGACTATGTTCCCTCATCATGACCTGGTTTGGATCATATATTCATCCTTGCCATGGCAAATTAGTTTTTTCCTTGGTCCAATCTGAGTTTTTATGCTCTTTAGAGTCACAAGGCAGACTCAGGCCCTTCCAAACTATACAGACTGATACCCAAACTATACAGACTGATTGGAAGAGAGGAGTTGTTGTCTCCTGAAAACAAAGAAACAAACAAAAAAACTGGTTCTCTTACCTAAAGAGAAAATAGATGCTGGTCACAGAGGCAAGAAATAGAAATGTCCATTACAGGATATATACTCAAGGAAAAACATAAGTACCTCATGAAAACACATATGATACGATGGCATATTCCCAAAGATAGTATTTAAAGATACATACTTTGCCTTATGGATGATCATTACTCTAACTTTTAGTACCTTACAAATAAAGATCATTTTCTGAAAGACTATGAATTTGATATGCCAATTGGAAAATTATAAAATGTTACTGACTTTTCATCCCAGGAACTAGAAAATCAGAACAATTTCAAATATTACTTCATAGGACTGTATAAATTTTTCTTCTTTAAAGATTTATTTATTTTAGAGAGAAAAAGAGAGGATAGGAAGTAGGGATAGAGAAGGAGAGAGAACCTCAAGCAGACTCCCTGCTCAGGCCCGAGCCCAATGCAGAGCTCCATCTCAGAACACCAAGATCTTGACCTGAGCCAAAATCAAGAGCCAGTCACTCCGCTGACTGAGCCATCCAGGTGCCCTAGGACTAACTTTTTAATTAAACAATTCTTCATAGTTAATCATTTATGCAATCAGCCATTTTAAAAAATGAACTGGCTTATATGGTTTCAGTGTTACACTTAAATGACATCTATAGTTTTTTTTTTATAACTATTTACAGAGATCTTGAACTTCTTGTAAAATCTGCTACCATAGTAATCTCAGCAAATAATTAGCTTCTCAGGGAAAAATCCAACTCTTCATAACTTCCAGTTTAAACAGAAAATAGCCTTTTGTTCTCTTCCTAAATTATGATACATTTGGTATTTATACATTGCTGCCTACTACATCTGTAAGGAAAACTAAAAGTTTTTTCTGACAAATGTTTCCAGACATTGTATCCACCTCTTCAAAATATTTAAAGATGAAAATAAATTTAATTTTAAATAATCTATTAACAGGTTTAGGAAAATTAATATATCACAGAGTTTACAGCCTTGCAAATTATTTTAAAAATGAAAAGCCAGCTCCATTCTTACCTCTCCATTTTACAATCCCTGTGGCTAGAAACAAATTATATGCAATGAACATTGTTTTGGTTTACTTGGGGCAAGTGACTATTTTCAAGCTAAAGTATTAAATGTATCTCTCAATAGTTCATAAATAATAATATGAAGTAAATACTGGATGATAATGCAAATATATTTTATCATTTATTTATATTGTGTTTTATCATAAAAGATTTTTAAAGTAACTTAAAATATCCAAAAATAGAACAAAATAAACAAGGAAGAAGCAAAAGAAAAATAGGTGTATAGAAGCAAACTGAAACCAAGAATAAAGTTTGTACTCAATACACGTACCATGAAGTTCACTTATAAACTGGATGTTAATCTACATACTTTACTTTCAAAATCACTAAAAAGAAAAATTCTAGATTATCCTGATACAAAATAAAAATATTGTTCATTAAGTTGTACATGAATGCAAACATTAAAACCTGGCAAACTAAGTACATATTATACTATACATAAAGAAGTATATATTAGGGGGTAGATAGATAGAGACAGATAAGAAAGAAAGAGAAAAAGAGGGGTACCTGGGTGGCTCAGTTGCTTAAGTATCTGCCTTGGCTCAGATCATGGTTCTGGGTTCCTGGGATCGAAACTTTCATTGGGCCTCCTGCTCAGCTGGAAGCCTGCTTCTCCCTCACCCTCTGCCCCTCACCTGCTTGTGCTCTCTCTCTTGTTCTCTCTCAAATAAATAAATTAATAAATCTTTTTATTGTTTTATTATTTTTTAAAAGATTTTAATTATTTGACAGAGAGAGCATAAGCAGGTAGAGTAGCAGGCAGAGGGAAAGGGAGCAGCAGGCTCCCCGCTGAGCAAGGAGCCAGATGCGGGGCTCAATCCCAGAACCCAGGATCATGACCTGAGCCAATGGCAGTTGCCCAACCAATTGAGCCACCCAGGTGTCCCAATAAATCTTTTTAAAAAGAAAGAAGGGAAGGAAGGAAAGAAGGAAGAAAGGACGGACATATGCTAATATTCATATCTTACCTTTTTTTTTCAAGATTTTTATTTATTTTTTTGAGAGAAAGAGAGAGCAAGTGGGGAGAAGGGAGAGGGAGAAGGAGATTCCCCACAGAGCAGGGAGCCCAATGCAGGGCTTGATCGCGGAACTCTGGGACCATGACCTGCACCAAAGGCAGATGCTTACCCGATTAAGTCACCCAGGCACCACTTCATATCTTATTTTGACTATATATAGGTAAAAATATTGTAAGGCTCTCCTCCAAAATATTTTTTATGACTCTCAGTACTATGGCTAGAAAGAAAATGAGGCACATTATGTTGAAATAACCCAAAGGGTCAAGGTCTAGAGATCTACGTGCTGTGTGCTGAGATTCTAAATTTTCAACATCAAGAGCATCAGACATGGATGATGGTGTTTTAGGCATAATCATGATAAAGTCTTTCTGTTTAGGATAGACTAGTCTCCTACAAAGTAGATTGTCTCTTATATAAGCTCAATAGAACCTTATTACAGGGTGGCCAGAAGGACAAGCTCTGACAAGAATGGTTCAATACTCAAAAATCAATTAATATAATCTATTGTATCAGTAAGCTAAAAAAAGAAAAATCACACAATCATATCCACAGATAAAGAAAAAGTATTTTACACAATCCAAAACACATTCATGATAAAAACCTTCAGTAAACTAGGAATAGAGAGGAACTTCCCCAACTTGATAAAGAAGGTCTTTAAAATCCTACAGCTAACATCATACTTAATGGTGAGAAATTCGAAGTTTTCCAACTAAGATCAGGTACGAGGCAAGGATGTCTCATTCACGATTCCTTTTCAACATTGTCCTATAAGTTATAACTAAAATGTTAAAACACAAAAAGGATATAAAGATAAATAGACTGAGAAGGAAGAATTAAAACTATCTTTGTTTGCAGATGACATGATCATTTATAAAGAAAATCTGAAAACCTGAACAAAAAGACTCTGAAAGCTAATAATTGATAATAGCAAAGTAGGAGCATACAAAGTTAATATATAGAAGTTAATGCTTTTCTTTTTATTTATTTACTTGTTTGTTTGACAGATGGAGATCACAAGTAGGCAGAGAGGCAGGCAGAGAGAGACAGAGAAGCAGGCTCCCTGCTAAGCAGAGAGCCCAATGCGGGACTTGATCCCAGGACCCTGGGATCATGACCTGAGCTGAAGGCAGAGGCTTTAACCCATTGAGCCACCCAGACGCCCCGTTATTGCTCTATATCTCAGCAATGAACAAGTGGAATTTGAAATTAAAAATACAATACCAATTATATTAGCACACAAAAAATGAAAAACTCAGGTACAAATTGGTATAAGGTATAAGATCTATGATATAAGGTATAAGATCTATGAGGAAGACTATAAAACTTTGATAAAAGAAATCAAAGAAAAACTAAAGAAATGGAGAAACAGTCCATGTTCATGGATAGGAAGAAAATATTGTCAAGGTGTCAGTTCTTCCCAAATTAATTTTAAGTTCATTGCAATACCAAGCAAAATCTCAGTAAGTTATTTTGTGGATATTGGCAAACTGATTCTAAAGTTTAAATGAAGAGGCAAAAGACACAGGATAGCCAATACAATATTGAAAGAGAATAACAAAGTTGGAGGGCTGATATCATCCAATTTTAAGATTTACTGTAAAGCAATAGTAACAGACACAGTGTAGTATTAATGAAAGAATAAACAAATAGATCAATGGACCAGAATCAAAAGCTCAGAAACAAACCCACATAAATATAGTCAATTGATCTCAACAAAAAAGCAAAAGTAGTACAAGGAGAAAAGAAAGTCTTTTCAACAAATGGTGCATTAACTGGGCATCACATATTTAAAAACGAATCTGGACCTAGATCTTACACCCTTCACAAAAATTAACTGAAAACGGATTACTGATCTAATGTGAAATGTAAAACAATAAAACTCCTTGTAGGGGCGCCTGGGTGGCTCAGTGGATTAAGCCGCTGCCTTTGGCTCAGGTCATGATCTCAGTGTCCTGGGATCGAGCCCCGCATCGGGCTCTTTGCTCAGCGGGAGCATGCTTCTCTCTCTCTCTCTCTGCCTGACTCTCCGCCGACTTGTGATCTCTCTCTCTGTCAAATAAATAAATAAAATCTTTAAAAAAAAAAAAAACTCCTTGTAGATAACATAGTGGAAAACCTAGATGATCTTGGGTATGGCAATGACTTTTATATAATACCCAAGTCATGATCCATGACAGAAAGAACTGACAAACTGGACTTCGTTAAAATGAAATATTTATGCTCTGTAAAAGACAATAGTTAATACAATAAGACAAGCCACAGACAGGGAGAAAATATTTGAAAAGATATATGTAAAGGATTGGTATCTAAAATATACCAAGAATTCTTAAAACTCAACTATTTAAAAAAACAGTATAATTAAAAAATGGGCTAAAGACCTTGACACCTCACCAAAAAAGATGAACAGATGGAAAATAGTATATGAAAAGATGTTCCACATATGTCATCAGGAAATTGCAAATTAAAATAAATTTATTTTATTTATTTAGACAATACTTATGTGTATGGGCAAAAAAAACTCGAGGACTGTATTTGTGACTAACTGTATAACAGGTTATTTTAGCTTCTATTCTAAAATAGTTCTGTTCTAAAATAAATAAAATAACCATAAGATTACTACACACCTGTTAGACTAACCAGAAATGTGGAACACTGACAGCACCAAATACTGGTGATGATGTGGAGCACAGAAATTCTCACTTACTGCTGGTGAGAATGTAAAGGACACAGCCAGCTTGGAAAATATTTTGGTGGTTACTTATATATAAGGAGATATATATATACACACACACACACACACACACACACACACATACATACACACACACTTCCATATATATATATATTTATATATAAGAATATATAAATATACTCTTACCATATAATCCAAAAATCATGCTCTTTGGTATATACCCTAAGAGTTGAAAACTTAAGTCTACATAAAAACATGCACCAGCTATTTATGGTAGTTTTACTTATAATGACAAAACTCTGGAGCAATCAAGAAGTACTTCAGTAAGTGAATGGATAAATAAACTGTGGTGCACCCAGACAAAGGACTATTATTCAGTATTAATAAGAAATTATCTAATCAAACCATGGAAAGACATGAAGGAAACGTAAGTGCATACTATTACGTGGAAGAAGAAAATCTTATATGATTCCAACTATATGACATTCTGGAAAAGGCAAAACTATGGAAACAGTAAAAAGATCAATAGTTGCCAGGGGTTGGGGACAAAAGAGGGATGAACAGACCAAGCACAGAGCATTTTTAAGGCAGTGAAAATACTCTGTATGAAACTATAATGGTGGATATATGTCATTATACATTTGTTAAAACCCATAAAATATACAACAGCAAGAGTGGATCTTAATGTAAACTACAGGCTTTAGGTAAGCATGAAATGTCAATGTAGATTCACCAATTGTAACAAATGTACCACTCTGGTGGGGGTTATTAGTAAGAGAGGAAGCTATACATGTAAGGTAGCAGAGGGTATATAAGAAATCTCTGCACTTCCCTCTATGTTTTGCTGTGAACCTTAAACTGATCTAAAAAGAAAAAAAAAGCAATCTCTGTAAACACTTAGAATATAATCTCATCGTACCACTTACTTTCTGATGGTAAACAAGTATCTTAAACTGTCTTACTTTCTCATCTTATAATAACAGTAATAATAGAACTTACTGAATGGAATTATTTCAAGAACTAAGTAAGAAATGGAAAGTGTTCTGCACAGTGGCACTATGATTATATCCACCACCATTATGATTTTCACTTTCATCATCATCTTTATCATCCTTATTATTTTCTACAGAATCTTTATTTCCAAATAAAACTAGTGGAACTTATAACTCAGTCTCTCCAATATGGTATTCCTTGAGCATCAATTTCAAGGGCATCATTCCTACCTCGAGTACAAATATGCATTCTATGACTCTCTTTGAGAAATGTCCGTATGTAGAGGACTATGTTAGTGCCAGTCAATGTTCACAGCAGCATTACTCATAATAGCCAAAAATCAAAAATATACGAAATGTCCATTAATTGATGAAGACATGCAGTACATCCATATAGCAGAATATTATTCTGCAATATAAAGAACTTAAGAACTCTTACATGCTTTACATCACTTTCCATGGTTTTAGTTATCCACAGTTAACCATGGTCAAGATGATAATGAAATATCAGAAGGTCAGTAGTAGCTTCATACTAAATCACAATGCCTATAGGATTCACCTAACTTCATCTCATTCCATAGGCAATTAATCATCTTACATCATCACAAGAAGGGTGAATACAGTAAATAACATATTTTGAGAGAAAGATCACATTCATAAAGCTTATTATGTTATAATTGTTCTATTGTTGTTAATCTCTTACTATGTCTAATTTATAAATTAAACTTTATCATAGGTATAGGTATAGGAAAAAACAAAATATGAACAGGGTTCGGTACTGAATGTCAGTCAACCACTGGTGGTTTTGGAATGTATTCCCCACTGATAAGGAGCAACTACTGTACTAGAATGAATTCCAAAAGGAAAGTAATTCAAAAGAAGGGAACCATACTCAATTACCTGAAGAAATGTGAGAGAATGCCTTTATAATCTTAGAGCAAGAAAAGCAATTCTCACTGATACAAAAGCTCACATATTCAACTACATTTTTAAAAATATGAGGTAAGGGTGCCTGGGTGGCTCAGTGGGTTAACCCTCTGCCTTTGGCCCAGGTCATGATCTTAGGGTCCTGGGATTGAGCCCCACATCAGGCTCTCTGTTCAGCAGGGAGCCTGCTTTCCCCTCTCTCTCTCCCTGCATCTCTGCCTACTTGTGACACTGCTCACTTGCTCTCTCTCTCCATCAAATAAATAAATAAAATCTTTTTAAAAATGAGGTAAAATACACAATAAATAGTCAAAGCTACATAAAAAACTAGGATAAAAATACTTACAACTCATACCACTTAGCACTACTCTTCTGAATATATAAAATAACCTTTAAAACTTAAGAAAAAGATCAAAACACAAAAGAAAAATGAACAAAAGACATGGACAACTCATGGCGGGGAAGCATACTGTCCTTTAACAAATGGAAAAAATGTTCCATTTCATTCATATTTTAAAATATAATTAAAACTATACTAAAAAGTATAAAAGCTTGATGATATACTCATCAGGTTGTGGAAAAATACTCTCATATAGTGCTGTTAAAATTGGGAAATGATAGAAATCTTAAAGACGGCAATTGTGCAAAACCAAAATTATATATGCCTTTTTAATTTACCCAGCAATTGTACTTTAGGGGGTCTTTCCTAAAGATACACCCCCATCAAAACTAAACAATATATGTACCAAAGTTATTCGCTGTAGCATCACTTGCCATAACAAGATACTGGAAACAATCCAAATGTCCATCAACAGAGAATTGATTGAATACTGGTATACACACAGTGGAGTTATACAGATATTTTTTAAAAGAATTAAAAATCTCCATGAACTGATATGGAGCCATTTCCAAGATATATTGTTAAGAAAAAAAGATGGTACAAAAAAGGTATATAGCATACTATCTTCTGTATAAAAAGAAGGTAGATTAAGAACATACATATCTGCTTGCTAATATTTATAAAACAAAAAAAGGTACAGGAATATCTTATTTTATGTGCTTCACTTTATTGTGCTTCACAGATATTGTCTTTTTTACAGATTAAAGTTTTGTGACAGGCTTGCTTTGAGAAAGTCTATTGGCACCATTTTTCCAACAGCATTAGCTCACTTCATGTCTCTGGGTCACATTTGGTAATTCTCACAGTATTTCAAATTTTCAAATTTTTCCATTATTATATTTGTTATGGTGATCTATGCTCAGTGATCTTTGATGTTACTACTGTAACTGTCTTAAGGTATCATTAACAACACCCATATAAAATGGTGAACTTGATAAATATTATGTGTCATCTGACTACTCCACTGACCAGCTGTTATCCTCTCTCTCTCCATCTCCTAGGGTTTCCCTATTCCTTGAGACACAATGATATCTAAATTAGGCCAGTTAATAACCCTTTAATGGCCTCCATGTGTTCAAATGAAAGGAAGAGTCCCACATTTCTTAAATCAAAAGCTAGAAATCAATAAGCGTAGGGAAGAAGGCATGTCAAGGGACACCTGTGTGGCTCAATCAGTTAAGCATCTGTCTTCAGCTCAGGTCATGATCTCAGGGTCCTGGGACTGAGTCCAACACGGGGCTCCCTGTTCAGCAGGGAGTCTGCTTTTCCCTCTCCCTCCTGCTCCTGCTTTCTCTCTCACTCTCTCTCTCTCAAATAAAATGAATGAAATCTTAAAAAGAGAAGGAGGAGGAGAAGGAGGAGGAGGAGGAGAAAAAGGCATGTCAAGAGCTGAGACAGGCCAAAAGATAGTCCTCTTCTGTTAGCCCAGCTGTGACAGCAAAGGAAAAGTGCCTGAACCTTTAAATTAAAAGTACTACTCCACTAAACACACAAATGAAAAGAAAGTGAAACAGCCTTATTGCTGATGTGGAGAAAGTTTCAGTGCTCTGGATAGAAGATCAAAACAGCTACAACACTCCCTTAAGCCAAAGCCTAATCCAGGGCAAGTCTCTTAACTCTCCTGTTCTATGAAGGCTGAGAGAAGTGAGGAAGCTACCCAAGAGAACTTGGAAGCTAGCAGATGTTGGTTCGTGAGGTTTAAGGGAACACGTTTAAATATAACATAAAAGTGCAAGGTGAAGCAGCAAGTGCTGATGTAAGCTGCAGCAAGTTACCCAGAAGATCTAGCTAAAATCATTAATAAATGTGGATATACCAAACAACAGATTTTCAATGTAGACAAAATAGCTTTCTAGTAGAAGCCATTTAGGAGTTTCACAGCTAGAAAGAACTCAATACCTGGCTTCAAAATTTCAAAGTACAGGATGACTCTTTTTTTTTTTTTAATTCTTTATTATGTTATGTTAGTCACCATACAGTATGTCATTAGTTTTGATGTAGTGTTCCAAGATTCGTTATTTACATGTAACAAACATTGCTCCATGCAATACATACCCTCCTTAATACCCATCACTGGGCCAACCCATTTCCCTCCACCCTTCTCCCCTCAGTTTGTTTCTCAGAGTCCACAGTCTCTCATGGTTCATCTCCCCACTCTGATTTCTCCCCTTCATTTTTCCCTTCCTTCTCCTAATGTCCCCCATGCTATTCCTTACACTGAAAGAAGTCAAGCAGGATGGTTCTTATTAGGGGATTATGCAACTGGAGACTTGAAGTTGAAGTCAATTCTCATTTACCACTCCAAAAATCCTAAGCCCTTTAAGAATTATGCTAAATCTACTGTCTGTGCTCTTTAAATGCAAGCCTAGATTACAGCAAATCTGTTCACAACATGACTTACTATTTTAAACCCAATGTTGAGACCTACTCAGAAAAAAGACTCCTTTCCAATTACTGCAGATAAGGCACCTGGTCACTCATGAGCTCTGACAGGCTGTACTAGACATTTGTCTTCCTGCCTGCTAACAGAGTATCCATTCTGCAGTCCATGGATCATGGAGTATAGATGATACTTAAGCAATATGGGGTTGGAGTGCCAACTGCTCGTGTAGTTGAAAATCTGTATATAACTTCTGACTCCCCCAAACTTAACTGTTCATAGCCTACTGTTGACAGCAAGCCTTACCAATAACAGAAACAGTTGATTAACAAATATTTTATGCTATATGTATCATACACTGTATTGTTATGATACAGTTAGAGAAAATAAAATATTTACTATTGTTATATCCTCTTGTTAGATTGATCCCTTTATCATTATGTAATGCCTTTCTTTGTCTTATTAGTCTTTGTTTTAAGGTCCATTTTGTCGGATATAAGTATGGGTTCACTGGTCTTCCCCCCCACCCCCACTTGCATGGCGAATGTTTTTCCATCCCTTAACTTTCAGTCTATATGCATCTTTAGGTTTGAGGTAAGTTTCTTTTAAGGAGCACATAGATCAGTCTTGTTTTGTTTTGTTTTATTTAATCCATTCTACCATTCTATGTCTTTTGATTGGAGAATTTAGGCCATTTATATTTATTATTTTAGGCCATTTACATTTAAAGTAATTATTGATAGGTATATACATCATTTAAGAAAATTGTACTTAATATATAAAATTGGTTTTCCGGTTGTTTTTGTGATTCTTCTTTGTTGTTCTTCTCTTGCTTTCTTTGTGAGTGACGAACATCTATAATGTTTTGTTTGGCTTTCTCTCTCATTATTTTTTGTGTATCTATCACAGGTTTTGGGCTTGTGGCTACCATAATGTTCATATATAATACACTAAGTAAATAGTCCATATTAATCTGATGGCCATGTTTTTTTTTTTCCTTCTCTTTCTAGTCGCTTCTCCACATTTTATGTACATGTTGTCATAGTATATGTTATATTTTACATCTCTTTATTCATATTTTTCTTATCTAAATATGGCCATTTCTTTTCCATCTAAAGAAGTCCTTTTATTATTTCTTGTAAGGCTACTTTAGTTTTGATAAACTCCTTTACCTCTTATTTGTCTGGGAAACTCTTTATGTCTCCTTCAAATCTGAATGATAATCTTATCAGGTGTATATGCTAGGTTGTGAGATTTTCCTTTCAGTACTTTTTTTTTTTTTTTTTTTTTTTTTTTTTTTTGGTCAGAGAGAGTGAGCACAGGCAGTCAGAGTGGCAGGCAGAGGTAGAGGGAGAAGCAGGCTTCCTGCTGAGCAAGGAGCCCAATGTGGGACTCGATCCCAGGATGCCGGGATCATGACCTGAGCCGAAGGCAGCCGCTCAACCAGCTGAGCCACCCAGGCGTCCCTCCTTTCAGTACTTTGAATATATCATGCCACTTCCTTCTGGCTTGCAAAGCTTCTGCTGAAAAATCAACAGATAATCTTATAGGTTTTCCTGTGGAGGTAATTTTGTTACTCTATTGCAGCTTCTAGGATTCTCTCTTTATCTTTAACTCTTGACATTTTAATTAGTATGTGCTACAGTGTGGACCTCCTTGAGTTCATCTTGTTTGGAAATCTCTGGGACCTGGATGTCTATTTCCCTCCTTAGGTTAGGGAGGTTTTTCAGTTATTATTTCTTCAAGTAAGTATTCTAAACATTTCTTTCTTTTTCTTCTGAGACCCCTATCAGAAGAAATTGCTTGCTTTTGTTCAAAAGATTTCTTAATCTATCCTCCTTTTAAAAAAATCTTCTCTTTTTGCTGTTCAACTTGAGTGCTATTACCCTGTCTTCCAGATCATTGATACTTTCTTCTGCATCCTCTAATCTACTGTTGACTCCCTCTAGTGCGTTTTTTTATTTCAGTAATTGCTTTCTTCAGTTCTGATTCATTCAATATTTTTCTATCACTTTATTGAAGTTCTCACTAAATTCTTTCAATCTTTCTCCAGCCTAGTGAGTATTTTTACAATTGTTACTTTAAAATCTTTATCAAACATATTGCTTATCTCTGTTTCATTAAATTCTTTTACTGAGGTTTGTTTCTTGCTCTTTCTTTTGAAGCATATACTTCTGTCTTCTCATTTTGCTTGACTTTCTGTGTCTGTTTCTATGGTTTAGACGAAATGGCTTTCTACTTCTCCTAAAGTTGAAGGAATTGTCTTGTGTATGGTAACCCCTATACAGACTGTGTATGCTTGATGACATTGTTGGTTAGTTGGAGCTGTGGATATATATGCTAGTTACTCTTTTAAATTTTGACTTTTTACAGAGAAAATTAAAGAAAAAATAAATTTAAAAAGAAAAAAACCAAAAGGAAGATTTAAAATAAAACAAGACAAACTTCCTAAAGTTAGGGGGAAAAAAAGTAAAAATTAAAAAAATAAAAGTAAAAACAACAATACAAAACTTCAACTTTTCTTCTGTGCTCCAGAACCACAAGACAGCTGGTATGGGCTTGTGGACCCTGGACTCACTGAGGTTGCAAGCTCACGGTGAGCCAGACCCTGCTCCAGTCTGAGTTATTAAGGTAGAGGGGAAGAATATGCTCCCACAGTTCCTCAGCCCTTCTAAAATGTAGAATTTCTTCTGTCGCCCAGTGCAAATGGAACTGCTGTGGCCTTCAGAACCCTGGGCTTACTGGGGTCACAAAGTCTCTCTGATGATCTGACCCACCAGCTGTGGAGTCAGAACCCTCCAATTATGGCACCCAAACCTGCCCCTTACGGTGGACAAACCCTACTCTGGTCTGGACCCTCAAGGTGGAAGAGGAGGGAGCATTCCTGCAATTCCCCAGCCCCTCTAAACTGTGGCTTTTCTTCTGCATGCCAGTGCTTCTAGGACTGGGGTGGTTCTGTGGGCCCTGGACTCACTGAAGTCACAAGTTCACTGAGGTAACCAGACATGTCCATCATGGTGTCTGGATATTGCTCCAGTCCTGGCTTCCAAGGAGAATATAAACCATTTGATCCCTAGTCTCTCTGACCTGAAGAGCTTTCCCACACTTCCTCCACCACTTGGCAGAGTTCTAGTATTGTCTCTTTTATATGCTAGTGACTCTTTTAAACCATGCATTTTCTGTGTACAAGGACAGAGGGATCTGTTCCAGGTCCCTCAATACTATCCCTCTACACGGCAGCACTGGGGGGCACGGTTCCCTTTATTACCATATCTCTCTGTCTCTCTTGTTGTTCTCTTGTTATTCTGTCTTTTGTCATTTTGTAGCTGTTCAGTCAGCCCACATTTCTTCAAGAGGAATTAGCCTATTAATAGGTATAATATTGTGGGTTCCATGGAGAAGGTGAGTTCAGAGTCTTCCTACAGAACTCTTAGGTATAGTTATTTTTAATATGTCTCTCTTTAGCTTTTGTAGTTAGAAGTTATTTACATAATATCATTACATTCAGAAATCTGCATTTCACTAGAAATTTACCTTCACCGGTGAGTTTTATATATTCATGTGTTTTTACATTAATTAGCATCCTTTCATTTCAGCACAAAGAACTCCCTTTACCATTTCTTGTAAAGCACATCTAGTGGTGGTGAACATTCTCAGCTTTTGTTTGGTGAAGTCTTTCACTCTTGGTTTCTGAATGATAGCACTGCCACATATACTATTGTTGATTGGCAATTTTTTCCTTCAATATTTTGAATTTATCATACCATTAAAACAGGCCTGCAAAGTTTCTGCTGAGAAATCCACCAGAAGCTTTATGAGTTTCCTTGTATATAACAAGCATCTTTTCTTTTGCTGCTTTCAAAATTCTGATTCTTTGATTTTTGACAGTTTGATAATAATGTGTCCCAATAAAGTCTTCTTTGGATTATATCTGTTTGGGGTTCCCTTTAACTTATGTACATAGATGTCCATATCTTTCCCAATATTTGGGATATTTTTAGCCATTATTTCTTTAAAGAGACTGTCTGTCATCTTTTTTCTCCATCTTGGACTTCAATATGTATACATTGTTTTCCTTGATAGTGTTCCATCAAGAGTCACATGTTCTGCTGACTAAGCCAAGACTAAGCCAACCAGGTACCACTTTTCCTAAGTGGTATCCTATCAATATTAAGACTAGTCAAGCTTTCCTCTTTGTTGTAGTTGCTAGAAAAATCAGAACCAAAGTTGAGTACAAGAACTCTACATGACTTAAAGACATGCATATTTATGTACCAACTAATGCTTGAGTTTAACATTATGATCTTATCTTCAACTTCCTGTTATCTCAATTGTCCTTTAGTATAAAGCACCTCAAATACTTTTTGAAAGGTTAGAGAAAATTGATAAATAGGCAAATAAATTAAAAGGCTACTGTAACATTTAGCTTATTTTAAAACAATTTTCTCCTTACCTATTCTCTATTCCCACCACTACTACCCCAGTTAAAATAAAAAACAAACAAGATGTTCCCTTAGGGTATCTTTAATGCTCAGGATTCTATATAAGCATTTTCTCCCCATTTTCACAAACACAATAGTGAATAAAACAGAACTTACCAGGTAAACAATATGCAGATCGTTCTCTAAAACAAAGCCCTTCATTGCTCTTTGGAGGTCAGCAAAAATATCTAAAGTATCAATTGGAGAAAGTGAAGAAGAAAGAGTTGCTGACCCAAGATGTGTTGGATGATACACTTGTCCTGGTTGGGAGTGGAAATAGGGAAATTATTAACCAAATGTTTAAAATAAAATAAAACACTGTTTCTCTGTATTCTGTAATTAACCTTTTAGTATCTGATCAATTTTGCCCAATGCATGGATATTTATGAGCAGATTCTATGTTAATTGTCTGATGTTGCTAAATGCAACACTGACTTACTAAAATTGATTCATATACCACTTGAAAAACCAGTTTCCTTTTATACTGTTTGAAAAGTCAATTTCCTTTCACTAAACAGTCTTAAGTCACTAAAGATGAAAAAGTGAGTCAACTGCAACTAAGAAGTCACATTTACCTTCTGTTCCATCACTAGCTTCAGTAGTTTGGATGAATTCATTTTCCAGTAGCCACATTACACAGGCCTCAATTGCTCCAATTTGAACAGAATCTTGGTTCTTCTGAATTCCCAACTTCCCTTCTTTCATACTTGCAGCCAAAAATGTGCAAGAAGCATAAGTCTGCATTTCTTGTGATGTATTTGCCACTCCACCGACTATTATCTGTTAAGAGGTTTCAAATTTTTTGTAACTTTTCAATAAGACATGCAGGCCCTCATGGTATAAAAGAAGTGATTTTGTTCTCTTAAAATATTCTCAGCATTTTAATGCAGACTCTAACTCTTCCATTATTACTCATTATACATGTAGGTAACACCTACTAACAACATCAAAAATTTCCTTAGGATTTTTAATGCTAGTATTGAATATTTCCCGCTCAGAAAGAGGATGGGAATGGGTACAGAAAAAGTGAAGTTAGTTGTGCCTTGTGGAAATCATCTTCCTACAACTATATTAAATACACAAATTAATTACATGTACTAATTTTTCCCTTGCCTTCTTCCATTTAATACATATTGAAACATATCAAATCATCCTAAACAGAGCTATCTTACACTTTTTAATGACTATATAACATAGTTTTACTAAGATTTATTTAGTATTAATTTTGGTTATTTTGGTTATTTTGGTTATTTCCCGTTTTTTCTTAATACCAATAATGCTATAATAAATATTGCTGTATATTTAAGCTGATGTAATTTCACATATACCTCCCTAGGTAAAACTCTTAATTGTGAATCTACTCGTTAAATGGCTATATGTTTTTTTCTGGGGCTTGCCTGTTTTTTAATCTTAGTAGGTATGTCCAAGTAGCCCTCCCAAAAGAGTTTCAGCAGTATATGAGAATGCCTACTTTCCATATCCTTAACCCCATGGTATTACTTTCCTTTTTTTTTTTTTTTTCCAGATGGAGAGCTAAAGGGGAGTGGGGGGAAGAAAGTGTGAGCACAAGTATCAGTACCCCCAGTACCAGCACTGAAGCCCAGAGCAAGGCATGGGGGTATATAAACAGAAAACTTCTCTGGAGGACACAAAACACTTAAAATAAGGAGGCTGGTTACCTTTGAAGATGCAAAGGAGAAAGTTTTATTTTTCACTTTAGGTCTTTCCATGTTGTTTGAAATTTCTAAGCATGTCTATTTGTAATTTTTTTAAAAATTTTTAAAAAGATTTATTTATTTATTTATTTATTTATTTGACAGAGAGAGTGAGAGAGCAAAAGCAGAGGAAGCAGCAGGCAGAGGGAGAGGGAGAAGCAGTCATCTCAATGAGCAGGGAACCTCATGCAGGATTGGATCTCAGTACCCTGAGATTATGACCTAAGCCAGAGGCAGCTATTCAACTGACTGAGCCATCCAGGCACCCTAATTTGATTTTATTTTAATATCATAGGTATTATCTGGATGGAAGAACTACAGTCCATTTCTGTCATCTTTTTAAATATTCTGAAAATAGGGGCACCTGAGTGGCTCAATTGGTTAAGTGTCAAGCTCTTGATTTTGGCTCAGATCATAGACAATAAAGTAAACCTAAAAAATAAAAAGAATCATCTGATATTTGGGTCTTAACCCACTGTTTTGAAATATACTGATATAGTACTAGCTATATTAAACTCCAGGAAATAACTTAAATACAAGAGATTCCAACTTAGGGAAACTATGAACTCATAAGGAAACACAAAGCTAAGATTTTTCTTCACATATTTAAGTTCTACCATCATATTATAAGCACAAAAGAGCAAATGGTAATTTAATGAACTCTTTATTACCTCCAGAATAGCTCTTATCATGCTTGCAGTTACTTCTTCTCCTTCTTGTCTTTGCAAACAGCTACGAACAGGTTTTAGAGATCCCTGAAGTAGAGCTATGCCTTTTGATTTTTCAGAGTTCTTACAAACTAAGATACTCTCACCTATAACCAAAAAACCATACATTTATTGTATATTGCAACGTATTTCCTTAAGATACCTGCCAAAGAGAATTTCAGTTGTCTTATTTAAAAAGAAGTTAATAGATGATAGCCGTTATTATGGTCATAGAATTATTGCTGATGCTTTCATTTTCTGAACTTTGAAGGAAATTCAAATGTGCCAAAGTGCCATAAGGATTATTTTGACCTGAAGGCACTTAGGAAACAGAAAGAGCTCCTTGCCCTCACCCTGCTTGTCTAGAACCAAGATAAAAATTTCTCTTTGTGAAGGTGCTCCTCTTATCACTTACCACTGAACAGAAAGTGAGCACCAAGGAGGGTCTGCATAATCCTTTCTAAATAATCCTTAACTGATGAAGTGTTAAACATTACATCTGAAACTAATGACGTCCTCTCTGTTGGCTAATTGAATTTAAATTTAAAAAATCTATAACTTCCATTAGTTTCCAGTATATATTTACTTTCCTACAATTTACCACCCCTAAAAGCCCTAATCCCTTTGCCTTGTCACTTCTCAATTCTATCACCTTTTGTTACTTCTCAATTGTCACTTCTCAATTCTATCACCTTTTGTTAAAAGGGTAAAAAGACCCTAACATCTAACTGCTTCTTTGGATCTTCACTGTTTCTCTATAAAAGCCTCTGTGTATGCAAAAAATGAAAATAATAATATCAAATAAAATATGTAGGCCTTCTGTCCTATTAATCTGTCATTTGTCAGTTCTTGCTAATTAATTATATAATAATAATAATAGAAGTATTTTGGAAACGATAAAGGAAACTGCAAATGCAAATTACTATTAGTTATATATGACAATATGAATTCAAAAATATTTACAGAAACCTAGAAATCATAACATTCACTAATCTAAACACTTTAGGTTATTGTGACAATCAAAGGAATAAAAATATGTGATAGCACTTATGCATTATAAACATATACAAATATTCAACTTATACAAACATAAATACTATTAAAGCAATTACAACTAGAGAAAACCATAATTTTTTTTTCAGAAATGTATCCAATAGTAGGGGAAAAGATACAAGTAAGTAAGATGTTCAAGGGGCAAAAGGAAGGTCACTTGCATTAGAGAAAGCCAAAAGTGGCATTGTGGTGGAGTATAATAACCATTCTAGGCAGAAAGAAAATGCTGCTTTCCTAAGACTGACTGCCAAATTGAGAACAAAGACAGAATAAAGATAAGGGACTATAAACTTGATGACTGTTGATTATTTATCCCAGATAAAATTACAAAAAGATAGGTGCCATCAGACAAACAACACTTTAAAAAAAAAAAAAAAAAAAACAGGTGAGTATCACAAGGCTCTTGCAAGCACTACAAAATAGTCCAGCATAAGACAAAAAAATTACCGACAAAGGTATCAACTAGCATTAGCAGCAAAGTAAAAATGTCACTTTGGACTATTCAAACCACTTTCAGGTTTTGATTCAACAAAATGGACAACCCTTTTTCAAGATGAAGCAAGATTTATGAAAATGTCCAAATTAATGGCAATATATACAGTTCAGTTTCCTGTTCCCATCCATCTGAAGAGGTTGTATACATAACACAATAGAGAAGTCAATTAGAATCAATTATTACTATTAACTTACAAATCACTATTTTTGCACAAAGCACCAACATCTTATATGGGAAGGTTCCAGGAATTCCACAGAAAGATTCAAGTATCATCTAAACAAAACACCATTAACTGTCTAGGAGACATTAAGATCATTTATAAATGCCAAGAAGTTACAAAGATACTATACAAACCAAAAAGCATCACAAGTATGCATATTTTTGTAATTGATATGAAACACTATTCAGACACTCCCCCATTTGGAAGCTCTGAGCAAGGTATATGGCATCCTGAAATGGAGTATTATACAAAGTCAAAATCTCAGAAGTTTCCAAGGCCTCAAAAACAAAGTTATTGTGGTATATTTTAGTTTTGTTAAATGTTGCCTAATTTAAGGCTTGATAATTTGGCCAGGGCACCAACCTTCCAATTATTCCTCCCCATGAGAAAGAGAAGTACAAGCTAATGTAGGAAGTCAAACAAAACCTCCTTATCTTTTGTATTACCTTAAAGACCCTCTGACCCTAAAAGAAAAGCAGCTGTGTAAGATGAACTTACACTTCACTCTCCAGAGTTGCAAGTCTACTAAGAAATCAACTGAGGAAAGAACAGGAGGAAGCAAGTAGGAATAGAAAATGTTTTAGTGTCTTTCTCCAGCCTTCTTTAAACACATGTAACCTGCATATTTTACACATGTAACCTGCATATTTTACACATAAAGTAAGAGATAGAAGCAGGATAAACTTCTCTGATGTCTCTAATAGGGGAAATCCAATGAGTTGGAAGATTTTTTTTAATTGATTGAATTTTTAGGTTTTAAAAGAGAGGCAGCCCAATGACCCTGAAGGGATTACAGGTAGATGAATCATTTGTTACTAGGGCTGAAACAGACAGCTGCTCTTTCATTTTTACCTTTTTTTTTTTTTTTTAGGTTTTATTTATTTATTTATTTATTTGAGAGAGAGAGAGACAGAGAGAGAGAGTGAGAAACAGCATGAGACGGGAGAGGGTCAGAGGGAGAAGGAGGCTCCCTGCTGAGCCAGGAGCCGGATGGAGGACTCTATCTCAGGACTCCGGGATCATGACCTGAGTTGAAGGCAGTTGCCAAACCAACTAAGCCATCCAGGTGCCCCTCATTTTTCCTTTAATAAAATCTCTATATGTTAGTTGGGCATATGGCCTCCCTTGCAGTTGGGGAAAGTAACTGTGTGATAAGTTCTCCCTGATTGTATGTGAGGAGAAATATTTCGAGCAACTCCTGGGAAGTGCCCTTAAGTGGTAGGCTGTGTCCTTTACTTCCTCATCTTCCCTTCCTGATGGTTGAAATGATGATGTGATGACAAAGTCAAATTACTCTAAAAGTCACTTCCTCAGATACTATCCAGCTTTTTGTACCCATAATATCCCACTTATTTTCCCATTAAGACTCTCCCTTTTCTCCTAGATACCCTATTTTCTCTTCAGCAGCCACAGAACTGTTTGTCTGACATATGGTATAATACGAGAGTCAATAAACTACATCCCAGAAAATACGGAATGACAGAGAATGTTCCTCTGAAAGTTCTTTAATGTTATAAGGCTTATAACAATCTTGCCACACCCAAAATAATGTACCACGTTAGAAATAGTATTCCCTGCTATCTTGATATTTAATTAAACCTTTACCCCATTGCTTAAGACAAAACTTCTGTTTGGTTTGTGGTAAGGTTATCATTACTTTTTGACACAATAAACTAAAAAAGTTGTTTTCAGAATCAGCACCAAATTAGAGGGAAAACATTTCTATTCCCAAACTCTGAGAGTATTTCCCAGCTCTCAGCATCTTTATTTGAAGTCTTAGACCAAGCAGAACTAAAACCCATGAAAATTACTTCCTTCATTAGCAGTAGAATATACTGAAAATTAAAAATCGTCTTTTAGTTAGTGTGATAAGTCATTTTGACTAGAATATTGAATCATTTTACTGTACATAAGGTAAAGAAAATTTTAATTTTACGTTAGTAGAAAATCAATGGTTGATATATGGAAATTATAACTTATATTCATTATATATTAAGTAAAGCAAAACATGACATTAGTGCTTTGGATAACAAATGCAGCATGATAGGAAATGAGTTGCCAGGAACTAGTCAAATTTCAAGTAGACTGACACAGTCCTTCAGCAATGCTGTCACAATTAAATTCAAACTCACTTACCTACTGTGTCTACCCCTTTCCTGCCAGCCCGACCAACCATCTGCTTATAAGTAAGAATATCTAGAGGTTGACCACTGAAAATAGGAGTCCGAATAATTACACGACGTGCTGGTAGATTCACTCCAGATGAAAGAGTAGAAGTTGCTGCCAAAACCCGAATCTGACCTTGACGGAAGGCTCCTTCAATGATATCCCTCTCCTCAAAAGTAAGACCTAACAAAAGGAAGTTATAATAACATATATTTACTAATGAATATAACAGAAATATCATCCTTGATCACTTACAAATATATCTGGGAATCTACTACAAGCCTCTAAAGATTTTTTTCAAGCTATTGTTATGACTATAAACAAGTCACCATGGTCTAACTTTTTAAGAGTATAATCTGCCACCCCTAGAATACTTTTATCTCATCTCCTAGACCATGGGTTGGCAAACTTTTTCTGTAAGCATTTTAGGCTTTGCAGGACAGATGGTCTCTATTGCAACTACTCAACCCTACCACTGTTACATGATAGCAGCCACAGAACAAACAGGCATGATTGTGTTCCAATACAACTTTATCTACAAAAATTTGCTGGATTTGACCAGCAGACTATAGTTTGTTGACTCCTGTTCTAGACAATGAAGTCACTGAGGGTAGAGATATGGCTTATGTATCACATTTAAGCATAAAAATGTGCTGAAGAATAAATACACGAGTAAATGAAAAACAGCATAAAGAATATATACTTACCTGGTTTACTTTTAAATTTTATTTAAAAAATCAAAAGGACCGAGTTTGTAATTTAGGTGATGGGTCACTTTATTGGTATGCATCATAAGCTATATACAATAAAAATATTCTTCTATATGTTTGTATACATATACATATATACATATATTTTTAAATGTATTCATGTATGCATAATAAAAATTTAAATAAATTGAAAATGTTAAATTCAAAATTTTAGAAACTATACTTTTTTTTCTTTTCAAATTTTTATTTAAATTCTAATTAACATAGTGTAATATTGGTTTCAGGAGTAAAATTTAGTGATTCATCACCCACATACTACACTTAGTGCTCACTATAATACCTACTTAATACCCCTTACCCATCTAGCCCATCCCCCACCCAACTCTGTCTCAACCCTCAGTTTGTTCTCTATAGCTAAGAGTCTCTTATGGTTTTCCTCCCTCGTTTTTTTCCCCTTGCCCTATGTTGATCTGTTTTATCTTTTAAATTCCACATATGAGTGAAACCATACAGTATTTGTCTTTCTCTGACTGCCTTATATTTGCTTAACATAATATAATCTAGCTTCTTCCATGTCATTGCAACTGGCAAGATTTCATTCTTTTTGATGGCTGAGTAACATTTCATTGTGTGTACATACGTATATATGTATATGTAAACATGTATACATATATGTACGTGTGCGTGCGCACATGTGTATGTATATACATACCGCATCTTCTTTATCTATTCATCAGTTGATGGACATTTGGGCTCTCTCCATAGTTTGGTTATTTGTTGATAATGCTGCCCTAAACATCAGCATGCATGTACCCCTTCAAATCTGTATTTTGCATCCTTTAGGTAAATACCTGGTAGTGCAATTGCTGGGTCACAAGGCAGTTCCATTTTTAAGTTTTTTAGGAACTTCCATACTGTTTTCCAGAAGGGCTATACCGGTTTGCATTCCCATCAATAGTTTGCATTCCCCTTTCTCTGAATCCTTGCCAACATCTGTTGTTTCCTTGTGTTGTTAATTTTAGCCATTCGGATAGGTATCTCACTGTGGTTTTGATTTGTACTTCCCTGATGATGAGTGATGTTGAGCAGCTTTTCATGTGTCTGATAGCCATCTGGATGTCTTCTTGGGAAAAATATCTGGTCATGTCTTCTGCCCATTTCTTAACTAGATTATTTGTTTTTTTGGGTGTTGAGTTGGATAAATTCTTTAGATTTTGGATACTAATCTTTTAACAGATATGTCATCTGTGGGCACCTGGGTGGCTCAGTTGGTTAAGCAGCTGCCTTCAGCTCAAGTCATGAACCCAGGGTCCTGGGATTGAGCCCCGCACAGGGCATCCTGCTCAGTGGAGATCCTGCTTCTACCTCTCCCTCTGCCTGCCATTCTGTGTGTTCTATCTCTCTGTCAAATAAATAAATAAAATCTTAATCTCACAAAACAAACTGAGGGTTGCTGGGGGGAGGGGGTTTGGGAGAAGGGGGTGGGATTATGGACATTGGGGAGGGTATGTGCTTTGGTGAGTGCTGTGAAGTGTGTAAACCTGGTGATTCACAGACCTGTACCCCTGGGGATAAAAATATATGTTTATAAAAAATAAAAAATTAAAAAAAAAAAAAAAAAAGAGAGATATGACGGGGCGCCTGGGTGGCTCAGTGGGTTAAGCCTCTGCCTTCGGCTCTGGTCATGATCTCAGGGTCCTGAGATCGAGCCCCGCATCCAGCTCTCTGCTCAGCAGGGAGCCTGCTTCCCCCTCTTTCTCTGCCTGCTTCTCTGCCTACTTGTGATCTCTCTGTCAAATAAATAAATAAAAAATCTTTAAAAAAAAAAAAAAGAGAGAGAGATGTCTTTTGCAAGTATCTTCTCCCATTCTAAAGGTTGCTTTCTAGTTTTGTTGATTGTTTCCTTCACTGTACAGAAGCTCTTTATCTTGATGAAGTCCCAATAATTCATTTTTCCTTTCGTTTCCCTTGCCTCCAGAGACATGTCTAGTAAGAAGTTGCTACAGCCCAGGTCAAAGAGGTCCATGCCTATGTTCTTCTCTAGGATTCTGATGGCATTCTGTCTCACATTTAGTCTTTCATGAATTTTGAATTTATTTTTGTGTATTGTGCAAGACAATTTCCTTCTTCTGGACCCGGAAGAAACTATATATTCTTAACCATATCCTTAGCACATATGTCACAGACAGATCACTCCCTGAAAGAAGTTATTTAATTTAGTGACTGCATAATCCTGGCAATTTTGACAATCAGATGATTTTTAAGTACTTCTAGCCCTCTCCAAACACAATATGATAATGTCTAAAATTAATTTGATTTTGATTTTATTTTTAATTTATTTGTAAGAATATTTCAATACCCTGTGAGATAAGAGGAAACATTCAGAGTAGCATAAAATTAGGGCAGCAAGTACCTGTCTAACCTGAATTTTAAGGAAACAAAGTGTAGAAAGGTAACAATTTTAGAATTCACTTCCCCAATGGTATAAAAATTGCCTTTCTCTGGTGTGTGTGTGTGTGTATGTGTCTATATATAGACACACACAATAGATAAGTAAACTAAATATGTTTTATTCTTGTTTAATCACACACTTCTTAAAATGAATTCTAAAAGTGGCGTGGTTTTACAAGAAATCAAATGCACAGAAATAAAAAATGAAGAAATTATGAAGATTTTTAGGGGGACTTCTTAATAATAGATTATAAATATGGATACCTGCATGATGAAATGCTACTCCCCATGGTACAGTTTTTTGTAATACAGAGTCCAGTCCTGAAGGTGAACGTTTTAACTGATCCATCACTTCTAGGAGACCCTTTTGTTCCAGTATCACTGGTGGAAGTTCAGATGATCTTACCAATCCTGTCACAGAAAAAAACATCAACACTGTTCATTTCTTGCTGGACCTCTTTAAGTGCTATCTGCCTAAGTCATGACAGAGCTAAATATTAGGACAATGTTTCTAAAACTACTATACATAATAATTAGCAAGCCATCTTTTAAAAATACTTTTGCCTGGCTCTGATTCCTAGACATTGTGATGCAACAGGATGCAACCTGAACATAGAAATTTTAAAATTTCCCCAGTTGATTCTAATGTGCACCAAAGTTGAGGAAGCACTGTGTTAGGGTAAGACCAAGCCCGCAAGAGGTGATCAAAGGACTCAGCTGAGGAAGGAAAGGATTACAGATACTACCATTCATAGCCTAAAAATCAAAATGCTTGCTCAAAGTTTGTCCCACAAACCAGCAGTGTCAGAAGCACCTAGGAGCCTATTTCTATGTGACAATTTTTCTAGCCTCTTTGCCACCCATGTGATAGTTAGCCACCCATTATCTTCTGTCTTTGTCTCTCTGTAAAATGCTCCCCTAGTAAGACATCAACTTTCTTAGATGCAGAAACTATGTTTTCTTTAAAGAATTTCCCAAACTTGGAAGCCTGGGTGGCTCAGTGGGTTAAGCCTCTGCCTTCGGCTCAGGTCATGATCTCAGGGTCCTGGGATTCAAGTCCCACATCAGGCTCTCTGCTAAGCAGAGAGCCTGCTTCCCCCTCTCTCTCAGTCTGCCTATCTGCCTACTTGTGATTTCTCTCTGTGTGTGTCAAATAAATAAATAAAATCTTTAAAAAAAAAAAAAAAAAGAATTTCCCAAACTCTTGGATTTCTGAACTAGTAAGCCTCTGATAAAATTTTAACATATATATTCTTTAAAATATTTTAGGTAAACTTTCCTTAAAATTTTTTTTAAGGACCCACAGGGGTTGTTAATGTTATATTATACTAAGCACAATTTAAAATTTTTAAAAACTACCATTGATCAATACCTTTATTTCAATATAAAAGTCATTTTAACATTAAAAAAAATTAGTAGGGTAATTTTAGAATTTAAACTTCAGCTTTACAAAAAAACGCAGTCGTATCCTTATTTTTCTGGTGAAAATCTCATCATAGCCCAGACTCCAGTCCAAGCACTAGGATTTCGGAAACCTTGCTGTAAATCAAAGTAACAGAATCTCAAGCAAAGAAGATAATAATAATGTTTCTGATTATCAAAGGAATTTAAGTAATTATGGTACAACATAAGGAATATAAATGGCACAGTATAGAAAACATCAATTAGGAGGGAAATAAAAGAGGTATTATAATGTTGGGCTGGAACCTATCAAATAAAACTTCAAGCAAAGCTTACTTATTGGAGCTAAGCTTAAGGTATCCATCACCTATCCTCAGGATTCCAATGAAATCATAAAATATCCTAATATTCTGTGACCAGAACTGGTTGGTTTCTGTCTTCCCTAAACTCATCTGTGTAGGGACCCCAAAGGACCACAGGCTAGCAAAAGTAGTGAGGGAACAGTGTTCATCCTAGAATCAGTAAAATATATACTAATGGTTATAGACATACATTAATCACTACTCAGCAACAGAAAACAAATAGATAAACATAACAATCTGGAAAATCTTAAAAATACCATGCTGAAAGAAGCCAAACATACAATACACATACATCATATATGATTCTATTTATATGAAATTCTTAGGAATGGCACAACTAATCTAGAGTAACAAAAAGCAGGTCACTTGCCTGGGGCTCAGAATAGAGAGGAGATTGATAGCTAAAGAGCAAAGATTACATTTTAAATGGGTGATAGGAATGTTCTGTAGGTTCATTACTGGTGGGGGTTAAACAAGTGTATACATTTGTTAAAATTCATTAAATTATAAACTTCAAATGGGTACATTTTATTATATATAAATTATATCTCAATAAAGGTGATTTTATTTATTTATTTAAGATTTTATTTTATTTTATTTTGAGAGAGAGAGCATGTGTGAGAGAGCAAAAGCAGAAGCAGCAGCAGAGGAAGAGAGAGAAGCAGGCTCACCACTGAGCAGGGAGCCCCAAGCAGGACTTGATCCCAGGACCCTGGGACCATGACCTGAGCCAAAGGCAGACACTTAACAGACTGAGCCACCCAGGCACCCCAATAAAGCTGATTTTAAAATATATGTGTTTATATGTATATACACATATGCATATGTATGTGATTCTTTTTTAGGCTTTGGAAATATAAAAAAAGATATGTCTGATTTCTCCATTAAAATGTGTGTATATGATGTTCCAGATATAATTTAGGGTTTCAAAGATCAATACTTCAAAGCTCATGGATCCTAGATGAAGAATCTTAGTATGTGCCTGTATAAATCCAGTATTTTCAAAATCTTAAGGTTAGGGGCGCCTGGGTGGCTCAGTGGTTTAAGCCGCTGCCTTCGGCTCAGGTCATGATCTCGCGTCCTGGGATCGAGTCCCACATCGGGCTCTCTGCTCAGCAGGGAGCCTGCTTCCTCCTCTCTCTCCCTCTGCCTGCTTCTCTGCCTACTTGTGATCTCTGTCTGTCAAATAAATAAATAAAATCTTTAAAAAAAAAAAAAAAAAAAAATCTTAAGGTTAGCCTGAGTGTGTGTATACGTTGTCTATCATGAGGATAAGGAGAGGATTAGTCACAAAAGCATTGTTTTATAAAGGAGTGTCCAGTGGGCAGGTGGTACAGTGATCAAAAAGAGCCATGCTTTATTTATATACTGATTACATTACTTTCAAGGAAGTGTACTGAGTATAGAAGCTTCCATTTCCATCAGTAACTTACCCTTAGCTTGATGGTGTAGATTATAAAACTCACGGGCAATGCTATCTGCCAACTTCTCACACCATTTCTTTGATGGACAGAAAAGCAATACTGAATGGTTATCACAAATAGTCTCATAACATAAACTAACAACATGGTCCTCATCTCCCTAAGGAAGAAAGAGAAATAAGTCACTCTAATGGTCCTTTCAAAACATTTTCATATCAGTTTAAAGTCACTCACTCATTTTGCTTCAAGATTTCTTCTACTGGGGGCACCTGGGTGGCTCAGTGGGTTAAGCCTCTGCCTTCAGCTCAGGTCATGATCTCAGGGTCCTGGGATCAAGCCCTGTATCAGGCTTTCTGCTCAGCAGGGAGCCTGCTTCCCCCTCTCTTCTGCCTGCCTCTCTGCCTACTTGTGATCTCTCTCTCTGTCAAACAAATAAATAAAATCTTTATTAAAAAAAAAAAAGATTTCTTCTATTGAAAGGCATAACAAAAACCAATTACAAAGTCAATAACAAAGAAAAAACAAGAAGAGAAAAAAAGAAATACACTTCCTTATAATACAAGGTGAAAGGAAATATGTTGATTAATTCATCTAGTATTTATTGACTTCGAACCCTCAGCCAATGAGGATATCATGGTAAGCAAAAGAAAGTCAAGGTCCTGTCTTTAAGGTGATTTATTGGCGAAAGGTATTAAAGTACAAAACAAATAAATGTAAAATACAATTACTAGATGTACTATAAAAGCATTTTAGGATGTTATGAAGCCTCATATTTGACATACATTTGACAAAAAAATCAAAGAGTTTTCTCTGGAAAAATTATCTAGCTGATATATGAAGGAGGGGAGGTGTTATTTCAATGAAGGATAACTGGTGGACAGTGGGAAAATTTCAGGCAGAATAAAGCATATGTAAATCCCATGTGGTAGCCAGCCCATTGAGTTCTCAGAACTGGAAGGGGTGTTTAACTGAATTAATTAATTCGTCCATCCATTCACTCAATGAACAAACATTTACTATGTACCAGATATTGTCCTAGGCACTGGGGATAAAGGATAAAGTATTAAAAAAGCTCTGCCCTCAAAGCGTTACTATGCCAGTAGGAAGGGATAGATAATAACAAAAACAAGATAAGTAAAACACAGAATTTTGAAAAGTGATAAAAAGAAAAAGAAAATGGAAAATAGGGACCAGGAAGGGGAGGACGCTGTAATTTAGATAAGGTGGCCAGGGAAGGTCTAAGAAAGTGACTTTGAGTAAATGTCCAAAGGTAAAAGAGTAAACCATACCAATGCTTAGGGGGAAAGCATTCCAGAAAGAAAGAACCTCAGGTGAAAGATTCTTGGCATATTTTAGAATAGCAAAGAGGCTGTAGAGGGAATAAGAAAGTAGTAGGTAAGGTCAAAGCACTAAGTGGGTGGGAACAGATCATGTAATGTCGTATCAGACTACCAAAAAGAGGCTGGCTTTCATTCTAAAGGAAACAAGGAACCACTTCAAATGTAGGAACATAATGGTAATGTGATCTGATGTTCATGTTAAATAGATCATTAGCTCCCGATTTAAGTATAGACTAAAAGGGAAAAGGTAGGAAGCAGAGAGCTCAATTAGCAGACTATTTCAATAATCCAGGTAAGAGTTTAAAGTGATTCAAACAGGGTGAAGGCATAGACATAGCAACAGAAAAAGATTAACAGGAGAGTAAATGAATGCGCTTACATATTTGCTGAGGTAACTAAGGCACAGGAGTGCCTTAAATTTGGGGTACAGAGCAAACCAACTGAATAAGATTCCATGCCAGACATATAGAGGCTACAAATGCCTATCTAGGACAGGACTGAAACACATGAACTTATTCCTATTTCCAACTCCAGCTGTTTCCGTATTCAGAGACACAGCTCTACACAGAAAGATGTCCCACTCCACAGATGATGAGTCAGTTTTTTAACCTCAGGATTGAAGAATCAGACTTTAAAAAATACTGTGAACTAAAATTTCTTAAGTGTTTATGGGTGTGTGAGGGAATTTATAATTTATTAAGCACTTCCTAGATGCCAATTTTTTAACACCATCCTTCACTCCTAATATAAGTATTACACCCCAATGTACAGATAAGATAGTATATTCAGAGAGGTTTTCTGATTCAACTAGTATCCACAATATCAAGTATCTCTATTATGTATCAGAGGTAGGTCTGACTCCAAAAATGTTTTTTCTCTTTCACTATATATTATACCTACTACTTAACAAAAGTTAATTTTCCACATTAGTGCTTAGTGTAAACTAAGCCATAAGAAAATCTCCCAGTTAAAAAGAACAATCTACAAAATTAAGTATTTTTTATTATTTATATTATCTTCTATTATACTTATTGGAAAAGATAATCATATAAATTGAAGGCACAACTGGGCATCTGTGTGGCTCTGTTGGTTAAGCATCTGCCTTCTGCTCAGGTCATGATCCCAGGGTCTTGGGTTCAACCCCCATTTCCAGCTCCCTACTCAGTGGGCAACCTTCTTCTCCCTCTGCCTCTGCCTGCCTCTCCCCCTGCTTGTGCTCTCTTTCTTTCTCTTTCTCTCTGTCAAATAAATAAATAAAACCTTTAAAAATAAATAAATAAATTGAAGGCACAACGGAATTTCTTCTCTCACCATCACTACCAATTATTTAAGATGAAACCATTAGCTTAGCATTAATAATCCTTCTAATGGGTATGTAAAGCATATTCAACTGCATTGCAACCCCTAATTTATATAACTCAAAAAAATGTTATCTCCTAGAAAATGCAATCAAATACAAAGTACCAGGAATAGTGATGTAAAAATACTGACTTACCTTTACTTGTAGATTGGGCTGAAATTCCCTCACAAGCTTCATTGAAGAGTCATATATAGAATTTCCAATTTTTATTGACTCTAACAGTGGTACAGGACGAAAGTTGGTGTGGTAGAGTTCAGCATTCAACCAGGAAGCTACAATCTCCAAATTAGGAAGAGTAGCACTCATGCCAACAATCTGCACAGCATTAGATAGAGGACTGGCTAAATTTGCCTGGCTGTCAAATACAAATGAAAATGATGTTCAAAGATACATAGTATTAGTTTCAAATAGTGCTGCTAACATATTCTTGGTCATGTCCTTGGGTACATACACCCATACATTTTTAAGATATATACCTAGAAGTAAAATTACTGGGTTATAGGTCATCTTCAGTTTTATTGATGTTGAACTGTTTTCCAAAGAGACTATACTAAAGTATCTCCATGATCCATATGTGTTTCATTGTTCCACATCTTGTCACCACTTAGTATTGTCCATCTTTTTAATGTTAGCTATTTTGGAGAGTGTGTCATAATATCTCTTTGAAGAAGTAGTTTATATTGCCTTGATTACTAATGAGATTAAGTATCATTTCATGATTATGGACCATCTGGATACCATCTTATATAAGCTTTGCGCAGTGGCAGTATCGTAGCCAATGAGGTTTATCCGAGGCGCGATTATTGCTAATTGGATACCATCTTATAAATGCCTATTGAGGGTAGGAAACAAATAAATGAAACAAGATGGGATCGGGAGGGAGACAATCGATAAGAGACGCTTAATCTCACAAAATAAACTGAGGGTTGGGGGGGAAGGAGGGAGGGAGAGGGTGGTGGGTTTATGGACATTGGGGAGAATATGTGCTACGGTGAGTGCTGTAAAGTGTGTAAACCTGGCGATTCACAGACCTGTACCCCTGGGGCTAATAATATATGTTAATTTAAAAAAATGCCCTTGGAAGGTGTTTGCCCATTGATATATTGGGTTTTCTCTTCTTGATTTGTTGAATTACTTGAATGTTCTGGATAATGACTTCCCGCTTTCATTAATTTTTGCTCTTGTCTTTATTATTTCTTTCCTTCTACTTTCTGTGGCATTATTTTACTACTCTAAGTTCTTGAGATGAATAATACATTAATTTTTCAGTCTTCTTCAGTAATACATGCATTTTATACATCAGCTCCCCCTTTAAACTTCAGCTGCATTTCACAAGTTTTGTTAAAAGATGTACTTTCAACTCAAACTATCTTCCAAATTCTACTGTGATTATTTTTTGACCCCAAATGGGTAAAAATGTATGTCCCAATTTCCAGGGGACATGTTCTAGTTATGCCTCTCCTACACTTATTTTTTAGTGTAATTCCATTTGTCAGAGAATATATTTTAAAATACTTAAATCCTTTAAAATGTATTGTTTTATGGCTCAGGATATAGTGAAGTTTTACCATGCACAGTGAAAAGAACATACATTCTGCTTTTATTTGGTAATTCTTCTACATACATCCATTTGGTCAAATTTGTTACTTGCATTAGTCTTATATTCTATATCCCTACTGATCTGGTATATAAACAATTATCTCCATGTTTTCTCATATACTGAAAAAGAGGTGTTAAATCTCCCTAAACTGAAATATAAGAACTCCTAGATTGAAAGAGATCTATTGTGCACCCAACACAATGAACAAAAATGAAACACCAAGACACATCGGTGTGAAATTTCACAACACTGAGGAAGAAAAGGAGCCCCCAAAATCTCCCAGAGTGAATTAAAAATTTTTATACAAAGGATAAAGGATAAGCATCATAAAATCTTGACTTCTATACCTGGGCAATCTACGAAATAACCATAAGGCATTTTCAGATATGCAAACTTTCAAAAAAAAAATCATGCATAGACTGTGCACTAAAATAAAGTAGAATTCCTGGAAGATGTCCCCATCAAAATGAGGAAGTAAATCAAGAAAAAAAATGTTATCCAAAAAAGGGGGACACTGACCCAAGTGTAAAGCAATAGGAATGAATGATAAAGAAAGATCCTAAAATAAGTACTATGCAGCACATATATAGTTTACCCACCTATCCAGATTGGAATAACTCAGAAGTCTTTTGGAGAAACTTCAAGAAGATGAATTTGGTAGAATAGCAAATATGTTGAAATATATTGGATGGAGATTTACGTAAATGGGAAAGAGGCTGGGGATCAATCAGTGAAAAGGACATAGCAAACCAAGCCATCAAACAAAAAAGATATTAATTTCAGATATTAATTTTCTCAAAAGTTATTTTGAAGATAAAAGTAATCATAATATACCACATGCTTCAGTTGGCAAAGGCATTTATATAGCCATAACAGTCTAACATTAAATATTGTTCTGATAAAAATTATGATATAACAGTATTTGGAGAATGGGAAGATTATGAAAGGACAAAAAGAGACTGTGGGGTCAAGTGGGAGGAGATTGGGTTGGGTGAGTAAAGATTTTAAAGAAGAGTTAGGTCTTCATCTTTCATAATAAGTAGTACATAATGTGTAAAACTAAAAACACAGTGGCTACATTTAGAAATAGCATTGTAAATAATTTTTTTAAAAGCTGTTAGAGTTGAAAGTAGTTGTCTCTGGGAGGAAGGGGATAAAGAAATGCTATTTTTCAAAATTAGTCTTGATTGCTTAAATAGAATGATGTATAACTGGCAAATACAAAAACTGGATTTTTTAAAATTTTATCATAAAAATGAACAACCCGAAATTTTAAAATGTTATAAAAATCATCAAAAATCACTCTCAATCTTAAGTACTTCTTTTGGAACAAAAATGAATGGCTGTACCTGAGTTTGTTCTAAATAGGTATTATTGCCCTTCTTTAATTTACTTAATTCATACTTACTATGCACTTTTGCAAACAATTCCTTAGCGCTGCTTAGAATCTCAGGAACTCCGTTATTTCAGGTACTCACCAAGATGCTGACTTGTGAGTAATATAGCAAATCTTAGTGAGTAAAAGTTCCAGCAGATACCCTCGGTGAGAGTCTCCCAGCATATGCAATTCATCCACAACCACCATTCCTAAAGAGATTGTCCAGATACTAAGTTTCACAAAATTTAACAATTTCGATAAAAATTTTAAAAGACTCAGCATCTTATATAGTAAGTAGCTGTCATTACTACAATATATTGCAGGTAATACAAATTTCTAACCATAAAACAAAAATCAAATTTCACATAATGGACAATCCTTTCTCAAGACATTTCAGACATCTTAAGTGGTCCAACTATACTGTATTCAGGGTCTAAAAATCAAGGATTAGCTAACTCAGAGGAAACTGCCTCTCATTACTCAGATACTTCTATATTGGCAACTTTGTATAAATATTTGTACAATGAGATATCAAATACACCTACCATAGTTATTCAGTATATTGACTTTTCTATGGGGTAAAACAACCAGGGCAACCAACCATACTGATGTTAGAAAGCTGCTTAGAATAACAAAATCAGATCAAGAAGAAAGAAATTATTTTAAGGATGTTTTTGTTTGATGATAATAGGCTCGTGAATCACCCCACTACAAAACATAAATATGTTTGTATACCAGAATCCTCTTCTCCACTACTTGGAGAATCAAACCAGTCTATGCACTTGGAATAATGCTCAAGAAGTACTGAAAATTTAGTACCAACCAATGCCTTCTTTAAACACAGCCATAAGATTATGGTTTTCACAGGCACCGGTATCCCTCTGCCCCCAACTAACCCTCCCCACCTAAATTAAGATCTTTCAAACCCATTTCCTAATGGCATATGATACTCCTTTTCCTCATCAGTAAGCTATCTGAAAAGTTATTTCAGAGTTTATTCACTCAGTCAGTCATTCAAAAACAATCTGTGCCAGGCACTGTGTTAGGTATACTGGGTATCACATTTTATAAGATTCTATTGCAATCTTTGAGATATTTAAAATCCAATGGGGTCACAAGTGTTAAGACAATTCTGATACAAACTGATGAATTTGATTTCTCTCTCTAAGCTTCATAGAGCAGAGCCATGTCTTATTAAGTTTTGATTTCATTCCGCACTCCCACTCTACCCAGTTTTACCATTTAAGTTCATCAGGATCTCAATGAGTAGCTAACTGATCATTCTTGCTGCTTTTGCTGATGCTACAACTATTCTATTCCTGTTGCTACCTCTACGTAGACTTTCCTAAGTGGTTTTAAAAAAAGGGGGGGGGGCGCCTGGGTGGCTCAGTGTGTTAAAGCCTCTGCCTTCAGCTCAGGTCATAATCCCAGTGTCCTAGGATCGAGCCCTGCATTGGGGCTCTCTGCTCAGCAGGGAGCCTGCTTCCTCCTTCTCTCTCTCTGCCTGCCTCTCAGCCTACTAGTGATCTCTGCCTGTCAAATAAATAAAATCTTAAAAAAAAAAAGAAAAAAAAAGGCATTAAGGTAGAAAGCCTTCACAGAGTTCCAAAGGAACAAATGTCAGTTTCTATAGCTTCATACCACTTCTGGCCTAAATGGTAACCTCCAAGTAAAGACCAAATCTAGCTATCTTGCACCAGAATATGTTAATGAATACAAACTAACTGCAGATATGGCAGAACCAGCTCCAGCATGCTTCCTTCTATTCCCAGTAAAGTTTAGAGAGAAAAGAAGCAATGAGAAATGACTTGAGGGCTCAAGGATATTCCTCTGTGTTTTGTAAAGTGCAAACATACAGGGAAATAGTCAATAACAGCAAGCAGGACATAAAACTTTTTTTTTTTTTTTAACACAGAGTTCCTAACATTACAGATGCCAATTCTCAATAAGAAAAAAATGGGACCTATAGAAATCATAACAGCCATTCCATTCCTTCAAAAAATAGCAGCAGAAAATATTTGCTTATTTCCTACTTTTCTTACCTAAAAGATCCATCTTATTTTCCTCTATGAGGCGATTGATCAGACCATTGGCTCTCTCAATTGTGCAGACAGCAATATCCAAGGAAGAGAAAGGCCGTGTCGGAGAGGCACTGCCCATATAACCATCCACATTTATGCCTACTTCCTGAAACAGACTCTGAATTGAGCAAAAAGGAATAATACAAGTAAAAATACTTGAAATTCATGAATTATAGATTGGTTCTATCCCAGAATACAGACATAAGTATCGAAAGATATTTACTAGATTACTGTTGATTGTTCCTGGCCAGGACACACTGGTTTTTGTTTTGTTTTGTTTTTGTTTTTAGAATCACATGAGAAAAACATGAAGTTTAGAACTGACAAAACACAGAACAGAGATTTTCTGTTAAGACAGAGTCAAATAGAAATATGCCATTTTAACGATTAGATTTATAAAGCACTTCCAAGAGTTATAGAAATTAAAACTGGAAAAAAAAAATTAAAGCACTCAATTTTTAATCTAATAAACACGTAAGAAACTAGCTCTGTTTTTAAACGCAAATGTAACACTTTAATGAACAAATTTATACTTCATGAAAAAATTATTCTTATTATCCCACAATCTTTTATACAATAGAAGTTTTCAAAAGTCAAATGCAGTGGGACCTTGATGTTAAATTTTTTTTTTTTTTTGTAGTTTTACTTGTAACTAACATACCTTCTCAATAAAAAGGATCCTTTCATCATTTTGTTACTTTGGTCTAAGTTGAGAGGATGTTACCATGTAGGACCAGCTTTGTTGGCTATTTGGCCTCTGAAATAACTGTTAAAAAGATTTATAGAACCATAGAACTTTAGAGCTGTTCATTCAGTAAAATGTTTCTGAGCGTTATTGAGTTAACCCATAATATTAGGGTTAAAGTCCTTTTTACCAATGAAAATACTAAGGTCCAGGAGATTATGTGCCTGGCCCGAAGACATAGTTAGTGGCAAAACTGGGACTAGAACCCAGCTTTTTTGGACTACCAGTTTAATAGTCTTGCCATTCCAACACATTTTTTCACTGCAGAAATCACAACAGTAAATGTATTTTATTTAATGTAACACTGTAGTTGTAAAAGCGTCTTAAAAACCAGGGAGTATCATACTAATGAAAAATGTTATTATTCATTTTTGCAGAAGAACAAACCACAGGCCTGAAGTTTTACCTAAGCACCAATGGATCTGGATCTTCTTCCCCCAACTACTCCCAAATGGCCCTCAAGATAGGATATGCATCCTTAAACACTCTTTCCTTTCCATGCTTCATTCTAATCCTGCTATTCAGTCAAAATGCTGTTTTTTAATTTATATGTTTATATACTAATTGAAATATTCTGTTTACTTCCTAAGGAAAAGTTTATAAATTTTAACACAACTTTCAATTACTCTTTTGATTTAATGACCCTTTCTCCTTTTATATAAATAATTAAAAACTTTATCTTCATCAATGGCCAACTTTTAAAGCTACTTTGGGATGTAACAAAAGAAACTTTTATTAACACAGCTGCCAGTAATAGATCTTATTACAATAATGATCTTAATATAAGAACATTACCTGAAGATAGTATTTCTTCTCTTTAGCCACAGAGACAAAGGGCAAAATAAACAAAGCTTTCTTCCGCATTTCCAAAACTCGCTTCAACATAAGTAATTCAGCAACAAGAGTCTTCCCAGCACTAGTAGGAGCTAAAACATGTTATTCCACAGGTTATTACAAAAAGAATATTTGACATATTGTATTAATAAGTGTTTTAAACCAAATTCAGTAACTACAGAGCCTTAGACTAACCTATCATTAAGGCCCCTACTAGCAACTGAAAACTTTATTCACTTAAATGTCCCCGACTTCAAACCAGTGCTCTAGAGAGCCTCACACTGAAAACAGAGAATTCTTAAACAAATCCTTTGATGAACAATAAGTGATAAATACTGAGTCCCTAGCTTGTATCTAATGATCCTTTCCTTTAAGTACTGAATGATTAAAAGCCCTGCTTTGAGGAAGGAGATAAACAAGTTTAATATATTGTGGTAAAAACCATGATAGAAGTTGAGAGAGAAGAGCTATAATGAAGTTTATGGAAAGGAAATACAACTTGGGAGAAGAGAAGGGAAGAGGAAAGGAATGCCAAGCAAAAGAAACAGCATGTGCAAAGGCTAAGCCTGCTAAGTTCAAAGGATGGTAATTTAGTAAGCCTGAAATAAAACCAGGAAGAGTTAGAGAAGAGATATGAACAAGTCACATGAAAAAGAATTTTATGATCCCACCATGTAAGGAATTTAGAATTTATCCTGAAAGCAATATAGAGTGACTAGTGAGTTCTATGAAAAGGTATGTTAAGATCATATTTGTACTTTATAAAGATCACTTTGCGAGCAGGGCAGAACAAAACCTGAGAAAAAATATAAACTAGTTATAAGGCTATTGCATAATCTAGAAGATGAGCATAGTCTACAAGAAAGAGGATAGCGAACTAGGTAGTGTACCTAAAAAGAGAGAGTAGTCAGAATTAAAACATTTGGGTGGCTCAGTCGGTGGGGTATTTGACTCTTGATTTCCACTCAGCGCATGATCTCCGGGCATGAGCCTGAGGCTCTCTCTGGCTCCACACTCAGGGAGGAGTCTTCTTCTCTCCTCCTCTCCCCTTTCTGCCCCTCCCTGCACACTCACGCTCTCATGTGTGTGCGTTCTCTCTCTTTCTCTCTCTCTCTCTCTTAAATAAATAAATCTTAAAAAAAAAGAAAAAGGTATTTGAGATGCACACTGGACACGGTGATTAACTGATATAAGCTGGTGACCAGAAATATGAATGACACTCGAGTTTTGGTTTAAGCAGTTGAAATGGTCAGGCCATTCTACCACTACTACCAGTTATGGTGTACTTTCTATATGGCAACAACTCTTCTAAGCATTCTCTCATGTTTTCTATTAATAAGCTATTAATTATCATAAGCATTAACTGTAACAGTTTTCAAACCCAACCAATCTGACTCTACAGCCTGAATTTATTATCAGTAGTAAGAACTATCTGCCGAAGACATAATGAAAACTCTGGATGACTCACAACTTCAAAAAAACTGACACAAAGAAAGCACATCTTATCAAATGATAAGGTCTAAAGTCAGTGAGTAAAAATGTTAAAAAGTATGAATGTCAGAGTTGCCCCTGAAAGCCTATGTAAGTCTTCTACTTGGTAAATTACATATGGTTTTGTGTATACATCCCCGTACAAGATGGTCAATTTATAAATACGTAATGTATAATGTTCACACACTGTAAAGCAACTGAGATCAACCAGGGGAAGAACAGATGTACACTTCCCTTGCACTTTCATCCTGGAACATGTTTGTTGAGAGGAAAACCAAGCAGAATAGTTCTCTTTAAACTGTCTGCTTTTTTGCTCCCCACCCTCACCATAATGGAATTGGCATAACTTAAATATGCATATGATGAGACTCCACTTTTCATATTTTAAGGCTTTCTCTACTTATAAATCACAGTTTCATTCACTTTTTAACTACCCCATAACTACTACTTCATAACTACCTCAAGGGTATCCTTCATATTCATGTCATAAAGTAGTACAGAAATTAATGTGCACAAATTTGAATACCTGAATAGACTAAATTCTTTCCTTCCAGGACTTGTCCCAGCAAAAGGCACTCTGCCTGCCATTCAAACATTTTTTTTACACCCAAACTGTGATATTTCTCCAGAACCGCTACAGGAAGTCCCCAGTTTGCCAACAGCAACTTGTCTATTTGATCGTCAGGAATTGTCTGCTTGCATTCCCCTTTCAGGAAAAAAAAAAAAAAAAATTAGTAGTTGAACCAAATCCTAACATATGACTTCAGTAGTCTTCCACTGTGTTTTGGAGTTCTTGTGTTGCACTGAGGCTATATAAAGCATATGCAGACAAAAAGCACTTCCAGTACAAGGCTCTGTATGGCGTACTGAGCACTATGAGGCGTGAGCCTCCGATAGGTGATTAGATTTGGCCAACTAGAAAGTTGTTTCTGCAAAGGTCGAAAGACTCGCAAACCAGCTGAATATTACTACCAGGCTGACGCCCAATCCGCACGTCCATGTCCTAACAGAAAGTGACCCGCCACGCTAGGCCAGAGTCACAGACGGAGAAGGGGAGTAGAAGTTCAGTGGGCTGTGCAAACACACAAACTCTGTGCTGGAACTACACCTCCCCACACTGGGCCGCCCACCTCGCCCGCGGACCCCCGAGTGCCTGGGAGTACCTGCAGCTGCGGCCGGCGGGCGGCCGCGGTCCTTCAAGCAGCATCCCAGGCCCGGGGGAGGACTCAACACGGGCCCCGAGTGAAGCAGGAGGCTGTCACTGCCGTCACCGCCACTTCCCGAGAAGGAGTCCGAGCTTGATGCTGAACGCCGCCGTTTCCCACTCCAGCGCGGAAGATTCATCGCGAA
Organism: Mustela erminea; assembly: GCF_009829155.1. Taxonomy (NCBI): domain Eukaryota; kingdom Metazoa; phylum Chordata; class Mammalia; order Carnivora; family Mustelidae; genus Mustela; species Mustela erminea. The sequence goes on from NC_045614.1 coordinate 98,138,087, forward strand.
TTCTTCTCGGCGATTCAGGGAAAGCCACAGTGCCAGCGTCCTCCCGCTCCGGAGAAACCGTGCCTGGTGACAGGTGCAGCCACCATCTTCCCGCCTCGGCTTTCAAACTCTGGCCTCCCAGCCCGCCCCGGAACCATAGAGTTTTCGGTGGTGAGAGTAACCCGAGAATCATAGAATCGTGGGGAAAGAGCGGCTCCACTGGTGTCTTCGACCTCCAACCTTGACCACATTTGGAGGTTAGCGTTAGAGAAAACGAGCCGCACCTAGATATAGTGTTGAGGACGGAGGGAACGACTCTGTATGCATAACCTGCATTTATAATCAGCCTGGCCTAAGCCTTTCTTTTTGTCCATTTCTTGCGTGAATAGCAAGATTTGCTAACTTCATGGGTTGCCCGTAATTGGTAGCTCGGGGAAGTAACTCTTCTTAACAAATTGGTAAATAAAATTTATTATAGATTATGCGTGCAAGTACATATAGTACAAGTCTGGGAAATAGCATTTGAGAGTCAGTTCTGTGAAAACCTGATCTTATTTTAAAAATGTGCTGAATGGCAATATTCTAAAACTCCACAAGATGGAGACGTTACTCCATGAAGGAAACATTTTTCTTCCTTCTCTTTTTTTTTTTTTTAATTTATTTTTTATTTATTTTCAGCATAACAGTATTCATTATTTTGCACCACACCCAGTGCTCCATGCAATCCGTGCCCTCTATAATACCCACTACCTGGTACCCCGACCTTCCCCACCCCCCCCTCACTTCAAAGCCCTCAGATTGTTTTTCAGAGTCCATAGTCTCTCATGGTTCACCTCGTTCTCTTTTATGCTAGTGCCCTGCGTTCGTTCACTCAAACATTTATTGAGCACCTTCTGTGTACCAGCCATCTGGGTAAATGGCAGGAATATGGCATGAAATGGTTTCTGCTCTCAAAGAGAAAAATAGTAGAGAAGGAGACAGACATTAAATTAATTAATAATTTTAAATTGTACTAACCTTCAGGCAAAAATGAACAGTTCTATCAAAGAAGCGGAAGGACTCCTAATTTACATTGTAGTCATGGAAGAATTTCCTGAGATGCTGTATAGCATAGAGGCCAAGAGTGAAATTCAGGAGCCAGCAGTCTAGGTTTGAAGACTTAATAGCTGTGGTTTTGGGCAACTTGCTTAACCTCTTTGGGCTTCCTTTTTTGCATGTATATGATAGGGATAATAATTTTTTTTAAAAAACTGGTTATTACGAGTACTAAAAAAGGTCAATGTGTGTAGAGTGCTTAGAAGAGTGCCCTCCACTGGACGCCTGGGTGGCGCCTTTGGCTTTGGCTCAGGTCATGATCCCAGCATACTTGGATAGAGCTTTGCATCAAGCCCCTCATGGGGCTCTCTGCTCAGCAGGGAGCCTGTTTACCCCAATCTCTGCCTGCCTCTCTGCTACTTGTGATCTCTGTGTCAAATAAATAAATAAATAAAATCTCAAAAAAAGAAAAAAAAAAAAGAATAGTGCCCTCCACATAATAAAAGAAAGTGATATTTAAGCATCCTAATACTGCTTCCATTGTAAATCCAGCGTTTTAAGGGAAAATAATAAACAAACAAAAAAACTCTCACAAATCTCACACTATTTTTATTACGTGAACTATCAGATGAGGAAAATAATTAGAAAGGAAATGCAAGGAGAAGTTTATGTCATCCCAGTAAAAAGCCTAGAGAATATTTCCAAATTTCCAGTTTATTTCAAACATTCAACATGTTTCTAACTTAAAAAAAAAAAAACTCAGAAAAATTGAGAAAAGAAAGCTACTTTTTAAAAATTTTGTTACACTAACAGGTATTGTAATAATTAATGCTAATACACCAGAAGTATTTCCCATCTTTTAATTGTGTCTGAGCTTGTGTTCCTTGGAATTTTACATGTGGTAATTCTTCAAGGTCTGAGTTAAAAATCTTTCAGAGGGGGTGCCTGGTTGGCACAATTGGTAGAATATGTGACTCTTGATCTCCCAGTCATGAGTTTGAGCTCCATTGTGTTTACTTAAAAATAAGGGTTTACTTAAAAAATAAATAAAACAAATAAATAAAATCTTCCAGAAGAAAAATACGTGGATGTATTTCCTCCAGTTACCTGAGAGACATACCAATTCTGGGCCAATTTAAACTGAATCTCTGGGTCAAAGTTTTTTTAAAAATAGAGAAGTAGTGAAATGACACTAGACAGATTTGGACAAGCTTCCGGCCTTACCATCTCAATCTGCAGATCAGTTATTTCTCTGCTTTACTTAGAGTTCTGCCCTTCTTGGGTTTTAGCTTTGTATTTTTTAGATCTTACCTCTCACCTGTTTGGAGTCCCAGACTCCTATCGCCCAGAATACATAATCTATTAAAATCCACACTACACCACCAGGGATCAGCAGACATCACTATGGTAAACTTTGGTTTTAATGCTTCACCTACTCTTTTAGAATGTTTGATTGTTTGATTGACATTTCTGTCCTACAAGGAGTTCTTTGACTTTTACCAGTTTATTTTTTTTAATTTTTACCAGTTTAGTCACGAATGTTTTAAAAAGTATTTGTTACATAACATCTTGAATGTTTAGAAATGTGTGTTGCCCTAGAAGTGGTTTCTTGTTCAGCCTAATATTGCTAAAAACAAGCAAAGGAAACTCAAATAACAGCAGATATACATTCAAATATGTCATCTGATTATTTTATTAAGTTTGCACAAATAATAGTGATTTTTCTATTGAAAATGCAGAGGTTGTATAGAAAAATAAAATTTATTCAAACTACCTTTGTGAATTGACTAAAACAAAGTCTAGAATCTACCACACTGAAGAAATTCTGAGCTTCTCACATGAATGGAAGCAATTTGTAAAAAAGGAAAGAACCAGAAAATAATACAAGATCAGAAATGGGATGCAAGTGGTGCTAATTGGAGTTAATGTGCTTAGAAAAAAAGGACATGCTAATTAAGAGGATATTCCACTTGAAGTTCGGTGGTTCTAAATTGAACAAGTGCAGTGGCTGCACCTGAGAATTCCCTGGGGAGCTTTAAACCTACTGTCCTACTCCTAGAGATTCTGATGTAACTGGTCTGGGTGTAATATGGGGAGCTGCAGACTTTAATTCAGACGGCTTCCATGAGAAAGTCTTAATACGAGGCTTAAATCAACAAGAAACTCTGAAAAAGACCTATTTCTCCACAGCGTCCTAAAGAGCTAGTAGAAATAGCTTGCTTACAGACCGGGATAGAAGCAAAATTGAAATAACCTGTAAGGTCCAGGTTAAAACATCAGAAAGCCATCTTAAAGGTGCTTAAACTGTGAATTCCTGAAAGAGACTAAATTACTAGAATATGTAAATACAAAACCTATAACTTCCAAATTTATATATAGACTGTTCTCCCACTTCTCACATGGCAATACCGTTGATTGCTTGTGTAGTAAATACCAATCAGACACTGTGAGGAAGGGAGATAAGCAGTAAAACTGGGAATCCTAAGGGTATGATTTTTGGAGAAAATCAAGGGCATCTTTCCTGCTTTGGTGTAGGGTAGAGGATGCAGCCTAGTGAGGTTGAATTTGTGTTCCTGTCTTCTTTTTGCATTTCCCCATTGCCTCTTTCCCTAATTCTCTCGCCTCATTTTCATTTCATTTGCTTTTCTAGTCTTCCCTTTCTGCTTACATTTAATCACTATGAAAATAGCTCCTATGCATAATACATAATGTAAAATTTTATTTTTAATAAACTCATAATCCTCCATGGAAAGACTTCTTTTATGATAAAGGGGATATTACACTTACCTGTTAGTTCTCAGGTTAATAAAATGGCCATTAAAGTGACTCATAGGTGTCCTTAAGTGTAATTTTTATTATATATTATACAATCTTTTCAGCATGAATTTCTAAATAAATATATTTCAGGATTCCATCTCATTCTTTTCTAAGGTAAGACCAATTTACACAGATCACATCTACACTGCACATTTTGATGGTGTGCACAGCCTTGGTTATGTCAATGGCAATCCTAAAGGACAAGGACACATAGATATTCCTCCCTTGTATCACCTCACCGGCAAAGGCAAAGCAAGAGTGGTTTTTTTTTGGTTCAACAATGTCATGAGTATCTCATCATCTCCCAGACTCCAAACATGATGAAAAATCTCTGGAGGATATGACTTGGTTTGAACCATTTTCGAAAACAAGAGACACATTGTTGAAGTGTAGGTGTTTTAGTCAGTTCAGGCTGCTATAACCAAATACAAAGATAACAGAAGTGGTTTTCTCACAGTTCTGGATACTGAAAGTCCAGGGCCAGAATGCCAGCATGTTTGGCTTCTGATTATAGACCTCTTCTGGGCTGCAGAGTACTAATTTCTAGTTGTATCCTCACATAGCAGAAAGAGAAAGAGAGAGCTTAAGCACTCTGGGGCCGCTTTCATAAGGGCATTAACCCCATTCATGAGCTGTCTGTGATCTAATTTCCTCCAAAAAATTTTTTAAAAAGCCCCCACCTCCAAATACGGTCACATTGAAGTTTAGGATTTCAACATATGGGTTTGTATGGAACACGTTCAGTCCATAAGAGAAGGTAACATGTCCCCTATTCAGTATGAAAATTACATGGCTCAGCCCAACACCGCAGGCCAGGCAGCTAATCTAGAGGCAGACGGGTTTTAACTTCAGAGCCACCATTTTCTAGCACTTTGAACTTAGACAAAACTAACTTTTTACAACCTCAGTTTTCCTTTTCTAAAGTTGAATTCATAAAGATGCCTCTATCACAGCTTGTGGCAAGAATTATATATGTAGTGTTTAGTATCACACTTGGTATTTAAAAAGCATCCAATAATTGATAGATATGATTAATCTTCCTCTGATGTATATTTAACATAGAAAACCCTAGAATCAATGGGAAGTCTAGCGGTTTGAGACAAAAACAAGTTGTAATATTCAGATTTACTATTATTTTTGATGAGCAAGTTTTCTCGAATCTTGGATAGTTGAATGCTATTCCCTCTCCTTAAAGCACTTTTATCATTTCTTCACTTGAAGAGTTTCTACGTACTCTTCAGGCGGCTTAAATGACACTTCCTCAAAAAGAAGCCTTTTCTGACTCTAATAAGACCATAAATTTTGTTTTTCCTGAGATTTTGACAGAGAGATGGATATTTGACAGAGAGATGGAGAGACAGCACAAGCAAGGGGAGCAGCAGGCTCTCCCAGGACCCTGGAATCATGACCTGAGCCGAAGGCAGATGCTTCACCACCTGAGCCACCCAGGTGCCTCAAGGATCCTGAATTTTCTTATTACTCCACTTACTTGAGCATGCTTGAGCATGACTCTGTAATTACCTGTCTTCCACACTAGATGTAAGTTCCGTAGAGTCAGAGATCATTTCTACTACTATTGATTCTGCATATCCTGCAGGTGACAATTGAAGGCTTCTCAAGCATTCCTTTCCTAAATCTTTATGGCAGGTTTTTGAGAGAGTTAATCATCTTATCTAGTTCTATCAATCGCTGATAGAGAAGTGTTCAAGTCTCCAAATAAAATTGTGGTTTTGTCTATTTTTCTTCTCAGTTCTATCAGTTTTTGCTTCATATATTTGTTGTCTGGTATACACACATTTAAGATGACTAGTTCTTAGGAGATTAACCTTTTTATCTTTATGTAATGTCCTTCTCTGTCCTTGGTGATTTGCTTTGTTCCATAATTTGTCTAATATTAAGATAGGCACTCCAAATTTCTTTTAGTTAATGTTTGTATTTTATCTTTCATCCTTTTATTTTCAAACTAATTATATAATTACATTTGAAATTACTTTATTGTATTAAATTGTAATATTATACATTCATGTATTATATATAGATATAATCTTTATAACATATAATAATTATAATTAATTACATACTTTATATAATTTCTTAATATATTATTATATTGTATGTTATACATATATCTTATCAAAGTCAACTGATATTGACATTTTGAGTGAATTGTAGAAGCTTTATCTCTTTTATGTTCCTTTACCCTTCTCCATTTATAATATAATAAATATTTTCTCTATATTAACTGAGAACCACACTAAAAAGTATTATAATTTTTGCTTCAAATGCCAAACAAAACTCAAGAGGAGAAAGAAATGTATTATGCTTACCTATAAGTTTATCTCTGTTCCTTCTGACTTCTTGGTCTTCCAAAAGTCCTTTTTTTCACTTCCTTTTGGTTTCAAGAACTTCCTTTAGCCCTTCTTTTAGGGTAGGTCTGCTGGTAACAAATTCTCTTTGTCTTCCTACATCTATAAATGTCTTTAATTCCCCTTCAATAATGTGTCATTTCTCTTTGACTACTTTCAGGATCAAATCTGTCTTTGGTTTTCAGAAGACTGACTATGATATGCTTTGCATGAATTTCTTTGGGTTTAATCCATCCAAGTTTTGGTCAGCTTTTTCAACTTATAGGTTTATGGTTTTTTTGTAGATTTTTGCCAAATGCCGGAAATTTTCAGTCATTATTTTTTTTAATACTTTTCAGCCTTCCTGCCAACTCTCTTCTTCTGGGACTTGAATGATGGAAATGTTAGATCTTTACTGTCTGACAAGTCCCTAAGGTTCTGTTCATTTCTTCCCAGGCTATTTTTTCTTTGTTGTTGAGATTGCATAGCTTTTATTGTTTAATTTCACTGATTCTTCCTTCTGTCTTCTCCATTTTTCTCTTGGGCCTATCCATCGAGTTTTCTTTCTTTTGGTTGTAATTTTTTTGGGGGGGGGTTCTAAATTTTTCATTTAGTTCTTCTTTATATTTATATTTATATATATTTCATTCAACTAATATTTCATTTAGTTCTTCTTTATATTTATTTATATATATTTTTAATCTTCCTATTTCTTTTCTGAAACTATTTTTTTTTCATTTGTTTCAAGAGTATATGTAACTGCTTGTTGAAGGATTTTTATGTCAGCTGCCTCAAAATTCCTGTCAGATAATTTGACACGTGTCATCTCAGTGTTGGCATTTGTTTTTTTTGTTGTTGTTGTTTTTTTTAAAGATTTTATTTATTTATTTAACAGAGAGAAATCACAAGTAGTTGGAGAGGCAGGCAGAGAGAGAGAGAGGGAAGCAGGCTCCCCGCTGAGCAGAGAACCCGATGCGGGACTCGATCCCAGGACCCTGAGATCATGACCTGAGCCGAAGGCAGCGGCTCAACCCACTGAGCCACCCAGGCGCCCCAGTGTTGGCATTTGTTGATTGTCTCACTTAGTATGAGATCTCCCTGGTTCTTGGTAAGACATGATTTTCACTTAAAACTTGGACATTTTGTTTGTTGTGTTATAAGACTCAGGAGTTTATTTAAATCTTGTATTTTAGAAGGCCTCCTCTGACACTGGGGTGGAAGTGGAAGTCCAGGCTTTCCACTCAGCCTCATAGGACACTGGGGGAAGGGGCATGGAAAAGGAAGGGAAGGGACTTATTACAACTGGGTGGGAGTAGACGATTAGGTTCCCCAGTAGGCCTCTGTTAATTCCAGCCCGAATGAGGAGTGCTCCATATGTGGCCTCCATTGACATCTGCTGAGAGGGCTTGAAAAAGGATTGCTATTACTGAGAAGTCATGAAAGTCTTCACTCTCTGCTAAGCCTCATCTGATACCACCCAGCAAGGATGGGGAGGAACACCTCATTAACACTGGGTAAGATTAGAACTCCAGGCTCCCCACTTGGTCTCAACTGACACTGTGTGGAAGGAGAGGTGCTTATTACACCCTACAGGGATGGAAGTCCCTGTCCACTCCAACCTTCTGTGATGCCTCCCAGGTGCAAAGAAGCTGGGGAGGGTATACATTTTTTACAATGTGGCAAAAGTGGAAATCTAGGCTCTTCATTCAGCCTTTGATGGCCAGGGTAAAGGTGGGGTTATAGTTTCTTTGTAGAGAGCATATTGTCTAACTGTCTCACTTGACTGCCCCTTTCCTCATCCTTCAATAGAGAGCAGGCTTTGGGAGAGGGCATTTTTTTGGTCTGTGCCCATCGGATTTTGGAGTTGTTGGCTTTTCTTGTGTCCAATTTTGGATATATAAAGCAGAGCAAAACAAAACCAGAATTCATAATAGTAAATTCTGGGGGGACCCAGGTCCTTAGCTGGTCTGCCTTATCTCCACCTTAAAGAATCTTCTTATGATTGTTTATATGTAATATTCAGAGCTTAGGTTTTAGTTGGCAGAGAGACTAGGGAAAAAAAAAAAAAAAAAAAAAAAAAAAAAAAAAAAAAAATACGCCTACTTCATCTTCCCGGAAGTAGAAGCCTGACTACACTCTTAATGATCTTTTTACAAATGGACATGTATAGTGTGTATTGTCATTGTCTTACCCAGATCCCTTTAATTAGGCAATTTACCCAATCCCCAGTGACCTGGATAACTCATAGCTGCCTCTTTCTCCAGGAATTGCCCTGGGGCAAACAGGAGCTGTCCAACTCTGTCCTGTACACCCCCACAGTGCTTCCTGCCAGGGCCAGAGTTGTGCCAATGTTGCACAGTTGTGCTCTAAGGCTCCCACCATTAGAATGCAGCTAGTCTGCAGCTGAGAACACACTCAGGATATTTACATTTTCTGATTTGTCCATCTTTCCTTTTATGGTTAACGCTGTTGGAATATTTGCTATCTCCCATCCTTCCTCTCACCTCCCCACAAACTTTAACTGGTTTAATCATCTCTGATTCTTATCTTTTACTCTCTCCATTTTAAAATTTTGTTACTGTGATGTCAAGGTAGGCAGAGCTAATTTCAACTCACTTCAGCTCTGAGCCTTGATGACATCATGAGAAAAGTGGCAGTAGTACACCTGCCTCACATATCAGTGGAGGCTCTGCAAGGACACACACTTACAGACACTGGCACAGTGAAATCTAATGAGAAATCTAATGAGAAGCCATAGACAGTAGCAATTTTTTATCTGCATTTCCAGAGAATAGGTGGGTGGGGGCAAGGATGGGTAAACTAGGTGAAGGGGATTAAGAGTACACTTATCATGAGAAGCACTGAGTAATGCAGAGAATTGTTGAATCACTACACTGTATACCTGAAACTAATATAGCACTGTATGTTAATTATACTGGAATTAAAAATAAATAAATAAATAATTTTTGAAATTATACATCATTTTCTCTTTATAAATACTACTTACAAGCCAGCCAGGAATTGTCTGCCCTCCTTTGGCCCATGGACCCTCCATCTTACTAGGAGGGGTAACCAGGTCACCCCTCTTGACCTGGTTCAGTTCAGGGCACATCTCACTCCTTTCAACTACACTCTCCATGTCTTTCCCTTATCTTTCTTTGCCACACCTTGGTTCCTCTTGACATCGGACTCTACATCCTTTTCTTGCTCTCCTGTGGAACAATGCTCAAATCTTAGATGAGACACTCTCACAGACCAAGTATGAATTAGCAAGTGGGAAGAAGGTTGAGGGGGGATGTGCAGAGAAATAGTGAAAGTTCCTCTTGTAGAATAAAAGTCCACAGGTGGACTGAGAGACTTGGAGAGAAAGAAAGGGAGTCAGAGAACAAATTATTTTAACCAATTTCTACAAAGTATGATCCTCTAAACAAAGAGTCAAAATATGTAAAACATAAATTGATAGAATCAAAAGGAGAAACAAAAATATCCACCAATATACTGAGAAACTTTATTACAACTCTCTAAAAAACTGATAGATTAAACAAGCAAAACAATCAGGCTATAAAAGTTCTAAGTAATATAATGAACAAGATAAATGTACACATATATTCTATTTATAATAATATGTATATTTTATGTATGTATTATAATATTTATATTTTATTATAAATATATAATATATATCATATTATATATATGATATGTAATTCAGAATGCAAATAATAAGAAAACACTTGTTTGTTTTAAGTTTTAAGTTTTCATTTATGTTCTAGTTAACACATTGTGTAATATTTGTTTAAGGAACAGAATTTAGTGACTCGCCACTTACATATAACACCAGTGCTCATCATAAGTGCCTTCCTTAATGCCCATCATCCATTTAACCCATCCCACACCCACCTCCCTCCATCAACCCTCAGTTTGTTCTCTATAGTTAAAAGTCTGTTTTATGGCTTGCCTCTCTCTCTGTTTTTTCTCCTATGTTCATCTGTTTTGTTTCTTAAAATCTACATATGAGTGAAATCATATGGTACTTGTCTTTCTCTGACTTATTTCACTTAGCACAATACACTCTAGTTCCATCCATGTCATTGCAAATGGCAAGATTTTGTTATTTTTTATGGCTGAGTAATATTCGTGTGTGTGTGTGTGTGTGTGTGTATGTCACAACTTCTTTATACATTCATTGGTTGATAGGCATTTGGGCTCTTTGCATAATTTGGTTATTGTTGATAATGCTGCTATAAACATTGGGTCACATGTGTTTCTCCAAATCAGTATTTTTGTATCCTTTGGATAAGTAACTAGAAGTACACTTTGATTTCAAACATGCATGTAACATGTAAATTTATCATAATTGTCTATAAACTAAAGGAAAAAGTAAGCTCAACAAATACCAAGGAAAATTTATCACACTGACCTTGCTCCCTGACTGTAATGCTATAAAATAAGAAGTAAAGGGGAAAAATCTTTTCTTTCTCCTCCCAAAAAAACCCTAATATATTTGGAAAGTAAACCATACTTTTTTAAGTTATTGCTTAAAGAAAAAGCCACAGTGGAAAATACAAGACACTTGTATTTAGAACATTGATCTATGCTGAAAGCAGAATGTGTGGAATGAGGCTAAAGTGATACCCAAGCTAAAGATTTAGCCTTAAATGTATATCATAGAAAAGAAGGAAGGTTCTAAATTCAGATGACCAACCTAAGATTTGGAGAAAGAACAGCAAAATAAGCTCAAAGAAATGAAAAGAAGTCATGGTAGAGGTAAGGAGAAAATGATGAAGCAAAAAAGAAGAAGAAGAAGACGGAGGAGGAGGAGGAGGAGGAGGAGGAGGAGGGGAAGGAGAAAAAAGAAAGAAAGAAACAACAGAGATCAACCTATCACAAAATAGTTCTTTGAGGGACACCTGGGTGGCTCAGTGAGTTAAAGCCTCTGCCTTCGGCTCAGGGTCCTGGGATCGAGCCCGCATTGGGCTCTCTGCTCAGCGGGGAGCCTGCTTCCCCCACTTGTGATCTCCATCTGTCAAATAAATAAATAAAATATTTTTTAAAAAAAAAAACAAAATAGTTTTTTGAAAAGAATGATAAAGTAAACAAGATTTTCAAGTAAAAAAAGAGAATAGAAAAAAAGGACAATTTAATTAATTAAAAGGGAGAATACTTGCAGAGTTTATTAGTAATAAATATTTTTTCTATTTAAAAAGAAGTTACATTTCAGAGAAGTTCTGGAACTTGCTCAAGTACGCATCTTTGAATTCAAACACTGGGCATACATTCTGATCAAAATTCCACCAGTATTTTTTTTATTAAATTTATTTATTTTTTTAATAAACCTATAATGTATTTTTATCCCCAGGGGTACAGGCCTGTGAATCGCCAGGTTTACATATTTCACAGCACTCATCATAGCACATACCCTCCCCAATGCCCATATCCCCACCACCCTCGCCTGTCCCCCCTCCCCCCAGCAACCCTCAGTCTGTTTTTTGAGATTGAGTCTTTAATGGTTTGTCTGCCTCCCAATCCCACCTTCTTTCATTTTTTTCTTTCCCTACTCCCCAACCCCCCCCCCCCACATTGCATCTCCACTTCTTCATATCAGGGAGATCATATGATAGTTGTCTTTCTCTGATTGACTTATTTCACTAAGCATAATACCCTCTAGTTCCATCCACGTCGTTGCAAATGGCAAGATTTCATTTCTTTTGATGGCTGCATAGTATTCCATTGTGTATATATACCACATCTTCTTTATCCACTCATCGGTTGATGGACATCTAGGTTCTTTCCATAATTTGGCTATTGCGGACATTGCTGCTATAAACATTCAGGTGCACGTGCCCCTTTGGAGCACCACGTTTTTGTCTTTAGGATATATACCCAGTAGTGCAATCGCTGGGTGATAGGGTAGCTCTATTTTCAGTTTTTTGAAGAACCTCCACACGGTTTTCCAGAGTGGTCGCACCAGCTTGCATTCCCAACAGTGTAGAAAGATTCTCCTCTCTCCACATCCTCACCAGCAACTGTCATTTCTTGACTTGTTAATTTTAGCCATTCTGACTGGTGGGAGGTGGTATCTCATTGTGGTTTTGATTGGTATTTCCCTGATGCCGATTGATGTGGAGCATTTTTTCATGTGTCTGTTGGCCATCTGGATGTCTTCTTTGCAGAAATGTCTGTTCATTCCACTGGTATTTTTTAAAAAGCCAGAGCAAATTATCCTAAAATTTGTATGGAATCAGAAGAGACCCCGAATCGCTAAGGAAATGTTGAAAAACAAAAATAAAACGGGGGGCATCATGTTACCTGATTTCAAGCTTTACTACAAAGCTGTGATCACCAAGACAGCATGGTACTGGCATAAAAACAGACACATAGACCAGTGGAACAGAGTGGAGAGCCCAGATATGGACCCTCAACTCTATGGTCAAATAATCTTCAACAAAACCGGAAAAAATATACAGTGGAAAAAAGACAGTCTCTTCAATAAATGGCACTGGGAAAACTGGACAGCTATATGTAGAAGAATGAAACTCGACCATTCTCTTACACTGTACACAAGGATAAACTCGAAATGGTTAAAAGACCTCAAGGTGAGACAGGAATCCATCAGAATCCTAGAGGAGAACATAGGCAGTAACCTCTTTGATATCAGCCACAGCAACCTCTTTCAAGATATGTCTCCAAAGGCAAAGGAAACAAAAGCAAAAATGAACTTTTGGGACTTCATCAAAATCAAAAGCTTCTGCACAGCAAAGGAAATAGTCAACAAAACAAAGAGGCAACCCATGGAATGGGAGAAGATATTTGCAAATGACAGCACAGACCAAAGGTTGATATCCAGGATCTATAAAGAGCTCCTCAAACTCAACACACACAAAACAGACAATCATATAAAAAAAATGGGCAGAAGATATGAACAGACACTTCTAAACGAAGACATACAAATGGCTATTAGACACATGAAAAAATGTTCATCATCATTAGCCATCAGGGAGATTCAAATTAAAACCACATTGAGATATCACCTTACACCAGTTAGAATGGCCAAAATTAGCAAGACAGGAAACAACATGTGTTGGAGAGGATGTGGAGAAAGGGGAACCCTCTTACACTGTTGGTGGGAATGCAAGTTGGTGCAGCCACTTTGGAGAACACTGTGGAGATTCCTCAAGATTTAAAAATAGAGCTTTCCTATGACCCTGCCATTGCACTACTAGGTATTTACCCCAAAGATACAGATGTAGTGAAAAGAAGGGCCATCTGTACCCCAATGTTTATAGCAGCAATGGCTATGGTCACCAAACTGTGGAAAGAACCAAGATGCCCTTCAATGGACAAATGGATAAGGAAGATGTGGTCCATATACACTATGGAGTATTTTGCCTCCATCAGAAAGGATGAATACCCAACTTTTGTAGCAACATGGACGGGACTGGAAGAGATTATGCTGAGTGAAATAAGTCAAGCAGAGAGAGTCAATTACCATACGGTTTCACTTATTTGTGGAGCATAACAAATAACATGGAGGACATGGGGAGATGGAGAGGAGAAGGGAGTTGAGGGAAATTGGAAAGGGAGGTGAACCATGAGAGACTATGGACTCTGAAAAACAACCTGAGGGTCTTGAAGGGGGTGGTGGGTGGTTGGGGGAACAAGGTGGTGGGTATTAGGGAGGGCACGGATTGCATGGAGCACTGGATGTGGTGCAAAAACAATGAATACTGTTACACTGAAAAGAAAAAAAAAAACTGGGCATAGTTTCATGAGACCATTTGGGATAAAGTGGTAAACTTGTACATACTTAGAATCCTGAGATTTTCTCTAAACAATATCAAAGTTTAAATAATAGAGAAGGAAGCTGGTGTTATCTGAAAGATTTTTGGTGGTGGGGCAGTAACCTTGAATAAAAATACTTACACATATCTCCTGGGGACTTTTTGTGGGCTAGATTCTGTGCTTCGTACTTTACTACTATAAGTCCTGCCTGGTTTGTCTTCCACTCTGGCTCTCCACTATAATGTAAGTTCCAAAAGGACAAAGTCTTATGTATTTTGTTCGTTGACGTACTCCCATTGCCTAGAACAGTGTTTAGCAAGTAGCAGATGCTCTATAAATATTTGTTCAATGAGTGAATGTAGATTACTCTGAGGCAGTTATTACCCCAGTTTTATCTGAGTCTTAACTAGTTGACATGACTTGTTTAGAATCACTCAACAAGGAGGTGATTGGATCTACTGGAGTCCAGAGATTTTAACTACTATATTCTTCTGCCTCTCTTTGTATATAGAAATCATTTGCAGAGGAATTGGGAGTGGCTAAGCCCCTGGGTGTGTACAGGGGCATTGCAGAGGACAAAGTTAGAGATTTTTAGGGCCAGTGATAAAGGGCTTAAATCTTTAGTTGAGACATACAAGGGTGAAACTGACTCAATATTATATACAAAGATTTTAGCCTTTATACCTCTTTGGGTATTATGGTGTCTTCCATTCTGGATCTAAAAAACTACCTATTTAGCCATCCCTGTTCACCATTCCACACTTGTCTCCATCCAGCAAATAAAATCACTCCCTTACCACAACCGGTGACCTAGTCTTCACCATACCTCATGTTCAGGAACTTCAATCCAGTCCATTCCCAAAAATCTTAGAGAGACATATCAGTGACCCACTGGCTCTTCCATCTCATCTTTCCTTTGGTCAAGAACCCACAATGGTTCCAGGATTTCAAGACTGACACTTCTGAACATCTCCATTCCTATATATATTATTTTTCCCCTATATATATATATATATATATATATATTGGCAGGCCTGTAATGAGTGCTAGGCATAAGAAGATGAACAAGACATTATCCCTGCCTTACGGACAATGTTAGTTTGTACGTTGAGAGGAAAGAAAGAGGAGAATAAATTTGAGGTTGGGAGAGACATTCACCCCCCTCATTTCCTGACCTTTTCAGGCATTTTTTTGTTTTGGTTTGGTTTGGTTTGGTTTTTAAAAGATTTTATTTATTTATTTAATACAGAGAGAGAGATCACAAGTAGGCAGAGAGGCAGGCAGAGAGAGAAGAGAATCAGGCTCCCTGCTGAGCAGAGAGCCCAATGTGGGGCTTGATCCCAGGACACTGAGATCATGACCTAAGCTGAAGGCAGAGGCTTAACCCACTGAGCCACCCAGGCACCCCCAGGCATTTTTATATAAAAGCTATTGCTCAGTGGTGCATATTGTGATCCCTGCATCTCCTCAATGTAACTCATGGTGATCCAAAGTAATTTCATGGTGATTCCATAGTGATTTATGTTGATGGTCCATGCTGACCCATTACTAGTGACTGTGTGGTGACTCATTCGGATCTATGATGATTCATTGTTATCTGACTGACGATGTTCCATGACAACAATGAAAATATCATCTTCTACCTTTGCATTTTATTCTGGGACAAGTGTAATTTTTAGATTCATGATATCAGCTACATGATGTCATGGTAAAAAGATAATGTGTTGTGGCTATTTTCAATAAGATGAGTAATTATCATGAGTAATTCTCATGCTTAATTCTGTTTGCTCTGGATGGTAGAGATGGAGATGATATGTACAGATGGCATGTAACTCTCTTGCCTTAGACGGGTTAGAGAGTGGAAAGCTGGAGTTAGACTGAGGAGCAATTAACTTTAAAATAAAGCAAAATTTCTCATATTTGATATTAAAATGAACAAAATGGCTACAAAATTTAATAGGAACTATGATACAAATATTGTAGGAAAACAAAAACACATAGACACACTCTATGACACAAGTCATTTAGAAAAATCAAATGTTTTGTGTTTGGAAAGAGGTATATACACACAGACACACACAAACAAAACAGTTGTATTCCATTGCATGCTAAGAAAGGAAAGTTTGGTGTCATATATATGAGTGCCTATAACAAAGAAATCCATCAGGAAAGGCTTCTGTGATGAGGTATTTGAACTGAAACCTGAAAGGTTAGTAGAAATTCATTAGAAGGTATTGGAAGTGAAAAGAACATGCCAGTGTGAGCAAAGCCTCTGGTTTTAAAGGAACCTTGAAGAATTCTAGAAAACTTAAGCAAAGTCAACACGTTGGAGAGTGGTGGGAGAAATTTGCGAAAGATAACATGAGAAGTAGAATAGGGCCAGATCACGCACAGCTTTACAAGCCCTGGGGCTTGATTTTTATTCTCTGGACATTGGAAAACCACTGTAGAGTGGGAGAAAAACACATTGCAGTTGATGTTTTTAAAAGATGGCTCTGGGTCTTATGTGGGGGAAAAAAGAAAGGAATGTAAAGGAGCAAAAGCAGAAGGAAGGAAATGGATTGTATAACTATTGGCATCCTCCATTCAAGAAGTATTGGTGATTTTTGGTAACAGTGAAAATTTTGTAACAGATGAAAATTATGCAACCATGTAGTGCATCTATACTGAAGGCAGAATGCTTATGGAGTTAATGTAGGCTGTAAGAAAAAGAGAAAGGTTGAGAATAATTTAAAAAAAAAAATCTGGAACCCTTTAGCATAATTCAGCTGACCACGCCATTTTGATCTTACCATGTCTGAAACGCTGTTACATTTTTTAAAATTTTTATTTATTTATTTATTTATTTATTTATTTATTTATTTGCAAGAGGTGGAGAGGGGAAAAGTGAGAGGGAGAGAGAAACTTAAGCAGAGATTCTGCACAGAGTGGAAGCCCAGCTTAGGCTTGATCTCAAGACCCTGAGGTCACGACCTGAGTCAAATACCAAGAATCAGATGCTTAACCAACTGAGCTACCCACGTGCCCCTAAGCTGTTACATTTTACATTAACTTGCTTACATTTAAACATTTCTGTGCCTATAAAGGCCAGAAAAATAGCATAAATGAGTAAAGTACAATGAGTGGGGACCATGAAAACTCCTTATACTTTTCTTCCTTGGATATTGCAACCAACTGTTAACCCATAATAGCTATTCACATCTTCTGGCACAGTAAAAGTACTCCGAAATTTTACCTAGGCCCACTGTCATCCAAAACATAGTGTCGATTATGGCGTGATTAAGAGGGTAGAATGATATGAATGATACAGAATGAGAGATGTACTACAGATACTAGACTTTATTGCGTGATATGTTGAAGACTGTTCTTACCTCTGCTTCCCATGGTGGGTTTGAAGTCACTGCAGGTCAGCAGGGCTGGCAGTTGGGAAAGAAGTATGGGTGTGGTACAGGGAAAATTGAGGATAAACTGGAACCTGCCAAGACACAATGGAGCCCGTAAGTACAAACAAAAAATCTCATCTGTCTCTTAACTGCCTCCTCCTCTTGATGGGAAAACTAGCCAAAAAACTGTATCTATTTTAATCCACCATTGAGACTGTATTTCTTTTCATCCTTGCAGTTAAGTATGGCATGTGACTAAGTAAAAACCAATGAGCACTTTGATGTTCATAATGCATCTACATGAGGATTTTTTTTCCCCTATCTTCTCTTGGGGTTTCTTAGGCTTCCAGAATCTAAGTACTGAATCCATTCTGGAAAATTATTAGATATTATATTTAAAATACTGCTCAATTAAACTTTGTCTCTCTCCTTCAGCTCTCCATTTAGAAGTATATTATACTTTCCCAGACTATTCTCCCTGTATCTTAATCTCTCCTCCCTCTCTCTCTAGGAAAAGGATATTTCTAGCAGCTGGGATGATATAGTAGGGTCTTGGAATTTTCTCTTTCCATAAAATATCCTGTGTCCTTTAAGAAAAATTTTTAGTAAACTGTTTAGACTTGAAAATCTTGAGTTATTCAGTTATTCACGGTCATCTTTAAATACTGATTTACGGTTTTCCTAAAGTATTCTGTTGTCCCCTAAATTTTGCTTGATGGAAGCCCATCCATCCTTTTCATAAATGAGAGAAAGGAAAAAGATTACATTAATCTCAGCAGTTATTCAACAAATTGTTTGCTTTCTAAGTTCCCTTCTCAAAGAGGTCTTTCTTTACCACCCTTTCTAAACTTCATCCACTGGCTCAGCAATCTATTTTCCCTTCCTCTGCTTTACTCTCTTCATAATGCCTATAACTCTCTGAAATTGTTACCTGAAACTGTATTGCCAAACAGACAAAGCACAGGAAAAGAAAGTATTTTACTTGCAACAGGGAAGAACACTGGGGATATTGCCCAAAGCAGTGTGTCTCCTTGAACAACAAAATTGGGGAAGGTTTTGTTGTTGTTGTTGTTGTTGTTGTTATTGTTTTCCCCATCTTTATAAGCGTATTTATTGTTTAATTTAAATTCAATTAACATATATTATTAATTTCAGGGATAGAGTTCAGTGATTCATCATATAACACCCAGTGCTCATTACATCAAGTGGGCTCCATAATGCCCATCACCCAGTTACCCCATCTCCCAACCCAACTCCCCTCTAGCAACCCTCTGTTTCCTATAGTGAAGTGTCTCGTATGGTTTGTTTCCCTCATCTGATTTCATCTTGTTTCTTAAATGCCACATATGAATGAAATCATATGATACTTGTCTTTCTCTGATTCCATTATTTTGCTTAGCATAATACCCTCTAGTTCCATCCATGTCATTGCAAATGGTAAGATTTCAGAGTTTTTTTGATGGCTGATGTAATATTCTATTGTATATATACCACATCTTTTTTTTATCTATTCATCTGTCAATGGACATCTCAGCACTTTCCGTAATTTGGCTATTGTGCTCATTGTTACTATAAACATTGGGGTGCATGTACCCATTTGAACACTATGTTTCTATCTTTTGGATCAATACCTAGTAGTGCGATTGCTGGGTTGTAGGGTAGCCCTATTTTTAGCTTTTTGAAGAAACTTCATACTGTTTTTCAGATCAATACTATCTTGCACTGTACACCACTTTCTAGTGTATACCAGCTTGCATTTCCACCAACAGTGTATGGAGGTTTCCCCTTTATCCACCTCCTCACCAATATTTTTTGTCTCCTAACTTGTTAATTTTAGCTATTCTGACTGGTGTGAGGTGGTATCTCATTGTGGTTTTTATTTACATTTTCCTGATGACAAGTGATGTGGGACATTTTTTTCTGTTGCCTTTTTCTGTATGTCTTCTTTGGAGAAATATCTGTTCATGTCTTCTGCCCATTTCTTGACAAGATTATTTGTTTTGGGGGGCGTTTTAAGTTTAAAGTTTTAGCTTTAAGAGTCGAGGTCCTAGTTGATTGAAGTCACAAGGGCCAGCAAGAGTCAGCATCATCAATTCTCAGTCTGCACATAGTCCTGTGTTTGAGTGTTCAAAGGGATTTAAATCCTGCAGAAACAAAAACAACTCAAGAATGTATGTTAAATTGATCTTTAGGTATTTTTTAAATTGCATTTGGTTAACATACAGTGCAATATTGGCTTTAGTGTAGAATTCAGTGATTTATCACTTAGAATACCCAGTGCTCGGGGCGCCTGGGTGGCTCAGTGGGTTAAGCCACTGCCTTCGGCTCAGGTCGTGATCTCAGGGTCCTGGGATCGAGTCCCACATCGGGCTCTCTGCTCGGCGGGGAGCCTGCTTCCCTCTCTCTCTCTCTCTCTCTGCCAGCCTCTCTACCTACCTGTGATCTCTCTCTGTCAAATAAATAAATAGAATCTTAAAAAAAAAAAAATACCCAGTGCTCATCACAAGTGTTTTCCTTAATACTCATCATTCATTAGCCCACCCCCCACCGACCTCCCTCCATCAACTCTCAGTTTATTCTCTATTGTTCAGAGTTTCTCACAGCTTGTTTTCCTCCTTTTTCTCTTTTTCCCCTCCCATATATTTGTTTTCTTTCTTAAATTCAACATAGGAGTGAAATCAAATGGTATTGTTTTTCTGACTTTTTTACTTAGCATAATACACTCTAGCTCCATCCATGTCATTGCAAATGGTAAAATTTCATTTTTTTAAGACTAAGTAATATTCCATTGCAAATACATACCACCTCTTCTTTATCCATTCATCAGTGGAAGGACACTTGGGCTCTATCTTTATTTTTGAAACAGCACTATTAGTTTTATCATCGATTTACTATCTCTGATATGGTTAGGCTATTTCTCAGCCTAACCAACTCAAAATAACTTGTTAGATTTACATTCCTCTTTTTCCCTTAAATCCTTAACTACTGAGTTTTTTGCACTTCTTTGCAATTCTAACACCTCCTAGGAAGTTCGGCAAGAAGTGTGCTTGGGCAAGGAGCGCCTAGGGCACAGATTATGGAAATAGCTGGGGGACTAAAATGACTTCTCCAATCCCCAAATCTTCCTCTTATCTTTCTTTTTCCTAAGACCCCCTAACTCTTTCTGCTTACAAAATGTATTATTTGTTTACATTTTTATAGAACGATCTCCTTACCAGAATGTAAGCTTAATGAGGGCAGGAACTTAGCCATCTTCTCTGTTTATTTCCAGCATTTTGTGCAATGTGTGACACATAGTAAACACTCAAAATATTTGTGGAATAGATGAATGACAAGTATGTCAAGCATTTTGCTGCATTCTGAAATATAGTAATGAAAGAAAGACATGGTCTCCTCTCTTTCACATCTTAATTCATCACTCTCTTCTCTGAAATTTTTCAGTTTTGTTATTTGCTTTGGAAAATAGAGGTTTCATCTCAGGAAGCCTTTATTGAATGTGCTATATTCTTTGAGAGGTAAATATTAACTGCTCATAGAAAGGACATCAATTGTAGCATTTGAGAAGGATTCTTAAACTTTGAATCTCCTGGAGTTTGATAGGTTTGATCCTACTCTCTCTTCAGTCTGCTTTTCCTTCTTCTTCCTCCCTGGCATGAGGAAGGGAATTACTATGAAGACCTTTAAGAAGCCTCCATCAAGTGAGAAGGGGGTAATCAATCAATTAATAAGAGCTATTATTTATTATTTTATCTGTCTCCTTCCAGACCTACTCTCTTCGTGGGGCATCGAGTGCTCCTCTGAGGTAGCCACTACTTTAATTATTCTGTTTAATTGTTTGGTGACATTAATTGCTTTTTTAAAAAGGTTTGTTATTTAAATTCAATTTAATTAACATATACTATATTATCAGTTTCAGAGGTAGAATTCAGTTATTCATCAGTTGCATACAACTTTAAGCTAAGAACCACTCTGAGAGGTAAGCAACTTGCCCCATGGAGCCTAGATGCGTACATTCTGGCCCTTTTCTATATTTTCACTCTCTTTTTCCTTCTTTATCTGCAGCCCCCCAACTTATTAATTTTGGGTAATTTTGATTCCTGGAGGAAATGCCAAAATTCTTTTTACATCTTTGCCTTCTATTATTTCTCTGTGCTTGAACAAGGACTTGTCAAGTAAGACTTGACAGGGAAGAGTCTTAGATCTCTGCCCAGCCCAAGAAGAGAAAGAGCAAAAATAAAGCCTTCTTGGGACTGAGGAAGAATGAGCCATTGAGATTTTCCCAAACAGGACCTACTCAGGGGATAAGGTTGTAACCCCAGGTACCAGACAATTTCACATTCTCTCAACACATGCTTTGTGCTTCCACCCCTGCCAACCATTTTCCTCTTGCTAACTTCTGAAACTTCTTACTAACTTGCTAACTTTCTGAAAAAATTTTGCCATGATTCTGTAGGGCCTCAGCACCCAGCACATCCTTTTCCCCTCAGTGCTATAGCGCAACCCTAAAGTCCTACTTCTACATAGATTGGCCTCTGTCTGCAGTGGAAATATCTGTATTTTTCCTATCTGGCCAAGAAAGGGGGGCAGAGCAAAGGAAGAAGGAGCTGTCTGAGGGCTTGGATGGTCCCAGCTCCGGGTCCACTCAAGATAAAGCCCAGAAAGAGCCAGGCAGACTGGAAATGGGAGAGAAGTGGAAAAATAGGAGAAATTTTGAGTGTGGTGTTTGGATAAATTGTGAGATTTCTCTGTACTGTGTTCTTTTTAGAACATCTGTCAATTGTTTTCCCTTTTCCTAAATCTTTTCCTTCCTATTGTCCATTGTTTCTTTTTTGTGCTTTACTTAGGGTGTGTTTCTTTTGTCATATGGTGAGTTTCCATCTTCTTTCTTCATTAGGATGCAGAAGGTGAATCTTGTCTTTTATTTCTAAATCTATGGTTAGGCTAAGACCTATGCTCTCTGGGCTAGCTGATGGGAGGGGTGGGAAGGGTCAGGTCAATAATACTATATTACATATTTTAAAAGTTGCTATGAGAGTAAATCTTAAAGTTGTCACCACAAGAACAAAATTGTTACTATTTATGGTGATAGATATTAACTAGATTTAATATGCAATATGTACAAATATCAAATCATTATTTCATAAACCTGAAGCTAATATTATAGGTCAATGATAACTCAACAAAATAAATAAATAAATTGGGGAGGGAGTTAATGATAGATGGGTGAATAAAAGAATAAGCGGATGAATGAATAAGACTTCACTCCATTTAAGGAAGATGGTGGTGGGGTGGGTAGATTAAACACCACAGAGAAAACAAATTAAGGGTCAATAAAAACATCAGCCAGAGTGATAAAATATATATATATATATAAAGATTTTAGCATTGTAGCTAAACAAGCTACAGTTCAGAAAGTTAAGGAAGATAACAACAGTTGAAAAACTGTAAAGAACAGAATGAAGTCCAATATAAATCTAATGAAAATTCGCAAAGAGGCTAGTAGAGATAGAGGAAGAAAGACAACATGCAAAGATATCATTGAAAAAAAAGGGACTATGCAAAGAGATAATGGCTCAGAACTCTCCATACTTGAAGAAATTCAATGTGTTTAGATTGAAAACTTATAGCAAGACATGGACAATATAAATAAAAACAAACCTTACCTAGGCACTGAGAGGTAAACACATAGACTATGGACAAAGCACAAATCTTTTTAAAGCAACTAGAGAGTAGAGAAAGATCACCTATAAAGGAATAAAAATTTGACTGCCAGTGGACTTCTCAAATAAATGAGTTTAGACTCACCTAACTTATCATGCAGGATTGACGATGATATTTTCAGTCCGAGAACATTTGAAAATGTTTACAATTAATAGACCACCACTAAAAAACTTACTAATGACTGTACTTCAGGAAGAATAAAACTGTGTCCAAGAGAACAATGGAGGATGAAAGAAGCAATGGTGACCAACGAACATGATAAACATGTGGGTAAATCTAAATAAGTATTTATGACAAAAAATAATGATGACTACTTTCAGGGGCAATAAAAAATTTGACCAAAAATAGAAAAAATAACATGAAAGATTGAAGGTATGGGATTCATTGTCAAAAATCGAAAGAGCATCATATTTGGGAGCCGTACAGAGAAACGAATTAATTTTGAATTTTTAAAATCAAGTATGTATGTGAATGAATTAATGGTTACTTTAAACCTTACATGTAATTACATACCATTTTAAGAAGGGGGGAGGGAAGAAAGTGTAACCATGTCAACAGAAGGCAGGAAAAACGAAAAAACAACAACAAAAAAACACAAAGATAAGGAAGCAGAAACCAGTCCAAACATGTTACACATCATGATCCTATCAAATGTAAGCAGATTTAGTCCACATTAAAATTCTCAGATTCAGATTGCTGTATTAAAGAGATACAACTGTCCTTTTAAACAAGGAAATAAGGAAGTATAAAAGAAAAGAGATGGTGGTATTAAAAGAACCCAGGAGTCAAAAGTAGAGAGTTTACGTATAAAAAGAATAATGACTATTTCCAGCAACAATTATATTAGTCTCTAAGCACACTATTATTGAATGAATAAATGACTAAATAAATGAATGAGAGGTGGGAGCTTAGAGTTATATGGGTGGTGCAAGGGTCTGATTGTATCAAAAATTACATTTAATTTCATCATGAGGACACACTAAAAAAATTCAATTTCCAGAGAGAGCATCAAGCCGGCTTGAAAATGGGCTCTCCAAAGGAATTCATGATAGGTAAGCAGGGGAATGGAAGGAAGAACGAACACTAGGATCCAGAATGTGGGGTTTAACTGGTTCAGAAGGATTCAAAAGATCAAAGGAGAAAGATTAAAGGTTGCAAATCCCTCAGCCCCATTCCCATTGGAGGGAGATAACAGAGAGAAGGTTGTAAATTGAGAGCAGAAGTCAGATCAGGAGGTCTGATGACCTCATGAAGTCAGTGGGTGAATGTAAAAGATTCCTGTGACCGAGGGTATCTGCTTTCGCAGGGCTCCCATCCTTTCCTGAGCTAGGCTGGCCTGGCTTTTGCAAATCCTCATGAGAATATCCATCACAACAAGCTGCATCATGACAGCAATTTTGGTGTTTTGTTCACTACAGAATCACCAGACTTAGACAATGACCACTTGTAGGGGACAGGTAATAAATATTTGCTGAGTATATGCAGTGCCCCGCTAGCACATCTTTTTTGTGCTCTCCATAGCCCTGACCTGGGAAAACACCTGAGTCCTTTTGAAATATACACTTCTTTGTTTAATACACTAGTTTAAGGGACGCCTGGGTGGCTCAGTTGGTTAAGCAGCTGCCTTCGGCTCAGGTCATGATCCCAGTGTCCTGGGATCGAGTCCCACATCGGGCTCCTTGCTCCGCAGGGAGCCTGCTTCTCCCTCTGACTCTGCCTGCCATTCTGCCTGTGCTCGCTCTTGCTCTCTCTCTCTCTCTCTCTGACAAATAAATAAATAAAATCTTAAAAAAAAAATACACTAGTTTAAGCTATAGATTTCTCAATGCCTTTCCAGGAACAGTGGGCAGGGGTTTAAATGGTGGATATGGGAGTTGGGAAGACCCGATTCACTCCCAGTTATGCTGCTTTAGCTGGTAAAACTTTAAGACCCTAATTCTCTTCATTTATAAGAAGATGTTAACAATTGTATTTTACCCCCATGTGTTTGTTTAGAATTCAGTGAATCACACATATGAAGCACTTAAACATCTGATACACAGAAAGCATCTCCAAATGTTATTACCATTTTTATGACATTATATTGAATAACAGTCTAATGTTATTATTGCATGTTACTGCCTAATTGTATTACTGCATTTACTCTGAGGATTATATTAAAGAACTGATGCTTAGCTAAGTTTAATTTCCCTTCAATTAAATGTCAGTCTTCAGCCCATCCTCTATTATTGCTTTTCAAACATTTAGTGCCAAACTCTTTACATTCTCAAAAATTATTGAGGACTCCAAAGAGTTTTCGTTGCTGTAGGTTATATCTACAAGACATTTACCACTTTAGAAATTAAACTGAGAAATTAAAAAATACTAATTTCAGAATAAAATGATAAGCAAATTACAAGTTATATTTTCCACAAAAAAAAGTAAGAAGAATGTTATTGTTTTACATTATAGTAACTTTGGCTAAATAGAAGACAGAATTCTCTTCTGCTTTTTTCTATTTTTTGAAATATAGTTCACATACAATGTTATATTAGTTTTAGGTGTACAACATAGTGATTCAACAGTTCTATGCATTGCTTATTGCTCACTGCAATAAGTGTAGTCACCATACAATGTTATTACAATGTAATTGACTATATTCCCTATGTTGTACTTTTCATGTTCATGAAGTTTATACTTCTTAATTTCCTTCACCTTTTTTGCCCATCCCCCCACCCACTTCCCCTCTGACAACCACCAACTCTCTGATGCTTTTGCATTTACCTTTTATGACATATTGTTTTGTTGAAACTAACTCTATGTACATCATTTTGAAATCTGGCTTTATGCAGTTATGTTAGAAAAGAAAGAAGTATTCTAAAAATCTTGGTAATTATTGTAGATATTCTTCGAAACTACCAGACAATCTCAACAAGTGGTAAGTGGTAAATTTTTTAAAAAAATAGTTACTATGTGATACTTGAAATTGTATCATTGAAGTTTGCATAACCTATCATAGTAAAATCCATTGGTCTGCACTGTCATTTGAATGGATCTGTTACCCATGCATGTTTTTGTAACAGCACATACTGGTTATTTGTAAAATATTGGTTTACAAATAATCAGAGTTATGAAGTTCTCCTATTTTATATGTATGTATCTTTTTTTTTTTTTTTTTGAGAGAGAGAGAGAGAGAGTAGGTGGTGGGGGCAGAACAAGAGGGAGAGGATCTTTCATTTATTATTTTTTCAGTGTTCCAAGATTCATTGTTTATGTACCACACCCAGTGCTCCATACAATAGATGCCCTCCTTAATACCCACCCCCAGGCTCAAGTAAGCCCCTATCCCATCCCTCCAAAACCCTCTGTTTCTCAGAGTCCACAGTCTCTCATGATTTGTCTCCTTCTCTGATTGGAGGAAATCAGAGGAGAGGGAAAGAATCTTAAACAGGCTTCATGCCCAATGCAGAACCCCATGCAGAGCTCCATCTCATGACCTGATCCAGATCAAGAGTCAGACACTTAATGGATTAAGCCACCCAGACACCCCAAATATAAGGTTGTTTTTTGATTGGGGGCAGGGGCAGAAGGAGAGGAAAAAGTCTTAAGCAGGTCTCCATGCCCATCCCTGAGATCACAACCATGTGAGCCCCAGCTCACAAGCCTGAGATCATGACTTGAGCTGAAATCAAGAGTCAGATGTTTAACTGACTGAGCCACCCAGGTGGCTTCTTCACCCAGGTGAAGTTCTTCTAAATGTATCCCACTGTACATTTGTGATAAAATGGCAGTTAAAAAGAAAAGTTAATATTTGTTTATTTAATTTATTAAAATTAATTAGATAAGTAAAATAAAGATTAATTAATTGAATATTTAATATTTAATAAAATCTTAATATTATTATATTGTTTAATCTTGGGAACCCCCTGAAAAGATCTCAGGGATGCCCACAAGCCTTCAGAACACGCTGGGAACTGTTGCCCTAGGTTATCCAACCTTTCATAGTAACTGCCTCTCTCTCTTACTCCATCTCTCCCTCCTCCCTTCCTTCCCTCTTTTGTAAACCCCTTCCAAGCAAAAGCAAAATTAATCTGTATTCTCTTCCCACTGACACATCACCTCCTCATAGCCAATTGTTTCCAAAGGTGAAATAAAGGGACAATAAAGCAGGAATGGCAAAATAAATGGGTAAATAAAATCGTAATTGCTTTTAAAAAGAAAAGCACATAGTACTAAGAAAGAGCTAAGGGAATACCATGAGGATGTTTGTTAAGAGAAATCAGCTTCTACATGTTCCTGTTATTTAAACTGAGAAACGACAGGCAGTGGGTTATGAGTTGGTGTTAAGTAGGAGATAATGGTGAGATGAGCAGGTATAAACACCTGGAAACAGGCAGCTCATGACTTACTCAAAGAGTTGGAGGAAACCTAAGGTGTCCAGAACACAGCAAAGAAGGGGGGGAACTCAGCAGGTACCATTTTCAAGGCCAAGACAAGAATACGAATGGAGACCCACATAACACATATCTAAGTATTTAAAAATTGTAAATTGAACTATCAAACTGTTAGGTAAAATATGGTCTACTTGCCCACCTTGACAGATATATCTTCCTGGAAGTTGAGATTCAAATTCTGAATTCTTGAGTTCTCCGAAATTCCACAGAACATGGCAGTGGAAGGAGAGGTAGCCCCACCCCCTCCACCCTTATACTCCATCCTGCACCTCTGTCTGCATGTCTAGGTCCAGGCTCTGTTGATACCCCTTGGGCCAGGGAGGGGTGCACATTGACAGCATGTTCTCCCCTAAGGGGAATGAATTCAGGGAAGGGGCTGTGCAGGCTCAAGGCCAGGTGTTAGAAAATCACATGGTCCTTAGTACATGGAGTATGATTTAGGAGTGGGCATATATTTTAGATGGTCATGACACTTTTGAATTGCAGACTCTATGCCCAGTGGGGGAGCACATACAAAAAAACAAAAGAGAGGTCCATTTAGAGGCTTGCTAAGTCTTATTTACATACCAGTAATATCCGCATCATCTGGGAGCTTGTTAGAAATGCAGGATCTGGGGCACCTGGGTGGCTCAGTAGGTTAAGACGCTGCCTTCGACTCAGGTCATGATCTCGGGGTCCTGGGATCGAGTCCCGCATCGGGCTCTCTACTCAGCAGGGAGCCTGCTTCCTCCTCTCTCTCTCTCTGCCTGCCTCTCTGCCTACTTGTGATCTCTCTCTGTCAAATAAATAAATAAAATCTTTAAAAAAAAAAAAAAAGGAAAGAAATGCAGGATCTTAAGCCTTACCCCAAATCTGTTGAATCAGAATCTGTATTTTAACAAGATCCCTGGGTGATTGTATGCCTATGAAAGTTTGAGAGGTGCAGAATTCAATGAAGGAACTCAAGACAAGGGCTGGTTTTTTTTGTTTTGCTTTGTTTTGTTTTTACCAGAACTACAAGAGGCACTGCCCATTCCTTAAGTCTCCCTAGGCCAGGCCACTGAGGATGTGGGATTTGTCCCACCTGTACTGGGGAGTCGTAGAAGAGTTCTAGCAGTACAGTTACATAGTCTGAACTACTTTTCTAAATAATAGCAATTCTCATTTCTTGAGCATTCCATTGCAACAAGCTTTGTAGTTTACAGATAAACTTTTAGTGACTCTTCACCACAGCCTTATGAGGTAGATGTTATTATTATATTTCAATTGGTGAAACAGGCTTAGGCACGTGAAGTCATTTATCTTTAAATTCACAGAGGTAGGTGAGTGACCTGGGATTGAGCCCAGTGGCCTTCAATATACTGCATCCCAAGAAGTGAATGAGTTCATTACTTTCTACTCCCTGATTAACTGTATTCCACAAACTTAACAATTCAGCCCTCTGGTGCCCAGATGAACAGAGGAAGCCCTGTTCCCAGACCCACCCTTTTTATCTACATGAATGATTACAGCACTGACATGATAGTGCAAGCAAAGTTAATCACAGTGACTCTTCCTTCCAGGCTGACCCCCTTTCCTGGGGGCCCACAGCAGTCCTCGAAGTAGGGATAGTTCCAACAGCCAAAAGAATCCCAAGTGCTTCCGGCTCAAGCTGAATCCCATTGTCCAGGATGGATTAACTAATAACACACAAAAATAGGATGCATTAATCTGGGTCCTCTAAGAAGCACAGGTAGGGTTAAACCTGCGAGGATTTTATTAAGGGAAATGTCTGTGGGATAAAATGGGGAAAGTTGGAAGAGCTGTCAGACCACAACACAAATCTAGTGAAGGAGAAGGGAAGACTGGGTAGAAGCATCATAGACCACCCACCATGCAGTCTAAATTGAGTAATGTTGTTGGTGAAATCTGAGAAAGCTTTATGTATTGTACCAATGTCATTTTCCTGGTATTGATAGTGTACTGCCATTATGCAAGCGTCACCATTGGGAGAGGTTGGATGAAAGATAAACAGGACTACCTTGTACATGTTTTGTTTGTTGTTGTTGTTGTTTGCAACTTCTGTGCTCCTGAAATAATTTCAAAATTAAAAATTAAAAAAGGGGCGCCTGGGTGGCTCAGTGGGTTAAAGCCTCTGCCTTCGGCTCAGGTCATGATCCCAGAGTCCTGGGATCGAGCCCCGCATCGGGCTCTCTGCTCCTCGGGGAGCCTGATTCCCCCTCTCTCTCTCTGCCTGCCTCTCTGCCTACTTGTGATCTCTGTCTGTCAAATAAGTAAATAAAATATTTTTTAAAAAAAACACTAGAAAATATGATAATTTTTTTATTTCAGTATTTGTATGTATTTTGAATAACTTAAGAAGAGAAAATTAATCTATTATATTTAACCAGATATTTACCATTTCTGTGGCCCCTCCTTCATTCCTGAAGTTCCAATGTTCCCTTTGTACCATTTCCCTTCAGTCTGAAGAACTTCCTTTAACAGGACTACCGGCCAGAGTCTCATATTTCCCTTGATCTGAGAAGGTCCTCATTTTACCTTTGTTCTTTTTTTTTTTTTTAAGATTTTATTTATTTATTTTTCAGGGGGAGAGAGAGAGAGAGCGAACATTCAAGCACATAACCAGGCAGAGGGAGAAGCAGGCTCCCTGTTGAGCAAGGAAACTGACGCAGGACATGATCTCAGGACCCTGGGATCAAGGCCTGAGCCAAAGGCAGACACTTAATTGACTGAGCCACCCAGGCATCCCTAAAATAAATTTTTATGTAAAATATTCAATAGTGTGAAAAATACGGCAAAAATTTGAAGTTCTTCTTCAAACTCAAGTCCCATACTCTTCCCTAGAGAGTACTGTTAAACTACAGCACAAAAGTGTTTGAAGGCCTTTTCTGTATAGTTTATTGTGTTGTTCAAACTTTTTTCATAATTGCCCCTTCAGAGACATCTGTAGTACAAACACATCTGTAGTACTTTTCTGTGATATACAATGTAAATCGCTTTCCAGCTGAGGTAGAATCTCCTGGGGTTAACCTCATTTGTAAGAGATTGTCAGCACAAACCCAAGTCCCTTGAAAACATTGTTTCCTGGGGAATGAATTACTTCATCAGTATCCCTTTTCTCATATAGGTTTTCCTTCTCAGATGTCAGCACTCCTGATAAACAGAATGGCCTCCAAAATCCCCAGGCAGACCCTTTTATCAACATGAACGATTCCAGCATGAACTTGATACTACCAGACACAGGTGGTCCCAGTGACTGTAATCCTCCCTTGCCCTCCCTCCTCCACTGTTGCTCACTTCACATGGGGCCTATAGCTGTATTTTACATTTGTTTTAAAACAGCCACCAGCGTGGCTCAGTCCATTAAGCATCTGCCTTAGCTCAAGTCATGATCTTGAGGTCTTGGGATCTAGCCCTGCATTGGGCTCCCCACTGAACAGGGAGTCTACTTCTCCCTCTCCCTCTATTCCTCCCTCAACCCCACTCATGTGCGCTCTCTCTCTCAAATAAATAAATAAAATCTTTAAAATATGTGTGTGTGTGTGTGTGTGTGTAAAATGCAGCCACTCATTGTTATTCTTCTTTTCAAAAACCTATTCAAAAACATCTCCATTGTGTAAGAGAAAGTTATAAATTTCATAATCAAGGTCAAGGGTCTTTAGCCCACACTTGACTAAATTAGGATAGATAAACCAAAAACACAAGATACAGAACAAGTGGGAATGTTTTTCTAGGAGAGGGACCAATGCAGAAAAGGACTGAAAGCCCCTTTTCTAAAACAGAGTATGACTCTGACATCAATTCTTATGGGTGGGAAAAACCATGTCAAGAAATTCTCCAGACACCAGATGGGCCTCCTACAATTCATTCTCTACCCAAAGACAGTATCACTCAGATTCCACAAATTAAGGGCTCAACCTCACAAGACTGCCCCTACTTCAGATGCCAGTCAAAAGTCCAGGTTATCACCCCTCCTTTGAACAACTGACTCCAAGTCAGAGGTTCCTATGACTACCTCTTGGGATTCAATTAATTTGCTAGAGTGGTTCCCAGAACTCAGGAAACCAGTTGACTCACAAGATTATTACCACTTAATTACAAAGGATATTAAAGGATACAAATTAATAGCCAGATGACAAGATATATAGGGCAAGGTTCCAAACAGAGGAGCTTCTGTCTGCTTGGAATCTATATGGGCCTGGCTCAGCATCATGTTATTGCATCTGGTTCACCAACCTGGAGGCTATCCAAATGTTGTACTTTTGGTTTTTATGGAGACCTCATTACATAGGCATGATTGATCAAAACATTGCCCACAGGTGATTAATTCAACCTCCAACTCCTCTCCCATCTCCCCAGATCAAGGGTAGGCTGAAACTTCTAACCCTCTAAGCAGGATTGGTTCCCTTGTCAAGCACACCTGTCTCCATTTTAGGTGATTTCCAACAGGTACCTTATTAACATAAATTCAATTACGGTTGAAAGGGGCGTTTATAAATATCAAGACACCCATTTCACCCTTATGACTGCAGAAATTTCAATAACTGAGGACAAAAGACCAAATAACTATAACAAAAGATGTTCCCATCACTCTTATTAATTAGGAAATTCCAAGGGCTTGGGGATCTGTGAGCCAGGCACCATGGGCAAAGGCTAAAATATATATTTATTATAAATCACAATATCACACAGGAATATTGTGGTCCACCATTGTGGGCAAATGTGAAAAAAACTCATTTACAGAGTGGTAGTATATTAATATAAAGAGACTTCTTTTTCATAAGTTGTATCTTACTGAATTCTGAAATCTGTATTTGTTGTATTTTTTTTTAATTTTTAATTTTTTTTTTTAATTGTTGATGCAATAGCATTTACTTTATTTTTTTTTAATTTTTAATTTCCAGCATAACAGTATTCATTATTTTTGCACCACACCCCGTGCTCCATGCAATCCGTGCCCTCTATAATACCCACCACCTGGTACCCCAACCTCCCATCCCCCGTCCCTTCAAAACCCTCAGATTGTTTTTCAGAGTCCATAGTCTCTCATGGTTCACCTCCCCTTCCAATTTCCCCCAACTCCCTTCTCCACTCTAAGTCCCCATGTCCTCCATGCTATTTATTATGCTCCACAAATAAGTGAAACCATATGATAGTTGACTCTCTCTGCTTGACTTATTTCACTCAGCATAATCTCTTCCAGTCCCGTCCATGTTGCTACAAAAGTTGGGTATTCATCCTTTCTGATGGAGGCATAATACTCTATCCCCAGGGGTACAGGTCTGTGAATCACCAGGTTTACACACTTCACAGCACTCACCAAAGCACATACCCTCCCCAATGTCCATAATCCCACCCCCTTCTCCCAAACCCCCTCCCCCCAGCAACCCTCAGTTTGTTTTGTGAGATTAAGAGTCACTTATGGTTTGTCTCCCTCCCAATCCCATCTTGTTTCATTGATTCTTCTCCTACCCACTTAAGCCCCCATGTTGCATCACCACTTCCTCATATCAGGGAGATCATATGATAGTTGTCTTTCTCTGCTTGACTTATTTCGCTAAGCATGATACGCTCTAGTTCCATCCATGTTGTCGCAAATGGCAAGATTTCATTTCTTTTGATGGCTGCATAGTATTCCATTGTGTATATATACCACTTCTTCTTGATCCATTCATCTGTTGATGGACATCTAGGTTCTTTCCATAGTTTGGCTATTGTGGACATTGCTGCTATAAACATTCGGGTGCATGTGCCCCTTTGGATCACTACGTTTGTATCCTTAGGGTAAATACCCAATAGTGCAATTGCTGGGTCATAGGGCAGTTCTATTTTCAACATTTTGAGGAACCTCCATGCTGTTTTCCAGAGTGGCTGCACCAGCTTGCATTCCCACCAACAGTGTAGGAGGGTTCCCCTTTCTCCGCATCCTCGCCAGCATCTGTCATTTCCTGACTTGTTGATTTTAGCCATTCTGACTGGTGTGAGGTGATATCTCATTGTGGTTTTGATTTGTATTTCCCTGATGCTGAGTGATATGGAGCACTTTTTCATGTGTCTGTTGGCCATCTGGATGTCTTCTTTGCAGAAATGTCTGTTCATGTCCTCTGCCCATTTCTTGATTGGATTATTTGTTCCTTGGGTGTTGAGTTTGCTAAGTTCTTTATAAATTCTGGACACTAGTCCTTTATCTGATAGGTTGCTTGCAAATATCTTCTCCCATTCTGTCAGTTGTCTTTTGATTTTGTTAACTGTTTCCTTTGCTGTGCAAAAGCTTTTGATCTTGATGAAATCCCAATAGTTCATTTTTGCCCTTGCTTCCCTTGCCTTTTGCGTTGTTCCTAGGAAGATGTTGCTGCGGTTGAGGTCAAAGAGGTTGCTGCCTGTGTTCTCCTCAAGGATTTTGATGGATTCCTTTCGCACATTGAGGTCCTTCATCCATTTTGAGTCTATTTTTGTGTGTGGTGTAAGGAAATGGTCCAATTTCATTTTTCTGCATGTGGCTGTCCAATTTTCCCAGCACCATTTATTGAAGAGGCTGTCTTTTTGCCATTGGACATTCTTTCCTGCTTTGTCGAAGATTAGTTGACCATAGAGTTGAGGGTCTATTTCTGGGCTCTCTATTCTGTTCCATTGATCTATGTGTCTGTTTTTGTGCCAGTACCATGCTGTCTTGATGACGACAGCTTTGTAATAGAGCTTGAAGTCCGGAATTGTGATGCCACCAACGTTGGCTTTCTTTTTCAATATCCCTTTGGCTATTCGAGGTCTTTTCTGGTTCCATATAAATTTTAGAATTATTTGTTCCATTTCTTTTAAAAACATGGATGGTACTTTGATAGGAATTGCATTAAATGTGTAGATTGCTTTAGGTAGCATAGACATTTTCACAATATTTATTCTTCCAATCCAGGAGCATGGAACATTTTTCCATTTCGTTGTGTCTTCCTCAATTTCTTTCATGAGTACTTTATAGTTTTCTGAGTATAGATTCTGTGTCTCTTTGGTTAGGTTTATTCCTAGGTATCTTATGGTTTTGGGTGCAATTGTAAATGGGATTGACTCCTTAATCTCTCTTTCTTCTGTCTTGCTGTTGGTGTAGAGAAATGCAACTGATTTCTGTGCATTGATTTTATATCCTGACACTTTACTGAATTCCTGTATAAGTTCTAGCAGTTTTGGAGTGGAGTCTTTTGGGTTTTCCACATATAGTATCATATCATCTGCGAAGAGTGATAATTTGACTTCTTCTTTGCCGATTTGGATGCCTTTAATTTCCTTTTGTTGTCTGATTGCTGAGGCTAGGACCTCTAGTACTATGTTGAATAGCAGTGGTGATAATGGACATCCCTGCCGTGTTCCTGACCTTAGCGGAAAAGCTTTCAGTTTTTCTCCATTGAGAATGATATTTGCGGTGGGTTTTTCATAGATGGCTTTGATGATATTGAGGTATGTGCCCTCTATCCCTACACTTTGAAGAGTTTTGATCAGGAAGGGATGCTGTACTTTGTCAAATGCTTTTTCAGCATCTATTGAGAGTATCATATGGTTCTTGTTCTTTCTTTTATTGATGTGTTGCATCACATTGACTGATTTGCGGATGTTGAACCAACCTTGCAGCCCTGGAATAAATCCCACTTGGTCGTGGTGAATAATCTTTTTAATGTACTGTTGAATCCTATTGGCTAGTATTTTGTTGAGTATTTTCGCATCTGTGTTCATCAAGGATATCGGTCTATAGCTCTCTTTTTTGGTGGGATCCTTGTCTGGTTTTAGGATCAAGGTGATGCTGGCCTCATAAAATGAGTTTGGAAGTTTTCCTTCCATTTCTATTTTTTGGAACAGTTTCAGGAGAATAGGAATTAGTTCTTCTTTAAATGTTTGGTAGAATTCCCCCGGGAAGCCGTCTGGCCCTGGGCTTTTGTTCGTTTGGAGATTTTTAATGACTGTTTCAATCTCCTTACTGGTTATGGGTCTGTTCAGGCTTTCTATTTCTTCCTGGTTCAGTTGTGGTAGTTTATATGTTTCTAGGAATGCATCCATTTCTTCCAGATTGTCAAATTTGTTGGCGTAGAGTTGCTCATAGTATGTTCTTATAATAGTTTGTATTTCTTTGGTGTTAGTTGTGATCTCTCCTCTTTCATTCATGATTTTATTTATTTGGGTCCTTTCTCTTTTCTTTTTGATAAGTCTGGCCAGGGGTTTATCAATTTTATTAATTCTTTCAAAGAACCAGCTCCTAGTTTTGTTGATTTGTTCTATTGTTTTTTTGGTTTCTATTTCATTGATTTCTGCTCTGATCTTTATGATTTCTTTTCTCCTGCTGGGCTTAGGGTTTCTTTCTTGTTCTTTCTCCAGCTCCTTTAGGTGTAGGGTTAGGTTGTGTACCTGAGACCTTTCTTGTTTCTTGAGAAAGGCTTGTACCGCTATATATTTTCCTCTCAGGACTGCCTTTGTTGTGTCCCACAGATTTTGAACCGTTGTATTTTCATTATCATTTGTTTCCATGATTTTTTTCAATTCTTCTTTAATTTCCCGGTTGACCCATTCATTCTTTAGAAGGATGCTGTTTAGTCTCCATGTATTTGGGTTCTTTCCAAACTTCCTTTTGTGGTTGAGTTCTAGCTTTAGAGCATTGTGGTCTGAAAATATGCAGGGAATGATCCCAATCTTTTGATACCGGTTGAGTCCTGATTTAGGACCGAGGATGTGATCTATTCTGGAGAATGTTCCATGTGCACTAGAGAAGAATGTGTATTCTGTTGCTTTGGGATGAAATATTCTGAATATATCTGTGATGTCCATCTGGTCCAGTGTGTCGTTTAAGGCCTTTATTTCCTTGCTGATCTTTTGCTTGGATGATCTGTCCATTTCAGTGAGGGGAGTGTTAAAGTCCCCTACTATTATTGTATTATTGTTGATGTGTTTCTTTGATTTTGTTATTAATTGGTTTATATAGTTGGCTGCTCCCACGTTGGGGGCATAGATATTTAAAATTGTTAAATCTTCTTGTTGGACAGACCCTTTGAGTATGATGTAGTGTCCTTCCTCATCTCTTATTATAGCCTTTGGCTTAAAATCTAATTGATCTGATATAAGGATTGCCACTCCTGCTTTCTTCTGATGTCCATTAGCATGGTAAATTCTTTTCCACCCCCTCACTTTAAATCTGGAGGTGTCTTCGGGCTTAAAATGAGTTTCTTGGAGGCAACATATAGATGGGTTTTGTTTTTTTATCCATTCTGATACCCTGTGTCTTTTGATAGGGGCATTTAGCCCATTAACATCAGGGTAACTATTGAGAGATATGAATTTAGTGCCATTGTATTGCCTGTAAGTTGACTGTTACTGTATATGGTCTCTGTTCCTTTCTGATCTACCACTTGTAGGCTCTCTCTTTGCTTAGAGGACCCCTTTCAATATTTCCTGTAGAGCTGGTTTGGTATTTGCAAATTCTTTCAGTTTTTGTTTGTCCTGGAAGCTTTTAATCTCTCCTTCTATTTTCAATGATAGCCTAGCTGGATATAGTATTCTTGGCTGCATGTTTTTCTCGTTTAGTGCTCTGAAAATATCATGCCAGCTCTTTCTGGCCTGCCAGGTCTCTGTGGATAAGTCAGCTGCCAATCTAATATTTTTACCATTGTATGTTACAGACTTCTTTTCCCAGGCTGCTTTCAGGATTTTCTCTTTGTCACTGAGACTTGTAAATTTTACTATTAGGTGACGGGGTGTGGGCCTATTCCTATTGATTTTGAGGGGCGTTCTCTGAACCTCCTGAATTTTGATGCTCGTTCCCTTTGCCATATTGGGGAAATTCTCCCCAATAATTCTCTCCAGTATACCTTCTGCTCCCCTCTCTCTTTCTTCTTCTTCTGGAATCCCAATTATTCTAATGTTGTTTCGTCTTATGGTGTCACTTATCTCTCGAATTCTCCCCTCGTGGTCCAGTAGCTGTTTGTCCCTCTTTTGCTCAGCTTCTTTATTCTCTGTCATTTGGTCTTCTAGATCACTAATTCTTTCTTCTGCCTCATTTATCCTAGCAGTGAGAGCCTCCATTTTTTATTGCACTTCATTAATAGCTTTTTTTATTTCAACTTGGTTAGATTTTAGTTCTTTTATTTCTCCAGAAAGGGCTTTTATATCTCTCGAGAGGGTTTCTCTCATATCTTCCATGCCTTTTTCGAGCCCGGCTAGAACCTTGAGAATTGTCATTCTGAACTCTAGATCTGACATATTACCAATGTCTGTATTGATTAGGTCCCTAGCCTTCAGTACTGCCTCTTGTTCTTTTTTTTGTGTTGAATTTTTCCGTCTTGTCATTTTGTCCAGATAAGAGTATATGAAGGGGCAAGTAAAATACTAAAAGGGTGGCAACAACCCCAGGAAAAAATGCTTTAACCAAATTAGAAGAGATCCAAAATCGTGAGGGGGGAGA
Source organism: Mustela erminea (assembly GCF_009829155.1). Classification (NCBI taxonomy): domain Eukaryota; kingdom Metazoa; phylum Chordata; class Mammalia; order Carnivora; family Mustelidae; genus Mustela; species Mustela erminea. Next base: position 98,175,993 of record NC_045614.1, read on the forward strand.
AAGGGGATAAAAAGAGGTTCAAAAAGGAAGAAAGAAAAAAAAAGAAAAAAAAAAGAAAAAAGAAAAGAATTTTAAAAAAAAGGAAAACACCTAAGAAAAATGTAAAAAAGAAAAAATATATATATTAGATAAACTAGTAAAAAATCGTTAAAAAAGAAAAAGGTAACAGTTAAAAAAAAAAAAAATTTTACCCGAAGGCGAGAAAAGAAAAAAACAAAAAAATGAAAAAGAAAAAAATTAAATTAACTGCAAGACTAAAAAAAAAATCACAGGGAAAAAGCCATGAGTTCCGTGCTTGGCTTTCTCCTCCTCTGGAATTCTGCTGCTCTCCTTGGTATTGAAACCGCACTCCTTGGTAGGTGAACTTGGTCTTGGCTGGATTTCTTGTTGATCTTCTGGGGGAGGGGCCTGTTGTAGTGATTCTCAAGTGTCTTTGCCCCAGGCGGAATTACACCGCCCTTACCCGGGGCCGGGGTGAGTAATCCGCTCGGGTTTGCTTTCAGGAGCTTTTGTCCCCCGAGCGCTTTCCGTAGAGTTCCGGAGGATGGGAATACAAATGGCGGCCTCCTGGTCTCCGGCCGGAGGAGCCGAGAGCCCAGGGCCGCACTCCTCAGTGCGCCCTCAGAGAACAGCGCCCAGTTACTCCCGTCTGCCTGACCTCCGGCCGCGCTCCGAGCTTGCGACCAGTTCAAGGTAACACCGAGCTGTGAGCTTACTGTCGGCTCTGTCTCTGTAGCCGGCTTTCCCGTTCCAATACCCGCAAGGTCTGCGACACTCAGACACCCCTGATCCTTCTGTGACCCTGCGGGACCTGAGGCCACGCTAAACCCGCGTGGGCTTCGCCCCGGTTTAGCCTCTGGAGCGATGTCCCTCAGCGGAACAGACTTTTAAAAGTCCTGATTTTGTGGACCGTTGCTCCGCCGCTTGCCGGGAGCCGGCCCCTCCCCCCGGGGTCTATCTTCCCGTCGCTTTGGATTTACTTCTCCGCCGGTCCTACCTTTCAAAAAGTGGTTGTTTTTCTGTTTCCAGAATTGCTGTTCTTCTTCTCTTCGATCTGCCGATGGATTTTCAGGTGTTTGCAATCTTTAGATGAGCTATCTAGCTGATCTCCAGCTAGCTGAAGCAGTCTCAGCCTGCTACTTCTCCGCCATCTTGACTCCTCCTCTATTTTTTAATTTTTTATAAACATATAATATATTTTTATCCCCAGGGGTACAGGTCTGTGAATCACCAGGTTTACACACTTCACAGCACTCACATAGCACATACCCTCCCCAATGTCCATAACCCCACCCCCCTCCCCCCAGCAACCCTCAGTTTGTTTTGTGAGATTAAGAGTCACTTATGGTTTGTCTCCCTCCCAATCCCATCTTGTTTCATTTATTCTTCTCCTACCCACTTAAGCCCCCATGTTGCATCACCACTTCCTCATATCAGGGAGATCATATGATAGTTGTCTTTCTCTGCTTGACTTATTTCGCTAAGCATGATACACTCTAGTTCCATTCACGTTGTCGCAAATGGCAAGATTTCATTTCTTTTGATGGCTGCATAGTATTCCATTGTGTATATATACCACTTCTTCTTGATCCATTCATCTGTTGATGGACATCTAGGCTCTTTCCATAGTTTGGCTATTGTGGACATTGCTGCTATAAACATTCAGGTGCACGTGCCCTTTCGGATCACTACGTTTGTATCTTTAGGGTAAATATCCAGTAGTGCAATTGCTGGGTCATACGGCAGTTCTATTTTCAACATTTTGAGGAACCTCCATGCTGTTTTCCAGAGTGGTTGCACCAGCTTGCATTCCCACCAGTGGAGGAGGGTTCCCCTTTCTCCACATCCTCTCCAGCATCTGTCATTTCCTGACTTGTTAATTTTAGCCATTCTGACTGGTGTGAGGTGATATCTCATTGTGGTTTTGATTTGTATTTCCCTGATGCCGAGTGATATGGAGCACTTTTTCATGTGTCTGTTGGCCATCTGGATGTCTTCTTTGCAGAAATGTCTGTTCATGTCCTCTGCCCACTTCTTGATTGGATTATTTGTTCCTTGGGTGTTGAGTTTGCTAAGTTCTTTATAGATTTTGGACACTAGTCCTTTATCTGATAGGTTGCTTGCAAATATCTTCTCCCATTCTGTCAGTTGTCTTTTGGTTTTGTTAACTGTTTCCTTTGCTGTGCAAAAGCTTTTGATCTTGATAAAATCCCAATAGTTCATTTTTGCCCTTGCTTCCCTTGCCTTTGGCGATGTTCCTAGGAAGATGTTGCTGTGGCTGAGGTCGAAGACGTTGCTGCCTGTGTTCTCCTCAAGGATTTTGATGGATTCCTTTCTCACACTGAGGTCCTGCATCCATTTTGAGTCTATTTTTGTGTATGGTGTAAGGAAAAGGTCCAATTTCATTTTTTTGCATGTGGCTGTCCAATTTTCCCAACACCACTTATTGAACATGCTGTCTTTTTTCCATTGGACATTCTTTCCTGCTTTGTCGAAGGTTAGTTGACCATAGAGTTGAGGGTCTATTTCTGGGCTCTCTATTCTGTTCCATTGATCTATGTGTCTGTTTTTGTGCCAGTACCATGCTGCCTTGATGATGACAGCTTTGTAATAGAGCTTAAAGTCCGGAATTGTGATGCCACCAACTTTGGCTTTCTATTTCAATATCCCTTTGGCTATTCGAGGTCTTTTCTGGTTCCATATAAATTTTAGAATTATTTGTTCCATTTCTTTTAAAAACATGGATGGTTCTTTGATAGGAATTGCATTAAATGTGTAGACTGCTTTAGGTAGCATAGACATTTTCACAATATTTATTCTTCCAATCCAGGAGCATGGAACATTTTTCCATTTCTTTGTGTCTTCCTCAATTTCTTTCATGAGTACTTTATAGTTTTCTGAGTATAGATTCTGTGCCTCTTTGGTTAGGTTTATTCCTAGGTATCGTATGGTTTGGGGTGCAATTGTAAATGGGATTGACTCCTTAATCTCTCTTTCTTCTGTCTTGTTGTTGGTGTAGAGAAATGCAACTGATTTCAGTGCATTGATTTTATATCCTGACACTTTACTGAATTCCTATACAAGTTCTAGCAGTTTTGGAGTGGAGTCTTTTGGGTTTTCCACATATAGTATCGTATCATCTGCGAAGAGTGATACTTTGACTTCTTCTTTGTCGATTTGGATGCCTTTAATTTCCTTTTGTTGCCTGATTGCTGAGGCTAGGACTTCTAGTACTATGTTGAATAGCAGTGGTGATAATGGACATCCCTGCCGTGTTCCTGACCTTAGCGGAAAAGCTTTCAGTTTTTCTCCATTGAGAATGGTATTTGCAGTGGGTTTTTCATAAATGGTAATATGAGGTATATGCTATATATTGATAATATTGAGGTATGTGCCCTCTATCCCTACACTTTGAAGAGTTTTGATCAGGAAGGGATGCTGTACTTTGTCAAATGCTTTTTCAGCATCTATTGAGAGTATCATATGGTTCTTGTTCTTTCTTTTATTGATGTGTTGTATCACATTGACTGATTTGCGGATGTTGAACCAACCTTGAAGCCCTGGAATAAATCCCACTTGGTCTTGGTGAAGAATCCTTTTAATGTACTGTTGAATCCTATTGGCTAGTATTTTGTTGAGTATTTTCGCATCTGTGTTCATCAAGGATATTGGTCTATAGCTCTCTTTTTTGATGGGATCCTTGTCTGGTTTTGGGATCAAGGTGATGCTGGCCTCATAAAATGAGTTTGGAAGTTCTCCTTCCATTTCTATTTTTTGGAACAGTTTCAGGAGAATAGGAATTAGTTCTTCTTTAAATGTTTGGTAGAATTCCCCTGGGAAGCCGTCAGGCCCTGGGCTTTTGTTTGTTTGGAGATTTTTAATGACTGTTTCAGTCTCCTTACTGGTTATGGGTCTGTTCAGGCTTTCTATTTCTTCCTGGTTCAGTTGTGGTAGTTTAAATGTTTCTAGGAATGCATCCATTTCTTCCAGATTGTCAAATTTGTTGGCGTAGAGTTGCTCATAGTATGTTCTTATAATAGTTTGTATTTCTTTGGTGTTAGTTGTGATCTCTCCTCTTTCATTCATGATTTTATTTATTTGGGTCCTTTCTCTTTTCTTCTTGATAAGTCTGGCCAGGGGTTTATCAATTTTATTAATTCTTTCAAAGAACCAGCTCCTAGTTTTGTTGATTTGTTCTATTGTTTTTTTGGTTTCTATTTCATTGATTTCTGCTCTGATCTTTATGATTTCTCTTCTCCTGCTGGGCTTAGGGTTTCTTTCTTGTTCTTTCTCCAGCTTCTTTAGGTGTAGGTACCAGTCCTACCTTTCAGAAAGTGGTTGTTTTTCTGTTTCTAGAATTGCTGTTCTTCTTTTCGATCTGCTGATGGATTTTCAGGTGTTTGCAATCTTTAGATAAGCTATCTAGCTGATTTCCTGCTAGCTGAAGTAGTCTCAGCCTGCTACTTCTCCGCCATCTTGACTCCTCTCCCCTGTATTTGTTTTTATTCAGTAAAGTATCCTAAAGATTTTTTTGTATTCATAATATCTACCTTTTAAAAAATATGACTGTACAAAAATTATTTGAGTTTCTATATACAATGAACAATATGAAAAGGAAATTTAGGAAAATAATTCCACTTACAATAGCATCAAGAAGGATAAAATACTAAGGAATAAACTTAACCAAGGAAGCAAAAGACTTGTAAATTAAAAACTACAAAATGTTGCTGAAAGAGATTAGAGTACATAAATACATGGAAAGAAATCCTGTGAGCATGGGTTAGAAGGCTTCATATTGTTAAGATATCGATACTACCCAAACAAACCTACAAATTTAATGCAATCCCTATCAAAAGTCCAAAGTATGTTTTTCAGAAATATAAAAATCCATCCTAAAACTCATCTGGACTCCCAAGAGACCATAAATAGCCAATACAATCTTGAAAAAGAACAAAGTTGAAGGACAAAGTCTCAGATTCCCTGAGTTCTTTCTTTCTCTTTTTTCTTCCAAGTTTTTATTTAAATTTAAGTTAGTTAACATATAGTGTAGTATGGGTTTCAGGAGTAGAATTTTGTGATTCATCACTCACTTATAACACCCAGTGTTCATAACAACAAGTGCTGTCCTTAACGCATATCACCCATTTAGTCCACTCCCCCTTCCACCTCCCCTCCACCAAACTTCAGTTCATTCTCTATAGTTGAGTCTCCTATGATTTGCCTCCCTCTGTTTTTGTCTTACTTTATTTTTCCTTCCCTTCCCCTATGTTCATCTTAAATTTCTTAAATTCCACATAAGAGTGAAATCGTACAGCTTCAAAACAAAATACAATGATCAAAACAGTGTGGTACTGACATAAAGACAGATATACCCCAATAAAAAAGAATAGAAAGCCTAGAAATTTGGTCTCACATGTATATGGTCAGCTGATTTTTGACAAGAATGCCAAGACTACTGACTGGGGAAAGCACAGTCTCTTCGATAAATGATGCTGAGAAAAGTGGATAGCCATTTGCAAAAGAATGAATGTGGACTCTTACCTTACCATATATAAAAATTAACTCAAAATGGATCAAAGATCTATATGTAAGAGGTAAAACTATAATGAAAACTAAATGAAAAACTGTGAACCAAATGACAGAATCAAAGTAAAAGGGCAATCTATGGAATTGGTGAAGATATTTGCAAATCATATCTCTAGTAAGAGGTTAATATCCAGAATATGTAAAGAACTCCTACAACTCAACAACAACAATAGCAACAACAGCAAAATCTGATAATAAAAGAACATTTCTCCAAAAAGATATATTAATGGCCAACCAGCAAATGAAAAGTATTCTCAACATAGCTAATCATTAGGCAAATGCAAATCAAAACCACAAGATACCACCTCATACCAATTAGGATGGCAACTATCAAAAAACAAAGGAAAAATAACAAGTGCTGACAAGGATGTGGAGAAATTGGAAACTTTGTATACTGTTGGTGGGAATGTAAAATGGTGCAGCCACTATAGGAAACAGTATGGTTATATCTCAAAAATTAAAAATAGAATTACCATATGATCCAGAAATTCTACCCAAAAGAATTGAAAATGGGGTTACAAAGAGCTATTTGCACACCCATGTTCATAGCAGAATTATCCACAATAGCCAAAAAGTAGAAGCAACCCAAGTTTCCATCAGTAGATAAATGGATTTTTTTAAATGTGGTATATACATATAATGAAATATTATTTAGTCTTAGAAAGAAGGAAATTCTGATACATGCTATAACATGGATGAAATGTGAAGACATTATGCTACATGAAATATACCAGTCACAAAAATACAAATGCTATATGATTTCACTTATATGAAGTATAGAAGTATATAGAGTAGTCAGATTCATACAAACAGAATATAGAATAATGGCTGTCAAGAGCTGGGGGAGGGACAAATGGGGAGTTGTTATTTAATGGTTCCAAGTTTCAGTTTTATAAGATGAAAACAGTCTGGAGATTGGTTTCACCACAGTATGAATGTATTTAACACTCTGTACACTAAAAAATTATTATGATAGAAAATTATATATTATGTATATTTCACCACAATTTAAAAAATGTAAATGATTGGGTACTATTCAAAGTTATGGATATACAGAAGAATATTTCACCAGTCTTCTATTGATGAAGATTTTCAATTCCTGGTGGTAAATTTCTGGGCTTAATGGTATAAAATATATTAAAATGAAAGCTAAATTACTAAATTTCTTTTCAAATTTTGTACCACTTTACACTTCCACTAATAATAAATAATGGCATGCATTTTCTCACTTATCAATAAAGCATGACACATAGTTAAAAGTTTTGCCAGTCTTTTGGGAGAAAAATTAATTCATTATTGTGTTAATTTACACATTATGAATCACTCAGTAAAGTTGAACATTTGTCACCATTTTAAACATTTTTACTTTTCTTTCTAGACATTATTTTTTCATAAATTTGACCCAAATTTATAAAGGAATTTGTGGTTTTTTCTCATTATTTTTGAACAACTTTTTTTTTTTTAGAAAGGGAAGATAGCTGGAGAAAGGCAAAGAGGAAGAGAGAGAATCTTAAGCAGGCTCCACATCCAACGTGTAGCCCAACTCAGGACTTGATCTCAGAACCCTGAGATCATGACCTCAGCTGAAATCAAGAGTCTGTCGCTTAACCTGTTGAGCCACCCAGGAGGCATTTTTTTTAAATAGGTATATGAATCCTTCCACATATATTACAACTCTCTCTAGTCTGGTGCAATTTATTTTAACCATTTAAGGTTTTTGTTCTTTTATTATTTCAGTATAAACCTTAAGAAATAAACTTGAATCTGTCTGTAATTGCTTTCAAGTTTCATGAGTTAGAATGTAATTTAATTTCTTGTGGTCAATTGTTCTATTCCTACTGCCTGGAAATGCCATCTTTCCATCTATGTTAGTGTTTTTTCTCTATACTCTATTCTGTTGTAGTGCTAAATTAGATTTTTTGGCACCAATACTGCTCCATTCCATATATTACATATTTAGAGTATGTTAAATGACCATCTAGCCCATTCTGCTTCCTTTTAAAAATAAAAATTAGAAGAAATTTCTCAGATACCTTTAGATAATTTTTTTTAAGATTTTATTTACTTATTTGACAGAGATCACAACTAGGCAGAGAGGCAGGCATTGAGAGAGAGGGAAGCAGGCTCCCCACAGAGCAGAGAGCCCAACACAGGGCTCGATCCCAGAACCCTGAGATCAGGGTCCAAGCCAAAGGCAGAGGACCAACACACTGAGCCACCCAGACATCCCTCTTTAGATATTTCTGTTCTCAATTTTGAAACCATCTTATCAAGCTCCATAAAAAATTTTTTTCTTTTTTTCTTTTTAAAGATTTTATTTATTTAATTGACAGAGAGAGAAATCACAAGTACACAGAGAGGCAGGCAGAGAGAGAGACAGGAGGAAGCAGGCTCCCTGCTAAGCAGAGAGCCCAATGCAGGACTCGATCCCATAACCTGGGGATCATGACCTAAGTCGAAGGCAGAGGCTTTAACCCACTGAGCCACTCAGGTGCCCCTCCATAAAAATTTCTATTAAGATGTTGATTAGGGGGTGCCTGGGTGGCTCAGTTGGTTAAGGAACTGACTCTCCATTTTGGCTCAGGTCTGTGATCTCAGGATTGTGGGATCCAGCCCATGAGGAGCTCCACACTCAGCAGGGAGTCTGCTTGAAATTTTCTCTCCCTTTCCTCTGCCCCTCCCCTGCCCCCTAAAATAAATAAATATTAAAAAAGAAAAAAATATGTTGATTAGGGACCTTTCCTGGGTATGCTCCAAGCCAGCAGTTCTCCACTCACGCTGGCATCCAGTGAGGTGTGCCACACAGTGGTGCCAATGGAACAGACCTGGGCAGCCATGTTGGCCAGGCTAGGACTGGGGTTGCTGCTTCTGGCACTGCTCCTGCCCACCCAGATTTATTCAAATCAAACAACTGTTGTAACACTTTCAAGTAACTCCTCCCAGAATATCTGGACTGCCCCAAATCCAGCTAATACCACTACCATAGCAACTGGTGGTACTCTTCAATCAACAGCTAGTCTCTTGTGATCTCATTCACCCTTCTACATCTCTACTTTTAAGAGACTCAGGACAAGAACATCTATACTTCCCCATCTTCTAATCCCAATCCAAATGGCATCTAGATATCCAGTGTGATAAGGAAAACACAAGTCTTCACTGAATCTGCTAATTCTACTCCTTATTTTATTGACACAGAAAATGTTGAGGAACCCAAATTCGATTGGTTCGGAGAACATGTGAAGGGTCTACTGTCTAGATGATAAGTGTCTATTAAATCTACCATAGTTTCATGTACACAATTAAGAGACAACATCCAAGATTAGTTAAGACATGATTTCTTTAAATGTGGCTTAAAAAGTATGGACACATTGGGCCCCTGGGTGGTTCAATCAGTTAAGCATTTGCCTTCAGCTCAGGTCATGATCCCAGGGTCCTGGGATGGAGCCCCACATCGGGCTCTCTGCTCAGCGGGGAGTCTGCTTTGCCTTCTCACTCTCCCTCTGTGTTCTCCCTCCTTCTCTCTCAAATAAATAAAAATCTTCCAAAAGAAAAAACCATTGACATGTAAAATTCTACCTTGAAAATAAGAATAGAGTTCACCTTACCTAGATATAAAGGATGGGATATAAACAGATTCAGTTTTCATTTGGTTCATTAAATCTTTAAAACCATAAAACAGATAACACAAAAAGCTTCCATGATTCTATTTATACATATATTAGAAGGAACTTCCAGGTGTTACTGTAAATCCTCAGTGTGTTGTTTCAGCAGTCCTAGCTTAATAACCTATGTACTCTAGATAAAGTTTTACATTGTTAAGCTATCCCTGTTTCTTAGGACTGAAGTCTTTCTTCTGAGGCTTTGGATTTAACATAGCACTTGATTTTTTATTTTTATTTTTTTATTTTATTTTTTTTAAAGATTTTATTTCTTTATTTGTCCGAGAGAAAGAGAAGGAGAACACAAGCAGGCAGAGTGGCAGGCAAAGGCAAAGAGAAGCAGGCTCTCCACTGAACAGAGAGCCTGATGTGGGACTCGATCCTAGGACCCTGGGATAATGACCTGAGCTGAAGGCAGCGGCTTAACCAACTGAGCCACCCAGGTGTCCCTTGGTTTTTTATATAGTAATTGATATGTGCCAGGGCAATGATGGATTGGAATCTATACCAGACTGAAGCATTATGAGTAGATTTTGCTTATATACTTATCACCTATTCTTACTCAACTAGAGTGCGAGATTCATTTAGCTAAACTGAGAGTAGAACCACATAGACCTCAGCTAATTTCAAAATCCTCTTTATTTCCACAAATGTTAAATACTTTTCACAGTTTAAAAAACTATCTTTTTTGGGGCACCTATGTGGTTCAGTTGGTTAAGGGTCTGCCTTCAGCTCAGGTCATGAACCCATGGTCCCAAGATCTAGCCCCACATTAGGCTTCCTGCTCAGCTAGAGCCCGTTTCTCCTTCTCCTCCCCACTTGTAATCTCTTACTATCCCTCTCTCTCTCTTTCTCAAATAAATAAAATATTTTTAAAAAATAAAAATGAAAAATGATCTGTTTTGAATGTAAAGTTGACAAATCTTGAAATTAAAAAGGCAAAATACGTATAGGAGCCAAAATTGTAAATAAAATATTTGGGAAGTGAAGACTAGAAGCTTACCTTAAGTTCAAAAAATCTTTTATATTCTTTCTGCAAATACTTTAAAAACAAACAAACAAACAAAAACCTGGTTCAGAATTGTCATATTTGGACACTTTCTATTAGTATTTTTAGATAGTTAGAACCCAGTCCTAAGCCTAAAGTGGGCTTGAGTCGGAAAAGTAAATACTTTCACAACTGCCTAGATACATAGAAAGCTTTTTAAAACTAGACATTCTCAGTCTTTTGTTCACATGGCCATACACTAATGCATAGATGTTCCAATATTTAATATAGCCACAGTAGTCTTGATAACCAAAGTCATTTTTTCCCATCTTTAGGAACCTATACTGGAACAACCATATTCAGCAAATTTCTAGCTACTGTGTGTGTGAATGAATATTCTATTAGATTTCATTCCTGAATGCTATACACCTATTTTAGATTGTATATTGTGTTTGTGTATTTATGCTTGGGTTCATTGTAATTTCTCATGTTTTGGAATTGACTTGATTTGAACACAAACTGTAAATAAAAAGAAATGGTTGAAAGAGCAAAAAAGGATGTTGAGAGAAGGGGGGTGGGGTTATGGACATTGGGGAGGGTATGTGCTTTGGTGAGTGCTGTGAAGTGTGTAAACCTGGCGATTCACAGACCTGTACCCCTGGCGATAAAAATATATGTTTATAAAAAATAAAAAATTATTTAAAAAAAGGATTAACTGAAGTTGTACAGTTATTTGGAAGGGGAGATTAACATTTTTCTAGTATTTAGTAATTTATCTCAAGAATAAAATATGCTTTCCTTTTTTAATTAAATTTTAGTTAACATATAGTGTAACATTAGTTTTGGAAGTAGAATTTACTGACTCATCACTTATATATAACACCCACCATCCCTGGCAACAAGTGCCCTCCTTAATTCCCATCAACCATTTAACTCATCCTTCCGCCCACCTCCCCTCCAGCAAAACCTCAGTTTTTTTCTCTATAGTTAAGACTTTGTTTTCTGGTTTGCCTCTCTCTCTCTTCTTCCCCCTATGTTCATCTGTTTCGCATTCTGTATATTTTCAGGATCTTATACATAGGATCTTTTAAAATGCAATGTTGACATTTCATTTCTTATTTACTTTAAAACACATTTAATGGTTGCATCTTAATCTTATATTCTTCCAGCATACTGAAATGGTTTAAACAATGTTTTTTTTTCCAGTGGATTTTTCAAAATGTACTTTTTTCTTTTTTACAAATGACACTTTTTTTTTTTGTTATACTACTTATTTTTTATTCATATTTTGTTCCATTTGCTAAGTACAACAGTACAATGTTGCACAGTACCTATGTTAGAGGACATTTTTGCCTTTATTTACTTTAATAGCTATGCTCTTACTGTCTTTTCATTAAGTATTTATCCTTTTTGAAGCAGAGCTCTTTCGGTCAATGAAATACCTTCTATTCATACCTTGACCAAAGTTTTATCAGAAATGACTGTTGGAATGCAAGTTGGCGCAGCCACTTTGGAAAATAGTGTGGAGGTTCCTCAAAAAATCAAAATAGAGCTAACCTATGATCCAGCAATTACACTACTGGGTATTTACCCCAAAGATACAGATGTACTGAAAAGAAGGGCCATATGCACCCCAGTCTTCATAGTAGCAATGTCCATAATAGCCAAACTCTGGAAAGAGCCCAGATGCCCTTCAACAGACAAATGGATAAAGAAGATGTGGTCCATAGGTACAATGGAATATTACTCAGCCACAAGAAAGGAAAAATCCCAGTTTTTGCATCAACATGGATGGGACTGGAAGAGATTATGCTGAGTGAAATAAGTCAAGCAGAGAAAGTCAGTTACATATGGTTTCACTTACTTGCAGAACATAAGAAAGAGCATGGAGGACATTAAGAGAAGGAAGTGAAAAATGAAGGAGGGGGGAAATCGGAGGAGAACAACCATGAGAAACTGTAGACGCTGAGAAACAAATTAAGGGTTTTAGAGGGGAGGCATGTGGGGTGATGGGTTGGCCCAATGATAGGTATTAAGGAGGGCACAGACTGCATGGAACACTGGGTGTTACACGTAAACGGTGAATCTTGGAACACTACATCAAAAACTAATGACGTACTGTATGGTGACTAAAATAACATAATAAAAAATAATTTTAAAATATCAACAGCACCATTTACTACTAATAAAAATAAGACTACCAAATCCTTTCAAAAAAAGAAAGAAAAGAAATGACTGTTTAATTTTTTAAATTTTCTGTCATATTTTGATCATGAAAATTTTCTGTTAATGTAGCTGATTATCTTAATAAAATCCTATTCTTTAAAACACCGAAAAGAGGGGCACCTGGGTGGCTCAGTGGGTTAAGCTTCTGCCTTTGGCTCAGGTCATGATCTCAGGGTCCTGGGATGGAGCCCAACATCAGGCTTTCTGCTCAGTGGGGGGCCTGCTTCCCCCTCTCTGCCTGCCTCTCTGCCTACTTGTGATCTCTCTGTCAAATAAATAAATAAAATCTTTTTAAAAAATACAGAAAAGAACAATGAATACTGTAACAAATGCCCATAAGGTCACTGCAAAAAAAACAAAACAAAACAAAAACAAAACAAAACAAAAAAAAACCTTTTAACATATTAACACATTTTTCCAGGTGCTTTTTCCAACTTTATGCTCCAAGTAAATCACACAAGAAATATCTCTGTTCACAGATGGCATGATTTTATATATAGAAAATCCTAAGGAATCCATTAAAAAAAACCTATTAGAACTAATAAAGAAGCTCAGCAAAGTTTCAGGACACAAGATCAACATGTAAAATTTTTATAATTTTCCATTGCTAGTTGCTCACCTCAAATAAGCTTACCTACATAGACATATATGCATGGAAGAATCTGGGAAAAAGGGAATTCAGTGTTTGTTAACTGCTCTAGAATTCAGTACCTGTTTTCAGGACACAGGTGCATATATTCAAATAACAACACTGGTGAACACTTGGTATGTGCTGGGCACCATTCGTGTGCTTTCCATGTATTAAAGCATTAATGTGTTAGCTTATCAACACATAGTCACAGAGAGTATTATCATTCCCTTCTCACAACTGAGAAAACTGAGGTAGAGAGTAGTTAAGTAACTTGGTCACATACATAGATAGGCAAAGCCAAGATTATGTATTTTCTTTCCTCAAAAGAGAGCTGAAAGAGTTTCTTTGAAGAGGAGGTAAGGAAGAGCACCAGACTCAGAGCTACAAGAACCGAGTCAGGTGCTTGGGTGGTGCAGTCGGTTAAGCATGAGACTGTTGGTTTCCACGCAGGTTGCAAGTGTCAGGGTTCTGAGACCTGGTACTGGTATTGGCTCTGTGCTCAGCAGGGAATCTGCTTGGGATTCTCTCTCTCCCTCTGCCTGCCCTCCACTCTCTCTCCCTGTCTCTTTTTCTCTCTCTCCCTGTCTCTGAAATAAATAAATCTTAAGAAGGAAAGAAAGAAAGAAAGATAGATAGAAAGAAAGAAGAGATAAATAACTGAGTCTTTCCTCTCGCTCCTCCCCTAGCTAGCTGTGTGACCTTGGATGGACAATTTATTTCTCTAAAACTCTGGCTCTTCATCTACTGAAAGAAAAAAAAAAAAAAAAAAAGGAAGTTGGACTAAGTGAAAGCTAAGGCTCCCACTAGTTCTTATTCTCTTACACCGGACTTACGTTGTGCCTGATTTCTGATTTACAAATCTTTCCTCTTTCCCAGACACGAGGGGAAAGAAGAGGGCCCGGAGAGGACAGCCACTTACTTGTCATGACAAGAAATAGGAGAAACAGAAACAGGACCGCATGTCGCTTGCACAAGTTGCTGCTTCAGCCAGTGATGGGTTTAGGTGAAAAGCACGGTTATAATTAGAGCAGCCTGAATGCTCCACCAGCCACAGTGAGCACAGCTGGATCTGCTGACTGCACGCACACGAGTCTGAGAGGCCACTCTGGCCTTGAAAATGATCCTTTTTAAATGGATTTTCCCCCTTCCTCAAGGGAGAGACAGCCTATTGATATAAAAGCTCACTTCCCTTCCAGCTTCCTCCTGCTAAACGCTGCCCCAATGGAGACCAAGTGTTGATAAATAGGGGGGAAAGAAAAAAAAATCGTAAGCTGAGCCTGGTCACATTGCCCCCTTGTGATATAGTTTTATTTTTAACTTCGAAACACTTGAACTATTTCTGCTGAAGTTTTCTCTGCTTCCCCTGCTTCCTCAACAGAACTCTGTCCTCTGCTGCAGCAGATGCACCCCAGCCACTTCCTGCGATCCCAGCCACACAGTCAAGGGACAAGGTGCAGCAGATGCTGACTCAGCCCGTGCAATCAAGGTAAGCTTTTCAAAGGGGAACAGGTGAACCAAGGGGGCGTTTGGAGTGGTGAACATGGAGATAGAGGCTGGGCTGTGCATCACCTTTTTGCTCTGAGCAAGAAGATGGTTAAGCAAATTAGTTACCTGTGGTGGGGAAAGCGGTTGGCTCTGAGAATAAGACCCAGCCATATGGAAACTCTTGTTTTAAATCTAAAATGTTGGAGCAGGAAAAAATTACCTGCTTTCAGGCAGCTTACGTTCTTTCTTTTACAACCAACAGAACGGGGCTATGTGAGAACTCTAAAGCTACACAGTAGTAATGGGGGCTTGGGGAGGGCAGAGGAGGTGGTGAGGAGGTAGGTGGAAAGGCTAGAACCCAGGATTTCTATTTTTTAAACTCCAAATGCTGTGATCTTTTCATGGATATGCATTGACTGTGTTAACTGCAAGTCATTCTTGCGTGCACACCATTTTATGTCCCTTAAATTCCAACCCCCGTGTCACGCTTCTGGTTAACGGGGCACAGTTATATTCACTGCATGCACTGTTTACACTTAGTCTGTAGAGCATAAGATCTGTTTTTCTCTAACAATATTCCCTAAATGCGGTTCTCTCCTTCCCAAATCTCTGGACTCCAAAAGGCACCCAGAGAATAGAAGTGCAAATATTTTACAAATTGAAAAACTTACACAGGCTTTTGCATGAAAACCAAAAATTATTACAGGCTTGAAGCTTGTACATCCAGAGGGAAAAAAAGAAAATGATTAATGATACTTGAGGTATTGAAAGCTTTAAAATGTAGGTTATTTCTAGTTTTTAAAATAACTGCATAGTGTTGCATGCACAAATAAATTGTCAGGGATAAGTGAGCAGTATTTATTTTCTTGTTTTCCTTTGGGCCTCGCTTTAATGTTTATAGTTCAGCTAAGGACATCCTAGGAAGTAGCCTTTGCAGCAAAAGGGATTCTGTACACTCTGAACTTTGCGGTCTACAAGCCACCAATGCCAAGTAAAAGGAGACCTACCCAGATACCCTAACTCCTGGATTCCTTCCTTCCTGCCTCTATAACCTCCAGACATATCCCATAACTGTGCTGTAGATGTCTAGGTTATACTTAGGCTGGTTTGCTAGGCACAGTTCATTAGGTATAATTGCCTAACTTCATTTAATTTTGTCAGGGTTTCCATGGCACCAAGGTCTTCAAGGTATATGCTGGGATGCTGTCCTAGTGAGACTGGGGCATGTTGATTTAGGAGAGCCAAGCAGACAGGCTGACTCACAGCTACCCCTAGACAATCTGGCTAATTAGCACTTTCTTGGCCAATACAAAATATTAATTTAAAATACTGATACTAATAACAGAAGCACCATATATGAGAATTAACTAGGATATAATGAAAATGTTGGAATCATTGCCTAGAAGCCCAAGATTATGGACCCAGATGTGGAAATTATCATCAGCCAACTGCTTGTATTAAAATCTCGAGCAAAGGGATTGTTTTAGTATTTTACTTTATACATTTTCTTTCCTTAGAACTAAATATCATCATAGCAGGGGAACAATTTAACAATATATAATTAAAGTAACTAATTAATTGGCTGGGAAACAGATTAAGAGCTAAAGAATATCTCTGATCTTTAACTTTTGACCTTGTCACTTCCACTGAAGTTAAAGCTCAGGAATAAATAATTATCACCAGGGCCAACCACATGAGGAGGCAAAATAGTTAGTTGCTGACATCATGTGAAGGTTACTGAAAGGGTCCCTTGCCTAAAAATATCTCCCTGACATCAATCCTGTTTGCCTACTAATTTTAAAATTATAGTAAAGAATGTTAAAGCTATTATCTGTTAATCCCATTCTCTTTTGCTTGTGTCAGTGATTTAAATATATTTGCTATATGCCTTCTCATGACCTTGTTGGCCAGTGACACTCAGGCTCCACCTCTTCCTCATTCTTCCAGGCTCTGCCCTATTTTGCCCTTGGTACCATCTAAGCTGCCCCCCATGCCCTTGGCCACCACCCCTACACAGGTAGCTCTGTGTGGCATGTGGTTTCCAAAGAATTCTCACTATTACATCAAGGTGAGAAGCAAAGGCAAGACACTTTACCTATCTGCGCCTCAGTTTCTCTTGCAGTAAATGAAGAGGTTAAACTAGACACTTTCCTTTCCAAGGGAGGTCCTTTGACCATCAACTCTGCCTGGAGCGTGTTATGGATGGGAAGACTCTCAGACCACACTCCCATTCTGCCAGATTAGAATCTGCATTTTAAAGAGATTGCCCAGGTGATTCCTATATATACATTGAAGATTCAGGAGCTCCAGAGCAGAGGATCTGTGGTTATGCACCTGACCCAGACTTCTGATTAATGACTGCAAGCGTTTCGAACAAGTGCTATAACCTCCTGAAAACAATTCTGTCTATAATAGACAATTATAACTTGAACCCGAAGAAGTCTTTTCCATTCAGTTACTGCTCCATTCACCTAATAACATGGAAAACATTTCTCTTTCTTCCTTAAAAAAAAAAAAAAAAAAAAAAAGCCCAGGGGGTTGCCTAGGTGGTTCAGTGGGTTAAGGTTTGGAGTCCTGATTTCTACTCAGGTCATGATATCAGGGTCATAGGATTGAGCCCCACGTCCAGGTCCAGCTCATGCTGAGCATGAAGCCTACTTGGGATTCTCTCTCTCCTTCTCCCTCTACCCACCCAACCACACTCGAATGCATGTGCTTTCTCTCTCTCTAAAAAAAAAAAAAGCTCCAAATTAGCATACATTTGACATCATTACACTTTCCTCCTAAATTTGTTTCAAACTGGTCTCACAGCTCTCTCAAAATGCTTCTTTCTTTAGGGTTCTATTCAGTTTCATTCATTTCCATGCTATTGAATAAACATTCAGTGCTAGGAGCACCTTAGATATACTCACTCTCTCAGTCTCTCAGAAACTATTTTGTACATTCTTTGGGGAGCATTTTTGTTCTCCCTTGATATTCCAGTCAGATCTCTTTTCCTGCCTGAACACACTCTCCTGGCTGGGTAATTTCTGCTTCATTTATGGCCTTCATCCCTGAGCATACCATCCCAGCAACTTCTCTTTGGAGGAACTGATTCTGCAGCCCATCACAAAAAAGAAGCCAATTTCAACCGACACCTTCTTTTTTTTTCCTTAATGAACAGAATAATGTATGTAGGGAAACAATAAAAATGACAAATCTGCACCTAGGAAACAAAGATGCCTCAATCTGCCTCTGTGGCATCTGAAGGATCCTCCAGCCTGGATGCAGTACTATTTGAGTTCCTGGGAGCTGAAGGAATGAATGTGGTGAATACAAGGTGCCCAAGGGGGTGAGTTCAGGGGGACTCACACTCTTAAAGGAGTAATAATTTTCTTAAATGGGGTTTAAAGATTATTAACCTGGCAGTGGAATATAAGATACAATGGAGTGAGGGAGAACTGGACATGGAAAGGCCAGCCCAAACCTGCATGAGTGATGCAATGGGAAGACAAAAAGACTCGGACGTGGAAGTGACCATGAGAATGACCTTCCTCTTAGGGGAAGGATGAACAACTGAGTGACCCTTTCCCTACTTTGTCTCATTTGTCATAATCCTATGGGTTGTTATGAACTGCACTTCATGGATGAATAAATTAGCTCTAGGGAGATTAACTTGTCCAAAATTACATAGCTAACACATGAGAGTGTTCGTTAGTTTACTTTATATTGGAAGAGTCAGATAAGGTCTCTTATGGAGGTAACGTATCAGCTGAAATCTGAAGAGCAAGAAGGAGCCCGTAACACAAAAAGGAAGGGGTGAATTTTGGTAGAAAGAACAAGCATAAAGGCCCTACACAGGAATAAGTGACAATGCTGGAGCAAAGTGCTCAAGGGTAAGGTGAGGTAGAGGAGGCCAGCAGTGGACCACATCGGAGGGGACACTCATGCAGGGCCTTGTGGACCAAGATAAGGAGTCAGAGTTTATTCCTTGTGATGGGAATCCACTGGAGATTCTAAGTGGGAATAGTGACCTCGTGTTAAAATTGTGGAACTCTTTCTCAAACTCCACATATGACTGGAATCATAGGGCATTTGTCTTTTTCTGACTGACTTATTTTGCTTAGCATAATACAATCTAACTCCATCCACCTATTTCATATGGCAGGATTTCATTTTTTGATGACTGAGTAATATTCCATTGTGTATATATATTTACCACATCTTCTTTACCCAATTATAAGTTGATGGACATTTGAGCTCTAAAGGAGAAAAAAAAAAAAGGAGAGAAGGAAACAAGCCGTAAGAGACTCTTAATGATAGAGAATAAACCGAGGGTTGATGGTGGGAAGTGGATAGGGGATGGACTAGATAGATGGGTGATGGGTATTAAAGAGGGCACTTGTTTTGATGAGCACTGGGTGTTGTATATAAATGATGAATCACTGAACTCTACTCCTGAAACCAATATTGCACTGTATGTTAACTAAAATTTTTTTTTAAAAAGTTATTGAAATCACTCCTTCTTCTGGTAAATATAGATTACAGAGCATCAGATGGGAGGGGTGAGACTAATTATAGTCTTTTGCACCAGAGTGGATAAGGAATGATGGTGCTTGGACGCAGGCAGTGGTGGTAGAGATGGAAAGAAATGGACAGAAGTGCCCAATGCCCTTTTGGAACTTACCCCAAGGCCTTCCTACCTAACTTATTCCAATGTAGGGCCCTGTGCTAGTTCTTTTGTGATTGGGAGCACGAAATCGACCAGCTTCTAGCTCAGTGGTTCTTAAACTTGAGTTTATGACAGCATCAGTTGGATGTAGTTGTTCTGATTCAATAGCTCTGATTTGGTAGGGCCCAATAATTTATATTTCTAACCCAGTTCCTGGGTAATACTGACATTGTGGGTCAGGTTACCACACTTTAAAGGCCATTGTTCTAGCTGACTCTCCTTTTCATATTAACTTACTCCTTTCTGAGTGATCAACAGAGCACCACAACCTGCATCAAATGTTCCTCCTTTGCCAGGTTCTTAATTATCCTCTATTTCTGTAAAGAAATATCCATCCTTTAAAGTCATGTACCTGGTCTTTCCATCTATTCATATTCCACTTAAACTGCATCCAGTGCAACCAGTAAAATCTAGGTCTATGTAGATTTTTTTTTAATGCTGAAGTCTAAATTATATTATTTTGACTGCTATCTCCTCCATTCAGGGAAGCTTTAAGACATATTTTGGGGAGAGTGTTTTACAGGTTTTGACCATAGACTTGGTTGAAGTTGATTTTTAAGAGGAGGGGATATATTGCCTTTTCAGACAGGAAGTAAGAATTTAAAGATGAACATAGGAGCAAAGAAACTAAAGGAGGAAATAGCACCTGGATAAAAATATATGGTTTCAGGCATAGAATTTTGTCAACTTTTTCCACAGTGAAGAATTTCTATAATGTACATGCTTTAATTTAATAGATTTTCCAGTTTAAACTTCAGAATATGTATTATATTATAGATTTTAATCCTAAAAACTTCACTTTCATATGGGTACTACCTCCAACGCAAAGCCATGGGATCTGGATACTTTTCATATTTCCTCTATCCAGATGGGGCACAATATGGGATGTGGCCCAGAGGAGAACAACAACAAAAAAAATCATCATGGGGATGAAGGTGCTTTCTGTGAATTTCCTATGAATGAAGAATATCTAGCTCCTCTATAATCTTGAAATATTATAGATGTATATACCTTTCTGTGCCCAGCTGGAGGAAGAGAAGCTCTCCTCTGATGGGCTCTAGTCACGGGCTTGCTTTCTTCCCAAATCACAGGGATAGACCACATGTCTCTGTGGGTCTCTGAGGGATGCAGCATGATATACCAAAGAGTACAGGGTTTTAAACCAGATAAACTTGGGCATCTTTGTGTTCCACTGTAAATGGAAAGGCTAATAGCCAGGTCTCATGGCCATCATGAGGATTAAATGAGATGTTATGTAAAGAACACGGTAGGAACTAAAATCTTACTACTCTTTCTCCCTGACATCCAAAATGTATAAAAATCACTCAATCTAGGACAGTCAGACAAACACTGTGGAGGATAAGGATCCAGTCCTTACACTGAAGTGGAGATTAGGAGAACAAGGCATCCTGTGTCACAAGATAACTGTAATTTGATCATCTTGGAGCAAGACCAAGTGGCTACAACCTAATATGATCAACCAAGTATCTATGTTTGTGTGGGACTAAGAGGTTTCCTGGGATCTGGAACTTTCAGAACTAAAACTAAGAGAGTCCCAGGCAAACCAGAACGATGGCCATACTGCTTACTCAGCAATAATTAGACAATAAAGAATTTGGATTGTCCTTTATCTCAGTGGGAACAAATTCCTGTGGATATACAACAGAAGGTTCAGATATGAGTCTTTATGCCTCCTAAGAGTGGTCTCCACTTACCGTGTCTTTCTGCTCAGCACATGTCCTCTCTCAAAGTCACTTATTTGATGTATCTCCAGAGCCTGGCAGAAGATCTTTAAATAGCATCATTAAAAACAAACAAACGTAAGAAACAGCATCTTTGTTGCCTATGTGCATTGTTTTTCTTTTCTCTTAAAGGAATATTTTCAAATAACTTCGAAGATGTGGAGAGCAACAGGGCTCCACCACAAATGTTTCCAACTTCAATAGCACTGTTCACAAGAACCTTTCTTTGTAATGCTGAAGGATAAGAACTGATTGGTCTTGGAGTTCTTCACCACTGTCCCTCAAGCCAGACATATCCCTGCAGCTGGGACAGAGTTCTCTCTACACAAACAGAACACACAGAACTAGCTAGACCTGCTTTTCCCTTCCCAGAAACTATCTCAACTTTGTGGCAGAACCAGGCTGGCAAATAAGAAGTTGGACTTTCCTGCTGCTGGTAGCTTCTTTCATGTAGCCGTATTCTATTTGCAACCTAACTCTTCTTTCTCACTTAAAACCCAGTGCGGGGGTATGCCTGGGTGGCTCAGTGGATTAAGGCCTCTGCCTTTGGCTCAGGTCATGATCTCAGGGTCCTGGGATTGAGCCCCAAATTGGGCTCTCTGCTCAGCAGGGAGCCTGCTTCCCTTCTCTCTCTCTGCCTGCCTGTTTGTGATCTCTCTCTCTCTCTTTCTCTCTGTCTGTGAAATAAATAAATAAAATATTAAAAACAAAACAAAACCAGTAGGGGAGTCTGAATCATCCAGAATCCATCTTTATTCATGAATGTCTTTTATGCATAGAAAGCAGATGAGCACATTCTCCCAGCCAGGGCACAGGCCCTGCTAATATTGGAACATGTGTTTAATGGCTTTCCTCTCCCCTCTAAGCAAATACCACATTTTGAATGGCAAGTGTCCCATTGCACAACTAAAATGCCACATTTGTTCTGACAAGAGCTCTTTGGGAAACTGCCATGAGCAATGGCATTGTTAGCATTGTTCTTAATCTTGAGGCAGCATTCAAGGTTATTGCTCACCCTTTCCATTACATCAGGACACATGGTCCTGACTCTTCACTCTCTGGTCTCTCCTTCTCTGGCTTTACTTCTCCTTACTGTCATAGTGGTCATATTCAGCTATGTACTTCATGGCTCAGATGCCTATTCCATGTTCTTCTTTCCCCGGTTATGGCTTCCTCTCTCACTTTTAAGTGACTCATTCTCAAATCTGCATCTTCCCATTCTACCCGCCTCTTTCCATCCACATGATCTGTCATCACCTTAAGCAAACTTGTATTAAACTTATGGGGCTCATCTCCCCCCCTAAAAAAACTGATTCCTTCTTCTGACTTCTATTTTTCTCAGAACTAAATGATTCAAAATCTTGGCATCAAATCTGACTCCTCTTTTTTTTTGCCATATCCAGCTGGAAAAAAAAAAATTCTGTGAGTCCCTTGCCATGCCTGCCCCCGGCCTCATCCTGCATAGCTCCACTACCATCAGTCCAACCCGCGCAGCTTCATTGCACTCTCCACGAAGCAGTTTCTTGCTCTGTCCTTCCATGCCATCACTCCACAGTATTAAATGGTCCTTTATTGAGCACCAAATAATTCCATATGTGTTAGCCTCATATTTACAAATTTTCACAGCAAGTCCTCAGTGGACTTTTCCTCCCACGTGTGATCAATCTGGGATATAGCAGAAGCCTAACTGAATGTTCAGTTTTATGTTAGAAGGTCCAGGAGCTAGACTCCTGCGTCCAAAAGATGTCATCTTTCCCTATCTTATTCTGCTCTGTCTCAGTACTGCCCTCACAGCCCTCCCCTCTGCCCAATTCCCTCTCTGGATTTAACACCTTCATTTATCTTTTCCCGGGCCCTGAATCTGCTTGTTGTTCTCTCTTGTAACTTCTTACGTGCCTCCTGATTCAAGCTCTTAGGGATGTAGGGCTATCTGCCACAATCCCTCTTTCACACTCAGTAGTTCCAGTACGTAAGAATCAGTTGGGTAATGTGTTAAGGACATGAATTCCAGACATCCCTCATGCAGAGATGCAGTCAGCCTAGCAGTGCTGTCGGATAGAACTTTCTATGCAGATGGAAATGCTCTATGCGTGTTGTCCAATAGAGTAGCTACTAACCATATGTGACACCTGAAACTTGAAAGGTAGCTAGTATGACCAAGAAACTGAATTATTAATTTATTTCATTTTTATTAAATTTAAATAGCCATAGTGGCTGCCATTTTTATAGTGCAGATTTATAGATTTAACACACATGACAGCTGATTCTACTGAGCACAGGTGTTTAAGAACTACTTAAATAAGCAGTCCAGGTGATGTTTATTCTCCCTTACTAGCACACTGCAGATAGTCAGCAAATGTTTGTTGAAGGAATGGGTGAACAAACGAATACAAGAACAAATCAGAATATGATTTCCTTGAGACATAAGGCTGTCTCTTCTGGAAAAAGTAGTTGAGGGGACTTTTCCAAATTGAAAGAGTTTAAGAAGACTTACCAACCAAATGTAATAAATTGACATTAAATGTATTCTGGCTCAAAAGTTAAAATTTTTTTTAAAAATATAAAAGACTCATATGGATTTAGGAAGGACAAGATGGCGGGGAAGTAGGAGGAGGCACCTTTTCAACCTGTACCCTAAAGTGAGCTGATTACCTACCAAAGAACTCTGATCACCCATGAAATCAGCCTGAGATCAGAATTATACGCGTCTGGATCTCTACAGGGGCAGGAGACGCCAGTGGGCAGGTAAAGCAGAGTGGGAACGTCAAACTGATATCAGAAGATAAACAAAAGGGGGAGGGAGCCACCAGAGGCGACTGATTGGAAAGTAATACCCCTAATACAAGAGGGCCCTGCATCTGGGGACCAGCATTAACTTGGAGACTGGTTGAAAGCACTCCAAAAGAGCAAAGGATCAGGATCGCGGGGGGGGGGGGGGGGGGGGGGGGGTGGCTAGGGACAGGGGCTTAAGTCCCCAGACCCAGGACAGCCTCCCCTGGCACTGAGCCAGAGAGAGTGCATTGGAGAAACCAGGTCTTGGTCCCTGAGCCGCCAGCATGCCCAAGAACACATGGGGTCCAGCTCCTGTGAGGGGCTGGGAGCCTCACGAGAGGGCAGAACGCCCAGCCGTGATAACAGAGCCTGAGATGCGCATGCTCCTCACCCTCCCCTGAGAGAGGAGCTCGAAGGCCCAGCCTGGTGCTCTAGGACCCAAGCCACTGTATCAGAGCCTGAGACACACGCACGACCCACACTCTCCCCTGGGAGAGGTGCGTGCAAGCCTGGCGCTCTTAGACGCAGAAAGACCAGGCACTCCCAGCCCGGTCCAGCGGGAAAATCTCAGTGTGCAGTCACTGCTTGGAACCTCTCTGGCAGTCTGGAGCTGCCCAGACAGCATCTGCTGCCATGGTTTTAGGTACAAGCAGAAGATCCTGCATCTCCAGGGTCCCCGACTCAGAACCTGCTCTGCCAGTGGCCAAGGGGGAATTTATATGGGCTCTGCAGCACCCATAGGAGAGCAGACTGAGGCTTCTCTCTGAAAGAGAGGTCAGAGTGCAGTTTGATTTCCTCTAAACCTACAAAAACCATCAAAAGCAGTCAAGGCGAGAGGAAAAAAAAAATGTGAACATGAAAACCTCCAGAGAACAAAAGCCTGAAAAAATCGGTTTCTTCAGAGCCCACCCCCTTGAGGGGGGCAGGAGGACTTAACTCAGGGAACATCATTGACTGAAAACCCATCTGGCAGGCCCCTCCCCAAGAAAACTAACCAGGAAAGAAAAAAAAAGACTACAAGAGAACAACCACCACTACTTCATAGGAAAATCTTTATTTTTAACTCGTTCCCACTGGTTCAATTTTAACTCGTTCCCATTCTGGTTCTTTCTTTCTTTATTTATTTATATAGATAATTTTTTAACCTATTTACCATCACAGTGAGATGTCCAGTACATCAAATTCCATAATAACCTTCTAACCTGAACTTTTTGATACATACACCTGTGTTTTTCTTTTCCATTTCTATTTAAAAAAATTTTTTTTTAATTTTAGTTTAGTTTAGTTTATTCCTTTTTTATTTTTATTTTCTAATATTCATATAGCGTTAAACTTCAAGGTAATCCCCTTTCCCCAATCAATGCTACGCCTATAGGTAAACCAATTTTTAATCCCCCTTTATCTTAGGAAAGTTGAGTCCTTTAACAAAGATATCAAGATACATCCAGGAAGAATCAAAACAACCTTCCTCACCCACACTGAGAATTTATAACCACCCTCCCATCTTTTTCTTTCACCAGTGTTTCTGTTTTTGTGTTCGTCCTGATAGTATATAAATCTTACACTTGGGGTTCTTTTTGATGAGGTTCTTCCTTTATTTGCTTATATATTTATTTTTTCTCTTGTCATATACTTTTATCAGTCTTTTTGTTTGTCTGGTTTTGTTTGTATACTTCATAAATCTTACCTTGGGGCCCATTTGGGCTGAACCTTCTCTTTTATCTTCCCTTTTTTTCCCCTGTATCTCTCTCTCTCTTTTTTTCTTTTCCTTTTCTTTTTTCTCTCATTTGGGTGGGGAATCCTGATTGCTCAGAAGCATTCCAGGGAACACCTTGACTGCACCATGGTTGATACATCCAGCTACATCCGTTCAGTCATCTCTCACCAAAATGACTAGGAGGAGGAATGCCCAACAGAAGGAAAATACAGAGGATGGGCCTTCTGCAACAGAGCTAACGGCTATCAACATAGACAATATGTCGGAAAGAAAATTCAGGCTAACAATTATCCAGGCAATAGCTAGGTTGGAGAAAGCCATGGATGACCAAACAGAATTGATTAGGGTAGAACTGAAAGCTACCAGGGATGAGGTTCACAATGCTCTCAATGAGTTCCAATCTAATCTAAATTCTCTCAAAGCTAGGGTAACTGAGACAGAAGATAGAATTAGTGATCTGGAGGACAAACAGATAGAGAGAAAGGATCAGGAGGAAGCCTGGAACAAACAGCTTAGAAGCCATGAAAACAGAATCAGAGAAATAAATGATGCCATGAAACGTTCCAATGTCAGAATTATTGGAATCCCTGAAGGGGAGGAGAAAGAAAGAAGTCTAGAAGATATAGTGGAACAAGTTCTTCATGAAAATTTTCACAATCTCGCAAATGGAACCAGCGTTCATGTGCTAAAGGCTGAATGGTCTCCACCCAAGATTATAGATTCCAAAAAAACATCAAGGCACCTGATTGTCAAATTGAGTAATCATAATTGTAGATACAATCTCTTGAAAGCCGCTAGGACAAAGAGGCTCCTTACTTACAGAGGAAAGCCCATCAGAATAACATCAGACCTGTCCACAGAGACCTGGCAAGCCAGAAAGGGCTGGCAAGATATATTCAGGGCACTAAATGAGAAGAACATGCAGCCAAGAATACTTTATCCAGCAAGACTGACATTCAAAATGGATGGAGAGATAAAGAGTTTCCCAGACTGACAAGGCTTAAAAGACTATGCAACCACCAAGGCAACACTGCAGGAAATATTAAGGGGGGTTCTATAAAAGAGGAAATACCCAAAGAATAGCATTGAACAGAAATATAGAGACAATCTACAGAAAGAAAGACTTCAAAGGTAACACGATGTCAATAAAAACGTATCTATCAATAATCACTCTCAATGTGAATGACCTAAACGTGCCCATAAAACGACAGGGCCCATCCATATGTTGTCTACAAGAGACCTATTTTGAACCTAAAGATACACCCAGACTGAAAGTGAAAGGATGGAGAAGCATCTTTCATGCCAATGGGCCTCAAAAGAAGGCTGGGGTAGCAATTCTCATATCAGATAAATTAGATTTTAAACTAAAGACTGTAGTCAGAGATACAGAAGGACACTACATCATTCTTAAAGGGACTATCCACCAAGATGACCTAACAATTGTAAATATCTATGCCTCCAATATGGGAGCAGCCAATTACATAAGAAAACTGTTAATCAAGATAAAGAGTCATATTGATTTGAATACATTAATAATAGGAGATCTTAATCTTAACATGCCCCTCTCAGAAATAGACAGATCATCAAAGCAGAAAATCAATAAAGAAACAAGAGCATTGAATGACACATTGGACCAGATGGACCGCATAGATATATACAGAACATTCCACCTAAAACAACAGAATACTCATTCTTCTCAGGTGCACATGGAACCTTTTCAAGAATAGACCACATACTGGGTCACAAATCAGGACTCAACCGATACCAAAAGACTGAGATTATTCCCTGCATATTCTCAGATCACAATGCTTTGAAACTGGAGCTCAATCACAAGGAAAAGTTCAGAAGGAACTCAAACACCTGGAAGCTAAACGCCACCTTGCTTAAGAATGCTTGGATCAACCAGGAGATCAAAGAAGAACTGAAACAATTCATGGAAACCAATGAGAATGAAGACACTTCAGTCCAAAACCTATGGGATACAGCAAAGGCGGTCCTAAGGGGGAAATATATAGCCATCCAAGCCTCCCTCAAAAAATTGAAAAATCCAGAACACAGCAGCTGTCTTTACACCTTGAAGAACTGGAGAATCAGCAACAAATCAAACCAACCCCACACATAAGAAGGGAAATAATCAAGATTAGAGCAGAGATCAATGAGGTAGAAACCAGAGATACAGTAGAACGTATCAATGAAACTAGAAGCTGGTTTTTTGAAAGAATCGATAAGATCGATAAACCATTGGCCACACTAATCCAAAAGAAAAGAGAGAAAGCCCAAATTCATAGAATTATGAATGAAAAGGGAGAGATCACAACGAACACCAAGGAAGTAGAAACAATCATCAGAAGTTATTATCAACAGTTATATGCCAATAAACTAAGCAACCTAGATGAAATGGATGCATTCCTGGAAAACTATAAACTCCCAAAATTGAACCAGGAAGAAATTGACAACTTGAATAGACCGATATCTAGTAACGAGATTGAAGCAGTGATCAAAAACCTCCCAAAAAACAAGATCCCAGGACCTGACAGATTCCCTTGGGAATTCTATCAAACTTTCAAAGAAGAAATAATGCCTATTCTCCTGAAGCTGTTTCAAAAAATTGAAGCTGAAGGAAAACTTTCAGACTCTTTCTATTTAGCCAGCATTACCCTGATCCCCAAACCAGGCAAAGACCCTACCAAAAAGGAGAATTTCAGACCAATATCCCTGATGAATATGGATGCTAAGATTCTCAACAAGATCCTAGCAAACAGGATCCAACAGCACATTAAAAAGATTATCCACCATGACCAGGTGGGATTCATCCCTGGGCTATAAGGATGGTTCAACATTTGCAAATCAATCAATGTGATAGAACAAATTAATAAGAGAAGAGAGAAGCCTCTCAATCGATGCAGAAAAAGCATTTGACAAAATCCAGCATCCGTTCCTGATTAAAATGCTTCAAAGTATAGGGATAGAGGGAACATTCCTGAACTGCATAAAATCTATCTATAAAAGACCCACAGCAAATATCATCCTCAATGGGAAAAAGCTGACAGCCTTCCCCTTGAGATCAGGAACACAACAAGGATGCCCACTCTCACCACTCTTGTTCAACATAGTATTACAAGTCCTAAAAATATAAAATAATTTTTTGGCATTTTGGGGACAATTCGATAAATTTGAACACAGGTAGCATATTATACAATATTAGGAAATATCTTTTAGTTTTCCTAGGTGAGATAATGTTATTGAGGTTACAAAGGAAAATGTCTTTAATCTTAGGAAATACATGCTGAAATACTTAGGGATGAGGTGTCATTATAACAGCAACTTATTTTTAAGTGGTTTGACAAAAACTCTGTGTGCGTGCACGTGTGTGTGTGTGTGTGTGTGTGTGTGCGTGTGTGTAGAAAGAGGGAGAGAGAGAAATCAAAAGTGGCAAAATGTTAACTTTTGGATCTAGGTAGGATACATGGGTATTCATTGTATACATTCTTTCACCTTTCTTATGTATTAAAAATTCTTTAGAAAGTTGAAGGAAAAATCATCCACAATGAACGGACAGATTCTAAAGTAAAATAAAATAAAATTTCAAAATACTGCATTTTCTGACTTTTGGGTGCTCACACCAGCTCACCCAGCCACCCCACCCCTCTCCATCCCAGACTGACACAAGGCTGACCTTATGCTACAAATTCCCTAGACCAGGTGATGCATGCTGGCAAGCTACACAGATCCTATGTAACTTGCGTACATGTTTTTCCTTGGCTCAAATAGAGGGTTTTCTTTAGAAAAATTAAGTTAGTTGCCAACTTGAAAATTCCAAGAATTTCTATGTTGAGACATTATATAACAAAAATTTTGCAATATAATTAAATATAAAATACTTATTTCATAATAGCAAACATGCATAGGTGATGTTTATAAGACAAGTACCATTGTAAGAGTTTCAGGTATATAAATCATTTACTCCTCACAACAGCACTATGAGATAAGTATTATTATTGTAATCTGTTTACAGATGAGGAAAATGATGAACAAGGGCATTAAGGAACTTTTTCAGTTTTACAACTACTGATTCCTAGTGCTGGGTTAAATCTTATATAATCTGCCTCCTAACCACTATACTATATGACCACTCACAAAACTCTGCATCTCCAGTTTCTCTGGAAAAATCAGATGATCTGGTAACATATTCCCACATGGGACCAAATGACCAGAGCCAAGGAGCTAGATTCTCCTGAAGGCAGGGCAACTTCTCTTCTGCTTGCTAGAATCCCATCCGGCCCTCTTCTGGGTCCTTGAGGTCTGACCCCTGCTCTAGCCATGGCACACCTAAATTTACCATGTTGAAGGACAGATGGTAGATATATCACAGATACTTGTACACTGCCCCAGACCAACCTGGATATCAGGTTGTAGGCATGAAGCTCTAGTGGGAGAGAAAGCTAGAAGGTTAACCTGGGCCAGAAGAGCATGTGGCAGTGATAGGATGTATGGATGGGTGGAATGTCAGGATAAGTGTTGATAAACAATGGAGAATATTACAAGAAACAGAAGGTACATATCCCATGACTGTTAAGATGCCCATCAGAAGGCAGTGTAGGTCAGTGAGAAGAGTGTGGGCTAGCACGGCCCAGGATCCCATTGCTTAGCAGCTCTATCACCTTGGACAAGTTACTTAACTTCTCCAGCTTCCATTTTCTGGACTATAAAGTGGGGCAATGACATTTTATCTCCAGGTGGTGAAAGGATTTAAATAAGAGTATGCAAAGTCTCTATGACTCCTGTTCATATATATAACAAAAATACTTTTCTTAGTAATCATTAATATTTTCATGTTTTTCCCTAGATTTACAAAGCAAGAAGAAACTAGGAAGCTATGGTAAGTACCAGGTGATTATTGGATCTTCATCTTTCAAGGGTCCAGATATGGCTGGCTTCATCTGACCTGTAGCCCAAACAGCTGGCAAATTTGCCCTTATGGTTGATGATATTTATTGACTTTGGGCCAAACCAGAGATGATAGAGCAGAATCTAGAAGAAATTGACATGGAGTAGGGGAAAACCAGGGAGCTGAGAAAGATTTGTGAGCAAAGATTTTTAGTAAAACTTTAAAAATGAAAAGCCCAAATATCTAGCAATACACAAGTGGCTGACAATTCCTTCCTTCAGCAAACTGAGTACCTATGATGGTCCAGGTGCTGGGGATGCAGATGTGAACAAAACTAGACATGGCCCATGTCTTCCCAGCACTGGATAGATAGCTGGTTAAATGAATGACAGCACACTCACTCTGGAATGTTACGCTATCATTAAGAAGACGGTTTGCAAACAATCGATAAAACAGTGTGATCTCATGTTATAATAGAGAGTTACAAAGCAGGGTGCAGAACTGTATTTATAGTATTAACTGGGTCATATAAATCACCCCTAATCTATAACTCAAAACAATTATCAACAGTGTAGTCCATTATATTCAGGTTTTTCTTTTTCTATTCTAAACACATCTACTATATTTATAGAATAAACTATTAGAAAATGAAGAGTGTTGGTAGTTGTTATTCTTGGGTTGTGGGATTATGAGTGCTTTTTGCTTTCTTCTCTATGATTTTCTAGATTGTCCAAGGTTTCTATAACAAGGATGTATAAAGAGGAAATAAGTCAATTAAAACACAGTCACAGTCATGCATAGGACTTCTCTTCCGCATTTATTTTCTCTTTCTCCTTGCTGTTGGTTTCTCTAGGGCAGGGCACGCAGGCCTCTACCTGGGCAGCACAGACATTGTGAGAAATGCTTCAACCGTCACTGCCACATTCCTGTGGAGCCTGATGTCTCCTGTCTGGTGATAAACTGTCACCTGTCCTGTGGTGCCACCTTCCACATGTGCAAAGAGGCAGAGCATGAGCTCCTCTGCCCTCTGGAGGAGGTTCCATGCCTCAACTCTGAATATGGCTGTCCGCTTTCCATGTCTCGCCATAAGCTGGCCAAGCACTTACAA
This sequence comes from Mustela erminea, assembly GCF_009829155.1. Classification (NCBI taxonomy): domain Eukaryota; kingdom Metazoa; phylum Chordata; class Mammalia; order Carnivora; family Mustelidae; genus Mustela; species Mustela erminea. Next base: position 98,207,506 of record NC_045614.1, read on the forward strand.
GTGTGCCCCGCCAGTGTGGTCTGCTGCTCCATGGAGTGGAATCGCTGGCCGAATGTGGACTCTGAAACAATCCTTCATGAGAACATCATGAAAGAGACCCCCAGTGAGGAGTGTTTGGACACAGCTCTTGCCCTCCAGGACCAGAAGGTCCTCTTTAGATCTTTGAAAATGGTAGAACTTTTCCCAGAAACTAGAGAGCCCACTGAAGAGGAGCCTACTATGAATGGTGAAGCTAACTGGGAGGAAATGGGAGGAGCAGTGGGTGGAGCAGAAGCCAGTTTGGTACCACATGGAGGCCTATCAGCAACTAATGGAGAGATGGTAGAACTGAGTCAAGAAGAACGAGAGGTGTTAGCCAAAACCAAAGAAGGGATGGACCTGGCCAAGTTTGACAAGTGGGAAAATATATTCAGCAAAGAGCATGCAGCCTCTGCTTTAACAAGCTCATCAGTAGGCTGTGAGAGTAAGAATGGGCACAACCCAGGGAAAGAACAGTTTTCTAGCGACAATAACATGGGAGGAGAGGAGACTTTCAAAGAGAAAGAACCACAGGAAAAACAGAAGCAGCAGGACTTTCATGCAGCTCTGGAAACAACAGGGCTCGCGCCTTGGCAAGATGGTGTTCTGGAAAGACTGAAAACAGCTGTGGATGCAAAGGACTACAATATGTACCTGGTGCACAATGGGAGGATGCTTATTCACTTTGGTCAGATGCCTGCTTGCACGCCTAAGGAGAGAGACTTTGTTTATGGCAACCTTGAGGCTCAGGAAGTGAAGACTGTTTACACCTTCAAAGTTCCTGTGAGCTACTGTGGGAAGCGGGCTCGTGTTGGAGATGCCATGTCGAGTTGTAAGCCAAGTGAACACAAGGCAGTAGACACTTCAGATTTAGGGATCACGGTGGAGGACCTACCCAAATCAGATCTCATTAAGACCACCCTCTTGTGTGCTTTAGAAAGAGAACTTAAAGGTCATGTCATCTCTGAATCCAGGAGCATTGATGGACTGTTCATGGATTTTGCTACACAGACATACAATTTTGAGCCAGAACAATTTTCCTCTGGGACAGTGCTGGCTGACCTCCTAACCAATGCCAACCCAGGAGGGCTCCATGTGGAACTCCACAGTGAGTGTGTGACCAGGAGACACAACAAGAGCAGCTCTGCCTTCACTTTCACTTGCAACAAATTCTTCAGGAGGGATGAATTCCCCCTACATTTCAAGAATGTCCACACAGACATTCAATCATGTCTCAATGGCTGGTTCCAGCATCGATGCCCTCTTGCCTACTTGGGGTGTACTTTTATTCAAAACCATTTCCGTCCCCCTGGGCAAAAGGCAAAAGTGATCTATAGTCAGGAGCTTAAGACCTTTGCCATCAAGCCAGAGGTTGCCTCAGAGCTGAGTGAGAGAAAGAAGAACAACCATCTCTCAGGTCATGGAGGAAAAAGCCAGAATTGTCTAACCAGTCTGCCCCTGGAGGTTTTGCAGTACATTGCTGGGTTCTTGGACAGCATCAGCCTGTCCCAGCTTTCCCAGGTGTCTGTGCTGATGAGAAATATCTGTGCTACTTTGTTACAAGAGAGAGGGATGGTCCTCCTGCAGTGGAAGAAGAAGAGGTATTCTCATGGAGGCACCTCCTGGAGAGTCCACAGAGAGGCAAGTAAACCCTCATTCATTCATTCATTGAACAACTATTTAGTAAGAGGAAAATAAGTTTGTCTCAAATGATATTTGAGCCAAATATCATTTCTGTGTGGCAAGCAATGTACTAGGCACTGGCATTGCACTAGGTTCCTGGGAAGAAGACATAATCCTTGAACTCAAGGAGGTCATTCTGATGGAGAAGATAGACCTATAGACATATAAATGACAATACAGATAGTCATACCTGTTTATCTTTGTGTATATGTCCTGGGTAACTTCTGTTTGCTCACGTGATTCATTCTCCAGCCCTGTCCACTATGATCAGTCCCCCAGGAGTGATTTCTACAGACTGCCTCAATCAACAACCTTGCCCTCCAGCTTCCAGCTGGGCAAATCTACTGCGAGTGTGTCATTGGAAATGGAGGGAGAAGAGTGAGTTGACAAATCTATTCTTCTGGCTTCCTCCCTGCATGCATTCTCCCCTCCTCCCCTCCATGACGCTAGCACTGGCCATGTCCCTCTACTGAAGATGACTACATCGAGTGACTCTCTCCACACAATTACTCATTCTTGGTTCCAATGACCTCCTTTCTTCTTCCCTTTCAGGCCCAGGGTGTTACACTCTAGATTGTTACTAGCCTGGGTACTGCATTATATCTGTGGCTTACCCACACCCTGCCCAGACATTTGCATATCGTTATTTTTTTTAATTTTCTTCAATTTACCCAATTTAAGTGTGCCATCTGTTTCCTGCCTTGGAGTCTGATACAGTATGCCAACAAATTCTCCATAGTCCCGTATCAACTAATTTAAAAAACAACAAACTGTTTTTGCCTTTGTTAAAGACATTTTGAAATTCTAAAATAATCTGGTCCACCTGGTTCAAATATCTATTTACTTTCTCAAAAATCTCTGCTATATAAATCAAAGAGTCATTCTCTTTGGAAAAATCTTATTCCTTTTTCCTAATCTTACTGAACTGCATCATAACTTCTATCAGCTTATATCATACAAAAGTGAAACTCCTAATTCATTACTTATGAGATGCCCTTGGCATCTTTCCCATGGTAAATATGTGGTAATATGAGATACAAATTGATGATACCCATTTAGATCAATAATTCCATAATCACACTATAGAATTTCTTCCCAAAATGTGGGTGTGTGCAGAATGGCACTGGAGAGTTAGAGTTGTTTACACCTATTTTCACTGATTATGTCTAAAACATCTTATATGTTTTCCATTATTTATTCCCTGAGCAATCTTCTTCAAAAAATAATTGTCAGACTCTCCTTCATGTAGCCAGGCCTGCATCCATGTGTTAAACACTGACTGCCACCCATCCACATGTTAGGGATAAACATGAATAAGACTGAGATCCTGCCCTCAGGAACTGTATGGTCTAGAACTATCTAATATCTTCCTCTATAAAATCAGATGCAAATAATTTACATATTAGAAATTTCATTATTTTTTGGCTCATGTTTGTTCCCTATTCAGTAATTGCTGACCACTCCTGAATATCATTTGAGACAAACTAATTTTCCTTTAGAAAGGAAAAAAGAAGAAGAAAAAAAAAAAAAAGAAAGGAAAAAAGAGAATTTTAGTTGGAGCTCAAGAATGCTTATATTAAAATGCCTTTTTTTTTTTTAAGTGAAAACAGAAATAGTTCTAAGATCCCTGGAAACACTTTTCTTATATTGGAACAATTATAATAAACTGAGGGTAAAGTGTCAAGTTGAAAGGGTATCAAGTTATGTCTACCCTGACAGCCGGATTTTAAGATTAGTGACTTTGCCACCACATCCTAGGTGGAAGGGCAAAAAGGGGTTTTTGTACCAGACACTTGGATTTCTCCTGAGGTTTCTGTTCTAGTGTGGCTCTTCTTAGTTAGGATACTTTTAGTTTTAAGCAACAGAAAACCAACTTAAAACAGCATCAATAATAAAGGGAACTGTCGTCCAAAGGCAATGACTCAGGTAAAGTTTGATCTGGCAGCTCAAAAATGCCCCCAAATGACCTATTTATTTTCTATTTCTTACCTCTACTTCCTCTCTTACGGCTCCATTCTAAAACACAGCTCTCCCTTGGTGGTCCCTGGGGGCTGCCAGCAGCTCCTAAGACTGAAGTTCCCCAGCTGAAGTAGAGAGGGGAAAAAGGGAACCCACTTCTTGATATCTCTAGCAAAAGTCCTAGGGTAGGGCGCCTGGGTGGCTCAGTTGGTTAAGCGACTGCCTTTGACTCATGTCTTGATTTGAACCATGTGTCTTTGTAGAGCAGATAGCTGTCCCTGTTGGGAGGGGGTGGGTGTGGGTCTACAGCAGAGTGCTGTAGGCATTCCCACATAATTATATGGCTGGCTGGGAAGATAATCAATTGGAAGGGTGATCTAGGACTTGGATATTGACGAAAGAGTTAGCAAATGTCTGCAGCAGCTAAACCCTCTCTGGAAGCTAAGAACGTGAAGAACTGAAGGTCTGACACTCTTTAGATAAAGCCAGCCTAAGGGTATTGCCCCAGTGTTCACTTTTGAACTTCCATATTTCCTAACAGATCTGGCAATTCAGCAGCCTCTTCTCCAAAATCAAGAGCTGGGAGTTTAATGAAGTTGCCTCCATGGCTGAACACCTGAAGGCCTGTCCTTTCAACGTTGTAGAGCATAAGACGGACCCAATTCTTTTGACCAGCATGTGTCAGCTCCAGGAGCAGGCCCGAGAGAGCTTAGTTACCACCTTTAGAGACAGACCACGAGGTAGACACACCTGCTAAAGATTCAGATGCCACCGTTCTTGGATTTACTGAAAGTAGGACAGAGTGATTTTGAGGACTTCCTTCTGTAAACTGCATATGTGCTTACCTAGGTGTGTTGAAGCATGCACTGCCCTAAACCTGAGCAAGTGCACAAGGTCTGAGAATTTCTGAAGCCACGGCTTGTACACTTGCTATAAGAGCCATACTGATAACTTATTTCCTCCCCCCACCCCTTTCTTTCCCCTATAACAAATCAGTTTGAGGAGAAAATAGGTAACTTGAGGCCATTTGAAAGATGAGCCCAAGTCTTAGGAAATGAGAGAGCAGTGAAATTCCAGAACCAGCATGGGCCTGTGCTTTTGTGGAGAACATTTTAGTTGATGAGCACTTTCAAATTTAGAGGGTAGGCTATGCAGGGGTGGAAGCTGAGGTGCATCCCAGGGCACCCAGGGTGAAAGGCACACGTTTGACGGTTCTGGAGCTGGGGTTATCTTGACAGTTAAGTCCAGGTATTCTTTTTGTCACTCCACCAGCCCAGGAAGTCCAAGCACAGCACAGCCCAATAAAATGGAGACCTTGGCTGAGCACAACAGCATCAAGGGCACCGCAGGCCAAAGAATGAGAGGCAGAAATGAGGTCACGGAGTTCACTGTGGAGAATCTTGGCAATATACAGGAGAGCCTTGCAAAATGAGGAAGAGTTCAAAGGAGACACTGTATTAATGGAGAAAATTAGCACTAAAAGCCACAAGCCTACTTTTAAACATGTCAAAAGTGAACTAAGAGTCCAGGTTATTTTCTTCTTAGGATTATACTCTAGGTCTGGATTTGGGATAGCATAGGCACCAGCCTGAGCTAGCCGAGATGACCGCAAGACACTAATACCAATTCCAGTGTCAGACAAGAGTGCATGCCCAGAGAGACCTCTCCTTTGGCAAAGTCCAGACAAGGCCCACTACAGTTCCTGTGGCACCAGACACCCGGTCCCAGACACCCAGTCCCAGACACCACTCAAGTACCTGGTCAGGGGCCATGGGAAGGAACACAGCTGAACATAGTAGATCCCTGTAATTGCTCCTACCTATTGTTGTTCATGACTCTAGTCTATCAGAAATGGGTGATAACATTGGTCTTGGGTAACAGTGAATACTCATGAAAACAAGAGTAAAATACATAATAGAATCTGCCATCCCCTAAAGCAGGGTTTCTCAGAACTACTGACACTTTGAACTGAATAATTCTTTGTTGTAAGGGACTGTCCTGTGTGTTGTAGAATATTTAGCAGCATCCTTGGCCTCTCTCCAATAGATACTTGTAGCACCCGCACTGCTGTAAAAACCAAAAGTGCTTCCGGACATTGCCAAATATTCTCTGGGAGCGAAACCACTCTGGGTTGAAAGTCACCCTAAACAATGTCATACCAGTGCCAATAACTTAGGGTAATATTTTTGGCACAGTAAAACTTTACATAATGATCTACAGTGGTTGTGATTTTATGTAGCTCTTCTTTATTTACTAGATAAGTTTTAGACAGATGTGACTTTAAGCTGGGAACTAGATGGAGCTGATTGATTGGTGTGCCTTTATGTCCTTAAGTCATGTACAAAAAACATATCCTTTCAGCTTTCTCCAGATGTAGCAGAAACAGGGCATATTGAACTATTTATCTTGGGTTTCTTTCCCTCTCACCTGAATCAGCGCCATTTTCCCAGCGGTCCTGAAGAAAGTGAGAAAGAGGGGAAAGGAGGACAGATATTATGGGGAAGCAGAGAACAAAGAATTTCGATAACAAAAAGAGTCTAGTCAATCTGGATGCTTATTGTTGACTGGGTCTCTCTCTCTCTCTGAACATGGAACAGAGCTGGTATAGATGAAGTAGAGGACACTTGTGAGAAGAGTCACAAGCAAGTCTGAGCAAGTCTCAGAGTAGAAACCTGCTCATCTTTTCATTATCATGCACCACAACTTACTAGTTGGTAATGTAACTCTATGTTTCTTAATCCATTTTGCTTGGTTTATATTTCATATCTGTATATAAGTCACCATTTTCTAAAAATACAACTACAGTGTGAGTTATGATTTTATTCAGTAAAGATGAGTAACTTAAAACAACTGAACACTGAAGTGGAAAAAGGGAAAAGTTCTTCAGGTATCAGTTCCATGTGTTTTGAATCTAGCTCCTTCCTATCTGGAGAAAGAAAGCTCCTATAGTCCACTCTGGGTTTCTTCTTTTATTAGACAAAGAGAGAAAGGGGAGCTATTGACCAAGGGAGATGAAAATCAGGGGCTGCTCTTGGGCAGATGAGAATTAAAGAGAAAGGAAGAGAGTAGAGTATTTTCCTTTACAACCTGGGCAGGTCCCACAGAACAGCCAGGAGACTGCCCGTATGGCTCTGTGGGCTGCTCACTTGCAGTTCATCTTTATTTTCCTAGTTGTTGCCTTTGGAGCAATATTGATCAACATCATCAAACACATTTGTTAAGATATTTAATTGAATATGTTGCAGGAAACCAGGATACTACAAGTGTCGACGGGTCTACACAAACAAGCACATTTTATGGTGAGAAGGCAGTGGGAGCAAAAAGGAAGCCTCTTAGAGAGACTGTAGATCAGACAGAAAAATGACTGGATTCACGAGATGAGGCCGTGGTGAGTAGCATGCGTGCCAGAACTACCTGACAGAGGCAAGACAGCTAGACATGGCCTCAGATTAAGAAGAAGCTGAGGGGAGTGAAAAGGAATAGGGATAGGAGATTGGACAGGGTGGTGTCTATGAACAGACCCTTAATGAGTAGCGCCACAAAGAATGTAATCCAGAGTAGAGATCAGCCAGATGTGGAGGGCGAAGTCTGTAGCACTGAAACAGAAAGGATGTTTCTGTCTTCTAATGAAAGGAAAATTGAAAAGCAATGTGGGGCTTGGAGATGTAGCCAGAAAACCACTTTGAGAGTCTGGTCTCTGTGTGATATCAAGTCAAACTGAAGTGAAGAATGAGATTGTGAATATCTCTGAAGACTTGCCTCTGGATGCTGGAAATCCCAATGTCTCTAGAAGCAGAAATAAAAGCTGTTTTGCAATCTAGATGGCTACCTGGGTGAGTCTTGTAAGTTAGGTCTGAAGACAGATTTGTGAATCCCTGGCACACAGGTCATTGTGGAAACAAAGGAGTGTGTATCCTGAAGAAAAACCAAGAACCAGACTGAGGGATGCAGTGCTCTAGTCATGTGAGGAGCTCACCAACTTTACAAAGTCCTAGAGCAAGTCTGGATCTCAATCACTAATCCTAGCTCCCCCTGGATTCCACTGTTTTCTTTATCTTTGCTCCAAATCCCTGACTTTTATTCTGATTTTGCCCGTGATCTCCTATCAGACCTTGCTGAACCCAGTAGGCTGGGGCCTCTCATTCTTTCTCAACCCCATCATTTGTTTGGTGATTTGCTTTTTGTCTACCACTAGCTATCCAAACGGATTCATCCTTTTTCTTATCAGCCTTGGCTCTGGACCATATAGAATGTTCTTAAGTTTCCTCTGTCTGCCTTCTATTTGGTTATCAGTTTCAGTCAACTAGCTACAAGGGAGCCTGAATGTTCTCTAGTAGAAGCCACTGTCTCTGACCCTAAATCCTCTTAACACCTTATTGGAGTCTGTGGTCCTTTAGCTTTAGTCTCTTTTTATTGGCCAAATCTCCCTTTTCCTCCTTTCAATCCCACAATTTGGGTTTCTTCCTCAAGAGTCATGTCCTAAAAGAATATAGTCATTATTCCCAGGAAGAAAGTGGAGAGCCTCTTATAACTGCTAAAGCCAAAAAAGTTGAACTGCTTTACTGTGGACTCTTCTTGGCCCCCTGGCATCCTATCTTACTGCCATTTTCCAGGTCATTGTGTTTTGGATTGGGTTTAAATACAGTCTAAGGAAAAGGCCCAACCCTTGATATCCAGGGTACAGGGCAGATAAGAGAAAGCCTTATAGATATGCCTGAAAGAGGGAAGAATTGGAGCCATGAGAGTAGAGGCACAGAGGGCTGCATAAAAAGTACTATTTACCTCATCAAAGAAATGAATCATAGTCCCATTTTATTTCTGATTTAAGACTGAACAGAGAGAAGATTTAAAAAAAAAAAATCTCTGCAGAAACATAGAGTGGGTTAATAGCACAGCCAGGCAAACCAGGCAATTTAGATGTACCTTCCCATGTAAGCAAACCAGGAGGCTCAGAGCTCACAAACAGAGCAAGGAAACACTTGGGGTACTGGAGGAAGCATTCACGGGGAAGGAGGAAGGACCACAAGATAAACATCCATGAGTCCATCTCAGGTAGCAAGGACACTGAGTGGAAGGAGACCCCTTCCTCACACTGTCTCTGCCGCAACCCCTAGTGGAGAGGGAGAGGAAAGTCTGTCTAAAATATCAGGCAACTCATGACTCTTGCAGGAGGAATGGGGCATGAGTGGAGGCAGAACCATTTTGGCCATGGGAAGTCACAGTGCAGAAGACAGGGAGGGCCAGTTACTGAAGGAGCTTGACATAGTTTGCAGGAAAGAGTCCAAAGTGGCCATGGCAACGTCCCCGCCACCAGCCCTCGTCCACCATCTCAATGTCAGTGATGATATCATCAGGATCAAAGGAAATCTCGTCACTTCCCTCTGGGGAGGCAATTGATGGAATATTAGTATGGTCAAACAGTAATCCTTCCATTCCTGTGCCCACTATAAACCTCAGGGAGGGAAAGGGTTGTTCTTCTTGATGCCAAGGCTGGTCCCTTACTGACCCCCAGAATCCATCTCCCTCTCTCCTACCTAGAAAGGGCCTCCAGGCATAAGACCCCTGAGTCAACTCCAAACTTACCTCCTTGGTAATCATACAAGGCAATAGCTGAGATCCCTGCTCCAGTCCCAGCTGGGTGGCTAGATGATTCTGCATAATGAGAAATATAAACATGGTCTCACCAACATGGAGAAGGAAAACAGGTCCTTCCAGAGAATGGGGCAATTCTTCCTCTTGCCCTACCCCAGACTAGACCCAATTCAGGAGCTGTTTCTCCCCCACCACTCACCAGCCAGAGTGGAGGGACAAGAAGGATTCTCAATTTCAAGCACATCTTCATAGTCCCCATCTGGTTCACCATCCTGCTCCTGTCTATCCATTTCTCCAACATCCTCATAGTCATTTTCAGGCTCAGGCTCAGGCTCTGCTTCATACACTGGCTCTTCTTCCACCTGCAGGCCTTCCAGAGTCCTGGGAGGCAACGCTGGGGGCTCTTCTTCCTGAGAAGAGAGGGTGTGGATCAAAGCAACTTCCACCCACCAGGAGCTGCCTCTCTAAAACCTCCAGTGGAGGACTGCTAACTAAGGCTTCCATGTATCACCATCCTACCACTTCTACCCTCTATCCTTACCTCCATCTAATAACCTCTCCTAGAAAACCCAGTCTTTTATCCATCTTCATTCCTTGACCTCCTCCCATACCCACCTACTCAAAACACCTACCAAGAGGTGACAGGAGGAAAATGTAAAAGGAGTGAGGAGAAGGAAATGGAAAACAAGTCTGATTCGTTGAACGATCAGGAAAAAATTGAAGCAAAAATACATTTTGGGGAATACCACAGGCAGGATGCCCAACTGTCCTGGTCTGGCCGGGGCTGCATGACCCCCAGAATGCAAGACTTTCCGTGCTAAGACCAGGATGGTACCAGACAAACCAGGATGGTTGGTCACTTCATATGGCCCACCTTCCTAGGACACGAGGAGATGGGAAAGGAGCAGACAATCTTTGGGAGTCCACTTACCTCTGGGGGATTCTGCCTCAAGGGCGGGGCAGGCACTGGGTGTTCCTTACTGGTTCTCACAGGCCCAGGCTCTGATGATGGACAGCTCCCTGCTGGAGGCCAGGCCTGGGGAGAATAAAGCATCTCTCTTGTAAGTATCTAAACCTCCCTCTTTTATCTTATATTGACCAGGAACACCTCTTCCTGTCTCTGCCAATCCAAATCAACCACCCCCCAAGGTGGGCTCCAATCTGAAGTGATAGCTCCTTCCTCTTGTTCCTGCAACAATGACAAGCTGCACAGTCAAATATGCAAATCTTGATGTATGTAAATCTGGGATTTTCCTCCCCTAACATTTTGGTATATATGAGGCCCAATCATTCAGACTGAAATCTTCCTGAAGACACAAAGATTTTAGACTGCCTGACACCAGGGAGGCCTGTGCCTTATTTTCCATCAATGATTTGGACTCCTTAGGCTCACATCTGGGCAAGGAATCCTGGATGTGAATCCCAGAAGGCCAAGCACTCACCTCTGAAGAGATTTTCTTGGGCACCGGGGCTGGCACTTCTGGCTCTCCCACAGTGTCCACTGGCTGCTTGGCCTCATGGCTCATCTTTATCAGGGCCTTTCTCTCCTGTTGCTGCCTGGCTATCTGCTGTGCCTTTTCTTCTTCCTCCCGCTTCCTCTTCTCCTCAGCCATAGACTCAAATTTTGCCTTCAACCCACGGGCACCACTAGAAGCTGCAGACACGGGCAAGAAGAATTAGGATTGTCTTGGGTCACAGGTAGGGGTGGGGGTTGGCACTCAAAGGAAGAAAGGGAATTGGTTAAATATCCAAGCAGAGAGCAGATGGAGAGGAACTCATGAGAGGAAAGGTAAAGAGGTACTAATGGGGGAACAAGGGGATTACAGAAGGAGGATGGAGCCCTGAAGCCCAAATTTCCATGTAGTCAGGCCATGCAATCTCAGACTATTGTCCTTTCTAAGTTATAAACCTTGCTCCCCTAACTACCATCATTTCCTCTCTACGTTCCTTAAATGTGTATGCCTTCTGACAACCAGCCACCCTCTCTTGCCATATCCCAAGCTCTTGTCCTTCTGTATTCTTCCCAAATGGCTCCCTATCCCTCCCTCCCTGTGATCTCTGCTTACAATTCCTTTCCAATGTCACTCTGTCTCTCTATACACTTAACCTGTTTTGTTTTTTTTTTTTTAGGAGTATGAATCTGGAAATATATGGGCAGGCTCAAGTCTATCTCAGCTAGTCTAGGCATGGGAGGAGGTAGTCTAGGCATAAGAAAGAATGAGAAGGGAGAGGTGGTTGAGGAACACAGAGAAAAGAATTGTTAAGACTCACCAGCTTCAATGGGTGTCGTCTTTTTATAAGCTGTGGTTGGAGCCTCCATTTCATTGAAGCCAACAGCGCTCTGCAGGGAGGAGAAGAGTATCCATGGTGTGGGGAGGAGAAGGGAATGGTAACGACCCAAATCAGTATTGGGGTTTGGGGCCTCCATAGGAGGTATCCCTGACCATTTGATGCTCAGTAGTTAAATAGGGTATGATGATATTGTTATTTTGTGGCAGAGAGCAGGATAAAGAAGTTCTAAACCGGTGGGCTCAGCTCCCCTTTTTGAAAGGTCAGTGTACCTTGAGTCTCACAACTCTAAGTCCAGTTGCCTAGAATGCAGCAGGGCCCCAGCCAGTGCATGGAGAAGAACTGATGTGAATGGAGTGAAGAGAGATTATAGATTGAATTAAGCAATGCCTAGCAATAAATGAAATTTCAAACATCACCTAGCCCTGAAGTTTATGTGTTTGTCTCTCTCTGACCCCCTCCATTCTCCTTAGTTAAAGCTCAGGCTGCAGAAGACTTGTCCATGAGATGCTGAAGGCAGTCAGTGGGGAGTATAGGAAGACAGCTCAGGACACTTAGCAGTTTAGGGACCTATTCTCAAGACATTGGTGTGCTGGTGCTTTACCTTATCCACTCGGTCCTTCTGGATTCCATACTGACCACCAAAGCCCTTGGCATAATCTACAGGACAAAAGTTTTGAGAGTCACAAGAAGAGTTAAAATGCTAGGGATGTGTAGGTAGAGGAATCATGGGAAGAAAGACCAGAAGACAGAAATGTGGAAAACAGATGGATGAGGAGGTATGAGAATCAGAGGACAGACAGAGGCATGGATGGGAAGCGGCAGAAAAGGATTGAGAGAGAATGGACGGGAGGGAGATGTGAAGAGCAAAAGAGAAAAAGAGAGAAGTGACAGAAAAGGAAGGAGTATAAAGGAAGAAATGGGAAAAAAACAATGAGAGCCCTTCAGCCATCCCCTATGTGTCCCAGGGAAGAGAGAGACCTCTCTGTCCTTGTGAGGCTGAGTGGCCCATGAGACACATAGCCATATCACCCCCGTGTCATTACCCATCCTGTCTGTCTTTACCCTTTACTCAATAATTCCTTCTCTTTGGTTTCCTCTGTCCCGCTCCTAATCTTGCTGTTTTCCCCTCTACCTTCCTGGTTTCTCCCCACCCCCTCACATATATATACTTACCCGTTATCCCACCCCCTCACATATATATACTTACCCGTTATCCCACCACCTCCACTGCACGTCTGTACCTCTGTATTCTGGGTCCTCTGTGCCAGCTTTCAGAAAGGAAGGAGAGCTCTCTGCTACTGTGTGATCTCCTTCCTCTCCAACTGCAACTCACCTCTCTGAGACTCGTGTTTCTCTGTTTCTCCTTTGTAGTCATATCCCACAGCGGCCTTGTCCTTCTTGTCCTTCTCTATCCCATAGCGGCCTCCAAAGCCATGAGAGTAATCTATGGTGGAAAGAGTAGTCATGAGAGCCCACTCTCATCCCACAGGAAGGTGTGGAAGAGGAAGGAATGGGCGCAGAGGGATAGGGGCCTGGGAAGGCAGAAGGCTAGAATCTAGGTGGATTAAAGAGAAAGTATCCTAAGCCATCTTTTGTAAACTTTAATTCAACATTGTTCACTCCTTTCCTCTCCTTTACTTCCATCCCAAGAAGAGGAGACCATTTCAATTTTCTCCCTTCTTCAAGGAAGGGGAAGGTATAGAGAATGTAAGGACAGATTTTTAGGCGGAAAAAGGAAGATACATACAAAATTTATGCTTATCCCTACTCCCATATAAACACTTAGAAATGTCTGCTAAAATAGAACAATCTTTCTTTTTGTTAATAGTGAAGCTCAAGAGACAAGAAAAAAAAAAAAATCCTGGCTCCAGAAGTAGAGATGAGGGTAATTACGAGCTGACTCAGAAAACCCAGGGGTGTTTTAAGTCCCAAATTTATTGTCTGTGGATTAGGAAATAGGGTCATGTGCTCTTACACAAAAACAGGGGGCTGGAGAATAAGAAATGGCAGTCTACCCATTCTTATAAAAGAGTTCTAGAAAAATTCTACTCATTTGTGTGGGGAAATGGTGAGGGGGGTTGTAGTCTGTTAAGCATTTGGTAGGGGGAGATTTTATCAATGAGACTCAGAAACTCCAGACCTACCCTGAGTAGGTAGAATGCAAATATCCAGTTTATACCACTTATATTTCACAGGAATTCTAAGCTGAGAAATTAATTCTGATCTAGAAAAATACATACCACAGAAAGAATATGTAACAGAAAGATGGCAGGAATATGAGACAGAGTAGACCTCAATATAAAATGCATTGTAAGAGACAAGAGAGATATAACACAATAAGAGAACAAATCACCATTAATGAGGGATATGTATGCTGATATAACCTATTAACAGAATCACAACTCATGAAACAAAAACTGACAGAAACAGGAAGAGAAATAGAAAAATCTGAGATCCTAGATAAAAAATTTTGATACTCCTCTTACATTAATTGATAGAATGTTGAGACAAAAAGAATCTAAAATTATATAAGGCCCAGACAACATTAGCAACTAACAAGACCTAAATGACATTTACAGAACATTATATCCCCAAACTGCAGAATATCTTTTTTTTCGTGCACATAGAACATTCACCAAGATAGTCCATATGGTTGGGGCACCTGGATAACTGAGCTGGTTAAGCATCTAACAATGGATTTCAGCTCAGGTCATGATTCTTAGGATCATGATATCAGGCCCTGCAACTGGCTCTGTACTGGGCATGGAGCCTACTTACTACACTCTCTCCCTTTCCCTCTGCCCCTTACCCCTGCACTCTCTTGCTGAAATCAATCAATCTTTTAAAAAATCAAAATAAAAAATAGAGAGACATCCAAATGAGAATGAGAATTTCCAATATAACACCATAATGTGTTCTAGAAGAAGGAATAAAAGACAGAAGAGGAGAGGCACTATCCAAAGAAAACACGCCTGAGACTTTCCATAATGGAAGTATTTCTCAGGGTGAAGAGGATAGATAAGTCTCATGTAGGATAAGAGAAATAGATCCAACCCCTAGATATATCCTGGTGATATTTGAGAATATCAGAGACAAAAAGAAAGTCTTTCATGAAAAAAAAAAAATAGAACAGAGAGATAAGACATGTTACCTACAAAGGAATGATGGTTAGACGACCTAAGAGTAGTTTAAAAAGAGGACGAAAAAAGTGCCAAAGAGGATGAAATAATACCTTCAAAGTGTTCAAAGTGATGAAGGGAAAATAACAATGAAGAATGGAACAAAATGTATTTTTCAGACAAAGTCTGGGAGTTCTTTCATAGGTTCTCACAGAAAGCATTATCAAAGGATATAGTTTAATAAGAAGGAAACAGAAGAAAGGAGCAAATAATGAGATACAGTGATGCTCCAGGAACTTGACAAATACATTGGTCAATTTAAATAAGTATCCACTAAATAATAATAATGATTCATTTTTGTGGGGTTTAAAAACACATGGAGGGGTGTCTGGATGGCTCAGGGTCCTGGGATCAAGCCCCTCATCGGGCTCCCTGCTCAGAGAGGAGCCTCCTCCCTCTCCCTTTACCCCTCACCAACCCCCACCCTTACCCGCCCCCCCCACCCCCCGGCTCATGCTCCACCCCCACCCCCACTCGTGGTCCTCCCTTATGCTCCTCCCACCCCTGCTCCTCTCCTCACCCCACTTATGCTCTCTCTCTCTCTCTCCCTCTCTCTCTCTTTCACTCTCAAATAACTAAAATCTTTTTAAATACATAAATAAATAAAACAAACTGTGGAACTACATCGTGGAACTAGAGGGAGTTGATGACAGCTGTTGGGAGGTGAAGTCTGAGCAGAACTGGTAAGTCAGGTTGCTAAGGCTGAAGAGCAGGGTCCTTGCCTTTCTGAGATGCATGCTTCTCCACTTCGCCTTTGTAATCAAAGCCAACTGCTGACTACAGAGAAAACCAGAGTGCATTAGTTAGAACTGGAGCTGACAGTTTTTCCCCTCTCTCACATACTCTTACCCCTAGCTCAGGCCAGAGGCTAGTTTCTAAGAGCTCAGGACTGAGAATGGGGGTTTAACCTAGAAACAGATGAGCACTCTGGCCTGACAGGCTGGTGTAGTGCCAGTGTGCTACAGAGCAATGAACATGGGCTTTGTATGTTCATCAGCTCCAGATTCAAACCCCAACCCCAAACTTCCCTATTTACAGTTGTTTAATTTTAGGCATATTCTTTATATTACTTAGCCTCAGTCTCCTCAAATATGAACTAAAAATAGGTAAACCTGCCTCATTAACATCAACTATAAAATGGGAGAAATGATCCCTCCTTATTTGGGATATTGTGAATACTAAATGGGGCAAGGTGTATAAAGGATTTGCATTGTGTCACTCAGTAAATTAGTCCTTTCTTCCAAACTCTCATGAAACTAAAATGAGGTAAGAGCTAGAAAAGTGCCCTGTAAGTAATATTATCCCATTCCTAATTGATTATACTATGCCTCTTCTCTTTCCCTAAGTGGCAGCAGAAACCCAGAGATGTGTTTTGATGGGACAGAGGCAACTGGGAGATCCTAGCTACTCCAGGACCGGATATGTTGGCCAATACCCAACATCACCACACAGCTGCATTCCCATCTAGCTCAGTACCTATGGGTGTCTAAGCAAGACAAGATTTCACATCTCAAGAGCTCTTAATATATATTGTTTCATAATTTACAGGACACTATGATTGTTTAGGTGATTCAGTCTGTGGCTCCTGAGGCAGATGAAAGAAAGAATGATGACAGATAGGCAATGGCAAGATGGAAGGTTAGAGAACATTCCATGTTCCATACTCTATTACTGCCTTGAAAAATTAACTTCTTTCTTTTTCCTTTTCCTTATAGCAATTTTGAACTTTTCTCCCCAACCCCCTAAAATGCTTGAAGGATTCAGGCCCACCTAATTAACGAGGGCAGGTAAAAAGAAAATCTCAGCTAGCTGTGAAGGAAATGTCCTGTCCGTATGCAGCTTCAAGGGAAAAGACACTATTCTGCACCATAAAAAACAAGCTCAAAGAGTCTGATCTGGGGCACCTGGGTGGTGCTGTTAGTTGGGCAATCTCCTCTTTTTAAAACTACTTTTTTTTGTACAAAGGAGTCTTTAAAACCGCTGGACGTTAGGGATTTGGTGCTAAATCCTGTGAAAAGTAACCTTTACCTTTTAAAAACATTATAACCCTAGTTATCTGTTTTACTTGATTGTTCACTGCTGTGGTAATAATACTTAAACTAACATCTCTCTTCTTCTGAAAGGCATAAAAAATTACAACGTTTTGATGTTTGAATAAAAAAAGAGCTTTGAAATTTCCCTCTTCTTTCTTCATGTGTACAGACAGGTATAATAAAAATCAGTGGTTTGACAGATTTCTTATCTAAATAGAGTTTGAGAATCTTTGTCTCCTTTAAATTAACACTATCACCCTAGCATGTGGTCTCCCAAAATGGCACCAAGGAACTTGTTAAGGAAGTTCATGGGAGCTATCCTCATGACAGACCTTCCTGAGTCCATTACCCTGTCTTTACATAGGAGAAGCATAGACCCACGTTCAACGGTGTGTGAGTACTCTAAGTCTCACATGATTTGAGCTGCATAGCACAGGGAGAGACTTACCTTGTCTGCCCTGTCCTTCTCAACTCCATATTTGCCCCCAAAGCCTTTGGCAGCATCAGTCTGAGAAGAGTGCTTCTCTACCTCAGCAACATACTCATGGCCCACAGCACTCTAAGAAAAACCAGATGGAATGAATGAAAGATAAAAATGACCATATAAAATGAAATGATATCATAAAAGACTCTTAACTATAGCGAACAAACTGAGGGTCGCTGGAGGGGAGGTATGTGGTGGGATGGGGTAACTGGGTGGTGGGCATTAAGGAGGGCATGTGATGTAATGAGCAGCAGTGTTGCATAAAACTGATGAATCACTACATTCTACCCCAGAAACTAATAACTACACTATATCTGATCTAACTTGAATTTAAACAAAATTCTGGAAAAAAAAAAAAAGAAATTGTACAGTCATGGGTTGGGATGTAAGAATACCAGAAATTCTATTCTGGGTCAGTCTCACAGCCTCCAGCAGTGTATCACACAAGCACTATGTGATACAAGGAGAGCAAGTTCACTTTTTCTGGAGGCTCGCACATCCTAAGTCTTCTTCAATACTATTAGGAATCCATTCAGGAAACTCCTATAGGATGTACTGGGAACCCCAAAGATAGAGACGAGGTAGACAGAGAGCATTTAAATCAGAAACAGAAAGGAAAGCTAAAAAAAAAAGGGGGAGGATTAATGGGTCAAAATAGAATGAGGCAGTTACTGAAGAGAGATCAAAGGGAACTGACTTAATGCTGCAGCCAATTGCATATTTCACGAAAAGAACCAAATGATTTTGTTCTGAATGCCTGGATGTCCATCAAATTTCAGAAGAGCCAGCGGAGCCCTGATATTTAACAGTGACTGACTCTCCACCAAAGGGGGTTGACCGACAATAATGCAAGTAGCCCCAGAGGGCATATAACTTCCCTATTCTCTTCCACTTTTTATTCCAGCTATTGTTTTACTTTCCATTTGGTTTTGAAAACTCTCTCACTCTTCCAATATTTAGATATGGATACTTTAATAATCTGGGACTTGAGTAGTACTTCAAACCAAATAATGGTATCTTGCAGGGTCTCAAGAAATTGAAAATTTTCTCCTTCTTCCTGTATTTCCAAGCTCATGCTAGGATAAACATTATCAATACAGAGACTGATGTAAAACACTGCCCTGTTTGAGATTCTGGGAACTCACTTTACAGTATTTTGAGGTCTGTATAGGTCAAATTTGCTTGTGAATTTAAGAGTGAATGAATGTTTATCTATTTTAGTTTTTTCCTAGGAATTTTGTGGAGATTATAAGCCTGTGTTGCATTTTACACAATGACAAAACAAAACACTTCCTGAAGGTGAAAGAACAGCTTTCACTGGATAGATCTTTTTCCCCTTGAAGATAAACGGTTTTTTGTTATAGGCATATATCTCTATCTTTGAGGTTAGAAAAATCAATGGAAATTATAATTTATAATACAATCATTTTTATCATACTTTTATAGTAGCTAATGGATAAAGGAAAACAATATTCATACTTGAAGGCATCTAATAAACTAATTCACATCAACATTTTTCACATGTGTATATTATATAAGGTATAAGGTATAATATATATGCAAAAAGAACACAAAGTACACAGTAAAGAAAATAATAAGAGAAGTTGCAACATCAACATAATATACAAACGCTTAAAAGCAGTAAATGATTTAAAACATATTTTTTCCTTCTCCAATGGTGACCCTGTCTCCTTAGTCTAGAAGTTACAGTACCACTGGGCCTACCATGGGCCACCCCTTTTAAATTTTTGAATCCCGTTTTCCACTTTTATCTTTTTAAAAAAATGTTTTTTAATATTTTATTTATTTATTTGACAGAGAGAGACCACAAGTAGGCAGAGAGGCAGGCAGAGAGAGAAAGAGGGAAGCAGGCTCCCTGCCGAGCAAAGAGCCTGATGTGCGGCTCGATCCCAGGACCCTGAAATCATGACCTGAGCTGAAGGCAGAGGCTTAACCCACTGAGCCACCCAGGTGCCTCTCCTCTTCTATTTTAAAGTACAAATAACACTGGACTTTTTTTTTTTAAGATTTTATTTATTTATTTGACAGAGAGAGATCACAAGTAGGCAGAGAGGCAGGCAGAGAGAGAGAGAGGAGGAAGCAGGCTCCCTGCTGAGCAGAGAGTCCGATGCGGGACTCGATCCCAGGACCCTGAGATCATGACCTGAGCCGAAGGCAGCGGCTTAACCCACTGAGCCACCCAGGCGCCCCAACACTGGACTTTTGAACAAGTTTTAAACCATAATACCAATAAAAAAAAAATCAATCTATCTTTTGTCTTTAAGCAAATACCTTCCTTTCAACTTACCTTGTCCATGCGGTCTCTTTCCACCCCAAATCGACCTCCATATCCATGGGATGCTTTGGGCCCTGATTCCATCTCCTTCTTCTTGAGACTATCATGCTCCTCTGACACTTTGTTCCTCAGCTGGTGGATGCTGGAAGTAACCACATCACAGAGACTCATCTAGCAGAAAAGCCAAAGAATTCTCTTTCCCAGAAAAATAGAAGTCTCGAGGTATGTTGTTCATTTTTAGCAATAATCTGAGCCCCCAAAGTATATCAGTACTTGGTCTGGGAATAAGAGATAAGACCATAGCCTGATTTAAATTCTCCATCAGCCAATAATATTTCCTACAGTCTGTTATTTTGCCCACTAAATAACCTACTGATATGTTCCTCATTTTTCATGCTCCTGAATATTAGAGGATAGTGACACCAATTATATTCTTGAAACTGGGAAGTTATTTTCCTTCTGGCATTAGATATTCTCTCTCAAGAAGCACAAAAATATTTATATACCCTCTTACCCACACATTCTTGTCCCGAGAGTCTACTGCAAAGAAATAATTTTAAACATAGCAAGGCTTAATGTCTAACACTATGCACTGAAACACTGTATCTAATAGCAAAATTAAGAAACAATTTATATGGCCAATACTCAGAGAATAGTTAAGTAAATCACAATATTACCTCCCAATGGCATACTAGGAAGTCATTAACAATGATGATTAGGAAAAATGTAGCTTTGAGAGATTTATCTATACATTAAATATTTTATGTATATTCTTGTCAAAAATGAATGCCCTTCACCTCTGTTCCCAAATCTGATAATTCTTAAAGCTAAAATCTAGTAAAACAAACAAAAAGCAGAATCAGATAAATACAGAGAACAAACTGATGGTTGCCAGAGGGGATGTGGGTTGGGGAAAATGGCTGAAGGGGAGATGCAGGCTTCCAGTTATGGAATAAGTATGTCACAAGAATAATAGTCACTGGGTGTTATATGCAACTAATGAATTGTTGAACACTACATAAAAAACTAATGATGTACTGCATGTTGCCTAACTGAATATAGTAATAATTTAAAAGGAATAATATTCACAGCATAAGGAATATCGTCGATGATATTGCAATAGTGATGTAATGCAGGGCGCCTGGGTGGCTCAGTAGGTTGAAGCCTCTGCCTTCGGCTCAGGTCATGATCCCAGGGTCCTGGGATTGAGCCCCGCATCTGGCTCTCTGCTCAGCAGGGAGCCTGCTTCCTCCTCTCTCTCTCTCTGGCTGCCTCTCTGCCAACTTGTGATCTCTGTCAAATAAATAAATAAAATCTTTAAAAAAAAATAAAATAAAATCATGTTAAAAAAATAGTGATGTAATGGGACAGACACTAGCTACAATTGGGATGAATGTAGCGTAATGTATAAACTTGTCAAATCACTAAGTTGTACACCTGAAGCTAATTTAACATTATGTATCAACTATACCCAAATGAAAAAAAAGCTAATTAAAACCAATCCGTTCATCTTTTGATGGACAGCTGGGCTATTTCCACATTTGGGGTACTGTGGACATTGCTGCTATAAACATTGGGGTGCATGTGCCCCTCAAATCACTATATTTGTATCCTTTATTTTTTTAAGAGATTTATTTATTTATTTATTTATTTGACAGAGAAAGAGAGAACACACACAAGAGCATGCACACAAGCAGGGGGAGCAGCAGGCAGAGGGAGAAGGAGAAGCAGTCTTTCTGCAGAGCAGGGAGCCTGATGTGGGGCTCAATCCCAGGACCTTGGAATCATGACCTGAGCTGAAGGCAGATGCTTAACCAACTGAGCCATCCAGGTACCCCATGTTTGTATCCTTTAGATAAATACAGAGTAGTGCAATTGCTGGGTTGTAGGGTAGTTCTATTTTTAACTTTTTGTGTATATATATATACACACATACATACATATATACATACATACATACATACCACATCTTTTTTACCCACTTAAACTGTTGGGGGGAATCTAAACTGGTGCACACACTCAGGAAAACAGTATGGAGTTTCCTCAAAAAGGAATATTACTTAGCCATCAAAACTAATGAAATCTTGCCATTTGCAACAACATGGATGGAACTAGAGGGTATTATGCTAAGTGAAATAAGTCAGTCAGAGAAAGACAAATATCCTATGATTTCATTCATATGCAGAATTTAAGAAACAAAAGAGATGAACATAGGGGAAGGGAAGGTAAAATAAAATAAGATAAAAACAGAGTGGGAAGAAAACCATAAGAGACTCTTAATTATAGAGAACAAATGGAGGGCTGCTGGAGGGGAGGTGGGTTGGGGGAAGGGCCAGTTGGTGATGGGCATTAAATAGGGCACTTCATGTGATGAGCACTGGGTATTATATGCAACTGATGAATCACTAAATTCTACCCCTGAAACTAATAATACACTCTGTATTAACTAAATTGATTTTAAATAAAAAATTAAAATGAAAAAAGTAACTGTACCAGAAATAAGTAAAATATAACGCCATTATCAGAGACTTAAAAAAAAAAAAAACGAATTAAATTCACTCTTATCACCTGCACTGAAAGGAGGCATTCTCCTTCTTACTTCACTTTCATCTTCTCATGAGGGTAGAGAGCATCTCTGCATACCTCTTTGCCCTGAGGATATGAAGTACTAGCTCAGCACTAGCACTAGTATCAATGAGTGACAATCAGGACTGATACTTAGGACACCTATAAGGGGTTCTTAGAAATATTTGGGCAAGAGAATCCTTAATTAAAAAAGTTGACTTCCTGCAGCAAGATATAGAGGTTTAGAGAACTGAGGCAGTGGTGTTACTGGGACTTCACTAGCTTCAGAAAACCAGATATATTGGTCACAGGCAGAATAGCCAACCTATAGCAGAAATTCTCCTCTTTCATGGGAGAATAGATCCATCTGGTGGCCTTGGAGTATAAGCCCACCAAGTCTTTTAAAAAAGCCTTCTCGGCTTTAGTCACAGTTAATTTTAGAAAGCTGGCTTTGAACCAAATGAAATAAGCCAAGTGCTGGAAGAACCATCTGTTCCCGTGCCTGCTCTAAACCCTCTGGCAGCAGTGGAGGCAGAGATCCTGTGTTGCTAGTTCAACAACACTGACACTTTAGAAATGTCTGTGTCAAAAAAGCAGTTGGCTCCAAGAACATGTAAATAGCTGTTATTTCCCAACCAAAATATTCAGATGAAGAATGAAGAAATGGGACCAAGAATTACTTTCAAATGAAGAAAAATGTGCAGTTTTAATGACTCCAAAGATTGCCACATGGGTCATAACTATATTATAGTTAAGACAAGTTTTTAAAAGGGATTTAAAGATCAGATTCAGGGGCACCTGGGTGGCTCAGTGGGTTAGGCCTCTGCCTTCCACTCAGGTCATGATTTCAGGGTCTTGGGATTCAGCCTGGCATCAGGCTTTCTGCTCAGCAGGGAGCCTGCTTCCCCCCATCTCTGCCTGCCTCCCTGCCTACTTGTGATCTCTCTCTCTCTGTCAAATAAATAAATAAAATCTTTATAAAAAAGTAAATAAAAATGAGATTCAGGAATTTCCACCTCATAGATGACAGCAAGGCTAGTTAGAGGATCATGCCAATAGATAATACAATTTAAATAAAAATGTTGGGGCCAAAGAAGACCAACTTCATATCAAATTCTGTACAATATAACTGAAGCCACTCTAAATAGGTCTTATATATTGCTCCTTCACTCAGTAAATATTAAATATTAATTAAACCTTTGACTGTAAGGCACTCCACTATGAAGATAGTGGCCGTTGGAAGAGATACAAAAAAGATACAAAAAGTTATAATCCAATGTGCCAAGTGGCATACATAAGAAACTTTTGACACATTAACTCTCAGATGCCTATTTTAAATTTTAAAGTACCTTGGAATTGATAAAGCAATGCAGTTTATGGGAACCAAGTGAAATCCAAGGTCTTAAAGATGAACTAAGAGAAGGAACCGATCTTTTTGTTCCTGTTACAAAAGTAAAAGCAAAAAGGTGAGTCACACAGACTAAGATTTTATCCACAGATGATATGTTCATAGATGTAGAAAATCCTAAAGGATCTACAAAATGTGCTAATAGAAATACTAAGTACATTTGGCAAATTCATAGGACACAAGGTCACTATCAAAATCAATTTCACTTCTACATACAGGCATAACTCATTTTAGGAGCACTTCACTTTATTTGCACTTTGCAGGTATTGTGTTTTTAACAAATTGAAGATTTGTGGCAACACTACATTAAGCACGTCCATTGTACCATTTTCCCAACACCATTTGCTCATTTCTTGTCTCTGTGCCACATTGTGTATTTTGCACAATATTTCAGAGTTTTCATTATTATTATACTTGCTATGGTGATCCGTGATCAGTGATCTCTGATGTTACTATTCTAATTGTTCTGGGGCATCACAGACTGCACCCATTTAAGATGGTAAATTTAATTCATAAATGGTGCTTGCTCCACCAACCAGTCATTTCCCTATCTCTCTCCGTTTTCTCAGCCTCCCTATTCATGAGACACAACAGTGTTGAAGTCAAGCCAATTAATAACCTTACAATGGCCTCTAAGTGTTCAGGTGAAAGGAAGAATCACATGTCTCTCCCTTTAAATCAAAAGCCAGATATGATTAAGCATCGTGAGGAAGGCATGTCAAAAGCCAAGATGGGCCCAAAGCTAGGCCTCTTGTACCAAACAGCCAAGTTGTGAATACAAAGGAAAAGCTTGTAAAGGAAATTAAAAGTCTACTCTGGTGAAAATATGAATGATAAGACAGTGGAACAGCCTTATTGCTAATTTGGAGAAAGTCTGAGTGGTCTGGATAGAAGACCAAACCAACCACAACATTCACTTAAGCCAAAGCCTAATCCAGAGCAGGGCCCTAACTTTCCTCAATTCTAGGAAGGCTGAGAGAGATGAGAAAGCTGCAGAAGAAAAGTTGGAAGCTAGCAGAGGTGGGTTCATGAAGTTTAAGGAAAGAAGCCATCTCCATAACATAAAAGTGCAAGGGGAAGCAGCAGGTCCTGATGGAGAAGCTCAAGCAAGCTCTCCCAAAAATCTAGCTCAGATAATTCATCATGGTGGCTACATTAAACAGGAGATTTTCAGTGTGGACAACACAGCCTTCTATTGGCAGAATATGGCATCTAGGACTTTCACAGCTTGAGAGAAGAAGTCAGTGCTTGGCTTCAGAGCTTCAAATGACAAGTTGACTCTCTTGTTAGGAGGTAAGGCAACTGATGATTTTAAGCTGAAGCCAGTGTTCATTTACCATTCTGAAAATCCCAGAGCCCATAAGAATTATGCTAAATCAATTCTGCTGTGCTCTCTAAATGGAACAACAAAGCCCAGATGATAGCATGTCTGTTTACAACGTGGTTTATTGAATATTTTAAGTCCACTGTTGAGACCTACTGCTCAGAAAGAAAGATTCTTTTCAAAATATCACTGCTCATTAACAAAGCACCTGGTCACCCAAGAGTTTTGATGGAGATTACATGATTAATGTCATTTTCATGTCTGCTGACACAACATCAATTCTGCTGCCCATGGATCAAAGAGTAATTTCATCTTTCAAGTCTTATAATTTAAGAAATACATCTCATGAGACTATTGCTGCCATAGATAGTGTTTCCACTGGTGGATCTGGGCAAAGTACACTGAAAACCTGGAAAGGATTAAGAACACTCATAATTCACAGGGAGAGATAAAAATATCAACATTAATAGGAGTTTAGAGGAAGTTGCATCCAGCCCTCATGGACGATTTTGAGGGGTTCAAGACCCCAGTGGAGGAAGTAAGTGCAGTTGTGGGGGAAACAGCAAGAGAACTAGAATTAGAAGTGGAGCCTGAAGATGCAACTGAATGGCTGCAACCTCATGATACAACTTCAGTGGGTGAAGAGTTCCTTCTTATGGACAAGCAAAGAAAATGGTTTCTTGAATTGGAATGTACCCCCAGTGAAGATGCTGTGAAGACTGTTGAAATAACAACAAGGATTTAGAATATTAAATAAACTTACATGATAAAGCAGTGGCAGGTTTTGAGAGGACTGACTCCAGTTTTGAAAGAACCTCTACTGTGGGTAAAATGCTATCAAACAGTATTGCATGCTACAATGATGACAGGAGTCGATCAATGTAGCAAACTTCCAATTTTGGCACAGAAAATTTTGCCACAGAAATGGCCACAGTGACCCAACTTTAGCAGCCACTACCTTGATCAGTCAGAAACCATCAACATGAAGGAAGACCCTCCACCAGCAAAAAAAAATTATGACTCACAGAATGTTCAGATGATGCTTAGCATTTTTTAGCAATAAAATGTTTTTAAAGTATGTACATATTTTTTAAAAAACATAATGCTACTGTACGTCAATAGGCTATAGTATAACTTTTATATGCACTGAGAAATTTGAAAAAAAGTTCATTTGACTTGCTTTATTATGATATATACTTTATTGTAAGGATCTGAAACCAAACCTGCAATATCACTGAAGTGATATGTATCATGATATGTAGTCTTCACTGAATGAAGACTACAGTAGCCATGGACATTTGGAAACAATTAAAAGTTAAAAATAAATACCCCTTATCATCACATGGAATCACATGAAGTATTTTAGCCTCAATTTAACAAAATACGTCCAAGACCCGAACATGGAAAAATATTTCTAAAAAAATTAAAGAAGATTTAAATAAATACATGTTCATGGGTAGGAAAATTCAAGATCATTAAACTAACAATTTTCTCTAAAATGATCTACAGATTCAATGCAATTTCAAGTAAAATATGAACAGGACTTTTTAATAGTAATTGACTAGTTTATTCTAAAATGTATGTAGAAATGTAAAGTCCTGGTAGAGTGAAAAGTTTTTTTTTTAAAGGAGACAAATTTAGAGGATGATGTGACTTTATAAAGTATCATAAAGCCCCAATAATCAGTGCTGTATGATTCAAGACTGACATATAGATTAAAAAAAAAAAAAAAGTCTGGAAATAGACCTGTATATATATGGTCAAAGATGCTAGGTAAGTGAATGAAGAAAGAGCACCCTTTTTGGGGGGGTGGGGAGAGGCAGAAGGAGAGGGAGAGAGAGAATCTTAAGCAGGCTCCATGTCCAGGATGAGCCCCAAATGAGGATCTATCTCATGACCTTTAGATCATGACCTGAGCTGAAATCAAGAGTCAGACACTTAACCAACTGAGTACCCAGATGTCCCCAAAGACTGTTCTTTAGAAAGAACAGTCTTTTCATGATGTTGGAACAATAAAATAACCATGCAAAAAAAAAAACCAAACAAACAAAACAAAACGAAAAAAAAACTCAATCTTTGCCTCACACTGTACACAAAAGCTAATTTGTAAGAGACCATAGATTTAAATGTAAAAGCTAAACTTATAAATCTTTTAGAACAAAATATAAGAGAAATTTTTCATGATTTGAAGGAGTAGGCAAAAGTTTCTTAGATATATAAAGTGCTAGTCAAAATATTTTTTCAAAATTAGACTTCATTAGAATTAATACCTTCTGATCTTCAAAAGATGCCATTAATAAAATGAAAAGGTGAGTTTTAAGCTGGAAGAAAATATTTGTAAAATACATATCTCAAAAAAGACATATCCAGAATATATAAAGAACCATTAAAGCTCCATAACAATACAAATGATCGACTTTAAAAGTGAGGAAAAGATTTGAACAGACACTTTAGATGAAGATATATGAAGATACACAAATGACATATTGCAAGATGCTCAACAAAATCAGGCATCAAAAAAATACAAATTAAAATCACCACATACTGACAAGAGTGGTAAAAATTAAATATACTAATAATACCAAGTATAGACAAGGATGCAGAGCAATTAAAATCCATTCATTATTGGTAGGAATAAAAAATGGTAAATTCCTTTCAGAAAATAGTTTGGTAATTTCTTAAAAAAATAAATACACACTTATCATATAACTCAGCAATTCTACTCCAAGTTATTTCCCAAGAGAAATAAAAATATATGTCAACAAAAGATTTGGACCCAAATGTTCATGACAGCTTTATTTGTAATAGTTCCAAATTATCAACAATCCAGATGTCCATCAGAAGGGTAATGGATAGGGGCGCCTGGGTTGGGTTGAGCCTTGCCCTTGATCTCAGGGTCCTGGGATCAAGCCTGGCATCAGGCTTTCTGCTCAGCAGGGAACCTGCTTCCCCCACCCCCACCCCTCCTCTCTGCCTGCCTCTCTGCCTACTTGTGATCTCTGTCAAGTAAATATAGATAAAATCTTAAAAAAAAAAAAAAAGAAGAAGAAGAAGAAGGGTAATGGTTAAATCAAACTATAGTATATCCATACAATGGGAAACTGCTTGACAGTAAAAAGGAACAAAAGAAAGTTTATACACAGAGAGGGAGGCAAACCCTCTTTTAAGAGACTCTTAACTCTAGGAAACAAACAGGGATGCTTGAGGGGAGGTGGGTGGGGGGATGGGGTAATTGGTTCATGGGCATTAAGGAAGGCACTTAGACTGAGCACTGGGTGTTGTAAGCAATTGATGAATCACTAAATTCTACTCCTGAAACTAATAATATGCTGTATGTTAACTAAATTGAATTTAAATAAAAATCTTTAAAAAAAAAGACTGATAATTAAATACCATGGATAGATCTCAAAAAATTATGCTGAGTGAAAGAAGACAGACACAAAAGAATACATTCTGTATTGCTGCATTTATATAAAATTCTGGAACAAGCAAGACTAAGATATAGTGACAAGAAGCAGCTCAGTGTTTACATCCAGACAAGAATGGACATGGGATATACTGACTGCAAAGACGCTCATGAGCAAGAGAGAGCGACACTGACAGAAAGAAGCTGGAGAAAAGGACTAGAGCCCTTGAAACACTAGGTTGCTTGGAGTTGCCTGGCCTAGGACTTCGCTATACAATAAATAAGGAATGGAAACTATTTGAGCTCTTCACTGAGCTATTCATTTGAGCTATTCACTGAATTACCAAGCCACTCCCCAAACTAAGTATACTTTAGGCAGTCTTTAAAAAGAAAGATTATGGTGTGGGGGAAGGTAGTGAGATTAGTGAGAACCACAATCACTTCCTTTTCCTGTTCTGAGTGATCTCAACTCTGCAGCTACTGTTCTTCTCTCCAACTTCCCCCTCCTTTCCAAAGCCCATAGCGATTCCCATTTAACCTTAAAAATTGGCTTAGCCCCCACTAGCCAGAGAGAATCCCAGAATATTAGAGACTTAGTGAGGTCTTCAAGAGGTCTTTTTGATCCCAGTGGGAAAACTGAGAATCAGAGAGAAAAAGGGCCCTGTCCACTGTCACCTGCTAGGAAATAGCAGGGAGAGGGCTTTTACATCTTGGTAGCATGGGTAAATGGGAGGGGAGTGGGTTTTTGTGTAAATGTCTCCACCATTCATGCTATCATAGAAATCCAGTTAGGCTAATAAGGTAACATCCAAGGTCACTACATTTTACAATTCCAAGGGTCAGCAGTTAGGGTAATGGATATACTGAATTGTGTAACTCAACAGTCCATGTAAATACTACTTAGGGAGAAGAAAGACTTTTTTTTTTTTTTACAAGTTTATGCTAGGTTTTTAGAAAGAAAATCTGATTTAAACTGATCTATTTAACAAGAAAGAGAAAGATTATTGAGCTGTTTCAGAGGTGCTAAATACTGCACTAGAAAGTTGATACATGTTAGCCCACTGAATTCTAACCATACTCTTCAGGGTAGCCATTATCATCCCCATTTGATAAATAAACTGAGATTTGGAGACATTTATGTCTAAATTCACATCATTTGTAGCTACTGGGTTATCCATTGAACCTAACTCTAATTTGATAGCCAAACTCAAGTTCTTTCTAAAAGATCATGGCAAAAATTTAAAAGTCCTCCTTAAAATGTTCTGCTTCTACTATGCGTAAGACAGGCACTGGTTGAGGAAATGTACAAGGAGCATTTGTACCTCCTCTTAACTGTTCTCAGGATACTAGGGCTGAGTAGCCTTTACTCAGGAAAACTCAGGAAAGGATCTTTTTTTTTTTTCCTTTAATCTATGAGCAAAGGAGCATCAAGAAACTTCCTGCATGGCTGTGCTCCATTTTTTTTTTTTTTTCATCTTTCCAAGTGCTTCCAGAATTGCCTGGTTTATTTAAGAACAATATTCATTATCTTTACATAAGATAAATTGTTATGTCTGATCAAACAACAATGCATAGTATTGAATATTATCAAATTAAATATAACACAAGGCAAGTTTTCATTGTGTGTTGTTTGTGTAACGTGGTATCCACTGAAATCTAGGGGGAAAAGAGGTAATAACAATGTTGTTAGAGTGTGTGTGGGTACCTAAAATGGAGTTTTAAGTGGTATTAATTTTGCCAATTTGTGTGTGATTATTAATTTTTGCTTTTTAATTTTTGCTCTTGTTATGCTGTTTATTGTGTCTACTTTGCTACTCATATTTGACATTCTGATACAATCCAAAGCAGACAGCTCTGTTTAGATGATCCTGAGCAATGCATGGAGGAGAAGAGGGTAACTTTCAATGTGAATATATAATATGTATCACAGAAACCCTTGGATATGTTCCTTTTCTCTTACAGTATGAGTGTTGGTTTGCTTTTATTTCTGATAAAATATTGGGTTATGATTTTTAAGACCCCTGAACACATAACTAAAATAGCTTAATCAACAAGTTTTCCAAGTGTCACATTTCTTCATATTACCATTAATGGTTTCCAGCTTCTGTCAAGTAGCCAAATTCAAATTTTTATTTTAAAAATCACCCAGGCCAGGTACAGGACCTAATATTGTCCTCTTCTTACGATATATATTCAGTTATTTATCTTGATGTTTTACTGAATCCTTCTTGGCCCATCTGAAGTCACCTACATTCTAGACACACATTTATATTTATGAGGCTATACAGTAATACAACTTCAGTATACGAGCTACTTCCTCTCTGAATCCCTTATAATAGACCCACTGGGGAAAATAGCATAGTTGTCAGAAATAAGAGAGAGAAGAGGTTGGGGGGGATAAAAGGAAAGACATGAAACAGAAATACACAATCATAGATAGGGACACACAGGGACAGACTTGAGAAAAAAAAAATGCAAAGACACATAGACATTAACTTCCTCCTCTCCTCTTTATTTCCTCACTTTCCCCTAAGTTTCCAAGTTTTCCTCAAGCTTTTCCCACACCCTTTTCCTGTTCCCCAGTCCTTTTGGCACCTACTTGATATGCTCTGTGCGTCCAGAGCCCTCAATGGTCTTGGCTCCCCACCGTTGCTCCTTCTCAGAGATGTCATTCTGCAAAAGACAGCATTCAGCAGTAAGTGATGGCAAGAGATGGGCCACATTGAGAAAGGATGTGCAGCTGACACACATGCCCTCCAGGTCTCCTACATCTGCTGCCTCCTCTTTACTTTTTGTAAAAGTAAACTCAGGGTCTTTACTTAAGGTCTTTACTCAGACTTCTCCCTATATTTGCCCGACCCTGCCCCCTGCCATGTTAGAATTAAACTGGTGGGCTCTGAAATCTTCCTTTCCGCTCCCTTCAGGTCAGCTACGACTACTGAATCCCCACAAATTACACAGGTCTAGCTCATATCCTGGCTCACAGGCCAAAGGAGACCCAGGTTAACCTGCACCTCACCTTCACCATAGCTTGTCATAGCCCCTCAATCACAATGTCAAACTCCTCTGCCCCGTCCCCTCCCATTTTCAAATCAACTATCATGCATCTCCCACTCATGACAGCCAAATTGTCCTACCAGTCAGTTCCACAATTAGCACTATTTCAGTCCCAGATTCTAAACCCCCTGAAAGATGACAGAATGGCCCAGATGCCTTTCCCTCATTGCCCCACCTCCACCTTTTATTGATTTTCCAAGCAAGCAAAGCTATTCCCAAACTCACCACAAAGTCAGGGTCTGTATCCCAGTCATCACCCTGGGTCTCCACGGAAACAGATACATCATGCCCTACTACAGACTTCCACATCTGAGGGTGAAAGAGATGGGAATAATTAGGGGAATAAATCAAGAGGAGAGAAAACAAGAAAGCTGAAGTCAATGATAGAACAGTCCAATGGTTTTGCTCTTTTTTTCTTAGAATAAAATAGAACCTGAGGCAAAGCTGATGGAAGTTTTAGGAAAATACTTTTGCTCAGTTACAGGAGTGGGGAGGATGATTTATTCAAGATAAACTAACATGATCTAGGCCTACAGAGTCTGGAGAGAAGTCATCATGGGTATCGGTAATGATAACTAATGTTAAACGTAGGTAATAGGGCATCTGGGTGGCTCAGTTGGTTGAGCAACTGCCTTTGGCTCAGGTCATGATCCCAGACCTCCAGGATCAAGTACCGCATCAGGCTCCCAGCTCCTTGGGGAGTCTGCTTCTCCCTCTGACCTTCTCCTCTTTCATGCTCTCTCTCTCTCTTTCTCCCTCAAATAAATAAATAAAATCTTTTTTTAAAAAATGTAGGTAATAGAGGTAATGTTAAATAAGTGCTGGGATCATTCATTCGTGTCAGAAGGCTAGCTGGGCAGTGGCTTGAAGTGGCAATCAATGAGAGGTACTAGGGTATCCCTAGAATTATGGCACCATCCCACTCAGTTTTCTTTTTCCTTTTTTTTTTTTTTTTTTAAGATTTTATTTACCCAATTGACAGAGAGAGAGATCAGAAGTAGGCAAAGAGACAGGCAGAGAAAGAGGGGGAAGCAGGCTCCCCACTGCCCAGAGAGCCCGACATGGGCCTTGATCCCAGGACCCTGAGATCATGACCTGAGCCAAAGGCAGAGGCCTAAACCATTGAGCCACCCAGGTGCCCCCCAACTCAGGTTTCTATACATGACTCCTGTTACAGGTGTGTATTGGTCCAGCTGTGAATAGAGTGAATACCTACACTCCTCTCTACTACCTGCATAATTCTATTGAGAAAAATTCCAACTCCAGTGCAAGTTGCTATCCCATCTCAACTCTAAGAGCAGCTACTGAACAGGTGCATGAGGTTAGTAGGGCAGTCAGCTGAAACTCCTACCCTGAATAACTTATAGGGAAGCATTATTTTCTGGGAATGAATCACCTATTCTTTAATTTTTAAAAACAGTTCAATTATATTTCTAAGGAAGATAGCTGGCTCAAAAAATAACAGGCAATGAATCCTTTATTTTGAATATTAGAAGTTATTAGATTTTTATTAACTAAGTAAATAATAAAGAAATATTTAGAGAACACTAGTATGAAATGGGAGCCAAATTGTCATTCTACTGTGTTTCCATTGGCCCTGCCAATTATGCATGAGGAGTGGCAAGTTGCTCTGCATCTGTGGGATCCTGGATCTTTGTGTGAAGATGAAACAATGGACAATGCTTATCTGCTTGGGGGACACTGAGACTTCTTGACCCTGACACCACTTACTAGCTGGCAACTCCCCTAGTCATCCTTCCCTGGACTCCTCATTCCACTGGTATCTTTTCCTATGCTCTTCACTGTCTCCTAAATGAGTTCCTCTTAACAACTGCTCCTGGGCCTCCATAGTGCCTCCAATATAGGCCCTCAGAGCCTCTGATTTTCCTTTCTACTTGAAAACTACATATTTCTCCCACTCTGAAAATCCCCTTGGAAACTAGGCCAAGGAAATTGTGGGGGAAGATTGGTTAAAGAGATGCAAAAAGGATAGTGGAGATAATGGAGAAATAGTGACTGAATCAGCTGCACTGTGGGATGAGTCCCTGCCCAAAACAGCTCTGCCTTCCCCTGTGGGGCAACAATTATGGAAGCAAGAGCAGGTAGCTCCTGGGCTGCTTTTTGAGAAAATGACTTCCCACAGAAAACTGGAAAGGAGAAGTTTCTGAAATACTCATAATCAAAAAGGAAGCAATGAGGACTGATGGTCCTCTCCTCTTTCCAGCTCTTCCTCTGAAGCCTCAGCCTAACTTACCCAAAAGACCTTTCATCCTCATGTATTTTTGAGACAAAGGGAAGTTTCTGATACAAAGACTATTTGGTGTCCTTGAGTTTCCCTCCAGAAATAGGAAAGCAAAGGCACTCTTAGAGGTAGAGGACTGGGGAATAACTTGGTGAGGAATGGGACCCAGGATTGCCGACAATCAAGGGCCTCCTCACAAGGCTGCCTGACAGCATCAGTAAAGTACATGGACCTTGAGTCAGGTCCCCCCAGCTCTGTTACTAAGCCCCTGTGGAAACAGGGGAAAGGGAATGACCTAGGGTATGTATTTACTTGTCAGGTACCAGGGTAAGCAATTAAAAGTATTAATTTGGCAAATCATTGAACATCTCTGATGTTCAGTTTTCCCCAAAGGAAAATAAATGGAAGAGGTTAACCTAGCTAATCCACCCAGTCCTCTTCATTTCTGACATTCTGGGATTATGTAATCCTACAATCACAGAAACTAGCCCTAATCGAGCCATCATGCCTGCACTGGGCCTCCATCTGCAGTGGTGCTCAGACCGGCATACCCTAGCAACTACTTCCTGCTCTGTCACAATGTCTCCTCTATGAGTTTTGTCTCTCTGCGAGACCATATGCTCTCCAAGGACAGAGACTTTGTCTTTACCTCCTGTGGTCTTCCTCCCACCCCAGTGCCTAGCAGCAAGAGGCCTTAGGAGGAGGCTGTAGACTGTCAGCAGAAACTAGGGAGTCCTGAATGGCTGCTGAATCCTGTACCAGACCCCCATTTCTGTTTCCAAGACGTTAATTACCCGGACATTAATTACCCACAACCACTCACCCCCAGGCCTCTGGCCATAAGAGCTTAAGAGCCTATTAGCAATGACTTCATCTCTCACTGAGGACTAAGAGCCAGGTAGGTCCCTCTTAATTCAGCTCTTACCCTGTGCTCCCCGACTTTCTCACTGCTCAGAATACCCACCTCCAGTAGTGCGAGTGTTTGCTCTAAGATCTCAGCCTTTCACGTCGTCACTGGGCTCCCTCTCTGTGCTGCCACTTCAGAGCAAGAGACACTGAGCTGCTGCTTCAGTTCCGTATTCAGGTTTTCTGTCATTTCCTGATACCCTGTCCTCACAGCTACTTCCTGAAGTTTGAGTCAGTTCCTTCTGCTTAGGCACTTAAAAAAAAAAAAAAAGGTTTAAATGCTTGTGGCCTAGTCTTTTGCAAGGCTCTGAGAGTCACAGGGAAGTTATAAAAAATGCTGCTCTTAGAGTTTATATCTGGCCAAGGAAGCAAAACTTTCAACCAGAAAACACAGGAAAGAAGGTGCAGAGGAGCTTTCATGTCCTGAATAGGTGGGCAGTTATATATTGCATGGTAAAGAAATTTGTGGTAAAAGTAATTTCGTGTGGGGTAATCAAGAAAAGCTTAATGGGAAAAGTTATTTTTATGTGGATTTTGAAGGGTAAGATTAAAAAAAACTCACTTCTACATTACCTATAGAACTTAAAACTGGGATTTGCACAGATAGATAGTCAAATAAACATTGACCAGTTGAATGATGGAAGAGAATAAGTCACAGGGGAAAGGCAAGACAGAAAATTTTAGATTGTTTAGGGGGTAGTGAGGAATCTGGGTTAACTAGTAGAAAAGATTTAGTTCTAGTTAGCAGAAGCAAGTCTGAAAAAACGAGATAGTATCAGATGTTGGAAGGTCTTTGTGGCATTTTGTATCACTGTTCAAGATTTGCTGCTCCTGCCTTCCCTCTTAAAATTTTATTTTTTTGACAGAGAGAGATCACAAGTAGGCAGAGAGACAGGCAGAGAAAGAGGGAAGCAGGCTCCCTGCTAAGCAGAGAGCCCAATGCGGGGCTCGATCCCAGGACCCCGGGATCATGACCTGAGCCAAAGGCAGAGGATGAACCCACCCAGCCACCCAGCTGTCCCCTGCCTTCCCTCTTAAAGTCAGACTTGCTCAGGTGACTTATTCTGGCCAATTAAGTGTGAGAAGTGAAATACATCACTTTCCGGTGGAGACTTTAAAACCAGTGCAAGCTTTGCCATGCTCTTGTGCCCACTGTTCTCCAAGGCAAACTGCAATTCTTGAATGGCTCCTCTGGCAGCCTGGGTCACCAATTGAGGGTCCCCAGCTGAGAATGACAACACAAATAGACCAAACAGTAATCTTTGCTGGGTTAGCTACTAAAAATTGGGAGTGTTTGTTACTGTATTGGACCTAATCTCTCCTAACCCTGATATGGAATTCTGATCTGATATGTTCAGTTTTAACTTCCCAATGGACTCAAGCAGAGACTAGATAAAAGTGGTCTAAGATACAGTGGACATGATCTCTGTATTAGAAATAATAAGACATTAGTCATTTCTTAAGGATTCTCTGCCAGTTTGGTGGGGGTGGTGGTAGTTTATTTCATCTCTCCTACTTCAGGACCTAATTATTATGGCAGCACCAAATTTTTTTATTTTAAGGAAAACTTTACTTTAAGGAACAATTTGTACAGGGGGATAAGACCTTTTTAGAAGATTTAGAATCCTGATTCAGTGTCAAAAATGGGAATAATCGGGGACAACTGGGTGGCTCAGTTGGTTAAGCTGCTGCCTTCGGCTCAGGTCATGATCCCGAGGTCCTAAGATCGAGTCCCGCATTGGGCTCCTTGCTTGGCGGAGAGCCTGCTTCTCTCACTGCCTCTGCCTGCCTCTCTGCCTGCTTGTGTGTACTCTCTCTCTCTCTGGCAAAAAAAATAAAATCTTTAAAAAATGGGAATAATCAGACCAGATATTGTGACCCACCACCTTCCAGATACAATTCTCTAGAGAAACCATAGAATTTAACCAGAGATGACATGGAGAAACCCTATCTCTCTTTAGCAAATGTCCCAAGTTCATTTCTAATGAGACAGCGAGGTGTACAACAGAAATAGCACGGGCTTTGAAGCCAGAAAACCTTAGTGCAATTCACTTACTGTACTTCAATAAAGTAAGTTAGCTCTTCCTAAGCAGCAACTTAATATAAAAATAATAGTAATGCTGATTCTGCTATATACCTTATTAGACTTCCCTCCCTCCACTCCCACTCAGAGGGATCCTTAGGGGCTTAATATTTTCAGTATACACAGATAAACATTCTCTCAGGCCCAGGCATGAACAGTATGAATCTCAGGCCCTGAGGCCCAGTTTGTTTGGCTCATATTAGAATGAATTTCCTCATTCCACTTCATCACCCTGAGGTCTAGGGGCTAAGACTAGAATGACAACATGCAGCCATTAACTAGTGCTGGCCAGGGAGAAGGCAGCCTCAATAGGGAGAGTTTACTAACCCTGAATACATTCCTGGCTGCCCCACCCCGCATTCCCCTATCTACTACTTTCCTTCCCCAGCAGGCAAGCACTTGTACACGAGCACCCCTGTATACATCCATTCATACACATGTACACATCACCACAATTTTTGATTCTGAAAATAATTTTATTATTTTACAGTTGTTCAGGAGAGTTCCTGGGTTGCTATGACCAAGAATTTGGTCACCACAGAACAAAGGATCACAGCAGATCAATCAGTCCACCAGTTTTCACTCTTCTTTGGATGGTAAGAGCAGGCAGGGAACACATCATGTGCATAATAAGAAAATAACCAGCAGGAAAGGGTGGGGGAAGGGGAGGCAAGGAACAGGCATAAAAGGAATTCAGTCCTGGCTGCCATTCTCAGGCTTAGATTTAGAAATTTTTTCTTTTCTATATTCACCCTCCACTTTCCTCAGCTCTCTGTTACCACAGAGGGCAGATGACCACAGGCTGAGAAACTGGAATAACTGTCCCCAGTAGCAGAGTACCTGGGTACTACCAGAAGCCAGGCATGGTCATCAGACCAGTCAGATCCCCCCAGTGGCAGGCAGTGTCTCACCTAGGTCTAGCTCCAAGTATACTGCTTTAGGGCTCACATTTGAGGCACGCCCTGACGACACAGGAATGACAAGAAGCTGATTCCCACTGTCCATAGCCAGTTCTTCCTTTCAATGAAGGGAAAGGCAGGGCCATTTACTACCTCAGTACACATGGGATCAAGGGCATACCCGATAGGATATTATCCTAATAGTCCAGGACCATAGCTCTAACTCCAGTTATGTCTGAACAGCCAGGGAAGGAGAGCTGTCCTACCCCGTGATCTGGGAGCCAAAACCCCTGGGGAGTTCTTCAGCTCACACCCTATTTTGCAAGAGACCTAACCAGCCATTCCATGAGTGACTACTGTTCCCCAGAATTTCATTTATGGCAGGTCCACCTTCCCTCTGAAGCAAGAGGAAATGCAAGGTAAATGAAGCAAAGAAAGTACCAATGGAAATGATACTGGACCATAGATTATTAGGTTTATTAGAACCACCTTCTAAGCTGAGAGACATTCCTCAGCATTTTTTACAGGACCACAAAAAATCAGGGCCCTGCAAAATCTGAACAAATCCCGGGCTCAGCGACCAACTGTGTGGCCTCCTCAGATTACGCGGAAGTGTTGAGGCCTGGGCAGTAGAAGCAAGCAGACTCGCCGGTCCCTGCAGCTCTACCTTGCGCTCACATCCACCTCTGTCTGTGCAGGCACTTTCTGTGGAGGGCTCGGGAGAGGACCTGTGAGTGGGAAGTCCGTTCCACTACTACTGACAGTTTTGATGTTAGAGGAATTCCAAGTTCGGAGGGGAGAGGTCAAAAAGGTGAGAATTCAGTTTATAGATGGCCTGTGAAACACAGAATGAGCAGGACGTGAATCATCAGGAAGTAGATGGCGGCTAGCAGGGGCACTCGGGTCCGGGAATGACAGAGTGAACGCAGGACCCGCTTCCATCCAGCACCACTCCGGGTCTGAAAGAAAAATCTGAAAGTCAGAGAGTCTTCTCCTACGGAGATATGTCCCTTTCTCTCCTCCAAACACTGGAGCTAAAGAGGTATCCCGAGAGAAAGTCCCCGCAAGGTCACTTGGCCAGTTCCACTAGGTTCTGCCAACCTTCTATACCTTTCCTCTCTGAGATCCATCAGTGCCTGGACTTTCACCTTCCTTTTCCTTGGCCCCTTGCCCTCACGCAGCCAGCCCTTTGTGACAGTATAGTCTCCTCTCTTTATTTCTCCCCTTCTTACCCTTCGACAAGTGCTGCTCGTAAGATCAATTAGCAGTGCCTGCTCCTGAGTGCCGCAGGAGCCAATGATGGGAGACCGAGCAGAATCCCAGTCATTGTGCTCCAACCTGTGTTGAGAAAGGAAAGAGTCATGGCTTGGTTCACAGCACAAGCAGCTGCTCAGATGAACCTTTCCCCGTCATCTTGCCATGTGATGCAGCCCAAGAGACCTGCAGCAAAGGCTGCTCCCACAGCTCCTGTCCCCACACAAGCAGGGCGCAGGCTGAGTGGTTTCTTTCAGCAGCAGTAAAAGGTAAGGATACCTACTAGGAATGGATGCCTATTACATAAGAGATGCTGGATTGGGTGCTGTGCATACATTTAACCCTCAGGTTTGACGCTGGTGTTACTATCTTCAAGGTAAGGCTTAACGAGGTAAAAGGTCTTGCCTGTGGTGGCGCAGAAAGTAAGGTTAGAGCCAGAATTTAAAACCCAGATTTGTCTCTAATCCTCATGTTCTTTTTTTCCAATATACCAGAGAAACATACATTAAATTCTTTTTCATTTACTAAAGGCTGGTAGGCAAAGGCATCCAAGAAAGATTTTTGTGGGGTTCTTGGAATTAAACTGAATGGCAGCCTCTACTGTTTTCTTCTTCATTTTTGGCTGATTTGTTTAATAGTGGAACTTCTCCACTTAATGAAGCAGCTGCCCTATCCACTCAATGGTTTCTCACAAAAACACAAACTGTATCAAAGGGGCTGCAGGTAACACAGCACATCTGATCAAACATTTGCCTGTAGAGATGTACTTTTTAATTGTGCTAGGGAGGGTGGAACTCTTCACTCCTCCACATAAAGGAAGGGATGTCCATTAGCCTAACACTCCTGGCCTCTCTTTGCAGGTCACAGAGTTTTCTCCTGGAGAGAAAGAACACCTTAATCTGATTTGTGAGTCTGGAAGGAGAAACTGAGAGAACACAGCCTCGCTCCCTCCTGCCAGTTTCCCTTTGAGAGCCAGGCTGACCGCACAGCACACCTTCTGTGTCTGGTCCTCTGGATGGTAAGCTTTTGGGGGGTAGCCATGACCAGGGACAGCACATCTGGCATGATGTGGTCAGTATGTCAACTATACGATACCTAGCCTATAGGCTAGGCCAAGGACAAATGAAATGTCTATAAATATTGGTTAGAATATTTGGCTGCTTTTAAATAAGTTCACTAAGTTGCACATACACTGCAGAGTCCATGTGACTGAAGCTCTAACACAAGAACGGCAGTATGGGGCCCAGGTAGGCAGCCCGTGATTGTCTGCCTACATTTGCATTCTGCACCAGGGCCAAAGAGGACACCACAGAGGGGCTAAGGCTGGACTAATGTGGCTTGTCTTGACCCCAAACACGCTGCAGCACTCATCTCAAAATGAGAATTAGATCCTAATGACTCTCAAGCCTGGTCCCTGTACACAGTGTAATCAGAATGGATCAGAAGTGAACAGAGGCTATCCCCCGCAGCACTTTACCGCCGGATCTGCTCCTCGGCCACGGAAAGGGCAGTCTCAGCAGCCACTCTTTGGTCCCGTTCTTCTTCTAGCAGCTTCCTCAGTTCGTTCATCTCCTGTTTAGTGTTGCATAGCTGCTGCTGGGCTTCCGAAAAACTTCAAATGAAAGGACAAAAACAGCGTCAGTAGACGGCAGGACACAGTTTCTGATACAAGAGATTCCAAGTGTTCATAAGGTTATAAGGCAGAAAAATGTCTAGAAGTTTGTACCAACACAAAAAACAGAAAAAGGAAAGGATTTTAAAAAGGAACATTTTAAAAGTGTAACTGTTGAAATAAGCTGCAGAAAATGCCTTAAGAGATTTTAGGGATTGATGGAATATCTTTCATTTGAATACCATAGGATTAATGGTGTGTGTGTGTGTGTGTGTGTGTGTGTGTCTGTCTGTCTGTCTGTCTGTGTGCTGGTGCATTGCTTTTGCTTTATATACTCTTCAACTTTACAAATTTATTAAATTGTTACTATTTAATCCTCACATCAATCCTGTAAGGTGATAAGAAGACATATTAAATCCACACACTGGGCTCCAGGTCCATCTAGACGGTGGCCCATTTCTGTACACAGAGTGCACGTGTCAAGGCTGTGGGCCGCTCCCCTACCTTAGCTGTGGCTCCCTCGGTTCTTCAGGATCATTCTTCCTGTGAGCTCCATTCTTTTCCTGGGGAGCTCCTGGAGCAACATCCATATTCAGTGGCCCCTAGGAGAGTAAGTTTAGTCATTCGGTGATGAAAGCACTTAAGAAACTGCGTGGGCAAAATGAGAACACACTGAAGACCTGAGTGAATGAGACACCTCAGAGAGGAACAGTTCCACGTGTCATCCTCTTCAAGTGCAGAGTTAGAAATGAGAATTTTCTGCTCTAGGAGATTAACCTCCAACCTCAAACTCTAGATTAGATTTGGTCCCCAGATTCTCATTTTTTAATCTCTCCTCTTAAAAGCTGAAAGGCTTACCACTTAAAAGCTTATCTGCTTTCTTCTGGCAGAGGATCATGCATTTTCTAGAAGCTGCTGTGATCCTTCCCTTGTTCGATTCCCTCTCCCAAACCACCTCCTCCTTCCCTGGCCTATTCATCTCTACAACAATTCTCACTCCCAGTCTCCTGCTCTACCGTGTCAACAGCCCCGCCTCTTTTGTTTCCCAGGGCCAAATCTTCCTACAGCTTTCTTTCTTTCTTTTTTTTTTTTTAAAGATTTGTTTATTTGAAAGACAACGCAAGTAGGCAGAGAAGCAGGCAGAGAGAAAGGAGGAAGCAGGCTCCCTGTGTTTGTCTTGACCCGAAACACGCTGCAGCACACCTAATTAATCAGCCTACAGCACCAGCCTCTTCTGTGCTGCTCTTTATGTTTTACCATTGTGCTCAATCTCTTAACACCTGCTGAGCAGAGAGATCTATGTGGGGCTCGATCCCAGGACCCTGGGATCATGACCTAAGCCAAAGGCAGTGGCTTTAACCCACTGAGCACCCAGGTGCCCCTTCCTATAGCTTTCTTATGTCCTAAAGCAAAATCCACACTTTTGGAACTCAGAGTTCCAAAAGCCTCAGTCACCATTGTTTCCCATTCACTTTTTGATTTCTCTTCCACCATTTCACTGATGTTTTTCCTCCTCATCCCCCTTCACTCTTTGATTTTTCTAGGCCTTATTCCCATCTCAGCAAATGCTCTCCTCTTCTCTCTGACTTTCCTCCATCACACCTAATTAATCAGCCTACAGCACCAGCCTCTTCTGTGCTGCTCTTTATGTTTTACCATTGTGCTCAATCTCTTAACACCTTCCCCAGCCTCTCGCCAGCTTCTTGCTCACCATTTGCAGCTCCTGGACCTGCTTCTCCAAGACCACGCAGTGATTAAAAAGCTCAGTATAGTGCTGCTGGTTCTCACGAAGACTCTGACTGGTATCGCAGAGCTGAATTGAAAGGGTATTTTTCTCTTCGAGCAGTTGAGAGAACTGAAACAGAGGAAACAAGCAGTGCTTCAGAAGATGCTCCTGAATTTCAAATTTCTAATTGTTTTTAATATAAGACCTTTATTTCAATAATGGTAACACCAGCATTGTGTGTTCCTTCTAAGTGAGGAAATTCAGAATTTCCAACCAAAGGGG
The DNA here is from genome assembly GCF_009829155.1 of Mustela erminea. Lineage (NCBI taxonomy): Eukaryota > Metazoa > Chordata > Mammalia > Carnivora > Mustelidae > Mustela > Mustela erminea. Next base: position 98,249,806 of record NC_045614.1, read on the forward strand.
AAAACAATTCTGGAGGAGTAGTAGGAAACTTTATTTGTGGTGTGTAGTACACCGACTGGGAAACCAGAAGACAGAACACCACAAGCAATCCAAGGGCACAAACTATCCTAGGTATGTAAAAGGAGAAAGCATGGGTCCAAGATGAAGTTCCTAACAAAGGACTATCATCCTTAGAAGTCTATATGAGACAGACCTGTCACCTAGAAATTCGTACAGCCTTAGTACTGGGCGGACTCTTCAATACTATAGAATTACAAGTTACCAGGAAAGTAGAAAAAGAAATTGCAGTATGTGGGTGGGGGGAGGGGAAACAGAAGAAACCCTAAATCACCTGTGTATGTGTAAGAAACTACACTGAGTGCAGCACACAGTGTAGACACACACTCTCAGGTGTAAATACTGTAATCACTCAAAACAGGACCGACCTTTACTACCTGAGTAACATCAGGGTTTGTCACTTCCTGACTAAGCAGCCCAGGCCATCTCTCACCATGTCAAAAACAGAAGATTTTTTTTTTATATTGAGTGAAAAATTTACCCACTGTAGCTCCTACCCAGTGATCTGAATTCAGTCCTCTAATGAAATCACTTGTAGGCGGTCAAGTTTCAAGTTCTAGTTATGATTAACATCTGGAAACATTAACAACCATAGAGATGTCTCTCCGAAGTACCTACTACAGGACTGTATGCATTATGTGAAGGGGAACTGGTGTAACTGGATGCATGTTCAATCTTTTTGTAAGTATTCTGGGTTAATATTTGTGTAAAAAAGTTGATGTAGGTTGCTGGAGGGGAGATGGGTGGGGATGGGGTAACTGGGTGATGGGCATTAAGGAGGGCACTGATGTAATGAACACTGAGTGTTCAATGCAACTAGTGATGAATCTCTAAATTCTACCTCTGAAACAAATAATACACTATATGTTCACTGACTTGAATTAAAAAAATTTTTTTAAAAAGTTGACTCAATGTTCAGAGAGAAGAAGATACATTTTTCTGGATACTCTGACTGACTGGGAAGGACATTTGATGTATACAGAAAACTAGAATAAGAAATCCCCATGGGGGGGCACCTGGATGGCTCAGTGGGTTAAGCCTTCAGCTTGGGTTGTGATCTCAGGGTCCTGGGATCGAGCCCCGCATTGGACTCTCTGCTCGGCAGAGAGCCTGCTTCCCTCTCTCTCTGCCTGCCTCTCTGCCTACTTGTGATCTCTGTCTGTCAAATGAATAAATAAAATTTTTATTAAAAAAGAAGAAGAAGAAGAAGAAATCCCCATGCTCAGTGAGTTAAGCCTCTGCCTTTGACTCAGGTCATGATCCCAGGGGCCTGGGGCATTGGCTCCCTGCGCAGGGGGGAGTCTGTTTCTCTCTCTCTCTCTGCCCCTCCCTCATGCTCCTGCTCTCTCTCTCTCTTTCTCTCTCTCTCTCACTGAAGTAAATAAAAATTTTCAAGAAAAAAAAAAAAGAAATACACATGGGATAACAAAAATATATGCACAGCCGAATAAAAAATCAGAATGAATAAACTTAACTTCTGAAGAAAAATTGACAAACAAAACAAATGACAAATGAAAAAGAAAGGAGCAGTGACCTGTCCAACATCATGTGGCTAACAGATGACAGACCAGGGGTCAAGCATGGTTCTTGCTTCCAAGTTTAGAGCTCTACCTACTCCGAGATGGCATCCCAACTGAAGCAGGTAATGGGTTTTTTTTTTTTTTTTAAAGATTTTATTTATTTATTTGACAGAGAGAAATCACAAGTAGATGGAGAGGCAGGCAGAGAGAGAGAGAGGGAAGCAGGCTCCCTGCTGAGCAGAGAGCCCGATGCGGGACTCGATCCCAGGACCCTGAGATCATGACATGAGCCGAAGGCAGCGGCTTAACCCACTGAGCCACCCAGGCGCCCCAGGTAATGGGTTTTGGACGGGAGTATGAGCAGTTAGTAAAGAAAAGAATATAAATGTTTGAGGAGCAATACTAATCTTAAGACAGGTAGATGACAACTACTGGGTTTTGAGAGAGTAATATGATCTCCTAACAAACAAAAGTTAATTTTCCTGGCCACCAAATGGTACCAAAAAACCAAAAATAAACAACCCCAAAACAAAAGCAAAAACAATCTCTCAGTATTGAAAAATACAACACTATTTTTCTTTTACAAATCTAGAGGAGAAAGGATAGCTCTGTAAAGCTCATTGGAAGCAAAATCCCCTTAACTGGAGAAATCTAATTGCTTATAAGCCACCCTCATACAAGCCACCTTTTATACTATTTGCATTACTCTGTTTCGGATTAGACAGATCCTAATAGTTCAGGTGTTGGCAAACAATGATCCAGGGTCTGCTACATTTTTTTGGAAACAAGGTTTTATTGGAATATGATCGCTCTATTTGTTTATGCACCGCCTACGGCCGCTTTTGTGACACAACCACAAAGCTGAAAGTAGTAAAAGTGGCGGCATAGCCTATAGACCAAAAATATTTACCATCGGGCCTTTAAGGGAGAGTTTGCTGACTTCAGTTCTAGCTCATGAACTGTTGTGCTTCATCATATCTACACTTGAAAACAGAATAGGAGGGACTAACCTAGACTGCATTATATCAATAGTCACTCCTTTTCCGTTTTTAAGTTTTAGGTTACAAGTTTTTAAGTCTGTATTACATACAGACCTCCAACCATGCTGGCAGAAATATTTATACACAGTCTGAGCATCCACAGAAAGAATAAGGGCGTGGTTTGGAGAGGAACATTATATGCTAATAGTCCATCTATAAGAATCCCACTCTACAACCCAAGAAGCAATTCTCCTAATTAGCTGGGACCCATTTAGAGTGAGGCTCTAAGCTCGTTAGATGATATGCTCCATGAGGGGCTGCTATGTATACTAACATATGGCCAAGCTCACAGAAGGCAAATAATAGTTATTTGCTTGATGAATGAATGAATGAATGGATGACTCTAGTGATAGAGATGCCTAAAGAACTCTTTCACACCCAGAATCACAGTGACCCAAAGTAGTATTCATATACTTTAAATATATATATCTCAAAAAAGCTGTTAAAGAAAACATAACTTTATGACCCAGAACCTAATATATAAATACATAAAACTAAAAGCTTCCCAAAACTAGACTCTTTACTATACATTACATAATTCCTACATATTTCTAATCTCTTTTATTTTGTTTTGTAAAAACATTACTTGAACTACTTGCAACAGTCCCAAACTAGAAAAACCCCGAAGTCCTTTAACAGCAAAATAGAGAAACTATGGTATATGCCTACAATGCAATGTTATATAGCATGAGAATGGAAAAAAATCATACTATCTACAAAACCATGGATGCATCTCACAATATAAATGAAGTGACGTAAGACAGAAGATATGATTCCAAGCATCTGTAGTTCTAACAGTGTAGTAGTAAATAGAAAAGGACATGAAGGACTTCTGGAGTTCTGGTATGTTCTGATTCTTTTTTTTTTTTTTAATATGTTCTGATTCTTGATCTAGGTGCCTTCACTTTGTGAAAATATGCTGTGTATTTATGATTTGTAGGCTTTTTACGTTTTACTTCAATAAAACATTTACATTAAAAGATTTTTAGTTTCTACCCACTAAAATGACCTCCTCATCTACTAATAGCCCTAAATCTCAGGTTAAAAGAGATTAATTATTAAAAGACAAATGCCCAGAGTAATTTACAGTGATTTTCAGGAGAGAAAATGTAACAAAGCTGAGATAGGATCTAATTATGGAAAGAATGAGAACTGTATAGAAGCTGCTCTGGGGCCCCTTGAAAACTCCCAGACAATTATCCCAATAAAGGGTCTACAGTTTTATCTGTTCATTTGGATCAACAAACCTATTTTTAAAAATATAAATTTTTCTGCCAAAGTTAATGGTGTTTATCAGCTTCTGATACTTCAATGTGAATTAGCTAAATTTAACATCTAATACCTTCTACATAAGCTAGGTACCATGCTTTTCCAAATATGTTATCATATTTATCTCAGAATGACCTCTTCCTAATACCTTGGCAAATTACTTAATACCTCTGGGCTTTAGTTTCCCTATCTGTGATACAGCCTACCTATCTTTACCATTTTTGGATCACAGATCCCTGGTGAACTGATGAGATCTCATGATGATAAACTTAAAACACACACACCCCCGTACACACAATTTGTATATAAATTTTTGGACATTCATAGCTTTCCTAACAGCCAATTTTTGTACTCTAGAGCCTAAATGACCTTTTAAATCCCTTTTCATTCTAACAGAATATTAATATAATGTAATAATATATTATATATACCTATAGATATAATAATATAGTAACATAGCTGGGTTCCTCTGAAGAAGGTAGAACTAGGGAGGTGCCACTCCAGAATACTTTGGTCAGAGAGCAACAGGGAGTATAATCATTTGTAAGTGGGTAGGGGAGGAGAGGCAGTGAAGGAAGAAGAGAAGCCAGAGAATGAATGAGGAGAGAGAATAGAGATGTGAGAAGGCATCCAAGAATAATTTTCTTTAATCATGCTTTGGTGAGATTGGCTCTAGGGACGAGATGGCAAAGTGGCTCTTCCATACAGAAATACATCCCGGGGGTATTACACGTAACTGGTGAATTGTTGAACACTACATCTGAAACTAATGTTGTATTAAGTGTTGGCTAATTTAATTTAAATTAAAAAAAAAAAAAAACGTTAAGAATAAAAAATTTAAGGGATGCCTGGGTGGCTCAGTTGGTTAAACATCTGCCTTCACCTCAGGTCTAGATCCCAGGGTCCTGGCATCAAGTCCCCCACTGGGCTCCTTCCTCAACAGAGAGCCTGCTTCTCTCTCTGAGGCAGAGAGAACTTGTATGCTCTCTCTTTCTGACAATTAAATAAAAAATATTTTTAAAAATCTTTAAGAAATTTTTCTTAAAAATTAGAAAGGAAAGGAAAAGTAAAGGAAAGGAAAGGAAGGGGGGAAAAAAGAAAGACAGACAGACATCCCATCTATCCCACTATGCTTCCTTAGAGTGTGTGGACGGGCATGGCTAGGATTTGGGAAAAAGATGGCTTCTTTAGTTAAAGAACATTAGACACCAGTGAGGAAGCCTACAAACGAAGTGAAATGAAGAACAGACCTCTCACTTCTATCCCTGCTATCTAATCACATCTGAAAAGCTTTCTTCCTCCTTCCTGAGACATTTTGCTGTTGCACACTGGTGAGAAACAAGAGGAAAGTGTTGGGAGGATTTGTAGGGAGACACCTTAATATTACTAACAAGGAGTACAATGCTGGGGAACAAGTCTTCCTAAAAGAGTTGGATTTTTCTTTTTATTCTTACTGAATAGATTTCGTCAAATCATTCCCAAGGATGCTCCAAGGGTGCGGAAAAGGAAATAGCCCTCTGTCCAATGCCTTGGGGTGAGCAACCCAGACTCCCAAGAAAAGCAAATCTTCCGTATCCTGATATATGCTACAGCTCCAAATTAGGCTTAATCTGTTTCTACTTACCTCCTGGCTTCTGGTCATGGAAATAAGAAACTGAATTCCAGTCTAGCAGGAAACACTCACCTTGCTGTTTAGTTGCTGAATTCTTAATTCTTTCTGGTGAATTTCCTTTAGGCTGTCATTGAGCTGAGTCCTAAGAAGTTCCATCTCATAAACTAGGTTTTGTGATCCATCTAGAGATGCTGATGTCTCTGGGGATGCCTGCCAGGGTACAAACACTGATGAAATTCCCTCCTAATGCTGTTCATGCTTAATCCCTTCCCTCCATGAACTCTGTCCACCTCACAGAAGTCACAAGACAGCTTGCCTAAGAGTGGCAGCTGGACATTTAGCTTGCAGGAAGCTGATGCTTCCTGGGTGGTGGTTACCTCTGAGTAGTAACCAGCACTGAAATTACCCACCTGTCTTTGGTACTGTACTTTGAGGGCCTCACTCTGGGAGGAAGGAGATCTCAATTCCCTCATAAGATTCTGCAGATGACTGAGCTGCTGATCTTTATCTGAGAGAGCCATAAGGTACTGCTCCTTCATTCTCCTCTCCTGGGTTTCCCAGGAGCTCTTTTCCATCCTACAAAACACATAAAATAATCAAAGGCAAAAAAATACTTGTGATACAGAGATGAATAATTACATATTCAAAACAGTATTATGGGCTGTAGAAATTTAGTAAAAAAAAAACATATCACCAGAGAAAAATTTTATTATAAATTGAATTGTAGAGCAAGATGATGAAGTTGAACTAATAAGAGGATTTCAACTGGCAGGACTGAAGATAATTTCATGGAAAAGCATTCCAGGTTCTCGGAACATACTAAACAAAAGACACAAAAATGAATATATAGACAGACATACTGAATTTTGGAATTGTACCAGACAGTATATAAAGTGGATAAGGTAGGAAATAAGGATAGAGAAGTGAGGTTGGATCATGTGGGGTAATGAGTAGCATGCTAAATAAATCTTATTCTGTAAGCAATGGGAAACCACTTTAATTCTTCAGAAAGTTAGTGCCAGATGCAGACTAACATCATAGTTACAAAAATGCAATGCTACCCAGAGCAACTTACAGTGTTGAAGGAACTGGGTTCAAACAATGGATCTATCATAAACGAGGCATGAGACCCTGAGTAAAACTTCTTAATCTCTCTGAATCTCACTGGTAAAATGGGAATAAACTATTGATTCCTTAGGATTATTCTAAGGATTAAATGAAACACTGTATGTTACACACCAAACACAGAGCCCGACATATCATAATCACCCAAAAAATATGAGCTGCTGATATATTCTATTTGTATTCACCAAATTTGGCCAAGAGGGAGGCTTCTGTTTGACCCCAGCTCATTTTTTTGTAGCACTAGGTAAAACTGTGTCTCTGCCACATTTTTTAGTTCTACTTCTCTCTCCACTCTGTCTAAAAGAACTCATTAGGATTGTAATCAAATTCCTGCAGTATCTCTTCACTTTGAATAGTACCCATGTCTCTATTTTTTCCAACAGTACAAGGTTTTGTTTGAATTGCATCTGATTTGTCTTTCACTCTAGAAATGAGGCAAAACAGTCCCTTCTTTTCTAAATGGCATATACTTGTTATGAAATAACCCTGCTTTGCTAAGTCAGTTGGATTACAGCCAAAACTTTTGTCAAAGAGAGCCCAAACTTAGAAACTAAAAAAAAATTGTATTACAAGTAATTACATGTAATTGTAATTTGTAATGTAAGTGTATTATAAAATGTAAATGTATTTACATGTATTACACGTAAAAGGCAAAGGATTTTCAACACTTCCTTTGATATTTGTCTGTGAAAAATGAGCAAGAACAATTAGAGTGGAATGCAGAAGAAAGATCATAATTTTCCATAAAAGCTTCAAGCTGCCATTTTTCTGGAAGGTGGTTAGGGTATGGAAAGAGATGCTCACTGGAAAATAGGGCCTAAGGAACAAAGCTGATTACCTCATAGAATTCAGCCATAAAGGGATATAACTCATTTACTCTGCTTATGTAACACAGTACAGGAACCAGAGCAGAATAAGCAAACCAGTAGCTAAAGGGGTTAGAGAAAGGTTATGGTATAAATCCAGGCTCTCCTAATAAGTCAACCCTGAGGCTAATAGCCAACCAAAGCTTGAACAAGATGTTCCAGCTTTTTCATGTTTGAAAAGTTAATTTCCCCAAAGTAGATCAAGAACAGAAGACTGAGGTCCTAAAGATATTCAGCTAAAGAAACTGGTCCTAAGCCATAAGAGACTTTTTTTTTTTTAAAGATTTTATGTGACAGAGAGATCACAAGTCGAGAGAGAGAGAGAGAGAGAGAGAGAGAGAGAGAGAGAGGAGGAAGCAGGCTCCCTGCCTAGCAGAGAGCCCGATGCGGGACTCCAACCCAGGACCCTGAGATCATGACCTGAGCTGAAGGCAGAGGTTTAACCCACCGAGCCACCCAGACAGCCCGCATAAGAGACTCTTATTCCCAAAAAATAAACTGAGGGTTGTTGGGTTGGGGGTTGGGAGAGGATGGTTGGGTTATGGACATCGGGGAAGGTATGTGCTATGGTGAGTGCTGTGTAGTGTAAACCTGGCAATTCACAGACCTGTACCCCTAGGGCTAATAATACATTGTATGTTAATAAAATTTTTTTTTTAATTTTTTATTTTTTATAAACATATATTTTTATCCCCAGGGGTACAGGTCTGTGAATCGCCAGGTTTACATACGTCACAGCACTCATAAAAAAAAAATTTTTTTTTTTAAGATTTTATTTATTTATTTATATATATTTTTTTTAATAAAAGATTTTATTTATGTATTTGACAGAGATTACAAGTAGGCAGAGAGGCAGGTAGAGAGAGGGGGGGAAAGCAGGCTCCCTGCTGAGCAGAGAGCCCAATGCGGGGCTCGATCCCAGGGTCCTGGGATCATGACCTGAGCCGAAGGCAGAGGCTTTAACCCACTGAGCCACCCAGGCGCCCCTAAGATTTTATTTATTTATTTGACAGAGAGAGATCACAAGTAGGCAGAGAGGCAGGCAGAGAGAGAGAGGAGGAAGCAGGCTCCCTGCTGAGCAGAGAGCCCGATGTGGGACTCGATCCCAGGACCCTGAGATCATGACCTGAACCGAAGGCAGTGGCTTAACCCACTGAGCCACCGAGGCGCCCCCCAATTTTTTTTTTTTTTAAAGATTTTATTTATTCATTTGACAGAGAGAGATCACAAGTAGGCAGAGAGGCAGGCAGAGAGAGAGAGAGGAGGAAGCAGGCTCCCTGCCGAGCAGAGAGCCCGATGCGGGACTCGATCCCAGGACCCTGAGATCATGACCTGAGCCGAAGGCAGCGGCTTAACCCACTGAGCCACCCAGGCGCCCTCATAAAAATTTTTTTAATTTTAAAAAAAGAACTAAAATATTGACTTTTGGAAACATGAAAGGTTTTGTTTCTATAAGGTCTATTAACCCTTTGCAATGTGTTTATTTCTTGTATAAGAAATCTTGGAATTAAAATTTATTCCATTTGAAAAAAAAAAAAAAAAAGAAACTGGTCTTAAAGTCAGGGAATCAAACCTGTGTCCTCATTTTCTTCTTCCTTCTAAACATGAAGTAAAGTATCTTCCTCTCCATCCCCTTAAAATTTACTTCTACTCGAGATGTAATTAATTACTTTTCTTTAAAATTGCTCAAATGTGAGATGAAGAGAGAAAAGCTAATAGAAAGGTAAATAGGGATAGAAGGGAGGTAAAAACATCAATAGCCTAGAAATCATTTTTTTCTCTTCTCTCTGCCCAGTGATAATGAAATGCCCTTCTCCACAACCCTCCAGTGGTATCAATGGAGCCCATGTATGGACCTTGGTCATCTAGTCTCACCTAACAGTAATGACGCACTGCTTCCCCCTCAATTGCAGTTGTCAGTGGAATACAGGTGGGGAGCCTGGACTTCTGCCTCTTCCTGGCAATATCAAGGCACCTCTTCCCCTGCAGCATCAATGAATGCTGAGTAGGGAGCCCAATGGACTTCACCGACCATCTAGTAGTAAAGTATCAGTGGAAACCTACTAAAGCAGAGGATTTAAGACTTAAGAGTCTTATATAAAATGTTCAGGATACAACTGAAAATCACTCATCATACTAAGAACCAGGGAAGTCATGACTTGATAGAGAAAAGAAAATCTACAGATAACACTGAAATGAAAGAGATGCTGAATTATATGTTAGAGAATTATATAAGGATTTTAAAGCAGCCACCACAAAAATGCTTCAACAAGCAATTACTAACACATTGAAAACAGAGAAAGCTTCACATTTCTCCAAAGAAGATACAGAGATAGACAACAGACACATGAAATATGTTCAGCCCCATAATCTTCAGAGAAATGCGAATCAAAACCCCAATAAGGTATCACCTCACAGCAGTCAGAATCATAAAAGACAAGAAATACTAAGTGTTGGTGAGGATGTGGAGAGAAAGGAACCTTCAGGCACCGTTGCTGGGAATGTAAATTGGTGTTGCCACTATGGAAAACAGTATGAAGGTTCCTCAAAAAATTAAAAATAGAATACATACAACCCAGTAATTCCACTACTGGGTATTTTCACAAAGAAAATCAAACACTAATGCAAAAAGATATATGCATCCTTATGTTCACATTATACAGCATTATTATTCACACATATTCAGCATTATTTATAATAGCCAAGATACAGAAGCAACTCAAGTGTCCATTAGTAGATGAATGGATAAAAAAGATCTGGTGTGGGCGCCTGGGTGGCTCAGTGGGTTAAGCCGCTGCCTTCGGCTCAGGTCATGATCCCAGGGTCCTGGGATGGAGCCCCTTGTCAGGCTCTCTGCTCGGCAGGGAACCTGCTTCCCTTCCTCTCTCTCTGCCTGCCTCTCTGCCGACTTGTGATCTCTGTTTGTCAAATAAATAAATAAAATCTCTAAAAAAAAAAAAAACACATGCACGCACACATATGAAAATACTACTCAACTAAAAAAAGAAAGAAGTTTTGCTGTTCACAACATGGATGGGCCTAGAGGGTATTATGCTAAGTTAAATAAGTCAGAAAAAGGCAAATACCATATGATTTCACTTATATGTGGAATCTGAAAAACAAAGAACAAATAAACAAAAAAAGAAGTGGACTCATAAATACGTGAACAAACTGGTGATTGCTAGAGGAGAGGGGGGTTGGAGGATGGGGAAAATAGATGAGAGGATTAAGAGGGACAAACTTTCAGTTATAAAATAAATAAATCACAGGAATGAAAAGTTCACCATAGGAAATATACTAAATAATATTGTAATTACTTTGTATGGTGACAGATGATAACTACACTTATTATGGTAAGCACTGCATAATGCATACAATTGTTGAATCACTATGTTGTACAGATGAAACTTATGTTACTATTATTCAATTTAAAAAAATAGAGAAAACCTCAGTGAAGAAATAGAAGATATAAAGAACTGGATGGAAATTTTAGAACTGAAAGTGATGCAGAATCAAGAATCAGTGAATTTGAAGACAGAACAACAGAAATTATTGAATCTGCTTAAAGAGAAAAATAATCATTAAACTGGATTTCATTAAAATTAAAAAGACCTTATTGAGAAGAATGAAAAGATAAACTGCAAACTGGGAGAAAATATTTATAAACCATCTATCTTACAGAGAACTTATATCTAGAGCATATAAAGAACCCTCAAAACTCAATAGCAAAAAATTAACAACCCAAATAAAAAATAGATAAAACACATGAACAAACATTTCATCAAAAGGGACATATGGGGCGCCTGGGTGGCTCAGTGGGTTAAGCCGCTGCCTTCGGCTCAGGTCATGATCTCAGGATCCTGGGATCGAGTCCCGCATCGGGATCTCTGCTCAGCAGGGAGCCTGCTTCCCTCTCTCTCTCTCTGCCTGCCTATCTGTCTATTGTGAACTCTCTCTGTCAAATAAATAAATAAATAAATAAATAAATAAATAAAGGGACATATGGATGCCAAATAAGCAATTAAAAAATGTTCAACATTATTAGCCATTATGTTAATTAAAACCACAATGAGATGGCATGACACACCTATTAAAAAATTAAAATATAGTTACAATATCAAATGCTCACAAGGATATAGCATTTGATATTGAAACTGGATCACTCACATATTGCTGGCAGGAGTATAAAATGGTACGGGCATTCTGGAATATAATTTTACAGTTTCTTGACAACCTAAACAGATACTTACCGTACAACCTAGCATTTGTACTCCTGGACAACTATCTCAGAGAAACAGAAATTTACTGTCTACATAAAAACCTATACACAAATGTTTATAGCAGCTTTATTAATAATAACAAAATCAGAACTAACACTCATGGGTGAATGGTTAAAGTAGTACATTACACTATGAAACACTGTTCATCAATAAAAAAAAAAGAACTACTGATATATGAACAATGTCAATGGACCTCAAGGGCATTATGATGAGTGAATAAAGGTAATTTCAAAAGGTTACATATTGTAGGATTCTACTTAAAACACTGTAATTTAACTAACTGGAATTTAAGTAAAAACTCAAAAAAAATTCTCAAAAATGGCAAAATGATAGAGATGGAGAACAAATTAGTGGTGGTCAGAGTCAGGGACACTAGCATGGGGAATAAGATTATGACTATAAATTAGTACCACAAGGGATATTATTTGTGAAAATGGAGCACTTGTGTATCTTGGCTGTCATGATGATTACAAATGTATTTACACATATGAAAAAGTATACAAACACACACATATACTTGAGTGAAGGTAAAACTGATGAAATCTGAAGAAGGTCTTTGAATTGCACCCATGTAATTTCCTGATCTGGGTATACTATAGTAATGTAAGATGTTAGAATTGGTGGAAACTACATGAAAGGTACACAGGAGCTCTCTGTATTATTTTTGCAACTTCTTATAAAACTATAATTATTTTATAATTAAAAAAAAAAAAAAAAAAAAGAAACCTAAAAGAAAAGGGTCAAAAAGCAGGGATGATCATACCTGAGCTGATGCAGCTCATGCTGCCAGGAGAGATTTTCCTGCCTTAGCTCTTCTTGCATTATCTGAAAATTTTTTGTCTTATCTTGATACTCCTGAAGTCGAGCCTTCAGTGGACGTAATTCAGTGATTTCTTGGTTAATCTGTAAGTACTGTTGCTGCAGATTCTTCAATTCCTTCAGCTTTAACCAAAGGAAAAGTAAAAGGGTGATTCAGCACCTCTCATTTACCAAGCTTTAACTCATCAACAGCTCCCTACAGAGTCAGTCAGACACCACAACATACGGTCAGCACCTGACAAGTTCATTAACATATATTTGCAACACAAATCTCTAAAACGGTAAACTAAAGAGAGCCACCATCAAGGCTACAGGGTCTGACCATTCCTGCAACTTGTACCCTAGGCCCCTCCTCCCAAGGTCTTAGGTTGACTCTAGATCTAAAGCTCAGACATAGGACAGACTTAAAGGACCTACAGTTTCTTTGTAGGTATTAACTCCCCAGAACAAGAAATGTAAAGACAACTTGACTTTGTATTTAGCTCTGTGCCCTATTTAGGCTCTTAAACTTTCTCATATGGGTATCAACCTTAATTTAGCTTAGCTGATGTTGACTATAAAAAGAAGGTAGTGATGCCCAGGTTCAGTGGTTTAAGAGCACTTACTTAGGCTTTGGGGTCCAACATCCTGCCCACATAGGCTAGGTGACCTGGCACATATTCCTTACACCCCTAAGCCTTAATTTCCCATACCTATAAAATTTCCCTTATCTTAATTTCCCTTACCTCCCTTATGGTACTTAGATTATGAGAACTAAATGAGAAAATTAATGGCGATGGTGGTGATGCTAATAACGATGATGATGATACAATGATGATGGACTTGCCTTTAATCAACAAAATTGCCTATCTACATTCCAGGTGCATCTTCAAATTGTTTATCCCCAGCACTCATTAAAAGCTTGGTAGTAAGAAATAAATGTTAGGACATCTGGATTAAAAGGGGGCCTTGAACACACATCTCCTTCACCCACTCTTGGAAACATCATTAAAGCTACAATAAAGGCATCATTTTATAAGCATAATACACAAGAACAGGAAGAACAAGAGAGGAGTCAGCAGCAACAAAATTAATTTTGGAAGCTGAAAAGCAGATGCATAAGTAGTAACTGACTTAACAGATCTGGGAAAGCCAAATCTTAAGCTGGCAGTAAGGAAAGCCAAGAACCAACAGAACTTACTCTGCAGAATCTTCAAAAGGCTCAGGAATTAACAGCACCAGGTACCTCTGGAGAAGATGGTGATGGGGGTAGGGAGAAGGTGGTAGCTGAAATAAGGAGGATTAGATGAAAGCTGCTTAAAAAACAACTGCATCCCTAAATACTCTCCTCAGTTGCACATCTTTTGTTAACTCTGACAACTAGAGTTTTATTCTTTGGAGAAGGCAAAAGTCGTCTCTGGACCATTAGATACCAGGCACAACTGAAGGTAAAGGTACTGCTTTAAAACAACAGTGATCAAGTAAATATATGCCTCCTAAATTCTTGAACCCTTCCCCTACTTAAGATGGATAGTGCTGGCACCCAGGCCTTTACCATCCATGCATGAAATGATAAGTCTTCTTTAGAAACTCAAACCAGCCTAAGAGGAACTAAAGATACCAAGACTGGGACTACCCAGAGAAAGCTCAGCAACATCACTCTGCAATCACCAACCTCACAGTTGGTAAGCCCCATTCACAAGATTTTTAGACCCTACCCTTAAACATGAAGAGTAAATCAAGGGTTAACGCTCACCAGAGAATGGCTATCACTAAGGCTAGGATGAAAAGAACTAGAAAAAAAGTCATTCAAAAGAGCTTAGCAGGGGAAAGAATTTAATATACTTGAAGACTTAAGAGAGACTATTAGAAATCAGAAACATTGTAGCAGAAAAAAATATTAAAGAAAATTTCATTATAAGAAAACATCAAAGAACAAAACTGCCACCACTATTTTTGGAAAGGTAAGAAAAAGAAAAAAAGAAATCCTTAGAAATTAAGAACATGATAGCAAAAATGAAAACCTCAATATGGGGCTCTAAAGATAAAGGTGAGAAAATCTTCCCAGAGTACAGCCAAAAGACTAGGAAAGATAACAAAATTATACAACCAAACCAGAAGGTCCTAAATCTAAATAACTGGCTTTTCAGGGGGCGGGGTACAACAGAGAAAAAGGATGGGGAAAAATTGGTAAAACATAATTCAAAAGAATCTCCCAAAACTGATGAATATGACTTCTTAGATTCAAAGGATTAGACAAAATGATGAATGAAAATAGACCCACATCAAATTACATTGTCATAAAATTTCAGAATACATAGGACTAAAAACTTCTATACATTTCCAGAAAAAGATGAGAGAAAAGGAGACAGAGAGAGAAAAAGAGATAAAGAAACGGATCAGATTTAAAGATTAGGGAACAAAACAGCTTTAGACTCCTGCACCACAATGTAAACTAAAAGGTAACAGACCGAAGTCTTCACAGTTTTGAAGGGGAATTATTTTCAGCCTAGAATTCTATACCCAGCCAAACTACCAATCAACTATGAGAGATGAAAAGACACTTTCAAGAAATTTACCTCCCCTGCATCTTTTCTTAGGGAGCTACTAAATGATTTCTTTCAACAAAATGACACAAAACCAAGAAGAAGAAGATGTGGAATAGAAGAAACAGGAGATCTAACAGAGGACAGATGTAAAGGGAGCTATCCTAGGATGAAAACAGTATCCTGGTTCACGTAAGAATAAGAAAGCGACTCCAAATTTTCTTCATAAATACAAAATTGATAGGAATAAACATCTTAAGAGGACATGTGAATAAATGGCAATAAACCTGGAGTTAAATTACATTGATGAATACAAAGAAAACAAAATAACAACAAAAAGAGTATTAACTCTAAGGGGGAAAAAGATGCTGAGGAAAATAAAAATAACATGTCTCAGCTCTCATTTGTAGTCCTAAAAATGTAAACATTGATATAAACATAAATATTAAACTAACCAAAATTTAAATTACATCAGAATGGGGAAGAGACTGTATATTGAGTAGGTGCATATACACTGTAGAAGGGGAGAAAAAAGAGAACTAAACCCTGTTAGCATAAAAGAAAGTCAATAGCTAATGCAAAGAATGAAAACCCAAGATGCATTATAAGCATGATACGTAGACACTGAGAAAACACCAAAACAATAAGAGAGTTCAAAGTAAACTGCCTTGGGAGAAAGAGAAAGAGTTGGAGTACAGGTGTTGTTTGTTTTTCTCATCAAACATGCAGAATTCAGTGACATGCTGAATTTAGTGACATATATATAACTTTATTCTTTAAACAATAGACTTTTTATGCACTAAATGTATTCTTTATTCCCTCCTCTAATCCAGATACTCTAAATGTTAATCTTAAAATAGACCAGATCATCAGAAAGCTGTGTGTCTGGGACTGCATTTTAACCATCTGTATAAGTATCTTTAGGAAATTATACAAAGTTCTTTTGCTAAGCAGTTACAGCAAGGAACAGCTAAACTAAACCCTATAAAACACTTATATTTACTGTAGAGAAGTAAAGGATGTTTTACAACTTCATATAGTCTTCTCTATGGAAACACAGAAGGAATTTCTTGCAGGCCTCAATACTCAATAACTATTCTTACATTAAACAAACAGCTTTTCTTTCTTCCCTTCCCCTAAAATATGGACACTGCAATTCATGTATAGGGCTCTTTAATTCCTCATTTCTGATGGCTGCCAGAAAACTGGGAAAAGAACTGATGACCTAACTGAACAACAGGAATACAAAGATTTTAAGAGAATATTATGAAAAATTATATGTCTACAAATTGGACAACCTAGAAGAAATGGATAAATTCGTAGAAACATGTAACCTACCAAAACTGAAGCAGGAAGACATAGAAAATTTGAACACACTGATAATCAGCAAAGAAATTGAATCGGTAATCAACAAACTCCCCAAAAACAAGACATCTTCACAAATGAATTCTACCAAACATCTGAAGCAAAGTTAATCCTGTTCATCTCAAACTACTCCAAAACATAGAAGTGGAAGGAAAGCTCCCAAAGTCATTGGTTAGCATTACCCTATTCCATAATCAGATAAAAACTCTGCTAAAAAATAGAGAGCTACAGTCAACAAGTCTTGATGAACATAAGATGCAAAAATCCTCAACAAAATATTGCCAAACTAAATCCAACAATAGATTTAAAAAATCATTCACCATGATCCAGTAGGATTTACTCCTGGGATGCAGGGTGGTTCAATTTTCACAAATGAATCAACATGATACACCACTTTAATAAAAGAAATTATAAGAACCATATGATCTTTTCAATAAATGAAGAAGTATTTGCAAAGTACAGCATCCATTCATGATAAAAGCCCTCAACAAAGTAGGTTTAGAGGGAATATACCTCAACATAATAAGGCCTTATATAAAAACCCACAGCTAACAACATACTCAGTGGGAAAAATTGAGAGCTTTTCCCCTGAGGGCAGGAACCATGCAAGAATTTTCTCTCTCACCACTTTTATTTAACATGGTACTCGAAGTACTAGCCACAGCATCAGATAAGAAAAAGAAAAGGCATCCAAACTGGTAAGAAAGAAAACTCAATATTTTGAAAACTGTAAAGACATGACCAAGAACTGAAAAATGAATTCACTAAGTTCACAGGATACAAAAACCAATACACAGAAATCTGTTGCATGTCTATATACTTAATGAACCAACAGAAAGAGATATTAATAAAACAATCCCATTTACAACTACAACCAAAAATGGTAAAATGCTAAGAATAAAATTAACCAAAGAGGTGAAAAACCTGTACTCTGAAATCTATAAAATCTATAAAACACTGGTGACAGAAAAAAACAAAATGGAAAGGTACTACATGCTCATGGATTGGGAGAGCAAATATTATTAAAATGTCTATTTTATAATCAAATACAGTCCCTATAAAAATGCCAATAACATTTTTCACAAAATAAAACAAAAAATCCTAAAATTTGTGTGCAACCACTAAAGACCCCAAACAGCCAAAGCAATCTTGAAAAAGAACAAAACTGGAGGTATCACTATCTCAGAGTTCAAGCTATACTACAAAGCTGTAATAATCAAAACAGTATGGCACTGACATAAAAACATATAGCTCACTGGAATAGAACAGAAAGTCCAGAAACAAACCCACGATTATAGGTCAATTAATATAAGACAAATGAGGCAAAAACATGCAGTGGGAAAAAAGTTTCTTCAACAAATAGGAATGGAATGGGAAACTGGACAGCTACATGCAAAAGAATGAAACTGGACAACTTTTCTTACACCATACGCAAAAATAAGTCCTAAATGGACTTAAGACCTAATTGTGAGACCTGAAACCATAAAAATCCTAGAAGACAACAAAGGCAGTAATTTCTTTGACACTGGCCCTGGCAACGTTTTTCTAGATATGTCTCCCAGGTCAAGGGAGACAAAGGCAAAAATAAACCATTGGGACTACATCAAAATAAACAGCTTCTGAACAGCCAAAAAAAAAAAAAAAAAACAATCAACAAAAAAAGACAACCTACTGAATGGGAGAACATATTTGTAACTGATATATCCACTAAAGGATCAGTATCTAAAATACACAAAAGGGGCGCCTGGGTGGCTCAGTGGGTTAAAGCCTCTGCCTTCGGCTCAGGTCATGATCTCAGGGTCCTGGGATCGAGCCCCACATGAGGCTCTCTGCTCAGCAGGGAGCCTGCTTCCTCCTCTCTCTCTCTGCCTGCCTTTCTGCCTACTTGTCATCTCTGTCTGTCAAATAAATAAAATCTTAAAAAATAAATAAATAAATAAATAAATAAAATACACAAAAAACTTACAAAACTCAACACCCCCCAAAAAAAAAAATCCAATTTAAAAATGGGCAGAAGACATGAACAGACCCTTTTTTCCAAAAAAAACATACAGATGGCCAACAGATAGGTGAAAAAATACACAACATTACTAATCACTGGAAAAACGCAAATCAAAACCACAATGAGGTATCATCTCACACCTGTCAGAATGGCTAAAATAAAAAACAAGAGAAACAACAAGTGTTGGCAAAGACATGGAGGAAAAGGAACACTTGTGCACTGTTGATGAGAATGCAACTAGATGCAACTGGTGCATCCACTGTGGAAAACAGTATAGAGGGTCCTCAAAAAATTAAAAATAGAGTTACCATGTGATCCAGTAATTCTACTACTGGGTATTAAACCCCAAAATACAAAAAAACTAATTAGATATATGCATTCCTATGTTTATAGCAGTATTATTTACAATAGCTAAACTACAGAAGCAACCCAAGTGTCCATTGACAGATGAATGGATAAAGATGTGGTGCACATATACATAATGGAATATTACCCATCCGTAAAAAAGAATGAAATCTCACTATTTGCAACAACTTGTATGGGTCTAGAGTGTATGATAGTAAGTGAAATAAGTCAGTCATAGAAAGACAAATACCATATAATTTTCATCATAGGTGGAACTTAAGAAACAAAACAAATGAACAAAGAAAAAAAGAGGCAAAAAACCAGACTCTCTATAAATATAGAGTACAAAGTGATGGTTACCAGAGGGGAGGTGGCTGCGGAATGGGGTAAAAACAGGTGAAGGAGACTGAGAGTACACTTACCTGATGAGCACTGAGTAATGTACAGAATTCCTGAATCACTATATTGTATACCTGAAACTGTCACACTGTACATTAATTATATTGGAATTTGAAAGCAAATTTTAAAAAAGAACAAAATGTGTATAGATAAATGCGGTTCTGGAGATTTGCTTTCTACCCTTTAGATAGAAATTGCCTAAGTACCTATTTGATTATGGGAAAGTCCTAAGGAAGTTCAAACAGATACAAAAACTACAGAATGTTTTCAGAGTTGTTTTTGACACTGTAGTAGACTCCCCAGGGCTAATTCTCTGCACCTGGGACCCTCAGACTTGGAGAAACTCCCCCCTGAATAACTAAGTAAAGAAGAGAATCAAAGTAAGCTAAATCCTTTTCAGATCTCAATCATTTCTGGGATGGTCCTGATGGGAAGGAAGTGTAGTGTAGGCAGAGATGATAAACTGCTGGCCTAAGCTGCATGTTCAAACTGATAGTGGTTGACATAAGAAAGCTCCCGTATTTATCATACATGCAGCCAGTAATTGAGAGACTATAAACTTCAATGCCCATGACACAGACTGAGAACAAGTTATGTGGAAAAGAGCTGATGGCCAGTTAACAATACATTCCAAAAGTATGCAGAAGGGCCTCAGCAGACTGTAGTGGACCTCATATGTAGTATCACCAAGTCAGAGTGACAGGCCTTCATGTGATTTATAACCCTGCCTTGGCTTTCATTTACGGCAGATGTTAAGAGCCAATGTTTCTACAACTCCCCTATATGACAGTTTTACAAAATGGAAAAAAAAAAAAAACCAACCCCACAGTGTTTTCAATAACAACAACAACAGAGAATGGTCACCAATGGTTGATTATCTACCACATAATTAATTCCTCCTATGTTAAAATCATAGGGAATACAAAGAAGTGTAAGACATGACACTTACACACACAGACATATAGACATATACACATCAGGACAATATGAGACAAATGAAAGTACTAGAGAAGTACAGAAGGTAACAGATATTTAAGAGGTCTGGAAATGTAACCAGAAAGTTTGAGCTCCAGGGCGATGTTTAATAGTGGGAAATATCTTCCCAAAAAAGGAAAATAGAGAGGACATTTTGGTTCAGAGGATGGTAATGTGGAAGTACTAGGTAGGATTACTGCATAATAAGTAGATCAGTTTGGCTGCAATGAAGGGTATGAGTAGGGCAGCAGTAACAAGGAAGGATGGAAAGAAGGACCTAACCAAATTATAGGGTCTCAAATACCAGACTAAAAGGTTTGAATCCCAAGCCTATTCTAGAGATAATACAACTTTTAAAGGTTTTTGAGCAGTACAGTAATAAGAAAGCAAAGCTTCAGATTTATTCAGCAATGGTATATAAAAATATACTGGAAAATGACAAATTGGAAGAAGCAGTACCACACAGTTAAACGTACAGTGTTAAGAACTCATCCTAAATGATGATGGAAAGGAAAAGAGATGATTGAGGCCCATTATGAATAAAGTGACAGACCTTGATGATAAATGAAATAAAATCATAGCCAGCTATGAGCCTTACAGAACAGAGGAACATTACTATGGGTTATAGAAATATGTAAGTAAAAATATGCTGACCTGGCTTGAAAATATCCAGCAGATAAAAATGTGGAATGGGGACTAAGAAATAGAAAAGGCTGAGAGATAGCAAGGGTTGAGAGATAACAAGTTTTGTCCCCAGTGTTTAGAACAGATAAGAAGAGTAAATCAACTGACAAAATGAAACCTTGTCAATTCAAAATCTAACCTAATAGCTTTTAGGAAAAAGATTTTGACTTTGAAGATAATCGAGCCCTAGATAGCTATAAAATACTACATCTTTGAAGTATATCCTGTTCTGATGAAAATCTCTTACATTTGCATTCCGAAAGCAACAACAAAAACAAAAAAGGGTTAGCTCCCAGGACAAAGTCAGCTGAACTGAAACTATTTTAAGACATAAATAAAAACATATACATTATACTGCTGTCAAAACCGCAGCTGAAAAGAGGGGTTTTATTCAGATTACAAAAGTGAAAAAGGTATCTATAAATACAGGATATCAAATGTAATATGAATGAACACATTGCCTACAATGAAAAAGAAAATTAGAACAAGAATTTGTAGTTAGGAGCAATGATCTTTTTTATTGAGGCTGTTCTTAAAAACTAGAATTTTCATATTCTGGACATGGGTCACTTTTTAATGGAATATCCAGCCTTTTGAACCTCATTTTATTTCCTATTTGGCCTAAGTACATGGTCTTAAAAGAGTTAAGAACTGTCATGAAAGTGAAGATAGTAACCTCACAAAGTAGAACTTGGCCTGGCTTATAATAATTCCAGTTTTGCTTCTGAATCTTGATACCCCGGAGGTTCTTAGAAAAAAAGACCTGAACTAAGCTACTGGATCCTTCTAAAAGCAAAATTTTAGCATGAGAGATCCTCCTTATCTTTCTCTCAGATTGAAAAAAAGCTGGGTACTGAACTTCTTTATTTATTTATTTTGAACTTCTTTAGATTAACTCTTTATATATTTAACTTTTTTGTGACAAATTAGGGTTGAGTTATACATGAGATAAGCTGAGTCCTCTCTATAATTCTACCAGATGACCTAAGACTAAACTCTTATTGTAAGAAGGCCCTGAATGACTCCTATACCTTAATTCAATTAAACTGTGACACATTCTGGAAACATCGACATGTGTGTACAAAATACATAAAACAACCTCCATGTCTTTTAGTCCTTTTATAACGTGGAGAGTTTTGTGCAAAGAAAATCTGTAATTATTTTTAAATGGTACTGGCAGAATTAAAGTAATTTAAATAATGTTTGTGTGTCTCTCTAAGACCAAATAAAACCTGTGGGATGTATAATACTGTTCCAGAATGCCCAGATAATATATATATGCAAGAACGTGCTCATCTTTTCCTACAGAAGTGAAAAATTTTTAAAGAAAAGCTCAAAAACTCTCAAATGAAGATCAGAAAGAGAACCAGACACTCACTAGTCGGTCTCTGTCATTTTGGAGTGATGACATAGCTTTCTTTAAACTCTGGACTTCAGCCGGGTTGGTTGCAGGCTGGGCTGCAGACCTCTGCTTCCCCTCCTCTGACTTGCGGAATTTCTCCAGTTCATTCAACAGGTGATCTCTCTCATTCTGTAGACTGGCCATAGCCTTGGAAAAGGACTGCACTTGGTTGTAAGAATCTTCTAGTTGTGAGGACAAGTGAAGCAGTTGCTCATCTTTGGACAGAAGCTGTTGGTTAAGTTTCTCGAGGCGAGGCAAGCTGGTATCCTCAGTGGAGTTCACAGAAAGGGCACCTTTCGAAACAGGAGCATCTCTTCTCCTGCTTAGGAGCCCCTGTTCTTCTCTCAGCTCTGTCAGCTCCTTCAGACTGGCATCGTATTTCCTTTTCAGTTCATCAAGCTCCTCATTGGCACGATCTCTGCTGTTTTGTAGGGAATTCATAGACCTTCCAAAAGACTGGATTTGTGCTGTGAGGTCTTTATTTTCTTTGGTGACTGAGAGTAATTTCTGTTCCATCTCCACCAGATCTCTTGCCAGCTCTGCCACTCTCTCCTCTGCGGTTTCTGTTTCGTTTCGCATTATCCCTGCATCATGATGAAGATGTTTCAATTCTTTCTTCAGTTTATCTTCAATTTCACCCACCTTCTTGGCAGCCTCCTTCTGAACACGAACCAATTCCTCTTCCAGTTCTGTAATTCTCTTCTGAGAGGAGAAAACGATAGTACTTAACCTCTGTACTTCTTCTTCTTTTACTTTAAGTTGGGCCTGAAATATTCCTAAAGTTCCTTCTTCTTGCAAGGCTGTCAATTGTCTCTTTAGTTGGGATACAGACACATTTAAGCTCTCAATCTCTTTAGACAAACCTTGTTTCTCCTCCTCTAGAGCAAGAGAGGACCTTCGCAGATCCTCCTTTGCTTCCTCAGACTCCTTCAGCTTTTCTTCCAATCTGACACATTCACTTTTCAGCTCCTTATTCTGCTGAAGTTGAGCGTCAAGGAGCTGCTTTTGCTGGCAGTCCTTTCTTGATATCACTTGGTTCAGGTCTTCTCTATATTGGATTAGTTCTGCATCTAGTTTGGCATTCTCAGAATTGAGATCATCCATATGACTCCGCAAGCATCGAATTTCTTCTTTAAGCTTGTTATTCTCAGCAGCAGCGTCTTGGATGAGTTGATCTTTTTCCAAGATGACAGAGAGATGTCGCTCTTCCAGCTGCTGGTAGTCACCTACGATGCGGTCTCTGTCATCCTGGAGAGAAGACATGGATTTAACAAAGGAATTCAACTGAGCCTTCTGCTGCAAGTTTTCCTTTTTGATGGCTTTCAGTGCCTCCATAAGCTGGTTGGTTTTGTCAACAGCCTTTTTGTTCTCCTCTTCTAGGACAACATTCTCCTCTTCCTCCTGCAACAACAGGTTTTCTAATTCTTTAATTTCTTTATTATGTTGCTGATGTAGTTCAGCAACAGCTACTTGGACTGCCTGTTCCTTGGCAGAAAGCAAGCTTATAATCTTCTGCTCTTTCATGTTTATTTCTTCATGCAGCCTGCTGGTCAGTTCTCTGGAGGCCTGAAGATCTGTCTCTAGCTGTTCATAACTGAACTTACAATTCTGGATATCAGCCTCTTGCCGCTTTATGATTCCTTCTAAGTTTTCTTTGTTTTCCTTACATTTTTCTAAAGAGTTATTTAAATCAGCTGACTGGTCTCTGAGAATCTTAAGTTCTGATTCCAACTTAACTAATTCATTCTGAGAACTGTGGTATAGTTGTCGAGTCTCTTCTAGCTGGGACAAAAGTTCTTTGTTTTCCCCCTGCAGAGTCTCACAGACCTTCTGTTGAAGCTGAACCTCTGTCTGGGCCTTGGACTCCCAAATCTGCTTGTCATGTTCAAGCCTGGAAAAAAAAGAGAGAAGGTCATTAATCACAGATTTCAAGGGAACACTATTTGATGCCTAAGGGACATATACAACATTACTCAGATTTAAAGATGAAGCAGTATTCATAATTAAAGGTGCTCATCCTTTCAACGAAGAGGTATTAGTTCTACTGGATGTTCTGCATTGAAGATATATTGCATCTAAGGTTATTTAAGTCCTAAAACTCCAAAGCCATGTTGCTTATTTTAGTGACGTGACTTTGCACACCCTAGAAAGCAGTACTTTCTATTATTTTGCTTTACTTTGCTCCAGAAAAGCTCAAGTGTAGCTCCTTAAAGGAATAATCTTGGTATGACAATGAGGAAACCTGTCTCAAAGAAGAAAAATCCTAATAAAAGTGGAGGAGTTCCCAGTATGGGGGTCACCATCAGCTCCTGAATTTGAAAAATGATATAAAATTGATGTTAGAGGACAATAACTCTCATGCAGTATGAATTGATGTTGAATATGGGAAAGAGAAAAGAGGACATCATTTATAAGGCTATAACAATCATTTGGCAGTACCGCAGTAAAAATCCAGACATAGTAGTGGAAATGAAAATGAAAAGAAAGGGAGAAATAAAAGAGTTCTCCCAATAGAAAGATGGGAAGAGAAGCAGACATAGATTTTCCATCTTAATATTAGCCAAAAGTCACTGACAAAAAAGGAGAGAGTCAGAAGTGAGACAGAATACAGGGAAAATTTCTAGTGAAATTTAAACCAAAATTAGTCCCATAATATTAATAGGCATAAAAATAGTTTAAATAGAGGCCTTCTTTACCTTCAGTTACATTTAGAAGAGCAAAAAAGTTCCACATTTACCTGGAAATATTGATCTTCAATTCCTCCATGTGGATGGACATCTGCCTAAGTTGATCCTTTAGAACACTGCAGTTCTCCTCTTTGAGTCTAATTTCTTCTTCTTTGGTTTGAATAGCATCACTGAATTTCCTCTCCCATTTCTTGGCTTCATCTATCACCCTGTCTCGATCATCCTGAAGGGAAGACATGCTCTTTGTGAAAGCTGCAAGCTGGGCCACGGTACTGTCCAAGTTTTCCTGAAGTTGCTTAACTTCCTTGTCTTTCTTGTTCAAAGTCATCTGAATCTCTCCAAATGTCTCTTCCAAGTGGACTTTTTCTCTATGCAAAGCATCCAGTTTCTCTTGCATGTTCTTCTTCTCTTTCAGGTGTTTCTCTTCTACCTGCTCCAGTCTTCGCTCCAAATCTTCATCCTTTTGTTTCATTTGGCTTTTAACTGATTCTTTGTTTGACTGAAGTTCCTTTTTCAACTTAAGATTGTCTGCTAGGACCCTTGCTGCTTCACTCTGAGTATCATCTAGCAGAACTTTGAAGCTAGCCAATTCTGCTTCTGCCTTCTTGCGGTGTTCGGTGGCCTGAGCCAGATTTTCTTTGGTTATTTCCAAATCTTTTTGAGACTCGGTCTGAACAAATTCTAAGGCCTTAACAGTTCTCTCCAGAGCACTGATTTTCTCTTGGTACCTGATGCAGTCCTTCTGCAGCTGCTTTACTTCCTGCTGTTTTTCTTTTAAGAGTTCCTGTAGTTCCTTCGCATGGCTTTTATTGCCAGGTCCCTTCTGAGCACCTTGAATTTTCTCCAAATATTCCTTTCGTATTTCTGATTCCACCTTGGTTTTCTCTTTGACTAACTGCTGCTTTTCTTCTTCCAATTCACTCACACATTTTTTAAGGTTCTGCATTTCAGATTCTAGTAGCTCATTTTTTATTTGGGCATCTGTAACATCCTGATAGTAATTCCCAATGCTTCCATTAAGTTCTGCTAACTGATTCATAAGCCTTTCTTCCAAATCATCTTTCTCTTCTTCTGCTGTCTCCTTTAGCTTGGTAACTCTGGCAAGTTCTTCTCGTATTTGCTGATTTGATAGGTTTATTTTGGTTACTTCTTCCTGAAGCATTTTTAGTTCGCCATCCTTCGCTGATATTTGACTCCGTAAAGTACTTCTCTCATTTTCTAAAGTTTGGCTAAATTCCCTTTCTTTCTGCTTCTCTTCCTCTAACTCAGCAATTCTTTCTTTGAGCTGATCAATCTGCTGAAGATAGTTATTAATTTCATCATGTGAGCTGACATTCTCACCTTCATCAGGCTTCTTGGCACTGTTCTCTGACAAAATGGATTCTGAATCTTCCGGCCCAGTGTTCATGTCCCGAGAGTCTTGCTCATTAGACTCACCTGGGACAGACTGTGTTGCCCCTTCAATGATACTCCTTTGGTTATCCTGTTTCTCAGTGGCCTTTAGGCTACCTTCTATGGACACAACACTTTCTACTTGATGCTTTAAATCTTGAACCTCTTCACTTAGAGAGTCCTTCTCAGTCATTAAAGCCTCAAACTCTTTAGAAAGGGTTTTATACTCTGTTTTGACCCTTTCTAGTTCCTCTTTCAAGTTGGAATTGGAAGAAAGGAGTGCCTCCATAACATCATTAGATGCACCTCCTCCAGACTGTACCTCTGCTCTAAGCCGGTCATTCTCTTCTTCCAGTTCTAGGATTTTCTGCTGTTTAGATTTGGCAAACTTTCTCATCTTTTCCTTCATTTCCTCCATTTCCTGTTCAGTTTCCTGCAACTGCTTTTCTGCTTCTTTCTTGTTTGCTTCTGTGCTTCTTAACTTTCCATAAAGTTCTTGTTTCTCCTGCCTCACAGTTTCCACGACATGCTGAATCCTTTCTGCCTCATTACTGACATTCTCATAAGACTGCAGAAGAACTTCATACTCTTTTTGTAACTCTTTGTGTTTCTCTTGCCACTCAGTGCTTTCTGCAATCTTAGAACATTTCAAAGATTCGATTTCCTTCACTAACTTTTCCTTATCTTCGGTAAGATCCTCCAGAGCTAATTTCAAACTTTCACAAGAGCCATTGAGACTTTGATTTTCCATTAAAGATCTGTCCATTTCTGTAATGAGCTTGTCTCTTTCTTCCTGAAGAGCAGCTAACTTCCCTAAGAACATATCTTTTTCTTTATTTTGAGTAGAGACTTGGCTTTCCATGTCTGCCAGAGACTTAGTGAGATGTTCAATGGTATCTCTTGCCACAGACAACTCCTCTTGGAGACCTTTGTTTTCTTTTAGTGCTTCTTTTCGGGAAATAAGGGCAGCTTGTAGTTTTCTCTGTATTTGTTGCTTTGCTTTACTTTCTTCTCCAGTCTCTTCTGGTTTTTGCTTCATTTCACAAAGTTCCACCTGTAACTGCTTTATCCTCTCATCATGTTCGTTGGCTTGCATTTCCAGCTGGGTGCGCAGAGCCTTGATTAAATCCTCTTGTTCCATTATCTCTGTCTGTACTTTTGTAAGCACCTCCTCTTTCTCATTAAGCTGTCCAGAAAGGTTTCTAACTTCTTCTTCCTTTTTGACTATGAGTTTTTGCAGTTCATCTAGTTCAGGCTGCAATTCTCTTAGATGTTCTAATCCAGCAATTTCTAGCTGACTGCTTTCCAATTTCTGCCTCAGGCTTTCTGCATAGGCTTCAGCTTCAAGGGACACTGTCCTTAGACTTTGGATTTCCAAACTTTGTTTATTTATCTGCTCTTGTAACTGAAATACCTCTTCTGATTTTTTAGTAAGCTCATTTGTTGCAGAACTAACCTTCAATTCCAACTCCTCTTTCTCCACCTCTATTTCTTTCAGCTGGGTCTTAA
Organism: Mustela erminea; assembly: GCF_009829155.1. Taxonomy (NCBI): domain Eukaryota; kingdom Metazoa; phylum Chordata; class Mammalia; order Carnivora; family Mustelidae; genus Mustela; species Mustela erminea. The sequence goes on from NC_045614.1 coordinate 98,277,679, forward strand.
TCTGGGCAACATAATTACTGCTCTGCAGAGCATCTCCATCTCTTGGATGAGAAAGAAGGTCAGACTCTGAAACAAGTTGAGGAGGTTGCTGCTCTGTGGTTTTGAATAAAGGCTCTTTTAAACTTGGAATGGGAGAGCCTGGATCCTGCTGGTCAATACCCAGGAGTTTTCTGTCTATAGACTCCTTTACTTGAATCTGGAGTTGTCTCAGCTGGTCTCCAATGTTCTCATTTTCCTTGCTCTGCTCATCGAACCGTTCTTGTAAGCGATTATACTCATCCTTCTGGTGCTTCAGCTCCTCCCTAAGATGTCTTTCTTTCTCCTGTGCCTTTTGTAGAATAGCCTTTCGAGAGGTTAACACTTCCTGTAGCTTCTTTTGAAGTTGTTCCTTTTCTTTTTCTAAGTCCAGTATCTTTTCTTCCAGTTCTGGTTTCCAGTGCTCTCCACTACCTGCACCAGGTGGACTGATCGCCACTGTTTCTTTTACAGGCGCTGCTGAGTCTCCATCACCTACATCCTTGTTACCTGTGGTTAATTTTTGGATAACTGCTTGGTTTTCAATGATTTCTGCTTGCAGCGAATCTATCTGGTTTGTCTTCTCTTGCAAGTTTTGATTCATCTGTTTGATCACAGCCTGTAACTGTTCTTCAGCTGCTACCTTTTCTTCTAAATCCTTCCTTATAAGCTCTAATTCCACCTCTTTCTCAGATATTGTCTGCTTTAAAGAAATTTCTACTTCGTGGCACTTAGCAGTCACACATTTTTCTGAGTCTTTTTTGCTTTCTTTATCTTCCTTCATTTCCCTCTTCTCACGCTCACTGAGTGGGATCTCATTCATAGATTCATCTTTCACTTTGGCCAATTCCTCTTCTAATCTACTGACTTTCTGTAGGAGCTCCTTTCTGTTAATAAGAGCTGCCTGGAGCTTTCTCTTTCTCTGTTCACTTTCTTTCTTCACAAGGTCTAATTCATGCTGAAGCTCTTCTTTACTTAGGAGCCCCACTGGGCTCAGCTCATCATAATTCTGTTTAAGGCCAGAAAGAACTTCTTTATCTTCTTCCACCTGCTCTTTTTTTGCCTCTTCAGCTCTCGATAATAAGTTCAGCTGTTCCTTAAGAGTCTTAATTTCAATCCCAAGAGAAAACTTCTCTTCATTAAGCTGGACCATTTTCTCAGTCATACTAAAGCTAATTTCTGTCACTTGCTGATCCTTCTCCAGGATGGTTTGTTGCAGGGTTTCCACATCTCTTTTTTTCTCCGATAAGAGTTGATCCATTTTTGCTATTTCAAGTTCCTTCTGTGAAAGAGCCTGGGAAAGTTCTTCCATCTTATTTGAGATATCTTTCACATGTTCTACTCCTTCAAGCACTTCATTTTCCTTCTTCTGCAGCTGGCTTTGCAGGCTTTTCACCAGTGTACTCTGCTCAGAAAACTGAAGCTGTATGTCATCCAGTTCATTCTGTAAAACTTCAATCTTCACATCTTTAGATTTGGCTTCTATACTTAGACTGTGGATCTGTTCAGTAAGCAAATTGTGATGATTCGTCTGACTTTCATAGTCAAGTCTTCTTTGCCTTTCTGCTTCTGCAAGGTTCACTTCCAGTTGTTGTACCTGAGCCCTCAGTTCTGTTACCACACTAAGTTCCTTTACTTGAGAAAGAAGCTGGTCTCTTTCTTCAGACAAAGCAGTGAATGCACTGTTGGTGTTTTCAGCTTTTTTCCTAAACTCTTCAATCAACTGGGTGAGGTTGCTGATTTCCTTAGCTTTCTCATCTAAATTTTCTTCATAGATTTCTTCTGCTTTATGAAAGTTTATCTCAAGCTCCGAAATTTGCCTTTTTAGCCTTTCCAATTCATCCTGGTGACACTGACAAATTCCTTGTACAGCAGAAGGGGGTTTATCAACCTCATCCTGCCTGGTTGATTTTAATTCCATCCCTGTGTCGTTCAAAGATATTTCCTCAGATGTTCTATTTTGATATTTACTACTCATCTGCTCTTCTTTTTCAACTGTTGGAAGACTGCTTTCTTCACATGGCATTGAGGGAAAATGTTGTCCTGTATCTTCAGGCAGTATTTTCATGCTAACTGTGGGTATTCCTTCACTCTCTGTCTGCTTCATTTCTTTCTGGTCAGGGACCTCAGGGGCCCCCTCAGCTTTTTTTCCCTGGAGCTGCAACTTAAGAAATGCAATCTCTTCTTGAGCTTCTTTCATTTCCAACAATAAAACTGACAGTTCTTTATGTTTCTGAGAAAATGTGTTGTCTAGGACATCCTGTCCACTCTCCTGGGCAGAAGGGCTGCTCCTATGGAGCGTGGTAATATCAACCATGTTGATCTATTTTTAAAAAAAGAAAGGAAAAGCCTCAATCAGATAGATGTCTTAGAAGAAAAAGTCTACTAAAAACTCCTATTTCATGCATTTTTTCAAATCTACAACTTACTAGTCTAAACTTCCTACCATAAAACTGCTAAATCCTTTTAAAATCAGTTTTTCCTTCCCAAATTGGACCTCTGAGAGTACCCTGTCAATCTTATACTGAGGCCAAGCCACAGTCATCAGACCTTATGGTAACTGGGAACTCCTTTACCAGATATCCCTTACTTGAGAAACTATTTTCTTTGTATTAAAACTCCTACGTGTTTCTTTTAAGAACCACTTAAAAATAAAAGGGAGGCAGGAAATGCATTAAATATTGTTTCATCCCAAACCAAGGAGGAAGTTATCATTCTTTTTCCTAAGCTATCTACTGAAATGGAAACTATTAAATAAGATAGCTATTACCAGATAAGTAGATTATCAAACAAGTAGGTTAAGATAAATTACCACTATCAAATAATCAAAAAGGAGTTCTGTAGAGGGTTGGGTATGAAATTACAGGCTTGTTTGACGAAATACTATTATTATTACAAAGATAACTGTGTTAGACTGCTCAACCCATATATATTATTTCTATAACTGTCTTCCGGGGAAACAGAATCAGTTAATCTCCTGATAAATTTCATTAGAATTTTACTAAATGAATTTGGGTTCAGTGTACACAATAAAATCTCCATCTTTGCCAATAACACCATTTTTTTTCCCAGAAAAAAATTTCAATTTGATATGAGAAAAAAAAAAAAAACCCACCAAGAGTACATTTTCTGCAGCCCAACTGCCTGAATTCACATCTTAGCTCCGCCATATATTAGCAAAAGCTGGCACACAGCAAATATTCAAGGAGTATTTGCTACTATGTTGATAGCATTCTCAGCCACTGAACAAAAAACATTCATCATTTTTAAAGTTATTTAAGAAAGATTATCATTTTTCATGATCATTATTCTTAATCATTTAAAATTCTTTGCTCTCTGCATTATCCATACTCAAATTTCTGAAGACTAAAACTAAACACCCTATTTAAACACATAGAAAAAATTCCTTTATAATTTCTTCAAGTCACATTCCAATTTTATCCATCCCTATATACATTAAAGACCTGATACAGTCAAGGTATCACTCCTGCCAGAAGACTTCAATATGATTCCTTTTTTGTTCTCTCTCTCACCTTAAGTATCCTTATTTCCTCTTTTTGTCATGCCACTTCACTCACTCTACTCCTTCCCTTGGTCACACCCTCTGCTGCTCCCTAGGATATCTATAAAATTCAATCAACTTTTTGGCTCAAGTGAAAAAAAAAAAAAATCAATGTTATCCACAATGAGAGAACAGAGAACCAAAGAACTTTCCCAAAACCAAAAGTAGCTTTTCCCAGCTACTGCCATTACTTTTTCGGCTAATACTAGTCCCCTTTCAGCTGAGCTTACACATTCTATGAACATTTTCTACTCACTTTCTCTTACCCCAAAGGATCATCCTAGGCACAAACACAATTTCTGTGTGTGTGTTTCCCCCCCTTTCTTTTTCATTGTTCTCTGTTTATTTGTTCTCCCTTCTGGTATTTTCTTTTTCTTAAGAGATTACCATCTTTCTTATCTGTTCCTCTTTTTTTTATCTAAGTTATCTTGCTTTCACTAGATACTACTGCTAAGCATCTTAAAAAATTAAGCACCTGCTTGCACAAACAAGATTCATTTTCCTCTGCCAGTATCCATATAATGCTACAACTTTCAAAATTTAGTTTCCTTTTGCCAAGTAGCCCCATCAAAAGATAATGAATATAAGTGTAGTGGTTAATTTTACTGTCAAGTTGGCTAGGGCATACTAAATACTTGGTCAAACATTATTCCTGATGCTTCTGTGAAGATTTTTTTTTTAGGTGAGATTAATATTTAAATCAGTGGAGTTTGAGTAGATTACCCCTCCATAATACAATTAGACCTCATCCAATCAGCTGAAGGCTTTAACAACAACAACAACAACAACAACAACAACAAAAAGACAGAGCACTTCCAGAGGGAATTCTGTCATCAGACTGCCTTCAGACTTGAAACTATCAATCTTCCCTAGGTCCCCAGCCTATTGGCTCACCTACCCTATAGATTTTGGATTTTCCAGCTTCCACAACTATATGAACCAATTCCCTTAAAATAAATCTTTCTCTACATATATACATACTCCCTATTTTGTCTCTCTGAAGAACTCTAATAATTAAGCAGATGCTATTTATTTATTTATTTTGCAGATACTTCTGTTAAAAAGTTACATTATTCCTCAAGGCCATTTATGACTCTATTATGGACTTCTTGATTGGAAGAATAAAGCTAATTAAACACAATACAGCTAACAATAATCTTAAATCAACAGAATATTAAAGAGCCACATATTTCTTACAGTAATTTTCAGGTTATTAAAAGCACCAATCTCCAAAAATTACCTTTTTAATATAACCCGAAATGAACCTATGCCAATTTAGTAGAGGGGAACTAGAGATTTTATCTAATCTCACTGAGAAACTTTTCTGAGATGGGAAAGAATTTGAGATAAATAATAACCCAGTTTGAGAAATGGATTAGAAAATTCCAAATAAATGGCTACTGTGCTTGTACTTTGCTTCAGGACAAATTTTAAAAATCCAAATATTCACAAATAAATGAGACTAAATGGGAAATAATAACCATTATGACTTTTTAAAATAGATCTCACTTTCTAGGTATTGTAATGCTTGCTCAACATTAGAAAACTGCAGAAATGCTTACATTTGAAGTTAACTCCTCTTGATCTCGTTCACATTCTGGTTATTTTAAGAACATATCACTTACCTCACTGACTTCTCTATCTGCCTCTCCACTTCTATTCTGAGCCTCCAAGAGAGTAATCTGAGAAGATAGTTTTTCTGAAAGTCACAAAATAAATATCCTTAGATGATTTATGTAGAGTGTTTGAGAAAACAGAGGCATGCTTGTGTGTGAGGTTATTTGAGATACATGAAATAATCAAGAGGAAAGAAATAAAATATTTTGTGAAGATAAAAGATTTATGTGGCAAAGAAGTGGCAAGAGAAGATGAGATATAAGACAGAATAGTGAAAATAAGATAGAATGGTTAATTAGTCTGAGTGAGATATATAAATAGTGAAGGGCTTTAAAGGAGAAGGATGCCACAGCATGTAAGTAGCAGCTATTTCTGTGGCATAATTTGGGCCTTGTAGGGGAATAAATTTGCCTTGGTTTATCCATAATCCTACTCTTTTCATAATATGCATCTTACATTAGTGGTGTGTGGGTGGCTCAGTTGGTTAACCAGCCAAGTCTCAATTTCAGCTCAGATCATGATGTCAGGGTTCTAGGATTGAGCCCTGCATTGGGCTCTGCGCTAAGTGGGGAGTCTGCTTAAGGATCTCTCTCCATCTTCTTTTTCCCTTCCCCTGCTCACACACACTCTTTCCCTCTCTCTAAACTAAATAAATCTTAAAAAATATATATATATACACATTTTACATTAATATAGTACTTAAATGTCTTCAATGTTCTTTCACATATATTCAAAAGACAGCAAATTTTAGCACTAGAAAAGAGCTAGCCAATCTCCTCAGTGACCATCTAAGGAAACAAAGAATGACCTGACCTACAGCTAGTTCACAGAGAGCTGGGCTCATAATCCGGTCTTCCAAGTTCTACCCCATGATCTATTGTCATGCACATGCACACACATACACACACATAAAGGGGAAGTAGTACCTTGGAGGATAGAAAACTTACTGATAATATGCCCCCAAGAAGTTTATACTCTTTCAGAGAAGCTAAGACAGATATATTAAAGGGAAAAAAGCATATTTTATTCTACATCTAGTTGTCTTAACATGACTTACATGGGCTCTCAGGAGTTGACCCCACCTATTCTACAACCTCTTCTGCACTGCCCCTTTTTTGTTCACTCTGCTCCCAAAATACTGGTCTTATTTCTGTCTGCAAACACATCAAGTTTATTCAGACCTCATGGTATCTGCCCTTTTTTTCCTCTGCTTGGAATGCTCTTTGCTTAGCCTGTTCGCATGGCTATTCCCATCACAGGTTTCAAGTTAACAGAGAGGCCTACCTTGACCATTCTAAATCTTCTTTCCTCTTCCCCCAGGCATACCTGCACCTATCTATTTTATTTTTATCCTAATACTTATCACTCTCTGAAATGTTCTTATTAATATACCTGTTTATGGCCTATCTTCCCCTCTATTATGTTCAGGGCAGTGTCCATGGCAGATTACTGTGCATAGAATAGATACCATGGAAATCTGCTAAATCAATGAATGACAATTCATGAAACAAATGAATTCAAGACAGTATATAATGTGTTCAGACAGCTCACAAGATTATTTGAAGAGGTACAGTCATAGAAATGGAAGTTTCCATAGAAATAGAAGTACAAAAGGTGAGTTGAATAGAATATGACACATAAAGCAAAAGTAACCTGAGACCAAACACAAAAACTAGTATGAAAAATCTTAACGCTATTGATCCCTGCAGGAAAAAGCAAACTATAATGAGCTACATGACTGACAGGCATTGTCTGCAAAATTGCAAAGTAAACAGCATGGATAAGGTCTCAAAGAAATATTTTAAGTGCTGTTGAATAATGAGCAGAATTTGTGGTGGTGTTTATTTATCAGCAATGGTGGGAATGGTCTAATAAAAATATATAATCCATAGTATTTAGAGTTAAATAGAACTGAAAGATAGTTAAGGTGAAATACTGTCTTTAGAGTTTAAGAAATGGTACAAATTCATTTTCACTCATAGAAGATAAAGCACAATAGTCCAGTTTATCAAGAATAAAATAGATTATTAACGCACTATTAACTACATGTTACTAAATGCACTGAGGTTCTTGTAAGGTAAATGATAAATGGAAGGAAGTATTTTTACCAACTATTCACACACAGTCTACCAGAATAAAATGCTAACTTAACTTCAATCCAACAAAACTTTATTTGGCAGCCACTATTTGCCAGGAACTATACTAGTTCTTGATAAAAAGTAAAGCAGAGATGAAAAAGAAAAAGGGTTCTTACACTTGAAAGGCTTGTACTTTATCTCTGAAGAGCTTACAGAATAAAATATAAACATTAACAGATGATTTTAATACAATGTTAAAGAAATGCAAGAATGTTATAGAGGTACAAAAATTTAACCCAACTGACAGGGATCAGGGTCAAATTCCTGAAAAAGATAATATCCTAGTTAAGGCCTGAAAAATGAGTGAGAATTAGCCTGGCTAAAAGCATAGGGTTCTAAGCGGTATAGAGCATGAGCAAAACCCAAAATGTTTTCTACTTTTGGACTTTTATTTATACCGATCTCTGTTACCTCATCCCCAAAATTTATTACTAGGAATGTCCTTTCTTTTTTCATTTTGCCTATTTAAAAATTTGTCATCTTATTAAGGTCCTCTTCAAGCCATGCTCTTGAAAATACTCCTTGACTACTCCAAAATAAATATAATACAGATATCCTACAGCATTTATAGCCCATAATGCAAAATGCTACACTTACATAAATACTGGTATGGTGCTTTAATTGTTTACTGTCTATTAATCCTATCTTCAATAACTACCAGCTGTGCTAAAATCTTTATTGTCATAGAATCAGAAAATCTACATGTTATATATGTGATAAAAGTAGAGGCACATGTGGGTTAAAAACACAGAGAATTATTGTTTTCATTTATACATACCATTCTCAGCTTTCAGCTCTTCCACTTCTATAGAACTAAAAGCTCTCTTTTCATTCTCTAGTTCTACCACTTGCTTCGGCAAAAAGCCAATCTTCTCCTCAGTGACTGCCTAAGTTATAGAAAGACAACAAATTAATGATTCTCAGTGAAAAGCTTCACAGTAATGCCGAGAGAGTCTCTGGCATTTTTGTCTTCTCTAAGTTCTCTACCATGAAAATATATTAAAAATTGCATCTACTTTTCTGCATCTTTAAAGTAATGCTTTTTATCAGAAGACAGAAAATCTTTCATACACACTTCTAGTTCAGTGGCTTTCAAATTTAAAAATGGACCCTGGATTACAAAGAAATCTCAAGTCTGTTGCATAAGAAAAAAGATTTTCAGGTCCATTAAGTAATATTATGAAGTTTAATTAATGGCACTTAATAATAAGGTCACTCTAGTATAGGAGACTAAACATGAAGAGAGACTCCCAAAGAAGAACATGAACAAAGGTTAACATGTAAACTTTAAGAAAGGAAGAAGAGCTGTAACCATTTTTGTTTTTTCCAAGAATAATAAAAATTATCTTGTGCTTCATTTATGCATACATATTAGTTTGGTTTTCCTACAACACATCTTTAGTTGTAGGTCATTTTGTATGTTTTCTTCTCCAAGAGGATTATTCTATGCAATTCTTCATAAAAGTGTAGAATTTTTGAGCCTTGAGGGTCTTTATAGCTCACTCAGTCCTAAATCTTCATTTGATGGTTAAAGAAATGACAAAAGATGAGTTTAAGGAATTATGACTTTTATCCTGAAGGTTCTCAGTCTGTAGTACACAGAGCAAGTAAAACACTGATAGAAAAGCCACAGAATGAGAACTTGGAAAATGGGGAGACAGACTTTGGGAGAACCACAGCTGCCAGACTATGAGAAGCAAAATTAAAGCAAGGAGAAAAAACTCTAGCAGAGGGAGCCTTAAATTCTATGTGTAAACTTAGCCCAATCTCTGGCTGAAGAATGAACTATACATTTGCAGGGCTGACTCAAAACAGAAGAGTTAAGGCAAAAATAATTGAGTTTTGAATGCTACCCATGACAGGCCAGAGTTTGTGGTTTGAATCCAATTACTGGCTTCCAAAAAGTAATCAGGACTCTTCAGAGTTTTAGAAAGAAGAGAATCTTATGAACAAAACATTCACAATATTCAGGTTATGATACAAAATCACTCATCACACCAAGAAACAAGGAAATATCACCTATTTTCAAGAAAAAACATAATCAACAAACACCAAGCACAAAATGATGCAGATTTTAGAACTAGAAAAAAAGAATTTTAAAGAAGCTATTTTAAGTATGCTCAGGACATAAAGGAAAATATAGTCATAATGAATGAAAAGATAGGAAATCTTAGTAGTATAAACTACAAAAGAATGAGCTACCCAGAAATTCTAGAACTAAAAAACAGAACACCTGGGGTGCTTGGGGGGCTCAGTAGGTTAAAGTCTCTGCCTTTGGCTCAGGTCATGATCCCAGGGTCCTGGGATCGAGCCCCGCATTAGGCTCTCTGCTCAGCAGGGAGCCTGCTTCCTCCTCTCTCTGCGCCTGCCTCTTTGCTTACTTGTGATCTGTCTGTCAAATAAATAAAAATAAAATCTTAAAAAAAAAAAAAAAACAGAACACCTGAAATGAAATACTCAGTCGGTAAGCTTAATAGTAGAATCTAATGAAAGAAGAAAGTCTTAGTGAACTTTAAGACAGATCAACAGAAATTATCCAATCTGAAGTTTGAAAGAAAAAAGAAAGTGAACAGAGCCTCAGGAACTTGTGAAAAAAAATAAAAGGTTCAATATACTTGTAATTGGAGTACCATAGGAGAGCAAGGACATAATGGAGAGAAAAATATTACTTGAAGAAATAATGGCAAAAATTCTCCCCCATATAAGTTTATATATATAAGAAATCCAACAAAAGCTTGGTGAGAATATTACAAAGAAAACCCCAATTAAGTATGTCACAGACAAAGATAAGGAGAAAAGCCTTAAAATCATGCAAGAAAAAAAATACTTTATAGGGAGGGGAACAATAATTTGAATAATTGGACCAACTGCTGGGAGAAAAATGTAGGCCAGGAAAGAGTAAAACAGAATCTTTAAAGTCCTGAATTCTGTCCATCCAGAATTATATATCTAGTATAAAATATCATTCAGGAATAAAACCAAAATAAAGACATTTTTAGATAAGAGAAAACGGAGAATTTTTTCACCAATAGACTTTCATTACAAAGATACAACAGGGCATTTTAGAGGCCAAAGGAAAATATTATCAGATAGAAATGTGATTATCAGAAAGGAAAGTGCATCACAAATAGTAAACATATTGGCAAATATAAAGGTCAACATTTTCCTCTTAAGTTCTTTCAAATACATATGACTGTTTAAAATATAAATGTTAAAATTGTGTTATGGGACTTCTTTCATTAATATAAAATATACAGGACCTACAGCATAAAGAACAGGAAAATGATTTATGATGACAAGGTCTCTACATTTTAGGTGAAATTGTCAAGTAATTACTCTAAGAAGACAGAATAGTTAAAAATGTATATCATACTTCCTAGAACAACCACTTAGCAACATTTTTGTAAAAAGATATAAAAATCCAATAGAAGACTTATGTTTCTGCCAGAGAATAAAATGGAACAGATTTATCCGCCCACCTGAAACAAACACACAAAAAAAAGATAAAATAATGAAACAATAATTTTCAAAATACTTGGGATCAGGCAACTAAGGAGAGTGATCCCTAAGAGTTGGGAAAGAATGAGGTGAGCCTACACCTGACCAAGCTTAATGCATTAGGCCAATTTCCAGGCTGTGACCCAAGAAGTGAGAACCTAGGCAGAGCCTAGCTGAATCCTTGAGTTGAGGATGGAAATCAAGGTATGTGAAGTTCAGAAAAGGGCACCAGACAGGAGAGAGCTGCATACAGAAAAAACCCTGGAGGTCTGCAGACGATCCCCAACAAGTATCTGGTAGGGTACAGAGCAGGACATGGATGTGAGGAAATCATACAAGGCTATCAGAACTATACAAAACCGTCTGAAGAGATTAGAAAACAACACTTGGTGCTTGCACAGGACCTGGAGGAGTGCTTATTCCCACAGCCAAATGTGGAAAACAGACTTTGCAAGGTATCAAGTAGCACACTCAGTGAGGTACCTTATCAAGCAATGACTGACTGAGTACTGATAGAGACCTGCCTAATAAATCAAAGAAGCAAGACCCAAAAGGATCAAATTTTTTTCAAGTAACTTAACCGCATCCCATTAATATTTATGTGAATACAAATATACACAGTACCCAGAGCATATGGCAACCAATCGAAGAGCATTAGGTATGCACAGAGCGAAATATAAGCAACAATGAAGGGAATAATCAACTGAAACTGACCCAGGACTGACACAGATGTTAGAATTAAAAGATAAGGACTTTACAGACAAGGAAAGATAAATACTGTATGATTTCACTTTTATGTGGAATCTAAAACACAAAATAAACAAGTAAAAAGCAGAAAGAGACCCATAAATATGGTGAAAAAAAGAGATGGTTGCCAGGGGTGGGGGGAGGGGCAGGAATGGGCAAAATGGGTGAAGGGGAGTGGGAGGTACTGGCTTCCAGTTATGGAATGAGTAAGTTACATGGACGAAAGCAGCAGCTTGGGGAATATAGTAAGGTATTATAATAGCATGTATGGTGAGCTTTGCAAAATGTAAAGAATTCTTGAATCACCATGCTGTACACTTGAAACTAATGTTAACACTGTGTGTCAACTATATTTCAATGAAATATAAATGGGTGGCTCAGTTAATTAAGCATCTGACTCTTGGTCAGCTCTGGTCTTGATGTGAGGGTTGCAACTTCAAGCCTGACATGCCCAGCATGGAGCCTACTTAAAATAAATAAATTAATAAATTAATTTAAAAAGTTTTAACTGCATTCTGTATATGCGAAAAGATCAAATAAAACCACAGAATATATATTTTTAAAGCCCAAGGACACTTCTAGAGAAGAGAATCTCAATGTTTCAGTTAAATAAAACATGAGATGGGATTAATAACAAATTGGACATTAAGGGAGAAAAGATAAGTGAACCTGAAGACATGAAATAGGAACTAAAATGAAAGAAAAAAAGAATCCAAAACCATTAAAACAGCATCAGTGGGTTCTGGAAAAACTTCAAATAATCTAATATATGTCTGAATGAAATCCCCAAAGGAGGGGAGAGAATCAGAAGAACTTATTTGAGTGGTTTATGGCAGAAAATTTTCCAAACTGATAAAAACTATGAACACAAAGATTTAAAAGGCTCCATGAACTGCAAGCACAAAAAATATGAAGAAAACTACGCTAAGGTACAGCCTAAACCAGTTATAAAAATCCTAAAAGCCAGGAAAAAAAAAAGAAGACAAGGATGATAGCAGATTTCTTGTCAAAAGCAAAATGCAGGGGAGGAGTCAAGATGGCAGAGAAGTAGCAGGATGAGACTACATCAGCTGGCAGGAGATCAGCTAGATAGCTTATCTAAAGATTGCAAACACCTGCAAATCCATCAGCAGATCTAAGAGAAGAACAGCAATTCTGGAAAGAGAAAAACAACCACTTTCTGAAAGGTAGGACTGGCGGAGAAGTGAATCCAAAGCAACGGGAAGATAGACCCCGGGGGGAGGGGCCGGCTCCCGGCAAGCGGCAGAGCAACGGAGCACAAAATCAGGACTTTTAAAAGTCTGTTCCGCTGAGGGACATCGCTCCAGAGGCTAAACCGGGAAAAAGCCCAAGCGGGGTCAGCGTGGCCTCAGGTCCCGCAGGGTCACAGAAGGATCGGGGGTGTCTGAGTGTCGCAGAGCTTGTGGGTATTGAAACGGGAAAGCCGGCTACAGAGACAGAGCCTACAGTAAACTCACAGCTCGATGTTACCTTGAACCGGCCACAGGCTTGGTGAGCTCGGAGCGCGGCCGGAGGTCAGGCAGATGGGAGTTACTGGGCGCTGTTCTCTGAGGGCGCACTGAGGAGTGGGGCCCTGGGCTCTTGGCTCCTCCAGGCCGGAGATCAGGAGGCCGCAATTTGTATTCCCGTCCTCCGGAACTCTACGGAAAGCGCTCAGGGAACAAAAGCTCCTGAAAGCAAACCCGAGCGGATTATTCAGCCCAGCACCTGGTAAGGGCAGTGCAATTCCGCCTGGGGCAAAGACACTTGAGAATCACTACACCAGGCCCCTCCCCAGAAGATCAACAAGAAATGCAGCCAAGACAAAGTTCACCTACCAAGGAGTGCGGTTTCAATACCAAGGAGAGCAGCAGAATTCCAGAGGAGGAGACAGCAAAGCACAGAATTCATGGCTTTCTCCCTGTGATTTTCTTTTTTTTTTTTTTTTCCCCTGTGATTTTTTTAGTCTTGCAGTTAATTTAATTTTTTTCTTTTTCATTTTTTTTCTCTTCTTCTGCTAAAATTTTTTTTAACTTTTACCCTTTTCTTTTTTAACATTTTTTAACTAGTTTATCTAATATATATATTTTTTCCTTTTTATATTTTTCTTTGTTTTCTTTTTTTAAATTCTTTTCTTTTCTTTTTTTTTCTTTCTTTTTCTTTCTTTCTTTTTGAACCTTTTTTTATCACCTTTCTCCCCCCTCACGATTTGGGATCTCTTCTGATTTGGTTAAAGCATATTGTCCTGGGGTTGTTGCCACCCTTTTAGTATTTTACTTGCTCCTTCATATACTCTTATCTGGACAAAATGACAAGGCGGAAAAATTCACCACAAAAAAAAAGAACAAGAGGCTAGGGACCTAATCAATACAGACATTGGTAATATGTCAGATCTAGAGTTCAGAATGACAATTCTCAAGGTTCTAGCCGGGCTCGAAAAAGGCATGGAAGATATTAGAGAAAACCTCTCGGGAGATATAAAAGCCCTTTCTGGAGAAATAAAAGAACTAAAATCTAACCAAGTTGAAATCAAAAAAGCTATTAATGAGGTGCAATAAAAAATGGAGGCTCTCACTGCTAGGATAAATGAGGCAGAAGAAAGAATTAGTGAAATAGAAGACCAAATGATAGAGAATAAAGAAGCTGAGCAAAAGAGGGACAAACAGCTACTGGACCACGAGGGGAGAATTCGAGAGATAAGTGACACCATAAGACGAAACAACATTAGAATAATTGGGATTCCAGAAGAAGAAGAAAGAGAGAGGGAGCAGAAGGTATACTGGAGAGAATTATTGGGGAGAATTTCCGCAATATGGCAAAGGGAACGAGCATCAAAATTCAGGAGGTTCAGAGAACGCCTCTCAAAATCAATAAGAATAGGCCCACACCCCGTCACCTAATAGTAAAATTTACAAGTCTCAGTGACAAAGAGAAAATCCTGAAAGCAGCCCGGGAAAAGAAGTCTGTAACATACAATGGTAAAAATATTAGATTGGCAGCTGACTTATCCACAGAGACCTGGCAGGCCAGAAAGAGCTGGCATGATATTTTCAGAGCACTAAACAAGAAAAACATGCAGCCAAGAATACTATATCCAGCTAGGCTATCATTGAAAATAGAAGGAGAGATTAAAAGCTTCCAGGACAAACAAAAACTGAAAGAATTTGCAAACACCAAACCAGCTCTACAGGAAATATTGAAAGGGGTCCTCTAAGCAAAGAGAGAGCCTACAAGTGGTAGATCAGTAAGGAACAGAGACAATATACAGTAACAGTCACCTTACAGGCAATACAATGGCACTAAATTCATATCTCTCAATAGTTACCCTGAATGTTAATGGGCTAAATTCCCCAATCAAAAGACACAGGGTATCAGAATGGATAAAAAACCAAAACCCATCTATATGTTGCCTCCAAGAAACTCATTTTAAGCCTGAAGACACCTCCAGATTTAAAGTGAGGGGGTGGAAAAAATTTACCATGCTAATGGACATCAGAAGAAAGCAGGAGTAGCAATCCTTATATCAGATCAATTAGATTTTAAGCCAAAGACTATAATAAGAGATGGGGAAGGACACTATATCATACTCAAAGGGTCTGTCCAACAATAAGCTCCAACAATTTAAAATATCTATGCCCCCAACATGGGAGCAGCCAACTATATAAACCAATTAATAACAAAATCAAAGAAACACATCAACAATAATACAATAATAGTAGCGGACTTTAACACTCCCCTCACTGAAATGGACAGATCATCCAAGCAAAAGATCAGCAAGGAAATAAAGGCCTTAAACGACACACTGGACCAGATGGACATCACAGATATATTCAGAACATTTCATCCCAAAGCAACAGAATACACATTCTTCTAGTGCACATGGAACATTCTCCAGAATAGATCACATCCTCGGTCCTAAATCAGGACTCAACCAGTATCAAAAGATTGGGATCGTTCCCTTCATATTTTCAGACCACAATGCTCTGAAGCTAGAACTCAACCACAAGAGGAAGTTTGGAAAGAACCCAAATACATGGAGACTAAACAGCATCCTTCTAAAGAATGAATGGGTCAACCGGGAAATTAAGGAAGAATTGAAAAAAATCATGGAAACAAATGATAATGAAAATCCAACGGTTCAAAATCTGTGGGACACAACAAAGGCAGTCCTGAGAGGAAAATATATAGCAGTACAAGCCTTCCTCAAGAAACAAGAAAGGTCTCAGGTACACAACCTAACCCTACACCTAAAGGAGCTGGAGAAAGAACAAGAAAGAAACCCTAAGCCCAGCAGGAGAAGAGAAATCATAAAGATCAGAGCAGAAATCAATGAAATAGAAACCAAAAAAACAATAGAGCAAATCAACGAAACTAGGAGCTGGTTCTTTGAAAGAATTAATAAAATTGATAAACCCCTGGCTAGACTTATCAAAAAGAAAAGAGAAAGGACCCAAATAAATAAAATCATGAATGAAAGAGGAGAGATCACAACTAACACCAAAGAAATACAAACTATTATAAGAACATACTATGAGCAACTCTACGCCAACAAATTTGACAATCTGGAAGAAATGGATGCATTCCTAGAAACATATAAACTACCACAACTGAACCAGGAAGAAATAGAAAGCCTGAACAGACCCATAACCAGTAAGGAGATTGAAACAGTCATTAAAAATCTCCAAACGAACAAAAGCCCAGGGCCAGACGGCTTCCCGGGGGAATTCTACCAAACATTTAAAGAAGAACTAATTCCTATTCTCCTGAAACTGTTCCAAAAAATAGAAATGGAAGGAAAACTTCCAAACTCATTTTATGAGGCCAGCATCACCTTGATCCCAAAACCAGACAAGGACCCCATCAAAAAAGAGAGCTATAGACCAATATTCTTGATGAACACAGATGCGAAAATTCTCACCAAAATACTAGCCAATAGGATTCAACAGTACATTAAAAAGATTATTCACCACGACCAAGTGGGATTTATTCCAGGGCTACAAGGTTGGTTCAACATCCGCAAATCAGTCAATGTGATACAACACATCAATAAAAGAAAGAACAAGAACCATATGATACTCTCAATAGATGCTGAAAAAGCATTTGACAAAGTACAGCATCCCTTCCTGATCAAAACTCTTCAAAGTGTAGGGACAGAGGGCACATACCTCAATATCATCAAAGCCATCTATGAAAAACCCATCGCAAATATCGTTCTCAATGGAGAAAAACTGAAAGCTTTTCCGCTAAGGTCAGGAACATGGCAAGGATGTCCATTATCACCACTGCTATTCAACATAGTACCAGAAGTCCTAGCCTCCGCAATCAGACAACAAAAGGAAATTAAAGGCATACAAATGGCAAAGAAGAAGTCAAATTATCACTCTTTGCAGATGATATGATACTATATGTGGAAAACCCAAAAGACTCCACTCCAAAACTGCTAGAACTTATACAGGAATTCAGTAAAGTGTCAGGATATAAAATCAATGCACAGAAATCAGCTGCATTTCTCTACACCAACAACAAGACAGAAGAAAGAGAAATTAAGGAGTCAACCCCATTTACAATTGCACCCCAAACCATAAGATACCTAGGAATAAACCTAACCAAAGAGGCAGAATCTATACTCAGAAAACTATAAAGTACTCACGAAAGAAATTGAGGAAGACACAAAGAATGGAAAAATGTTCCATGCTCATGGATTGGAAGAATAAATATTGTGAAAATGTCTATGCTACCTAAAGCAATCTACACATTTAATGCAATTCCTATCAAAGTACCATCCATCTTTTTCAAAGAAATGGAACAAATAATTCTAAAGTTTATATGGAACCAGAAAAGACCTCGAATAGCCAAAGGGATATTGAAAAAGAAAGCCAAAGTTGGTGGCATCACAATTCCGGACTTCAAGCTCTATTACAAAGCTGTCATCATCAAGACAGCATGGTACTGGCACAAAAACAGACACATAGATCAATGGAACAGAATAGAGAGCCCAGAAATAGACCCTCAACTCTATGGTCAACTAATCTTCGACAAAGCAGGAAAGAATGTCCAATGGAAAAAAGAGCCTCTTCAATAAATGGTGTTGGGAAAATTGGACAGCCACATGCAGAAAAATGAAATTGGACCATTTCCTTACACCACACACAAAAATAGACTCAAAATGGATGAAGGACCTCAATGTGAGAAAGGAATCCATCAAAATCCTTGAGCAGAACAGAGGCAGCAACCTCTTCGACCTCAACCGCAGCAACATCTTCCTAGGAACATCGCCAAAGGCAAGGGAAGCAAGGGCAAAAATGAACTATTGGGATTTCATCAAGATCAAAAGCTTTTGCACAGCAAAGGAAACAGTTAACAAAATCAAAAGACAACTGACAGAATGGGAGAAGATATTTGCAAATGACATATCAGATAAAGGACTAGTGTCCAGAATCTATAAAGAACTTAGCAAACTCAACACCCAAAGAACAAATAATCCAATCAAGAAATGGGCAGAGGACATGAACAGACATTTCTGCAAAGAAGACATCCAGATGGCCAACAGACACATGAAAAAGTGCTCCATATCACTCGGCATCAGGGAAATACAAATCAAAACCACAATGAGATATCACCTCACACCAGTCAGAATGGCTAAAATCAACAAGTCAGGAAATGACAGATGCTGGCGAGGATGCGGAGAAAGGGGAACCCTCCTACACTGTTGGTGGGAATGCAAGCTGGTGCAGCCACTCTGGAAAACAGCATGGAGGTTCCTCAAAATGTTGAAAATAGAACTGCCCTATGACCCAGCAATTGCACTACTGGGTATTTACCCTATAGATACAAGCGTAGTGATCCAAAGGGGCACCTGCACCCGAATGTTTATAGCAGCAATGTCCACAATAGCCAAACTATGGAAAGAACCTAGATGTCCATCAACAGCTGAATATATACACAATGGAATACTATGCAGCCATCAAAAGAAATGAAATCTTGCCATTTGTGACAACGTGGATGGAACTAGAGCGTATCATGCTTAGCGAAATAAGTGAAGCGGAGAAAGACAACTATCATATGATCTCCCTGATATAAGGAAGTGGTGATGCAACATGGGGGCTTAAGTGGGTAGGAGAAGAATCAATGAAACAAGATGGGATTGGGAGGGAGACAAACCATAAGTGACTCTTAATCTTACAAAACAAACTGAGGGTTGCTGGGGGGAGGGGGGTTGGGAGAAGGGGGGGTGGGGTTATGGACATTGGGGAGGGTATGTGCTTTGGTGAGTGCTGATTCACAGACCTGTACCCCTGGGGATAAAAATACATGTTTATAAAAAAAAAAAAAAAAAAGCAAAATGCAAGAAAAAAGACAGTAGGGTAGTAGGCTTGAAGCACTGAAAAAAAAAAAAACCAAACAAAAAACGATCAATGTAGATCTCTGTAGTCAGCAAAAATATCTTCAACAATGGAGAGATAAAGATGTCTTGAGACATATAAGAGCTTTAAGAACTCATCACCAGCAGACCTGCACCATCATGCACATGTACACACAGGCACGAACACATATGCAAGTTAAAGGACATCCTTCAGGCAAAAAGAAAACAATATCAGATGGAAATATGAAACTGTACCAGGGTTCAGCAACTTTTGAGGCCTTCTACATGTTTTTAGAAGTAAAGTTTTATTGGAAGGCAGTCACAACAATTGTTTACCTTTATGTTTGTTCTTGCTCTATAATGGCAGAGTTGAATAGCTCAAAAAAGACTATATTGGCCCCAAAAGCCCAAATATTTTCTATTCAACCTTTTGCAGAAATAGACTGCCAATCCCTGATCTACCCTAAATAATAACAAGTACCAGAAATGGTGACTGTATTGACAGTTAAATATTTTACTGTCTTTAAAAAATAATCGAATAAATAACCACTTAAGTAACTATTTATTTGTACATGTTATACTTTTGTATTTTTTGTTTATAATATATATGTGAGTAAACAATAGTAACATAAATACCAGAAGTGAAGAAATGCAAGGATGTGAGTATAAAGTTCTTATTCTATACATGAAGCAGCATAGTATTATTTGAAGGTAAACTATGATACAGACTACAATCCATAATGTGACCACTAGAATAACAAAACAAAGAATTTAGCTAATAACCTGCAAGAAGAGAAAAAAAATCATAACAAACACTCACCCTATTTTTTTAAAAAAAGATAAAACAGTTGGTAAGAAAGAAAACAAAAAGAAAAGTGAGAGACTTTTTAAAATTAAATCACTAATGTTCATGTAAATGGTCTGAACACTCCAACTTACAGGGCAGAAACTGACAGACTGACTTGGTAAAAAGCAGAATAAAATTCTGTGCTGCATACAAGCAATGCATTTTAATACAAAAACACAAACAGATTAAAAATAACAGAATGAAAAAAAGATGTATCTTTGACACCAGTAAAAAGAAAAGTCAGGTGCCTGGTTAGATCAGTCAGCTTCTCCCTTTGCCCCTTGCCCTGCCTGTGCTCTCGCTCTCTCACTCTCAAATAAATAAAATCTTGGGGAAAAAAAAAAAAAGTTCAGTAGCTATATTAATATCAAACAAAAGGACATTTCAAAGCAAAGAGTGTCACAAATGTCACCAGGGATATAAAGAGGGTCATTTCATAATGACAAACAGGTCACTTAATTAAGACCTAAAATTCCTAAATGTTTAAGCCATAGTAACAGCTTGAAAATATATGATATAAAACCTGACAGAACAGGAGAAATAGAAGTCCACAACTACTGATATTTTAATATTGAGAGAACGAGCAGAAAAATAAGGATGTAGTATATTTGAATAACATTATCAACCAACCTTACATGATTGACATTTATAGAACCCTCCAGCCCGTAACAGCAAAGTATTCATTATTTTCAAGTACACAAGGAACATTTGCCAAAAAAGACAACATTCTGGGCCATAAAAGTCTCAATCAATTCTAAAAGGTTCAAGTCATTTGAAGTATGTTCTGACCACAAAAGAATTAAAATAAAAATTAGTAATAGAAAGAGTTCTGGGCACATCACCCTCAAATATCTGGAAACTAAATAACCCAAGGCAAAGAAAAAATCAAATAGGAAATCAGTATTCTGAACTAAGTGAAAATGTAAACACAACAGAATTTGTGGGATATGCCAAAGAAGATCATAGGGAGAAATTTATAGTACAAAACACCTATGTCAGAAATACGAAAGTTCTCAAACCAGGGGGCTCAGCCTCGACCTTAAGAAGCTAAGGAAAAAAAAAAAAAGAAGAAGAAGAAGAAGCAGCTAAGAAAAGGGGAAATCAAATCCAAAGTAAAAAAAAAAAAAAAAAAAGGAAACAATAAAGATTAAAGTAGATATCAATAAAATAGAAAACAGAAAACAACAGAGAATCAATGAAACCAAAGCTGGTTTTCTGAGATCACTAAAGTCAGTAAACCTTTGGGCAGTCTAACCTGTGTAAGAAAAAAACACAAATTACAAATATCAGGAATAAAAGAGCTGACTTCACCATAGTTCTACAGATATTAAAAGGGATAATAAGGGACTATTGTGGACAGCTTTATTCCTATAAATATGACACTTTAGATAAATGGACAAATTCCCTACAAGATATAAAACATGGACAAATTCCCTACAAGATATAAAACACCAAGCTCAGTAAAAAAACAAAACAAAACAAACAAACAAAAAAAACCCAGATAACCTGAATAACCATATAGCTACAAATGGAATTAGTAAAGAAAAATGCACCCACAAAGATAACTCTAGGACTAGATGGTTTCATTGGTGAATATCCACAAAGCATTTAAGGAGAAAATAGCACCCAGTCTACACAAAATATTCCCCAAAAAACTGAAGAGAAAGAATACTTCTCAATTCATTCTAAAGACTAGCATTACTCATACGGCAAAACCAGATAAAGAAATTACAAAAAACTACAACAGACAAACATTCCTCATGCACACAGATGCAAAACTTTAAAACAAAATTTTAACAAATGTAATTCAACAAAATAGAAGGATAATATGTCATTACCAAGTGAGGCTTATCCCTGTAACTCTCATACACTAGTGGTGGGAATGGAAAATGGTACAACCACTTTGCAAACAGTCTGGCAGGATCTTAAAACCTCCCCAAAACCTATATGATCCAAGCATTGCACTAGCAGATATTTACTGATAGCAAAGAGAGCAGAGGTCCAAACAAATATTTGTAAAAGAATATTCACAGAAGCTTTATTTATGATCGCCAAAAACTGTCAACAATCCAAATAAACTTTGATCCTTACCTTACACCACACACAAAAATTTATGTTAGGTTCAGAGACTTAACTGGGAAAATTAAAAACCATAAAGCTTGTGGAAGGACACAAGAGAAAATTCTTCATGACATGGCATTAAGCAAAGGTTTCATAGTTAGGACACAGAAAAATGACATCCATAAAAAACTGATAAATAATAGACTTCATCAAAATTATAAAATGTCTGCTAATTAAAAGACATCATGAAGAATGTGAGTAGGAGGCAAGCTATAGTGTGGAAGAAAACAGTCACCAAACAGATCTGAAAACAAACTGGCATTTAGGATATATAAAGAAGCCCTACTACTTGATCCTTAAAAGACAAAGAACTTGATTTTTTATGCAGAGGAATGACTTGAAAAGACACTTCATCAAAAGAAGACATACAAATGGCTAAGAATCTCAAGAAAAAATGTTCAACATCATTTGTCCTCAGAGAAATGAAAATTAAAACTATGAGATACCACCATGTACCCATTAGAATGGCTAAAGTTTTTTAAACTAACAATATCAAATCTTGGAGAAGATGTCAAACAACTAGAATTCTCAGGTATCTTAGGTGGGAATATAAAATAATACAACTTTGGGAAATGATCTGCCAGTTTCTTATAAAACTAAATACATACTCTCTGGGCCAGCAATTCTTCAACTAGTATTTAATGAAAACATGTCCACACAAATACTTGTATAAGAATGCTTTTAGCAGCTTAATTCATAATGGCCAAAACATGAAAAAGCCCAGGTATTCATCAACAAGAAATTACAGCACAATCATGCAAAGGAAAATGCAGTATATTCACAAAACGGAGTACTTCTCAGCAATATAAAACAGCACATCATGATAAATGCAACAATTTGGATGAAACTCAAAACATGCTGAGTGTAAGAAGCTTTACACAAAAAAGAGCATATATATTGTGTGATTACATTTACATGATGTTGTAAAAAGGCAAAATTAATCCATGGTGAAAAAACAGAACATTGGTCAGTTCTAGAAGGTTAGGATGTGATTGGCTGTGAAAGCGTATGAGGATACTTTGTAGGGCGATAGTGATATATCTTGACGGGGATTTGGATAACACAGGTATATGCATTTGACAAAACTCAGTGAAAGGTATATTTAATATTTGTACATTTCATGTTTTATAAAATTTACTTCAAAGAAAAAGAACTATTAATAAATATTACAATTTAGTCAATGATATATGCATGCTGAAAAAGGTACTCATGTCTACAACTTGTTGCGAAACACAAAAAAATAAGATGAATTGATGGACGGATAAATGGATAGATATTTAATAAAGCAAATATAGTAAAATGTTGACAGAATATCTAGATAGTGGGTATAGAGATGTTCAGTATCAAATTCTTTCAACTTTTTTTGCAATTACTGAAAACTGTTTTTAAACACTGGAGGAAAAAGTTGTGATTTTGAGAATAGAAGAGATTGGAAAGTCTAGATGCTAGAAACGAGGGAGCAAAAATTTTTTATCAATGCACAGTACTGCCCAGGGACCATGGAACTCTGCAAGTCATAATGTATGTCAGTTTTGTCCATCTTACAAGGGACACGAATAAATCCAGCTATCCTAGCTTGACACTAGCCAATTAAGATCATCAAACAAATCTCTTTGTTCTGATAATCATGCTGAATAAGCAGCCTTCTGGTGATTATAATCTAGCTTCCCATGGAGATTTTTAGAGAAGGAAAAGAGAATATACTGGCCAAACAACAGCTAACTGGCAATTAAAGCTTTTACTGTTAATTAATTAATGGGAGGATTATGATTTCTATAATAGATTTTAAAGTCTGGTTAGACTGAATTATGTGCATTAAAGTGGATCAAATCTCGGTCTACCAAAAACAAAACTGACTTCTCAGCTGAGAAAACTGATTACAAGATCAAAAACAATGATTTGTTTTCAATACAGAATTTTAAGACCTTAGAATCAGAAAGGCTCCTGAGATCATGGTGCTTGTTATCTATTATTTTTTCTCATTAATCATTGTTGAGACACAAATTAATGTTTTTCATGACTGCTTTCAAATGGAATCAACTCCAAAAAAGCACCTTATCAGGCATAAAAGACATAACATTTTCTGGATTAAAGCAAGCTTATATTACTTTCTGGAATATATTCTCATTAAAGCACCCAAGTATGATACAGCAGATATTAACAGACCATACTCATTATTAGAAGTATACATTTAATTACCTGTGTATCCTCAGTATCTGGGAGAGAAGTCTGAGATGCTGTTTCATGTTTTTGCAATGTTGGTCTGCTTAGAAATTGGCTAATTTCTTTGGATTTTTGCTGGAGTTGATCTAAGGAAAAGAAAGTAAATAAATAGAAATGATCTCTGCTGCAAGTCTGAAACTTGGTAAGCTATTACCTTATAGAGATACCACCACATGCTAGTCACTCTTAATTAAAACTATGATACCAATGACAACATGTTTTTAACAACAGGTTTTAACGGTTTAAATGCTCTGAAGGACCAAAGGCCATCTCAGTAAACCTCTTTCTTAAAAGGTCAAATAAATGGTCTTAGAATTTTTCACAAAGTCATTTTTCCTTTCCCCCTTGAAAATGCCTTTAGTATTTTTAAATTTTATTTTCTTCACTCTTCAATGAAGCATTATGAATCCCACTAAGATAATATAGCAGAACTCTAAACATGTACATAGTCCAGTTAAGAGGACAATGTGCTCATTTAATACACTGTTTCCCCATACTGTCCCCAAATGCTTTCTGGTTAATGTTTAGGTCCTCAATAGAGATCTTCAACGTAAGCCTTTCTGAAATCTTTCCTTTAAACATTCTATCAGAATTAAATTAAATTAGAGGCATGTATTACTTTATTTTTTTAAATTTATTTATGTATTTGAGAGAGAGAGAGACCAAGAGAGAAAGCATGTGCACTCTGGGGGGGGAGGCACAGAGGGAGAAGAGAGAGAAAATCCCAAACAGATGCCACGAGGCCATACTGAGCGTGGAGCCCAGTGTGGGACTCAATCCCACAACCCATGAGATCAGAGCCTGAGTTGAAACCAAGAGTCAGATGCTTAACCAACTGAGCAACCCAGGTGCACCTGTATTACTTTTCATTAAACCTTCTTAAAGGATAAAAGTTTTCCTTAAAAAGAGTTTATCACTTATCAGTATTTAGATCCATCTTTAGAAGTAAGGATGACTCCATTCAATTCAGTCTCCTGACCTATGTACCTAGATCTACCCTGAGTTTTCCAAAAATCAATTCAAATCCTACTCATTTCAGTCACTGACCCCTTCAGATGGAGGTCACTTTTCACATAGCATTCTTTCTAATCTAGGAGACATTATAATTACCGTAATGATGATTATAATATTAAGCCAGATTATACCTTCAGCCAGAAAGAGGACAAATGACAATGAGTTCAGAAAAGATGAATTCTTAATTCTTCTACTTATTCAATTGACATGAGCAAATAATGTCATTAACAGATCCCAGAAATTTGTAAATAGGAGCCACTCAGGTGCTAAACAAGAGGACTTGAAAGGCAATCAAATACTGACCTTCCAGTTGTTGAATGGTCTGGGCTGAATGAACTGCCTGTTCACTCTTATCTTGGACAAGCTTTGAATTTTCCTCCTTTAGAGCATCACAAGCAGAGTGTAGTTCTTGCTCAGTCTTTTGAAGACTCAAAATGTGAGAGATCTTCTCTTCCATTTCTGCTTTGTGCTTCTGTTCCAAAGCACTGTACCGAGACTGTAGTTCAGCCTGAGCTTGGCCTGCTTGCTCAAGCTGTTCCAGAAGATGATGCATTTCTTCCTGGAGGTTATGGAAGGCTAATTTTCTCTCTGCCACCTCAAGTTGCATCTTTTCCATCAGAATCTTGGACTCTTGTCTTTCTGTTTCCACAGTGCTCCTTAAAGTATTATGCTCAGCTTCCATCTGCTGTAATTGCTGAGAGAGAATCTAAGAAAAAAAGGCAAATCCTCATGAGCCATAAATTCATTCTTTCATAAGCACAGTGAAGTGCCTCTTCTGCGTGAAGCCTGGGGCAAGACACCCAGGACCGAACCTACAATTGCGTAAGACCCTGTTTTCACTTCTTCACACTTTTAACAATTTATATTCCCACATACTTATTTGTGCCATTATCTCTTACTTCCTATCTCTCCCATTACAAAATAAGTTCAATAAGGGAAGGGACTTTGTTTTATCATCATTGTTCTCTAGCATCTAGCATAGTATATGTCATACTGAGTAGCTGTTGCTCAATAAATAGTGAATGAATGTAGTTCCTGCCCTCATGGAACTCAGAGTTCAGTTGGACAGTCATATTTAACCAGCTAATTATAATTCAAAAATCGTAGAGGCCTTGTAAAGAGATACTTACAAGGTATTAGCAGGAGCAGAGAAGAAGGGAAGTTTGCCAAAAGTCACATAGCTATAACTATTTATATAGTAACTATCTAGTAAGAGGCATAATTTGAACCCAACTGTCTGATGACAGCTAAATAAGGGCCTTGGGATCAGGATATAGGTCTTATTAGGATGGGAGATACGGGAAAACGTTTCTGTGGAAGAAATTCCTCAAAGACAGTTGAAAATCAAGGATATGACTGCCCTTCTCCAGCAGCATGCAGCACCCAGATGAGCAGAGAATGGGGGCTGCAGCACCAATTCCATGTTAGTACTTGGCTTCTTGGATGTGATGAGACAAAAACACAGGGAATTCAAGGGCTGATGAAAGACTAGTCCAAATGGTCAAACATGAGACAACAGCAGCCGGGGAAAGGAGAGAGGCCAAGAAAGAACTAACATACCAAAGGAACAAAGTGAAAGGATCAAGGGACCTTAATGAGAATGAAGGTCAAGACGGACTGAGAAAGGGAACGACAGGATGGGATACAGCCTGGGATGGGATACTTGAGCTTAAGATTTTGGAGTATCAGTGTCTGATCACTTTGGATTTGGGGAATACTGCATGGTGAATTACTTCACACCAACAGAGAATCAACAAAAACAAACAAGGGATAGTACATAAAGCACAAGAACCAATCAAGATAGTAAAGGAGCAAAACGACAGGAAGGAAAACTCACTAGAGGAGGACAGAATGACATTCTAGAGGAACTAGGACCCTTGACCTAAAAGCACAAAGAAAAACAGTCACAATGAAAGGTGTGAAATACGATATCTGTTTTTCTCATCACTGTATCACCACCAATTAAGCAGAGGATATTTGTTGAAAGGATAAATAAATGGCATCAATGCTCAGAAGACATGATTTTATACATGCTACCTGGAAACTACAGTGGAAATGGGGGGTGGAAGGCACCTGGGGGGCTCAATCAGACTCTTGGTTTTGGCTCAGTTCATGATCTCAGAGGTGTGAGATCAAGCCCCATGTCAAACTCTGCCCTGGGAGTGGAGACTACTTAAGATTCTCTATCTCTGGAGGGGGCAAGATGACAGAGAAGTAGGAGACCCCATTTCAACCAGTCCCCTAAAATAAGATAATTATCTACCAGAACACTCTGAACACCCACGAAAGCAGCCCGAGATGTAGGATTATACACTTCTGGATCTCTACAGGGCAGAAGACACCAGTGGAGAGGTAAAGCAGAGTGGGAACGATTGGACTAATATAGGAGGATAAACAGAAGGGGAGGGAGCCACCAGAAGCAACCCATTTGAAAGTAATACCCCAATATAAAAGTGTCCTGTGATGGGGACCAGCACTGACTTAGAGTCTGGTTAAAAGCACCCAAAAAGAGTAAAAGATCTTAAGGGGCAACTGGGGTTATCGGGCAGTACAGGCACAGCCTAAGCCCACAGTCCCAGAACAGCCACCGCCAGCAACCATCCATGCCAGAGAGAGTACAGCGGAGCCCCCAGGGTTGCAGGGATTGCACCACGCTTCAGCTGGGCACACTCCTGCCCCCACATGAGGGAGTCTGGTGACAGTGCCAGCCTGTGCTCCCTAGAATTTTTGCACCCTCTGCAACTGGGGTCTGACCCACTCCCTGCCAGTGCCCGAGAGAGCTCCATGCAGGCGCTAGACAGCAGTCTCTAGGACCAGACAATGGTCTGGACTCTCCCAGCCAGGGCTGAAGGAACTCAGTGCAATCTCTGTGGTGAGAGCCTGAGGTCTGGACCCCAGATAGTAGTCCCAGTGAAGGCAGCCACCAGAAGTGGGCTCCCTGGACTAATATCGCTCATGGTTTTAGGGGCACAGGGGTGCAGAGACAAGTGGGCACTGCAGGCAACCCGAGACAGTGTTTGGGGATGTGGTCTGCCTGTGGGAGGCTGCACGGCTCAGCGGAGTTTGCAGAGGAGGAGTCTGTGTGTTCTGGACCACCTTCTCTCTGAGACGGAGGTCTGGGTACAGTTTGCTTTCCAACAAACCTCCAAAAAGCCTGCAAAAAGCCGCAAAGAAAAAAAAACCCTCCAGAGAATAAAAGCCTGAAAAACTGGTTTCCACAGAGCCCAGCCCCTTGACAGGGGGCAGGAGGACTCAACCCAAGCAAGACTGACTGAAAAACAACGCAGCAGTCCCCTACCCCAGAAAGCCAGCCAAAAGAACAAGAGGACAACCACCACAGGGTCACCATAAAACTGTAAAATGCCAATAAGGGGGGAAACAATATACTGAGCTACCAGTATTGCGCCAAAAACCTGTATATTTCACAGAAACAACTTTTATTTTTAATTCGTTCTCATTATTCTTGTTCTTTTTTTAACCTACTTACCATTACAATAGAGGTTCAGTATAACATATACTATAATAACCTTTTAACTTGAGCTTTTTTCATACATATACCTCTGTTTTCTTTTCTGTTCTATTTTTTTTAATATACATATAGATATAAGCTTCAAGGTAATCTTCGTTCCCTAATCAATACTACTCCTATATATAAACCAGTTTTACTCTCCCTTTATCTCTGGAAAATTGAGCCCTTTAACAAAGATATCAAGATACCCTCAGGAGGAATCAAAATAACCTTCCTTGCCCACATTGAGGATTTATAACCACCCTGCCATCTTTGTTTTCTGTCAGTATTTCTGTTTATTTGTTTTTTTTTTTTTTTAAGATTTTATTTATTTATTTGTAAGAGACAGAGGGAGAGAGAGCAAGCGAGCACAGGCAGACAAAGAGGCAGGCAGAGGCAGAGGGAGAAGCAGGCTCCCCGCCGAGCAAGGAGCCCGATGTGGGACTCGATCCCAGGACCCTGGGATCATGACCTGAGCCAAAGGCAGCTGCTTAACCAACTGAGCCACCCAGGCGTCCCATGTGTATTTGTTTTTGTTCTGGTAGTATATAAATCTGATCCTTGGAGTTCATTTTTTCTGGGTTCTTTTTTTTTTTCTTTTCTTGTCACTTACTTTTCACAGTCTTTTCGTTTGTCCATTTTTGTTTGTATACCTAATAAATCTTACCTTTGGGGCCCATTCTGGCTGGGCCTTCTTTTTTTTTTTTTTTTCTGTCTCTCTCTTTCTCTTTCTCTTTTTTTCTTTTTTCTTTCTTTTTGGTGATGACTTATGATTGCTCAGAAGTATTCCAGGGTGCACCTTGCCTGGATGACGGCTGATATATTCAGCTACACATCCCCTCAACTACATCTCACCAAAATGACTAGGAGGAGGAACACCCAACAGAAGAAAAATTCAGAGACTGTGCCCTCTCCATTAGAACTACTGGATATGGACATAAACAGTATGTCAGAATGGGAATTTAGGGTAAGAGTTAACAAGGCAATTGCTAGGTTGGAGAAAACTGTTAGTGACTAACAGTTGCTAAGGGCAGAAGTGAAAGCTACCTGGAGAAGAAGTTAAAAATGATATCAATGAGGAAAAGGAGTCAAAATGGTGGAGAAGTAGCAGGTTAAGACGACATCAGGTAGCAGGAGATCAGCTAGATAGTTATCAAACCACTCTGAACACCTACAAATCCAACAGGAGATCGAAGAGAAGAAGAGCAGCAATTCTAGAAACAGAAAATCGACCACTTTCTGAAAGGTAAGATCAGCGGAGAAGTGAATCCAAAGCGACCGGAAGATAGACCGTGGAAAGAGGGGCCGGCTCCCAGCAAGCGGCAGAGCAACAGAGCACAAAATCAGAACTTTTAAAAGTCTGCTCCACTGAGGGACATCGCTCCAGAGGCTAAGCTGGGGTGAAGCCCATGCAGGGACAGTGCAGCCTCAGGTCCCGCAGGGTCACAGAAGGATTGGGAGTGTCTGAGTGTCTTAAATACCTGAACTCACAGGTATTTAAGCAGGGAAGCCGGCTACAGAGACAAGAGCCGAGGAGTGAACTCTCAAGTGAGGGTTACCTTAAATTGAGATCTGTGGTACTGGCCACTGCTCTGTGAGCAGGGACCCCACAAGATTCAGGGAGAGCCCCCCGCCCCCGGAAGAGCAAAGGGATCTGAGGGGTTTGAAGACTCCAGGCGGGGCTGTGTGCCAAAGACAGAGATGCTTGGTCACAGGCTGGGTTAGCTGGAAGCGCAGCCAGAGGCCAGGGAGATGGGACTGATTGAGCACTTTTCTCTGAGGGCTCACTGAGGACTGGGACCCCGAGCTCTCGGCTCCTCCAGGCCGGAGATTGGGAGGCTGCCATTTTCATTCCCGTCCTCCAGAGCTCTATGGAAAGCGTTCAGGGAACAAAAGCTCCCAAAAGCGAACCCAAGCGGATTACTTAGCCTGGCCTCTGGTAAGGGTGGTGCAATTCCGCCTGGGGCAAAGACATTTGAGAATCACTACAACAGGCCCCTCCCCCCGAAGATCAGCAAGAAATCCAGCCAAGACCAAGTTCACTTACCAAGGAGAACAGCAGAATCCAGAAGAGGAGAAAGCAAAGCATGGAATTCATGGCTTTCTCCCCATGATTTTTTAGCCTTGCAAAGTTAATTAATTTTTCTTATTTTTTTCGTCTGCTAAAAATTTTTTTTAACTTTTACCCTTTCCTCTTTCAAAGTTTTTTAACTAGTTTATCCTAATACCTTTCATAAAAAAAAAAAAAAATTTTTTTTGAACCTTCATTATTATAGTCATATTTTATCCTTCATTTTATCTAACTTTATTTTTTGTATACACATAGGGTTTTTTCTTCCAAAAAATTTTGGGATACAACTTCTTCTAGTAGGTCAAAATATACCCTCAACCTAGCACACGGCTTTGTTGTAGTCTCCAGCCTGAGCAAATTCTCCACATTTTCTTTTTCTTTATTCTCCCAACCAACTTATCTTATCAACATCTTTTTAGAATTTTTTTTTTCAATTTTCATCTTTATAGCCATATTCCATCCCTTCATTGTCTTTACCCTTATATATGTTTTTCATTCTTTAAATTGTGGGAGGAAGATTCTTTTAAGAGACCAAAATACTCCCCAAATTAAATGGGTGACCCTGTTCTATTCACCAGTCTAATATATATATATATATATATACTTTTTTATATTTTTTCTTTTTGAAATTTTTTTTTCCTTAACATCTTTTTACCCCCTTTCTTCCCCCCACAATTTGGGGTCCCTTCTGATTTGGTTAAAGCACATTTTCCTGGGGTCTTTGCCACCCTTTTAGTATTTTATCTGCTCCTTCATATATTCTTACCTGGATAAAATGACAAGGCAGAAAAACTCACCACAAAATAAAGAACAAGAGGCAGTACCGAAGGCTAGGAACCTAATCAATATGGATATTGGTAATATGTCAGATCTAGAGTTCAGAATGACGATTTTCAAGCTGTTAGCTGGGCTCAAAAAAAGCATGGAAGATATTAGAGAAATACTGTCTAGAGAAAGAAAAGCCCTTTCTGGAGAAATAAAAGAACTAAAATCAAACCAAGCAGAAATCAAAAAACCTATTATTGAGGTGCAAACAAAAATGGAGGCTCTTACTGCTAGGATAAATGAGGCAGAAGAGAGAAATAGTGATATAGAAGACCAAATGACAGAGAATAAAGAAGCTGAGCAAAAGAGAGACAAACAACTACTGGACCACAAGGGGAGAATTCGAGAGATAAGTGATACCATAAGACGAAACAACATTAGAATAATTGGGATTCCAGAAGAAGAAGAAAGAGAGGGGGGAGGAGAAGATATATTGGAGAGAATTATTATAGAGAATTTCCATAATACGGCACAGGGAACCAGCATCAAAATCCAGGAGGCACAGAGAACCCCCTTCCAAATCAGTAAGAATAGGTCCACACCCTGTTATCTAATAGTAAAATTTACAAGTCTTAGGGACAAAGAGAAAAACCTGAAAGCAGCCTGGGACAGGAAGTCTGTAACATGCAACAGTAAAAAATATTAGACTGGCAGCAGACTTATCCACAGAGACCTGGCAGGACAGAAAGAACTGGCATGATATATTCAGAGCACTAAACAAGAAAAACACAGAGCCAAGAATACTATATCCAGCTAGGCTATCACTGAACATACAAGGAGAGATAAAAAGCTTCCAGGACAAACAAAAACTAAAAGAATTTGTAAACACCAAACCAGCTCTACAGGAAATATTGAAAGGGTCCTCTAAGCAAAGAGAGAGCCTAAAAGTAGTAGACCAGAAAAGAACAGAGACAATAGACAGTAACAGTCATCTTACAGGCAATACAATGGCACTAAATTCATGTCTGTCAATAGTTACCCTGAATGTAAATAGGCTAAATGCCACAGTCAAAAGACACAGAGTATCAGAATGGATTTTTTAAAAAAAAGTATCAATATGCTGTCTACAAGAAACCCATTTCAGACCCAAAGACACCTCCAGATTTAATGTCCATGCTAATGGACATCAAAAGAAAGCTGGGGTGGCAATCCTTATATCAGATCAATTAGATTTTAAGCCAAAGACTATAATAAGAGATGAGGAAGGACACCATATCATACTCAAAGGGTCTGCCCAACAAGAAGATCTAACAATTGTAAATATCTATGCCCCTAACATGGGAGAAGCCAACTATAAAAACCAAATAACAAAATCAAAGAAACACATTGACAATAATACAATAATAGCAGAGGACTTTAACACTCCCCTCACTGAAATGGACAGATTATCCAAACAAAAGATCAACAAGGAAATAAAGGCCTTAAATGACACACTGGACCAGATGGACATCACAGATATATTTAGAACATTCCATCCCAATGCAACAGAATATACATTCTTCTCTAGTGCACATGGGAACATTCTCCAGAATACATCACATCCTGGGTCATAAATCAGGTCTCAACCAGTATCAAAAGACTGGGATGATTCTTTGCATATTTTCAGACAACGATGCTCTGAAGCTAGAACTCAAGAGGAAAGTTGGAAAGAACCCAAATACATGGAACTAAAGAGCATCCTTCTAAAGAATGAATGGGTCAACCAAGAAATTAAAGAAGAATTGAAAAAAATTCATGGAAACAACTGATAATGAAAACGTAACGGTCCAAAAACCGTGGGACACAGCAAAGGCAGTCCTGAGAGGAAAATATATAGCAGTACAAGCCTTTCTCTAGAAACAAGAAAGGTCTCAAATACACAACCTACCCCTACCCCTAAAGGAGCTGAAGAAAGAACAACAGAGAAAGCCTAAACCCAGCAGAAGAAGAGAAATAATAAGGATCAGAGCAGAAATCAAGGAAATGGAAACAAACAAACAAAAAAACCCAATAGAACAAATTAACGAAACTAGGAGCTGGTTCTTTGAAAGAATTAATAAGATTGATAAAACCCTGGCCAGACTTATCAAAAAGAAAAGAGAAAGGACCCAAATAAATAAAATCATGAAGGTAAGAGGAGAGATCACAACCAGCACCAAAGAAATACAAACAATTATAAGAACATATTATAAGCAACTATACGCCAGCAAATTTCACAATCTGGAAGAAATGGAGAAATTCCTAGAGACATATAAACTATCACAACTGAACCAGGAAGAAATAGAATACCTGAACAGTCTGCAGCCAATTAAGCTGACTGTGTTCTTTGTCTGTGGGGGCCCAGTGTGCCATGGCTGCAAACAGTAGCCTCCTCGGTAGTGCATGCAGCCTGTTGATTGTATGGGTTGCCCTAAGGGACCTTGGAGACAGCCCTTTTGGTGGATGCTGGGGTCTGACCTCATGGCTATCTCCAATTTAGGCTGCAGACAGGTATGCGGGGTGCCTTTGGAAAGCCCCAGGGCACAGTAGCCAGGGTCCACATTGGCCAAGTCATCATGTCCATCCGTACCAAGCTGCAGAACAAGGAGCATGAGATTGATGCCCTACGCAGGGCCAAGTTCAAGTTCCCTGGCCACCAGAAGATCCACATGGAAACAACTGATAATGAAAACGTAATGCGGATGAATTTGAAGACATGGTGGCTGAAAAGCGGCTTATCCCAGATGGCTGTGGGGTCAAATACATCCCTAACCGTGGTCCCTTGGACAAATGGAGGGCTCTGCACTCATGAGAACCTTAGCACTACCCCTTCCCGTCATATTCATGCCCACCAATAAACCCAACTTCCTGTCAAAAAAGAAAAAAAAACAAAAGAAAACCTGAACAGACCCATAACCATTAAGGAGATTGAACCGGTCATCAAAAATCTCCAAACAAACAAGAGGCCAGGGCCAGACAGCTTCCCAGGGGAATTCTACCAAACATTTAAAGAAGAATACATACCTATTCTGCTGAACTGTTCAAAAAATATAAATGGAAGGAAAACTTCCAAACTGATTTTATGAGGCCAGAATTACCTTGATCCCAAAACCAGACAAGGATCCCATCAAAAAAGAGAATTACAGACCAATGTCCTTGATGAACACAGATGTGAAAATTCTCACCAATATACTAGCCAATAGGATCCAACAGTACACTAAAAGGATTATTCACCATGACCAAGTGGGATTTATCCTGGGCTGCAAGTTTGGTTCAATATCCTCAAATCAATCAATGTGATAAAATAAATTAATAAAAGAAAGAACAAGAACTATATGATACTCTCAATAGATGCTGAAAAAGCTTTTGACAAAGTACAGCATCCTTTCTTGATCAAAACTCTTTATAGTGTAGGGATAAAGAGTACATACCTCAATATCATCAAAGCCATCTATGAAAAACCCACTGTGAATATCATTCTCAATGGAGAAAAACTGAGAGCTTTTCTACTAAGGCCAGGAACATGGCAGAGATGTCCATTATCACCACTGCTATTCAACATAGTACTAGAAGTCCTAGCCTCAACAGTCAGACAACAAAAAGAAATTAAAGCATCCGAATTGGCAAAGAAGAAGTCAAACTCTCCCTCTTTGCAGATGATATGACAGTATATGTGGAAAACCCAAAAGACTCCACTCCAAATCTGCCAGAACGTGTACAGGAATTCAGTAAAGTGTCAGAATATAAAATCAATGCACAGAAATCAGTTGCATTTCTATACACCAACAACAAGACAGAAGAAAAAGAAATAAGGAGTCAATCCCATTTACAATTGTACCCAAAACCATACGATACCTAGGAATAAACCTAACCAAAGAGGCAAAGAATCTATACTCAGAAAACTATAAAGTACTCATGAAAGAAATTGAGGAAGACACAAAGAAATGGAAAAATGTTCCATGCTCATGGGTTAGAAGAGCAAATATTGTGAAAATGTCTATGCTACCTAAAGCAATCCACACGTTTAATGCAATCCCTATCAAAATGCCATCCATTTTTTTCAAAGAAATGGAGCAAATAATCCTAAAATTTATGTGGAACCAGAAAAGACCTCAAATAGCCAGAGGAATAATGAAAAAGAAAGCCAAAGTTGGTGGTATCACAATTCCAGACTTCAAGCTCTATTACAAAGCTGTATTCATCAAGTCAGTATGGTACTGGAACAAAAACAGACAAAGAGCTCAATGGAAAATAACAGAGAGCCCAGAAATAGACCCTCAACTCTATGGTCAACTAATCTTCGACAAAGCAGGAAAGAATGTTCAAAGGAAAAAAGACAGTCTCTTCAACAAATGCTGTTGGGAAAATTGGACAGCCACATGCAGAAAAATGAAACTGGCCCATTTCCTTACACCACACATGAACATAAGACTCAAAATGGATGAAAGACCTTAATGTGAGAAAGGAACCCATCAAAATCCTTGAGAACACAGGCAGCAACCTCTTTGACCTCAGCCACAACAACTTCTTCCTAGGAACATTGCTGAAGGCAAGGGAAGCAAGGGCAAAAATGAACTATTGGGACCTCATCAAAATCAAGAGCTTTTGCACAGCAAAGGAAACAGTTAACAAAACCAAAAGACAAATGACAGAATGGGAGAAGATATTTGCAAACAACCTATCAGATAAAGGGCTAGTATCTAAAATCTATAAAGAGCTTAGCAAACTCAACACCCAAAGAACAAATAATCCAATCAAGAAATGGGCAGAGGACATGAACAGACATTTCTGCAAAGAAACATCCAGATGGCCAACAGACACATGAAAAAGTGCTCCACATCACTTGGCATCAGGGAAATACAAATCAAAACCACAATGAGATATCACCTCACAGCAGTCACAATGGCTAAAATTAGTAAGTCAGGCAATGACAGATGCTGGCAAGGATGTGGAGAAAGGGGAACCCTCCTACACTGTTGGTGAGAATGAAAGCAGGTGCAACCACTCTGGAAAACAGTATGGAGGTTTCTCAAAAAGTTGAAAATAGAGCTACCCTATGACGCAGCAATTGCACTACTGGGTATTTACCCTAAAGCTACAAATGTAGTGATCCGAAGGGGCACGTGCACCTGAATGTTTATAGCAGCAATGTCCACTATAGCCAAACTATGGAAAGAACCTAGATGTCCATCGACAGATGAATGGATAAAGATGTGGTAATATGTGCGATGACGTGGATGGGACTAGAGGGTATCATGCTTAGAGAAATAAGTCAATCGGAGAAAGACAACTATCATATGATCTCCCTGATATGAGAAGTGGAGATGCAACATGGGGGGTTAAGGGGGTAGGAGAAGAATGAATGAAACAAGATGGGATTGGGAGGGAGACAAACCATAAGTGACTCTTTTTTTTTTTTTTTTAAAGATTTTATTTATTTATTTGACAGAGATTACAAGTAGGCAGAGAGGCAGGCAGAGAGAGAAGGAAGCAGGCTTCCTGCAGAGCAGAGAGCCCGATGCGGGGCTCGATCCCAGGACCCCAGGACCATGCCCTGAGCCGCAGGCAGAGGCTTAACCCACTGAGCCACCCAGGTGCCCCCCATAAGTGACTCTTAATCTCACAAAACAAGCTGAGGGCTGCTGGGGGGAGGGGGTTTGGGAGAGGGGGGTGGGGTTATGGACATTGAGGAGGGTATGTGCTATGGTGAGTGCTGTGAAGTGTGTAAACCTGGCGATTCACAAACCTGTACCCCTGGGGATAAAAATACATTATATGTTTATAAAAAATTAAAAAATAAAAAACAAAACAGGAATATGAAAAAAAAAAGATGTGGTAAATACATACAATGGAATACTATGCAGCCATCAAAAGAAATGAAACCTTATTATTTGTGAAGACGTGGATGGAACTAGAGGGTATTATGCTGAGCGAAGTAAGTTAATCAGAGAAAGACAACTATCATACACCATCTCCCTGATATGAGGATGTGGAGAGGCAATGTGGAGGATTTGGGGGGTAGGAAAAGAATAAATGAAACAAGATGGGATTGGGAGGGAGACAAACCATAAGAGACTTAATCTCACAAAACAAACTGAAATTTGCCAGGGGAGTGGGTAGGGAGAGGGTGATTAGGTTATGGGAATTAGGCAGGGTATGTGCTACGGTGAGTGCTGTGAAGTGTATAAACCTGGCGATTCACAGACCTGTACCCCTGGGGCTAGTAATACATTATATGTTAATAAAAAAATTCAAAAATTTAAAAAAAAAACAGTATAACAAGCATCAATGTATCCCACACCCAGGAAAAAAAAAACTACTAATTTTTTTTTAAATGCTATCAATGAGATCCAATCTAACCTAAATACTCTAACAGCTAGGGTAACTGAGGCAGAAGATAGAATTAATGTTCTAGAGGACAAACTGATAGAGAAAAAGGATGAGGAGGAGGCCTGGAACAAACAGTTTAGAAGCCATGAAAACAGAATTAGGAAATTAAATGATGCCATGAAACGTTCCAACATCAAAATTACTGGTATCCCTGAGGGGGAGAAGAAGGAAAGAAGACTAGAAGATATAGTTTAACAAATTTTCCATGAAAATTTTTCCAATCTGGGGAATGGAACTACTGTTTGTGTCCTAGGGGTAGAAAGAATACCCCCAAAGATCAACAAATCTAGAAAGACTTGAGGCACTTGACTATAAGACTGACGAATCATAATTTTAGACAAGAGCTTTTGAGAGGAAATCGGGGAAGAGATTCCTTACATAAAGAGGAAGGCCCATCAGAATAACATCAGACCTGTCCACAGAAACCTGGAAAGCCAGAAAAGGCTGGCAAGACATATTCAGGGCACTTAATTAGAAGAACATGCAGCCAAGCATACTTTATTCAGCAAGGCTGACATTCAAAATGGATGGAGAGATAAAGAGTTTCCAAGACCAGCAGGGTTTAAAAGAGTATGTGACCACCAAGCTGGCACTGCAAGAAATAGTAACCGGGGCTCTATAAAAGAAGAAAGAACCCAAGAGTGTCATAGAACAGAAATTTGCAGAGATAATCTACAGAAACAAGGACTTCACAGGCAACGTGATGACAATAAAAACATATCTTTCAATCATCACTCTCAACGTGAACAGCCTAAATACTCCCATAAAACAGCACAGTGTTGCAGACTGGATAAAACAGGACCCGTCCATATTTGCCTGTAAGAGACCCATCTGGAACCTAAGGATACATCCAGACTGAAAGTGAAGGGATGGAGAAGCATCTTTCATACCAAAGGGCCTCAAAAGAAAGCTGGGGTAGTGATTCTCATATCAGATAAATTAGATTTTAAACTAAAAACTATAGTCAGAAATAAAGAAGGACACTACATCATTCTTAAAGAGTCTATCCACCAAGACGATCTAACAATTGTAAATATTTATGTCCCCAATACAGGAGCAGCCTACTACATAAGACAACTGTTAATCAAAATAGTCATATTGATATGAATACATTAATACTAGGGGATCTTACCACATCACTCTCACTAACAGATCATCAAAGCAGAAAATCAATAAAGGAACAAAAGCACTGAATGACACATTGGACCAGATGGACTTCATAGATATATACAGAACATTCCACCCTAAAACAACAGAATACTCATTCTTCTCACGTGCACATGGAACTTTCTCCAGAACAGACCACATGCTAGATCACAAATCAGGGCTCAACCGATATCAAAAGACTGAGATTATTCCCTGTATATTCTCAGACCATAATGCTTTGAAATTGGAATTTAACCA
This sequence comes from Mustela erminea, assembly GCF_009829155.1. Taxonomy (NCBI): domain Eukaryota; kingdom Metazoa; phylum Chordata; class Mammalia; order Carnivora; family Mustelidae; genus Mustela; species Mustela erminea. Next base: position 98,316,980 of record NC_045614.1, read on the forward strand.
TAAGAAGGCTTAAAAGGAATTCAAACTCCAAGGTAAAGACCACCCTGCTTAAGATGCTTTTGATCACCCAGGAAATCAAAGAACTTAATTCCTGGAAACCAATGAGAATGAAGACACTTCAGTCCAAAACCTATGGGATATGGCAAAGGCGGTCCTAAGGGGGAAATACATAGCCATCCAAGCCTTCCTCAAAAAAACTAAAAAATCCAGAACACAGAAGCTATCTCTACACCTTCAAGAACTGGAGAACCAACAACAAATTAAGCCCACACCACAAACAAGAAGGGAACTAATCAAGATTAGAGAAGAGATCAATGAGATAGAAACTAGAGATACAGTAGAACATATCAACAAAACTAGAAGCTGGTTTTTTGAAAGATCATTAAGATCGATAAACCATTGGCCAAACTAATCCAAAAGAAAAGAGTGAGGATCCAAATTAATAAAATTATGAGTGAAAAGGGAGAGATCACAACTAACACCAAGGAATTGGAAACAATCATCAGAAATTCTCATCAATGGTTATACACCAGTAAGTTAAGCAACCTACAAGAAATGGGTGCATTCCTGGAAAACGATAAACTTCCAAAACTGAATCAGGAAGAAACTGACAACTGGAATAGACCAATATCTAGTAAATAGAGTGAAGCAGTGATCAAAAACCTGCCAAAACACAAGAGCCCAGGACCTGATGGATTCCCTGGAGAATTATAACAAGCATTCAAAGAAGAAATAATGCCTATTCTCTTGAAGGTGTTTCAAAAAATAGATACAGAAGGAAAACTTCCAGACTCTTTTTATGAAGTCAGCATTACCGTGATCCCAGAACCAGGCAAAGTCCCCACCAAAAAGGAGAATTTCAATACCCCTGATATTGAAATATCCAATATCCCAAATAACCAATATCCCTGATAAATATGGATGCCAAGATTCTCGACAAGATCCTAGGAAATAGAATTCAACAGTACATTAAAAAGATTGTCCACCATGACCAGGTGGGATTCAATCTTGGGCTACAAGGATGGTTCAACATTCTCAAACCAATCAGTGTGATAGAACAAATCAATAAGAAAAGAGAGAAGAACCACATTGGTCCTCTCAATTGATGCAGAAAAAGTATTTGACAAAATCCAGCATCCATTCCTGATTAAAACGCTTCAAAGTATAGGGATAGAGGGAACATTCCTGAACTTCATAAAATCTATCTATGAAAGACCCACAGCAAATACCATCCTCAATGGGAAAAAGCTCACAGCCTTCCCGTTGAGATCAGGAACACAACAAGGAGTGTTGAACACTCTTGTTCAACATAGTATTAGAAGCCCTAGCAACAGCAATCAGACAACAAAGAGAAATAAAAGGTATTCAAATTGGTAAAGAAGTAGTCAAACTCTCTCTTTGCAGATGACATGATTCTTTATATGGAAAACCCAAAAGACTCCACCTCCAAATTACTAGAACTCATATAACAATTCAGAATGTGGCAGGATACAAAGTCAATGTGCAGAAATCAGTGGCTTCCTTATACACTAGCAATGAAAATACAGAAAGGGAAATTAGAGAATTGACTTCATTTACTATAGCACCAAGAACCATAAGATACCTGGGAATAAACCTAACCAAAGAGGTAAAGGATCTGTACTCGAGGAACTACAGAACACTCATCAAAGAAACTGAAGAAGACACAAAAAGATAGAAGACCATTCCATGCTCTTGGATCAGAAGAATAAACATTGTTAAAATGTCTATACCGCCTAGAGCAATCTATACTTTTAGTGCCATTCCGATCAAAATTCCACTGGTAATTTTCAAAGAGCTGGAGCAAATAATCCAAAAATTTGTATGGAATCAGAAGAGACCCCGAATCGCTAAGGAAATGCTGAAAAACAAAAATAAAACTGGGGGCGTCATGTTACCTGATTTCAAGTTTTACTACAAAGCTGTGATCACCAAGACAGCATGGTACTGGCATAAAAATAGACACATAGACCAGTGGAACAGAGTAGAGAGCCCAGATATGGACCCTCAACTCTATGGTCAAATAATCCTTGACAAAACAGGAAAAAATATACAGTGGGGAAAAAAGACAATCTCTTCAATAAATGATGCTGGGAAAACTGGACAGCTATTTGTAGAAGAATGAAACTAGACCATTCTCTTACACCGTACACAAAGATAAACTCAAAACAGATAAAAGACCTCAACATGAGACAGGAATCATCAGAATCCTAGAGGAGAATATAGGCAGTAACCTCTTTGATATCAGCCACAGCAACTTCTTTCAAGATATGTCTCCAAAGGCAAAGGAAACAAAAGCAAAAATGAACTTTTGGGACTTCATCAAAATCAAAAGCTTCTGTAAAGCCAAGGAAACAGTCAACAAAACAAAGAGGCAAGATATTTGCAAATGACAGCACAGACAAAAGGTTGATATCCAGGATCTATAAAGAACTCCTCAAACTCAACACACACAAAACAGACAATCATATCAAAAAATGGGCAGAAGATATGAACAGACACTTCTCCAATGAAGACATACAAATGGCTATCAGACACATGAAAAAATGTTCATCATCACTAGCCATCAGGGAGATTCAAATTAAAGCCACATTGAGATACCACCTTACACCAGTTAGAATGGCCAAAATTAGCAAGACAGGAAACAACATGTGTTGGAGGGGATGTGGAGAAAGGGGAACCCTCTTACACTGTTGGTGGGAATGCAAGTTGGTGCAGCCACGTTGGAGAACAGTGTGGAGATTCCTCAAGAAAATAAAAATAGAGCTTCCCTATGACCCTGCAATTGCCCTACTGGGTATTCACCCCAAAGATATAGATGTCGTGAAAAGAAGGGCCATCTGTACCCCAGTGTTTACAGCAGCAATGGCCACGGTCGCCAAACCGTGGAAAGAACCAAGATGCCCTTCAACAGACAAATGGATAAGGAAGATGTGGTCCATATACACTATGGAGTATTATGCCTCCATCAGAAATGATGAATACCCAACTTTTGTAGCAACATGGACGGGACTGGAAGAGATTATGCTGAGTGAAATAAGTCAAGCAGAGAGAGTCAATTATCACATGGTTTCACTTATTTGTGGAGCATAACAAATAGCATGGAGGACAAGGGGAGTTAGAGAGGAGAAGGGAGTTGAGGGAAATCAAAAGGGGAGGTGAACCATGAGAGACTATGGACTCTGAAAAACAATCTGAGGGGGCTGAAGGGGCGGGGGTGGGAGGTTGGGGGAACCAGGTGGTGGGTACTGGAGAGAGCACGTATTGCATGGAGCACTGGGTGTGGTGCAAAAACAATGAATACTGTTACGCTGAACACAAATTTTAAAAATTAAAAAAAAAAAAGATTGTCCACCATGACCAGGTGGGATTCATCCATGGGATATAAGGGTGGTTCAACATTCACAAATCAATCAATGTGATAGAATAAATCAATAAGAGAAGAGAGAAGAATCACATGGTCCTCTCAATTGACAAGATAAAGCATCTGTTCTGATTAAAATGCTTCAAAGTATAGGGATAGAGAAAACATTCCTCACCTTCATTAAATCTACGAAAAACCCACAGCAAATATATTCTCAATGGGGAAAAGCAGACAGTCTTCCTTTGAGATCAGTAACACGACAAGGATGTCCACTCTTGCCACTGTTGTTCAACATAGTACTAGAGGTCCTAGCAACAGCAATCACACAACAAAAATAAAAGGTATTCAAATAAGCAAGAAGAAGTCAAACTCTCTCTCTTCGCAGATGACATGATACTTTATATGAAAAACCTAAATGACTCCACCCCCAAACTACTAGACCTCATACAACAATTCAGTAATGTGGCAGGATACAAAATCAATGTCCAGCAATCAGTTGCTATCTTATACACTAACAATGAAAATATAGAAAGGGGAATTAGAGAATTGATTCCATTTACTATAGCACCAAGAACCATAACATACCTGGGAATAAACTTAACCAAAGAGGTAAAGGATCTGTACTCAAGTAACTACAGAACACTCATGAAAGAAATTGAAAAAGACATAAAAAGATAGAAGAGCATTCCATGCTCATAGATTGGAAGTATAGACATATTAACAATATGTCTATACTAACATTGTTAATATGTCTATACTGCCTAGGGCAATCTATACTTTCAAAGCCATCTCAATCAAAATTCCACTGCCATTTTTTAAAGAGCTGGAACAAACAATCCTAAAATTTATATGGTACCAGAAGATACCCCGAGTTGCTAAGGAAATGTTGAAAAAGAAAAACAAAACTGGGGGCATCACATTGCCTGATTTCAAGCTTTACTGCAAAACTGTGATCACCAAGACAGCATGGTACTGGCATAAAAATAAACACATAGACCAGTGGAACAGAGTAGAGAGCCCAGATATGGACCCTCAACTCTATGGTCAAATAATCTTCCACAAAGCAGGAAAAAATACACAGTGGAAAAAAGACAGTCTCTTCAATAAATGGTGCTGGGAAAATTGGACAGCTATGTATAGAAGAATGAAACTCAACCATTCTCTTACACCATACACAAAGATAAATCGAAATGGATAAAAGACCTCAATGTGAGGCAGGAATTTATCAAAATCCTAGAGCAGAACATAGGCAGTAACCTCTTTGACATTGGCCACAGCAACTTCTTTCAAGACATGTCTTCAAAGGCAAAGAAAACAAAAGCGAAAATGAACCTGTGGGACTTCATCAAAATCAAAAGCTTCTGCACAGCAAAGGAAACAGTCAACAAAACAAAGAGGCAACCCACAGAATGGGAGAAGATAATCACAAATAACACTACAGACAAACGGCTGATACACAAGATCTATAAAAAACTCCTCAAACTCAGCACACACAAAACAGATAACCATGTCAAAAAATGGACAGAAGACATGAACAGACACTTCTCCAAAGAAGACATACAAAGGGTAACACACACATGAAAAAATGTTCATCATTAGCAATCAGGGAGATTCAAATCAAAACCACATTGAGATACCACCTGACACCAGTTAGAATGGCCAAAATTAACAAAACAGTAAACAACAAGTGTTGGAGGGGATGTGGAGAAAGGGGAACCCTCTTACACTGTTGGTGGGAATGCAAGTTGGTGCAGCCACTTTGGAAAACAGTGCGGAGATTCCTTTAGAAATTAAAAATAGAACTACCCTATGACCCTGCAATTGCACTACTGGGTATTTACCCCAAAGATTCAGATGTAGTGAAAAGAAGGGCCATATGCACCCTAGTGTTCATAGCAGCAATGTCCACACTAGCCATCAGAGAGATTCAAATCAAAACCACATTGAGATACCACCTTACACCAGTAAGAGTGGCCAAAATTAACAAGACGGTAAACAGCAAGTTTTGGGAGAGGATGTGGAGAAAGGGGAACCCTCTTACACTGTTGGTGGGAATGCAAGTTGGTGCAGCCACTTTGTCTGTCAAATAAATAAATAAAATCTTTTTAAAAAATGAAAAATAGAGCTTCCCTATGACCCTACAATTGCATTACTGGGTATTTACCCCAAAGATACAGATGTAGTAAAAGGAAGGGTCATCTGTACCCCAATGTTCATAGCAGCAATGGCCACAATTGCCAAACTGTGGAAAGAACCAAGATGCCCTTCAATGGACAAATGGAAAAAGAAGATATGGTCCATATATACAATGGAGTATTATGCCTCTATCAGAAAGGATGAATACCCAATTTTTGTATCAACATGCACGAGACTGGAAGAGATTAAGCTGAGTGAAATAAATCAAGCAGAGAGAGTCAAATATCATATGGTTTCACTTACTCGTGGAGTATAAGGAATAACACAGAGGACATTGAGAGATGGAGAGGAGAAGTGAGTTGGGAGAAGCAGGAGTGGGAGACAAACAATGAGAGACTGTGGACGCTAAGAAACAAACTGAGGGTTTTGGAGGGTGGTGGGGTGAGGGGATGGGGGAGCCTGGTGGTGGGTATTAAGGAGGGCACGTATTGCATGGAGCACTGGGCGTGGTGCATAAACAATTAATTTTGTAACACTGAAAAAAAAAAAAAGATTCTCTCTCTTCCCCTCTGCCCTTTCCCAACACCCAAAAATAAATAAGTAAATAAAAACAAGGTGAAAATGAATACTCCACTCCCAAGGCAGGCAGTAAAGATCACAAGGTAGTACCTGGTTTTTCTGTTCAGCAGTAGTCAGCTCCTGTTGCAGCAAGCCCACGACCTGATCACGGCCCAATAAGGCTTCTTCATGCTCTTCAAGCTTCCTCTGCAGCACCTTTAATTTCTGAGAAGGAAATGTCTTAGATACAGTGTGCTACACCAATGAGCACCGTTATCTGTTTACCTTTCAAAAGATTGTGTAGATTTGTGTATTTAAGAGTTCTGAATGTTGAGGATGGCAGATTAAAGAGTGGGACACCAGCATGCCATGCTCCCCATCCAGCAGCAAAAAAAAGAATCTCCAAAAATGACTTCTCCAGTAGAGTGACAATAGCTAAACTGAGACACAAGCAAGCCCCTGAATTAGGGAGTCTTTTTAACTATTCAAGAAAATGATACAACCACTTTTAAAACTATATAGAGTCAATGTCCTACACCTCAGTAACATAAGTGCATGTATATCTCACTCACCAACGAAAGCATTCTATGCAGGCAAGAACCTTCTCTTCTAGCTTTCATGCATAGGACATGCACTCGATAAACATTTGTTGGATAAATAAATCAATAATACATGTACACATTAATATTCCAGTTCAAAAAGTGTATTCTGAAGGATTACTTAGAATATGGAAGAAGTTTTCACTCAAAAACAATTAAATGGATCAACCATGAAAACCACTAGAGCACTTCTGGTTACCACACTACACTACACACACATAAAAATAAATACCTTGGAGTTAGTAGATGATAAAAACAATGAAGCCAATTTCCAAAGTATACTCAATTATTTTTTTAAGAATAATCCATTTAATAAAAGACTTTATGTTTCAAAATCACTACTTTTCATTTAATTTTTTGAAAGTTTAAAACTAGCTTCATTGATTTGAAGCTTTGGATCAGGTGTTTAATGAAGCTACAATTGGCAAACTGAAGAGAAACTGATTTCTGACTACCACATACATTTGCAAATTAAAGCCAGCTTTTGAGTACCAACAACCTGGTTAGAGGCATAAAAGGCAAGGTAAGGACAAGAAAAAATAAATATTAATATGCAACAGATGACAAAATCACCAAAAAGAAGCCAATTAAGGAGCACACTAAGACCAAGTGGAGAGCAGTATGTAAGGGTAGAAAAGTGGCTGTGATCATTTTAAATGTTAACCAAATGACAGTCATTCTACTAAGTTTTAGCAACACACCTGTTGCATCTCTGTTTCCACATCTGCCTGGGTTACTAACTGAAGAAGCTCATCTTCATGAAGACGAACTTGTGTTTCAAAGCGGGCATCTTTCTCTCGGACCACCTGCTGCATGGAACTCAACTAAAGACACACACCAAAGAAACTATACATGTTACACTCCCCGAATATTGCACAAACAAAACTCACACCCTATTCTTCCAAGACGAACACTAAGAACTGATAGGCAATAGATTTTAATCAAATTTTTAATGTCAAGGATGAGAATGCTGGAAGAGAGATAGGTATGCCTAACAGCAACTTCCCAATGTAAGAGAAATCCTATTATCAAACTCAGAAATCAGCCCAAATATAAATTCTGATTAAAAATTATATTTGCATGGTTATTAGAAATGCTTAAATATACAAGAGGTATATTTTTCAAAAGTTCTGCAGAGATTAGAATATTAAAACTACAAAGTGAAATTAGATTTCTGTGAAGTCCTAGGCATGTTAATAGCACACACATTCAGTGAAATTGTCATGCCCTGTAAGGCAAACTTCAAGCTAAAAGATCTTTTATTCAAAATTCTCTACAACTGGAATAAATCCCATTTGATCATGGTGAATGATTTTTCTTAATGTATTGTTGGTTCATTTTGGTAGTATTTTACTGAGAATTTCTGCATCCATATTCATCAAGAATGTTAGCTAGTCTTCAAAGAACTGCTTCTACCAAAGAACTTCATGTATTTCCAAATCCACACCACTTCCCAGACAGCTATTTTCAGCTGTCATTACTTGCTAGTTTCTAGATCATCCTCACTTGTAACTGGCTCTTAACAGAATAAAATGGAAGTAAGTTGACTATGAGCTATTTAGTACCACTGTTTTAGTTTAGTTTTGTTTTGAGGATGTGGATGTCTGTAGATGAATGCCTGCTTATTTACTTCCTTAAGATCTGTAATTGAGCATGCTGACCTGATCTTAACCTGCCCATTTTGTATTGGTCCTTCAACTACTGCTAATTTCTCAATTTGTGACATCTTGAATGGCTCTCCTTCTAAGTAGGAAAAAAAAATCCTCATAATTGTTTTGATTCTCTGAATTCAGACATTACTATGAATTTGGAATCCTGTGTTGTAAATGTACAGGCACTGGTGTCCCTCATTTGCCAAATGCATCTCACATCCTTCCCTATAAATGTACCATATTCGTTTTTCTCTCTGTGATTTTGCTCAGACCATTTCCCACAAATGGAATATGTTCAACCATCTTATTGAGATTATTATCTATCCATCACAGTTTTGCCTAAATCCTAAGTTTTTCATGTACCTTCCTTGGTTGTCACACTCATGGTAACCTCTTTGACCTCTTAAAATACTTTACATTTGTGTTGATGCTTACTATTCACTTACTCTGAATGGCTTACATTATGATGGACCTGTTAATATATTTATATTCTTGGCTTTCCATGTTTTAGGCTGCTCGTAAAAATCACATTTTGTATTTCTCTATCATACATTGTATATAGTTTTTGTACATAAAAAGGATACAATAAAAGCTAATAGATAAAAGTAAGGATTTCAAGATACACTATTTAACTGTATACACAGCAGCAGGCCATCCATGGACAGAAAACATCATTAATACCATAAGTTACCAAAAAATGAAACACACTCAATGGAAAAGACTAACTATCATGCAAAGATACTTCACAGGGAAAAAAGTTTCACAAGTCAAAAACTTTCTCAAAGGAAAAATGCAGAGGTGGGTGATCACAGTGGAAATTTAGAAAAATAGACAGAAGGAGTTGAGAATGCCAGTTCAAACTGTCTGATCCTGGTATCAGAAATAAATATGAGGAATATTACATATTAGTGCCATATAACACTGAATCACGTAACCTATACCACTTTCTCATTATATGCCCACTTAAGTAATCTTCTGATTATAATTTAACCTCCTATTAAGGTTTTACTATAGGGAAAGAATGGACGTAATCATTTGTATTTCTTTTGGTTTATCTACCAGTCTCTTTCAAACAATGTGAATCCATTCCCAAGAGACTGAATTTCTGTGTGCTATTAAAACCAACTTTCAGGCTTGTATAACTAAGAAACAGCCATAAAACAGGCTATGGCAAATTCATCAAGGTAAATGACACTTCTAATTTCTTCTACTATTATACGCTTCTAATTTCTACTGCAACATTCTAGCTACTATACTTTTATATACTGAGGTTTTAAAAAATGACTATCTGAATTGGCTTGTCACCATTAGACTTTCATGATTCTTTATTCTAATGCTCATGAGGTACCTTCCAACCTACCTGAGCCGCTTGCTCTGCCTGTGTCTGACTGAGCTGGGCTTTCAGAGAGCTAATGATTTCCTCCTTCTCTTGGAGCTGTTGTTTCATCATTAAAAATTCTTCCGTCTCTGTTGAACTCTTATCAAACTGGAGACACAGAAGGAAAAAAGTATGTATTTAAACAAAAGAATTAGCACTCCTAATTCTTTGACCTCCCTTTCTCAACCGCCCAAAATACCTACCAATATCCTTCTAATTTGCACTTAATACAAAAAAGAACTGCATGTGCTGGGGTTTTTTAAAAGTAATTATCAGAATTATTTGTCAGAGGAAAACAAAAGCAACAGCAGCTCTTTTTCAACTTATCTGAATCCTCACATAGAAACAGTACAACTAAATAGTAAAACCAAAAACCCGCAGACAATATTTATAATAAAATTCAGAAGGCTGTCCCCCAAACCCCCAAATACAAGCAGGTCGAGTAAACCACCAAAAGGCAGAAGACCTGCATGGCATTAGCATCTATGCAAGAGGAAGCAGGCAGCAACAGAGCAACATTACTGGCCGGGAGAACAGGAAAACCCCGAAATAGCCAACAAGTTCTTACTGGAAAGCAGTTGGCCAATCTTAGAACAGCAGCTTAAACTGGCAGGGCTCCCCCATTCTCCAATACTGGGTAAATGCAAGGGGTCCAAGTAAGTAGGACTAAAAGGCTAGAGCAACTTAGGTCCTCTGAATTCTCAAAACTGCCTCATCAGGGCTCTCTTCTAAGACATGGACCAGAAATAAGAAGAAACTTCCAGAAGTGAAATAAAAATTATGCAGAATAGAGATAACAGAAACAGAAGAAAAAGGTCTGTACACATGCTGTATAATTCATTATCAAGCCTCCAGAAGGCTTGAAATATGACTAATGCAAATGAGGAGTTTAATTATTAATATTATTTAATTTTAGTTAATTAAACTGTAAATTATTTTCCCATTAAATATAACTATATTTCACCTTATTGCATAACGTATAGTACTCTTAAATTGTTATACAAGTAACAAGTGTGCATGATCTTCTTAATATTACAAGAAACACATTGCCTAACTAGTAAGTGTCAGTGGATTCATTCAGTTTGAAAGATTTTTTCCTACACACTCATGTATCATTGTAATGTATTTATTTGGATACTTCATGCAGACAGCATGAGTCACAGTGGATACTTATGCAGATCTTAAGAAAAATGATGTTTCAGCCCTCAGTTCAGTTATTAGAAAGCTTTTACATAATGTCTGGAACAACTTAAGTGTATTAATCTATTTTCTCAACCAGACATTTTCTGAAATCTAAACAGAGAAGTATTATTTCCAATGAGAATTTATTAATCCAAATTGAGATACAATGTAAAAATACACACCAAATTTCAGACAGTGCAAAAAAAAATAAAATAACTCAAAAATAATCATTTTATTAATCTCAAAATATATTTTGAATATATTGGACACATGAAATACATTGTTAAAATTAATTTTACCTGTTTCTGCTATAAAATTTTAAATTCTACCTGTGGCTTACATTATATTACTATTGCACAATGTTGGTATAGGCCAAAGTGAAGGAGAGGAGAAAGAAAACCAGGAAATACAGCTGCCAAATATTTGGACACAATACAAAAAGAACAACAAAAGAAAGAGGTCTGTTAAGTAAAGAAAAGCTTTCCTGAACCAAGGCTACTTCCAGAAGTTTAGAAAAATTAATTGCCCACAAAAGTAAGGAATATAAAAGGGTCAAGGTCAAATTTCATACAAAATTACTATAAAAAAAAAAGCTAAGGTGCAAAATAATATATAGATAATAACCGACCAGAGGCATGTTCAAAAAAACAAATCAAAACTATACTCTATCTCAAAATGTATTTAAAAATTTAAGAAAATTGTACAAGATACAGAAAAATAGCATAATCAGAATAAGAAAAATCAGAAATGAGGTGACTGAAATTAGGAAAAATTTGATATATATATGAAAAAATTTTCAGAAAAAGAAGTTTAAGCAAGAAGGAACACAAAAGTAAATAAACACAAAACAGAAAGACTAAGGTGAAGGACAAATAAAGAAGAAACTTTAAAATGACAAAAGAAATAAAAAGGAATTGAGAGTAATTAAAAAATACTAAAGATAATCAAAGAAGGAACACACAGATAATAGAAGTCCCTAGATAAGAAAACAGACCAAATACCACAAACTATATAATTTTTTTAAATTAATATATAATGTATTATTAGCCCAGGGGTACAGGTCTGTGAATCATCAGGCTTACACATTTCACAGCACTTACCATAGCACATACCCTCCTCAATGTCCATAATCCAGCCACCCTCTCCCTACCCACCTTCCCCAAACCCCCACAACCCTCAGTTTGTTTTGTGAGATTAAGAATCTCTTATGGTTTCTCTCCCTCCTGATCCCATCTTGTTTCATTTTTTTCTTTCCCTAACAAAAAATTCTTCTGAAATAAAAATATGTGAAACCATGTATTAAAGCGCATACTGGATCTTCACAAACCTCAACCAAGAATGGCAAACACTCAATTACTAGACTTAGGTAGGAAGGAAAGGAAGTTGATCAGAGAAGGAAAGGGAAGAAGAAAGTAAACTGATACATACATAGGTAAATATACACTGGCCATCTAGAAAAATGTATTTGTCATAGAATAATCCACTGGGTTTTAGCAATTCACCAACTTAATGACTAAGAGGTGACTTAACACCCCTACCTGTGTGGTTTGCTCTGCCTGTGCCTGGGAAAGTTGGACTTGCAAACAGCTAATTAGTTCCTCCTTCTCCTGGAGTTTATGTTTTATCTTTTCTACTTCTGTCTCTTCTTCCGTAGAACTCTTATCATGCTGAAAATGAAGGAGATAAAGTCATTTATTTAAAAGAACTATAGGGGCGCCTGGGTGGCTCAGTGGGTTAAAGCCTCTGCCTTCGGCTCAGGTCATGATCTCGGGGTCCTGGGATCAAGCCCTGCATCGGGCTTCTCTACTCAGCAGAGACCCTGCTTCCCTTCCTCTCTCTCTGCCTGCCTCTCTGCCTACTTGTGATCTCTGTCAGATGAATAAAAAAAAAAACCTTTAATAAATAAATAAATATGAATAAATAAATAAATAGATGAGCTATAATTATTACATATTCGATCTTTTGCTCTAACTTGCCCCATAATCACTTGATTATAGTTTTATAAATGGGAGCAAGAAATAACACCTGACCTAACAACCAGGAAGGAATGTTAAGAGTCTTCCCATTTTAGTATGGCCAAGTAGCTACTCTTAGATTCATCCTCCCTCAGATAACAGCTATCAACTCTGGACATGACAGAAAAATAGCTACTTGAAAATTCAAGAGGACAACCAAAATCTAGAAGATACTGGAAGGCAGTCAATACTTGGAAGAAATGACATCAAGTTTCCCTTTTTTATGGTTTTTAGTCTGAGAACTAAACCAGTCAGCACCACACAGGACTAAAACTTAATAGAAAACTTAGTCCCACTGCCTTGAAGAACCAGAGGACAGAATTCAGGAAAGCACAGGTGCTGTTAAGTGAGGAGCAAAACATCATAAAAGACTTCCTAAGAGGAAATCCAAAACTTTCAAGTCTACTGTTTTCCCCAAAAGCTCTTCCTCAGACTGAACCAGACTCTCCCTCCCTACTAAATTCACCACACTCAAATCAATCAATTCTGCTTCTTAGAACTACACAAAATAATTTTATACTTTCTCCTACATAACTGAGGATTATTACGGATTATTAAGCATCTGAGGATTGCCCTAATCTCTTCAACTATACTTTTCAGAAAATGTGTAGCTCTATAATGGATATACAAGAGTGTAAAGCTGCTATGACTGAAACATAGAAATCATTTGATTCGGCCATCTTACTTAACAAAGGGAAGAAATGAAGCTCTAAGTGTTAATTTGTTTAAGGTCCCATGCCTTAAAAAAAAAAAGCAGAGTATAAAATAGATAATTTAAGAGGAGGAGGGAAGATGGTAGAAGAGTAGAGGACCCTCATTTCATCTGGTCCCTTAACTTCAGCTAGATAGCTATCAAATCATTCTGAACACCTATGAATTCAATCTGAGATCTAAGAAAAGAATGGCTGCAATTCTATAAGTAGAAAATCTACCACTTTTTGTAAGGTAGGAGAAGAGAAATGAATGGGTACATACCAGAAGATAAACTGATGGGGAGGGAGTCTGAGGAAGCCAACTACCAGAAAGTGATATAGCAGCAGAGTACAAAATCGCAACTTTTAGAAGTGAGGGACATCCTGCAGGTAATATGCTCAGATGGCAAAGTGGGACACAATCCTAGATGGGACAGTATGGCCTCAGGATCCTGGTGTCACAGAATGAACGGACTTTTGTGGGTGCAACAGAGTTCCCAAGCACTGGAGCAGGGAAGCTGACTACAATTAGCAAGCCCCAGAGTGGCCTCTCAGCTTGGTGTTCCCATAAACCAGAACCGTGCCACTGTGGATCAACCACTCTCCCAGCAGGGATGCAGCAAGCAGCAAAACCATAATGAGACCCTGCTTCTTCCCCAGGGAGAAACAGGACAGGTACAGGCATGATGAGGCAACCGCTCCCTGAGCAGGGGCCCAGAAGAGCAGCCAGCCAGGTCTGACCAGCACCCTCTTCCCTGGGAGGATTGGTGCAGGGGTGTACCACAAGAATCTGTAGTTTGGTACACACAATAGGGATTGACTGCTTTTCCATGAGGTTGTGCTGAAGAGTGGGGCCCTGATCTTTAGCTCCGGGGCTGGAGATTAGGGTGCCACCATTTTTTTTTTCACCCTCTAAAGCAGCACAAAGAACCTGAAGGGTTGCTTAGCAACCCTAAGCAGCTTACACTGAAACCAGCCCCGTGACAAGGGGCAGTGCAACTGCCCAAGCAAAGACACCTGAGAATCAGTACAAAAGGTCCTTCCCCCAGTGGACCAGGAGGAACACTAGGTTAAAACCAAGTTTATGGATCACACAAAACTGAAAAACTCCTGCACTAGGGGAAAACAGTATATAGAACTCAAGGGTTTTCTTCTCACAATTCTTTAGTCTTTCAGTTTAAAATTTTCCTTTTCTTTTCTTTTTTCCCTTACAACTAGCTTATTTTATCAACTCTCTTTAAATCTTTTTTTGATTTTCATTTTACATTTACATTTTATGGATTTATTCTTCATTTTTTACCTCCTTTCACTACATTCAATTTTATTTCAGTATATATATGTTTTTCTTTATTTGCAATTTTGGGATAAAGTTTCTTCTAACAAAGAGTTCAAAATATACCCAGGACCAAGTGTATCAGCCTGTTCTGTCTACCTGTTTGATTATAATCTTTTTTCCCTTTTTATTTATTTTTTCTTTTTTGGTTTCTAATCTCTTCTGATATGCTTAGTGTATATTTTGCTGGGGTCATCATTGCTATTTTTATTTTTTATTTCTTTTTTGTTCTCTTGTTCACCTATTCTTCTCTGGATAAACAGACCAGAAGGAAAAACTGTGAGAAAAAAAGAACAAGGGGCAGTAATCACTGCCAGAGGCTTTATAAATATGGATATTGGTAAGATGTTGGCGACAGAATTCAGAACAATGATTATAAAGATACCAGCTGGGCTTGAAAAAAGCATAGAAGACACTAGAGAATCCCTTTCTGGAGAAATAAAAGAACTAAGATCTAATCAGGTTGAAATAAAAAACAGAATTGATGAGATACAATCAACAATAGAAACTCTTACTGCCAGGATAAATGAGGCAGAAGAGAGAATAAGTGATATAGAAGATAAAATTATGGAGAATAAAGAAACCAAGAAAAAGTGAGAAAAACAGTTACTGGACCATGAAGGGAGGATTTGAAAGATCAGAAATATCATAAAGCAAAACAGCATTAGAATTATTGGCATTCTAGAGGAAGAAGGGAGAGCAAGAGGGGCAGAAGGGATACTGGAGCAAATTAGAGCAGCAAAATTCCCTAAACTGGGGAAAGAAACAGGCATCCAAGTCCAGGAGACACAGAGAACCCCCCTCAAAATCAATAAAAATAGGTCAACACCCCAACATATAATAGTGAAACTTGCAAATCTCAGACACAGAGAGAAAATCCTGAAAACAGCTAGGGGACAAGAGATCTATAACCTACAAGGGTAGAAACATCAGACTGGCAGAAGACCTATCCACAGAGACCTGGAAGGCCAGAAAGGACTGGCATGATATATTCAGGGTGCTAAATGGGAAAAATATTCAGCCAAGAATACTTTCCAGGGCTAGGATGTCATTCAAAATAGAAGGAGATATAAAAAGCTTCCAGGACAAACAGAAACTAAAAGAATTTGTGATCACCAAACCAGCCCTATATGAAATATTACAAGGGAACTTTAAGCAAAGACAGAACCCAAAAGTAACACAGACCAGAAAGGAACAGAGACAATATACAGAAACAGTGATTTTAAAGGTAATACAATGGCACTAAATTCGTATCTTTCAAGTTACTCTGAATGTAAATGTAAATAGTCCAATCAAAAGACACAGGGTATCAAGCTGGATAAAAAAGCAAGACCTATCCATATGCTATCTACAAGAGACTAATTTTAGACCCAAAGACACCTCCAGATTTAAAGTGAGGGGGTAGAAAACCATTTATCATGCTAATGGACATCAAAAGAAAGCTGGAGTAGCAATCCTTATATCAAACTAGATTTTAAACCAAAGACTATAATAAGAGATGAAGAAGGACACTCTTCATAATTAAGGGACTATCCAACTAAAAGACCTAACAATGGTAAATATTTATGCCCCTAACATGGGAGTAGCCAATTAAATGAGCCAATTAATAACAAAACTGAAGAAACAAATCGACAATAA
The DNA here is from genome assembly GCF_009829155.1 of Mustela erminea. NCBI lineage: Eukaryota > Metazoa > Chordata > Mammalia > Carnivora > Mustelidae > Mustela > Mustela erminea. The sequence continues at coordinate 98,333,545 of NC_045614.1, forward strand.
TATAGTAATAGTAAGGGACTTTAACAACCCCCTCAATGAAATGGACAAATCATTTAAGCAGAAGAAGGAAATAGGACTTTGATGACCACTGGACCAGATAGACTTCACAGATATATTCAGAGCATTTCATCCGAAAGCAGCAGAACGCACATTCTTCTCAAGTGTACATGGAACATTCTCCAGAATAGATCACACACTGGGTCACAAAACAGATCTCAATGAGTACCAAAAGACTGGGATTATACTCTGTATATTTTCAGACCACAATGCTTTGAAACTGGAACTCAATCACAAGAACAACTCTGGAAAGAACTCTAATACATGGAGGCTAATGAGCATCCTACTAAAGAATGAATGGATCAACCAGGAAATTAAGAATTTTTAAAAATTCATGGAAACAATTGAAAATGAAAACAACTATTCAAAACCTTTGGGATGCAACAAAGGCAATCCTAAGAGGGAAGTATACAGCAATACAAGCATTTCTCAAGCAACAAGAAAGTCTTAAATACACAACCTAACCTTACACCTAAAGAAGCTGGAGAAAAAACATCAATTAAAGCCTAAACCCAGCAGGAGAAGAGAACTAATAAAGATAAGAAATCAATGAAATACAAACTAGAAGAACAGCAGAACAGATCAATGAAACCAGGAGCTGGTTCTTTTTGAAAAAATTAGTAAGATTGATAAACCCCTGGCCAGACTTATCAAAAAGAAAAGAGAAAGGACCCAAATAAATAAAATCATGAATGAAAGAGGATAAAACACAGCCAACATCAGAGAAACACAAACAACTGTAAGAACATATTATGAGCAACTATATGCCAACAAATTAGGCAATCTGGAAGAAAGAGATGCATTCCTAGAGACATATAAACTACCAAAACTCCCAAAACTGAATGAGGAAAATAACAGAAAACCCGAACAGACCCATAACCAGCAAGAAAGCTAAAACAGTAATCAAAAATTTCCCAACAGGGGTGCCTAGATGGCTCCGTGGGTTAAAGCCTCTGCCTTCAGCTCAGGTCATGATCCCAGGGTCCTGGGATAAAACCCCGCATTGGGCTCTCTGCTCAGCCGGGAGCCTGCTTCCTCCTCTCTCTCTCTGCCTGTCTCTCTGCCTATTTGTAATCTCTGTCTGTCAAATAAATAAATAAAATCTTTAAAAAGAAAAAAACATTTCCCAACAAAGAAGACTCCAGGGCCAGATGGCTTCCCAAGGAAATTCTACCAAACATTTAAAGAACTAATACCTATTCTTCTGAAGCCGTTTCAAAAAACTGAATGGAAGGAAAACTTCAAAGTCATTCTATGAGGCCAGCATTACTTTGATCCCAAAACCAGACAAAGACCCCACCAAACAGGAGAATCACAGACCAATCTATCTTACGAACATGGATGTAAAAATTCTCACCAAAATACTAGCCAATAGGATCCAACAGTATCTTAAAAGGATTATTCACCACAACCAACTGGGATTTATTCTTGGGCTGCAAGGGTAGTCAACATCCACAAATGTGATATACTACATAAATAAAAGCACTAGAACCATATGATTCCCCTCAATAGATGCAGAAAAAGTATTCAACATCCACAAATGTGATATACTACATAAATAAAAGCACTAGAACCATATGATTCCCCTCAATAGATGCAGAAAAAGTACAGGTTCCTTTCTCAAAACTCTTCACAATGTAGGGACAGAGGGAACATACTTCAATATCATAAAAGCCATATATGAGTAGCCCACAGTAAGTATCACTCTCAATGGGGAAAAACAGAGCTTTTCCCCTGTCAGGAACACAGCAGGGATGTCCACTATCACCATAGCTATTCAACATAGTACTAGAAGTCCTAGCCTAAGCGATCAGACAACAAAAAGAAATTAAAGCATCTGAATCAGCAAAGAAGTCAAACTCTCACCCTTTGCAGATGATATGATACTCAATGTGGAAAACCCAAAAGATTCCACCCCAAAATTTCTAGAACTCATACAGGAATTCAAAAAAGTGGCAGGATATAAAATCAATACACAGAAATCAGTTGCATTTTGATATACTAACAACAAGACAGAAGAAACAGAAATTAAGAAATTGATCCCACTCACAATTGTAACTAAAACCGTAAGATACCTAGGAATAAACCTAACCAAAAAGGTAAACCATCTGTACTCTAAAAACTACAGAACATTTATGAAAGAAATTGAGGAAGACACAGAGAAATGGAAAAACATTCCATGCTCATGGACTGGAATAATGAATATTGTTAAAATATCTACATTACCCAGAGCAATCTGCACATTCAATGCAATTCTTATCACTATATCATTGACATTCGTTTCCACAGAATGAATAATCCTAAAATTTGTATGGAACCAGAAAAGACCCCAAACAGCTAGGGGAATGTTGAAAAAAGAAAACCTGGTGGTATCACAATGTTGGACTTCAAGTTAAATTACAAAGCTGTTATCATTAAGATAGTACAGTAGTGGCACAAAAACAGACACATAGATCAGTGGAACAGATTGGAGAACCCAGAAATGGACCCTCACCTCCATGGTCAACTAATCGTCGACAAGCAGGGAAGAATATCCAATGGAAAAAGGACAGTCCCTTGAATAAATGGTGCTGGGAAAACTGGACAGCCACATGTAGAAGAATGAAACCAGACCATATTCTTATTCCATACACAAAGACAAACTCAAAATAGATGAAAGACCTAAATGTGAGACAGGAATCCATCAAATCCTAGAGAATACAGGTAACAACCTCTTCAACCTTGGCTGGAGCAACTTCTTGCCAAACACGTCTCCAAAGGCAAGCAAAACTAAAGCAAAAATGAACTACTGGGACTTGAAATCAAGTTAAAAGCTTCTGCACAGCAAAGGAAACAGTCACCAAAACTAAAAGTCAATGTATGACATGGGAAAAGATATTTGCAAATGATATATCAGATAAAGGGCTAGTACCCAAGATCTAAAAAGAACTTACCAAACTCAACACCCAAAAAACCAAATAATCCAGTCAAGAAATAAGCAGACAATATGAACAGACATTTCTCCAAAGAAGACATACAAACGGCTAATAGACACATGAAAAAAATGCTCCACATCACTTGGCATCAGAGAAACAGAAATCAAAACCATAATGAAATACTACTTCACACCAGTCAGAACGGCTAAAATTAATAAGTCAGGAAATGACAGGTGCTGGCAAGGATGCAGAGAATGGGGAATCCTTCTACACTGTTGGTGGGAATGCAAGATGGTGCAGTCACTCTGGAAAAGAGTATGGAGGTTCCTCAAAAAGTTGAAAACAGAGCTACCCTACGATCCAGCAATTGCACTACTGGGTTTTACCCCAAAGATACAAATGTAGTGATCCAAAGGGGCACCTGCACCCCAATGTTTACAGCAGCAATGTGCACAATGCTCAAACTATGGAAAGAGCTGAGATGTCCATTGGCAGATGAATGGATAAAGATGTGGTGTATATATATACAATGGAATATTACTCTGGTACCCAAAGAAAAAAGAGAAATATTGCCATTTGTAGTGATGTGGATGGAACTAGAGGGTACTATGCTAAGCAAAATAACTCAATCAGAGAAAGAAATTATCATAAGATCTCACTGATATATGGAATTTGAGAAACAAGGCAGAGGATGTTGGGGAAAGGAGGTAAAACCGAATGGGAAGTAATGAGAGAGGGAGACAAACCATGGAAGATTCCTTTTTTTTTTTTTTTTAAATAAAGATTTTATCTATTTATTTGTCAGAGAGAGAGAGAGAGAGAGAGCACAGGCAGGGAGAGTGGCAGGCAGAGAGAGAGCAGTCTCCCCACTGAGCAAGGAACAACTGATGAATTACTGAACTCTACATCTGAAACTAACGATGTAGAGTATGTTGGTTAATTGAACTTAAATTTAAAAACAAGTTAATAAAATAAAATGAAATAGGTAATTTAAAAATCACAGTAGGGGGACAGTTAGAAGAAACAAAGCAATATGGGGATAGGCTGGTACCATAGCTATAAGAACAAATTACCAGAGGAAAAACCAAGAAGTAAGAAAAGAATCAAGATTAACAAGTTATTTGAGAGGAATGAAAAAGCTTCTAAAATAAGCCTTGAGAAGTTAAATAAAGCTATTGAAGTAGGAAAGTAATGTCTTCTGAACATTAGACCCAGAAAGGAAAGACTAATCAGGGTACCAGGAAAGTAACCAGTTATCCCAGTATTGTGCCTACAGAATCAATTACAACCTTATTTCCCAAGAACTAAAAACACTACTAAGAATAGTAGTGAATGAGCATTAATGAGGGCCCATGATGTGATGAACACTGGGTGTGACATGCAACTGATGAATTACTAAATTCTACATCTGAAACTAATGATATACTGTATTTTGGCTAACTGAATTTAAATTTAAAAAAAAAAAGAATAGTTTGGCAACCATGGCCATTGCTGCTATAAACATTGGGGTACAGATCGCCAAACTGTGGAAAGAACCGAGATGCCCCTCAATGGACGAATGGATAAGGAAGATGTGGTCCATATACACTATGGAGTATTATGCCTCCATCAGAAAGGATGAATACCCAACTTTTGTAGCAACATGGACGGGACTGGAAGAGATTATGCTGAGTGAAATAAGTCAAGCAGAGAGAGTCAATTATCATATGGTTTCACTTATTTGTGGAGCATAACAAAAAGCATGGAGGACATGGGGAGTTAGAGAAGAGAAGGGAGTTGGGGGAAATTGGAAGGGGAGGGGAACCATGAGAGACTATGGACTCTGAAAAACAATCTGAGGGTTTTAAAGGGATCGGGGGTGGGAGGTCGGGGTACCAGGTGGTGGGTATTATATAGAGGGCACAGATTGCATGGAGCACTGGGTGTGGTGCAAGAATAATGAATACTGTTATGCTGAAAATAAATAAAAAATAAATTTTAAAAAAAGAATACTAGTGAATCAAAGAGCAAAACAAGGTATAATTTTAAAAATAAAAATAAACAGATTTCTTATATAGAGTTAAGTCTAGGCCAACTGCAGTGTGCACATGTGATATGCCAGCCTCCATATATTCTATACAAACTTCAAAAAATTGAAGATTCTTACATAAAATTATGAATGAAAAGGGAGAGATCACAACGAACACCAAGGAAGTAGAAACAATCATCGGAAGTTATTATCAACAGTTATATGCCAATAAGCTAAGCAACCTAGATGAAATGGATGCATTCCTGGAAAACTATAAACTCCCAAAATTGAATCAGGAAGAAATTGACAACCTGAATAGACCAATATCTAGTAACGAGATTGAAGCGGTGATCAAAAACCTCCCAAAAAACAAGCGCCCAGGACCTGATGGATTCCCTGGGGAATTCTACCAAACTTTCAAAGAAGAAATAACACCTATTCTCCTGAAGCTGTTTCAAAAAATTGAAGCAGAAGGAAAACTTCCTGACTCCTTCTATGAAGCCAGCATTACCCTGATCCCCAAACCAGGCAAAGACCCTACCAAAAAGGAGAATTTCAGACCAATATCACTGATGAATATGGATGCTAAGATTCTCAACAAGATCCTAGCAAACAGGATCCAACAGCACATTAAAAAGATTATCCACCATGACCAGGTGGGATTCATCCCTGGGCTACAAGGATGGTTCAACATTCGCAAATCAATCAATGGGATAGAACAAATTAATAAGAGAGGAGAGAAGAACCACATGGTCCTCTCAATTGATGCAGAAAAAGCATTTGACAAAATCCAGCATCTGTTCCTGATTAAAACGCTTCAAAGTATAGGGATAGAGGGAACATTCCTGAACTTCATCAAATCTATCTATAAAAGACCCACAGCAAATATCATCCTCAATGGGAAAAAGCTTGCGTCCTTCCCGTTGAGATCAGGAACATGACAAGGATGCCCACTCTCACCACTCTTGTTCAACATGGTATTAGAAGTCCTAGCAACAGCAATCAGACAACAAAGGGAAATAAAAGGTATCCAATTGGTAATAAAGAAGTCAAACTCTCTCTCTTTGCAGATGACATGATTCTTTATATGGAAAACCCAAAAGACTCCACCCCCAAACTACTAGAACTCATACAGCAATTCAGCAACGTGGCAGGATACAAAGTCAATGTGCAGAAATCAGTGGCTTCCTTATACACTAACAATGAAAATGCAGAAAGGGAAATTAGAGAATCGATTCCATTTACTATAGCACCAAGAACCATAAGATACCTGGGAATAAACCTAACCAAAGAGGTAAAGGATCTGTACTCAAGGAACTACAGAACACTCATGAAAGAAATTGAAGAAGACACAAAAAGATGGAAGACCGTTCCATGCTCTTGAATTGGAAGAATAAACATTGTTAAAATGTCTATACTGCCTAGAGCAATCTATACCTTTAATGCTATTCCGATCAAAATTCCACCGGTATTCTTCAAAGAGCTGGAGCAAATTATCCTAAAATTTGTATGGAATCAGAAGAGACCCCGAATCGCTAAGGAAATGTTGAAAAACAAAAATAAAATGGGGGGGCATCACGTTACCTGATTTCAAGCTTTACTACAAAGCTGTGATCACCAAGACAGCATAGTACTGGCATAAAAACAGACACAGAGACCAGTGGAACAGAGTAGAGAGCCCAGATATGGACCCTCAACTCTATGGTCAAATAATCTTCAGCAAAACAGGAAAAAATATACAGTGGAAAAAAGACAGTCTCTTCAATAAATGGTGCTGGGAAAACTGGACAGCTGTATGTAGAAGAATGAAACTAGACCATTCTCTTACACCGTACACAAAGATAAACTCAAAATGGATAAAAGACCTCAGGGTGAGACAGGAATCCATCAGAATCCTAGAGGAGAACATAGGCAGTAATCTCTTTGATATCAGCCACAGCAACTTCTTTCAAGATATGTCTCCAAAGGCAAAGGAAACAAAAGCGAAGATGAACTTTTGGGACTTCATCAAAATCAAAAGCTTCTGCACAGCAAAGGAAACAGTCAACAAAACAAAGAGGCAACCCACGGAATGGGAGAAGATATTTGCAAATGACAGCACAGACAAAAGGTTGATATCCAGGATCTATAATGAACTCCTCAAACTCAACACACACAAAACAGACAATCATATCAAAAAATGGGCAGAAGATATGGACAGACACTTCTCCAATAGACATACAAATGGCTATCAGACACATGAAAAAATGGTCATCATCACTAGCCATCAGGGAGATTCAAATTAAAACCACATTGAGGGGCGCCTGGGTGGCTCAGTGGGTTAAAGCCTCTGCCTTCAGCTCGGGTCATGATCCCAGGGTCCTGGGATCGAGCCCCATGTCGGGCTCTCTGCTCAGTGGGGAGCCTGCTTCCCTTCCTCTCTCTGTCTGCCTCTCTGTCTACTTGTAATCTCTGTCAAATAAATAAATAAATTCTTTAAAAAAAAAAAAAAAAAAACCACATTGAGATACCACCTTACACCAGTTAGAATGCCCAAAATTAGCAAGACAGGAAACAACATGTGTTGGAGGGGATGTGGAGAAATGGGAACCCTCTTACACTGTTGGTGGGAATGCAAGTTGGCGCAGCCTCTTTGGAGAACAGTGTGGAGATTCCTCAAGAAATTAATAATAGAACTTCCCTATAACCCTGCCATTGCACTCCTGGGTATTTACCCCAAAGATACAGATGTTGTGAAAAGAAGGGCCATCTGTACCCCAATGTTTACAGCAGCAATGGCCACGGTCCCCAAACTGTGGAAAGAACCAAGATGCCCTACAACGGATGAATGGATAAGGAAGATGTGGTCCATATACACTATGGAGTATTATGCCTCCATCTAAAGGACGAATACCCAACTTTTGTAGCAACATGGACCGGACTGGAAGAGATTATGCTGAGTGAAATAAGTCAAGCAGAGAGAGTCAATTATCATATGGTTTCACTTATTTGTGGAGCATAACAAATAGCATGGAGGACATGGGGAGTTAGAAAGAAGGGGGTTGGGGTAAATTGGAAGGGGAGGTGAATCATGAGACACTATGGACTCTGAAAAACAATCTGAGGGGTTTGAAGTGGCAGGAGGGTGGGAGGTCGGGGTACCAGCTGGTGGGTATTATAGAGGGCACGGACTGCATGAAGCACTGGGTGTGGTGAAAAAATAATGATACTGTTATGCTGAAAATAAATAAATGAAAAAAAAATTGAAGATTCTTGTTCACCAAATGGCTGACTAATGTGAATATTTGGGATTTAACTGTACAGGAAACTAATGAAAATAAGTACTGGGACAATACTCTATTTCTCAAAAGGCACCACTTTCAGTACTCCTGACTCCAACCTCGACCTTAAATTATTTTGCTGATGGCAGTCATAAACCTAGAAAGTACCCCTTACAACAGGAATCCAAGGCAATCTAGTTGATTCAGTTACAGTGGATGAACCTTTAATCCGTTACCATGTGGCTATATGAGGACACAGAATATTCTGTGTCAAGTCACTGGATTAAAGAACTGAAGCTGCAGAAACCTTAACAGACCACACAGTTTAATCTTCTAATCAAAGATGAAATTCCTGCGTAAAGAATGTGCCTCTCCTATTCAAATGCCTCACTGCAGTATTTCTTGGTCCCGTTAGCCTTTTTCAATTCTCTGAAAGCCTAGGTCACATTTCATGTCTACATTTTCTGTTGGCCTTGTATTCTGTGTGTGTGTGGCCTAGAGCCCAGCTAGAGTGCAAGCTCGATAAGAAAGGACAGCATTTAGTGCTGTACTACTTTAGCCTCATAAATTTTTGTGATTTGTAAAGATCTGCTATCATGGGAGACTTTTCCACTCAGAAAATGTGTAGTATATCCCATTACCATACCTTGGAGACTTGCTCCTCTGACTGAGGTTCTGTAGGCAAAACAGTCCCTCCTTGTGCCTTCATTTCTTCTATGTGTTTATTCAAAGAAGTTAATTTGGCCTTAGCATGAAGTTTTAGTTTTTTTATTTTGTTATCAGCAGCTTTTCTTTCTTCCTGTCAGAGAACAATGACAGTAAATATATAAATGTTTATTCATCATGTACCTAATACATAACAAAAGTATTCTTAGGAGCCATCATTTTACAGTATTAGGGAAATAAGAATCACATTCTCCAATAATCTAAGTGGGAAAAAAAATCTAAGCAAATATTGTGTCTATCTTTTATCCAATGCTTGGCAAGAAAAGAGAAAAACCACAGTACCTGTAGAACTTCATCTTTTTGCTGCAATTGAATGTCCTTCTCTCTAATGATTTCTTTTAGCTCCACCACCAACTGCTCAGCATAAGCCAGGCGCTCCAGAACATCCTCTTGTGTCCTATCATTAAATTCCATGTCAGATTCTTGGGGTAATGCCTAGTATTTAGATAAAAAGTTGCCAGTGCATCAGAGAAAGAGTATTAGTGTCCAAAAAAGAGTTTCTTCATTCCAACTTCATCTTATCTTTTGCCCATCTCATTTCCATACTTAAGAAATCTTTCCAACTCTGATCTAATAATACTTATTATCACACCCATTAAAATCATTATTTTGTAAATGTGAAACATTTCACAAAACAAAACATAATCTCATTTATGGTATTATCCTAATTTTACCAAAGAGAAAAATAAAAGGAAGCAAAGATAACAAACTATTAAGTGGAGGAGCCCAAAATTTAAATTTAAAGGAGCAGGTGAATAAAATTATCTTAACCACTAGGCAGTACTGCTTGTCTTTCAGAAAACTAAAGGACTTCTTTTGATTCCTCATGTGGCTATCAAAAAACATAATACAAGCTGTAAGAGAAGTGTTGATAAATTTACAATAGCAAACATATTTTCAAATCTGAAAGGTGCCCCAGTTCTGCCACTTATTATTCAAACCTTTCCCAGGGAACAGGACATATATCTGAGAAGTTAAAACAATTCATCCAGGATTTGATTCCATTCACTGTGACTCACAGACTACAAAATTACAGGAGAAGGATCATTATAAAGTATCAATACTTTTCTTAATCCTCTCTTCCACCTAGCAAAATGGAGGCTGCTCAAAACCTTCTATCTTAAATTCTTTCCCTCAGAAGAACATGGAATATATGTCTCATCAGTTTAATTCAGAACAGAGCTACTCACAGGGTCTAGGGAAGCCCTCATATTCTCATCAGTGTCCTCTCCTGATAATTCATGCAAAACAACATTTGCTAATCCTGATAATCGGCTCAGCATTTCTGCAAGAAAAAAAAAAAAACACAGCAATCACTATAATGGATACAGACTTCTCATGCACTGTAACTATATCATCTATAAGTGAAATAAACTGTATAGGTGATATATATTAGACACAGAAAATAGCATGATGTCTTTAAAAATACATCTGAGTATGTACAGTGTAACATAGTGTTCTTTTTGGTGGCAACTGCACTGCACTTCAATTACCACCAACATTTTCTAAATAAAATAAATAAAATACAGATATGTAGTTGTTTAGTGGCAAATAACATTTTTGAAGTTATCTTTAATCCCTTTTCTTTCATCATAACTTCATTTACAAACATGAACTTCTAACATTTCCTCCCCGGCCAGCACGTTATTTTCTCCTCCTTTGCCAAAAATTCATGCATATTATGCTGCAAAATTCTTCTTTTTATGCACCCCCCCATGAACTCCATCCATTCTTTCAGGAGGGTTTCCTGATAAACTATATGGTTTTGCTAAAATTTAAATATAATATTTAAATATAATAAAATATTAATATTCAAACAGCATTAAACTCATATATTAGCAGAGAAGGAAAAGGAAAAGGAATTTACATCAGCAACCTATGCTCCTTCTGTATGAAATTAGAAAAAGAAGAGAGAAATAAAACAAATAAAAGCAGATAAAAAAGAAACTAAGGTTAGAGCAGAAACCAATAAAACTGAAAAGAGAAAAACAGAGAAAAATCAATAAAACCAAAAGTTGGTTCTTAGAGAATGGGTTCAAACTTAAATGACCTAAAACGTAACACAGACAACTACATCAAGGAGAAGTTACATACAAACCTAATGGTAACCTTATATCAAAATCCACTAACAAATGTGCAAAGAATAAAGAGAAAGAAATCCAAATGTGTCACTAAAGAAAATCAGCAAACCATAACAGAGAAAGACAAGAAAGGATCAGAGAAAAGCTCCAGAAACGACCACACAAGTAATAAAATGGCAATAAATACGTATCAACCATTATTCTGAATGTAAATGGACTAAATGCTCCAACCAAAAGATACAAGGTGATAGACTGATGAAAAAAAATCCATCTATATGCTGCCAATAAGAGACTCACTTCAGACCTAAAGACACAAGCAGATTCAAAGTAAGGAAGTGAAGAAATACTTATCAAGCAAATGGATATCAAAAGAAAGCTAGACCAGCTTGCATTCCCACCAACAGTGTAGGAGGGTTCCCCTTTCTCCGCATCCTCGCCAGCATCTGTCATTTCCTGACTTGTTGATTTTAGCCATTCTGACTGGTGTGAGGTGATATCTCATTGTGGTTTTGATTTGTATTTCCCTGATGCCGAGTGATATGCAGCCATCAAAAGAAATGAAATCTTGCCATTTGCGACAACATGGATGGAACTAGAGCGTATCATGCTTAGCGAAATAAGTCAAGCAGAGAAAGACAACTATCATATGATCTCCCTGATATGAGGAAGTGGTGATGCAACATGGGGGCTTAAGTGGGTAGGAGAAGAATCAATGAAACAAGATGGGATTGGGAGGGAGACAAACCATAAGTGACTCTTAATCTCACAAAACAAACTGAGGGTTGCTGGGGGGAGGGGGTTTGGGAGAAGGGGGTGGGATTATGGACATTGGGGAGGGTATGTGCTTTGGTGAGTGCTGTGAAGTGTGTAAACCTGGTGATTCACAGACCTGTACCCCTGGGGATAAAAATATATGTTTATAAAAAATAAAAAAAATTAATTAAAAAAAAAAAAAAGAAAGCTAGAGTGGAATAGTTATATCAGATAAATGGGCGTTTAAAACAAAGACTGTAGCAGAAGACAATGAATAGCTCTGTATAATAATAAAGGAGACAATCCAACAAGAAGACATAACAACTGTAAATATTTATACACCCACCCAGGAGCACCCAAATACATAAAACAATGACAAACATAAAGGAACTAATCCATAATAATACAGTAATAGCAGGGGACCTTAACAACCCACTTACATCAAAGGACAGATCATCCAAACAGAAAATCAAGAAGGAAACAATGCCTTTAAATGACACACTGGAACTGTGTGTGTGTAAATGGATGATGGGCATAAGGAGGGCACCTGTATGCTATATGCAAGTGATTAATCACTAAATTCTAACCCTGAAACTAATACTGCACTATATATTAACTAACTTGAATTTAAATAAAATCTTGAAAGCAAAAAAAATCTTGAGAAGAAACAAACAAACAAACATATACCATACAAAAAAATAAATTCAAAGTGAAATAAAGATTTAAATGTGAGACCTGAAACCATAAAAATCCTAGAAGAGACACAGGCAGTAACCTCTTTGACATTGGCCATAGCAACCTGAGAGATACCTCCTGAGACAAGGGAGAATAAGCAAAAATAAATATTTAATAAATATTTTTTTTTGACTACATCAAAATAAAAATTTCTGCACAGCAAAGGAAACATCAACAAAACTAAATGGCAACTTGCAGAATGGGAAAAGATACTTGCAAATGACATATCCAATAAAGGGTTAATATCCAAAATATATGAAGAACTTACAAAATCCAACACCTAAAAACCAAATAATCCGATTAAAAAATGGGCAGAAGACATGAACAGACATTTCCCCAAAGAAGACATACAAATGGCCAACAGACACATGAAAAGATGTTCATCATTACTTACCATAAGAGAAATGCAAATCAAAACCACAATGAGATATCAGGTGTCAGAAGAGTTAAAAATCAACAACACAAGAAACAACAGGTGTTGTCAAGGATGTGGAGAAAAAGGAAACTGCTTGCACTATTGGTGGAATACTAACTCATGCAGCCACTCTGGAAAAGAGTATGGAGGTTCCTCAAAAAGTTAAAAATAGAACTACCTACAATCCAGCAACTGCACTACTAAGTATTTACCCAAAGGATAAAAAACACTAATTCAAATGGATACATGTACTCCTTTTTTTATTTGCAATAGCCAAGATATGAAAGCTGCCCAAGTGTCCTTCAATCAATAAATGGATGAAAAAGATGTGAGATATATATATCTAGATAGATATATATATAATATGAGATATATTATATTATATATATAGATCTATAGATCTATAGATATATCTCATATTATATGTATCTATATATATTATATATATATTATATATAGATCTGTAGATATATCTCATATTATATATATATATAATATATCAATCAATAAATGGATGAAAAAGATGTGAGATATATATATCTAGATATATATATAATATAGATATATCTCATATTATATATATAATATATATATATCAATCAATAATGGATGAAAAAGATGTGAGATACATATATCTAGATATATATATATAATATGAGATATATCTATATAGATCTATAGATCTATATAGATATATATAGATTTATATATATAAATATATATAGATATATCTCATATTTTATATATATGTATCTAGATATATGTATCTCACATCTTTTTCATCCATTTATTGACAAGAGGACATTTATTGATTGAAGGACACTTCAATATTCATATTCAATAACAGAATATTATTCAGTCATAAAAAAAGAATGGAATCTTGCCATTTGTAATGACATGGTTGGAGAGCTAGGAAGTATAATACTAAATGAAATAAGTCAGTCAGATAAAGACAAATACCATATGGTATCACTCATATGTAGAATTTAAGAAAAAGGTGAGCAGAGGAGAAAAAGAGAGAGAGAGCAAGAAACAGACTCTTAATCATAGAGAACAAACTGATGGTTACCAGAGTTGAGGTGCGGGGTGATGGGTTACTAGGGGATGGGGATTAAGGAGTATACTTGTTGTGATAAGTACTGGGTGATATAAGGAACTATTTAGTCCCTATATTGTACACCTGAAACTAATATAACACTACATGTTAGCTAAGTGGAATTAAAATAATTTTAAGATGGTTTTTTTGAGGGCACCTGGGTGGCTCAGTGGGTTTAAGCCGCTGCCTTCGGCTCAGGTCATGATCTCAGGGTCCTGGGATCGAGTCCTGCATCGGGCTCTCTGCTCAGCAGGGAGCCTGCTTCCCTCTCTCTCTGCCTGCCTCTCCGACTACTTGTGATTTCTCTCTGTCAAATAAATAAATAAAATCTTTAAAAAAAAAAAAAAGATGGTTTTTTGAAAAGATCAAAAAAAACTGATAAAGCTCTAGCCAGGCTGATCAAGGAAAAACAAAGAAGACACAAACTATCAATACCAATTATGAGAAAGGAAAAATCACTATAGATCTAATATACATTAAAATATTACAACATACATTAAAATACTATAACACTACAAATTAATTCTATTCCCATAAATTCAAATTCTTTAAAAGATACAAGCTAACAAAACTCATTAAAGAAAAGACAACGTAAATACACACACACACACACACACACACACATATACACACCAATTCCTATGTCCCTTATTTATTATTTATTTATTCACTCATTCAGATTATGTCAATAGCTAGTCCATAAACTCTTTGAAAGTGAAAGTATTAATACTTCATAGGAAAAATTAAAAAAGAACTATACTGTACATAGCACTATTATAGGTAATCATGCTAAATTTTATGTTTAATGATAAAATGTTGTTTGGTCTTTAAAAGCCTCAGCAGGGAGAAATACAAGAGCTCTTGCACAAAATAAGTACCTGAATAAAACCAATTTCTGCTAAAGTTTTCTTCTACTCTGAGTAGTAATAATGTTTAGGGCAATCGTGGTCCTTAACTAAGAAAGAAGTAGTGGAGAGTTTGTTTCTATAACAGGTTATCCTGAATAATCTAACTAGCATATAACATTTGGGAAAGATGTATGAAACAGGAAAGAAAACCACTCCTCAAAGGGCAACATAGGACCATGTATTAGTATATATGTAACTACTAAGAAGATAACACAGGCTCACATTTAAGTAAATGGGATCATATGTAACCACTCAAGCTGTGAGACTCATAACTATAGTTAGTTTAAAAAAAAAAAATCACAATCCACCATTACACAGACTAAACTTTCTTTTCAACTCTAGAGACTGAATTTTCTATAGTAATCATTAATGAAGGAAATGAACACTAAAACTAAAGTCTTTATTAGGCACAGAGATTTGTACTAATCAAAGAAAGTCATAGCAGAACCTAATTTATCAAACAAATTCACTTCATCTTCAGATTTTTCAGACCACATTAGGAACAAGCACATACAAACACACACACACACACACACACACACAATCAGCCAACTGATGGGACTCTGAGAAGATGGGTGTAGGAGACAGCACTGATTGTGGATCTTCCTGAATTCCCACATAAAAACTGACAAAGCAGATAACAAAGCCAAAAACCTATATACAGCTTCCACAAAAAAACAAAAACTATGTTGCAAAATTTCCCACAAACTCTAAAATAAACGCGATATAGACAAACCACCAGCAGCCACAAGATCTGCATGTCAGTTGCTGTCCATATGGAAGGAAGAGGGAAGTGAAGGGGGATGGCAGAATGTTCCACCCCAAATATGCCATCTGGACATAAAGATTATTTTGAGCTAAAGGTCACTGAAAAACAGCAGGAATAAAAAGATGCTCTGACCACCCCTTTTTCTTCCTGAAAGCAAGATATAAAACCCCACATGAAAGATGTCCTGGGAAAGTAACATTCTTATCTGCAGGGATGGAGACTTGAGGCTGAGAGGAATCTGTAAAAACAAATCTTGTCTGTGAATCCTTATCTTCCTAGTCACTTCTCCATGAGTAACCACCCCTTAGGCTTGTATCATTATCACAATTTATAGTTCTCTGTCCAACTCAATATATGTGTTCTACTCTAACTGCTTCTTTTGGTCTTCATATCCTTATGAGTGCTCCAGTGTCACTTAAAATTTATACTTAATAAATCTGTATGCTTTCCCTGTTAACCTGTCCTATGTAAATTTAATTCTCAGGCCCAGTGAAAAACCTTAAAGGTACAGAGGTAAAATAATGCTCCCCTATAGAAGCTGTAAGAAGTGACAGACAGGATACCAAGAGAACCACAAAGGAACTAGTGGATATTCACTGGAAAATGTGCTGAGCCAATTAAAGAACAGCAAATGAAAAAGAGGTATATCCTTTCTCCAACAGCACCTAAATGCAAGGAACCTGCAAGGTCTGAAATGGCTAAAGAGTCTGGGCCCCATGAACTCTCAAAAATGAAGAGTCAGGGTTCTCTTTCAGAACAGGGTCTCTACTGAGGATGGAATCAAAATTCATTAAGACAGAGTCAAGGGGCGCCTGGGTGGCTCAGTTGGTTGGACGACTGCCTTCGGCTCAGGTCATGATCCTGGAGTCCCGGGATCGAGTCCCGCATCGGGCTCCCAGCTCTTTGGGGAGTCTGCTTCTCCCTCTGATCTTCTCCTTGCTCATGTTCTCTCTCACTGTCTCTCTCTCAAATAAATAAATGGAATCTTTAAAAAAAAAAAAAAAAAAAAAAAGACAGAGTCAACAGAGAACAAAGGAAGACCCAGATAAAGAGAGTTGGGATAGTGGAAAAAGAGCCTGGAAATCTCAGAAATCCAATGGCTGCATTTTGAACCAACATTGGAAAACAATGTAAAAGGGAGCTCTGCAAAGTAAGCAAAGCTATCCAAAATAAATTTCCTTCTAAAAATTCAGCAACATTAAATTAACATAAAAATGAGCACCTGAAAAGTAACGCAATTTCCATACAAAGTTATTATAAGAAAAAGAGCAAAATAATATCCATACAGAAAATGGAAGCATCTCAAAGAGCCATGCTCAAAATAACTCAGAACTACAACCTACTAAATCAACCAAAAGGACTAAAAGGCATTAAAAATGATATAAGACATGAAAAGCCATACATCAGATGTTGAAAAAATCAAGACAACAGCAAGAGAAGAAAGGAACAAAGGAACCACAAAATAGAAACTATTCTAAAAAAACTGAAGAGGAAATACTTTCAAATTCATTTTATGAGAACAGCATCACCTGAATACTGAATCCAGAGAAGGACACTGCAAGGAAATTATAGGCCAGTATCCCTGATTAAATAAATGCAAAAACCCTCAACAAAATACTAGCATACCCAATTCAACATCAAATTAAAAGGATGATACACCATGTCAAGTAGAAGTATTCCTAAGATGCAAGGATGGTTCAACATCCACAAATCAACAAACGTGGTGCACTACATTAACAGAATGAAGAATAAATATCACATGATCATCTCAATGGATGCAGAAAAAGCATTTAAAAAATTTAACACCCTCTCATAGAGAAGCCTCAGTCTGGCTGCAGTGCAATTGCACTACTGGGTATTTACCCCAAAGATACAGATGTAATGAAAAGAAGGGCCATCTGTACCCCAATGTTTATAGCAGCAATGGCCACGGTCGCCAAACTGTGTTAAGAACCAAGATGCCCTTCCAAAGGACAAATGGATAAGGAAGATGTGGTCCATATACACTATGGAATATTATGCCTCCATCAGAAAGGATGAATACCCAACTTTTGTAGCAGCATGGATGGGATTGGAAGAGATTATGCGGAGTGAATTAAGTCAAGCAGAGAGAGTCAATGATCATATGGTTTCACTTATTTATGGAGCATAACAAATAGCATGGAGGACAAGGGGAGATGGAGAGGAGAAGGGAGTTGAGGGAAATTGGAAGGTTCTCTCATGAACCATGAGAAACTATGGACTCTGAAAAACAATCTGAGGGTTTTGAAGGGGTGGGGGGTGGGAGGTTGGGGGAACCAGGTGGTGGGTATTAGGGCACGGATTGCATGGAGCACTGGGTGTGGTGCAAAAAACAATGAATACTGTTACGCTGAAAAAAATAAATTAATTAAAAAAAAAGAAGAAGTCCTAGCCAGATCAATTAGGCAAGGAAAAAAATAAAAGGCATCCAAATCAGAAATAAGTAAAATTGTCTCTGTTTGCAGATAACATGATTTTACATGCAGGAAACCCTAAAGACTCCACCAAAAAATTATAACGACTAGAGGTGCCTGGGTGGCTCAGTTCTTTGGGCGTCCAACTCTTGATTTTGGCTCAGGTCATAATCTCAGGAGTGTGGGATCAAGCCCTGCGTCAGGCTCAGCACTCAACATGGAGTTTGCTTGAGTTTCTCTCCATCTGCCCTTCCCCTTGCTTATCCCTTTTCTCTCTCTCTCTTCAATATATATCTTTTTTAAAAATTATTACAACTAATAAATGAATTCAATAAAGTTTCAGAATGCAAAATCAATATATAAAAATTATTATGTTCCTTTATACCAACAACAAGCTATCCCTCCCAAATTAAGAAAATAATCCCACTTATCTTCACAGTTTAAAAAAAAAAAAGTACTTAGGAATACATTTAACTAAGGAAGTAAAAGATCTATACACTGAAAATTATAACACATTGAAGAAAGGAATTCAGAAAAAACATAAAAATGGAAAGATATTCATAGTCACAGACCTAAAGAACATTATTAAAAATCCATACCACACTCAAAGCAATCTACAGATTCAATGCAATCCCTATTAAAATTCCAATGCCTTTTTTTTTTTCACAAAATTTTTTTTAAAAGTCTAAATCATATGGAACCACAAAAAACCCAGAACGGACAAAGCAATCTCGAGCAAAAGCAAAGCTGGAGGCAACATGCTTTTGGTTTCAAAATATACCAAAACTAGATGGGTGATGAGTATTAAGGAGGGCACTTGTTATGATGAGCCCTGGGTGTTGTATGTAAGTGATTAATCACTGAATTCTGCTCCAGAAACCAATATTATCCTGTATGTTAACTACCTAAAATTTAAATTTAATAAATTGGGGAAAAATATATACCATAAAGCTATGGTAATCAAAACATTAAGATATTTGCATAAAACAGTCATAGAGACTAATGGAACAGTATAAAGAGCCCAGAAATAAATCCATATATTTATAGCCAATTGATCTTCAAAAAAGGTGCCAAGAACACACAATGGGGAAAGGACAGTCCCTTTAATAAACAGTGCTGACAAAACTGGTATCCACGTGCAGAAGAACAAAACTGGACCCTTATCTCACACCACATAAAAAAATCAACTCAAACTGTATTAAAGACTTAAACGCAAGACCTGAAATTATAAAACTAGTAGAAGAAAGCATGGGGGAAAGCTTCTTGACATAATTTCTTGGAAACAACCTGAAAAGTACAAACAAAAGCAAAATAAGACAAATGAGATTGTTTCAAACTAAAAAGCCGCACAGCACAGGAAACAAGACAATAAAGAGGCAACCTACAGAATAGGAGAAAATATTTGCAAACATCTGATAAAGGATTAATATCCAAAATACACAAGAAACTCAACTCAATAGCAAGAAAACAACCTTATTTTAAAATGGGCAAAGGAACTGGACAGACATTTCTCCAAAATGTCTGAAAATAAATGGCCAAAATATACATGAAAAAATGCTCAACACCAAAAATCATCAGGGAAATATAAATCAAAACTACAATATCACATCATACCTGTTAGAATGGCTATTATCAAAAAGACAACAGATAACAAGCATTGGCCAGGATGTGGAGAAAAAAAAAAGAACCCTTGTACACTGTTGGTGGGAATATAAGTTGATACAGCTATTATAGAAAACAGTCTGGAGGTTCCTCAAAAAATTAAACACAGAACTACCATATGATCCAGCAATCCCACTTCTGGATATATATCCAAAGGAAAAGAAAGCAGTATCTTAAAGAGATATCTGCAATTTCATGTTCATTGCAGCATTACTTACAATAGCTAAAATATAGAATCACCTAAGTGTCCATTGACAGATGAACAGATGAAGAAAATATGTTGCATATACACAATGGAATATCACCCTAAAAAAAAATGAAATCCTGTCATTTATGAGAACATGGATGAACCTGGAGGACATTATGCTAAGTGAAATAAATGCCAACTCAGAAAGACAAATACTGCATGATCTCACTTATGCTGGAATCTGAAAAAGTCAAATTTGTAGAAGCAGACAGTAAAATGGCGGTTGCCAGGGAAAAGTGGGTGAGGGAAATAAAAAGATGTTTGTCAAAGTATACAAACTTTCACTTACACAGAAAGAACAAATTCTGGGGATCTGCTGTATAGCACAGTGACTACAGTTCATAACACTGCATTGAATACCTGAAATTTGCTGAGACAGTACATCTTAAATGTTCTCACCACACACACAAAAGGGGAATTTTGTGAGGTGATAGGTATTTTCCATTTTTTAAGTAACTTGATTGAGGTAATCATTTAACAATGTACATGTAGAAAGAAACATTACATTGTACATCTTAAATATATACATTGTCAATTATACCTGAATAAAGCTCAAAAATAACTGACAATATCTACTTCTAATATTAAAACATTCTTAACAAAAATTAATAGCTAACTGTAAATTTTATACAACATCTAACAGCGCAGCAGAGCATAAACAGTAGGTATATGATAGATATGTATCAAATTTACTTGCAAACTTTGCTGAACACATGCATGTTTTCCTTGGTTTGAAATAAAACAGAAAAACCCAGAAATGAAGAGGAAACTCAAGAAGTAACGGAAAGTTTAAAAAATAATTTTGGCAATGAATATGAAACTAAAAAAATTTTTTAAAGTAAAATGAATAATCATAATAAATCATGCCTTAAGAAAAGTAGAAAATGGGGCACCTTGGTGGCTCAGTCATTAAGCATCTGCCTTTGGCTCAGGTCATGATCCCAGAGTCCTGGGATCAAGTCCCACATTGGGCTCCCTGCTCAGCGAGAAGCCTGCTTCTCCCTCTCCCACTTTCCCTGCTTGTGTTCCCTCTCTCACTGTGTCTCTCTGTCAAATAAATTTTTTTTAAAAATTAAAAGAAAAATAGAAAGTTAAAGAATAATTTTACAGGGGTGCCTGGGTGGCTCGGTGGGTTAAGCCTCTGCCTTCAGCTCAGATCATGATCTCGGGGTTCTGGGATCAAGTCCTATATCGAGCTTTCTGCTCGGCGGGGAGCCTGCTTCCATCTCTCTCTCTCTCTCTGCCAGCCTCTCTGCCTACTTGTGATCTCTCTCTGTCAAATAAATAAATTAAAAATCTTTAAAAAAAAAAAAAGCTAAAAAATAAAGAATAATTTTACAAATCAAAAAGAAATTACCTATAAGCTAAACATGCAACTACCTTATGACCCAGCAATTTTATCTCAGAGAATTCACACAATAACCTATACATTAGTGCCCATAACAGCTTCGGTTCTAAAAACCCAAAATTGTAATCAGCAAAGAAGTCCTTCAACAAGAAAATGATTAAAGATACACAGCAAAGAATACTACACAGCAATAAAAAGGAACAAACTACTAATACATCCACTAATTTAGATATGTCTCCAATTATGTTGAATTTAAAAAAGAGAGCCAATTTTCCAAAAGTAACGTATTATATAGTCCTATTCCTATATAATATTTTTGGAATCACAGAATTTTAGAAATGGAAGACAGATTAGTGGTTGCCAATACTTAGGGAGGGGTTGGAGGTAGGAGGGTAGAAAGGCGGCGGCTAAAGTTATAAAAAAGCAACACAAGAGGTCTTTGTGGTGTTGGAACAGATCAGTATCTTAACTGTGGTGGTGGATACATGAACCTACACAAGCAATAAAATTGTATAGAACTTACACACACACTAACATGCAGAGACAAATATACAAATAAAACAAGGTATGTACTAATGTTGGTATCCTCATTGTGATATTATTCAACAGTTTTCTAAAACTTTAACCATTAAGGGAAACAAAACAAACTGTACAAGGGATCTCTGTTTTATTTTATTACGACTGCATATGACTCTATGATTATCTCAATTTTTAAAAGGAAAGAGAAAGAAAAAGAAATGTACTACACACAATGTGATGCCCTATAATTTGATCCTGGAATAGTTAATGGAGAAAATACGGAGTTTAGCTATTAATCAATCCTGGTTTCTCAGTTTTGACAAATGCACTTTGCTAATGTAACATGTTAACATTAGGGAATAAGGGTCAGAAGCATACTGAACTCTAAACTATTTTTATAATAAACCTAAAATTATTCCTAATAACTTATTTTTTTTTATTTTTTTAAAGTTAGACCATAAAAAAGGAATCAGGAGAAAGTGGTAAAGATTGATGAGTCAAATTCCCTGAAGAAGAAAAACAAAGTTACAGAAAAACACACACCAAAAAAAAAAAAAAAAAAAAGCCCTAAAAAATACTTACCTGAAATTTTAAATTCCTAAAGTCTGAAGCTACATATTGAAAAAGCCCACCATGTAGTAGAGAGTAACAACCCAGAATGATCAACAAGACATTCCAGTAAAATTAATGGACTTAAAAATAATCCTTTGTGATTCAGGCCAAAAGATCATGTGTAAAATTTTTTAAAAAGAAAGAAGACCACCCTCAGACTTTTTAACAGCAATGTGTTTTCCAGAAAAAAACTGGAGTTACAGATTTGAGATATTCAAGGAAAGAAAATGTGAGCCAAGGATTTTATTTTCAGCAAAAATGACCTTCAGATATAAAAAACAGAGAGAATGTTAAAAGCAAGCAAGAAAATTCATGATAAAATTTCCCATGAGCCTTTCCTAAGGCATCTATTAAAGAGAAGGCTTGAGACAACCAAAATGACTAAAAAAAAACATCATTATGGGGTCCCTGGGTGGCTCAGTCAGTTAAGCATCAGTTTTTGGGTCAGGTCATGATTCCAGGTTCCTGGGATACAGCCCTGCACCTGGCTCCCTTCTCAGTGGAAAGTCTGCTTCTCCCTCACCCTCTCGTTCTGTTCATGCTCTCTCGCTCTCTCTTCCAAATAAATAACTTTAAAAAAAAAAAGAATCATCATCATAAAGACTGGTGGTAAGCACTAAATACATAGTTAATTGTAGAACTAAGACTGAGATGGAGAGAACATAATATTTAATGATTATATGCTCTGACAATACATATGGCTACTGTAAAGAAAAACTGGGAGGAATGTGAATAACATATCCAAAAAGAAAAAAAAAAACCTTTTAGAACTGTTTGCAATAACCAAAATTAGTGGTGGTATATCAGTACAGTTATTCCTTGACAACTGTGTATGTGTCATGTGGAACTGAAGTAAATGAGCAACTAACAGGCATAGTAATTCTATCAGATTTTCAGTATGAAAAAAGGAAATACAGGTTGGGGCACCTGGGTGGCTCAGTCGTTAAGCGTCTGCCTTTGGCTCAGGTCATGATGACAGGGTCCTGGGATCTAGCCCCGCATCAGGTTCCTTGCTCAGTAGGAAGCCTGCTTCTCCCTCTCCCCTCCCCCTGCTTGTGTTCCCTCTCTCACTGTCTCTCTGTCAAATAAATAAATAAAATCCAAAAAAAAAAAAAAAAAAAAAAGGAAATACAGGTATAAAACAGAAGAAATTAAGAACCTCAAGATAAAAGCTGATCTTGAATTTGGATTGAAAGTATCAGTATGAACTTACAAGGTATTTTTACTTTAGTACTTCTATTTTCCTAGCTCTGTCCACCGAAAAGCCTTAAAAATAAGGACAAACTGAGAAGCAATGAACATCTCTAGTGCCAGATTGGCACCTTGCAATGCTATTTCCCGTTATATTTTCTTTTTTCTTAAATAGCAGAGCTTCTTAGAGAAAGAGCTACCAGTTCTGCAGTAGGAAATGTACAAAATGAGCCTGAAACATCTTGTGATACAAAATAGCAAGAAGCTATCAAAAATTAACTAGAGTCAGATGGGATCCCGGAGAGAGACAAACCATAAGAGACTCTTAATCTCACAACACAAACTGGGGGGTGGGGGGTGCAGGTAGCGAGAGGGTGGTGGGGTTATTTACATTGGGGAAGGTATGTGCTATGGTGAGTGCTGTGAAGTATGTAAACCTGGCAATTCACAGACCTGTACCCTTGGGGCTAATAATACATTAAATATTAATAAAAAAAATAAAAAGTTTTTTTTTAATTTTTTTAAAAAAATTAACTGGAGTCATGTCAAGAGACCTGGATGCCAAACTGGGTTGGTTCTCACAGGCCAAAGGAATAAGTGAGTTTCTAAGAAGAGTAAGAATTGCAATATATTGAAACCCATGAAAAATATTTAATTCGACAAGTTCATAATATTAAACTAGCCACCATCTAAACTAAGTATCTTGAAAACTACCCAAGTCAAGGATTTATCTGGTCTTTTCTATTTGAACTTTACAATTCAGGAACTAAATATAAATAAGATGATCCATCTCCATATAAAATTATTCCAGCTGGGACGCCTGGGTGGCTCAGTTGGTTAAGCAGCTGCCTTCGGCTCAGGTCATGATCCCAGCGTCCTGGGATCGAGTCCCACATCGGGCTCCTTGCTCCTCGGGGAGCCTGCTTCTCCCTCTGACTCTGTCTTCCACTCTGTCTGCCTGTGCTCGCTCTCGCTCACTCTCTCTCTGACAAATAAATAAATAAAATCTTTTTAAAAATAAATAAATAAATAAAATAAAATTGTTCCAGCTAATAAATGGAAACAAAATGGTAGAACTGGAATATTTAGTCTATTATTTTGCATCTCCTTTTGAATCCATGAATGTAGACATTGAGCATCAACAAATGATAATAACAACAAAAAAAATATCTTGAACCTTCTGATAAAAGACTATACCACAACCCATAGTTTTGATGGAGATCAAACCTCAGTCTGCAGAAGCCTCTGGATCCAGATGCTAATTTGCAAGAAATGCAAAGGACATAGGAATATGCTGAATTGCCCCATGAAAGTGAAATTCTCGAAGTGTGGGAAACTCCATAGGTTAAAAAAATCCAAGTTCTTCAACAGAAATTATAGGGAAAAGACTTAATATATAACAAGTTAAAAGGTGGGGGGGGACAAGATTCACATTTGATGATAAAACTAGAGAGAAACCACAAGGAAATGATTTCTATGAGAAGAAGGAGAACATGGAGGAGTTTCTTGGATGACTAACAAAGTTAGATTTCTTGAGCTCAGAGTTATGACAAGAATGCCTACTTCCTAATAATTCATCAAACTATATACTTTTTAGTGTGTTTTTTTGTACTTGAGTTTTGTTTTACAATAAAAAGGTCTTTTTAAAAAAATCAATTAATAGCTAGAGCTGTCCATAAGCGAGTTACTGGACTTAACCCCTGGACTGGTCACAAACCATGACCTATAAATACCTTAATCACTGGCCATTTTCCATAATTTTCACTTCAAATTCTCCAACCAACCTCCATCTCTCCTCTATCATAGCCATGCTATTTGCACCCACACTTTCTGCTCTAAGGAGTCTGGATCTTACTGCTACTGCTACTACCTTTAGAGCTAAATAGAAAATTACTGAGATTTCAGACATTGTGACAATGTCTGCAACCATTTTAAAACCATAGGCCCTTTAGAGAAATGTGAAACATATGCACATATGTACACATCCAAGGTGGTATGACCTAAATAAAAACTTTCATATCTCCCCATTAGCCCAGAACATTGTTATGGTTATGTAATTTCAATTGGGAAAGTATTTTTTTTTTCATTTTCCAAACACAATTAAAATCCTGAATGTTTTCTCAAACTAAAACTCCATCTTCCTCTCCCCCGCACCACTGGTATCCACCACTACCATGTGTGAGATTCTCATTCATCCTCCCTAGGAGAGTGTGTCTTCACCAGAATCCTATCAAAAATTACTGCACATGGACATAGGACAACAATAATAGTAATGGTAACAATTACCAAGCAATATGTACCACTTTACATACATTTCTCTATAATACTCACAAAATACACAAGATCAGTATTATCATCATTGCCATTTTAAGATAAGGAAAACTGACAGAGAAATTAATACATTTCAAAATCTGTCTGCTAAATAAGCATTACTGAGTAAGATAAAAAGCTCTTCGAATCAAAAGTGGGTTACTTTTCTCACATAACAGTTTAAAACCATGTATATCTGAGGCAAGATCACTATTAAGATGTACCATTTCAGGTCAAAGTAAAAGGAGTTTCTCATAGATTGATTCAATAATCCAAGAGATCCATGAGAAGGTAGGTAGTATAGTGGAAAAAGCACCAAATCAGGAGCCAGGAACTGAGTTTTCGGTTCTGGCTCCAAAAGAAAGAGGCTATACTCTGCTGGGTAAGTTATTTTACAGTTTCCTTATCTTCAAATGAAGAAGACTGACAAGAAGCACTCTAATGAACAGTATTATGACTCCATGATTCAAGAGTTATTTGTATAGCTGTTGACATAAAAGGAATAATATGGAAATGTAATTGGGAAAGGCATCTCAAGCACAGCTAAGTGCTTTAGGTTGTTCAAAGGTAGAGAACTTGAGGGCAAGAGACACTAATTAGTCATGCTTAAGCGAAATGAAGGAGGATGGATCTCTCCCTCTTTTTAGGCTCACTATAGGGCAGATATGAACAAAAGCATATATAAAAATTAGTAAAGGGAAAAACACTCATGTTCACAGTAAGAAATTTATGTAAGGAATATATGTGACTGTTGGACAAAAAATGCTCTTGCTACTGTTTTATAAAGCACCAGAACCATGAGTACCAACTTGGGAAAAGGAATAATAGAGGGCTTCAGGCAATGGCCAACCTCCAATAAAACACTTAGGCAAATAAAACAATCTTCCAAAGTCATTGCTGGCCACACCTTCCACAAATGCTGCCACAGGATCTCAGCACTTGTATGTTGAGGTGGCACCTGGAATTTCATAAGTATTATTTTCTCACAGTCTTCACTTCTTGCTATATATAATTATTCTCAAAATACCCACTTAGCATGGAGCATAATGCCAGGAGCCACAAAAATATGAAAAGAAATATAAGGCATGCCTCTAAGCACAGAGAACTTAGTACAAAGGCTTTGGAAAATAAAGGCAGTAACTGAAGACAGTGCATGTCTGGGAGCTCATCTATTTGCTTTGGAATTTAAATCACGTTTTCCCAAAGAAACAACACAGAAAATGGTGAGATCTCTAAGCCACTCCTCTAATTTATTTAATGCGTACTTGGTTAAGCCTCAGTAGTTTTCCTTAATTCTCAACATGATTCTCAATCAGTTTGAGGATCTAAGAGGATATGATATGATGCTAGATAGCAGGGGAAAAGCATATCCAATATTATGACATAATTTTACAATTACAAAATGAAAAGATAATATTTATTCATTAATAAATTTAGAAGTAAATGGTGGTTAATAATTTATATACACAGCACTATGCACTAAGTACTGTTTCAATAGCTTTACATATAAAAACTTAATCTATCTCATTACTTTTTTTTATTATTAAAACAAACCCAACAAGGATGTACTATCAATATCTCCTGTTTTAAGCTGAGTAAACTATAACATAAAGGAGATTAATTTGACTAGTCACAAAGCTCCATAAAGCTTCTAGGTCGGAAGAGATAAACAAAAGATACCTATTTTCTCAGTAACCTCATCACCCAACATTATTCACTGGGGCCAGCCCAGTGAATAATGATCACCTAAATAGAGCTGGGGCCATGAGAGCACTCATATACTTACAAATACTTATACTTCTACAAGTACTCTTTTTTGAGCAGTACATAAACTAAAATAAAATGATTCAGAGTTGTATGGCCCAAAGAATCCCACGTTTATACCATAGATACATTCACACAAGGGCACAAGGATATATGTACATGTTTGTGATGTCTAATACTGAATACAACCTGATGTCCATCAATAGGGGACACACTAAATACATTTCGATATTTCTACAGGGAATGCTGCATAGCCTTTTAAAAGAATGAGGTAGGGGCGCCTGCGTGGCTCAGTGGGTTAAGCCGCTGCCTTCGGCTCAGGTCATGATCTCAGAGTCCTGGGATCGAGTCCCGCATCGGGCTCTCTGCTCGGCAGAGAGCCTGCTTCCCTCTCTCTCTCTCTGCCTGCCTCTCCATCTACTTGTGATTTCTCTCTGTCAAATAAATAAATAAAATCTTTAAAAAAAATTTTAAAAAAAAGAATTAAAAAAAAAAAAGAATGAGGTAGGTTAGGGATGTCTGAGTGGCTCAGTTGGTTAAGTGCCTGCCTTCAGCTCAAGTCACGATCCCAGGGTCCCAGGATCGAGTCCTGCATTCCCCTGCCTGGTTGTCCCTCTGCCTGCTACTCCCCCAGCTTGTGCACGTGCTCTCTTTCTCTCTCTCTCTCTTTCTCCCTGACACATAAATAAATAAAATCTTTTTAAAAAGTAAATAAAAGGGATGATATTAAAAAAAGAATGTGGTAGTTTAATACTTATGGATAGAGGAAAATACAGTATTAAGTGGCAAAAGAAAGGTGGAGAACAGTATGTGTATCATGATCCCACTTGTGGGAGAGAAAAAGGAGGAGGATATATGTGCTTGAGTATGATCAGAAAGTTTCTTTTTTTTTTTTTTTTAAAGATTTTATTTATTTATTTGACAGAGAGAAATCACAAGTAGATGGAGAGGCAGGCAGAGAGAGAGAGAGAGAGGGAAGCAGGCTCCCTGCTGAGCAGAGAGCCGGATGCGGGACTCGATCCCAGGACCCCGAGATCACGACCCGAGCCGAAGGCAGTGGCCTAACCCACTGAGCCACCCAGGCGCCCTGATCAGAAAGTTTCTTAAGAAGAAACAAGAAATTATCTATAGCGCTTTACTTCAGCAAAGAGAATAAGAAAAAAGGTCAGTAGCTAGAGAAGAGAGAGATTTTTGTTATTATATTTTTTTATTGAATTTCATTTTACCAAAAATACATATTGCTGGTTTTTACATGGCTTAATTAAAAATATAGTGTTATTGAGCCTAGCCTCTTTTTTATGTAGTGGTTCCTAACAAAAGACTGGTATGTAATGATCAGTGATGAGATAAGTTCCAAATGATTTATTCCTTATACTTTTTTTAACCAAAAGAAGTTTATGATGATTTATTATTTTTATAAATTAGTAAAATCAATATCCCTTTAATTAATCCATTAATGCAAAGGGGGGGGAAGGAGGGGCCTTTAAGAGTCAAACAGAAGGAAAAAAAAATGATCACCTAAAGATGGTTTTTATGGGGACACCTGGGTGGCTCAGTGGGTTAAAGCCTCTGCCTTTGGCTCAGGTCATGATCCCAGGGTCCTGGGATCCAGCCCTGCATCATCGGGCTCTCTGCTCAGCGGGGAGCTTGCTTCCTCCTCTCTCTCTGCCTGCCTCTCTGCCTACTTGTGATCTCTGTCTGGCAAATAAATAAAATCTTTAAAAAAAAAAAAAAGATGGTTTTTATGGTTTTTAGGAGGTTCTATCCCAGAAGAATGGAGGTCCAAAAAAAAAAAAGGTTCTCCCATCCAGCCTGAAGGTCCTTAGATATGTAAACAACCTTATGTGGTTCCCAAATTGGGTTGGGAGTGTCCTAGAGAGTGGGCAAGAATTTACTTTCCATCCTTTTAAATGTGTTTTTCTTTATGTTCACTGTGCTGTGCACACTGCTATCCATAATTAAATATAATATATTTGGAATATACTTGCTTAAAAATGTTTTATTGATAGGGTGTGTAAAAATGTTTGTGAATTACTGGATATGGTTAAACAAATGTAATGCAGTGAGGAGGAAAGCATTAGATGTTCACTCCACGGTCAAGGGATGAAAACTAAAAGCTGAGAAACGATCAGTGTATAATATTTGCAACTTTCTAGTTCTCTTCAACTTTTCCTATATCTATTCCATGACCAAATCCTGCCATTTCCAACCTAACATTTACTGGGTTTGACTAGTCATAGTTATTCTGACCATACAAATTTAATTATGTTTCTGGAAAGGCCTCCTAGACTCTCTGTACAGAGTATTCCACTGCCATCTTGCAAAGAACTTTAAGGTCCTTTAAAAGCTCGGAAAGCTTCTAACAATCGCCAAAAGTGAAAGTACTTATGCAGTGACTTTAAATATCTCTGTCCCACACTTAAACTGTCCTTTCCCCATAGACCAACTGGAACTCTTTAAATAAGTCAGACAAATATATTCCTCATTTGTCAAGGGACTCACCCTCCCCTTCCCCCTACACAGCACTCTCGTTAAGCAGATAAATATCGTGCACACCACCAAATCAAGTTCTTTTTCCTCCAGAACTTTCTTCCTCTAACTGCCTGCCCACCTCTGATTCCTGGGATTTTAGTGCTGATGGCATCGCCAAGATCATTCCTCTCCCCGAATCACCAGCAATTCATTACCAGGATCGTTTGACATGCACCCTTTTTGTGTTGTAGCTCCACTGTTTCTGTGATCTCCGCCTTCAGGAGCTTTGATTCCTTCGGGTCTCGCCTCTCTTTCCCGACACGAAGTTTGTTTAGGGCCTGAACGCAGGGGCCGGGCAGGTTCTCTCCGACGTCAGCTACTGCGTAACTAGGGCGGCCTAAAGAGGCCGCTCACCGAACGAGGCCGAGCGGACAGGACTGACCCGAGAGCCCCTCCGTCGCCCTCGGAGAAGAAACGTCCTGGGCCGGGGGCTGACCGCGCATATGTGCCTCGAGGCCGCGCAGGGGTGCCTCGAGGCCGCGCAGGGAGATCCCGAAGCCCTTCGACGGGGCCAGTTTGCTTGTGAGCAACTAGAAGTAGGCCTGGTAGGTGAGAGGAGGCGTGTGTAGGGCCGGATCCCGGACTGAATCAGGAAGAAGAAGGGCAGGGAAGCGACCCGAGAGGGGCCGCTTCGGCAGCTCCGGCGCAGGGGTGACCGTTAAAAAGACTCAAGGAAGGGAAGAGTTGGCAAGTATCCCTCACTCACCTGGAAGAGGCTGCGGCCGGAGGCACCAGCTGCCCCGTTCCAAATTTAAGCCACGTCAGCTCGGGAATCCCGTCCGCGACACCTACCACCGCCGCGCCCCGTCAAGGGACTCAACCACTCGCAGTTGGGACGGAAGATGGGATTGGGGAATGAACCAATCCCGGCTACCGGCGGAGCGTTACCAGGGAGACCAGGCACGCCTTGTTTGTAACTAACCCATCAACAATGACGGAAACCAATCAACGCCAGGAAATTCTCTGCTTCCTCAAAGAAAGAGCCAATGGTCTCTAAACAGTGGAGGAGGGGCGGAGTCAAACGTGAGCAAGTGTTCCGGAAGGAGATCGGCTGGAGAACCGGAAATGCCGGGAGGGCGGGCTTTCTGCGGTAGGTCAGGTGTTAAGCAGTGTGAAGGGGACAAGTTGTTCGCTCCAGTGCCCTTGCGTTGCTGGTGGGGACTCTCCTAGATTACAGCTTGGGCTTTTGCGGAGCCCCGTACTGCGAGTACCAGGTGTCATAGGATTGTTGAATGAGCTTTAGAAGGGAGAGGGGATATGGATTTTGCTCTTAGAATCGTAAAATATCAAGAACCCCAAAATAGGTGGTCTAATGTGATTTTTTTCATTTTACTGACAAAAAATAAGAACGGGAATAAAGGGAGTCACCAAAGATAAATGGTGACGTGGAGATTAGAACTCGGACTAGAACCTGGCAGCTTCATGAAAGAGAATCTGAGATGTCTCTAAGGACACGAGTGGGAGAATAGGGAATACTACTAGAAAAGTGCCTCCGAGGGAGTGACGTTTGAGCTGGGACTTAAGCAGAAGGTGAGATTTGAGGTCCCAGGTCTGCAATGGGAGTCAGTGAGAAGCTCCAGTAATTGTCACCGAAATCATGCATGCTCTCCTTAAGGCCTAAGGAAAGAGGGGAAAGCCAGCTCCCTTGACTTCAGGTACTCTTCACAATGAGACCATTAGTTTGAATTTATTGCTAGCCCACTATATGCATCCTCACGCTAATGTTTACATAACTCTTTGAGATTCAAACATCAGCTCACTAAGGCCTACCCTGACTACTCACCTTTCATAGCAATCCCCTGTATGCACTATACCCTTTCTCTGCTTATTTTTTCCCTAAGCACTTTGCCATCTTTATTTCATTTATCTTTATTTTCTCTCTCCTCACTAAATTATTCCTTCCACAGAACAGGAATTTTTGTCTCTTGATCTCAACTGTATCTCCCTCCAGGTCCAAGAACAGTATGCAGTAGAGCACTCAGTATCTTTGGAATCCTTGAAGTAGGTATGATTATCATCATCTTACACTGGACAAAATAAGGCTTGAAACGATTAAGTAATTTGCATAAATTCACATAATGAGGGCCAGAGCCAGGATTTGAAGTTATTCAATGCCGAAGCTGCCATCCTTCATCAGTACATTGTATTCTCTTATCCCTGATTGTACCCACCCAGGAAAGCCTGGATCAGTGCAACCACCAGTCTTCGCCCCTACCCAAATTTGGAGTGCAGAATGCTGCAGGAGAAAATCTGACATAAGGGAGATGGTTACTTCTACACATTCAGTTTCCAATTTCACTCCATCCTCAGCACACCCCCAAATCTTTGGTGTGTTTTCAGCTTCCTCTCCCAATTCCCACAACAGTTACTCAAACCTTTAACATCCTCTTCACATTCCCAGCAGATGTACTTAATTTTTATCTCAGAGGAAATAGGAACCATACACAAACATTGTCTTTCTCCAAATTCCTTGTTTCCACATTCAGCCTTAGAACAGATCTTCCAGGTTTTTTTTTTTAAGATTATTTATTTATTCATTTGACAGAGGCCACAAGTAGGCAGAGAGGCAGGCAGAGGCAGAGAGAGAGGGAAATAGGCTCCCTGCTGAGCAGAGAGCCCAACATGGGGCTCGATCCCAGGACCCAGAGGCTTTAACCCACTGAGCCACCCAGGCGCCCCCAGATCTTCAGTTTTAACAGAATGAAATTTTCTTACGGGAGATTAGAAATTGTCTGTCTAGTAAGTATGTCTTCTTAAGGCCCTGCCTTTCATTCTTGGGTCAGCACAGAGTGGTCATTCAGTGAGAATTACAGTGATCACTAGGCATATGAAGGAATAATAATGCTGGGTGGAGGTTTAAGAGCTGAACTGAGGGCACTGAAGGACTGGAAGTCATTTAGAATGCAATTTAATGAAAGCAGTTTGGGCCTTGAGAAAATGATCAAGATAATAAAAGATAACTAGGAGTTGACCCATCAGGTAAAAGAGAACAGAGCAGTGGAGGCAAATGGAGCAGCATGTGCAGGACTATTTGAAGAACAACATGAGTAACATGAACAGGTAGACAAGGAGTAGGTCATGAAGTGACCCCTTCAGGGTTTGGATATTATTCTGAACTCTAGAGCAGTTAGGGACTACAGAAATCACAGAAGCCTATCATCACTCATTTACTTGTCCCTTACAGAGTGAGCACTCCTCAATTAAGAGTTCAGTGATAACAATTTGGGGGACAGGAAATTTCACATCCTCTCTGATTTACTATTACCCAATTCCCTCTTGGTCTTCTGTTTTCCACTTTTTTTCCTCCTCATTCTCACCTTTCCTTATGCCAAATAAAAATTTATCCCAAAACCTTCAGGCAGCCTTATTTATTAATGTATTCTTCGTACCTAAGGTAGTATCTTCAACAGAGTACGTGTTCAATAAATAATTGTTAAATGAATAAATGTTTAAATTCATAAGAATCTGATGTATAAGTATGCCAATATATCTTAAAATATGAAAGAAATAAAAATTTCTTGAGAAACATAGGATAAATAAATGTATATACAAAAAAAATAAAATTGGGATACCTGGGTGGCTCAGTTGGTTAAGAGTCTCCCTTTGGCTCAGATCATGATCTCAGGGTACTGGGATCAAGCCCCCCTCACCCAATCAGGCTCCCTGCTCAGTGGAGTCTGTTTCTCCCTGGAGCGCACGCACGCGCACTTTCTCTCTCTCTCTCTCTCTCTCTCACACACACACACACACATAAACAAATTTTTTAAACAATCCTGTCTGGGGGACAATAATTTTAAAAACATATAAAATCACACAATTATATCAGTAGATGAAAAAATTTGACACAGACAGCCCTTCATACCAAAAAAAAAAACCAACCCTTCAGAAAACTAGGAATAGAAGGGCACTGCCTCAACCTGATGGAGAACATCTACAAAAAACTCACAGCTAATATCATTCTTACTGGTTAAAAAAAAAAAAAAAAATTCCCCCCTAAGATTGGGAACAAGGCAAGTACATCCTCTATCACCACTCCTATTTAACATTTTACGGGAATTTCTATGTAATGTAAGACAAGATATACAGATTGGGAAGAAGTAAAACTATCTTTGTTTGTAGAACATGATTATATATGTAGAAAATCCCCTAATAAACTAAGAAAAAATAAAAAGCAAAAACAATAAAACCCACACCTGGAGTCCCGGGATCGAGTCCCACATTGGGCTCCCAGCTCAACTTACTATAGATCTATAGTAATCAAGACAGTGTGGTAATGGAGAAAGAATACATCAACAGAACAGGTAAGAGAAACCCAAAATAGACCCATGCAAATACAGTCAACTGAGCTTTGATGGAGGAAAAGCAATTCAGTGAAGAAGTGTCTTTTCAAAAAATGGTACTAGAACAATTAGACACCCATATAAAAAAATGAATATAGAAACAGACTTACACCTTTCACAAAAATTAACTCAAATGGACCACAGACTTAAATGTAAAATGTAAAGCTATAAGAATTTTAGAATATAGGACCTTGGATTTGGCAATGACTTTTTAGGTACAACACCAAAAGCATGGGCTATGGGAGGCTGTGTGTGTGTGTGTGTGTGTCTTGGGGGGTGGTGATCTGATAAGTTGGACTTGTTTAAAATGAAAATCTTCTGAAAGGCTCTGCCAAGAGAATGAAAAGACAAACCACAGATTAGGAGGAACACCTATCGAGTAAAGGACTAATATCCAAAATATACAAATAACTAAGAAAACAATCCAATTAAAAAGTAAACAAAGCATCTAAACAGCCACCTCATCAAAGAAGATATATAGATGGAAAATAAGCCTATAAAAAGATGTTGAACATCATGTCACTAGGGAATTGCAAATTAAAATAACAATGAGATATCACCACATACTTATTAGACATGCAAAAATTTAGAACACTGACAACATCAAATGCTGGTGAGGATGTGGAGCAGCAGGAGCTCTCATTAATTGTTCATGGGAATGCAAAAATGGTACAGTACTTTGGAAGACAATTTGGCAGTTTCCTTATAAAGCTAAACATAGACTTAACATACTATCCAGCAAACATGCTCCTATGTATTTACTCATATTGGTGAAAACTTACATCTACATAAAAACCTTTACATAAATGTTTACAGAAGCTCTATTTATAATTTCCCAAACCTAGAAATAACAAAGATGTCCTTCAATAGGTGAGTGGATAAACTGTGGTATATCCACACAATGGAATATCTTTCACTAACTTTTAAAAAATGAGCTATTAAGCCACAAAAAGACATGAGGAAACTTAAATGTGTATTTCTAAGTGAAAGAAGCCAGTCTTAAAAGGTTATATATTGTATGATCCAACAGTATGACAATCTTAAAAAGGTAAAATTAGAGATACTAAAAAGATCAGTGGTTTGCCAGGGGTTTGGAGGGGCAGGAAGGAATTAACATGTGGAGCACAGGAGGATTTTTTTTAAAAGATTTTATTTATCTATTTGACAGAGAGAGATCACAAGTAGACAGAGAGGCAGGCAGAGAGAGAGAGAGAGAGAGAGAGAGAGAGAGAGAGAAGCAGGCTCCCTGCTGAGCAGAGAGCCCGATGTGGGACTCGATCCCAGGACCCTGGGATCATGACCTGAGCTGAAGGCAGCGGCTTAACCCAGTGAGCCACCCAGGCGCCCCCACAGGAGGATTTTTTAAGGGAGTGAAGCTATTCTGTATGCTACATCATGGTGGTTACATGACATTCCCATGTCAAAATCGATAGAATTATGTAAGATAAAGAGTGAACTTTAAACAATGAACTTTAGTTAATAATGTATTGATATTTGCTCATCAGTTGCAAAAAAGGTCCCACACTAACGCAAGATGTTAATAAAAAGAGAAATTGCTGGGTGATGGGAAGATGGGGGTAAGTATATGAAACCATATATCCGTTCAATTTTTTCTATACACCTAAAATTACTAAAAATAAAGAAGTGTGTGTGTACACATATTTTCAAATTTGGCTTTTAAAAAAAGTAGAAAACCCTGACAGCCCATTACCATACAGAAAATATTGAGAAGTTGTTAATTTTTTCTTGAACTAAGTATACTTTTTCAGCCCAGACAGTTTCACAGGGAAACACTTTTGGAATTTTCAATGAATGGATACTTCCTATGCTAGATAATCTACACGGAATATAGAAATGGGATGCTTCCTAGCTAATTTTTAAAAACTAGCATGATTCATATATATACAATGGAATATCACTCAATCATAAAAAAGATGTGATCTCACCATCCGTGACAACGTGAATGGACCTAGACGGCATCATGTTAAGTGAAATAAGTCAGAGAAAGATAAATACTGTATGAGTTCACTTTTATGTGGAATCTAAAACAAAAGAAATGAAATTATACTTATTAGTATAAATAATAGTAATAGTAATAAATAATAGTAGCCAAAGCTACTATTTACAAACACAAAAGTGCTAGAATACAGGCTATTTTCAAGGGAGCTTCCTGGGGTCTTTGAAGAAAAAGGGGGTCAAAGCCACAGTGGGCCATCAAGTGCTGATCCAAAAGAAAGGCCACTAGAACTAAGAGCCACAGAGCCAGAACAGCCTTTCCAGAGGCCAACATGAGCCAGTGTTTAGAACATTTTCTGCAGTCTCTCCAAGATCTTCTAACTGAGGCTAATTAGCAAGAGAATGTGGCTGAGTACCAGCTGCAGCTGTTTAGGGCAGAGGCACCCAGCAGCCTGCATCAACAGCTGAAACAGCTCCTGATAGATGATGTATGAATCTATCACGAAGCTGGTCTCTCTGAGTTATATTTAAATGCAGCCATCAAATAAAATCCTCATTAATCAGGATTCCCTAGGGGAGAAGTAAAGTCTAAATTATGAGATTTGAATTTTGGATGAAAATATCTGCTTATACTTGCCCTGCAGAGCACGGGGCAACTTTCCTCTACATTAGCAAAAATTGATTACATTCCCCTACATTAGCAAAAACCCCAGAAAGATCCAGAATATACTGAACACCCATACTGAAAACCCAAGAAAAGATAATTCCTCTGAATTTCTTAGCACTCATAGATCAAAAGTCATGGGTGTTTCCTCTGGGAAGTACAGGTATTCCTGCTCATGCTTCTTTTTTTTTTTTTTTAGTAGAACCTCTGTACATGATGATTGCATCTGTAGCAGATGGGAACTGGTGTCCCATCTATGCTGAGGACAGTGGGATTGCTCCTCTGTGAAATATTTTGGATCTGTTCTGGTATCCCGAGGAGGCCAGTATGATATGACATCGATTTCAGACCATTTGTCTCTATATCTTTGTCAGTAGTCATTCTTCACACAACTTCACACAAATTGATTCCTAGCAACAGATACCAGAGATGGCTCTCTACAGGAATCAGGACTTCTGTTCTGACTTTCCTCCTGGGAATGTTGGCACTCTTGACAAGGCACCAGACCCTGGGGAGAGCTGGTTTTAGGAAAACTGAGAACAGATCTGATGACTTTTGTTTCATCATCTGTACTCCTTAAAACTTGGATTGTTCAGCAATGCTTAATTTGTATTTTCTCTTCCTACTCCAGGCTTTGGTCTCCACAGGTCAATCTTGCATAACATCTATCTTTTTTTTTTTAAAGATTTTATTTATTTATTTGACAGACAGAGATCACAAGCAGGCAGAGAGGCAGGCAGAGAGAGGCAAGCAGAGAGAGAGGTAGAAGCAGGCTTCCCGCTGAGCAGAGAGCCCGATGCGGGGCTCGATCCCAGGACCCTGAGACCATGACCTGAGCCCAAAGCAGAGGCTTTAACCCACTGAGCCACCCAGGCGCCTCTCATCTATCTTTGAGGATGGAAGAGATTGAGATTTGGGACCTGTTCTATGTGTGGAGCTGCAGGTGCCTCCTTCCTCCTGCTGGATGAGCTCTGAGATGAGGAACAAGGATGGAAGGTTGAGCCTTGGAAGGGTTATAAGTATAGAATGTGCTGGTGTTCCTCGTTCTAGTCTTCTCCGAGACACCAGAGATGCCTGAGGGATGCAGAAGCTTGCCAGTTTCTTTTCCTACAAAGGTGAAGGTCCCAATGTCTATCTTTCAGCTCTAGCTAAACATCTTCAACCAGTCCCAGTTTGCCTAAATGTGGGCAGGAATAAGCAAGAACCCTGCAGGAACTCTGGCACATGGAAGAGCAGAAGAGATAAAGAGACCAACCATCCTTACCCTGGAGATGGAAAGGTTGTCTCCCAGCCATAGTCTGGCTGGAAGCTGCTCTTTGGGCAGCTGAGGAAGTAATCACTATTAAAACTTCCATTGTGTCGGCAGGATCTAGAGATACTAGAGCTATTTGACTCAAAGGAAAGGCCTGAATAGTCCAGGCTCCTGAAGAATTGATTGAGTATTTTAACTTTAAGAGTATTCCCCCACCGAATCAGCAGACAGGGTACTTCAGGGAATATGTAGTGCCAGGCAGAAAACCTTGAAAGACATGGTAAGCAAAAGGTGGGGAATGTCTCAACATGGGCTTGTTCTCTCCAAGGTATGAAGTCAGGTATTTTGTGGAGGAGGAGCAGCATTCATGCCACAAGAAGTCAGATAACATTTCTGTATGAATTGTTATTGAGCATTTACAAATATTTGAGGAAGTCATATGGGGGGGGGGGAAATGGTGACGTTTTTCTCCACCTAGAGCCAAGGGCATGAGGAATCTGAAATCAAGTGTGGAAAATTCCTAGGAGGTGTAACCACAAAGCTCTTATTCAACACTCATTCAACAAATATTTCCTAAGTACAGACCATGTGCCAGGCAGGAACGGATGTGGCTTATTTTTGATCTAGGATCTAGGAATACATTTCAGGTCTCTAAGCAAGCTTTGTGACGTGGACTTCTCCAGGTCATCAGTTTGAAGGATCTTATCATGTATTTTAGTGGATGTCGTAGGATCCTCTTTTGGAGAACCCCCCAATACTATAAAATTTCCTCAGGATACAGCTATACTTAATGAATTATGTTAACACCAAGAGGTCACTGGAACTGGAGTTACATATCAAACTGATATCTCTGACATGTTTCCTAGGTACTTCCAAGGACTCTATCACTAAAACATCACCAAGATTAACAAAGTCACCCCACCGTTGCAGATATAACTAATAAATGTGAAGCTTTTCATATACAGCAATATCATAAGAAAATTTATGGACCTCTTAATTATCTCTAAATTGTCCTAGGTATGTCCTACTCAATAAACTCCCCCTTGATTTTTTTATCAGATTTTTTTTTTTTTCTGACAGAGAGAGATCACAAGTAGGCAGAGAGGCAGGCAGAGAGAGAGAGAGAGGAGGAAGCAGGCTCCCCGCCGAGCAGAGAGCCCGATGCGGGACTCGATCCCAGGACCCCGAGATCACGACCCGAGCCGAAGGCAGCGGCTTAACCCACTGAGCCACCCAGGCGATTTCTTAACAATTCATGGATTTCATCCATTTATTACTTAACAGTACTAAGCACCCTGTTCAGGAATGTGTATTCAATCTGGAACCCAAATCAAATTATTAAGAAGTTTTGTATAAACAGCAATTAACAGCTTCCCTTCTGATCCCTGAAAGAAATGTAGCCCTAGCCTTTGTCTTCTGCCTTATTTCTCTCAGCCCTCAAGATTACCAACCTTCTCATTCACTTTCCTTGCATACATTTTAATTAGGCCAATGGACAAAAGAAATACAGACTGATTAATATGAATGCAGGATTTGGCTGCATAATTTATAGATGCAGTAATAAGACATCTCACAGGACTCCCATGGGGACACAGGTGTTGAGTCTCTGTTCCCTGAGAGACTCTTTTCCATTAAGATACTGACTTCCTCTTTATGCCTGTGTAGTGCTGAGAGTTGCACATTCTAGAGAGAGCTTGCCCCAACTCTCTTCTATGTGTTGTGTGGGCATTCTATGAAACTAACTTACTCATTCTATATTTATTACTTTAGTTTTAATTTAATTTTTATTAATCTTTCTATTCTGCTTATTGTTTATTCTTGAGACTGTATTACATGAACACCCAGAGCACTTAACTTGGATCTCCTAATGTGTGCTAAATAAATCTAGACTCAACAAATTGTTACTGAGTGCCTCCTTCATAATAAGTTGGTTGGATACTTGGTATTTTTATATTCCCCCTACCTAGAATACTGCATTTCTACTCTAACTGGTCAGTTCATTCTTCAGTTCACTTCAAGGGGCTTCTTCTGGTCATCTCGAAGACTAAGTTAGTGATCTCAGGTTCACATCACTCCCTGCAAAATGATCATCCTCATACTTTAAATCATTTACTTGTTTAATGTTATCTCTACACAAGCTCCATTACCAGATACTGTACCTGTCTTTTGTACTTAGCACATCCTCTTTTATATCATAAATGCTTAAAGATATTCATTGAATAAACAGCTGCATCTTAGGGTTAAACATCTGATGTAATAGACATTTAGCCAAATGCTGAGAACTCCATTATTTAACAGTTACTAATTGAGCACTTCAAAGTGCATAATGCATAGTTGAGAGACTAAAAAAAATATACGAGGCATCATTCTATAAGCTCTCAAGAGGGTTTCCATAAAGTGGATGGGCCATTTTCATGCATAGTTGGCTTTTGAATGTCCTCGTTTTTAATGTCCAGCTTCCAAAAGGAGAAAAAGAAAAAATAAGAGGAGGGTAAAAAGGGGTGCCAACCCTTTAAGTCACCAGTAAGTCACTTCAACCAGAGGGGGAGTGACCTGCAACAATGGGAGTAAGTGCAACAACAATGACCATTCTGTTTTTTGTCAGCACCTCTGCAGCAATCATTGACCAAAGCACAGATCACCAGTATTTGGAGGACAGGGTCCTTCTTGCTCACCCTGACTCAGACTAATTGTATGCAACCTGCTCCAGAAACGTGTAAAGCCACCTACCAGAGTGCCAGGGTGTCAGGGTGGGGAGCGGAAGTGGAGGGAAAGGAAGCTGCTCCTTGTACTTAGAGCTGAAATTGACTAAAATTTACTGCAATTTATCTTCCAGACCTCCTCCTAGAAGTTAAGAAACTTCCATAGACTCAGGAGTTCCAAGACAGTTACATGACACATATTATGCCAGTGTAATTTTTGTCTAGGTGAGTGGATAGATTCCGGGTGCTTACTACTCCAACATCTTTGAATCTTCGCTATATAATTTATTCTTATGGTACAATTAGTTAATAAGATTCCTGAAAACTTAATAATCAGCTTCGGTAAAAACCAGTAAGAGAAGGCTCCAGCAAACTACTATTTATTTCTCCTGATGTTTACCATATTAGTATCGAAACATAATAAAAAAGAATAAACAATTATTAAATATTATTAATATAAATATCAATATCATTAAATAAAATATTAAAGTATGTATTTAATGATGCATTTAAAAGTATAATAATAAATACTTTTGTTAACATAAAAATATTTTTATGAATATAAGTATGTTTTCCCAATGAAAGTTTTGAAGAAAAGAGGGGTACTTTTTTACATTTTTGCAAAGCTCTTTAAAATTTGGCTTAAGAGAAGAAATTGGATTCTTATATCTGCTTCTGTATTCAATCTGTTGTCATATGCTGTTTTGTTCAAAGCATTTGAAGAAAATACAGCCTCAGGTCATTAGAAAATAGAGGAACATTTTAAATAGCCTTTCAGCAAATTGTGGATATTCTTCTTTGTATACCAAAACTCAACAAGTAGTAGTTTCTCAACCCTGGCTGCAAATTAGAATCACTTGAAGGGCTTTTTAAAAACGCTGATGGTTGGTACTCACCCTAGGGTAATTAAATTAGAGGTGGGCCACAACAATTGAATTTTTAAAAGCAGCCTAGGTCAGCACTTCTTAAAATTTAACGTAAATATGAATTACCTAAGGATTTTATTCAAATGCAGATTTTAGGTGGGGGGAGTCAATATAGCATTTGATCTTGGATGGAATGGTTGTTACTTTAAATTACTAAGTTTTGGAGTAGTTTGTGATATAGTAATGAATGACATTGAAATTGATAGCTAGATATGGGATACTGCCATGAGAAAAACCAACAATATGTGGCACTAGCTTTGTGACCAGGCAGCAGGGATAGGCTGGAAAAATTGCAAGGAGACTGGAAAACTGGCAACTTATATTATATAGTAGTAAAATTATTTATTTATAAACCTATCACCTGCAAAAATTTGGTAGAGTGAAAATTTATCTGACAAACTTTTGAATTTAGATAAATGAATTCACCTAAATAAGACTTTCAGGAAAAAATACCCTACAAAGTTAGGATATAAGAAAATAATGAACTAAGGAAAGAATATGCCAGTTTAGAGGGGCCAAGACAGGTTTAAAAAACATTTCTCATCTCCCACCTACACTTTTGGTAAAAATTCTCAAAGTCAAAACCTAGATGATTTATTTACATTTAGTATATTATTGATATAGTTAGGTTTAAATCTATTACTTTGCTAGTTATTTAATGATTCTATTTTAACTGCCCTATCTTATAAGTTATACCTCTTCTTTTATTGTTCCTGTAGCTGCTTTAGGGTTTGCAGTGCATATACACAACTTATCATAGTCAACCTAAAAATAATATTATCTCTCTTCATGTATAATTTTAAAACCTTAACAATTATATTTCCTTCAACTTTTTTTGGCCTACTACTATCCCACAATTTACTTCCACATAAGTTACAACACAAATACATGTTATGCCCGAGTTTTCACGTCTGAGAGACCACCAAGGAGCTAACATCAATGTAATCACACGAGGGTTTATTTGACAAGCTTAAGCTTGGGCCCAAGTGAGGCGACACAGTAGAGTGGGAACTTGGACCTAGAGGTGACATGCTTAAGCTTGGGCCCACGTATACCCGATGCAGTGGAGTACGTACTTGGACCCAAACTAGATTACAGTTTTTAAAGGCAGAGTAGGGGTGGACTCAGCGGTGGGTGAGGACAAAGGGGATATTCAGAAGGGCTATCAGGGTAAAGAAGACTGTCAAGATATTGGAGGCCTGGTTATTATCAAGCCAAGGCCATTTTTCCCTCTAAAGAGGCACTAACATGAAGACAGTTGGGAGTTTCCTGGTGGAATGTCACATTCCTCCTATCAAGTGTCCTTTTTAGTGAGATTTAGCACTGGGACATTTGTAAACTGAGGAAGACTCCTGTCTTGCAGGATTGTGATTTCTACAAGTTAACTATTTGTTCACATATACTACCGAGGGGAGGGCAGCGGGTAGAGAGGGGGTGCAAGGTGCCAGCTTTTGCTTTGTCAAGATGGCTGTACTTATGTCAGGGCTAGACTCGAGGTGGGTACAGCCTTGTTTTTCTTGGCCTCCGCATACACTGTTACTGGGGTGCCTGGGTTAGCTTTTGATCCTGGGGTCCATGGGATCAAGCCCCAGGTCAGGCTCCCTGCTCAGCCAGAAGTCTGCTTCTCCCTCTGCCCCTCCCCTCCTCACTCTTTTGCTATTTCTTTCAAATAAAATAAAAAAAATCTTTAAAAAATACATTGTTACTAATTTGACAATTTTACTTTGATTAAACATTTTATTTTATTTTATTTTATTTTATTATTTTTAAAGATTTTATTTATTTATTTGACAGAGAGAAATCACAAGTAGATGGAGAGGCAGGCAGAGAGAGAGAGAGGGAAGCAGGCTCTCTGCTGAGCAGAGAGCCCGATGCGGGACTCGATCCCAGGACTCTGAGATCATGACCTGAGCCGAGGCAGCGGCTTAACCCACTGAGCCACCCAGGCGCCCCTGATTAAACATTTTATATTTTACTTTTATTTTTACTATTTTCCTCATTCTTTATTTCTTTGAGATCTAATTTCTATTTTATATCTTATTCCTTCTGTCTGAAGAACTTCCTTTAGCATTTCTTATAGTATAGGTCCAGTGCCAATGAATATAATCAGCTTTGTTTTTCTGGAAAGAAAAATCTTTACTTTGCCTTCCATTTTTGAAAGATATTCTTGATGTATATGGAATCCTCAGTTGATAATTTTTTCTTTCAGCATTCTAAAGATGTTATTCCATTGTATTCTGGCTTACACGATTTTTGATAAGTTTTTGAAAGTCTTAAATTTGTTCCTTGGCACATCATTTTTCTTTCTTCTGTATTTTTTTTTTCTGTTTTCATGATTTTCTCTCTATTTTTGATTTGAAGCAATGTGAAGTGTGTTTTAAAATTGTTATATAATTTCCTGTTATTTATCCTGCTTGAGATCTCTGGGATTGGATCTGTAGTTTCATTAATTTGAAAAAAATT
Source organism: Mustela erminea (assembly GCF_009829155.1). Taxonomy (NCBI): domain Eukaryota; kingdom Metazoa; phylum Chordata; class Mammalia; order Carnivora; family Mustelidae; genus Mustela; species Mustela erminea. The sequence goes on from NC_045614.1 coordinate 98,378,191, forward strand.
CTTGGCCATTTTTACTTCAACTATTTCTGCCTTATTTCTCTTTATTCCTGGTACTCTAGTTATCTATGTCATAGTATTTGATATTGTTTCACGTTTCTTGAAGGCTCTCTTCTCTTCCTTCCCCAACCCCTTCTTTATTCTTTTTCTTTTGTCTTGTTTCTGTTTGGAAATTTACTATTGATCCATTGTCAAATTCCTCTTTTCTTTGCTCAGTTCTGGTCTGCTAATGAACTTCTCAAAGGAATTCTTAACTGCTAATACTGTCCTTTTTCTAGCATTTCACTGATCTTTCTTTTTAAAATCATTTCTAACTCTGTGAATCTCCCCATCTATGGATATTGTCAACTTTTGAGTTATATCTTTTAACATATTAACAGTAGTTTTTGAGGTCTGTGATTTCCAATGTTTAAGTCATCTCTGAATCTTTATCTCTTATAAAAAGGTTATTTTCTACCCTAGTTTTTTTGTGTGCCCCAATTTTTGATTTAATGTCAGACATGCATAAAATAGAAAAGACTAAGGTAGATACTACTTATGCCTGGATAAGAGTACAACTCTTCTTAGATCAGACAGTAAGTGTGGGGATGTTTTATAATGAGGAATTTGTTTACTCTTTGCCCCATGTTGTGGGGTGGGGCTTCTAAACCCTTGTAATTTCCTGAGTGATAGAAGCATTTTGTTTTCTGTTAGGCCACTGGACCACACATGAGTTTATGCTAAAGACTCAGAATAGGGGGCAAATCATGTCAGAAAGATCAACTATGTGATTAGAGGGTTGAGGCTTTGAGCCACATATCAGCCTGACCTCCCAACCTTTTAGGAGGTGAGGGAGGGCTGGAGATGAATTTCAGTCACCTGGTCAATGATTCAGACAATCACCCTATTTAATGAAACCACTGTAAGAACTCAGAATATTAGACTTCTGAGGAAGATGGTGGAGTAGGAGGACCCTAAACTTGCCTTGTCCCACAAATACAACTAAGTAATACTATTCATATTAATGTAAATAACCCAGAAAATAACCCAAAGGCTGGCAGAACAAACTCCACAACTAAATATAGAGAAGAGGCCACATCAAAGTGGGTAGGAAGGGTGGAGTTATGATGGAGAGCTAAACCCAGTGGGTCCACCACAGGAGGAAGGGAACTATGGGTACACAGAAGGTAAAAAACAGACTATCACACCGAGGAGTCTGTGCAAGGAAGAAAATCCTCATAGCACTTGGCTTTAAAAATTAGAAAGGCTGAATTTCAGGAGTTCTTACAACCAGGGAGACATAAAGCCTGGACCATTAAGAAATCAGCTCCCTTCTGGGAGAGCCCAGAGGGCGATAGAAAGCGGAGTCCCCACCTTTAAAACAGCCCATGGGGATATAGCATAGAAACAGCCTTTGAAAAACACTCCGGGGCACATGGGAGATACTTATTGATCTCAGACTTTACTGAGGAACTTAGCCAAGAACAAACCAGCTGGCAGGCACCATTTCCCTCACCCAACTACCCCACCAGTGTAACCACATGGTCACCTGCAGGAACCAGCCTTTTTTTTTTTTTTTATCTTCAATATACCACAGACTTAAAATTATTTTTTAATTGCTTTTTAAAATATTTTTGTTTAATTATTTAATTATTTTTTAAATTGCTGTTACCTTGTGTTTAGAGTGGGATCTGGGAAGCTTGAAGGTTTTTCAGTGTTCTAACTCCGCCCTCTACTTTTAGCTATCCCTATATGCCTTTGCCACAGAGGTTTCTCTCCATGCTGGTGATAAACTGCCATTCTTATTACCAAATAATAAACACTTACTATTTGGTGCTAGGCTAATTTTTGGGACATGGGTATTGTATTGTCTTGATCTAGCTTAAATCTTAAGCAGATTTCTTCTTCCTGTGATTGAAGGTGGGGCTTTGTCAGGATTCCTATTCTTCTACCCCATGGCAGTCATTATCTGTGGTGGTCTTTGGCAGGCAAGTTTCCTCCCCAGCATTAGCAGACATCTGCTTTTTATTGTGTAGGATTTCTGGGACTATGATGATTTCTTGTCACTCTTTCAGGAGAGGAATTTTGTTTCCATCCCTCCTGTAGCATGTGTCTGTGGCTAGAGTGTTTCCTATTCCATGATCAGAAACAGACAGTTTTTATTTCTCTTTCTTCCTTAAATGCAGTGTAATTTTCTCTGGGCCTTGAGGTTAAGAGGGCTTACTGCCCTGCTCTAGGGGCCTAAGGCTTTTAAGAGAAGGGTTTGGGAAAGCAGGCAGGACTTCGATCATGTCACCCAGTACCAGCCTATCACATTTGCCAGCACCTCAAATGGTGTCTCTTCAGCCCCGCTACCCTGCTTAACTGGTTTCTTATCCAGCTACCTTTGTCTCCTGTGCTCTACTAAAGATGAAATAGCTGAGACATCTGAGTGACTCAGGTGGTTAAGCGGTTGCCTTTGGCTCAGGTCATGATCCCAGGGTCCTGGGATCAAGTCCCACATCGAGCTCCTTGCTCAGTGAGGAGCCTGCTTTTTCTTCTTCCTCCGCCTGCTGCTCCCTTGCTTATGCTCTCTCTGACAAATAAATAAATAAAATCTTAAAAAAAAAAAAAAAGATTTCATTTCACAGATACTGAGTTCCATCTCAATTTACTTGGCTGTTTTGAGGCCTCAACTATGAGACAGGCTGAGGAAAAATTATTTTTGTAGATTATCTGGCATTTTTTTTTAACATGGGAACAACACTGTCACATAGCTTTCTACATTCTCAGTGAAACCAGAACTTCCATCTGATTATCAGAGATGAATTATAGACATTTCTTTCCCAACTATTAATAATAACTACATTAGGATACTAACTAGAATTTTACTAAACTTAATTTTGAAGGACTGGACATTATACTACTTGGTCTTTCCATCCAGAAATACTGGTACTTTCACTCATTTATTAAAAAAAGTACCCTCCAGGTTCCTTATGGTATTGAGTCCATGATTTGTTAATTGTATTTAACTTAAAATCCACATTGTTACAAACACAAATAAAAGTAGCTTCTGAAAAAAAAAAAAAAGGCAGCAACTTTTGGTATTAAAACACAATTAAAGATGGAGCACCTGGGTGGCTCACTTGGTTAAGCATCTGCCTTTGGCTCGAATCATGATCCCACGGTCCTGGGATTGAGCCCAGAATTGGGCTCCCTTCTCATTAGGAAGCCTATTTCTTCCTCTCCTGCTTCTCCTGCTTGTGTTCCCTCTCTTGCTATCTCTCTCTCTGTCAAATAAATAAATAAAATCTTAAAAAAAAAAAATTAAAGATAAAAAGGAAAAATCAGAAAGTATTAGGTTGGAACCAAATAAGTATGTAGGTACCTAGAATCATAACAGAACTTAAGCATTATATTTAGCTTTGAGATTTATAGGAGATAAAACAAAGGGAACCAATGAGTTATATAATTCTCACAGTTAACAGAATTTTATCTGAAGGACTTTTTTCTTGTGCTGAATCCTAGGTTTTTAAAAAAAATGTAGTTCTTTTATAAATAAGAAGATATACAATGAGTTCAACCACTGTTTGATGGGAAATAGTGAAGTACCCTTCTTTTCCTTCTCTCCCCTTAATAAAGGCCCAGAGAACCCTTCTTATATTAGTAGAACAATATGAATTCCAGTAACAAATATGAAAAGTTGAAGTAACCCTGACAAGTTTTTGAAAATAATTGTTTGAAAATATTTATTTAGAAAACAACTTTAGTAGGAAAACAGCAAAAACAAAACAAATACCCCATTTCATATAAGCAATAGAATGCCACGCTGAGGTTAGTTCCACAATAAAAGCCACACTAATTTGTATGTGTGGCCAGGAATGGTCATGTAGAAAAAGAAAAAGAGAACTGAAATAGTGGTAGAAGACAACTCTTTGCTTACTGCCTGCAAATCTTATTTGGAGAGGATTCTCTGGAAAACCACGAGTTAGGATAGTTCTAGTCTATTAGTATGCCAGAGGCAGAACCAATATAATCTCCTGTGATAAAGGATTTGTGTCATTTCTCTGGGTAGCTCCCTAAGGGGGTTTGGTTCCACCAATGAATAAAGTTCCTAATTCTATACTAAACTCATCCTTTGGGACATCAATCTCATCTCCTGCTTCTTCCCCAAGCTTCTTCCACCAAGGTGCTTGTATATGCTTCAGAGTGGTGAGATGGGCCTGCTTGGCCTTGGCTGCCACAGGCCTGGATCTACTGAGGAAGAGCTCAGGTTCTTTCCCTTCTGCTTCCTTCAGACTTGGTGCCTCTGTAGTGAACAGAAAATAAAAAGGTGAGTAGAAGAGCTCTGTACCATACATGTAGGAAACTATAGAATTGGAACTCTGCTATAGTAGGCAGGGACAGGGTTTCAACTCGGAATCTATTATCATTGCTAGCTATAGATAGCATTTGACTATTCACAAGTTGTAGGTGTGGCTGGCAGCAACTGTGCACCCCCCATAATGTGCTTAAAAGAAAATTTAAAAATATGTAGTTTTTTTTTTCAGATAATTTAAAGAACATGAATTTTTAACATATAGCAGAACCCCACTGCATATATGGGAAGCTCAGTTACAGCCACCTATCTACTGAAAAATACAAAATTTGAAATTACCATTATTTAGTACCATTACTAAATAGAGGACTCTGGCCTTCTCGCCTCCATATATACTGAAAGTGTTTCACAGGTGGACTGAAGCACTGTGGCTTCATGGATGAGATCTCTCCCTAAATGTACCTGTGGTTGTGAGGAGCAGATTAACTTTTGCGAAAATTATAAAATGGCACAGTAACTACTGTCATCATCTACTTCTAAAATATGATCAAAAGCTTTTAAGACTACACAACAGAATCTGGCTAGTAGGGCTCAACATCTTTACTGCTGTCTGAGTTGATACCTATGAAGGACAGCAAGGCTGGGAGAAGCAGTCAAAAGGTTATGAAATCTGCGTTATTTGAAAATCTGCGTTCTGGATCTAGAAATTTCTGAAGACAAGAGATCAGCTAATAAACCATTAAATGATATTTTCCTTCTGAAGATTTTGGATGCCACAAAATCTTCCACAGGTTGTTCATTTTAGGAAACAAAAATGGAATGACCACATACTCATTAACTGTTCAATGTTGGTGCTGATCTGAGCCATCAGAGCCTCCCTGTGCTGCTGGGCTCTCTCTTCTAGGGCCCTGCCCATAAGGTAGTGTTGCAGTTGTTCTTGAGCTTGGGAATGGAGCTCTCTGCTGGTCACATCTGACATCTGAGAGCTCTGGGAACAAAGACAAAAAAATTATCACAGAGCACACAAACACACATATGTTTTGCCCAACTATTTAGTTGAGATCCAAGAATGCTTAGCTGTCTCTCACCCTATCCATTGAATCTCACAATTGATTTCTACGTTGTACTCTTGTGCAAGCATTAAATAGCCTTTAAAAAGCAGATTTACATGAAAATTCAGGGGGTAGTTTCTTCCTGATATGATCCTACACCTCACCTCCTCACACACTGGAATTCTGGGAGAAGAGTTAAGACTGAGAGATCATAGTGAAAGCTACAAATGGTTCAGTAAAGATACTGGCCTGGAACAGGAGTAACAAGGCCAATCTCTTGTTTCAGAACCCACCTGACAGGCTATGTTACTTTTTATCTCACCCCCACTCCTGAACTTATTTAAACCATAATGTTATGATTGCTTCTGGTTTCAGAGAACAAGGGACAGAATAGCCAAAGGACCATAGTCCTTTGGCCACACAGTTACTTTAATGGGAAATTAATTTAGACAAAAATAAGAAAATTTTAACTCTGAAACTGATAAAGCTTCTGGCATCACAGCTTCTCAAATATTCCATGGCTCTGGTCTGGGACGGAGTCCCATTCCAGCTAACATCTTACTTTTCAGCCACAGAATCTTAAACAGTAGCACCTGAGGATGACTAAAGCAGTACTTTTTTAAACAGGAGAATGCATCAAAATCATAAATAATGCATTTAAAAAAGAGAGAGCTCAAAGACCTAAATGTAAAAGATAAAACTATAAAACTCTTAGAAGAAAAGATAAGAGAAAAGCTTCATGACAATAGGTTTGGCCATTTCTTGAATATGACAATGAAGGCACAGATACAACAAAAGGAAAACAGACAAATTGAACTACATTAAAAATTTAAAAAATTCTGTGCAGCAAAGGATACTGTGAAAAAAAAAAAGGATACTGTGAACAGAGTAAAAGGATAACACACAATGGGAGAAAATCTTTGCAAATCCCATATCTGAAAAAGATTAATATCCAGAATATATAGATAACTCCTAAAACTCAGTAATCAAAAAACCCAAACAACCTGATTTAAAAAAAAAGGAACTTTAATGGACATTTCTCCGAAGAAGGTAATATACTATATGTAAACTAGGTTGAATGTAAATTAAAAAAGAAGATACTCAAAAGGCTAATAAAAGATGCTCAAAATCACTAATCATTAGGGAAATACAAATCCATTCACAATGATATAACACTACACACCCCTTAGGATGTGAAAATAACAAAAGGCGAGGAGGTGGAGAAATTAGAACCCCTGTGTGCTGCTTGTGGGAAAGTAAAGTGGTTCAGTGCTTTGGAAAATAGTATGGAGGCTCCTCAAAAAACCGGAAATAGAATTACTATATGATTTTGCAATTCCACTTCTTGGTATATGGCCCCCAAAATTTGAACAGTGACATGAATAGATATTTGTACATCCATATTCAAGGCAATATTATTCACAACAGCCAAAAGGTGGAAGCAACCCAAGTGTCCATCAGTAGATGAATGGATAAACAAAATGGTGTATATACTTACAATGGAGTTATTATCCAAACTTAAAAAATTCTAACATACGATGTGGATGAACCTTGAGGACATCAGACTAAATGAAATGTCAGTCATAAAAGGATAAATAATGTCTGATTTCACTCATATGAGATACTCAGCATAGTCTAATTTATAAATACAGAAAGGAGAACAGCAGTTTCCTACAGTTGATGGGCGGGAAGAATGGGAAATTAGTGGTTAATGGGTATGAATTTCAGTTTTGCAAAGTGAAAAACGTTTTGAAGATGAATGGTGGTGATGGTTGCACACCAATGTAAATGAATTAAAGTCCAGTGAACTACACACTTAAAATGATTAAAATAGTAATTTTTATGTTTTATATATTTTACAATTAAAATAAATAAATTCAAAGAACAGAACATGAGGCCACACCAAACTTACTGATTCAGAATTTCTTGATGTACATGTGTGTGGCCTGAGTATGTTATTTTTATAAAAGGGATTAGATTTAAAACTCTAACATTTCTAAAGCAATACCATCTTCTCTATAGACCTTAGAAACCAATGATCCATTTGTTGGGGAAAAGGCCCTTCTCCCCACATTTAGGTTAAATAAAAAATTTTAACATATAGCTTTATTGAGGTAAAACTGAAACAGAATAAACTATAATTATCAAAACTGTACAACTTGATAAGCTTTGACCTATGTAAACATTTGTGCAATTGCCACAATCAGGATAATGAACATCTACCACCACCAGAAGTCTCACTGTCCTTTTATAATCCTTCAGTCCTCATTCTCCCATCTCCAAACAACCACTGACTTTCTGTTACTCTAAAGATTAGTTTACATTCTTATAGTTCATATAAATTGAATAATACAAGTATATATTGCCTGGTTTCTTTCATGTAGCATAATTACCTTGAGATTCATCTATGTTGCTGTGTTTATCAGTGATTCATTCCTTTATATTGTGGGTTAGTATTCCATTGCATGGATATACCACAACTTATCTATCTTTTGATGGATGCTTGGGTTATTTCTAGTTTTTGGCTAGCATTCATGTACAAATGCTTAGATGGACATGTATTTCAGATAAATACTTAAGACTGAAACACGTGACAGATATATGCTTAACTTTTTAAGAAGCTGTCAAACTGTTTCCAAAGGGGTTGCACTATTTTACATTCCCATCAGCAGTATATAAGAGAACTATAGTTCCTCCACACACTTGCCAACCTTTGATATGGCCAACTTTTTAGACATCTTAACAGCTGGAGAAGGTTCTTACTGTGGTTTAAGTTTTTATTTCCTTTATTGACCAATGATGTATCTTTTCACGTATTTGCCACATCTTTCGGTGAAGCATCTGTTCAAATCTTTTACTCATTAAAAAAATTGCTTTGCTTTATTTTCTTATTGCTGAGTTTTGAGAATGTGTTCTATATTCTGGATTCTAGTTCTTTACTAGATACATGCTTGGCAAATATATTTTCCCCAATATTTCTTTAAATTGTATTACAGTGTCTTTTGAAGTTTAAAATTTTGATGAAATCCAATTTATCAATTTTCATTTATAGATTATGCTATTGTTATATTTAATTTCTGCCCAAAGGCCATGATGTTTCTCTAATGTTTTCTTCTAAAATTTATAGATTATGCTATTGTTGTATTTTATTTCTGCCCAATCAAAGGTCATGATGTTTCTCTAATGTTTTCTTCTAAAAGTTTTATATAATTTTAGATTTGCCATTGAAGTCCATGATCCATTTTAAGTTTTATATATAATGCAATATGGAGATCCAAGTTCATTTTTTTTAACATATGGATATCCAGTTTCTCCACACATTAACTGTGTACCTCTGTCAATAATCAGTTGGCCATGTATGTGGGTTTACATTTGGATTGGATTTTGTTTCATTGATATATTTTTTTAAATCTTCACATCAGTATCACTGTTTTGCCTACTATAGCTGTTTAGCTAATGAAATCAGGTAGCAGTAGCCTTCAATTTTGTTCTTTTTTGTAATCATTTTACCTTTTCTAGGTCCTTTGCATTTCCATACAAATTTTATACTGTGTCAATTTCTACTAAAACAAAACAAAACAGAACAAAAAACAAACTGCTGGGTATTTACCCCAAAGATATAAATGTAGTAATCCAAAGGGGCACCTGCAACCCAATGTTTATAGCGGCAATGTCCACAATAGCCAAACTATGGAAAGAACCCAGATGTCCCTCAACAGATGAATGGATAAAGAAGATGTGGTGTATATATATACAACTGAATATTATGCAGCCACCAAAAAATGAAACCTTGCCATTTGCAATGACATGGATGGAACAGAGGGTATTATGCTAAGCAAAATAAATCAATCAGAGAAAGACAATTATCATGTGATCTCACTGATATGTGGAATTTGAGAAACAAGGCAGAGGATCATAGGGGAAATGAGAAAAAGATGAAATAAGACAAAACCAGAGAGGAAGACAAAGCATAAGAGACTCTTAATCTCAGGAAACTGAGGGTTGCTGGAGTGGAGGAGGGTGAAGGGGTGGGGTGGCTGGGTGATAGACACTGGGGAGGGTATGTGTTATAGTGGGTGCTCTGTGTTGTGTAAGAGTGATGAACCACAGACCTGTACCCCTGAAATAAGTAATACATTATATGTTAATAATAATAAAAAAAAGACAGGAAAAAAAAAAACCTGCTGGGATTTTGATTGTACTGGATGATATCCTGTCTTGTTCCTGATTTTAGGAAAGAAGGATCCAGTCTTTCATCATTGTCAGCTGTAGATATTTTTTTGACATGGAGGAAGTTTCCTTCTATTCCTACTTTGCTGAGATTTATTTGCATGTATTTACATGATATTGTTTTTCTTAGTCTGTTGATATGGTGAATTACATTAATTGATTTTCAAAGGTTAAAATAGTTCTGTATCCCTGAGATAAACCCATGATGTATTAACTTTTTAATATATTACTAATTCAACTTACTGTAATTTTGTTTAAAATTCTTTCATCTATGCATGAAAAATATTATTCTGAAATTCTTTGCTTGTCATGTTTCTGGTTATGGGGTCAGAGTAAGGCTGGTCTTATAAAATGAGCTGAGAAGTATCTCCTCTCCTTCAATTTGATAGATTTTATATAAAATTGGCATTATTTCCTCCTTAAATTCACCATAGAAGCAATCTAGTCCTGGAGTTTTTCCTGAGGAGAGGTTTTTAACAACTTGTTACCTTTGTAGATACAGGGCTATTCATTTTATCTCTTTTTTCTTGGGTAAGCTTAGGTAATTCTATCTTTAAAGGAATTTATTTCATGAGATGTATCAAGTTTATTGGCATATAAAGTTATTATAATATTCCCTTATTATCCTTGAACATCTGTAGTGTCTACAAGGAAGTCACCATTCTTATCCCTGACAGTGATAGTTTGTATCTCTTCTTTCTCCTGATTAGTCTGGCTACAGGTTTATCAATTTTATTGATCCTCTTAAATAGCTAAGTTTTACTCATTTTTTTCTATTGTCTTTATTTCCTATTTTGTTAATTTTACTCTAATCTTTATTATTTCCTTTCTTCTATTTACTTTGGGTTTAACTTGTTCTTTTACTAATTACTTATCACCTGAGGTCTTTGATTTGAGCCTTCTTTTAATATAGATGTTCAGCAACATAAATTTCCCTCCAAATACTGCTTTAGGGAAATCCACAAGTTCTGAAATGTGCTTCTATTCAGTTTGAAATACTTTTTAATTTCTCCTTTTATTTCTTCTTTGATCCTTTAGTTATTTAGAAGTATGCTGTTTAGTTTCCAAATATTTGGGGACGATATATCTAGAGATCTTTCTGTAATTAATTTTAAACTTAATTTCATTACGGTCAGAGAACTTATTTGTACGATATCAGTCTTTTTTTAGTTTATTGACTTGTTTTATAGCACTGAACATGGTCTACCTTGATAAATATTCTGTGTGCACATGAGAAAAATGCTTATTTTGTTGTTATTCCATGGAGAGTTCTAAAAATGTCAGTCTGGTCAAGATGTTTAATAGTGTCGTGCAAGTCTACTACATTCTTGTTGCTTTTCTGCCTACTTATTGCATAAGCTGTTGAGAGATGGGTATTGGAATCTCCAACTATAACTGTGTTTTCTCTTTTATCATAATTCTATCAATTGTTGCTTCATGTATTTCATTGTGACAAAATATATATACGTCATGTTAACCATTCTTAAGTGTATGGTTCAGTGACATTAAATACATTCACATTGTGTGCAACCATTACAATGATCATCTCCAAAAATTTTTCATCTTTCCAAACTGAAGTTCCATACCATTTAAACACTAACTCCCCATTCTCCCACCCCAAGCTCCTGAAAACCACCATTCTGTTTTCAGTTTCTATTCTAGGTACCTCATCTAAGTAGAATCATACAATATTTGTTCTTTTGTGTCTGGTTTATTTCCCTTAGCATAATGCCTTCGAGGTTCATCCATGTTGTCTTCATGTATTTTAAAGTTCTGTTATTAGGTGCATAAACATTTACGATTATGTCCTTTTGATTGAACTCTTTATCGTTTATCAGAAATTGTTTTCTCTACTTCTGGTAACAGTCTGCTAATAGTGGTATGACATCTACTTTGATATTAAAATAGTCATTCCAGAATTCTTTTCACTTATGTTTGTACATTTTGTTCTACTCTTTATATTTCTTCATATTTAAAGTGTGCTTCTTATAGTCAACACATAATCAAGTCTTAACTTTTTTATTTAATCTGACAATCTCTGCTTTTTAATTGAGGGTATTCAGACCACTTACATTTATTATAATTATTGATAATGGTCCCATCAATGGTCATATTTGTTTTTCATTTTCCCCATCACTTTCCTTAGATTTCCTCTTTTCTGCCTTCTCTTTGATTAATCAATTATATTTTATTATTCAATTTCATCTCATTTATAGTTTTATTACCTGTAACTTTTTTGTTTTTTAATTATATTGGTAGCTTTAGGATTCATAGTACACATTTTTAACTTATCAATCTATTTTCAAGTAGTATCATCTCACTTCATATATAGAAAAAAATGTTTCTATAGTACACATCTAATTTCTCTCCCTCTGGCTTTTATACTATTGTAGCTAAATATGTTACAAACACCATTAAACATTGCTATTATTTTTGTTTCCAACAACAACCAAACTAAAACCAACTATTTTTGAAAATGAAGTTTGTATTTTTATATGTTACAAACACCATTAAAAATTGCTATTATTTTTGTTTCCAACAAGGACCAAACTAAAATCAACTATTTTTGAAAATGAAGTTTAGGGGCGCCTGGGTGGCTCAGTGGGTTAAAGCCTCTGCCTTTGGCTCAGGTCATGATCCCGGAATCCTGGGATCGAGCCCCATATCGGGCTCTCTGCTCAGTGGGAAGCCTGCTTCCCTTCCTCTCTCTCTGCCTGCCTCTCTGCCTACTTACGATCTCTGTCAAATAAATAATAAATAAAATCTTTATAAAAAAAAGAAAATGAAGTTTAACTGAAATACAGCCACACGTATTTGTTTACATATTCTCTAACTCTTTAAGCTACAACTACAGAGATGAGTGATTGCAATAAAGGTTATAACATCTACAAAACTGGAAATATTTACTCTCTATATGCATTACAGAACACTTGATGATATTTTGGTTTAAAGAATCAGTTATATTTTATAAAGATTTAAATGATGAGGAAAAAGCCATATATTTACCCATGTTGTTACCATATCTAGTGTTCTTAATTTGGGACATCCTGTGGCATCATTTTCCTAGTATCATTTTTGAGAAAAATCTTAAATCCTTTAATAAGTTAAAGGATATAATATTTTTGATAGTTTGAATATGCTGGTGACATAGTAGTTCATCATTTGTTTGTCCAAAAAAGTTATTTTCTCTTTGCTGTAAAATAATTTTTCAAGGTAATGTACTCTGCATTGATAGATTTTTTTTCCTTTCAAAATTTTAAAGATGTCTTCATACTTGCACTGCTCCTCCTAAGAAATTTATCATTTCTATCTCTGTCTTTACATAATGTTTTTGTTTTTCTATTTTTAATATTTTTACTTTATTACTGATTTGAGGACTCTGATTATCATATGCCTTGGCATAGGGTTTTTTTCATGTGCCTATGCCTTCATTGGACTTGGGGGCAAATTTATAGTTTGGAAAGTTTGGGGGCATTATTTCTTCTCCCCATCTTCTTCAGAAACTCCAATTATTCATTTATTTGGCCACCTGAAGTCTCATAGATCACAAATGTTCTTTTCAATTAAAAATTTTTTTTTCTCTTTGTGTCTCATTTTATATAATATATACTACTATACCTTTGTATTAATATTTTATTCATCAATATCTAATATGCTACTAATGATCTAGTGCATTTTTCGTATCAAACACTGAAATTTTAATTTCTGGAAGTTTGATTTGGGTATTTGATTTGATTTGATATTTTGATTTGGGTATTTTTGTAATCTTCCACATCCCTACTTAAAACTTGAATATAAGAACAATGTCCTTCTCTGTAATTCTAACATTTGTGTAGTCTCCAGATTGGTTTAAGTATCTTCCTCATCATGGATCATGTCTTCCTGCCTCTATATAAGCCTGTTAGTCTTTAATTGGCTGCAAGACACAGTAACTTTTACCTTGCTGAGTCTTTTTCTGGGATGTGGTTAAATTACATAATTTAAAAAATCTTTTTGGCTCTTATATTTATGATTTGTTTAAGCAGAATGCATCAGTCCACACTATTGACTTTCTACTACTAAGGCAAGACCTTCCTAGGTACTCTTCTGATGCCCCGTGAATTAAGTTTTTCCAGTCTGTGTGATGGGAGCATATGCTATTCTTGGACCTGTGTTGAATACCAGGCATTGTTCCCTCTTATCTTTGAAAATGACTGTTCCCTTGGTTTTAGATAGTTTTCTTATACACATGTGCTAATCAGACTCCTGAAATATATTCAAGGGGAATATTCTGCAGATCTTTTCACTCTGTACTCTGTCCTATGAAATCTAGTGCCCTGTTCTCAGATTCTCAGTTCTATATCCTTAGCACAGGGATCCCAAAGGTCTCCTCCCCTTCCCTCCTTCTTGTGCTGTGACCTAGAAACTCTCTCAGGGCAGTAAGTGAGGGCCATTATAGGGAGCACTTTGTTCCCTCTCAAGAATTACTAACCTTCTTTGTTTGATGTCCATGGTCTTAAAAGTTGTTGTTTCATATATTTCATCTTTTTTGTTTTCCAGTTGTTTCAGGCAGAAATCCTAAATCCAGCCCCCTTTACTCCATCTTTCCTCTCAGGAATTACTAACTTTCATTGTCTGATTTCCATGGTCTTAAAAACCATAGTTTCATGTATTTTATCTTTTTTTCCCCCAGTTGTTTCAGGCAGGAAGTAAAATTCAGTGTCTGTTAACTCCATCTTGGCTAGAAGTAGAAGTCAGAACTTTTTTCTAGTCTATCTCTATGTGGTAACCACAGAGGGTCTGACTTAAAAGGGCAGGCTTGTCATCTTATTCTTCACAGGCTTACATTAGTTTATGGGTTCTTAAATTCAGATTAGCAGAAGGGAAACATAGGAGGCCTTATTCAGGCCTCTTCAATTAGACCTTGTTCAATTCTGCTCTGTGTTCCATTGCTTATCTATCAGACACATGTTCAGCTATATATAAGGTTTTTTTCTGGGTTTTGGGGGGGTTGTTTGTTTGCATAAAGCTCTCTAGTTTTGGGAGCGCTGCAAGAATGAAACAGTGATTTATAGGACTACCTAACATTACTATTAAACTCTAACATTAGTCACCCAGAACCTTGAGATTTTGGAGATAGAGTCAGAGAGAAAGTGTATATGTGGGGAGGCAGGGCCAGGGAGGAGGCAGAGAGAGAACCCAGAGACAAATAGTAGAAGTACAAGAAAATGGATGTGAAAAATACCAAATGGCACTTTTATGAGTGGTTAGTTCAAATGAGGGCAGTAAGAATTCTAAATGGCTGAAATGTATAAACTCCCAACTTTACCCATAAAATTATTGAGGTGTGGAAGTGTGGAAAAAGCATCAAAAGAAAAGTGGAGATAACTGGAAGAAATACAGGTTATTAAAATTAATGACAGGTTACGCTAAAAGCAGAAAGGAAAATGATCTTCAAAGACATTTAGGAGCACAAGATAACAAACTCAGAAGGGAGGAGTGCCTGAGTGGTACAGTCGGTTATGCATCTGACTCTTGATTTTGGCTCAGGTCATGATCTCAGGGTTGTGAGATCAAGCCCATGTAGGGCTGTGCACTCAGCAAGGAATCTGCTTCTCTCCCTCCCCCTCTGCCCACACCCCAATACCCTGCGTGCACTCTATTACACAGGTGAATAAATCTTAAAAAAAAAAAAAAAAGGACTCAGAAGGGAGAAGCAAATAATACCTGATCTGTAAGTACTGTGATCATAGAAAGTAAAAGACGACATTTCTATTGGGAGAAAGGTGTTAGCAGTTTTACAGTGATAAAATCATAAGAAGCAAATAGTCAAATGTTTTATAATATTAGCTATTGGGGTTTCGCTAATGGTTTCATTAATAGCAGATGTCAATTCCCACATATACATTTCATGTGTTTGGGTATACACATTAACAATGAATATATACTGATTGGAAGCTATATATACTTGTTATGGAAGCTTCAAAATAGTCAGTAGTTTTACATACTATTGGAAAAAAACAATGACCATGTCTTGCTGATACACTGTAGGAAATAACCAATTTGAAGCATTCTCCTTCCCTATTGACTATACTATAGCCCATAAAATTATAAAAGATTCCAAATCTCTTAACTCTATGGTAAATCCACTGTATTACTTTATATCAATAGAAACACACAAACACATGAATATCGTGCACTGGAAAAATATAATACTGATATCATGGCACAGAAGCCTACATACCGGATGTCTTCTGAGATAGTCATCCACTTTTTGCTTCAGTTCAACTCTGCGTGCATCAGTGAGATCTTGAAGTCCTTGCCAGGGAGCAAATAGCTTCTTTTTCTTACGACACTTCTCTAGGAATTTAAGAGTCTGGGGCAAAAAGAAGTTTTGTGATTTTTCATTCCTGGCTAACAGAACTATTTTCTTCTACAACATATGGTAGCAACAACATTATAACAGTTGTTAACTCTGAGTGTGCATAGGGAGAAGGATGGGACTGCGACAGGAGTGAAGGAGGACAATGACTTTTTAATGATATTCTTTTGTAGTGTTTTAATATTTTACAAGGATATATTCATGTATTGTTTGTATGGAAAGCAAAAAAGAGGAAAAAATAGGAAGTGAGTTCTTCTCTCAATTCTAATTCCTTATAAACCGTATGATTTGGGGCATAGTATAGTAAGCAATAAAGAGAAAAAACTGGAAATAAATTCTTGTCTCAATATTCGTCTCTTATAAACTGTGTATGATTTTGATTGAGTCACTCGATCTCCACGGGATGGATTCCTATGTCTAGAGAAAACACAAACCGCAATTCTACCTAGATTAGAAAAATGTGAGGATCCAAGGGACAGTATGTTAAGAAAAAACTTAGTAAATGAGAAGATATTATAAAATTGTAAAGTATGGGCAACTGATGAATGTAGTTTCTGATAGTTCTTCCTCATGTCTTTCAGAAAGAACTCCTAATAAAAGAAGTCTTGAAACAGGCAAGATTTGGAGAAAATTTGAAATTATTCTGCCAATTGTTTTTCACTCCTCTCCCTTCCTTATAATTTTTATTTTCATCAAAGTCATATTTCACATCACTTTAAGGAAGAGGTTGGAAAATTATGGTACACAACCAAATTCAACCTGCTGCCTATTTTTATATGGCTTGAGTGTTAAGAATGATTTTGTACTTTTATATGGTTAAAAAGTTCAAAAAGGAAATGAATATACTGTGATATGTGAAAATTATATGAAATTCAAAATTCAGTGTCTACAAATAACATATTAATGTTTCACACTTGTGTATTGCCTAGTTTCCTTTGTGCTACAACCACAGAGCTGAAGAGTTTCAATAGACTACATGGCTCACAAAGTGTAAAATATTTTACTATACAGCGCTTTCCAGAAAAAAATTCATTGATGTAATTCTATTGTTTAAAGTGTCAGTTTTTTGGGGCCCCTGGGTGGCTCAGTCGGTTGAGCGGCTGCCTTCGACTCAGGTCATGATTCCAAGGTTCTGGGATTGAGTCCCACATCAGGCTCCCTGTTCAGTGGGAAGCCTGCTTCTCCCTCTCCCACTCCCCTTGCTTATGTTCCCTCTCTCGCTGTCTCTCTCTCTCTGTCAAATAGGTATGTAAAATCTTAAAAAAAATTTTTTAAAAATAAGTGTCAGTTTTTTAAGTATTACCAAAAAAACCCCAGAGTTCTCTGCCCCCTCCCTCAAAGACAACAACTTTAACTCTTTCAGGTTTTTCTTCTGATGTTTCTGTCCATCTACTTTTCTGTCATTTTTCAGGTATATGTATTATCTATTGACTTTCTTATATGAAGAAAGTTAGACAAGACTCTTTCACTACATGCCCTCCCACATACTTTCTGTATCTCCAAACATCCAATATTATTACAAATTTAGTTAAATCAATGTTCAGTGTTTCATAATTATGACTATATACAAGCCATTCAATTTTGATTTACAGGATATAGCATATGATTTACATTTCCTTTCTTGCACATTTTTTATTTTCTCTAAGACTGCTGTTTTCCTGTGCTTACTTTTCTATGCACTTATCACTTATGTATCTAAACTATCCTAATGCTTAATACATTAAAATACATCAGGCATTCTATCAAATTTATTTTCTTAGACATACATCTTCTAGAGCATTCTGGCCTGCTCAAATCTGGACTGACTCTTCTTCTTCTTCTTTTTTTTAAAGATTTTATTTATTTATTTGACAGAGCTCATAAGTAGGCAGAGAGGCAGGCAGATAGAGAGAGAGGTGGAAGCAGGCTCCCTGCTGAGCAGAGAGCCTGATGCGGGGCCTGATCCCAGGACCCTGGGATCATGACCTGAGCCTAAGGCAGAGGCTTTAACCCACTGAGCCACCCAGGTGTCCCTGGACTGACTCTTCTTTATGCCTGATGCATAGGTATCATCCTGAGATCCCTATTCACCAGCATGTAGGTGACTACTTTTCATCTTTCCTTTGCATTTTCCTATATTCCACATTGTCCTTTTCTCTTAGGTTACTTTTTCTTTTTAAAGACTTTGTGATGCATGAAAATGTCTTTAATCTACCCTTACCTTAAACCAATGGTGTGGCTGCATGTAGAATTCTAGTTGGAAATCATTTCCCCTCAAATATGTAACAGCCATACCCCAATACATTTTAGATTCCAGTATTGCTACTGAGAAGTATATGTGTCACCAGTGTATTTCATAGTAATGTAAAATAAAATGTGGGTGTGTTTCTATCCTTACATTAAACATTTAGCCAGTCCTTTTAACCTAAAACTCGTAACATTCAGTTCTGGGAAATCCTGAATTATTTGATTTCCTCTCAGGTTTTTTTCTGTCCCTGTCTCAAATGTTTGAATGTCCCTTGTCTCAAATAACTGGACTGGTTATCTTTTCTTTTTGCCCTGCTCTCTGGATTTCCCAAACTTTTCCCCCGTCATTCTTTTTTTTTTTTTTTTTTAAAGATTTTATTTATTTGTCAGAGACAGAGGGAGAGAGAGCAAGCGAACACAGGCAGACAGAGAGGCAGACAGAGGCAGAGGGAGAAGCAGGCTCTCTGCCGAGCAAGGAGCCTGATGTGGGACTCGATCCCAGGACCCTGGGATCATGACCTGAGCCGAAGGCAGCTGCTTAACCAACTGAGCCACCCAGGCGTCCCCCCACTCATTCTTTTATTAGGTCTTTCCTTTTTTTCTTCTGCCAATGCTTATTCTATTTGTTCCCTTTTATATAGCATCTTGGTTTTGTTTCATGCATTATCCTCTCTTAGTTCCGAGGAAATAATAGATTTTGTAAAAAGTTTTCTCATCCCTGCAATGTTTCTATTTCCACCAAGTAGTTTTATTCTGTTTCTTCTGGGCTCAGCTTTTCTCAGATATCCAATGATACTTTGAGCTAATATTTAAAAGTAAGCTCTAAGGTATTTAGAAATCCTGGGCAGGTAGGTAAGGTTTTTCTACAATACTTCAACACAGAACTATTGAACTGAATTGTTTCTTTGAAGTACCCCATTGTGAGTGTACTTGTAACATTCTTCTCAGATTTCTCAAAGAAAATACTCTCAACCTACAGTTTGCAGGAGACAAGCCTAGCTGACAGCACACTGGGACCTATGGGGCCAGAGGGGGCGGAATAACAGGGCTGGAGGTCTTCTCACTCAGTTTATAAAATTTCCGTAATACCCCTATTTTAGTATGTTACTAAAGACTTCAACTGTGCTTGCATCTTCCTGTTGAGAGACCCTCTCCTTTCCTTGCATTCTTCCCTTTACTTGATTCTTCTTCCTTGCTTCTCTTTCTCTCTCCTCTACCTCCTGTTTTTAGCACCACCTTTGGCTTATCATGCTATGCTGGGAACTTCAGAATTAAAGTACAAAAGAACAGAGGAATCTTTGTCGCTGTATCAAAAAAGCCCACCTGGGCCTTTTCTTCATTCTTTGTCATTTCAGAAGTCTCTAAAATTATATTCCTCTCCCCGTTTTTTATTTTCTTAACTGTTAATGGTTTGTTTTACTAAGTGTTTTTGTGGTCTATGATGGATATGTATAATAATGCAATAATACTTTTCTGCTATAATCAAGTAGCAAGAATTGCCATCATTCTGGCCCAAGAGACCGGACACCAGCAACAATCACTTTCCCTCTGACTTTAAGAGATGAGAAAGCAAGAGAAGAAAATCCTGAAGCATTAAAAGGGAAAATGCAGTCAATTCTTCAAATCTAATTTCAACACTATGCCACTAAAGAGAACTCCAAGTTGTCTATGCTAAGGATGTATAATTTGAAATTAACAAGTTTACACAGGGTTTTTTTTTTTTCAATTTCTAGCTACAAGAGAAAAAAAGTCTCGGCTTTTGCACAAAATAAGGGAGGGAGAAAGGTAAACAACAGTTTTCATCTTTGTTCCAGTTCCAGTTTCCTGCCAAAAATACTAAAAACCAGTTCCTTCTAAGGGGCAAGTTCAATGAAATGATATTCCTACTACTTTCAGTGAAACTTATGAATTATTCCTTTTTCTTTCTCACCAAGATCAACTGCAGTGCAAAAAAGAAATATAATGGAAGTCACATGTGTAATTTTCAATTTCCTAGTAGCCATATAAAAAAGGCAAAAACAGGTGAAATTAATATTTTGCATATACTGGGTTAGGTAAATATATTAAAACACAATATATGTAAATACATGTAAATTATTCACCATGTATTCAATGTAAAAATTAATAATAAAGTATTCCATACTCCCATATTAAGTCTTCAAAATGTGGAGGGCATTTCACACTTACAGCACATTTCAATTTTGACTAGCTACACGTCAAGTATTCAAGTAGTCACATACAGTTAGTGGGTACTGTATTGGACACAGTCTACATGCAGGTCTATAGTATGTCTTAGAAAAGGATGCTTCAAATGTAGCAAAATGTGTCATTTACTGACCACTGATTGCCTTATTCCAATTTTTTCTACTATTTTCATTTTTCTTCCCTCTCTATACTTCATTAATTTTTCTTTCTCTTTTCCCTCTTTGAAAGGAATCTTCTTCTTACCTTTCTATTTTTGGCTAGCTTTGCTTTGACTTCACTATTATTTTTAGCAGTGAGTTGCAAAGACTAAAAACATGACCTTGACCCATCCCTTTTGGTACTTAAAATGGAGACCCATTTTCCTTTCGGGTAGGAGAGAGATGAGACAGATGTGACTAATCTTTTTCCTCTCATGACAAAGAAAAGTGTGAAAGCCAAAGAAAACTTTGCCTTCATGGCCTTAAAATATCCTCCTACAATGACCTCTGTGCTTGTTTAAGGAATGGTGGACAAACTGGGGTATCTCACTTGAGAGTAGAGGACCCTTTCATAAAATTTTGAGCATATCTAAATAGGCAAGGTAGTAATTCCAATCTAAGAAACGTAGCCATGAACTCTGAATAACAACCTGAAGGTTTTGAAGGGGCGGGGGGGGGGGGGGGGGTGGGAGGTTGGGGGAACCAGGTGGTGGGTATTAGGGAGGGCACGGATTGCATGGAGCACTGGGTGTGGTACAAAAACAATGAATACTGTTACACTGAAAAGAAATAAAAAATTTAAAAACAACAACAACAACAACAAAACAAACGTAGCCATGAGATAAAGGTATTAGAAAGGATCCAAGGGTTCCTCTAAAAGAAGTATGTCCAACACTGGTATCCGTGGGTTAATCCTTAGATGGCCCTGTTTAGCTGAGGGTAAAATGCAGGTATAGCTGTGGCTTGATGATGGTACAGGACTGTTTGTTGCACATATAGACTGACATCACCAGAAAAAGCATAAGGAAGAAGAATGGAGCAGATAAATCTCTTCCTATTTCTGTAGTACTTACTCTATCCTATATTTTGAATGGCTTTTAATAATCTTCATAAAATGTTAATCACAGAATTAACAAAGAGACTATTCAAAATCTATCATTGTGAAAAACTGAAATTAATTCAAAGTTCAACAATAAATGACTTAAAATGCTATAGGACCTGAAATCCTAATATGAAAGTTAATAGGAATAAGTGAATAACAGATGGTCATTACATGAAATTAGTAGCTTTGTGTGCTAAGCTTTTACAAGGCAATAAATATTACTAAATCCCAGAAAAATTATTAAGAACACCACTCTATAATTCAAGAATTATAGTGATCCAGGTACAGACTTTGCAATTTACAAAGTACTTTCCCATAAATTGGGTCATGACATTTACATAATAACGGAGTAAAAAGGTAGGGTAAACATCCAATCATACAACAAGCACACCATGAGAGCTGACAGCAATAGGTAAGACTAGTTCCTTATCCCTGAGGCAGTCACAGCCCAAGAAAGAAAGAAAAAAAAAATTAACAAATAACACTGTACTATGATAAATGATGTACAGGACTGAGTATCTAAATCAGTTAGTCCGGTGGTAAGGAGGTTCTTTTACAGAGAAAGAAACTAAGACTCAGAAAACCTAAGTGATTAGACCACAACTTTACAGCAGGTATATACAAGGTCAGGTTTGAATCCATATTTTTGCCTTCTAATCCAGTAATCTTTTTACTACATTAGACTCACTGCTCTCTGAAGTATGACAGCTGCTTTATACTCCGTGAGAGATGGTCTCTGTTGGCGAAAATTCTTCCTTTCCCTGTACCCTCTCCAGTGTTTCTGGATAATCAATGCTGATTTCTCTTCTATTTCCCGATTATATTTTTCCACCTGACCTAAAGAGATGACAGACACTATTACAACATACTCAACTGCTATGCTTTTTCAAGTTCTGGAATCAGGATAATGATAATAACAATAATCTTTTGGTCTTTTTATTTGTTTCTTTAAATACCGTTGATTAATTTCCCCAAGTTTATTATTTTACAATGGTTCTAAGATAGCAGAAACAAAAAACTCCAAAAGCTTTCCCAGATTATGCACGTTCTTTGGAGAAAAGATTCATATAATTTTTGTGGCAAAGGAATGAGAAAGGGTTAAAAATCCAATAGCAAGAATATTCAGAAAAAAGAATCACAAGCACATGGTTAGGAATTCAATCCATACCACCAGAGGGAAAGATAAGATGCATGTATGTTAACTACTGTGTACTTCCAAATTTCTCTTATGTCTACAGATGACTACAGGTGACTTTCTTTTTACTTTCTGGGAGGTACTGAATGTGAGAGAGAAAATGCTAGGATGTCTCACAGATGGGAAACTGAGTATATTGCTAGTGCTACTACCTGAGATGGGAAATTCAGGAAGAGGAAATGGGGGATAGGTGGGTAATGACTAGTTTGGGGGATGCCTGTGGATATCTAAGTAAAGCTATCCAATAGTAAACACTAACTACAAATGGCTACTTTAATTTAAATAAAGTAAAATTAAAAACTCATGTGCTTGTGTGCACTAGCCACATTTCAAGTACTAGCCGGTCATGTCTAGCCAGTAGGAACCATATTTGACAGTGCGGATAAAAAACATTTCATTTTGTAAAAAGTGCTGGTTTAGGGGCGCCTAGGTGGTTCAGTTGGTTAAGTGTCTGCCTTTGGCTGAGGTCATGATCCCAGGGTCTTGGGAGACAGCCCCATATTGGCCTCCCTGCTCACCAGGCAGTCTGCTTCTCCCTCTTCCTCTGCCCCTCCCTTCTACTAGTATGCTAATGTGTACTTTCTCTCTCTCAAATAAATAAATAAAATCTTAAAAAAAAAAAAAAAAAAAGGAAGTGCTGGTTTAGAGCTTGGGAAGGTGAAGATGCAAACAAGATTTGAGTGTGTTAAGCACTCAGTTGGTAGGTGAAGCTAAGTTATGGATAGGATACCAGAGGAAGAGTAACATGAGAGAGGTCAAGATGGAACCCTGGGAAACATCTATATTTAAGGGAAAAAAAGAAATAAGAGGTTAGGTAAGAACACTGAGGATGGGTGATAGGAGGGGAAGGAAAGAACAAAAAGAAAAATCTTCAAACCATTCAGATTCCTAGACTATAATATTAATTTCAGTTTAGTGTATCAAAAGTAGCAAGATGTCACAAGGTTTATACTGGGGTATCAGTACAGATCTGATTCCAGAATGTAGCAATATTCTAATTCCTTAAGATCACAGGGATTCTTTATGTTTCTGAAAGCATATATTTCTATGTTTCACTAATTTATCTGAAAGATTAGAAAACTAGTGAAAAGACTGCTCATCATCAACTAATAGGCCTTAATAAAAAAAAAAATAACTTTTTTTTTTGACTCGAGATTTAATGACATTTACCTGAGAAGGGAGAAACAGGGAAAAGGCCCAAATTAAAAAAAAAAGAAAAAAACAACCATTAGATAGTGGGAAATCTGGTTCATTAAAATACTTTAAGCATTTTTACACTTCTAAAATTGACATTGCCACTCACCTGGATGAACTATTTCAAGCATACGCAGCCGTAATTCTCGGGACAATCTCATGGCTCTCTGTCTTTGAAGCTGCAACTGTAATCTGCGGTGCTCTTCTTCTTTCTGCTTATTTATCTTGAGTAACATCTTGGTTCGTTTAGATCTGTGATAGAAACATTAAGTACCTTATACACAATTTTTTCATAAATGACATACCCACTCAAGAAGTATATGAAAAGACATTTAACTCACTAGTAATTATATACATGTAGACTTGTTACAACAGTAACAAGCTGAAAACAAACTGTATGCCCCACAATAGGGAAATGGATAAATAAATTATTGATTCATTCACTGGACAGGATTCTATGAACCATAAAAAATAAAAATTTCAAAAAATATTTAGCAAACTGGGAAAATACCCAAATCTAATGTCAAGTGACAATAAAATCAGGATATAGAAGATATCCAAAGTGTGTTAAAATACGTATCATGTACATAAAAAAATAAATGGTCAAAAATAATAAAATTTCAACAGTGATTTTTGTTGCATAGAATGATTATGAATGATTTCTTTCTTCTTCATGTCTCCTATTTCTCAGTTATGGACTAATAACTATTAATTATTTCATAATTAGAATTATGAAAATTTTCATGTGGCCACAAAAAATTATTTAACTGGCATTTGTATATTACCTACTCTTATTCAACAAAAATTTCCCCTTAGCCATTTCTACCTACTTCCTATATTACTACGTAAGGAGATCACAAGTATTAGTCTATAGTGAATATACTCAAAATGCTTTCAGATAGAAGAATACATTATTTATTTTAGTTCTATAGACTTAATTTGCTTGTGTCTCACTCAAGAGCATTTGCTCTCAGATTCCTTTACCCAGAATTAAATTGCCAACAAATGAGGAACTTGGCCATATCTTTGCAGATAGGTAGACTTCAAAACGGTACAGTTATAGAAAATATCTTTCTTACCCCATTACAGAAAGGTAGAGAAGACCTCAAAGTGTATGTGTGACAAAAGGAGAAGAGGTTCTAGAGAGGATACAGGGCTAGCCATATAGTTTCTAAGTTTCTCTTCCTCTTCCAAAGAGCTGTAAATGAAGTAAGGGGCCTTTATATTCTCAAAGAAGGCTGATGGAAACCTGCCTCTCCTATAGAACTTTCCCTGCAAAATTCTGGGTTGTATAGAGCACATAGATTAGGATGTTTTAACCTTTACCTACCTACAGAGGGTAAAACAGAACAGTTGTCCTGAAACAAAATCTCCTTTTAAATTACCTAATTGATTATAGATTATAATGTCTAATATTGCATTATCATTATTTTAAATTTACAATTAATATAAGAAACATAGTAATCATTGAAAGTGTATTGCTAAGACACAATCTGTCAGAAAACTGGGTCTGGGAAAAAATGCAGGCTATAAAATATGGCAAAAATTAAAGGACTATGGAGCATGCAGGCAGAAGTAAAATGCAAACAGAAATACAGTAGAAAAGTGAGATTCAGAGATTGAAAGGACTATAAATTGTAAATATGTGTGTTTCTGGAGTCACATGCTTTAATTTCATGTTTGAAAACATTTATTAGGAATTAATGTGATTTTGAATTAGAATGTTTCCCCACCATTTAGGAATATTTTAGTTAGTTACTAGTAGTTAGATATTCTGTAGTTCTAGTTAAAGAGTTTCTTTAATCACTACAAAATTAAAAGAGCATTCATTAAATGGTCTTTTTCTAAGAAAGACTAGGCATTTGACCATCTAGCATCTGTGAGCATTTCAGAAAAGGAAATGAGTGATCAGATGAATCTTTACCATCAAAGAGGGAGTTGACCAAACTATCTACTACCAAGACATCAAAAAGTCTCTAGGAATTCCTTTGTTGGAGAATAGTAAGTATGAACTGGGGAAGTACCATATGAATTGACTACCAAAAGAGTTGACAGGCTCTATTCATTAACTCAACAAACATTTATCTGAGTGACTGTTGCCTGCTTGGTACTGTGACTCAGGGAAACAAAGAAGAAACATAGCCTGCCCGTCAGAAGCTGAATTTCAAGGAGAAGCTGAAGTGTAACAGAATATGTCACTCTGGCATAAAGATTAATTTGAGCTGGAGGCAAATGAGTATCCAAAAGTAGAAAGAGCCTTTCCAGAGCTGTCCTTATTGGACAAGAGCAGAAATGTCTCAGAAATGAAGACTGCCATAAATCCCCCTTCTCAGGGCCATGAAGAAGATGGAAAGTTGGTGCCAAGATGGACCTAGACAAATAACTCACAAATCTCATTAGTTTCCCAAATATATTTACTTTCCATAATTTCCTGACTTTGGAAGTCAAAAATCCTTTTCTTTTTATCTGTCACTTCTTTACAAATGTATTATTCTTTGTTAAGATGCTATAAAAGCCCAAGTTCTATCTAGTCATTTGAGGTACTCATCGTGTGAGGTTTCTTCTGCATCATGTGCACTGCACACATTAATAAACATTTGTGTTTTGTTAATTGTTTTTCCCCCTTTTTTTGTCAGTCTAATTTCCAGGGAGTGAACCTAAAGTATGGTAGAGGGAAAATTATTTTCTGCCCCTACAAAATGAAACAAGTACAATTAAGACACCAAAATATCAGCCCTATGATAAAGGGAGGTAGTTGTGAGGTTTCCCAAAGGTAATTGGTATAGCTGTTAGACCTTGGTTGGCACATACCAGAAAATAAAGTTTCTGACCATAAAAAAATGATTCAGTAAAAAAGAAACCCCCGAGTGGTGAGAAGATGGGCAAAATGGGTGAAAGGGAGTGGAAAGTACAGACCTCTAGTTATATCATGAGCAAGTAATGGGGAATGAAAGGTGTAGCACAGGGAATACAGTATTGTAATAGCATTACATAGCGACAGTACAGTAGCTATATTTGTGGTGAGCATAGCATAAGTATAAAATCATCGAATCATTATGCTGTATACCTGAAACTAATGTAACCATACTTTGGGTTAAAAAAAAAAAAGGCAGCTCAAAAGTCATCTTAAGCATTATAAAAAATAAAAAAAGAAACCCCCCAGAAAGTGCATTAGTAAAGGTGTGCCTATACAAGAGTGCTTCTTGCTGGAATTTAAAAAGCTCTGAAGAACCTGGGCCCATAATTATGAGTGGTGGGTAGTTCCTACCCACACCGCCCCCACCCCCCCAAAAAAAAAGGGGAGGGAAAAATTACTCTGAGATAACGACCTGACCACAAAAAGACAGAAATAATCTTTGCAGAAAGCCAAGTTATAAAGGAAACAAGAAAAATTTGCATAAACTAGAAAAGGTGGTAAAGCCTGAGCAAACTTGAAATTAAAAAAACTAATGAATTAATAAAGAGAACCCAAAGCTAAATCTATACTTCAATCTGCCCTAAAACTTCAAACTCAAAATTCTGGAAAAAACAAACTAATTATAATGTGATATTTAAATAATTTTGGCTTCACAGCTAAAATTTAATGGAAGCGGCACCTGGGTGGCTCAGTGGGTTTAAGCCTCTGCCTTTGGCTCAGGGTTGTGGGATTGAGCCCTGCATCTGGGTCTCTGCTCAGCAGGGAGTCTGCTTTCCCCCTCTCTCTCTGTCTACTTGTGATCTGTCTATCAAATAAACAAATAAAATCTTTTAAAAAATTAATGGAAAATAATTTTAATGGAAATATTTATAACGGGACTGATTTTGTTACATAAAGTAATAGAATTTCTATTTTAAAATAGTGGAACATTAATTAGACTCCATAGATATACTTCTAAGTGGACAAAAATCTATAATCCTGGGATACTTTTAAATACAGATTTTAATATTACAAGACAAAGCAGATTGGCAAATTTGACAACTATAGTGAGACTAAACATTAAATGTCTGAATCCACAGTACAGGGGTACCTTTAAATGTAAAGATGACAGCTGAGAATGAAAGCAAGTAGAATCCGTTAAGTAATAAACCCTCTCCCTTCACCACAGAAGGCAGGGCTATACAAAGAACATCTCAGATTTTTTAAAAGAATAATATACATTGTGACTCTCTAAGTATTCATCATTTCCCAAATTTATTTGACCAAGAAATCCTTTTAAAAATGTTTTTAAATAAATACATTGTAGGATACACAGTGAACTTTGAGCAATGCTGTAATGGATTATAACTGCCTCTCACAAGTACAATTTATTTAATGTATCTATTTGTCTAACTAAATTTGTAAACCCTCAAAGGTAAAAAACTTGCCATATGCATTTTCTCCACTGTCATCTTTTCTAAGTTCCAGGTAATATGCTAAAAAAAACCCCAAACCCTTTATATTATTTTAATCTTGGGAGGCACACAGACAATTATCCCCATTAAATAGATGGGAAATTTAAGGCACAGAGAAGTTAGGCATCTTGTCCCCAGTCATTCAGCCGAAAGTTGGTGAGGGAGGATACAAAATTTAGTCTTTTTAACTCTCCCAATACCCAGCATTGCCTCTGGCATATATTAGGCAATTGAAATATATCTTAAAAACGCTTGTTTTAAAAAACAAAACAAAACAACAAAACTCATGCCCCATATTAATAATCTAACTTCTCTAAAGGAAACTTTCATCAATGACTTAAATCTAAATTTTAGTTTACTATATTAAATTTAAAAAAATATATTTTATTTATTTATTTGACAGATCACAAGTAGGCAGAGAGGCAGGCAGAGAGAGAAGGAAACAGGCTCCCCACAGAGCAGAGAGCCTGACTCGGGGCTCGATCCCAGGACCTTGGGATCATGACCTGAGCTGAAGGCAGAGGCATCAACCCACTGAGCCACCCAGGCGCTCCTAAAATATTTTTTTTAAAGCTTTTATTTATTTATTTGACAGACAGAGATCACAAGTAGGCAGACAGGCAGGCAGAGAGAAAGGAGGAAGCAGGCTCCCTGCTGAGCAGAGATCCCGACGTGGGGCTCGATCCCAAGGACTCCGGGATCGTGACCTGAGCCAAAGGCAGAGGCTTTAACCCACTGAGCCACCCAGGAGCCCCTTAAAATATTTTTATAACTGAAAAATGCAGCTGCAGTTATTACAGTTATTAAAAGACTAGTTTTAGTTCTCTTAAAAAACTGACTTCTGAAATATGCAAGTTTCACTTTGTGAACAAAAATTTAGCTTTAAGTTTAAGGCTGCATGAAAAAAATCACCTCTGAGATAGCTCTATTTCATCCTAAATGACGAGGAGCTGTCATTTATTTGTGTGCATGTGTGTGTATATGTGTGTGTTTTATTCTTTTCATTGCTCTAAGAATCTGGATGGGTCAGTCATATAAAAAATTGGGCAATGTCTTCAGTATTTCATTTTTGGTCCACTTCAAATAAATAAATGACAAACTGTGTTCTAACTATTCTAGTTACCATAAAATATAGCTTTACACAAGGAAATGTGTGGCTTTTGTTTTATATTTTCTCAGTACAGAAGTTTCTATGTCTTATTTAAGTAAAGTTATTAGTAAAACTGGAAAAAAAAAAAGAGGGGGGAGCACCTGGGTGGTTCAATTGTTAAACCTCTGGGGAGAGATACCACAGACACAAACTCCACATCAGACAACCCTGCCCTAGGACATGCACCTGAAGAAGTGCCCATAATGTCCAGCTTTGAAAATCAGTGGGGCTTAATTCTGGGACAGTAGGTAGGATATAGGAAATCAAGACTCTGTTCTTATAAGGTCCTAGGCTCAAACTTAATTGCTCTGAGAACCAGCACAAAAGCAGCATTTTAAAAAGTGCCTCAGCCATATGTAAAGGAAATTTACTGACTGATTTTAGGCTGTGTGCTGGAGGGCCACGGATCTATAGGGACTTTCTCTGGGAATGGTAGTACTGGTATGTTCCATTTCTGACATTCACTGCATTCAGTAGAAGCACTGGCCTGGATCAGCACCCATCCAAATTGGCTGGCAGGGGGAGCTGCAGACAGCCCCACCTGCCAATGTGCCCACAAGAGTTGTAGCCCAATCATAAAAGGTGAGAGAATGAAACCCATACAGGGAATACTCCTGCAACACCTGGTTCTGGTGACCTGATGAGGACTGTGCTTCTAGGCCTTCTAGAGTGCCTTCTATATAAGGCTACCCTTTCAAGACCAGGAATTGATCGACCTAATACATAGAAGCAAATACAGTAAGTCAGACAAATGAGGATACAGAGGAATATGGCCCAAATGAAAGAACAAGAAAACTCTTTAGAAGAACCATATGAAATGGAGATGAACAATTTAACATATAAAGAAGTCAATGTAATGGTCATAAAAATGCTCACTAAACTTGGGATAAGAATGGATAAACACAGTAAGAACTTCTACAAAGACAAATAAAATTAAAAAAAAAAAAAAAAACCAGAACCAATTAGAGCTAAAGAATACAATAAATGAAATGAAAAATAAACTAGAAGGAAATCAAAGGCAGATTAGGTAATGCAGAAGAACCAATCAGCAATCTGGAAGACTGTGTAGTGGAAATTACCCAAGCTTAATAGCAAAATGAATAAAGAACTTGAAAAAATTAGAATAATTTAAAGGACTTCTGGGACAACATCAAGTGTACTAACATTTGCAATATTACGGGTCTCAGAAGGAGTAGGGTCAGAGCAAGGGGTAGAAAACTTATCTGAAGAAATAGTAGCTGAGGGATGCCTGGGTGGCTCAGTGGGTTAAAGCCTCTGCCTTCGGCTCAGGTCATGATCCCAGGGTCCTGGGATGGAGCCCCTTGTCAGGCTCTCTGCTCGGCAGGGAACCTGCTTCCCTTCCTCTCTCTCTGCCTACTTGTGATCTCTGTTTGTCAAATAAATAAATAAAATCTCTAAAAAAAAAAAAAAGAAAGAAAGAAAAAAGAAATAATAGCTAAAAATTTCCCTAACCTGAAGAAGGAAACAGACATCCATGCCCAGGAAGCAGAGAAACTCTAAACAAGATTAACCCGAAGAAGTCTGCATCAAGACACATGATAATTAACAAGTCAAAAATTAAAGAATTTTTTTTTTTTTTAAATTTTTTTTGCTATAGAGAGAGTACAAGCAGGGGGAGCAGCAGGCAGAGGGAGAGGGAAAAGCAGGCTCCCTGCTGAGCAAGGAGCCCAATGCATGGCTTTGGGTTCTGGGATCATGACCTGAGCCGAAGGCAGATGCTTAAGAATTAAGCCACCCAGGCACCCCAAGAAAGAATCTTAAAAGCAGCAAGACATAAACTAATTATGTAACAAGGGAACAACTATAAGGCTGATTTTTAGCAGAAACTTTGCAGACCAGAAGGGAGTTGTATGATGTACTGAAAGTTCTGAATGGAAAAACCTACACAACCAAGAGTATCCAGCAAGATTACCATTCAGAATAGGAGACATCAGACAAACAAAAGTTAAAGAGTTTATCACCACTAAAAACAGACTAATAAGAAACATTAAAGGGACTTCTTTAAGCAGTTAAAGGTCATAACTAGAAGAAATTTAGGAAAGAAAAAAATCTCACTGGTAAAAGCAAACATATAATAGTGAAAGAACCATTTATAAAGCTAGTATGGGGGCGCCTGGGGGGCTCAGTGCGTTAAAGCCTCTGCCTTCAGCTCAGGTCATGAACCCAGGGTCCTGGGATCCAGCCCTGCATTGGGAAATCTCTGCTCAGCAGGGAGCCTGCTTCCCTTCCTCTCTCTCTGCCTGCCTCTCTGCCTACTTGTAATCTCTGTCAAATAAATAAATAAAATATTAAAAAAAAAATAAAGCTAGTATGAAAGTTAGAAGACAAAAGCAGGGGTGCCTGGGTGGCTCAGTCATTAAGCATCTGCCTTCAGCGCAGGTCATGATCCCAGGGTCCTGGGATCGAGCCCCACATCAGGCTCCCCGCTGCGTGGGAAGCCTGCTCCTCTCTATCCCACTCCCCCTGCTTGTGTTCTCTCTCTCTCGCTCACTCTCTCTGTCAAATAAATAAATAATCTTAAAAATAAAAAGCAATGAAGTAAACTGTACCTACAATAATTAGTTATGGGGCACACAAAATATGACATCAAAAACAAAAAAAACTCCATGGTGATGGGGAGTGTTTTAGAATGTATTCAAACTCAAGTTGACCATTAACTTAATATAGACCACCATAATTAGAGTGTTATATAGGAACTTCATGGTAACCACAAACCCAAAATCTGTAATAGGTACACAAAAAATAAAAAGACAGACAACCATAACAGTAAGGAAAGTCATCAAATCACAGAAAAAAGAAAAAACAGAACTATAAAAACAACTAGGAAACAGTAACAAAATGGCAATAAGTACCTACCTGTCATAAATACATGAAATGTAAATGGACTAAATGCTCAAAAAAAGACAAGAGAACAGAATGGATAAAAAGCCAACACCCATCTACATGCTGCCCATGAGACTCACTTCAGACCTAAAGACACACACAAGCTGAAAATAAAGAGATGGAAAAAAGATACTCCATGCAAATAAAGTGAAAAGAAAGGTTGAGTAGCAATACATATATCAGACAAAATAAACTTTATGTGAAAGCCCATAATGTGACAAATAAGGGCATTACATAATGATGAAGAAATCAATACAAGAGGATTTAACAGTTGTAAATACATATAAGCACCCAATGTAGAAGCAACTAAATATATAAAGCAAATATATATCCCTAATAAATGTAAAGGGAGTAAATGACAGTAATGCAAGAGCAGGGACATTAATAACCCACTTATGCCAATGAATAGATCATCCAGAGAGAAAATCAGTAAGGAAAAAGTGAACTTAAACAACACATTAGACCAGAGGGATTTAACATATATACAGATCATTCCATCCCCAAACAACAAACTACATATTATTTTCAATTGCACATGGAATATTCTTGAGAATAGCTCACATGTTAGACCACAAAACAAATCTCAATAAATTTAAGACTGAAACCGTATCAAACATCTTTCCAACTACACTGGTAAAAAACTAGAAGTCAATTACAAGAAAAAAAAAACAACAACAGAAAAAACAAAAACATATGGAGGCTAAACAACATGCTATAAAATAACCAGTGAGTCAACAAAGAAATCAAAGAGTAAATTAAAAATTAACACAAATAAAAATGGAAACAGAACATTCCAAAATCTATGGGATGCAGCAAAAGCAGTTCCAAGAAGAAAATTTAGAGCAATATAAGCCTACCTCAAAAAATAAGAAAAATGTACAATCATGTAATCTTATACCTAAAAGAACTAGAAAAAGAAAAACAAAGCCCACAGTTAATCGAAGAAAATATTCTAAAGACAAGAGCTGAAATAAATAAAAGAGTAAAAAAAAAGAAAAGATCAATGAAACTAAAAACTGCTTCTCTGAAAATATAAACAAAATTAATCAACCTTTAGCCAAATTCATCAAGGAAAAAAAGAGAGATGCCCAAATAAATAAAATTAGAGATGAAAGAGAGGTTAAAACTAACACCACAGAAATACATAGGATTATAAGAGACTACTATGAAAAATTATATGCCAACAAACTGGACAACCTAGAAGAAATAAAATATGCAATCTTACAAGAATGAGTCAGGAAAAAACAAAATCTTAACACACCAGTTACTAATAATTATATTGAATGAGTAATCAAAAAGCTCTTGAAAAACAAAAGTCCAGGATCAGTGGGTTCCCACGTGAATTCTACCAAACATTTAAAGAGTTAATACCTACTCTTCTCAAACTACTCTAAAAAATTTAAGAGAAAGGAATACTTCCAAATTCATTCTACAAGGTCAGCATTACTTTGGTATCAAAAACAAAAACACTACAAAAAAAAGAAAATACAGGCCAATAACCCTGATAAACATAGATGCAAAATTCCTCAACAGAATACTAGCAAAATGAATTCAACAATACGTTAAAAGAATCATATCCCACGATCAAGTGGGGTTTATTCCAGGGATGCAAGGATGGTTCAATATTCACAAATAAAAGCAAATGGCAAAACTCAGCAGTCATTTATGGTATAAACTCTCAATAAAGTATGTATAGGTGGAAGATATCTCAAAATAATACAAGGTATATCTGACAAACCCATAGCTAACATCATATTCAATGGTGAAAAACTGAGAGTTTCTCCTCCATGATCAGGAACAAAACATTGATGTCCACTCTTGCCAGTTTATTCAACATGGTTCTGGAAATCCTAGTCACAGCAATTAAATAAGAAAAAGAAATAAGAGGCATCTAAAATGGAAAGGAAGAAGTAAACTATCACTGTTTCCTCATAATATAATACTATATATAGAAAACCCTGAAGTTTTTAAAATTTAAATTCAAATTCAATTAGACAACATATAGTACATCATCAGTTTCAGATGTAATGTTCAATAATTCATCAGTTGCATATAACACCCAGTTAGAAAAACCTAAAGATTCTATCAAAAAGCTATTAGAATAAATGATTTCAGTAAATTTGCAGGATATAAAATTGATAGAAATCTGTTGGTATTTCTATATACTAATAATGAAGTAGCAGAAAGAGAAATTAAGAAAACAATCCCATTTACAATCATACCAAGAGAATAAAATACAGGAATATACTTAACCAAGGAAGTGAAAGACCTGTACTCTGAAAACTTTGAGACACTGATGAAAGAAATCAAAGATGACACAAATAAGTGAAAAGATATACTGTGCTCATGGATTTGAAGATTTAATATTGTTAAAATATCCATACTTCTCAAAGTAACCTACAGATTCAATGTAGTCTCAATCTACATTGGCGTTTTTAATAGAACTAGTACAAATGAATCCTAAAACTTGTATGGAACCACATAAGATTTTGAATAGCCAAACCAATCTTGAGAAAGAACAAAGATGGAGGTATCACATTCCCAGATTTCAAACTATACTACAAAACTATAATAATCCAAACAGTATGGTGCTGGCTCAAATATATTTAGACCAGTGGAACAGAATATAAAGCCCAGAAATATACCTACATATGTTCAATAATCTATGACAAAGGAGGCAAGAATATACAATGATAGTCTCTTTAACAAATGATGTTGGGAAAATTGGACATGCAAATGAATAAACTGGACCACTTTTTATACACAAAAATAAACTCCAAATGGATTAAAGACCTAAATGTAAGACATGAAACCCCAAAACTCCTAAAACAAAACTGGCAGTTTACTAGCAGTAAACTTAGATATCAGTCTTAGCAAGACTTTATGGATCTGTCTCTTCAGACATGACAACAAAAGCAAAAATAAACTACCAGGTGTATGTCAAACTAAAAAGCTTTTATACACAGTAATATAATATCCACAAAACAAAAAGGCAAGCTACAGAATAGCAAAGATATCTGCAAATGCTATCTCCCATAAGAGGTTAATATCCAAAATATATAAAGAACTCTTAGAACTCAACACCAAAGATGATCCACAAACAGTTCAATTAAAAAATGGGTAGAGAACCTGAATACAGCTGGCCAACAGACAGATGAAAAAAATGTTCAACATCACTCATCATCAAGGGAAATGCAAATCAAAACCACAATGAGTTACCACCTCACACCTGTTAGAACAGCTAATATAAAAAGACAAGAAATAAAAAAAAATAAAAACATAAAAACAAAAAAAAAAAAAAAAAAAGACAAGAAATAAAAAACTTTGGCAAGGATGTGAAAAAAAAGGCAACCCAAGTGCAATGCTGGTGAAAATGTAATTTGGTGTAGTCACTATGGAAAACAGAGTGGAAGTTCCTAAAAAAATTAAAAATAGAAATACCTTACAATCCAGCAAATCCATTTATGTATATTTATCCAAAGAAAATGAAAATACTAATTCAAAAAGATATATGCACACCATCTCCACTCCAGCATTATTTATAATAGCCAAGATATGGAAGCAACGTAAGTGTCCATCAATAGATGGATAAAGAAGATGTAGTATATAAATAAAATGCAGTGTTACTCAGCCATAAAAAAAGAATGAAATCTTACCATTTGTGGTAACATGGATGGATCTAGAGGGAATTATGCTAAGTGAAATTAAATCAGAGAAAACCAAATGCCATATGATTCTACATTTATATGGAGAATCTAAAAAACAAAACAAAGGGGGACGTGGGTGGTGCAGTTGGTTAAGCTTCTGACTCTTGGTTTTGGTTCAGGTTGTGATCTCACGGTTATGAGATTGAGCCCTGCGTCAGGCTCCACACTCAACATGGAATCTGCTTGACATCCCTCTTCCTCTGCCCTTCCTGCTCATGGTTGCTAGAGGGGAGAAGAGTAGGGGTGTGAATAAAATAGGTGAAAAGAAGTACAAACTTCCAGTTGTGAAATAAGTTAAGTCACAGGATGTAAAGCAAAGCATAGGGAATATAGTAAAAAATACTGTAATATATTTGTGTGCTGACAGTTGATAACTAGACTTATCCTGATGTGATAGTCATTTCACAATGTATATAAATGTTGAATCACTGTTGTACAACTGACACATAATATTGTATGTGAACTACACTTCAATTAAAAAAAGATTAAGAGAAACATATTAGAAAATTGGGGGGAAAAACATCCTAAGTTTTTACTCTGTAATACTATAATAAGATACAGCTATACTCTGAGATCATGATTCCTTTCACCAAAACTTTTTACCTGAAACTCCTCTGCAAAGTAATCACAGCAGATGGAAGCTTCTTTAATCTCTTTCTAGTTTGGAAACCCTTCCAATAAGCTTGAATCAAGCAAGCTGCTTGATGTAGTTTCTGAAATTAAAGGCCAGAATTAATTTAGAGGCATCTCCATGAAAGTCTTTTTTAGAAGTGAACAACCTAAAATATCAACTTAAAATAATGCACAAGTATTAATCTCTATCTCTAATAAACTGGGCAAGAGGCAACAATTTCATAGTTCTAGGACAGGTAATGTCTAAGAATATTAAACTTGACCTCCCAAAGGAGATACATTAGGCTCTCAGACAGTATCTAAAATGTATTCAAGATAGTTTGATTAGGGGACATGGGTGGCTCAATGGGTTAAAGATAGTTTGATTAGCTCTGAATTCTCCTTAATATCCCTTCCACTCCTTTTATCAGGATTTTATAGCTCTGCTTATTTAATGCTTCATCCTCTTTGTTTGACTTCTCATGCTGGGCCTCACTTATTCAAGCATTCAAGGGGATGAAGAACTCTGAACAGGATGGAAAAAAGGGCTCTACGGTTAAAAACTTGGGTCTATAAAAACCCCTTCCCCGATCAAACTATGACTGGTCTGAATGTTGAGGGGAGATAAATAAAGAAAGAGGAAGAGACAGCAAATAAAAGATTCAAGAGGCTACCAGTCTCCAGTATTTTCAAACTAAAATGTTTACTGAAATGTTAGCATATATGCAAATTATTTTTATAATTTATTACCTGTTCTTCTACTTCCTGATAGATCTTAGGGGTTAAAAGGGCAATGAGCTGTCCAAGTTCTTGACTGAACTCTGTCCCAGGTTCATATTTATTTAGAAGACTTCTGAGTCCTGAAATGGAGTAACAAAGGTATAACAGTTAATAATAAAATATGATTTGTTATCTAATCAGTATTAATTAGAGGTTATAAAGTCTGATTTAGAAACAAATGAATATTACAGCAAAATTAATCACATGATTTTCCTTTTTCCTTTTCTCAAAGACTTCTAGATTGAGGTCTTTAGGATATTTCTCCGTCCTAAGAGTTTTTATGTGCCCACATGTAGGATCTGAGGCAAAAACCTATTCAGCATTTTTAAATAAAAAAAGGTAAGTGGAACCATTTGTGTTTTTTTTAAAGATTGTGTTATTTATTCATTTGACAGAGAGATAGAGACAGTGAGAGAAGGAACAGAAGCAGGGGGAGCAGGAGAGGTAGAAACAGGTTTCCCGCTGAGTAGAGAGCCTGAGGCAGGGCTTGACCCCAGGACCCTGGGATCATGACCTGAGCCAAAGGCAGAGGCTCAATGACTGAGCCACCCCGGCACCCCTGGAATCACTGTTTTAAGTCAAAGAGTGGAGATAATTTTTTTCCTGTTTGAAAATAAATATCTTAAACTGAAACATTTTTTAAAAGATAATAACATACTGAGCAAATGCCTACACTGTGGAAGCATTTAAACAGGTTATTATTAGTCATTCTTAAAATTATTGCTAAATAAAAATACAGTATTATATGTAATTTGGGGCAAATCAATAGGTTACTAAGCAATTATTATAGGACAAGTGCCACAAATACCGCATTTTCATCACAAAATAAAACACAGTAGTAGTATAAGATATAAAGTACTATTTATAAGCACATTGGAATAATGTATTATAATGTATATATTCAATATAAATAAAGTAAAATGCCCCTGGAGTGTGTAATTGGGGAAGCCACTATATGGATCTGTCCATGTCTTTATACTCTCTTTAAAACTCAAGTTCTCATATTCTGTAAAATACCTTGAAGAAATTGAGTAAGTTCTATTGAGAAAAGAAAGGGAGAAGAACTGTTCAGGTGAAATTCCTTTATAATGAAGTCTGTTGGACATTCATATTTCTATAGAAGAAATCTAACTATGGAATTTAAAAATATGTATCTGACACAATATCAAATAATTCTATTAGTCCCACCTTCTTTCCCTCTCTATTCCTATAACATAACATAATTATAATGTTCAAAGTAATGACTGATACAAGGTAAGTTACTAAATAGTGCCTTCCAGGGGCGCCTGGGTGGCTCAGTGGATTAAAACCTCTGCCTTTGGCTCAGGTCATGATCCCAGGGTCCTGGGATCGAGCCCTGCATTGGGCTCTCTGCTCAGTGGGGAGCCTGCTTCCTCCTCTCTCTCTGCCTGGCCTCTTTGCCTACTTGTGATCTCTGTCAAATAAATAAATAAAATCTTTAAAAAAAATTTTTTTAATTTAAAATTTAAACAAATAAACAAATAAACAAATAAATAAATAGTGCCTTCCAAATCTTTAAGCATGTTTTGAAGGCCCATGTAGTAGTTTGGGTCCTAAATGTAATGTTCTAATCTTTAAAAATTTCCACATAATGTGGTCTGGTGTTAGTAAGTATACACATTTGATTCTGGAGATGAAGAATCCCCATCACTATTTGACCACTAAATCATATTCCTTAAATTAATATTACACTGCCTGTTAACAACTGGAATTAAAATAAAAACCTTAAAAAAAATTGGAATTTTGTTTTCCATAGAACAGAAATAATGGTTCCAGAAACCATTATTTCTTTTTGAGAATCTACAGGAAAGAAAGAATATATGTACTACCTTTGTAGCAGGCACTTAATCTCAGTAAAATCAAAATTTCCTGATGGGATTCAGTCATCAGCAATAAGAGCTTTGTAGCAGTACTTCTTATGACTGGGCTAGGAGTTGACAAAAGCTTAAAAACGACTTCATCTAAAATTGAATGCAGAGTTTTTCCTTCTATTCGGAGTAGGTCACCACTAACAGACAAAATAAAAAGAAGGAATATACCATTAATGATGGATGCAGAGGTAACATAAAAAATTAAACATAAAAATTCTAGCAACTTGATGCTTAACTGTGCCAGCGTGCAAGAAGATAACGCATTTTTTAAAGATATAGCTTAGTTCCAAGGACACATCACATTAAACCAATTACTATTTATTGAATTTCTACTGTGTCTAAGGCACTATGCTAGGTAAAACGGAATACAAAGCAGCTAAATGCCCTATCCTATGAAAAACCTGCAGTCAAATTGCAGAGGAAAGATAAATGTACAAAATATTAAATAATGATTCAAAAACTTCAACAATAAGAGGAAAATCACAAAACAGTACATGGTCCATTGCTTAATGATGTATGAAGACAAAAATTCCACAGATATTCAATTATCATGGACTTAATATAGAAGGAATTTACCTTTCCTTAGGTATTTTCTTCATTATACTAACAACTAACATCTTGTGTTACCAATGATATGAAAACTTATCTGGAACTTAGAAACAGTCAAAAGAAATCACTGCATGTCTTTTACTCACCACCCCCGACCCCCAGTCCCCCAGTAAGGAATATGTAAGCAGAGGTTGGCTTATAGAAAACAAGTAATAATGATTCTTTTCTGAGAGCAATGCAAATAGAGTCTCACTCAATAATACAAATCGATTTTAGCCAGTAGAAAAAGTAACTGTAAAGGTTACTATTTATTGTTTTTTTAGCTATTAGCAAATTCATTTCTACATTCCTTTGACAAACCACTCTATAAATCTCCCCTCCTCAAATTCTCCTTTGAACCTATATAAACATCTTACTGGTTCCTTCATTAATGGCTGAGCTGAATAAAAATTTTTTGCAATTGATCTACTTTCTGACACTATAAATTAGTTCACATTTTCTAGAACTTTATACAAATGGAATAATACAGTATGTATTTTTTTGCCTGACTTCTTTCACTCAGCACAATTATTTTGATATTCACCTGTACTGTCACATGTTATGAACATGAATGAGTGAATAGTTCATTCCTTTTTTTTCCTGCTGAGTAGTAGCCTATTGTATGGATATACCATATAGTTCGTTCACCCCTAATGGACAATGGAATTGTTTCTAGTCATTGGCTATTATAGATAAAACTGCTATTAACATTTGTATACAAGTCTTTGTATGGACATATGGTTTCATTTTTCTCCAGCAAATACCTAGAAGTGGAATAGATAGATAATATGGTAGATACACGCTTATAAGAAAATGTCATACTACTTTCCAAAATGATTGTACAATTTTATCACTCCCACTAGCAGCGCTTGATTCCTCCATATTCTTGTCAACACTTGGGTCAATGTATTAAATTTTAGCTGTTTAACAAGCGTAGAGTGGTGGGCGCCTGGATGGCTCAGTTGGCTGAGTGATTGCCTTTGGCTCAGGTCCTGATCCTGGAGTCCCGGGATGGAGTCCCACATTGGGCTCCCTGCTTGGCAGGGAGTCCGCTTCTCCCACTGACCTCCCTCCTCTCATGCTCTCTCATTCTCTCTCTCTCTCAAATAAATAAATAAAATCTTAAAAAAAAACAACAACAAAAAAAACCCCAACAACAACAAAATCCCAAGCGTATAGTAGTATCACCCTAATGACTAGTGTTGCTGAACATCTTTGTGTGTGTGTGTGTGTTTTAAGATTTTATGTATTTATTTGTCAGAGAAAGAGAGCATGAGCAGAGGGAGCGGCAGACAGAGCAGAGGGAGAAGCAGGCTTCCTGCCAAGCAAGGAGCCTGATGTGGGACTCGATCTCGGGACCCTGGAATCATGACCAGAGCTGAAGATAAGACACTTAACTGACAAATCCACCGAGGCATCCCTTTCTGTGTGCTTATTTGCCACTCATGAAGTTCAAATCTTTTGCTTTTTTTTCACGAGGCCTTTTTAAAAATTTTGAGTTTTTTTATATTCCAGATAAAAACACTTGAGCTATATGCTTTCCAAATATTTTCTGCCATTGTGTTTTGTCTTTTTCACTTCTTAAAGTGTCTTTTGAAGAGCAGGCTTAAAATTTTGATGAAGTCTAACTAATCAATTTCTTCTTTCATGGATTTTACTTTTGGTGTCATATCTAAGAATTTAACGAAGTTTATGCAATCCAAAATCATAATGGCTTTCTACTATTTTTCTTCAATAAGTTTTATAATTTATATTTTACATTTAAGTCTATTATCCATTTTGAATTAATTTTTTATTGTTAATAAGTATAGATCAACATTCTTTTCTTTAAATATATTTTTAAAAGATTTTATTTATTCATTTGACAGAGATCACAAGTAGGCAGAGAGGCAGGCAGAGAGAGAGGGGGAAGCAGGCTCCCTGCTGAACAGAGAGCCCAATGTGGGGCTTGATCCCAGAACCCTGAGATCATGACCTGAGCCGAAGGCAGAGGCTTAACCCACTGAGCCACCCAGGGGCCCCTCTTTTCTTTAAATATTGATAGACAACTGTTAAATCATTCTTAAAAAGACTATCCTTTTCCCACTGAATGACATTTACACATCTTAAAAATCAGTTCTTCATATATGTGCAAGTCTATTTCTGGTTTCTATTCTGCTCTATAGATATATTTGCATATTTTTGCATCAACACCTCATTGTCTTAATTAAAGATTTTATTTATTTATTGGTCAGAGAGAGAGCACACAAGCAAGGGAAAAGACAGGCAGAGGAAGAAACAGACTCCCTGCTGAGCAAGGAGACCAATGCAGAACTCGATCCCAGGACCCTGGGATCATGACCTGAGCCAAAGACAGATGCTTAACGGACTGAGCCACCCAGGCATCCCTCATTGTCCTAATTATATTGGCTTTATAAAGTCTTAAAATTGGGTAGTGTTAGCTCTCCAACTTTTTTCATGTTCAAAGTTAGACTATTTTATATTCTAGGCCCTTTGATTTTCATATGAAATCAGTATGTCAAGTTCTACAGAAATGAGATTTTGAGTGGGACTGTATTTAAAATATATATCAATTTAGAGAGAACGGAGATCTTAATAATGTACCACTCATCTAGCAACATGGTATATCTTTCCATTTACTTACATATTCTTTAATTCCTCTCAGCAGCATCTTATAGTTTTAAGCGAACAGGTCTTTGCCATCTTTTGTCAGATTTAACCCTACATATTTCATATTTTTATGCTATTTTAAGTTGAATTATCTTAAAATTTCAATTTCTGACATAAAAATTCAATTTATATTTTTATATGGATTTTATATCCTACTACCCTTGCTATACTCACTTATTAGTTTTAGTAGTTTCCTTGCACATTTTGTTGGTTTTTCTACAGAGATGACAATGTCGTCTCCAAATACAGAGAGCTTTGTTTCTTCCTGTCTTTACAAACAACTTTTCTTTTTCTTCTTGACTGTACAGGCTAGAAACTCCAATGTGATGTTGAATAGAAGTGATTGGAGTACAGATCCTTGTCTTGTCCATAGTCATATAAGGAAAGCATTTAGCACTTTACCATTAAGTAGGTTTTTCCTAGATGCCTTTCAACAGGCTAATAAAGTTCTATCTTCTACTAGCACTATGCTGAAAGTTTTTCTTTTTGAAAAATCAGGAATGGATAATGGATTTTTCAAATGCTTTTCTGTATCTATTAATATAATATGTTTTCCCCTTTTTGTTTTATTAATATGAATTACATTTCTTGACTTCAGAATGTTATACCAGCCCTGAATTCCTGGGACAAAGGCAACTTATTCAAAATACATTAACTTTTTTAAAAAAAGATTTTATTTACTTATTTGAGGGGGGAAGCATGACCAGGGGGAGGGGCAGAGGGAGAACAGACTCCTGGCTGAGCAGAGAGTCTGTTTTGAGTCTCAGTTCCAGGCCCCTGGAATCATTACCTGAGTCAAAGTCAGACGCTTAACTAACTGAGCCACCCAGGCACTAAAATGTATTAACTTTTTAATATACTGCTAGGTTTTAATATATTATGTCTTTGGTTTGTTATCAAGTAATGCTGACCTCATTATGAGTTGGGAAGTATTTCCTTCTCTTCAATTTTTCTGGAAGAATTTGCTTAGTAGAATTTACCAGTGAAAAAGCTGTCTAATTATGAAGTTTTCTTTGTGGGAAGTGGTTTAGCTACAAATTCATTTTCTCCATAGTTATAGGCTATTCAGATTACCTACTGCTGCTGCTGCTTTTTTTTTTTCTTCTGTTGCTTCTTAAATTTGGTAGTCTGAGTCTTTCAAAGAACTTGTCCATCTTACCTTAACAAGCGTAAAGTTGTTCACATTATTTCCTTCTAATATTTTTTAATATCTATTGACTTTATTGTGTTGTCTCCTAATTCCTGACATTGATAGGTTGTATTCTCTTCTTTTTACCCCTGATCAATTTTCTGTTACAGATTTTTTAATTTCACTGACTTTCGCAAAGAACCAGCTTAAGGGTTCATTGATTTTCTCTACTGTTTTCACTATTTTACTGATTTCTGTTTTGATCTTTATAAATTTCTTTCTTCTATTTTAATATTTTATTTTATAAGTAATCTCTAACTCCAATATGGGGCTCGAACTCACAACCCTAAGGTCAAGAGCCGCACATACTCCACCAACTGAGCCAGCCAGGTGAGTTTTAAGAGGGAATTTAATTCCCTCTTCTTAGTTTCCTAAAGTGGAAGCTGAGGGTAATGATGTGATACTTTTTTTTTTTTTCAAATACAGGTATCCTGTGCTTTTCAAAAGTTTGCATTATACCACTTGACTTCTATGAAATACCTACATTAGTACTTGTTTTTTGCTAATTAAAAGAAATCTGAAAACCACTATCTGTTTTATTTCTTCGGAAAATAAAAAAACATGAAATACTAAAAAAACAAAAACAAACAAACAAAAACAATCTATTATTTTGTAATTTGCCTGTTGTTTGTTTTCTTAGGTAGTAGGGTAAATCCATTTTTATTATTCCATCTCAGTCATAAGTGAAAGTGAAATCTTGATGATTTTAATTCATTAGTTTTTAAGATCCATTTCCTTTAAAATCTATTTGGTACCAGTGCAAAAGGCCAAGATTTTATCGCTTCACTTAGATTACTGTAGCTGCTTCCTCTAATTGCCTTGTCTAAGGTTTTGTCCCCCTTAAATTCTTCCTCCACACAGTAACCTGAGTAATGTAAGTAATAAAATATACTTATTTTTATCTACTTTAAAAGTCTTTTAATGATCCCATTACTTACAGGATAAGATTTAATTTCCTTAAGACAGCATATAAACTCTTCATGACTTAAGTCTGCAGAACTTTGCAGCCACCTCCACATGCCAAACTTTAAATACCAGCAATGATGAACTGTACTCACTTTTTATCCTCAGCATGTTGTTTCTTATCTCTGTGCATTTGCTTATATTGTTACCTCTGCCTAGAAATACT
Organism: Mustela erminea; assembly: GCF_009829155.1. NCBI lineage: Eukaryota > Metazoa > Chordata > Mammalia > Carnivora > Mustelidae > Mustela > Mustela erminea. Next base: position 98,422,999 of record NC_045614.1, read on the forward strand.
GCTTTCTCTTCTTCCCCTCTGGCTAATTTTTCAACCTTGAAGTTTCACCTTAGGTGTTACCTTCTTCTGGGAGCATCACCCTTCAGCTTGGGATAGAAGCTTCTCTAACACTTGTGCATACTTTTATACTTTCAACTTAGTATGTTATAATATAATTATGTTCATGGGCTGGTCTCTTCCACTACACTGTAAGCTACTTGAAGGCAAGTTTTATATCTTAATCAACTTTGGGAACCCAATGAGAGACATACCATTTGGCACATAACAGATGCATAATAAATCCATATGGAACTGGAAGAGTCAATTATTACAACTGTGCATACTCTTTTTTCCATTTTAAGCTGGAAAACATTGCCCATTAGTTCTTTTATGCCATTCTGAAGCACCTGGTATAACAGTAAGTTTGCAATTTGCTAAATAAATATATGATTAAGCATTTTTTATTGTGATCCTAATATTTTTCTTCAGATATCACCATATTTCTTCTCTAAGTCTGAGATTGGTCTAAAATCTTCTTAAGCTCTGAGATACCAATTCAACAATAAACTTCCAGGCTTTGGTGGTATTTTATATTCTTTTCTAAAAGACAGTGGTAATAACAGGGCTCTTGAAGTAACTTGTACAAATCATATGTAATTGATGATTTCAGCAAAACTGGAATAAAACTGGTAAAGCTTCTGAACCAAAAGTTAAAAATTATAAATACTTTGATAAATACTTTGTAAAACCAAATCACCTGTTCATCTGTAGTATGCTCTGGAGCAGAGTCATGACTGTAGATCCTATTTGAACATTGTCAGTTTGAAGTAAGTGCAAGAAATGATCACTTTGTAGTACTAAAAAAGAAAAAAAATTAAAATTAAAAGATTCTATGATACAATTGGGGTTCATTTGTCTTTTTAAAACCAGATCAAAGCATGATCATTTCTGCTAACATTCCTGCTTTTGTATACTTTACAATAAAGAAGATTTTAAGATGGGCAGTTTAAGTAACCATAAATAAGTCATTCCATTTTATGAAAGGTATAAATAGAAAGCATCCAAAAATACTAAGCTAAGACTCTACTGTAATCTCCCATTAAATAAGAAACAAAATAAAACATATCCTAAATTTGAATCTCTTTCTAGCATTAAATTTCAGTGAATAAAATGAAATTTCCTGTGAAGAAGAGAAAATATGAAGGAATGGAAATGGTACATATGACTGTAAACAGTGGCTTACATCCATAAAATATTGAATTATTTTATACAATGTACCATGATTGCTAATATTTTGTCTTAAATAATAATGAAATTATTACTTACAAAACAACACTTGTTTTTACTGATTTATAATTTTTAGGTTCTGAACAGCCAGTTATGAAGACCTGACACTGGATGCTTATTCAAGTTGTTTAACCTCTCAGAACATGTATTTCTTCATCTGTAAAGCTAGAATAGCTCTCTCACAGACTATTGCAGAATGCCCTAGAACAGGGTAGGTTCCCAGTAAATGTCAGTTTCTATTCCCTTCTCCATTAATTGATCAGAATTTTAATTAAAGTAGGATCAGGTGGGACGCCTGGGTGGCTCAGTTGGTTAAACAGCTGCCTTTGGCTCAGGTCGTGATTCCAGCGTCCTGGGATCGAGCCCCAGTCCCAGTGTCCTGGGATCGAGTCCCACATCGGACTCCTTGCTCCGCAGGGAGCCTGGTTCTCCCTCTGACTCTTCCTGCCACTCTGTCTGCCTGTGCTCGCTCTCGCTCTCTCTCTCTGACAAATAAATAAATAAAATCTTTAAAAAAAAAATAATAAAGTAGGATCAGGTATGCAGACAAGGCATACCTGTAAATACCATTCAAGCTTCCATGAAACTTTACTATTTTCCTTTTTCTCTCCTGAGAGAACATATTTGATTTCTTTCACATATTAATTACTTTCCTATTTACAGAGTCCAAAATTTAATATTTTACTAAAGATCATTTTTGTAACATTTAACAACTTCAAAAAAATCAATTCCACTACTACTAAATATTTCTATAGGGAGTTGGGGGAAATTGGAAGGGGAGGTGAACCATGAGAGACTATGGACTCTGAAAAACAATCTGAGGGTTTTGAAGGGATGGGGGGTGGGAGGTTGGGGTACCAGGTGGTGGGTATTATAGAGGGCACGGATTGCATGGAGCACGGGGTGTGGTGCAAAAATAATGAATACTGTTATGCTGGAAATAAATAAAAAAAACAAAACAACAAAAAAAAACCAGTCTTTTTTATTTTTATTTATTTTTATTTTTTTAAATTTTTTTTTTTTTAAAGATTTTATTTATTCATTTGACAGAGAGAAATCACAAGTAGATGGAGAGGCAGGCAGAGAGAGAGGGAAGCAGGCTCCCTGCTGAGCAGAGAGCCCGATGCGTGACTCGATCCCAGGACCCTGAGATCATGACCCGAGCCGAAGGCAGCCGCCCAACCCACTGAGCCACCCAAGCGCCCCAAAACAGTCTTTTTTATAACTGGGAAAAGTATATTATTTCATTTTTGTCTACTTAAAGATGTTTTATTCATAACTTTTTTTAACTCTGAATTCACTGAACTCATGTCGTATGTAGTATATATATATCTTTTTTCTATATTAAAAAAGTTATGCTACAATAATTTAATAAACAGTCATTCCATTTTATTTTTACAATGTTTGCTTTACATTATTATAAATAATATATACAAATATAATTTATATAATAATATAAATAAAAACTCAATAAAACTTATACTTGGAGCCCTTATTTTGTTTCTCAAGTGTAGTTGTTTCATTGAGTTTCAAATAGCTATTTGGTCTCCCCCCAAAAACTGATACTTTTGCCCATTTAAACTTTTTATAATGAAAGCTTCAAGCCTACACAAGAGAGAATAATATCATGACTCTGCATGTACCGGTCATTCAACCTTATCAGTGATCAACTTATGGCCAATCTTATGTCACCTCACCCATTCATTTCTAGCCTCCCATTTTATTTTGAAGCAAATCCAAGATACTAACTTATTTCATTCACAAGTATTTCAATATATATTCCCAAAAGATATGAATTATTTTAAAATATAACCATTATCTAACCTATATAATCATGATTCCTTAATTTTATCAAATATTCAGTCAGAGCTCCAATTTCCAAATATTATACAGATTTTTAAATTTGTCTGAATCAAGATCCAAATAAGATCCACCCATTGCACATATTATACATTTTAATTGGTTATCTTTCAAATTTAATCTATGGATTCCCCCTCTACCATTTTTTCCCCTTAGGTTTTATTTAGTGACAAAACTATGTCAATTGTCCTTTAAGCTTCCCACAAGCTAGTTTTGTTAATTACATCCTTGGGGTGTAATTTAATGTTTCCCTGACCTTCTATAAATTGATAATTGGAACTGGGGGATCAAAATTATGCAGGTTTGAATTTTTGACATCTACATTTCATATGTGAGGTTATGATGAGCCATTAGGAGGTACTTCTGAAATTTTGACAGTGATGGATGATTAACTCCTAAATTTGTTCATTCATTAATAGTTGTACACTGGTCATATTCTACCTTTCCTTTCTCACCCTTTAGCTGGAATACTTCTATAAAGAGAAATTTCTCCTCGTTGATACATAAGAAAGGGCCAGATAAATGGATTCTTCATTTACCAGTTTTCAAAATGAATTGGTTCTCTAATGATAATTTTTTTAATAGACTCACTATATTTGATGTGTTTCAATCCTCAGCAGTTATTATCCTATTACTGTTTCAAATTTCCCATTTTTGGCTAATAGAAACCTCCTTATTTTGGCTCCTCAGTTTTTCACAGAATCCTAATAAACTCTGATTGCATCCTTTTTATCTGGTATTAAAAATACTTCAGGGTTACCTTGCGTATTTTTTACCCCAGACATAAGAGTCAGCCTTTTCTCCAAAAAGCTGATTCTTTTTAGAGAGAAAGGTTATTGGAGACCCCAATTTTGTAAATGAATTTCACAACCATTTGGTTTTAATACATTACTGATATTTTAAACCTACAGACTGACCTGAAGAACACTGTCATTTTGTTACAGCTATTATTTAAAAACAACAACAACAACAACAAAAAAACTGGCTTATTTTAAAAGTTGTATTCAGGTGCTCTCTCTCTTGCTGTCTCTCTTTTTACTAGGTCTTTTACATTATACTATAGTAAAACTAAGTAATTCATGTTTTTGATAAAAGTTGTTTAAATTGGGAACTTTATTTGTTTCATAATGGGAAACTAAAAGGTAAAGCTTTAAAAGAAAAGTAAGTACCTAAGTATTGAGAGAGACAAAGACAGAGACACTGTTCTTTGGGGAATCATTGGACTTGGTTTCTGCATTATCTTCAAATGGATAGAACTCAAATAATGAATCATGGAACACTACATCAAAAACTAATGAGGTACCAGGTGGTGGGTATTAGAGAGGGCACGAATTGCATGGAGCACTGGGTGTGGTGCAAAAATAATGAATACTGTTATGCTGAAAATAAAAAAAAAAAATAAACAACAACAAACAACAAACAAAAAACAAAATAAAACCTGCAAAAAAAAAAAAAAAAATCTCCAAAAAAACCCCCAAAACTAATGAGGTGGGGCACCTTGGTGGCTCAGTGGGTTAAGACTCTGCCTTTAGCTTGGGTCATGATCTCAGGGTCCTGGGATTGAGCCCCGCATTGGGCTCTCTGCTCAGCGGGGAGCCTGCTTCCCCCCCCCCCCCGCCTGCCTCTCCACCTACTTGTAATCTCTCTGTCAAATAAATAAATAAAATCTTTAAAAACAAAACAAAACAAAAAACTAATGAGGTACTGTATAGTGACTAACATAATTTAAAAAATGGATATAACTACCCAAAGTATTAGTTATACTAATTGAAGAGGTTGCCTTTAGAAGATGGGAAATGAAGTGAGGCACAAGGACTAGGACTGTGTTCTTAAGAATCTACAGAGAACTATAAAACTATAAACTAAAAGCTATAAAACTAATGCACAGGGCGCCTGGGTGTCTCAGTTGGTTAAAAGTCTGCATTGGACTCAGGTCATGATCTCGGGGTCCTGGGATAAAGCTCAGGGTCAGGCTCCCCAGTTAGTGGGGAGTCTGCTTCTGCCTCTACCTCTGCCCCTTCCCCATCTCTTGTGCACACTCTCAAATAAATAAATAAAATCTTAAAAAAAAAAAAAAACTAAGGTATATTTATATTTCTCAATGTAAGTGCAGAAATATCCTGTAAAATAACTTTCAAGGTCAGTAAAAATTTCAATATATAAAAGCTTACTCTTACATGAATAGACTACGAATTAAGTCATATCTCCTCTGTACAGATTTCTCTCACAGTAAGCCTAAAAAACAGGTGTAATCTTTAGAATTTTGAAAAAATTTTCCCTAAATTGTTAAGATTATCATTAATCCTTATCTTGGATTTGCTAAATAGAAAAAGCTAAGAAGAAAATTATATTTAAGCAATTTTCTCTTTAATATTCACATTGTCAATGCTGGCTATTTAAAGCTGGAATTTCCAAATGGGCTTTTATTTTTTTGCATGTGGAGCTATTTCAATGTAGTTTTGTTTAACTGTGGTTATTTGTAAAGTTAATAGATGTATTTATTTTAAGAAAAAAAATCAAGTTGTTAGCAGGTACTTTACAATGACTATCAGTTACCTTAAAAATCTTTCTCTTACCATTGTGGATGAGTTGAACATGGCTGCCCAAGAGCCAGAAGAGAGAATCAGTCACAATTTGGAATGAGTGTAGTAATTCATCTTTTTCTTCACCCTTAATACACACACACAAACCCAATTTACTTTTCTGTAATTGCTTTATTTAAAAAAAAAGAGAAACTTGTCTCTGGGGAGTCAGAGGACCTGGTTCCCAGATCTTAGCTATTCAGGATTTTATAGTCTTTAGTTTCTTAATTTATAAAATTTGTGTTATGGTAGAGTAGTAACACAAATTCCCATGTGCCACTTTAATTAACTTGAATTAATTAAATCTAGAAATGTGTAAAATTTATTTAATGCTAACATCCCTCAAAATGCCAATGGAGATGCTGGAAGAATTTGTGAGCAATATATTACATAGAAAGCCTATACTCTACTACTAAGTTTAATTCCCTACCTACAATATTTTTTTTTCCCAATTTCTTTGTGGTATATATTTTATTTTTTTTATTAACATAAAATGTATTGTTTCAAGGGTACAGGTCTGTGATTTACCAGTCTTATACAATACACGGTGCTCACCACAACACATACCCTCCCCAATGTCCATCACCCAGTCACCCCATCCTTCCCACCCCCCTCCATTCCAGCAACCCTCAGTTTGTTTCCTGAGATTAAATGTCTCTTATGGTTTGTCTCCCTCTCTGGTTTTGCTTTGTTTCATTTTTTTCCTCTCTTCCCCTATGATCTTCTGCCTTGTTTCTTATACTGAAACCACTATCTTATCCATATTGTCTCATTCAATTTCACTCATAATTTAATTTTTTTTTTAATTGGAAGACACATCTCAGGTTTTCTGTAAGAAATATCTTAAGATCTGGTCTACTTTACTAGCCTAGGCATGAAGTACAAGACTGTGTCTATTCCTTATCTACTTAAAGCACCTCAACTGGAATTTAATATCCCATGATGACTTAGTTATTTCTCTTCATAATTCATGAAAGTTGTGAATCTGCTCAACCTTTAATATAGCAGTAGGCCCAAATGTATATATAGCCAAGAACTACTACAAGATAAAAGAGTTTCAGCCTTATAAACTTGTGATTCCTATAGGTCCTATAATCAAATTGAGCTGACATTCACAGAACATTCCACACAACAAATGCAGAGTTCACATTCAAGTATAGAGGCAGTCCTTGCTTTTTGCATGGTACCATGTTCAATGAACTTGAGCATATCAAAATCTTTACATGTTTCTAATATGAATGAGTTTCAATTAAGGTGGCACTGTACAAAGCAAAGACAGCTTATAATGAAACATTCACCAGGATAAAAGGGCCATAAAACAAGTCAGAAAAAATTTCAAAGGATTGAAATGATACAGAGTATGTTATCTGACCACAAAGAATTAAGGTTGAAACTGGTAACAATAAAACATCAAGAAAATTCATTCAAATGTGGAATTTAAGAAACAGAACAAACCAGCACAGGGGGAAAAAGGAGGAAAACCAAGAAACAGACTCTTTAACTATAGAGAACAAACTGATGGTTACCAGAGGGGAGGTGGGTGGGCAAATGGGCTAAATAGGTGATGGGGATTATGAAATGCACTTGTGATGAGCACCAAGTGCTGTATGAAGTGTATAATCACTAAATTGTAAACCTGAAACTAATATTACACTGCATGCTAACTAGCTGAATTTAAATAAAAACTTTTTTTTTTTTTTAAAGATTTTATTTTATTTATCTGACAGACAGATCACAAGTAGGCAGAGAGGCAGGCAGAGAGAGGGAAGGAAGCAGGCTCCCCGCTGAGCAGAGAGCCCGATGTGGGGCTTGATCCGAGGACCCTGGAATCATGACCTGAGCCGAAGGCAGAGGCTTTAACCCACCGAGCCACCCAGGCGCCCTTAAATAAAAACTTTTAAAAAAATTCTCAAATATTTGGAAATTAAGCAACTTACTTCTAAGTAACTGACAGTTAAAAAAAAAAGATAATACATATAGCATTTAGCATAATCCACCCAAAAAAAGCTTGTTGGATTAAACAAGCCCTATGTTTGGGTTGAAATATTTCAACTGCAGAAGATCTGAAAGGTCAGGGGCACCTGGGTGGCTCAGTGGGTTAATCCTCTGTCTTCAGCTCAGGTCTTGATCCCGGGGTCCTGGGACTGAGCCTCACATTTGGCTCCCTGCACAGCAGGGAACCTGTTTCCCCCTCTCTCTCTGCCTACTTGTGACTTTTCTCTCTCTCTCTAAGTCAAATAAATTTAAAAAAATCTTAAAAATTTTTTTTTTCAAAAAAAAAAAAAAAAAAGATCTGAAAGATCAAATAGAAAAAGTTCACCTTTATTGTTCTTGCCACGGAAGCTATTAGGAAAGTGCTGGGCCACAGAACAATACTTTCCTCCACTCTTAATTAAAGTAAAAGATATGTTTTAGGAAAATGCTATGGAAATAAATATCTATAGGTGCTGCTTAAAGTTAAGAAGCAAGGCAAATCCTTCAAAGTCTTACAGTATGCTTCTGCCAACATTTTAAAATTTCACACCTAGAGATTATTTTTTGTTATAATTTTAAAAATGTTTGAATCCACTGCTCTAATTGTACTTTCAGTCAAGTACTGAACATGTGAAAAACAATGTGGAACATCTTCTCAAGAATTTTGGCTATTAAAACACTAAATAAACACATATACCTTAGCCGCATTGATGAAACATGTTTGCAATCGTCTCCCCAAAACCAGAAAATTTTCTGCAGCTGATGGGAGTAATTCATTGTAAAATTCCTCTGCATCTTCTCCTGGCTCCAAGCCCACACAGCAATGGCTGAAATAAGAGCAAAAATCTGTGACTAAGTTTGTGTTAATAAAGGAGAGAAAGTCATTTAGAGAAATGAATCCTCCCGAAACTGCTCATAAAGGTCAGTCCCTGGATATAAGATGGGTATACTCAACCCTCAATAATAAAAATTATTTGTGTAGACTACTATTAACAAGAGTCCCTAACCCAAGAATGGTCTCTAATTAGTAAATATTGCTATCAGACACTTTTCAACATAATGTGAAGACACTGATAAACAATAGTGACTACCCATGAGTATGCTAAAAACTCAACTGGGGAATGAATGCTCAATTTGTTTTTTTTTTGTACACCAGTCCTAAAGTAATGGCCAAATGCTAACATAGCTCTGTTACTCTTTCTATTTTGGTTGCTAAAGTTAATTATTTAAGAGTGTCTACTTTGATTGTGAACATTAATAAATAAAAATTGTTTTTTGTACATTCACAAACATGGGGATTTCTTAATATTTGGATTCCACCCCATAGAGCCTTAATATTTTCATGAGCCAAAATATCTAATCAAAACAAAGGCTTTATTTACTTAAGGAAATAATCTTGAAAATTAAAGTATAAGAAAAGAACATTATGTACATTTGTTAATTGTTTTTTCTAACTATACACCTTGAATCTGGCCTTTACGTAGAAACAAATTAGGAATAGCAGTTTTGAAAGGTAAGATCAGTTAGTAATGCATGTTTTTAGCGACTTAATTGGGAAGTAGCTTAGGCACTGAGAACAACTGGTTTATTTTTTTGCCTTTTTAAAAAATAAATGATTTTGATCTTTTCTCTCAATTTCTAGCATGGCAGTAGGTCAGTACATGCTGCTTCTGAATTTTATTCACAGAATTTTGGTTACCTAATGAAATACACAATTAAGATAACTAAATCAATACAGCATGGAACAACTAGTTTCTACATCTGTTCTCCTATAGTATTTTGCTTTATCTTTCATTTCACACCTCTTTCATTCAGCCTTGTATGATAAAGTCACATAACTTCCATCTCATCTCTATTTAGAGTCGGGGCCTTAGTATCTTCATTTCTTCATATATTCTTTAATCAATAAAGAGTCTATTAGGTACTTGAGACTCAGTGGTAAGCAAAAGACATGATTATCATCTTCATAGGACATATGCAAAATTTTAGACAGTGAAATATTCACAAATATAGTTAAAAATAATAATATATGGTATGAAGGAAAAGTACAACCATATTTACCACAAAGAAAGTTGCCAGTGCTTATTAACCAGATGAGTAAAAAGAAGCAAATGTTATAAATAAGAATCTACTACTACATCCCTCAGGAACAAGTGGACTTATTGCTTCACTTTACCTTAATATCTGTGTAAGCTGAGAAATTGTAGTCCAACCTCCCTGGATTCGAGAACAATCTTGACTGAGCACCAAAAGGCAATACTGAATGAGATCATAACAATATATATCTTGTTTGATTTTCTTCAACTCTGAGCTTCCTAAAGGTGTGTTGTTTATTATTTCTAAGGCAAAAGCAAATAGGATATACTTATTTTTGCTCAATAAATCCAGGAGCTTTTTTTTTTTTAGTTTGAATAACAACTAAAAACACTTTTAAAATGAAAACAAAATCACTGCTTTATCACAAAGTTAAAATTTCTCTGAGCAAGTTAGAAACAAATGCCAAAACTATACCCATGATGGAATTATTCTATTACTTAAACAATGTTAGCCAATCACAAAAAGATTTTCTTAAAAATTTTTTTTTTTTTAAGATTTATTTATTTTGGGGGGTGGGAGGAGCAGCAGGAGACAGAAAAAGAGTCTTAAGTATACTCTGGGCTGACTGCAGAACCAAATGCAGGGCTTGATTTCATAACCCTGAGATCATGACCCAAGGTGAAACAAAGAGTCAGATGATCAGCTGACTGCACCACCCAGGGGCCCCAAGATTTTCTTACCTTTTAACTTCAACAGTATAACAGGGACATTCTGCTCAGGACTTTTTGCAACTTCGGCAGCTAGAGATAAGATCCTTGGGTCTGTACCTGTTGGCTTCATTTCTTATATCATCTATATTTTAACAGAATCAGAAAGATAAAGGTTAAACAGCACTAAAACATTTGCTCCCTAAATAATGTCTGAAAAACAGTTTCAATATAAATAAAACTTTAAGTTTGCTTGCTTTGGGAAGTGAAGGGTACATTTTTCAATTTCTTTCGTATAGAAGGCTCTGGTTTTTCTAACTAAAATATATCTAAAAGAGCTACAGACTCCTATAATTTACTGTGACAGCTACAGCACATATGATTTATCATGCACTAGAAGTCATAAATAGTGCTAGACACTCCATATTCACTCTTTCTAATCTGCACAGCAATCCTGTAATAGAGATTACTTTATCACAAAAGAAACACTAAGTACAGTAAAGAGCTAACATAGGCCTGAAACAAGATTGGCCCCTGGTTGGTGCCTAGGAACTTGGATTTTGGAAGGGTTCCCATCATTCCCTATTAAGAGTGGCTCATTGTGCCTGAAGTGTTTGTGTAAATAATGTGGCTTATGCAGAATGTCTGCTTTCCTTCCAGAAGTTTGAAATTCTAGTAGTTGGGAGTAGAGGATACCCACATGACCATCTTTCAATAAAGACCTTTGTGACTTGAGTCTCTACTGAGGTTCTCTGGTAGACAACACTTCAAAATGTCAGAATTCATTATAGGAAGAATTAAGTGTGTCCTATGTAATACACTGGGAGAGGATTCTTGGAAGTTTGCACCTTCCTCAGGATTTTGTTCCATTTGCCTTTTCTTTTTGTTAATTTTGCTTTGTATCCTTTCACTGTGATAAATCACAGCGACAAATATGACTATATCCTAAGAACTCTGAGCCTTCCCAGTCAATCACTGAGTCTAGGGTTGGTCTTGGGGATCCCCAACACACAACTCAGAAACGAAATGTAATTACAGGATAACAAAAGCTTGTTTACAAGTAGCATAATAAATAAAATTATCTTAAAATTAAATTAAAAATGCATCCCAATTCATTAAAACTTTACAAAAAAATTTTAAGGCATTCAAAGCTCAAAGATATCATTATTTAATGAAAAGTACAATCTTTACTTATATTTACTTACATGAATTAAGTACAGGGCTAAATGCTTTTATATACATCATCTTATTAAATCTTCACAAGTATGAGGTAGAGCCTGTAATCATCTCATTTTACAGATATGAAAAATAAAGCTTCAAGAAGAAACTTACCATAATTCCACCAGCATATGATGGAGTAGGTATTCAAATCCAGATCAGTCTGACTTCAAAGTCTATGGTTTTAGCTACAATGTTAATTATCTTCCCTTCCATGTAAAACAGTAAAAAACACAAAATATATTCCCAAATGACACTTCTAACTCACTCACTTTTAGCTATTATTCTTTACCACTGGCACCACTTTATACCTAAGACTTGGATATAATACAAGCATTGAAATGTTACTCCTTTAAGTAAAACATAAATCACAAAAAAAATTTGATAAATAAAATCTTAACAAAAAATTTCTGAAAATATTTCAAAGAAAGCCCACCACAGCTCCTGGTGTCACTCCTGGTGCATAGTAGACATACAACTTTCCAAGAGAGTAGATACAGTTATCTCACTCTTTCCAGTGGCTGCATTATGCTATGCTTCCTTTGTAAGAGTGCATCAAAATATTATTTAAACCACATGGGTGTTCAAATGGGTGTTCCAATTTGTATTTCCACTAGCAACACATGAGGGTGCTCATTTTACTAAGCCTTCCTTAATACAAACTCTTATCTTTTACATTTCTGCTAGATGAAAAATGGCATCATCTTGTTTTAATTTGTATTGCTTTGATTATTAGACAAATTAGGCACATCTCATGTTCACTGTCTGCTTCTTCTTTTATATATTTTCTATTCATATCCTTCAACAATTTATATATTGGTTTCTTCTGTAGAAGCTTTCAGCTTTTGTTATGGATCTGAACACTTTACCTTTTATATTGGCTGTAAACAATTTCTCATTGTCATTTATTAAGTTTAAATATAGTGTCTCTATCACAGTTTTACAATTGCCACGTACTCAAGTGTAACAATCTTCTAGTATATGACATCTACCTTGGTGACATTCTTAGAAAGGTTCTCCCTACCTTAAAATCTAAAATACAGTCTCTTAATTTTTTCTGGTGTTTTTATGGTTAGTTTTAGTGCTATCTTCATTCACTTATATCTTTATATTTTCAATACACACTTATTCGTGAATGGTGTATGACAGAAACCTAACTATATTTTTTAAGTTAGATGAGGTTATAGATTTGTAGAAAAGAACAAACGCATACAGCTATCATAAATTTCTGAAGTAATATGTCATGAATGATATAAACAAAGCAACCTGAAATGTCACTTGGGTACATTTTTGAACTCTATTTAATTCATTAATCTAATCTTTTTTTTTTTTTTTTTAAATTCCAGGGCTGGTACAACCTGGTTCATTTTAATACATGTTTGGTGAAAATTCACACCAGTAGGTTTCATGACAGTAAAACTCATACCATCCTTGGTTGCTGCCTTCTTATCTCTTGATTCACTGTCATTTACCCAGGGGCTAGACCAGTGCCTTAACCTATACCTGGTAGGTAGTTAATAAATATAAGCTGAAGCAGGGAATAAAGGTACAAACTTTGGGCATTTCAAAATTTACTTTCTTTTTATTGTTATGTTAGTCACCATTAGAGTACATCATTAGTTTTTGACATAGTGTTCATGATTCATTGTTTGTATATAACACCCAGTGCTCCATGCTCTACAGGCATTTCAAAACTCACTTTTTTTTTTATTATGTTGTGTTAGTCACCATACAGTACATCATTAGTTTTTGATGTAGTGTTCCATGACTGTATATAACACCCATGGCTCCATGCAATACGTGCCCCTCCTTAACACCCATCACCAGGCTATCCCATTTCCCCACTCCTCTCTCCTCTGAAACCCTCAGTTTCCAGTAGTCCATAGTCTCTCATGGTTTGTTTCCCCCGCTAATTTCACCACACCCCTTCATTTTTCCCTTCCCTCTCCTAATTTCCTCCACGCTATTCCTTATGCTCCACAAGTAAGTGAAACCACATAACCGACTTTCTCCGCTTTACTTATTTCACTTAGCATAATCCCCTCCAGTTCCATCCATGTCGATGCAAATAGTGGGTATTTATCCTTTCTGATGGCTGAATAATATTCCATTGTATATATGGACATCTTCTTTAGCCATTTGCCTGTGGAAGGGCATTTCGGCTCCTTCCACAGTTTGGCTATTGAGGACATTGCTGCTACAAACATTGGGGGTGCATATGCCCCTTCTTTTCACCAAAACTGTATCTTTGGGGTAAATACCCTGTAGTGCAATTGCTGGGTCATACAGTAGCTCTACTTTAAACTTTTTGAGGAACCTCCATACTGTTTTCCAAAGTGGCTCTACCAACTTGCATTCCCAGCAAATGTTTAAGAGGGTTCCCCTTTCTCCATATTCTCTCCAACATTTGTTGCTTCCTGCCTTGTAAATTTTGCCATTCTAACTGGTGTAAGGTAGTATCTCAATTTCTTGACTCTCTGCTTTCTTTTTTATTAAAATATGTAAACCTCAAATTTCTAAATGAAAGTCTTTTTTAAGTAAAATAGGCTTAAAACACTGTTGTTCCCCTCTAGTTAACATAATACAACACCACTGAAACATTATTATCACCAAACACGTGTGTAGGGCACTATGTTAGATGCATCAGTCATAAGAATTTTATATGGGACAGAGTCCCTATTGTTCATGTTCTGGTTGGGAAAGAAAAAGTATACATGCACATGTATAAAAGTATTATACACATGTGTAAAATAAAATACTTAATTATGTGAAATACTTTAAGTGCCAAATAGATGACAGAGATGATAAGAAAACAAACCACAGAGTCAGAGGAGTGGGTTTCTCTCAACCAGTTTTCTTATCTGTAAACAAAACAGCAATTCCTACTTTTTAGAATAATTCAAGATTTAGAAAAGAAAGCAGAAACCAAGGGTGGTTCTAAAATATTGCCAGACAGTGGAGTTATACATCAATAATGACAACCATTTGGAGAGATTTTACTATGTGCTGTGAATCGTTTTAAATCCTTTCATGTATTAATTCAATTAATCCTCTCAACAACTCTAAGGAGTAAGCACTATTACCCCCCCCCCATTTTAATGAAGAGCACATTTTAGTTTGCATGAAGTCACACTGTAAAGTAGGAAGCTGGGGTTGAAATACAAAAATTCTGGCTCCAGAACCTGAACATTTAATTACCACACTAAACAATCTTAATACTTATTTAAAAAGCAGAATTTAAACAAGCAGATACAGTAAGGGAGACATATGCATGTACTTGGCTAAAACAATAAATAGACGAATTTGGCTAAGAAAGCATGGGAGTAGAGTTTGATTACATACTTACCCTGAAAAACAACCACCGGTTGCGACAACCATCTGTAAACTTTTGTTGGAGATTCTCCTCTAATAAAACACTTCCCTCATCTTTACCATGAAACTCGTTAACTTTAAACAGGAAAAAAAAAAAAAAAGACAATTATTTTTCAATTATTAATGCTATTACCCTTTGCCACAGCAGGAACTTGGGCCTTGATCCTTTGGGAATTTCGTCTTCCTGCCCGTGCCTGTTACTGCCTCCAAGAATCACTGTGAAGGAAATAAATAAAAGAAGGCTACCTAATGCAATCTGGTTGCAACTGATCCGAAATCTGTAATTTCTAACTCCGAATCTTTCCTCCCCTTCCTTCCCGTCCCCTGTCCCAACACCACCGGGAACTTCCCTGGAAAAGATCATAAGGCGATTGCCCAGGTAACGGCGTCGCCTCCAGTGAGGTCCAAGGTCCGAGACTCCGAGGCCGCGAGCTCCTTCGCTCCGGATTCTAGACCCAGCCTCGGCGGTACCAGGCCCTGGGCAAGTCACCGGGCCTTGTGCCCCCCTCTCGCCCCTCCCCTGGCCTCAGTTTCTACTACAGATCTCCACAGAAAGGGCGCAAATCCTCCCGCTACGAGCGGCTATGTGCCCGGACGCTTGGCCCCGAAACCCTGTGGCCTTGGCTTCCCGGCACCTCGAGATTCTCTTCTTCCCCAGTCGCCACCTGAGGTGAGTTACCTCATCCTCTCCGCGTTCTCCTCCAGGAGCCCCTGCTCCCACCAATCACCTCAGGAGCGCGGCCTTGTCGCGGCGGCGTGCGTCGCAACGCGGGAAAGGGCCTGGAGGCGGGACCAGGATCCTCGGAGCGAGGGGGCGGGGCGTTCCCTCCGGGCAGCCAGTCAGCACGCGAGAGGAGCCCAGGGGGCTGCGCGCGTCAGGCGCGGGGCGGAGTCTGCTGGCTGCCCCCGCTAGTGCAAGTGCAGCTGCTTCAGGATGAGGTGGCAGACGGGAGGCAGCGCAGGTGGCCAAGGCAAAGTCGCAGCCAGAGAAAAATGATGAATGGAGCAGCGGGACTCTCGCACATGGACCGTCGCGAGCGGGTTCTCAAGTTAGGCGAGAGTTTTGAGAAGCAGCCGCGCTGCGCCTTCCACACCGTACGCTGTGAGTGAGGACGGTCCCCGGGAGTAAGAGGGAACTCTGGATATGGGGGTGTGGAGGCACAAACCTCTCAGAGTTGTGTTCCCACAGATCCCTTTAGTCTGCTGGAGAATGGGGGGTCCAGCGCTTTCCGTTGCTCTGCCTGGAGTCTCAGGGGTTTCGTGGTAGGAGCCGGAGCTGAGCAGGTGTGGGTAAACCCTGGGCAGAGAGATTCGAGTGAGACCAAGAAGCAGAAAGGGAAACTTTGTGGAGGAGACCTACAGGAGTGACTGTGGAGACAGACGTGACTGGTGGATGATGCAGCGATGGACAGGGAAATAGTAAGGTGACAGATGGAAGGGTGCAAAGTACCGCACTATTATTATGCGGAGGAAAGGAATGCCTTGAGGCTGGTAGGGAAATATTCCCTCTTTTCTTCACTTTTTCTGTCTCTGGCTGTTTAGAGTTCTTGTTGCATGTGTTCCTGGGTAGATATTCTGAACCGTTCCAGAAATCTGTATCTCTTTTGACCCGTAATTTCGTTCAGACAGTGATCAAATACTGATTATCAAAATACTGGAGGATGTGTTATTCATTTTTTTAATAAAGTTATTTACTGCCCTTTGATTTCTCCTTTTGATTTCCTTTGATTGTCCTCTGAAACTAGTTTTGATAAATTACCCTCTGTTATCTTGAGTTAGAAAAAGGAGCTTTTATTTTAATGTTGGGTGGTATAGATTCCAGGAAGGAAAATATAGCATACTATGATTTGGTATGTAAAACATTTCATTCTTTGCATAGTAGCCCTCAGAATTATAGAGCAGAAAGGAAACTTTAAGATCTTTGAATCATAACCTCTTATTTTTATGCGGCAAAATTGTAAAGTGGGTATTTTTTCACTTCCTTTTTCCTGCCTTGTTTTTCCTGAGTGTCTCATTCTACCTTTGTCAGTGCTTAGACTATCAGAGATCTTCATGGTTTTTAATCTGAACTGCTCCATGCTTAAATCAAAATACCCAATTTTAAACTCAACAGACTCTGAAAGTTTATAGTTAAATTATTGACAATCTAATTATAGTAACTCAGGGTAAAAGTATAAAGACCAATAGGTTTAACTCTCCAAGGATATATTTGCATTTTATAAAAGGGTTTTGTTAAGCAAAATTAACATCCAGTTGGTAGAATAAACAGGGTAGATAATTGTTAACAGATGATCTTCAACAGGGTCCTTTTATTTTGTTTTCGTTTTTTTCCCCTACAACCCTCAGATCAAGACTTGACTGCCTAACCGACTGAGCCACCCAGGCACCCCATCCTTTGTTTTTTCTGCTTTGCCATATTTGTCATCTAACATTAACCACAGTGAGACAGTTGGTGCGGCTATGCAGTTTCTCTCTTTCAGTCCCATTTTCCAAAAGTATGATATAGCTTTTACCTGGTTTCTCCATCCCTTTGTTGCAATAGTATCTCCTCTCTCCTCTTCTTTCTCAGATTTGCAGTAGCCCTTTTAATAATTTTTCAAATCATAAAGTTTAAGATTATGAAAGTTTATTCATTTGTTTGATTGTTATATTTTCATATAACTTGGGTATATATTCTCTTTTAAGGACATGAATCCTAAATGAAGAGAATATAAAATAGCCTTTGAAAAGCTCCTTGCAAGTGCTTCAGCATGCTGGAATTGTGCCTTTAGAGCTCAAGAATCAGTTGATCTAGCTACAAAAATGAAAACAACAACAACAACAACAACAACAACAACAAAAATAGACAAAAGAACCATAGGAATAACAATCACAATAAACCCATATGTTTGAATATACTTAGTGCTGTGGAAGACATAAGAAAGGTTTTAGCCTCAGTTTTATTCTTGTTGAAGCCGGCAGAATCTTTCTAGATTTATTTGAACAAAAACAATCATTATCCTTGAGGATAGGTTCATTTACCATATGATCCTCACTCTTAAAGACTCAGAGTAAGGGATGGAAACTATAGAACAGGAAATCTTACTTTCGTTCAGGTGGACCTAATTTATAACAAACACTAGATTGAGTCAGTATAATCTGGGAGAAAATAATATTCTATGTTTATGTACAGGGGTAATTATGCCTGTCTAATGTGCTGAGGCTTTGTACAAAACTGGACATGAATTCTGGCCTCCACCACCTATGTATGTAATGTAACTTTTGGAACATGCTCTAAACCCTCAGCCTCAGTTTTCTTGTACAAAAATGGTAACAATAATATCTACATTTCAGAGATTTTTAAAGGATTAAATAAAATTGCATAAACAACCTAGCACAGTAGTTGGTGCTTGGTAAAGAATAAAGTAGTCACTATTATTCTTGAAGGGTTATATCCATGTGTGTATGAGGAATGCTGATGAATATAATTAACTTAGACTTACAAAAACATTTACCAGGGCTTAGCAATAAAACCTATCAAAAATACAGTCTGGCATGTGGTAGGGAAGACATGGGATGGTCTGTAAATGATAAGCTAAATGTTTAGCAACAGATACTACACTGGGTGGGAGAGTTTGAATAACAGCACACACTAGAATAACTTTTGAATTTGGGATCATGCTAATTTTACAATTTATATCTAGATAAGGAACTAGACATTGAAATTCCCAAGTGTGTAAATGACA
Organism: Mustela erminea; assembly: GCF_009829155.1. Classification (NCBI taxonomy): domain Eukaryota; kingdom Metazoa; phylum Chordata; class Mammalia; order Carnivora; family Mustelidae; genus Mustela; species Mustela erminea. The sequence continues at coordinate 98,441,740 of NC_045614.1, forward strand.
CTACTTTTTGCTGACACGAAATGATGAACTCATGGGCAGTGACTACAGGAAGATCGTCTGAGGCTTCAAGTAGAGTACTCCCCAAAAAGTGATTAAGTTTTGGTGTGAGCAAACATTAAAAGTACACTAATGAAAATGGGATTAAAATGATATTTACAATGAATGTTCTCTGATCAATGTTGTATATTGGAAAGGGTATGGGTTTTGGAGTTAGTTGAATTAGTTCTTATCCCAGGAAGTAAATTTATGATAGTAATCGTAATTCTTTTATGGAGATATAGACATTATGTGACACTACAGCTGAAATAGTCAGAAAAGTGATCAGCATTGACTGAAAAAGCATTAAGTTCAAAGTAGGAAATGTTTTTCTACTCTATGCATAATATAAGTAATTGTACTATAAAGAAGAAAATAATAGGGGCACCTGGGTGGCTCAGTTGGTGACATGTCAGGCTCTTGATTTTGGCTCAGGTCATGATCTCAGAATCATGAAATCAAGCCCGTCATGAAATCAAGAGATTTTCTCTCTCCCTCTACTCCTTCCTCCTCCACCCCTTCCCCTATCCCTCCTCCTGCACCCTCTCACTCTCTCTCTCTAAAATAGATAAATCTTATATTAAAAAAAGAAGAAATAACATAGATGAAGGAAATCTACAGAGAATAAATAAATAGTAAAATTAGTGGTGAGTTTTCCAAACTAAGGAGAACTGAAAGAAAGAAACTGTGTAGTCTGGAATTATAGCAGCTTTGAAAATACATTTGGCATTTGGAAGCACATGGAAAACATGAGATTACTCAACAAATTCTATAATTCTAGGTCTATACTTTGTTCACTTGAAACTCAAAAGTTGTATACTTAAAAAAACTTGTTTGAAAGTAAATAAAAGACAATCTTAATATAGAAAGTAATGAAAAGTAAAACTTATTCAAACAGCAAATAATTAGAAATATAAATAGGGGGACACCTGGGTGGCTCCTTTGTTAAGCAGACGGATGCCTTTGGCTCAGTTCATGATCCCAGGGTCATGGGATCAAGCCCCACATTGGGCTCCCTGCTCAGAGAGAAGCCTGCTTCTCCGAACTCTTCCACTCCCCCTGCTTGTGTTCCCTCTCTCACTGTGTCTCTCTCTGTCAAATAAACAAATAAAATCTTAAAAAAATATATATATAAATAGGTTCAGAATAGTTTTGATTTATTGTTTATAAGTTCATCCTTATCATTAAGTAAAGCTACAGCTATTTTGAATACATTTCTGTCTCTTGTAGTTGTCCCATAGACATTTAAACTTCAAGGTCTTGTGAATCTCTTGAAATTACACAGTACTTGATATGTATGTTCACACATGCATATTTTTTCCTGTGGAGAAGATCTATAGCTGATCTATAATTTTCATCAGATTTCCAAAGGGACTTATGACTATTCCTCATCTCCTAACAATCCCCCCAATACATGCAAAAGTTAAGAACTGAATATAAGTCAAAAAAGCTATATTTTATGAGTGGATGGAGTAGGTGGCTTGAGTTCCTGGCTTGATTTTTTACTGGCTTCATTACTTTAGAGGAGTTCCCTATTGGTAAAATGTGGGTGAGAATCTTCAAAGAGTTGTTGTGAAGATCAAAAGTGATGATATATTGGGGCACCTGGGTGGCTCAGTTGTTAAGTGTCTGCCTCCAGCTCAGGTCATGATCCCAGGATCCTGGGATCAGCGTGGAGCCCCACATCAGGCTCCCGGCTCTGCAGGGGGGTCCCACTTCTCCCTCTTCCACTTCCCTTGCTTGTGTTCCCTCTCTCGCTGTCTTTCTCTCTCTCTCTGTCAAATAAGTAAATAAAATCTTTAAAAAAGTGGTGATATATTATAAAGAAAAAGAATCAGTATTTGAACACTATAACAGAGGTTATAGATTAACAGCCTATTGGCTGAATTTGACAGTAGAGATTCTTTGTTTCACCCACACAGTTGTTGTTTAAACATAAATTTGTTGTAAATGTGTAAATATCAAGATATTTTATACAGAAATCTGATTACCAGCTTCTCTTTCAAAAATTAGAGATAACCTGGCCACACCAAACATGTATTCCTCTTGGCAGCAGCTGATTGTCTTCTTGAGATTGGGTTTATTCACTACGATTCCCCAGTGGTCTGCTTCACTGCCTTGGCTTACCTTTCTGGCCTCTTCTCTAAAGCATTATTTAGCTGTAGTTAAATGCAGTCATATATCCCAGTATTGTCCTTTGTGTCACTGTCGGAAAAATATGGGCGATCAGAGAACCATGGTTTTGCTCTAAGGTGTCATTTTTGTTTTACTTATATATCACAGAGAATTCTTTTTTGTCAAATATTAAGTTTGGGTGCCCTCTATGAGAACAGAAATGTACTAGTGAAAAGTACAAAAGGAATATGGCAGTATCTACCCGAAAGAAATGAGAGTCTTGAAGTACAGATGACTCTGATCCTCAGGAAACAATTAGAAAACAAGCCTTTTGCACATAATTTAGCTGAAATAAGTTTATGCTTAAAATAAGCTTGGAGGTAGTTCAGAGAAGGATAAATATATCAACCAGAGTCAATTATAAAGAGCTCGTATGTTCCCATTATATTAAAGACATTATGCTAGGAACCATAATTCAGGAGGAATTAAAAGTAGAGGCATTATGCTTTAAAATAATTACAGTCCAAAAGGACATGTACAGGAAGAGGTAAATAATGCCATGTCATTTATGTTAGGTTTTGATGAGTGGCATGGTAAATGCTAAGAAGTGGACGCCCCCCCTCCCAAAAAGAATATTTTGGAGAGTAAGGAAAGGGTTCCACCCAGCGACTACTTTAGGGAAGAGGAGACTTTGAAATAAGACTCACATTTTTTTTTTTTTTTTTTTTAACATCGTAATTTTATTTTATTTTTTTCAGTGTTCCAGTACATGGCCTCCTTAATACCCACCACAAGATTCACATTCTAAGACCAAAAACAGAAAAGCAGATGGGCAAGCTATAGGTACTTTAATAGTTTAGCTTTTTGTTGATTGAAAACTAGTTTGCCCTCAGCAATAATAGAAGGAGATGGCTCTGAAAGGTATTATGGAAAAAGACAGTGATTAGATGTGAGTGATGAAGAAGATGGAGGAACATTTATAGGAATACATACACTGGTGAGCAGAACCTTGAAGGAGAGTTAAAATTAGAAGGTTGTGAACACTTTAAGACAAACAAAGGCTTTTCCTGGGTACCCCTATAGGCCATGATGATAAATTACTTATATCAAAAATATTTTAGGGGCACCTGGGTGGCTCAGTGGGTTAAAGCCTCTGCCTTCAGCTCAGGTCATGATCCCAGGGTCCTGGGATCGAGCCTTGCATTGGGCTCTCTGCTCAATGGGGAGCCTGCTTCCTCCTCTCTCTCTGCCTGCCTCTCTGCCTACTTGTGATCTGTCTGTCAAATAAATAAATAAAAATCTAAAAAAAAAATATTTAAGTGGTATTTACTTCATTTATTCTGTATACATCCTTACAAAATGAAGTTTTCACTTTAAGGTTTCAAATGATATTTACTAGCTCAAATTGCGCTTACCTTCTTTCTCCATAAATGTTGATATCAATAATCAGGGGCACATGGGTGGCTCAGTTGGTTAAGTGTCTGCCTTCGGGTCAGGTCATGATCCCGGGGTCCTGGGATGGAGCCCCATGTGTGGCTCCCCACTCAGTGGGAAGTCTCCTTCTCTCTCTCCCTGCACCTGTGTGTGCACTCATGTGCGTGCTCTCTCTTTCTCTCTCTCTAGTAAGTAAATAAAATCTTAAAAAAAAATAAGGCTGATATCAAAGGTTGTTGATTAACCTCTTATCTTTTTAGTCTACTAAATTTATGGTTCCTTATTCTAGCTTTAGCAAATATGAATTTTATGATCTTGGGCAAGGGACTTAATTTCTCCCACCATCCTCTGCCTTCTCTGTAAGAGGGATATTCACTACTTTAAGAATTTTTGTGAATGTTTGAGATAAAAGTAATTAGGGAAATTTTTTAAATAATATATAAGTAATAGCTGTTACTAATATTTACTTTTTTATCTTTGTTTATTCTCTTGTATTTTCCTGCCTTCTGCTTTCTACTTTTTCTTTATTTCTGTGATACTAAAGGCCCAGTTCTAATTTGTTTTCTTAAATATTATTGCCTTTTAATCAATTGACACTAACACTTATTTCTCTAGAACTTCTTTTAAGCACCCAAAACTTAACACCTAAATTATTTTTTAACTTTCTCATTACCTTACTGCTACTAACTACCCAGCTTATTTTCAGTCTTTATCCTCAGTGGTACTACTTAAGGATACACTGTAAATCAAATTCTTTCACATTTTCTATGTTGCTTATTTTATTTTTTTATCTGTTTCTTAAAATCTAGAAATAAGCATCAAGGTTTTAAGAGATACTGCATGTATTCAGTTTTTAATAAGGCAGCATAAAGAATAAACCACATTATAAAGAACATTTAGTGTGAATTGTTTATATTCATATGTGCTTAGGGAAGTTAAGAATGCATTTCATTTCTTAGAGTCGTTATAATAATTAAATATAAAGTGTTAAGCAAGATGCCTGGCAGGAAGTAAGTGTTCCATAAATATTAGCGATTATAATTACCATTGGGAAGCAGGACCAGTTTTGTTTATTGAAAGAAGATAATTTGATGAACACTGGAATATTCTCTTTTCCCAAGATCTACCTATTACAGTTCCCTAAATTCTAATAAATGTTCAGTACATTGGATTTAAACTTTTTGTCTTTGGCTTCCCTGTTAATATAAAGATCTGTCTCTTGAGGTAAGGGTAATTGGGGTAGGCCTTTTAGGGATTGATAATGTTCTGCTTCTTGATCTTGTTGCTGATTACATATGTGTCACTTTGTGAAAATTCGTCAAGCTTATGACTCATGTTCTAGCTTGCATGTATCCTTTAATAAAGAGTTAACCTGGAAAAAATATATGTTACCCGAGGAGTCCTATATCAGAATTATCAGTCATTTATATGAATTCATGTGAATTATTTTTAAGTTGCTCCCATATCTTAGAGTTTTATAAACTTGTTCAGTATATGAAATATCTGAGCACCTTAAATTCCTTCTGAATAATATATTTTAATAACATTTGAATTATGATTTAATTCAAAATGAAAACCCATTTTAAGTTCTTCTGAAGATTTGGTTAAATTTACATATCCTTTAATGGTAGGATTCATGAAAAACTCAAACTGTTAGCTCAATGATTGCTTTTCCTTAAGTTTTCCCATGAGTATGTGTTTTCCATGTATTCATTAATTATGTATTCTGCTGGGACAGAAGACAAGTGATAACAGACACCCAAGATGACTTAAGAAAAATTACAGGAGTAAAAGCCTGAAAATTGAAAACATTCTACTGGTACTAGTTTTTAACCAAATTGTGAAAACACTGACGTTATGTATTTTTTAGCAGTAGAACATCTTAGTTTAGTTTATCTTGACCTAAACAGGATTCAGAGGGAGCATGGTTTGAGGAATACTATTTTAGAGTTTAGCTGTTTCTCAGAATTATACATATGGAAATAAAGTAGCTTCGATTTTATATGTAATATGAAGACTCTTCTAAAACCATTTTAATTACTGGCTGTTGCAAAGTGACTTATCACTGAAACATGTTCATATTTTTAATATCCAGGTACCCAGCTATTGTTCCATTTTGTAAAAATCCATATCTGTCTCTATTTTTAGATGACTTCAAACCTGCTTCTATTGATACTTCCTGTGAAGGTGAGCTTGAAGTCGGCAAAGGTGAACAGGTGACAATAACTCTGCCCAATATAGAAGTGAGTATTTGTATATATTCAGACTGAAAGTATCTTTTTGCAGGATTTTTACTAAATTCAAATGAAAATAATTGCAAGTTCATGTAGTCATATTTGAAGTAATTAACAAATACACCAAAGCAAAAAAATAAAAAAGAAAAACTTTTTTAAGCCATTTTAGGTAAAGCAATCTGAAAATACTTTTTAAAAATACTTTGATCTATTTAATAAGTTTCAGGAACTATCATTTCAAATGATCTGAAACACTTAGAGGTCTAAACATATACTTATTAAACTAGTGTTATGAACCAGATTTTGTACTCTAAACTAGGAATAATAGCATGTTCCCAGCCTTCTTGTCCTAATCTGTTATAGCAGGACACACAGATGTCTAATGGTATATATTAGAGCATGTACAAAATTCTGTGCTAGTACATCCGTTGATTTAAATACTCTGCCTGGTAGAATCTTAAAAGGCTTCACAAGGCAGATGCTGTTTGAGCTGAGCCTTGAAGGACAAGTAGAATTTCATCAGGCAGAAAGGGAGTAGACTATTCTAGGCAGAAGAACAGTATGTAAATGGCTCTAATAGAGAAAGAACAAGAAGTTTGTGGAATAAATGAATTAATGTAGTAAATAAATAACAGAATTTTGAAAAATGATTGATAGAAGTAGTCTCTGGAAAGATGAATTGGGATCAGACGGTGAAAAATGTATCATCTTCTAATGTAGAATTTAGGCTTTATTCCATAGGTATTAGAATACCATTAGAGGTTTCTGAGGAGAGTAGTAACATGATTAGATTTTTGCTTTTAGAGTGATTTTAGCAATAGTTTGGGGAATGGGTTAGGAAAAAAAGACACTAGGTCAAGGAGGCTTAAGCCAAAGTTTTGTCCATTTAAAAAATTTCCAGATGTTTCCAAATACTATTTACATAAATAGACAAATTAAGTGTTGCTCTAGTTTTCTCAGCTTTTGAGTTAGAAATGTTTTTGCATTCAACTTGTTTCTTTTTTTCTTTTATACTGACTTGAGCTATTCTCAGAGAACACGAAGACTGTAACTTTATATTTTAACCTACAGAGAAAGGACTGAGATTTTTTCTCTGTTCTGTTGAATTTTTTAACAGAAATTATTTTGTGCTAATTCATCGACATTCTTGTTTGCATTTATGAGATGATTTGTTGTGATTGGAGGTAGAACGAGCAAGCTCTCTATCCTCTAGTCTTCTAGTCTTCTTATTTTTTATCAGCCAACACTATTTATTGAGACCCCACTGTTATGTCAGACTGTATCAGTTGCTGCCTTTGAAAGAATTCCTAAGGTTAATTAAATTTGTGGAAAGACTTCTCATTTGCTCCCTTACAAACTGAAGGAAATGAACAACCAATTCAGTGTGATATGTGGATGAATAAACTTTTGCCTTATTCTGTTATGAAAAGCTGGCATCTCTAAATAGTTTGGAAATTTTGTACCAGTAAGTCAAAGGCCATTTTGCTTTATGATGTTTATTAAAGAAAAACCTAAACTATCCCCTTAATTCTAAAAGTTATTGAAAAACTTTAAGTTGATAACTGGTAGCACTAGCCTGGTCTCAGGTTATAGGATTATTGATCAGTGATGATTGGTTTGTGGAAAAAAAAAAACTTTAACTTTGCCATGTAGATTTTTTTCCCTCAAATTAACAATGCTTCCATCCCCATTCCTTGCACTGCTTTGCTCTTACAAGCAGGTGGGGGTTCTTACATTTATTAATGAAACTTTCTCATTCATACATATCCTTCTTTAAGCAAGAGTTACCATCCACCATGTTTTTAGTTATGATCTCAATTGAGATATCTCTTTAGAGAATGACAAATATAGAGGGAAGTTTTCAAACCTTCACACTGTAAATTTCTAAAAGAGCAAAGAAATAATTTAGGAAGAAGTAATACCCCTCACCAGTCCACCAGAGATATATCCAAAAAGAATATGTCTCAATATTTGTGTGCATTATGTATGCATGAGAAAGAAACGGAGGGCAGAAGGGCCATATTTGCACATACCTTCTGTGTGGCAACTCCTGTGCTAAGTAGCTATTGGGAATAGCAGAAAACTAGACATGGTCAGTGTCTTGGAAAATATTACCATTTAATGAGAAAAACAGGAAATAACTGATTAAAATATTGAAATGTAAGGACTGTCACAGAGGTATGCACAGAATATTACAGAAGTGCAGAAGAAAACTCAGCAGAGGAAGAGGAGATGCCAGGGTTTCCTGTCCTGAAGAAGAGTGGAAGTTACCCAGGTAAAGGAAAGAGGGAAGACACTTTAGGCAGAGAAAAGAAAAAGACATGGGTTAAGACAAGGCAACAAAAAAGTCTGTTATGTTTGAAGAACTACATATAAGCCACTCTGGCTAGATCAGGAGGAGTCCACTAGGAACATAGTGGGATATGGAAAGGCATTTAGGAATCAAATAAAAAAATGTTTAATGTGTAATGCGAAATAATTTTAAGTTTATTCTATAGCCCTTTTAGACAGCTGAAATAAAAGAGAATAGTTAAAATTACCACCTGTAGAAAGCAAATATTTTTTTCTGCTGACTATACAGTCCTAGAACAATTGTGAATAAGAGTAGAAATTACATTCTCAAAAACACTTTGTGGTTTTCTTCCCTTAAGAATTTCGTTAAACAAGTAGGAGGTTTAACATTTCTTCAGAGTTCTTAAGTTTATGGAAATGTAATGAATGTTGGTCGGGGTATTTAGATTCTCTATTTTCTCTATGAACTTGCTTTCATCATTTGGGTAAAAATGACTAGAAGCTAGAAGTCATCCTATAAAATGGAACTTTCATTATACTATACTTTCAAGAGTACCTTCAGTTTCTGGCCATTTCTTCATAAGGTAGATTTTCTTATTTTCATTCCTCTGGATTTCCTTTGTTAATGCCAAGTAGAAGAACCTAATAAAAATGAAGACTATTAAGCTGATTAATATTGGGCATTTACAAATCTCTCTTCCTTACAAATAATTCTCTATATTTGGCTATTATAAACTTTCAAAATGTTAAATTTTAAGGGGAAAAGACCTAACTATAATGATTTGTCTTTGGTGCTGTCCAAGTGTGGCATTCTTTAGTGTTGTCTCTATCTTGAGGAGTACTTTTGTGGGACTCATTGAAATAGTCCACTTCAAACTTCCAAACTACCCTTCCTGTTATGCAGGAAATGCATCTCTAATGGCTGCTTTTGACGTTAGCCCCCAAATGTTGACTTGTGGAAATTCTATATGTCAGATGTGCTACTATCCCACTCTAAGCCACCCTCTTTGGCAGTGTCCCTTCCAGGATGAACTGTTTGATTCTGTCCACCGAGTATTTAGCTCAAATGAGAACTTAGCCCAACCACATTCTTGGGACCTCAGCTTATTTTAAGACTGGTTCTATTTTCACATCTTATTGTAATTATGTTTTTTAATGAATTGTATCTTTTACCGTATATATTTTTTAATCCTGTTTTTGTGATTTTAATCTTAGTACCTTGTCTAATAGTAATATTGCACCCTTTCTTTTGATTTGCATGTTCATGGAATCTCAGTGTCTGTTTTTTTAAATTCAGCTGACATTTTGTTTTAAATATATCTTTTGTTAACAGAATATTGTTTCTTTTTTTATGAATTTATTTTTGAGAAAGAAAGAAAGAGCACATGAGTAGGGGTAGGGGTAGAAGGGGAAGGAGAGAGAGAATCCCAAGAAGACTCCACACTAAGCATGGAGCATGAAGCGGGGCTCAATCTCACAGTCCTGAGATCATGACCTGAGGTCATGACTTTAGCCAAAACCAAGAGTCAGGTGCTCAACAGACTGAGCCACCCAGGTGTCCTATTCTGTTTCATTTTTAAACCGAGTTTGACACTTCCTGTTTTTATTAAAAGAATTCTATCCACATTTAGTTCAAAGCTAATGTGCCTGATTTTTACATCTATCATCTTTGGTATGTTTATTAGTTATTTTAGTTTTTCCCTAATTTTTTAAATTAGTTTCATTAAGCATCTCTTCTTTCTTTTTCCCTCCTCCTATTTGGGAGTACAATTGTACTTTTTCCTTTCATTACTGATTAATTTCCTGTCCTGGTATTCATAGTCAGGCATGATCAGATTTCCCTGTCAGCAGATGGGGGACAAAACTGAAAGGACAGTAGGGAGGAGAATAGGAACCGAGATGAGATGATGATTGCATTATGAAGTTGGGTAATAGTAAATATGGAGATGATTGGATGTATTCAGTAATTTTTTTGTTTGTTGGTTCGTTTTTGAGGAGTGAATGAGTTTAATGTAAATATAGAACATTTGGAACAGTGTCTAGTACTCTGTAGATGTTCACATATATTTATATAAGGCAGTCTTTTTAAAAGGTTAATTCTGAGGACACCTGGGTGGTTCATTTGGTTGAGCATCAGACTTTTGATTTTGGCTTAGGTCATGATCTCAGGGTCCTGAGATCCAGTCCCACGCTGGGCTCCATGCTGGACATGAAGCCTGCTTAGGATTCTCTTTCTTCTTCTCCCTTTGCCTCTCCCCCTGCTTGTGTGTGCTCTTGCATGCTATAAATGAATGAATGAATGAATGGTCATTCTTCTGCAAATGCTTCTTATGACTTACAGAAGAAAAAAAAAAAATCTCAAACCCTCCCCAGAGCCAGCAAGACCCTGCAGGATCTAACACTTATCCATCTGCCCAAGCTCATCTCCCTTTCCCACAAGCCCTTTGCTCTCCCTTCATCTTTCTAGCCTCAGATCTTTTGCACTTGCTGTTTCCTTTTCCTGAAGCCCCCCACCCCCAGTTCTGTGGTGGCTGAGTCCTTATCTTTCAGGCTGCCTCTGATTTAAATTTCATTTGCTGAAAATAGTTAATTTAGAGGCAAAGACAACTCATATGCTTGGGAGTTTCTTGGTAATTTAATACTTTAATACTCCTTTCTTGGGGTATAGAATAAGGGAATAGGCAGTAATTAAAGTTTAAGATAGGAATGGTGCTCAATTTAATAAAAAAGCTTTGCTTTTTAAAAACTTGTTCAAAGTGTGGAAGACAGGTATAGAGACTATGAAAACTTTATTTAACTTGTTACTTAGGATCAAAATGTTCAGATTGTTCATATTCAATATCCATTTAGTATTTGTGAAGGGCTTGGTACTTCAGGTGCTAGGAGCAAGAAAAGAAATCATAATCCAGTCCTTTAATGTTCAGGAACACAACGTGCAATAATGTATTATAATTTTAAAATCTATTCTAAGTAGGAATACAAATATCATAAAGAAGAACATTGCACAAATCTCTTATTAACTGTAATTTGAGTCCTTGAATTGCTGTTTAGGGGTATCCTACTCATTTCTTCCGCTATTCCTCGTATTTGCTGTAAATTGATAGTTATATCTAAAGGTTTAATGAGAGATTGTGTGTGTGTGTGTGTGTGTGTGTGTGTGTGTGTGTGTGTGTGTGTTTAGGCAAGAATACTTTATAGGTGATACTGTTTACTTTTATATTGCATCATGAAGTGTATCCAGTTGTCTCAATCTTAATGATGCTAAAATTAATAGTGAGGTTTAGCCTAACAGGTAACCTGCGTAGGTAAGTGCCATTTTAAGAAAATATCACATTTGAAAAACTAAGCTTATACAGGAAGAAGAGAATGGATAGGAAATACGATTCAGGGCTTCTGTTCCTTTATCTGTAAAAAGTATTGGTTGCATTAAAATTGAATCCCAATTGCCTGTTGTAGACCAATGAAACAAATCTTTAATGACTTAGGGCAAGTACTTCCTCTATTCCCTTTCCTCGGTGATAGCAGGTTTGAGACCTCAGCTTTGTTTCATCTCTGTTTTTTTTACTATGAATCCTTGTTGTCCAACTAATGGACTTAGAAAGTTAGATGACTTGAGGTATAACATAGATTGAGAAACACAGAAGATTTAAAAGGCTCTCCCAACTGAATTTCTATGATAAATTTCAAGTAATGATAATTAACTTTTTAAACAGGGTTCAACTCCACCAGTAACTGTTTTCAAAGGTTCAAAGAAACCTTACTTAAAAGAATGCATTTTAATTATTAACCATGACACTGGAGAATGTCGACTAGAAAAACTCAGCAGTAACATCACTGTAAAAAAAACAAGGTATGTGGTTAATGAAATAAATTACTTTATCAACAAATAAATTGCTAAGGAAATGTCAATGAAAGAAATGATTGGACCAAGTACATTATTATGCAAGGATTATTTCTGCACGATACAGAAATGTTTTAATCTTTTTCCAAGTTTAAATTTGGTAGAGATCCTTAGCCAAAGACTTTTACCCCTTCTTCTATGATATATAAAAGCTTTTTTGTTTCTGAATGTTTTCTGTATATGGAGGTCTACATTTATTTTATTATAAGTGTTTTCATAGAATTGGACTTAAAAGAGCCATTATATACTTTGTAAAATAATTTCATCTTCACTAGTAAAAATTTATCAAGCACCTAGAACATGTAAGGCACTAAGAAAATAACAATTTCTTATACAAATACTAACCTCAAAATGTCTGCATTTTAACTGGATTAACAGATAATTCTATTTAAAAAGTCAGTAAGAATATAGCCATCTCATATTCTTGTTTGTAAACATGTGGTGCATTATCATGCAATATAAGGGACCTACACTAAAAGCCATAAAAATAGCATAGACAAAAATTGTTCTAGGACTTAAGGGAATGGAGAAGTTATCATTTATTAGAGCATTTAGGGAGTCCTTACTGATGTCTTGAGAGGTTAAGAATTCGAAGGGATACATGCACCCTGATGTTTATAGCAGCATTATCAACAAATAGCCAAAATATGAAAACAGCCCAAATGTCCACCAGTTGATGAATAGATAAAGAAGATGTGGTATATGTATATACACAATGGAATATTACCCAGCCATAAAAAAGAATGAAATCTTGCCATTTGCAGCGACCTGGATGGAGCTGGAGAGTGTTATGCTAAGTGAAATAGTCAGAGAGAGACAAATAACATATGATTTCATTCATATGTGAAATTTAAGAAACAAAACAATCATAGGTGAAAAAAAGAGAGAGGGACAACCAAGAAACATACCCTTAACCATAGAGAACAAACTGATGGTTACCACACAGGAGGTGGGTGGAAGGAAGGATTAAATGGGTGGTGGGAATTAAGGAGGGCACTTGTGATAAGCACTGGATGTTGTATTTAAGTGGTGTATCGCTAAATTCTACACCTGTAACTAATATTATACTGTATGTTAACTAACTAGAATTTTTAAAAAAAGAAAAAAGATTTGGGACTTCCCCCTCCAAACATACTTTATGATAAGAATTAATATGGGCGCTTATTAGATATGAGTTCCCAAATCCAACTTCAGATCAAAGAAGGATCCTAGAAAGCTCTATTTTTATTATCCCCTCCCTGCTCCAGTAATTTTTATTAGTAATTTTTATTAGTAGAAAATATTTAATTGACCAGAGAGAACAGGAAGTTGTAGGCAAAGCTTGAAGGCAGGAATATATCTATCTGACTTATTTGGAGCCAGTGAATAAGACCTGTTTGAATAGAGCAGACATTTGTTTCTGTGCCCCGGTATAAGGAGATTGACTTGCTTACATTTTTTTGAAACATTAATCCACGAAACAAGTTGGGTAGAATGAAACAATGTGGTAAACAGAAAAATACATAAACCATGATTTTTGAAAGTAGGAATGAAGAGAATAGCGAGGTTCTAAATACTCTGTGAAGGTATAACTGATAGGATTTGGTGACTGGAAATGGAAGATACAGAAGTCAAGCATAACTGTATTATATACTTTTCTCTTAAAAATATTCAAAAGAAAGTGTATGAATCTCCTTTAGTAACATGTCTTAAAGTTGGGAATGAAAAATGTGAAAGTGAATTGATTTTAACAGAAATGATAATTTTAGAATTTAGGGGATATGTTGTATTTGTTATACACATGTATAATTTCTGTTTATCTTTGTAATTTGTATACATCTTATTTTTTCAATTTTGAGTAGTAATCTTGTTTTTTAATTTACATTTGTATCCCCCACTGGATCTGTGTATATATCATGCATACAGCAGGGCCCAATAGATAGTTGTTAAATAATGAACTAAGCTAATGTTTTAATTTTTGAATGTCATTTTAAGGATATTTAGGGAAAAGAATAAGTGGTTAATTCTAGTAACTTTGTAAGTTGCAGTTGTTAAATTTCTATCATCCTTGTATTGAGCTTTGATATTCTTTATTCCAGAGTTGAAGGAAGTAGTAAAATTCAGTATCGTATAGAACAACAGCAGCAACAAATGCGAAATTCAGCTAGGAATCCCAATGTTGTGAAACATTCTCCATCTGAAGACAAAATGTCCCCAGCATCTCCCATGGATGATATTGAAAGAGGTAAAATCTAAATGTGTATAATGCCCCTTGTAAGAAGTTATTAAGATTTCAGTCATGGAAACACAAGAGACAAAGAAGGTCATTAGATAATGATAAAGGGATCATTTCATCAAGAGGATATAATGGTTGAAAATGTATATGCATCCATGCATCCAATATTGGAGCACCCTAATAATATTACACATTTATAGATCTGGGAAGAAATAGAGCTAGCAATGCAAAAATAGTAGAGGACTTCACTACCCTCACTTTCAACAATAGATATATCATCAACATATCATTCAACAATAGATATATCATCAAGACATCAAGAAAATCAATAAGAAAATACTGGATTTGAACTAGACTTTAGACCAGATAGACCTAACATATTTGTATAAAACATGCTATCCAATAGCAGCAGAATACACATTCCTCTCAAATATATGCTGAACATTCTCCATGAAACAACATATGTTAGGTCACAAAGCAAGTCTTAATGAGTTTAAGGAGACTGAAATCATATTAAGTATCTTTTCCAACCACAGTGGTTTGAAATTAGTATCAACAATGGAAGAAAATGGGGAAATTCACAAATTTGTGGAAATTAAACAACATGTACCTGAACAACCAATGGATTGAAGAAGAAATCGGAAGGGAAATTTTAAAGGAAAAGCGAATTAGGGGAAATCGGAGGGGTAGACAAACCATAAGAGACTGTGGACTTTAAGAAACAAACTGAGGGTTTTGGAGGGGAGGGGTGTGGGTGGATGGGTGAGCCTGGTTGTGGGTATTATGGAGGGCATGTATTGCACAGACCACTGGGTGTGGTGCATAAACAATGAATCTTAGAACACTGAAAAAATGAAATTTTTAAAAATCTTGAAATATATGAAATGGAAGGGCAATATACCAGAACTTATAGGATACAGCAAAAACTCTTCAAGAAAGAAATTTATAGGAATAAATGCCTACATTAAGAAAAAATTAAGATCTCAAATAACCTAACTTTATAACCTCAAGGGACTAGAAAAAGAGCAAGCTAACCAAAATTCAGTGTAAGGAAGGAAATAACAAAGATTATTCAGAATTGAAATAAGAGAAATAGACTACAAAAACAATAGAAAAGATGAATGAAGCTGATTTGGTTTTTTAAAAAGATTAACCAGCTTTTAACTAATGAAGAAAAAAAGAGCAATGAGAGACATTATAACTGATACTACAGAAATACATTCACAAGAGACTGAAAGATTATATGCCAACAAGTTGTATAACCTAGAAGAAATGGATAAATTCCTAGAAAGAGACAACCTACCAAGACTGAATCATGAAGAAAGAGAAAATCTGAACAGACCAACAATAAGTAAGGAGATTAAATCAGTAATCAAAAAATCTCCTAGCAAAGAAAAGCCCACGTCCATATAGATGGCTTTACTGGTGAAATCTACCAAATGTTTAAAGAAGAATTAATGCCAGATCTTCTCAAGCTATTCCAGCAAAATGAAGAGGAGGAAACACTTTCAAATTAATTTTACAAAGCCAGTGTTATGATACCGAAAGCCAGAGGACACTAAAAATATTATAGACCAATATCCCAGATAAACGTAGGTGGAAAAGTCCTCAACAAAATACTAGCAAACCAGATTCAATAGCATGTTAAATGGTTCATACACCATCATCAAATGGGATTTATGCTGGGGATGCAAGGATATTGCAACATATACAAATCAATATATGTGATATATCATGTTAACAGAATGATTTTCTCTGAAAATCATATCTCAGTAGATGCAGAAAAAGCACTTGACAAAATTCAACACTTTCACCTTAAAAACTCTCAATGAATTAGATACAGAATAAATATAGATCTACATAATAAAGGCCATATATGAGAAGCCCGCAGCTTATCATACTCAAAAGCGAAAAGCTGAAAGTTTTCTTCTAAGATCAGGAATAAGACAAGACACTCTCATCTTTATTCATTCATCTAGAGAAAGGTATTTTGGCTCCTTCCAAAGTTTGGCTATTGTGGACATTGCTGCTATGAACATTGGGGTATATATGGCCCCCTTTTTTTTTAAATCTTTGAGGTAAATACCCAGTGTACAATTGCTTGGTCATAGGGTAGCTCTATTTTTAACTTTATAAGGAACCTCCACATTGTTTTCCAAAGTGGCTGTACCAACTTGCAGTGAGTGGGGAAAATCACAGGGGGAGACAAACCATGAGAGACTATGGACTCCGGGAATCAAACTCAGGGTTCTGGGGTGGGTGATAAGTTGAGTCCAATGATGCATATTAAGGAGGGCATGTATTGCATAGAGCACTGGGTGTTATATGTAAACAGTGAACCATGAAACACTACGTCAAAAACTAATGATGTACTGTATGATGACTAACATAATTAAAAAAAAGAAATCAAAAAGCAAAAAAAAAAGAAAAAAAAAAAAAAAAGAAAAGCAAGACACTGCATAGTACTAAAATCCTAGCCAGAGCAATTGGGCAAGAAAAAGAAAGAAATCGATCTAAATTGGAAAGAGGAAATAAATTTGTTTCTACAGATGACATGAGCTTATGCCTAAAAAACCCTAAAGACTCCACCAAAAAACTGTTAGAATAAGTGAATTCAGTAAAGTTGCAGGATACAAAATCAATATACAAAAACCAGTTACATTTCCATATACTAACAAACTATTGGAAAGAGAAATAAGTGAAATAACCTACACAGAGAAAGATAAATATTATTTGATCACATGTGGAAGCAATCTAAAAAAGTTACACTCATAGATACCCTGTAGGAGAGTGGTTTCCAGGGACTGTAGGGGTAGGGAAAAGAGGAGATATTGGTCAAAGGGTAAAAACTTTGAGTTATAAGATGAATAAGTTCTGGGGATCTAATATACGCTATGGTGTCTAAATTTTTTTTATTGTGTTATGTTAGTCACCATACAATACATCATTAGTTTTTTCCCCCCTGTTTAGAAATCTTTATTTTTTTCTTTTCTTTTTTTTTTTTATTAACATATAACGTATTATTAGCCCCAGGGTACTAGTCTGTGAATCACCAGGTTTACACACTTCACAGCACTCACCATAGCACATACCCTCCCCAATGTCCATAACCATCTCCCTGCCCCTCTCCCCCCACAACCCTCAGTTTGTTTTGTGAGATTAAGAGTCTCTTATGGTTTGTCTCCCTCCCAATACCATCTTGTTTCATTTATTCTTTTCCTACCCCCCAACCCCCCATGTTGCCTCTCAACTTCCTCATATCAGGGAGATCATATGATAACTGTCTTTCTCTAATTGGCTTATTTCGCTAAGCATAATACACTCTAGTTCCATCCATGTGGTCACAAAAGGCAAGATTTCATTTCTTTTGATGGCTGCATAGTATTCCATTATGTATATATATACCATCTCTTCTTTATCCATTCACCTGTTGATGGACATCTAGGTTCTTTCCATAGTTTGGCTATTGTGGACATTGCCGCTATAAACATTTGGTGCACGTGCCCCTTCAGATCACTACGTTTGTATCTTTAGGGTAAATACCCAGTAGTGCGATTGCTGGGTCATAGGGTCGCTCTATTTTCATCTTTTTGAGGAACCTCCATGCTGTTTTCCAGAGTGGTTGCACCAGCTTGCATTCCCACCAGCAGTGTAGGAGGGTTCCCCATTCTCCACATACATCATTAGTTTTTGATGTAGTGTTTCATTATTCATTGTTTGTATATAACACCCAGTGCTCTATATAATATGTGCCCTCCTTAATACCCACCACCTCTAAATTTTTTAAAGATTTTATTTAAATTCTAGTTAGTTAACAATGTAATATTAGTTTCAGATATACAATTTAGTGATTCAACACTCACCTACCACACCCATTGTTTATCACAACATGTGCATTCCTTAATCCCCATCACCTATTTACCCCATCTCCTGCAGTCTCCCATCCAGCAACCCTCAGTTTGTTTTGTACAGTTAAGTGTAGGTTTCTTGGTTTGCCTCTCTTTTTTCCCCCTATGTTCATTTGTTCGTTTCTTAAATTCCACATGAGTGAAATCTTGTGGTATTTGTCTCTCTGACTGACTTATTTCACTTAGCATAATACTCTCTAGCTCTATCTATGTTGTTACAAATGACAAGATTTCATTCTTTTTTATGGCTGAGTAATATTCCATTGGAGGTATTTATGTGTGTATATATAAAATATATATTTATATATAAAGTTTATATATATAATGTATATATATACAAATCTCACATCTTCTTTATCCATTCATCAGCCGATGGACATTTGGGCTGTTTCCATAACATGTGACTATTAGCCATCTGTCTTCATTGGAAAAATATCTATTCATGTCGTCTGCCCATTATTTAATCAGATTATTTGTGGTTTTTTGTGTCAAGTTTGATAAGTTTTTTTATATATATATTTTATACCTACCCCTTGTCAAATATGCCATTTGCAAATATCTTCTCCCATTCTGAAGGTTGCCTTTTAGTTTTGTTGTTCTCTTTGCTGTACGGAAACTCTTTATTTTGATGAAGTCCTAATAGTTTAATTTTACTTTTGTTTCCTTGCCTCATGAGACATATCTAGTAAGCAGTTACTGTGGCTGATGTCAAAGAGGTTACTACCCGTGTTTTCCTCTTGGATTTTAATGGTTTCATGTCTCACAGTTAGGTCTTTAATCCATTTTACATTTATTTTTGTGTATGGTGTAAGAGAGTGGTCCAGTTTCATCCTTTTGCATGTTGCTGCCCAATTTCCCCACCGCTATTTGTTGAAGAGACTTTTTCCCACTGGATATTCTCTCCTGCCTTGTCAAAGTTGTGAGTTCATTTCTGGGTTTTCTATTCTGTTCTATTGATCTATGTGTCTATTTTTATGCCAGGAGTATGGTGTCTAAATTTTCTTTTCTTTTTTTTTTTTAAAGATTTTATTTATTTATTTGTCAGAGAGAGAGAGGGAGAGAGAGCGAGCAAGCAAGCACAGGCAGACAGAGTGGCAGGCAGAGTCAGAGGGAGAAGCAGGCTCCCCGCCAAGCAAGGAGCCCGATGTGGGACTCGATCCCAGGATGCTGGGATCATGACCTGAGCCGAAGGCAGCCGCTTAATCAACTGAGCCACCCAGGCGTCCCAAGTGTCTAAATTTTCTAAGAGAGCAGATCTTACGAGTTCCCGTCACACACTCTCTCTCTCTCTCTCTCTCTCACACACACACACACAAATGGAAGCTATGAGGTGATGAATAATGTACATCAAAGCATTAAGTTGTACATTTGGTTTTTTCCTCTTGCCCAAAAAAAGTGCTTTAATAATTATGTCTAAAATTTTCTCATAGAAATCAGTTGATTTTATGTTTTTCTTCAGTCAAAGCTAGGACACCAGAGTAAAAGCCCCTGGGAGCAGCCAGTCCCCTGTGGGGTCCCAGGTAGGGCCTGTCAGAAGAGCAGGTTTCAGAAGCTGGGGCTGGAGGCTACTCAGGAGATGGGCCTCAGGCTCAGCTTGAGCCCTTCCCCGACCTGCAGGCAATCCTGTCTCCATCCAGTAGATGTCGTATTATTCCAGAGCATGTCATTATTGCCTGAAGTGCTGCTTGTGCAGGCTGTGGATGGCCAGCAGGAGCAAGGCCAGGCTTTGACAGCTACTGTCTATCGTGTCACATTCCCTGAGCCAGGGCACTCACAGTGTGGTGCGGAAATGGCCCAGACCATTGCAGAGTTCCTGAACTCCAGAATCCCCCAGGTTGTTGCTCATTGGCAGCATCACCAGAACTGTTTTGGGTCAAAGTCATGCTGAAGTGGTGGCAGCAGGTGGCTGTAAGCTGCAGGACTTTGCCCACCAGGTTCAACTCTTCAGGCTATCCTTGGCCCTAAGGACATGGCACAGGTCTCTACAACCCCTGGTGGTGAGCTCATAGTCCCAGAGCCACTGGGCCCTGAGTCAGGATCTGTGGTGTAGCATTCTGGGGCATAGCTCAGCAATGCCTAGGTCACCCTACTTGTCACCCAGGTCCAGCGCCTGCAGTGAGTCCTTGGAGGTCACAATACCACACAGGTTCTTCCCATTGGCCCATATGAGGCCACAGTTCTCCACCTCGAGCATCTCAAACTGGTGGCAGGTAGAGTCCACCGGGCCGTTGTATAGCACTCAGACGACAGCCTCGCAGATGTCATCGTTGCTCACCATGAACTCCTTAGAATGCTGCTTGGCCTTTGAACATCACAGCTAGGGGCTCAAAACTAGCCGCTATCAGGCTGTAGTACTCTAGCTGAAGGATCTCACAGCAACCCTGGGAGTCCAAGAGACCTTTGCGGAACAGCTGCAAGCCTGCATCCGCCAACAAATTATCAGTGAAGTGCAGTTTGTGAAGGATGGGCACCAAGTGCTGCACACAGGACAGGACCCCACAGGCAGCCTCCATCAGGCAGCAATTCTGCATCTTGCAGGTGGGGCTCTGCGGACCCTGGAGCACGAGGTGCATACCAGCATCACCCAGCTCTTTTGGTGCACAGCCTAAGCTCAGTCAGGGAGGGATTGGCCCAGAGAGCACAGCTGACATCCTTGCAACACAGCTTTGTGAGACCCCTGTCATCCAGCCTGACCACCTTGAACTGTTGGATCAGAGGCAGGAGCTCTCTCCACTCAGCATCACCCAATTGCTCACACTGAACGTCCAGATTCTTGGTTCAAGGCAAAGTGTTTTCTCAGGCCAAACTGCTTTTTACACTGGGGCTGGGGAGCCTGTCATACACTTTGAATATACAGTTTTGTCAACTATAGGTCAGAACAGCTAGGAAAAAAAAAGAAATCCATCTGTATGTACTGTTCCCTTATACACATTGGGAGAGTAAGAGGATTTGGAGGGTAGTTTCTGCCAAAATAGATTTTAATTTTTATAGTTTAAATTTTTCACATTCTTTACTTAAATTACAAATATATTTAATTAAGTATAATGGTATAAGTGTAGCATTTAGATTTGGCATTGTCTATGTCTTTTTTTTTAATTTAATTTTTTTTCAGTGTTCTAAAATTCATTCTTTATGCATCACACCCAGTGCTCCATGTAATACGTGCCCTCCGTAATACCCACCACCAGGCTTACCCCAACCCCCACCCTTTCCCCCTCCAAAACCCTCAGTTTCTTTCTCAGAGTCCACAGTCTCTCATGGATTGTCTCCCCCTCCTATTTCCCCCAACTCACTTCTCCTCTCCATCTCCCAGTATCCTCTGTGTTATTCCTTATACTCCACAAGTGAGTTAGAACATACGAGAATTGACTCTGTCTGCTTGGTTTCTTTTGCTGAGTGAAATGCCTGTGTTTTTAATGGTAGAGGAGCTTTTTAAATAAAATGCTTAAAATGCTGTAAATGTTTGTTTAACCTCATCTATTCCTCATCAACAGTTTCTTAGAAGCTAACACACTCAAATTTTATGTTACTTATTTAATATTTATGTTTAATATTATTTATTTAACCTATCTATTAATTTCTGTTTTATTTTCAGAACTGAAGGCAGAAGCTAGTCTAATGGACCAAATGAGTAGTTGTGATAGTTCATCGGATTCCAAAAATTCATCATCTTCGAGTAGTGAGGATAGTTCCAGTGACTCAGATGATGAACAGTGTACATCCTCTCCTTCTGAGTCAGGGAATTATATCTCAGGACATCTTGCCATGTCTGCCATTCCACATGGCAGGATTTCTGATATGGATGCTGGCCAGAATAGACTTCATGACAATAGTGGCCTTCTGATGAATACTTTAAGTAAGTATATATAAACATGAGTAATTGAAAAAGTAAGAATTTACAGTGGAGCCATAGTGATTATGATCTAAAATTTGGGTTAAGAGAAAAAAACTCTTATTTTATTCATTTGATACTATGATTAACCATTAACTTTTTATTGAGTCATTCCTCTTCTTTTCACTCTGTGACATAATGTCTTACTGGTTTTTCTCCCGTCTCTCTAGATACATTTCTCTTTCTCCTTTGCCAATTTAGAATCTTTTACTTAGTCATTAGAAGCTGGAGTTCTCAAGCCTTAATTCTAGGTCTTTTTTCTTTTTACTCTACATTCTTTCCCTAGATAATCTCCTCCATATTTCTGATGTAATTAGTACTTGTAAATTTGCATCTCTGACCCAGACTCTGAGCTCTGGAAACAGGTAGGTCCAACACCATCTTTTAGTAAGGGCATCCCAAATTCGCCTTATCCAAAACCAGCTCATAATCATTAGCTTACTGTGTTTCCTCTTAGTGAAAGGCAGGATGCATCTAATGATATAATCTAGAAGCCTAATTATATGCAAGGATTTACTTCCAATCCCTTTTTATAATGTAGTCAGTCCTTCATCAAGTCCTGTTTATTTTACCTCCTTACTGTTTCTCAAATTCATCTACTTCTCTGCATCTCCACTATCACTCTAGTTCCAATTGCTGTTATTCCTTGCTTTTAACTCTGCAGTGACTTTCTAACTGGTTTACCCCTTATCTAATCAAGCCCTTTTTTGCTCCACTATGTACATTGCTACCATTTTGATCTTTTCATAATTAAAATATAATTTTTCACCCCTCCTGCTTTAAACTTTTCAATAGCTAGTACAGTTGGCCCTCAAGCAATACATGTTTAAATGGTACATATCCACTTATACATGGATTTTTTTTTCAATAGACTTTTTTTAGTACTACAAATGTATTTTCTTTTCCTTACTATTTTCTTAATGTTATTAAGAACATGTATATGTAATACATATAACATGTAAAATATGTGTTAATTGACTGTTTCTCTTATCAGTAAGGCCTCTCGTCAACAGTAGGTTATTAGTAGTTAAGTTTTTGTGGGGTCAAAGTTTTAGACAAATCTTTTACCATAGAAGGTCTGCTCCCCTAAATCCCCCTCACATTGTTCAATGGTCATGTGTAATTTTTTTTATGACAGAGACAAAACATCTTACTATAATGGTCTTGCTCTTTCTGTTCTAGCAATGTTTACCTAATTTTTACCATGGTACTCAAACACTTTCACC
Source organism: Mustela erminea (assembly GCF_009829155.1). NCBI lineage: Eukaryota > Metazoa > Chordata > Mammalia > Carnivora > Mustelidae > Mustela > Mustela erminea. Next base: position 98,464,993 of record NC_045614.1, read on the forward strand.
CACCTCAGAGCCCTTATACACTGCTATTCATTCAGGAAGAAACACTTCCTTCCTTTCATGTAGTTAGCTTTTTCTCCTTTAAATTACAATTCAAGGCATACTTTATCAAGGACACCTTCCTGACAAGGTCAAATCCCCCCTTTTGTAGAACTTCAGAGCAATATCTTGTTTATATCAAATGTCATCATTATAAAGGTTTATCTTTAGTGTGATTTACTTTTTTCTAAAGTATAAGGTCCAGGAAGACACCAATTATGTTTAGCACAGTCCCTGATACATAGTAGATGCTCAATAAATGCTTTTTAATAAAAGCATACAGATTAATACTCTTCGGGGGAGAATGGGACTTTCTGTTTATTTAAAGCTGATCTCACTGTGTTAATAATAACAGAGAAAGCAGCTAGGAAGGATTGACTCTAGCTCTAGCCAAATAACAGAACTAAAGAAGGAAGGAGCCAAGTCTGCGTGTCAGAGAAGGTGAAACTATGAATTAAATAGGGACCAGGAAAGGTCTTTTGAACTTCTAGTTACTAATGTCGTTAGTGCTAATCTTCCTACCTTAAGAGGTAAAATTGGAGAGTCTGATTTCTTGAATGGCCAAATAATGACAAAAGTTCCCATTCACCAGGAGGATAAAGAATTACAAATTTATATGCCCATAATTATATATCTTCACCATTTATGTTCATATTATTAAAATGTGTAGCTATATGTGTGTGTGTGTATATATATATATATATATGAGATAAAAATTGATAGATGAAGGAGTTATTTACAAGTCTCTGTCATAATGGAATATTTAATCCATCTGTAACCAAGTAGACAAAATTTAATAAGGGTATAAAAACCTTGAACTACATAATTAACATACCTATTCTAATAGTAAATATAGAATTCTACAATCCAAAGTGTGAAGCAGACATTCTTTTAAGGCATATGTAAAACATTTTAGAAATTTCTTCCTATTGAGAAAAAAGGAAATAAAATTATTTCTAAGAATTCACATTTTATTGATCATATTATAGGATTATAATACAATGCAAACATAAACAACAAAAATTATTTTAAAATACGTGCTTGCAAACTTCAAAGCACATGCCTAATAATTTACACGTTAAAAGGAAACTATGAGGAAATTATAAAATATTCACAATTAAGTAATATCAAAAATAACACCTCAGTAATTTGAGGATGCAACCAAAATGATATTTACAGGGAAATTTATAGTCTCAAAAATGTTCTTTAAAAAAAAATTGAGTGGCACGTAGGTGGCTCAGTCAGTTAAGTGGCTGCTGTTGGCTCAGGTCATGATGCCAGAGTCCTGGGATCGAGCCCTGTGTTGGGCTCCTTGCTTAGCAGGGAGTCGGCTTCTCCCCCTCCCTTTTCTTCTGCCTTTCCCTCACCCTTGTTCATGTGCCCCCCCTTTCAAATAAATTAATAAAATCTTAAAAAAAAAGAACACAGTTACAAAATTGCTAAAGAAGACATTAGAAAATTGAATAACCCATGCACTTCAAACAAGATAGCTAAGTCATGACCAAATAAGAGTTATCACAGAAATGTAAGAAATGTTCAATATCTGAATTGTTAGCAATATAATTTACCACATTAAGAGATTATAGGAATGAATTCATATGATCATTTTAGCAAATTTGATTTTAACAAAACGTAGTATTTATTAGTTTTAAAACTTTTACCAAAGGCCTAATATAGGAAAATTTCTTTAACTTCATAAAAGTTAATTACAAAAAACAAAACTATTGCTGACATGGTAATTTAGATTCTACATGCATTCCCAAGTTAGGAAGAAGACAACGAAGACTGATACCATGATTTCTATTCACTAATACATTCTATTCTATTCATTCATACATTGTACTGAATGTTCTAACAAAAGCAATAAAACAAGAGATAAGATATAAGAATTGAAAACAAAGAAAATATAATTGTCTACAAAAAAAATTCAGGAGAATCAACAAACTATAGGAATAATAAAATAATTGTAGATGCAAGAATTATATGGAAAAGCCAGTAGTGATTTGTTATACTAGTAGTAACCATTAGGGATTTCTCTTAAAAAGCGGTGAATTTCTTTTTCTGATATATTTTATCCGAATTAAATATTTCTAAAAAGGGAAATAAATCCTCTTACTATTATAATAATGATCTCATTTTTTCACCTTATCAGACCCAATACCATCTTTTATAAAAGATATTTTAAAGTCCCCTTTAACTATCTTGAAGTGAATTTCATAACTTAGTATCACCTAGGTACATACATCTTTGAAAATAACTTAATATAATATTAAGACAAAATTAAAATAACTTATAGTAAAGTAATACGCATTCCACCTTGTAAATATTCAAGCATGGTTATACCAGAACACAATAAAGCAGCCATATGTTTATGTACTTTAAATAATAAATTTGTTTATTAAAAATTGTTTTATTCGAGTGTAGTTAACACAAAAATGTTACATTTCAACATAGTGATTCCACAAGTTTATGCAATATGCTGTGTTCACCTCAAGTTTAGCTACTGTCACTATGCAATTATAATATCATTGGCTATATTCCTTATGCTGTACCTAATTTATTCCTGTGACGTGTTCATTCCTCAACTGCAAGCCTGTATCTCCCACTCACCTGCACCCATTTTGCCTGTCCTTGTTTCTCTTCCTCTCTGACAACGATCAGTTCTCTGGATTTATAGGTCTGATTCTGCTTTTTGTTCATTTTTTTTACATTCCACATATAAGTGAAATTGTATGGTTATTGTCTTTCTCAGTCTTCTTCCACTTAGCATAATACCTTCTAGGTTCATCCATGTCATCACAAATGGAATGATCTCATCCTTTTTTATGACTGTATAATATTTCATTGTAGATGCATAACACATATTCTTTATCCTTCTGAGTCTCAGGTTGCTTCCATATCTGGGCTGTTGTAAATAATGCTATGATAAACATAGGGGTATGTATATCTCTTTGAAATAGGGTTTACATTTTCTTTGAGTGAATACCCAGGGATGGAATTATTAGATCATATAATATTTCTATTTTTAATTTTTTTGAGGAACCTACATACTGTTTTCCACTCGATGCTCCAATTTACATTCCTACCAGCAGTGTATAAGGGTTACTTTTCCTTCTCATCCCCACCAACACTTGTTATTTATTGTCTTTCTGATTTTAGCCATTCTGACAGGTGTAAGGTAATATCTCATTTTGGTTTTGATTTGCATTTCCCTGATGATGAGTGATTTTGAGTATCTTTTCATGTGTCTTTTGACCATCTGTATGACTTATTTGGAAAAATGTCTGTTTGGATCTTCTACCCATTTGTTTTTTTTTTCTTTCAAGATTTTATTTAAATTCAAGTCAGTTCACATATAGTGTAGTATTAGCTTCAAGGGTATAATTTAGTGATTCATCAGTTGCATATGACACCCAGTGCTCATTACATCAAGTGACCTACTTAATGCCCATCACCCACTTACCCCATTCCCCAACCCACTTTCCCTACAGCAAACTTCAGTTTGTTGTCTATATATAAAGGTCTCTTATGGTTTGCCTCCCTGTCTTTATCTTACTTTATTTTTCCTTGTTTTGTTTCTTAAATTCCACATATGAATTAAACCATATGGTATTTGTCTTTTTCTGACTGACTTATTTTGCTTAGCATAATATTCTCTAGCTCCATCCAACTCATTGCAAATGGCAAGATTTTATTCTTTGGTGGGTAATATTCTATTGTGTATGTATACCACATCTTCTTCATCCACTCATCATATGCAGTATGCTGTGTATGGACATTGGGGCTCTTTCCATATTTTGGCTATGTGGATAGTTATGCTGTACACATTGGGGTTCATGTGCCCCTTCAAATCACTATTTTTGTATCCTTTGGGTAAATACCTACTAATGCAATTGCTGGGTTATATTTTTAAGTTTTTGAAGAACCTCCATACTGTTTTCCAAGAGTGGCTGCATCAGTTTGTACTCCCACCAACAATGTAAGAGGCTTCTCTTTTCTCCACATCTGTTGTTTCTTGTGTTGTTAACTTTAGCCATTCTGACAGGTGTGAGGTTGTATCTCATTGTGTTTTTAATCTGTATTTCCCTGATGAGTGTTTGAGTGTTTTTTCATCAGTTTTTTAGCCATTTGTATATCTTCTTTGGAGAAATATCTGTTCATGTCTTCTGCCCATTTCTTAACTGAATTTTTTTTTTTATTTTTGGGATATTGAGTTTTATAAGTTCTTTATACAATATGTCATTTGCAAATATCTTCTCCCATTCCATACACTGTCTTTCAGTTTTGTTGATTGTTCCCTTTGCTGTGCAGAAGTTTTTTTTATCTTGATGAAGTCCCAGTAGTTAATTTTTTATTTTGTTTCCCTTGCCTCCAGACATGTGTCTAGTAAGAAGTTGTTGCAGCTGGGATGAAAGAGGTTGCTGCCTATGTTCTTCTCTAGGATTTTGATGGATTCCTGTCTCACATTTAGGTCTTTAATCCCTTTAGAATTTATTTTTGTGTATGGTGTAAGAAAGTGGTCCAGTTTCATTCTTCTGTGTGTGGCTGTCCAATTTTCCCAACACTATTTAAAGAGAATGTCTTTTTTTCCATTGCATATTCTTTCCTGCTTTGTCAAAGATTCATTGACCATAAGTTGTGGGTCCATTTTTGGATTCGCTGCTCTGTTCCATTGATCTATGTGTCTGTTTTTGTGCCAGTGCCATACTGGTTTTTTTTTTCTTTTCTTTTTTTTTTTTTTTTTCAGCGTAACAGTATTCGTTGTTTTTGCACCACACCCAGTGCCATACTGTTTTGATGATTACAGCTTTGTAATACAGTTTCAAGTCAGAAATGTGATGTCTCCCACTTTGCTCTTCTTTTTCTTCCTTTTTTTTTTAAATTTAAATTTTGTTAGTTAACATATGGTATAATATTGATCTCAGGAGTAGAATCAGTGATTCCTCACTTACATGCAACACTCTGTGCTCATCACATCAAGTGCCCTCTTTAATACCTGTCATCCATCTAGCCCATCCCCCACCCACCTCTCTTCATCAACCCTGTTTGTTCTCTCTCATTAAGAGTCACTTGTGGGGGGCGCCTGGGTGGCTCAGTGGGTTAAGCCGCTGCCTTCGGCTCAGGTCATGATCTCAGGGTCCTGGGATCGAGTCCCGCATCGGGCTCTCTGCTCAGCAGGGAGCCTGCTTCCTCCTCTCTCTCTCTGCCTGCCTCTCTGCCTACTTGTAATCTCTCTCTGTCAAATAAATAAATAAAATCTTTAAAAAAAAAAAAAAAGAGTCACTTGTGGCTTGTTTAAAGACAAATACTGTGCGATCTCAGTCATATGTGGAATTTAAGAAAGAAAACAGATAAACATACAGGAAGGGGGAAAAGAAAAAAAGGAGAGAGGGAAACAAGCTATTATTTTTCAACTTACTTTAGCTATTCAGGGTCTTTTTGGGTTCTGTACAAATTTTAGAATTGTCTGTTCTAGTTCTGTGAAGAAAAATGCTCATGTTATTTCGATAGGGATTGTATTGAATGTGTAGATTGTTTGGGGAATTAGAGATATTTTAACAATATTTGTTCTTCCAATCCATGCATGTGGAATGTTTTTACACTTCTTTGTGTCTTCCTCAGTTTCTTTTGTAGGTGTTCTGTAGTTTTCAGAGTACAGATCTTTTACCTCTTAGGTTAGGTTCATTCCTAGGTATCTTACGGTTTTTGGTGCAATTGTAAATGGTATTGAGTCCTTGATTTCTGTTTCTGCTGCTTCATTATGGGTGTATAGAAATGCACTAGGCTTCTGTGTGTTGATTTTATACCCTGTGACTTTGCTGAATTCCTGTATCAGTTCTAGCAATTTTTGGTGGAGTCTTTTGGGTTTTCTACATAGAGTATCATGTAGTCTATGAAGAATGAAAGTTTAAATTCTTCCTTGCTGATTCAGATGCCATTTATTTCTTTTTGTTTTCTGACTGCTGAGGGTAGGACTTAGGGGAAAAGTCCTGACCTTAGGGGAAAAGCTCTCAGTTTTTCTTCACTGAGCACAATAATAGCTGTGGCTCTTTCTTATATGGCCTTTACAGTGTTGAGGTATGTTCCTTCTATCCCTACTTTCTTCAGGGTTTTTTTAAAAGATTGTATTTATTTACTTGCCAGAAAGAGAGAGTGATATAGCACAAGCAGGGGGAGAGGCAGGCAGAGGGAGAAGCAGACTCCTTGCTGAGCAAGAGGCCTGATGTGGGACTCAATCCCAGGACCCTGGGATCATGATCTGAGCTGAAGGCAAATGCTTAACCGACTAAGCCACCCAGGCATCCCTTCTTCAGGGTTTTTATCAAGAGAGGATGATGTATTTTGTCAAATGCTGTTTCTGTATCTATTTGAGAGGATCATATGGTTCTTATGCTTTCTTTTATTAATGTGGTGTATCATGATGATTCATTTACAGATATTGAACCACCCCTGCAGCCCAGGAATAAATCCCACTTGGTCATGGTGAATAGTTCTTTTAATGTGCTATTGGATTTGATTAGCTAGTAACTTGAGAATATTTACATCCATGTTTATCAGAGATATTGGTCTGTAATTCTCCTTTGTAGTGGGGTCTTTGTTTGGTTTTGGAATCAAGATAATGTTGGCCTCATAGAATGAGTATGGAAGTTTTGTTTCCATTTCTATTTTTTGGAACAGTTTAAGAATAAGTATTGATTCTTCAAATGTTTGGCACAATTCCCCTGGGAAGCTGTCTGCCCTGGACTCTTATTTGTTGGGAGATTTTAATTACTGATTCAATTTCTTAGCTGGTTATGGGTCTGTTCAAATTTTCTATTTCTTCCTGCTTCAGTTTTGGTAGTTTATATGTTTCTAGGAACTTATCCATTTTTTCCAGATTGCCTAATTTGTTGACATATAATTGCTCATAATATTCTCTTTATAGTTTTTTGTATTTCTTCAGTGTTGGTTGTGATCTCTTTGCCTTCATTAGTGATTTTATTTATTTGGGTCCTTTCTCTTTTTGATAAGTCTGGCTAGGGGGATATCAATTTTGTTAATTCTTTCAAAGAACCAGATCCTAGTCTCATTGACCTGTTCTATATTTTTGGTTTCTGTATCATTTATTTCTGCTCTGATCTTCATTATTTCCCTTCTCCTGCTGGATTAAGCTTTATTTGCTGTTCTTTTTCTAACTCCTTTAGGTGTAAGATTAGGTTCTTGAGGAAGGCTTGTATTGTTATGTACTTCCCTTTTATGACTGCCTTTGCTTCATTCCAAAGATTTTATACTCTTGTCTTTTCATTTTCATTTGTTTCCATGTATTTTTTTTCAATTCTTCTTTAATTTCCTGGTTAACCCATTCATTTTTTAGTAGGGTGTTCTTTAACCTCCATGTATTTGTTTTCTTTCCAAATTTTTTCTTGTGGTTGACTTCAAATTTCGTGGAATTATGGTCTGAAAATTTGAATGGTATGATCTTAATCTTTTTGTACTACTTGAGGCCTGATTTGTGACCCACTATGTAATCTATTCTGGAGAATATACCATGTATACTTGAATGTATATTCTGCTGCTTTAGAATGAGAAGCTCTGAATATAACTTAAGTCCCTCTGGTCCAGTGTGTCATTCAAAGCCCAGCTTACATGATCTGTCCATTGCTGTGAGTGGGAAGTTAAAGTCCTGTAGCATTATTGTGTTATTATCAATGATTTTCTTTAAGTTTGTTTTAATTGGTTTATATTTTTGGCTGCTTCCAAGTTAGGGGCATATATATTTACAATTATTAGAGCTTCTTGTTGGCTAGACCCCTTTATTATGATATAGTGTCCTTTTTCATCTCTTACTACAGTCTTTGGTTTAAAATCTAGTTTGTCTGAAATAAGTATGGCTACTCCTGCTTTCTTTTGATGTCCTTTAGCATGATAAATGGTTCTCCATCCCCTCACTTTCAGTCTAGAGGTGTCTTTGGGTTTAAAATGAATTTCTTGTAAGCAGCATTATCAATGGGACTTTTTTTTTTTTTAATCAATTCTGCTTCCCTGTATCTTTTGATTGGAGCATTTAGTCCATTTACATTCAGAATAACTATTGAAAGATGAATTTAATGCCATTATATTACCTGTAAAGTTGCTGTTCCCGTAGGTTGTTTCTGTTTCTTTCTAGTGTTTATTGCTTTCTGTGTCACTTTCCTGTTCAAAGAATCCCCTTTAATTTCTTGCAGAGCTGGTTTCGTTTTCACAAACTCCTTTATTTTTTGCTTGTTTTAGAAACTCTTTATCTCTCCTCTATTCTGAATGACAATCTTGCTAGACAAAGTATTTCCAGCCTCATATTTTTACCATTTAGTAAGTTGAATATATCATGCCATCCTTTGTAGCCTGCCGGGTGTCTGTGGACAAGTCTGCTGCTAACCTTATGTGTCTACCCTTATAGGCTAAGGACTTTCTCTCCTGAGCTGTTTTCAGAATTCTCTCTTTATCTTTGTATTTTGCAAGTTTCACTATAATACGTCTTGGTGTTGACCTGTTTTTGTTGATTTTTGAGGGAAGTTCTCTGTGCCACTTGGACTAGAATGCCTGTTTCCTTCCCCTAGATTAGTTAAGTTCCCAGCTGTAATTTGTTCAAATAAACTTCTGCCCCCTTTTCCCACTTTTCTTTTTCTGGGACTCCTATGATACAGATATTTTTTCAATTTATGGAATCACTGAGTTCCCTAAGTCTTCCTTCATAATCTAATAGTTTTATTTTCCTCTTTTTTCCAGCTTCATTATTTTCTTTAATTTTATCTTCTGTATCACCTATTCATTCCTGTTTCTGCCATCTTCACTGTGATTATATTTAGCCTGTTTTGTATCTCAGTTATAGCATTTTTAATTTCAGCCCGACTAGCCTTAGGTCCTTTTATCTGTGCAGCAAGGTTCTCTTTGGTGTCTTCTATGCTTTTTTCAAGTCCAGCTGGTAATATTATAACTGTTGATTTAAATTCTTGTTTAGATATATCGCTTATATCTGCCTTGAGCAAGTCCCTGGTTGTAGTATCTTCCTGACCTTTCTTTTGGGGAAAATTTCTCTGTCTTGTTATTTTGGCTCAGTTTCTGTCTTTTGTGAGTTATGAAAGCTTGTTATGTTTCCTGTACCTGAGAGTAATGCTATATTAAAAAAGAGTCATACACTGTCCAAGGGCTGGCACTTCAGGAAGTGTTTCTAGTGTATGCTGTGTGCACTCCGCTGTTGCATTTTGGCTGCTCTTTCCCACAGATCAGTCCTCTGCAGGGTTCCTCCTTGCTTGCAGTAGGTGGTCTTTGGACCTTTAACCGGGTGTGCTTTGTTTGTTAAAATAAGCTTGGAAAAAAAAGAGGAAAAAAAATTAAAAATAAATCCTGATTCAAAAACAAAGAGAGAGAGAGAGAGAGAGAGAGAAAAGGAAAAGCAGCAATGACAACAAAAAACCCCAAAGAGACAGAAGACTATAAGCCTGATTCCAAAGAAAAAGAAAGGGGGGAAAAAAAGAACAAGAAACATAAAAAAGGGAGCCTGATCCAGAAAAAGAGAAAAGGAAATAAAAAGACAAACTAACAGACAAAAACTATAAGCCTGATTCCAAAGGCGGGGGGTGGGGGGAGGGAGGGAGAAGGAAGAAAAAAAAAAAAATTACAGCTTGGTCCTATTCCCATCAGAACTAAAGATGATGCTTTGAAGCCCTGTATAATCAGTAGACTTGTGCATGCAGAGTGCTGCCTGTGCTGGTCTTCTGGGGGAGAGGCCCACTCTGCCAGCTCAGAGTCAGTCCTGCCCCAGTAAATATGCACTTGGCACGTAGGGGAAGCAGGATTTGGTGTAAGCAGCTCCTGCCTCTACTGGCTCTGCCCATTTTTTAATGTAATGGTTTGGTTTTTGGTAATGAGTCATAAAAATTCTTTATATATTTTAGATGTTTACTCCTTATTGAATATATCATTTGCAAGTATCTTCCCCCATTCAGTAGGTTGTCTTTTTGTTTTGTTGATGGGTCCTTTATTGGGCAAAAGCTTTTTATTTTGATGTAGTCCCAATAGTTTAGTTTTGTTTTTGTTTCTCTTGCTTTAGGAGACGTATCTAGAAAAATGTCGCAATAGCTGATGTCAGTGAAATTATTGCCTATGCTCTTTCCTAGGATTTGTATGGTTTTAAGTCTCCCATTTAGATCTTAATCCATTTTGAGTTTATTTTTGTGTATGATGTTAGACAGTGGTCCAGTTTCATTCTCTTGCATATATTTTCCCAATTTTCTCAGCACCATTTATTATACATTCTTGCCTCTTTTGTTATAGATTAATTGACCATATAAATGTGGTTTATTTCTGGGCCATCTGTTCTGTCCAGTTGATCTGTATGTCTATTTTTGTGCCTGTACCATACCATTTTGATTACTACCAGCTTTGTAGTATAGCTTGAAATCTTTAATGAATCAATTTAGAATTAAGAAAAGCAAGACAACATACCATTCATAATGTCAACAATTTTTTCTATTTAATTTGTTGAAATAGGGATTAGAAAAGCATTGATATCACTAATATGTTTTCCAAAACAATTTAACAAAGAAAATCTTTGTAAAAGTTCTGGAAAAAACAAAGTATTCTTTCAGTTTACATGATAGTTCCATCCTTGTAAATTTCAGCGAATTTTAAATCTGTGTAAAAGAATTCTTTAGTTTATAAAACTGAAATTAGGTTCCACCTTACGATTACAAACAAGTCTTCCACATACATGAATATAATACTGGACTTTCAAAAGTTCTGCAGAATGTAATAGACTTCGTTATTGTACAAGACTGGTCCATTCATTGTAAGACATTTGCCATTCCTAAATTCCCTACCACGAAATGCCACTAGCAATCTGCAAATCATCTGGACAAGCAACACTTCATATAAATTTCTGTAACATCTCTAATGGAACAGTATTTTTCTCATTGAAAACCACTGGCTTAGGAGTCTGTGTGCATTTGCTATGGGTAAACTCTTTTTTCCAAGTCACAATTACCATTTCGATTGGAAATGTGTTTCCTTTACCAGCATGTTGTGTTCACAGGCTAATCTGATACCTTCAAAATCAACCAAACATTTCAACAGCATGGTAATATATTCATATGATCTGTACAACATGAAGTCTATTAACAGAAGTGGAACTTGGAACATTTGGGTTTGACCTAAGAAACTTATTATGACATTGTATCAAGTTGAACATTCTTATGCCATAGAATAGTTGTGTAATAAATGGAAACTTAATCCTTGAAAAGTATAAAATGGTCTTGGGAACCAGATACACAAAAGAAGCTTTAACAAATTTCTTTATTGAATAATGTAATAGTTCTGGAGTTCATGCAGTGGACTGAGCTCTCTTACAACAGCTTATTTATGGCCTAGAAACTACTCCTCTTAAATTGGGTATGAGCTTCAAATTATGCCAGCTTTTTGTTGATTTTGGAGTAGTTTAAAAATATGAGAATGTTTTTACCATTTTAATTTACTACTCAAATGGTATTATCCAGTTCCATGTGTTCAAAGAAACCCCTGCAGTTAGTGACTCCCAAATCTTTATTTCCAGGAGTGACCTCTACCTAGAGCTCCAGGCTTGTATATCCAATTGCCTACAACATATTTATTTGAATATTTACAGTGTATCTCAAATGTGTCATGTTGAAAATCGAACTTTTTTTTTCTTGATTTTTCTCACAACTCTTGTTCCCCTGGCATTTCTTATCTCAGTAAATGATACCACCACCTAGTTGTTTAGATCAGAAATGCTTGGGGTCTTTCTTCACTTTTCTTTTTCTCTCATGCCTATATCCAGTACTTTTGATAGTCCTGTAAGTTCTGTCTTTATACTATAAACCTAACTGCTTAGCACCACCTCCACCTGAGCCACCTGAGTCAAAGCCTGTATTATTTATTTGAGAAGCTGCAATACGATTATAGTTTATTATAGTATATATACACCATTATAGCGTGCTCACTGTTTTTTTTTTTTTTAATATTTTATTTATTTGACAGTGAGAGACAGCAAGAGAAGGAACACAAGCAGGGGGAGTAGGAGAGGGAGAACAGGCTTCCCATGGAGCATGGACCCTGATGTGGGGCTGGATCCCAGGACCCAGGGATCAAGAACTGAGCCCAAGACAGACGCTTAATGACTGAGCCACCCAGGCGCCCCCATATTCACTGTGAAACATTTCTTTCTTTCTTGTTTTTAAAAAAAATTTATTTTATTTATTTATTTTCAGCATAACAGTATTCATTGCTTTTGCACCACACCCAGTACTCCATGCAATCCATGCCCTCTCTCATACCCACCACCTGGTTCCCCCAATCTCCCACCCCCCACCCCTTCAAAACCTTCAGATTGTTTTTCAGAGTCCATAGTCTCTCGTGGTTCACCTCCCCTTCCAATTTCCCCCAACTCCCTTCTCCTCTCTAACTCCCCTTGTCCTCCATGCTATTTGTTAAACAACATTTCAAGTCAGTTGCTTACTTAAAATTTTCTGATGAATTCCTGTTACATTTCAAACAAAATCCAAAGTTTTTATCATAACCTATAAACCAGTCTTCTGGATATCTGGATATCTTTCTGACCTCATTTCCTATCATCTCTTCCTCATTCATTCCACTCTGGCTGCAGGGCCTTCTTGCTGTCAGAGAACACAGCAAGCATGCTTCTGCCTTAGGGCATTTGTATGTGCTGTTCCCTGAGCCTGGAAAGTATCTGCCCTCCATCCACATTAATAGGACTTTCTCTCTACGGTTGGATCTCTATTCAAATGCCACCCTTCAAGGAGGCTTTATCAACTATCCTGTCTAAAATACCACTTCTCACCACTCTTCTCATACCTATCTTCATTTTTCATAGTATTTATCCCTACTTGGCATCATATTATATATTTCTTTGTTTATTCTCTCTCTCCCCACTGGAATTAAGTTCCATTGCTATAAGCACATCATTGAATTATAAACAGAACCAATGATGCTCCACAAATAAGTGAAACCATATGATAATTGACTCTCTCCGCTTGACTTATTTCACTCAGCATAATCTCTTCCAGTCCCATCCATGTTGCTACAAAAGTTGGGTATTCTTCCTTTCTGATGGAGGCATAATACTCCATAGTGTATATGGACCAGTTAGAGAGGAGGAGGGAGTTGAGGGAAATTGGAAGGGGAGGTGAACCATGAGAGACTATGGACTCTGAAAAACAATCTGAGGGTTTTGAAGGGGCGGGAGATGGGAGGTTGGGGGAACCAGGTAGTGGGTATTGGAGAGGGCACAGATTGCATGGAGCACTGGGTGTGGTTCAAAAACAATGAATACTGTTACGCTGAAAATAAATTTTAAATAAATAAATAAACAGAACCAATGATGAATTATTCATAACATATACTATTTAATATTTTGACTGAATTTTAAGTACAAAATTGTGTAACATTTTTACACTCTTCAAAATGATTTAGGCTGATCATCTAAACTACATTTTTTCTCATTACCTGATGTAATTAAATCAGTGGGAGTAACAAAGGAATGTGGTGTTGGTGTGTGAAAGAAGACTAAAAAAGATGCCAGGTGATAAAACTATGCTGAAGATTGACGGTGTATGTTTTCTTTACATGCAGTATTAATTTTTGGAATTACTAATGATATGACTAAATTATAGGATAAGCAATCTAGTTATTAGTGACAAAATGGTGGCTAAATGGTTCACCCATGGTGTTATATTTTGCATGATATTTATGTTATCCAGAAGTAAATACATTGAATATGAAAATATAAAATACTTAATTACTACAGTTTTGATTTTTTTTAATTTTAGGAAATGATTTGCAGCTGAGTGAATCAGGAAGTGACAGTGATGACTGAAGAAACATTCAGCTATAAATATAAAATTTGTAAGATGTGATATTTTATTTTATATTAAGAATAAAGATTCCTAATACTGAAGAAAATGTATCTTAACATTTGATGATAAAAGAAATTTAATTTGGCTGATGTTATATTTTTGACCTTTTTTAAATACTAGCATTTTCATGTGCTTTCTCTTTATTAGGCTGTACAGATGAGAAAACAGACATTAGGTAACTTGCCCACAGGTTGTTAGTTAACAAGTGGCAGATCAAGTGTTCTAGAGTACAAGTTTAATACTCTCTTTTAAAATACTGATGTCTCACAATTGTGAAATGTCAAAACAATTGATTTATAATAAATTCCCATGGTTTTAATTATATCTCTGAGCCTTTTATATTTGATAGTCCTTAAATTTTGGTTAAGAATACTTTAATTCTTGACAAAATTAAGCTATAATTTAGGGTAAAAGTAAAGCTAGATAATCGTTTTAATGAAAAAACTGTTCTTGTATATCTTATAATATTTTTGTCATTTTAATATTTTGCTTCTGAGAAAAAATAAGCAATTAATTGTGTTAAGTAGATAATTAATATTTATATCTACAGTATTTTTGAATATGGAGAAAATGATAAATATTAGATTATAGTTGAGAGCCACTGACCAGCAGCAAGTTCTTTTTTCCTTCTTTAAGTTCTCTTTTTCTTTTTAATAAACTGCATTTTCTAAAGCAGTTTTTGGTTCATAGCAAAATTGAGCAGAAATTACAGAAAATTCTTATATACGCCCTGTTCCCCTCCTCTCACAACCTCACCCGCTATAAACATGTGCACCAGAGTGGTACATTTTTACAACCGATGAATCTTACGTTGACACGTCATCACCTAAAGTCCATATTTGCATTAGAGTTCGCTCTTTGTATTATACAATTTGTGGGTTTTGACATATATATAGTGATGTATATCCACCTCTGTAATATCATACAGAATAGTTTCACAGCCCTGAAAATCCTTTGCTCTGTCTATTCATTTATTCCTCCTTCCCCACCCCAACCACTGGCAGCCACTGATCTTTTACTGTCTCCTTGGTTTTGCCTTTTATAGCATGTCACATAGTTAGAATTATACTGTACGCTGCCTTTTCAGACTGAATTTTTTTACTTAAATATGCATTTAAGCTTCATCCATGTCTTTACATGGCTTCATAGCTCATTCCATTTTGTCACTGAATAGCATTACATTGTCTGGATGTACCAAAGTTTACTTATTCTCTAACCTGCTGAAAGAATTTTGGCTGTTTCCAAGTTTCAGCAGTTGAAGTTCAATAAAAAATTTTGTCATAATTGCCTTTTACCATAGGAATTTGTGTTTTTTTTTTAAATCTTTAAATTTTGGTTTTAATCTCTCTTACTTTATTCTCTCTCCCTTCCTCTCTTTGGCCTACCCTCAGCTAATCTATTTTTAACTTCATTTTTATATCTATTTTATTCATCAACCATTATCTGAGAACCACAGCTATGTCATTTATTACTTAACTAAAACAAGCTCAAATATTTAATGTAGCTAATAAAACATGCTTATCATTTTAACATAGTAATACAAATTATAATGGTTTTTACTGAAACTTATTATGCTGAGATTTCTTTGATTAGTGATTACTGTACCAGGAATGAGTACATGGTGGTCTGAGTTGATAATGCCAGCTACATAACATTATATTCTCAAACTATACCTTTTGCAGTCAAAAGGTATATCCTCCTTTCTCCCCCTTATTATTTACCCCATAAATGAAACATGTTCTTAAAGACATGTTCTTTTTTATGGTCTGAATACCTAGAGTATCATTCTCTATACCCTTTAAGGATAAATATAAGTGGTTTAGAGAGGAATGAAATAATATTTTCCATGCCTCTGTACCTCCTCATTTGATGTTTTTTCAGACACTGAAATGCAGGGAGCTATGGATGAGACAGATTACCAGATATGAGGTTCTCTGCCAGAATCATCTGATGATCCTGACATGATGCCAAGCAATTATCTTTTTCCCCAACTTTATTGAAATGTAATTGACATATGACACTGTATAAATTTAAGATGTACAGTGTGATGATTTGATCCACATAATTATTATGAAATGATTACTATAATAAGGTTAGTTGACATAAGCACAATATCATTTTATTTTGCCTGTTCTGAATGGTTTGATGAAAATGAAAATGATATATGCTTGCAAGTGGGAAAAGTAAGTTGGCTACAAAGGAACAAAAATCAATGGGTTTGAATCATTGCATAACACTGTACTAAAGCACTAAAGTTAGGAAAGCTGCATTTGCACAAGGATATGAGTGTGACCTACAGTGTATATGTTAATAGTCATCCATAGTTTGGTAAGAAGACATTCTTAGACATGTCAGAATTCAGGAATTATATCTTTCACATTCCATTCCTGTAATAATTACTTCAGTAATTTCCAGTTTAGTAAGAGATGAGTCAAAATTAAGAACTCAAGAATGGAAAAAATATCGTAAAAAGTGTGTTCTAGAAAGGTTGATAGCTCTCCTACCCTACCTTCATGAAGGAGTCTCACTCAGTTTGTAAGAGTAGGTGACATTCATGCCCTGCAACATTTTACATGGAAGTGACCTCTCAGATGCTGGCCAGTGGAGAAGAGGCAAGAGCTTAGCCCTAGCAGCCTGAGGTTGCAATCCTTACTGGGGAGATGACATTCTAACTAAGGCTGTGCATATGGAATCAGAGATGCCCCAAGTTATTCATACATTCCTAACTAACTAACCCTGGAGCTATGTGCTTGTGTGCAGGGAAAAAGCCTGATAAAAAGTAAAATCTGGGAAGACTTGGAAATAGCCTGAACTTTGAACTCACTCCCCTACACACACAGTTCCGTCAGCAAAAGACAAAGCCTTTGTGGTTCAAGGCTTTTTTGGTTTGTTTTTGTTACTTTATTTTATTTTTTTATTAATTTATTTATTTTCAGAAAAACAGTATTCATTATTTTTTCACCACACCCAGTGCTCCATGCAATCCGTGCCCTCTATAATACCCACCACCTGGTACCCCAACCTTCCACCCCCCCGCCACTTCAAACCCCTCAGATTGTTTTTCAGAGTCCATAGTCTCTCATGATTCACCTCCCCTTCCAATTTACCCCAACTCCCTTCTCCTCTTTAACACCCCTTGTCTTCCATGATATTTGTTATGCTCCACAAATAAGTGAAACCATATGATTATCATATGGTTCAAGGTGTTTAACCATTACCTCTGCCCAGTCTTTGACTGCTCCAAGTAATACAATATAGTCCAAAATATCAATTGTTTTTCTTTTATGGCAATCATATTTTATGTCTTATTTGAAAAATCTTAGAATATATCTGTACAGGGAACATAAAGATGTTTTTCTCTAAAAGCTTTATTTTTAAAAAAACAGATCACAGGGGTCCCTGGGTGGCTCAGTGGGTTAAAGCCTCTGCCTTTGGCTCAGGTCATGATCTTAGGATCCTGGGATCGAGTCCTACATCGGGCTCTCTGCTCAGCAGGGAGCCTGCTTCCTCCTCTCTCTCTCTGCCTGCCTTTCTGCCTACTTGTGACCTCTATCTGTCAAATAAGTAACTAAAATCTTAAAAAAAAATTGCTTTAAAAAAACATATCACAATCTATATAGAATTATTTTTTAAATATGGTATAAGATAAGGGCCAAAATTATTTTTTCCATGTGGATATACAGATGGTGTTTATTGAAAGCACCATTATTTCCCCCACTGCACTACAGAGTCAACTTTGCCATTAATGATACCTCGGCAGTGTGTATGTCTCTAAAGTCCTTTTTGTTCCATTTGTTGCCTATTGTGTTGATTCCACTCTGTTATAATTACAATAATTTTTTTTTAAAGATTTTATTTATTTATTTGACAGAGATCACAAGTAGGCAGAGAGGCAGGCAGAGAGAGAGGAGGAAGCAGGCTCCCTGCTGAGCAGAGAGCCCGATGTAGGACTCGATCGCAGGATTCTGAGATCATGACCTGAGCCAAAGGCAGAGGCTTAACCCACTGAGCCACCCAGGCGCCCCTAATTACAATATTTTATAGTAAGTCTTACACTGAGTAGTCATTCACTATTGTTCTTCAAGATTGCCTTTGCTATTCTTGGCTTATGCATCCCCATATGAATTTTAAAAATCATCTTGTCATTTTTTACACTCACAAAACCTACTAGGAGTTTGTATTAAAACAACAGGTTGATTTGGAAGATTTACAGCTTTATAATACAAAATTTCTAAATCATGAGCATGGTATGTCTCTTCATTTATTTAGATCTTTAATTACTTTCAATAATATTTTATAGTTTTAATGTTGAGGTCTTGGCTATCTTTTATTAGATTTATTCCTAGGTATTTTTATGCAATTATAGCTGGTATCACTTTTAAAATTCCCTTTTCTTTTTGTTTTTGGTCATATTTAAGTACAACTTATTTTTGCATGCTGATTCTTTTTTTTTTTTTTTTAAGATTGTATATATTTATTTGAGAGAGAGAGCACAAGCAGGTGGAGGGGCAGAGGGAGAAGGAGAAATAGACTCCCCACTGAGCAGGGAGCGCGATACAGGGCTTGATTCCAGGACTCTGGGATCATGACCTGAGCCAAAGGCAGATGCTTAACTGACTGAGCTACTCAGGTGCCCCTTGTGTGCTTATTCTATATTCATATACCTTATTAAACATGTTTTCTTTTAATTTCTTATGTCTCTTCTCTCTGACTATATTAGTATCTATCATTTTAGAGCCTTAGTCTCCTTTCTGAATATGAGTGTAAAGTATCAATCTGCTGATACACTCACTGAGGCCATAAATATTTCTTACTCTTATTACTGATATTTTAGATTCTTCCACTTTTATTACCCCTTTTGTCTCTGAAGAATTTGTACTCATTTCTGTCCAGGAGTTGCTTTTCTCTTTGATTTCTTCCCTTTTATTCTTCTGTCTGATTTCAACTTAGCAAAAATGATAGCATGTAAGAGACATCTTGGTGTATGATAGAGCTCTAGAATAGGCCATGGCAGGTTAGAGTTCTAGTTCTTGCTCTGCCCCTTCTGAACTTTGAGCTCTCCTGTAGTATTCTGTAAGCTAGACTAGCAGAGGGATTTCAAACCAGTGCTCCCTAAATTCCTGTCATAAGAATCACTAGAGGTGCTTCTTAAAAACAGAGGTTCTTGGATCCCTACTTAAATCTATTGAATAAGTTATTTTCAAGAAAAAGGCCTGCAAATCTGTGTGTGTATATGTGTATGTACACGTGTGTGTGTACATATGCCTACATTCATACATATGTGTGTGTGTGTGTATATATATATATATATTAATTGTTCTGGAATATATAAAAACATATATATAAATTAATAGATATATATATGAGAATGAAATACCCTATATCACTCTCACCATCAGGGAAGTTTAGTTTACATAGGACAAGATTAAGATTCCCTCCATCTCTGATATTATTTGATTCTATGAATGCTAGCATTATACTGCCATAATCAAAACAAGAATTTCATCTAAAAGAGTACCAATGAACCAATGCCAATACTCTAAAGTTTGGTATTAGGGGTACCTTTGAGTGCAAAGGAATTGGTGCAGTGCCTCTACAGGTGCACTGTATCTACAGGTGCTTTGCCAGGTCAAATGCTATTCTAGAAGTATAGGCCAGAGCAGGGGGAACCATTGATATAATTAGATCTTTAAGGCATCTTGAGGTTAATTTGATTAGTAAATCATGACTATTTATTTGTTTTGCATTTAAAGTTATAACCACACTAAGTCAGAAGGAATAATACCTTTGGAAAGAATAACTACAGCTTAATCATTAATGCCACAGTCAAAAATGAAGCTGGACTCTTCTTTGGTTAAAGGTTGGCAGAAGAGAGGGGCGATGAGGAGTGAGAAGACAAGGTCAAAGTCTGAGGTAAAGTTTGTTCTGGCCTTATTCATCAGCAAGTTAAATAAGTAGTTTAAGAATTTTTCAAGGCGTCAATTTATAGGTTCTCTCTCATATTCTCAAATAAAATAATTCTCCTGTTTTATGATCCCCTTGTTAGTTTAACCCTCATTTTTCTTATAGCTCTCTGGCATTTGTTTTCATTTTTCTTTTCACTGACAACCGGAAAGGCATCATACTCTTGTTCATCTTTTCTATCAACTTACTGTATTAAATGCATCTATCATCATAATACCCGTTTTTATTCCTCCTCTGATAAAGGCTAAATATTATATTCTGGAGTAATTTGGGAGTTCATTTACTAAGTATTAATGAAAATATGTTTGTGATAGTATCTAGAAAGTAACTAGTTCATGGATGGCTCCACTGGTTAAGCATTCAACTCTTGATTTTGGCTCAGATCATGATCTCAGGGTCATAGGATAGAGCCCTGCATAGGGCTCCGTGCTCAGCAGGAAATCTTGAGATTTCCTCTCCCTCGGCCCCTCCCTGCCCCACTCATGTGCATGCATACTCTCTCTCTCTCTCTCTCAATAAATAAAATATTTTTCTAAAAAAGAAAGTAGTTCATAATTTTTGCTCAAATTGAATTTTATTTATCAATTAAATTACGGATTCATCTTGAAGTGATGAAAACACAAGGAATGAATTTAGCAAAGAAGAATGATTCTCAAATGTACATCTTCAAACCTTTTTTCTCATTTTCTTTAGCCCCACCTCTTTAACTGTTTATAGGCTATTTCTATTTGAACTTTATTATGTTGAAAACCAAAATCAACATCTATTCTATCTTTGCACATTCAATTTTGTGATGACTTTCCCTCTTCAATGCATTTCAATTCCTCTATATTCCTACATTCCCGTTTGCATACCCTCCATTCCTGAATAATGACCATAGGCATTACTGATACAAATCTCCCATCAATCACAGCAGTTAAAATTCCAGACTTGCCACTTGCTGACCACGTAACTTTAGACAAATTGCTCAACCTCTTAAGATATTAGTTCCTACAAAGTGGGGATTGTGCTAAGAATTAGAATGTAGATAGGTAGGTATTATATATATGTGTGTGTGTGTGTGTGTGTGTGTGTGTGCGTGTATATATATATATATATAAATATATATATATATAAAATATGTATGTATTATATATACATTTTTGTTGGCCATAATAGATGTTCAATAAATGGCTGCTCCTGTGACTCTGAAATCAGGTTTTTTTCCTGAAATCAGTTTTTAAATCTATACTTGAGGCGTTGTATTCTCAGCTATTTTGTACTCTTCTGTAATTCTCCAGCACTGTCTTGCCCCATCTTGTGATATGTTACTCTTACTTCCTCATGCTTAACCTTTTACTTAATCATTATTCTGACTAGTCTCTGAGACCTAACCCTTTCTTTTCCCATAGCTTTGTGCTTTGCTTTGGGTCAGGCAGCTGCTAAAAGCTGACACACAGAGGGTTAAACCTAGTCCACTCCCAGTGCCCGTTTTTACAGTAGGCTGGCAGCTGTCCCAACTGCCTACCGAAGCCAAATGCTTGAGGAGAGTGAGAGTAAGAAACCAGCTATGAATCCTTTCCAGAAAAATGAGTCCAAGGAAACTCTTTTTTCACCTGTCTCCACTGAAGAGGTACCACCTCGACTTCTCAGCCTTCCAAAGAAGCCAACTCCGGTGAGTCCCCAAATTCCAGTCTCCTTCTGACAGGAACAGAATTGCTCTTTTGGTTCTACTTGGCCTCTGGAGTGTCAGGCTGAGCTGTATTAGGGTATTAAAAACTATTCTCACTTGGACTTAGAATTAACCTGAAAACCAAATTTAAACAGAAGTTTCCTTTACTTAGGAGAAGAAGCATCAGGAAGAGGTAGTTAGGAGTTCTTCAGTTGGGTTCCAGGACTTTGCTGTATCTCATTGCATATTCTGAGTTTCTCTGGGGTGAAAAAAGAAGCAATTTGAATATCCAGGGAAACTTGGCAAGCATTCTTGCCCGGAGAACTGTGTGTGATTGTTCTTTCTAAACCAATATAAAAACTCAGCCCTTAGCTCCCCCCTGTATTCAGAATCTTATGCCAGACACCAAGGAAAGTTTTGGAATAGAGCCAGTCTCTTTTATGATGTGTGCCAGTTTACATTGGAAGACAGGACAGAGAATCAAAGAATAATGATGTTTGTATTACATACTTGTTAAACACTTCCAAATCTATCATCTCATTAAATCTTTATATCAAAATCTTAAAAGTGGAGAGGGTATAGGAATAATAGCCAATATTTATGGAGTTTTCTCTATGGGCCAAGAGGTGGTAGTTTTCTCATTTCTTTGGAATAAGAGGATTGAACATAAAGACAGGTGCAGTGGCATGCCCAGGGTCAGTAGATTAACACAGCCAAAACCAATAGTACATAGCTGGTAAAGTGTGTTAACTAAACTCCAGGTTGCATAATTCTCAAGATGTGAGCTGGGAAGGTAAGAAGCCAGTTTATTGTGTCTTTCAAGTAAGTTAATATATTAACATATATTAATATTTAGGAGGGTTCTTCATATCTATCCATATGGGTAAAAAATAAAATCATTAACTTATGACTTTATTTATTTAGTTAATTATATATCTTCTGGTCCTAAACAATTTCAGTCTGTTTAAAAAGATGCACGTATTTCTTAGGAAATAAGAGGTGATAAAATTTCACGATGAGATTTGACTGTCCCAAGTACAGTTATCTCCATCCCCTCTCATGTTAGTTGGGCTATCATAATAGGTAGGGATTTGAAATAAACATGGCAGTCCCTTTATACTGACTGATATGGTACATGTAATAGCATAGTTCTTTTAATGTCTAATAGGATTAACAAGAAAATGTTATAGAATGTCTTTCACAGGAAGAATGAACATTTAATGTTAGAAGATTTAAGAACTCTCTGCCCAAGTTTAAGGTGATCAATCAGATTCCTTTCGGTTGGGCTCTGAGCCTGGCTCCTGCAGGCTCTGAATGGGAAACCATCATATTGTCAGGATTCCTCCTGGCATGATGAATATGGCAGGTGGGGACAAAAGAGGTTAGTTTGAACAGTGCAGCTAAGGAAGTTATTGACCTCTAAATGTAACTGCTTGGGCATCAAGTGCTCCACCGTCTAATTCTTTGTTCTGTTCTTAGAAATAAGTATGATTATTCTCCTGCTCAGAACCCCAGGCTTTTCAGTAAAGAGTTGTAGGAAGATAAGGAGGTCCTGGTGCCTGAGATCAAGGAATGTCTGAGTACTTCCATGTTAAATGAACGAGAAGTGAAGTAATATTCCAAATAACTTCTATCAGCACTGCAGGTCTTTCACTGTGATAATAGCTGTTTCATGAAGAGTAGGAGCCATTGCTTCACTTTACCTATCACAGTGATTTAAAATAAACATATTTTTCTGTTATAGAACAATCTACTGATTTAAATGGTGGAGGGGGGAAGTTCATGCTTGAACCATTGTCTTTTTGTTTCATAGAAAATCTGTGGCTCCAACTATCCACTGAGCATTGCCTTCATTGTGGTGAATGAATTCTGTGAGCGCTTTTCCTATTATGGCATGAAAGGTAATTTTGTGTCCTAAGGTCTTTCTTTTTCCCCACTCATCCTCATATTTGGAACAACCTGGTCTTCTTTATGCCCTTATTTCTCTTTTCCACACTTTCTGCCTTTATCCAAATTGGTCTTTCCCTTTAGCCAACACTGCCAATAAATACCTCATGGGATTTCACCTAGCAACTCATACAAGCCAAGAAACCAGAACACAGTCTGTAAGAATAAAAGTATGACAACTTCCATTTTCATATCTGTTTCTCAGATATGAACTACATTGTTGGGAGGGAGAAGGTAGGGACATTGGAAGCACTATATGATCTTTGCTGCTATGTAAGCGCATGGACTGAAGGGAGGAATATTGCAATTGTACACTAAGCATAGCCCCACACCCACACTTGCCATGGCTCTTGCTTCTACTACCTGGCAGTCACCCCTCAGTCACTTCACCAATAAGAGAGTTGAAGGTCGAGATCACCTTCAGAGATAAAATGTACTTCTCCATAAATCACTTTAATGCATTTATCTTCTTTTGTTTTCCCTTTTCAACCTCAGCTGTGCTGACCCTGTATTTCCTGTATTTCCTGCACTGGAGCGAGGACACCTCCACATCTATATACCATGCCTTCAGCAGCCTCTGTTATTTCACTCCCATCCTGGGAGCAGCCATTGCTGACTCATGGCTGGGAAAATTCAAGTAAGGAAAATGGGAGATCACATCACCACGTCACAGCCTAATTGTGCTGAGATTTTGTCACTTATAGCCTCTTGGTTCCCAGCCAAGAAGATAGTTAGGTCATTCATGACAAATAAGCATCTCTCTAAGACTGACAACACAGAAAGACTATTTCTCTTCATTGTCAGTTTTTCTAATTGTTTACATCCTTTCTAGTCAGGAATTTTTTTTTTTTTTCCCTCAATCTAATTTTAATCTTCCATTCTGTATTTTAAGACCAATTCTTGTTCTGATCTTAGGGACAATAAGGATTGCTACCCAGCCGAAAATTTATAATTTTAGAGACCTCAATGTAGTTATTTCATATACTGTCCATCTCTTCTCTGGCTGAATCATCTTTAGTATATTCTTATGAGTCCCTCTTCTCAACTGTTTTACTGTTTCTTTTCCCTTATCTCTATAGTTTCCTTCTTAAGAATATAATAAATATTTTCATGAGTTAGACTAATGGTCTATTCAGTTCCATATCTTTTAAGCCTCTGAAAATAGCAATAAGAGACATTCATGGGATAGTGTTTTTGTTGTCTCCTATACCATTATCCTCATAGGTTAGAGATGGATCTTGGCTATCCATCACCAAGTTATTTTCCATAGTCTTATCATCTATGGATTTGTTTTAATTAATATTTCTCAGAGTGCATTTTTTGGAAATTGGTTGATAGGATACAATGAGTGTAATAAAGAAAGATAAAGTTCTCATGGTCCAATAAGTTTGGAAAATGCTAGGTTAAGCTAAGTTAAATTTTTATTTATTTATTTATTTATTTTTTACTGCAAGACTTCTTATAGCCTTTAACATGGTAATAAATACTGTACAGTCTCCAAGAGAAGGTTATGGTATGTAGTGATTCCCAAACTTATTTGACCATGGAATATTTTTTCAGGATAATTTGTGGATGTGGTGTTCTAGGGAATCATATTTAGTAAACATTGGTTTATACCTCACTTGGCCTGTATATATTCATTGTCCTAAAGTGTTTAATCAGCATTTAATAGATAGCTACAACCATAGCATGGTAGTAAACACAGTTTCTTGACTTAAGAGAAGGATGGTAGGAAGATGTTTAAGATTTATTTTTGCTGCTTATGTAGTATTGGTCACCAAGTCCCTCCAGAGAGGAGGTTGACACTATATGCAAAATAAAAAGTATAAACCATGGTCTTTATTCAATAAATAAATACTTACAGAATAAAAGACTCTCAAACATGACATAGTACTTTCATTTATTTTTTATTATGTTATGTTAGTCACCATACAGTACATCATTAGATTTGAATTACTGTTCCATGATTCATTGTTTGTTTCTAACACCCAGTGCTCCATGCAATACATGCCCTCTTTAATACCCCTCACTGGGCTATTTTTAAAATTACTTCCTCTAAATTTAAAGCACAGATATGGCTTTTCATGATGTCTATAAACATCTACTGAGAGGCTTAACTGCATGTTAGAACACTATTTTTTATGTCAAGTTGCTTTTAAAGAGAGCCAAACATTTTTAGTCATAGTCCCTAGTGTGGTTTTTATACCCTGTGACCCATGCCTATCAGTTCAGGCTTACAATCACTCTCTTAAATTTGTTTATTGCCAAATATGCTTTTGGATACCATCTCTACACTTCTCCTTACTCTTTCTCTGAGCAGGTCTAGATCATGTCCTTTCTGTCTCCTATCTTTTTTGTCTCATCAGAGCTGAACTTCTTAATGCTAGGTCTCTTTCTCTGCCGTCACTACACATATTCCTTCTCAGTTCCTAAGCTCTAATTAACAATGGCTTTGGTGATGAAATAAAACCTAAAACTTCTTCCTCTTTTCCACATTAACCTGTATATAGTAAAACTAAAGAAACACTGGGCTATAAGCAAGACATAGAAATTCTAGACCTAACCCTAATATTAATTGATTAGAATGTCACTTATTTATTTATTTTTTTTTTCCTTTTTAAGAAAGAGAAAGAGAGAGCAAAAGTGAGCATGAGAGCAAGGAGAGGCAGAGGGAGAAGAGAGAAAGAATCCCTAAGCAGACTCCACATTCAGCATGGACCTGTCAAAGGGATCAGTCCCTCAACTTCAATATTATGACCTGAGCCAAAATCAAGAGTCAGACATTCAACCGACCTGGACATCCAGGCACTCCAAGAATGTCACTTTAGGAATGTCCTTTGACCTCTCTGAATTTTACCTTCCTCATTTATAGATGGAAGATCAGTCTCTCCAGATCAAGTCTCTCCAGAAAAGTTCTGTTTCCTATGGCTAGGATATCAGTGACCCCTTTCCAAATGCAGAATGCCCAAATCTATTTTGACTTCTTTCTCTTTGTTAAAGTTTCCTGCCATGAGCTTCCTCTCGTATAGTCTTCATATCTTAGACTAATTCCCTGAGCCTTCTGCCTAAAAGGTTGCTTATTTTCTTTCTAAACCATTTGTACTTTCTCATCCATTTAGTCCAACAGTCTGATATTGTTCTGATCTCCCTGCACAGACTCTATTATATTACATCAGCTCACACTCCTTTTGTTTTTTCTCTTTAACTATCCAGCAGAGATCATCTCTTTTGGGTTCATAATAGTGGGTCTTTTTAGTCCCTTTTTATTCCCTTTCTACCTATTCTTTTTATTCCAACAAAGAAAACTTCCTCTAGAAGATGCTACAAGGCCTTTTGAGAAAGCCTGCCCCCTCCCTCTGTTGTTAATTGCCGTGGGCAATTAATGCTATGGATTAGTCACCCAATCTCTTACACCTTACTTGCCCTTATGAACCCCCTAAGGTCCCTTCCCTGGAAAGCCATCCTAGAGAGATTAAGCATTTAGAATGAGAAATCCACAACCTGAGACTGCTGGCATCTCTAGCCTCTTTCTGATACCTTCATTTCATTCTTTATATTCCAGCATATAACGCTTTAAAATCACAGATGTAAACCCTATAATTTCCAAGGTTCCTTCTAGTACTAATATTCTACTTATGTACAAAGAGAATGCTGGTATAGTAATGCATATAAGAAATATATTGCATGGTGTGCCATATTTCAGTGTGTAAATCTCTACATACCTTCTTTCTGGAATTCCTCACTGTTCCACTTTCTATCATCATTCAGATTTCTTGGAAAAAATAACACAAGAAGTCCCTACCAACTGCATGATCTTTATCACTGGGCAGTCTATTCATAGTCCCTGAGTCCTTGTTACCCTTGGTAACTTGAACCTGAGGTAACTGTGGTGGGGATTACAATTAACCCAAGTGTTCAAGTGGCCAAGCTGAAACTGAGAGCCCTTTATCTTTCGGTATATGCCAGTGGTTGGGTTTAAAGAAAGTTCTTTGTGTTAGCCGTCCCTTTTTCCTGTTTACCTGGAGTTTTTCTTGACTCCTATTGATTTCTAGAGCCAAAGACATTCTTTGATAAAAACACCACGGGTCAAAGTATCCTGTTGTCCTGGTTCTCCTAGTTTAAAAAACAAAAAAATCACTTGCTGCAGATCCATCCTGTGGGTGCTCTGTTTGTATATACGGTGAGTGAGGGGAAAGGACAGGTCACATATGAGAAAGGAGCTTGAAGGGAAAGTCCATTACCTCTAACACCACAAAGGTAAAGAGTTCATTCACCATTACTATTTCTATGTACATTTCTCAGGCAGTTCTTTCCTGCTCCACTCCTTCCTCCTCCTGTACCATTTATCCTAGCACTGCGAACAGTATGAGTTCTGAGACTGTTACTCAAGCTTCTCAATTCTTCTTTTTTAAATTTTTATTTAAATTTTAGTTAGTTGACATAAAATGTAGTATTGGGTTCAGGAGTAGAATTCAGTGATTCATCAATTACATACAACATCCAGTGCTCATCACAAGTACCTTCTTCAATACTCATGACCCCTCTAACCTATTCCCCACCCACATCCCTCCATCAACCCTCAGTTTGTTTTCTATCATTAAGAGTCTCTTGTGGAAGCAAACTGAGGGTTGCTGGGGGGAGGGGGGTTGGGAGAAGGGGGTGGGGTTATGGACATTGGGGAGGGTATGTGCTTTGGTGAGTGCTGTGAAGTGTGTAAACCTGGTGGTTCACAGACCTGTACCCCTGGGGATAAAAATATATGTTTATAAAAAAAAAATTAAAAAAAAAAAAGAGTCTCTTGTGGTTTTTTTCCCTCTCTCCTTTTACCCTCCTCCCATATGTTCATCTGTTTTGTTTCTTAAATTCCACACAGGAGTGAAATCATATGGTATTTGTCTCTCTTTGACTGACTTATTTCACTTAGCATAATACACTCTCACCCCATCCAACTCACTGCAAATTACAAGATTTCATTCTTTTTGATGGTTGAGTAATATTCTATTATATAACACATACCACATCTTCTTTTTCTGTACATCAGTTGATGGACATTTGGGTTCTCTCCATAGTTTGGCTATTGTTGATATTGCTAAACCCTTTGAATCTGTATTTTTTTTATCCTTTGGGTAAATACCTGGTGGTGCAATTGCTGGATCATAGGATCATTCTATTTTTAACTTTTTGAGGAACCTCCATACTGTTCTCCAGAGTAGCTGCACCAGTTTTCATTCCCACTAACAGTGTAAGAGGGTTCCCACATCCTCACCAGCGCCTGTTGTTGCTTGTGTTGATAATTTTAGCCATTCTGACAGTGTGAGGTGGTATATCATTGTGGTTTTGATTTGTATTTCCCTGATGATAAGTGATGTTGACCATCTTTTCATATGTCTGGATGTCTTCTTTGGAAAAGTGTCTACTCATGTCTTCTGCCCATTTCTTAACTGTTTATAGACTGACTGATTTAACTCTCTCAACAGGACAATCATCTATCTCTCCTTGGTGTATGTGCTTGGTCATGTGGTCAAGTCCTTGGGTGCCTTACCAATAATAGGGGGACAAATGGTACACACGTGAGTAGAATCATGAAATAAACTGAACCACTGTCCTTCTTTTAGACAGGTAAATGTCTCACACATTCATTACAGGTGATTTTCTATTTCCTTACCAGAGACGTCCCTTTATTTTCCAACCTGTTGTTTTATTACCAAAGTGGTTGAAAAAAAAAAGTATTTTATCACCAGTTGAACTCTTTCCTACTTTATCTGTTCTCATTTGCTTTTTTTAAACACTTGGAGACTTATAGAATGCCTGGCTAGTATCCTTTTCATAAAAACTCATCGTATGCTTGAAGACAATTATTAAAACCTCATGTCCCCCATATTTTCTCACCTATTCACCTACCCATGCATCTGTACTTTGCTAGGATTTAAAAAAGTACATAATATTTCCCTGTAACACATTGTAAAAGTCCTATTCAAAGCTTGGATTATTTCCATTTATGTGTGGTTCCATATATTCCAGTTGCTCTGTCCCTTAAGTTATTGATGTTTATTTTGCCAGAGGCATTTGATACATTCTGATAGTTAATTTGCTAAATAGAGAGGATTACAGTTGTTCAAGATGTAGATCATATATATTCATGTTTATAATGGGGCTACACAGTATTTATCCAATGAGTTAAGAATTTTCAATTTTAATAAATATTAGATGCCTCCTTGTCAGTGCCGGTCAAAAATGAATGACAAATTTTCTATTAATTATAATGAATTTTGCCATTTTGCTTTCTGGTTAGTAAGGGTATGTGTGATTGGTGGTTGTAAGGTCCTTCTATTGGTTTATCCCTTAAATTAAGACAAGATTGAGAACCAGTGATTTAACTTTGGAGTTCCTTCATTATCTGCTTCTCCCTATTACACACAAAAGGTAAATAGACTATCAGGTACAAAACTTTCCCATGCAATGTATACTTTCTGGCAGAGGCTCAACAGTCATAAGGATTGGTAAGTGTCCCTGGGTTTCTTTGAGGAGTGAAGGAAGATGGAAAGTGCCCACAGAAATGTTAAGAAATATGAAGGGGGGGTCTTTGACATTATGCACATTTTTTTCTCCTGATATCTATATCTAATTTCTGCGGTTGTGTTTAGCATCAGTATGGTTAGTATCCTTCCCTCTCCATTACAGAGTCCTATCATTGGTTGGCCTGAGTCTCATAGCTTTGGGGACAGGAGGTATTAAACCCTGTGTGGCAGCTTTTGGTGGAGACCAGTTTGAAGAAAAGCATGTAAGAATCCTGTTATTTCTGTAATTTCAAGAATGTAGAGCAGACATTAAAAATGTACCTGGCAGGTAGCTATTTACTAAGATTAAAGTAATCCACAGGTCATGAGTTCTGTTCAGTGCTGGGTACTGGTCATTAATAAAGAGAAACATGCAAAGGAAAGTAACAAAGGTGGTGAATGGACTAAAACACATCTTATGAAAAAAGGTTGAAGGAATTGGAGAATTCAGCCTGTATAAGATACAAATTAAAGAGAATATTATAGCTGTCTAGATATTGGAAAGCTGTCAGTAATTAAACCAGAACTAGTAGGTGAAAGCTAAAAGAAGTTTTTTGCTCAATGGAAGGAAAAACTTCAAATAGAGTTTGAAGTAGTGAGCTTATCCTCACTTGAGGTGTTTCAAAAGAAACTTGGTAGGTGATTTGAGAATAAGGGGTGATGAGCAGTGTAGAGATGATTTAAGCATCTCTGGCTGAGATCCTGTGAAAGGGAAAAATGATCGTTCAGAATAAAGCAGAATGAGATTTTATAGATGAACTTGTCTGGATATCATTCCGTCTTTCCTACATACTCTCCCCCTATTAATTGGGGGGTGGGGGGCAGTATGAATAAGCTAAAAATGGGCCCATATGAGGTAGCTCTGACAAGTAAGCAAGGAAAAGAGTCTGTTCTTGAGTAGGTGACATTTCTGGCTTTCTGTCTTTTGCTGTCAGTTTTCTTTTTTGCCTATCTTCATGTATTATTTCCTCATCTGTAGCTATTTCTCATGTTTCTGGTTTTTCTCTCTCTGTTCTTTCTCTGTGCCCTGCTTCTAGTGTTTCTCCTACCCTTCAGGCCATCTGAGTTATTATTTTATATTCTTTATCTGTCTGGGGTACCATAGATCATAATTGCTTGCTGACTTTGGAGAAATACCAACCTTTGGCAGCCTTTGGGATTCTATGCACAATGAACTGTACAAATAGGTGAGTGGAATAGGTTGAAAAGGGGACAAAAGGAGGAAGCAAAGACCCTGTGAATAGTAAATAAGGAAGGACAGATTATGCTGTTGTGTCAGGAAAAGACCTGTGGTGCCAGAATGAGACAAATGAATAAAGCATCAGCAACTTTATCTTAAAGTTGCTTCATTTGGTAACTGCTCCACAAAGATATCTCAATAATAAGACAAACCCCTCTCCAAGTTTCCACTAACCACTTTTAAACCCAGGGTTTCCTTTTATACTTTCTGGTAGAATTCACGTAAGTGAGCTACCTTATTTAATCAACAGTTTAATCCACTGTTCTAGTGCCATTTCTACTACACATTCTACAATGTTTACTATTTAACTCAGTCAGTCATTCACTTAATTAATTCAGTCAATAAACATGTTGAGTATAATATATGTCAGGTGCTGTGCTGAGTAGTAGGGATTTCAGAAAGGAGTAAGATATGATTTCTGCTCTAAAGGAACTCTTAGCCTGCTGGAAAGAAATAGATATTTAATGCAAAGAAATTAATATTAGAATAAACACGTATAGTGCACAAGTGGCTTAGTGTATAAGATGACCATTTTGCCTAGTAGGGATATAAGAATGTTAAAGATGTTGGTACTGGAGTTTGAAAGATGGGTAAATGTTTGGGTTATTTGTTAAAGTATCTAATATTATTTTCAAATATCATGGAGGCAATGTCTGAATCTGTTTCTTTGTATGTACCTCCAGCTTAGTCTGAACATAGGGTGGATCTGGAGCTAGGAGGTACATTGCACTGATGATTTGTCCTGTGTTTTGTTTTGTTTTGTTTTGTTTTCAGGCAGAGGAACGGACTAGATACTTCTCTGTCTTCTACCTCTCCATCAATGCAGGAAGCCTGATTTCTACATTTATCACACCCATGCTGAGAGGTTAGGATCTTTTCTGAGGGCCCTTGTCTAAGAGTTTCCTTTGTCCAGTCAAAAACCTTTTCAAGGTTTCCTGATGACCATTCTCTCCTTTTACAAGGACT
Organism: Mustela erminea; assembly: GCF_009829155.1. Taxonomy (NCBI): domain Eukaryota; kingdom Metazoa; phylum Chordata; class Mammalia; order Carnivora; family Mustelidae; genus Mustela; species Mustela erminea. The sequence continues at coordinate 98,497,261 of NC_045614.1, forward strand.
TAAAAACCGAGACAATTTTTTAATATCTTGATTTGTCTGGCCCAAAAGAAGGATTATGAACTAGGTGTTGGGAGGAAAGAAGATGGCTATATCTATGATTTTACAAACCTGAGCTTGCAGAATAGAATATCAAACATTAAAGACCCAAGATTCAGGGCTGCTGGTTTTTTGGTTGTTGTTTTTGATTTTGTTTTTAGGAGATGTGCAGTGTTTTGGGGAAGACTGCTATGCATTGGCTTTTGGAGTTCCAGGATTACTTATGGTGATAGCTCTTGGTAAGTGCACTGGGACAGGGGAGATGAATAACCACTGATGCCTGTTACATTAAAAACATCATCTAAGCCATTTATTTCAATCCTCACCATAACCCTATTAGGTAAGTGTTATTGTAGAAATTTTCTCTAGACATTGGAGATAAATTAACTGAATGAAATCAGAAACCAAAGGAAGGAAGGAAGGAAAGAAGGAAGGGGAAGGAAAAGAGTGGGAAAGAAAAGAGAAAAAAGAGACAAGCAAAGAAAAGCATACTCAACGTTACACAACTAAGACCTTTCCTAGACTGATCCCTCAGCTCCATATGGAAGCAATTAAGTCAGTATCTCGGCAGGATGGGGCCTAGGTATCTATAATTTTTTAAAAATATCTAAGTGATTCTAATGTGTAGTCAAGGCTGAGATCCACTGCTCTACACTAAAATATGTAAGGAAGCAAGGAAGATATTTAATCCTTTCTCTCAAACTAGCTTACTTCATTTGACAGTTATTTATCTGGTAATTGGAAGACATTTTTAATTCTTCTAAAGTAGCATCTAGGTTTAGCTGTTTTGTTGCCCTGCTCTTCAGTGCTCCCAAGGAGTTTTCTCTCAATCAAAGAGAATAAGGGGAGTTGGATAAGTAAGTGGAAACCAATGCAGCTTAGGTCAAGTATGTTCTGTTTACCAGTGACAACACAGTAATGGAAGAGGAAAGAGGATGTGTGTGTTGTTTAGTTTTCGTAGTTTAAGGGGAAACTTGGATGTGATTGTTCTTAATCATTGACCTGGAAACCTGTTCTCACTCTGAAACTTTGGGTGACACCCCCCTGGAACGTATCCAGTCCAAACACATAAAGAACTCAATAGAGGAAGAAAGAAGCCAGAGATTCAATGCTCAGTCCTGACTATTTTCTATCAGAAGGTGGTTAATAGTAACAGTCAGATTCTAATTCCAATTCCAAGTTAGTTTATGTGTTATTCCAGGAGAGCTGTGTTAATACATTCCATGTCTCCTTCCGTTGAAGCTGAACACTTTTCCAAATATTGTTCTGGTTTTGTACTTATTAGTGCTATGTTTCCTCTGGATCGTGGCACAACAATAATATTAACATATTGGAGTAATTATGAAGATCAAAAGAGGTGCTGTAAGTAAAATGTTTTATAAATTATGAAATGTTAAATAAGTGTTAGATGTCATTATTAGTTGCTTCAGTTTTCTGGGTACCAATAAATAATAATACTCTGGCATTTCACAATAATTTAACTTATTTATCTATGTTTTTCATTCATTGATCAACACACATTTATTTAATGAACATTTCATGTGTCAAATCCTGTGCTAGCTATTGGGTCACATTGGTGAATTAGAAAGCCACATAGTCAAAAAACTTACATAGTCCAGCAGGAAAAAAGAGACATAGTAAAAAGGAATTTACAATATCGTATGATCAATGTCACAACTGGGGAAGTACAGAGAAAGCTATGGGAGTACATAGAGGAGATGTCTGACTAAAACAGTGAAGATCAGAAAAGTTTTGCCTAGGTGAGTCAGTTAAGTGGCTGCCTTCAGCTTGGGTCATGATCCTGGGGTCCTAGAATGGAGCCCAGCTCAGGCTCCCTGCTCAGTGGGGAGACTGCTTCTTCCTCTTCCTCTGCCTGCCACTCTGCCTACTTGTGCTCTCTCTCCATCTCTCTGTCAAATAAATAAGTAAATCTTTTAAAAAGAGAGAGAGAGAGAGAAGTGGTATCTGAGGTGAGATCTAAAGTATTAGCAGCAATTAATCAAAGACGACAGATACCTGTAAATCAAGGAGGTGAGACAATAATTATGACATATCTGAAGGCCTTAAAGGAATTCAGGTTGCCCCAGGTATAAATGAGAAAGATAAAAAGCAGAAAATGACAGAAATCAGATAATCAAGGGACTTTTAAGTCATAAACGAATTAGAACTTTAGCTGGAGTAGGGAGATACAAAAGGATTCTGAACAGAGGGCTGATTGTTAGATTTTTACTTTTCATTGTTGTCTCTCTAATGTAGAGAAAGAATGGGTTCAGGGTGAGGCAAGGGTATTATTTATCCTGATTACCGAATTTTTAGCATTCTTTAAAATTTTGTGCTCAGGATGAGTGCCTCACTCAGCTCAGACTAGTCTCAGCTCTGGTAGAGTTGAAAAAACTTGATATGATTGGATAAGTGATGTGATTGAGAAAATAAGCCAACATTGAATGTAGCATTCTGACTTGAACAACTAGGTAAATAGTGGGCTCATCGTCCTAATGAATTTAGTTTTGGACATGTTACATATTAGATGTCTTTAAAACATCTAATTGGAGTTATCAAACAGGTATTTGGAAATACAGGCTTCAAGCTCAGAATAAGTGTTTGGGCTGTAGATAAAGATCTGGAGCTACTAGTATATGGAAAGCAATTAAGCCATGAAAATAGATGAAATAACTAAAATATAATGAGAGTAAAAAGAGGGCTAGAATAGAACCCTGAGGAATACCAGCATTAAAAAGATATGTAAAGAAGGAGGTGCCTGGGTGGCTTAGTCAGTTAAGCATCCAACCCTTGATCTCAGCTCAGGTCTTTATCTCAGGGTCATGAGGTCAGGCCCCATGTTGGGCTCAACGCTGGGCACTGAGCCTACTAAAAAGAAAAGATAGGCAAAGGGGAAAAGCCCACAAACGAGACAAAGAAGGAATGGCCAAATTGGTAATTCTAAGGGAATTGTTCAGAGTAACAAATGTTACTGAATCAGAAAGTAAGATCAGGGAGAAAAATGCCCATTGAATAGAGCAATAAGAAGGTCATTGATTCGGAGAATGTCAGTTACGGTAGATTGGCGAAGATTCAAGACTGATTAGAGTAGAATAGGAAGTGACTAAGAGGTGAGAAAAAGGGAAAATGGTATGTATAGCTGAATGTGACATGGAGTCAAGAGAGGATGGCAGACATGCTTGAATATTATTGGGAAGGCTCTAGTAGAGAAAGAGGTTGAAGATGCAAGGAAGAGACAGTATAATCAGTATGAAAGCACAAATGGCAGAATTACCTTTGTGCAGAGGAAGAACATTGCCTTCAGCTAACTGGAGGGAGGAGAGGATAGGTGTGGATACGGGATTTAATAGATTTGGTGGCAGGAAGTTGAGACAATTTCCATTTGACAACTTCTGTGTTCTTTGTGAAGTAGGAAGCAATATCCTCTACAGCAAGGAAGAACTAGTAGGGAAACCTAAGGTTCCCATTCCTCTTCTTTAGTTGAGTGGCCTTGACATTTAAGTGTGGTCTTATCCAGTTCATCACCTGGCCTTCCTTTTACCACTTCCACTGTCCCCTCCACTATTGAGATTTCTAGGTCATTCTTAGTTTTAGGGCCAACCTGTTTCCTCTCCAAAATCTTCCTCTTGTCTAGATACCTCTTTATCTGCCTACTTGTCTCCCAAGATCGGCATCCTTTCTTTTAACAATTTCTTTTCTGTCAGCAATAAGAAGACTGTGGTAGGTAAAAGGTGCCATTTGGAGAAGTTTTGGAGACACTGAGAGGATGAATAAAGAAAACGTGGGGCGCCTGGGTGGCTCAGTGGGTTAAAGCCTCTGCCTTCGGCTCAGGTCATGATCTCAGGGTCCTGGGATCGAGCCCCGCATCGGGCTCTCTGCTCAGTGGGAAGCCTGCTTCTACCTCTCTCTCTGCCTGCCTCTCTGCCTACTTGTGATCTCTATCTGTCAAATGAATAAATAAAATCTTTAAAAAAAAAAAAAAGAAAGAAAACGTGGTGATGTGAATATGAGTGGAATAGAGAATTTAGAAAGTTAAGGTAAGGAAAAGTAAGAGGATTCAGGCATTCTGGTGTGCAAAGATGCTGGAAGGTCTTACTTGTCACTGACAAGACATCTTTGGTAGAAGATCTACTCGAGGGACATCTTGCTGGAGTTGGGAAATCCATTAAGGAGGGAAGTACATCTGGAATCATACTAAGATAGTCTTCCTGCTGATGTTAGTTAATAAATTTGAAAAAAATAATATTTACTATTCCATAATTATAAAAATAATATCAACTAATGCTGGTAATTTAGAAAATAGAAAGAAAAATATGAAAATAAAATCTACTTATAATTAGTTGCTGGGATGTGATTAAAGAATATGGGGTAAGGAAAAGAGAATGAGCTCAAGTACATTAATGGTACAGAATAGAATTTTTTGTAGGAATGATGATCAGTGATTAGAATGTACAGACCTAGTGGAAAATAATGAAACATAAAATGGGAAGGAGTAGCTTTAGGTGAGCTCCACGGGGCCACATCTTTCTTATATCATCAGTCTCAATAGTGTCTAGCACAGTGTTTAGTGCAAGAATGAGTGAATGAGATGTTTTATGGTGGTTAAATGGGTAGATTTCTGAGTCAAACAGACCTCAGGTCAAAAATGCAATTTCTGGCATTTTCTAGCTATGTGATCTGCACAAATTGCTTAATTTCTTTTATTTTCAATTTCCTCAATAAAATGCAGAGAGTAGTAACTATTTTTTCAGATGAAATCAGTTAATATATATAAAAGACTTAACACTTTACATATAATAATAAACCTTTAAAGATGGTTAATGATAATAATAATCATCATCAGGATAATATGAATTTGGGAAGGCCTTTCCTGCCAGGAGTTTGGACTTTTTAGGTAGGTCCTGGTAAGAAGGTTTTAATTTGGCATCAGATAAGAGAAGGAAGATACTGGGGATTGAGAAAGTACTTGCTAGACATTTTAATAATCCAGGGCAGAGGTTGTGAGGCCCTAAACAAGAATTGTAGCGATAGTAAAGTAAAAGAAGGGCAGATGGTAAATACATTGAAGAAAGAGTCTAAATGAAAACTTGATAAAATATCAGATGTAGAGATGGTGAAAGAAGAGAGAATCCAGAGATGACTTCCCTTTCTGTGATACAGGGAAGTCTCAACAGATTCCTTCTCTTAACAACTGACAACTTTATTCTTCTCTTGGGTCCCATAATTTATATAATTCTGAAAGTTGGGAAGTTTAAGTCAGACCCCTCCCTTTAAAAGATTTGCCAGACACTCCTACACATCAGCAGCCTATCCTTAGCATTGACATACTGAATGTGCTGAATGAGAAGCTAAGAACCTTGTTTGTGTATCAACTGCAGTTGTGTTTTCAATGGGAAGCAAAATATACAGAAAACCACCTCCTGAAGGAAACATAGTTACTCAAGTTGCCAAATGTATCTGGGTAAGTCTGACTTGTTTACCTGCCTTTTTCAATCAATGGAAAAAAATTATATGCTGAGCTTAAAGGCCTTTAAACACAGGCATTTATTTTCCCCCAATGACTGCTGTTTTACCTCTGTACCTTTTGGCAAGCTGAGATTAATCCATTTTTCTCTGTACCTCTACTCAACCATTAAGTAAAATAATAATAATAATAGTAATAATAATAATAATGATGTTACCATTTTTTAAATTGGCAAAAATCATCTGAAATGTGTATACATTATATATGTTGCCAACAGGATATAGGGATAGATAAAATTATATTGGAAATATTCTGAAATTCAATGTCTGATGAAAGCAAAGGGTGGAAGTAAGTCACTTAAAGTATGTATGTCTGAGGAAGGGATAATGAATTGGAATGGTTTCTTTTTGTCTCTTATGTGATATCTATGCTCTGCCCTAGTTTGCTATTTCCAACCGTTTCAACAACCGCTCTGGGGACATTCCAAAGCGACAACACTGGCTGGACTGGGCAGCTGAGAAATACCCTGTAAGTTGGAACTGAGGAAATATACCTCCATGGAGATCTTCCTAAGTCCAGACTGATTCCCTCTTGCTGCATTTGGCCTCTCCTCTTAAAGTTCTGGCACATTTTTACTGTAAGCAAGACAACCAAATTTAGCAATTCAGCCTGTTCCTTCTTCCCCTTTCTTGCAGAAGCAGCTCATTATGGATGTGAAGGCACTGACCAGGGTACTATTCCTTTATATCCCATTGCCCATGTTCTGGGCTCTTTTGGATCAGCAGGTAAGAATAGTTCTTTTGAAAGCTACCCCTTCCTCCAGCCCCTTTCCTCCCACAAGAAAGAGATTTCTCATAATCACTTTTGTCTGCCCTAGGGCTCACGATGGACCTTGCAAGCCACCAGGATGAATGGGAATTTGGTGAGAAAAGATTTTCCAGAGAAATCTATTCTTTTCTTCATAATACATAAATTTCCTTTTTTAAGGAAAATGATTTCTTTGGGTTTTTTGCCTGAAAACGGACTTAAGATCAGAAGAGAGTTGTCTTTAACATGAAGGTACTGAGTGCGCAAAATTTTAAAAAGCTACTCTAGAAATAAAAACCAGAATATTATTGGGGAGTGCCTGGGTAGCTCAGTTGGTTAAGCCGCTGCCTTAGCTCAGTTCATGATCCCAGAGTCTAGGGATCGAGTCCCGCATCAGGCTCCTTGCTCAGCAGGGACCCTGCTTCTCTCTCCACCTCTGCCTGCCACTCTGCCTGTTTGTGCTCGCGCGCTCTCTCTCTCTCTCTGACAAATAAATAAAATCTTTAAAAAAAAAACCAGAATATTATTTTTAGATATCAGGAATATAAGGATGGAAAGGTTTCAGTGTGTACAGGGTAGTACTGAGAAGATAGTCAATGAAGTGATCCAGTTGTGGGGTAGAGGTTGTTTGCTCCCCTCTCAGCCTTCCTGGGGCACAGCAGGCTCAGGTTTGACTGGTGCTACTGCACATGTAGCCCGGCATCTGGGCTGAGATCATGTGGAGGACTTGGAAGTGCAGTATTTTGTACATAGATAAGGAATAAGAAAGTTGTAAACATTATTTTCTGTTTTTCTATTCTCCATTCTTTGGCCAACTCAAAGTTTCATCTGTGTTCTCAATTGTTCTACTTAATTATAATGTTTTTCTACCATCTCCGTGGTAAAGGAGGCAGGAGAGAATGATGCTAGGATTTCATTAACCAGTCTGTTTGGAGCCTGTCAAACTCAAGGTACTTTTTCCCTTTCTCTCTCTCTCTCTCTCTTTTTTAAAAGATTTTATCTATTTACTTGACAGACAGAGATCACAAGTAGGCAGGAGAGGCAGGCAGAGAGAGAGGAGGAAGCAGGCTCCATGCTGAGCAGAGAGCCCGATGCAGGGCTGGATCCCAGGACCCTGGGACCATGACCTGAACCGAAGGCAGAGGCTTTGACCCACTGAGCCACCCAGGTGCCCCTCCCTTCTCTTATTGCCCAGGATTCACTGTGGTTGTTCTGTTATTGACCCCTCTAGAACAACTCTGGAAACACTATGTGTAAGAGGAAGTCTTCACCCTAACTATGATGTCTTATGCTGCACATTACCTCCTACAACTGCAGTGACTGAAATTAACAAAAACACACTGACCCTATTCTCTCAAGAAAAAGAATATTCTCCCTTAGGCCTACCTGCCTTCAGTAAACATAGCCTGAAGCCATTCCCAGTCTGTTTCCCCAAATACCCTTAAAAGCACCATGTGGCCCTGAACCAATGACTGGTAGATTTTATCTTTTGTGTCTCACCTGCTAATTAAAATATTTTCTGTTTTGAGAGAACACAAGTGGGGGGGGGGCAGAGGGAAAAGGAGAAAGAGAATCTCAAGCAGGCTGCACCCTCATGGCAGATAATTAACAGTATTTTTGATCTAAGCTTTTCTTGTCTTTTGTCACTGTATAAATGTAATTTGTTATTATGTTTCAGGGTTTTTTTGTGCTTCAGCCAGACCAGATGCAGGTAAGAGATTTCTGTATACTCTTGGGATTTATGGCTTTCCTCATCCATACTTCTATCTGAAGTAATGGGATTACCAACTGTAACTGGACATTTGTTTCCTTATATGCTGAGGAGGGTTAAGGATAAGGATGAAAATACTCTCCTTAAGCCTCACACTTCTCTTTCACATCCTCTTTTAAGTAAGCAGCTCCTGCCCAGCTCCAAGGAGGGTGAATTTTGAGCTCACAGGAGATGTATAAGCATAAGATATTTTTCCCTGTTAAGGTAGTACCTTGGAAATATTGTCCAAGAAAGTATAAGGCATTGTTGTGTGAGTAACAAAGTCAGAATCTCAGTTTACCGGTGACTCCCATTTCTTTTTTTAACCCTTGTTTAATCCCCAAGACTTCCTTCTCTTCTTTTCTCCATGACATTTTCCCTTCAGCTGTAGAACAGGAGAAAATAAGTGAAAATGATAGGGAAGAAATCCTAACTGATTGACAGAAAAACAGTTTCAGAGTGAAACTGATTCTGTAGGATGTTCAGAAGCTGAGGTGCTATGCAGGAGAAATCAGAGTCCTTGGTGTAACGGGACTGAGAGATGTGGAATCATTCTGTACTTAGTATGACGAAAGTATGTTTGGATGTTAGGGAGAGTGCACACAAGCAAATGAGAACACATACTTACACTCAAGACAGAAGAACACTTTGTAACTATTCTTTTTACCATGATATTACAGGTACTAAATCCCCTCCTGGTTCTTATCTTCATCCCATTGTTTGACCTTGTCATTTATCGTCTGGTTTCCAAATGTGGAATTAATTTCTCGTAAGTGCTCACGATGCCTTTATTGCTCAGACTGACTTAATATTTGCTCAGCTTAAAAAAAGATTCAATGTCAGTACTTTATACTTAGTATGATTTGTTTTGGCATATCATTTTTCTGTTTCTGTGTACCCAAGTTAAACTAAATGCCTATTGGTACTGGAGGATGGGAATTAGATCTAGCTAATTTTCATTATAGAGAGTCCAAGCCATTCCTGCACACTTAACTGCATGATGTTGAAGGGGTAGATCTAAGCTTCACAGAAAGTCAAAATTGTGTGAGAATAGGCTCCTAAAGCAACTTGTTGCTTTGTTCTTGAATGTTGCCTCTTCAAAGAAGTCTAAATCCTGTGATGATAATTAATCCCTTTAAATCTTTTATTGTCCATATGAAACAAAGCAGGGACCTGGTAAGAGCAGAAATAGGTTGTCCCTAATTACTGCTTTTCTCCCATTCTAAATAGAAGTACCAGATGTCGTATGGAACTGTTGAATCACTATAATGTGATTCAGTATACACCTGAAACTAATATTACACTATGTTAACTAACTGGAATATAAATAAAAACTTAAAAAGAAGTGTTATTTTTTGTAAATTTGACAGAGGAGGATTTCAAGTCTCCTCTATTCCTGATTTAATAGCAATTTCTTTTTGATGATGACATTATAATATTCAAATGGCCTTTTGTCATTTACTCATTAGTTGAGCAGATATTACTGAGTTTAGCACGAATGCCATGCAAATATAACAGCACAAATGAACGCTGAAAGAGTTCCCTGTTTAGTAAGGGAGGTAGAACACATGCAAGGATAATTATTACCCAACGTGAAATATATTAAGTTCAGTAAGAAGGGAAGCAAAGTGCCAGGGAGTTATGGAGAAAAAAGAGAGTCCTTCTTACTGCTAGAGTCAAGAAAGACTTGTGGAGGAAAAGAAAATGGGATAATAATGTATCGTGCTTGGCATATGGTAAATGTCCAATAAATTTCGATGTGTTACTACTATTTTTTGGTATGATGACATAATGGATAGAAAGATCATCATAAACAAAAGTTGAGGTGAGGAAATGGGTTGAATAGAAGACTATTCAGTGTGATGAGTAGAGGAAGAAAGCTCTGTGAAGGGGAGAAGTAGCTGAGACCAAATCAGGAAAGGTCTTTAATGGTAGGCTTAGAGGGTTTCAATTTTAGCCTTTTGAGTCTAAAGTTTCCATGTAATTGTCTATCCCTTCCTTCTGCAGATCGCTTAGGAAAATGGCTGTTGGTATGATCCTAGCAAGCCTGGCATTTGCAGTTGCAGCAGCTGTGGAGATAAAAATTGATGTGAGTTCAATAAATCTTAAGCTCCATGAGGAGTCAAACTGAGTCAAACATATCATTGTTCACTCTTCTGACTTGTTCAGTCCTGATTGCCTGAGACCTAGCACAGAACCCGTTTTAGACAAGATGCATCATAACTATCTGTGGTAAATGAGTAGATACGGGTAGAAGAGCAATGCAAAACAAGGACCACCTCCCACCTGAGTGATCCAGAGTATACTGTCAAGGAATTCCCAAACACTAATATCCAAGCTATCTTCTTGTCTGTTTGGAAAGACAGTCTTTTGAATAGTTGGCAGATCAAATAGTCATTATTGGGGAATGACTTATGAGGTCACAACTGAGTCAAAAAGCATGGAGTCTGTCATGTAGCATCAGTGCTCGCTGCACTGAGCTGGTGTTTCTCCCCTCCAGACTGCCTTCAGAGTTCTCTAAGCCAAATGCCCTCCAGCGGGAGAAAAATGCATCCTCCTGACTGGATGGAGGTAGGACTGAGAACTACCTCCAAGGGTTGTTGGTAATTCTGACCTGTGTTCTCTGTCCTAAGAGAATGACCCCACCGCAGCCCGGTTCCCAAAAGATTTTCCTGCAAGCCTTGAATCTGGCGGATGATGAGGTGAAGGTGACAGTACTGGGAGATGAAAACAATACTCTGTTGGAAGAGTCCATTAAATCCTTTCAGGTAAGATATGGACTTGAATAAATTAGAAACACATTCAGATTATGCAACAAGGTGACAGCATAATATTGTAGTTAGAAGCATGCACTTGTAGAGGCAAACTATCCCCAGTCCAATTCCTGGTTCTACCATTCCCTAGCTATAAGACCCTGAACAAGTTATTTTATCTCTAAACCTCAGTTTCAGTACCTATAAAATGGCAATAATTTTTATGCCATGAGCTGTTGTAAGGATAAGTATTATATGTGAAGCACTTAGCATAGTGTCAGGGACATTGTAAGGTCTCAGTAGGTTGTAATTTGTACTATTATTTCAAACTGCCTCCTAACATCACATCCTCTGGAAGGATTTGGCTCGCTTATTTTCACCAGTACTACTGTACACGTTGTGAAATATTTATAGTTTTTAAAGATTTATTTATTTATTTTAGAGAGCAAGAGCATGAGTGGGAGGGGCAGAGGAAGAGAGAGAGAGAATCTCAAACAGACTCCATGCCGAGTGCAGACCCTAATGTGGGGCTCAATCTCACAACACTGAGGTCACAACCTGAGCTGAAAGCAAGAATCAGTTGCTTAACCAATTGCACCACCCAGGTGCCTCTGAAATATTTATTTTAAAATATTACTTTTTAATAATGAAATTAATATACATCTATTATTGAAAACTGGAGGGTATATAGAAAGACATAAAAACCACCTATAATTGCATCACCCAGAGATGATCAATCAGCATATTGGTATACACAAATAAACTAATTTCTAAAAGGTAGTCAAACTCTATAGTACTGAACTTTGATTTTTTTTATTAACATTAATCATCTCATAAGCATCCTTCTGTATCCTTAGATAATTTGAGAATATGATTTTAATGGACACATAATATTCCATTTTATAGATATATCATAGTTTATTGAAGTATTTCCTTATAGGCGTTTAAGTTTTTATTATTAATATACATAATTCTGGGGTGCCTGGGTGGCTCAGTGGGTTAAGCCTCTGTCTTTAACTCAGGTCATGATCTTTGGGTCCTGGGATAGAGTCCCGCATTGGACTCTCTGCTCGGCGGGGAGCCTGCTTCCTCCTCTCTCTCTCTCTGCTTGCCTCTCTGCCTACTTGTGATCTCTCTCTGTCAAATAAATAAATAAAATCTTTTAAAAAAATAATAATATGCATAATTCTACAAATAACATCCTTACTTGTAAATCCTTATGCATGTCTCTAATTACTCTCATATGGCATATTCCTAAAGATAGAATTACTAGGTTAAAGGGCAAAGTTGAAAGTATTTGATGAGCTCACCCACCCTGGGATGTTATGAGATATTGATGCCTATGATAGGGTAGAAAGTGAATATGACAGTTTCTTCATTCTATAGAAGATGCCACACTATGCCCAGCTCCACCTGAAGACAAAAAGCCAGGATTTCCACTTCTACCTAAAATATCACAATCTGTCTGTCTACACTAAGCATTCTATGGAGGAGAAGAACTGGTACAGTCTGATCATTCTAGAAGATGGAAAAAACATTTCCAGCATGATGGTAAGTTGAGGAGTAGCTTAGGTTCCAAATTGTTATCAGAGTGTATTTTAACCAGCTCATCAAAGATAAGTCTTACCGAAGATAAGTCTTATGATTAGATTTTCTGATTATCAGTTTCTTGTTGTCAGCTGTAACTGATTTTTACTTTCCTCTATTATAGGTGAAGGTTGAAGAAAACAAAACAACCAATGGGATGACAGCTGTAAGGTTTGGTTGTCAAGGAGACCCAAAGCCCCTCTGTGTTGATTCTTGATCTCTTCTGATCTGTGGGGCTTCAGATAAAGCAGCCTCACATTTTACTTGTCTTGTACATGGATTCTCTCTCCTATAATATCAAGGGCATTGGTCTCAAAGGCATCTTCTAGAACAATAAGAGGCAGATAAGCTTGCTTTCCCATATGGTATTAAAAAAATGACCCTGTATCTGTATGTGCCCCCTGTACTCTGGTGCATACATCCCTTTCTGTTGAATTTTATCCACTTATTTTGCTCTCAGGAAAATAATTAAGTACTTTCATCTCTGTGATCACTGGGAAAAAATTCAGGAGTGAGCAAATAATCCTCTCTTCATGGTTGGTAGTTGAGTATCTCTTATTGTTACTGTATTTTTAAAGCAAAGTATAATTTTATTATAAGCCTGTAGAAGCACCTTGGTGGAGTAAAGGTGATACCTTTGGAGTCAAAAGACTTGTTTTTGAATCCAGATAAGCCCCAAAGTCATGTCAGACAACCAATGAAAGTTACAGAAATGGAGTATCCAAGAGGTCACCTGCTCTCTGCAGCAGGAAATCAGGCATGAAACAGACAGATGCACATGCCTATGTCCATCAAGATTAGGTGGCTGCTGTTGAGACTAGCACTTTAGAGGAGAACTTGTAATGAAATGTCTGAACTTTGCTGAAGGGTGGAACAGTCATAATAATTTCCTTTTGAATATGTTTTATAAAAAGTGAACAACTCAAAATAAGTAAGATGATAGTGAGGATATGACTTCCCTGGGTGAGAGAACCATAGGAACCTCCAGAAGGGGTAAAAGGAAATTTCTAGATCAGTGCAGGAATCACCATAGATGTTCTAGAGGAAACTGCCCTTCTTACCTGGTGGGCCAGAGATTAGTACAAAAGCTATCAAAATACCAAAACCCATACTGAGGAAACAGTTTAGGAATCCAGGTTCAGGACACTAAAAAGATCATTCTGGAAGGGTTCAGGATTGTCTGCAGATTCCAAAATGAAAACTCAACCTACTAATGCCTGGGAGTCCGAGTTTTGTATAGTCAAATCAGACTTCATTTATAAGAAGATACAGTATCAGTTTTACATAAATACCGGAAAAAATGTATTTGTGTATATATATCCATATCCATATCCATATCCATATCCATATATATATATATATTCTAGTGTACATATATCCACTAATTTTTCTTAGTGGAGTCTCAACTGATGAATCCCACCATTATAAGAGGCAAAGAAAGTGGATGTGCCTAAACTGGATTAATGAGGCAACTCAGACTGCCATAGGTGATCATGATTGTGTCCATCCCACTCATGATGTAAGAGTGTGACAGATGGAAACTAATACCTCAGCAAAGATAAAGTTAAGGATAACTAAGACTATTGATTTTTTCTTACATGTGAGTTCATTTATTTATCCATCTAATAATATATAATAATATATATAATAATAATATATAACATGGACCTTTTGTCTGCCAAAAACTGTTCTAGGCACTGGGAACATAGTGGTAAACAGGTGTCCCTGTTTGTGAGGGTTTGTCTGATGTGTAACAATGTCTCTACCCTTAGGTTTATTAATACTTTACGTAAAGAGGTCAACATCTCCCTGGGTACAGATATCTCCCTCACTGTTGGTGAAGACTACGGTGTGTCTGCTTACACAACTCTACAAAGTGGAGAGTAAGAGCATTACCCTTGTGAACATTTTATTCTTATCAACAGCTGTTTTTTTAATGATTTCTTTGCATATAGGTGAGGGGATTGTGTATATCTCAGCTAATTTTGAGTATACTCAGGTTCACTGTTTTACACTATTCCACTAATTCATAAGATTTGGAGGAGAAAAATTCACAAGAATTCAGTGAGAAAACTTAGGCCCTGAAATCCACAAAAGGAGATGTTTGTGCTTTCTTTATTTAGGTGTAAAGTTAAAAAAAAAAAAAATACCTGGTAGGAATGAAGAGCTCAGATCAGTGGCTGAAAAACCTGGCACAGAAATATTTCACTCCTAGAGACTTGCCTTCAAAAGAAATGGTGGCTTTTCTGCTTGACTCAGCCTGAGAGATGAGATCAGTCTTTCCCCTGGAGATGGGAGTGCTTTTCTAGGCTGTGGTGTTTGTTCTAACTAAAACTATCCTGTTTCAGATACCCTGCGGTGCATTGTAGAACAGAAGATAAGAACTTTTCACTGAATATGGGTCTACTAGACCCTGGTGCAGCTTATCTGTTTGTTATTATTAATGTAAGTAGCTCATGGCCACCGCCACTCTCTCCTTCCATATAACTGTATCTATATTTGTATCTATATGTCTATGTCTGGATCTGCATTTATCCTGCGATCACATACTTATTTCTAGTGTAAAGTGATAGGTTCTATCATGACTTTAGAAAACCTACTTAGGTCTCTAGAAGGGATGTTACAAGAGATAACATTGGTAGCACGCATCTAATAGAAATACAGAATGATATAATATGTGGCCCTTTGTGTCTGGATTCTTTCATTTGGCATGTTTTTCAGGGTTCATTCATATTGAGACATGTATCAGTGTTTCATTTCTTGTTATTACCAAATAATATTCCACTGTATAGATGTAACACATTTCAATTTGTCAATTCATCAGTTAATGGACATTTGGGGTTTTCCTACCTTTTCACTATTATAAATAATGTTGTTAGGAACATCATGTACAACTTTTTGTGTGGCCATATATTTTCATATCTCTTGGGTATATATCTGGGAGTGGAATTGCTGGGTCACATAGTAGTTCTATGTTTAAATATTTGAGGAACCACTGGGAACTTTTCCAAAATGAATTCCATTTTACATTTTCACCAATAGTATATGAGGGTTGCAATTTTTCCACATCTTCACCAATACTTGTTTTTCTGTTTTTTTTTTTTATAGCCATCCTAGTAGGCTATCATAGGTATGAAATGGTAGCTCATTGTAGTATTGATATATATTTTATTAATGGCTACTGTTGTTGAGCATCTTTTCATGAACTTATTGGAGATTTGCATACCTGCTTTGGAGAAATGTCTATTCAGATCCTTTGTCAAATTTCTAATTGGGGTCTTTATTATTGAGTTGTAAGCATTCTTTATATATTTTAGATATGTCTGTTATCAAATATACGATTTAAAAATATTTCCCTGTTGAATATGTTTTTTAACTTTCTTGATGTTGTCCATTGAAGCACAGAATTTTTAATTTTTATGATGTTCAGTTTACTCTTTTTCTTTGGTTACTTTATGCTTTTGAAGTCATATCAAAGAAACCATTGCATAATCCAAAGTCATGAGGATTTATGCCTATGTTTTCTTCTTCTTTTTTTTTTTAAAGATTTTATTCATTTATTTGACAGAGAGATCACAAGTAGAGAGGCAGGCAGAGAGAGAGGAGGAAGCAGGCTCCCTGCTGAGCAGAGAGCCCGATGCGCTTGATCCCAGGACCCTGAGATCATGATCTGAGCTAAAGGCAGAGGCCCAACCCACTGAGCCATCCAGGCACCCCTGCCTATGTTTTCTTCTAAGAGTTTTATAGTTTTAGCTCTTATATTTAGATCTTTAATCCATTTTGAGTTAATTTTTGCATGTGGCAAGAATTAGGAGGTTAACTTTATTCGTTCTTTGTGAATATTCAGTTGTCCCAGCACAATTTGTTGAAAAGTCTGTTCTTCTCCCATTTAATGGCCTCGGTACTCTTGTCAAAAATCAGTTGACCAGGGGCACCTGGGTGGCTCGGTGGGTTGGGCTGCTGCCTTCGGCTCGGGTCATGGTCTCAGGGTCCTGGGCTCGAGTCCAGCGTCTGGCTCTCTGCTTGGCGGGGAGCCTGCTTCCCCCTCTCTCTGCCTGCCTCTCTGCCTACTTGTGATCTTTCTCTCTGTCAAATAAATAAATAAAATCTTTAAAAAAAAAAATCAGTTGACCATAGATGTGAGGGCTTATTTCTATATTCTCAGTTCTATTCCATTGATCTATATGTTTGTACTTGTGCCAGTACCACACTGTTTTGATTGTTGTTACTTTGTAGAAAATTTTAAAATCAGAAAGTATAGGTCATCCAACTTTATACTTCATTTTCAAGATTGGTTTGGCTATTCTGGCCCGCCCCCCAGGGATTTCCATATAAATTTTTGGATCAGTTTAGATTCAGAAGCTAGCTGGGATTTGGATAGGGATTGCATTTAATCTGTAGGTGATTTTGAGGAATATTGCTATCTTAACAATATTAAGTCTTCTGATCAGTGAACATGAGATCTCTTTCCATTTTTTTAGATCTTCCTTAACATCTAACATTTTCAATAGTGTAGTTTCTAGAGTATAGGTTTTACATTTACTTTGTTAAATTTGTTCATAAGCATTTTATTCTTTATGATGCTATTGGGATTTTTTTGGTTGTTTTTGTTTTAGAGAGAGAGAGCAGTGGGAGGGGCATAAGGATATTTGTAAGTATTTATTCTTTGTGACGCTGTTGGGGGTTTTGGTTGTTTTGGTTTTAGAGAGAGAGAGAGAGCAGTTGGGAGGGGCAGGGAAAGAAAGAGAGAGAGAAAGAATCTTAAACAGGCTCCATGCCCAGCCCAATGCAGAGTCGTATTGGGGCTGGATCTCAAAACCCTGAGATCATGACCTGAGCCGAAATTGAGAGTTGAACACTTAACCAACTGAGCCACCCAGGTGCCCCACGATACTGTTGTTAATGGAGTTATTCTTCTAATTTCAATTTCAGATTGTTCACTGCAAGCGTGTAGAAAAACCAATTGATTTTGTATGTTGATCTTTTATCCTGCAACCTTACTGAATTCATTTATTAGTTTTAATAGTTTTTCTAGTGGATCCCTTAGGGCTTTTTACATACAAGACTATGTCATCTATATAGAGATAGCTTTACTTCTTCCTTTTCAATATGGATTCCTTTTATCTCTTTTTCTTGACTCATTGCCAGGATTTGAAGCTCTAGTATAATGTTGACTAGAAGTAGTGAGAACAGACACTCTCCTGGGGGGAAAGTAATCAGTTTTTTATCATTATGTATGTTAGCTATAGGTTTTTCAGAGATACCATTTATTTTTTTTCTTACTTTATTTAAATTCAATTAATTAACATGTAGTATATCATTAATTTCAGATGTAGAGTTCAATTATTCATCAATTGCATATAACACCCAGTGCTCGTTATATCACATGCCCTCCTTAATGCCCATAGTCAGTTAGTAGGTTAAGTTTCCTTCTATTCTTAGCTTGTTGAGGTTTTTGTTTGTTTGTTTTTTACCATGAAAAGGGGTTGAGTTTTGTTAAGTGCTTGTTCTATGTCTATTGAGAGACTTGTGGGTTTTGTCCTTTATCCTATTGATATGGTATGTTACCTTAATTAATGTCCAGATGATAAAACAACCTAGTGATAGTTTTCCAGGGCTGCTGTAACCAGGTTCCAGAAGTAGAGTGGCTTAAATATAGGAGTTTATTGTTTTATAGTCATGAAAGCAAGGAGTCCAAGACCAATGTGTTGGTCCTTCTGAGGGCTGTGAAGAAGAATATTTTCCATGCTTTTCCCTTACTTCTAGTTTTCTAGTTTTCTGGTAACATTTGGTATTCCTTGTTATGTAGAAGAATCACCCCAATCTCTGCGTTCATCTTCATATGGAATTCTTCTTATATGCTTGTCTGAGTCCAATTTTCTTCTTTTTTCACCAAGATACCTGGTTATATTGGGTTATACCCTTATGCCCCCATTTTAATAAACTAATTATATCTGCAACAACTCTATATCCAAATAAGGTCACATTCTCAGTTAGGACTCAATTAGGGTTAGGACTTCAACATATGAGTTTCTTTTTTTTTTTTAATTAATTTATTTTTTTCAGTGTAACAGTATTCATTGTTTTTGCACCACACCCAGTGCTCCATGCAATATGTGCCCTCTCTAATACCCACCACCTGGTTCCCCCAACCTCCCACCCCCTGCCCCTTCAAAACCCTCAGATTGTTTTTCAGAGTCCATAGTCTCTCATGCTTCATCTCCTCCTCCAATTTCCCTCAACTCCCTTCTCCTCTCCATCTCCCCTTGTCCTCCATCCTATTTGTTACGCTCCACAAATAAGTGAAACCATATGATAATTGACTCTCTCTGCTTGACTTATTTCACTCAGCATGATCTCTTCCAGTCCCGTCCATGTTGCTACAAAAGATGGAGGCATAATACTTCATAGTGTATATGGACCACATCTTCCTTATCCATTCGTCCGTTGAAGGGCATCTTGGTTTTTTCCAGTTTGGTGACCGTGGCCATTGCTGCTATAAACATTGGGGTACAGATGGCCCTTCTTTTCACCGCATCTGTATCTTTGGGGTAAATACCCAGTAGTGCAATTGAAGGTCATAGGGAAGCTCTATTTTTAATTTCTTAAGGAATCTCCACACTGTTCTCCAAAGTGGCTGCACCAACCTACATTCCCACCAACAGTGTAGGAGGGTTCCCCTTTCTCCACATCCTCTCCAACATATGTTGTTTCCTCTCCTGTTAATTCTGGCCATTCTAACTGGTGTAAGGTGGTATCTCAATGTGGTTTTAATTTGAATCTCCCTGATAGCTAGTGATGATGACCATTTTTTCATGTGTCTGCTAGTCATTTGTATGTCTTCGTTGTAGAAGTGTCTGTTCTTATCTTCTGCCCATTTTTTTTCTATGATTGTCTGTTTTGTGTGTGTTGAGTTTGAGGAGTTCTTTATAGATCCTGGATATCAATCTTTTGTCTGTACTGTCATTTGCAAATATCTTCTCCCATTCCATGGGTTGCCTCTTTGTTTTGTTGACTATTTCCTTTGCTGTGCAGAAGCTTTTGATCTTGATGAAGTCCCAAAAGTTCATCTTTGCTTTTGTTTCCTTTGCCTTCGGAGACATATCTTGAAAGAAGTTGCTGTGGCTGATATCGAAGAGGTTACCACCTATGTTCTCCTCTAGGGTACTGATGGATTCCTGTCTCACGTTGAGGTCTTTTATCCATTTCGAGTTTATCTTTGTGTACAGTGTAAGAGAATGTTCGAGTTTCATTCTTCTACATATAGCTGTCCAGTTTTCCCAGCATCATTTAATGAAGAAACTGTCTTTTTTCCACTACATATTTTTTCCTGTTTTGTCAAAGATTATTTGACCATAGAGTTGAGGGTCCATGTCTGGGCTCTCTACTCTGTTCCACTGGTCTATGTGTCTGTTTTTATGCCAGTGCCATGCTGTCTTAGTGATCACAGCTTTGTAGTAAAGCTTGAAATCAGGTAACGTGATGCCCCCAGTTTTATTTTTGTTTTTCAACATTTCCTTAGCGATTTGGGGTCTCTTCTGATTTCATAGAGATTTTTGGGATTATTTGCTCCAGCTCTTTGAAGAATACGGGTGGAATTTTGATCAGAATGGCATTAAAAGTATAGATTGCTCTAGGCAGTATAGACATTTTAACAATGTTTATTCTTCCGATCCAAGAGCATGGAATGGTCTTCCATCTTTTGGTGTCTTCTTCAGTTTCTTTGATGAGTGTTCTGTAGTTTGAGTACAGATCCTTTACTTCTTTGGTTAGGTTTATTCCCAGGTATCTTATGGTTCTTCGTGCTATAGTAAATAGAATCGATTCTCTAATTTCCCTTTCTGTATTTTCATTATTAGTGTATAAGATTTCTGTAAATTGACTTTGTATCCTGCCACGTTGCTGAATTGTTGTATGAGTTATAGTAGTTTGGGGATGGAGTCTTTTGGGTTTTCCATATAAAGAATCATGTCATCTGCGAAGAGAGAGAGTTTGACTTCTTCACTGCCAATTTGGATACATTTTATTTCTCTTTGTTGTCTGATTGCTGTTGCTAGGACTTCTAATACCATGTTGAACAAGAGTGGTGAGAGTGGGCATCCTTGTCGTGTTCCTGATCTCAACAGAAAGGCTGCAAGCTTTTTCCCATTGAGGATGATATTTGCTGTGGGTCTTTCATAGATAGATTTTATGAAGTTCAGGAATGTTCCCTCTATCCCTATACTTTGAAGCATTTTAATCAGGAATGGATGCTGGATTTTGTCAAATGCTTTTTCTGCTTCAGTTGAGGGACCATGTGGTTCTTCTCTATTTTCTTATTGATTTGTTCTATCACACTGATTGATTTGCGAATGTTGAACCATCCTTGTAGCCCAGGAATGAATCCCACCTGGTCATGGTGGATAATCTTTTTAATGTGCTGTTGGATCCTGTTTGCTAGGATCTTGTTGAGAATCTTAGCATCCATATTCATCAGGGATATTGGTCTGCAATTCTCCTTTTTGGTAGGGTCTTTGCCTGGTTTGGGGATCAAGGTAATGCTGACTTCATAGAAAGAGTCTGGAAATTTTCCTTCTGCTTCAATTTTTTGAAACAGCTTCAGGAGAATAGGTGTTATTTCTTCTTTGAAAGTTTGGTAGAATTCCCCGGGGAATCTATCAGGTCCTGGGCTCTTGTTTTTTGGGAGGTTTTTGATCACTGCTTCAATCTCGTTACTAGTTATTGGTCTGTTCAGGTTGTCAGTTTCTTCCTGGTTCAATTTTGGGAGTTTATAGTTTTCCAGGAATGTATCCATTTCATTTGGTTGCTTAGCTTATTGGTATATAACTGTTGATAATAACTTCTGATGATTGTTTCTACTTCCTTGGTGTTAGTTTTGATCTCTCCCTTTTCATTCATAATTCTATGAATTTGGGCTTTCTCTCTTTTCTTTTGGATTAGTGTGGCCAATGGTTTATCGATCTTACGATTCTTTCAAAAAACCAGCTTCTAGTTTCATTGATACATTCTACTGTATCTCTGGTTTCTACCTCATTGATCTCAGCTCTAATCTTGATTATTTCTCTTCTTATGTATGGAGTTGGTTTGATTTGTTGTTGATTCTCCAGTTCTTTGAGATGTAGAGACAGCTGGTGTATTCTGGATTTTTCAATTTTTTTGAGGGAGGCTTGGATGGCTATGCATTTCCTCCTTAGGACCGCCTTTGCTGTATCCCATAGGTTATGGACCAAAGTGTCTTCATTCTCATTGGTTTCCATGAATTGTTCAGTTCTTCTTTGATCTACTGGTTGATCCAAGCATTCTTAATTAAGGTGGTCTTTAGCTTCCAGGTGTTTGAGTTCCTTCCGAACTTTTCCTTGTGATTGAGCTCCAGTTTCAAAGCATTGTGATCTGAGAATGTGCAGGGAATAATCTCAGTCTTTTGGTATCGGTTGAGTCCTGATTTATGACCCACTATGTGGTCTATTCTTGAGAAGGTTCTATGTGCACTTGAGAAGAATGAGTAGTCTGTTGTTTTAGGGTGGAATGTTCTGTATATATTTGTGAGGTCTATCTGGTCCAATGTGTCATTCAATGCTCTTGTTTCTTTATTGATTTTCTGCTTCGATGATCTGTCTATTTCTGAGAGAGGCATGTTAAGATCTCCTACTATTAGTGTATTCATATCAATATGACTCTTTATCTTGATTAACAGTTTTCTTATATAATTGGCTGCTCCCATATTAGGGACATAGATATTTACAATTGTTAGATCATCTTGGTGGATAGTCTCTTTAAGAATGATGTAGTGTCCTTCTGTATCTCTGACTACAGTCTTTAGTTTAAAATCTAATTTATCTGATATGAGAATCACTACCCTGGCCTTCTTTTGAGGCGCATTGGCATGAAAGATGCTTCTCCATCCTTTCACTTTCAGTCTGGGTGTATCTTTAGGTTCAAAATGGGTTTCTTGTAGACAACATATGGATAGGTCCTGTTGTTTTATCCAATCTGCAACCCTGTGCCATTTTATGGGCACATTTAGGCCATTCACATTGAGAGTGATTATTGATAGATACGTTTTTATTGACATTGTGTTACCTTTGAACTCTTTCTTTCTGTAGATTGTCTCTATATTTCTGTTCAATGCTATTCTTAGGATTTTTCCTCTTTTATAGAACCCCCCTTAATATTTCCTGCAGTGTCAGCTTGGTGGTTGCATAGTCTTTTAAGCCTTGTCGGTCTTGGAAACTCTTTACCTCTCCATCCATTTTGAATGTCAGTCTTGCTGGATAAAGTATTCTTGGCTGCATGTTCTTCTCATTTAGTGCCCTGAATATATCTTGCCAGCCCTTTCTGGCTTGCCAGGTCTCTGTGGACAGGTCTGACATTATTCTGATGGGCTTTCCTCTGTAAGTAAGGAGCCTTTTTGTCCTAGCGGCTTTCAAGAGATTATATCTACAATTATGATTCCTCAATTTGACTATCAGGTGCTTTGATGTTTTTTCTGGAATCTATAATCTTGGGTGGAGACCGTTCGGCCTCTAATACATGAATGCTGGTTCCATTTGCGAGATTGGGAAAATTTTCATGAAGAACTTGTTCCACCATATCTTCTAGACTTCTTTCTTTCTCCTCCCCTTCAGGGATTCCAATAATTCTGACATTGGAACGTTTCATGGCATCATTTATTTTCCTGATTCTGTTTTCGTGGCTTCTAAGCTGTTTGTTCCAAGCTTCCTCCTGATCCGTTCTTTCTATCTGTTTGTCCTCCAGATCACTAATTCTATCTTCTGTCTCAGTTACCCTAGCTTTGAGAGAGTTTAGATTAGATTGGAACTCATTGAGATCATTGTGAAGCTCATCCCTGGTAGCTTTCAGCTCTTCCCTAACATTGAAAACATGATCTCTTGTCAATTTCAGTTTGACCCTAATCAGTTCCGTTTGGTCATCCATGGCTTTCTCCAACTAGCTATTGCCTGGATAATTGTTAGCCTGAATTCTCTTTCCGACATATTGTCAATGTTGATAGCCATTAGCTCTGTTACAGAAAGTGGGCTTTCCTCTGTATTTTTCTTCTGTTGGACATTCCTCCTCCTAGTCATTTTGGTGAGAGATGGCTGAACGGATGTAGCTGGATGTATTGACCGTGGTGCAGTCAAGGTGCACCCTGGAACGCTTCTGAGCAATCAGGATTCCCCACCCAAATGAGAGAAAAAAGAAAAGGAAAAGAAAAAAAGAGACAGAGACAGGAAAAAAAGGGAAGATAAAAGAGAAGGTTCAGCCCAAATGGGCCCCAAGGTAAGATTTATGAAGTATGTAAACAAAAACAGACAAACAAAAAGACTGATAAAAGTATATGACAAGAGAAAAAAAAATATATATATATAAGCAAATAAAGGAAGAACCTCGTCAAAAAGAACCCCAAGTGTAAGATTTATATACTATCAGGACAAACACAAAAACACAGAAATGCTGGTGGAAGAAAAAGATGGGAGGGTGGTTATAAATTCTCAGTGTGGGCGAGGAAGGTTGTTTTGATTCATCCTGGATGTATCTTGATATGTTTGTTAAAGGACTCAACTTTCATAAGATAAAGAGGGATTAAAACTGGTTTACCTATAGGGGTAGCATTGATTGGGGAAAGGGGATTACCTTGAAGTTTAACTCTATATGAATATTAGAAAGTAAAAATAAAAAAAGGAATAAACTAGACTAAACTAAACTAAAATTAAAAAAAAAAAGAAATTTAAAAAATAGAAATGCAAAAGGAAAACACAGGTGTATGTATCAAAAAGTTCAGGTTAGAAGGTTATTATGGAATTTGATGTACTGGACATCTCACTGTGATGGTAAATAGGTTTAAAAAATTATCTATATAGAAAAAAATGAGCCAGAATAGTGGGAACGAATTAAAAATAAAAGTTGTCCTATGAAGTAGTCGTGGTTGCTCTCTTGTGGTCTTTTTTTTTTTTTTCCCCTTTTCCTGGTTGGTTTTCTGGGGGAGGGGACTGCCACGTGGGTTTTTAGTCAATGATGTTCTCTTAGTTAAGTCCTCCCACCCCCCTCAAGGGGATGGGCTCTGAGGAAACCGGTTTTTTCAGGCTTTTGTTCTCTGGAGGTTTTTATGTTTGTTCACTTTTGTTTTTCTCTCTCGCCTTGACTGCTTTTGATGGTTTTTGTAGGTTTAGAGGAAATCTAACTGCACCCTGACCTCCCTCTCAGAGAGAATCCTCAGTCTGGCTGCAGAGCCCAAATAAATCCCCCCTTGGCCGCTGGCGGAGCAGGACTCAGGATTTTTTGCTTGTACCCAAAACCACGGCAGAGGTCTGGGCAGCTCCAGACTGCCAGAGAGGTTCCAAGCAGTGATTGCACACTGAGATTTTCCTGCTGGCCTGGGCTGGGAGTGCCTGGTCTTTCCGGGTCTGAGAGCACCGGACTGGCACCTGTGCACACCTCTCTCAGGGGAGGGCGTGGGGCATGATTCGGACTCTGATGGCAGGGCAGGGCACTCGCATGGGGACTACAGAAAGGCTGTGCTGCTGTTGACTGGCGAGGCTCCCAGCCCCTCATGGGAGCCGGGCCCCATGTGCTCTCAGGCGTGCTGGTGGCTCAGAGACCAAGACCTGGTTTCTCCGCCGCACTCTCTCTGGCTCTGTGCCAGGGGTGGCTGTCCTGGGTCTGGGGACTTAAACCCCTGTCCCTAACACCCCGATTCCCACAATTTACCCCCGGTGATCCTTTGCTCTTTTTGAGTGCTTCCTACCAGACTCCCAAGTTAATGCTGGTCCCCAGATGCAGGGCACTCTCGTATTGGGATATTACTTTCCAATGGGTTGCCTCTGGTGGCTCCCTCCCCCTTTTGTTTATCTTCCGATATCAGTCCAACTTTCCCACTCCACTTTACCTGCTCACTGGCGTCTTCTGCTCCGGTAGAGATCCAGACGTGTATAATTCTGATCTCAGGCTGATTTCTTGGGTGATCAGAGTTCTTTGGAAGGTAATCAGCTCACTTTAGGGTACAGATTGAAAGGGCGCCTCCTCCTACTTCCCCGCCATCTTGTCTCAACATATGAGTTTTAAGGGGACACAATGCAACCCATAACACTTGAATTTCTGGTGTTATCCCACTAATCATTTGTTCTGTCTTTTGTGTGCTACTCAAGATTGAAGTCTTATATATTGTTTCTGAATGCCTGGATCTAATAATCATTTGGAGTAGAGATCATAACTTGGATCCCGGGGGCCCAGTTTTTTCCATAGTCCTGTTTTGTTCGGCCTGCACACTACTGACAAAAGTAATGATAATCATTAGTAATTGACAATACTTAAAATTCAGGAGATATCACCTAAGAATCTAGATTCTTAACTTTTCTTAAAAACAAAATCAGAAGATTTAATAACAAGTATTACCATGTGAGTTGGCTGGGGCTGTACTGACTTTACACTTTAGATGGGGCTTGTGCTATCCACTTCACCACAGCTCCCATCATTCCCACTCAGCCTGCTTCATTTACTTAATTATATGCCTATGGCTATTTGAGTATGTGATCTTGATTTAGAAGCTCGGGTCATGGTCTTCCCTTAGCCTAAGAAAATGCAAACATATGCCTGTGTATTGTTCACAATATCAACTGATAAATCAACTATTTTGAACCCAATGGCCCTATGACACAGAGAATCAAGGACATTTGGATACTATAGACTTCTGATTTCAAGACTTTTGATCTTGATGTTTTAACTGCCGTTTTAATCATATTATATTTTAGATATTACACCCACTACCTAATAATGGTTTCACTTTAAGAAATACATACAATTTTAGAATTTTTATCCAGTTCATAACAAATATTAGTAGACATAACCTATATAAAATAAAACTAACCATAACTAGAAACCTGCATAGTAAAAGTACTTCTAGACAAAGAAATAAAGATTAAATAGTCATGTATATTTGGTAAGATTAGTAACAAAAATATTGACCCTGAAAGAGTTCTTTTTGACTAAAATTCTACAAAAAAACTGCCTTTTTGACATAATTTAAATGTGTAAGATTTGAGTTCAGAAATGATGGCCAGTAAATAGAATTTAAAATAGCAGACAGTATTTGATACAGATTTCTCAAAATTGATCAACAAAATCTTTAATGTAATGTTTACCAAGAAAATAATTGATTTTGATAAAAGTAATTTTAGTAAAATAATGGAAAATGTTAAAAACACTTTGTACTTAACATAGAAAACTAGACAAGGAATTAAACTTTTCTCAAGAAAAAGCTTTCTGGTGGTGCCTGGGTAGCTCAGTTGTGAAGCATCTGCCTTCAGCTCAGATCCTGGAATCCAGCCCCACATTGGGCTCCCTGCTCAGCAGGAAGCCTGCTTCTCCCTCTCCCACTCCCCCTGCTTGTACTCCCTCTCTCACTGTGTTCCTTTCGGTCAAATAAATAAAAGAAAAGAAATCTTAAAAAAAAAAAAAAAAAGAATGTGCTTTCTGAAAATTCATTGTGTTTGTATAATTCAGATGCCATTTTATATTTAAAATGTTGGCCAGGATCAGAGTACCTATAGGTCAAAAGGTGGAAATCCAAACACCAATATCAAAATATTCTGCCATTTAGGGACTCTGTCAATAATGCTATCTGACTGACTAAACCCAGATAAGTGAGCGCTGTGTTACCAAAAGGAATTTTAAAAAACTGAAATTTATAGGATTTGCTGAGTCTCTTAAAGGATGAAAATACAAAGGGATGGGTATAAGATCATAGAATGCTTTAGATCAGAAATATTTACTTGAGACTGCTGATGAACCCCTTTCTTCTTTTCCTCACTAAGCGCACCAGTCAGGATCCTCAGGCCTGGAAGATGGAAGACGTGCCTACCACCAAACTCTCCATTGCATGGCAGCTACCACAGTATGCCCTGGTTACAGCTGGGGAGGTCATGTTCTCTGTCACAGGACTTGAGTTTTCCTATTCTCAGGTTGGTTTTTGCAAGTGAAAAGTGGAGGCAGATATATTGCTTGGAGAAGGATGAATTTTAATCATAATACTGCTTTAAAAAGTATATGATCCTGGCCAAGACCTCTATATTTTTTTGGCCTTAGATTTCTTATATATGACCCTGAAGAGGGAGTCATCTTGACTCCCAGGATCATAGCAGTGCAGCATAGTAACTGATGCTGTTTGGGATCTAGGAAAGGGTACTTTAAGAATAAGGGCTGCTGAGAGAGTCAATTATCAATTATCATATGGTTTCACTTATTTGTGGAGCATAACAAATAGCATGGAGGACAAGGGGAGATGGAGAGGAGAAGGGAGTTGAGGGAAATTGGAAGGGGAGGTGAACCATGAGAGACTATGGACTCTGAAAAACAATCCAAGGGTTTTGAAGGGGCGGGGGGGTGGGAGGTTGGGGGAACCAGGTGATGGGTATTAGGGAGGGCACGTATTGCATGGAGCACTGGGTGTGGTGCAAAAAAAAATGAATACTGTTATGCTGAAAAGAAATTAAAAAAAAAAAATTTAAAAAAAATGTAAAAAAAAAAAAAGAATAAGGACTGCGGAGTCAAATTGCCCATGTTCAAATTTTTATTGTACTAATTATTGTGTAAAGCTTGAGCAAGTTAATTATCTCTCTAATGCTATTTTTCTTTTTGTGTAAAGTAAGAATACTGATAGAATTTATCTCTTAGTGTATAATGAAGATTATATGAAATAATGAATTGAAGTATTCAATTAAGAGCTCCATCTTCTTATTACTGTTCACATTATTATCACCCCTTAAATCAACATGATAGCTAAAGCTGGAGGAGGAGGAGTTCAAATTTAGAAACTTTAGTGGGAAAAGTTTTCTGGATAGATGCTTGAGTGGTTTTGGGGAGTTTGTTTACTCACAAACCTGTGTCCTCTTTAGGCTCCCACTAGTATGAAATCTGTACTCCAGGCAGCCTGGTTGTTGACAGTCGCAGTTGGGAATATCATCGTGCTTGTTGTGGCACAGTTCAGTGGCCTGGTACAGGTATGGATCTGATGAAGCAGGAGTTTGTGTTTACCCAAGATTTTCCCTCCAAGTTCCTTTCCTCCCTCTTCCTCCATCCCTTTGCCTCCCACATTCTTCACTCAGTGCTACGTGTAAGATGGTTAAGATATAAACAGACTTTGCCAGGAGAATGGACATGTAAGAGTGGCAATAATGGCTGCCATAGACCATATGAGGAGAGGCCAGCGAATCCATTCTTCTTTTAACAAACCCCTGCCTACATTGGTAACCCTGAGTCAGTTTGTTGCATAGTCCTCATCCTATGAAGATCCGTTTAAAGTTTCTTCATATTCTTCTCTTATATTTATTTCTTCCTGCAGTGGGCTGAATTCATTTTGTTTTCCTGTCTCCTGCTGGTGGTCTGCCTGATCTTCTCCATCATGGGCTACAATTATGTTCCTATAAAGCCAGAGGATTTACAGGAGCCAGCAGATAAGCAGATTCCCTATACCCAAGGGAATATGATCAACCTGGAGACCAAGAAGACAAAGCTCTAATGGCTCCCTGGACTCTTCCCAGACCCCATTTCTGGGATTTGGTCTTGGTTATCACCCATCCTAAGGCATTTTTTTCTCCTACTTGTTAGGGAAGGGAAGTAGCATCCTATCTGAGCAGAGGTCCTCCACTTTTCTCTCATGATAGAGGCAGTTTTAGGACTGGATATTCCAGTACATTAAAGAGCAAGTCCCCCGAGACTCTATATCTTCCCATCAGTTACTAAACTCTGTAAACATTGTGTAGTATTCCTGAAGAAGGCCTAGCATCTCTAAATGGCCATTAAAAGCACAAATGTGTAACTGAATTAGTTTCTGGGATTATGTAGAGTTATATGGGAATCACTTTACTTGCCATTTAGAACCAATGACTCCACATTTTTAGGGATTGATTCAGGGGTAAAATTGCAGAATAACAGAAATGTATTTCAGGTTTCTTCATAAGCAACATAATTGTACTATTCACTAGGACCTCAAGAATTGGTATTTATGGTGCAATCTGGTATAGGGCCTGACCTCTCAGCTATCCAGGTTTGATAAGACCATAGTAAATTTTTCAGTCCAGGTGGTAGGAAACAAATGACATTTTATTAATACACAGAAGAAATAACATCTTTCTGATAATTACAGTATTTTATCTACTAACCCAAACCCCCCTTTCTTCATACTAATAGATTTTTGGAAACCAAATTAAATGTGGTAAGCATAGTTCTGGAAAACAAGAACATGTATAAATTGTAGAAATTCTGTTGAGTCTTCTTTAGTGTACATTTTTCATAGCGACTACAATGTTTCAGCTGGATTATGTCTTTCTAAGGACAGTTATATGGGTACTAATTATAATTCTCCAACCATGCATTTTCAGTGTTTTGGGGTCAGCTTTTTCTTATTATTACATCATTTCTTGTTTATTATAATAGATGTTTAATAACAATATTTTTATGAATCCAACTTCCTTTTTTAATTATTATCCTCTTTAGCCTCAAAGTAGTTGGTCTGTTTTTGATAAGTTTTTCTGTTTTACTTTTACCATAAATTTAATTTCTTTTTCCAAGTTTTTATTTTACTTCCAGTTAGTTAACATAAAGTGTAATATTAGTTTTATTTTCTCTTTTTGTTTTTGGTAGGCAGAAAACTGGATTCATTCCTGGCTTATGCTCAGTTGAAATGCCAGAAATCCTCTATAGAAGAAGGAATAAAAAGATTTAGAGAGTGGGGTTCCTGGGTGGCTCTGTCAGTTGGTTTCAGCTTAGGTCATGGTCTCAGAGTCATGGGATGGAGCTCACCTCAGGCTCCCTGGCAGTGAGGAGTCTGCTGGAGATTCTCTCCTTCATTGGCCCCTTCTCCCCTTCTCACTCACATGTTCTCTCTCTCTCTCTCTCTCCCTCTCAGGTAAATGAATGAATCTTTAAAAGAAAAAAAAAAAAGATTTAGGGAGATAAGTATGTTAGAGTGGATCTCTCATGTACTACCAACTCAGCCATCCCAGCCCTAAGGACATGCCAGTCACAATAACATTGAGAAATGCATTAATGAAGAGAGTACCAAGATATCTGAAAAGCACCATAGTGGCTGGCTTCTGTAGGTCAGAGACAAAGGTGGCAAATACTGATATTGAAATGGGTTCTATGATTTCAATAAGGAATATGATATCTCGGGGTGGCAGAGACTAGTAAGCAGCGCCAAATTATCAGAAGAACAACTTGGACTGGTTACTTTAGTAGACAGAAGAGCTGGTGGGACAGTCATAATGGTTCAATTCACAGGAATATTTGGAATTAAATAATTGATTATAGGATCCCTAGTGCTGAAATAGGGAGTTCATCATGTTTACCTAGGCAAAGAAAATCTATGGAGTAAAGGCCCTTTGGTGGGCATTTATATAGGACACAAACATTCTAATCCTCTGAATTCATTCTGAGAGATCCCTTTGCATACCTTTTTCTCCAGACCAAGTTGGTATCAATTCTCTAAAGATTTTATTTATTTATTTGAGAGAGAGTGAGTGAGAGGTTGAGAGAACACATTGAGGGAGGGTCAGAGGGAGAAGCAGATGCCTTGAAAAGTCCAGGAGGACCCTGGGATCATGACATGAGCAGAAGGCAGACACTTAACCAACTGAGCCACCCAGGCACAATTCTCATATTGTTCCTTTCATGTCCCTGACTGTGCTGCCAAATCATTAGCTTTCTAGTCATGTATTACTATAGAGCTTCTCCTTAGGCCAGATTTCCTGTGGACTAAATGAGCAATGAGATGTCATGTTTAGGGTTCTGCCCACTGGATGGAGTTACCTTTCTTTTTTTGCAGGGTCACAAACTTGGTGGGACTGCATTGACTTCTGCTGCATTGCAGAAGTCATCACCAACTGTCATGCAAAACCTTTTGCAAAACAGACTCAGATTTTTTTGTGACCATCAAGAGCATTGCATGTAGCTAAAGTCAAGAATGAGAGCAGGATAGCAGCGTAATGGGAATAGACACACCAGGATTAAGAGCTACCAGCTCATCCAATTTACAATTTCTCAAGCCCAGTCCGAAATATACATGATAAAGAAGTATTGCTGGAAATGGCCGATTCTATGGGTTGGTAGATAAAACACTCAATTCATGTGGGGCAACAGTGATCCATAGGCAAATGGATTCAGTCTCCACCGTAGCAAGCCAAGAGCTTTTTACTCCAAAACTATGGGCCTTTCTGCTGAATCTCTTCTCAGAGCTTCCCCAGAGATCATAACGCATTTGATCATAGATATGTTGCAAGCCACTGGGTTCACTGGTCATAAAGAGGATGACCATATAATCTATCATCCAAACTAGGACAGTCTTGAAAATGAAAGGAGGCCCTAGTTATAAATACACTGGGACAATAGGCATAAATTAAAACTAACCTGAGATGTATAGTCATTCAGTCATAGCAGCCAAGTGATTAATTTGTTTGCTTTGTATCCTTGATCAGTCAGAATGCACACTGAAAGGAATTCAGGAAATTTTGACAGAGAACTCTCAATTCTAAAATATCCTGGATTAGTGGAGTAGGTCATTGATTTCAAGGTAAGATATCTTAAAGTATCTAGGCAGAAAAAAAGAAATAGTTCTCAAACATTAGTAGGCATGAGAAACAGCTGGATGGTTTTTTAAAACATTTCTGGACTCTATACCAAAGTTCCTTATTCAGTAGCCGTAAAATGGGGTTTGGTAATTTGCATTTTAACAAATACCCATGTTGATTAGCATCAACATGATATGGGTATTTATATATATAAATATATATTTATATATATGTTAAGAGCCACTGATCTACAGAGAAGAGAAAATATTCTTCTGGGACCATATATGAAGAGCCACTGATCTACAGAGAAGAAAAAATTTTCCCCGGCGCCTGGGTGGCTCAGTGGGTTAAGCCGCTGCCTTCGGCTCAGGTCATGATCTCAGGGTCCTGGGATCGAGTCCCGCATCGGGCTCTCTGCTCAGCAGGGAGCCTGTTTCCTCCTCTCTCTCTCTCTGCCTGCCTCTCTACCTACTTGTGATCTCTCTCTGTCAAATAAATAAATAAAATCTTTAAAAAAAAAAAAAAATTTTCCCACAGACCATCTTCAGTCTTTTCCACATCAGAATTCAATACCAAATGATAATGGGGCAACTGTTACAGTATTCTAAAGAAAAAATTATATCAAGATGTGGTTGAAATTGTAGGGGCCTGACAGCTTTTATAAACATGAACAAACTCAAGTAAAATTGCCTTTATGAGAATCTCTTGCAAAAGCTATGCAATGATGAAGTCCTGTTAAGAAAAGATGAATAAAAATAACTTGGGAATGGAGAACCTGCATTAAATAAAAAACCAATACTAATTAAGAGAATTATGATTGTAAAATAAATATTAAAATGATAAATATACATTTATCTAAACAAACTAATGTATTTCATCTATAAGAAATAAAATATGTAAATTTGAGCTTCCTTTTTTTAAAAGATTTTATTTATTTATTAGAAGAAGAGCTCGAGCAGTAGGTAGAGATGGTGAGGAGGGAAAGACTGGCTCGTTCATATCTTTTTTTTTTTTTAATTAACATATAATATATTATTTGCTTCAGGCTTACAGGTCTGTGATTCATCAGTCTTGCACAATTCACAGCACTCACCATAGCACATACCCTCCCCAATGTCCATAACCCAGTCACCCTATCCTTCCCCTCAGCAACCCTTGGTTTGTTTCCTGTGATTAAGAGTCTCTTATGGCTATTTCATATCTTGATGTAGCTGAACTTAAAATGAACTTTGCCCTCCATGAAATTACCCCCAAGAAGCATAACATTTTACTCAACAGAATTGAGACCAGAACTGGTTTTGATTTTTAAGATGCCTGTTTCTTTGTATCCTTTTTGTAGGAGTTGAAAAATAACTGAATAAAAATTATATCTTCTTTAGGTTTTTAAAAATAAATATAAGTGGGAACTTTGTTTACTTTGACAACAAAACTAAATCAAGAGGTGAGCAGAGATTACAGGGAATGTGATAGTGGCTAGAATTTGAAACCTGGGGTTTTAAAGCACAATGACTCCAACTACTCAACATTTTCCTTTGTCTTTTTTCATAATCTGATAGGGCTTTCAAAACCTGGGGTTTTAAAGCACAATGATTTCCAACTGCTCGACATTTTCCTTTCTCTTTTTTCAAAATCCAGGAGGGCTCTTTTCAAAAATAAAATCTCTTCAAATGAAATATTTGAAGTTTAACAATTCTTCCAGTTTTGTTTCAATTTCCCTTTTTCTGTTAGAAAAGAAAAAATTTTAAAATTAAAATTATCATTTATACGAACACATTTTATAAGGATTTCTATCACTCATTGTATATCAGAAAACACATTTTGTAATGATGTTTGACCTACTATAGTTAAGATTTTTATTAAGATATAGTATATATCATAGAATTCACACATTATAAACATACAATTTCATGATTTTTAGTAAGTTTACAAAATTGTGCAACCATCACCACAATCCAATTTTAGAACATTTCTGTCACCCCAGAAAGAAACCTCCTGTCCATTTGCAGTCAATTCCTGTTCCAAGCCCAGGCCTAGGCAACCACTAACTTACTTACTGTCTGTACAGATTTGCCTTTTCTGGCATTTCATATAAATAGGAATCATATACTATGTGGTCTTTTGTATCTGGCTTCTTTCACTTAACATTTTTGAAGTTCATCCATGTTGTAGTATTCATCAGTATTTTGTTTTTCTTTATTACTGAATAGAATTCCATTGTATAGCTATATCACATTTTGTTCATCTGTTCACCAGTTGATGGAAATCTGGATTTTTTGTACTTTTTTGTTATTATAAATAAGGCTTCTATGAATATTTATATATATTTTTATGTAGATAAATTCTCTTAGGTAATAACAGAGTGAAATTTCTGAGTTATGTGGTAAATTTATGTCTAATATGCATTTTTAATTGCCAAAAGTCTTTCAAAGCAGCCCCATCATTTCACATTTCCATCAGCAACTATGAAGGTTTCCATTTTTCCACATTTATGCTACCACTTACTATTGTCTGTCTCTTTCCTTATTGTCATTCTAGTGGGTATGAAGTGGTGTCTCACTGTGGTTTTAATTTGTAGTGATAGTATTATTATGATAGTAATGATAGTAATATTATTTAGAACATCTTTTCATGTGCTCATTAACCATTTTTATGTTTTCCTTTGTGAAATCTCTATTCAAACATTGTCTATTTTTAAAAATTTTGTCATTTGTCTTATTTAGCTGTAAGATTTCTTTATAGATTATGGTTAGAAGTATTTTTATCAAGGATTTGTGAATATATTCTCTAAGTTTG
This sequence comes from Mustela erminea, assembly GCF_009829155.1. Taxonomy (NCBI): domain Eukaryota; kingdom Metazoa; phylum Chordata; class Mammalia; order Carnivora; family Mustelidae; genus Mustela; species Mustela erminea. Next base: position 98,532,013 of record NC_045614.1, read on the forward strand.
TGGTTTGTATTTCTATTTCCTTAATGGTGTCTTTTGAAGTACAAAACTTAAATTTTGATGAAGTCCAACTTATAATTATTTTCTTTTAAAGATTATGCTATTGGTGTCATACTAAGAACTCTTCACTTAATCCAAGGACATAAAGGTTTTCTTCTCTCTTTTTCTCTAAATGTTTTACAGTTTTAAATCTTACATTTAGACTGTTATCCATTTTGAATTAATTATTTACATGTGTATGAGGGTTCTAAATCCATCTTTTTACATGTGGCTATCTAAATGACCTAGCATCATTTGTAGAAAAGACAATCCTTCCCTCACAGAATTGCCTAAAAAGCTTTGTAAAAAATCAATTTACCATAAATGTAAAGATTTATTTCTGGACTCTTAATTCTATTCCACTGATCAATATGTCTATACTATGTCAGTACCACACTCTCTTAACTATTATAGCTTTATAGTACATTTTTAAAATTGGAAAGAATAAGTCCTCCAATTTCATCTTTCAAGATTGTTTTTACTATGCTGGGAACAGGCTTATGTATAGGGACCAACTCCCACTTGTTCATGGTGTATAATTATTTTTGTATATTTAAATATTTGGTAATATTCTGTTAAGGATTTTTACATCTAAGTTCAGGAAGGATGTTTGTTCATAGTTTTCTCTTTTTTTGTAATGACTTGCAATGACTTTGTGCTGTCTTCCTTAAATGAGCAGGGAGTATGTCCTCCTCTTCTGGAAGAAATTGTATAAAGTTAGTGTTAATTATACTTGTAAAGTTGTGCTAGACTTCTCTAGTAAGACTGACTTGGTCTGGAGATTTCATTTCAGAGAGCTTTTAATTAAAAATCCAGTTTCCTGAGGTGGCAGCACTTGTGGTGACTGAGTGGAGCCCAGTGACAGGATGTTGGTGTTGGTAAAAAGAGACCTGCATACCCCATATTAGTTTGCCAGCTAAAAAAACTGCTGATGCCAGGAAAGATTCAACATTCTCTGTGCTGGAAACTTTGGACCAAAACCAGCTACGACTATCTCAAGACTTTGACCCGTGATACTCAGATTGTAAGAAGAGACTTTAATGAGAATCTGAATTATCTAGAACAGAAAGTTGTAACTGCTGGGCAGTTCAAAATCAGTTTGCTTCATGGGCATATTTTCTATGGGAAAATATGGGCATCAGGTTATTCCATGGGGAGATATGGACATCAAGTCATCCCATGGGAGATATAGCCAGCTTAAGCCCTGTTACAGAGGTAGTTTGATGTGGACACTCTTATCTCATATGCACAAATTTGAAGCATATGAGCATTAAAAAATTTTTACATTAACCCAGGTTCCTCCATCGGAGCATATAATGTTTTGAAAACAAACATTATTCCTTCATTTGTGTTGAGAGATATCCAGGCTTCTACAATTGTCACTTACCTGTATCAGTAAACCGGACATGATGTGAAAGTAGAACAAATTGAATATAAAAGAATCTTAAAGCCAAAAAAATTCAATTTCCTTAATGGCTATAGAACTTTGGAGATGATTAATTACATCTTAGTTGAATTTTGGCTGTTTGTGGTTCTCAGGGAATTATTTCATTTCTTCTAAGCCACCATACTTATGAGCATAAAGTTATAGGTAATACTCTCATTATTTATTTATAATTATTGCTTAATAACTATATGATAATTATTTATGTTTATTATTTATTTTATACTTTTGTATTTACTTTATACTGGCTGCAGTATCTAGAATGAGATTTCCTATTTCATCCTGATTATTGATAGTAAGTATTTTGTTTTTGTCAGTCTTAATGGAGGTTTATCAATTTTATTGATATTTTTGAAGAACAAGCTTCTTGTTTCTTGAGTTATTTGGTAATGTTTTCTATTTGCAGTTTTATTTTCTGTTCTTATATTAGTTCATATCTTTGTTTACTCTGGGTTTGTTTTGCTCCTTTCTCTAGTTTATTGAATTAAGAACTTAGATTACAGAAATTGACATCTTTCCCCATTTTAAATGTAAACATTTAGTGTTATAAATTTCCCTCTGAGTACTGATTTAGCTAGATACTACATATTTTGATATGTTGTGTTTTCATTTTTATTTAGTTCTATGTACTTTTAAAATTCTCTTTGAGACTTCCTTTTTGTCCGTAATTTAGAAGTGTGTTTGCTTAGTTTCCAAGTGTTTCAAGAGTTTCCTGTTGTCTTTGTTATAGATTTCCAGTTTGATTCCATTATAGTCAGAGCACACATTTTGTATGATTTCAATTCTTCTACATTTGTTTCTCTTCTATAACCCTTAGTTTGTTTCCTGGTTTGTCCCATGGTTTGTCTCCCTCTCATTTCTTCCCATTCAGTTTTCCTTCCCTTCCCCTATGGTGCTCCAAGCTAGTCCTTCTGTTCCTCATATGATTGAAACCATATGATAATTGTCTTTGCTTGACTTATTTCACTTAGCATAATCCTTCCAGTTCCATCATGTTGATATAAATGGTAGGTATTCATCCTTTCTGATGGCTGAGTAATGTTTTTGAGTTTTTCTCTCTGTATAATGTTTATGGTGGTTGCTGTGGGTGCTAATTATAATGATGTCCTGGTATCAACATTTACCACTTCAGATGAAGTATAGAAACTTCACTTCCATTTAGGTCTCTTTACCTTTCCACCTTTAAATATCATTGTTTTGAGTATTAGTATTATAATTTTTATTTCAATCTGTTTATAAAACTCATAAGGAAATGTACTATTGTATGGACTCATATTTCTGTTCTTTCTATTGTTTCTTCTTGATTATCTTCTTTTATCATTTCCTTTCTGCTTGGAGAAATTCAGTCTTTTCACAGTAGGTCTGCTAGTCACAGAATCTTAACTTTCACTCATCTATGAATGTCTTTATTTTCCCTTCATTCCTGAAAAATAGCTTTTTCAGATAGAGAACTGTGGTTAACAGTTCTTTTCTTTCAGCACTGGGTATGGTGAAAAAATAATAAATACTGTTATGCTGAAAATAAATTAATTTAAAAAAAAATAAAAAACTTAAAATGTTGACTTACGATCCCCCCCAAAATAAAATAAAATAAAATTGAATTAAATTAAAAAACAAAACACATTCTGCCCTTTCCTTATTCATGGTTTTACATAACAAATCCACTTAAATTGGTGTTTCCTACAGCGAAAGCCTTGTTTCTCTCTGGCTCCTTTCAAGAGTTTTTGTCCTTTTTTAAAAGTTTAATTATGGGGGCGCCTGGGTGGCTCAGTGGGTTGGGCCACTGCCTTCGGCTCGGGTCATGATCTCAGGGTCCTGGGATCGAGTCCCGCATTGGGCTCTCTGCTCAGCAGGGAGCCTGCTTCCTCCTCTCTCTCTCTGCCTGCCTCTCTGCCTACTTGTGATCTCTCTCTGTCAAATAAATAAATAAAATCTTAAAAAAAAAGTTTAATTATGATGTATCTTGTCATGGATCCTTTAGGTTTATCCTGTTTGGGTTCATTTAGCTTTTAGGTTCATTCAATCTCTAAGTTGGTGTCTTTCATCAAATACAGGAAGTTCCCAGCCATTATTTCTTCAAATACTCATTCATCCCTACTTTTCTCCTCTACTTTCTGGGACTCCAATGATATTAGATATTCTGTTGTAGTTTTACAGGTCCCTGAGACTCTGTTCATTTTTTCCAGTTTCTTTTGTTGTTCAAATTGAGTGAATTCTGTTGTTCTGTCCTCATGTTCACTGATTGTAGCCTCCCATTTCCACTCTTCTGTTGAGCTCATCTTGTGAGTTTTTAATTTCTGAGCTTTGTATTTTTCAGTTTTGTAATTCCCTTTTCTTTTTTGCACAATTATTATTTCTTTTTTGAGATTTTCTATTTCTTAAGAGAATTGTAATTGATTGTTGTAGCATTTTTATAATATCTGCCTTCAAATTCTTATCAGATGATTCCAACATCTGATTCAAATCAGGTTGGCATCAGGTGATTTCATTTTTCATTCAAGTTGTGATTTTCTTGGTTCTTGGTTTGTATCTTGGTCATTTTGTCTATTATGTTAGGATACTCTGGGTCCTATTTTAATATTTTATTTTATTTATTTTTTATTTTATTTTATTTATTTTATGTTGAACCTATTAGGTTCAACATACAAGTTGTCACCTACTTTTGCAGGCCATGATTCCAATGGCAGTTTAATGATTCAGAACATTTGTGATGTTATGTTGGTCTATTTGAGGTACATGGTGCTGCTAAGGATCACTCTGGTCTCTGTCAGTGCTGCCTGAGGTGACAGACAGAATTTCCCCTGGCTAGGTTGCTAGATATCTCTTGGTGAGGAGTATGTAGAAATCTTTCTCTTGGTGTTCCCCTGCTACCCTAGTTAATCTGGGCCAGGGAGGAGAGTATCAGTTTCATGGAAACAAAGTGGCTTCCAGGCTCAAGCTGTTAGCTGTGTCAGGTCCTTTTTCCTGGTTTTGTAGTCAGCACTACTATCTCTGGGCAGTGGAAGAAACTCTCTGGTCCATGGGAACAAAGAGCTTTCTCAGCTGGGTTACTCACTTTATCTGAGCCTCTTACTGGTTCTTCCTACTCACCATAGTACTTCTCCATGGAAGAGTCTCTGGCCTAACAGGGAAGGAGCGTACTTCCCCTGGTCACTTATTTTTGGCAGGGTTCCTAGATGGTCCCCATTGCCCGAGGTTGTCAGAGCGACTCCCACTAAATCCAGGGGGGAGGAATGAGCTATTACCTTCTTTTGTTAGGTGGGAAGTTGGGAAATGCCAGCTCTGGGTGTCTCTCTTTTTTGGTTGGGGGATTCAAGATACCCTGCCTCTGTGTTATGCCTCACACCCTGAGTTCCCAAACCACCTTGCTGCTTTCTTAGCATCCTTTAGAGTTCTCCTTTGCCTATTTCTCATGCCATTTCCAGGGTTTATGCTTAGTGGGAAGGAGCAAGGAAAAAGTCTATACCATCTTGTCCAGACCAGAAGACCCTCGCCTACTGAATTTTATGTCTTCTTTATCTGTTAAAATTTTTTATTTTTGTTTCTGTTTTGCTATTTTAGACCCAGTTACATTATAGACATCAAAAATCTGAAAGTAATCTTTGCCTCATGCACGCATTTAATCTATTTTCTCTGGATATAATTAATGAGGCTGGGGGGAAAAAACGAATGTGTCAACACAATAGAATCTAAATTGAGAATAAGGCCATATACATAAAGATACTGTTGAGGAGCATGCGCGCGCGCGCACACACACACACACACACACACACACACACCCCTCCTTTCACACCATCTCCTTCCAATCTTCTCAAGGAGCATCTCTACATAAAGCACAGATGGATTCATGAAACCAGCGAAGGGATTGGGGAAAATGGGAGGGAGTAGTAGAGCTTACTATAGAGAGGGCATAGTCCTCTCCTCCTGGGGTTCTCTCAGTGGCCAGACCTACCTCGATGCTTCTGCTTGGAAAATCTCAACTCTACAAGGCTGAGCGGTGCCAGGAGAAAGGTGACTCCAAACTATCCAAGTCCAAGGTAACTCCAAACTATCCAAGAAGAGCCAAGCTGGCTCTTCTCTGAGCTTTAGTAGGGAAGAAAACTCAGTTCAGTCAAGTGTACCAAAGTAAGTATTAATTTGGGACAGAATCCTTAGGTCAGTATATTTTCTTTCTAATTTACTTGTATATTATGTTGTTCCCAAGAAGAATGTATAGTGATTTTAGTGGATACATAATATGTAAGGATATATAAATTAGATGTAGGCCAAAAAAAAAAAAAAAAAAAAGGAGGAGGGGGAGGAGAAAATAAGGGATAGAGATAAGTTTGGTGTATAACTGCTTCTTAATGATCTTCCACACTTGCCTAAATAACCCATGAGAGTATTTCCTGTTCCATCTCTGACTTGACCCTCAGGAACACTCAGGACTGGGCATGGGGTGTAGAAAGGTGGACTCCTAAAATGGAGGTATGTTATAGAGATACAGACAAGTTTCTGTGGAAATTTCCATATTCAATAAATTTCCTGTACCTGAAACACGTTTGATTTCCTCTTAAAGATTCCTGAGTTCTCACTTTGAGAATGGCCATAGTTCTGAGCTCTGTAACCTAGTTGAAGCCTTGGGCTACTAATTTCCTGAAAGATCACAAACCAATTAGAGTCCATTACAAGTTAGATACTCTAAATGTGCAGAGTGTGAGCCAAGGCTAACACTACAGTCATTAATTCCTCAAACTCTGGTTTTTAATATTTTTCTATTTTGTTCTCAGAATCTGCAAGATAGAGACTTGCAGTGTCCCTCCCAAGTCAGCTGGAAATCTGGGTGATGTTGATGACATGTGAGAGCTGAGGAGTAGCCAAAGATGTAGCGCTGTGCCAGGTGACTAAATGACCACACTCCTTCCACTATGGGAGCTGTCTCTCTCCTGGGGAATAGAACACAAAAGAATCCAGTCAGCTGGGGAATCTATTGTCTGTGCATACAACATACAAGGTTCACTTGATCCTGGTGCAAATCCTAGGTGAGTTGTGGGATAACATAACTGAACCTAAAAAATACTTCTTGACTCCTCATGAAGCCAGTCTCTTCCCCAGGCTTAGGTTTCTTTTCTTTCATAACTTCCTGGAGCGTTCCTCAAATACCTTTAATGTTTAAAAATTTCTTACAGTCTCATTCACTTTGCCTCCTGATGACTTTAACACCTTCAGATCTCCCTTAGACTGAAAAAAGGACCCTGTCCATTCGTCAGCCCATCTCCCTACCATTTGTTCATGAAGACATGGCCCAGTTCTTCTTTTCCTATTCATATTCTCTTGAACCATTCCTTTTTGGCCCTTTTCTAAAAAGTTGAGCTTTATACCTTAGTATTTCTCTCAAGTTATTTTTTAAATATCATTATCTCTTTCTGACCAAACTCAGTGACTTTTCTTCAGCTTGATCCTTTGGCTTTTTCAACTTTTCTATCAGGGCAAGGACAATGTCTATGTTTCTATGTTTCTCATATTTCTCTAACTATGTATTATTGGGGATCATTCCTAAGTTTTGAATATCTATAGCTATAGTCCATGAATGTGACCTTTCTTATCCTATTTGAAATGGCAAAACAAGGTATCTGTCCCAAAACCTATCGTTAAATGCATTGTATATGTATATACATTCATGTTACTATAAAAAAAATTGTTTCCATTTTATCAGGAAAATGAGTTTTAGGGAGCGTGGCTTCTAATCAAAATGCAATGGGATGAATATTCTCTGATACAAAGAAAAGCAATGAAATGGGACAAAAGAAACTTGGGCAGGGCTTGCTGAAGAGAAACCTAGACATGATCAAGGAATAGACATTGTATTAAAAGGAGAGGATTAAGTATACTGAGTAAAAATTTTTTTTATTAAATCAAGTCAAGAAAAATGAAAAAAAAAAGAATCTTGGATTCTCTTTTGAAAGTTTGAGTTTAACTTGGAGAAGAAGGAATGCAGGAGTTTTCTTTTGTATTAGAAGAGGAGAGTATAGGGCAACTTTGTAACAAACCAGAAATGCCTTGGGAAGCCCTTTCTTATAGGGCAAGATTAGAAAGAAAGATAATCCATTTGAAGGAGGCCAGGAACACAGGAGCAACCCAGTCTGAAACCACAGGAGTTTAAAACTTGACATTACAGTTTCCTGTATTTCTGAGGATGTAGCCTTTGATGAAGTGAAAAAAACACCAGACCTGAGGTCAGATATCTACTGGAATCCTGATTCTGTAGTCAAATGGGAGATTCCTCGACATAACTCCCATTTTCTCATGTGCACTGTGCAGAGAATAGTTCTCTTACCTTTTTGGATGGAAGCCCTTGTTCCTCAGTATCTACTTGCTAAACAGTATCCTTCAGAGAGAAGGTTCCATGTAAGCCAAGAGGTTTTTTGATTAATGCATACTGCTCTGGATATTTAATAAAGTATTTTTAATAAGCATTTTGTTAAAAGTTATGGTGAAGCTGTAACTGCTGAAAAATTGATTTTAAAAAATAGTGATACATTTATTAACTCAGGGAGCAACCGCAAGCTTCGTTATACATAATCAAAGATTGCCATCTAGTGGCCCAATTGTATTATAAGTTCTGAAGTTAGCAGCAAGCTCCTGAAGGCTTCATTGGTTAGAAAAGTGTATGGGGGGAGGGGGAGGGAGAAAAGTGTATGGGAAGCATCCAGCCCCACCAAGAAGAGCAGCAAAGAGTAAGACTTTGGCCTTGGAGGCTTTTGCTTCACTGAAGGCATTCAAAATTCAGACTATAAACAAAACACTGTGCTCTTCAAACCAACCAATCTTCTAAAGCCAGCCATAGCCCTGGGCCTGTACTCATTCAGAATATGAGTAAACAGTTCAATGTGATAAAGTGATAACTCTTTGGGAGACAAGCTCAGAGAAATCCAAAACAATGAAGGCCTTCAAAATGATCCTGAGCAAAATCTTTGCATCTTGTGAGCAACTTTACAATAGAAAATTTGGTTTGCTTGTGGTAGAATTAGTGGTGTGTACATCTTAATGATAAAGGAAGCTGTGAGACTTTTAGAAAATGAAGAAGAAATAAAGTTACCAGGAAGAAATATAACAGGAAAACACCACTGCCCGAAATGTTCTTGTTTCTTTCAAATGAGGTTGCATAAAGTTACTGAAAAGGTACAGGCTTGAGAGTCAGCAGGCCACCCATGTTCACATTCTGGCTTCACTGCCTATTTGCTGTGTGACGTCGAGCATGATATCCAATGTCACTGAGCCTCACGCATTGTTGCAAAGATTAAATAAATAATTTTGGAAAAGGCTTACCCCAATATCTGGAACATAGCAAGTGTTCCTTTCACCCTACTCTCACTTATAAGAAACCACATAATTTCACTTAAAGTGAAGCAAGTTAAGAAAAATTTCAAAGATAGGGTTTGGATTTGGGGCCAAAAACTGCCTTTCAAATTACATTTTTTTCTGTTAAAATGAAGATAAGAAACAGTCTAGTCACTCTCTGACTAAAGTAGCAGCAGCGGTTGTCCTGGCTTTAACTGGTTCTAGGCATTCTTCCAGGATGTAATTTTCTTATTGATAACATGGAAGAAAGAACTGTATCCACTATAAAAATGAAGACAAGAGTATAAACCTCACAGGATGCTGTGAGGGTTAAATGGAATATGGCATCAATGGCCATAGTTAGGTACCACTTAGTAAGGATACTACTAAATTTCATTGTTACTGGCCTTTGCCTCTTTCCTGGGACATGTATGAGAACTGTCATTATTTTAGAACTACCTACAGAACTTTGCTACCTTCCTCATGAATTACTCTTTCACCATGGCTCTTATCTAGAAAGGCTAGCACTATAGCTCCCATAAGGTGCCTGTTTCTTTGCACACTCCATGCCTGGGATTGGTTTAAATCTTGCATTTCCAGACATCCTTGGAAGTGTGTAGGAGACTAAAATTCTTCCTATAATATTCTCTACTCTGAGAACTTCCTTCAGAACCTACTACATATCCTTTTATCTCAAAGGAAGCAAAGTAGAAAAGGATTTTGGTCAGATAGAGAAATAGGTTTTCATTTAAGTTGACTCTGAAGGCAGTTCATGAATATTTTTGAGCCATGGAAGCATAATTTTGCAAAGTGACATAAGGGAACACGTCGTTTTAGTATATCAATTATAAAATAAATGTTTTAGGTCACATCTTTCAAAAAAAATGAAGGCCTAAAATGCTTATGATCCCTCTTTGCACCCCTTTTAGCTTAGTAAGCTATGACTGGCACTCACTGGCACATTGCCTATTCCAGAACCCTAAAGTTTTGACTCGTATTTGGGATATAAGTTGTTTTTTATTTGCTTGTTTGTTTGTTTAATCAGTTTAAGGATGCTTGCCAGGGGGTCTCACAGGACCTCATCCTCGAATACAAGGCCTTGCACACTGACTTGCTATCCCCAGAAGTGGCACAAACGTCCTCTGTCAGGCTGCATGGTCTAATTTGGGGTATGGAAATAGGGTTGCTAAGTAAAGACAGGCAGCTATGACAGGAAGTAAAGTCTTAGCCACGAAACCTGCATTTAAGTCTTAGCTCCACTACTGAGGGGCGCTGAATTATTCTGGGCCTTGTTTCTTCATCTGTGAAATGGGGGAACCCTGCCTCACGAGACTGTGAGGAGGGCTGGTCTGAGGATGAGAAGGCCCTTTTTAAGCATCAAGCGTGGAGCCCTCCTCTGCCCTCTGGATGGCACAGGTCCCTTCTAGCTCTGATAAGAGGTCTCACCATGCCTACAGGGCAAGCTCAAGGACGAGGTACCCTCATCAGGGGCAGGCGGGGTGGCCTGTGTCAGCTGTGGCCAAGCCCCGCTCTGCCCACACCCCACCCGCAGCAAGATGCCCCAGGCTCACCGAGCGCCTCTCCACACTCCCTTTTTTCCTGCCATTCTTGCCTGGCATAACATCCAGTGAGCGGTAGCTGGGTGGCTTCTCCTCAGGCCAGTTAGAGGAGTGTGAGCTGTGGTGGTGGTGGGTTCCCCGGCTCTGGGGGTGCCTCTCCTGCTCATCCTCCTCAGAGCTCCAGGAACTGAGGCCAGAAGGCAAGGTAGGGGAGTAGCTACGGTGTCTGCGTCTCCGGTGCCTCTGTACATTCTCCCGGGGTCTGGGCCTGCGGGGTCCGTCTGGGTACCGGCTCCGGAGAGGTGGGTGGTCAGGCCGCCAATGGGCTTCCCTTGATGAGGGGTCGTCGCTGAGGCTGTCCCTGTCTGACCAGGGCAAAGGGGACCCGTGCACCCCAGAGCGGTGGTGTCTTCCCCTCCGAAGTCGGTTCAGCTCCCGTGCCTCCAATGCCCAGCGCTTAGGCTCCTGGTCCTGAAGCTCCTGGTGGAAATCAGAATAGTGGGGCTGCCTTCTCCCCTCCTTTGGATCCCAGGGTCCAGGGGGAATTGGGGTAAGCCATTGCTGGTGGGAGGAGTTGCTGGTCCTCCTTGAGGACGGCAGGTCTCTGATCAGTGGGGGCAGGTGGATGATTCTGCGCTCCACAACCTCAGAGCCCAGAGAGGACAGCATGCTGCAGGCTTGGCCAGATATGGCTTTGAGGTCATGGGGCAGAGGATGGGCTGGGTTGAGGTTCCGCAGCTCTTTCTCCAAATACTCTAAGACACCATTTGCAATGGGAGTGTGAGCGGTGGTCTGGGTCATTGGCATCGGTGGGAGGCTGGATCGCAGGGACAAATCTGAATAGAAACAAGGATAAGAACATGCAGAACTGCTGGCCCAAAACATACTCCTCAGAACCAGGGCACCAGAATGCCCCATTAATCAGCTTGCATCTATCCCGATCCCATCCTCAATCCCAGACACCCGCCATATTGGTCATGAGGGTCCCAATGTAGACCCAGTGCCTACCCTTGCCCTCTGCCCCCTTCCATCCCAAATCTCGGGCAAGGTTTACCTCGCTGCAGCAGCGGGTTCATTGGATAAGATGAAACCTGGGAGCTCCTGTCCGCCCCCCAGTATGGGGGTTTTTCCATCATCTGAGGGCCTAGGGCCTGAGCCTGCTTCAGGTAGCGGTGGCGGGCCAGGGCTGCAGGGGAAAAAGGAGAAATGCAGACCCTCAGCCAGGACAAGTCCCACACCTCCCACTTCACTTCTTTCTACCCAGCAGCCTTGCTAAGAGGCCAGTTTCTAACCTATCTTGTATAGGAGTCAGAGTTAAAGGAGCAGTAACCCATTGGTTATCTGGCAAGGGGCTGGAAATGTACTCCAGGAAAGTATATATATAATATCTGACTCCCCAGTCTTGAAAACATTGCATCATCCTGCCATTCCCAGGTTCCCCTAAGATGTAGGGAGATACATGGATATGAGCAATATGTGAAATCCCAGGTCCTGGACCAACAAGGCCTTCAGCCACAACCAAATACAGAAGATGCAGACACAAAGGACTTCGAGGGGGCTGTGAGGCCGGGGCTGCCAGGGAACCTCAGGTCTGCCTGCTCAAGGTGGAAAAAGGAAAACAAAAAACCAAAAAAGGATGTAGGTGTTGAGATCAATGGGCAGAATTACTGGTAGAGGGAAGGACTCTGAAGAACCTTCTAGCTGGTGTTCTAGACCTTGCAGGGAAGAACTAGTAGGAGGAGGCAAGAGATGCAAAAAGCTGAAGTAGATCCCAGTGGATCCTTTCTACTCTTCTCCTTATCTCAGAAAGTGTTGGGTTTTCCCTAAGTGGGAGATACCTCTAAGGGATGCAGTGAAGGTAAAGAAGGGAACACTTCAGGGCAAAAAAAATCATATATAAAAGCAGTACAAGGAACCCACAGACATGTCACTCCAGTACCCCAGGTGCAGCTAGTGTGAAGCCCACAGTTCCCTCCCCTCCACCCCGTGAGTGCAAATTAAAAACAAAAGCATTTAGTTGGTTTTGTTCATGAATTTCTGTTCTGAGGTAACTGTCTCCCAAGGTCTCTGTCTATCCATGCATGCAGGAAATGTACTTGTGTGTTTCAGGGCAGGAAGTGCCTGCCTCGGGCCCCCGGCTTGACACTTTCACCTCTTCTTGTGTTCCTCAAGCTTCATGGCCACCTCTAAAGCAGTAGGGCTCTGCCTGGGGCTTCCTCTTGGCACAGTAAGAGGGGCAGAAGACAGGCATTCTGGCCCCTGCTGCACAGGGTCCGGGATTTTCTGAGGCCAACAGCTGAGTGGCCATCTGGACCCGGTGGCTCCAGTGTGAAACACACTTCCAGCACAAAACGTGGTTGCTGCTGAGCCCTCAAAAATGTCCAGAGCTGCAGCCGGGACAGTACATCACAGCCTTGGCTGGAGAAAAGCAGATGCAGACTTGGAGCAGCTCCCCCAGCGGCCACACCTTCAGGTGGCAGCACTCCAGACATTCCACGTGCACAGCACTTTCCTCTCCCTCTTGCTAACCAGTGCCTCCCCCAGCTCCCTTCCTGGGCCACCCTCTGCACACATAATGCCTGGCTTACTACACATGTGCCAGTCATTTTACATAAGCTAAATAATCCTCAGAGCAATGTCTTATGTGGGAATTAGATGAAGAAGCTGGATGCATAGAGGTTGACTTCCCAGTTCAAAGTCCCATAGTTGGGCCTCTCCGATGCCCAAGCCTGTCCTCTTTCTGCCAAATCACTGAGTCCCCACTCCCCTTTATTTCTGCGGTGAAACAAAACACAATTTCCACAGTGGCACCTCCTTGCTTTATTTCTCTCCAAATCAGCTGCACACTTCAAAACCCACTCCAGACTAGTTTCTGCCTCTAAGGCCTGGGGCATCTGACTCTGTTGGGAACAACCCTACCTACTCCCTACCTCTCTAACTGAATCCTGGCCACCTCCTTCTCCTACTCCCCCAATTCCACAGTTCACAAAGAGAAAGTTGGGCTTATACGTTGTTCCCTAAATGACGCTTTTTAACTAACAGGATCCTCTGCACAGACAGACAGCTCCATAAAGACCCTTACAGATCCTCCATAAGCTTTCCTGTAAAATTTTCCATACTCCAAAGATTAACCCACCTGCTCTCTTCTTAGCTGCCACACCCTTTTTCCCAGGGCCCCACCTTTCCCTGTTGTAATAGAACTTTTGAGTGGAAAACATAGTCTCTGAGTTTCTCCCTGGCCCTCTTGTCCCATGGGGATGTCAGGATTTTCTGCTGTTCACCTAATGGGGAATCAGGCAATAAAAGAAGAGACATGGAGAAAGTAGCTAAGCCTCAAAAGAATCCTAATTCGTTATCTATGAACCTCAGTGGAGTAAAGTCTGCCTTGATCATGCTAAGGCATTAGTTAAAAATACAGATTCTTAGATCCCACTCCCAGATACCCTCCTTCAGTCTAGTGCAAAGCAAGTGCAAGTTGTTAAAAAGCTCCTTAATGCTACTGCAGGAAGCCCAACTGCAGTTGAGTATTGAGAGTTCTTAACATCCTTTTGAGAACTGTGGTCCTCAGGGTTAAGTTTCCTTAAATACAAGCTTTGAGGGTCAGATGGACTTTAGCATGAATCCCAGCATGTACCAGCTGTGTGGTTTTGAGTAAATTTCCATAGTCTCTGGTCCCAGGCTCCTCCTCTGTGAGCTAAGGATGGAAACACCTATTTCATAAAGTTGCAGATGTTAAATGAAGCAAAACACGTGACGTGCCTAACAGATGACAGACAACCAAGAGACAGTGGCTCTCACTGTCATAATAAATTGTTACAAAAGGTCCCTTATTTTGCCTTAGACCCCACAGGAAATAAAAGTACACATTTGGAGGCCAGACCACGAAAGGCCTATTTATCTTCATTTCTGAGGAAAACCCAGGGCATATTCTTTCAAGACGTCTCTTTTGTGAGAGAAATGGCACAGCACATCCCCCTCCTCCAGAGACCAGCACCTCTCCTTCCCTGCAGCTAGCATCACCCATGGTTTCTGAAGCTTTCCTTCTGGACTTCCTAGCCCTTCCCGGGTCCTCTTCACTCTTACAGAACTCACTCTTTACCCTCTTTCAACCCATGATCACACAGTCCTTTCACTTTTTCCCATACTACCAGCCCCCTCTAACTTGACTGGCTAGTCATTTCAGCGACACCATTTGAGCTTCCTAGAATCCCATGTGCTTGAACTCTTACCATTTCAGCTTTCACTTCCGGCCCCGTGCTGCCAGTGCTGACAGCACAGCCAGGCAACTGACCTCCCTCAAACAGCACTCCCCAACATGGCTTCCTTTGACTGATCTATCAAGTCCACTTCCCTCCGTGAGAGCAGTTTTTTTTTTTTTTTTTAAGATTTTATTTATTTATTTGACAGAGAAAGATCACAAGTAGGCAGAGAGGCAGGCAGAGAGAGAGGGAGGGAAGCAGGCTCCCCGCTGAGCAGAGAGCCCAATGTGGGGCTCGATCCCAGGACCCCGAGATCATGATCCGAGCCGAAGGCAGCGACTTAACCCACTGAGCCACCCAGGTGCCCCCGTCAGAGCAGTTTAACCATTCCCCTCTTCTCATGTCTTCCCCTCCCCATGAACTCTCAGTTGATGACATCATCTTATTTGAGAAAGAGGAACCAGCCCTGGGCATGGAATTGAGAGTCCAGGATCTGCCACCAACAAGCTGTGTGTGATTGTGCTGAAGTCTCTCTAGGCCTTACTTCCCTCAGTTGTGAGGGGGATGGGAAGGTGGGTGGCACAGATCAGAGATTCCCAGAGTGCCCTGTGGCCTACCACAGGGTACGTCTAGAGGTTCTGTGGGAAGGATGGCCAGCAACTGATCTAGGATTCAGTTTCAATAACTTTTATCTTTAAGATCTACTGTGGGTCATTTACCAGCACTAAGTGAATTACCAAGGGTTACTAAAATTTGTTGTCATTCTCATTTTTCTCCTCGCTGGTCCTCTATTAACTCACTGGAAAGTGGGACCAAGTTAGGGAGGTGGACTGTGGTCAGAGAAGGTTAAGAAGCACCAGTGCCATTCTCAAGCTCCCTTCTGCCTGTAGAATTCTGAGTTGCTGAAATCGAGACAGGCTGGTATGAGATCCCTCAGCTTCCCTTATACTTGCACCATCCCTCACATTTTAATGACTCTCTCTCTCTCTCTCTCTCTCCAGAGGTCAGACTGCCCTACCTTTCCTTTCTAAATGTAGTCCTTTCTCCAGATGCCTGATGTCACTCCCACCTGTTCCACCTGCTCAGTGACTGTCTCACTTCATAAAGCTTCAGTTTAGTCATTTCCTACTGGCCTTGGTTCTCTGCCTACAAATATGCTTGGGGTTATCTTATTCTAACCAACAATCATACACACCTCTTTCCTCATCTAAGACCTCTCCTTAACAACTTCTGCCTCCTCCATGTACTCTCCTCTTGTCATCAAAATTCTCAGAACAGTCTGCCGTAATGACTCACTCTGAAAGAGACCTCATTTGCTCAGGTCCAGGGATCTTTACTTGTGGCCTGCATTTCTTTGTTATCAGTTCTTCTAAATGAACTCTAAAAACTTAGAAGAAACCACTCTCCCACCAGAACCTGTTTATCAGCTTACTGAAACAGTGGATACATTTATCATTTGTGTTGGCCTTGTCCCCAGTCCTGCCTGTTTTTAGTGCCCCACAGACCTAGGGATTCTAAGAAGACATCTTGGGAGTGATTTTCTCATCTCTTTTTGTGTATTACTACTCCAGTGACAGTGACTTCTCCATGGCATCTCTCCCACAGGCTCCTGAAAGGTAAGGAGTTCCACAGCCCAATATTGAGTTCTCTGCTATTTCCCTCTCATTAAGGAAGCCATTGGTATCACTGCCAAGCCAACTGTGGTCTCCATGTATAGGCTGTGGCAGCCTCTACTGTGTGAGATTCAGGCACTCATAAGTCAGGTGAACCTGGATTCAACACCATACTGCCACTGCTACCATTTAGCTGTGACCACTCTGACCTTCAGTCCCCTCATCTGTTCAGTAGAGATGATATAGCCTTCTAGGGTTGCGAGGATTCATCTAGGGAAATATATGCGAAGGGCCAATACATGGCAGACATCCAATAAGTTAGTTCTCTTTTCCTGTAAGACAGCCTGGAACACAGGCCTAAAAACCAGACGCAGGCTACTGACCTTCTTGACATTGTGGATTAAGTTTTGTTTCTTTCTTAAGAAGCAATTCCTTATCTTTTCTTTTAAAAAATTCCTGTTCAAATGAACCAGACTGATAAGAGAGATAAAAGTGATTATCTCTGAGTGCTCAGATTAGTCTTTACATTTTCCTGAAATTCTCAAGTTTTCTACAATGTAATACTTATATTAGGAAAAAAGGTTTTAAGGACACAAAACTCCCTCCATTTAAAGCAGTTGATCCCATGCCATCTATTTACTAAGAAAAGAATTTTATAGAATAATTTTTTACAAAAGAGATTGGCATTCCACAGCCACATTTTTTAGGACATGACATAATTCGGTTCTAAAATGTCAAATTTCAGTCAACCAAAAGAAAGAGCACATTGGGCGCCTGGGTGGCTCAGTGGGTTAAGCTGCTGCCTTCGGCTCGGGTCATGATCTCGGGGGCCTGGGATCGAGTCCCGCATCGGGCTCTCCACTCAGCGGGGAGCCTGCTTCCCTCTCACTCTCTGCCTACTTGTGATCTTTCTCTGTCAAATAAATAAATAAAATCTTTAAAAAAAAAAAAAAGAAAGAGCACATTAAAAGCAAGATCTTCTGCTCTGTCTCTCCTTCCTCTAAACCTCCTTCCTTCATCTAAAAACAGGTTCTCAAAGTGTGGCCCACAGATCAGCAGCATCACATCACTTGAGAACTTTTTGAGAATACAAATTCTCAGGCCTATCCAAAACCAGTTAAATGAAAAACTCTGGAGGTAGAGCCAGGAACAAAGTTTTACCAAGCCCTAGGTGATTCTTAAGTTTAAGAACCACTGCTTTAGTACTTCTCTCCTCTATCTGTTCTCTTCAAGCCATCTCTAAGGGGTGGCCTCCTCTCTCCCTACGACATTCAAACCACCCACTCCAGCCACTCCCTTTCAAAGCAAGGTGAGTACTAGGAGCAAATACTGAAGCACAGGTTTATCAGGGCCACTGAGGAAATGCCATCAGTAGGCAGAACAACTGGAAGGAGACCTTAGACAGGCTAGGATGCAGACAGGCAGAAATCTTCCCCCTTGGGTCTATAACTTCCTGGAGCATCATTTTCTGGGCTGAGGTCAAAGACCTCTGCACCTGTGATGGGAGAAGGGCATGGAGGAGAACCTGGAAGGACCCAAGGTGTTGGCCTGGTGTGTGAGGCTGATGTATTTGAGAAAGCAGTCTGCAGCATCACCCCTCCCATGGCTCGTCCATCCCCTCTCACCTTCCTCGGGGCAGCAGCAGCGGGCAGGGCAGCAGGGGCAGCGGATGTAGCAGCAGCAATACTGAGGACAGCACTGGCACCAGCACACCCCGACTAGCAGGAGCAGAAGGAGGGCTCCCAGAATGATGAAGATCACTGTCAGCCAGTCTGCAGGGGAGACACCAACAGCAAGCTAAGTAAACATGCCGGTGAGAGCTTCCAGGTCTAATGTTCTAGAGGTCTAATAAATACAGCTCTCGACCTACGGATTACATTCAATCAAATACTGGCCAAAAAAAAAAAAAAAAGGTTTAGCTGCTGTAAGGGAACTTTGGAGGCTGGCAATCCAACAATAACCTGGGCTTGCTTGCTTCTGTTCTTTTTTCTGCATGTGAAAGTGTCACAGTGATGGGGTGGCTAAGAGAAAGCTCCAGCAGCACTTACGCAGGACAATGAGCTTCACCTCCTTATCTGGATCTCCTGATGTGTCCCCGGGAGCCTCAATGGCGCAATAATACACTCCATGGTCCCACCACATCACTTCATTAATCACCAGATCTGCTCCTACAGGAAGGGAGGGAGAAAGTGCCAGGGGTTAAAGGAGAGGGCCTGGGTTTCTGAACTATAGCTTTTAAAGACCCAACACCGTCCTTCCACACTCTAAGAGGGCCCCTCATAGTGCAGGGGTAGGCCTCAAGTCCTTTTATTGAGACCCTCCTCTTTCTCCACACAGTACAATGATGGTACAACTGACAATTCAGTGAGCCCTACCAGGTACTATGAATGGATTTTGGACATCACCTCATTTCATTTCCACCACAGCTCTCTGAGTGAGTGAGGTACACATTATAACTTTCTCTCACAGTCATGTAACCTTTGTTCATGGATGTGGCTATCCAGGATAAAGTTACTATTTTCTACCTTCTCTTAAAGGTGGACATGGACACGCAACTCCATTGTGGTGGACAGAATGCAAGCAGAAGTGTCACATGATGGCTTCCAGGAACTCTCCTAAAACAGTTTGGGAACATTTTCTTCTTTCTCTTCTTTTCTTTTACTCTGTTATCTGGAAAGCAAATGTGATGGCTGCAATTTTGGACCATGAGGAAGAAAAAGACTTTCTTGGGGAGCTGGAGCTTGGGCCTATCCCTGAGGTCTTAATGGAACAGAGCCACCACACTAATTTTGGACTATCTACTTCCAAATTTATACATGAGAAGAAATAAACTTCTCTACTGTTTAAGTCACTAATACTTTGGGCTTTGGCTTACTCACAATCAAACTCGATACCATCCTGACACAGTAAGAATGCTTATTAGCTTCATTTCAGATGAGGAAACCAAGACTTCAGGAGGCTAAGAAACTGGCCTAAGAACAGAGAATTAATGAGTTAGCAGAGGTAGGTTCCAATCCATATCTCTGCTGCAACCCTGGTGCTCTTAACTACGAAGTTCTAATGTCCTTTCCAAAGTGTGTGGAGAACTCCACAGCCTGGGTCCCTCACCGGCTGTGAACAGATCCCTCTGGATCTTGGAGGGACAGGTTATGAGATGAAGTTGAATAAGGAAGGATAAAATGCCAATATTTTAAGGGTATGTGACTCAATGTTCAACAAAGGAATTTCAGTTTTCATGAGCACCATGCGTTGGGCTACCTCATTAAGATAGACGAATGGTATGTTCAAGTTTAGTAAACGCTACAAATCGTCACTGAAGACCTTGTGTGGGTCCAGCTCTATGACAGATCTGCAGAGGAACAAGACTCATTTCCATCCTAAAAGAGCTTAAAGTCCAGTCATGCATCAGGGCAGCCTCCATGGTAAAGTGCCAGGGGACATCTTCGAATTCCTTTTTAAAAACCCTTAGCATTATAGACTTGCTCCTGCTTACTTGGCAGTCCCATCTGTAATTCTTCATTAACTGTTCATCAAAAAATATTGATTGAGGAAATGAAACAAAAATGCAAGGTCATGCACCACTGGAGCTAACTTCAACTTCTGTTTCCTCCTCTTTCTACGTCAATATCTACGATTTTTTTTCCTACCCATGATTTTCCAGACAAACTGCCTTTCCCAGAAATAAGCTTAATCCAGACTTGGAAGAATGGTAAAAATGCTTCAGAGGAAATTCCCTCTCAGTGTTACTCTGCATTAAAAATCTGCTCCAATTTTTATTAGAGACATAAATATTTTTCTAGGGATGTCACAATAATGGAGACATTCAGATATGTTAATATTTTAAATAATCCAAGAACTGACTTGACATGGTCATCTCAAATGATGTACACACAGGCATAAAGTGTCAGAAAACAAGGGCTCCAGGAAATCATGACAACTATGGAGGCAGAAATAAAAACCAAGGGGAAATACTGCTTTCCCACTGGTATAAGGGAGAAGCAGAGTTTGAGATAGTGGATAGTATTACTCAAAATTAGAAAAAAAATTAGTGGGGACTGTCACCTGTGGGGACTTTCATCCTTCAAAAACTATAAAGGAGACTTGCCAATTAAAGAGACTTTAAGTTTTGGAGTCAGATGAGGGCTAATTCTGCAGGCTCTGGGAAAAAGAGAACCATCCTGAATCTTTAAGAAAGAACCTAGAGACCAGAAAAGGACAGATGTACCTAAGGCCAAGAGTTTAAGGGCTGGCTTGGGGAAATCAGGGATTGCAAGTAAAAGAATCAGACTTAAATATTACAGCCAAAGTATTATACACAATTTTGGAAGAAAATGTTAAATTGGCTTCCTTTAAATGATCTTCATTTAAATGGTCATAGAGCATTCACTGATTTCTTCACATTATTGTTACAGGTACCCTGAGTGACTAGCCTCATGTATTCTCCCTTCTTTTTTCCCTTTTAACCAGCAAATATTTATTTTACACTGCCTGTGAAGCTCATTGAAACAGGCTCTGAATTCTGCCAATAACCCAATTTGGCAATCCTAGATTTCAAGACAGGAATGTGGGGCACCAGCCCACCCATCCAAAAGTATTCTCCGTGATCATAACTAAAGTTCACTGAACAGTTAATATTTGCTAAGTGTTTTATGCATATCATCTCACTTAATCCTCACAACTCTCCTGGAGAAGGATAGTACTACAGCATGTCCCATTTTGTAGAAGCTGAGGTTAAAAAAAATTGAAGGGACTTGCCCAAGTTCACATACCCTGTTAGTGCAGAATGGGGACCCACACCCAGTCTGACTACAGACTGAGGGCTCTAACTACCAGTCCCTGTACTAAGCACAAAGAATAAATATGCTTTACACATGGCTCTTAGATATCACATTTGATATTTACTTCAGTGTACAGAGACAGAGACCAGTATGTCCATCTTTCAGTTGAGGTAACAGGGGCCAGAGAAAATGATGCCCTGAGAGCAGTTTATGGGAGGGAGCAAACAAGCCTGAGCCACACCTCAGCCATGAAAAAGCAAAAGAAACCACCCACTCCCAGACTCTTAGCCAAAGCTGTAGGATATATCATCCAGAGACCAATTTTTCAGGGGAGTGACTTCAGATGGTGGTAACAGCCTTCTATATATCTGGCACTTCCCTCAAACAAACAAACAAAGAAACAAAGCAAACAAAAGGAAGAAAGAAAGAAAGAAAGAAAGAAAGAAAGAAAGAAAGAAAGAAAGAAAGAAAGAAAGAAAGAAAGAAAAGAGGGAAATCCCCACAATGACTCAGCCACCCAGGCCCAGTATCTGCACCTCCAGGCAGCCCTAGATGCTACCGCCTCCCCTGCACTCACGGTTCTGAATGGTGATCTTGCGCTGCCGGTAATCCACCCCCAGCACGGGCTCATTCTGCCCCCGCCGCTGAGCCACGATGCGCACCTCACGCTGGCTGTCATTGCAGTCATTGGATGGGTCCTGGCCCAGGGATAAAGCTGCCTGGTATGCTGAGGAAAGAGGACAGTCAAGTCACACAGCACTGGGGAATTCCCAGGAGGAAAGGAGCCCTTACTGTTCCCTAGAGCAATGAAGCTTCTCATTTTTATCCTGAGCTCATTTGTCTACTCCTGCTAAACATGAAGATTCTGGTACTGAAGGTCCGGAGTGGAGATCTGAGAGTCTGCATTTCTTATGAACTCTCAGGTGATAAAATGAACCTTTGAGAAGCAAGATCCAGACCCCCTAAAAGGCCATCATTTCCAAATCCTGGCTCCATGCCCCTGTCTCCTATTCCATCTACCTTTGCTTCATTTTTGGTCACCCCAGATTCTGCTTCAGTGGGGTTCCTCTACCTGCCCTTTTAATACATTTGCTGGTGGCAAATGCCTGCTGTCCTGGTCTCTCCTCCCTTCCGACTTTATTTGAAGAGTAACCCCCTAGAAATTACGCCTTGATTCAGAGATGTATGTTTTGGGGACAACTGCCAGATTCTGTGGGTGACTTGTGGGTGACTCGCAGAACATTGAGGTATCAAGATTCATACTTTAAGACATTAGTCAGGGCTAAAAGAGGAAAAGCTGATGGCTCTCCCCTTTTTTCTCACTTCAGGAAGCTCACTTCCTTCCTACAAAGACAGTGTCTACTTGTACTCTCAAAATTTCTACAAGGTTAAATGTCCAGGGCTGATGGTCATGATCTGGGTTCCTTTGTTCCTTGAGAGAGGCAGAGGTAGATAGCTAGAAAGAGCTTTGGTCCCAGGGAGGAGAGCTGACATGAGTGGGGTGGCTACTACTGAGAGGTAGGATTGGCTAAGTGTGGTGGGAGGGGTGGGGGAGGGTAGTGCTGAGAATGTGTTCCCTAGAGGCAGTATGCTCTCACTCACTAGGGGAGTTTCCTCGGCCACTAGGAAGGCTGGCCACAAAAGTGAGTGTGGCAGTGGGAGGGAGGTTCACAGAGGGCCACTCCTTAGGGTCCCAGGGGATGTAGGAGGCTTCTTGTCCACATTCTCAGGTGGTAAGGGGAATGGAGGCAGACTGTGTACTCATCTCAGTGTGCTGGCAAGCAACCAGGAACAAAACAAGATGTAGGACTGGCACAGCCTTTTAAAAACTTAATGTCTGAGTTGCCCATATCTTTTTAGAACAAGGTAGGGCATAAATCTTAAAATAAAATAGTATGTGACCTCAAATAAGTTACTTCACCTGTCTGGGCTGTTTATTTATCTATAAAAGGAGGGGACTGCATTAAGTGGCCTTTGTGGCTCCCTCTCACAAGGATTTGCCATCCTAAATAATTCCTATGCCCTAATGGCCATGCTTCACAGAGGCACATGGGTAGAAGGGTGAGGGACTCACATGCAGAGTAGTAGTCAAAGATGGGGTCCTTGCAGAAGGACTTGAAGCGCCACGTGACCACGACATCCTGGAGCTGGGCAGAGGTAGTGTAGTCACACTTGAGGACGATGGAGGCAAACAGGGTGACATAGCGCTCTGTGTGCTGGACCGTCACCAGCAAGGACAGGCACCCTGCAGCCAAGAGCAGGAGACAATGCTGAAGGCACTCTATGTCTCTGGGAGGTGACCTACTTCTGTTCATGGGGTATTAAAAGCAATGCAAATAAGCAAACACACTGGCTGCCTAGCTGGGAGATGGCAGACAGAGTGGGAGGGAGGCAGAGACCACGCAGACACCTGGGGTAGATGGGGAAGATGAAGAGTGGGCATGAATGACAACGGATCTCTGATCCATTGATAGTGTCAACACATCCAACAAGAAAGAAACTACATTAAAGGAAGGTCACATAGTACTAGGGTGAGCTCACCAGTACATGTACGTATTTGTTCATGTTACTTTCTTTTAAAATGTTTCCCCACTTTCCCAGGGAAGTTCAACAATCCTCCAAAGCCTGTCAGGTATCTGCCTTCAGCGTTTCCTGCTGCCTCATCTCCCTTCCAAGCCCACTTTACACTCACGGTGTCAGCCACGCTGAACTGGCTTCATTCCTCGCCATGCCAGGATCACAGTCTTCCCCAAGTCTTCCCACATGTGGACTTCTTGGCTGGAGCACATTCCCAGAGCACCAGCCACCGCTCCCTTCCCTTCAGGAGGCTAATTCCTATGTATTCCTCAGGTCTTCAGCAGCACCCTCACCTCCTCCAGAAACCTTCCCTAGCTGCAAATCTGGGAGAAGGGTCTCCTGTGCTTTCCCAAGGTGCCTCCTCCCCTCCAGGCAGCACATTGCACATGCCTTGGTGATGGCCAGTTAACTGCAGGCTCTGAGAAGGCCGGCTGGTTCTGCCTCTGACATGCTGTTACAGCACAACCTCACACTGTACCTGTCACCTCCGTGGCACCCAACAAACATTTGTTGAATAAATAACGGAACGAATGACAAGAATACATTAACGGTAGACACTGGCAGTACAGGTGATCAACATGAACATAAAATAAATACAAATGATCAGACTGGGACAAATTTTACTAAGAAAGACTTGAAGTAATTAAGATTTTTTCTTTTCTCTTTTTTAAGACTCCCTCTCCCCAGCCTCCAAGGCTACAAACACACAGCTCCAGGTCTGCCTTGATGAGGAACCTGGAGGCACAGAAAGTCAGGTGGGACTTTGGCACTGTCGCAGGTCCACATAGAACACCTTAGAACGTTCCTATGTCAAGATGGTCTCTAGGCCAAGTTAGTGGGGATCTCCTCATGGGAGACTTAGTGCAGAATAACAGTACTCAAACTTGAGCATGCGCCACCAAGAGGACTTGTAACGGCCCAGATCACTTTCAGGAGGAGTTTCTGATTCAGGAGCAGTTGGGTAGGGCCCCAGAACTTATAATTCTAACAAGTTTCCAGGAGATGCTGATATTAACTGCTCTGGGTACCAAGCTTTGGGAACCACTAGTGTGGACTAAATTAAAAACAAACAGGATTTGGACTCCGATACAATTGGATTCAAATAAAACTTCACTATTTATTTGGACATGGTATAAGCTATTTACTCTGAGTTTGTTTTTTCCCCCCAGCTATGACTGCAGATTATAATAGTACTAACCTCATTAGGTCTGTGAAAGAATGCGATGAGATAATTCACTTCTGGCAGTTGGCATGGTGCCTGGCCCATACAATGCTGTATTAGTGTTAGCGTCTGAGTCTGAGTCTCTTTCCCTCCTTTCTCTTATTATGAAGGCCAAACAGAAAAGGGCTCAAGTGGGGGTTCTCTCCAAGGGAGCCCTCAGGTGGAAAAGCCTCATGTTGACTGAGCTATTCTGACAAACACAAAAATTTATTCCCTATCTTCACCCCTTAAAAAGCAGCTGGATGGGCCTGGCTCAAAGGCCAGAGCCACACGGCTCTGGATCCTGCCTCACCTTTGGGACACAGCCCTCGTAAGATAGTAAGCTGTGGCTTAGGATGCGCATGTGTACCCACTTTTCTCACATCCACAGAGAAAGAACAGGACAGGTCCTCACCCCCAGGAATGACGCAAACTGTCTCCGGGGCTGGGCTGAAATGAGGAAGTCCTGTAACAGGCATGCTGGAGAGAGGGTCTGCAGAAATACAGGGGAGACCTGTGGCTGGGGAAGATTTCACAGAAGAAAGAAATATAAGCTGGGTCCTGCCACTCAGGTAGGATTAAGATTACACATGAAAAATGGGAAGAAGGCAGAGAAACTTATGGTTTCAAGACAGAAGAAAAGAGAGAGCAGAAGCCCTTATCAGGAAGGAGCAATAACTTGGGGAGCCTGGAGGGAACCAACCCTTGGCTTTATGGGAAACAGAGAGATAAATAAGGCAGGGCTGGTGGTAGTGGCTGGGAGTGGGGAGTCTAAATCTCACTGAAGCATCTATTTCTAGTTAGTGGGTAATCACTGAAGACTTCTCTGTAGAGTAATAGGGCAAAGGTGGTTTTTAAGGAAAAATGTTGACTTCCTCATCCAGTTATAAAGATCATCATTTTGAAAATGAGCCTTCAGTAGTTTGGGGGGAAAACAGCTGCTGTCTCTACCAGCTGTAAGATTCCTGGAAATTAGTCCAATCAGAATGGAAGAGCCAGTGACTAGCATCTCAAGCCTAACGTGGGTTGTTTTGTAATCTGCCTTATTATTTTTGCTTCTCCACTCTCACCATCCGCCTTGGTTTTTTCCCAGAACTGGCCTGAAATAGACCTTGGAGTTTTCACCCAACACAGCTTTAACCGATAGGTCACTATAGGTAAGCTTTTGAAAATGACGAAGACGGCATTGCTGACACTAGTTTATTTTGCTTGGTAAATAAGAAGATTAGAATAGAGATAAAAACACTAAACAAAATCCTATGTTCACACCGTACTTTCAAATACTGTCTTTTACACACTAAATCTGACCCCCGGAAGGAGACAATCAGGGCCATTTCACACACCACAAATCTAAGACTGGAAAAGATGAGTGGCTTGTCTGTGGTCACTCATTTTCTAAGGAGGTCAGAGTCAAGATTCCACCCCTGGAATGGGTGGTCTCTCCACTCAGCCTGGTTATTCTCTAAATAAAGGAAAATGTTCGGTACTCATCAGCCTGCAAATAACAGGAATGATGGGCCAGGCGACAATTGGCAGCAGTCACTTTGATACTGCGACTAACAACCGACATGTTCTTTATCTTGCTGAATGGTAATTCAACAGAAATAGCAATGTATTCAAAGGGCGCTTGTGAACAGTGTGTGTGTAGAGGCGGAACATGTGGAGGGAGAGCAAGTTTGCGGGGAGTCAGAGAAAGGAGTTGCTCTGGGGCAGCTTTGAAGATCGCTGAATCTGACACTCTGAGGGAGGAGAATGGGGACAAGGGTGATCACCTTCATCACTAAGCCCTCCCCCAGCTCCCCTTCCATGAATGCCTTTATTATGGCCAGTACATACCTGCGGGGACACCCTCACCTTTTCCAACGTCAGCACAGGCTTTGCCACCTGGGTACTGTTTTCATCCTCTCTTTGATTTCATCCCTATGTGAATTTCAAGCCTTGATATATATCAGGTTCCCATGATTTGGGCCATACTGAGCTTATTCACATGTTCTCCTGGGGTCTGCCAGCCCCACAGCAACCAGTTCAGCTCTCAGACCTCTGCCCCTGGCCTTGCACAAGAAGAGTGGGGAAGAGTCCCAGGACAAAGGTACGGAGCAACCAGCAACCCTCCCTCCCTTTGTCTCAGCTGTTGCTCTGGATCTCAGCACCTACGGTGTGCCCGGTGACATACACACATAGTTCCTAATTCTCACAAGCCCCCAAGGGGTGGAAACAGACCTGCTGATATACATGGGCAAAGGTTCAGACACTATAATAAGCCAAGGCCTCTCAGCTTCAGGATCTGGTTTTGCTGGAGTTTTGGTTTTGCAGGTTTGGGTAAACCTACTCTCTCCCACGCAGGCAAGCTTGACTTTCAAAGTGGAAGTTTGGTGCTAGACTCAGAAAGCAGGAGGGTTTTCCAGATTGGGAGGAGGACAGTCCATCTCAAAGGCAAAAAATCTCTATGATCCTTGTCCTTTAGCCTTGGACTTCTCGGTAAAACTAACCACACTGGGCATGCACACTACTAGGCAGGTAACGTTTTCAAGAAGAGACTAAGAACAGCAGAATCTGAGCTGAAAAGAGAAACAGATTCAGAAAGGTAGATGTCTTTTTTGGATCTGTGCTCTTTAAACTGTTCTCAAATTCTTATATTTTCTTTCTGTTCTTTCTTGAGGTGGCGGGAAGAGCAGAGGGAAAAAGAAAGAGAGAATCATAAGCTCAGGGTTCGATCTCACAACTGTGATATCCTGACCTGAACTGAAATCAAGAGTCGGATGCTTGACTGAGCCAACCAGGTGCCCTCTTTCTATTCTTAAATCTCCTTCATATTGTGGCATCTCCTTCCCCTCAGCTAACTGCCATCCGATTTCCTAAATAGCTCTATCATTTTCTTTTCAAAACTTTAATTCTAGAGACTGACTTCCTAAGTTCACATTCTGCCTCCACTTCCCCACCAGCTAAAAGACCTGACAAGTTATTTCCAAACTATAGTTGCCTCTTTACATGCAAAGTATTTCCCTGACAGGGGTGTCTGTGTGGCTCAGTCAGTTAAGCATCTAACTCTTGATTTAGGCTCAGGTCATGATCTCAGGGTCCTGGGATCCAGCCCTGCATTGGGCTCCCCACTCAGCAGGGAGTCTACTTGTCTCACTCTGCCCCTTCTCCCACTCACATACACAAGTGCATGTGCTCTTTCTCTCTCTCTCTCTAAAATAAACAAATAAATCTTTCAATGTTTATAGCAGCAATGTCCATAATACCCAAAATGTGGAAAGAGTCCAGATGTCCATTGACAGATGAATGGATAAAGAAGATGTGGTATATATACACCATATATATATAGACCTATATATATAGTGGAATATTACTCAACCATCAAAAGATGGAAAGCTTCCATTTGAAATGACGTGGATGGAACTAGAGGATATTGTGCTAAATGAAATGAGTCAATCAGAGAATGACAAATACCATATGATTTCACTCACATGTGGAATTGAAGAAACAAAAGAGATGAACATAAGGGAAGGGAAGGAAAAATAAAATAAGATGAAAACAGAAAGGGAGGCAAACCATAAGAGACACTTAAATATAAGGAACAAACTGAGGGTTGCTGGAGGGCTGGGGGTAACTGAGTGATGGGCATTAAAGAGGGCACTTGATGTAATGAGACCTGGGTGTTACATGCAACTGATGAAACACTAAATTCAGCCCCTGAAACTAGTAATACAGTATATGTTAATTATATTGATTTAAACAAAGCATTTATAAATAAATAAATAGGAAAGAGATAAAAATAAATAAATCTGAAAAAACCCCACAAAACTCCCCTGACAGCATTGTAGAAGGGATTAAATGAGGTAATACATGTCCAGCATTTAGCATTTAGCATTTAGCCTGGGACATAATAGCCGCTGAACAAACATTAGCTATTATTTGTATCATTAGTACTTATCTTGCCCACCTTTAGACACTGACATCAATTGAGAACAGCATGTAAATGGATTTTGAAAAAAAAAAAAAAAAGGATTTTGAAAGAATTAAAATGATACAAATGCAAACTGGCATAAAAACTTTTAAAGCTGTGTCACTTTGTCCCCTGGCAAGCCCATTCAGTTTGTCTGCTCTGAAAGAGGAAGGGAAACCTGTCATTTAAGGGTGGGAAAATAACTTGTCAAAGGAGAACACACGAACAACAGAGTTAAACGCTTTACAACGAAATGCTATGTGTTCCAAACACATACATATCTTTGTATATTTCTTTCAGTCTGTCTTCCCTGTGTCATATCAGATTGGGCAGGATGTTTTATAGTTTCTCGAATATTTTGTCCATACAACACAGGAATGTAGGTACAGAGCTTTTTTTTTTTTTCCTTTTTTTTTTTTAAACTAAGAACTGTTTTCAGGGGACTGAATGGCATTTCCCCTCCTTTACATATGAAGGGTCCCGCCTGGAGAGGGGTGGCAGGCAGCAGGGGAGCTCGGTCTTCCCGGGCAAGGAGCGGTAGCCTTGTGCTAACTCCTAAGAGAAGGTCTCATTCTTGAGTGTTTTTCACGGATGCAGGCTCCTATGCTCCACTAAGCAGGTTAACAAAAAGTACACAGGTTTAATCCTATCAGAGTTTATGTCTGAGCAAGCTATCTCCCCAAGTATATTTGCCGTCTGTACTTGTTACATTTCCTTAGATAACAGTGCAAATATGAAAGGAATCAAGCAGAGGAGGGAGTGGCCGTGAGAGTGAACCAGAAGGAAGGGATCCAGAGAATCAGGAGAGGAGGAAAGGGAAAAAGAGAAGTGGCCTGGGGCAGGGAAGGAATTATGTCTATGTATTCCATGTTGAACAAAGGTCTGCAGTGTGCTACTCAATAGTGTGAGCTCAGGGTGGTGCTAAGCATATGAGGTGTTACCCTGGGAAGAAAACAGACAGTCTGAGCACTTGCTACGTTGTTAGCCATGGTATCGGGTGCTTTCTTACATAGCATCTCATTTAACCCTTGTAAAACACCCATGAGATAGCCTTATTTTATTACCATCTCATAGATGAGAAAAATCCTCAAGGAGTATAAGTAACCGGTCTTAGGCCACACAGCTAGTGTTGGCCAGCATGCCTTGTACATGGTATGCATTAAACATTTGCTGACCGGAAAAACAAATGAATTCATACAAAACAGGTTAAACTGCCTGGAACACATTTTAAGTGCCCTAAAAGTACAGAAAATAATAAAGTTAGCCATTGGTAGCATGGCCAGACAAAAAAACAAACAAACTGCGTTGTAAGGGAGAGGGAGTACCAGAGCGCACCCGCATCACTGGGGAGAAGCCTGCCCTTTGGCCAGAATGAGTGAGCCTTGAAATCTAAACAAAGAGGTTTAACCCACTCTTATAAGCTATGGAGATCAGTAGAGGTGCTTGGAGGATTAGAGTGAAGATGGGAAAGGGGAACCCAGGTAGGTAACCCATCATCTGGGGCGAGGCTGGCTGGAATGAGACAGAGACAGTAGCAGGCCTCAAGGCAAGGAGATGCTTAAGATCCTTAAAATAGGCTGGTGTTAGGTTTATCACCTGGAATAGAAAAGAGGCGGCAGATCCTGGGATTAAGAAACAACACATGGTGATTAACAGCGTTTGGGAAATGAGGAAAGTGTCAAAACTGTTTTCCTCTGACCCCACCTTACCCTAAGATTTAAAGATTGAAAACTAGAAATAAAGATGAGGGGCACCTGGGTGGCTTAGTCGGTTGAGCATCTGCCTTCCGTTCAGGTCCTGTTCCCATGGTCCTGGGATCGAGCCTCACATCAGGGTCCCCACTCAACAGGGAGCCTGCTTCTCCCTCTTCTCCCTGTTACTGCCCTCTCTTGCTATCCCTGTAGTTATCTGTCTGTCAAATAAATAAAAAAATCTTAGTACAAAAAAAAAAATAGATGAGAGAAAGATGACACATGATCTAAGTCTTCCTACTTCTTAAAACACACCATTTTATTTTTCCCCTAGGGACATAATGTAATACAGCACAGGGCTGAAAGAAACCCAGGTAGACAGTACATTAATTACCCAGCATCTCATTTCCAGAGCATCTTTGTTGGGGTAAGATGTTTAATAAATGCCATTTAGTTAGACATCCAGGAGGCAATCTATTTCTATTTCTGCATACCAGGATGCAATTAGACAAAACAAACTTGCTCCATGGTATGAAACAGAGGAAAGAGCCACGGACTACAATCAAGGATGCCAGGGTTCTGGTCTCAGCTCTCAAAGTAACTGCATTGTGTCAACCTAAGGCTTATGATCTTCCTGGATGCAGATTTCCTTATCTGCCAAACTGGCCCAGAGAGAAAGACAGACAGGGACTGGCCATGATTTGTACTTGAGTTCAGCAGAGCCCAGAACTCTGGGGAGGTCCATCAGAGGCCCCATGGAGGTAAGGAAGGAGCCACGTGGGCAGCTCCTATCCACCACCCACACCCCCCTCAGCCTGAGAAGCTCCACTTTCCTACCCACTATACTGCGGACTGAGATGTCATTCAGTCCTCAGTGTGATCCCACACTTTACCCCCACCATCGAGGGAAAATTACTAGCCAAGATGCTTTCTAAGAATGTGTCCCTTAGGAGTCAGTGGGCTGATTGCCTGAAAAATGATAACATAAGTTGAGAGCTGCATGAATCTGTAAGTTAACACCTCTCTGTAATCCCCCCAAAAAAGAAATTCACAGAAGTCCCAATGAGACACACCCTTTTAGAATTTGGGCAGAAACGTAAAATTTTTTTAAAAAGGATTTATTTATTTGACACATCACAATTAGGCAGAGAGGCAGGCAGGCAGAGAGAGAGGAGGAAGCAGGCTTCCCACTAAGCAGAGAGCCCGATGCGGGGCTCGATCCCAGGACCCTGGGATCATGACCTGAGCCGAAGGCAGAGGCTTTAACCCACTGAGCCACCCAGGTGCCCCGGAAAAGTAAATTTTTATTCCAGGAATAAACTTTGAGGCTGGATGGAGGTAACCAGAACCATTGACCAATAGTGCAAAACACTGCAGGTACTTACTTTGAATTATCTTAGTGTTTTGTTTTAAGGAGCAAGTATCACTTGTGGGCTAGAAGTTTCTTTCTTTCTTTCTTTCTTTTTTTTAAAGATTTTATTTATTTATTTGACAGAGAGAGAGAGAGAGATCACAAGTAGGCAGAGAGGCAGGCAGAGAGAGAGAGAGAGAGAGGGAGAAGCAGGCTCCCCGCTAAGCAGAGAGCCCGATGCGGGGCTCAATCCCAGGACCCTGGGATCATGACCGAGCTGAAGGCAGAGGCTTTAAGCCACTGAGCCACCCAGGCACCCCTAGAAGTTTCTTTTTAAAGGAAAAAAAAACTTTGAAGAAGTACAAAAACAAACGAACTAAAACTCTGACAAGTGATCAGTCCACAGCTCAGAGCACAGGGACTGTGGTAACTTCCCAGGACTCCCTGACCTGAGAAGCTTCGTCAGGGCCTCTGGCCACACTGACCAGGTAGCCAGTACCCAAATCTGACATAATTTCTCTAATGGCCCATACTTTACAACTGTAGAAACTTGGACTCCAACCAGAAACTTGGGTTCAATCTTCTTTAGAAACAGGAGAGAACAGGGCAATGGACCAAAATGAACATACTCTCGGGTTTTCCAAAATTCATAATGCAATTTGCAGCAGATCTTGGGAAAATCAACTTACTGGACATTTCTATTGAATGTTAATTTGGGGACTATTTTCTACTAATTTAAATGTTATTAAAATAACATTTTATTTTATTTGTCAGTTTGCTATTCTTTCATCCAGCATAGTAATGGGTTTATGTGTGCATGTAGTTTTGTTTCTGTTTTATAAATCTTATATATGTGCACATGTCACAACATAAACTGTCTTTCTTGGTAAGAACTATAAAAAGAAAACAAGTTTGAGAAGCATTGCTCTGGCAGATACTGGAAGTGAGAGAAGAACTTGATTTTCAGTTTGATCTTAGATAATTTTAGGAAGTTTGGTCTAAAAATAGAGGTGGGGGAGGCAGGACCCAGTATTTCCTGAGTGATGATCATGTTGTAGACACTGTGCCTGATCTTAACCCACCCAACATAAGTTGGCCTTATGGGGGTGAAAGGCGGGAGGTGTGAGGGGCTCATCAGGAATTCTACCTGTTTTCTAGATGAAGGGAACTGAAGTAATTTCTCCAGAGTCACAGCTAGTAAGAGGCAGAATCTGGATTCCAACCCGACAGTCGGTCTGACTTGACTATTAACTGCAGTTTCTTAGCTGTAGGGGAAGGACGAGGAGGGGACACTTCAATTGTTTCTTTAAAGTTAGCTCTAAAAAAATCCTCCTTGAGTCTAAATCACGAGTATTATTATCACCATGACTAATATTCATTATGCCCTCATTTTGTTTCAGTCACTATCTTCAGTGCCTTAAAATCTTCATTTCACTTAACCCTCACAAAAACTTTGAGATAGGTACTATAATCATCCCTGTTTACTGCAGACTTCCAGCAGTTCAGTAACTTGACCAGAGTCACACAAACATTCTGGATGTAAAATCCAAATGCACATTAAATAGCTGAATGCAGGGTTTTTGTTTGTTTTTGTTTTTGATTTTGTTTTTTTTAGCATGCCCTACCCATATTCGGGGAAAATATCTGCTAAAATAGTTATTTCCTCTCAAAGTGCTGGAGTCTGTCAATTTTGCACCTATGATATAAAGGTAAGATTAAGTGTTTACTTCGGACTTTTTTTGACTTCTGCATTCTCTGGTTCTAAAGTGGGTCATGCAGGTAGGTTTCCAGTTAAAGAATGGCAGGAAACAGGGCAGTCTGTATAGTTTTACCACTTCAGCATCCTGGTATTAACACCACATGGCTGGTTCCTGAACAGTTGGAATTCCACTTTCTGAAGTCCCTGTCCAGGGATGTCTGGGTGGCTCAGTCAGTTAGGTGTCTGCCTTCTGCTCAGGTCATGACCCCAGGATCCTTAGGTGGAGTCCCACATCTGCCTCCCTGCTCAGCAAGGAGCCTGCTTCTCCCTCTGCACACTGCTGTCCCTGTTTGTGCTCTCTCTCTGACAAATAAATAAATAAAATCTTCTTCTAAAAAAAAAAAAAGTCCCTGTCCATTTAGCAATCTGCTTACTGTAAGAATATACCCTTTGGTCATAATCACTGTATTTGAAAAATGTTCAGTGTTCAATATTCTTCATAAAAATAAAAGCTTTTAGAACATTATGCTGATGATTTAAGGATTGCGGTTTATATCCTAATAAAATTTTTGTCTGTAAGGCTTCTTTTCTTATTCTTTTGACCTTGATGACTGCTGGCTACAAAGTCCTAATCTGGGGATGGGGTGCTAAGAGGTAGAGGTGGGAGTAGACCTTAATTTTCTTGAAAAGGCAGCTCAAGCAACTTCAGGAATCCCTAGCTGCTGTGGAATTTGAGCTAAACACATAAGGCAAAGGAGAAAGGACTAAGAAGCTGGGATGTTTAGGATTTTGCTGTCACAGTCTAAGCGGGTAACTGTTCTGGTAGAATTTCGACACTCCAGTTTAGGTGAGGTTTAGTCCATTTCCTTGTGTATCATGTGTCCAGCATCTATCCTTGTCAGCTTCAGACAACTGATAGGACACATATCCTGCAGAAACTGGTGTGAGCCAGAAGATATTGGGAATATTGATTTTCCGATTTTCTCACCCGTTTGCAATTCTCCATCCTTTTTATTCTCAGCATTAAGCTTAAGCTATTGTAGAATCTTGTCTTAATGAGATTTAGTTACATCCGAGTGGTTTTCATGTCCTATAAGCTAAGTATACCTAAGCTGGTAAAAATGAAATTCTTCCCATACCTTCATATCACATCTTTTCCCTCAGAAAAATACAAGACTTACATTAGTCTGTGAGCAAACTGAGCAGACTTCCCACTGAAGACTTAGAGGTAAGAGGGCAGTTAGTCCTAAAGAAGGGCTGGGGAATGGTAAAATGAAATACAGCAGGGCATTATTTCCAAGGGAACTCCTACCGGTCTGTTTGTAAGGTCACACCTACATCCTAATTGAAAAGGGCTGGAAGTCCTGCACAGGCAGTCACTCAGCTGTCCTTTCCTACCTGATTTTACTCCTGCAGACACACAGGCCTGTCACATTCCCAAGAGATATACTGAGACACAAAAACCATGCTTTCCAAAGCAGACAGGGTGGGAAGGTTAAGAGAAGGGAGGAGAGGGTGGATGGTTGGGCACCTGATGGGGAGAGAACTGAGCAAGGGTTAAAGTTAGGAAAGTGGGTGGGTACAAAGAAAGTAGAAAAATGACACTGAACATAATGAGCAAAGAGACACATGGTTCAGCCCTGTAGAATAGATTCTGAATCATCTCGAACATCCCATGATTCTGAGGACACATTAAAACCCCCCAGGAGGGACATCAATGCACTTTTGTCACCATATCAGAGGAAAGGGCAAAGTAATGAGGGATCAAAAGAGTGGTGCTTCCACGTTTATCAACTCAGCTTTCAAGACCAAGAAGTGCCTAAAGACTGCGGCAGGGAAGCCCAGAGGCTCTGGGTTTCTTCCTTAGTTGCACCTGTCTCAGAAGGGCCGGGCTAATGAAAGAGGAAAACAACAGGTTCTCACAGGCAGAAACTCGAGCCAGTTCCCGCACCTCCTGGAGCCTGTGCCAAGAGCTACCAGAGCGCGGCCCAGGCCTCCACTGGCCTGCCTGTGACCAGTTCTGCAAGGCCTGGCAACAATGGCTTCCAGTCTCCCCGGGCCCAGGGTGAGACCCACTTTTTCCCAAGGCTCACCTGCTGGGAGCCAGGTGAAGAGCAGGAGCCAAGGCGCAGGCAGCTCGGGGCCCATGCCGGCCGCTCTCTGGCCCCTGCCAGCTCAGGAGCTCCGGGGGGACACCGCGTCTCTCTGCAACAGCAGCCGCTCCAGGACGGACCACTTCTCCAAGGAATCCCTCCGCTTTCCCCTCTTTCCGCGCGGGGCGGTGGGAAGACCGGCTGCGGTCCTGGAGCAGGTACGGCCCCCGCTCATCCCCACCTGGGCGCGCCGACGGCTCCGCCTCCCGTCCCGCGCACCGCCCTTTCCTGCTCCGCCCCCCTCCCCCCTTCCCGGAGGACCGTGGCCACCTTTCTTACCTTCCCCGGCCGGCTCCCGGGGCTGCCATGTAATTCGTCCCTCTGGAACCCCGTCTTTCGCCACACCCCTCCCACCTATAGACATAGACAGCGTTAACATTTTTCCCCAGAGGTTCTTGGGAAATCTTATCCCTAGCAAACTTCTTCCCCTCTTTGTAGAATTAGGTGGATATAACTTTCTGAGGTGTGTTTCCTACCTTATATTTCCATACCCTCAAACATGTTTGGAACACTTTTTCCCCACTAAAAACACTCCAATATGAAGTTTGCCCATCATGTCTGCTCGGGTTTTCTAGAAACTAAAGATGTACATATAAACTAGAGAAATAGATTTAATTTTCCACAAATATAAAAGTCATAGGTGCTTATTATAGAAAAGTCAGAAAAATATGAATTATTGGAAATGAGAAAAAAGTCCTGCTTTCCCCTCTCATAGTTAGGCATTGTTAGTGTTGATGTATTCCTTATTCTTAATTTCCATCCTGCATGAAGACGGCTCATCAGCCCCTCCCTGAGTCAGCCCTCCCAAGTCAGAGATTCTAGGTCTCCTTGCAACAGGCCAACTAGGATATAATCCAGTGTCTCTTTTCGTGGTAGCAAGCCATGGGAAGGGGCAAAATACACCTACCTTCAGAAACCAGCCAACAACATTTACTTGGAAAGTCATCTAAACACTGGTCAATGTAAATTGCAAGCTATTTTATCTAACTCTCTCTTATGAGGGATTATTCATTGCGCTCTCCCTCCTAGCCACCACCTTTTTCCTCAAGAAAAGAATTATAAAGATGAATTAAACAGGGTTTCTGTCCCTCGGGAAGCTCCCATTCTCATCACTGCCCTTGGAAGGCAATATTATTTCTCTTAAGTATTATCTCCTAACCTGCTCTGCTGTGAAGGGTTCTCTTTGTTAGAGCTACTGGTGTCCCCCATCTCACTTCCGCCCAGAGGAACATCCTTGTCCGGAAACTGATTGGAGGTCAACCCAGTCCCTTCTCCCAATTTTCCCTCTTCCCCCTGAGTCTGGCCTCTAGTTCCCCAATTGGGCCTCTCCACTTTTAATGTTTTTCTTGTAGCCTCTTCTCTTCAAAAAAGTAGGAAGTAAATTCAGACAGTACATGGCCAAAGGCAGGTGGTACAGCATGTTCAGGGGCCTTTACACCTTCCACAGTGGGATCTCAGCAAAGCGGCTGAAGTAGGTTATAATGTGAGGGGTGTTCACCCAATGCCTCTCCAGAGACTGTGCACATTGTTCCCAGGAACACTGTATGTATCTGAGTATTTGTGACCCTGAGGGAATTGTATAGCCCCTGGATTTTTAAATTACTCTAGACAGATTTTCAATCCCAGCCTTAAAAAGTATGAGTCCTCTCTTTCCAAAACCTACATCCCATGCCTCTCAGCCCTTGTTTTGATGTAAGGTTATTTTTAATACTCATCGGAAGCCAGCATTTCTCTATTTTTATTCCATGGCATGTTAATAAATACCATATAGAGAAAAAGCTCTGTGATCAAATTCTAAAAATGCTGGATTAAACTCAGTGAAACATTTTTGCAGCATCTCTCAACCCCTTAGAGTGCTACTATACATTTGAAGTTTCTTTTTTTTAAGATATTATGTATTTATTTAACAGAGAGAGAGAGCACAAGCAGGCAAAGGGAGCACAAGCAGGTGGGAAGGGCAGAGGGAGAAGCAGGCACCCCGCCGAGCAAGGAGCCCAGTGCAGGACGTCATCCCAGGACCCAGAGATCATGACCTGAGCCAAAGTTAGCCTTAACCAACAGAGCTACCCAGGCGCCCCTACATTTGAAATTTCTAAGGAAATCAGTCATATAGCATTTTTTAGCATTATTCAACCCCAAAGCCTTTTTCTTACACATATCTTTGGGCAGATGCTTCATGGAACATATTTTGAGAAGTTCTGGAGGTCTAAACCCAACATAACTGGGGACATATTGAAGGCTTCTAGAGAAACAAAATATAACATTTACAAAAGTTATCCCAAGTGCAGTAGAATTAAATGTCCTTATTTTTTCTTAGGATCACTCATTCCATTGCTCATCTACCTCTCTTGCTTTTCTTGGAGTGAACACACAGATTATATATTTCTCTGCCTACCGCATGCATCTTTTTTCTTCACCACTTTTATTCTGTACCAAGCAATGTTCTAAGCTCCTTATATGCATTATCTCATTACATTTCTAAAATAACTACATTTAATAGGGACTGTTTTTCTGCTGTTATCAATTCCATTAATAATAATGTGGCAACTGAGGTATAAAGAAGTGACTTGCCCAAGAGAACAAAGCTAGTAAGTGGTGGAGTCACGAATCTAAGTGAAACAGTCTGACTCCAGACCTTCAGCTGTCAATTCTTACACCCTACAGTCTCACCTAGCTATGCCTTCACCTGAATTTGCAGCTATTTGACTCTATCTGCTACTACTGTTTTTTTCCACATAGATCATTTAGCTCTCCATGAAGTAAAACTCCATTCCACTACTGTGAGCTTTCCTGGGCCAGTTATTCTGCCAGCATGTGCCGTTGGTTCAGTAAAAATTTGATAAGAATATACATTTGGTTCAGACCAACAAAAAGTTCTTTAATTGCTCAATATAGAAGTAAAAGTCACTTGACCTACTGAGGGTGACTGAGACAAAAGTTTCCCCAAAGTAACAATAATTCTCCCAACAACACTGAGGCAGGGATTATTTTTGTCCCCATTTTACAGCTGAGGAACTTGAGGCACAAAGGTCCAGTTACTTATCCAGGGTCACCCAGCTGGTAAGTAGCAAAGCTGAGATGCAAATTTAGGCAATCTGCCTTCAGAGAGCACACCCTTAATTACTACCCTAGCCATACTGTGTTTCTTTGTGTTCATGGTCCAGAGTCTAACCACAAAGTACAGAACTTATGATTTCATCATTTATAATCATACTTTCTAGTTAAAACTGTCCATAAATGTTACTGAATACTGGGTCTATATATGCAGGTGCATCTCTTCTTAAGCATAGTGTGATATTTGTGCATCTAACTGTGTATTTATCTAGAATGAAAGAAAGAGGGGCACCTGGATGGCTCAGTTTGTTAAGCGTATGCCTTCAGCTCAGGTTATCATCCCAGGGTCCTGGGATAGAGCCCCACATCAGGCTCCCTGCTAAGCAGGGAGTGTACTTCTCCCTCTCCCTCTTCCTACCGCTCCCTCTACTTATATTCTCTCTCTGTCAAATGAAGAAAATATTTTTTTAAAAAGAATGAAAGAAAGAAAATAAACATGTAAGTAAAAATACTGCTCCAGGCAGTTAAACCTAAAGGGAGACAAAAAAATGAAAGTAGCTAATTGATGCTGCAACATTTGGAACACATCTTGTTCATTTTCTATGCCGGCATCTAGCAAAGCACCTGGCATATAGGTAGTGCTCAATATTTATTGTTGAGCTCTTTATCCATAGTTCCTGAAAGAAGTGACATGTGAGCTGGGTTTGAAAGTGAACAACTTTGCCAGAGCAATCCAAACAAAGAGACTATGTGCAAAAATCATAGCACGAGGGAATAGCACAGCTGAACTATCAGCACTTCATTTTTTGTAGGGCAAGGTGGGGAGTGGTAGGAAAATACGTTAGAGAGCCAGGGTAAACAAAGGGCCTTGCATGACCAGCTGAAGAACTAAGACTTCATATAGTAGACAATGGGGAAGCAGTGAAGGGTTTAAAGCTGGATGAGGCATGATCAGACTTGCATATTAGGAAAATAAACTTGACAGCAGTGAGAAGAATGGTAAGCAAGAATTGAGATGAAAGATGGAAAGATCAGTTAGTCAAGATAGAAATACTGAGGGCTCAGCGCAGTCATTGGTGCTGAGAATGGAGAAGAGAAAATACTTTGGCAGATATTTAGAATGTGAAATCGACGAGACTGATGGTAAATTAGATGTGGGAATTGAGAGAAGAATATAGGTTTCTGATTGTTGAGTCTGTGTGGTTGGTGATGCCCTTAAAGAACACAGATATATGGAAAAGTTTTGAATTATTTCAGACACATTGCACCTGAGAGAATAGTGGAGTATCTAAATGAAACTCCTCTGGGTGATGGACTCCTTTATTAAGTGCAATTGGTTGAATGAGGTTAGTAGGTGCTGTGTGCTTGGTAAGGGAGGTTTGGTCAGCAGGGACTGGGGGATCTACGTTTTGGTCAGTGGGATAAAACCAAAGACACAATTCATCTTGGAGTAGGGATAAAAATAGAAGGTGGTAGAATCTAGTGAAAGGATTTGGGGAAACAAATTTGCTCATTATTACTACTCCTATTCAACATTATGCTGAATCTTCTAATTAGCACAATAAAAAAATTAAAAGGCTGAAAATGAATAATAAAGATGTTGTTATTCACAGTGTTATGATTACAGAAACTACTGAAGAGAATCTATAAGGACTAACAAGAGAGGTCGCTGAAAATAAGGTCAATACGTGAATGTCACTGGCATCTGTATATACCAGTAACATCCATTTTGAAGATATAACTTTAAAATATATATTTGTAATAGCAGTAAATCTATAAAGTAACTAGGAATAGATCTAACAACATATGTGAAATAGCTCTGTGGAGAAAATTGTAAAAAGTTAGTGAAAATAGTTTTCAAAGGGGTAAATAGTGTAAAGATGTACCGTATTCGTGGATAAAAACAATACCACTAAAGACAATAATTTTTTTCAAATTAATGAATTCCAAATATTTCTAACACAAGTCTGATAAATCTCCCAAGAACTCCACAAGTTATTCCTAAAATTAAAAGGAATGGGATTGTAAATAGCCAAGATAATTTTTGAAAAAAATAAGAAGAGGGGAGTTTGCCTCTTTAAATGATAAAGCTAGAGCAGTTAAAAAATGTGGCATTGGCATAGATAGGCAAACAGACAAGTGGAACGTAAAAGAGATTCTGGAAACAGATACCCATATAGCTGGGAACTTGATATATAACAGAGGTGGCATGATTCAATGGGATAACAATAAACTATTCAATAAGTGATGCTAGGACAATTAGTGTTTGTTATGTTAAAATCTTTTCTTCATATTACATACAAAATCCCAAAGTGATTAAAATTAAATATTAAAAGCAAAATTTTAAGCTTTTGGAAGAAAAGAATGTTAGAATACCCATATGACCTTGAGGAAAGAAATGATTTCTTAAACAGAAAACAAAAAGAATAATTCATGGAAGAAGGCTGATACAGAAGACTATATTAAATTTAAAAGTTCTATAAATGAAAGACAATATATACAAAATTAAAAATCAAACCACAAACTGGAGAAAGATATTACCTGTGCACTTAAAAGGCAAACAAAATATAACCACCAATTTTTTTTTTAAACTCCTAAAAAGTAAGGAGGCAACCCAATGGTAAGGGAGATGAAAAGCCAATTCATATAAGAGGAAATCTAATTCACTATTAATTTTATTAAAAGATGCTCAACCTGACTAGTAATCAGAAATTATAAATTTGAAATGCTATTTCATAAGTCAAGCAGAGAGAGTCGATTATCATACAGTTTTGCTTATTTGTGGAGGATAAGAAATAACACAGAGGACATGGGGAGATGGAGAGGAGAAGGGAGTTGGGGGAAATTGGAGGTGGAGACGAACCATGAGAGACTGTGGACTCTGAATAACAATCTGAGGTTTTGGGAGGTGCGGGGAGTGGGAGGATGTGTGAGCCTGGTGGTGGGTACTATGGAGGGCACGTATTGCATGAAGCACTGGGTGTGGTACATAAACAATGAATTCTGGAACACTGAAAAGAAATTAAAAAAAATAAAAATTAATAAAAAACATTAAAAAATATAAATAAAAAATAAATAAAATAAAATGCTATTTCACCTGTGACAAATGTGTTTAAATGTTAAAGTCTGAGCAAATGAAGTGCTGCTAAAGATATGAGAAGTATAAACTGGTTCAACTACTTTGGAAAACAATTTGACAAAATCTCATAAAGTTGAAGGTGCATATCTCCAGGACCTTGTGATTTCCCTTCTAGGTCTCCAATCTATAGAAATTCTCACTCTTGTACACAGAGATACATGTCAAGGATGTTGACTGTGAAACAATTTGTGCAAAACCTGGAAACAACTTTCCATCAGAGAGGAATAAGTAAATAAAATGGGGCTTATGAATGAAATGAGATAACATGACACTGTTAAAATGAATTATCTTAATCTATACAATAGATCTCTCTCTCTCTCTCTGTCTCTCTGTCTCTCTCTCTCTCTATATATATATATAACAAAGTACAACAAATTCCAGGGAATAGGATTCACCAATCTTTGAGTGCTGTTACTTGTGAGAGGGAAGGAAGAAAGGTATAGGTTAGGAGGAACTTTGTCTACAGCCATACCACCCTGAATGCGCCCCATCTCGTCTGATGTTGCAAGCTAAGCAGGGCCAGGCCTGGTTAGTACTTGGATGGGAGGTTAGGAGAGACTTCAGCTGAATCTGTAACATTTTATTTTATTTTTTATTTTATTTATTTATTTTTTAAGATTTTATTTATTTATTTGACACACACACAGCGAGGGAGGGAACAGAAGCAGGGGGAGTAGGAGAAGGAGAAGGAGAAGCAGGCTTCCTGAAGAGCACGGAGCCTGATACACGGCTCGATCCCAGGACTCCAGGATCATGATCTGAGCTGAAGGCAGACACTTAACAACTGAACCACCTGGGTGCCCCTTGTAACATTTTATTTAAAAAAGAAAAAAATACTTGAAACCAATATGCTAAGAATGTAAAATCGTTAAATTTCATATGTTTGTCTCTATCTTTGGCATATTTTGTAACTAAAAATGCTTTTAAGACAAAAAGGAGCAAGCACTGGGTGCAGGATCAGACCATATGTATTTGTGCTATGACATTTCCAGTGACATCCTGTGTGACCTTCAGTAAGTTACTTATGGCCGAGAATGTTTTTATCAAATGGAAAACTGAGTGAAATAACCTCTTTGGTCCTTCCCACTTCTAGTATTCTACAAAGGTGAAAAGGATACAGATTAGTAAGATGTACCTTGACTGGACAGAGGAATACAGAACTAATGCATCTCTAAGGGCAACCTTCCTCAGAGAATGGGCTCTACCCATTCTAAGCAGAGGTGTAGACTCCATGTTCTGCCAAAGCCATGCATGGGACCAAGGTACTTTAATTGCACTTTTCACGCAAGGCCTAAGAATCTGGTGTTCCCAATATTTTATAATAAGGAGAAAAACTAGGGACAAATGGGGGCTGCTTTCCTGAGGCTGGAGACAAAGAGAAGAAGCCCAAGTCCTCATACTAATAAAGATAGGCAGCTTGGAGTTCTGCTACCACCAGAGGGATTTTTTTCTTTCTCTAGTGTGTTTTTTTTTTTTTTTTTTTTTTTTTCAATCTTGTGGCAAGACCCAATTTGTTGTTTAGACTCAGAGCTTCTCTGAGATGATGAGCTCAGTCCATACACATCTCAGTAAATTTCAGTAGGGGTTAGAATATCCAGTTCTTTCCAGCCCACTCTAGAGAATCTGATTCTATTTGTCTATGGGGAGACCCAGGAAGCAGTGTTTTTTCAAAAGTTCCCAGGTGGTTGTAATATACAGCCAGAGCTGAGAACCTAGTTGAAGGGTGAGCTGGATGAGAGAATGCCCCACATCTTTGTTAGCAAATGGGGTATTCCCCAGGGTAGTCCCTAAACAGAACACTTTCCAACATATTTCTTGGTCTCAGCTTATCTTTGATAATTCTGCTTTGCCACTACCTTGAATGACTGAATTGGAGAGTAGCTACTCCAAATACCAAGGTCCTGAGATATGTAATTTTTCCCTTTTTAGGTTTCTTCACCAGAGCAGTAGCACATACTCATGGTAACTTCAGGTGGTAGCGAATCTCAGGACATGACCACCAAGCAGTTGTATAACTCTAAACAAATAACAGTCTTTCTAAGCCTCAGTTTCTTTATTTGTAACACAAGGGCATTAGGCTAGATCAGTGGTTTTTACACAGTGTTCTGAGAAGCACTTGC
Organism: Mustela erminea; assembly: GCF_009829155.1. NCBI lineage: Eukaryota > Metazoa > Chordata > Mammalia > Carnivora > Mustelidae > Mustela > Mustela erminea. The sequence continues at coordinate 98,575,896 of NC_045614.1, forward strand.
AGTCTGTAGAGTACCTAAGGGGTTGCCTCTGCAAGTGAGGTTGGTTTGAAAAATCACTGGATTAACTGAGCCAGAAGGATTTCTCCATAACCAACATCTGACAATTCTAAATTCTATAGGAATAGATTTATGCCACCACCAAATTCTAACATAACTGGAGATCATATTTAGCAATCTGGTCTAGAGCAGATATTACAAACTGGCTACTTGAAGACCAAATTCAACACATAGACATGTGTTTTTACCTGAAGAATACTTTCTTTCTTTGGCATCTTTTAAAAAATTTTCCAAAGTTGAAGTATAAGACAGTTCTGAAATCTGCACAAATCAGACGTGTATGGCTCCATGAACTATAACAACATAAACATATCTTTGCCATTACCACTCTGGGCAAGTTATAGATCAGTAATGAAATAGTAATTTCAGAGGCATCTCCTTATAATCCCTCTTAATCCTTTCCTTCCTTCTCCTCCCTAAAGGTAACCACAATCTTGACTTCTTATAGTATAGATTGGTTTTGCCTTTTTTAACATTTATATAAAGAAAATAATGTAGTACACATTTTTGAAGTTTGTCTCTTTTGCTCAATATTAGTATTAGCAAGATTCGCCTGTGGTTTTGCATGTAAGTTTGTTAATTTTTATATATGAATAATATTATAATGTTAGAATATAGCACAATTTATCTATCTGTTGTATTGTTTGATATGCATTTTGTTTCTACTATTTGGCTCTTCTGAATAATGATGCTATAAACATTGTTGTAAATGTTTGGAGAGCCATACAATCACCCATTTTTGCTTCTGTACCTCAGGGTAAAATTATTTGGTCATGGGGTATGTGTGGTGATTTTAATGTACTTCCCCAAATTCTCTTACCCTCCTCTCTTCAAAAGGGGGGAGCTTAAATCCATGACCCTCAGGTATAGGCTGGGCTTAGTGACTCGCTTCTAATGAACAGCAGAAGTGACGGTGTATTACCTCCAAGACTGGGTCATAATAGGCATTACAGCTTCTTCCTTGTTCAGTCTGGGGGAAGAGCTGCAATATCATGAAGACACTAAGGCAATCCTATGGAGAAGTCCACATGGTGAGGAACTAAGGCTTCCTGCTGATAGTCGTATGACTGAACGATCTTGGGAGGAAATTTTCTAGCTGTAGTCAAGTCTTCAGAAGAGCTAACATTTTGACTGTAAGCTCATGAGAGACCCTGAGCCAAAATCCACACAACTAAGCTACTGTCAAATTCCTGACCCACAGAAAGAGAGAGAATATATGTTTGTGATTTTAAGCCACTAAAACAATATTGCTTTATGCAGTAATAGATTTTCAGTATAGTAAGCATATGTTCAAACTTAGGTTTTTCCCAATTTATATACATACTGCTAATGTATGAAAGTGTTAATGTTCCACATCCTTGGCTATATATGGGATCAACAGTCTTCAATTATAGCTCTACTGGTGGGTCTGTGATGGTATTGTATTGTAGTTTAATTTGCATTTCCCCTATGACTAATGAAGTTGAGCACTTTTTCATATGTTTAACTGCCTTCAGGACTTTGGGATATCCTTTTTTGTCTTTTGTGGAATCTTTTGCTTATTTTTTTCTATCCAGTTTTCTGTTATTTTCTTGATTTACAGGAGTTTCTTATTGTAGTCTGGATATGGTCCTTTCTGTGATTATACAGGTTAAAAATATCTTCTCCCAATTTGTGAGTTGTCTTTTGCTCTCTAAATGATATTTTTTGATAAGCAGATATTTTTAATATTTATTTTCAACAAGATTAACTTATCAATATCTTTTTTTAATGTCTTTAAAATTTTAATGTCTTATTTAAGAAATACATGCCTTTCTTAGCGTCATGAAGATATTCTCCTCTGTCATCTCCAAGGAGCATTATATTTTGCTTTTTACATTTAGATTTAAAATACACACAGAACTGACATATGAAGTAGGGAGTTAAGTTCCATTTTTCTCTCTCTCTCATTTTTCTTTTTTAAAGCAGGCTCCACACCCAGCATAGGGCTTGAACGCATGACCCTGAGATCAAGAGTCACATGTTCTACTGACTGAGCCAGCCAGGTAGCCCTCCATTTTTTCTCATACTGATATCCAATTGACTAAGACTAATTACTGAAAATTAATTCCTGTGTTTGCTTGGGCAGCACGTATACTATAAAAGGAAAGTAAGGGGGGGGGAGAGAAAGAAAGAAAGAAGAAAGAAAGAAAATTAATTCCTTTCCCTTCTGTTCAACAATGTCAGCTTTTCCAAAAGTGAAGTGTATACATTTGTCTATATTATTCTGGACTCTCTATTTTCTTTCATTGAGCTTTCTATTTGTTTGACTACCCTTGTAAAGAATGTAGAATACTACATTCTTTTAATTATTGTAACCTCCTATCAGATCTTCATACTTACTAGAGCAAGTCCTTTCACTTCACTTTCCTCTCTAAGAATGACTTGACTACTCTTAGTCCTTTACATGTCCATACACATCTTAGAATCAGCTTGCTAATTTACACAAAAACCTTCTAGGATCTTAATTGGGATTGAGTTACATCAATAGATCAGTTTGATAGGAATTGCTATTTTTATATTTTTGAGCTTTCTGATTTATGAACTTAGTATATGCCTCCATTTGTTTTTATATTCTTTAATTTCTCAAAAAAATTTTTTAGTTTTTTTGGATAGAAATATCATACATCTTTATGAGGTTTATTTGTAGGTATTGATATAATTTGATGATAAATTATATCAATTTTAAAATCATTTAAAAAATTATATTTCCTATTGTTTATGGCTGGTTTATAGAGATTCAGTTAATTTTGTATATTGATCTTGGATTCAGCAAACTGGTGTGTTTGCTTATTTTGGTTGAGTCCCAGAAATTGTATGAAATACATGAAAAAAATATAGATATTACCTCTGGTTTCACCTCGGAAGTTTAGAGAGCTATGAAGAGAGCTGTTCCCACCCTTACAACAAGAAAATGCTGGACAAACTGCAAAACTAACAGATTCTTGAATCCTTAGGAGAATTGCTATCACAGGGCAAAAATATAACCCAAAATTGGGGAGAGACAACTCCTTTATAGAAAAACAAAATCAGAGTATTTGATTATCTGAGGCAGATGCCCTCAATGCCATATAAGCCAGTAACAAGAATAACTGGAAAACTGTAATCAATTTCTAAAGGTTGAATGTGGGCCAGTGTGATACAGTGAAGCAAGCCCTTCTTGAAGGGTTTTTCTGTGAGACCCTCACCAGGAGCACTGAAGAAAATTGAAAGAAAATTGAAGAAAACTCTGAGGACATTTTCCTTACAGGATGGGGACTAGAAATCATTGCCATAACTTGGCTCAAACCCAGCTCTATGTCTTTTATGAAACAAAAGGCTCAATCTGCAGGGATAATGGAAACAAAAACTGTATCCTTAGGGCACTGGTTGACGCCCATTGCCACCAGGGGGGTGCGGTGGGGGGTGGGGTAGGGAACAGGAGAATAAATGTTTAACCCTGGGATTAAGTCAAGGATAGGTTCTGGCCCAGCACTATGTCCAGTGAAAGGCAAGAACACCAGTGATGGAAGAACACAGGTTCACAATGTCTTATGAAAACTGAAGCAATTAGAACATCGGAGAACTAAGTCTTTCCTAACCCCCTCCCCATAACCACTCTACTAAACATTAAGTAAAACTAAGAATGGAATACAGCTAGAAGAGCTTCAAAAAACAGATTATTTTGGGCAAGCAATTTAAAGGGAAGACTCAGAGGAAAGCAGAAAGATGAAGCCAAGTGTAGAGCAGACATTGAGAGAAACACTCTGACAAACAGCCCACACAAGGTATCTCTAGAGAAATTTGAAAGCCTGTGGTACACTGAGGTTAACCATAGCAACACTGAACTTCCAGCCCAACTCAACTCCAGACAAATTTAACACAAATCCCCGAATCATTAAGAGCCTAGCAAAAGGAAAGACAGGCTTATCTCTGAGCATAAAGCATGTGTACCTCAGTATCTATAATCTTCTTTAACACATCTGACTTCGAACAAAAAATGACGAGGCTATTTTAGTTTGCTCAAGCTATCATAACAAAATACCACAGACCGGGTGATTTAAACAGCAGAAATGTATTTCCCAGCATTCTGAAGGCTGACAAGTCCAAGATCAGGGTGCCAGCATAGCTGGGTTCTGGTAAGAATTCTTTGTGGGTTTTAGATAAGTGCCTTCTCAAGGTGTATTCAGATGGTGGAGACAGAAAAAGGACAAAGTTCCCAGTATCTCCTCTTATATGAACACTAATCCCATCATGAAATCCCCAACCCAATGACCTCATCTAAACCTAATTACCTGTCAAAGGCCTCATCTCCAAATACCATCACACTCAGAGAGCCTCAACATATGAATTTGGGGGAGGATACAATTCAATCTATAGCAGAGGAATACAAAATGGCAAGAAAAATCAAAATCTGCAGAGACAAAATAATCATCAGAACCAGACACAAGGCACCTAGGTGGCTCAGTCAGTTAAACATCTGCCTTCAACTCAGGTCATGATCCCAGGGTCCTGGGATCAAGTCCTACATGGGTCTCCCTGTTCGGCAGGGAGTCTGCTTCTCCCTCTGCCCTTCCCCCTACTTGTGCTTGCTCTCTGTCCAACAAGTAAATAAAAATCTTTTTTTTAAAAAACTAAAAAAACCAGACACAAATATGACATATGTTGAAACTATCTTACAGGACAACATGCAGGATCAGACAGATAATTTTTTTTTTAAAGATTTTATTTATTTATTTGACAGAGAGAAATCACAAGTAGATGGAGAGGCAGGCAGAGAGAGAGAGAGAGAGGAGGAAGCAGGCTCCCGGCTCCCCACTGAGCAGAGAGCCCAATGTGGGACTTGATCCCAGGACCCTGAGATCATGACCTGAGCTGAAGGCAGCGGCTTAACCCACTGAGCCACCCAGGCGCCCTCAGACAGATAATTTTAGCAGAGAAATGTAAACTATAAACAAAAAAGAGTCAAATGGAAATGCTAGAAATAAAAAAAGAGTAGTAATAGAGATGGAAAATGCCTTAAACAGACCCATAAGTAGACCACACAGCAAATAAATAATGCAACCTGAAAATAGGTCAATAAAAATCATATAAACTGATAAGCAAGAGGAAAAAACTAGAATGGGGGGAAAATAAACAGAACAGAGCAACCAAGACCTGAAGGAAAAGATCGAACATTATAATATACATGTAATTAGAATCTCAGAAAGATCAGAGAATAAGTATGGGATAGAAGAAATATTTGAAGAAATAATGACTATGAATTTTCTAAAATTAATGACATACCTCAAACCACAGATCTAAGAAGCTCAGAAAACAACATGAAGGATAAATACCAAAAACAAAACAAGAGAAACTGAAGCAAACCCCATTCTTAGACATATTGTATTGTATTAGTTTCCTAAGGCTACCATAACAAAATATTATAGACTGGGTGTCTATAACAACCAAAATTTATTTCTCAAAGTTCTGAATGCTGTGAGTTCAAGATTCAGGTGCTGGCAGTGTTAGTTTTTTCTGAGGCATCTCCTCTTGGCTTTCCTAACCCCCTCGCCGTAACCACTCTAATAAACTATTTGCTGTTTGCTGTACCTTCACATCGATTGTCCCTCTGTCTGTGGATGTCACCCATGGTGTCGTCTTTTGTATCCCAACGTCCTTTTCTTATAAGGATACCAGTCAGATTGGATTAGGAGCCACCATATTGGCCTCCTTTTAACTTAATCACCCCTTTAAAGACCATATCTCCAAATACGGTCTCATTTTGAGGTACTTGGTGTTAGGACTTCAACATTTGAATTTTGGAGGGACACAATTCAGTCTATACCAAAATCAAACTGCTGGAAACCAAAACCAAAGGAAAATCTTGAAAATACACAGAGGGGGAAAAAAAAATCTGCTAAAGAAAAAAGATAAGAATGACAGTGGACTTTTTATCCCAGAAACTATGCAAGTAAGAAGACAGTGGAATGACATATTTAAAGTGCTAAAAGAAAAACTATAATAGGCTTTGAAATTGGGAAGTATGATGCTTCCATCTTTGTTTTTCTTTCTCAAGATGGCTTTGACTATTCAGCCTTTTGTGGTTCCATACAAATTTTAAGATTTCAGTGAGAACTGGCATCTTTATCTTATTCCTGATCTTAGGGAAAAAGCTTTAAGCTTTTTACTGTTGAGCATGATATTAGCTATGGGCTTGTTGTAGATGGCCTTTATTATGTTGAGGTACATTTATTCTATACCAATTTGTCAAGAGTTTGGTTTTTTTTAATCAATAAAGGATGTTAAATTTTGTCAAATGCTTTTTCTGAATTTCTATTAAGATGATTATAGGATATTTACCCTTCATTCTGTTAATGTGGTGTATCATGCTTATTGATTTGCATATGTTGTATCATCCTCAAAACCCAGGGGAAAATTCCACCTGTTCATTGTGTATGGTGTTTTTAATGTACTGCTGAAGTCAGTTTGCTAGTATTTTGTTAAGAGTTTTTGCATCTGTGTTCATTAGGAGTAACAGTCTGTCATTTTCTTTTTTATTATAGTGCCCTTATCTAGCTTTGTAATGAGAGTAAAGCTGGCCTTGTAAAGTGAGTTTAGCATTGTTTCCCACTCTTCAATTTTTTGGAAGAGTTTAAGGAGGATTGGCATTATTCCTCTTTAAATGTTTGGTAGAATTCACCTGTGGAGCCATCAGGTCCTGGGCATTTTCTTGGTTGTAGTTTTTGATTACTGCTTCCATCTCCTTACTCATTACTGGTCTCTTCGGATTTTCTGTTCTTCGTGATTCAGTCTTGGTAGGCTATATGTTTCTAAGATTTTAATCCACTTCTTCTAAGTTATCCAATTTGTTGCTGTATATATTTTTTGACAATTCTATTTATTCTTTTTTTAAAATATTTTATTTGTTTATTTGACAGAGTGCTACAGAGAGAGCACAAGTAAGCAGAATGGCAGGGAGAGGGGGAGAGAGAGAAGCAGGCTCTCTGCTGAGTAGGGAGCCCAATGTGGGGCTCGATTCCAGGACCCTGGAATCATGACCCGAGCCGAAGGCAGCCGCTTAACCAACTGAGCCACCCGGGCGCCCCTATTTATTCATTTTTAATTGAAGTACTGTTGACACACAATGTTACTTTATTTTTTTATTTTTTTTTTTTAAAGATTTTATTTATTTATTTGACAGAGAAAGATCACAAGTAGGCAGAGAGGCAGGCAGAGAGAGAGAGAGGAGGAAGCAGGCTCCCCGCCGAGCAGAGAGCCCGACGCGGGACTTGATCCCAGGACCCTGAGATCATGACCTGAGCCGAAGGCAGAGGCTTAACCCACTGAGCCACCCAGGCGCCCCAGACACACAACGTTACTTTAGTTTCAGGTGTACAACATAGTGATTTGAGAAGTTTATATGTTACTCTATGCTTAGCAGAAGTATAGCTACCAACTGTCACCATACAACACTGTAGTAATACCATTGAATATGTTCCTTACCCTGTACCTTTTATTTCTGTGAATTATTCATTCCATAACTAGAGGCCTGTATCTTCTACTCTCCTTTACCCATTTTACCTAATCTTCCACTACCCTCTCATCTGGAAACTATCAGTTTTTTCTCTGTATTTATGGGCCTGTTTCTGCTTTTTGTTTGTTTATTCATTTGTTTTATTTTTTAGATTCTGCCTATAAGTGAAAGCATATGTTATTCATCTTTCTAGTCTGACTTATTTCACTTAGCCTAATACCTGCTAGGCCCATTCATGTTACATGTCACAAATCAGAAGATCTCATCTTTTTTAATGGCTGAGTAATATTCTACTGGGCATATATTTTGTATTTTTTTTTAGTCCATTCACCTATGGATGGACACTTGGGTTGGTTCCATATCTTGGCTATAATAAATAATGCTGCAATAAACATAGGGAAGCAAGTATCTTTTCAAATTAATATTTTCCTTTTTTAAAAATAAATACCCAGTAGCAGAATTACTGGATTATATGGTATTTCTATTTTTAATTTTTTGAGGGACCTCCATACTGTTTTCCACAATGGCCACACCAATTTACATTCCTGCCAATAGTACACAGGAGTTCTTTTTCTCTACCTCCTTGCCAACACTTTTTATTTCTTGTCTTTTTGATTCTAATCATTCTGACAGATGGAAGGTGGTATCTCATTGTGGTTTTGATTTGCATTCCCTTGATGATTAGTGATATTGAGCTCCTTTTCATGTGCCTATCTTATGGACACACAATTGTTTATCATATTCTCTTAACCATCTTTTGTATTTCTGTGGTATCATTGTAATGTCTCCTCTTTCATTTATAGTTTTATTGATTTGAGTCTTTTCTCCTTTGTTCTTAATCTAGTTAAAGGTTTGTCTATCTTGTTAAAGGTTTGTCTTTTTAAAGCCAACTATTAGGGTGCCTGGGTGGCTCAGTGGATAAACCACTTCCTGCTCCACAGGGAGTCTCCCTTTCCCTCTTTCCCTCCCTCTGCTGATGCACGCTCTCTCATTCTCTTGCTCTCTCCCTCTCTCTCTGAAATAAATAAATAAAATCTTAAAAAGAAAAAACTCAACTATTAGTTTTGATGATCTTTTCTATTGTCTTTGTAGTCTCTATTTCATTTATTTCTGCTTTAATTTTTATTATTTCCTTCCTTCTGCTAACTTTTGGTTAGTTTGTTCTTTTTCTAGGCTCTTGCAGTGCAAAGTTAAATTGTTTATTTGAGATCTTACTATTTTCTCAATGTAGGCACTAATTTTTATGAAATTCCCTGTTAGAACTGCTTTTGCTACATCCTGCAAGTTTTCATAATTTTTGTTTTCATTTTTGTCTGCCTCAAGATTTTTTAAATTTTCCTTTTGATTTCTTTAATTCATTGGTCACTTCTGATTCAGTCATTTAAGTCTTCACTCTTATTTTCTTAGTCCATTTCTAGCTAAATTTTTGTTAATTTTTTTTTATTTCTTCAAAGAACCAACTTTGGGTTTCATTGATTTTCTCTATTGTTTTTCTATTCTGTATTTCAGTTATCTCTGTTTCAAGTTTTACAGTTTCCTTCCTTCTGGTATCTTTGTGTTTAGTTTCTTCTTTTTCTAGCTCCTTAAGTTGTAAAGTTAAGTTGTTGATTTGAGATCTTTCCTTCTTTTTTTTTTTTTTCTTTGAGATCTTTCTTCATTTTTAAAATAAGTGTTTACATCTATAAATTTCCACTTTGGCATTTGCTTTCACTGTGCCCTTTTTTCTCCTCCTCCATTTTTCTCCTTTTTGCAGCCAGGAAATCAAGACAATAGCTTCTATATCCTTATACTTTCAACCTTAATTCATTTCTTACTATTCTAAAACATATCGTCAAGTAATTTATTTAGGAAGGTTATCTTTGTAGTGGTATTTTTCTTATTCTGTCTGCTTGGTAATGTATTTCTATTGACCTTCATACTTAATTGGCATCTTCTCTAGGTAAAGAATCCTACCTCAAAACTCTATTGATAAAAAAAACAAAAAAACAACTCTACTGATATTGTTCTGTGCCTTTTTGATATTAGGGCTGAGTATGAGGTCAAGATGGTTTTTTCTTTCTCTGTAGTCATCCAACTTTTTTGTTTTGCTTTTAGCTTTCAATGTCTTTGTAATTTAAAATGCTCACAATGATTTATCTGGAGGAAAATCCATTTTCTTAAAGTTTTTTCAACAATCTGAATCCTTTAAATTCCTTCATAGTGTTCCTTTCAGTTCATATTCATCAAGAAATTTCTTTTCTTCTGAAAATAGTTTCTACTTGAATTTTATGTTTCTCTCTCAAGTGCATCTCTTAATATTAGGATACTGCTCTTTTTTTTTTTTTTCCCCAGGCCTCTATTTCAGGAAACTTCTCTTGGACCAATTTAATCTTTGCCTCTAGTAAGAATGAAATAATAAAAGCAGTAGTTTTTGTTTGCGTTCCTTAGTTGTGCAGCTCTCACAAGACTTTGCCACCAAAGTTCAGTGAGATCTCTATCATCTCTGTGGTGGAAATCAGTAGGAAGAGGCTACTCACTCCCAACCCACATCCATAATAAATCATACTTTTTATTGTCTTACTAAAACTGTAGAATATTCTTCATTCTATTTATAAATACAGAGATTTTCTTTCTTTTTAATTATTTTATTTTCTAGATTTTTTGAGGGAATTTCAAGAGGGGGAATTTTAGTCAGTCTCATCTTAATGTCAGGTCTGGAACTCAAGCCACTGAATCATGTTTAGAAATATATTTAGATGTAGGTCAATGAATTCAAATGCAAGGAAATGGTTAAATTTCTTCCACAAGTGTTGGCAAAATCTGTAGAAAAAAAGAGGAACAGCCTTTATTAAAGAAAGTTACAGGATATACAGTCATCGGGAGGAAGGCTTTCACAGGCGTGGAGGGGGTTGCTCCTCCTTCCACTGTAGCACAGACTAGTACAGACAGAGAAGAATCATTCCCAGACCTTAGCGCAACAGCTGACGCAGCTAAGATGTATCTCAGATGGTGAGTGAGCATTCTTATTATTCTTTGACGGGCAATTTAGAGTTAAGTTACCTCAGGGGTGCCTGGGTGGCTCAGTCAGTTAAGCATCCGCCTTGGGCTCAGATCATGATCCTGGAGTCCAGGGATCCAGCCCCAAATCGAGCCCCACATCTGTCTCCCTATTCGGCGGGCAGTCTACTTCTCCCTCTACCTCTCACCCCACTCTTGGTGCCCTCAAAAAATATAATCTTAAAAACAAAAAGGAGTTAAGTTACCTCAGCAACAGGCTGAGGTTGAGGATGGTACTCTGTTTTCTGTCCTTCCTGCTCAAGAATGCTAATTTGTATTAAGGGCATATTTATGCACAAACCAAAATCACGAACACCTGGGAAAAAGAACAATCCGTGCTGTGAAAAATTAGATGAAGTCCTGGAAGCCATTCTCCCCTTCTGAGATCATCCACTCTAGGTTGATCCTGTAGGTCCAAGGAAGGGGATCTTTTAAAGAAATTTCTACTGAAGACATGTTTCACTGCCGCTCAAATTTAAGAATTACTTGTGGTGCAGAGAAAGCTTACTGGTTTGGGGTTTTTTTAAGTGATTAATTTTGATTTTGTAAATTTACTTTTTGAATAACTTTTTCTTTAAGATTATATTTATTTATTTGGCAGAGAGAAAGAGTGAGAGGGGAAACACAAGCAGGGGAGTCGGAGAGGGAGAAGCAATGCTTCCCGCGGAGGAGGGAGCCAGATGTGGGGCTCCATTCTAGGACCCTGGGATCATGACCGGAAGGCAGATGCTTAAAAACTGAAACATGACTGAAACACGCAGGCTTCTCTGTTTTTCGAATAATTTAGATGTTGCAGTTGTTGATTTTAAGAGTCAGAAATTTAAATGTCTGCATAAGCATTACAAAGTCTAGAGAGTAAATTTTGGATATACCAAGGCCAGTTTGGCCCCGGAGGCAGAAGAATGAGTTAGAGAAGGTAGAAGAGAAGCCAAGGCAAAGGAAGAGGAAAAAGAGGAGCAAGAAGAAAATGCAGAAGCCAGAAAATGAGTCACAAACAGGCCATGGGAGATTCTGAGCAGGATGAGGTAGTAGAAAAAAGTAAAGTAATAATTCATTTAGCTCCCCAGTATTGAACATACATGATGTATTGTATACTTTATGCATGATATGTCATTGGATTTTAATGTTCACAATGACTTAGACAGATAATATCTGTTTTATAGATAACTTAAAGAGCCTAAATAACTTGCTAGGGTCACACTGCTCATATAGGAGTGAAACTAAAATCTTTCTTGCTGCTTTGCTCTGTGCCACAAGTTTTCCTCACGTGTGGCACACCCCCAAGGCTGTGACTTACTGGAAGCGGTCACATCCACCCTCCAGTGGAACCAGTTATTATTTATTATTGTTCTTTGAAAATCTAAGTAGCCCTCATCTACTCAGTGCTTACTGGTTCCAGAAAAAGCTTTGCTGATTTTATTTCAGAAGATTAGAATTTAGTTTCTAAGTAGAGTCTTTTTTCTTGCAGTAGAATTTTGATATAATACACATGTATGAAAAAAATTCAGAATTTATCCTTTTTGTGAAAATAGAGCAGTGATACCACTTGATTGCTATGTGCTATGCTAACGCTGCCTGCAGACATCTATAGAACCACAGGCCACTGTCTCTACTGTTCTTGTTAAGATTCACTGTTTCACAATGCCTGAAAATTGATAATGAACAGAAAATTTTAAAATGACCAATAAATAATGTGGAAACTCATCAGAAATAAAAGAAATGCTAACTAAAACAGTGAAATATTATTTTTCTTTATCAAAATGGCAGGTTTCTTTTTAAAAAAGTAACTAACATGCAAGGAAGAAGCCTACATGTTTCTAAGGAGGGAGGAACATTTATACACTTATTACCTGCTTACGGTAATGTAATCTTTCTGGACAAAAATTTGGTGATATAAATAAAAAACCTTTAAAATGTAAATGCCCTTTAACCAAGAAGTTCAAATTTAGGAAATTTATTATAAACACATAATCATAGGGACACCTGGGTGGCTCAGCCAGTTAAGCATCTGCCTTCGCTCAGGTCATGATCCCAAGGTCCTGGGATTGAGTCCCACATCAACCTCCTTGCTCTGTGGGGAGCCTGCTTCTCCCTCTGCCTGCAGCCACCCATGCTCATGCTCTCTCTCTTTCACTCACTTGCTCTTTCTTTCTGACAAATAAATAAAATTTTAAAAAAAGACATAATCATATATGTTTGTAAAAGTTTAGTGACATAAATATTTTTCTTATTGTTTCTAATAGTGAAAATCTAAGAAACAACTGAAATATCTTAAAATAGATAATTGGTTAATTATGGAATATCCATAACAGAATACCACGAACCATTAAAAATTCTTTTGTAGAACAATTTTAAATGTGTTTAGCTAAAGAAAAAAAAGCAGAATTTACAGTGCTACTACTTTTATACATGATGCCTGTATGTTCACAGTGTTAATCAGAAGTACAGATGTTTTCTACTTTGTGCTTTTGAACTTGAATCACATCTGCAGGCAGAAAAATAAAACTAGATAATTAAAAAAATAAATCAATACTTGGCTTCTCTCAGAAAAGCAGACAGCTGTCCAGTACTATGTGATCACTCATAATTTGTGGAATTCCATTTTTAGGGTTTTGGCCTTTTGTGTTTAACTTTTTTCTCACTTGACTCCTCTTCAAAATATACTCACAAGATCCTGGTTTTCATAGAATGTTCTATGTGGAAAGACCAGAGTGCTTACTTCTGCAGTTTATAGCTGTGATGGCATGGCTCTAGAGTGAGTTGTATATTGGAAGGAAGGCCAGGGCAGTGGTTAAGGGGCCATGCTTTGGAACCAGAATGCTGGGGCTTGAATCCTACCTTCTCCTGCTTTCTGGCTGTGTGATCCTGGACCAGTTGTTTAAAAATTGTGATCCTCAGTTTCTTACCTGTACAGTGGGGATAAATGTGGTAAGTCATAAGTGGTTGTAAGCGATAACCCATGTAAGGTGCTTAGAGTCTTGCTCTGATAAGTACTTAGTAATTATTACTAGTTGTTTTTATTATGGTTACTATTAGGATTAAGAAATAGAGGGGAAGTGTTTCATCCAAGATTACACAATTACTCAATGGCAATGCTAGAACTAGAATTCAGGAAGGTTTTCTTCAACAAAAGTGTGCAGTACCCTCTGGGCATGTTAAGACAGGCTGGACTTCCAGTGAAACTGACTTGAAATAGACAGAGCCCAAGGACAAGGCCAGCCACTTCCAAGGAATGACTCTGATCCCAATGAGAAGACAAATACTAGAAAGGAGGGTGAAGCTAGGAAAACAGGGAGTCAAATTTAGGTGCAGGGGGGAAGGCAGGAGCAGAGATGGTGCAGAAGAGAAGAGATGGCTCAGAGATCTGCTGGGGCTTTTATAGACCTCCAGCTCTGGGTTTCATGGTGGGTCAACATGGTTTAAAGACCCAAGGTCTGGGTGATTAAATAGACAGATGGGGGGGGGGGTGCTGCAAGTATAGCTATGAGAGGGTGCCTGACCGCTAGTAATAACAGGGGATGAGGTGGAAACTAGGAGGGGCTAGACCAAGGAGACCCAGAGCCCAGGTATCCAGCGGTGGTTATCTCAAAATTATAGCCTAAGTTTGAAGAATGATAAATAGCAAAAATATGCTAATATTTGCTTTAAAAAATTCCTCTGACAGCCAAGCACAGAACTGATTCAGGTGATAAGGAGATCATTCAGGAAATTATCGGCATAATCCAAGGAGAGTTGTTGAGGATATGAAACCAGGGCAGTTATGGTAGGACCAGAGAGAAAAAGATGCTATTTAGAAGATGTTTAAGCACAAGAATTGACAGGATTTGGTTTCTGAAAGATGTGGAGCTTGGAAGGAGAGATCTAAGTACACAGTGGCATCCTTCATAAAATGAGGGATATAGGAAGTGGATGGAGTTTGAGCCAGGGAGAAGAGATGACTGAAGGTGAGTTCATTTTTGAACATGCTGAATTTGAGATCCTGTGAGCAACTGGATGGTGATGCCCAAGTAGACAAGTGAATATACAGGTGCAAAGCTCAAAAAAGAGGTACAGGTTGAAACAGATATTAACAGTATTCATCATAAGTACAGCTGAATGCTGAAATTCTCATTGTGGGTGAGATCACTGGGCAGAGAAGATGAAAAAGTGAGAAGAAGCCAAGGATGGAACCTGGAAAACCTTGACATTTAAGGAAGAGATGAGGATGAAGAGTCCACAATAGACATCATAGAATGACTACAGAGACTGAAGCAAAGCAGGAAAAAAGTGATGTCATAGAAACCAAGGGAGGAGATAGATGCAAGCAAAAACAGGACATCCCCAGGGAAAAGCAAACTGTATTTACCAAACTTCTACATGGAACACACGAGCTACAATAGAAAAAAATCAATCTAATGACTAAATGTTAATGATTGAATTGTGTTCCCTTAGAACTGATATGTTGAAGTCTTAACCCCAGTACCCCAGAATGTGACCATATTTGAAAATAAGGTCTTCACAGTAATAAAAAAGTCAAAATGGGGTCGTGAGGGTGCCCTAATCCAAGATGATAGGTGTGCTGATGAAGAAGAGAAAATTTAGACAGAGAAACATGCATAGAGAGAAGACCATGTGAAGAGACATGGAGAAGAAGGCCATTCACAAGCTAAGGAGAGAGGCCTAGAATAGATCCATCCTTCACAACCCTCAGAAGTATCCAGCACTGCTGACACCTTCATTTAGGACTTCTGGCTTCCAGAACTGTGAGACAATAATCTTGTGTTGTTTAAGCCACAGTTAGTGGTACTTTGTTGCCACAACCCTAGCAAACTAATTCACTTGGTGAGTGTGCATAATACATTGGTTGAGTAGAGTGCATATGGCTAGATAAAGAAACTGGGTGTATAAGGAGGGAGGGAAGATAAAGGATTATGTTACCTAAGCTAAGAGAAGGAAATATTTCACAAAGCAGAGGGTAGCCATAGTGTCAAAGTCTGCAGAAAGGTGAAGTAGGAGAATGACTGAAAATATCAGGCTTTTGGTGACCTTTGCAGAGATCTCCCAGCTAAGTAGAAGGAGTAAACCATAGAGCTGGGAATACAAGGACAGCACATGCACCACTCCTGTAAACATTTGGCGATGAGAGGAGACCTCCTCTCTGGACCAAACACCTCCGCTGTTTGTAACAGCCACATGGAAACAACCTGGAGTCCAGTCAGCCAGACCTGGAGTTTTCCTTCTTCTACTTTAATTGCTAAACACAGGGAGTGGAAAGCAGATACTTTTCCCCACCAAACTGGTTTGAGAAGGCTTTCAGGAAGAAAAGGATTTTTGCAGCTATTATTTTACAAATTAGATTTTTAGTACTGACACAGATTCCATTCTATTTTGTAAAGCTGTAAGCAAGTAGTTATTTGAGACTTCTCAGAGCTGAAGACTGCAGTGAATCTGGTGATATAAAAAAGAAACACAAGCAGAGTTTTGGGGCTCACTCATAATTTAAACAGAACAATATAGTAGATTAGATTCGGAATAAAGAAATATTAAAGCAGTCTCTTAGAAAGTTCTGAAGTCAAAATGAGTCTAAAATTTGCTTTTTATAGTCTCAGTTCTATATTTTCTATCTTATACTATCTAATGTCACAGCTCAATATTATAGGGGATCAAATTAATCTGATTTGACTGTACTGAAAGATCTAATAAAAATAATAAGGAATTAATAGTTAAGTAAATCATTTAGTCAATATCAGCCAGGAACTAACCATGGGATAAAATCTGAAAAAATACCCAAAAGATAAACCTAAATCATCACCCTCATGTTGCAACTATTTTCAACTAGAAAACAATAAATCTTTATCAAGAACCTGATTGTTTTAAGGAACTGTAAAATACAGGGAAAAAATAGCCAACAGGTAATCTTTATAGTGTAATTAGGAAGAGAAAACAACAATTACAAAATGACAAAAGCATGGAACACTATATCAAAAACTAACAATGTACCGTATGGTGACTAACATAACATAATTAAAATAAAATGACAAAAGCAATCTAATGCAATTAATAATTAAGCCATTTTAAAGAATACATATAAATGACAAAAAAGAATGATCCTCTTTGCTAGGTATTAAAGAAATGCCGATTCAAGCTCCAGTGAGATGTTTTCATTTATCATATTAAACAGTAAACAGATGAACAATCCAATTTGATATTAGGCAAGAGATATACAAAGACATTTTCTCAAAGAGGATATTCAGATGACAAATTCAAATTGAGTCATGAAAAGATGTTTAACATCATTAGCCATTATGAGAATGAAGATTAAACCCACAGTGAGATATCAATATACATCTATTAGGATTGATAAAAAAATAATGGAAACATCAAATGCTTGCAGAATGCAGAGAAACTGGATCATTTATATTTTGCTGTTGAGAGTGTAAAATTGTATAGCCACTCTGGAAAACAGTTTGATGGTTTCTTATAAAACTAAACATACACTTACCGTATGACCCAGCAGTTGCAGTCTTGGGCATTTATCCAAAGAAATAAAAAAAACCTATGTTCATACAAAAACCGATACATCAATATTCATATCAGACTTATTTGTAATAGTCAAAAACTGGGGGGAAAATATCCATCATTGAGTGAATGGTTAAACAAACTATGGTACACAGATACCATGGAATACCACTTAGCACTAAAAGGAAAGAACTACTGATATACGCAAAAACTTGGAACAATCTCCAAACAATTATGCAAAGTGAAAACGCCAATCCCAAAACGTTATATATCATATGATCCCATTTATATGTCATTCTTGAAATAACAAAATTATAAAGAAAAAAAAAACAGATTGGATTTAGCCATGGGTGCTGGAGAAAGGAGGAGGTATGCAACTACCACGGTTAGCACAGGGAGCCTTGTGGTAATGGAACATTTCCTTGTTACATGAATGGCAGTTGTTACATGAATTTATACATGTGATAAAATTGCATAGAACTACACACACACACACACACACACACACACGGATGAATGCACATAAGACATAAAACTGGTGAAATCTAAGTAATCTCTATGGACTATACAAATATGCATTTCCTGGTTTTAACTGTCGTACCGCAGTTATATAAGACGTTATCTTTTGAAGGGAAATGTGAAGGGTACACAAGACCTCTTTATGCTTTTTTTCCCAACTTTCTTGGCATCTTACATTAATTCAAATATAAACTTTTAAAAAAGTAATTTAAAGATATAACTCAACACCCAAAAGATAAGTAATACTATTTAAAAATGGGCAGAAGACATGAACAGACACTTCTCCAAAGATGTACAAATGACCAACTGACACATGAAAAGAGGCTCAAAGTCACTCTTTATCAGGGAAATGCAAATCAAAACTACAATGAGATATCACCTCACACCTGTCAGAATGCTTACAGTAAAAAACACAAGAAACAGGTGTTAGCAAAAATGTGGAGAAAAAGGGAAAGCAAACTGGTGCAGCCACTGTAGAAGACAGTATGGAAGTTCCTCAAAAAGTTAAAAATAGAACCTCCCTATGATCCAGTAATTGCACTACTGGGTATTTACCTCCGATATACAAAGACACTAATTCAAAGAGATACACACACCCCTGCTTATTGCAGCGTCATTTGCAATAGCGAATTTATGGAAGCAGCCCAAGTGCCCGTGATAGATGAATGGATAAAGATGTGGTGTATATATGTATACATTGGAACATTACTCAGCCATAATAAAAAAAAATTAAATCTTGACATTTGCAACAACATGGATGGAGTTGGAGAGGATTATGGTGAGTGAAATAAGTCGGAGAAAAATGAATTCCATGTGATGTCACTTATATGTGGAATTTAAGGAACAAAACAAATGAGCAAAGGGAAAAAGAGAGACAGACCCAGAGAGAGACAAACCCAGTAGATTTTTAACTACAGAGAACAAGCTGATGGTTACCAGAGGGGAGATGGGAGGGGGATGGGTGGAACAGGTGATGGAGATTAAAGAGTAAACTTATGATGATCACTAAGTAATGTGTAGAATTGCTGAATCACTATATTGCATATTTGAAACTACTATAACACTGTATATTAACAATACTTGAATTAAAATTTAAAACTTAATTTAAAAAAGTAATTTAAAGAAACCCCAAATGCTTGTCTTCACTAAATATTAAAGAAATGCTAATGCAAATATTTTTATTTATCAAATTAACAATGTATGTTTCATTGGGGCAGAGATAATAATGCTAATGAGGGGGCACCTGGGTGGTTCTGTCATTTAAGTGTCTGACTCCTGATTTCAGCTCAGGGCATGATTTCTAGGTTGTGAGATTCTCTCTCTCCCTCTGCCCCTCCCCTGTTCACTCGCTCTCTCTAATAATAATAGTAATGAGTGTACAAGAAGAATAGTACTTTCATATACTATTGATTGTGGGATTATGAGTGACTATAACCCTTCTGGAAAGCAATTTGCCAGCCATAAGGAGCTTAAAAGTGCTTAAAAACACCTATTCTGGCCAATTGCCTATTTCTCTATTCTTAATAATTTTTCAGTTCATTCAACACCTTTATTCCAGGCCCTTGACTACATACTAGAAATACGCCAAAATGAGTAACATGATTTCTCAAGGTAAATATATCAAATATGATGATTTTTTTAAAATAACAGTGAAGTCTGAGAGGTTCCACAGAACAAGGTAGCTGCTTTCCATTTGTCTGTAGGCAGTATGTCTTGGCTAAGTGCCAGAGTTCTGAGTCAGTCTGGCTGGTGTCAAATAATAAGTAGTTAATAAGTAGTTCTCTGTTTACCAGCAGTGTCACCTTGGGGAAGCTACCTCACCCCCTAAACTTCAATGCCTTCATCTGTAAAATGTGGCTATGAGCACTTACCAATGCCATGAAGCTTTTGGGAATTTATAGTGAATGTGAAGTCTCGTGGGAATAAAATATTTCAGTCTTCCCATTCTTTTCTTTAAATCTATTTTGTATGTTTTAAATTGTCTTAAATTTCTTTAGCTTTACCTTTCCTGATTCACTTCTAGCAAATGGATTCTTCCTTAAAACCCAGAGGTCACTAGAGTAAATCTCTAATTATAGATAAAAGAAGGACAGGCTCAGTGCAGGTGAATAAGGTGAAAGCCAAACAACAAAGCCACCTAAAATATATTTTATGTAAGGTAGGATGCCAAAAACATTAAAATATAATCCTGTTCCATAGCTGGTAATTACCTATGTCTTCACAAAGCTATGAAAGCCCTGTTTTAGTCTTCTGGACTTCAAATATGTTACATCTGCTAATGTCTGCTCTTAATTTACAAAGACCTCTTTGCTTATTAGTCATCATGGGTAACGTATTCAAATTTTCACTTCTAATTCTAGAAGATCTATAAACTACCACTTTTGTTTATCGTAAAAATGCTTATTCCTCTTCTGTAATAATTTCATCTTTAAGGATACAGATAAATGAGACATGGAAAAGATTTACATACAAAAATGTTTATTATAGCATTATTTAATATGATGAAAAATAAGAATCAAGCTAAATTTTTCATAGTAGGTGAACAGTTAAGTAAATTAAAAATGAAGTTGGTGATAATGATGATGTGTGTGTGTGTGTGTGTGCGCGCGTGTGTTGATGACTTTTTAATGATAGAAGGACTCATAAGTCTATGGAATCATAAGGAAAATAAGGCATAGAAACAGCATAGTAAGCAAGTATTTTAAAATAGTCATAATGATTACCTCTAGATTGGTAAGATTGCAGAAATAAGTTTTTTTTCTTTGGAATTGCTAAATCTACAGTGAATTTATATGGCTCTGCTAAGCAGGATGAAATCAAGTTAAAAAACAATCTAGTGGTGAGGTATAGTCTCTAAGTCAGGAGTGGCAAATGTGGAATGCCTACAGATACCCTCAGAGAACAGAAGTGTGAAGCAGGCCTATAGTTTATTAGACCCTCGTGGCACATGAATGGTGGAAACTTCATTACACAAGCAGATGAGTCCCATGTTGAGCAATACTGCTGGTCACCATTCTGTTGTCTTGTGTGCAGTACAACCTAATCTTATTGTTTGACAGGAGTTAGGAAGGTAGACTTATAGGTGAAATCTCCTGATTTTTTACACATTGTCTGGAGGTGTGGGTTTGGCTCAGGCCACCAGTTTTGACCTCTAACCTCTGTTAGTGCAACACAGGTTGAGAGGAGAGTGAGATCACTGTGGATGGGAGGGCTTAAGAACATATCACGTTCCGGGCTGTAGTGAATCAGAGCTAGAAAAGAGGAAGCTAAGACTATTAGCTTTTTCATTTATTCAATAAAATTTTATTTAAAGTTGAGAAAATGAAGATGAATCAGATAGAGATCCTACTTCGCAGCTACTAAGGGAGAAGGTCTCAACATAGCTAACATTTCTTACCACATGGCAGGCATTATGGCATACTATATCACATCATGTAATATTTCATTTAATCCTTACAAATCCAGGAGGTAGGTAATATTATTATCCCCCATTTTCCACAAGTGAAAACTAGATTTTAGAGATGTTAAATAATTTGTCCAGGTCACATAGCAGATACAGAGTCAGGATTCAGGACCCCAGTCTAATTCTAGATGAAAGCTCTGAACAAGCATTATGAGAGCATATATTAGTGTCAGGGTCCAAAACAAGCTCTGACAACCAAGTGATAAAGCTGAGGATTAGAGAGCAATGGGTCTGGCACAGTGGGTAAAAACTAAAGGTTGGTGGGCCAAAAATAGTATACACATAGACTATAATCTTTAAAAATTATTACTCAACCATCAGAAAGGATGACTACCTGCCATTTGCATCAGCATGGATGGAACTGGAGGGGATTATGCTAAGTGAAATAAGTCAAGCAGAGAAAGACAATTATCATATGCTTTCACTCATATGTGGAATATAAGGAATAGCCTGGAGGACCATATGGGAAGGGAGAGAGAACTGAATGGGAAGAAATCAGAGAGGGAGACAAACTATGATGGACTCTGGACTCTGGAAATCAAACTGAGAGTTACAGAAGGGAAGGGGGTGGGAGATAAAGTAAAGGCATGGTGGGTACTAAGGAGGGCACAAGTGGTGATGAGGACTGGGTGTTATACGCAACTAAGGAATCCTTGAACACTATATCAAAAACTAATGATGTACTATATGTTGGCTAATTGAACATAATAAAAATAAATTAATTAATTTAAAATACAAAAATAAATTTAAAAATTAAATTTAAAAAACTAAATTATAATTAGTTACCTATATTTTAAAAATCTAGAGAATTCACATAAATCAGAATACCTGGTAACGCTGGACCCACATTCCCATGTTTTTAAGTACTGGTGAATCTGGAAGAGACTGCTCAACTGCCATTGGGGTAGTTCTACTTGTTCTACTTCTACTTCTTCTTCTATTATGTGGACTACTTTGCTCATTGATTTCCATTACCTGCCAGGACCCTGCAGGCACTTGAATCTAAAAGTCTTGTCCTAGTCAGTGAGACATCAGCAGGTGGGAAGGAATAACCAAGTAAAATAAGATAGGAGAGAGCTAGGAGTTATAGAAGCTAGGGGTTTTGAGAATGTGAACTCAGCAAGACACTTCCCCCAGGACGCCAGATCCTATGGCAGAGAGCCTTGACCTTTTCCCTTCTGACCGGGCTGGAAGTGGTCCCAAGATCTTTGCTTGGGGATTGGAAGGAAGTGGATTGGTAGAGAGAGGGGAACTGGACTGAGGGCTCAGCAGAGAAGTGGAAATTTGAGGGACATAGAGAATTTAGACAGCAGGGAGCAGAGAAGTTAATATGTCCATGCAGTGACTCACCCAAGATTCTGTTTTTAAGAGAATTCTCTGGCTTATTAAGTGTTCCTGGTTGCCAGGGGGAAAAAAGTTAGAAAAAAGAGAAAAAAGAAAAAGAAAACAAATGCAAACTCAGTCTCTATAATGCCTCAAGTTGTGTTTTCACACATAGAGGCAGAGTGATCCCTCTACACATCACTTAGGTATTGATCTGAGGGTCCTATTTAGTTCTGGGATATCTCTGGAAAAACATCTCCTTGATTAAAGGGACTTTGGGCAGGTTACTTACTTCTCTAAGCCTGTTTCTTCATCTGTTAGAAGGTTTAAGAATTCCCCATTTTCAGAGGGTAAGGATTAAGTGAGTGAATGGAGGAATACGAAATACACGGCAGAGAGCAGGAAGGAATAAGTGATTGCTGTGATGGGCAGCGGTGGGGCTGGGAACCTTATATAGGTGTTGTCCCTGAATCTTTATAACCATATAAATTAGGTATTATTTTCCCCATTGAAAAAAATGAGGAAATTGAGGTTTAGAGAGGTTTAGTAACTTACTCAAGGTTGCAAAATTAGTAAAAGGTAGAATGGAGAGATTTACTTAAAAAGAGCCAAACCACATCAAAAAAGTACACTGACATTCTAATGATAGTCATATAGAATTATCAGGTAGAAATGAAAATAGATTCAATTCTATATTCTGCTAAAACCTTGAGATCACCAGCACTATGTCCCTAGGCAAGTGGCCTAACTTCTCTGAAACTCAAGTTTCCTTATCTGTAAAACTTTGTACATTTATTGTATAGATTAAATGAAGTAATGCACGAAAAGTACTTAGCAGAATAGCTAGTTTATAAGTGATCAGTTAGGGGTGAATGGGTGGCTCAGTCAGTTAAGCGTCTGCCTTTGGTCCTGACCCCAAGGTCCTGGGGTGGAGCCCTACGTTGGGTTCCCTGCTCAGCAGGAGCCTGCTTCTCCCTCTCCTCCTCACTTGTGTTCTCTCTGTCTCTCTCTGTCACTATCTGTCTCTCTCTCTTTCAAGTAAATAAATAAAAATAAAATCTTAAAAAAAATAAGTGATCAGTTAACAGATATTAACTTTAATATTTACTAGACCAGCACTAAGTATTAGGAATGCAAAAGGAATTAAACATGTTTCCTGCCCTTGTGGAAGTCAGGACAGGACATCTCTGTGAATAGTGAAATTTTAACACAAGGAGGAAGCTGTTCTAATGAAAGAATAAACGACGTGATTTGGGAGGGAGGAAAATACAGATATGGTGAAAAAGGAGGGAAGGATGGCAGGGAAGTTTCCAGCTGTGAGCTATGAAGTGATCTGAATCTCAAAGTAACAGGGGAGTTTTCCATACAGAAAAAGCAAGAAAGACATCCCAGGCAGAAGGAATAGCTTGTGCAAAGGCAAAGAATGCAGAAAGTCCTGAAAGGTCTAGGAGGGCCAAGGCACAGTGAAACGGTTCAAGTGTGACTACAAGGTAAGTTATGTGGGTTGACTGATAAAAACAGAAGAGAGGGGGTGCCTGGGTGGCTCAGTGGGTTAAAGCCTGCCTTCGGCTCAGGTCATGGTCCCAGGGTCCTAGAATCAAGCCCCGCATCAGGCTCTCTGCTCAGTGGGGAGCCTGCTTCCTCCTCTCTCTCTCTGCCTGCCTCTCTGTCTACTTGTGATCTCTCTGTCAAATAAATAAATAAATATCTAAAAAAAAAAAAAAAAGCAGAAGAGAGAAGTTGGATTCTGGCTCTGAATGGCTTTCTGTGTCTTCCTAAGAAGTGCGGCCACTAGCCCCTGAGGGAAAAGGGAGCAAGTCTTCAAAGCAAGGAAGTTTCATAATCAGATTGCTTTTGGTGAAGGGTAGTGATAGGGTAAAGAATAGTGAAAGGGAAACAGCCAGGAGGCTATTGCAGTAGTCCAGACAAGAGGTGACAGAGACCCCAACACTGGCCACCAATGAATTGGAAGTGGGTGGTGAGGAAGAGGAAGTGAAGGCTGACATAAACACAATGTGTGAAATCCAAGATATGAAAATGGCTCGCTCCTTACTTACCACAGTCATCCCAAAGGACCAAAACAAAAACACAGAAAACCTCTTTTAAAAATAATCTCTTTTGTTTGTATGCAAATAGGCCATGCACAGTGAAAGTGCAACTCAAGTATGATGACAAATACAATATTTTGTTTCCAATACATGAATCGCAGAGATTGGTTTACAAATGCTGTCCTTCCTAAGAACACCAACCCCTTGCATTAAAATGTTAGCCGACCAGTACAAGGCTTATTTGGGATTATTTCCCACCTTAAACCAGATTTGAGGAAAGCTATTTAAGACACTCTTCAAAAGAAGCTATCTTTTACTCCTATGGCTGAAGAGTAGGAAGAGTGACATCTTGTTTTACTGGAAAATTTCTTCCAACTAGCAACGTGTCTGTGTGGTGATGGACCCTTAGACTCTTCCAGATAAAGGCATGTGAAGGGAGCTGCAAAATTACATCTCAATGTTTCTGCACCATCAACTTGAAAATTGCAAATTCAGCTTAATAAATGCATATTTTAAGGGTTCCCAGAAGTCTTACGTGCATTGCTTTTGGTTACAGAAACGCCACAGGGAAGTGAGCCTTTGAGTGTACAGGGCTGCCCTCCCTCAACCCTCTTGTGAAATGGAAGCTTTAAAAAATCCAGTGGTTTTTTATTTTGTTTTGTTTTTTTAAAAAGCTTAGTCATATTGGCTGTGTTCTATATGTCCCAGCATATTTTATTTTACTTTGTAGAGCACATTTTATTTATGCTCTTATGTCAATATTTTGCATAAACAGGTGCTTTCACAGATCATGCTGCCATTTGTTAAAATGTGTTAGTTTTGTTATGTATTAGATTCCCTCCTCTGCATAAATAGGAAAAAGCATATGGACCTAACTCTTCAAGCCACTTTTACATTTAGAGTGTTACCTCATTTTATTTCTTCTAAGTAAGGTTTAAAGGAAATGGCAAATGTCAGATGCTTTCTGAAAGAAATGACAGTTTCTCAGAATGTGTAAGTGCAGACCCTTAAGCAAATGGGCCACTTTAAATTCAAAGATCACAATCTTCCGAATTTGGGTTTAGTGTTCCCAGGTAACACTAAAGATTGAAAGGATAACAAGTTTGGAATCATATGTTTACTTTGTTGAATCTGAAATGTGCTATCACTGATGTTGGTAGTTTATTGGTTATCAATTTTTTAAACTTGCTGCTATACGTGTTTCATTCATCTTGGAAAGATTTTTATATAGTTCTGTTATTTGTTAACTAATAAGTCATCTTTTGGGTAAACTCTCGGAAGTTTGGAGATTCTACGATTGTATTGTAAACATTACTAGATAGCTGTGTGTATTGTATGTATTGTAAATATTAATAGATAGAATTATTAAGTTAGAAGTTAAGTATCACTTTAGTTTACCCTTCTCTCGAGTGAGCTCTCTACTGTGCCGTCCATGACTCATGGTCATGCAGACACAGGGACCATTTAAAATATGAACTGAAGAAGAACCAGTATTTCTTAGAGAAGCCTACTCCTTTTACTTCTTCTTTTCTTTTCTTTTCTTTTCTTTCTTTCTTTCTTTCTTCTTCTTCTTCTTCTTCTTCTTCTTCTTCTTCTTCTTCTTCTTCTTCTTCTTCTTCTTTTTTGTATTTAAAACTCATTATTTACTACTTTTTTTTAATGTGTTGTGTTAGTCACTCTAAAATGCATCATTAGTATTTGATGCAGTGTTCCAAGATTCATTGTTTATGTACCACACCCAGTGCTCCATGCAATACGTGCCCTCCACAATACCCACCACCAGGCTCACCCATCCCCCACCCCCTCCCCTCTAAAACCCAGTTTGGTTCTCAGAGCCCACAGTCTCTCATGGCTCATCTTCCCCTCTGATTTACCCCAATTCACTTTTTCTTTCCTCTCTTACTCCATGTTATTCCTTATGTTACACAAGTAAGTGAAACCATATGATAATTGACTTTCTCTGCTTGACTTTTTCTTAATTGTGACCTATACAACCTAGTTAGAATCTACCACGTGCTCTTAAGGAGTTATTTAATCACTAGTATGCCCTACGAAACTGAAGTTATGTTGAAAATCACGCGGTGGTAGTCCCTTGACATTATTAGATTGGTCTAGGTCTCCTGCACTCACCTGCAGGCCCTGGCAGAGACCCTCTGCTTTTGCTCATCTTGTATCCTAGGACCAGCCCAAGGTCTACACTCTATTAAAGCTGGCGAAGCGTTTATTGAATGGATGAGGACAAATCAAAGTTGAAATTCCAAGCGGTGCAATTATGTCAGTGGATTTTGAAGTATTATTGGAAAATGGGAAATATTATTAAGATACAAAGATGGGTAGAAACAAATGTGAAGCATACAACATATGTATTTGTTTGTCACAAGAGTCTATAGTTACTAGTCCCCCTGGACACTTCCCAGAAACTCCCAATTCTGGGGGCACCACAGCACACCTCCACCCCACTCTGCCATGTCTCTGCCAGACCCCCAACGCTTCCCAGAGCCTGGGTTTGGGATGGCTGGCTCCTTACCGGCTGGGCTTGCTGTCCTTAGCCTGAGCTCCACGTGATGCCATGACCTTCATCTCCCCACTTGCCCATACTGCTAAAGGAACAGTTCGTCCAAAGACCACACGCATCCCGGGTATAACAGTACTTTTTCTAAATGTGCACATCCTGATACTGGCCTTTTGACAATTTTTCCTTATCCTACCTTTTACTAAATGCTAATATAATCTTCAGTGCAAATAAATGTATCTTATTGCAATAAGTTCGGATATGCTTTATTATGCCAACATTTGGTTTTGAGAGAAAGTGCAGACAAGGATCTATTGCATTCACTTGATAGAATCTTATAAACCACTTGGCGTCCTTTGCCTTTTTAACTTCTCCTTAGAGGACACCTAGGCAAAAGTGTGTCACTGAGTCCTATTTTCTGTGCTAAGAAGTTGATCAAATATAAATTAGAAACAATACATGTTCCTTCTTTCTTAGCATGCATGAATGATGGGAGTGAATTTGCATCATGAGAAAGTGAAAAAAGCAAGACACCCCAGGGCAGCTAGGGACACCAGCCCAGGACTAGAGAGGAGCCTGTGCTAGAGGTTGTAAGAGTGAGGGTCTCTCCCTACCTTGGTAACCTTCTTCTAGGATATAAGTATGGAGGCTGAAAAACTTTGGCTGAGAAAAATAAGATTCAACCTCCAGTGCCTAACTGTATAAAATTGCTCTTAAATGTACGCCAACACTGTATCTCCCCCTCAAAGAAAAAAGAAACTTACTACGTTTCTAAGAATGTTCCTCCAGAAATATGGAACTGAAAGCTCTTTTTTATTAATTTGGCCCTTAGAAAACAATGG
This sequence comes from Mustela erminea, assembly GCF_009829155.1. Classification (NCBI taxonomy): domain Eukaryota; kingdom Metazoa; phylum Chordata; class Mammalia; order Carnivora; family Mustelidae; genus Mustela; species Mustela erminea. The sequence continues at coordinate 98,603,707 of NC_045614.1, forward strand.
GACTTTTTAATGTACCTAAGGAACTGACATAAAAACTTATGATTCTGCATGAGAAAGATGCAGAAAATGGCAAAATAGAGGGCAGAAATACAAAACTAGAGATGTTTTGCAGCAATATTTTATGTATGGTATTTGATTACAAGTGTGCAACATGGAGAAGTGAACAGTGGACTGTGAAATTGATGCTAATTTTCTTACCCACTAGTGGAGAAGCCCTCTAAAATATCATGTCATTAACTTAGTTGCTTTACCAGAAATCAGGGCATGTGGTTAGTGTGTGTGTGTGTGTGTGTGTGTGTGTGTGTGTGTAATTAAGAGACTTTATTTTTAGAACAGTTTTAGATTTACAGAAAAATTGAGCAAACAGTACAGAGAATTCCCATTTACTCTCTCCCCTGCACACAGTTTCCCCTATTATTACCATCTTGCATTAGTGTAGTATATTTGCTACAATTAATGAACCAATATTGTTAATTAAAACTCACACTTATATTAAGTTCCCTCTTTGGGTTCTACAGGTTTATGGACTTTAACAAATTTAAAGCAAGTATCCACTATTACAGTATCGTGCAGAAAGTTTTACTGCCCTAAAAATTTCCCTGTTCTCCACTATTCATCCCTCCTCATGATCCCTGGCAGCCACTGATCTTTTTACTGTCTCAGTGGTTTTGCCTTTTCCAGAATGTCATCTAGTTGAAAGTACAGAGGCTTTTGGGGTTGGCTTCTTACATTAAACAATATGCATTTAAAGTTTGTCCATGTCTTTTCATGGCTTGATAGCTCATCTTTATTCATCACCAAAGAATACCTCATTTCTGGATATACCACAGTTTGTCTATCTATTCACTTACTGAAGGACATCTTAGTCACTTCCAGTTTGGGGCAACTATGAATAAATCTGTTATAAATATGAATATTTAATTCATGAATATATGAATTCATGAATATATGTCCATATGTGTGGACATAAATTTTCAACTCATGTGGGTAAATACCTATGAGTCTGACTGATGGGTAACATGGTAGGCTTAGGTTAAGTGGTGTAAGAAACTGCCACGATGAGTTCCAAAGTGCCTATATCATTTTGCATTCCCATCAGCAATAAATGCAAGTTCCCATTGTTCCACATCCCTGTCAGCATTTGATATTGTCAGGTGTTTTTTCTTTTTTAATTTTAGCCATTCTAATAGGTGTGTAGTAGTAGATCATTATTGTTTTAATTAATGATTCCCTAATGACATATGATACTGAGCATTTTTTAATATGCTTATCTACCATCCATCTGTGTATCTTCTTTGGTAAGGTGTATAATCCAACCTTTTGCCCATTTTTAGACTAACTTGTTTTTTTTATTGAGTTTTAAGAGTTCTGTATACATTTTGGATATCAGTCCTTTACAAGGTATATGTTTTGCAAATATTTTTTTCCACTTTGTGGCTTGTCTTTGCATTCTCTAAGCAGTTACTGGGTTTATGCTTTTAGGAGGAAGGGTTTTAGGAATGCATTTTACAACAGCAGTAAAAGAAAAAATTTATAGCAAGTGTTTTACACTCTCTTTCAATCAGTACGAGGGAACCCTGTCTGTGAATCCAGAAGAGTTTCAATAAAAGGGAAGAGTCAGGTCCTGGGAGTGGTGGCTGGCTATTCTGCTTTGTGAGTTTGTGCAGCAGGGCTGGGAACAAGAACAGTACCATCCTGAGCTACATGACTTGTAAACCAAAAGGAGTTTTGGAACTATGTGTACAGTCTGAATTTCTGTCCATGAATCCAAGTATGTAAGAAATAATCACTTTCCATATTTCCTTTCATTCAACTGAATCTCACCCGTGAGACCCATCTTGCCAGTTGGATAAGGGACTCCATCTTGATCATACAGGGGTGCCCTTCCCTTCCTGCAGCCCAGCGAGAATTCAGGAAGCTTACTTAATGTCTGGAAATGGAGGAAGTGCTTCAAATCCCAAGTCTGTCTTCGTTGCCTTAGGCAACCTTACCATCTGAAACATGGTAGTCTATGAATTCTGGCAGCTCTGCCCCCACGTTATAATGGGGAATGAGGTTATCAACTGATGCCTAGGGTCCAAGTGTACTGTCTCTGTAGGCAAGAACCATACTCCCAAAGCTTTTATCCCCTTGGGAGCACTGAGAAGGGGGTGCTTGGATCCCACTGCTCACAGGACCCAAACACATCTGCCCTTCCTTTCTCTTGTATCTCAAAAACACTCTCTTTCTCTTCTAGGACACCTATATTTCTTCTATGGGCTTTCACCAGAGTCTAAATGTGTCTTGACTTTAGGTCTGTTATGCTTTATCCCCTGCAAAAAATCTATGTGTCAAGAAATTTCAGAAAACAGAGGTGCCTGGATAACTCAGTTGGTTAAGCATCTGCCTTTTGCTCAGGTCATGATCCCAGGGTCTTGGGGTTGAGTCCCAGTTTGGGCTCTCTGCTCAGCAGGAAGCCTGTTTCTCCCTCTCCCTCTGTTCCTCCCTCCGCTTGTGCTCCCTCTCTTTCTCTGTCAAATAAATAAGTAAAATCTTGGAAAAAAGATATCTTGGAAAACAAACACTGACATTTCAAAAACTAGTGCTGCTACCATTATTTGTGGAAACGATTTTGTCTTACATTGGAACCACCACAACCTAGAACATTTTTAGATTGCCTCTTGACCAGTGACCACAGGAAGCCATTTATGTATAGCAAACAAATATATGGCTGGAATTGGAAAATTTGGCTAAGTGTCTGATCTTTCCAAATGTCCACAAGTTTCTAGTTCTGCCCTTCCCCACCCCCGAGTAGGTCCTAACTATGTGGTGCCAGAGGAATATCTCTTGGACACAGTTGAGCAAAAATATCAGGAAGGTATCTATTTCCCTGTCTCAGGTACCATCCATGGCCACTCCCCTCCTGCTGCTTTTTCTTGTAGCCTTGACCTCCTCAGACACGAGGACATCTGGGAGTAAGGCATGGAGGAAGCAGCCCATACAGAAAGCAGCTTTCTGAGGTTACTAGTAACTTCCTCCTTAATAAACACAAGGAACTGATCTTCTTCATTTTGCTTAACCTCATCTCAGCATTTCATACTGTTGAACGCCATCAGTGCTGAACCCTGTCTATCCTTGGCTCTGATGACCCTTGGGTAAGTCCTCCTTATCAAATTTTTGAGTGACACAAGGCTTAGAGTGATGACTAATACAAAGAAAGACATGTATGGGATTCAGAGTAATTTTGATTGGCTGAACACTGACACATAAATAAGATGGGGCCAGGAGGTGTGATCTGTCCAATACAACTGTTTATAGGCTTATGTGATCTCTGACTCATTAGTGAAAGTCATCTTATCACTGTCCATTCCATTCCATGAGCCCTCTCTGCAAAGAGGTATGTTGATAAATTCAGGGAGTTAGGTGCCAGTGGGAGAACCACCAAGTTGATTAGGGTTCTAGAGACCACATCATATGAGGAACAGTTGAGGACATTGATACTTTTTAGCCAAGAAAAGAGACTATTAAGGAAATTTATGATAAAAAGCTTCCAACTATGTGAAGGGTTCAATGTAAAGAGGTTAAAATACATATACCAATAGTTTTAGAAAACAGGACACGGACAGCTATATAGTACCTATATGGCTGGGGAGGGAGAGGTAGGAGATTATTATAAAGGAGACCTTTCTCTTTTAACTGTCTTATTAGGTAGCAAGTTTTCTAACATAAGTGAGAAAGCAAAGACTAGACATCCATCTACTAGAGAGAACATTGAAGGGGTCTTTGCTTCACAGTGAGAGACTGGGATGACCCTGAAAAGCTAATGAAGTCTTAAAGTGAGAGAACTCCATGACACCATGATGTCTTCTATTTCTGCTGCCAGCCTCACCCCTTATTTGCCATGAATTCAGTGTTGTAGTGCATTTGGACACTGCTCTAAGCAGGAGGTGAATGAGGAGATAAGAGAAGAAATGGGAAAGAAAACGATAAAACAGCTTTTTTAAAAGAATCTGCTGTATGTCAGGATCTGTGTGAGGCACCATATATATGTCTTCTTATTTGATCCCCACAACAAGCTCATGAGATATTTAGTATTACTTCTGTGATGAAACTAGCATTCAGAGAAGTTAAGTGACTTCCCCAAGAACACACACGTTTCAGCTGGTGGAGCCAGATTTGAACGCAGTTTTCTGTAATTCCAAAGCCCTGTGTGAGGTATTATTTTTATTCACCCTTTATTTATGGTAAATGATACTGGTTTTTAAAAATTTTCATGTTGCTATAAAGATTCCTTCTATAATAATCTGATTCAAATTAAGTCAAGAGAAAAATAAGTATATAAAAAATAATACAGATTTGACAATGATATGAAGTGGTACTAGTAGCTAGACTAGTTAAAGTTTGGGAAGTACTAATTCCAAATATTTTGACAGCAAGACTTTCCAATTTAGTCTATTTTATATGACTGCTGAGTACAAGGAAAAGAAGGAAACTTGAAAACTGAGTGGAATGTAAATTAATACTTTTGTGCCCTGATACATGGGTAATTTCACGTGTTACAATAAGGAAACTAAATGGACCCTTTCAAATAAAAAAAATATATATGATTGTAAAATCCAGAGGAAAACCCCAGGTGGGGCCTATCCGAATAAAGGATGAAGTTTCCAAGGTATGCACACAGAATGGCTGAGAGGAAGTGAAGACCCTATGAGTCAGGGGCCAGGACTCACGCAGGAGCCCTTCGGCTTTGGGAGGCCCTGGAAGGAAGGTGAAGGAGTTGGCAGGTCAGTTTGGGGAAGAATGACCATCACCTTTCCCGTGGTTAAGGATAATTTTTGTGGTAAAAAAGGTCAAAGTGAGAACCGGAAAGTTTGAAAGGAAGACAGAAAAGTATGAATAAAGACTAGGTAGTGCATAGCCTGCTCTGTGCCCGGTGATTTGCATGCAAGATCCCACCTGTCTTGCAGAACAATGCAGCAAGGATGCTGGTCACCTTTCTTGCATGAAAAGACTGAGATGAGGAGATGTTCAGTAATGGGTTCAGAGCCCAGGGGTCCAGCCATGATTTGACCTTAGCCACCAGTTCCAAACCCATGCTATGCTACTTCCCCTGCATTACACATCCTTGCTTGGGTGCTCCTTCTCAACTCAGACAACACATAGATTTCCCTTTGTTACTTTTAATTTCTCCAGTACAGCAGGGCACAGCTAGCCTCCGAGAGAGTGGAGGAGACATGCTCAGAGGGAGCTGCTCCCCTCCTGAGTGCAAATGCTGCACGCTCAGAGGCATATAAATGCCTCCAAACATTGAGAGAGGCCTTCTCAAGGCCCGACTGGGTCAGAAAAAGAAACCAGACATTTGAGACAAGATTATTATATGTGTGAACCCTGACCCTGAGGAAGCACTAGGTTTGGAAAAATCCGACTTGGCATTCACACAGCTTTCAGTCTTCTGCTTGGGACTTGTTTCCAGGCTCAAGAGTACCACCCACTTCCAGAAATAGGAGCCAAGGTAATAGAAACATTGTAGATTATGACAATTAGGATTAGATCAGGATAATTTAAAAATGGGCTGTGGATGTTAATTGGCTTCTAACGAGATCCATGGAGGTACACTCAAATGAATGGTTTGGGGGTGGGGAGTGAGAAGAGAAATACTCAGTCTCTGGGTTTTCTCGCTGCAGACTGTCTCCTGCAGCTCTGCCAAGCCAGAAAGTCTGGGGTACACGGCAGTCCAGTAAAACTGTTGTTAAACTGAGTTGAACCTTTACCTTTAGGCCTCAAAATTTGCACTCCTGGATCTCTGTCAGTGCTTGTCATGTTTGTGGCTGGGCTGTCTTTGGGGAGTTTCCTCAGGGCTTTACATTCACTCACTCTCCGCTAGTGCATCTGTAGTCATTTTCATCGGTGGAAATGCCCACCTGCCATCAGAAGTTATCTGGAACCAGCCCCTGTCTGTGGTGCTATTTCTTTCTTGTCAGTTCCCCTTTCTGCATTTGAGTTCTAGCCTCAGCCCTGACATTATTTCTTTCTCTACAAGGAGTGTTAGGAGGTTTGGGGGAGCTCAAAAAGGCTCCTTTTCGTTTGTTCCAAATACCTTGCTTCTGTGTTCCTCGGGAATGCCACTGGGCTTATGCATCTGGTCTCTGGGAGCTGCAGTAGATGGGCATTTGTGACAGGTATGTTCTTATGAAGCTCGTATGCTTGGGAAACGTGGTGTTAGATAAAGCTGTGTCTGGGGCAGAATGCTCAGAGGTGGGGCTGACGGCTGGCAAGGGAGTGGGTAAGTAGATTTGTGGAGCACATGCATAAAACTTGTGAGCATCAGGCTTGGTGTTGAGACTGGCTACATTGGAGGTAGGACATTACAAAAACGTTTCTCTTCCAGCCAGAGAACTTTGTCTACTTTGGTGAGCTAAGAGACAGGACAGGCAGGAAACAGAAGGGGCCACTTACCAAACGACCAGCAACCGCCCCTGGCATCAGGATGCTGGGGGCTCCAAGTAGCTCTGCTGCAGGAGAAGTTATCCAAGGATCCTGGCCCTGCCTGAGACCCTTGTGCTAGTGAGAAGTCCAGAGATCTGGAGCAAAACCCACAGCCTCTGCAGTGGTCTCTGTTTTCTTATTTGGCCTTTCCTGTCTCTCACTCTCTCTCTCTTTTTTCCTCCTCTCTTTTCTACATTTCTTCTTTCCCTCTAAATGCCCCATCACAATATTGGCTCCTCTTGGCACTAGAGACCAACAGCTCATTTGAAAAGAAAGTCTTAGGTCAAAAAGAGCCCAGGCAGTGGGCTCGTGTTCTGTATACCATGAACATATTTGCATTTGCAAATAGGCTTAAAATAGTGCCTCCACTAATAGTTATTTAAGGAGAGACAGGTGAAAATAATTTTTGGCCAAGGGAACTTCCCACTCCTCTCAAATGGTAATAACTAAGGAGATGGTCTATTCCTCTGACATGCAAACTCTTGGGACTAAGGCTCTGGACTTAAATGAGTCTAACTATGTGCACAAGTTCATAGTTCTCTATTATTTCATCTATTTGCTGTTGCAGGTACCATTAATGCTATTTACATGAGCTGTCTTGTGTATAAGCTTTTATAAATATCTGTTAATTGGTGTGTCCTAAATATATTTATTGAGTGCTTAATGATGTCACAGGTAGTGGGTATTTAACAGGGAGCATAAAAGACATGGTCCTTATATTTTTGAGCATTTTAGCCTAGTGGGAAAACAGTACTAATTAGATAGTCACACTAAAATTGTTGTATAGCAACCAAGCTTTGAAGGCAAGGAAATGGCTCCTTGCGATTGCACTAACTGTTTAACTATGTCTTTGAGCTTAATATTTTCATTACTCTAATATTCCTGGATACCAGATATCTATTCTTGGTGGAGATGAGGATCAGATGTTTTGGAGTTGAGGCTAAGGTGGGAGAGGAAAGAACATAAAAGGTGAAAAGTTAAGCCAAGTCAGATTCTTTGGGAGAAAATCGAGATTCAAATACCAAGTTTCAAAAATTGGAGAGAGGTAAGAGGTAAGTCTAGGGGTCTCTGACCAGGAGACTAAAGCTGTGAAGAAATAAAGCAAGAACAAAACATGTCTGGGTGTTGGGAAAGTTCCTGAGTAGTTATCCAGAGTCCAAGCAAGTGCTGACAATTCACCTTTCTTGGTCAGGCAAATAAGGATATTTAGGGGCCAGAACAGAAGAATAGGGCCATAGGCTGGGCACACAATCCTTTAGTTGACCTTTATCCTCATCTCTAAGCTCATATACAGACTTGTTTCTGAACAGTAGATCGGAGTATAGTCAGGGTGAGGTTTGGGAAACAGACGCCATTTTGAATATGTGTGGAAGAAAAATGTGTTTTCAGCACTTTCCATCTCCCCATCAGAATAGGAAGGTTCCCATTCACTATTCTCCTTCTTTTATTTAAGAATATGGTTCCTTTCTGAGTTCCTTTTCCCATTTAGATAAATTAACTTGCACTTAACTCTTAATGGCTAAAAACAAAAAATATTGCTCCCTCCTAGCTAGCATTTGTATTTTAATAGGGGCTTTCAAAAATGCCTTTACCCAAGGAATGAGTAATTTGGGAATTCCAAGCACCAGGGTAGGGTTGGTATAGAGAATACGGAGAGGGGACGTCCCTCAATTTGTGCTCTTGAAACATTGGCTTTCTCTCTTTGACCATGATTCTGGTTCTGAGAGAACAGGAAGGGGCCCTCTTACTTTTTTATTCCAGCGTTGGCATAAATGCCTTTTACGGAGTTCTGTGGGTCTTATTTGTGGTAGGTGGAACCCTTGACCAGACGCGCACAGAGTTGCCTGTAAACTTTGCATGATGGTCACCCATAGGCATTTTTTGACAAAAAAAAAAAAAAAAAAAAAAAAAGGAAAAGATGGTTTCCAAAACCATTGATAATTTGGAAAAGCGATGCACCTTGACTTAGAAAGATCTGATTCTAGATATGACTGAGAACTGGACATCTGTCTTGTACATAAACTTGCTATAAGGAGACTGGAAAAGCTAAATGCTTTCACCATGTTACGCTACTTCTTTTGGGTAAGTGAGGGAATGGACTTCTGATTTTAATACTTAGGTACCTAACATATCAGGGAATGAATAAAAGCAGCCTTTCCTCCTTATGAGTCTATATAGACATTTCTTCTTTGCACAGATGCATCTTTGATGCTGCTCCCCTCATATCTGTGTGGAAACACCATGCTCCCAAATGGGTGAGGAGAGGGACAGCTAATCAAAGTAAGTCAGTGTTAAGTATGAAAAACTCTCCACAAATGGGGCCCAGAAAGATTTGCTCCAAGAAGAGATTGGAAAACAAGTCTGACATATGATCCAGCCTGAGCTAGAGAGAGAGACATGGCTGCAAGGGGAGCTCAGTTAAGTTCAAGATGGGTGACGCACATTCATAGCCAATCATCATCTCCCGTGTCTATAAGACACCAAGAAGTGTTCATGTTTTCATCAAGGTGGTATTCATGCTCATCCTCTTTCTTGTCATACCCACTGTCCCTATGCTGGTTCAGCCTCTTCATCTTAGGTCTATGAGACTTTAATCCTGGCTTTCTTGACCACCATAACACCAGCCCTCATCTCCTTCCTCAGGTCACTGATAGGCTTATTTTTTTAAACTTCCATTACATAATTTTCCTGCTCCCAAACCATTAATCTCAAACTCTCAATTTTTTATCACATCAAATACAAACTCATCTGACATTCCAGACTCCATTAAGCTATCCTACTCTACTTACAGAATTTCACTTATTTGTGCAAGTGAAAAAGTACAAAAGCCCTGCAGCATCCACCATGTTAGTCTATTAAACAAGAGTGATTCTTGGCACTCAGTTGTTGAATGAATGAGTGAATCAATCAATGAATCAATCAATCTCTCACCCTCATCTTCACTTCCAGTTGATTATAATCCTAAATATTGCTTGAACCTATCCACTTCTACATCTGCTACTACCACTCTAAACCAAGCGGCCATCTTCTTTCATTTACATCAGTACAATCAGTAGCCAACTGATTGGTCTTCTGGCATCTGTTCTGACTTCCCTACCATCCATTTGCTACACAGTAGCCAAGTCATCTTTTCAAAATGCAAAACTCATTATGTCACTCCTCTAATTTCTTCAGTGATTCATGTTGTACTCAGAATAAACACCAAAATCCTTTGCTGACCCCTAAGATAAGCATGGTCTGTTGCCTGCTGACCTCTGCAGGCTTCTCTCCTCACTTGTCTAGTCATTTAAGCCACATCAACCTTCCCTCATTCTCCCTCTTGCCTCAGTGCCTTTGTACCTGCTGTTCCTTTTGCCTAGAATCCTTCCAAGCCGCTCCACTTCACCTATACAACACTTATTCAATCTTTTCTGTTTACCTATTAATGCCTAACAAACTGTCCCCAAACTTAGCAGCTTAAAACAACTAATATTTACTCTGCCTCACAATGTTGTGGTCCAGAAATTTGGGCAAGCTTTTGAGTGATTTTTCTATTCCTCATGGCATCAACTGAAGTCAGTTGGTGGTTGGTTTTAATCTAGTGAGTGGGCTGCTCTAGAGCTCCACTGTCCAATTCAGTGGTCACTAGCCACATGTGGCTACTCATCACTTGAAATGTAGCTTATTTAAGTGCTATAAGTGTAAAATACCTATAAGATTTTATACAGAAAAAAATGTAAAATATTCATGAATAATTTATATTAATTATATGTTGAGATTATAACATTTGAGATATACTGAATTAAATAAAATATATCATTAAAATTGATTTTTACCTATTTCTTTCTAATTTTTTTAATGTGACTACTCAAAATTCTCAAATTACATATGTGATTCTGTTATATTTCTATCGGAGAGTACTAACCTAGAACAAGGGTCAGCATTTTTTTCTATAACAGGCTGTATCATTCCTAACACTGCTACTCATTTCTACAAGTATAATGGAAAAACAGCCACAGGCAATAATTAAATAAATGGGTATAGTTGCATTCCAACAAAACTTTATCTGTAAAAATAGGTGGTGTCCAGATTTGGTCTGTAGGCTGTAGTTCTCTGACCTTGGATCTAGAGGATCGAAGATTTTATCCCAGTGTCTGGTGGCTTGGTAGAAATGGCTGGAAGGCAGGCCTCAGCTGGGACTGTTGACTCAAACACCTACACATGGCCTCTTTGACATGATGGTCTCAGGGTAGTGGGACATCTTTCATGATGTTTCAAAGCCCGAGAAAGAGTATTCCAAGAAAGATAGAAGCTGTCAGCCTTCTTATGATCTACCCTGCCAAGTCCCAAACATCCTTTCTGCTGCATTTTATTGGTTAAACAAGTCCCTAAGGCCAGCCCAGATTTAGGGAGAGGAGTTTAGACTTCACCTCTTCATGGGAGGAGTAGCAAAGAATACATGTCCACCTTTAATTTGTCACATCATTCTTCAAATCTCAGTTTAGACTCGTCCTATACTAGGCAAAGTACCACAAACCTCTCCTTTGCAGCACTTGTCATCATTAAAATTTTATACTTAATTGTGTGATTATCTTGTTCCCCGACTAAACTATAAGCAGCCATGTGATGAGGAGCTATTCCTGGTATTTTTCATCATTATATTCCAAGCACTTAGCACAATGTCTGGCTCAATAAATATTTGTTGAATGAGTGAACAATATTAGAGCACTGTTCTTTGCCATTAACGGTACTAATCTCAATCCCACATTTCTCCACATACCTCTCAAGCATATCACAAAACACCCTGTCAGAAGCCTTGTTAAAAGTCAGACACAGGGACGCCTGGGTGGCTCAGTTGGTTGGACGACTGCTTTCGGCTCAAGTCATGATCCTGGAGTTCCGGAATCAAGTCCCGCATTGGACTCCCATCTCCAAGGGGAGTCTGCTTCTCCCTCTGACCTTCTTCTTGCTAATGCTATCTCTCACTGTCTCTCTCTCAAATAAGTAAAATCTTAAAAAAAAAAAAAGTCAGACACATTTCAATCCCAGCAACCTTACTATTTTGCAGTTCAGAAACTTTATATAAAAGGAAATAAACCTACCCTATTCCTCCCAGTACCTCAAAGGTAGTAATAGCTGCTCTAACAGTATAGCTTCAGGTTCTGGTGATCTGAGAAGTAATTCATGCAGCATGTCAAACTAGAGGCAAGCCAAGGCCCCAGGCAGCTTATGGTCCTCCTGGACCTCACTCACAATGCCAGTCCACAAGCTTGGCTTGTCCAATGACAGGATGAACTGACAGAAGGTCCTGAGCACTAGGCTGAGGCTGACCTAATCCCCCCTCCTCAGAGGCTGTAGCATCATCTCCTGCTTTGCTTAAAGCAAGGACTCTTGTGTGTGCCAGGACAAGGTATGCATTGCCACCTTGCACATTGACCCTAGAGCTTAAATTGTAGTTATATGGGTATACCCTATCTTTCTTTTTAGTACTGAGTGAGGGAGCAAGGCCCATACACCTTTATTTCCCCCACAAGCTCTAGAACAAGCCTGTCACTGAGTATATTCAGTAAATGTTTTCATGAGAGACAGTCTCAATGAACAATTTTCCTTAGACCCCAGCAAGCTTAGCACCTTTCCTGATACCCTGATCACCACTAATATTCTGGTCAAGTTGTGAAACAGAGAACATTTTTCTCCATTGATCCCCAAATTCTACCTTGAATTCTTCTTTCCCTTCCTATGTCAGCATATCTGTACTCCTGTCCCACCATCTGGCTGGCCACCACCACCCCACATCCCGTCTTCTGCCTGAACTAGATCCCATATGTTCCTTCAGATCTGAGATACAAAAGATCCTTTGTTTATCCCCTTCTCTTTCCTCCCAAATACACGTACTTCCCTAGAGTTCTTCTAGGTGAGACTTGCTGAAACACACTGAAGTGTGCCTGGAGCTAGGTCCATGCTAGAAAACTGATAACCTGTCCAGGGCTGGAGTGGAGAGATGCATTCTCTGCCTTGACACGTAAAGGGTGCTCAAGTAATATTTGTGGAATGAATGGAAGCTTAGGATAGAAACTCTCCTGATAGGGAGGGACACTTTGAGTCCTCCTGCCCCCATCAGAGACTGTCTCTCATGAATGTGCACTCTGATCCCAGGAGCTACCCTCACATCTGGCCTTTGGAATGTGCTGCTCCCCCAGTACACTAAGAGTAGATAGAATCAGAATCCTCTCCCCTTGCTCCCACAGCCCCACTGAAACTGGCTGGAACTGCTCAACTATACCAGTATTAAAAGAACACAATGAAGCTGTGTGGGTTTAAACCTCAGCTCTATCACTTACTACTGGGTGGCTAGGGCAAGTTCCCTAACCTCTCTGAGGCTCCATTTATTCATCTGCAATGTGGGGAGGGGGTAAGCAATCCCACTTTGTTATGAGGAATAAGACTGTAACTAGTCATTCAGCTGCCTCTCGCTCATGGTCCATGATGGGTCAGGCATATATATAGTAAGGAAAAGTGCTGTACAGTAGGAGCTCTTTGGTTTCTGTAGTGAACATTCAGCTACATGGAGGCCACTTGCTTTAAATTATTGTCTAGTTCACCGACCTACAGACCTTATTGTGAACACAGCTGACAGAAATCTCTTCTCAGAGAATCCCCCCCGTAAATTCTTAGGTTCTTTCCTCTCCCATTCCCCTTTTTGCTCCCTCCCTTCAAAAGCCAGTATTTCTACTTCTCAGGCCCTCTGGAGAAAGCAGTGACTCGTGGTTGTGGTTGAGAGTTCATTCCTGAGGAAACAGTGACATTTCTGCTCTTCTTCAGAAACAACAACATTGAAGAAACTGGTTCCCTAACCTAAGCCCCCATCCTCACACATATTCCATGGCTAGAGTTGAGAGAAGTTCTTCACATGGCGTGTAGAGGAACATGTCAATCTCAAGCATTTTAGCACTGTATTTTATTAGGGTCTCTGACAAATGAAGTATCCAAAGTGCTATCCAGGACAGGATCCAATCTTCAAATTAATGTTGGTAAAGTTTATTAGAAAGACTCTCTGCTGGGCCAGGATTTTGAGGAGGGATGTGATCTCTGTTCCCAAATTCTTAAAGGACTTTGTCAGAAGTGTATTAAGGTTTCTCTGCATAGCTCCAGAGAATGACACCAGTATTAATGAGAGGAAGTTAAGGAGAGGCCGTTTCTTGCTCAGGGGAAGAGAGAATTTCCAAATAGAGAAGTTAAAATGGTATTGATTTCCTTGTCATACACAGTGCTTCTCCCCAGTGCATAAATTATAGAGATAATTTGTCCAAAATACCGTGGGCCATACTGAATCATGTAATAATTTGAATCAAAGGTATTTGTTAAATTTATAGTGAAATATAATTTGATTTTGTGTCCCTGCTCAATACATTGCCCCAAGGAAAGACAAATCTTTGGTTGGGTCAGGCATGCTGATTTTTGGTTTGTAAACAATGGGAGATTCTTATATTAGATGGGAGTTCAGATTTAAAGGATTCCTAGTCCTCAGATTCTATGACAAACAGGATGCTGGTGGTGATTTAGTATGAGGAAGTCCATAGGAATCAAACAGAGAAATCTCTTTCCAGGCTCTACCATTGAGTGGTGTCAGCTTTGGCCCAAGAGTTAAAGCCCAAGCTCTGTAACCTACTGAAATTGTTGGGAGAGAGAAAAGAGAGTAATCAGGAGCAAGTGTGAGTTTCATATACTGAATACCCACTGTGTCCTTTAGTAACTGAATATATGTGTAACTCATCGTCACAAAGCACTACCTTTCTAACTAGTTACTAATGAACACTATATTTTTTAAATATTAAAGAGCTCCTGCAAGTTAAGAAAAATTTATAAAAAACCCAAAGTCTCTAATTAAAAGTAGGTAGAAGAAATGTATGCACAGTACATGGAACAAGAAACATTATCTCTTGGGGCATGGGTGGCTCAGTCAGTTGGGCATCCAGCTTTTGATTTCATCTTGGGTCATGATCTCAGGGTTGTGAGATCAAGCCTGCATCCGGCTCCACCCTGGGCTTGGAGCCCACCTGGGATTTTCTCTCACCCTCTCCCTCTGCCACTCCCCCCATCTCTATCTCCCTCTCTCTAAAAGCAAAGAAAGAAAGAAAGAAAGGGTATCTCTAATACATTTGAAAAGATGTTCAAAGTCATAATAAAGGAAATTAATTTTAAAATTACAGTAAGCACCACCTCACATCCATTAGGATGGATACCATAAGGAAACAAAAATAACAGGTGTTGACAAAAATGTGGAGAAATTGCAACAGGGCAATTCTGCACTGTTAATGGGAATATAACATTATGCAGCTGCTGTGGAAAACAGAATGTCAGTTCCTCAAAAATTAAAAATAGAATTGCCATATGATCCAGTAATTCCACTTCTGACTATACGCCCAAAAGAAATGAAAGCAAGGTCTCAAAGAGATTATTTGTACATCCATGTTCACAACAGCGTTATTCACAATAGCCAAAAGGTGGAAGCAACTCAAATATCCATCAACAGATAAATGGATATACAAAGTGGGGTATACATGCAGTGGAGATATTATTCAGCTTTAAAAATGAAAAAAATTTTGGCATATGCTACAACATGGATGAACCTCAAATAAATTATGCTAAGTGAAATTAGCCAATCACAAAAAGACAAACACTGTACGATTCCAGTTAGGTAGCTAGAGTAGTTAAATTCATGGAGACAGATGATGGAATGGTGGTTTCCAGGGCCTGGGTGGAGGAGAGAACAGGGAGTCAGTGCTTAGTAAAGTAAGGAGTTTCAGTTTTGCAAGATGAAGAGTTCTAGAGATGGATAGTGGTGATGGTTGCACAACATTGTGCTTAACACCACTGTACACATAAAAAATGAGTAAATGATAAATTTTATATTATGTGCATTTTACCACAATGAAAAATAATTTTTAAAAATGACAATGAGATGTCATTCAACTCTCCCGTTTGGTAAAGATCACAGGATAGAAAACATGCTCTGTGAAAATAGGTATGCTTTTTTGTTGTGGGGGAGCATAAATATTTAATTTTAGGGGAGAACAATTTTTCAGTGTCTTTGAAGATTAAAATTACATTTACCCTTTGACCCTTTGGTCAAACCATTTCTACTTCAAGGAAGATAGCTTACTCCCACATACGTGTTTTGGCATATGATCAAGGTTTTTCATTGCAGCAGAATATTGCAAAAACCTAAATGTCCCTTGATAGAGGCTGATAAAATAAATTATTGTCACTCAATAGAATATAACAGAATATGTAACTTTTAGAATGAAGATGTAGTTAATATAGAATCTCTAAAGTAGTGGCCAGTGTGCAAAATTGTGTATAAAGTGCTATCGTTTGTGTTTAAAAATAAAATGAAAAAAGAATATGGGTCTATGTTTTCATTTTGTTTTGCCTAAAATAACTGCAAGTAGAGGCATGAAGCTGTTAACAGGTAACAGTGGTCTCTCTAGTCATGTCTGTGGGAGAAAACTTGATAGCTAGCAGACAAGATTAGGAGAAAAACTTGGTTTCCACTATTTATCCCCTGTACTTTTAAAATTTAATACTATGTGCAAGTATGATCTAATCAAAATTTTTAAACTAAAAAGATAGGTTATAGTCTATAAGGGAAGAAACTTAGCAGACAATTTTAGCCCAAAGTCCCATGCTGAGTGCTATGAGAGCAGAGAGGAAGGGTGTCTAGCATAACCCAAAGGGACCAGGAATGGCTTCTAGCCACACCACCCCCAAGGATGAAATTTCTGCTATTGGATCACAAAGAGTTTTGCATCTTCTCCTGAACATTGGTTTGTTTTATCCTAATGGATAGATCTGTAAATTTACTGATTAGGTTTTCATTTTCACTTCAGCTGTTAAAAGGATATAGGCCAAACTTGTGACCTGAACCATACAGGGTAGGCAGATTTCTAAATGGTAAACATTTAGCACTGGACTTGTACCAGGCTCCATTTTATATACATGCATTTGGTTGGCTTTTTAGCTATTTCTAGTTTTGGTCATTCTCCACTATTCTGGGCTATACCGTAAGCCGCGCTGCAGCCTTTTTGGGCTAAGTTGGAATAAATGGGTGAGTGAAGAGGAAAGGAGGGAGGGAGAGGAAGAAAGAGAGGTTAGAAGTTATAAAGCAATGCGTGCTGTTTTCCTTGGCTTATCATGTTCTCAAAGTGGGGTCCTTAGGCCAGCAGCACAGTATCACCTGTGAGTTTCTTGATGTGGCTTTCACGGAGCCTACTAAATCAGAATCTCCGTGGACAAGACCCAGATAACGGCTTTAACATGATCTTCCAGATCATTTTTATGCACAGTAAAGTTTGAGAATCACAGGGAAACCAAAGGCAAGTCAATTTCTAAACATAAATACACTTCATTTGTCCCATCATAGCCATTGTCTTGGTCAAGGTAAGTAATGCTAGCTATTCCAATTAACAATCCCCCAAGTTTCATTAGCTTGACACAATTGAAGTTTATGTTTTGCTCATGTCACAGTCCAGTATGGATCGCTTTAGGGTAGAAAGAGCTGCTTTATCAATTTGTTCACTGATCCAGCTTCCTTTAATAGTGAGGCTTTGCCATCTTCTAGGACCTTGGACTCTCTGAATTCTCTGCATCAAGAAGGCAGGAAAAGGAGGAAAGAGAGAGATGCTTTAGTGGCAGGTCTGGAAATAACATCTGTCTTTTCTGCCCACAATTCCATTGGCCAGAACCTAATCACATGACCCATCGAACCTCAGGGAGCCTGGGATGTAGGGCTTATCTGCTACACGCATGGGCCCAAGCAAACCCCAGGCTCCACTTGTCATGTTTTGGTTTTTAGTCATTTTCTAATGAAGTTCTATCTTTTCTTTTTTTTAATTCTAGCACTATGGGACTGAGTAACACTCTCCTTGTGATGGCCCTCCTGCTCTATGGTAAGAACCTTTTGGCTTTTTAAAGTCCTAGAATCCTACTATGTCTTCTGATGAACTGGCCACTGCAAGACTGGGCCTGAGACTAGGTGGGTTTTACTTCTTTCTATCCAGTGTTGCATAAAACCACATGGGAAAAAAAAAAAGAAAAAGAAAAAAAACTTTCCTGGAGAAGAAAGAGGCATCATGTTATAGGAGGTCTAGCCTGGGATGGTGCCCCACCCCTCTGCCCTCTTCCTCCCGTGGTACTGGATGCACAAAGTAGGGGAGACTGGCCTATCCAGCAGCACCCAGGGAATTAGGGAAAGACCCCTGCTCCGACAGCCCCAAGGCTTAACTCTTTTGCTCCATATATATTTCCTTCTGGTCTTCTCTATTCCCATTCCTGGCATTCTCAGGGTTTTAGAAAACAGTCAATGGGCTTCTAAAAGCCTTCTATTAGGGAATATCGGTTTCCATGTTCCCTGCCTTCCCTCTCCTCCTCCACAGCCTGCTCTACCAGTTGATGCCCATAGATCACAGTGGCCCCTGCTTACTGGGAGGACCCAGAAGCCCAGCTCTGCTACTCCCTACTTCAGTGACCTTCAGCTAGTTAACAGCAACTGAGTCACCATGAAGTGAACGAAGCTGATCTTCAGGGTTTCTCACTTATACAAGCCTTTCGCAAAGTCCCCTCCAAGCTTCTGTTAGGGGCCCTAGCAGTGTGGTCACATGTCTTATTCTTTGGTAAAATCTTCATAAGTATGGTATTTTAACCACAATAGTTAAGACCACTGTCTCTTTCCACTGCGACTTTTCCCTCCATCATGTTCTCCTTCTGTTGGCTGGCAGTGTAGTGGCCATAGGCATTTTGTACTTGAAATCTGTATTCTGTCTCTTCAAAAGCACTCCCCCCCTACCCCCCTCAAAGAAGAAGTTTTAGAAGAGTCGGCCTCACAAGACTCAGATCTTCCCTGTTTGCTGCTCCTCTCTGAGTTTCAGTTTCTTCATCTATAACCTGGGGTTGGCTGAGGTTCCTGCCACATATCCTGTGACTGGGCTACTTCAGTTTCTCCTCTCCCGCTGCCCCTTCCTGCGGCACATCTTCCCCACCCTCTGTACTGAGAGAGAAGCTATCCCAGTCTTGATGTGGGGCACAGTGGCGGGGGTGAGGGGAGGGTGGTGAGCTGAGCCTGAGCTTGGCCACAGCAGCAGGCAGCTGCCCTTAACTAACTGGTCTGCCCATGAGTTCACATCCTCCTGACGGCTCTGCACCAGGCCCTTGGCCAATGTCCTCCTGCCTGCTGTGTGTGGCAAGGAGTCAAGACTTTAGGGAGAGATGCTCCCTCAGAATGATGCTTGCTGGGATGGGCCTTTTGGGATTTCTGTGTTCTGCTTAGCCCCTTGGAAACTGTTGAGTCCATGGGTGGGAGGTCTATATATGTGCTAACTGACCACTCCAGTACTATAGGTCAGGACCCTACTTCCCAGGGCCTGCTAACTGTGAGGAAGGGCACAAGACAAGGCTCTGGAGAACATTATCCAGCAGAAAGCCCTTCCCATCCACTTCTTATTCTACTTACTTGACAAATACTTAGATGTAGCAGTTACTTTGTGCCAGGTACTGTTCTAAGAGTTTTATAAATGATAACTTATTTAAAAATCACAGTAACTTGCATATAGATGTAGAAGCTAAAGCTCAGAGAGGTTAAGTAATTTGTCTAAGATCAACATAGGTAAGGAGTGTCAAGGCTTGGATTCGCTCCACACGTATAGATTCAGCATCTGCTCACTTAACCTTGACATTATACTGCTTCTTCCAACTCTTTCCCATGAACTCTTCATAAGTGGTAGGATTTGTTCCGTGGAGACCCAAACAACTTTAGTGGATAATGTCACTTATCCCTCAGCCAAGTTCACAAGCTCCTCAGGAGCACGTCCATCACCTTCCCTGCAGTCAACACCTCATCTGTCCCTAATGCTTGGGCCCCAAATTTCTCATTGCAGTGACCAGCCTAGCTCTTATGACCTGGGAAAAAATGAAGAAAAAGGGCCTAGAAGCAAATTTTTAGAAAAGTTTGATGCCATTTCCCCCCAAACTTTCTGACTTTGCACACTGAAAGTGAGAATAAAGCTGAGAAGCCCTATCAAAACTGAGTCCAGATGTCACTTTTGCCCTTGCCTTGCTTTTGAAGTTTCAAAGTATACTGCTTGGATACTTCTTAGCCTCAGAAAAGAGAATTACCAATATTGAAACCCTAAAAGTAACCTCCCCAAATGGTAACTGCTTAAGTTTTACGGCCGTAAAAGAATCAGTGATTATATATTTGGCGGTATAAATTTCAATGCTGAGATAGGAAATGGCGACACCAGATCAGAATATCACATTGCCAATATTTCACATGCTATTAAAAACAGCAACAAGAAAAACAAAACAAAACAAAACAAAAAAACCCAGATACCATTATTTTTTAAAGAAAGAAAAAAAGGTCAACTTCAATTTTATCTTTCTTCTCAGGATGTATCTCTGTGTACTGGGCTGGTGAGCACTGACCTGGCCACAGGCAGGCATTCAAGGGAAAAAAGGAGATGCAATTGGCCAGGTTAATCCACAGCAAAAATGTAGGATTGAATAATTTATTTGATGGCGGAGGGAAAACAGTGCAGCAAAATAATTCTGTTTTTCCTCTCTCCCATATGTCCTCCCCTAGTCAGGGAAATTAGACATTAGAGTTGCTGCCCCTGCCCTTGCAGTGAAAACTAGATGAAAGTTGAAGACTGAAAAGGGCAGGAGGGCTTTGCAGAATTAGGTTACAATTTGTGCTTTGTGTTTATAAAGATAAAGGAATTTCTAAGTGCAACTTGCAAGGCACCTTTAACTCTCAAGTTCTGTTTGCTGCTAGCCCAGCACCTCTGTAACTCTTTACGCTGGGGCCAGAGTGGTATTTGGAAAATCACTAGTTCACAGGTCAGAAGGAAATTTCTTCCCATTTTGACTTTTGATGGTGGCTCTCTTACTGGCTGGGGTTTCTCCGGGTCATAGTGCTTCCCATTTCTCTTGAACAAAACCTCAGGTTCGAGGAATGTACCCGGAGTATGGTGGAAAATCTTTATTCACTTTAAAATTTACATAAAATTAGCTTAAGCCCTCATCCCACATCATATGGAAATGTCCACTGTTCCCCCAATCCCAGATTCTTGCAGGTTCCCAATGGATGACTGCATGGGAATTATGTTTATATGGTTACGTTTACTTCTGTTTCCTGCTACTGTTGATAGTGGTCACTAAAATTACCACCTGGAGGTGAACAGATAATTCATACTTAATTCCAAAATTCCCAAAGAATTGTCATGAAGCCTAATGGTTCTCATATTGGAGTCACTCCTTCATGGTAAGCTACTGTTTCAGGGTCTTTTGAAATACATTATGCTACCCAGTAGGGAGTATCTTACCCCCAATGTAATTAATCATTCTAGTAGTGTGCTCAGTAAGTTTCAAAGAGTATGGGCTGTCAGTCATGGTAATTTAGAGGAAGATAGTCACTGAATAGGGTAAGTATAGGGTTGTTTGAAAACAAGAATGAAAGTGGGAACAGAGACTTTTTTTTAGGTGTGGATTTATTTTCATTTATCTTGCTTGGTACTTAGAATGAATGCACTTTTGATCTGAGGACCCATGTCCTGCTCCATTTGAATAGGGAATAGGGAGGCTGCAATGGTAGTAGATAGACTCCTTCAGAGAGGAGCAGGAGTTTGACAGACTGTGGTTTGTTTTTCCTTTGTGAGAGATCCTAATACCATTTCCAGAATATGTAATTCTGGATTTTGCCCCCCACCCTCCACACTGGGACTGTTGAGATTTACGGAAACAAAAACAAACACTTGTAGGCCTTATTCTATAAACAAGATTTTACCGCTAGAGCTGATCGATTCCACGGAGGTGACCCGTTTTATATTGCCAGGCCACTGGGCCAAGTTCCGTGCCTCAAAGCTGTGAAAATAATTTTAACCCCCTCTGAGAGTATTTACCCATTCTTGGTTTCATTTTCACTTTCTTTCATTTCTTCATCTTACAGATGTCTCTATTTAAAACTATGCAACTCTTTTCTCCATTTATTTATTTATTATTTATTTAAATTTTTAAATTTTCCATTATGTTCAGTTAGCCAGCATATGGTACATCATAAGTTTTTGTTGTAGTGTTCAACAATCCATTAATTGCTTATTACACCCAGTGCTCATCACCACACACACCCTCCTTAATACCCATCACCTGGTCACCTTTCTCCCTTTAAAAATCACTTTTCTGGCTCTTTCTATAAAACAACAGACAAGAGAGTAAAAATAGTTATATATCGTTATGATCATAATATATATGCAAATCTCTGAATATGTTTTACTCAATGTTCTTTCATACATACTTTCTAAAGTTTCTAAATTTTTCTCATTTTTATAATTTTTGAAATTGTATTAGTCCATTGAATTGAAAATACAATTTGCTTTATTTTGTGTGTGTGCACATGTATATTTTATTCATTTAGAAGTTACGGCCCCACTGACTCCTTTGGTTGCTAAAGAGCTTTCAGTCTAATTGTCATTGTTTTATAGGTATTCTTTCTCTAGTTTTTAAAGAATGGGCTTGTAAGTTTGAAAAAATATTTTATGCTTAATGTTTAGCAGTTTTGCCACAATATTTCTAGGTGTGGATTTATTTTCATATATCTTGCTTGGTACTTAGAATGCCCTTTTGATCTAAAGACTCATGTCCTGCTCAATATGAAAATTTACAGTCTTATCTCTTCAACTATTGTTTATCTACCATTTCCTCCATCCTCTTTTCAAGAAACTCTAGAGCTTCTCAGACTAACTGTTCATGACTCTTATTAATCTGTTGTTCCACATTATTACTTCTTTCTCTCTGTGTACAGCATGCCAACCAAGGATCCGATGGATCAGCATAGATAGAGGGGGTGCTTCTCATTGTTGAGGGAGCCCAGAGCAAAAGATTCCAGCAGTGTATGGACCCTGGGGCAGGCGTAGGGAAGAATGATGAGGGCAAGTGTCGGGGTGGACATAATGAGTCATCATGAAGAAAGTGTCTTCAAGGCTCTCCCTCCTCCCCAATATAAGGAGCCCTCAGCAGAGGCACTTGAAGCAGACCTCTACTTGAGGCCTCAGATAAAGAAATCTAAGAATAAAGGTGCCTGGGCTATGAATGTAAATATGTGAATTAGCATGACTAGCCACAGATCTTGAGTTTTGACTCCAACTCCCATTAGACACTGCTGTGCATGACCTGTGCACTAAATCTGGTGTGGGGAGGACAGTTTTCCCCCATGAAGCCTGCCAGGTAGAACCTTTGTAATTGCCTAGGGTCAGAACTAAGAAAATTAACACGGGTTTTTAACTAGAAGTTAGATTACTCAAAAGAAACAGACAGTAACCAACATACCACATCATGTCAGGTCATAATAAGTACTCTGATAAAAAATAATTCAGTGTAAGGAATAAGGAGTGACAAGGATGCTATCTTCAATAGGATGGTCAGAGAACTCTTTGAGTGGGTAGCATTTTATGAAAGACCTATCTGAAATGGAGAAATAACTATGAGATTGTATGGAGGAAGGGTCTTCTAGGCAGAGGGATTAATATGAGAAAAGGCCTTGGGATAGAGTGTGCCTGCCTTTGGGAGGAATAACAAGGAAGCCAGTGTGGCTGGAGCTGAGCTTTGGAAGGGTTTTAGAAGGTACCAGGGATCAGATTACATGAAACCTTGTAGGCCAGGGAAGGATTTTTGGATTTAGTTCTCAGTGTGATGGGAAAGGATTTGGATTTAATTTTCATTGTGGTGGGAGGTCATCAGGGACTTCTGAACAGGAGAATTATGTCATCTAAAGGATGATTTTGGCTTGAGGAACTAGACCTGGGGGCAAGGATGAAAGTGGACAATTAGGAAGCAATTGCAATTAACCAATCAAGCAGTAATGGAGGTTTGGTCAAGGTTACTATCTGCAGACCCAGTGAAAAATATCCCAATTCATAATCAGTCTCAGTGAGGCAAAAGAATTGATGGAGTGGTGGTATTAATTAAGGAGGAATTAAATAAAAAGATGGGAGGTGGTCGTAATAAGGTGAGGTGCTTAATATTGAGAGTTTTCAGGAGATAGAGAGGGAGCACTTTGGTCTTGGGTCTAGTCCAAGGAAAAAATGACTGGGACAGAGTAGACAACAAGACTATTGGAGAGGAATAGGACAAGAAAGTGAGAGGCTCGGCACTGTGTGCATGAGGCTGAAATCACCCGGGCAGGGGCAGTGAAGGAGAAGGCAGGAGAAGTTGGCTGCAGCACGCCAGGTACTCAGATCTTCTGTGAATAAGAGGCATCTAGGAGGAAGACGAACAATAGCAACCATGAGGGGTTGCGGGTAGTATGGCCTGATGACTTCTGCCTTGAAGGAGCTGGGTTGTTGTTGTTGTTTTTTTAACATATACTGATGTGTTTTCCATTTTATATTATATGATGGTTCATAAATTTTAATAGATCATATTTCATAAAACAGTATTTTTATAATTTTACAAAATATACACAGATATTGTATATAATATGTGAATATATATATATATATTATCTGTATGTTTATGTAGATAATAGGATAACATGGTAAACTTGAAAGCAAAGCTTGTTTTAAAGGAAATATCATGTAGGCCATGAAATCTCCTGAAGAACCATCCCTGTTCTAGAACACAGGATCTCTCTTTAGTTTACTGTTAACGAAAAAAATACTGGATGACTCTTGTTAAAGCACAGTAAAGAAGACTTTATCTAAGGGGTGGGAGTGCTATTGAGATAAGCATACGGACCACTGCAAAGGGATTTTACAATGACGGAGAGATATTTGGCTCAACTCCAAATATAGCATGGGCAGGTGGGAATTTATAACCAAGAAGAAAGGTGGGGCAGGATGGGGGGTGGTCAATGGTTGGAAAATTACTAAGGGGAAATAAGGATAAGGAGGGATTCTGCCCAAACCCACTTAATTCTTGCTAAGGACATGCCAGGGCAAACAGACATCACCTGGGGGATTGTGGAGGATGAAGAACCGATCAGATTCAAGCATAATCAGGCAGCAAGGTTGGGGATTCTGGTTAAACCGGGTTCTTAGCAGGGTTCCTACTAAAACTGGGTTTTACAAGGATGTGCACAGATGGACTGAGGAGTGGATTAGGAGCCTGAATAAAGTTTGATCAAGCAAAAAGTTTTTGTCATACCTAAAAGACAATGTCTACAAGATTTCTGGATAAACACAAAACCCTTTTTCTCTGGTACCCTTTTCTTTGCTTCATATTGTCTCCTCACCCTTTTCTTATCCATATTAGAGTTTAGCTCTGGTTATCATAGTTTTACATCTCCTCAGCCACATCTGTGCAGACCCTTTCTACAGATGGTTCAGATAAGTACTGACAGCAGCAAGTGGGGGATCATCTCACTGAGATGGAGGACAGGGGAGGAATAGAGTATCTGTTGCTATATAAACAGCAGTATCCAGCAAAACATTGAATATGGATATCTGGAGCTCTAGGGCAAGGGATTGGCTGGAAATAAGCATCTGTGAATTATTAGCTTATAGTCAGCAGTTGAATCCAAGGTAGAAGAGAGAAACCAGAGAATGTGGAGAGTAAGAAGATCAAGAACAGGTACTTGAGATAGCATTTAAGGAGTGATCAGAGAAAACTGACCAAGAGGTCAGAGAATGGGAATGAAGAGAGTTTCAGGAAGTAGATAAGACCAACACTGTGACATTCAGCAGAGTGGTCAAATAACAGGAGGTCTGAAAAGAGCTCTGAATTTGGCACTGGTGGGAAGTCACTGACAACCTTTGTGAGGGAAGTTTTGGCACCGAGGTTGGGTACGGAGGCTGGGGGTGGAGGCAGCGATTGCTACTTACTCTTTCAGGGAGTTTGACTATAAGAGAAAAAGAAACTAAAAGCATTAGCAAAGGGAATTGCTGAAGTAACTACGATGAGGAAGGGAGAGGGTAGTGAGCAGGGTAAGCAGCCCACAGAACAAATTAAATGGGATGGGAACAGATTTGTGATATCATCAGTCTGAACAATTGAGTAAGTTCCTCCAGTATTTCTCAAACATTTAGTTATAAGAACTAGCATGTAGATCAAAAGTGAAGTGTTTTTAGGATGAATTCTGCACAAAGGGGCAAGTTTTTTGGCAACAGAATGATTGGAAAGGTTTGCTGTGCTGTCTAATATGAATCCCACTAGTTCCATGGGGCCATTTAAATTTAAATGAATTAAAAATTTAAAAGATTAAAACTCCACCTTCTCAGTCACACTGGCTACGTATCAAGTGCTCAAAGGCTACAGTGTCTGGTGACTCTCACGTTGGTCAGCACAAATATAGAACATTTCCAATATTGCAGAGAAGCCTTTTGAAAAGCACTGCACTGCAGGGGCTAAACTGACTTGAGCTGGAGTCTTGATGAAGTCAAAGAACAAATGTGGGTGGGGTAATAAAGGGCAAATCTTGGAGGGAGACATCTTATGGACAGAGATAGGGTACATTGAGGTTTAAGATTTTAGGATTAGAGCTGTTCTTGGTGAAAAGGTTCTTGGTGTTAACATATGTATAGATTCATGTCATGGGATAGGAGCTGCTGAAATAGCCTGCGTATGAAGATCTTTGAAATGGTAAAGACCAAAGAACTTTGAAGCAAGGTTGTTGGTGAATTTATCCATGCCGGAATAGCTCAAACTGACAGTAATAGTTGGTTGGAAAGAAGAACCTTATGTCGACTGCCAAAATCCTCAGTGAACAGAGAAGTAATGACAAATGATTAGTAGCGACCAGCAGTGAGAGAGGTGGGCACCTCAAAATGGGAAGGGTGTTGTTACTCAAGCTCTCTGTGAAATGTGGTAAAACAGGCAGTGTCTGAGGACAAGTGTTGTCCTTTAGGTAGGGCCAGATTTCAACAAAAGCATAACCTTATGGGACATATTTGCTGGAGAGTTGAAGACACAGAGGAGTTCATTATTATGGAACAAGATTTCCAGAAGACCTAGTAAAGCTTTGAAGAAAGTTTAGTAAAAGAGGAACAATTTATGAGTACAGATGACTGTAGTAACTTGAGGAAAAGATGGTTCTTGAATTTATGAGATGTGCATTTGGGGTAATGGCCAGGGAAGACTTAAGTCCCAGGGGTAGTCAGAGATCTCACAAGATTAGAAGACTACAGTTTTTGTGTAACATTCAAACAGTATATCGTTTAGGAACAAACTTCTCTATCTGCTTAGGGAGTTGTCTAGATGGATCTTGTGTGCCTGGCTCCTGAAATCATCATAGCAACCAATCAGTTATAATTAGACCCAGACCTCCTCTATTACCCAAGTCCTGGGCAAGGGAGAGAATCTCAATAGGTACCCACCAATGGAGTCCCAGTGATTCCAGGAGCTGGGTGACCTAAGATGTGGTGCCATCGCAGGGGAGGACTAAAGCCTCCTTGAGATAAATCTTCCCTACATCATCAGGAATCAGCATGATGTGCACCGTGTATAACTCTGAGTGATGTCATGGAAGGCAGTGGTTGGTGAGGAACTAAAGAGTATAAATTGTGAAATACTTCCAGTTCCACTCAAAATGGATCTCAGTGATATTTCCACCCCAGAGGGAGGGGAGAAGGAGAAAAGACAGATAGGAACAAATTTTTCCTATCATTACTTTCTCTATTCTACTCTGGAAATAGAGGTAGAGATACTCTCTTGCAGCTTCTCAAACTGAGCTACTGTTAAAATGCTGATTCTGAACAGCAGGTGTGCTGGGGAAGGGGGGACAGAAATTCCACATTTCTGCCCAGCTCCCTGGTGATGCCCATGCCTTTAGAACACAAACCACACTTTTGATTGGTAGGTGAGGAGTGGGGCAGTCAGATGGGTGTAAGGAAAAGCCCTTATAATCTTTGGGCGGAGGAACCTAAGTCAGAGATTTGGGACTGGTCTGTTACTGGAAAAAGTTGGTGGGAAGGAAAGATACTGTGAGGTTCTGCAGAGAAATAGTCATAAATCAAGAAGAGAGAAGAAGCCAAAAGTGAAGTCATTTCCAGTCCCAGAAGGTACAGCTGACCACTAAGGAATAATATAACATTGACCTGTGAACTGGGAGAATTTTCAGCTCTGAGTTTGGTTTCTCCCTTAGCTCATCTGCTCTAAAACCAGAATGAGTTTCTCCAGAGATGAAGCCACTAGAAGCTTTTACAGCAGGTGGCACTCTTCCATTATCATTCAGAGTTTAGCAAAGAAGTAGCAGGAGCCCCAGGATTGCTTTGCAAGGCAATTGCTGAATACAGTAAACCTTCCCTCTGTTCCCCTTTCACAGTTCCAGGTACTCAGTAAATTTTCCCACCGTCCTCCAATATCGGAACACATCCTATACATAGGGTGCATTTTACACTTGCCAAGTGCTTTATAGTCTTCTAGCAAGCAAAATGCAATAGGCAATGATTTGAACTTGTGCAGACTCACAGTGGCCTGAGTCCTCTTCCCTTAGAATTCAAACCACCACCAACCATCTTGGTTATGTGTTCTCACTGGGCCACCCTGTGGACAGTTCAATTTTGCCTGGTGCGTGTCACTGTTCTTTGTCCTACTCCCTCTTAGAAGAGAAAACCATTGATCAGATCAATTTAATTTCTCCTACCGCCCTCAAAGAACACCTCAAAGGAAACTCCTCTCATCTCTCTCACCAACCTAACTCCCCTTTCGCCCTTAATGTCAAGACTCTTCACTGAATTCTGCAATGATGAAGCTTTATTCAAAACCCACCCTAACATTTTCCCCAGGGCAACATTTAACTTTATATTAACTAAGAAATAGCATTTCCCACTAACCCTGCTCTTCTCACCCACCACTATTTAATTTCTTGGCCAACTCTCAAGTATTTCTGTGACCCAGAACAGGTCCTACAAACCTTAGAATCAATCACATTTAAGGAGTTAGGTGGCACACATCCCTTCCACAAACTTCAATATGTCCTTGGGAGTGAAAGCCTTTCTCTGAACTCTCCCAGCATGTCCTCCAGGGGTTGTAAAAATTTCCATTGACAATGCATACTGGGAAGAGCAAATGTCTCGTACCTGGGGTTTTCCCAATACTCCAAAAGCACATCCTCACCTTCTCATCTATGAATCATTTCCAGCATTTCATTCATGTACGCTAAATGGTCTTTGACCACTACAATCCCAAAACAACCATCAGAAGGCCCAGTTCTCCTTCTGATCCCTGAAAGAGCTTAGAGAGGTCACTGAAAATAGAGGCTTTGGTTGACTGTGTCATTTCCAAACTGTTTTACATCCTTGGGCAAGCTGGCCATGGAAGCAGCATTCATGAGGAAAACTCTCTAACAGGAACTATGTGAATTTCAAATATATTACTCAATGTGATACCCAACTAGTAAGGCATAACGAGGGAGGCAGACATTAAATTTGTTACCATTATCAGAAATCTTTTCAGTATAACAGGCCAAGGAATAAGGGGGTGGGGAGGGGAAGGAAGAGCTTTTGGTGATGGCATAGAAGTAACGGAGCTTAAAACAGCTACAGTGAAGAGAATCAGTATTCAGGGTAAAGGAAGGTTAACAGATGGGTGGATACCTTGTCTAACTCTGCTGTTTTTCCCTGGAATGCGATTTAAATTCACAGAACCATAGTACTAGAAAGATTCTTGGAACCCTTAGACCACCCCTTCATTAAACTGATTAAGGAAACTGAGCCTCATGGTAGTTGCAGTTTGCACAAGGCCCACATTTAGTTAGCAGCAGAGTGAGGACAAAAGTCCCATTCTCCAGATGCCAGTATGTATATGCACTTTGCAGAGTTTAATACCTAGTTCTTCAGTATCATTACTGGTAAGATAACATGGGGTATTGTATAAAGAGAAACGGGGTTGTTTTCCTTCCTTCTTGTTTCTCCTTCCCTAATCTCTACCGTTCCCTTTTTAGGTGCTGCTTCTGTGAAGAGTCAAGCATATTTCAACAAGACTGGAGAACTGCCATGCCTCTTTATAAACTCTGAAAACATAAGCGTGGATGAGTTGGTAGTATTTTGGCAGGACCAGGATAAGCTGGTTCTGTATGAGCTATTCAAAGGCAAAGAGAACCCTCAAAATGTTCATCCCAAGTATAAAGGCCGCACAACGTTTGACAAGGACAATTGGACCCTGAAACTCCACAACATTCAGATCAAGGACAAGGGCTCATATCAATGTTTCATTCATCATAAAGGGTCCAAAGGACTGGTTCCCTTGTATCACATGAGCTCTGACCTATCAGTGCTTGGTATGTAGTCAATGGCACATTCAGATCCCTGGCCTTCTCCGATGGGACTGCAATGAGCAGAGAAATGTTGCGGGAGGCGGAGGAGGATTTGTGGGGGGTACCTGTAGAGAGAAGGCAGGAAACAGTCATTTCTGGGAAATCCATTTGAAGGGAATGCAGGGTTTGGTGATAGGGAACTGAAAATCTTTTGTACTTTTTATAGTTTGCTTCTGAAGGATCAGTAAGAATTTGCTTTGGGTACAAACTAGAGCTAACTGAACAAAGTTAATGTGTCTAAGGGAAAACCATGGGTAATTTGGCTATTACTAAATTTATATAACTATACAGGCTTCAGATCTCTTCTACATTCATCTTTTCCCTTTGGTCCAAGATTTCTTACCCACTAAGTCTTTGCCTAGAGCTCCTAGCAAAGATGACAGCTGATTGATTTGGGTTTTTCCTTCAACCTCCTGGAGGTTACTTATGAGTTGTTTGTTGCCCAACAAAAGCCCGGGAGACAGAAGGGAAATAACCCAGCACACATAATCCCCAAATTGACAATTCAGCTCCTCTTTTTTTCCCGCCTTGAAAAGCCTAAATATCACTACAGACTTAATTAAAATGCAGTAAAATTGTTTTTTATTTTAATGCACAGTTCTGTTAACATATGTATAGATTCGTGTAGCCACTACAATAAATAGGATACAAAACATTTCCATCAGCCAAAAAAAAAATTTCTTCATGCTATTGTTTTGTAATCATGCCCTCTTCATACCCACAAACCCTGTTTTGCATCCTAGAGTCTTATCTTTTTTGAGAACATCATATAAATGGAGCCACCTTTTAAGATTGGCTTCTTTTATTCCACATAATGCCTTTGAGATTTATCTAAGTTGTTGCATGTATCAAAAACCTGTTCCTTGTTATCACTGAGGAGCATTCTATTTTATTGACTCAACCCATAGAAAGACATTGGGATTTTTTTTTTTTCAGTTTGGGGTTATTATAAATAGCTGCTGTAAACATATACAAGTGTGAACCCAAGTTTTCATTTCTCTAAGGTAGATACCCAGGTGTGCAATGACCAGATTCATATTAACTTTTGATGAAACTGGAAAAGGCAGATCAGCAATGATTATGAAGCCATAGAATAAAGAAAAGGCAAAAGTAGAAATAGAATGAGGAGTCCTCCCTTTAAGCCTTGTATGATTCAAACGAGGCTGCAGGACTTTTGGAACATTTAACCAAGTGATAAATAAGTGTGTTCAAGGTATGGCCAGATACTATTGAGGAACATGGTATGTTTTAGGTGGGACATGATCTTTTTTTTATTTTAACAATTTTATATTTATTTAAATGTATTAGGAAAAACAATAACTAACTTATCCAACCTGTGATTTCACAGATATTGTTAAGGAGGCCAAAGGAGGTAACACTTTCTATAAACCACATAAAGTACAAGCAGAGTACTTAGTGTGTTGATACAGCAAAACTTAGAAAAGTGACATGCAAATCATTGGTTTTAGAGAAATAAAGTAAATTAGAAATTAGTATGTAGAACCTGAAAACTACTCTTGAAGAGTTGCAAGGATTTTGCTAGCAGAAGGGGCTAGGTGCCAGTGATCTCCAACAGCCATCAAATCTGAATGGCAAACTAAGGCAAGAAAAGATCTATGTTTATCAAGGTCATATATTTTCCCTAAAAATGGCTGGGTTTGGCCTTCATCTTATAGTGCATGATGAAAAAAGCTTGACAGTCATGCCCAAAACCAATATTCTGAATTTCTAAATCCAAAATCCCCATCCACTCACTTATCACTATCCTGTTTGGGTTTCTAGAAGATACGACCCAGAGCATGCCAACACCATGAACTCTGTTAGTGTCGGTCCCTTTCTGCTTCCTTAGTCTGGCAAGCTGCAATGTACCCCATGAGACAGCTGGGTTCTAACGTCAGACTACTTCTCTGTCCCAAAACTCCACTCCTCAGAACAATAACTTCACTGTGAATCTTTGGTGACTCAATTTCAGCCCTCCTATCACTCAGAGAGCACTACCCACCCTGATTGGGGTAAGCAGGAAGTAAGCATGGCCCAAAACTCCATTCCTGAAAAATAAATGTGGGGTCTGTATGTGGCTCTTGCCATGAACTGAGGTCCACACTTTAGATACCCAGAAGCTCCCAAGTGTGCCCCCAGGAAGTTCCCAGATCAGAGCCAGTTATTTGCAGTTGTCTTCTGGACACATATAAATTTAGACTGATTTCTTTTTTTGTATCTTTATTCTGCTTTCAGCTAACTTCAGTCAACCTGAAATAATGGTAACTTCTAATAGAACCGAAAATTCTGGCATCATTAATTTGACCTGCTCATCTGTAGAAGGTTACCCAGCACCTAAGGAAATGTATTTTAAGCTAAAAACCGAGAATTCGACTACTAAGTATGATACTGCCATGAAAAAATCTCAAAACAATGTCACAGAGCTCTACAACGTTTCTGTCAGCTTGTCTTTTTCAGTCCCTGAAGCAAGCAATGTGAGCATCACCTGTGTCCTGAAACTTGAGACGATGGAGCTTCACTCCCTACCTTACAATATAGGTAAAGCTGCTTCCCAAGTTTATTTCTTTCATCAGGTATTATACCCAAATGGTTGATGCAGATCATTCAATGTGTCCTGCTTGCCAGGAAGCCTCCAACAGGGCCATTTTGTGGTACTATTAGGAAGGAACAAGTTGGAGGGCTCCTCTCTTCATCTGAGTGTTGCTGTAGGGTCCCAGAGACTATGAACATAGGCTGCACTTAAGGAACTCTGTTCTTAGCCCCGAAACTGACCCAGTCTTTTGGGCTACCTTTGGATAGAAGATTCTAAAGTTTAAGTGAGAAAATGCAAGATTCCTCCAGCTAGAATTCTTCCATACACACACACACACACACACACACACGCACTGTCATCATCACCCATCCTTCCAGCCATCCATTCGTATATACGGTACATGCTTTGAGTACAGAGTCACTCTAGATGTTGTTGGCTGTAGACATGAATCCTAAAATGTATAAGACATGCTCTCAGCCCTCAAGTACCTTCCAACAGAATGTGCACACATGAAAAACTGGATTTTTAAAAAGATTGAATTAGGATCTAAAGCATATCCCACGGAAATATACAACTAAATTTAAAAACAAGAGTGACTGATAATCAGTTTTATAGACCTCTGGAGATAGGTAGGTTCCTTGAGGGCCAGAGAAGCCTTCCTAAAAGATAACTGGGCTTTAAAAGCATGAAGGCTGGATGGCTCACTGAATGAAGTGTCTGCTTTCAGCTCAGGTCATGATCTCAGGATCCTGGGATCAAGCCCCATGTCCAGCTCCCCGCCCAGCCAGAGAATCTGCTTCTCCCTCTCTTTCTGCTCCTACCCCCACTTGTGCTCTCTCTCTTCCGCTCACTCACTCTCTCTCAAATAAATAAAATCTTCTAAAAAAGTTTAAAAAAAATACATAAATGTATGGTGAAGAGATGACAGGTTTCAGACTTGTGGTTTCCTGAACAGAAAGAAAAATTCTCAGACAGCATCCTGGCTTAGAAGGTGGGAGGACTAAAATCAATGAACAGTATTTGATATGGGTACAGGTGGTGGTGGTGGGTGTATGTATCAAGGAAAGACTAAGAAGCAGAAATTCTTGTAGCAAGTTGATAGTATAGTACAGGGTCCAGTCCAGCTGGAGGAAGGGGTTGAAACTAAACAGCGTCCACTAATAGAAGCCTAACATTTTTTAAAATAATTTTTTAATTTTTTTATAAACATATAATGTATTATTAGCCCCAGGGGTACAGGTCTGTGAATCGCCAGGTTTATACACTTCACAGCACTCAGCATAGCACATACCCTCCCCGATGTTCATAGCCCCACCCCCCTCCCCCAAACCCCCTCCCCCTGCCAACCCTCGGTTTGTTTTGTGAGATTAAGAGTCTCTTATGGTTTGTCTCCCTCCAATCCCATCTTGTTTCATTTATTCTTTTCCTACCCTCCAAACCCCCCACATTGCATCTCCACTTTCTCACATCAGGGAGATCATATGATAGTTGTCTTTCTCCGATTGACTTGTTTCACTAAGCATAAAACCCTCTAGTTCAACCCATGTCCTCGCAAATGGCAAGATTTCATTTCTTTTAATGACTGCATAGTATTCCATTGTATATATATATATACCACATCTTCCTTATCCATTCATCTGTTGATGGACATCTAGGTTCTTTCCATAGTTTGGCTATTGTGGACATTGTAGAAGCCTAACATTTTAAAGTCCTGGCTTTACCCTGGGAGAACATCCATGTTTGAGACCCCGCATTTGAGGAGAAGTAACTGCAAGTTTCTCTGCTGGAATAAAGGCACTCTGCACCCGCACTGCCTCTATCACTGTTTCTATTGATCCCGACCCCTCTCTTCCTATACATGTGACTTCTGCTTACCTTAGCTCCTTCTCTAATTCTGGTCCTTTGGTTTTCCCTCTCCTAAGGCATCCAGCTCACTCCTTGCTTCATCCTTGCAGCTTTCTTTCTCCTACTCTCTCATTGTTCAAACATAACTTGGTCTATAGACACATTCTTGTGGACAGCCCCTGGAGCCAGTGCCTCTCAGTAAGCTTGACCAGTGAGCCAATCTCTATTCTTGGTACTGATTTCCTTCTGCTAAGACATCTCTGCCTCTGAGAGCCCAGTAAATAGGCTACACAGAAGCCTGATTTCTTCTACTGTGGCCTCCCTTGGCTTAATAGAAGCCTCTCCCCCGTCCCCTGCCAAAAAAAAAAAAAAAAAAAAAAAAGAAAAGAAAAGAAAGAGAGAGAGAAATAAAGAAAAGAAAAGAAGAAGAAGCCTCTCTCTCAAGCTATGCTTGAGGCTCAGATCCTGTTTGGAGCCAGCAGCAGCACCACAAATGACATGCCCTGGGACCTTCTGCCATGGTTTCCTCTGCCCTGGCTCCTACAAATGAATCCCTGCAGCTTCATCATGACTCACCTTTCTGTTGTTTCTCAACTACTGCCCAAACCTTCCCAGCTCCCACCAACTTCAGAAATATTTCAGCTCCAGCTGCCTCAGGAAGCCAGGGCTAGCCTCTCTGTATCCCTGTTCTATGGCTTGACCAGAGATAGTATAGACCCTGAAGCAAAGTTACTTTTTGGGTGTCAAAAGGTAGCAATCTCCATGTTATCAAATACAACCTGCATTTGCTGGGAATGTCAAACAGGCTCAAGTGGGATAAAACTTGGACAGACTCAAAGAAGGTTGAATATGACCTGCAATGCAGCAACTCCTTTCCTAATGTCCCAGGAACCGGGTATGTGCCCACAAACTGCAGCTAAACTAATAGATCAACTGGTATTATTTTCCTATAATTTGAGATTAACTATCAGAATGAGTCCCACAAATGTCTTTATTTTTTTTTTTTTTTCCCACAAATGTCTTTAAAACAGACCACTCATACCCACTTAAGCCCCCATGTTGCATCACCACTGTGAAGTGTGTAAACCTGGCGATTCACAGACCTGTACCCCTGGGGATAAAAATACATGTTTATAAAAAAATTAAAAATTAAAAAAAAAAAAGAAAAGAAATAAAGAAGGGAAAGGAAAAAAAAAAAAAAAACAACAGACCACTCAGCTCTAAGCTTTCCCCGCCAAAGTCTGTTTTTCAACTTCCTGGAAACTTAGAAGTCCCCGTGCAAGGAAGAAAGTCCTGACCTCTCAGGAACTGATTCTAACCCTGATTCCTCAGGTCATGAAGAGATACCAAAGGTTTTCTACTAGGTGATACATTCTGAAAGCCCTGTTTCTTCCACTGTGACCTCAGTGGAAAAAACAAACAAGCAAAACTGGAGGTAGGCAGCGGTTATATTTGTTCAAAGGGGGTGTATCTGGAGCCTGATCTAGAGATGATAGTGGATAGAGAAATTATTACAAGGGAAACTTCAGGACCCCGGGCCTGGCTATACATGGGCTGAGGAAGCAGGGTATTGCACAGATGACTGTACATTCAAAGCTTCAGCCTGGGTACCACACCCACATGCAGAACCAAGGGCCAGGTTGGCTTTCTTCTTCTAGAGCACAGTCATTGTCAACCCACCCTCTGGGAAGGGAAGACAGCTTAGTCCAGGCATTTGGCCAGAAGCACTGGTTCTAAGCTGCTAAGGCCCTAAGCCTGGGGCTTCTATGGTCTCATATCTTGGATTTCAAGCTCCTCTGGCAGCAGAGCCCTGGGGACATGCTGACTTATAAATGAAGTTGACAGTAATTATAAACCTTTTATAATCAATCTTCCTGGCTGATTAAAAACTTGTGGTCATTTCTAGATGCACATACGAACCCCACCCCTGCCCAAGACCCCATCCTCTGGATTGCCGCTCTACTTGTAATGGTCTTTTTGTGTGGGATGGTGTTGGTGTTCTTTCTAACACTAAGGAAAAGGAAGAAGAAGCAGCCTGGCCCCTCTCACGAATGTGGTGAGTCAGTGCTTGTCCCCTCTGCAGACTGCCATTTTGTACCTACCTCCGGTCAGCTGCCTTCTAGAGCTCATTGGCTGAGCTCAGATTAGCAAAAAGTCAGCAAGTGGTTGGAGGAAAAGGTTTTCCCTCAGGGTTTGGAGCCCGTATAGATGGGACTCAACATTGTTCTGGATTTCTGGGAAAGGTAGTATTTCTAAGCTAAGGTCTACAAATGTACTTTTGGTTTCCAGACAAAACTGATTATTCCTTGCTTTAGCTACCTCACTTCATGAAGTTACTAAATTCAATGCAGTAAAATCGTGAAAACATTTCTAAATGTCAATGGCTATGGACCTGGCAGTGTTCAAGCAGGGAAGCTTGGGGAGGCAGGGGAGGGGGAGGATTAGATGAACAAAGACTTCCTTTCTCATTTCTAAAATCTGGGTTTCTGAGAAAAAAAGAGTGGGATGAATTGTTCCCCACTGACATTTTAAAAATAATAATTAACTTTTATTGATTACCAAATATTACATACCCATTACCAAATATGCTGAAAAAAAAATCTATAGTTTCACTAGTAAGAAAGAAATGGTTATACAGACAACATTTTGATGTATATCTTCCAGGTTTTTCTGGAATCTATGTTATTTTCCATAAGTGGAGTTATATTATAAGGACTATTTTTCCCAGTTTAGATACTATCACATATACTGTTTTCTAAGTTATTTGTACTAAGCATAGTAAGAAAATTGTCAGTGCCATCAATTATCATTCTATAGCATCATTTTAAATGGCTGTGAGATATTCCATTTTTTGGATACACCTCAGTTTATTTAACCAACTCCACATTGTAGGACACTTGGGTTGTTCCCACAGTTTTGCTATTGTAAATAGCATTGCCCTGAGCAGCCTCCTCACTGACTCTCATAAAAGTGGCACTGTGCTCAATGGGGGACAAGAGGGTCCCTGACTTTATAATAATTTTATGCCTCTTTGTGGTTTGGGCTGGTCTGGGCAAAGTCGCAAGGTAAGGTAACGCCTGTAGTAGAAGTTTGGTTGGTGCTAATAATTAAGGTGGTCATCTTACTCACTTTGGTAAAAAGCACCAGATGAGTAATGCTTCTGATCAGTGTACTGATTTTAAGATCCACTAGAAAATAGATGGACGGCATTAAGCAGTCATTCATTTCATCCTGCTATATTTTAAAAACAAGAAACTGGGGTGAGATTATCCAGTTTCAAGAAATGAATACAAAGCTTCTGGTAGAGTCATATTCTAACTGCCAAAATATGGGGTGTGCTGATATAATAATAAATTTCTATGATACAAAAGTGTAAAATTCAGAGCACAGGGCCAGATGTACAGATTATGTTTACTGAAGCTTCGACTTTTTAAGGTGAGAATTTCGAGCTGTTTCTTTCAGTCTCATTGCCATTTAGAATTAGCTAACTGCACAGAAGCACCTTCGGCTTGGAAATAAGCTGTTCCCTAATCTGCTTTCACATTGGAATGATTAGCTTACAAATGAAACAGAATAAGGGATGGAGAGAGAGGCCCACAGAGGCAATCAGAAAAATTCAGGAGAGAGAGTTACAGAAGATGTGTGTGTACCCAGGAACGAAGCTGAAAAGGGGCCCAAGAAGCTGTGTGTATGCATAGGAAATGGTCAAACTGAGTTGGGAGTGGTAAAAGGCAGACTCTAGCAAGACAGTATAGCATAAGACCTCCTCCCCCCAAGAATGTGATAAAGAATATTGCTAGGAAAGTTTGGTCAGAGAGTCTCTTATGCTAGTGAGTTTGGTCAAAGAGAAGAATCTGGATATCCCTGGAGGAGGAAGATGTACCAAGTGAGACTGCCATGTAGATATGTTTGTAAATATGAATTCTGTAATTCAGCAACGTCAGCACTTGCTTTGTGGATACCTCTGGCATTTTCTCTATGAGGTACTGCATAATGTGCACACCAAGATATCCACCTCCTGTTCACAGACCCTAGTATCTGTTTTCTCACATGGTGAGAGGGACTTTGCATATGTGCTTAGGGAACTGATTTTAAGATGATGAGATTATCCTGGATCACCCAGGTGAGTCCCATCTAATCACAGGAGTCAGAGAACCTTCCTCAGGCTGGGTTAGAGAGAAGAAATGGAAGGAGGAGAGATCCAAATCTTGAGGCAGACTTAACCCACAACTGCTGGCTTCAAAGATGGAGGAAGGGGCAATGGGACAAGGAATGTGGGTGGCCTCTAGAATCTGCGACTGGCCCTCCCCTGAGAGCCAGCCAGGAAATGTGAATCTCAATCATACAACCACAAGGAACTAAATTGTGCTTTAAACAGACATGGAAGAAGTCATGATCCATCCACAGAGACACAAGCTTACTGATAACCAGTAGGAATTTCTCTAAAAATGGAGCTTTCCCCCAGCCCAATATTAATCTGGTTCTCAGAGGAGAGAGCCCTCAAACTAACTTGGCATCAAAAGTCCTTTCCAGTGTTTGTTCAGTAATTACAGTTTTTCAATGCCCTAACCATCCACATTTACTCTGGTCAGGCTGTTAAATGAATAAAAGGGAAATGCCACAGTTATTCTAGCTGGTTTCTAATCTCTCTTCTCTTTTTTGATTTGTCAAATAGGGCAAATTAGGCATGAGAAATTGTAACCTTGAATTACAGTCTTTTCCCAATCAGAAGTTACCCTATCAGCTTACCCATCAGGGAGAGAGACTAAAATAGCTCCTCCTGAGATTTTACTTCCTCATTTGGGTCTTGTGTGACTGAAATCTGTATGTAATAGAGCCCTAGCAACAAACAGTTTTTACAGTTTGCTGCCCTCCACCAAACCTGGAAGAGTCTCAGCTCTTTCAGGAATGGTTTCTTAAAGGGCAAGTGTTTTTTTCTGAAATAAGTAATTTTAACCACGCAAGTGTTTTTTTCTGAAATAAGTAATTTTAACCACTATTTAGACAGAGACTTTAACAGGACTTAAAAAATGGAAGTCGATTATATCATCATATCTGGCCTTCAAAATGTTAAATTTGTAATCAAATCCACAAGTTTAGAATCTACCTTTTTTTTTTTTTTAAAGATTTTATTTATTTATTTATTTATTTATTTATTTATTTATTTATTTGACAGACAGAGATCACAAGTAGGCAGAGAGGCAGGCAGAGAGAGAGATCCTTGGGATCATGACCTGAGCCGAAGGTAGAGGCTTTAACCCACTGAACCACCCAGGTGCCCCTAGAATCTACCTTTTTATTGTCTGCCTTCATTTTAAAATAGAAGCTTTTTTTTTTGAAATGGTGATGATTTTGTCATAGTATGAAAAGACAATTTAAATATTATATATTGGTCTACAGACATCTGAAATACTATATTCAGTTATAAGTATTTTTAATTTTATTTTATTTTTTCAGTGAAGTAAACCTTTTTTAAGAGAAAGTTTGAAAAAAAAATAGAACCTAACCAGATTTATAAAGTGTCCAGAAGCTCAGTTAAATAAGAAATAGTTGAAGTAACTGAGAATGCATTGGGAAAAGAAGTCTTGGGAGGAGAAAGTGTTCCCTTCAAATATCTGAAGATATTTGTCTCAGTCTGTTAAGAATTTGCCTTCAGCTCAGGTCATGACCTGGGATGAAGTCCCACATCAGGCTCCCTGCTCAGTAAGGAGCCTGCTTCTCCCTCTCCCTTTGCCTGCCATTCTCGCTGCTTATGCTCTCTCTCTCTCTGTGTCAAATAAATAAATAAATAAATAAATAAATTTGTTTTAAAAAAAAGAACAAACTGCATGTAGCTAAGTCTCCAGGTACAATTGTGGTCAATACACAAAATCAAAATCAGTTATATTTCATGAAAAAATTTGCCATTCTTTCTTTGAAAGAATGGGATCAAAACGCAATAAAAACATACAGGTCCCAAGACATAAAAGCAATGCATCTGCAAAAACAATTTGCATATCTGAAGTAAATGGCTAGGAAAGTCAAAAATATATTCAGCCTGCTTCCTAAAAAAATAGTTGCAAATTAAAAAAATACAAAAACAAAATCAGTTATATTTCTATATACTCACCACAAACAGTTTAGACACTGAAAAAAAGTTTAAATAACGTTTAAAGTAGAATCAAATATTAAAACCTTGGGTGTAAGTTTTTAAAAACAAGTTAAATACCTATACACTAAAAACTAAAAGACATTACTGTTGACAGAAATTAAAGTAGGCCTAAATATATGGAGAAGTATGCCATGTTCACGGATCAGAGGAGTAGAATTTTCCTTTAAAGATTTTATTTATTTATTTGACAGACAGAGA
Organism: Mustela erminea; assembly: GCF_009829155.1. Classification (NCBI taxonomy): domain Eukaryota; kingdom Metazoa; phylum Chordata; class Mammalia; order Carnivora; family Mustelidae; genus Mustela; species Mustela erminea. The sequence goes on from NC_045614.1 coordinate 98,644,177, forward strand.
TCACAAGTAGGCAGAGAGGCAGGCAGAGAGAGAAGGGGAAGCAGGCTCCCCACCAAGCAGAGAGCCCCATGCAGAGCTCAATCCCAGGACCCGGGGTTCATGACCTGAGGCAAAGGCAGAGGCTTTAACCCACTGAGCCACCTAGGGCCCCCAGAGGAGTAGATATTAAGATATCAGTTTAGTCCAGGGACACCTGGGTGTCTGAGTCGGTTAAACATCTGCCTTCGGCTCAAGTCATTATCTCAGGGTCCTGGGATCAAGCCCCAAGCCCTGAGTCTGGCTCTTAGGCTCCCTGCTCTGCCAGAGTTGCTTCTTCCTCTCCCTCCGCCCCTTCCCTCTGCTTCTGCTCTCTTTCTTTTTCTGTCAAATAAATAAATGAAATCTCTTTAGAAAATGATATCAATTCAGCCCAACCTGATCTATGGATTCAATGAGATACCAATCAGAACCCTGGCAGACTCTTCAGTGTAAATTAAAAAGCTAATTCTAAAAGTTATATGGAAATGCAAAAGACATAAAATTGCCAAATAATTCTGAAAAACAAGAACAGACACAGACAACTTATACCACTAACTTCAAGATTTATTAAATACCCACCACCAGGCTCAACCAACCTCCCCCCCACTCCCCAAAACCCTCAGATTGCATGGAGCCCTGGGCGTGGTGCATAAACAATGAATTTTGGAACACTGAAAAGAAATTTAAAAAGTAAATAAAAATTTAAAAAGAAAAGATTTATTAAATAGCTACATAACCGAGACAGTGTGATATTGGTGAAAGCACAGACATACCAACCAAGGGAACTAGATGGAAAATCAAAAGGAAACTCACATGGTGGTGAGCTGATATGGACAAAGGAGCCAACGTAATTCCATGGAGAAAAGGCTAGTCTTTTCAACAATGGTTTTGGGACAATTAGATATGCACATGGAAAAATATGAACCTCGACTCACAAAAAACAACTTGAAGTGGATGTCAGACCTAAAATTAAGAGCTAAAATTAAAAGACTTAAAAAAAAATTTGGAGAAAATCTTTGTGCTCTTAGGTTGGGCAGATCTTAGGACACAATAAACATAAAGCATAGCATAAAAAGTAAAAATTGATAAACTGAACTTCATTTAAATTGAAAACGTTTGCCCTTTGACTTTGTTATGAAAATTAAAAGTCAAGCCAGCCACAAACTAGGAGAAAATGTTTGCAAAATATATATCTCAATAGGACTTATATCCATAAGATGTAATTATATATTACTACCCAGTAAACAAGACAATCCATTTAACAAAAGGCTGGGAGCAAAAGACTCGAACACTACTTCATAGAGTAAAATATACAAATGGCCAATAAGCACAGTCACACAGTCACAACATCATTAGTCATTAGGGAAATACAAGTTAAAGCTATAATGACAGACCACTACACTCCCACTAACATGACTAAAATTAAAAGGACTGGTAAATATCAAGTGCCGGAGAGGATGTGACACAATTGAAACTCTCACACACCGCTATACAACCCAGCAATCTCAGATATTTGCTCATGAGAAATAAAAATATATGTCCTCACAAAGACACACACCAATGTTTATAGCAGCTTTCTTCATAATATTGAAAGCCTGGCATTCTAAATTTTCATCCGTTGGTGAAAGGATAAACAAACGGTAGTATATTCATATAAGGAAATTCTGTCGAGCCCTAGAAAGACTACTAGTAACATGCAACAAGATAATGAATTTCAAAAGCAGTATGCTACCTCCATACTGTCTTCAAGAGTGGCTGTACTAGCTTGCATTCCCACCAACGGTGTTAAGAGCATTCCCCTTTCTCTACATCCTCGTCAACATCTGTTGTTTCCTATATTGTTAATTTTAGCCATTCTGCCTGTGGGAGGTGCTATCTCATTGTGGTTTTGATTTGTATTTCCCTGATGATGAGTGATATTGGGCACTTTTTCATGTGTCTGTTGGTCATTTGTATGTCTTCTTTGGAGAAATGTCTGTTCATATCTTCTGCCCATTTCTTGACTGAATTATTTGTCTTTTGGGTGTTGAGTTTGTTAAGCTCTTTATCAATCTTGGATTCCAGCCCTTTGGAGTTACTTAGCTTAGAAGAGGACAACCAATCAAAGTGATTTTTTTGGTAAACATTACAGAATTACAGAATTACATTGTGATATCAAATACCAAACATAAAGTTAATAACTGCATTTCCATGAAGAATATAACAGGAAATGGTGCGTTTTCTGAGCATTTTGTCTAAATTTTTAATATAGTTGTTTCTTGTTTTGTGTTACCAATAGGTTTTAAACTTGTATAAATCAGATAATATTTAGAATTTTCTAAAACACTTCATTTAAGTATCTCTATGGTGAAAAAAAAAAAAGCAGCATACTAGAAGAAAGACACCAGGACCAGGCACAAAAAGACAACACAACCGTACATATGTGATCATTTAGAATTATAAAATTCTAAAAAATGCAAAACGACTGTGACATTAACCAGATCAGTAGTTATCAGGGGGCGGGATCAGGAAAGATACTGACTGAAAGGGGGCAGGAGAGAACTTTTGGGGCTTATAGAAATATTCTATATCTTGGTAATGGTGGTAGTTACATGAGGGTATACATTTGCTAAACTCACCAAAATCTATACAGGAAATTATTGTGTATTAATTATACCTCAATAAAGCTGATTATTTTTAAGCACACACATGTGCACACAACTGAAAACTGCCAATGGTAGTAAGTGTTCAAAACCATCAAGAGTGTTGTTTCCTTCCCTAAAGTCCTGCATGGACACCCAGGTTAACAACCCTTGCTGCAAGGCTCTGAGTTGGACAAAACCATCATCACAACAGTCAACCAAAAGAATTTAAACCCCAAGCTGCTTCAGTAGTAAGCCCATAGCAATAGCAACTTAGGCTTTGGGAAGTCTAGCTAGTTAGAGATTTCTCACTTGGGCCCATCCATGCCACCCCGAGTTATACTGGTCGTGCTAGCTGACTCACCCATTTAGGCATCAGCATTTCCAAGATTTACTTTTCTTCCTCCTTACTTTCAGAAAAGGACTGAAAACTTTTCCAATCACTAAATGATAGCTAAAACTAAGTGTGTTACCCCTCCCAGCAGTATTTTTATTTTAGTAAAGAATAGAGCTGTAAGTGAAAAACCCATTTCCACAGTGAATAAAGGAAGGCATTTGCTTTTTGGATGCAAAAAACCTCAGTTGCATCAGATAGCATCTCTTTCACATATAAGGACACAATGATTTCTCTGTGAGTCCTAGGATTTTGAATTCTCTTCAAACTTCCCCTTTTACTATCTATAGGCAGTACATTTTCTGAAGTTGTTTTGGTCTCTTTCAGAAACCAACAAAATGGGGAGAAAAGAGAGCGAACAGACCAAGGAAAGGTGAGTCCTGACCTTACAACACTGCTGAAATAGGTACCATCTCCAGAGGATCTTTAACTTGACCATTAGTTAAGTCTGAGGCATGCTGACACCTCAGCAAACATGAACTAATGGAGAAGGAAAGGAAAGTTAGGATCTGGAAGGAAATGTTCTAGCTATAAATGGATGTCAGGATGTCCAATACACAAGGCTCAAGTGGCATGGCAAGCTGAGTCAAGGAAAATTAAAAATTTAATACCAAATGGGTCTGTGTTGTGTGCATGAGCTGTGTATTATTCACCATGGTAACCCCAGTACCTATCCTGGTGCCTGGACTCATGGGAATCCTACCTGTGTGGAATGAACAAGTAAATAAGTGAGGAGTGAAACGTGTTCCCTTTAGCTTCAGTGTCTTTGCATCTGCTGCGTCCTCTGCTTAGGCCACTTCTTTACCTTGTTCTTCAGATCTTGGTTCAAACTGCACATCTAAAAAAAAAAAAAACCAACCCTTTCTTAACTAGAATATGTTAGCCTGTCATTGTGTCATATGGATTCCTCTGCTTTTTCTCCATAACACGAGGTAATACTTACATTTTTGCATAATTACAGTTACACAAAAGTTTATCCATTAAACTCTATGAACTATACCAAACTTTATAGAGAGTAGAGATCATATCAGTTAAGCTTATGGTTGTGCTGCCAGCACCTAGAAACAGTGCCTGGCACATAGTAGGAGCTTAATAAATTTTCTTCTACTGTGAAATTATAGCAGCAGATATTTTTTAATCCATAGAAAGTAGTCTTTTTATAATACTAACAATTTTCTGTAGGTTTAATTTCATGGCATCTCCTGGTTTACAGATAACAGGACTTATTCAGAAAATTTGCAATGTAGTGGTTTGATAAATATATAACATGTTGAAAAGAGTTTCATGGAAACAAGTGCTATTCATCAAGGTTTAGCTTCTCTTACATTTGCTTTCAGCTGAGCAATAGTGTAAGTTGTTTCATTTTTATTTATTTTTCATTTATTTACTTACTTTGTAGATTCTTTACCTAATCAAATCCAAATAAGCAATCCTAAATATGGCACAGGGGAAATATGTAATCCTTTTCTTTATATTCTCTTTTGTCCACTACTAGGGGCTCTAGAAGACAAAATGTGATGAGGTGCTTTTCTTTAAGAGTTCAAGTTTTAGTTGTTGGGTTTTTAAAAAATATTTTATTTATTTATTTGACACACACAGAGAGAGATCATAAGTAGGCAGAGAGGCAGGCAGAGAGAGAGGAAGGGAAGCAGGCTCCCTGCTGAGCAGAGAGCCCGATGATGCGGGGCTCAATCCTAGAACCCTGAGATCATGACCTGAGCCGAAGGCAGAGGCTTAACCCATTGAGCCACCCAGGCACCCCAAGTTTTAGTTGTTTTTAAATTCAATTTATTCAGACTAAAAACAAAAAAATTCATCCATTCTCCCACTTGTCACCCCCCACTTCTGGCAACCACCAATCTCCTCTGCGTGTCTATGAAGTGGGTTTTTATTATTTATTTTTAGATTCCACATATAAGAGAGATCACACTGTGTTTGTCTCTCTCTGTCTAACTTATTTCCCTTATCATAATGTTTTCAAAGTCCATCCGTGATGTCACAAATGGTGAAATCTCATTCATTTTTATGGCTGAATCATATTCCATTATATGTATATGCCACAATTTTTTTATCCATTCATCTCTCAATGGACACTTAGGCTGTTTCCATACCTTGGCTATTGTAATAAATATTTGTTAAAAGAATGAATGTATACATGAAGGAATACATAAGAATTCCTGGCAATCAGTCCTTTCGCAACATGATGAAATCAGATTACCTGCACCTCCATCTTCCCTGAGGAGCAGGGCTCTCAAGAATATCAGGGCTCTGGCCACACAGCCATAGGGTCAGGCAAACCGAAGTCAAGAGCTTGGTCACAAAGATACAGTCACAACCCCAGGGTTAACAGCCCCAGAGTGCCCAGCGCCTACCTAAACACGCACGCTGCTAAGTCTAGGAATCCTGGATGGTGAGCGCAGGTGCTGAGATCTTGCCTGTCCTCCTACACTGAGTTCAGATATGGTCCAGAAGAACCTGCAGGGAGAAGCCAGCAAGTAATCAACATATGGCAGGGGCAGATCCAGACGAAAATAAAGGGTAGTTCATTGAAAGAAGCATGAACAGCACATCTCTACCTCTCTCTTCAACAGTTTGTTTCTCCTGCTTGCTATTTCAATGGCTCCTGTATTCTGCCCTCTCACTGAAATCTAGAAAAAGGAAGTGGCTCTATTATGAAATCTCACCCAATTCCTTTTCTGTTATTGTTTTTCCAGAATACAATACCATGTACCTGAAAGATCTGATGAGGCCCAGTGTGTTAACATTTCGAAGACAACCTCAGGCGACCAAAGTACTACACATTTTTAATTAAAGTCTGACCATCCGTTGTTTATATGCCTTCACTTTCAAATTTTGGCTTGCCTTTTTTCTTGTCCATTACTATTATTATTACCATTAAAAATAGCTGGGGCTCCAGGACTCTCTCTAAGGGAGAGAGACTCCCTATAATGCCAGTTCTGTTCCCTATGCCAGGAGCAGATTTTAACTGCTTCTTTTCATTTCAGAGCACACTTGTGGCCCAACCTCACCTGACTGGCTCCTGGCTCAGGACAAATGTTTAAGACTAACACCTCCTGTTTCAGATTCAGCCTTCTTTTCTTAATTTTATAAATTGTGCTTTATGTAGAACTCTCAATTACTAGAATAATGGCTTTTAAAAAATGCTTAATTCTAAAACAGCATCTCATTCCATCTTGTATATTTGTGAGTGACTACCTCTTCAGTCTGGGTGGGAGTTATGTATGTTATGGCTTTACAGTGTTGCTAGTAATATTTTGAAACATAAAGAGATGTGTACCTTAATCATGTGTACTTTAATTACGGTGCCTTGGGAAAAGTCTACCCAGCGCTCTGTGAGGATCAGTAGGAAAACGGTGTTTTAGTGGGCTGATAACAATGAGCAGACCAATTCAAAATTTGGAAAATTAGAAACGATGGAGATAGAACCTGCTCTGAATCCTGGAGCCACTTCGATCTGGGCTGCTGCTAATCTGAGGAGGATCCAGCTGCCCAGCAAGCTACTGGTAAGTCTTAGCAGAGAGCTAAAGCAGGAAAGCATCATGCACTGTGAACCCTACTTCTCCTCTTGAAAGAAATGACTGAGATGATGGCCCAGGGCAACTGTTCAAGAGCCAATTGATAGATCACAATACTCAAAAGAGAGAAAGGAAAAAAAAAAATAAAAAAGGAAAGGAAAGGAAAGCTCTTAACCAACAGAGATGCACATGAATGTCCTATCTGTCTAGCTCCAGCAAGCAACAAGTGAACAGACTGTCCAAAAGGACTTAAGACAGACAGCACCATCCCTGGTGTTTGGTGAGAAGTTTGGATAATATTCCAAACTGGCTATAGGCGGAGCCAGGGAGGAGGAGCTATCATCTTGATACGGGATAAATGGAAGGAGGTTCAGGACTCTTCCAACTCATGGCTGAGAGAGAAGGAGCTAGAGTGGAATTAGGAGGACCAAAATGCAAATCATCCAGAGGCCAACATAGTTGGTGGGTGTCCTAGGAAGGGATCAACTGGCCCACAGTAGGGCTCGCAAATTTGTGTCTGAGGACTGTCTATGTCATTATAAACGATTGGAAAACTGGGTGGACAAGAGGACTATGTTTGCCCAGTAGAAATGAGTTGGGTAAGCCTGGCTCTAGGGCAGCATCACTAACAGATGGAGCAATCTCAGTCCAAACCCAGAAAGAACTTTGGGAGGCCCAACCCACAGAAATATTTCTTCTTATTCTACATAAAGGAACCTAGAAGATTGTAGACAGCTCTGCTAGCCATGCTTGCCTTTTAATATTACCATTTATTTGTGTGTTGTGCCTTGCCTCTGCTTTCATTAGGCTCTAAGCATCTTGTTGGTTCCTAACATGTTTTATACAGTGAGTTCTAAATAAATTTTTCTTAAATTGATTTAGAAGTCTCCGTTTTCTGCTTTTACTTCAACAGAACTACTCAACCCTTATAGTCTGACATTACCTCCTCTGTCCTCCTAATGTACTTCCTCCCTCTTAACTTCTCCATGGAAGCCTCATTCTCTGGTCACCCTGGCAAGAGGCCTCTGGCTCATCCCAAACCCTCTCCTCTTCCCTTTCCCCTTACCTATTACGTAAGAAAGAGGGGCTTATATGATTCTAAATGTTTATCTTAGTTATGAGACATAAAAAAATCAAACAAAGGAGGTTCTTTCTGGAGATAACTGGGAAATTTGGAGTTAAGAAAGCAATACTTCCTTTTCAGTTTGTAACTTTTTAAATTCTATAATTTTAAATTATGTTCTCATATGTGCATTAAACAAAAGCTTAATGTAAAATATTCCTTAAAATACTTTGATTATAAAATGAATGCATATAACTATACTGTCTATTTCTAAAGTTGCCAAAAAAGTAAATCTCAAAAGTTCTCATCATAAGAAAAAAAAAGTTTGTACCTATGTGTGGTGATGGATGTTATCTAAACTTACTGTGTCAATCATTTCACAATATACACATATATCAAATTATTATGTTGTACACTTAAAATTCATACAATGTTATATGCCTATTATACCTGAACTAAAAGTAAATACATGTATATATATATATATATATGTACTTAGCATATATATATATATATATGCACTTAGCATATAGCATGCACTTAACATATATTGCTACATGTAGCGCATATATCTGGCATGTGAGAAGACCCAGGAAAATTCTAGAAAAAAGAAAACTCCAGGCTCTGTGAGGGCACCAAGATATCTAATTTCTTTACCAATGAATCCTGGGCACCTAAGAGTACTTCAAAGCTATTTGTTCAAAGACTGAATGAAACAGAATGTGCTTCTGGCGAAATCCCTCCTTTGTATGTTAAATTCTCTAGATTTTCTATGTTCCAAATCTGGGGAAAGAAAAGCCAAGAAAGGTTATCAAAGTTAACATTCCTATTACTCACCTTGTATCAGGGACTCTTCTAAACTGTTAAACTCATTATCCCATGTATTGCTCACAATGACCCTGTAATGCAGGTATGGGGATAGTATGATCATTTCGCTGATGAGGAAACCTAGACACGGACAAGTCAAAGTGATTAACCCAAGGTCACTAACTTAGTAAGTGACAGAGCTGGGGAAAGGTTTGCAAAAGCCTCACTCTTTTACCCATTTGTTTCCCAGCCATAGAAGAGACAACACTTTGGCTGGTTGCAGATTAAGTGCCTACACCATATCCTGCACTGCAGTCCCCACCACCAGCCCTCTGAGGTGGTGCCTCCAGAGAATGCATCACTGAGTTTTCCAGAAGCTGTGGGTGATAAGGCACATGATATGGTCAACAGAAATGAGTTTTTGGCACATGATGTAATGAGCACTGGATATTGCATAAGACTGATGAATCACTGACCTCTACCTCTGAAACTAATAATACATTATACGTTAATTAGCTGAGTTTAAATTTAAAAAAGAACACAGTAAAATTTGTGTAGATGGGGAAATTTTAATCATTTATCTCCCACTCTCCCCAAAGGGTTGAGAAACTAAATGGACTTTAAGACAATAAATTTAAGAAGACACTATTTGCCATGCTGAAAGTTTAGATGTGAAAGGTTTTTATATTCATCATTAGAGAAGAATTGGCAAACCAAAATAAATAAATAAATAAACGAGTTTATCCTGGGGGAAAGGGAACTACAACTGCTGCCTCCAACTCCTCCCCCTCCACCCCTACACTTACTCTTTTGCAATCCACCCTCCTCCCTCTGACATTCTGAAGTCAGTTTCATCCACTCACCGTTCTCACATTTGTTAACCTGGGCTAGAAAGCAAAGAGTCATCTCTGACTATTCCCCTCCAACCACTCCCTCAGGACCCACTGCCACCCCACTTCCCTGCCACATTTGGTTATCACAAGACCAAGCAAATATTCCTCTGACTTCAGCAACTACTGTTTCTTTTATCATGTGGGTCCTTATTTCCTCATTATAAGAGTATAAGAGCATGGCTATCGATGCCCAACAATCGATCCAATCATCAAAAGGAACAAGCAGGTAAATGTGAAGAAAAAAAGGTCACCTCACATTCCTTTTCCCAAGCCACAGAGAGGCAACTATGATCTCCAGGTTCTTATGTATCTTTCCATAGACACACTATGCCTCTGTATGTGTGTGTGTGTGTGTGTGTGTGTGTGTGTACATATCCATACATAAAAATAGTGAACATACATATATACCTATACATAGATAAACGTGTGTGTGCATGTGCATGTGTACACATTTTCTCCCTTATTCAGGTAGATTTGGTTTTATTCTATACCTAACTAAACAGCCTAAACATAAGACTTCTGCTAAGACAAGAGAAAAACCAGCCTTCAATAATCCTTCATATTAAAAACATTATTGTATCAGATTTTAGTCTCACCCATATACCAGCATTACTGTGCATCTTATAATAAAAATAAACTTCAGTTTTTAGTCTCACCCATATACCAGCATTATTGTGCATCTTATAATAAAAATAAAATTCGTTGGCTTTCACCATGTCTGCCTGTTCACTCCATAAGAAAAAATACTTAGAGATTTGGAGTCTTGCACTATTCTTAGACACATTTTTTTAAAGAGAGAACATGTGCAAGCAGTCGGGGGAGGGCCCGGGGGAAGGGGCAGAGGGAGAGAGCAAATCTCAAGCTGGCTCCAAACTCAGCACAGAAGCCCAACACGGGGCTCAATTTCACAACCCTGAGATCATGACCCAATCGGAAACTGAGAGTTGGATGCTTAACCAGCTAAGCCACCTGGCCATCCCTTTAGACACAAATTTTTAAGCCTCTCCAATTTGAACAAATTATACCCTAGTTCTCGTCAACAACAGTCACCCTGAACTGGATCTCTCATTTCCTGTGTATCATTTTTTTGGTCTTTCTTTATTTCCTCCCTCACTTTGCTGGCACAATATGCCAGTAACTTTGTGAAGAAGAACATATGGGAAATTAATTTAATGAGAAATCTGAAAATGTCTTTATCCTACTTTCCCACTTAATTAATCATTTGTCTTAACATGGAATTTTTGATTGGAAATTATTTCCAGTTTCTAGTTTCTAGAGTTGTTCTTGAGAAAGCTATAGAAATTCTGACTCCTTATCTTCTTATGTGGGAGCTTTTAAGATCTTCTCTCTATGTTCAGTATTCTTAAATTTTGTAATGATATGCCTATTCATCTACTGTGATTTACACTGAGGTGGCCTTTGTATCTGAAAATGTATGTCCTTCACTCTAGAGAATTTTTCCTGAATTATTTTGCTGATTAATTTTTCTCCTGTATTTCACTGGTCTCTCATTCTAAGACATGGGTTCCAATATCAGATCTCCTAGACTGATCCTCCTGTTTTCTTATCTTTCTCCCCTCTTTTCCATCTTTCTGTCTTTTGTTCTATTTCTTAAAGATTTCCTCAAGCTTATCTTCCAAACCTTCTGTTGTATTCTGCTATCATATTTTAATTTTCAAGAGCTCGTTTTTGTTCTCTGAATATTTCTGCAAAGAGTCTGTTCTTAATTGTTGCATATCATCTTTTGACTCTCTGAAGATGTTAATGATAGGATGTTTAAGTCTATTTCTCCTACCTTATCTCTGTGTCCTCCAAGTTGTTTCTTGTGGTTTGTTTGCTTTGGTCTCTATCATCCATGTTGGAAGATTCCTCCGATGCCTGACGATGCTTGAGTGTCTGTTCATGATTAAAAGTAAGGAATTAAAAATTTGTTTGGAGGATCTAAGTCTGTGGATGAACTTCTTAACTTTAGCATTAGAGTAAAGGGACCTAGGTGAGCCTTGGCTGGAAAACCATATTTAAATCTTTCCTCTTCTGCTGGTAGTTTTCCAATATTTTGCCTGGAAGGTAGTAGTTTGGCTGTCAGCACTTTGGGAGCTGAGTGAAAGAAAAGAGATGTGTGTGTGTGTGTGTGTGTGTGTGTGTGTGCGCGTGCGCACATGTGATAGTGGTGGGGTTTCTGCAGGCTTTATTGAGTATGAATAAATGTACTTAATCTATATGCTTTCAGTATTGCAACTTCATCCTCAAATGTGTGAGATATTTCCCAGTTGAAACACTTTCTGCTTTACCCTTTCCAGAGAATGAGACTCTAGTCTTCCGCCAGGGTGGGAGAGGGCAGTTACCCAGTGGTGTGGAGTGAGAAAGGAGAGCTCAGCTCTAACTTACTATCAAACAAATTTTACCCAGTCTTCCTTATTTTGGCCCTTATCTTTCCACCCAAACTTCACCCTCAATTTGTTATCAATCCTGCCAGTTCCTGAGGCTTTTGATGATTCTGGAGTGTAAACTGGATTGTTTTTTGGGTTTCTGTACTGAGAGATAAGACTTGGCTGTCTGGCCTTATTAAGTTAGTTATAACTCATCCATCTATTTTTCAGATTCCAAACTGTCATCTCCTTTCCTCTTCTTGTACTGCTAAATTTTTCCACTTAAATTCAAAAAATAATTTTTCTTTAATTTTAGTGGAATCTCAGAAGTAATGGAATTAGATGTGTGTATTTAATCTCCATTGTACCTGGAACTCCACTATTCTAGGACTCTACCATTGAGTGCTTTCAGTCTAATATCCAAGTCATCAACAATGTGTCTTGAAACTAACTCAACTCTTTACCAATTTTATTTTTCCCCTCTTCTCATCATATTGGAAAACCATGATACTGCCAGATTTAGCTACTAATAATTTCTGAAATACACCCTGTATTATCCAGGCTGCTTCCATTTATGCTATTCTGTATCTCTGGAATATTTCTCCCCATCTTCCTCTGTTTATTGGACTCTTATTCATCATTAAAGCCTGGCTCAAATATCACTGCCTCTGCTGGGCCGTATACCTAATGACTACACATATCCTTGGATCACAGAATACCCCTTCCAGGCAATAATTCATTCCTATACTAAAACGTTCCTTCCTTACCAAGCTCCATGATTCTGGTCATTGGCCAATACATGGAGAAACTGCAAGTTTCCCAGGAGGAATTCAAGCCACCAAATAAGCAAGTGTTATTTTGTTACACACACCTTTAGTCTTAAACCACTCGGTCCGGGTAGTTTCATGCTCTACATGCCAACTTCTCCCACTCATCCTAGATTTGGCTTTTGACCACCCGATTGCCTCCTGTCCTTGTCATACCACTTAGACCTGACAATCATTTCCTTCTCCCACGTTAAAATCTTCGTTTCCTCACTTTAAGTATGGCTTGGATTCACTCCCCCAAAAAGCTGCCGCTGGCCACCCAGGATAATCATCCCTTGACCCATCTCAGCCTTCTGAGCCCATTATTTCAAAGCAGTCACACCAGACCAGATCTTCCCAGCCAAACGGAAGCAGGATTATAGTCACATGGCCCTACACAGGAGGTAAAGGTGTGCCCTGTATCTACTCCTTAATTTTAGTAGACATCCTCATTAACTTAAGTAAAACCTGTCATTTCATGGAATCATATAATTTTAGAGCTTAGAAGAACTCAAATAGTTCTTGGTCCTCGTGGGAGGTGGAAACTGGATACCACAGGAATTGAGAAGCAGGGTCTAGAGAGATGTGGAAACAGAAAGCAAGACTCACTCAGAGATGGGTAGGGTGGTGGCAAGGCTAAAACGAATAAAAAAGGAAAACTTTCTGTTTACAGCAACATTTCTGAGCCTTGCTACACTTTAAGTTTGCTAGCATGTAATAAGACACTTCTAATTATGTGAGCAGTTGTTGTTGTCTGTTCCTTATACATTTCCTAAGAAAATATTTGTCTGCAAACAGTGCGTTAACAAGCATTAAGGATAAAAGGCACAGATAATGAATGAAATGGCAAAGAGATCAGACTCAGTAGTTTACACATCTTATAAAGCACATGAGATTTCCCACTTCTCAAAGTATTTCCTATTAACCTACACTTCTGTTATAGCAATCAATAAATTGTCTTAAGTGAATGAGGAGAATACATTTCAGTTTTTGTAGGACCCTTCACCTATAAAGTCTAAGTCAGAATCACAGGTGGGAGGAACAATAGATGCTGTGGCTTGGGTCAAGTCTGTTTACTAATGATGTCTTCAGAGAAAACTAAGTACCTGTGCCTTCTTCATCCTGGCACCATTTACATTGTTCCCTATTCACATATACACAAGAACAATGTAGTATTTTTATAAACAAGTGTAACATGACAAAGATTAGAGTACTTACTGTTTTTTAAATGTTTTATTGTGAAAAGAAGCCCTTTAAAAATATATGTAAAGTTATTTCAGAAAGGTGCTCTCCACCATGGCGGTAGTGCCAGTTTACTCCTACCCACTGCATGAGGCAAAGTGGTGTCTTTTCCCATGATCTGATTGTATAATACTGCTCCTGAGATTACACACTGTGTTTCCAAAGTATAGAGAGTACAAAGTAAAAAGTCACTTACTTGTCCTAACAGTCTATTAGACATGGAAAAAATATAAAAAGCAATTAAACTATTAGGACTGCATCAAAATATAAACCTTGTGCACAGTGAAGGAAACAATCAACAAAACTAAAAGACAACCAATGGAATGAGACGATATTTACGAAAGATATATGTGATAAAGCATTAGTATCAAAATATAGAACTTCTAAAACTCAACACCAAAAAAAAAAAAAATCCAATTTAAAAATGGGCAGAAGAGGGACACCTGGGTGGCTCATTGCATTAAGTATCTGACTCTTGATTTCAGCTCAGGTCACAATCTCAGGGTCGTGAGTTCAAGCCCCATGTTGTACTCTATACACAGGGTGGTGTCTTCTTTAGATTTTCACTCTCCCTCTCCCTCTGTCCCTCTCTCCATCTCTCTTTCTCAAGTAAATAAATAAATAAAATCTTTTTTCAAAAATAGGCAGAAGATATAAACAGACATTTCTCCAAAGAAGACATAAGGTGACCAAGAGACACATGAAAAGATGTTCAACATCACTCATCATCAGGGATATACAAATCAAAACTACAATGAGTGGGGCACCTGGGTGGCTCAGTGGGTTAAAGCCTCTACCTTCGGCTCAGGTCATGATCCCAGGGTTCTGGGATCGAGTCCCACATTGGGCTCTCTGCTCAGCAGGGAGCCTTCTTCCCCCTCTCTCTCTCTGCCTGCCTCTCTGTCTACTTGTGATCTCTGTCAAATAAATAAAATCTTAAAAAAAAAACCCTACAATGATATATCACCCCACACCTGTCAGAATGGCTAAAATCCAAAATACAAGAAGCAAGTTGGTGAGGATGTAGAGAGAAAAGAACTCTCATGCACTGTTGGTAAGAATGCAAACTATTAACTTGTATAGTCACTGTGGAAAACGGTATGGAAGTTCCACAAAAAATTAAAAGTAGATGTACCATATGATCCAGTAATTCCACTACTGGGTATTTACATAAAAGAAATGAAAACACTAATTCAAAAAGATGAATGCTTATTTATTGCAGCATTATTTACAGTTGCCAAATAATGGAAGCAGCCCATGTCCATTGATAGATGAATAAAGAAGATGTGATATATATATGTATATATATATCTCTGATATGTGTGTGTGTATATATATATATATATATATATATACCATTATATAATATTCTATTATATGTAATGGTATAGTATTGAGCCATAAATAATAAATGAACGAAATCTTGTCATTTGCAATGACATGGATGGAGCTAGAGAGGGTAATGTTAAATGAAATTGGCCAATCAGAGAAAGACAAATACATGAGTGCACTCATATGTGGAATTTAAAAAACAAATGAACAAAGAAAAAAAAAGAGACAAATTAAAAAACAAACCCTTAACTATAGAGAATAGATGGTTACCAGAGGAAAGGTAGGGAAGGGATGAAGTAGGTGAAGGACATTAAGAGTACACTTACCTATTGCATGGAGCACTGGGTGTGGTGCATAAACAATGAATTTTGGAACACTGAAAAGAAATAAAACAAAATAAAATGGGAAAAAAAAGAATATACTTACCTTGATAAGCATTGAATAACATATGGAAATGTTGTTACTCTATTGTACAGATGAAACTGATTTAATACTGCATGTTAACTACACTAGAATTAAAATTTAAGGAAGGAAAAAGACCTAGATTCTTTAATAAAATGGAAATAATATAATAATATATTATTATAATATAATATAATATAATTATAATTATAATATATTATTATAATAACACATTATTATAATAATAATTATAATATATTATTATGTGTTATAATTATTATAATATATTATTTAATATATCAATTTATTAATATTTAATAATATTTATTAATTATTTAATAATAATTTTTATTTCAATGACAATTTTATTAATTATTTATTATATTAATATATAAATATAATATATAAATATGACTAATAATATTTAATATATAATATATAATAAATAATAAAATGGAAACTTTAAATATTCAGTAATAATACTGTTATCTTTCAAAAAAATTAATAAATACATAAATCACAGTCTTTGATATAGTTACTGAGATGAAAAGATTCTTTTCTATTTCACAGATCCAGTACGGGGGTCGAGCAAAAGTAATTTCAGAAATGAAACACAAAAGACATGGAGCAGGAAGCCGAGGCTCTTTGCTTCCGGAGCACTGGCTATCAAATAATCAGTATGAACTCTTTAGGTTCATATTTGCAACTCACAGCATATACCTGAAGTTTCTTATTAGAACATACCAGGGTAGGTTTGCCATGCTGACTGGCAACACAAACTAGTTACATGCTGTTTTCACCAGTCTACCTGCCACTTTTTAACTGCGCACATCAAGTATGTGCCCTTAGGCTTCAAGCCTCACAACCTCTGTAGAACAATTGAGCTGTATCCATTTGATGGGAAAACATCAAGTCTATTCCATTAAAAAAAAAAAAAAAACTAAAAAAACAAAAACAAACAAAAAAACCAAACCCAAACAATCTAAAACATGGTGGGTTTCTTTACTGATTTACTTTTTCCTCTACTTTTCAATTTATTTGTTGAATCCTCTTAGAGTCATAATCTCAGAGTTTGAGACTCTCATTGTCAATTTAGAAAGAAAAAAAAAGGGAATGCTTTTTTTAATGCTAAATAAATTCTATTCCTGTACTGAAACCAGGCATGCATATTAACATCTGTCAGTGTCCTTAGGCTTCAAAGAGTCTTGACCAGAAAAAAAAATATTGTAGCAAGACTTAAAGAAACAAGGTGACATGTCAATGAAAATTTTAAGAATTTCATTCTTCTTGAGTAATTGCTTATATTCAGAACTTACTAGATGTAGTTTATTTGTAGCAGAAGTGCAGGTAAGTTATAAAGAAAACATTGCTTCGGGGTCTTAAACATTGGTTTGGTCAAATCATCCCAAAACAATGTAAGGAAGGGATGTTGCATCATTGCTATCATTGTCATCACCCTCATCATCATTATCATAGCTATTTACTGAGCATACCATAAGTCTGGCACTATGTTAACTACCTTGGGAAGAAGAAAGAAAGGCTGCATCATCTTGCAGAAGTTTAAGAACTTGTTTGAGAAGGGAACACCAAAAGGAAAGCATGGTGAGGTAAGGTAGTATCTGAATTTAAAGAAGGGGGGGAAAGTATGAGCGCAGCAATGAACAAGTATTTTACTGTTTTGGGACAGGATGGGGAGGTGTAGTCCTACACTAAGTGACAGGTATAAGTGATCACGAGGACAGAAAAGAAAAGAAAACTGAGAATACTATGAAATAATTTCTAAAGAAAGAATTCAGAGAAGAGTGTCTAGGTATCATAGAACTACTGCCAAAAGTGTACCCTCAAAAGGGATTTTGAGGAAACGAGAGTATTTCTCCCCCAGCTTATTGTTTGATCCATGCTTAACCTGAAGATGGAGCCAGTCCCAAGAAAGCAGATCCAAGAGATGGCTAGATCATGGCGATGTCATGCAGACCCTGTTTCTAGCCACACCTTTGGTTAAGTGAGCCAATAGTTTTTCTCTCTCCCTCCCTCTTCCTTTCTCCTCCCACCCTTTCTTATCCCTCAGGTTGCTTTTATTTCTTTCTCTTTTTTTTCTGCTTTTAATTTATTTATTTTTATTTCTTTTCAGCGTAACAGAATTCATTGTTTTTGCACCACACCCAGTGCTCCATGCAATAGGTGCCCTCCCTAATACCCACCACCTCGTTCCCCCAACTCCCAGTCCCCGCCCCTTCAAACCCTTCAGGTTGTTTTTCAGAGTCCATATTCTCTCATGGTTCACCTCCCCTTCTAATTTCCCTCAACTCCCTTTTCCTTTCCATCTCCCCATGGCCTCCATGTTATTTGTTATGCTCCAAACCATATGATCATTGACACTCTCTGCCTTACTTATTTCACTCAGCATAATCTCTTCCAGTCCCGTCCATGTTGCTACAAAAGTTGGGTATTCATCCTTTCTGATGGAGGCATAATACTCCATAGTGTATATGGACCACATCTTCCTTATCCATTCATCCGTTGAAGGGCATCTTGGTTCTTTCCACTTATTTCTTAAGTCAGACTTTCAGTTCTTAATTGATGTATCATAGAATGGAAAGTCTTGGTTCAGCTGAGTCCAAAGGTACAATCAATATCTTCAAGCTACTCCCATTCTTGCTTCTGCTTCCTTTTGGCTTGGATTTTCTTTGCATTTTGACCTCCTCTCCTATCATAGGAAGATTCTTTCAATACAGCTGGGAAAGATGGTCACAAGAAGTTCCAGCTTCTGTTGTCTGGAGAATCTTTTTTGTCAGCCACAACAGAAATATTCTTGAGAGAATGTCAATTGGGTTTGTTTGGGTCACAAGTTCATCCCTGAACCAATCACCATGGCCGGGGATTTCTGACTTTATTAAATAGGTCCAAATATTGCTCTCTTCTCCCTCCCAAAAATCCCAGGGGAGTGGAGTCAACTCAAACTGGAATACAGTATAAAGTTATATTGGGGAGAAATGGTGTAATGGGTGTTGGTGCCCCATCCAGTTTCCCTTATCTGGACGATGCACCCATCCCCCTGGAGCTGTGAATGTTGACGCTAAACAACCCATAAACTGCCTTCTCTCTCTCTGAGACTTGCCCTTGGCCAAATAAGAACTTCCTCCCCTAATTCTATCTTTGAAATTTGATTTTATTCATTATGATTTTTAATTAATTTTGACTAACTTAAAATGTTGCGTTAAAATGGTGTTCATCTTCATTAGTGACTCTTTGCCAACCTTCAAATTTTACCCTGCTCCCCTCACCCTAGTCCTGGCCCCAGCTAAGAAGCTATTGCTAGCCCTCCACCATCCCCTCTGGGGACAGACCTCAGTCAATGATTAACTGATGTAAGGGTACAAAAGGTCGGGCCCCATTGCCTCAAGACAGCACTAACTCTGCAGGAGGAGCTTCCCATAGGATTAGATCCTATAGTTAGTTTCCAGCTAGGACCACATTCTTGCTGGTTTTTATTCCTGCCTCATTTCTGCCTTCCTCTCCTTTTCTGAGAGCATTCCCTGCAAGTTATATGGATAAGAATGCTTGACTCTGAAAAACAATCTGAGGGGTTTGAAGCAACGGGGGGTGGGAGGTTGGGGGAAACAGGTGGTGGGTATTAGAGAGGGCACGATTGCATGGAGCACTGGGTGTGGTACAAAAACAATGAATACTGCTATGCTGAAAATAAATAAATTAAAAAAAAAAAAAAAAGAATGCCTGTCTTCAGGGAACCCTACTTAAAACAGTTGCTACCCGGAACAGTTCTAGAAAGTAGAAACTGAAGGTGAGTTTCTGTAGTTCAGTTATTCACCAGCTGGATAACAATGAGAACTAGGTTTTGATACTGCCTGGATGCTGTGGCAATAGATTATTGAAACTTACCTCCAGTGAGCTATTATGGGATCCAGACACAAGAAGATGCATTAACTGGTACAATGTCCTAGCATTAAAGTCACCTAGAATCTCTAAAAAATTCCCAAGTCCAGACCACATGAAAGATAATTACATCACAATTTCCTGGGAGGAAGGACACAGGCACCAATCTTTTTAGAAGCTTCCAGGTGATGTCAATGTGCTGACAAGTTTAGGATCTACTGTCTCAGGCAGTTGAGGGGTATGGGAGCAATAGTGACTGCAAGAAAGTACTGTGGAATCAGCTCTTGGAACTCACTAATTTTTTGCAGAGAGAAAAATCACAATTTTATTAATGAACAATTTTAAACAGAAGAAACGTCAGAGTATCTCTTTGACAACATGTAAAGAGACACTCTGTTTCCTGCAGCTGGAGGGGAGACATGGCTGGAGACTAGGCTGAGGCTATATCGAGAACTTCAAATTGTCTGACACTCTAGGCCTATAGAACTGACCAGCTGTCTCCCCTATTGAAAGATACTGCTCTCCTGCTGCTTAAAGGCTATAAGGAGATCTCGAGGAGGTAGTGCTTTACAAGTAGAGTTGCCAGATAAGATGCAAAATGCTCAGCTAAATTTGAATTTCAGATAAACAGTGAATAATCTTTTAGTATCCCAGTCTCCTGTATCCTGTATTGTTACTTGCTAAAGCTGGCAACACCAATTTTTTCAAGATTTATTTATTCATTTGGGGCGGGAGGGACAGAGGGAGAAAATCATCAAGCAGCCTCCGCATCCAGCCCAAGAGCCTGAAGCAGTGCTCAATGTCATGACCAATGAGATCATGACCTGAGCCAAAACCAAGAGCAGGATGTTTAACCGACTGAACCACCCAGGCACTACTGGCAATCCTATTTTTAAGGCAATTCTTGCCCTCTACATGGTCTGCCCCCACTTCCATCTGGCTACGGGACGCATCATTAATACCAGGGCTAGCTAAAACCTGACTGGGAAGTCTGATGCTTGCTAAAGGAACAGGAGAGAAACTATACCAAAAGAGCTAAGGACCTGGCTGGCATGTACTGGCAGGAATTGGGAAAGTATTCCTGGGAGTGAATCCTGAGGTGCTGGATAAAGGGAGGAGGAATGAAAATCTAGACAAAGGATTTAACACATGGCCCTAAAAGGATCCTGTGTGACAACTCCTAATATATTACTGAAATGGCACTTGACGATTGGAGAAAAACATGGCTCATTGTAAATGAAGTAGAGGTGTCAGAACTGTGATGGCAAAGTGTGGAGAAAGCCTCAGAAGGTTGGAATACTAGAGAGCAGGGGCAGCTCTTAAACCTCAGAGGTAATGGGTGTAATTAATGTGATGGGCAGCAAGACTGGAACAGTAGGTAGGGGACCTCACTGATCCCTAGAGATGACTCCTAAAAATGGTACCCCTCGGGGCAAGGAAATGGGCCACCCTCAGAGGTCCTGTTTAACATATGTAACTAAAAAGGATCAGAACAGATAAGAAAACTGAGGTCATGGGGCGCCTGGGTGGCTCAGTGGGTTAAAGCCTCTGCCTTCGGCTCAGGTCATGATCCCAGAGTCCTGGGATCGAGCCCCGCATCGGGCTCTCTGCTCAGCAGGGAGCCTGCTTCCTCCTCTCTCTCTGCTTGCCTCTCTGCCTACCTGTGATCTCTGTCTGTCAAATAAATAAATAAAATCTTTAAAAAAAAAAAAGAAAGAAAAGAAAACTGAGGTCACAAGCCCACCATCACCCTACATCTGGAGGTAATCTCTATCTTTGTGATAAATTTTTCTTGTTTGATTTATTATTTTATAGCCTATGTATGTACCCTAAACAACATAATTTAGTTTCCCTCAGTTTCCAACTTTTATATAAATAAAATTATACTCTACAGTTTTTTAGTTTTTTAGGTGTGATTAATTTCCTTCATTCTATATTATGTTTGTGAGATTCATATGTATCACGAGTGTCCTCCATGTTATTCCATTGTATGAATATCCTATACAAGGTCTGCTTTGCGGGACATGCAACCAGGATAGTCATACAGGCTCTCACACTCAGAAGGACCTGTTTTTGGTCTAATAGTTTTATCTTTGAATTTTAGTTTTGTAAGGGAAGTTTGATGGAACAATGCAGCATGTGGTGCAGGCTTGAAGTCTCGGCTCAAAAATGATCCTACCTCCTGCCATCTTCCTGGAGTAGGTTTCAGCCAATCACTCCCAACCCCAGTCTTCCCAGGCTTCCTGGCCCAGCCCCATTCAGCAATGGTTAACACCCTATCAAAGATCTGGGCAAGGGCCCAGAAAGGGTTAGGAGAGTCTCCTACAGTATCTGGGTGTGGGCAGGGGGTGGAATATGGCGGCAATCATCCCTCTAGGCTGGGAATGCCATGGTGAATTTAGAGGTAACTTGATGGAGACGAACCTCTCATCCACCTATGTCCAGGAACCTAGCACTTTCAGACATTTGATTCAGGAGGTTTCAATACTTTGTGGATTAGAAGGGGAGAGGACTGCCTCAATTTTGGGGGCCAGTTCTAGAAGCTGGTGGGAAGAGTAACCCAGCAGTTGGTGGGTTTTGTGCCTGCACCAGAGGATCTGTACTTGCTCCATGAATGTCCCTGAATCCAGTAAAGCATACATTAGACAGCAAATCATAACCACCTTGACAAGTCGAGAGAAACCACAGAAGAAAGGAAAACCCTTTCTTCTTGCTTTTGGAAGGTGACCACGTTTTTCATTTGGCACTGGGCCTGGCAAATGATGTGGCCAGCCCTGATGCATAGTTTGTTTGTCCATTATTATTTAAATCAATTTGCAAACCTTAAAAATTGTACCCATATAAAAATGCATATTTAGGGGCTAGTACAGTCAGTTGAGCATTTGGCTCTTGGTTTTGGCTCAGGTTGTGATCACTCAGGGTCATCAGATGGAGTCCTGTGTGGGGCTCTACACTCAGTGCAGGGTCTGCTTAAGTTTCTCTCTCCCTCTGCCTCTCCCTGCCCTCTTCTCTAAAATAAATAAATAAAGCTTAAAATATGTATAATTAGATGGGTTTGACATATTTATACACCCATGATGCTGCTGCCAAAACCAAGATTCAGAACATTTCCCAAAAGATTCCTAATGTCCTTTGCAGCCCACTCTTCCCTCCATCCTGGCCCCCAGACAACCACTGATCTGCCTTTTGTCATTATAGATTGTTCTACAGATGATAGGTTGATTTTCAAGAATTTTACATGAATGAAACCATACAATATGTATTTTTTTTAATTAAAACATTTTATGGAAGTATAGTTGACATACAATGGTAAATTAGTTTCAGGTGTACAACAGTGATTCTATAACTAGTATGTATTATTCCTATGTGACTGGCTTTTTTGACTCAGCAGTGTTTTGAAAATCTACTTAATCTTGATGGACAGTTGAATTTTTCCCAAGGACAGCTGTTATGGAAAATACCATTGTTGACTTTCTCACATACATGACCTGGTGCACCTTGAACAAATGTCTCCAGGGTTCATACATAGGTCCTGGGCCATGGTTAGTTTCTATTTTATTAGATAAAGCCAACCTCTTCCAAAGTTGTCATTCCAGTTTAAATTCCCACCAACATATATGACAGTTTCCCCTACTCTATATCCTTGTCAAATCTTGGTGGTGTCAGTCCATTTAACTTTTGCCAATCTAGTGGGTGTGTGATGACATTTCATTTGTGGTTGGTTGGTTTTAATTTGCATTTCCCTTATTAAATAATTTCATATTCTTATTGGCTAATTAAATTTTGCTGTATTATGAGGTACCCATTTATACAGTTTTTATATTAGATCTAACTTTTTCTTTTTGATTCATAGGAGTTCTTTATATATCTTGATTACTAGTGAGTTTTTCTATCAGTTTATATGTTACAAATATCCTCTCCTCTTCCATAACTTGTCTTTTCATTCTTTTTATTGTACCTTCTGAGTAACAGAAGTTCCTCATTTTAAGGGACAAAAGCATCAATCTTTTCCTTCATGATCAATACTTTTTATACCTTAAGAAATCAGTCCCTACATGCAAATCATGAAGATATTCTCCTCCTGTGTTATCCTCTAAAATATTTTTGTCTTTTCCTTTCACATATAAGTACTATCTACAATTTATTTTTTTGTATCATACAGAGTATATATCCCAAATAATTTTTTCTTCAATTTGGATACCCAATATTCCCAGCATTGTGTACTAAAAAAAATCCACCCTTTTTCCACTGCTCTGATATACTACCTCTGTCATAAGTCACTTGTCCAGATATGCATGGATTCGTTGGGGGAATATCTGTTTTAGCTATTTATCTATTTTTCCATCCTTACACCTACCACCACACTGTCTGGTTAGGGATTACCAAGAAGTCTTAAGCTAAAGTCTAGTAAACAAGTTATTCCACCTTCTATCTTGACTAGTCTTAGCCATCAGCACTTTCATATATGTTTTAAAATTTGCTTACCAAATTCCACAAATAGATCTTTTTGAATTTTGACCGTTACTACATTAAATCTATGAATCAATTTGTAAAGAATGGACATCTTCACAAAATCATGTTTTCTATCCTATGAGTATGGTAGAACTCTCCAATCACTTACGTCTTCTTAGATGGCTTTCAATAAAATGCTTAAATTTTCTTCATGGTAGCCATGCTCATTTGCCCATCTTTTGATAGAAATGATCCTTGGCACTTAATGTGATATTTTTAGTTTTCTTTCATGTCTAATGAACTGTTGCCATTATCGAGAACCACAATTTATTTTTGCACTTTGATTTTTGTATCCAGAAAACTCCCTAAATGCTCTTGTTAGTTCTACTAATTTATCTGTAGATTCTTTGAGGTTTTCTACTTACACAGTCATTTCATCTGAGACTAGTGATATTTTTATTTCCTTTCCAATCTTTATACCATCTTTTTCTTTCCTTGCCTTATTGTATTTCCTAGGATTTTCAGTACAATACTGATTAGAAGGCATTTTAATTAGCAGGCATTGTTTTATTTTTTATCTCAAAGGAGATGCTCTCTAGTGGTTTACCATTAAGAATGTTTGTCGTAGGTTTTTGTACAGATTCATTATCAGTTTAAATATATTTTTATTCTTAGTTTAAGAGATATTTCATCCTATAATTATAAATGGATATTTAATGTTATCAAATGGTTTTCTGTATCCTTTGCGACAATAATACAATTTTTCTGTATCATTCCATTAATGTGGCTAATTATGTTCATAGTATTTCCAAAGTTATTTGATTTTATATTTCTGGGATAAATGCTATTTAGTCTTGATCTTTTTTATATATGACTAGATTTGGCTTGCTAAATATTTGGCTTCAGATTTTTGTATCCATTTTCATGAGTCAGATGTCTGGTAATTTTCCTTTCCTCTCCAGTGTTCTAGTGCTAGTCCAGTTTTGGTATCAAAAGTATATTAGTTTCCAAAAATGAGTTAGAGAAATGTTACTCCTTTTCTATTTTCTAAGAGTTTGTCTCATACTAGAATTATTTCTTTTTGGTTTTTTTTGTTTTTGTTTTTAGATTTTATTTATTTATTTGTCAGAGAGCGAGCGAGCACAAGCAGGGGGAGTGGCAAGCAGAGGGAGAAGCATACTCCCCCTTGAGCAAGGAGCCTCATATGGAGCTCAATCCCAGGACTCTGGGATCATGACCTGAGCCGAAGGCAGAAGCTTACCCAAGTGAGCCACCCAGGAGACCCTAGAATTATTTCTATTTAGAATGTTTGACAGACCTTGCTGGTAAAACCATCTGTGCCCAGAGTTTCCTGTAAGGAGATTTTGACTACTGATTCCATTTCTTTAGTAGTATAGCACTATTCAAGTTTACTTTTTCTCTTTGAATCAGTTTTGTTTGCTATATTTTTCTGGGAAATGGTCCAATCTATGTAACTTTTCAAATTTATTGGCATAAAATTATTTATAAAATCTCCTTGGTGTGATTATTGATGTGTGCAAGATCTGTAGTGATGGCTCCTTTGTTATTCCTAATATTAGTTATTTGTACCTTTATTTTCCCTTTCTCTCTTTCCATGCCAACCTCTCTCCCATACATGAACTCAATGTCACCAGAGATTTGTCAATTTTATTAGTCTTTCCAACAAACTACCTTTTGGCCTTGTTGATCCTTCCTATTTTATACTTTTCCTACTTCATTCATTTTTGCTCTTATATTTGTTATTTCTTTCCTTCTACTTTCTTTTGGCTTAGTTTGTCATGCTTTTTCTAACTTCTTTAAATAGAGAATCCATCCATTGGTCTTCAGGTGATTTCCTTTCTGATCTACTTACATAAGGCTATGAATTCCATCTAAAAACTGCTTAATTATATCCCAATACTATGCCATGCAGCATTTATATTATTGTTCAGTTCAAGATATTTTTAAAATTCTATTGTGATTTCTTATATAGCTCATGGGTTACTTTTGTTTTATTTTATTTTTTAAGATTTTATTTATTTATTTGAGAGAGAGACAGTGAGAGAGAACATGAGCGAGGAGAAGGTCAGAGAGAGAAGTAGACTCCCTGTGGAGCTGGGACTCGATCCCGGGACTCTGGGATCATGACCTGAGCCGAAGGCAGTCGTCCAACCAACTGAGCCACCCAGGCGTCCCCATGGGTTACTTTTAAATGTAATCACTATCTAAAAATTTAGGGATTTTCTAGGGGGGTTTTGGTTTTGTTGCTTTGTTTTTACCAATTTTTAGATTAATTTTACATCATAATCAGAGAACATGATCTGCATGATTCCTAGTCTGTGGTTTTTGTTGTTGTTGTTGTTCTTTATAGCTCAGTATGTTGTCAAATTTTTTAGTTTGTTCCTTGAGTTTGAAATGGAAGTACTTTTGTAGTTGTTGGGTACAGTGTCCTATATAAATTCATTGTGTCAAATCCATTAATGTAGTAAAATCATTTAAATCCTTATTGATCTTTTTTTGTATTGTTATCCTATCAACTACTGAGAGAAACTTTTTAACTCTCCGATGATATCTGTGAATTTTTCCATTTCTTATAATTCTGTCAATTTTTGCTTTGTATATTTTGAGGCTATATAATCAGATGCATTGTAAATTTTAAATTGTAATGTTTTCCTGGTGAATTAAGCCTTTTATTGTTATAGAGTGATTCTCACTACATATGGTACTTCTGCCTTTAAGTATACTTTGTGTTATGTAATTAGCCATACCACATTTGTTGGTTAGTATTTGCAAACTGTAGCTTTTTTCATCCTTTTAAGATACCTCTTAGTGTCTTTATGTTATAGATGTGTCTAAACATTTATTCTTAGTTTTTATAAATCCAGCTTATCAATTATTATTTTATTTATTGTAATTGTTTATATAGTTTGCTTAAATATATCACCTTTTTGGTGCTTTTTATTTGTTCCTTCTGTTTATGTGAATTTTTCTCTCCTTTCTTGCCTTCTCTTAGTTTAAGTATTTTCCAGTATTCTACTTTTATTCTCTACTGTGAAATTAAATATTTTGTTTCTATTATTTTAAAGACTTCTATAAAAATAACAAAATTGAAAATTAATCAAATTTGAAAAATTAAAAATAAACAAAATAAAAAAATACAAAATTCTCAAAGTGTACAATTAATTACCATTTCCTCTTGGAAAATACAAGGCCCAACTACACTTTTAATACCATTTAAACCCCTTCCAACTTACAAATTATTTTTTATGTACTTTAACCATATCTTTTCTTTTTTTTTTAATACCATAGACATCATTACTGTTTTATATAGTCAATTTACCCACATGTTTACTACTTTTATTGTTCTTTATTTCTCCTTAAACTCTAGGCATTTCTTCTAAGTATCCCTCTAGGATCATTTTTGGTCTATCTAAGGCATATGCATTAGGCCTTCTGTCAGTGAGAGTTTGCTGCTGAAAAACTCTGTTTTGATTTCTTGACAGATATAAAATTCTATGTTGGCAATTTTTTTAAAGTCCAATGAAGATATTACCCCACTGTTTTGTAGCTCTCCTTGTTATATGGAGAAGTCAACTGACAATCTGTCACTCCTTTGAAAGCAATCTTTTTTTTTTTTCCCTTTCTGGCTTCTTTTAAAATCTCTTTATCTTTGGAACTCTGATATTTCATTATGATGTGTCTAGGTATAGGATTTCTTTTTATTTATGTTGCTTGGGTTTCATTAAGCTTCTTAAATTGCTGTATTGATATTTCTTTTTTCATTTCCAATAAATTTTGATCCATTATTTCTTCATATATTGCTTTTCCAAATTTCTCTTTCTTCTCCTACTAGAGTTCTGATTAATTTATTCAGGTCTCCCCATACTATCCTCCTTGCCTCTTAACTTTTTGTCTGTGTTCTCCAGGATTTTTTCCTCTAGACATTTTTTTCTACCCTATCTTGTAATTCACTAACTATATCTTTACCTATATCCAATTTGTTGTTAAACATTTCTACATTTTATCTACTGTGAGATGAAATTCTTGGTCCTTCTCAAAATAAAATGGTTGTCATTCATTCATCCATTCATTTATTCAATTAACACTGAGTACTTACTATGTTTCAGGCATAGTGGATGAATAAACTTGGATATATAGTAGTGAGTAAAGCAGACAAGACCCCTGCCCTCATGGAGCTCACAATCTAGTAGAAAGAACATACATTTAGGAGGTACTTAAACATGCACATTCATTCATATTGTAATAAATATGATGAAAAAGAAGAACAAAATATTGGGAGAGGAAATGGGCGTTGGAGTTTCCACTGTGCCTCTTTTACTTTCACGAAAGCTCGCATCATGATTTATTCTAATTGTCTGATACTTGTGGCTATTTCTCGGCTACCAACTCGTCTTTTGTCTGACACTATTCCTCTCTGAGCCATCATCCCTAATAGGGATACACCCAAGTCTGACTCTGCTTCTCTTTACCCTGGCTTCCCTGCTGACCTAGCATGGCATGAGTCAGTCTTGCTCTGAGAAACAAAGTTCTGAGAAAACTGAGCCAATGAAGAGGTGACAAAAAAATAAAACTCCTAGCGTAAGGGATTTGGAGCATGTAGGGGTGGAAAAATCACCTGGAGTTGTCAGATGAACCTGATCCAGATAAAATACTCTGTGCTTAGATGAGCAAACAGATAGAGAAGTAAATAAAAGTACATTTTGAGTACTGTTTGGAACAGTGGCACATAAATACCTCCTGTGCCTTGAGAAAAACCCTCACACTAATAGAGATCTCATGACAAAATAAAACCTAAATATTTAGACTGTGAAAAAACAGAAAACCAAACATGCAGTCAATGTATCCACATTTCCCTAACACCAGAGTCTGATAAATAAACCATTAAATTCTCAGGGTTTCAGGATTTTTAAAAAAGTCCTAAAGTGACAGGAAATTTCCTACCAGTGTCTTCCTTGAGCTGAGTGCATTTACTGTCAAATCTCTGCTCCACCAGCTACATGGTCTTAGGTCTTAGGGAGACTGTTAAGTCTTATTCACTTTGAGCTCAATTCCTCATCATAAAATGTGAGTAATAATGGGCCTTCTAGGGGGTTTTGATACTTAACATGTGATAGGTATTATAATTTTATAATATATAATTTTTTCGGCATCCAGCTCCATGCCGAGCACATATTAAATGCTCAATAAATGTTTGGTTGTTCTATGAGATGTACTTTTATTATTAAAGCCCCCCTCAATTAGTGAGGCTACATCTCTAAGATAAATGGGTAGGTGGTATCTGCAGCCCCACAGAGGCTTTCAGAGGTCTGGTGACCAGATCTACAAAGAGTGACACAAAGGTACTCCAAGACACATTCACCAAGCTAAGCTCCCCAGGCACGGAAAGGAAAATACTTTTTCCATTTACCTAGGCCAGGTGCTTTGCTTGACCTATCTATCTTCCACCTCCTTAGGTAGACATGGTCACAGAAACAGAACAATTTGCATATTCTTTAAATAAATAACTAAATAAATAACACTGGGTAATGATTATAAACATTCTTAATCTAGCTGAGCTAAAATGAAAACTCAAACTGACTAGAGGTACTTTGCCAACCACCGGCTCAACATATAAGGTTGTGGTAGAGTAGACAGTTAGTTAGACATGAGCTGCAGGGAAGAACACTGATAAAAAGGTTGCACATTAGAAGACTGGGGGCACAGCATCCTGACTTTGTGGCTTTTAAGACCTCTCAACATCCTGGCCTTTCGGCTTCTAAGGTCCCAGGACTAACAGACCAAGAGCCACCTATGCAGTACAAGCACTCTATCCTTCTATTTCTGCCTCAGTATAACCCATAGACTCATTATAATGCACATGCACTGTGATTTTAGTCCCACCATGGGGAATGCTGCCATGACTGTTCTGGTACAAACCTTGTAGGGTCAAAAACTTCCCCTCCCAACTTGTGAGAAAACTGTGCCAAATGTTTGGAATCCCTTCATTAGAGACCACTCTCCATGACCCAAGACCCAGCTCACATAAAAGGAAAAGACCCCTGTAGCCTCAGGGCACACCTGAGGGGCCTGCCCACTCTCCCTTCTCGAGGGTGTACAGTCCTTAATAAACTGCTTTGTGCTTACTACTTTCCTTCTGGCTGTCTTTATTCAAGCATGGATCCTCATGTAAATCTTTCACATAATGTAGCCTCTCCAAACCACTAACAGTTGCATGGACTTAGCTTTACAAGAAGACCACTGACACAGTCCCAGGCCCTACACCTCTTTCCTGACCAGAGTTCTAGCCCAAACCCTGGTGGTCTTTGGTCAGCTCATATGTTTTAACTTTCCCCATGAAGCAGCAGCAATTACCTTCTTTATTCTGTCACCCGCTTCAGCTCCGTAGCTACGAAATGGCAAATCATGAACTGTCAGAAGATGGGGCAGGGGCTGTCTGCAAGGTCACCACCTCTGGCTGCCTCCCTGAGTATTTAATGGAAACTTAAGCTCTACAGGAAACTTTGTTGTTAAGGCCCTGGTACCTGGGGTATAAGGAGACTCTCTTGGAACAACACTTGGTCCCAAACCAGTCTGTGGCACAGAAAAAGAAGGTATTCTCAGGAAAGGAGAGACAGTCTGCAGGGCTCCCCACCTGAAAAGGTAAAGTTTGCCTTAGAAAATTTGAAGGACCTAATTAATAAATCATCTAAAATTCAAGGAGATTTGCTCCTACCACAAAGAAAAATAAGGTCAGAATTTTTCTTCTCAAAAGAACCAAAGCTACTCTTTAGAAAGGAAGTTTGATATTTATAATTATGGGTTTCTTAGTAATCAGCTGGCAACAATTTTATAAATCAAGAATGGAGACAAAATTAAACACTCAGATATGAGTTTGATACATCATAGTTAAGGTCAATCCTGTGACAGTAAAATGGTTAATCGTGGACTTTAGCTGTTCAGTAAAACAGGAAAAAAAAAGATAATTTATTTCCTGAAAACTAAAGACTAGGCTTTCTCTTTAATCCCAGACCACATTATCCTGATAAATAAGGAAGTTGGGCTTATTAACAGGAGCTTAATAAGATTGCATCCCCCTTTAAATATCCTGAAGACATTGGTGGCTTTCCTCTCTAGCATCAAACTGTGGTAAGCAACTCAGAGTCATTTCCTGCCCTGCTCTTGACTCCCGGCAGCAGCCTGTGGACATGGCTGACCAGGGCACAGGGCCATGATTCATCTATCTTCCAAGCATATGGATATGAGGGCAGCAACATCTCACAGGAAAGCACAATTTTGTTTTACATTGTTTAATGTGCTTCTGGGACAGCACAAGCTGTCCCTATTCTAAGGCTAGAGAATTTTATTTCCTCTCTTGTTTGTGGAAATGGGCTCCATATCTGACCCTATTTAATCACAGATTGATAATACTAAGCACACTAAGATGCCAACTGGAGGACTTCCCTGGACCATGGCAGACAGCAGCACTAATCCTTCTCACTGAACTTAAGCCCGACCTCAGAATACAGAAGTCTTGGCAGCCCCACTAACAAGAGTAGGTATGTGTGATTAAAACCATCATATATTTCCTCAGTTCAACAGTTCATACTATTTTTTCACCAGGAAAGGAAAACAAGTTACTAGGAAAACAAGTTACTATTTCAACAGTTAGCATGGAATTCTACTAAGGGAAGAGAACAACTAGTTCTCTTGTACATTCTTCTGATGCCTTTTTTTTTTTTTTCTCAGTGTTACTTTCAAATTCCCCTCGGAACTCCCTAACTCCTCAGTCAGAATCCAATATAGATAATCACCTTAATATTCCTGTAGACTTTGGGGAATGAAGGAAGAAGGATGGTGCCTATGTGAAATGAAGCACAAGGAAGAGAGGACCACAGACACTGAAAGAAATGGTAGAAGCCAGGAAAGAGTAGAGAGGCAGGCTGCAGAGTGGATAAACTCAGAAAGAGGCAGACACAAGAGAATCCTGCAGACAAGTGGGCAGGGAATGGGAAAACAGGTGCGTGAGTGTAGACGGGCTTGGGGCTGTTATATGGTGAGTCAATCTCCATTTATTTATTTACTGGACTATTTTTCTGGTCTATTTTTATTGATATCTTCAAATTTTTCACTTTGTCTTATCTTTTTATAACAAGTTTATTGAGATACAATTCACATGCCATAAAGTCCATCTTTCTAAAGTGTCTAATTCAGTGATATTTAGTATATTAACAGAGTTTTGCACTGATCATCACTATTTAATTCCAGAAGATTTTTATCACCCCTAATGGAAGCTCCATATCCATTAACAGTCATTCATCATTTCTTTCTTCCACATAGCCCCTAGCAAGTACTAATCTACCTTATGACTTATGGATTTGCCTATCCTGGACATTTCATATAAGTTGAATTACACAATGCATGGCCATTTGTGTCTGGCTTCTTTCACTTACTATAATGATTTCAGTGCTCATCCATGTTGCAGAATGTTATCAGAACTGAACTCCACTTTATGTCAAGCTCCATTAATTGGAGATATCATATGTCATTTATCGATACATCAGCTGATGGATATTTAGGGTGTTTCCACTTTTGATTATTATGATAATGCTGCTATGAATATTTATATGTAAGTTTTTGGTGGACATATGTTTTCAATTCTCTTGGGCATATACATAGGCTATAGGTATATACAATTAAACATACTTGGAAGTACTAGATCATATGATAACTCTCTAACATTTTGAGGAATTGCCAAACTGTGTTTCAAAGTGAGACACCCCTCAGCAGCATTTGTTAAAGAAGACTATTTTGGGGCACCTGGGTGGCTCAGTGGGTTAAGCCTCTGCCTTCGACTCAGCTCATAATCTCAGGGTCCTGGGATCGGGTCCCGCATTAGGCTCTCTGCTCGGCAGGGAGCCTGCTTCCTCCACTCTCTCTCTGCCTGCCTCTCTGCCTACTTGCAATCTCTGTCAAATAAATAAATAAAATCTTAAAAAAAAAAAAAAGGACTATGCTTAAACCTAGCCAAAGAGGTAAAGGATCAGTACTCAAGGAACTACAGAACATTCATGAAAGAAATTGAAGAAGACACAAAAAGATGGAAAAGCTTTCCATGCTCATGGATTAGAAAAATAACCATTGTTAAAATGTCTATACTGCCCAGAGCAATCTACTTTCAATGTTATCCCAATCAAAATTCCACCAGCATTTTTCAAAGTGCTGGAACAAATAATCCTAAAATTTGTATGGAACCAGAAGAGACCCCGAGTTGCTAAGGAAATGTTGAAAAAGAAAAACAAAACAGGGGGCATCACCACTGCCTGATTTCAAGCTTTACTACAAAGTTGTAATCTCCAAGACAGCATGGTACTTGCACAAAAACAGACACATAGACCAGTGGAACAGAGTAGAGAGCCCAGATATGGACCTGCAACTCTATGGTCAAATAATCTTTTAAAAATCAGGAAAAAATATACAGTGGAAAAAAGACAGTCTCTTCAACAAATAGTGCTGGGAAAATTGGACAGCTATATGCAGAAGAATGAAACTCTACCATTCTTTTACACCATAAAAGACCTCAACGTGAGACAGGAATCTACCAAAATCCTAGAGGAGAACATAGACAGTAACCTCTTTTTTTTTTTTTTTTAATTTATTTTTTTTTAATTTTTTATTTTTTATAAATATATGTTTTTATCCCCAGGGGTACAGGTCTGTGAATCACCAGGTTTACACACTTCACAGCACTCACCAAAGCACATACCCTCCCCAATGTCCATAATCCCACCCCCTTCTCCCAAACCCCCTCCCCCCAGCAACCCTCAGTTTGTTTTGTGAGATTAAGAGTCACTTATGGTTTGTCTCCCTCCCAATCCCAAAGGAAACAGTTAACAAAATCAAAAGACAACTGACAGAATGGGAGAAGATATTTGCAAACGACATATCAGATAAAGGACTAGTGTCCAGAATCTATAAAGAACTTAGCAAACTCAACACCCAAAGAACAAATAATCCAATCAAGAAATGGGCAGAGGACATGAACAGACATTTCTGCAAAGAAGACATCCAGATGGCCAACAGACACATGAAAAAGTGCTCCATATCACTCAGCATCAGGGAAATACAAATCAAGACAGTAACCTCTTTGACATAGGCCACAGCAACTTCTTTCAAGACACGTCTCCAAAGGCAAAGGAAACAAAAGCAAAAATGAATTTTGGGACTTCATCAAGATCAAAAGTTTCTGCACAGCAAAGGAAAGAGTCAACAAAACAAAGAGGCAATCCACAGAATGGGAGAAGATATTCACAAAAGACAATACAGACAAAGGGCTGATATCCAAGATCTATAAAGAACTCCTCAAACTCAATCCTCAAAAAACAGATAAACACAACAAAAAAAATGGGCTGAAGGCACGAACAGACACTTCTCCAAAGAAGACATACAAATGGCCAAAAGACACGAAAAAATGTTCACCATCATTAGCCATCAGGGAAGTTCAAATCAAAACCACATTGAGATACCACCTTACACCAGTTAGAATAGCCAAAATTGACAAGACAGTAAACAACAAGTATAGGAGAGGATGTGGAGAAAGGGGAACCCTCTTACGCTGTTGTGGGAGAATGCAAGTTGGTGCAGCCATTTTGGAAAACAGTGTGGAGATTCCTTAAGAAATTAAAACTAGAGCTACCCTATGACCCTGCAATTGCACTACTGAGTATTTATCCCCAAAGATACTGATGTAGTGAAAAGAAGGACCATCTGTACCCCAGTGTTCATAGAAGCAATGGCCACCATTGCCAAACTTTGGAAAGAACCAAGATGCTCTTCAACAGACAAATGGATAAAGAAGATATGGTCCATATATACAATGGAGTATTATGCCTCCATCAGAAAGGATGAATACCTAATTTTTGTATCAATATGGACAGGACTAGAGGAGATTATGCTGAGTGAAATAAATCAATCATATGGTTTCTCTTACTTGTGGAGCATAAGGAATAACACAGAGGACATTGGAAGAAGGAGAGGAGAAGTGAGTTGGGGGAAATTGGAGGGGGAGATGAACCATGAGAGACTGTGGACTCTGAGAAACAAACTGAGGGTTTGGGAGGGGAAAAGGGTAGGGGGTTCCATGAGCCTGGTGGCGGCTATTAAGGAGGGCACGTATTGCATGGAGCACTGGGTGTGGTGCATAAACAATGAATCTTGGAACAGTGAAATATTAAATTAAATCAAATTTTAAAAAGAAGACTATTATTTCACCCACTGTATGGTCTTGGCACCCTTGTCAAAAATCAGTTGACTACTAGGTATTTACTCAGAAGGATAATATTTACCCAAAGGATACAAAAATACTGATTTAAAGGGATATGTATACCCCCAATGTTTATGGCATTATCTACAACAGGCAAATTATAGAAAGAACCAAAATGTCCATCAACTGATGAATGGATAAAGAAAATATGTTACACACACACACACACACACACACACACACACGCACACACACACAATGGAGTATTACTCAACCATAAAAAGGAATGAATATTGCCATTTGCAATAACATGGATGGAGCTAGAGAGTATTATACTAAGCAAAATAAATCACCCAGAGAAAGACAAATACCATGATTCCACTCACATGTAGAATTTAAGAAACAAAACAGATGAACCTAAGGGGGAAAAGAGAGGCAAACCAGAAAACAGACTCTATTGGAAGGATAGGTGGGCAGGGAGATGGGTTAATGGGTGATGGATATTAAGGAGAGCACGTGTGATGAGCACTGGATGTTGTATGTAAGCAATGAATCACTAAATTCTATAGATGCAAACTAACACTACACTGTATGTTAACTAACCAGCATTTAAATAAAAAACTGAAAAAGAAAAAAATCTGTTGGCCACAGATTCATGGGTTTTTTTTCTGAACTCTCCATTCTATTCCATTGATTTGTATGTCTATTCTTATGCCAGTAGTTAGTTCATGATCTTGATGACCACAGTTTTGTAGTAGGTTTTGAAATTTTTAAAAATGTGAGTCCTCAACTTTGTTCTTCTTTTTCAAAACTGTTTCGGCTATCTTAGTGACTTGCAATTCCATATGAATTTCAGAATCAACTCATCAATTTCTATAAAACGTCAGCTAGGATTCTGATAAGGATTACATTGACTCTGTAGACCAATTTGGGGAGTATTACCGTCTTTTTTTTTAACTTAATTTTATTTTTTCAGTGTTCCAAGATTCATTGTTTATGCACCACACCCAGTGCTTCATACAATATGTGTCCACCTTAATACCCACCATCAGGCTCAACTAATAATATTAGCTCTTCTGAATTATGAACATGAGGTGTCTTTCCGTGTATTGAGGTTTTCTTTAATTTTTTCAACTGTTTTGCTGAACTCATTTATTCATTCTTATAATTTTTATAGATTTCTTAATTTTGTTTTTATATAAAGTCATAAGATAGTTTTACTTTTTTCTTCCCAACATGGACTTTTTAAATTTATTTTTTTTGCTTAAACACCCTTGTTAAACTCTTCAGTACAATGCTGAATAGAAGTGGTAGAGCAGAAATACTCACCTTGTTCTTTACCCAAAGAACTAGTCTTTCACTTTTATGTATGATTCTCTAACTTGTTGACATATAACTTTCTATTATATTCTCTTATAATGCTCTTTATTTTTGTAAAGTAAGTAGTTATGCACTTCTTTCATTCCTTTATTTTAGTAATCTGTGGTTTCTTTTTTCTAGTTAACCTAGCTAAAGTTTTGTTAATTTTGTTGGTCTTTTCAAAGAACTAAATTTTTGATTTATTGATTTTATTAGTTTTCTATTCTCTATTTCACTTATTTCCACTCTAGTCCTTCTTTCCTTCCTTCTGCTAGCTATATGTTTAGATTTTCCATCTTTTTCTGTTTGTTTCTTTTGATGGAAGACTAGATTATTGACTTAAAGATCTTTCATTCTTTTCCATATAGATGTTTGCAGCTATAAATTTCTAAGCACTAGTTTACTTGTATTCCATAAGTTTGGTGTGTTTTTCATCTCAAAAAATTTCTAATCTAGCTTATAACTTTTCCTTTGGCATAGTTGTTATTTAAGAGTGTGTTTTAACAATCTGAGGGGTTTGAAGTGGTGGGGGGTTGGGAGGTTGGGGTACCAGGTGGTGGGTATTATAGAGGGCACGGATTGCATGGAGCACTGGGTATGGTGAAAAAATAATGAATCCTGTTTTTCTGAAAATAAATTAATTTAATAAAAAAATTAAAAAATAATATGTTTTAATTTCTACATATTTATGAATTCCCAAATTTCTTCATTAATTAATTTCTAATTTCATTCCATTGTGGCCAGAAAGCATGGTTTGTATTATTTTAATCCTTTTAAATTAATTGAGACTTATTTTTTTTAAGATTTTATTTATTTATTTGACAGAGAGAGAGATCACAAGAAGGCAGGGGGTGGGGAAGCAGGCTCCCTGCTGGGCAGAGAGCTGGATGCGGGGCTTGATCCCACGACCCTGAGATTATGTCCTGAGCCAAAAGCAGAAGCTTAACCCACTGAGCCACCCAGACGCCCCAATTGAGGCTTATTTTAAGGTCACAAACAAAAAGTACATGTATATCCTCTCTTTTATTTATCTTTGTAATTACCTTTACTGTGCTTTTTATTTCTTCATGTGGGTTTGAGTTACTGCCTGGTGTCTTTTCATTTGAACCTAAAGGACTACACTTAGTATTTCTTTTCCAGTTAGTTGACATATAGTGTAATATTAGTTTCAGAGAATGGTTGGATATATTGTTTGACCACAGTCTTATTGTGTATCAATACTGTGAGAGAGAAAATTTTAGAAAGAGCCAACTCAGGCAAGTAATATTCTAAATTTACCATATGAATCAGTCAAATCAGTCTGGGAGCCCAGAATGAAAGAGAACTTTAGCAAACTAGAGTTCATACTAAGGAAAGAAGAACAATAGGAGAGAGTCTTAAAACCTGTCTTTGAGGAACTGCTAAAGGAATTGAAGCACATGACTCAGAGAAGGGAGTGCTGCTGGGGAATAACTGAAGAGCCAGCACATACTAGAAGACTTGTTAGGGATGCTTGGATGGTTCAGATGGTTAAGTGTATGTATGTCTTTTGCTCTGGTCATGATCTCCAGGTCCTGGGATCTAGCCCCAGCTCAGCAGAGAGTCTGTTTCTCCTTCTCTCTTTGTTTCTCCCCCTGCTTGTGCGCTCTCTCTCTCTCTTTCTTTCGAAGTGAGTAAATAAAAATCTTTTTTTTAAAAAAAAGACTTATTCTGTATTGTCCAGAGGAAGGAAGTATGAATTGCTAGAAGATGTCAGTTTGATATAAGTCAATTCAACTCAACAAATATTTATGGCACCTATTATATGCCAGGAATTGTTTGAGGCACTGGGAATAAAGTAGTGATCAAAATCTCTATTATCAAAGAGTTTACATTTTATAAGAGAGATAGACAATAACACAAATACGTCAGGTGATGAGGTGATAATGTATCCTAAGAAGATAAATAAAGTGACAACCAATTAAGAATGACATTTTAAAATGATGCCAGATACAATTGTATCAAAAACCATCAAGAAGTGCTTGGGTGTCTCAGCAGGTTAAGTAGCCAACTCTTGATTTCAGGTCAGGTCATGATCTAAGGGTTCTGGGATCGAGCCCCACTGGGAGCTCTGCACTTAGCGGGGAGTCTGCTGGAAGATTTTCTTCCTCTCCTTCTGTCCCTTCCCCCCGCTTATTCACCTACACTCTCCCTAAAAATTAAATAAATAAATAAATCTTTAAAAATAAAAGATTCCCTCAAATGTCTAGGAATAAATCTAGGAAAATTTGTGCAAAAGTTATACACAGAAAACTCCAAGTTATTAATGAGAGTAATTAAAGAAAACTTAAATAAGTAGGAGAATATTCATGTTTATGGATTGCAAGTCTATGAGACGTTAATTTTCTCCCAAATTGATCTATAAATTCAATCTAATTCCAGTAAAAAGTCTAGAGCTGTGTGTATGTGTGTGTGTGTTGACAACTTGATTCTAAAATGTATATGGAAATACAAAGGACCAATAGCCGCCCACATGATCTTAGAGAGGAATAAACTTAGAGAACTTTACCAAATTTCAAAACTTACTATAAAGCCACAATAAAAAAGGCAGTTGGTATCTCAGCAAAACAATAAGCCAATACATAATGGGACACAATAGAGAGTCCAGAAACAGACCCACACATAACTGGGTATTTTACAAAGATGACACACAGAACAGAAGGGAAATGTTGATCTTTTCAGTAATAGTGCCAAGTCAATTGGGTATTCATTGGGGAAAAAAAGAAAGTTGACCATAAAAAAATCAATTCCAGGAGGATCATCGATCTTAAAGTAAAAGGAAAACAACAAGGCTTCCAGAGATAACTTTGGAGAATATATTCATGACTTGGTGTAGGCAAAGCTTTCTTAAGCAGGACCAAACACACTAATCATAAAGGAAAAGACTACATTTTTTTTTTTGAAGATTTTGTTTATTTATCTGTCAGAAAGAGAGAGAGAGCACACAAGCAGGAGCAGCAGGGAGAGGGAGAAGCAGATTCCCCGCTGAGGAATTTGATCCCAGGACTCTGGGTCATAACCTGAACAGAAGGCAGACGTTTAACCAACTGAGCCACCCAGGAGCCCCAGGAAAAGACCACATTAAAAATAAAACTTCTGTTCATTAAAAGGCAAACCACAAAACTGGAAAAGACATTTTTCATATCAAAAATTGCAAAGAACTAGACTATAAAAGGTATGCAAATGTTTAGCGTCAGAAGAGATTGTCAAAGAATGTTCTAAAGTGGTCAGAGTAATTTTTATTTCCACCAGTAGTAAATGAGAGTTCTTAGTTATCTTAACCCAGTAATTCTACTCTGATATATTGCTCAACAGAAATGTAAGCACATGTATACCACAAAATATCCATGACAGCATCATTTGTAATAGTTAAAAACTCAAAACAACTCAATGCCCATCAAGTAAAATGGATCAATAAATTGTGATACAGTCATATGAGAATACTCCACAGCAATGAAAAGGAACAAAGTGCTGCACAATATGGTTGAATGCCACAAGCTGTTGAGTGAAAAACGTTAACTATAAAAGAGTATTTACTCAATGATTCCATTGATATAAATATAAATACGGTGTTCTAAATCAGGACAATGGTTACTTCCTGGGGTTTTTACCAAATGGAAAAAAGGTACAAGTGCTGGTCAAGTTGTACATATTTCTAAACATGTGTTCCACTTCAATAAAAACAAAAACAAAATGATTAGGCCCCATCTGAGTTTCTAAGCCCATCTTAAGAGGGATCAGGGTGAAAAGAGGACATGAACTAGAAATGAGAGTGTGAGAACATCCTCTAGCAATAACATAGGAAATTAGGAATCCAGGAGGAAAGACAGCCAAGGAGAAATTCATGGCAACTAGATTCCTACGTGTTTGTAAAGAACAGAGTATTACATATTCATTTTTAAGTTGTGTTCTGGGCTGCAATTTGCTCCAACTTCTCTGACCCCATCACCTCTCCCCCTTCAATTTTATTTCCCTCAAGCCATATACAAAGTTCACAACACCCTAAAATATGGTAAAGCAGAATAAAGAAACGGATGATGTGTGGAGAAAAAAGGACTATGCTATTAGGGGATAGGAATCCCAGAGGAAGGCATCTCTGAAAAGGTAACACTCGAATAGAGATCAAAAAGAATGTTCCACACTGGGAAAAGTAAATGAAAGTCTCTGAGGCAGGATCTGCTGAGCACATTCAAAACCCAACAAGGAAACCAGTGTACGGGAGCCAAGGAGGATTATAGGAGATGAGATCAGAGAAATAGCCAGATGATGCTGGCTTTTCTGGGCTATGAATTTTACTGGATTTTAGTCTGAGTGAGATAGGAAGTCATTCCAGACAGGGTTTTGAACAAAGAAATGACATAATCCAAGTTGTGTCAAACGTATCCTTTCAGTTGCCAAGGGAAGAACAGATTGCAGAGAGGCAAGGAAGGATGCAGGAAAAATTAGGAGGTTTTCTAAGGGACACTGGCTTAGATAAAGCTGGTAGTGCTGGAGGTGGAGAAAAGAGGTTGATTCTGGCTGTATTTTGAAATTAGAGCCAGCATGACTTGCAGATGGACTGGGTATGGAATGAGAGGGAAAGAGAGGTCTTTCAGGGAAGCCTTAAGAAAGAACTTTCTAACCTAAAGAACTGTCTATTGAATGAGCTTCTCTGAAAGCAGTTATTCTAATGGGGGCAGTTACTCATTCAATCTGTTTGCTCTTTTCCTTCTAGCTTGCCTGTCGTGTAAGATCCTAAGAGGATTCCTGCCTTTAGAGGCCAAAGGCCCCAGTGACATCTTAAGATATTCCAAGTGCCAAATACTCTGAAGCTTTAAGATAGTCTGATAGTGATCCTGTACTTGATGAATTTTTAGCCCATACAGTTGTAAAGTAAATTTCCTACACCAAAGTCACTTTTTAACGGCTGTGTACCTTTTTCACACATACGCATTTTTATACTTGTCAAAATGAACAGCAGAGACAGCTGCTTTGGGGCAAGCAGACACCACACAAGCATGAGACTGGCAGATACGGATATTTGAAAGAAGGAAGAGATGCCCTGTCCTCCTGGTCTTTGGAAATCGTTATGAATACAGACGATACCAGAAGAAAGTGAAGTTAAAGAGTAGATGATTGAATTGTAAACAAACACTCTAACATTTTCAAACCCCCTTCCCCAAATGCTATCTCTTTCAAAGCAATTACCTTCAGAGTAATTTACCAGTGTTTCATACATAATACAATTGTCACATTGATGCTGCTGTTGCTCAAAGTTCACCTGGAACCCTTCTTTGGGAATTTGTCCTCAACGGGAGTTAATGTGACTTTTTTCAAAATGCAGTTTTTCCAGAGGTCAAGTCTCCGGGAAGCTCTGCTGCCAAGAATCTCAGATTCTCCTGGTTGGTAGGAACGTCAGAGCTTATAAACTATCTAGTGTGTTTGCCTTCCCATACCATCACTAGTGACAAGCAGTCATCTAAATTCCACTTCAGTTCCCGGAGGGAGCGCAATGTGGTAAATATTGCTATGGCAGCCCTTTCAAATCTTCTCACCCAGCTCTGATGGTCAGAAATTTCCCGTTCATTTTGAACTGAAACCTGTCCCACCACACCTTTCATCCACTGGTCATAACGGAGTGTGAGGCAGGATTTCCCAAAGGTTAGGCAACTGTGTACCACCTTCATCATTTGGCCATTTCTACCATATCCAAATATCACTGGTCTTATTCATTCTTTAATATCTTTCTTTGAGGTTACCCAATTTTCTTAGGTAAGTAAATTTACCTTAAATGAAAGCTACAACATCTTGTAAGTGGAAAACCTGTATCAGTCAGAAATTAACAGTGTAAGGAATAATATCAGAAGGAAGCAAAAGCAATGATATTAAATTCTACTTAGGAACTGTTGCCTAGCAAAGGTGTTGCGCCTGATGCAGGCTTTCTCTGTTAAAAACAGATTAGCAAGTGTTAGAGAGGTGTAAAGACAAAGAATCACAAAAATGATTGTTCTTCTTTAGGCATAATCTATAGAATCAGAGAACTGAAAAGGACAGAACTTCTTTCACCATGTGATCCACTGTTATTTAACTTCCTCACCTGTATACCACTCAAAGCCATCTACTACATCCCCAGTGGGAGATGAACACACTGGAACTCACTGGCAAAGGGGTCAAACACCTTGACTGTGGTCAAACTACTCAGATTTCAGGTCATGCTTCTGCCACCTCCTAACTGTTGTAAGCTTCAGTTTCTTCTTCTTTAAAATGTAATAAAAGCTCTTCAGAGTGACACTTTCTTAAAGACATTTAAACGTTATGCCCAGGTGTGAGTTGATCACAGAAAAGTATTAATTCACCCCAAGGCTGCAGTGTTATTCAGTTTTGGGGTGGAATTATTTCAGCTCTTGGGCACTGACTACATTGTGCTTGTAGCCAACTACAATCTTCCAGACATCTTGATATGGACGCCTGCTGAGCCAAATCCCCCACTCTGAACTTGCATTGCTGGGCATTTGGGCCTGAAGGAGGGCTTGGCATTTATTCTTATTAACTAGATTCTCCTCTTCACTTTATCCTGGTGCTTGAACATTTATGCAACTCCCCTTATGCTGCCTTCGAGGGGAAGTAAGTTAATGGGCAGAACTTGGCTGTGATGAGGATCTATTTGAGAGACTACATTGAGTCTATGCTCCTTTGAACCAAGAAAATGGAAACTTTTTGTGGAGTAACCTCTACGTGTCTGGCATTTTCCCCAAATACTTAACTACATTTAATACTCCAAGAATCCCTCAAGGTGTTAGCCCCATTTTACAGAGAAGAAATTTGATTTTTTTACTTGAAGTTGTTAAGCTTAGTAACTATGCAACTTTTTACTCTTTTGGCTTAATGTTATTTTGTAAACACTTCACCATGTTACTTCATCTTTTCCTTTAGAAATAACTATTCCCCTCTTGTTCTAAAAACATTTTGAGGCACACATGCCTTGATGTTTTTCATTTTAAGGATTGTGCAATATCTCATTAAGTTATCCTCCCATAATTTATTTAACCGATTTCCTATTGTTGACAGTTTGGCTTTGTTTGTTTGCTTTTTGTGTTTTTTATTACCATTAATTTATGTAAAAAGATAATAATCTTGCTACAAACATCTACACATGAACATTATTTTGTTTTGGAAATTTCCCCAAGAATGAAATTACTGCATCCAAGGGATAATAATTTTTGTCA
Source organism: Mustela erminea (assembly GCF_009829155.1). Classification (NCBI taxonomy): domain Eukaryota; kingdom Metazoa; phylum Chordata; class Mammalia; order Carnivora; family Mustelidae; genus Mustela; species Mustela erminea. The sequence continues at coordinate 98,687,848 of NC_045614.1, forward strand.
TTCTTTATAGATGCTAGCAAACTGCCCACCCAAAGGGGTATGTGCTGTTTGAGGATAAAAAGAAAAACACGGGTTTTCTAAAAAAGAAATTAATTTTCCCTACTGAAAAAATATTCGAGCGTCTGATAGGTGGCGGGCGCTATGCCAGGCGCCCCGGACTGGAGTGAGCAAGGCATCCGTCCCCGTCTACCAGGAGCGCAGGGTCGGGTCGGTGCAGGAAACCACAAGCTACAGGTGCCTGCATCTGGCCGAGCAGGACCTCGAGTCCTTCGGAGCAGGAGCTTGTACAGAAGCAAGGAGGGAGCTGTTTTCGAGCACCGAGGAAGTCTCGCAGCGTAAGCAGCGCTTGACCGGAGTCTTACAGAATGAGTAAGAGTTTGGGCATGGGATTTGTATTTATTTTACTGTGGCTCTCTGGTCCTTTACCAAAAAAAAAAAAAAAAAAAAAAAGTTTCCCACTGTTGGCACAGAGAACGTTGGTGGAGTCGCAAGCCCCCAACGTCTTAAAGCCTCTTTCCATTTTCGAGGAGGAGGGAAGGGGTTCTCTCCGACTGCGGGAGCAGGATCTGGGGTCCGGGAAATTCCTGGTGCGGAGAGGACAGGGGAGGACCTGAGCGTGGGACCCGCTGTTCTCGGGAACCAGACCCAGCGGGTGGCCCCCGGGGGAGAGAAGAGGCGCCCTGGGCGCCGGGCTCCACTTTGTCTTCCACTTTGTAGCGCAGCTGGATCTGGGCTGGGAAGACCGTGAGGGTGCTGGGGTTACCAGGGGTGCGAGGTTACGGAGCAGCGGGCGAGTGAGCTCCGAAGGGAGCTGGGCTCCGCAGTCTGGGATCCCCAGGGGACAGGCGGGCGGGGAGCGGGAGAGGGGCGGAGCTCCGAGGCCGGAGCCGCGGCGGCCGCCCAGAGGGTCTGCGGGGGCTGCGGTGGCCGCCCTGACAGCTGGCGCCTCTCCGAGACCTTGACCGAGACCGTGGTTGCTGGGCCCACCTGGCGTCCTGAGCTCAAGTTCCTGCCCATCTTCGTGTAGATCCACAGCCAACGGGCCGGCGCTGCCCCTGGTGAGAGAGCTGGGGCCAGGGCTGCAGGTAGGACCAAGGTACGCGAGGGGGGCGGGCGGAAAGTGCCACAATGCAGGATGGGCAGTGGCGGGGTCCAGGGACCGCATGGGCTCAGGAGCAAACGAAGGGCGCCCGTCGGAGCAGCTCAACCCCGGGAACACCGGGTGCGTGGCTTGAGGGAAGTCAAGACCAAAGACTTCAGGAGCAGGACCGACTGTTCAGTTACCCGCAGAAGCTGCTGGGGGTCGCCCTTTGGGTTGAACGGGAGTGCGTACCAACACACGGGCTGTGGGTAGTGTGCTATGCCTGCGCCTTCTTTCTGCCTGTGGCGTTGTCAGAAAGAACTCCCTTTCCCTGTGTCTTAACAAGGGACTGGGCAGCTTTCTAGTATGTTCGCAATGGAAAGGGAGGGCCACCGTGTCAGCATCCAGCCTCTTTAGCCAAAGCCTCCAGGTGCCTTGAGGACACTGCCTCTGTGGCACCAAATTAAGGTGTCAGACCTGATCACCAGCTGCCACATTCCCTGTGGAGAAAAATAAAAGGTACCAGACAGTAGGGGGTCATTTATTATTTTTTAGGTTATTTTAAAACTGTAATTTTAACAGATAACACATGCACTTGATTTTTAAAATCAAATATTGCAAAAATATTGTCTTCCACTTTGTAGCTTTTTTTTTTTTTTACTCATGTCCTTTCTTATTCTTGCTCTGTCCCCTCCTTTTGATTCTTTATCCTACCTCCTGCCTAAAGAAAGTACCAGAAGAAAATGACATCACTGCCACTGCCTGCATCTCATAATTGCCAGTGTTCCCCACTGGCACAGCCCCTGCTGTCTTCAAAGTCTTTCACTGGGGTAGCCCTTTGGGGTAGGGAGCCCACTACTGAGAGGACACTTCATTTACTTTCCTTAACTCTCCCAGCCTTAGGGAAGAGTCCATGATGAGTGCTAAATTATGTTCTTTCCCTTAAACTAGAATTTCCAAGTGTGACTTAAGTAGAGTCTGGTACTGAGGGGAATTGATGAAGGGTATTTCCTAAAATGCGCTTGATTTCCAGGAATTAGCACCTCAGGAGTTCCTATTCCTGAAAACACAGTTTTGCCAATTATGGCTCTTAGTAGCTTCTCCCTTCTCCACCCAGGCCCAGCAGAGTGGCTGGCAGAGGATTCTTCCTCCGAAAGAACCTCAAAAGATGGATGTTTTATACTTGTGACGGGGCTCAGGGACATAGCTTTGTGGCAGACAACGGAGGTGGGGAGGTGGTGGGGAGAGATGTAGAAGAAGGGTTAGAGAGGAACACAGAAGTAGGAAGGGAGGAGCAGGCCAAGATTCTTGAGAAGAGAAGAATCCTGAAGCATAGGGCCCTGGCATTTAGGAATAATCTCCAGATAATTTTGCTATGAGACCGCACATGTGGCGTAACTTCTTGCTAACAATCAGCACAGTCAACTCTGTTCCAACGCTTTTACTAGGCAAGGCCAAAATATATTGAGAAATGAAAAAAAAAATCAGCAAATAAACCCATTTTTATCTATTTGACAAAATATAAGTAGTTTAAATTATTTTTAAGAACTAATAGGCTTTTTTAGGAGTTATGTAGTGTTTAAAATAACCTAATAGGGGGCACCTGGTTGGCACAGTCAGTTAAGTGGTCGAGTCTTGGTTTCGGGTTAGGTCATAACCTCAGTGTTGTGGGATGGAACCCCTAGTCAGGCTCTGTGCTCAGGGCAGTGTCTTTTTTTTTTTTTTTTAAAGGTTTTATTTATTTATTTGACAGACAGAGATCACAAGCAGGCAGAGAGGCAGGCAGAGAGAAAGAGGAGGAAGCAGGCTCCCTGCTGAGCAGAGAGCCCTATTCGGGTTTCGATCCCAGGACTCTGGGATCATGACCTGAGCCAAAGGCAGAGGCTTTAACCCATTGAGCCACCCAGGTGCCCTAGACAGTGTCTTCTTAAGACCCTCTCTCCCTCTCCTTCTCTCCCTCCATCCTGCTTTCTCTCTCTCTCTGAAATAAATATATAAATCTTTTAAAAAATAATAAAGTAAATAAAATACCCTAATAAGTACTCTAAGTCACTACATTTCCTTTATTTTGTTCATTTTATTCATGTTGCATTACTTAGACCTGGATCCCACACGTGTCAGAAAGTTCAGGTTGAGGAGAAGCTGCCACTTATAAGAAGCCTTTTTTAAAAAGATTTTATTTATTTATTTGACAGAGAGAGAGATCACAAGTAGGCAGAGAGGCAGGCAGAGAGAGTGGGAGAAGCAAGCTCCCTGCTGAGCCGAGAGCCCAATATGGGGCGCGATCCCAGGACCCTGAGATCATAACCTGAGCTGAGGGCAGAGGCTTAATACACTGAGCCTCCCAGGTGCCCCATAAGAAGCCTTTTTGAATGGAGGTTAGTAAGGGAGTAGATTTGAAAATAAGGACTGATCCTTGTGATAGAGTAGGGAAATAATGAGGAGGAATAAATTGACTACCAGCTTGAGTCTCATAAGGAATGAGGTATAATTCTTAAGAGAACATGGCAATGATTGATTCATTCATTCATTCATTCATTCATCATGTTTATAGAGTATCTGGCTATGTGTCAGTCACTGGAGGAAAAAATGGTGAAAAAATAAAGGAAGATCTCTGATCTCCTGGAGCTTATAGATGCATCAGGGAAGCAACTGTTAATAAAATAACAAAGTATTGAATATGTAATTACAAATTAAAACAAGTTCCCTAAAATAAAGAAGTAAAGTTCTTTGAGGGTGTATACAGATTGTATTGCAAGACCAAGGAAGGGTTTCTCAAGGAGGTTTCTCTTCAGCTGAGATTCCAGAGTAGGTGGAAATATTGAAGATATATACGGTTTTGAGATAGGAGCAGAGTGTATCAGCTAGAAATTGCATTTGGCTGCTAGTAATCAAGAAGTCTGGCTGCCACGTAGTGTTTGCCATACAGCATGTGTATACATGTAGAACTAGCATTTCTGAAATTCTAGAAAAGGATTCTTTGCTGTCACAGTATCATCTGTGCTGTCTTGAGTTGGTCATGGTTTTCCATTGCTGTTACTCATGCTTTAAATGAAGTGTTTAATTTCATTCTTATCTGTTTATTTTACTATGCATAATAAAATATGTGCATTATGGTTCAAAAACAAATCATCTATATTCCTATTGCTAACATAGATATGCATGTATCTGCCATACCAAATTTGACTTGTACATGACAACTCATTGTTATCACTTTCCCAGTGAAAAGAAGTGTGGCAGATAGACTACAGTATCTTCTCTCCACTCTTACCCACTGCTGTCATTGGTAGGATGTCAAAATGTTCAGTTACTCTAAAGCTGCAAGTACCTCTTCAGAGTTTCATATTCAGTCCTTTACTAAAGAAAAACAATTACTAATTGCACTGATGCTCTAAGTAAAAGCAATATAAATTTCACAATGTATTAACGTGGGGTGCTCTGACCAAGCAACATACTTCACATGTGAACAAATATTTTCATTCATCCAACAATATTTGCTGTAAATCTTCTATGTGCTCAGCCCTGTGCTAAGACATAGTCCCAGCATGTGAGGAATTCATAGAAGTTTAAGACAGGGGACTCATACTTACTCATGTAAGGATGGGAAAGCGCTGTGGTTGCCATAATGAAAGCATAATTAGGGAACGTGATACACAGGGAGCCAAGGGATCTAGTTCACCAAGGAGAGGAGAAGTTGAGGAACGGTTCAGGGATGAGTTAGCACTTGAGATGAATCTTGAAAGATGAGACACTCCTCAAGATAAACAAAGGAAAGAGGGCATTATAAAAGAAGGGATTTGTGTGGAAAAACAAACAAAAACAGAAGTGTGGAACAGCATGCCAAGGTCCAGGACATGCAAGTGGCTCAAAGAGCTGAAGCATAAAGAGCAAAAAGGAGCTCATGAAGGGATGAGGCTGGAGTGGTGAGCAGACCAGGTCATGGAGAACCAGCGTGCCATCACATGGATAGATACGGTTTTTAAAATATGCACAGTGAAAGCACACATACCCAAGTTTGAGTCACAGCTCTGTCACTTTCTAGCTGTGAGGCTTTGGTTAAGTATCTTGACCTCAATAAGTAATGGTAATGAAGGTTGCATCTCCCTTACTGGGTTCTTGCAAGAACTGAGGATAAGTCATGTAGTACCCAGCACAGATTATGTATCTAGTTATTATTGGCGTGCTTTTTTTTTTTTCATTATTTATCCTAATACAAAGGAAGCCACTATAGGGTTTTAAGTAGAGGAGTGACTTAATGAGAGTTTTTATTTAGACCATAATCATTCTGGCTGCATAAGGATGCTGAGTTAAAAGGGGGACAAGTGTGGAACAGAGAAACCACTTACAGAAATTATACCCATTCAGATGATGATGATGATAGCCTGAACCATGGTGGCCGTGGCAGTGGCCATGGAGAAAAGGAACCAAAGCTTGAGATGTCTGCAAGGTAAAGATCACAAAACTCAATTACTCATTACTTGTGGGGAGTAGGATTCTAGTCTGTCATTTTTTGGTATTGTCATCTAAATGACTTTAGGATAACAAAAGGAAACCAGGTATCCACAAGGACTAGGGATCAGGTATCTAGGATGTGCTTCTGTGCGGAGGACTTAATGATTGGAACAACAACAACAACAACAACAAAAAACCTGTCTTTGTAATTGAGAAGACTCCTTGACAACTTCTATGTTACAACATAAAATAATGTCAGGAAGGCTTAGTCGATCCAGAACAAATAAAAGCCATTATCTCTCTCTCTCTCTCTCTCTCTCTCTCTCTGTCTCTCTCATCTCTGGGAGGCTTTTAGTTCAAGGTGAGTGAACATTAGATCTCATCCATTTGCCACTGTCATAAAGTGGCACATACAACACTCACTCATGCCTGGTAGTTTTGTTTTTCACTCTTTCAACTTTGTCTTTCAACCTGATTGAATTTTTTCTCTTTTTTTCTCAAATGCCCTCTCACAGTTCAATATGCACAAGCTAAGGTGCCTCTGTTAAAGCCAGTGAGAATCAGGGGATTTAGATCATCCCTATTTTATAATGCAATGTAGTCTTGCTAACCACATCATCCATTTCATAAGATGGAAAATTATCCAGATGTGTGTGGTAGTGCTCGGTGGACCGTTGCTGGGAATTTTGTGCCTGTTTCCCCCAAACGTGGATCCTAGGAAATGCTGACTGAGTGTTGGATTCACTTGCTTGAACAACTGTATCATTACTTGAAGCCACAGAAATGTACAGACATTATAATTAAGCAGGGCCAATGAGTGAGTGGTAAAGTGTAAAATGAGGAAAAATAAGGTCTGCCTCTACACTAGACGGTCTAGAATTTGGATAAAAGTGGACTGTCCATCTCTGTGACTTTGGGCAGCATACCTCACCTCTCTGAGCGCCAGTATTTACTGGGGGATATTCCTTTAGATATCTGTAAAATGGAGGATGTCTCCTTGAAAGGGTGGTTGTGAGGTTTACATGAACTATATAGGGAAAGTGCTTACCACAATGCCTGGCATATGGTAGCTGCTTAACTGGTCCACATGCTTTGGCTCAGCTCCTGTCTGAGATCTTTCCTTACACTGATAAAGCAGGAAGAATGATGATTTCTTAGGTTAAGTAACCTGAATTAATTGGCTTTTATGTGTTTCTCATCTATAATTGATTTTTTTCCCTAGGAACTGGGGTGGAAACCTGTTTTCCTCCACCCTCGGGAAATGCTTATCGGTATGATGGGGGCAAAGGTAATGTGATACCTGCAGGGAGAAAACTAATTTTAGCTACTCTTTCAACAAGTCTTTCACATGCATACAAGCAAAATTACTAACAGTAAGAAAATGAAGTGATTTGACTTCTTCCTCCCTTGTCTTTTGTTGGTGGAGTTCCTAACAAGCATGTTTCTTGTTTACTTGCTGTTTTTCATGTAGAAAGAAAGAAGCAGGCTCAAAGACACTGTTATTGTTTCCCCCACCCCCCAACAATAATTGTGAGCTGTCGTCCTTAGGAAAAAAGTTGTTTTTCTCCTCTTAATGGAAGCTGATGGTTGAAAAAATTATCATGTCCTCCATTTGGTCCTTCTAAATTTTCTGTAATTCGACATAAGCCTTTAGTTTAGTTCCACAGCATTGGTTGAGCTCCAGCTGCATGTCGGGCATTCAGTTAGCTCTACTCACTCAGATAGGCCAGTCTTGATACCCAGATCTCCAGTCTGGTAGCCCTTGTGGGAGATGATGGGTAGGGAGAGGAGGGGACGTGCCAGCTGATCAGAGAGAGCCAGTGAGAGTAGAACCATCAGACCAAGGTTCTTTACCACAGCTTCAGACCCCCAGTCCATCAGAGCTCCTTCAGGTCAGGATCCTAGTCGGCCTCTCCCTATACTGCAAACCCCTATCCAAGGGAGCCCTTTAGCACTGTTTGTCAATGGAGAGTTCAAGAGATAAAGGTAGTGAGGAGGCCATATGGCCTTCTCTTTCTTTATTCTTAAAAATGAAAATATTCCAAATAAAGTTTCACTCTGCAGTTATCTAATTATCACCTTCATCTTTTGGGAAGCAGCACAGCCTCATGGCTTAAAGTCCAGACTTTGGAGTTACACTGCCTGGGCCTGTGTCCCAGCTCTACAGCTTTCTAGCTGTGTGACCTTGGGTGAGTTATTTAACCTCTCTGTGCTCCAGTTTCCTTATCTATAAACTGGGATTATTTATTATTATTATTATTAATATCACCTACTTCGTTGGGGTTTTTTATTTAGTTATAATTGAGATACATTATATTAGTTTCAAGTATACAACATAATGATTTGATATTTGCATATATTGCAAAATGATCACCACAATAAGTCTAGTTAATATCTATCACATGAACAATTTTTTTCTTGTGATGAGAACTAAGATCTACTCTCTTAGCAACTTTCAAATATGCACTACAGTCACCATGCTGTTCATGACATCCCTGTGACTTATTTTTATAACTGGAAGTTTGTACCCTTTGAAGCCCTTCACCCATTTCAACCACCTCATTTCGCCCACTCATTGGTTGTTAAAAGACCTAAAAGAGCTAACACACGTTGTTCAACCTTATCCAGCACAGATAACAGGTCTTATTCGATGTTGAAACTCCAGAGTCCATTGGAGGAGCTGAATGAAGGAACGAATCTCAAGATGTAGACTGCTATAGCACTCAGTGGTGGTAAAGCACTTTCCTAGTATTAACTCATATGATCCTCAGAACATCTCAGGAGGTCAATAAGGGAGATGCACAAGATAGGCATCATCATCTTACAAATGAGAAAAACAGGGCACTGAAAGGTGGAATGACTTGCCAGAGAAAACACGACTATAGATGACAAAGAGGATTAACGTTCCTGAGTACATTTATTTCTAGCCGTCGACTTTTCCCACTAGCTGACTGTCTCTTGATTGTATGCAGGTTTCATGGAACTCAACTCCATGGATATCTATTAGCAAAAGTGAACGCACATAGCTCTTATAGTTTTCTGAAGAAGTGAACTTCTTACTGTAAATATATTCCCTCAAATTGTAACTTCAAGCTAAACTTGAAGTTTGGAAAGTTTCTTTTTGGACGTGTGAAGAGGAAAAAAGGATTTTTTATGGGGATGAGGAAATTCTTTTTAAGTGTGAAAGTAGCAGAGAATCATGAAGGAAAATATTAATAGACTTTATTACTTAAACATTTAAAATACTATGTATAAAAGTCATAATTAAAAGGAAAACAAACTAAAACAAATCAGGCCAAATATGCCAAAAGGTTTAAAGTTTCAGTATCTAAAGAGCACATAGAATTTAATAGAATGAACATTAAAACTGTGGTTCCAAAAAAGTGGGCAAAGGATTTAACAGTTTTCAAATAAAGAAAAGCATGTGGTTGGTGGGTATATACAAATATTTTAACTTTACATGAATAAAAGAAATAAGAATTTTTAAAAATGGTATGCTAGTTTATTTATTAAAGATACTAAGACTTTAAAGATAATATAGGTGGAGTGGGATGAAATGGCTACCCCCATAACACATTATCTGGAAAACAATTGTCTTAAAATTGTCTTAAAAGTGGACCTTGACCAAGGATTTCAGTTTCTGGAACTCCGTCCTAAACAAAATATCAGGAATATGGTTAGAGTCCTATATCTGAAGAGGTCCTCTACAGAGTTTATTTATGAAAGTGAAATGCTAGAGACAACCTATATGTCCAATAGAAAAGGAATGGTTATATCAGTTATTGTTGGGGGCGGGGGGAAAGCAACATAGTCTAGCAGCTAAAAACATGGATTCTAGAGTCTCACCACCTGGGTTCAAATATGCTCTGCCACATATTAGCCTGTAACCTTGGAAACCTCTCCATGCCCTACTTTTCTCATCTACACAAAGAGGATGACAAGGGTACCTACGACATAGGCTTGTTTTGTGGCTTAAATGAATCAATATCATTTACAACTCCAAAATCCTCAAGGCCCTGAAAACCTTTGGGGCTAATGGTTTTTTATAACTTTATTACCAACAAAGCATAAATGAACTGACATAAACTGACATAACCTAATCCCACTTACTGTACCCATATTCTGTAACCATCATCTATCTTAATCATTTCCCATAGTTTTACGTTCCATGCAGAATCTCTAAAGTTCTTTATAAATTAATAACCTTCATGCGCTTGTGGAAAGATTAACTTTAAGGTCAAAGCTAACTGGAATCTGGTGTATCTACTTTGAGCCAATCTCTTGGCCAAGAAATTTTTCCAATTCCTCCAGCCCAGGACTTTTAAACTTTAAGGATGGGAATATTCTTCACATGTAGATTGCTGAGTTCCACCCCCCCAGAAATTGTGATTAGGTAGCTCTGGAGTAGAGCCAAATGTCTGTAATTCTCACCAGTTCCCAAGGTGATACTGGGGATGCTGATCCAAGGACCACACTTTAGGTAGCCTTGCTTGGATCCATTCCGTCGTTAATTTTTAATCACCCTTTACATTGTACCTTTCTTATTTGAACACTTAGGTTTCTAGAAATCTTCAACTTGTTTTTTATGTTACTGTTCTCCTATCCTCTCCTTCCTATGCTGCGCTTTTATCTCCAGAAGTAGTCATATACTAAAATTTTATATCACTTTCCAAGCACTTACGATGCTCCAGTAACTGTGTAGTGCTTAATTCATAGTATTTTCATCCTTTCAACCATCCTCATTTTAGAGGTGAGAAAACTGAGGTACTAGGACTCCTAGTAAGTGAGAAGAATAAGTCCTCTTGGCCCCAAAGCCCAGACCCTTTCCATTTCACTGTCCTGTCGGTGGTGGTACATGTCACCAGGTCTCCAGTCAACATGGCTTCTCAGTCCTTCCTCAGCTGCCTAGCTCCTGCCAAGTCCCCAGTCGAGAACCTCCTCTCTCATCATCGTCTATCCAGATCCCATGCGGGTCTTCTATACCAGGAAGCTTTCTCAGCTACACCTGCCCGCAGCCAAAAACCCACCACATCTTATGTTCCTACTTGACATTTATCATATGTGTTTGCATTTTCATATTAAGGGATTTTTGTCTAACTGAATTTGAAACTCTTCGAAAGCAGGGCCCATCTCCTGCATCTTTGGATCCCTTGTGGAGTAGCTATCATGGGGACTGATTGCTTCCCTTACCCACACCCCCCTTCCTATTCTTCTCCTTTCCTATCCTCCGTTTCTACCTTATCCCTTCCTAATTTGGTGAAATCAAGACACATTAACAAGAAGTCAAAAAATAAGCCAACCTTAACCCTCTTTCCCCTCCCTTGTGTGTCAGCTATGGGTGACTTGCTAGTGTACCCTGTTGTTCCATAGTATCATGAGAAGGAACTTTTCTATGAGACCCTGTGTTTGGCAGAGAACACTAGCAATGCCCTGTAACACCTGGTTCTTTCTGAGGGATTCCAGACACCCTCCTCTCCTTCCATATTTCCTCAAATTCCATTTCCATTATTTTACTTCCTAATTCCATTCATCCTTCATTGAATGTCTTTACCCAAGCGTGTCAGGAGTTCTCAACTGCCCGCTCCCAGTTTGTACATCTGTGGAGCTACTTCCCCCCGAATGAAATCATTAGGCCAGTGTGGTGGGACCCATTCATTTGGTTTGCACACTTTGGTTATTTTCTCCCCTCCCTTCTCCTTTCCTTCCCTTCCTCTTTCCATGCCTGCCTCCCTCCTTCTTTTTGAGGTCACTGTTCCTGTTATTGCTTGAGTGGTGTTATCAACCCACTAGGTCAGCTTACACATGTCAGGGCTTAAAATCTTCTTTTTATAATTTTCCCAGAACTTGTCATTATCTCCTTGGAAGGAGGAGTCTGCCGAGCAGCTGGGGCCTCCTAACAAAGGGGTGAGCTTTCCCACGGCGCTTTCGTTCCTCCCTGCCCATCAGTAGGAGAGTGCTCATTTGTTTGTGTTGTCGCCTGGTGCAGCTATGATGCTAAAATGACACCACTAGGACATAATTGTAGAGTCAGTTCATTTTCTAATTGAAGAAGGTTCTTTTTCTGACCCACATTAATGAGGCGGTTTCGTGGTAGCCTGATGCTTTCCTTTAGTATCGCATGTAATCTGAATTCCTTCTCTGTGGTGCCTCATTCCATGTGCTATTGTTGGTAGCTTTCAATATGAAACCATAAGAAAAAAAAATTCTAAGGAATACCATTTACTGTTTCTTTAGTGTTCATAATGTATTAGACATTGCGCTAAGCATTTTTATTCCTTGCTTTGTTTAATGCCATCAAAAACTTTAGTTAGGTATTATCCCAATACAATGAAAAAACTGAGGTTTAGTGAGGTTAAATGGCTTGCCTGAGGGCTCATGGCCAGTTAGTTGAACAGCCTAGATTCAAACCTATGTCACATAATTCCAAAGCCCATAGTCAAAATTTAGTTTCTGGGAGCTTTGTTCCATTCTTCGGACTCTGAAAAACAATCTGAGGGTTTTGAAGGGGCGGAGGGTGAGAGGTTGGGGGAACCAGGTGGTGGGTACTGGCGAGGACATGGATTGCATAGAGCACTGGGTGTGGTGCAAAAACAATGAATACTGTTACGCTGAAAATAAATTAAAAAAAAATATGATTTTGCCAAAAGCTCACTTGTGTATTACCTTGACAGTATAAATGGAAACACCCTTATTTGAAGGCAATTTGGCAACAATATTATAAGCTTTTAAAATGTTCTTTTCTTTTAATCTAGCAATTCCCATGTCTGAATTTATACTAAGGAAAGAATAATTAATAAGTGCAAAGATTTAACCCTAAGGAAGGTTAGGGAGGCAATATTCATAATACAAAAAATTTGAAATACGTTCCATGTCCAACAGAAGGGAATTAACTATGATACACAGAGGTAATGAAATACCAAGTAGTCATTATAAATTATTTGGAAAAAGAATATTCAGTGGCATATAAATGTGTTCATGATATAGTAACTAGTATAGGATTTCAGATTACATCCATTTTTATAAAAACAGGTATGATACAATAGAGTCAAAGAGAAATGACACAGAGCTAGAGACACAGATATGTAATATATATATATATATATATATATAAATGTGAAGAGTTGTGAAATTAATGAAATAGAATTCAGACTAATTTTTATTTTTTTCTTTTATCTGTGTACTTTTTAAATTGACACTGACATTTTTAAAAACTTATTTTCCTTCTTTAACTGGAAAAAATGCCTGTGTGTTGTCTGAAGACATGGAGGCTTTGGAACTGCATCTTGCTCATTCCCTCTGTTTTGTGCTTTTATGCTAAAGACTTCTTGGATTGTTCTTTTGGCCCATCCCCGTGGAGGGCTGAGCTGGGAAGCTGATTGTATGTGCTGGAAATGTTTGCATGAAGCTAAGCTCTTGTCTGGTATTTTGTACCTTGTGGTTCAGGTAGCAAATTTATAGCTTGTTTGAACCAAATCCTTTTCCTGGTCTAAATGAACTAAATGCTGTCTCCCCTTCCTTCTGCTGCCTGGTTCTGTGCCCGGCAACCCTTATGTCTCCTGTAGAGCAGGAGCCAGCCACCACCTTTCCTCACCTTCACTTACACTGTGAAGAAAATTTCACTCTTTTTCTTTTATTACAAGATCTTTGACTGTGGTTCATATTTGCCAGTGCTCTTTTTATATTTATAATTTCCTCCACAAACAACCTTTTCTACAGACCGTTGAGTTCCATCTTCTCAGCTTCCTTAATAACTTTTTTTTTTTTCTTAATGCAGGTTTTCATTCGTTTTTTTTTTTCTTAGACTCAGGGCACCTTGGTTTCCTAACCAAGAGACACCTCCCAACTGCCTCTTGCTGCTGACTCATATACATCTCCTAGACTTATCACATTGTCTCCCCTGCTTTCAGGTCTCAGGGTGTCTTTGGAAGGCACCTCCCTCTTGCTTTCTTTCTGCTCTCATCGCTTTGATCATCTCTCTGCTGACTTCCTTCATTGACCGTTTAGCAGTCCCCATTTCTGCTTCTAGAGAATGTATCTATCTGTCTCTCATCTATTTATATCCTCCATTTAGCTGGTAATCCTTAGTCTAATCATTTCAGCCTTTCTTTTGGACCTTCTCTGAAGTGTTTTTTCAGATATTTTTAAAACAAGTTCACCACTCAGGCTCCTGAAGGGGATGTGGAGCTTTCTGAATAATGCCTTTTTCTTTAGAGCATAATCAATTGTAGAAGGACTAGTTTAACCTTAGAAAATAAAATACTAAAACAAAACATCAGCTAGCACTCTCTGTATTTAAAAAAATGTATATATTGGTTTGTTTGTTTTTTTTTAAAGCAAGTAATCTTTGAAAAGAGAAAATCATCCTTGGCCAAAAAAGCTCATGACATAGTATTTCCACCTCTAGGAATTAATCCTAAAGAGATAATCAGACAAGTGTTAAAGAAGTATTTAAAGATTAGTTAACTGAAATAGTTTGTAATAGGAGAAAAAGAAGAAATATCTTAAATGCCCTGCAATAGATGACTGGTTACACCATTAATCACTATGAAGCTGTTAAATATGATTGTTACTTATTTATGGAAACAAACACATTTGTTGAATGAAAAAAAAAACTGGGTTGCAGTCCAGAATGTATAATATGATCCCTTTCTGTAAAATTATACATGTATGTGTATATGTAGTCACCAGAAGGAGGGCTCCTGGTGATGGACTCTTCGGGTGATTTTTAATTTTGTTCATTTTGATGTCTTCTTTATACCTTTGTACATTGCTTATATATATTTCAGTTAGTAAATATTGCTTTTAAACCAGGATCATGACCTGAGCTGAAGGCAGAGGCTTTATCCCACTAAGCCACCCAGGCGCCCCTATTGTTTTGATTTGATTACAGATGTGTATGTATTTCTTTCCTTGTCTATTCAGAAGTTTTTCCCTCAAAAATGCCTGTTCATGTCTTCTGGCCATTTCTTTTCCATTGGGAGGCTTCTATTTTCCTTTCAGTAGGAATGTTGTACATTCTGACTACTCCTCCTTTTTCAGTTAGATTGCTGCAACTATTCCCTTCCTGTTTGCAGCCTGTCTTTTCACTTTACAGGATCTTTTTATGAGCAGTTCTTAGTTTAATGTAGCTAAGCTATATTAACTGAAACTACATTAACTAAAGTTAATATGTCATCTTTCTTGTATTATTTGTATTTTCTTAAACTTCCTTAAGAAATCTTTCCAGGGCGCCTGGGTGGCTCAGTGGGTTAAGCCGCTGCCTTCGGCTCAGGTCATGATCTCAGGGTCCTGGGATCGAGTCCCACGTCGGGCTATCTGCTCAGCAGGGAGCCTGCTTCCCTCTCTCTCTCTCTGCCTGCCTCTCCATCTACTTGTGATTTCTCTCTGTCAAATAAATAAATAAAATCTTTAAAAAAAAAAAAAAGAAAGAAATCTTTCCATACTTGGGTTATAAGACATTCGACATTTTCTTTGAAAATTTTTTTGTGCCAACTGTAAACTTTATTAACAGAAAATGGAGTGGCTTATTAATGGAAATCTTGTCTTAAAAATGGCAGAGAAGGTCACATTTTTTTAAAAGTGGATTTACATGGTATTGAGCTGCATCATGGTGGCAGGATTTGCTTGCATTTCTTAAAAGATTCTACAAGTTCAAGGTTACTCTGGCTTGAGATTCAACTGTGCATCTGACTGCCTGGAAACTCAGAATGAGTGGGGTTTAATAGTGGCAGGTGAAGTAGGAGTACAGGTGGGCGTGGGAGGAGGGATGCGTGTGTGGGACTCAGCTGCCTTGCATCCTTTGCCTATAATACACTTAAATCTTCAAGCCATTTGCAGTTGATTTTTGTGTCTGGTCTGAGTACAGGTCCAAAGTCACTCTTTCCACACAGGTAATTAGTTGTCTCAACACTTTTTAGGTACAGTCCACTCCATCTCCCACCAATACAATATCATCTTAATTATCAAGGTTCTGTGTATTCATGAGTCTCTTTCTGTGTTCTCTGTTCTATACTATTTGTCTTCCCTGCCATTATCAACTATCTCAATTATTCTAGCATAATATTGTTTTGGCCAGCTGGTAAGATGAGCCTCCCTTCCCCTTTCTTCGTCTTTGGGATTATTGACTATTTTAGGCCTTTGTTCATCCATATAAATTATAGAAGCAGTTTGTCAAGGTGTGTACATGCAACACACACACACATATCTGTTAAGATTTTAATTAGAATGTAGTGAATCTGTAGATCAATCTGGGAAGAACTGACATGATAACAATATTGAGTCTTCCATGAATACAGGAGAAAGCTCAATTATTTAGATTTTCTTCAGCGTCTTTCAATAATGTGAAATTTTCTCCTAAAAGTTCTTGTGCATCTTTAGTTCATTCTCTTCTGAAGAAACTAACTTTTTTCTATTATAAATAGTATCTATTTATAAAGTATATATTTGTTATTGATAATTAATAGAAATGCAATTGGCTTTTATCTACTATATAACTGGCAACTTTGCTAAATTCTCTTATGAATTCTAGTTATATGTTGTAGATTCTAAGATTGTCATATTGTCTATAATTGATATTTTTATCTTTCTTTTCTAAATCTTACATTTCTAATACATTCCTATTATATTACTAAATTGTCTAAACCTCTGAGAAAATGTTAAAGAGAAATGATGATGGGACATCCTTATCTTGTTTCTAATTTTAAAAGGATGGCTTTTAACATTTCATCATTATATACAGTGTTTGACATCTCTAGCACAGAGATGCCTTCTAATTTGGAGCACACTTTTTTCATACTTGATTAGGAAGACCTCAACTCAAGTTTAGACTTGGAACAAGAAGCAAAATCATATGCCTTAGATCTAGATTACTTAGGCTAATGTAGTATAGAAAAAGGATTTTCTATGTGGCCCACTAGAATTTGACATTAGGGTTTGGAGCCAAAGTCCTATATTCTCTGTACAAACGTTTTCCTCTGAGACCTTGAGGCAGGATTTGAGTAGTTCTGAGTCCCAGCCAAAACCATTTCCTAATGCAGTGGATGAGTATCAGAATCAAATGTTGGTGGGCCCCCACCCCAAAGTCTATGACTCAGCAGGCCTGGAGTGGGGCCTGAGAATTTGCATTTCTAAGAAGTTCCCAGGCGATGCTGATGTTGAAGGTCCATGAACACCTCTAGAAAACATGTCCTGGGACACCTGGTGACTCAACTGAGTCACTGAGTTGGTTAAGCATCCTACTGTCAATCTCAGCTCATATCTTGGTGTTGGTCTGAGCGCATGTCTGGATCTCAGCGTTGTAAGTCCAAACCTAACTTGGGCATGGAGCCTACTTAAAAACAAAAACAAAACACTGTCCTAATACCATCTCCTTAAAACATCTCAAGAGTGACCATCAAGAGACAAGGAAACAAAATTATTAAAGTGCTTGGGAAAGAACAAGGCAGACTGTAACCATGAATACCAGTCCTGGACTCCATGACTGGGGGATGAGAGATGGTCAGTCCAAACATGGGAGAAATGAAAGAAGGGGAAAACACAGGAGGAAATGGGAGATTTGGGACAGAACAATGAAAGAACTCATAGGAAAGTATGAAGGAGACCACAAATAAGCAAATAAATCAGGAGGTGCTGATTATTCAGTCTGCATCCAACAAAGGACACAGAGGGGAAGGAAGACAGTGAGACCTGCATAGCTTTTGGGAAGGGCAGTGATGGGATGGCCATTTAAGTGAAAGTTCTTTGCTAAGATCTGTTCCACAAAGAGGTGGGCCCCTGCCAACTAAGATAGTAAGTGCTGGATAAATCAGAAACCTAAGCCCTAGGAAGTAACAGATTTAAGCAGATAAACTGGATTTATTCTTAAAGTAACTAAGAAAATGTAAGGTACCTCAAGCAGAAAAGCCTTAAAGTCATGTTCATTACTTCAGGAGCTGCAGTCCCTACCAGAGATGCTTTTACTTGGACTTGGGGCCAATGAAGTGGCAGGGGTAGGACAGGGAAAAGGAAGAAGTTGGATTCATTGCCCTCTTGGAGGGAAAACAATACCAGAGGTGCCAGAGAGAGACAAAGACTAACTGAACATAGGACTAGAATCAAATGATGCTTTTTGATACTGGGTTTTTACTCATCTACAGTGTAAATAAGCAACTGATAAAACATAGGAAGGGTGTAAGTTCTCCACTCCCCTTCAATACCTGCTGCCAGCCAACTTCCTGTCAAGGGCTAGCTGGCTCTCTGGGACATCATGTTTGAAAGCTTCTTGGCTTTGATAGTGTACAACATCTCATAGCTAGAAGGAATCATACAGGTGGTCCTCACCTGCTAGGGCCATACGGCAGGAGTGACTAACCAAAAGTCAATGTGAGTAAATGCATTCGTTTACTTTATTTTACATATTTGGCATTAGGACTCTTTGATTCAACTTATGTACATATTAAAACATATAAATCAGTATCTCCATATTTACCCTATAAAATCTGAAAAGCTTGCCTTGGATATATGTAGCATGTTGCCGCTAGGTAAACTCAAATAGTTTCATGTGTTTAAGTTTATAAAAACCATTGACAATTATATCCCTATGAAGGATTTTTATCCCAAATTAGTTCAAACAATTTTTAAGCAAGTTGTTTCATTACTCTGTGATTCATTGCTCTTGTGAGGCTAGAAGTAAAAGCACTTTAATTTCTAAGAAAGAAAGGTGCAGTATAAATTCAAGGTAGTTCTTAGCATTGTAGATTCTAGTGGGACATGGAGATCATCTGTCCACACTCACCCACGGCCCGATGTTCCCTCTGCTTCCCTCACACCAGCTCCTCCAGCCTCTTCCTGAACACTTTCGCACGCTCACTTTGGGAGACATATATTTCCATTGTTGCATTGTCCTAACAGTTATAATAGGAAACTTTCCGTATGCCTAGTAGGTATAAACCTACTAGGTTTATAGCTTATACAGTTTTGATAGTTAGAATATTCTTTCTTACTTCACACCAAAATCTATCTCCCTGGAATATCTGCCTCTCTGTCCAATCCTATTCTTTGTACCCACTGAGAAAAAACCCAAGACCTCTTTCAGCATCCTGAGGACTCCAATCATGTCCCAACTAAGAGTTCTTTTCTCCCAACAAACTATCAGTATTAGTTCCCACAACTGTTTCCTCCTCATTGTTTCATTTTATTTCATTTTTTTAAGGAATTTATTCATTTATTAGAGAGAAAGAAAGAGCAGATTTCAGGGGGAGTAGAGGGAGAAGAACAAGCAGACTCCCCACCAAGCTCGGGGCCTGACAACACAGGACTCCATCGCATGACCCTGAGATCAGGATATGAGCAGAAACCAGGGATTGGAAGCTTATCCAACGGAGTCACCCAAATGCCCCACCACTTCATTTTCAAGCTTTTATTGTCCTATTTGCCTTCTTTGGACAGAAGCCAGCTTGTCTGGATCCCCTTCTCTAAGACTGAAATATACATACCCGAACACCGTGTGGCATAGCAAGTGTAGGCAAAGGGTAGGTATGATAGGGTTCTTGGTCCTCCTGGTCCTTGTTAACAACCCACTGCTTTAGTAGTCACCTGACCCTGTGACTCATATTGGCTATAAACACTATAGACTCCTTCTATCTTTTTTCTTACTATATGAGTATAGTTGCTAAGCTAGTATCAAAACACCTATCTAAATTACTCAAATCAACACTCATTTTTTTATCCATCAGTTGGACAACCATAGCAAAAAGAGGTCAAAGATAATTTAAGATGACTTGCACAAGCTGGTTCCTGACTATTTCAGCTGTGGTTTCTAAGAGATGCAAGCCCTCCACTTGAAGATGCCTTTCTCATTTCTTCCATGTGCTTCCTTCTCTTGGCCAAATTCTGCCAACTGCCCTGGATCTTTATCAGTGTATTTTCTGCCCACATTTAGCTCCTCAACACCTGACCCTGTGTTATCCCCTCTTCTTGAAAACTCCAAGGTGACGCTTGGAAGTACTTGCATATTTGTTGTTGCAGTATACTATTTCCTTATCCTTTTGTCCCTCTGAACTTTCATTTACCAGATTCTTTCCTTTGCTCTTTTAGGTTTGTAGATTCTACTTTATGACTCTGCTCTCTTTTTTTCTGCCTACAGTATTCACTTAAAGATCCTTTTAAGAGTCTTTAATGGGGACTGTCTACTTTGCTTATTAAAGTCTTTGATTTGCGCTGGCTTCTAAAAAAAATGTTTTCTTCAGAACTTCTCTAAAAATATGCTACAGTAATTTTATGGTATCTTAAAAGGGGGTACAGACAAGCAGTTTCAGAGCTGGAAGAGAATCAAGTTCTCCAATCTCTCACTTGGATGACTAAGAAAAGAGAATGGAGACACAACCTTACTGTTCTATCTTAGTTCAGTATGTTCAAAAACCCCAGGGAGATAGTGGACTAGAAAAAAGGGGTGAGAGTGGACTGGGAACATCAAGATCATCAAATGACACATGCTGAACACATCTAAGTCCCAACTCTGGCCCAAAAGAGAAAGTAAATTCAGTTGCCATTCACTCTGTACTTAGATTGTACAGGAATGCTTTATAGTCTGGACTCTAATGGTGAGAATTTAGCCAAATAAAATCTCTTTTGGCTGCTAAGGGGTCCTTGGAGTGAAAATAACAAAGAAAAGACCATGTGCCCTAACTGGACATATGACAACAGAGCAGTAAGTTCGGTTCTTTGTTTGAAAGCACCCATAGCACAGTATTTTTTCAATGACTGGACTAAGGGTCACACCAAAGTCCATGATAAATGACTTGCTTTTCTTCTAAGTCATTTATTAACCTCAGGATTGTGGAATGCATCACCAAGAGACTAATATTTGCCACTGGAAGGACATAAACCAGAGTTTTCTGGACCACTAAGGGGGAGGGTAGAAAGGAAGTAGGTTTACCCTTGTCTTTGCTATTCTCCCAAATATGGCCACCTCACTACCCTGAATAACAGATGGATAGAGAGTCTTTGACCAAACATATGAGAAAGCTGAGCCATGCTATGATTAAAGCCTCCTGACTCCAAGAGTAGCCAAAGTCACAACTGACAGTTGGGCTATGAATGAGGCATAAAATGACCTACAAATTTATTTTAAATCAACATACTGGTGTGTGCACAGACAAATTAGTGTGGTCTCCATTTAAGTAAAGCCCCTTGAAAGGCTTTCCACTTATTGCATGATGGTTCTATTGCTCAAAAGATCTAGGGGGATTTGGGTGCAGGAAAACACACTTGCACACAATGACAATCATTTATATTTACAGGTTAGAAATAGCTGCTAATATTTTGCTATATTTGCTTTCAACATTTTTCTTTAAGAAATCTGTTTCTATTGTTTCTCATTAAAGCAAAACATGGCTTATTATAGAGATTTCAAGTAATGCAGACCAGAACAAAAATTGAAAGGTTTTTTTAAACACCTCAAGGTCCATCATTAATATTTGGTGTAAATTCCAAGAATTTCTCTATATATGCCATTCTTTTGAATTTCATCAGTTTTTCAATTGACAAAGTTTCCACCTTTGAGAAAGTTTTTTAATTTGATTTTTGGAAATAGGTCAGAGTTGCCAGGAGCCAGCTAAGTCTGGTGAATAAGGTAATGATTTACCTGAGTGACAAGATTTTGGTGCCAAGTCAGGTGTAATTGGTTTTCTTGGACAGAGAGGCACCCGTGTCAGGAGTGCTTTGAACTCCAAGAGCTATCCTCTGAAGGGCTGTCTCTACAGGATGTGTACATGGGGTGGCAGAAGCCTTGGGAACCATAAGCTCTGGAACCAAGCCAGGACTGAGTCCCATGTAAGCTATGAGCCTCGATCCTTACCTATGAGGAGCCTCTGTTTGCTCATCTTTAATGGGATGTTCATAATATCCACTTTTCATGAGCAGTTATGAGAATCTAATTCAATCATGGACATGAAAGCACTTTTGCAAACTGTCCAGCCCTGTACAAATGTAAGGCACTATTATTTAAGTATGTGTGTCAGATTAATCTTGTTTCTTGATGGGCACACCTCCTACACACACAGTCTCCGTGGACGGCCACATCATCAAAACATAAGTGGGTAGGACTATTCTCTTGCCTTCTAGTTTCCTTCAGCTGGAGATTTATCCCTTCAAGGCTGCCTTGCCCTTGACCTCATGATCATTTTACTTGATTTTTCCAGTACCTGAGCATAGGCAAGGGAAATCAGAGAAGAAGTGGTGAGACATTGTTTAAATCACCACCACTGGCATTTCTAGCTTTCAGAAGCCTGGGGAAAAAGCCTGGTAAATGATCTCAGTCTGGGATGCCTGTTTTGGAATTTTAAAAGGATCTGGTCAATTTATCATTTACCTGAAATATTTTTTTGACATTATCTCTCACAGAATAAGGGAATCTGAGAACAGTTAGGAGTTCCCATGATGTATTAAAAAGGGCAAGAAACTAAAAACTTATCACATCCTCAAAAATGGGCATAATAACTGTACCATCTTAATAGTTGGCTGGGAGGACTAAATTTTTAAAAGATTTTATTTATTTATTTGAGAGAGAGAGAGAGATCACAAGTAGGCAGAGCAGCAGGCAGTGAAAAGGGAAGGAAGCAGGCTCCCCACTGAGCAGAGAGCCTGATGCAGAGCTCTATCCCAGGACCCTAGATCATGACCTGAGCAGAAGGCAGGGGATTAACCCACTGAGCCATCCACTGAGTCCTGGAGGACTAAATTTTAGGCACTATTTATGTAGCCAGTACAGTCTGGCACATAAAAAGTGCTCAATGTTAGCTAGTATTTTTGGTGTTTTTATTAATACAAAGATTTGAATTTATAGACTTTTAAGTTATAAAAACATCAGGACATGCTATCAGCAAATTTTGGCATGTAAAAGAATACCTCAGCAATAATGAGCTAATATTACTTATATATACAGATTTAATTTCACCATTTGGATTGTCTTACAATTTATATTTTATTCATTCAACATGTATTTATTGAGTATTTACTATACATAAGGCATTGTGCCATCCATTGGAGATACAACAGTGAACCAAACAGACATCACTCTCATCCCCATGGAGCTTACAATGAAGGCAGCAAGCAGTAAAGAAATACTTATGTGTACAAGTGGTGCCTTCCTGGAGCCGGAGTGGGAACTGGTTCAAAACATTGGTCAAGGCTAGGCCAGCAATGAAGGTTAGAGTGGCAAACCCACCAGTTCAAGGTTAGAGGGATGAAGAGGTACCATCTATGATACCAGATTGATGAGACATTTAGTGGATGATGCAGACATGTGAGCTCTATCGTAGAATACCAAATACTATGAACTCAATGTTGTTTAGCTTCTTGTGATTTAGACAAGAGGAGCTCCTACCTTAAAGACTTGGTTTGCTCTAGAGTGTGAGACCTTTGGGCAGCCTCCCTAGGAATCTACTTGCCTTTCTGATCCCATTCTGTTTCTCTCCATCTCAACGTTGTGCACATAACGTAAACTATTCAGAATTCTGTGAGAAGTTTCAGTTCAGTATTGCCAGTACTGCTCTGTCTGCATGTACATATGTATATACACACATTGGGTCAACCATGATGAGCATGTGTGGAAGTTGGGGCGTGAGGAATAGCTACATCCAGGTGCATTAGCCTGCAGAGCAACAGGCATCTCCATGCTTGCTACGAAGTTAAAGAATAAGCAAAACTAATCTAGAGTGATAGTAATCAGAATAGAATTTGAGGGTGTAATTGGGAGAAGGCATGAGGGAGTCTTCTGGTATGCTGGGAATATTCTATGTCTTGATCTAGATGGTGTTTATATGGCTGTTGTACCTTTGTAAAAATTCACCAAGTTGTAGTTTTATAATTTGTGAACTTCATTAAGTTATGCTCAATAAAAATGTTTTTATTAGAGAGAGAAATAGAAGAGATACCTGAACCCAAAGCACATAAGACAAAATGATGGTCCATCCTAGTAACAATCCAAAGGAGTAGCAGTGTGTCTCCTCTCAGAGCTTGCTGGCATCTGGCCTCTCCTTCCTATCTTGCTTCCAGTCTCAATCCCCAGCCAATGTTAATGCTACCCAGCCACATATAGAAAGGTTGACAATTTATGCCAATAAATCAGGTCCAGTGAAGTGTCAGACAGTACTGATTATTTCCAACTATCGGAAATTCAGCGAGACACAGACTGAAAATTTCTAGACAAATCCAAAGCAGCATCCCTGTTAGTCATCATCAGTATCCCTGATGATCACAGTTAAATACAAATAAACAGAACAATCATAGAATACCAAGGATTTACAGCACTATTAACTTGAAATCCTGGAGAAGAAAAACAATAAGAACAAGAAAATTAACAGAATTAAATTATATTTGTCTTGCCTTTCAACTTTATTTACTGTGTCCTTTTCTTGAAGATTCTGCAATTCACATTAGGCTATTGAAGGCACTGATAAGCCCTATAGTCAACAGACATGTTTACTCTTATTTTGCACAGTGTTTCCTTATATATTTGATCAAGAACATTTTGGGGATCTACGGTTATCATTTATTTTTTCCCCCTCATTTTCTTCCTTGGAAAATCATCAAAGCTCACCATTCCAGCTGCCATCTTGGTGCTATAAAGTCTCTCTTGTCTTATAAAGCAAGGAGGATGTCTGTTGAGCACATCCCCAGCCTCTCCCTACAGCTTTAGGACATCTCAGCCCATAGCAAATTTTTACCTAGATGGTCTACATGGTACAGAATGGGGATCTAAAAGGAGTTCAGAGGGAACTCTGAATTCATTATCCTTCCATTCAGTGAATATGAAGAATGAAGCTGGGGATATGAAAAGGCTCTATTTCTGCAGTTTTTATTAAGCCACCTTGAGAACTGAACCCTGAACTCAATGAATCTTAATGACCAACTATGGCAAATATAAAATACCTTTTACTCACGTCTGTCTTATCTGTCATTTAACTCCCATCTTCTCCCACTTCCTTTTAGATCCATGAAGCTAGAACATTTTCCACACAAACACCTGAATCTACAGCGATTCAGACCCCTCCTTCCTGCCACAGACACATTAGCTGAGAATTCTACCAGAAAGGGAGAATGTGGCTGACTACCTTCTAGGACTGAAGTGGGGTTGGGCTTTCTCTGAGAAAGCCTCTAAAAGACAACGTCATTATTTCAGAACAGATTCTACAGAGAGGTAATGGAGGCCCTTGGGAGGATCCACGCCCAGCTGGAGGCAAAGACAATTCACTTTGTCTTAGACCCTTGGTTTTCTCATTTGCTAAGTGATTCCCAAAGTTCCCACCAGCGCTGATAGTCCACGTACCCAGGGTGTGTGCCTAAGGTGCCTGGCAGCTTGCCCGCACCACTTGCCCATGAGAGGCTCAGGAAGCAAGTAGGATGTCTGTTGAGCACATTACTGTATCATTTCTTAAAGCAAACAAAAACAAAATGGTTTTCTATTGGCATCTAAATGACTCTCTGGCCAGGTTAATGTGACCACTTCAAAGTAACAAGTCCTTCTTGAAATGTACATACCTATGAGGGACACCAGCAGTCTGAGGAAGGAGTGGATTAGAGTGGTCCAGTGGAAGAACACTGAATCAGGAATCTGCAATCTGGTTCCAGCTGAAGCTTTGCCAGTTACCGGCTGTGTGATATTGGGCAAATCACTTAAACCCCCTCAGTCTCAGGTAATCTTGGTGTAGCTCTGGTTGTTTGTTTGTTTTCAGCATTATGGGCCTAACACTAGGAATCACTTCCCTGTCTAGCTCACAGAGATGTTAATAACGCTCCATTTTTTCTTTCTATGTCTATGCATATTTTTAAAACCAGTTAGTTTCACCATACATGCTGTTCTGTAAATTTGTTTTTCAATTTTTTAACAGCATATTATGAGAATTGTAATATGCCTTTTGGTGGTTTTATTACCTGTTTTTAAGGACAGTCTTCTGAGATTGTACCATCTTGGCATGCCAGTCCTCACTTGTGGGACATGGAGTTCCATTTTTGCTATTAGAAATAAATAGTATTGGGACACCTGCGTGGCTCAATCAGTTGAGCATCTGCCTTTGGCTCAAGTCATGATCCCAGTGTCCTGGGATTGAGTCCCACATTGGGCCCCTCACTCAGTGGGGAGGGAGGGAAGGATGAATTGAGGAGAGGAAGGGAGGAAGAAGGAAAGAAAAAAAGGAATAGTATTGCCAAGTGCAGAGTAAAGGAAAGAATCTGGTCTTCTCGAATAGAGATCGGATCTCTCCTGGGCTACTTATACAGACTCATCTATCTCTGGCGGGAGTTGAGATCCCAAGGACAGAAGGACTGAAGGACTGGTCACTCAGAGGAGAGGAAGAGGCTCAGGAGAACAGGGCAGGAGCTGTATGCCATCTGTTTATTGGGAATTGAGGTACCAGACACTTGTATGGCTGTTAGAACAACCCTATGAGATAACGGTTGTCCCCCATTATCTAGGGGCAGTAGCTAGGCCGCCCTAGCAAGGGTGAACTGAATGTGCGCTCCTGGCTACCAGCGTTAGAGGGGAAGCTAAGAAGGGACCACAACTACCTGCTCCTGTGCCTTCACCCTCTCTACTCCCCAGCAGGTATCCTCCCTTCCCTCCCACATCTACATATTCCATCCCCCAATGCCCTACTCCTCTCTGGTACACCCCCCAGATACCCATTGACTTACCCTCTCTGGAATTCCCAATCACATATTTAGCATTTTATTACAAATGATCTAACTCTCAGATCCTTTGGGTTACCACAGTTGATTAACACAGCCTTGCCTGTGTGCAATAAAGGGCCTACAAGATAGAAAAACTCCTGTTTTTCTGAAATATTGTTAAAATTTAATAATCCCACAATACAGTGAAGATAATCTATGCCAAATGCTTGTTTTATTGTGAACAGTCTTATATTTAAAATTAAATTTAAATTTTATTTAAATTTATTTAAAATATATTTAAGTATATTTAGTATATTTAAATTTAAATTAAATATACACTTTAAATCTGCTAAACATTTTTTGCCAGCCTCTCTATTACTCTCTCCCAGTTCCATCCCACCCTCAAAATCAGGATGCACACTAGAACCAAAATTTCCTACTTCCCTACTGGAGTGCGTTTATAAGGTTTTGTTTGCATCTCGGCTTCCATTCCTTACCTAAGCAATGAAGTGACAGAATGAACATTCACATTCTATTCCTGGCACTGCCAAAGGTCATGTGCCTTTGGCAAGTTGTCTCCCCTCCCTGAGCCTCAGTTAACCCGTTTGTAAATGACAGATTCAGACTAATCATAGACATGCCGCCTATTTTACTGGATTCCGATTATGTATTCATTTTGCTCAGAGTGTGTCTCTGGTCTTAAATTATCAATGACTCCTAAAGGAGCCTAAGGCCTTGAGAGGCGATCCTTCAAACTGGCCCGAGGCGTGTAGGGGGACCGTTTGCGTGAGTCCCCTGCCAGGAGCAGGAAAGTGCAAAGGCAGTGTCACCTCTCGCCGCGGGGCCGGCGCGCAAGGCCATAGAGGACCTCTCCCCCAGCTCCACGCATTACAAGTCAAAACAACCTCACTTCCTTGCTGACGCCACGGCCAGGCTGAGGCTGGAAATCGATCTGCGATCTTTCTGCTCCAGCACAGCCGGGCCCCTGGCCCATGCGGGCGCGTGGACGCGAGGGCGAAACGGCGGGGAGCTGCGCCGGAGCGACGGGCAGGGGCTGCTGACGGCGGAGAAAGGAGCGGGCTTCCGCGAGGGGCATCCTCTCCAGCCCACTATCCCCCCAACCCAGGACGGTTGCTGAGCCCAGGGGCTGGGCGAAGGGAGGAGGGAGACCCTCTCACCCGTGGAAGGTGAGGGGTGGGGACAGGCAGAATGGCCAGCCCTCTGCTGAGGCTCCGCCCGCAGGACTCACCAAATCGGTGCTGTCCAACTCAATCAGGGGGAGTGGCAGAGCCGAGACTAGAACCAGGGTCCCCTGGCCCCTTCTAGCTCTCTGTCACCAACAGGGTTTCCCAGCCAAAAGGCTTTTTCTTGGTTTCTCCACAAACATACTTCTAAGTTGTTGCACTGACCTGTCGGACTGATACATAAAGCGTCAGAGATTTGCGCAGTTGAAACCTGAAACCCATCTCTCCCTTTGGGATCTACAGCGGAACTTCCTTGCTTGTTTTACTTGCCATTAGCTCAGAACTTCTGCAGCTTTCACACTCAGTGTGTGAAAGGCCTATGGTCACCCTGGGAGACATGAGAAAACGTCCTGATCACGATCCCACTGTAAGAGTGTGTCACACAGCTAATATCCACCCTGTGGACGGGATGCTAACTGCATCTCTAACCCAGCTGCTGGGTGGCATGTCTGACTTTATGCTCCAGTCCTGTGTCATCATCATACACTTGCTATCTGAAGGTAGCTGCACCGTGGGTGAGCTCAACCCGGTGTATTTTGGGACCAGAGAGAAACAGCAAAGTAACCTCTCTGCTCAATTAAAGTAAGGCGAGGGGCGGGGCGGGGTGGGGGAGGGGGGCTGGCATTGCTATCATCATGTTAAGAAGTAACATTTATCAAGTATCGACTGCGTGCTAGGCTCTGTGATAAATTCTCACAAGATTATTTTAATGTAATCCTTAAAGCAACCCCACCATCATCCCTGTGTTACAAAAGAGGAAACAAAAGCACAAAAATTATACAGCTTGCCCCAAGTCACCACCTAGTCATTGTCAAAGTGGAGATGAGAACCCTGGGTTCATTCAGAGCTTGTGCCTTCAACTGTTATGCCCTGTTGTCTCTCATGATGGAATGAACATTTTGATTTTAAGGGAAAAGATAGCAGATGGGGAATAAGGAAATTTAGCTTCCATTTTTGCCCTGCCTCTTCACAGAGGTAAGAGAGTGGTATCTCTCCACAGGAAGAAAAACCTCCAATCATATAACCTTGCTTTTAAGCTATATGAAACACCTGAAACATACAGAATTATGTGCAGATGTGCATTTTTTCTGGGAAGAGCAGACATAGTTGCATTGGCATTTCAGAGAGAGGCATATAAATAAGTGCTCTGGACTATCTCATCTTTATAGCCTTTTTCTTGCCAAACAGCCTACTCTACACTGTCTTCTAACATTTTAAATAATGATGCAATAGCAGCTTCAGATTCCAGGACACCTCTCTGTCCAGGGCTCCTGGCTTCATGCTGGCCTTTCCAGCACACCCGCATGTCCAGATAGTGATCACAGGAAGGACCACATCGGGATGGGATCATCAAATTCATCCTCTACCTATTTGCAACACCTCAGCATTTTTGCTTTCGCCTGTTGTATTCGTTACTTGCAACCAGACTCTAAGTTTGTAGAGAGAGACACCAAGAAAAGATTTCGGAACCCTTTTTAATTATACTATAAAAAGAATTCTAGTGATGGAAACTCCACCAGGCTTGGGGTAAATTGTCCATTCATTATTGACGATCTGCAATGTCCAGAGCATAGGGCAGTGAAAGACCAGATCCCTGACTGCCTGGAGATTCAGAGGGACTAGCAGGGAAATGTTAGGAAGATGGAGAGCACTAGGAAGAGTGGGCCTAGAGAGGCAGGAGGGGCGTCCTTGCGAGGTGATGGAATTTGAGCCAACCTTGAAGAATGAGTAGGAATGAATTAAACCAGATATACAGGTCAGAGTGGGGGAAGAGCACCCAAAGCAGAGGAAACAGTTTGTGGGAAGGACCTGAGACAATAAAGAACCTGGCCCGTTGGAGGAAGTGAAGGGCTGGGCTGACTAGAGCACAGGAAGGAGAATGGTATAGGCTGTCCCCACACCTACAATGAGGCTGCTGAAGGAGGCAGGACCAGCGTACGCAGGGTTCCTGGAGTCAAGAAACATGGGTCCTAGAACCAGCTGTATGATGCTGTGTGTGTGTGTGTGTGTGTGAGAGAGAGAGAGAGAGAGAGTCCTAACTGGTTGTGTCATGCTAGCAAGGAAGGCAACATCTCTGATCTTCCATTTCCTTAGCTTAAACATGCAAGGTTCGAACTAGATAGCTTCTAAAGTCCTTTCTGGCTCCACTATCTTGTGACTCTTGTGACTTTAAGGAAGTGAAAAAGAGTGAGTCAGTGAGACTAACTGGTCAGTGAGAAAGAGAAAACGGGCCCCTGATACTGGGGAGATGGGTGGCACTATCAGTAAGTCCCTGATGTTTTCCTGCCGAATATAAGCAACTTCATAGAACTTCACCATCAAACAAGACCAGTCTGTGACTGTGAAGGACAGAGACAGAAAAAAAAACACTTCGCAATCATGTCTGAGCACAGATTAAAAAAAAAAAAAATTAACATTATCCAAACCACAAAAACAACCAAATATCCCCCTACCCTGGCTCAGATGACTACTGCATCTTTACAATTGCAGCTTCAGCCTCTCTCTAGTCTTCCTTCACTTTAGACAAGAGTCACTAAAATGCCCTCTCCAAATTCCCCTCACACAAGCCTCAGCCCTGTAGTTCTTCCTACTACCTTCTCTGAGATGACCCACAGTTCTGCTTCTCCGCAGTGAGTAACAAACCACACTTGTCCAACCATAGGGCTGTGCCTCCAAAAGGGCCAGGACAAGGGCCAGCCCTCACAACCAGTGCCTCTCCCATTCTGCACCCTAGGTGCCTCCCTTCCCTCTTGTCCTGCTGGTGCCTGGCTGCAGGGCATTGACGTAAGTCCCCTCCCCTTCCAGCGTTCTCTAATCTCCCATCAAGAGCCCTACTCTGAGCCTCAGGGTCTTGGGAAGTGGAGCTGTGATGAGGAGGAGAAGAAAATGAGAGAAATGCAAGAGGACAGCTTCACAAAGGCATTTGCATTCATCAGTGATAAAAGCAGAATGAAAGTGATCTCCAAAGCAAACATTTTTTCCCTCACTTGAAGTTCTGGGCCTCCTCCTTTCAGGCCTCCACCCTGCCAAGACCAGGCATGGGCTACATGGGAGGTAGTGGTATTTCTGTTTCCCAACCAAACCACACCAATTATACCCTCCCTTAAGGTCATCTTCATAGGAAGGTAGCTGGTTCCCAGGGAACTGACTCATTTGGCAGCATCAAAGGGGGTAAAAACTGTTGCTGCTGGTGATTCAGTGTCTCAGCTTGGACTTCCCATCTTCAGCTACACTTTTTTCACTGGGGGGAGTCCCCACTACACAACCCACTCCATTCTCTTCATGTGAAAAAATGGCAAACAAACAAGACCCCTGATGTCTCCTGAGTGAGTCAGATGGCAACCAGGGAGAAGAAGTGGCCTGTTTCTCTGGTCACAAAACAGACTGTTGGACTCATTGCCCTAATTGAAAAGGCTAATGGAATCGGCTCCTTTGAACTTTCAGAAACCATTGTGCATACCAGGCACATAACAATTTCCAACACTGTCAGCCTACAGTCATACCAAAGATGGAGACTTCTCTGTGTTCAGTTTACTTCAGGGGGCAGCAAACTCTCTCTGTAAAGGACCAAATAGTAAATATTTTAGGCTTTGTGGGCCAATGTCTGTTGTAACCACTCAGATCTGCCCTTGTAGCACCAAACCAACCATAGATAATATGCAAGTGAATAGGCCTGCATATATTTAAATAAAATGTTTACAAAAAGATGTGGGCCAAATCTGGTGACAGATGGAGGCATCAAAGTGGAAGGAGATCTTTGTAAGGCCTCTGTGGCCTCCTCTTACCCCAGCAGGTCTTCGGGAGCCTCTCACAGGCTCAGGAGCAAGCGGAGAGACACTGATAGTGCACTGGATAGACACAGACTGTCCAATGTTCAGGACCGTTCCAGCTTCTGAAGGAGAGGTCTTTCTGAGCCCCCAGAAGGGCTGACAGAGTGAGCAGAAGACAACAGAGGGTACAGGACAGAGGGGATTTGTGAATCTTAAATCTTAAGATTCTTAAATCTTCCAGAATCTTAAATCTTCTTTTAAGATTTTGTTTATTTATTTGAGAGAGAGAGCATGCAAGCACGAGGAGGAGGAGAACCAGAGGCAGAGGGAGAAGCAGACTCTCTGCTGAGCAGGGAGCCCTATGTAGGGCTCAGTCCCAGAAGGCTGAGATCGTGACCTGAGCCGGAGGCAGACACTTAACAGACTGAGCCACCCTGGTGTCCCTGTGAAAGTGACTTCTAATGGCCACATGTACACAGGATCCTGAACCTTCCTATCTGGAGCTAATCCACTGGTTGTGAGGAATATATATCCATTTGGCAAATCTGAAAGAGGAATTTAATAATGAAAGAATCAAGTTTAAAATTAGAGCTCCCGGGGTGCCTGGGTGGCTCAGTGGGTTAAAGCCTCTGCTCTCGGCTCGGGTCGTGATCCCAGGGTCCTGGGATCAAGCCCCGCATCGGGCTCTCTGCTCAGCAGGGAGCCTGCTTCCTTTCCTCTCTCTCTGCCTGCCTCTCTGCCTACGTGTGATCTCTGTCTGTCAAATAAATAAATAAAATCTGTAAAAAAAAAAAAAAAAAGTTTAAAATTAAAGCTCCCAAGATTCTGCCAGAGAAAGGTAGAAGAGAAGGATCACTAGATAGGTAAATCCCCTGGCTGGGAGGGAAGGCCAGAAGTGGCCAATCTGTGGTTAATGGACATTTTCTATAGTTCACAAATCATGCATACTTTTTATAGATACAGAAATACACCCTAGCTACTGAGCAGTGATTTATGAAGTATGTTTCCTGGAATACTGGTTTTGTAAGATGTTAACAATTATTACGTGAGAAGAATTTCAGAGAAACTGAAGAATGAATTGACATTGACAGGAAACTACTGTGTGTGTGCGCCAATGCATTTCTGCCTTATTAGGTTATGCTTTGAAAAAAAAAAAGTTATAACATTGGGGAAAAAAGGTTCATTTTGAAATTATTCTTAGGAAACAGATTTTCCAGAGCCAAGAACAGACTACTAACCCATGCCAATGCAGATAAAAAAGAATTGTTTAAAATAGTCTAGCAGCAGTTCTCAAACTTGAGTATACACTGGATATAGAGCTTATTAAAACCAGATTGCTGGACCCCCTCCCAGAGTATCTAACTCACTAGGTTGGGGTGGGATGCAGGAATTTCTAACAACTTCCCAGGTGATGCTGTGACTGATGTGGTAGTCCAAGGACTTTACTTTGAGACCCACTGCCATGCCCCCAGCCCAGTGCCTGACAGATATGAGAATCTATTCAATATTACCTTTCTGCCTGAGATTTACCACATTGCAGGAAATCAGTTGGATGGGTTTCCACCACATGTGAGGGTATGCTAGATAATCCAGCTTCAAAGTCAGGCTTATGGAAACATATGTGGCTTTATTTGGGGAAAGTGTTACTATGCTTTGAGATCGTCTTGTCCAAAACAGCTTCAGGTGTCTAGTGGAGAATCTTCTCCTGGGGGCAAATGAATGTAGCATGTTCCATGTTTTTAATGTACCATGTTTTTAAATGACAACTCATGATCCTCCAACAAGTACACATTTGGAGATGCCAGTTATTTCCTGGCATTTCTTGCCAGGGGGACGTTTCTTCAAAAATAGAAACAAATTCAAAATGAATTTAACAGGGGGTGATAGTTCTTCAGAAATAAAATTCAGTTTGAACAACTGCATTGTGATATATCTGGAGATTTTTTAAAAAAATGCCAGTACAGATTCTAACAGGACTGTGAAACAAATATATATTAGAAAAACAAGAAGAACCCAGATGACCAGAATGTTGATGCGAGTCACCCAAATTATATTGTGTGAACAAAAGGCAGCAAACATGTCCTGAGATCTGTCACAAAAGGGCAAGGACACAATGCCTGTCAACCTCAAGTCAGTTTCAAGCATGGTTCCATTTTTGTTAGCTTACTCTAAAGACTGACGTGAAGAGGTTAGAAAAAGTTCACAGGATATTAACATATACCTCTAGAAAAATATGAAATAGTCCTAAGCAGAAAGGTTTGAAAGAAATTTGAATTGTTAAGCCTGGAAAAATAAAAGGAAGGCAACTCTATTGCACCATTAAATGAATTAGAATTTTTTGCCTCTGGACTTTTGCTGCAGTGATAATGTAAGCTAAAGGAAATAGCCCTAATTTTTAAAATATATGTGATTTTGGTTAACTTTAAGGCAAAATGTTCTTTAAAATAGGATGATGGGAGTATGTCATTTTGGGCCTTAGATTTTGCAAGAAACTAATAGTAGCTGGGATTTTCACAGAACTCTTCCATGATTCCTGCACAGACAAGAGCAAATCTGAAGGAAGCAATTGCCATTATCACTGAAACAGCCCAAATGCCCACCAGTGGGAAAGTGCATGAATAAATTGTGATATATTCACACAATGGGCTATTAAAAAAGCAGTCAAAATTATGAACTATATAGTAACACATAATAATTGAATTGTATTAATATAACATTAAGTGAAAAAAGTCTCAGAAGATTACATGTAGCATGATGCCCTTTTAAAATGTTTAAAACAATTAAAATAATTTTAATGCTTCTTAGGAATACATGTAAATACAACATAACCATATAAAAGGAAAACAAGAGATGGCTACAGTGAGAAAGCCTGGCAATATCACTGGTGGGCAAGGATACGGGTCAGTGGAAATTCTCATTTACTGCTGATGGGAAGATAAACTGGTTACAACCATTTGAAAAACTTCTTGGTATTACCTACTAAGTTAAACATACACAAACTCTATGACCCAGCAATTCCACTTCAGGCATGTACTCAACATATTTCTCAAAAAGACATATTCAATAATGTTCACAGCAGCACTACTCACTAAAACCCCAAACTGTGGGGCATCTAGGTGGCTCAGTCGGTTAAATGTCTGACTCTTAATTTCAGGTCAGGTCACAGACTCAGGGTGGTGGGATCGAGCCCTGCATTGGGCTCTGTGCTCAGTGTGGAGTCAGCTTGATTCTCTCTCTCTCTCTCTCTCTCTCGGCCCCTCCCCCTGCTTGTGAACTCTCTCTCAAAATGAATAAGTAAAATCTTTCAATAAAACTGTAACAGGGGAATGGATATAATGTGCAATATAGTCATATAAAAATGCTATATGACAATGAGAAGAAAACAAACCATGGTTACATAAAACAGTATAGATGAATCTTGCAAACATAACATTGGAAAAAAGAAGCCAGACACAAAAGAGTATATACTACATAATTCCATGTATATAAAGTTCAAAAACATGAAAAACTGATCTGTGATGGTAAAGGTCAGGCTACTGGTTACTTTGGATGAGAATAATGACTAGGAAGAAGCATGAGTGAGGTCTCTGGGGCTCTGGTTCTATTTCTCAATCTAGTTTCTTGGATTCTGGTTTCATGAATGTGTTACATTGTGAAAATTCACTTATGATTTGTGTATATGTCTTGATGTCTTATATTTCAATTAAAAGTTTGAGAGACAGAGAAGAGAGAAAAAGAAGGTAAAAATTTTATTTAAAAAGAATGGGTGATATAAAGTAAAAAGTGGAATGAATGTAAAAATGGAAGTAAAAAGAAGTAAAATGGAAGTAAAAATGGAAGTAAAAAGAATGAAGAAGTAGTATGCTTATGGGTTAAGCATATTTTTCAAAATATATTTCAAAGTATATATAGTATGACCAGATAGTAAAATCATTTTTGCAGTGTTTTTCCTTCATATTTAATGTTTATATCTATTTATATAGCCATCATTTTTTCCTTAGGTAAACTTTAAAAAAAATTTTTTTCAACCTATTTTTATTATGAATTTATGTAGGATAAGGAAAACTCAAATATGCCTATCCCAACCTTTTAAATAACATTTTACAGTAACATGTTTTCTGATTTAAAAAATTATACATTTAAGTTTCAAAAACAAAAAGCAAAATGGGAAAAATCCATAATTCTACCACTGAGAACAAATCACTCAACATTTTGATGTATATCTTCCCAGTCTTCATTATGATTAAAAAAAAAATTTTTTTTTGTATTTCTTTTTTTTTTTTAATTTTTTTTTTTAATATATTTGACAGAGAGAGATCACAAGCAGGCAGAGAGGCAGGCAGAGAGTGGAGGAAGCAGGCTCCCTACTGAGCAGAGAGCCCGATGTGGGGCTCAATCCCAGGACCCTGGGATCATGACCTGAGCAGAAGGCAGAGTCTTTAACCCACTGAGCCACCCAGGCGCCCCCACCCCGCCAAAAAAAATTTAAAGCCGGGGTTGGTGGGGTGGAGGGGAAAGCAAAGAAATGATGGATATGCTCAGGATAATGGTCTCTTTAGTGGGAAAGACATAGGAGCACAGGATGCAGGAGGGAAACCTACAGGGAGGGTACTACTAATGTTCTTTGGGATGCTTATTCATTATTAAAAATAACTTAAAAATAAAGAAATAAAAGTGAGTAATGGTGATCAAAAGATATAAACTTCCAATTACAAAAAAAGTAAGTCATCAGATATAATGTACAACATGGTGACTATATAGTTAATAATACCACATTGTATATTTGGAAGTTGCTAAGAGATTAGATTTTAAAAATTTTCATCACAAGAAAAAAAATTTATAACTATGTGTGATGGTGGATGTCAACTAGAATTTTTGTGGTGATCATTTCACGATATACACAAATATTGAATCATTATGCTGTGCACCTGAAACTAATATAATGTTATATGTCGATTCTATCTCAATAAAAAAATCTCCAGACAATACTAGAGAATCAATGAACAATGGAAGTAATTTAAATAATAAAAGAATTCAGTTAGTTATCAACATACGTAATTAACATACAAAAGTCAAGAGCTTCCATAAACACAAATAATAGCTAGAGAACATAAGGGTAAAGAAAGCGCCATTTATGGGCGTCTGGGTGGCTCAGTGGGTTAAGCCGCTGCCTTCGGCTCAGGTCATGATCTCAGGGTCCTGGGATTGAGTCCCGCATCGGGCTCTCTGCTCAGCAGGGAGCCTGCTTCCTCCTCTCTCTCTGCCTGCCTCTCTGCCTACTTGTGATGTCTCTCTCAAATAAATAAATAAAATCTTAAAAAAAAAAAAGCGCCATTTATAATAGCAACAAAAATAATTAAATACTTAGGAACAAATTTAAAAAAAATGTGCAAAACCGATGAGAGGAAACACTCTTGAAAGACATGAAATTACTCTTTTTTTTTTTAAGATTTTATTTATTTATTTGACAGAGATCACAAGTAGGCAGAAAGGCAGGCAGAGACAGAGAGGAGGAAGCAGGCTCCCTGCTGAGCAGAGAGCCCCATGTGGGGCCCCATCCCAGGACCCTGGGACCATGATCTGAGCCAAAGGCAGAGGCTTAACCCACTGAGCTACCCAGGCACCCCCACATGAAATTACTCTTGAAACAAAAGAAAAGGCATCCTTGAAGTTCTTGGATAAGACAACTCAACGCCATAAAGATGTCAATGTAATACAATCCCCATAAAAATATCTACAAGCTTTTTTTATGAAGCTGGACAAGTTGATGCCAAAGTTTATAAGGAAGAACAAGCATGCAGGAATAGCCTAGAACACACAAAGAAATGAAAGCTATAAATGTAGACTAGTCCTACCAGGTGATAATCTGTACTATGAATATCCCTAATTAAAACAAGGTGCTACTGTGGTACCTGTGTGGTTCAGTAGGTTAAGACTGCGACTCTTGTCTCAGCATAGGTCTTGATCTCAGGGTACATGAGTTCAAGCCCCATGTTGGGTTTCATGCTGGGCACGAGACTACTTAAAAACAAAAACAGCTACTGCCGCTGCCATAAGAATAGCCACACAGACAAGGATAGAATAGATAAAAGGGGTATCTTCAACCACAGAGCAAAGATGGGCTATTTATTTACTTATTTAGTTTAGATGAGCTTTTTAATAAATGTTGCTGGCACAACTAGGTAGTCACTTGGAAACAAAGGTAAACTCAGACCCATATCTCATAATATACACAAAAACTGATCAGGAAACTAAATGTAAAATTTAAAAAGTTAGATAGAAAATAAATTAACAAATTAGAGTGGAAAAAAATGCGGTGAGCTCCTCTATAAACTCAGTGTAGGGAAAATCTTTCTAATAATTCAAAATCCAGTGACAATAAGGGAAATAATTCATAAATTTGACCACATAAAATGTATTTTAAAGTTGGGTGGTAAAATAAAGTCAAAGAACTGCCAAATTAGTTGAAAATATTTGTAACAGGGCACCCAGGTGGCTCAGTAGTTAAGCATCTGCCTTTGGCTCAGGTCATGATCTCAGAGTCCTGGGATCGAGACCCACACTGGGCTCCCTACTCAATGGGAAGCCTGCTTCTCCCTCTCCCACTCCCCCTGCTTGTGTTCCCTCTCTTGCTGCCTCTCTCCGTCTGTCAAATGAATAAATAAAATCTTAAAAAAAGAAAATATTTGTAGCATATCCCACAACTTAAGGTATTGTATTAGCTTAAGGACTAATATCCATAATATATAAAGAACTCTCAAATTTTGAGGGGGAAAACCCAAAACTCTGATAGAATAATGGGAAAGATAAATGAACAGAAAAATGTTTCCATAAACAAAAATAAAAATAAAAATAATTTAATAAATAAAAACAGAGCAGGTATGGACCAATGGTGAGGGTGTATCACCAACCAAGGATTATGATTAATACAACTCTATGTACCTAAGGGCCAGTCAAAACTCTAGGAATTCCCATGATAGATTTTATGCTGAAAATGAAAGTAGCTTAGTCTCCTAAAAACCTAAAATGCTATTACTAAGATACATTTGGGTGCCCAGACAAACAGGGAAAAAAAGAAAATGACTTCTCTTCCCTTTTGTTGCTGAAACTCACAGTTTTCCCCATGGGTTCTGAATTCCAACTCCCATACTGGGTAAGAGTGGCCACCATGATCCAAACATTGAGGTGTCAGAAGGTTTCAGGGTGAACCTGTTATTCTTCCCAGGTCCCTTCCACCTCTAAAATTCTGTATTCCATTTTTTCTTTTTTTTTAATTATGTTCAGTGAGCCAAAATATAATGCATTATTAGTTTTTGAAGTAGTGTTCAATGATTCACTCGTTGCATATAACACCCAGTGTTGATTAATGACCTGGTCTCCCAAAACAATCACTTAAATCTACCCACTCAGTTACTGAGGCAAGAATGGCTTTCCCAGACTCCCTCCTCCTAACTGCGGTCGTCCCCGGGGACACTTCTTATTCCCCATAGCAGAACCCCCGATATATATTTGTTTCTATGTTAATATCCCTATCATTGTTATAAAAATGAAAGATTTAATAGGGTGAGGAAATAGGATGAAATAAGCACAGAAAGAAAAAGCAATATGTTGAGTAATGTTAGAACACAAAAATGCACTCTTTGATTTCTATATTCTCTAGAGCTGGAACTCAAATTTGGCTTCAGCTTCCTAGCAGACAGAGCAGAGAAGCAAACAGGAGGTAAGAGAAGATTTCATAATGCCTATAACATTGGAGCCAGTTTTTCCAAAGACTGCATTTCCATTTGCTTAGAGCTGTGTCCCAGCAGTGTGTTTCGACAGGCTTCTGCTATCGGCCCGTGAGAGCCAACAGCTAAATAGCAAGGATTTTTACAAGTTGGTTGTTAAATCATTAGTAGCTTGAAATCTGCCAAGGTGGGAACATTCAGCAAACACTACAAATCAGGTCATTTTTTCTTTCATTTTTTTCCTTTTCTTTCCCTATTTTATTTTTGCCTCCAGAGAGCAAGTTTACCAGCACACCCTGCATTTTCCAAAGGTCCTTGTAGGGGAACACTATTCTAGGTCAGAGTTGCTGCAAGTGGGAGGGAGAAAGGTTTGGTGTACAAGTTTGTTGAATGCCATGGAAACATCTTGCAGAAGAAGAGAGCAGGAACATGTATGCCCAAGATCAGAGAATGACTGGACCCCACCCCCTATTTCCAATACAACCCTTTGGAATTTCATTCCTGGGATTACAAGAAATGCTATGCCCAGGAGAGATGGACATACCTCCCCATTCAAAAATGCATCTAGAGAGACTGGGGAGGTCCCAGGGAAGGATATTATGCTTTTCATGAGGTTAACATTTCCCAAGACTGTTTTTCACAGCATTGTTACTAAGAGTTTCATGCTGAAATAAATTTCAGAATGAGTGGGTTAAAGTTATCTTTAATGCAGGACTTCTCAAAGCCTTTGGAAGGCAAATGTGTCCTTGTGGCACAGAGTGTACATCAATTCCCAAACTTACTTTACCTGAGGACACTGTAGTAGCATATCTTGGGACACCAGGCTAAAAAAACACCTGGCTTATCAGGGTTCCTTGCGGTTTTGAAAAGTTGTACCAGGACATTATTCCACAGAAATATTTTTTTCATATAGGACTTGAAGCTCTGACATTTTTCTTTATAAAGACATGAGTTGCATATCTTTGCTTCTCACCTGAACCATTTAATTATGCCCATTGGTGTCCACACATCCATCAGCAGAGCTTACTTAAGGCATGAAGGGAATCATTTTAGGACAAGAAATTTTCTAACTCATACCCTGTGTCCCCAGGAACTCACTCTGTCCTGTTGTGGAAACCAGGCATCGGCAATGTCAAAGCCCAAAGCCAGCACACATTTCAACTTCTAAGACTCTACAGCAGAGAATGAGCATTTCTCATCATTTTTTAACCTTGACTTTTTCACCTTCCCTCAACTCCCATTCCATTTCCTTTTTTGTCTTTTTCCTTCTTCTTAATAGCTTTATAAACTCCTAAGATGGTTTACTGTGATGTGGGCAGCCTACATATATATTCACTCGCCTAATCATTCATGGTGTCCTTCTGGATTCAGGGCCACGAATGGGAAAGACCAGGCCATGTTGTCACAGAGCTCACAGTACAACATTAATGAATGTTCATTTCCTCTCCTACTTATCTCCTTTATTTGCTTTGCCTTGGCTCTTTCTCCCCATTTTGCTTGACACTCTATGCTGTTCCTCCCCAGTCTTGTTCATCCTTTCTCCTCCCTTCCTTGATAGCTTTTTCCAATGACTAACAGGAACCCAGCTCAGCTGGTTTTTATCACGCTCCTGTCCTTGCATTTTTCCAACTCAATTAAGCCATTACCAGGACTAAATGAGGCATGGACTCTCCAAAAGTCACACCTGTTGTCAGGGAGATGGAGGGTAAGAACCTGTGCAGCTGGCGGGTGAACAGCAAGCCAGGCTGGAGGGAGGCAGCCGAGTGTGACTCGGCAGGTTGTGTTCCCCCAGTGCTGAAAGAGGGCCCTCATTTTAAAACAAGATGTCCCTTGCTTTAATACAGAAGGAATGAAGTCTGACACAGACCTGAGGATGGTCACATTAATGATGACAGATAAGATGTCTCTAATTTTTTAACAAATGCACCCCAGGTGCGTATAAAAACCCACATTGTGGATGTGTTCTCAGCTAGAGGTAAAGAAAGCTGTAACCAGAGCCAGGTACATGGGTTTTGTGATTATTGGTTGAACTTTCTCAGGTTTTTCCCTATTCACCCTCATTAAAGTGTACACGTTTCACCTTTTCTGCAATGGTGGCTTCACACCTTACTGTTACCGTTCTTTATGATTAGTATGACAAAAGAGGCCAAAGATTATAGTATAATAAATCACAGACAAATCAATGTATTCACTGTATGTAGATAAATGATTTCTACTGGAAATCAATTTTGGTTTCATAACCACCTTTTCTCTAGGCAACCTAGAATTTTTATGTCTACATGTTAGGAATCAACAAATTATATTTTTTTGAGCTTGTCATGCCTCTAATTTACTGAGTGGTTTTATTTATTTATTGTTTTATTTATTTATTTATTTCTGAGTCCTTCTATGTTCAGAGGTCTATGCTTTGGTTTTGTCTAGCTGAAATGTAGACAAAATCATTCTTCTCTAGAGTTACACAATTTCTGGAAATGTTAAAGCCAAGGGGGCAAGAACCAAGGTGGTTTTTACTTTGATGGAAATCCAAATGTTGCAATATTGTCTTCTAACCTTGCCTTTCCATCCTCTGTTCATTCATCCCTGACTCTGGAGCTTTTTGGACAAATGCAAGTTCAAGAGATATTGACACTTTTCAGTATCAGGTACCATGTTCAGTACTGAGAAGGCAACTGTGATCATGATGAAGATCCTTCCCTCAGGAACCTTTGGTCTTGTGGGATGACCCTTCTCTATTTTGTTCTACAATTCCCCCCAGACAACTGCTCGTTTTTACTGGTCATGTTTCATTCATTCTTTCTTTCAGCAAATATTTGTGAAGCACATATTAAATTCTAGGCATTATACTTGGTGCCAAGCTACAGGGATGAGAAGAGACAGGCCATACCCTCAAGAAGTTTCTGGTCCCCACTTTGAATTAATTCTCCTTGAAGTATCTTCTGCCTCTGTACTTTCTCAACACCTACTTCATGCCTCTTTGTAGCATTTGCATCACTACTTATAATACGTATCTTTATCTCCTTTTAAACCATGAGTACCTTGAAGGCAACAATCTCAACTTCCTCTCCTAGGTTCCTCACATCCCCTAGTGTTTAACACATTGCGGGGGAGCTCAATAACTGTTTTTGAATGAACCAATAATTCCATGAATTTACAAATTAATGAACCTATGGAGCCGCAGACCAATCTGCCTGACCTCCCATCCCACATCTCCTGGATTAGGAACTCACCAATCACTCATCTGTTAGTACTGAAACACTCATCATGATTTCAAGGACCTTCTAAACATAAAACCAGCTGGTACACGGGTCATTTCCTCTTCCAAATATATTTGCCTTTGAGATAAAGAACAAATACTAGCTTCAGCTTGTGTTTACAACACTTTCTTACAGGAGGACAAACATGATTATATATGATTTAAATGAAATGAACTTATAGTAAGGAAAACAAATGGGTTCGCTTGTGACTCTTGGATAGATACTGTTAATATAGCTACAGAAAGAAGAAATATAATAACAATGGCTTAAACGAGCTAGAAGCATTTTCTATCTGTCATGTAAAAGTCTGGAAACAGTCTCATACAGAGGTTCTGCTCCATGAAATCATCAGCTCATGGCACCATCATTCCCTAAGATAGGGTGCCTGGGTCAAGATGGGCTCCAGCTGTCACCTAGATCTCCGATGCAGCAGAAGGAAGGAAGAGGGATGAAAAGACAAAGGACAAACACGAACTCTTAAGCAGTTTCTTGGAGGCTGCCACAGGCACCTCAGCTGACATCCCACTGGTCATAAAGGAAGTTGAGGGAAGTGGTTTTTATTTCGGGTAACCACATGTCAAGCTAAAAACAATTTTAGTGTGACATAAAAGGAGTACAGACAGGAGGGATACAATCAGATGTCCTTACTGCAGATACTGCAACTGAAGTGTTAGTGACTAAGGACTTATGTACTTTGATTCCTGCAAGCTGAAGTCACAATGAACTCCAAGTGTTAATTCACTGTGCTATGATCACAGTTGACACTGCTCTGAGTGTCACTTTCAATGACAGCAGGACTGAGGGAGAAGGAAAAGAAAGCTTTTGCAGTAAGGAAACTGGGGGGCAGTGGGAGTCTGGGAAAGGCGGCAGCAACAGCAGTGACAATAGCAATTGAAAGGGGAAGACGGGGTGGAGAAAGATGGTAGAGTCAACAGGACAAAGTGGTTGGATATTGGAGGAAAGAATGAGGGAGAATTTAGAACAATTTAGCTTTCAAACAAATTAGACCCTAGTAATTGGACTAGAAAGGGCAGTTTGGAGACTGCATTGGACTGGTGGAGTTAACTGCTACAAATTGACCCGAAATCTCTCCTTGATCTCTTACTTCTCACCATGAATTTTCTTTTGAACAGACTAATGAAGTTAATAAACTTCTCCAAGTAGTTAATCTTTCACAGAGAAAATTTAACAGGTCTTAGTGACCTACCTTAATCAGTAATAATGTTCACTCTCCGAATTCAGTACACTACTCCAGACTCCTTAAAATTCTTAGTTCTTGAGGTATTCTTAATTCAAGTGCCAGAATTTCTCACTTGAGTAAGTTGAATATATGGAGAATCTATTCCCCCATCTAGAAAATAAAGTTGGTATTGTACTTGTGAAATTTAAAATACA
This sequence comes from Mustela erminea, assembly GCF_009829155.1. Lineage (NCBI taxonomy): Eukaryota > Metazoa > Chordata > Mammalia > Carnivora > Mustelidae > Mustela > Mustela erminea. The sequence goes on from NC_045614.1 coordinate 98,731,417, forward strand.
CTGGATGTTTAAAGGACGTGACATAATGTCTGGTTCAATAAATGCTAGTTTTTGTCTCCTTCCAAAGTGCTTTTTTTTTTTTAATGCATTCATTCAACATTTATTCAGCACTTACTATTGCAGACATGGCTAAATGCTAGGGAACACAGCTGAATTTAGTTCTTGAAACCAAAGTTATCATTTTTTTTTCACTTCTGAATGGTGAGATAAATTCTGATCCCCTATACCAATGTGCCTGCCTACTGGACTGGGAGTTCCTGAGGGCAGGGAACATACATACATTTTATATTCCTGAGGGCAGGGAACATACATACATTTTATATTCCCAGTCCTCAACACATGTACTTATTAAGTGTATGAATGAATGCATGACCAAGGTCCAAGAAATGAAGCCAAAAATCTAAATGCAGGACTGGAGTCAGAGAACTATGGTAGTTCTGGATGGATCATGGATGTTCAGACATGAGGTCATGGAGAAGTTCAGACATTATGGGAGACAATTCCATGAATGCTGAGTGTCCGTGGGGGTACTCCTTCCACATGGGGCCCAGCATCTGCTAGAATGGCTATTGGAGGAGGTAGCGTTCCTAAAGGGCAAGAGGCAGCATGGGACATGGGAAATCCAGGCTGTGCTCCACCGCTAAGCTGGATGCCTCAGTGTGGGGCTTTGTCTGGCCCAGAGGAGTTCTTTTCTCCATTCACACAAAGGCCCCAGTTTGCCAAGCTACACCGCGTGGATATGAGCTCCTAAAAACTGAAAGATTAGATGTTTTCCAGGCAAAGTATAGGCCAGAGGGACCAAAGAGGGGGAATGGGATGGGTGGGGTCTGAGAATTTTACAAAAAGCCTGGTGTACTTGAGGAACTGAAGGCACTTTGGGATGACTGGAGCGTGGAGTTCAAAGAGAAAACCACCAAGAGTGAAACTGGATCACAGCTAGCATTTTCCGTGAGTTTACTACTTACACTGTGTTAATGACCCTCCATGCATAGTTATTCAGATCACAGAAAGTGACTTTACCAAAGTCATATGTTAGAAAACAGTGAAACTATGATTCAAAGCCAGGTTTAACTTCAGACTCTGTGCTCCAAACCACACGTTCCATGGCATCCAAAGATTTGTAAAAGCAGATTGCAAAGGAATGAAACTGGAGGCAGAAAAGTCTATGAGGAAATAGTTGCAGAAATCCAGATACGAAATGCTGGCAGACTTAAGATGGCCTTGGAAATAGAAAGGAGTAGATGATTTCAGAGATTTAGGAAGCACAATCCACAGGACTTGGTGGTTGTTTGAATATGAAAGGCAATGATGAGAAGAGGGAGGAGGCTAGGATGACTCCTTATTTTGTGTCTTTGTGGGTGGTACACCATTTGCTGAGATTAAAAAACAATGAAGTAGCAACCAGCAACCTTGGGAAAGAGGTGAGTTAAGAGCCTGCCAAGTTGGAAGCACCTGTCATCCAGGTGGAGATGGCCACATGACAGTTCAGTACTGGCCCTGAACCTCAGGAGAAGCTGTAGAGTTACCCAACATGAACATATAATTGGTAATTGACCCAGAAAGTGGGTGATAGGGTATAGAGAAGAACAAAGATTTCCTAGCAGAAGGACTTTTCCCTAGATCCAGCTGTTAAGCCTTATCAGCATAATCTGACCTTTGATTTATCTGCATCTTCTACAAGAATCATTCCTCAAAAGTTTACAGAGTATTATATTATAAACTGAAACCAGAAATCTGTGATAAGTTACAAAAATGGGAATCTACTATAATAAAGAAAGAATTAAAAAATGGTCTTTTCTGACATTTTTTATTGATTTAAAGCCAAATTTAAACTTAAATATGACTATTCTGTATTTTCTGTAAGAACATAGGTGCTGAATAAAATATCATTTATATAACAATAATGCAAGGAACTACTACTACTAAGAAAATTCTATGCATTATTCACTCAGAAGAATGAATGAATTAAAATCCAGCAATGATGTCAGTGGAGGCCTTAGCTTATCAATTACCTCTTCAAAATGTGGCCTCACAACTAAACACAGTCATTCTCCAATATGGGCAAGTAGCGTTTTCTGTATCTCCTGCAGTGCTATAAAAATGAGACTCTCAGTCATGCCTTACCCTCCTGTTACCCATCAGCCTCTCTAAATGGAAATTCTAAGCCATGTTAGTTGCAGTCATCATAACAAGATGGGATTTAGGCTTAGCTGAATTCATTTTATCTCTTTTCTTTTAGAAAGCCTCACAGACACCCTTTACGTGATGTGGCTTCTAAAGACTCAAGGACCACCCACCTAGTAGTCTGCAAAGGCAAAGGCAGAAATGGATATTCAAACACCACAGCCTCCGTTCTGTTATTAATTACTCTGTAGACATGTGCCCACACTGTAGGGAGTGAACTGCACCAAGGGGGAAAGTTCCAGGGGCCCCCAAACCACCAGCACTCTTGTTTTCCCCCTGGAGAGAAAGCAGAACTATGGCGTTTTATAGCTGCTGTTTCATCCTCTTGGCAAGTACCTGGTGCACTTCTGCCTATGGGCCTGACCAACGAGCCCAGAAGAAAGGGGACATTATCCTCGGGGGGCTCTTTCCTATTCATTTTGGAGTAGCAGCCAAAGATCAAGATCTAAAATCAAGGCCGGAGTCTGTGGAATGTATCAGGTAAGGAAATGAGCCAAATCAAAGCCTATCTTCTATTGTAGAAAAACTGTACCAAACCCAAAGTAATTTTTTTGAAACTTGGTTCTCTCTTTTTAAAGATGGTGATTGGTAGTCATGCTGAAATCACTCCATTCCCCTTTTTAAACGAAATTTTTCAAAAAGTAGAATGTCAAAAATATTGAGTAAAAAAATCCATGGCCTGTTGGGGATACGTGTCCAGTCACTTCGTAAATGAATCGACATTGTTCATCTAGCAGCAGTGTTGCTGAATGAAAGACTAAGTACCTAGATGGAAATTTATTACAGGTCTTGCAAACCTGAGTAGTAAAATCTCCCATTTACCTTAAGTGCCCCAGGTATTAAAGTCAGTAATACCTGAGTGTTGGCTGCCTCACTCTCACTTTTTATTAAAAAGGATTTTAAAGTTGAAAGAAACTTCAGTGGTTGATATGATCCAGGCATCTTCAAAATGCAGACTGCAGGATTTTGGAAGTCCTTCTTATAGAAGGCTGCAATCCTGCTGCTTAACACAGAATATACCTAACGCCAATGGAGAAAACACAGATATCTAAGTGTCTCACTGAACTCTCTCTTCAGTTACTGGAAGACAGCTATCATGTCCCACTGAATCACTTCTTTTCCGCGCCTGAGTCTTGGTTTTCTGAACAATTACTTCATGACATGATTTCCAGACCCCTCACCGTTTTCATTGCCCTCCATCTAATGTTCCCTAATTTATCATGACTATGATACAGCATCTAGAATTAGGCACAATTCTTTCAAACAAGATCTGACTTCTGCAGAGTAGAATGGACTGTGTATTACTTCCCTTCACAAGGGTATCAGAGACCAGGAATGCACCCCAAGTTTTTACCCACCTTTTAAGAGAAAATACCACTTTCTCTCTAAAGACTTGCAATGCTCAAAAGGGATCCTGCTTTTTTTTTCCTACTTTTCCTGTTTGCTGGAAAATGAAAATGAAAACTACAATTGCTCCAACAAAACTGGATTTCTGTTCATGTTTCTAATGAAAGCTGGAATAGATAAAATTTTCACATTTTTCTCATGAATACAGAAAAACTAAGTACAGAATTTCAATTATGCTGATTATATACCTCACATACCCTCTTTGTTGTGCCCTACTGGACTGAGTTGTGTGTGTGCTACACACATACTTAATATCAACTAAGAAACCCTGAAATGCTGTATTTTTTAAATTATATTTAAGAAAGACAACAAAAGCAGTATAACTGTTTTATGTAAAGAAATTGTCTATAACCTCTCTAATTTTTCAGGTTTAAAACAAATAACTAAAAAATAAATGATGGAAACATAAAGAAAATAACTAGGAGAAAATGTCATGTTAAAAATTAGGAACCTAAACAATACAGTGCAGTATATAGCAAATTGTTTTTACCACCTGTCATTGAGTTCCTGTAATCTACCATGTAAAGAGAGAACCTGAGGAGTTGTTACATTTCCTCCTTTGGGCACTGATACACTGATTCCACATAAACTTCTAGCTCTTACTCTTGGCCAGATCCAGAGAGATGAAAACTATGTCACTGACCCTACTTCTCTTTGTTAAATTTGCTTGATATTTATTTAAAATAATGTTCTTTGAAAAGCAATGTACCCTTATTTTTAAAAACAGAATATATAAATAAAGCAAAAGTCCACAATTTTAAAACCATCCCTCCACCACCCAGAAATAACCAGCTTGTAAACAGCCCTTCTAGATATGTTTGTTAGTTTACAAAGATGAGACTCATCATTTCCCTTTCCCCTTTAAGCTCTAGTAATGTCATAATCTAAATTTGTGCAAACCTCAAGTAATTTTTAGGCTCCAGCCTATTAAAATCCTAATGTTATTTATATTTTCCCTAATCTTTTTTTATCTGTATTATTTCTTAATACTCCGCATTATCAACTTCAAATTCTTTGCTGGATGAAGCAGAAACAAATTATTCATTCTATTACTACAATCTTTGCTATCATTACTCCCTCTGTGTAAGGACCAGAGTGAGAATTTTACATAATTATCTCGTGTTCACAGCTACCATATAAAAGGTAGGCAATGTCCCCATTTTACAGAGAGGTCTCTGAGTCTCAAAGAACATATCATGAAACAAAAAGGTAACAGAGCCATGCATGATTCAAGCACAGCTTTGCCCAGTCCCTACTCTCAAGGGATTGACCAGAAAACCTCCATTTTCTTCCATTTCTTCTTTCTTCCAGGTACAATTTCCGCGGGTTTCGTTGGTTACAAGCAATGATATTTGCCATTGAGGAAATCAACAGCAGCCCAGCCCTTCTTCCCAACATGACACTGGGATATAGAATATTTGACACCTGCAACACCGTTTCTAAAGCCTTGGAGGCTACCCTGAGTTTTGTGGCACAGAATAAAATTGATTCTCTGAACCTTGACGAGTTCTGCAACTGCTCAGAGCATATCCCCTCTACTATTGCTGTAGTGGGAGCAACTGGCTCGGGCATCTCCACGGCAGTGGCAAACCTGCTGGGCCTCTTCTACATCCCCCAGGTACATGTGCCTTCTCAGGTGGGGCAGCAGGGTAAGCTGTGTGTGGACTCAAAGAGCTGCCATGCCCACTGTCCATACAGCTTGCTATTTTCCTACCTCTGGTTTACATTAGCACAGAAGGCCTTTTAGTCAGGGCACTGTACCATGACCATTTGGGATTTCTGAGACCCCAACTTCATCATGTCAACTATACCTTCACAACTCTTCCAAAATTCTTTTTAAAATACCATGTATAAAACTTTGTCTTTTTTTAATGAGTGTTCAGTTATTTACTTTTCACTCCCTTCCTTCAGTGAATGCCCACTCTTCTGATTTTACTAAAAGGAATGAGACCATGTGATGTAAATCCCACCTTTCAAACTCAAAATATCTGTCCCTAATCCTATTCCCTTAAAAGTCTACCTCTCTATCTTCTGGTTGAGGGTTTAGCTCAGGGGGAAGAAGAGTATACTTCCTCACAGAACAGGAACTTACTCACTACCTTGCACATTCTAGAAATGGAAAATATTCTATTTCATTCAACAAATATTTATAGAACATATATTAATAAATAGTATCCACCCTGCAGGAACTCAGCCTAGGTGGGGAGATGTCTGTATTTTGAAATACTAGTAAACAGTTCACTGAAACAAGTGCTATCATAAACATTTATTCAAAGTTGCATATTTTTCCCATGTGAAGTACACCTTTTTGCATGTTAATATTCACAGATCTATGACATGATTTTGTAAGAGTGAAAAATTGGAAACAACCTAAATGTCCATGGATGGGAGAATCAACTCAAATGTAACATCCTTTATAACAATTTTTAAATCAAATTATAAATGATAATTGAATTTATCATTTTCAATGTCTAATATATAAAATTTGTAAGAGTACCTTTCATAAATTCACATTTATATGTTGGGAGTCTCCATTTCTTTGGTGATAGACATTATCCTTTTATATACATGTGGCAACTCAAAAAGTCTTGTCATCATTTCCCAAATCCTTACTTCAGGGAATTAAAGGTGCTTCCCATGGGGAAGCCCTGACTATAACTTTCGCGCAAAATGATCTAACAATGCCCTTATCAGTAAATGTGCTGGGCAACATGCAAATATGCATCTTATAATTTTGGCATATTGTACAGAATTTTTTTAAAATACACAAAATGAGTTCTTGTAGCCAACAAGGCATAAGATATAATCACCACCGAATAAATAAAGAACCCAAAGTAAAGGTTTAAACTCTTTGTGGTTTGGATGAAAGATGATTTTAAGCTAAATTGGAATTATTAAAGTGAAAACTATAATAATTCCCAGTCAAAACAATGTTAAGTGTATCTACAGCAGTGGTTCTCTGCTGTGACTGCATGTTAGAATCACACGGGAAGCTTTAAAAATGCTGATGCTTGGGTCTCACACCCCCGAGGTCCAGGTTTAGGTGACAGGAGAAGCAGCCTGGGCGGCAGGAATTTTGAAAGCTCCCAAGGTAATCCTTCTCTGCAGCAGAGTTGGGAACAGTTTCTCTGCAGGGTGGGGGCAGAGGCCCAGGGGTATTTCTTAGGCCACTCATGCCACCAAGTGGATGCAATAGGCAGACCAGCTGGAAAAGTTGTGGTTAGAAGTTTTCTGAATCATTCATGAACTTCTCCCCTCATACAATAAAAAAAAAGTTTTGTGTGTTTTTAAGGGTTTTTTGTTCTGTTCTGTTTTGTTTTGTATTTTGGTAGGGAGAACAAATAATGAACTAGTATTTTTGCCCACTTTTCTGGTTCTTTTTGAAAAACTGGACAAATATTATAAATCTTCATTTTAAGAGAAACATATAGTAGATATATTTGTTTGTAATTTTAATCCTTGTAAAGTGCTTATCAATCCACTTTTCAAAAGAAGAAGTAAACAATAATGGATGAATTTACAAAATGCCTGAGTAGGTTTTTCATCTGCAAATATCTGATTCAGAAGCTTGCTGTTTATGTCTGCAAGTAGAGCTCTGTAAAAACAGTAACATCTCAACAAATTACTCAACCTAACTACCCATACGTCATGAACTCTCGGAACAGCCAGAAGGAACTTATTCCGATAAAAGGAAAAAATGTCGATTTCCTATTATAACTTCCATAATCAAAGCTCTTATCAGAAAAATCATGCCCCCTTAGTAAATAAAGATGGACCTGCCCTGGTCTGGGCAGAGGGAGAGGGTGAGTAAGAATCTTAAGCAGTTGCCATGTCCAGCACAGAGCCTGACACAGGACTCAATCTCACCACCCTGTGATTGTGACTTTAGCAGAAATCTAGTGGGACGCTCAACTGACTGAGCCACCCAGGTGCCCTGGCTCTGATCTTTCATACACCAATGTCTTTCATGTTTTTGATGTAGAAACTATTCATTGACAAGAAGGTATATATTGGGAAATTCAAGGAGGGCACATGATGTGATAAGCACTGGATGTTATATGCAACTAATAAATCACTGAACACTACATCAAAAATTAATGGTGTACTAGATGTTGGCTAATTAAATTTAAATTTTTAAAAAATATCTAAAAAAGGAAAATTCATTTTAAAACATTGAACATGGAAAACTAGTTGTTTCAACTGGTGAGAATTATTAAAAGGACATTCTCCCCAATTTTTTCAACTTGGCTTCCCTTAAAACCTCTCCAGAAAACTAGAGAACAAGAGATATTAAACACTCTTTCATTACCAAAAGAGAACATATGGAGGGAGAGAGAAACTAGGCAGAATAGGAAAGAGGAGCTTCCTTGGAGCTCCTCTGAAGAGCTGTGGGTTTATAACCCACAGGGAACCTCATTCCTTCCAGAAGTGAGTCATGGACAAAGTGTTCGTCATAGTGAAGGGGAAGTTAAAACGTTTCGATCAGAACATGGGTATATCATAACCAATGAGGCAGCACAGAGGAAGTTAGGAGCAACTACAAAACAGTGTATAGAAGATGTTCCTTGATAGGATAAGTAGATCCCACTACTGCTGTGTTGACTTTATGGTCAGACCCATTTCTCAAGGTAGTTTTAAAGAATCACCCACTGGGACTTAGAATGCTCCCTGAAAGACAAATGTTTGAGGGCTTGCACTGGAGAGGAACAGATATTGGCTGTCTTCACCCTTTCATCCTGTCTACCATGAACAGCATGTTTGATAAATTAAATTAATAAATGTTCAAAAAACCACCTCTGCAGAGCCTCATTCACTGGTACCTCACTCACTTATATGTTCTCTCCAGGTCAGCTATGCCTCCTCCAGCAGACTCCTCAGCAACAAGAATCAGTTCAAGTCCTTCCTCCGTACCATCCCCAATGATGAACACCAGGCCACCGCCATGGCAGACATTATTGAGTATTTCCGCTGGAACTGGGTGGGCACAATTGCAGCTGATGATGACTATGGCCGGCCAGGGATTGAGAAGTTTCGAGAGGAAGCGGAGGAGAGGGACATCTGCATCGACTTCAGTGAACTCATCTCCCAGTATTCTGATGAGGAAGAGATCCAGCAAGTGGTAGAGGTGATCCAGAATTCCACAGCCAAAGTCATTGTTGTTTTCTCCAGTGGCCCAGACCTTGAACCCCTCATCAAGGAGATTGTACGGCGTAATATCACAGGGAGGATCTGGCTGGCCAGTGAGGCCTGGGCCAGCTCTTCCTTGATAGCCATGCCTGAGTACTTCCATGTGGTTGGAGGCACCATTGGATTCGCTCTGAAGGCTGGGAAGATCCCAGGTTTCCGGGAATTCCTGCAGAAAGTCCATCCCAGAAAGTCTGTCCACAATGGTTTTGCCAAGGAGTTTTGGGAAGAAACATTTAACTGCCACCTCCAGGAAGGTGCCAAAGGGACTTTGTCCATGGACACTTTTATGAGAGGTCATGAAGAAGGTGGTGGCAGGATAAGTAACAGTTCCACTGCCTTCCGACCTCTTTGCACAGGGGATGAGAACATCAGCAGTGTGGAGACCCCTTACATGGATTACACACACTTACGGATATCCTACAATGTCTACTTAGCTGTCTATTCCATTGCTCATGCCCTACAAGATATATACACATGCTTACCTGGAAGAGGGCTCTTCACCAACGGTTCCTGTGCCGATATCAAGAAGGTTGAGGCTTGGCAGGTACATCCTTCACTCAGATAGCAGTTCACTGTGTATTAAGGCAGAGTTGGGTGGATCCAGGCAAGACAGATAAAGTGGTTACCTCAGAAAGGCAGTATTTAAATGACATTGCTATACATAGCTTTGGATTCAAATTGCCTTTTCAAACATCTGAGCAACTGACTTCCACAAAATTAATAGTCATTTAATTTGACTATCTGTTTAAAGACTTGACTCAACTGTTCTTTAGTCCAGCAGTTCAGAATACCTAGAATATGGCCTCTAAAAGTTTTTAAATATCCTGGAACAGATTTAATACTGTATCAAGTATTTTTTTTAATGCTTAAATTACAAATATTGTTCCCTTTTAGCAAGTATTTATTGAGTACCTATTATATTCCATGTATTAAGGGACATAAAACTAGAGTTACTGTGTTTAGCCACCATTTTTACCATAATATTATTCACAATATAATGTGCTGGAACACTCAGTAAGCCAACAAAGTTTAGGACGCTAGCAAATCAAGGGCATAGGAAAAAAAAAAAAAAAAAACCTCTTCTTAAAAAGATTTCATATTGGATATTTCAAAAAGAAACACTGAAGTAGTTATCATAGAAAATGATTAGATGAAGGTGGAACTTCTATACTTATTTTATGGTTTAGTCTTGTTTTGTATTTTGTATTTGAATTGCACATAAAGAGACATCATAATCTTTTTCATTTCATAGAAATTCTGAAGATAAAAGTTTGACTGACTTAAATCCTACATAGCTGTTATGTCTTGCATACCTTGATTTTTCAACCAAACCTCATTTTACACTCTTTTTGTATTTTCCTCAGTTCCAGACTGACCTATCAGAGAATGCATGATCATTAAGGGGAAGGGAAGGGGACATTCCTGAACATGAGTTGAATCACCCAGCCTCCAGCTTCAGCTCCAGCTCCCTAATCTACTAGCTGTATCATCCCTAGCAAGCCATGCTTTAAGTCAGATTATTATAGTAGTAGTATGCCTCTAATTAAGCTATCAGTTAGGTTAAATGGTAACTAAAACAACTGTGTATGTAGAAACCAACTACCAACTACCACAGACCCTTGGAAAAAGATACCAAGAAACAAAGAATGTATAACCTATGTCAGTCATTTTAGCGCTCTCATGGGATCAGGAGTGACTCTCTAGGGTGACAGAATGAGCCAGGACTGCAAGTACTTCTTAGTCCTTCTTATATAGAGAAAATCTCACTCAGATGTCATTGTTGGCTAAACTTTGTCATCTTTATGAGGTACTTAAAAGTTTCTTTCCTTACACTGCACCACCCTCTTCCTCTACTCTGGCCAAAAAAAAAAAAAAAAAAAAAAAAAAAAAGCCAGGAGGAATTCTAATGACAGTCAAAAACAAAAAAAACTTGAGGAGCCATAATGATAAGGAGTGGAGTTTTTTAAAAAGGAGGAATAAAGGGACAATATTTTACTAAATACTGTTGTCTTTCCTCCCTTCCCTTCCATGTCCCCTGAAAGGAAGACTCCAGTCCTTGAAAAGCCTATAGGACAAAGGTGAGGTTGAAGGGGGAAGAGGCTTCCAGTAAGTAATTTGACAGTTCTGTTCTTCAGTGGCTCCTCTCCAAACAAGGAAGTAAGATCCAGATGGTTAAAATCAAAGCTTAGGCATAGGTGGAAAAAAAAAAACTGTAAGAAGGAGGCTACAGTCAAGAGTTTTAGTTCCATACAGCAGAAAACCCAAACCAAATTGGCTTAATCAGAAGAAACTCATATTATTAGAGGCTCATAATACTGAAAACTGGAGAAGTATTCCAGATACAAGTAGATGTTTTCATCTCTATCTATGTTCCTTATTCCCCATGGTTAGCAGTTTTCAGTCTCTACAGTAGCTTCAGGCTCATCAAGTCTTTACTGTTAGGCTCTTACTTCCCAGGATCTCTTGTAAAATTCCCAGAAGCCACGTTGATTGAACAGTCCAGGATCACACATCCATCCCTAAAGCTAGGAGTGGAATCCTTTCAAATTATATAAACAGAGTAAGAGGGAGAGTGGATCCCCAAAGGGAAATCAGGATGCTGTTACCAAAATGAAGGAAAAAAGAGAGGCAAAGTAGGCAAAATAAAGAGCCATCACACAGACACCTTGGCCAACAGGTTAAGTACAGGTTAAGATGTGCACTCCTGGCTCACACACAGCCTGGCACAATTCATCCAGCAGAGAAGACAGATAGGAAAATAGGGGCACAGCTCTAGGAAGGAATAACGTGATCATTAGCCAAAACGTCCATGTACTTGCTTTAAGTCTCCTTTAAGCCTCGGGAACCCACGCAGTTGGTGGGCATTCTGGAATTTAAGATATTGGTCATGTCTGTATCTATCAAGAGATGGACTCACAATTATTCACTCTCATTATGAAGACCTACATGAAAACCTATCACCTGATCAGTATACATAATCTCATCCAAAGATCTCAGCCTGAGATTCCACCTCCATCTCTCTCAATTCTCTTATAAGCCAACCAGCCTGACACATCCCCACAAAGCCATCTATGAGGTTCTGTCATAGCATTTTTACTTAGATCATATCCCACACCTGAAGGGCCATCAATTTTCATTTCCTTTATCCTCTGTCTACCACAAACTTTTAACCCTTTTTCAAAACTTTCTCCTAGAAGTCTTTGCAAGTCATACTCCCACACACACTCTTTATGGCCACTCCTTCTTCCTCATTTTTGCCATTTATATACTCAACTTAAGTTTCTATAACTCTTCAGTTGACTGAAATAAATTCTTATTAATTAAATTTCTCATTAAATTGGATCAATCACAAGTTTTTTCTTTTTTTGATCTTTGCTTCTCCTAAAATTTGTCAGTCAATTCATATGCCTTAAAGTATCACTAACAGATAATTTATGAACATAAAATATACAATTCCCTCCTGACCTCCTTGGAGATGCCATGTCCTCCTCCACTGCTCCTCTCTGTCTTCACTCTGACTCCTCTAATGTACTGCTCAAAACTATAGCCAGAACACCTGACACCTGAGTATGTGTAGAATAAATGAAAGAAAGACTAGAAATCTAGTTAATTTGGCCTTGCAGAAAACTGTTCAATCCAACAACCCATCCTTGAATCAATCACTCTAGTTCAAGTACTCTAGACTGATTGGATAAGCCTGTGTCACAATGCCCAACAATCAAATTTGTATGGAACATTATGTAAGGAAATATGGAACCACCTTCTTCTTTCTCTCAGGATGATTGTACATAAGGCATACTCTTCCCCCACCTTAAACCAACCACTCACTAGTCAAAAAATAGGTATGCATAATGACAGAACCACAGTGATAACAGAAGTCAAATGGAATTGATCATTCCAGGAATTGCTAGTACAATTGGGATTTGGAGAGGGGGGTGAATTTTAACCAGAAAAGATGGGGGTATATAGGGAAATATGGTTGAGAGTAGAGAAGGGAACTGGTCCTGGATCTTCCCAACTCTCTTAGTACAGGGAGTGGGCAACAATAGTCTCTTTATCTGTGTAAACCATCCCCCATTCACCCCTGTGTGGATGGGGTGCTTTGTACCCATTTTCCCTCTGTGCTATGATGCCAAGTGTAAGAGCTGGAAATCCTAGATGACAGTGGGGGCTTTCTAGTCTCTAGTCTTTGGTTTAGTTCAATTAAACATTAGAGAATGTGCCAAGAGGTGGTTCCCATTTATGCTTATAATGAGCAAGTTTGACTTTAAAATCCTTGAGAGGAAATACCCTAAAAGGCCACAAGATGGAAATAGTACCACATAAAAGACAGTATATGACCATCTCAGTGTTTACATGTTGTACTTTGTCCTTTTCGCAGTGTTAGTTTTATGAGCCCATCAATTTCGTCTGAATATTACCTTCTATGTTTAAGTCTTCTCACTAGCTATTTTCCTTTCTCTTCCCCTACATTTATTCTTATTTTCCTCATATTTCTCCCCAAGTAAAATGATTTAGAAGCATATTATACTCGATTATAATCTCAATTAAAATTTTTTATTTTCTTTTTTAATGGAATTATTAGTCCTTTCTTTTAAAATTCCAGAAGAAGAGTGCTCTGAGGAAAATACCTAAATTATTTTGTAATGTATATTCTCTTTTGTGGGTCGATGAATAACACTTTAAAGATCCTTTATATTGCTTTTAAGGGTGAAACAGTTTCCATCTCAATCTTCCCTATTATGCAAGGTATTAATGTAGAAAATTAGGTGTTCAAAGGAAAAACTTAAAAGTCAACAGTTAAAAGAAACATTAAAGATGTCTAAAAAGATGACTTAGAAAACAAATAATTGACTCTTAATGGACAAGGTACCAATTTTGACTAGAAAAATTCAATACTCTTGATTTTATTTATACACCACCTATGAGGATGAAACTACAATACCATGCTGGTTAGGATTTGAAATAAGGACAAAAACAAAAGATATCATCTGAGATAGGCCTTGAAGGATGAACTGGATTTTTGGAAAGGGTCTATTCCTTGGAGAAAATGTCATTCAAAGGCAAATGTAAAACCACATAGGTAAATCCCCAAAACATCATGTTGAGCGAAAAAATCCAGACTTAAAAAGGAGTCATACTATTTTATTACTATACTTATATCATATCTTTTCTCTAACAATAGAAAACAAGAACCACTTTCTCTAATGATAGAAAGAAAACAGATCCACAGTGGCCTAGGGCTCCAAGTGGGGGTGGGGACTAACTCGGAAGTGACATCCGGAAAACTTTTGGGATGATAGCAGTGGTGGTTATACTGGCATATTTACCAAAACCCAGAACTCTACTTTTAAAATAGGCATATTTTATCCTATGTAAACTATACTTCAATATAGTTCATTAAAAATATAAAACAATGAAAAGTACCTGGAGTTGGGCAGGTTCATGCCATGATTGGAGACAGATGTTATTTGGTATAGATCCCTTTTCCGATTAAGGCCTTTTATGTTGCCACAAGCATTATACCTGTCTCCATGATCCCATTTTAAAAATAAACCCATCTTCTCAACTTAAATTTTATACTAGTTAACCTGTTGTAACTAGCAATAGACAATGTAATAGATTGAGTATCTAGTTGACAGTTTGGACACTAGAGCCAAACTAACTAGATCTAAATCCCAATTGCCACTTAACAGTTTTATGACCTTGGGCAGTCACTTAATGTGCCTGTGTCTCATCTTCCTTCCTGAAAAATGGAGATAATGAAATGTATAAGTTCATTATAAGGATGACACTACTTAATATGTAATAAGTGCTTAGGATACTACCTATCCATAAGTGTTCATGTTAGTATTAAATATTAGTCTTGAGTATTATTCTTTTGGAAAGTAAGATCCAAAGAAACCAAAATGATTTGCCCAAAGTCATATGTCTAGCCAATAAGAAAGCCCACATCTGCCCTAGGCAATCTGTTCCCCTAATAACACCAAGATCACCCCTGTTAAGAGAACTATGTACCCAACTGCCCCTCTAGGCACAGGCTTTCTAGCTCCTAAGTGACTGCTGGGTCAGCCAATGGCTTCGCAATGAAGACAGTGGTCTATACCTTAAACCTGGATGATCAGCAGATCACCATCCTGAAACTGATTCATATAGAGACACAAAGACAAAGTACAGTGTTCAAATAAGTAAGAGTGGACACAACGGACCAAATTAGAGAATACCAAACATCCCTTTGTCCATCTTGAATATAACTGTATCTTTTATCACTAAAAAAGTCCCTGTTTGGTCCATATTAGGTGCTTAATAAATACTTGTTGAATGAACAAATAAGGAAAGAAAGAGAATGGGACAATGGTAAACACTGAGAGAAGACAGTGGTTAAGTGAATAACTACAAAACAGTATAGAGACATAGGCACAGAAAAAAGAAAGTGAGTGGTCTGAAAGAAGTTAGCAGAAAATGCTCATGCAAAAAACCCCACAATAACTCGGACTTCATAAATTTGTGCTGAAATTTACCTCTTCATTATCAATGAGATAAATGACGGGGAAAATACCACTTCAGTAAGGATTTTAAGAGTATAAAAAAAGAATACAAACAGGATTATTGATACATGAAGATACAGAAACAATTAAATTTTATTCTTATTTTTAATTGACACAGGCGTCCTAAGAATCAGGAACAATTTTTTAGCATGATTTGTACCAATGAATCTCCTTAAAAGGAGAAAAGACACTTTTTTAAAAAAATCCATTTTTGCATTTTTTAAAAATTTTTAAATGGGGGGTTGTCCTTCCTGCAATTAGTTTGAATTAATTTACCACAGCTAGTTGAATAATTCTGGTTCTCTCTCTATTAAGGGACTGCCAGTCCTACATTTTAGGTGTTGGCCGCTCCCTTCACCTTCTGGCGTACTCTGTCATCAATCTTACATGGAACAGTTGTTTGGGGGACTTACCTTTTATTAAATCCAGGATGTTTTTCTTTGTAATTCAGAATGTATGAACTTAAGTTACAGTTATATCTCAAAGGGAAAATTGTGTTGGCTTTTAATCCTATAGTATAATTTTAAGTATTTTGCTTTTAAACAGGTTTAAGTTACAACTGTTTATATAAAAGCCTTAGTTTTTATGGTCTTCAATCAAAGTTTTTCAAAAAGTGAATCCTAAGTCTTTTCACCTTATTTGAAAGTTCTTTTGTTTGCTTATTTGTTTTTGTTTGTATATAGAACTTAGAACTTTATCTTTTCAGTCTGAATCAGCAGAATTCAGCCAACTGTAATGGCTAGAACCTCCATTCTATAGCTACAGTGTATAGCCACAGTGAGAATGCACATTCTTGTTTTGATCCTGATCTTAGAGGAAAAACATTCATTCTCTCACCACTAAGCATAATGTTAACTACAGGTTTTTCATAGATGTCCTTTATAGGATTCAAAAAGCTCCTTTTTACTCCTAGATTATGGAGAGTGTTTATCAGGAATAGAGATTGGATGTTATCAACTTCTTTTTCTATATTTACTGAGATGATCAGATGGTTTCCCTTTTGTAGTATGTTCATGTAGTCAAATGTTAAACCAAGCTTGCATTCCTATGATAAACTCTACTTGGTCACAGTGTATTTTCCTTTTTGCAGATAGTTAACATTTGGTTAAGAAATTTTGCTTCTACATTCATGAGAGATATTGGTCAATAGTTTTATTTTTGAGTACTATCTTTATCTGGTTTTGGTATCTGAGTAATACTGGCTTCAAAGAATGAGTTAGCAAGTACTGCCTCCTTTTCAATGTTCTGAAAGAGTTTCTATGGAATTAGTATTACTTCTTCCTGAAATATGCGGCAAAATTCATCAGTGAAGACAGCTTGGGCCAGTTTTCTTTGTGGAAAAAATTCTGAACTGTAAATTCAATTTCTTTAAAACTTATAATGCTGGGGCACTTGGCTGGCTCAGTCAGTTAAGCATCTGACTCTTGATTTTGTCTCAGGTCATGATCTCGGGATCATGAGATAGCCCTGTTTTAGGATCTCATTAGGTGCGGATCCTGCTTAAATTCTCTCTCTCTCCCTCTCTCTCTGTCCCTCCCCCACAGCTCTCCATGTACACATGCATACTCGCTCTCTCTCCTAAAAAAAACAACACTTATAGGGCTATTCTGGTTACCTCTGAAGACAGCTTTGATAGTTTGTGTCTTCCAAAGACTGTATCTCAATTGTTAAATATACTGACATAAATTTATTTAGATTATTATTGATTAAATTGTTATTAATATTCTCAGACTATCTGCAAGATGTTTAGTGATTTCACTCCTCTCATTATTTTTGGAATTATACATCTTCTTCCTTTTTTTCTGTCTATCTGGGTAGAGATCAACTGATTTTACAGATATTCCAAAGAACCAGTTTATGTTTTAGTGACTTTCTCTCTATTTTCCTGTTTTCTGTTTCACTGATTTTTGCTCTGATCTTTATCATTTCCTTTCTCCTGCTTTATTTGAATTTACCTTGCTTTTCTTTTTCTAGTTTCTTAACTTGGAAAGTGGGGTAACTGTTTTGAGACCCTTCTTCTCTTCTAATATAGTAATTTTAGTGTTACAAATTTCCCTCTAAATGTTGCATTAGCTGTAGCCCCCCCAATTTTTATATGCTATGTTTTCATTTTCATTTAATTCAAAAATATATTCTAACTTTCCTTTCATTCCTTCTGAAATGCATAGGTTATTTAGAAGAGTGTTACTAGTATCTGAGTACCTAGATTTTCCAAATATCTTTCTGTTGATCATTTCTAATTTAAATCCTCTGGAGTCAAAAAATATATACTTGGTTTGAATATTTTTAAATTTGTGGAAACTTGTTTTATGATCCAGAATATGGTTTATATTAGTAAATACTCTATGTGCCCTTAAAAAGAATGTGTATTCTACTGCTATTGGCTTCAGTGTTCTATAAATCTCAATTAGATCAAGTCTGTTGATCAAGTATTATTCAAGTCTTTTATATCCTTATTGATTTTCTACCTACTTGCTCTTTTAACTAATACAGAAACTATGTTGACCTTTTCTAATTTATCCTCAGACTAGTGAAAACCTCATTATGGTTTGACATTACCTAACAAATGCAACAGTATTAGTTTAATGCCCATACTACTAACCAAACATTCAAAAGACATAGTTTGAATATCCATTAAAATTTAGGGAGTTGGGGTAAATTGGAAGGGGAGGTGAATCATGAGAGACTATGCACTCTAAAAAACAATCTGAGGGATCTGAATTGGCGGGTGAGTGGGAGGTTGGGGGTACCAGGTGGTGGGTATTATAGAGGGCACGGGTTGCATGGAGCACTGGGTGTGGTGAAAAAATAATGAATACTGTTTTTCTAAAAATAAATAAATCAATTTAATTTAAAAAAAATTCAGGCCCTCTACAAAACACTGGGGATAGAGAAAGGAATAAATCTTCTTTAGAGGAAATGTGTCTAATCTTAGGTATAAAATTTCTAGCCACAAAAATTCTGGGTGCTTCCTTTTCTGGATAAGATATTTGTACTGCTCTTACCTTCTGCCCACCCTTTTTTCCCTGTCCCATTTGAGGTTAGAATTGCTATGTCTCATTAGTAAATTCTCAACATCAAGTATGCTCAAGGTTACCTTGTTGTCAAGATACCTGCTGCTAGATACCAGCTTCACTGGGAAAGTCATATTTGGATATGTGAAATCCCTTTTGATACCTCCTCTTTTAAACAGCTTTTTAAAGATATAATTCACATACCATACAGTTCACCTACTAAAGTGGTTTTTAATATATCTGCAGAGTTGTACAACCATAACCATAATCAATTTAGAACATTTTCACCACATTAAAAAAAAAACTTCATATCTTTAGCTATCACTCCACCCCCTTCACTCCCCCATTAGTAAATAACAACAAATCTACTTTCTGTCTCTATATATTTGGATATTTCTGGACACTTCATATAAATGGAATCATAAAATATGTGGTCTGTGTGACTGACTTCTTCCACTTAGCATGTTTTCAAGGTTCATCCATGTTGTAGCATATATTAGTACTTCATTCCTTTTTATGGCTGAATAGTATAGCATTATATGGATATAATAATTCATCCATTAATCCAAATGAAGGACATTTAGCTTGTTTCCACTTTTTGATTATTATGAATAGTGCTACTATAAACAATTGTGTTAAAGTTTTTTTTTAATTCAATTATCCAACATATAGCACATCATCATTTTCAGATGTAGTGTTCAATGATTCATCACTTGCATATAACACCTAGTGCTCATCACATTCCATGCCCTTCTTAATGCCCACCACCCTATTCTCCTACCACAACCCTTAGCTAGTTTCTCAGGGTCAAGAGTCTCTCATAGTTTCTCTCTCTCTCTCTGGTTTCTTCTCATTCAATTTTCCCTCCCTTCCCCTCTGATCCTCTGCATGATTTCTTATATTCTGCATATGAGTGAAACCATATGAATATTGTCATCCTTTGACTTATTTCACTTAGCATTTAATACCCAGCAGTTCCATCCACATCAGTGTAAATGGTAGGTATTCATCCTTTCTGATGGCTGAGTAATATTCCATTGTATATATAAACTACATCTGTTCATCTGTTGAAGAACATCTTGGCTCCTTCTGCAGTTTGACTATTGTGGACATTGCTACTATGAACATTGGGGTACAGGTACCCTTCAGAACACTACATCTGTATCTTTGGGGTAAGTACTAAGTAATTCAACTGCTGGGTTATAAGCTAGTTCTATTTTTAACTTCTTAAGGAACCTCCATACTGTTTGCCAGAGTGGCTATATTAGCTTTTACTCCCACCAACAGTGTAAGGGGGTTCCCCTTTCTCCACAACCTCACCAACATTTGTTGTTTCCTGTCTTGTTCATTCTAACTTAATGACTAACACTAGTTAGCCATTCTAACTGGTTTAAGGTGGTATCTCATTGTGGTTTTAATTTGTATTTCTGATGACAAGAGATGTGGAGCATTTTTTCATGTGTCTATTGGCAATTTGTATGTCTTCTTTGGAAGAATGTCTGTTCGTGTCTTCTGCTCATTTCTTGATTGGGTTATTTGGGTTTTTCTGGGTATTGAGTTTGATAAGTTCTTTATAGATCTTGGGTACCAGCCCTTTATCTGATATGTCATTTGCAAATATCTTCTCTCATTCCATAGGTTGCCTTTTAGTTTTGTTGATTGCTTCCTTTACTGTGCAGAAGTTTTTATCTTGATAATGTTCATCAATGAACCCAATAGTTCATTTTTGCTTTTGTTCCCCTTGTCTTTAGAAATGTGTCTTCCAAGAAGTTCCTGCAGCTGAGTTCAAGTTTTTGTGTGGATATAGGTTTTCATTTTTCTTGGGATGGCACATAAGAGTAGAATTTCTGGGTTGAGTGGTAACTTTATTTTTAACTTTTTGAAGAAGTGTCAGAATGTTTTCTAAAGTGTCTGCACCATATTACATCCCCACCAGCAGTGTATGGAGGATTCTGATTTCTCTACATTCTCATCAACCCATTATTATCTAGTCCTATGCCTTTTATTATGAAATCTAGCCTCTGTGCCTTAGTTCCTCTTTACCTATCTACTTTATTTCCCTTTGTTCTCTACCACATACACAAATTTTAAGAAGCTGGTTTCTTTATTGTCCCCACTCCACTTCATATTTATTCCTAACTTGATCTTTGTCCATGCCTTTCCCACTGTTCTTAACACCATCCTTCCTTCTGTCCTCTGCCAATCCAAATTTCTACCATGCCTCAAGCCTGCATTGAGATTTTTAGTATTCCTTTTTAATTTCCATATCTCCTGAACATAACTGTATTTAGAGCTGATAGCCCATAAGTTAGAGCTTAACTATATTTTATCTCACATGGCTTGTTATTTCATCCAATATTTATGTCTTATTCCTTATCTCTCTAACCCATTTGTAAACTCCAAGAGGACTATATTACTAAGCCTTATACTACTGTAGCCTAGTTCAGAACGCATAGTAGATACTCTATAAATATTTATTGTTGATTCATCCTAACAGCATACAAATCTCCCCTTATATTTAAAATGAGTTTTTTAGTGGAAACTTTAAGAAAATGGTTTTTGATTAGCTCCTTCTTCATTCAAATTAAGATTATGGTAGAAATCTCAATCCCAGGCCAATAGAAATGCAAAAGGGTTATAGCCAGTGGTTATCTTTGAGTCACTTTTCTACCCAATTTGACCAATGTAGAAGAAAACCATTTAATTTTAAAATGATTGTCCCTGTTCCTTTTTCTATTCACGCACTGATGCCTGGAGAGTTTCACTGCAGAGAACCTATAGACAGAAAAAAGGATAAAGGGAGCTTGATGCCTGGCATAATTGAGAACCAAGGAATTAAACCTGAATAGAAAGTAAATTTATACTAAATACTCTAGCTTTACCACTATATGTGTTTTTAAGATTATTCTTCAAATAAGAGTGATGATTTTTTAAAAATATATTTAATGAGGAAATATTACTGACAAATACTTGCCATGGACCCTCTAAACAATTTCTATCTAAGGCGGGATGATGTGGTAGGAAGAGCTCATATTTCAATCATAGCTCAAGAACTTCCTAGCTTCTGACTGGCAAGTTTCTTGACCTCTCTATGTCTGTTTCCTCATCTATAAAATAAAGATAATAACAGAGTTGTTGTGAGGATTAAAAGAGATATTGTGTAAAGCATTAGTACAGTGCCTGACACATAGGAAGTATAAACAAGAGGTAGTTCCCTGCCTCTCCACTCTTTTCATCTCCTTTTACACACAACAGAGCAAAGACAGAGTTAGCACAATTGTGGAAATGACCATGGACCCTGTACAATTAGGATAAAACCCTTGCACTGAAAGTAATGGTGGGTATGTGGGATGAAAGTATAGAAGGTTTTGGAAGCTACTTAGAGAAGTTTGAAGCATATTTCTTCTGAGACATGAGAGATCCCCAGCAGGTTGTGGGAAGAGAATGATTGTGGAATGGAGACAGATATATTGACCATGTCAGAAAAGTTCCAGGGTGGGTGGAAGGAATGAGGTTCTAAGTACTGCAAAAGAGGGTTTGCCTTACAGAGTAGAAGGACTGTATATTCCTCTCAGGGGAAGAAAGCTGTGTCAGGACAGGGTTGTGTTGGGGTAGAGACAAAAGTGACACCACAGATACCACTCTTTATAGGAGGCCAGATCATTCCAAGAGCAAGGAGGAAAAAGAAGGAGAGCTGAATGTATAAAAAAGGAGCAAATCTGGAGTATCACTCTGCAGACAGGGTTAAGAGCTCAGTAAAAATGAAGAAATATAAGATTGATGACCATTGAGGAAAGCTCTGGAGAACACAGGTGGTATGAATCCTTAGTAGGATTCATTCTTCATCTTTTTGAGGATAGCTTAGCAGTTCTGGTTGCAGAGCAGAAGAACAGGTAGCAAGGAGTGAGGTAACCCCTTTCCTCCATAGGTCTGGACAAAAGTCAGGGCAGCCAGAGTATAGCAGGACAGCAATGAGAACACTAAAGGAGTAAATCACACAGAGAAGGTTAGGTGAGGCACCCAGGGTGCTATGTTCGTGTGCATATGTGGTCTGCCATAGACTCTGTCCCCAGACTTGTCCCAGAGTTGTTTTGAGAAAATTCAGGTAACTCCTTTTCCCCATTTAATTTTCCTTATAATAAGTGTTTATTTGAAAATGATCTCATTACCGATGTATTAAAAAGCAGTGTCAACTCTGGAATGGAATGGGACATTAAAGCGGCCCTCAAGTAGTGGAACACTTAAGGTCTAGCTCAATCAGCTCAGTTTGTCATGCACATTAATATGGATAATGGCTGCTAGGCCCCAGTCAGACCATCCACTAAACAAAATCAACCCAAAATTTTTTCCCAGTGTCAAATTAGATGCTGGTTTTTATGATAAAAAGGAGAAGTGCCTCTAGATGTACTTCTGAGACCACCAAACCACAGAATAGAAGTCCATACCAAGGTTTGTAGAGACCCTGTAGCCTCTCTGGCCCAGCACTCTCCTTACAAAAGTGAAAAAACATGCTCAGAGTTAGAGAATGATAAAGCCCAGTGACTTGTGAGGTACAGCAGAAGCAAGCATCCCTACATTCATAGGCAGGACTGTGTCTTAATCTCTCTTGGTGGCTCAGTGACCCCTGGCATGTCCCACATGGAAGGGGCTGAGTGTCCACTGCCTCCTCCAAGCCACATCAGGGGCATACGGGAAGCAAAGCCAGAAGCTTAATGATGCAACAACAGAGCACAGCTGTTAAGAACGCAGGCTTTATACTATTTGCTAACTGTGTGACCCTAAACAAGATACTTCCATTTCTATGCCTCACTTTCCCCATCAAAAAAAAAAAAAAAAGGAGGTGACAGTACTATTTGCCTGACTTCAAGAAAGTGTTTCAATTTGAATACCAAGTAAAGCCCATGGCTTACCGGGGCTGTTGCTAACACATGCAAGTACCTTAGTGTAAATTAGAAAAAGTGTCTCTTCCCAAAATATTTAACCATACATGGCAGCCTTGTGGCTTATACTCAGAATCTTCATTCCTCTTTAGGTCCTGAAGCACCTCCGGCACCTAAACTTTACCAACAATATGGGGGAGCAGGTGACTTTCGATGAATGTGGTGACCTGATGGGGAACTATTCCATCATCAACTGGCACCTCTCCCCAGAGGATGGTTCCATAGTGTTTAAGGAAGTCGGCTATTACAACGTCTATGCCAAGAAAGGAGAAAGGCTCTTCATCAATGAGGAGAAAATCTTGTGGAGTGGGTTCTCCAGGGAGGTATGTGCTCTCCATCAGAACAACAGATGGCTCTACCATGTGCCGAGGAAATTGTGCTCGGCCTTGGGGGGAAGAGGGTTGGGCTTCACCACTGGACTTGAAAAATGGTAAGTCCACGTCCTTCAACTCACTAACTGTGCACTGCCAAGGTTCTCTGTGAAATCTATCAGTGTTTAGTACACTAAAGAGGAGAATCCTCAGAACCTGAGCCCCATACCTACTATATTGGAAAATTTATTCTTTATAAATCTGACTCCTTGGCTAAATAGCTAACAATTTTCTTGTCTAAAACTTTCCCCAACTAGTGCAAAATATTTAAGCAAACATAAGCATCATTCAAGGCAGAGCCTGGACTATTCAGTTAGTTCCCTGTCATCCAAATAGCTCAAGATGGACTTATAAATCAAAAGGACAATTTCTTAGAATATATATGGGTTGATGACTTGGGAAAGAGAAAATCTCTGAGCTTACTGTGTTACTATGTTTGAGAGTGCTAATGTGTACCATCCTTCACTATTTCTTCTCCTTTCCTTCCCTCCCCAGGGTCCCAGGAAACTTAGAAATCCTCCGGTCCAATACTGCCCTTTCTATCCCTCTTTCATTAGAAGATAATGCCAATCATCTTCTATTTGGATTTTTTAAAAAAACTTCTTGTCAAATCAGTTATTTCTTTTCTGTTAGAACAAAGAAATTATTTTATTGTTTTCCATGTGTTTAACTTTGTAAGATGTCTCCAAACCATGCAGATAGGTGGGAAGAGAAGGGAAGAGTCTTATTAAAGAGACACTTTGAAAATAGCATGAGCTCTGCCATGTTATCTGACATGATCATATGGAATGAGGCAGAAGTAGAGCTTCTGAAATGATGAAGCAATAAATTAGACAAAACTGTCAAAAACAACCATTTAAGGATCTGGCAGTCAACCAAAATCAAACAAAAGGTGAAGTGTCTTTCTAAGAAAAACTAACGAAATTCGGATATGAGAAGTCTAGCATTTTAGTTTCGGGCAGCTCCCCAATTATTTCTAACAATCTGGTTTTATTTCTTTTAAGTTTTCTATGTGGACAATCATATGATCTGCAAATAATAAGTTTTATTGAGTTATTTCCAATATTTATGCCCTTATTTTTCTTGTCTTATTCCACTAGCTATGAACTCCACAATGTTTAATAATAGTGGTGATAGCGGGCATTCTTGTTTTAAAAGAAATGCTTCTTATATTTTCTCATATAGAATGATGTTTATCTAAGAATTTTCTATATCATCCTTTACAAGTTAAAGATATTTCTTCCTAACTCCTTTCTCAGTTAAGTTTCTAATCATAAGTTTGTGTTGAATTTCATCAAATGTTTTTTCTTCATCTATTGATGATCATATGATTTTTCTGCATTAACTTATTAAGGCAGGGGATGACACCTGTAGATTTTTCTAATGATAAACTTGTTTGCATTGCTGGCATAAACCCAACATGACCATGATATATATTGTTTCTTAAGTCCTTTGAGTTTGTTAATTGTTTTAGTACTTTTCATCTTTTTTCAAGTGGTGAAAAACAGTTACATTCTTTCCAGATCCTTTCAGATTCCTTATACTTAGTATATAGCTCCAGACTTCTGTGTATTTTTCCTTCCAATAACCAGAACTCATCACTCTTTTTCAGGAGACAACCAGCAGGCTAATAGATCCCACTTTGCCCACAGGCTCAGAGAGGTAGAAGAGCCTAGGAATTTACATTTCCCTAAAATAACCCTTAAAAATTAGTGGTGTGGAAGCATGAAAGCCCTGGATCCCTTTTCCTCAGGTCAGGAGAGCTCTGAGGAATAACTTAGAGTCGAGGGTTCTCCTGTGGGATCAGGCAGAAGCTAATCTTTGAGGGTCTTTGCTCAAGATCACACCCTTGTTGTCTTCTTCCCTTCTGTGTCTGACTTTCTCCATTCTCTTCCCGGTTCCCTTGAAAGAACTTTCTTTATAAACTACCTGTACATAGATTCTCAACTCAGGTCTGCTTCTGAAGACAAAGTAGTGAGATGAGACTGTAATTTCTTTTTTTCTTTTTCATACTGCTCTTGTCCAGTTTTGGAATCAGGGTTACACTGCCCTTATATGAAAGAGTTAGGTGCTCCTTTCTTTTTTTTTTTTTTTTAAACTTTGGTAGAGTTTACGTAAGATAAATTCATCTGTTCCTTGAAAGTTTAGTGTTATTTGCCTGTGGTAAACATAGAATAGTGGTCATCTCGGTTATGAATATCTGGTGGGGGAGGAAGCAAGGGATAGAGGAAACCATACAGTTAGGTGTAGGTTATTGTCCTGGTCCAAGCTTTTGTTTTGGGTGGTAATCATTAAAAATGACTAAAAGAGATTGAAACATGAATAAATAATAAATAAAAACATGATAGGGAAAAAAAAAACAAGGATTATGATCAATCAAATTCCATGCACCCTGAGCCCACTAGGGAAATAAACAAATAAATAAAATCTCTGTTACCTGAAATTAATATAGCTATTGCAGATTTCTTTTGGATAGTAATTGCCTGACATATCTTTCTGATCCATTTACTTTTGACCCCTCTATGCCTGTCCCGCCTTCCTTGCTGAATGGTTACAAGTATCTCAGAAGTCTCCCTATAAAGCCTAAAATAAAATTGCAGGAATTACAATTCACTACAAAGTTCAAAGTCTCATTTTCCAAACAAATTTCTCATATCAGCATCTCCCCCTTGTAATTGTCCTATCGTGTGTAGGTCCATGTCCCTGTATCTTTTAGTTTGTCTTAAACTACTGTTTCCATGGAAAGTAAACAGGTGTCCCATTCTGAGACTTGGAGGGAATGGAACAGGGGATTATTTAAAGTGGATTTTGGTCACTGTGTGGAGTCTCAATAACTAATCTTTCCAGAATCCCATGAGTGAGTGTGTGCGTGTGTGTGTGTGTGTGTGTGTATGCGTGCACACGCGCACAGGTGCAGGCACTTGCCCATGGACATCTCTCCTTTTCATAAATAACAGGAACAAGGATCTCTGGAGCTTCCTCTGTCTGGAATGGGCCTGAAGTCTGTTGTACTGGTCCTTGTGCACAAACTCCTCCCCTGTACTTACGTAAAAGGAGCTGTGAACCTGATTCCATAGCTGCAGCCCTTCACTTTTGTGCTCTCGGTTCTCCAGGTGCCATTTTCCAACTGCAGTCGAGACTGCCTGGCAGGGACCAGGAAAGGAATCATTGAGGGGGAGCCCACTTGCTGCTTTGAGTGTGTGGAGTGTCCTGATGGGGAATACAGTGATGAAACAGGTAAAGGAACATGCCCTCATGGACACCACGCAAAGCCTTGTCCACTTTGGGGCCCTCGGGTCAGTGATGTCCCTGAAAGGGCTATGCTGAGCAGGTACTTAGCACAGTTTCTCACTGAACAAGGTATGCCTGAAAGTCACATTGGGCCAAGCACTGAGGGGGATAGAAAAGAAATATTAGATGTCTTGTAATACTATAAAAGCTTAGACATCTTTCTTTTACTTTGATACCACTCTTCAACATTGTATTCCTTTTCTTATAGCTCAGGAGCCCTGAATAGACAAAGTTCTGTCTGTTCCAGACTACAGAGTTCATAGGCCATGATATATTGCCTGCTGGGTGCTTGGCATTGCATTTGCTGTCTACTTATGCTTTTCCCGTGCCTCAGTTTCTTCATCTATAACATGGGAAAAATAAGCCCATTTTATAGAGTTTGGGAAATTAAATGAGTTAATGTTAGTTTAGCAAATGGTAAGTTCTAGATAAATATTAAATAAAAACCTTACCTGACATATTGGAGGCACCCTATAAATATTAACTGTAATTGTTACTATTGTTATCATTTCATTTCATCCTCACCACAATAATGGGATTATTGTTTCCATTACAGAGATGACTCAGAGATGAAACTGAGACTCAGAGAGGTTAAGGAGCCTGACCAAAGCTACACAGCTAGTAAATGGCAGAGCCAGGATTCCCATCCAAATCTCTGACTGAAAGCCCATGCTCCTTTTACTCCCCCAAACTGCATGCTGTTTGGGACATAGAAGAGAATTAATAAATGTCTATTGTCTGAATGAGTCTGCAGTCTCCCTCACTGGAAAGGCATAGATATGGAGTAAGGAAGGCAAGGTCTTTTGTGTGGGATACTCTCCCTTGCTCTAAGAGGAAGTCTATTCTGACATGTCCACAGAGTCCATCCATATATGCAAAATGAGTCAGGCTGAGTGCATATCACTATAGAAAGTTGATGAACTATGCTAGACACCTAGTGTGTAGGTAGCCACCTGTCCAGCAAGATGGATCATTCCCTGCTATAAACCATCAGCAAGTAGTGCTAAGGAAAACATGTGGCATGACCCCCCACTGTGTATAAAGGAAAAAATAACAGAACTATTATAAATACATGAAATTAAATAAGTATATTTTTAAACATAAGTCAAAGTTCAGTGTGTTTGTAATGTAAAAATCACAATTATTCCATCAACAAAGAAAATTTAAAGTGACCACATCCAATAACCTCTATACCCTTACCACCACACTCAAACTCACAAATTACAGTCTATGCCATACAGTATCTAACTCTTTCCTGGAATAATTTACAGATGCAAGTGCCTGTGACAAGTGCCCCGATGACTTCTGGTCCAATGAAAATCACACTTCCTGCATTGCCAAAGAGATTGAGTTTCTGTCCTGGACAGAGCCCTTTGGGATTGCACTCACTCTCTTTGCCGTGCTGGGGATTTTCCTGACAGCCTTCGTGCTGGGTGTCTTCATCAAGTTTCGTAACACACCCATCGTCAAGGCCACCAACCGAGAGCTCTCCTACCTCCTCCTCTTCTCCTTGCTCTGCTGCTTCTCTAGCTCCCTGTTCTTCATTGGTGAGCCCCAGGACTGGACATGCCGCCTGCGCCAGCCAGCCTTTGGCATCAGCTTCGTGCTCTGCATATCATGCATCCTGGTGAAAACCAACCGTGTCCTGCTGGTGTTTGAAGCCAAAATCCCCACGAGCTTCCACCGCAAGTGGTGGGGGCTCAACCTGCAGTTCCTGCTGGTCTTCCTCTGCACTTTCATGCAGATCGTCATCTGTGTCATCTGGCTCTATACCGCCCCACCCTCAAGCTACCGCAACCATGAGCTGGAGGATGAGATCATTTTTATCACATGCCATGAGGGCTCACTTATGGCACTGGGCTTCTTGATTGGCTACACCTGCCTGCTGGCTGCCATCTGCTTCTTCTTTGCCTTCAAGTCCCGGAAGCTGCCAGAGAACTTCAATGAAGCCAAGTTCATCACCTTCAGCATGCTCATCTTCTTCATCGTCTGGATCTCCTTCATTCCAGCCTACGCCAGCACCTACGGCAAGTTTGTCTCTGCCGTGGAAGTGATCGCTATCCTGGCAGCCAGCTTTGGCTTGCTGGCCTGCATCTTCTTCAACAAGGTCTACATCATCCTCTTCAAGCCATCCCGTAACACCATTGAGGAGGTGCGCTGCAGCACTGCTGCTCATGCTTTCAAGGTGGCAGCCCGGGCCACACTGCGCCGCAGCAATGTCTCCCGCAAGCGGTCCAGCAGCCTCGGGGGCTCCACGGGCTCCACGCCTTCCTCCTCCATCAGCAGCAAGAGCAACAGTGAAGACCCCTTCCCACAGCCCGAGAGGCAGAAGCAGCAGCAGCAGCCACTGGCCCTGACCCAGCAAGAGCAGCAGCCACAGCAACCCTTGACTCTCCAGCAGCAGCCGCAGCCACAGCCACAGCCTCAGCCCAGGTGCAAGCAGAAGGTCATCTTTGGCAGTGGCACCGTCACCTTCTCACTGAGCTTTGACGAGCCTCAGAAGAGTGCCATGGCTCACAGGAATTCCACACACCAGAACTCCCTGGAGGCCCAGAGAAGCAATGAGACCCTGAGCAGACACCAGGCATTGCTCCCGCTGCAGTGTGGAGAGACAGACTCAGAACTGACTGTGCAGGAGACAGGCCTGCAAGGGCCTGTGGGGGGGGACCACCGACCAGAGACAGAAGACCCCGAGGAGATGTCCCCGGCACTTGTAGTGTCCAGTTCACAAAGCTTTGTCATCAGCAGTGGAGGCAGCAGTGTCACAGAAAACATACTGCATTCGTAAAATGGAAGAAGATGGCCAGTCAGGGAGGATCCAGAGGGGTTTCCTGGGAACACATTCTCTGACAGGAATGAGGAATCACCCCAGACTCCTTTCTTTTGTGGAAGGAGGAATAAAACACACCAAACACCTCATACTTTGTTGAACTGTTTGAAATAACAGTGAATTGACTCATGTTCCCTTTAAAATTTAAAAAAAAAAAGAAGAGGAGCCGCGCGACTCTGTGGTTGGCTATGTCAGAGTATGGAGAACACCATAATCAGATTTGCTCCTCACGTCTCTTCTCTGCTCTCATCCTCTGTTCAATTCACCCAAAAGCCAAGAGATGAAACAAAGGCTGTAAGCAACCCACTTATTCCCTTCTTTTTTCCTTAACACTGAAATGCCTACTCTGAACATTGCAGACACCCTGGCCCAGAGACAAAAGTGTGCAGAGTGACAAAACATCAGGCTGGCCACCACTAAATTTAAGAGTCTGAAAGACAGAACGTCACCAGTGCTGTCCAGCACCTCGACAATGGGAAGAACTTCAAATGTTCAAAACCATAAGGTGAACATGTCCCCTCCTATTTATGAAAACTGTAAGATATTTGGTCTCCTACTTGCTGCTGCTATCATGTAACATCTAGAACGTTAGCATCCCTCCTGTACAAACTGCATTTGGTCAAGAATATGATAATGATGCCATGTTTAGATTCCAGGATCACAAGAATCACCTCAGATAGCTGGGAAGGGACACGTGAATCCAATGAGCTGTATCTGTAATTAATATTCTAACAACTAGTTTTATCTTTAAGAAAATGCTTCTGTTATAATAGTTCATGGACAATATAAACTGGAAAAAAAAGTCACAGTCTGGTTAATAAAAGGCAGTATTATTGAACTCCTTGCCCACCCTTGCCCACCTCACCACCTTCACCTCCATGAACTAAGACCAAGTGAGTCCCAGGGATCCAGAAATTCCCCCCATCCTGCCCCCAAGGCTTTCTGAAGCCGGATCCACACCTGACCCTGTGGAGAATAAGCTTCCAATCATTAACCTCTACCAGTTGCTGGGATAAGAAAGTGTGATTCCAAGAGATGTCTCAAAGAACCTTAGCCTGGCACTCCCCCTCCACACACACACACCAAATACCATACCTGTATTCCCTCCAGAAATGGGGATCTGCCTATGGGTAGTTAAAGTGATTGAATGGCACAGCTTCTTCTGAGCATTCAGGGTCTGGAGTCAGAGAGACCTGGGTTCAAGCCAGTCACTTACAAGTTGGGTGACCACAGGCAGGGAACCTTAATTTCACTAAACCCTAATTTCTTTGTCTCTAAAATAAAGGTAATAATCATTCTTTCCCCACAGAGCGCTTATGTGAATTAAACAAGATAATGTATGTAAAGTACTTTAGCATGGTGCCTAGCACATAATAAACACTCAATAAATATTAGTTAATATTATTACTGATATCGCAATTATTTTTTCACTTGCTTAGAATATAAAACAAACCTTATTTGTTTACCACTCAGATTTTAATGACAAGTCCACTGAGGACAAAATCTTCCTTCATAATAACCCCCAAGAATTC
The DNA here is from genome assembly GCF_009829155.1 of Mustela erminea. Lineage (NCBI taxonomy): Eukaryota > Metazoa > Chordata > Mammalia > Carnivora > Mustelidae > Mustela > Mustela erminea. Next base: position 98,762,721 of record NC_045614.1, read on the forward strand.
TGGGATCTGGTTCAAGGGATTGGGTCAGTCCTAGCAACACTGGCTCTGGGTGGCAAAGCCAAAAAGTCAGTCAGACCCCCAGAGGTCCCCTTGCTCTGCTTCTCTGGTTCCAGCACCAAGGGAAGACGGTCACCAGTTTGGCAGTAGTTTCTTAGATCACTCTAAATGCTGCTCTTAAGGAAAGCCAAAATATAGCAACTAAATCTATGTGAGGCTTCAACTTCACAGCTCTTGATGACTTCTTCCTCTGACACATTCTAGGGCACCGTGTGGGTGCATGACTGGAAGATGCTGGTGAGGTATCTGCTCCCCAAGCCAGGAAGGGCCCCGGCCTCAGGCCCCACCTGCTGCTCCTGCCCTCATCATACCACTGAGCAAGGCACAGAGCTGAGTAAAGATTTACATTCAACATTTTACTTCACCTTAAAACAAAAAAAAAAAACAAACACACAAAGGTAACTGAAAAGTTTGAGGGCTTGGCTTTTATGCATCAAAATAGCCGTGTAGAAACACACTTCGCTGTACAAAATGTCACCCCTTCATCCTTCCTCAGCAACATCCATGTTGCTGATCTGGAGGGGGCTCATCTAGAAAACACGCAACATTTACATTAAGCTCCATTTCACCAAGTGCTTACAAATAAAACAGTATTTCCCAATATTCTTGTCAGAACGGTAAACTCGACATCATTGTCCTCATTTACATGCCGCAGGCACAACTCTCAGACAAAATCAGCAGGGTAAAACATGATCTTTATTTTTCTGTAACAACCTAGTTTCTATCTCAAATTCCCATTCAGCCTAGTGACAGCCCAATTTATCTTAATTAAATTGGGGTTTTCTCAGTAACTTCAGAGTTTTCTGAATCGCTTCAGAGGCCTCCCCCTTCCATGAGGGCTTTTCGTGAAAAGGGAGCTGGTGTTCGTCAAACATCAACAACTCCAACTGACATCTCTGAGAACATTCTTCTTGGGCCCTCTGTAATTGTTACACCTCCACACCGGCATCCTCTGGGGCCTGGCATCCCCACATGGTCCCCAGTCATGGGATCCACGGTGATTTTCACAGCTGCATTACTTTGTCCCAACCATAGTATCCTCCCAGGCCTGCCAGCTTTCTCATGAAGAGAGAACACTGGGGCCTGGGAACTGCCTGGCAGCTCCCAGGCCCCTCCTTCCTGGTCTCTACTTCGCTGCTGCCTCCACAAAGGTGCCAGAGGGAAGAGAGGGCGCGTGTCTCCAGATCTGTACCGGAATTGGTTGAAGGCTGAATAACAGCCCCTCAAAGATGCCCACGCCCTAATCCCCAAAACCTACAATGACAAATTATGTGGCAAGAGTGAAGTAAAGTTGTAGATGGGATTAAGGATGCTAATCTGTCAACCTTGATGGGGAGATTATTTTGAATTATTCATGTGGGCCCAATATCATCACCAGCTCCTCAGAAGTGGAAGAGAAAAGCAGAGAATCAGCATCAGAATAATGTGACGCGGGAAAGACTCCACACATCATTGCTACTTTTGAATATGGAAGGGAAGGATAGCCAAGAGACACAGGCGGCTTCTAGAAGCTGAAAAGGCAAAAAAAAAAAAAAAAAAAAAAAAAAAAAAAAAAATCATCTCCCCAGAGCTTCCAGGAGAAACCAGCCCTGTCAAAACTTTGATTTTAGTCCAGTAGGGGCCTTTTTGGGCTGCTGGTCTCCAGAACTGTAAGATAATAAATTTATGTTGTTTTAAACCAGTAAGTTTGTGGTACTGTTACAGAAGCAATGGGAAAACTGATAAATTTTTACTGTCCTCCCTTTTCTGAGTTTTTTTGGCTCAGGGAACAGGTCAGGGTTTTCTCAGAGATCCATCTGCTCTCACCACCAACTAGCTCTTTCTCTCTCCTCCCAAAAGAAAGTCCTACCCCATATTCTATTCCTTCAAATCTATTTGGGAAGTATAAACCTTATGTTCTTAGTCTTTCTGGGTTTCAGTTTTAGATAATTAACAGCCATTTGCTCTCAATATCACCTGTTAGTAGCAGAAAGCTAAAAAACAGTAGCCTCAACAAACAAGGGTGTGTTTCCTCTCTTGTATAAAGTAAGTCAAGAGGTTTTTTTTTTAAGATTCTTTAGAATCCATTGGCAATGGAAAACTGTTTATCTTTCTTTTGAAAATAAAAATGAATTATATAGTTATGAAGAGTTTTCACTCAAATGAAAGCATTTCCCAGATTTTAAGAATTTACATTAGAACACCACAGGTAACAATCAGCATGTGACATTATCACTCTGAAAGTCCCTATGATCACCAAAAGTCTAACTGCATTAGTTTCAATTCTGAGGAAATCAGACTTCCCTCCATCTTTCTCCTTTCTCCTTTTGGAAGTTGCATTTCTGACCAATGTTATTTTTCCTTTGGGACTGGGTAAAGTCATAGAAGCTGTGGATTAGCTCTGCATAGAGCCAGTTTTCCTCTGTTACCTCCTGTACTTGAACACATCTGGGCTAGCAGAGCAAAGGAACACCAGTAAGGGGTGCTGGTTAATCACCCCTGGCCTGAGCCTGGACAGTCATTTTAGGAGTCCACTGGAGATAAAGATGAATCTTGAAGGTGGGTGGAATTGGCGTAGATGGAAGAAAGTTATTGTAATCACTGTTTTCCAGGATACCCTGGCTCTCCTGTCCTGGATCATGGGAAAATACCAGCAGTTGTAGTGAGAAGTTTGCTATCATTGCAAGGAATGAGGTAGGGGTCAGGAATACAAGTACAAGGTTGGATGAGTCACGGAACAAAGGTGAATTCCAAAGACAGACAGAAAAATTTTAGCCTTGAGGGGAGCTGCTCAGCTAGTGGTGTAAGTGGAGAACAATTAGAAAAGACTAAATAGGGGCAGGAGACTGGGCAGAACAAGCAGAAAGTGTATTTAGGGACTAGTGGGACAACTGTGACCCAGGCATCAAGTGGGCAAGGGGGACCACCTCCTGTGCTGAAATGACCACCATATTCGTCCCCTCCCCTGAATCATGCACTAGAGTGGGGAGAGTTTGGAATAGAGGTAAGGATACCTGTTTATAACAAGAGCTGAATTAGAGGAAATGGATAGGGGAGCAATAGAAATTATTACCAGCAATCTCCCTCTGAAACTGGGGCATTAGCTACCTGGATCACTACTTAGAGTAGGAGGCTAGAACTAATAAAACAATTAACTCTAGGACTAATTTCCCAGCAGATAGAGTGCAAATATTTGTGAGTATAATGGATCAAAGCCCAAGAATTAACCCTCAGGGTTGGAACAGGATTTGATCTCTCATAGAATTATCAGGAAATGTTTCTGGAAGAATGTGATTCTTGACATCAACCCAAAGATGTGGTTATTGCTCAAAATCTCCCAATTTTCTTTAAGTGTTTTGTTTCTATCTGACCTATAAAAATATTCAGATGTTTTTAGACATTGCTGCTTGTGGTGGACCGATCATTTCCACCTCTTTAGAATTATCTGTAGTTCCCAAGTTTTGTATATTAAGCACAAAATTGTATCAGAAAAATTAAGAAAAGAATTTAAAATTGCCATGAGTGAAGTTTAAAGCAGATAAGCAAACTATATTAGATAAGAATTATCCAATTAGGTCAATTGCCACCCTATAAAGTTTTGCTCAGGCTATAATTAGCTCAAGGACTCTTTGGGACTATTTTTTATTGTTAGTCATGAATAGGTCTAGTACTGGAGTAGTGAAACACCAGGAGTGGAATTCTTTTTTTTTTTTTTTTTTTTTTTTTTTTTTTTTTTTTTAAAGATTTTATTTATTTATCAGAGAAAGAGAGAGAGAGAGAGAGAGCACAGGCAGACAGAATGGCAGGCAGAGGCAGAGGGAGAAGCAGGCTCCCTGACGAGCAAGGAGCCCGATGTGGGACTCGATCCCAGGACGCTGGGATCATGACCTGAGCCGAAGGCAGCTGCTCAACCAACTGAGCCACCCAGGCGTCCCCCAGGAGTGGAATTCTAAACAGCGTAACACATAAACTATATATGTCCTTAGGCGAAGTATCCAATTCATTTGTCTCAGTTTCTTATGAAAAGAGGATACAATATTACCTGCCGTAATTATTTGGCAAATAAAATAACTGACGTAAAAGTATCCCTCCCCCCTTCAGGAGTATAGGAAAAAGATAGAAAACCATTAAAACCACAGATGACTGAAGTTTAGAAGATTTGCTTTTAGAATCTCAAAGAGTTCAATAATGTCTTCTATCAAGTTTCTTAGTTGGACACAATAAAATTCATTCTAGCTAGTCTAAGCAAAAAAAAAAAAAATCTGTTATAGGATATTAAAATGCTTATAAAATTATGATCATCCAAGCTTGGATGCTACACAATCACAATGCAGCCAGGAGAAATACCTAATCCCTCCATGGGGTTCTTTTAGCAAAAGCCCATTTCCCCTGCCTTCTACTTAGTACCCATGGCACAGGGAAATGGACACTGGACTCTTCATTGCAGTTGGAGGAACCAAACTCTTCTGCCACTGTGCTTGGCCCATTCACCTCAACCTTCCAGGCTTCCCACTGGCTCTGGGAGTCTGGAAATGTGGCTTTTGCTGTCCAGCCTCTACAGTATAGAAAGACCTGCTAGGACAAGGTCAAGAGGATGATAGACATGCCAATTTGCAATACACCATGCTCACAAACAAGGCATTTTTAAGATCAAACAGAAAATGAAAAATACATTCTTCTGAGAAAAAGCAAGAAACATAGGATTCCCTTTCATCTTAACAGCTATGATAGATAAAAAGTTACTACCCTGAAAATAGAGCTGCAGCTGGCATTTTGCCATTAGAGGCTGCCAGCAGATAACAGAGAGAACGTGAGAAGTACTTCAGGTGGGGATACTGGAGGGGATGGAATGATGGGAATTATGTGCTTGATCCTAAGCCCATTAGTACTATTTGACTTTCTAAATGATAGGCATATTTTGTATGTATCTGTCTGTGTGTACCTGTGTCTGTTTAATAGCTTGGAGAAAAATACATAATCGTTAAATAGTGATTGTGCTGGATGTTAAAATTATAAGTGATTCTTCTTTTCCTTTTAATATTTATCTGGGTTTTTCCATTAATTTCTTTCTAAAATCATGGTTTGTAGCAAAACTAGAAAAAAGTGTTCTTAAATTATCAAATGTGATATTATCATGGTCATGTTTTTGTTTGGCTGGGTTTTTTTTTTTTCTTTCATTTGTTTTACTTCTTATTTAGAAATAATTTTTAAACTTAGAGAAAATGTGTAAAAGTAAGTACTACAAAACCACACATATAACCCTTTACCCAAATTCACTTACTGTTAACATTTTACTCTATTGGCTTTGCCATATGTACTATGGTCAGTCAATAAGATGTGATGTAGGATGAAGTATTTATGGGTGAAATCATATGATGTCTGGGATTTGCTTTAAAATATCACAATGGGGACGCCTGGGTGGCTCAGTTGGTTGGACGACTGCATTTGGCTCAGGTCATGATCCCAGAGTCCCGGGATCGAGTCCCACATCGAGCTCCCGGCTCCACAGGGAGTCTGCTTCTCTCTCTGACCTTCTCCTCGCTCATGCTCTCTCTCACTGTCTCTCTCTCTCAAACAAATAAATAAAATCTTAAAAAAATAAAATAAAATATCACAATGTGTTGGGGCACCTGGGTGGTGCAATTCATTAAGCATCCAACCCACTGGCTGCAGCTCAGTTTGGATCTCAAGGTCATGAGATTAATCCCCTGCATTGGGCATTGGACTCTGCACTCAGCACAGAGTCTGCTTAAGACTCTCTCTCTCTCCCTCTGCCCCTCCTCAGCCCCTACACTCATGTGCGCTTTCTCTCCAAAATAAATCTTTAAAAATAAATAAATAAAATAAAATATCATAATGTAAGGAAGAAATAAGTATATAGGAAGAAAAGAAAGAACAACACAAAGTTAATGGTTGGTGAAGCTGGGTAATGAGTACACGGGCCTCTATATTTCTACTCCTTCTACTTTTGTTACGGTTTTAAAATTTCCATAATAGAAGTTTTTAAAAATAATCCCCAAAAATGAGAATTCATCAGCCAAAAAGATCACACAATAGAAATTCAGTGATTTGACTGGTCCCAGTTTGTCACAAGAGAAGTCAGTCCATCAAACACTCAAACAAGAACCTGAAAGTCTGCCAAGCAGCTAAAACTGTTGTAGTTGAAAAGCAAAAATACTTAAATAAAATTAAGATATTTATAACAAATTTCAAACAGTAATTCTTTGAAGCATATCAGAAAGGCCTTCTTGGAGGCTGATGAAGACCAGTCCCTCTGGATCTTCTGATGTCCTCTATTAGGATCTATCCTTAGGTAAATTAACTCCAGGCTGGTTTCATTTTCTGGATTGTCCTTTGGCAAAAGGTTTAAAGTTTCTATAAAGATCCTTCTCAGCCTTTGTGCCAATAGTTTCTCTTTTATGTATACACCCCTAAGAAAATAATCCAACAAGAAACAATTAATTAAGCAGCACCATATTCCAGCAACATGAGAACCCACCTGAGCCACATGACTGGAGCCTGCACCCAAGGGAGCACTAACACACTGCTGAGGTTCTGGGATACAAAGAAGAAAGAATCCAGATGCCCAACATCCAGGGCATGGATAAGGAAATTACACTATAATCTCGTTGCAAGAGAGGCCACAAACATCAGATAGGACAAGTGTGTATACTATATCAAAACACATCATCAAGTTTAGAAGTAAGGTTAGGGGGGAGAGCAGAATAACACAAATGAAGTTTCATTGAAAAGGAAGAAGAGAAAATACAGGGAAGGAAAACAGAGTATTATCTGCTTGCTTCTTTCTTTTTCAATGTTATATAACATCATTGAAAAGAGAGAGAGAAAGAAAAAAGGAAGGAGGGAAAGAGAAAGAAACGAGACTACATGTAGTATTTTATCTACAATTTAAGGATGAATAAAGGGGCGCCTGGGTGGCTCAGTGGATTAAGCCGCTGCCTTCGGCTCAGGTCATGATCTCAGTGTCCTGGGATCGAGCCCCGCATCGGGCTCTTTGCTCAGCGGGAGCCTGCTTCTCTCTCTCTCTCTCTCTCTCTCTCTGCCTGACTCTCCGCCTACTTGTGATCTCTCTCTCTGTCAAATAAATAAATAAAATCTTTAAAAAAAAAAAAAAGGATGAATAAAGCCAAGATTATAGTGGACAGCAGATGAGAAGAAACCATTTGTGAGTTCTTGAGCTAAATCCATCAGAATTCTTGATTGGATAAGCTATGGACCATGTTAATCCATTTCCCTACATCCTGGCCCCTATTAAGTGGCCTTAAATAAAGTGAAAGGTTGGGATGCCTGAGTGGTGGAGTCTGTTAAGCACCTGACTCTTGGTTTCAGCTTGGGTCATGATGTCAGGGTCACGGGATCAAGCCCCATGTCAGGTTCCATGTTCACTGCAGAGTCTGCTGGGCATCCTCTCTCCTTCTCCCTATGCCCCTCCTGCTTGTATGTGTGCTCACTCTCTCTAAAGATAAATAAATAAGTTTTTTAAAAAAGAAAAGAAAAAACTTCTACACTTTTTTTAAAGTTTTAAGTGGAAGATAAAACATTCAAAAAATAATTTTATTTTTTTGAATGGCCTTTTCCATTCAATTTATTTCTGTATCAAAGAGTACTTTTAAAACACACATCTTGGAGTCAAGATGGCGGAGAAGTAGCAGGCTGAGACTGCTTCAGCTAGCCGGAGATCAGCTAGATAGCTTATCTAAAGATTGCAAACACCTGAAAATCCATCGGCAGATCGAAGAGAAGAAGAACAGCAATTCTGGAAACAGAAAAACAACCACTTTCTGAAAGGTAGGACCGGCGGAGAAGTGAATCCAAAGCGACGGGAAGATAGACCCCGGGGGGAGGGGCCGGCTCCCGGCAAGCGGCGGAGCAACGGTGCACAAAATCAGGACTTTTAAAAGTCTGTTCCGCTGAGGGACATCGCTCCAGAGGCTAAACCGGGGTGAAGCTCACGCGGGTTCAGCGTGGCCTCAGGTCCCGCAGGGTCACAGAAGGATCAGGGGTGTCTGAGTGTCGCAGACCTTGCGGGTATTGGAACGGGAAAGCCGGCTACAGAGACAGAGCCGACAGTAAGCTCACAGCTCGGTGTTACCTTGAACTGGTCGCAGGCTCGGAGAGCTCGGAGCGCGGCCGGAGGTCAGGCAGACGGGAGTAACTGGGCGCTGTTCTCTGAGGGCACACTGAGGAGTGCGGCCCTGGGCTCTCGGCTCCTCCGGGCCGGAGACCAGGAGGCCGCCATTTGTATTCCCGTCCTCCGGAACTCTACGGAAAGCGCTCAGGGAACAAAAGCTCCTGAAAGCAAACCCGAGCGGATTACTCACCCCGGCCCCGGGTAAGGGCGGTGTAATTCCGCCTGGGGCAAAGACACTTGAGAATCACTACAACAGGCCCCTCCCCCAGAAGATCAACAAGAAATCCAGCCGAGACCAAGTTCACCTACCAAGGAGTGCGGTTTCAATACCAAGGAGAGCAGCAGAATTCCAGAGGAGGAGAAAGCCAAGCACGGAACTCATGGCTTTTTCCCTGTGATTTTTTTTTAGTCTTGCAGTTAATTTAATTTTTTTCTTTTTCATTTTTTGTTTTTTTTTTTTTTTTCTCGCCTTCGGGTAAAATTTTTTTTTTTTAACTGTTACCTTTTTCTTTTTTAACGATTTTTTACTAGTTTATCTAATATATATATTTTTTCTTTTTTACATTTTTCTTAGGTGTTTTCCTTTTTTTTTTTAATTCTTTTCTTTTCTTTTCTTCTTTCTTTTCTTTTTTTTTTTTCTTTTTTCTTCTTTTTTCTTTCTTCCTTTTTGAACCTCTTTTTATCCCCTTTCTCCGCCCTCACGATTTTGGATCTCTTCTAATTTGGTTAAAGCATTTTTTCCTGGGGTTGTTGCCACCCTTTTAGTATTTTACTTGCCCCTTCATATACTCTTATCTGGACAAAATGACAAGACGGAAAAATTCAACACAAAAAAAAGAACAAGAGGCAGTACCGAAGGCTAGGGACCTAATCAATACAGACATTGGTAATATGTCAGATCTAGAGTTCAGAATGACAATTCTCAAGGTTCTAGCCGGGCTAGAAAAGGCATGGAAGATATTAGAGAAACCCTCTCGAGAGATATAAAAGCCCTTTCTGGAGAAATAAAAGAACTAAAATCTAACCAAGTTGAAATAAAAAAAGCTATTAATGAAGTGCAATCAAAAATGGAGGCTCTCACTGCTAGGATAAATGAGGCAGAAGAAAGAATTAGTGATATAGAAGACCAAATGACAGAGAATAAAGAAGCTGAGCAAAAGAGGGACAAACAGCTACTGGACCACGAGGGGAGAATTCGAGAGATAAGTGACACCATAAGACGAAACAACATTAGAATAATTGGGATTCCAGAAGAAGAAGAAAGAGAGAGGGGAGCAGAAGGTATACTGGAGAGAATTATTGGGGAGAATTTCCCCAATATGGCAAAGGGAAGGAGCATCAAAATTCAGGAGGTTCAGAGAACGCCCCTCAAAATCAATAGGAATAGGCCCACACCCCGTCACCTAATAGTAAAATTTACAAGTCTCAGTGACAAAGAGAAAATCCTGAAAGCAGCCCGGGAAAAGAAGTCTGTAACATACAATGGTAAAAATATTAGATTGGCAGCTGACTTATCCACAGAGACCTGGCAGGCCAGAAAGAGCTGGCATGATATTTTCAGAGCACTAAACGAGAAAAACATGCAGCCAAGAATACTATATCCAGCTAGGCTATCATTGAAAATAGAAGGAGAGAATAAAAGCTTCCAGGACAAACAAAAACTGAAAGAATTTGCAAATACCAAACCAGCTCTACAGGAAATATTGAAAGGGGTCCTCTAAGCAAAGAGAGAGCCTACAAGTGGTAGATCAGAAAGGAACAGAGACCATATACAGTAACAGTCACCTTACAGGCAATACAATGGCACTAAATTCATATCTCTCAATAGTTACCCTGAATGTTAATGGGCTAAATGCCCCTGTCAAAAGACACAGGGTATCAGAATGGATAAAAAAACAAAACCCATCTATATGTTGCCTCCAAGAAACTCATTTTAAGCCCGAAGACACCTCCAGATTTAAAGTGAGGGGGTGGAAAAGAATTTACCATGCTAATGGACATCAGAAGAAAGCAGGAGTGGCAATCCTTATATCAGATCAATTAGATTTTAAGCCAAAGACTATAATAAGAGATGAGGAAGGACACTATATCATACTCAAAGGGTCTGTCCAACAAGAAGATTTAACAATTTTAAATATCTATGCCCCCAACATGGGAGCAGCCAACTATATAAACCAATTAATAACAAAATCAAAGAAACACATCAACAATAATACAATAATAGTAGGGGACTTTAACATTCCCCTCACTGAAATGGACAGATCATCCAAGCAAAAGATCAGCAAAGAAATAAAGGCCTTAAACGACACACTGGACCAGATGGACATCACAGATATATTCAGAATATTTCATCCCAAAGCAACAGAATACACATTCTTCTCTAGTGCACATGGAACATTCTCCAGAATAGATCACATCCTCGGTCCTAAATCAGGACTCAACCGGTATCAAAAGATTGGGATCATTCCCTGCATATTTTCAGACCCCAATGCTCTAAAGCTAGAACTCAACCACAAAAGGAAGTTTGGAAAGAACCCAAATACATGGAGACTAAACAGCATCCTTCTAAAGAATGAATGGGTCAACCGGGAAATTAAAGAAGAATTGAAAAAAATCATGGAAACAAATGATAATGAAAATACAACGGTTCAAAATCTGTGGGACACAACAAAGGCAGTCCTGAGAGGAAAATATATAGCGGTACAAGCCTTTCTCAAGAAACAAGAAAGGTCTCAGGTACACAACCTAACCCTACACCTAAAGGAGCTGGAGAAAGAACAAGAAAGAAACCCTAAGCCCAGCAGGAGAAGAGAAATCATAAAGATCAGAGCAGAAATCAATGAAATAGAAACCAAAAAAACAATAGAACAAATCAACGAAACTAGGAGCTGGTTCTTTGAAAGAATTAATAAAATTGATAAACCCCTGGCCCGACTTATCAAAAAGAAAAGAGAAAGGACCCAAATAAATAAAATCATGAATGAAAGAGGAGAGATCACAACTAACACCAAAGAAATACAAACTATTATAAGAACATACTATGAGCAACTCTACGCCAATAAATTTGACAATCTGGAAGAAATGGATGCATTCCTAGAAACATATAAACTACCACAACTGAACCAGGAAGAAATAGAAAGCCTGAACAGACCCATAACCAGTAAGGAGATTGAAACAGTCATTAAAAATCTCCAAACAAACAAAAGCCCAGGGCCAGACGGCTTCCTGGGGGAATTCTACCAAACATTTAAAGAAGAACTAATTCCTATTCTCCTGAAACTGTTCCAAAAAATAGAAATGGAAGGAAAACTTCCAAACTCATTTTATGAGGCCAGCATCACCTTGATCCTAAAACCAGACAAGGATCCCACCAAAAAAGAGAGCTATAGACCGATATCCTTGATGAACACAGATGCGAAAATACTCAACAAAATACTAGCCAATAGGATTCAACAGTACATTAAAAAGATTATTCACCACGACCAAGTGGGATTTATTCCAGGGCTGCAAGGTTGGTTCAACATCCGCAAATCAGTCAATGTGATACAACACATCAATAAAAGAAAGAACAAGAACCATATGATACTCTCAATAGATGCTGAAAAAGCATTTGACAAAGTACAGCATCCCTTCCTGATCAAAACTCTTCAAAGTGTAGGGATAGAGGGCACATACCTCAATATCATCAAAGCCATCTATGAAAAACCCACCGCAAATATCATTCTCAATGGAGAAAAACTGAAAGCTTTTCCGCTAAGGTCAGGAACACGGCAGGGATGTCCATTATCACCACTGCTATTCAACATAGTACTAGAGGTCCTAGCCTCAGCAATCAGACAACAAAAGGAAATTAAAGGCATCCAAATCGGCAAAGAAGAAGTCAAATTATCACTCTTCGCAGATGATATGATACTATATGTGGAAAACCCAAAAGACTCCACTCCAAAACTGCTAGAACTTATACAGGAATTCAGTAAAGTGTCAGGATATAAAATCAATGCACAGAAATCAGTTGCATTTCTCTACACCAACAGCAAGACAGAAGAAAGAGAAATTAAGGAGTCAATCCCATTTACAATTGCACCCAAAACCATAAGATACCTAGGAATAAACCTAACCAAAGAGACACAGAATCTATACTCAGAAAACTATAAAGTACTCATGAAAGAAATTGAGGAAGACACAAAGAAATGGAAAAATGTTCCATGCTCCTGGATTGGAAGAATAAATATTGTGAAAATGTCTATGCTACCTAAAGCAATCTACACATTTAATGCAATTCCTATCAAAGTACCATCCATCTTTTTCAAAGAAATGGAACAAATAATGCTAAAATTTATATGGAACCAGAAAAGACCTCGAATAGCCAAAGGGATATTGAAAAAGAAAGCCAACGTTGGTGGCATCACAATTCCAGACTTCAAGCTCTATTACAAAGCTGTCGTCATCAAGACAGCATGGTACTGGCACAAAAACAGACACATAGATCAATGGAACAGAATAGAGAGCCCAGAAATAGACCCTCAACTCTATGGTCAACTAATCTTCGACAAAGCAGGAAAGAATGTCCAATGGCAAAAAGACAGCCTCTTCAATAAATGGTGCTGGGAAAATTGGACAGCCACATGCAGAAAAATGAAATTGGACCATTTCCTTACACCACACACAAAAATAGACTCAAAATGGATGAAGGACCTCAATGTGCGAAAGGAATCCATCAAAATCCTTGAGGAGAACACAGGCAGCAACCTCTTTGACCTCAACCGCAGCAACATCTTCCTAGGAACAACGCAAAAGGCAAGGGAAGCAAGGGCAAAAATGAACTATTGGGATTTCATCAAGATCAAAAGCTTTTGCACAGCAAAGGAAACAGTTAACAAAATCAAAAGACAACTGACAGAATGGGAGAAGATATTTGCAAATGACATATCAGATAAAGGACTAGTGTCCAGAATCTATAAAGAACTTAGCAAACTCAATACCCAAAGAACAAATAATCCAATCAAGAAATGGGCAGAGGACATGAACAGACATTTCTGCAAAGAAGACATCCAGATGGCCAACAGACACATGAAAAAGTGCTCCATATCACTCGGCATCAGGGAAATACAAATCAAAACCACAATGAGATATCACCTCACACCAGTCAGAATGGCTAAAATAAACAAGTCAGGAAATGACAGATGCTGGCGAGGATGCGGAGAAAGGGGAACCCTCCTACACTGTTGGTGGGAATGCAAGCTGGTGCAGCCACTCTGGAAAACAGCATGGAGGTTCCTCAAAATGTTGAAAATAGAACTGCCCTATGACCCAGCAATTGCACTATTGGGTATTTACCCTAAGGATACAAACGTAGTGATCCAAAGGGGCACATGCACCCGAATGTTTATAGCAGCAATGTCCACAATAGCCAAACTATGGAAAGAACCTAGATGTCCATCAACAGATGAATGGATCAAGAAGATGTGGTATATATACACAATGGAATACTATGCAGCCATCAAAAGAAATGAAATCTTGCCATTTGCGACAACATGGATGGAACTAGAGCGTATCATGCTTAGCGAAATAAGTCAAGCAGAGAAAGACAACTATCATATGATCTCCCTGATATGAGGAAGTGGTGATGCAACATGGGGGCTTAAGTGGGTAGGAGAAGAATAAATGAAACAAGATGGGATTGGGAGGGAGACAAACCATAAGTGACTTTTAATCTCACAAAACAAACTGAGGGTTGCTGGGGGGAGGGGGTTTGGGAGAAGGGGGTGGGATTATGGACATTGGGGAGGGTATGTGCTTTGGTGAGTGCTGTGAAGTGTGTAAACCTGGTGATTCACAGACCTGTACCCCTGGGGATAGAGTATTATGCCTCCATCAGAAAGGATGAATACCCAACTTTTGTAGCAACATGGACGGGACTGGAAGAGATTATGCTGAGTGAAATAAGTCAAGCAGAGAGAGTCAATTATCATATGGATTCACTTATTTGTGGAGCATAACAAATAGCATGGAGGACATGGGGACTTAGAGTGGAGAAGGGAGTTGGGGGAAATTGGAAGGGGAGGTGAACCATGAGAGACTATGGACTCTGAAAAACAATCTGAGGGTTTTGAAGGGACGGGGGGTGGGAGGTTGGGGTACCAGGTGGTGGGTATTATAGAGGGCACGGATTGCATGGAGCACGGGGTGTGGTGCAAAAATAATGAATACTGTTATGCTGGAAATAAAAAAAAAATAATAAAATAAAATAAATAATAATAAAACACACACCTTTGTTTAACCCAAATATAAAACAAACAAAATATTATTAGCATCTCTCAATCTCTTTTCTAGTCTCTTGACCTTTCCCTTCTCCCCCAGCACGCTAATTATGGCACCAGACATCTATGTCCTGATCTTTCACAACTCTAACAGTCCTATCAAAAAAGCAAAACTCAGGGGATATAATCCTGAAGTAACTTTATTTTTGTTTTCCTATCCACCTAAATCTGCTCCTTGGGCCTAATTCTCTTTTCCTTAAGTGAAAAACTAAGTATGACTTTTCTGGTAACTGTTAGGTGATACAAGATCCTATTTAGTAATTCGAATGTCTAGTTTCTTGTTATAGTCAAACTCTTGGTTTAATTTAGTCCCCCTCCCATTCCCTCAGCTCCAGCTTCCTGCAGAAATAGAAGCCATTAGTCAGGGAAGGGGCTCTGGTCAGCCATTTCCCTATTTATCCCACAAGTGCTATGCCCTCTCCTCCTTACATATATGGCTATCCTCTCAAGGATGGGGCACAGAGAGAAAGAAAAAGTAAACTGGGCAGGAAAGTCCCCATACTGATTCATACCCAGCAGGTGTTTACAGATTACTCTTGCTCATGAGTATTTCCATGTGTTCCTTAGAGATTCCCTCCATTGCTGGGGTCCCCTCTCCTGCAGGTTCCTTAACGTGGGTGATGAACTCTCCTCACTCCCAAATATTCCACAGTATGTCTAGTTTCTCTGTTTGCTCACGCAGGTGGCCCTCTTAGTCAGGATCTAAGAACATGCTGAAGATAAGCTCTAGGTTCCCACTGCCCTGAGGTTCCTTCCTAAGTAGCAATGGCCACTGGAAAGAATAAATAACACAGGGGCGCCTGGGTGGCTCAAGGGGATAAAGCCTCTGCCTTCGGCTCGGGTCATGATCTCAGAGTCCTGGGATCGAGCCCCACATCGGGCTCTCTGCTCAGCGGGGAGCCTGCTTCCTCCTCTCTCTCTCTGCCTGCCTCTCTGCCTACTTGTGATCTCTCTGTCAAATAAATAAATAAAATCTTTAAAAAAAAAAAAAAAAGAAGAAATAACACAGTGTGGATACACAAAAGCACTAGTTTGCTAAAACTTGGCACAACCACATAGCTGAGGTTCCCAAGATGTTCTTAAGCTCACAGACTTCTATAATAACTGTTATTTGGAATTCAAGACCATGCCTTCAAAATCACTACTTGGTCTACTGCACAAGCCCCTCCCAATCTCCTTCCAGACTTTCTCCAAGGTGGAGGTTACAGATTTTCCCATTATAACATCATTAACTTAGAGTAGGCCTCAAGAGTAGAGATTTTGACTTAAACTGAAGCCTCTAATACACCTGGTTCAACTGTAGATACTTTCTTGGTTCAACTATTGTATACCTAAGATTCTGTAGTTTTTTCCTTCTTATTTTGTCTGACTGCCCCCAAAATCCACCTAAACTTACTAATTTAAAACATTTCACTCTACTAACTAAAACCTCATCATTTTCCTTTCCCTAGATTTCCCTACCTAATCAATAATATCCAACAATTTTCATTTGCCATTTCAGAAAAACCCCACCAAAGTGAGTGGACACATTGTATTGTATTTAATGAGACACCAATAAGTCTGATTTTTCTTAAGTCTGAGAAAAATAGCTGAGCCAGAAACAATTTCCATTGCATTAAGAGCTATAAAAATTATCAAAATAAGAAATCAGCACCCAGAGGGGCCTGTAGATGCTAAGTGGCTGTACACCACACCAGAACTTCACATTTTTGTAAAGTATGAAGTCTTGACACTACATGAGTCTGGATGTTCTCAT
Organism: Mustela erminea; assembly: GCF_009829155.1. Classification (NCBI taxonomy): domain Eukaryota; kingdom Metazoa; phylum Chordata; class Mammalia; order Carnivora; family Mustelidae; genus Mustela; species Mustela erminea. The sequence goes on from NC_045614.1 coordinate 98,778,985, forward strand.
TTGAACAGATAACCCAGAACCAGGTATGTGTGACCCACCTATGTTTATGGATTCTTTCATCATACCTTCAAGTGAGAGAAAAAGAAAACTAGAATTTAAGAGGTTGAGTTGAGGTGAATTACAAGATTTGAGCCATTTGGATCCTCCAATTATAATCAGAGAAAACACTTAACTTCCTTGTCAAAGTAAAAGAAAACTAGCAAATGAAACTATCTGACTTCAGATATATCAGGGTTCAATACAGCATCGCCTTTTACTGAATTCCAATGCAAAACAAACATATAAGGTTGCAGTGGTTCTGTGACCTGACGAGGTCACAGAATTGTGGCCCCAAATAATGTCTTCATCCTAATCCCTGGAACCTTTGAATATGTTTTGTTACACAGCAAGAAAGAATTGTTATATATGGAACTAAGATTCTTATTAGCCGACCTTGAAAAAGGAAGAATATTTTGGATTATATTCAGGTGGACCCAGTGTAATCACAGTAGTTTTTATAAATGGAAGAGGGAAGCAGGAAAGTCAGAGAGATATCTGAAGATGTTACACTACTGGTAACATCCTGAAGATGAAAGAAGGGACCAGAAGCCAAGGGATGCCCTAGAGAAGCTGGAAAAAGTGACGAATAAAGCTTCCCTTAGTCTTCAGAAAGGAATGCAGTCCTGCCAACACCTTGATTTTAGCCAAGACCCATGTTGGACTTCTGACCTCCAGAACTGTAAGGTAACAAATCTGTGCTGTTTGAAGCCACCATATTTGTGGTAACTTGTTACAGGAGCAATAGAAGTCTATTATATTTAGCCTTTTTAACATGTCAGTTGGGATTGGCTCTCCTGCTCTGACATTCTCTGGTTACAAGGCTTCCAGAGTAATAGAAGAGACAGTAAAATAATTTTGTGGCTTCAAACCACTGCAACTTCTGAAAACTTTCACATGATAATAGGAATTGGTTGTCATCAAATTAATTTGACTATATACTCTTAAATTCAAGTGACACTATAAAGAAAAGTTAGACAAATCGAAAATATTGGACATTCTATAAGACAACTGTCCTGGTCTCTTCAAAACATTAGTATCATTATTTTAAAAAAAGATTTTAGGGATGGGGCAAGATGGTGAAGGAGTAGGGGACCCTATTTCAACTGGTCCCTTGAATTGAGCTGGATATCTACCAGACCACTGAACACACACAAAATTAGCCTGAGATGTAAGAAGGTATATCTGGATCTCTACAAACAGAATATCTCCGGCAGTTGGTTTTGATGTATGAAGCGGGGAGCCGTAATTCTGAAGGCAGATATTGGAAGATAAATGGAAAAGAGAGAGAGCCTCTAGGATCCTGCACTCCTGGAGGGCAAAGTATCCCATGCTGGGGACTGGGTACAGACTTACAGACAGGTAGTAGCAGGGAAAGACTTTAGGGCAGCTCCCCAGACTGAAACTGGAAGCTGCAGGGGTATGTGTGTGAACTGGGAGCAGCTGGTGGTTTTAGAAGCACAAAAGGCAGAGATGTGCCTGGCCCTAGAAGCAAGGGCTGGGAGTGCTGCCTTGGGGTGCACAACCCAGGACACTGCAGTTTTTAGCAGCACAGACAAAAGCAGAGACAGTGCGGCTTGTAGTGCTTACTGAAGAACAGGCTGTGATCTCTCTGTTCTGAGACAGAGGTTTGGATATGGTCATTTCTGCTCTGACTCTCAGAAGAGACATGGAAAGCCACCAGGAAAAGCTGCCAGAGAACAAAAGTCCCCCCAAACCAGTTTTCACTGAGCTCATCTCCCCCCCACAACAGGGGCAGGGCAACTCTGCCCAAACAAGGTTGCCTAAGCAACAGCACGGCAGACCCCCTCCCCCAAAAGACAGGCTGAAAGAATAAGAGGCCAACAACCCTAAGGTCCTTATAAAACTTATAAAAGTTTTATAAGTCCTTATAAAAGTTGTGGTCAATAATTTGTAATCTGTAATCTGTACATTTCCTCAACCACCCCTCAACAGAATGACTAAAGGGAGGAAACCCCCAACACAGGAAAAATTCAGAGACTGTGACCTCTGCCACAGAACTAAAAGATATGGATATAAGCAAGATGTCAGAAATAGACTTCAGGGTAACAGTTATGCAGCAACAATAGCTAAGATGGAGAAAACCATAAACAGCAACATAGATTCTCTAAGGCAGAGAGTTTATCCAGCCAACCTTAAAAATGCTATCAATGAGATCCAATCTAATCTAGTTACTCTAACAGCTAGGATAAACGAGGCAGGGGAATAAATTAGGAATCCAGAAGACAAACTGATAGAAAAAAAGGAACAAGAGGAGGCCTGAAACAAACAGTTTAGAATCCATGAACACAGAGTTAGAGAAATGAATGACACCATGAAATAATCCAATGTCAGAATTGTTGGGATCTCTGAGGTGGGGAAGGGTGTCTAGAAGATATGTTTGAGCAAATCCTAGCTGAGAACTTCCCTAATCTAGGGAATGAAACAAGCAATCGTGACCTAGAGGCAGAGAGAACCCCTCCCAAGATGAAGGAGAATAAACCAATGCCCTGGCATGTAGTAGTAAAATTCGTGAATCTTAAAACCAAGGAAACCATCTTAAGGGCAGTTAGGGGGATGATATTCCTTATGTTCAATGGGAAGAACATTAGAATAATGTCAGATCTGTCCACAGAGACCTGGCAAGCCAGAAAGGGCTGGCAAGACATATTCGGGGCACTAAATGAGAAGAACATGCAGCCAAGAATACTTTATTGGCAACACTCTCATTTAGAATGGACGGAGATAAAAAGCTTCCAAGACGGGCAAAACCTGAAAGACTATATGATCACTAAAACACCCCTGCAAGAAACATTAACGGGGGGGTTTCTATAAAAGGAGAAAAACCCCAAGAGTGATGCTGAACAGAAATTTACAGAGACAATCTATAGAAACAAGGATTTCACAAGCAACATGATAACAATAAAATTGTATCTTTCAATAATCACTTTCAATGTCAATGGCCTAAATGCTCCCATAAAAGGACACATATCTCCAGATTGGATAAAAAGACTGAACCCATCTATATACTGTCTACAAGAGACTCATTCTGAACGTAAAGATACATCCAGACTGAAAGTGAAGAGATGGAGAACCATCTTTTGTGCCAACAGACCACAAAAGAAAGCTGGGGTAGCAATTCTCATATCAGACAAATTAGATTTTAAGCCAAAGATTGTAGTCAGAGATACAGAATGATACCCAACAAGAAGATCTAACAATTATTAATAATATGCCCCCAACATGGGACCAGCCAACTACATAAGCCAACAACAGTAATCAAAATAGAGACATATTGATAACAATACATTAATTGTAGGAGACCTCAACACTCCACTCTCAGCAGTGGACAGATCACTTACGCAGAAAATCAACAAAAAACAAGAGCTTTGAATGACACACTGGACCAGACGGACCTCATAGACATATACAGAACATTCCACTCTAAAGCAATAGAATACTCATTCTTGAGTGCACATGGAACTGTCTCCAGAATAGTCCACATACTGGGTCACAAATCAGGTCTCAATGGATACCAAAAGATTGAGATAATTCCCTGCATATTCTCAGACCACAATGCTTTGAAACTAAAACTCAATTACAAGAAAAAGTTTGGAAGAAATTCAAACACTTGGAATCTAAAGACCATTCTCGTCAAGAACATTTGGGTAAACCAGGAAATCAAAGAAGAACTTAAACAATTCATGGAAACCAATGAGAACCAAACACATTGGTCCAAAACCTCTGGGATACTGCAAAGGTGGTCCTAAGGGGGAAATACATAGCCATCCAAGCCTCACTCAAATAAATAGAACAATCCTGAATACACTAACTAACTTTGTATCTTTTTTTTTTTTACTTTGTATCTTAAAGAACTGGAGAATCAACAACAAATTAAGCCTAACTCATGCATGAGAAGGGAAATAATTAAGATTGGAGCAGAGATCAAAGAATTAGAAACCAGAAATACAAAAAAAAAAAAAAAGGAAAGAAAAAGAAAGAAAGAAAGAAACCAGAAATACAGTAGAACACATCAACAAAACTAGAAGTTGGTTCTTTGAAAGAATTAATAAGATCGATAAACCACTGGCTAGACTTACCCAATAGAAAAGAGAAAGGACCCAAATTAATAAAATTATGAATGAAAGGTGAGAAATAACTACTAACATTAAGGATACAGAAACAATCATCAGAAATTTTTATCAACAATTATATGCCAATAAGTTAAGCAGCCTAGAAGAACCTAAGGATACAGAAACAATCATCAGAAATTTTTATCAACGATTATATGCCAATAAGTTAAGCAACCATTCCAATGGATGCCTTCTTGGAAACCTATAAACTTTTAAGTCTGAAAGAGGAAAAAATTGACAACCTGAATAGACCAATACCCAATAATGAGATTGAAGCAATGATTAAGGAAAAAAAAAAAAAAAAAAAAAAAAAACCTCCCAAAAAACAAAAGTCCAGGGCCTGATGGATTCCCTGGGGAATTCTACCAAACATTCGAAGAAGAAATAATACTTATTTTCCTGAAGCTGTTTCAAAAATTAGAAACAGAAGGAAAACTTCCAGACTCTATGAGGTCTGCATTACCTTGATCCCCAAACCAGACAAAGACCCCATCAAAAAGGAGAATTTCCTTGGTGAATATGGATGTCAAATTCTCAAAAAGTTCCTAGCTAACAGGATCCAACAGTACTTTTAAAAAGATTATCTACCATGACCAAGTGGGATTTATTCCTGGAATGCAAGGGTGATTCAACATTTGCAAATCAATTAATGTGGTAGAACACATTAATAAGAGAAGAGAGAAGAACCTCATGGTCCTCTCAATTGATGCAGAAAAAGCATTTGACAAAAACACAGCATCCTTTCCTGATTAAAACTCTTCAGAGTATAGGGATAGAAGGAACATTCTCAATTTCATAAAATCCATCTATGAAAAACCCACAGCAAATACCATTCTCAATGGGGAAAAGCTGAGAGCCTTTCTCTTAAGATCAGGAACAAGACAAGGATACCCACTCTCACTACTATTATTCAACATAGTACTACAAGTCCTAGCAACAGCAATCAGGCAACAAAAAGAAATTAAACATATTCAAACTGGCAAAGAAGAAGTCAAATTTTTCTCTTCACAGGTGACATGATACTTTATGTGGAAAACCCAAAAGACTCCAGGCCCAAATTACTAGACCTCATACAGCAATTCAGTAATGTGGCAGGATACAAACTCAATGCACAGAAATCAGTTTTCTTATACACCAACAATGTAACTGTAGATAGAGATATTAGAGAATCGATTCCATTTACAATAGCACCAAAAACCATAAGATACCCTAGAATAAATCCAACCAAAGAGGTAAAGCATTCATATTCTAGGAACCACAGAACACTCATGAAGGAAATGGAAGAAGACAAAAAAGATGGAAAAATATTCCATGCTCATGGATCAGAGGAATAAACATTGTTAAAATGTCTATGCTGCCCAGAACAATCTACACTTTAAACATCACCCTGATCAAAATACCACTGGCATTTTTCAAAGTGCTGGAACAAACAATCTTAAAATTTGTATGGAACCAAAAAAGACCCCGAATAGCCAAGGAAATGTTGAAGAAGAAAAACAAAGTTGGGGGCATCACGTTGCCTGATTTTAAGCTCTATTACAAAGCTATGATCACCAAGACTGCATGGTACTGGCACAAAAACTGACACATACATCAGTGGAACAGACTAGACAGCCCAGATATGGACTCTCAACTCTTTGGTCAACTAATCTTCGACAAGGCAGGAAAAAATATCCAATGGAAAAGACAGTCTCTTCAATAAATGGTGCTGGGGAAATTGGATAGCTATATGCAGAAGAATGAAACTGGACCATTCTCTTACACCATACACAAAGATTAACCAAAAATGGATTTAAGACCTCAGTGTGAGAAAGGGAATCCATCAAAATTCTAGGGGAGAACATAGGCAGTAACCTCTTCGACACTGGCCACAGCAACTTCTTTCAAGACACATCTCCAAAAGCAAGGGAAACAAAAGCAAAAATGAACTTTCAGGACTTCATCAAGATAAAAACCTTCTGCACAGCAAAGGAAACAATCAACAAAACAAAGAGGCAACACACCGAATGGGAGAAGATATTTGCAAATGACAGTACAAAGGGCTGATATCCAAGATCTACAAAGCATTTCTCAAACTCTACACCCAAAAAACAAATATTCAAGTCAAAAAATGGGCAGAAGACATGAACAGACACTTTTCCTAAGAAGACACACAAAAGGCTAATAGACATATGAAAAAATGTTCATCATCAATAGCCATTAGGGAAATTCAAATCAGACCACATTGAGATGCCACCTTACATCAGTTAGAATGGCAAAAATTGACAAGGCAAGAAACAACAAATGTTAGAGAAGCTGTGGAGAAAAGGAACCCTCTTACACTGCTGGTGGGAATGTAAGCTGGTATAGCTTCTTTGGAAAACAGTGTGGTGGTTCCTCAAAAAATTAAAAATGGAGCTAACCTATGACCCAGAAATTGCACTACTGGATAGTAACCCCAGAGATACAGATGTAGTGGGAAAAGGGGCCATATGCACCCCAATGTTCACAGCAGCAATGTCCACAATAGCCAAACTGTGGAAAGAGCCAAGATGTCCTTCAACAGATGAATGGATAAAGATATGCTCCATATATACAATGGAATATTTCTCAGCCATTAGAAATGATGAATACCCAGCTTTTGCGTCAACATGGATGGGACTGGAGGAGATTATGCTAAGTGAAATAAGTCAAGCAGGGAAAGCCAATTATCATGTGGTTTCACTTTTTTGTATAACATAAGGAATAGCATGGAGGACATTAGGAGAAAGAAGGGGAAAATGATGGGGAGGAATTCGGAGTGGGAGAGGAACCATGAGAGACTATGGGTTCCGAGAAATAAAATGAGTGTTTTAGAGGGCGAGGGGTGGGGGATGGGTTAGCCTGGTGGTTGGTATTAAGTAGGGCATATATTGCATGGAGAGCCGGGTGATTATACACAAACGATGAACCATGGAACACTACATCAAAAACTATACTGTATGGTCACTAACATAATAAATAAATAAATAAATAAAACTTTATCTTCCACACACACAAAAATTTTTTAAATCTTTCTAAATTATAATATTCTAAACAGCACCTAAAGTAATGTGTTAAATTTGAACTTGAGGGAAATTTGGGAAGTATAAATATGGATTGGTTATAAGATAAAATTAAGGAAGTACTGTTAATTTTCTCAGGGATAATAATACAGTTATGTCAGAGAATGTCCTCTTTTTTAGGGGATACTCTTTAGGGCTAAGTAAATGATCACAGTATCTGTAATTTTAAAATGTTTCATCAAAAAGAGATATATATTTAAATATGTGGCAAAATATTAATTATTTAGTCTGAGTGGTGGTATACAGGTATTTATTGCACAATTTTCCTGTATGTTTAACAACTTTGTAATAAAAAGCTGGGAATTTTTTTTGAAATTTATTTTTTAGAACTGCTTTTAAATGTTTGTTGAACTACTGCTTAGAAACTTTACATTTTATTTTAACATGCCTTTTGTGTATAGAACTTTCTAAAATTATTTGTAGGAACTTAGAGTTGTGGCTAGGCTATGGCAAGATAAGTACTATCATATGTAAAGTAGTTTAAGTGAGTTTCCAGTTAGAAAGCTGATGGGAAAAAAGTGATGTCATTCTATGAATCAGTGGAAAATTACTGCCCTGTAATTGAGGAAAGTAACCTGGTAGAATGGGGATTTTTGGTCTCAGCAGTTCAGAGATTTTCATTTCTTGCTTTTGCCAAGACAAGGGATAAAAATGAAACTCTGAAAATAAGAAATGGAAACTTATGGAAAGTTAAAAAAAAAAAAAAAGACAAACACAAAAATTATTCCCTAAACCCAACATCCTAAAACCAGTAGCAGAGGGAAACTACAATGAATTTGTGTTACCAATTTAACTGAAGTCTCAGAACTGTGCCAGCCATTTCCTATTGATATATTATTATAAAACGACATCAGAGAGAATTAAGAAATGCCATTCTAGTCAGTGTAGAGATAAGTACAGGATTAATTAGCAAAACAATGAAAAATACTTTTATGTAGTTTGTCTCTTACACTTTATTTAAACATACGATTGATAAACATTTCCTATTTGTATTAAAGCAATAAAAGTTTTTATTGAAATTCTCAAATGAGGGGCACCAGAATGGCTCAATTGGTTGCCATCCACAAGGATGGCTTCAGCTTGGCTCGGGTCATGATCCCGGAGTCCTGGGATCGAGCCCCATATCCATCTCCCTTCTCTGGGGAGTCTGCTTCTCCCTCTCCCTCTGTTGTTCTCTCACGTGTGCTCTCTCTTTCCAAATAAATGAATAAAATCTTTTTTAAAAAAAAAAGTCTTTCCTTAAAAAAAATACTCATGATGCTGTTAATTTTTTAAAAAGCTTTTATTTATTTATTTGATAGAGATCACAAGTAGGCAGAGAAGCAGGCAGAGAGAGAGGAAGGGAAGCAGGCTCCCTGCCGAGCAGAAAGCCTGACACGGGGCTCAATCCTAGGACCCTGGGATCACAACCTGAGCCGAAGGCAGAGACGTTAACCCACTGAGCCACCCAGGCGCCCCATGATGTTGTTAATTTTTATTTGAAAAATGTATAGCTAAAATCTACAATGAAATCTGAGCAGAAAATTAAAAATTTGAGCTCATGGATAGCATAACCAAGATATCTGCTGTCACCTAGTGGAGAAATGACTGAATTACAGGAAACCCTGCGATAAATACGTAGGGGAGATTACCAATATCTAGTTTAAAGCATGAAAAATCCTTCTAAATTTTCTATTCCAGAATCTTTGTTTCTTATATTGACGCACGAAAAAATTTAACTTTTCCCATTATGTTTACCAAATAGACCCGGTTTATTGCACATTCTGAACACAATAGGCTACATACTCAAATAGCTTTGCTTTTCTCCCATCCTCACTATCTTTGACCAGGCTTTGCTGAATCTTTTTTTTCCCATCCCTTAACAACATTTTGGGCAGAATCTGTCTTTCCGGTCACTTTTATTTATTAAAAATTCTAGTATTAGTAAAATTTGAATTTCAAATCCAATTTAATGATCACACCTTTTCCTCATCCCATCAGCAAGCCAACCTTGGTTTGAGAGACTCAGAATGAGAAATAGCTATGGTCTGTTCTTTCACTCCTACCCCTCTCCCTCTTCTTGGTCTGAAAAGTGAAAAGTAACAAGTGTCTCTAACTTATCTGGCCACTCGTATCATCCTCTCTTGGCTGCCTTCACTCATCTGGCTAAAGTGATTGTCAATGTCAATAAGTGGATAATATATACCAATAGCATTTAAAGCCATCAGCTGTCCTCAGAGGCAGGCCATTGTCTTTGCCCCTGCATAGGTAAAGAGAAGTCAGAAATTTAAGAGAGCTGGTGATTCATTAAAGTTTATACGACCCATAGAGTGAGCATGAGTCCCCAGGTCTCCCAACTTGTTGGTACCAGGGCCCTTTTTATATAGTTTTTGTGGTAAGTACAATCTGACTACAGGGGTACCTAGGTGGCTCAGTTGGCTAAGCATCCAACTCTTGATTTCAACTCAAGTCATGATCTCAGGGTGATGAGAGCAAGCACCCCATAGGGTTCTATACTCTGTTTGGGATTCTCTCTCTCCCTCTGCTCCTTCCACCTGCACACTCTAAATAGATAGATAGATAGATAAATAAAATCTTTTTAAAAATCTGACTACATGAGGAAGGTAATAGGCAAGATATAATAATGTTACTTTAAATAACCATAGATTATTTCTTAGCTTTGATATTTAAAAACAAGCCTAATTAAACACTATAAGCTTAAACAATATAAAAAACATTAATTAAATGATGTATGTCATTAATGTATACCATTAGTAATGAACCAATATATCATTTTAGAAAGATTAAAAATGAAAACATAAAGAAAAGCTTATAGAAAAATGGTTGATTCTAGGTCTGTGGTAGAAAATATACAAGATCAATCTATGACATCTTTTTGTGCCAAAAAAGCAAAGAAACTATTAAAGACTACTGAAATTCCATCAAAAAGATATAAGAGCCTACTCAAAGAGGCTCCCAATAGCCTACAGTGGCATAACACAAGCACCAATGAAAAGACAATGACAGTTACTGACTGAAACATTTCAGATACATAAAAATGCATGAGTTCATAATAATACCCTTCCAACCTCCCCCCCACCAAAAAAAAAAAGGCGTTGGGAAAAAAAAAAAAAAAACTAATTGTTACCAGTGGAAGTTTCCAGAGCATCAAATCATTATCTGTTAACTGATAAATTAAGGGAAAGACTCAGCATTTAGTTTGACTTTTCCTATACGAACCAACCAAATTTCAGAGTAATCTAATAGTGAAAAATAGTTACTGAAAAATTCTTCTTTATAGAACAATTTTGTTATCAGTATATACTAATGCATTATATAATCATCAGTGTAAGTATATTAGCACACAAAAACTAATTAAATTGTATACCTCAAAAACGTACGTTTTATGATATATTAATTAGACATCAATAAAGCTATCAAAAAATAAACATAATCACAACCAAAAATAGCAAAAGAAATGAGAAGAAAATCATCGTTTTCCTACACCCAATAAATTAATAGGCTAAGGGTACGACATCGGTGAATGTTAAAACTATTATACTAAAACTTGATAGGTTTCTAATGGAGGACCAGGCTTACTCACCTAAACCCAGAGAATAATGTCTGTATCACTAAAGTGGAACAAGACATAACATGTTTCATGATCTATTGCAAAGGGAGGTATATAGCATCCCCATGAAGTATTACTGCATAAAACATTGAACAATCTAATCAAGACTGAGGTGTAATTAGCAATTTACAAAAAATATGGAATATAAGAAAGTAGGTTAAATGAAAATATGAGGCAGCGAACAGCCAAATCCTAGATATGTAACAACATATGAGATAAATGACCTGGTTTCTCCAATAAATCAATAGAGAAAAAGAAGGATACTATTTGAAAAGAGATTTAAAATAATCACAATGTAGGTGCCTTGTTAGCACAGTAGGTAGTGCGTCAGTTTCATAAAATAATCACAATGTAAAAAAAAAACTAGATATTAATGGCAAAACCAAATATAAAAAGGCCATTCCACCTTGAAGTTAAGAAGCCTTTTATTAAACAGAGCAGAAAGAGAAATTAACAAACCCATTTACAATTGTACCAAAAATAATAGAATACTTGGGAATAAACTTATCCAAAGAAGGGAAAGACCTGTACTCCAAAAATCATAAAAGAGTGATGAAGGACAATGAAGATGGATATAAACAAATAGAAAGATATACTATGTTCATAGATTAGAAGAACAAATATTGTTAAAATGTCCATAATACCCAAAGCAATCTACAGAGTCAAAACAACATTTTGCACAGAACTAAAACAAAGAATAATAAAATTTATATGGAACCACAGAAGACTCCAAACAGCCAAAGCAATTTTGAGAAAGAAGAACACAGCTAAATGTATTACACTCCCAGATCTCAAGACATATTACAAAGCTGTAATAACCAAAAAATCATGATACTGGCACAACAACAGACACACAGGTCAATAGAAGAGAATAGAGAGCCCAGAAATAAACTCACACTCATGGTCAATTTATCTATGACAAAGGAGGCAAGACTATACAATAGGGAAAAGATAGTCAACCAACAAACAGTGCTGGGAAAACTGGATAGCTACATGCAAAACCATGAAACTGGATTACTTTCTTACACCATACACACAAATACACTCAAAATGAATTAAAGACCTAAATTCAAGACCTGAAGTCATAAAACATTCAGAAGAAAGCAGAGACAGTAATTTCTTTAACATTGGTCGTAAAAACATTTTTCTAGATGTCTCCTTGAGGAAAGGAAACAAAAGCAAAATTAAACTATTGGAACTACACCAAAATAAAAAGCTTTTGCACAGCAAAAGAAACCATTAAGAAAACAAAATGAGTCAAGCAGAGAGAGTCAATTATCATATGGTTTCACTTATTTGTGGAGCATAACAAATAGCATGGAGGACATGGGGAGATAGAGAGGAGAAGGGAGTTTGGGGAAATTGAAAGGGGAGGTGAACCATGAGAGACTATGGACTCTGAAAAACAATCTGAGGGTTTTGAAGGGGCGGGGGGTGTGAGGTCGGGGTACGAGGTGGTGGGTATTATAGAGGGCACGGATTGCATGGAGCACTGGGTGTGGTGCAAAAATAATGAATACTGTTATGCTGAAAATAAAGAAAAAATAAATTTAAAAAAAAGAAAACAAAATGGGAGAAGATATTTGCAAATGATAAATCTGATGAGGGATTAATATCCAAAGCATATAAAAAAACTTACAAAACTCAACACTGAAAAAACACAAATAATCTGATTAAAATGAGCAGAGGACATGAATAAATACTTCTCCAAAGAAGACATCCAGATGACCAACAGCCACATGAAAAGATACTCAAGGGGTGCCTGGGTGGCTCAGTGGGTTAAAGCCTCTGCCTTTGACTCAGGTCATGATCCCAGGGTCCTGGGATCGAGCTCCGCTTCAGGCTCTCTGCTTGGCGGGGAGCCTGCTTCCTCCTCTCTCTCTCTCTCTCTGCCTACTTGTGATCTCTGTCTGTCAAATAAATAAATAAAATCTTCCAAAAAAAAAAATACTCACCATCACTTATCCAGGAAATGCAAATCAAAACCACAGTGAGATATCACCTTACATCTGTCAGAATGGCTAAAATAAGAAATACAAGGAGTAAGAAGTGTTGGTGAGGATGTGGAGAAAAAGAAATCTTTGTGCACTGTTGGTGGGAGTGCAAACTGGTATAGCCACTGTGGAAAACAGTATGGCATTTCCTCAAAAAATTAAGAGAATTATTGTATGATCAAATAATTCCAATACTGGGTATTTACCCAAAGAAAACAGAAACACTAATTTGAAAAGATATGTACCCCTATGTTTACTGTAGCATTATTTACAATAGCCAAGATACAGAAACAACCAAAGTGTCAATGAGTAAATGAAGATAATGTGTTATATATACATACATAAATATATATATATATGTGTATATATATATATATATATTCAGCAAAAAAAAAAATGAATGCAGTCTTGCCATTTGCAGCAACATGGCTAGGGCTAGAGCTAGAGAGTATAATGCTAATGAAATAACTCATTCAGAGAAAGACAAATACCATATTATTTCATTCATATGTGGAATCTAAGAAACAAATTTACAAAGAAAAAAGGAGATAAACAAAAAACTCCTAAATACAGAAAACAAACTGGTGGTTGCCAGAGGCAAGGTGGGTGGGAAAAAGAGTGAAATAGATAAAGGACATCAAGAATACACTAACCTTGAGCACTAAGTAATGTGTAGAATTGTTGAATTATTGTGTTGTATACCTGAAACTGATTTAACACTGTATGTTTGAAAAAAGAAAAGAAACTTTGTATTAAACACCTTCTGGGTGGAAGGAAAAATATTAATAGTTTTCCCTGAAATTTACTGAGTTTGCAAAAAATAACGAGACTGAAACACTACATATTAGTATCTATGAGATCCACTTAAAAGTGATCTGAGGAAAATTCATAGTCTTAAACACTTACAGTAATTACAATTAAAGAATGACAATAAGTGAATTAAATTCACACTCAAAAAACTAGAAAAATATAAACAGTAACCAAAAGAAAGGATAAAGAAGGAACTAATAAATCTAAAAACCAAAATTAATACAGTAAAGAACAAAAAAACTGCAAAACCAATAAATCAAAATTCTGGTTCTCTGAAAATTTTTAAAAATCAGAAAAAGTAATAATAAATTACCAGAAGGGACATAACCATTAAAACAGAAAATATTTTAAATCTTAAGCTATATTTTGTACCTCACTATGCAAATACATTTCAAAAGCTGGATGAAATGGAGAATTTCCTACTAAAATACTGTCTATCAAAATTGACTCCAGCAGAGATAAAAAGCTTTAACAAACCAATGTCCGTATTTTTAAAAAGAAAAAGTTGCCAAATAACTACTCACAAAAAAGTACTAGGTTCTGTTTCTCTTTTTCTTTCTTTAGTATTTATTTTAATTCCAGTTAGTTAACATACAGTGTAATGTTAGTTTCAAGTGTACAATATAGCGACTCAATACTTCCATATATCACCCCGTGCTCATCACAGTAAGTGCTCTCCTCAACACATTACCTATTTAACCCACTCTCCCACCGCCTCCCCTCCAGTAACCATCAGTTTGTTCTCAATAATTAATAATCTGTTTCTTAGGTTGCCTTTCTCTTGTTTTCCCCTATAACCTGTTGTTTTCTTTCTTAAATTCCACATCAGTGAAATCATGTTATTTGTCTTTCTCTGACTTATTTCACTTAGCATAACACTCTCTAGCTCCAACCATGTTGCTGCAAATGGTAAGATTTCATTCTTTTTATAGCTGAGTAATATTCCACCTTGTGTTTGGAATATTATCCATGCATCAGTCAGTGGACATTTGGGCTCTTTCCATAATTTAGCTATTGTTGATAATGCTGCTATAAACATCAGGGTGCATGTACCCCCTTCAAATTAGTGTTTCTGTATCCTTTGGGTAAATACCTAGTAGTGTAATTGCTGGACCACAGGGTAGTTCTATTTTTAACTTTTTGAGGAGCCTCCACACTGGTTTCCAGAGTGGCTGCACCAGTTTACATTCCCAGAAACAGTATAAGAGGGTTCTCCTTTGTCCACATCCTCGCCAACGCTTGTTTCCTGTGTTATTAATTTTAGCCATTCTGACTGGTGTGAGGTGATCTCCTTGTAGTTTTGATTTGCATTTCCCTGATGATGAGTGATGTTGAGCATCTTTTCATTTGGCTGTTGGCCATCTGCATATCTTCTTTTAAAAGTCACCAGCTTGGCCAGGGCAGAGCCCAGAGGCACTGTGCTGCTCCTACAGAAATGCTGGCAAACACCTCAGCCAAGAAACAGCAATCTGAAAATTACCTGGGACACACATGGAGAGATTATTTGTTTTTCTCAAAGTGCTTCGCTGAGAGGCAGTGTACATGGAGGTGCCTTGGGCCAGACTCAAGAGAGCTGGGTGGCACCATTCCTCTCTCCCACCCCTCAGGCTCAGTTTCAAAGAAAAATTGTATAGGTCTTCTAAGACCAAATAATCTTAATACAACATAAATTGTTCTAAAGAAGAGAAACATCCAAATTATTTTCGTGAGCTGAAGCATAACATTGACTCCTAAACCTGACAAAAAATTGCATAAAGAAAATGACAGTTGCACCTGGGTGGCTCGGTTGTTTAAGCATCTGCCTTCAGTTCAGGTCAGGATCCCAGGGTCCTGGGACTGAGTTTTGCCTTGGCCTCCCTGCTCAGCGGAGAGCCTGCTTCTCCTTCTCCCTCTGCCCCTCCCTGCTTGTGTCCTCTCTTGCTCGCTCTCTCACTCTCTCTTTCAAATAAATAAATAAAATCTTTATTTTTAAAAAATGAAAGAACTGGGTGCCTAACTGGTTTAGTGGGTAGAGCATGTGACTCTTGATCTCGGGGTAGTAGGTTTGAGCCCCATGTCAGGTGTACAGATTACTTAAAAATAAAAATTTAAAAAATCTTAAAAAAAAGAAAATAACAGAAATATACAACTTACATATATTGATGCAAAAATTCTAAGATAAAGAATCCAATGCCACATTAAGAAAATAACATAGCATGTCCAGTGGATTTATTTCAGGAACTACAAGAGTGGTTCATTATTAGAAAATCAATTACTATAGTCAACCATATTAATAGATCTAAGAAGGAAAATCATATGATGATCCCACAAAAGCCGAAAAAAATATTTGACAAAACTCAAAATCTATTCCTTAAATTAAAAAATACCTCAAAATATAGGAATTAATGGATATTTCCTTCAGATAATAAAATGTATACACCTCAGTCCTGAGCCCAGCATCCTACAGGTGACGTTATTACATATGCACAAAATCTTATAGAATCCATGGCAAAACTAACCAAATAATAAAAGAATTCTAAAGTTAGCAAGATATAAAACTAACATACAGATATACTAGCAATAAATATATTAGCAATAATCAGTTTCAAGACATAATTGAAGGAAAAATGCTTTATTTACAACAGCAACCAAAAAAGATAAATTCTAAGGTATAAACATAACAAAAAATATGCAAAATCAACACGAGGATATACTTTAGATATACTAACAATAATCAGTTTCAAGACATAATGAGGGGAAAAAGGCTCTATTTACAACAGCAACCAAAAAAGATAAATTCGCAAAATCAACATGAGAACTTTGAAACATTCTTGAAACACCCACAAATAGACATGAACCAATGAAAAAAGACATTTTATGTCCTTAAATATGATCACTCATATTAAAAAGTTGTCTGTTCTTCCTAAGATAACTTAAAAACTAAATAAATTCTTCATAAATATACTAATAAGCTTTTTTCTAGAATTAGAAAGCTGATAATACATTTCATATGGAAAAATAAATATGCAAGAATAGCTTTTTTAAAAAATGAAAAAGAAGAGCTAAAAGGGGAAAGTAACTGTACTAGATAACAAAATATAAAACTTCTATAATTATAGTTTGGTACTGGCACATAAATAGATCTATGTAATGGAACACAAAGTTCAGAACATATGGAAATTTGGAATGTAATCAAAGTGGTATCAAAAAAATCACTGGGGCATATATAGGGTGTGAGGACAACTTGATAACCATTTTTAAAAAGATAAAATTGATCCATACCTCAAATCATACACAAAAATAACTCCAAATGGATCAGAAGTTCTAAAATTAAGAAATAAGATCAGGCGAGCCTGGGTGGCTCAGTTGGTCAAGAGTCTGACTTTGACTCAGGTCATGATCCCAGGGTCCTGGAATCAAGCCCCACACTGAGTTCCCTGCTCAGGGGGGAGACTGTTTCTCCCTCTCCCCTGGCTTGCTGATGTTCTCTCTCACTCTCTCCCTCAAATAAATAAATAAAATCCTATTTAAAAAGCGGGAGGATCATATAAATACTATATAAAATCAATGGTAAATTCCTTTATAACTTTAATATGGGAAAAGGCTTTTTCTGATTCAAAATCCAGATTCAGTAAAAGAAAATACTGATAAAGTTGACTACAAAAAAACTAAAAACTGTCACAAGAGAACACCAAAAGTAAAGTCAAATTACAAATAACTCACTGCAAGAAAAATACCTGCAACATGTATCACAGATAATGGGCAATACTCCTTACATGTAAATTATTTTTATAAATCAAATGAAACAGACCAAAACCCAATACAAAAATGGGCAAAAAGTATGAATACATAATTCACCATCATGTGCTAGAGGAAAAGGCTGTGAAGATGAACAAGTTCTTGTTCTGTTGGCCATACGCAGTTACAGAAGCCACCAACTTCTCTTTTAAAAGAAGGATAGGGCGCCTGGGTGGCTCAGTGGGTTAGGCCGTTGCCTTCGGCTCAGGTCATGATCTCAGGGTCCTGGGATCGAGTCCCTCTCTGCTCAGCGGGGAGTCTGCTTCCTCCTCTCTCTCTCTCTGCCTGCCTCTCTGCCTACTTGTGATCTCTCTCTGTCAAATAAATAAATAAAGTCTTTTAAATAAATAAATAAATAAATAAAAGAAGGATAAATACTAGAAAGCCACAAGGGTTGTTTTAAATATCAGGCTGTTTTAAAACACCTCTGAGGGGCATTTAATTAAAAATAATAGAATGAATTAGAAAGTTGTCATTAGTCTAACAGCAGGGTCAGTTTTATCTATGATTAATGACAGCTGAGGACTGAGGATAACACCAAAGTATATCTGCATTTTGTAAGTCTTTACAAATAGCATGGAGGACATGGGGACTTAGAGTTGAGAAGGGAGTTGGGGGAAATTGGAAGGGGAGGTGAACCATGAGAGACTATGGACTCTGAAAAACAATCTGAGGGTTTTGAAGGGATGCGGGGTGGGAGGTTGGGGTACCAGGTGGTGGGTATTATAGAGGGCACGGATTGCATGGAGCACGGGGTGTGGTGCAAAAATAATGAATACTGTTATGCTGGAAATAAAAAAAAAATAAAAAATAAATTAAATATTAAAAAAAAAAAAAAAAAGTGAGTAAGTAGGGGTGCCTGGGTGGCTCAGGGGGTTAAGCCTCTGCCTTCAGCTCAGGTCATGATCCCAGGGTCCTGGGATCGAGCCCCACATCGGGCTCCCTACTTAGCAGGGAGCCTGCTTCCCCCCTCTCTCTCTGCCTGCCTCTCTGCCTAGTTGTGATCTCTGTCTGTCAAATAAATAAAATCTTAAAAAAAAAAGTGAGTAAGTAAAAATCAATCAATAAATAAAATTTTAAACATATAAAAATTTATTTAAAAAGTGAGTAAATAAAAAAAGTGAGTAAATATGTATGCTTACCTTTTAAAAAAAAAAACTACTTTTATTTCTAACAGTTGACTAGACAGCGTTATGATCTCCTTAACAATTTATTGCTAAGTGGTTGGAATTTCAGGTCTCCTCCAGCCATGAGAACCTGTGATACTGATAATTCTAGGACTGCTCAGTCTGGCAAGCATAATCAATATGCCATTGGCCACTCCTAAATGCCTGCAAAGTTCTTAAAAGGTACAAACAGCTTTCTAATTGATTTAGAAACTAATTTATAAAGACATTTCGGGCAGGTCACAAATTGACTTAGTTGGAGAGGTCAGCTGAATGCTGAATATCCTTTAAAAGGGCATTAGAAGTAAAGCAAAGCATGTGCTGTCTTTGTCAAAAATATAGTTGTGGGTATGACCTAGAAAATTCTGTCAGGAAAGATCTTTGGAGGTAGAAAAGGAGGAGAAGTGTTGACATAGTAATGATAACTAAAAAGATATGCTGAAAAGAGATATGAGGAATATTAAGAACCTACTACTGTTTGACCATCTGAGTTTGAGCAAGCCATTTACTTTTACAGAGACTTCATTTCTTTCTGAGCAAGATCAAGAGGATCAGCACATATTTTCTGTGAGGTGTCAGGTAATAAATGCTTTAAGCTTCATGGGCTATACATTGTCACAACTACTCAACTCTGTCCCTGCAGCATAAAAGCAGCAAATAAGAATACATAAATAATTAAGCTTTGTTCTATTCCAATAAAACTTGATGGACACTGAAATTTTAATTTTGCATACTTTTGACATGTCATGGAATATTCTTCTTTTGTTTTCAACCATTTAAAAATGGTAAAACCATTATTAGCTAGCAGGTCATTAAAAAATCAGCTGCCAGCCTGGACTTGGCTCCTGGAGCTATGGTTTTGGCAATCCCTGTGCTGGACGGTCTGTCCCTCAGGTCTGGCTAGGTCTCTATTAATTAAACTTCTATTGATTCCGTACTTTAACCTAATTCTGGGGTTAAACTTCGTTTACACCTTTTGGCACCTTCTTTTACAGCCTAAAGCATTTTCTCAAGCTGTATTACTCACATACCCATTAAATAAGAATTAATTAAGGAAGGCACGTATTGCATGGAGCACTGGGTGTGGTGCACAGACAATGAGTCTTGGAACACTGAAAAAAAGATCTATTATAAAAAAAAATACTACCTCTCATAAAACTCATATTATTTAAAATAGTAATGCTTGGTGTTCCAAACATATATACAACCCTGGGTTTTCAAACTTTACATGTCTTTCTCCTCCTCTTACCACAAAGAGATTCCCAGACTTGTCTTCACACATCTGAAGATCACTGCCTTTTAGATGCTTAGACTTGAAAATTCCAAGTTGGAAAGCCCTCCAAAAACCTCACTTCTCCTTTCTGCTAGTAAAGAACATCAGTTTTCCACGAACACTAAAGAATGGTGGCTAAACGTAACACTTACTTCGTGGAACTACCAATTCCAGGCATGACCTCCACTTGACTTCCTCTCAGTCCTTTCTTCCACCTGGTCAGAATCCAAAGTATGAGAGGGAGTAAGAATCCCTGTATTTGTCCTTCTCCCCTGTCCACCCAAGATCATGAGACCAGATATGATCAACTTGAAACTATATAATTGGTTACAATAGCTCCAAGAACAAAACTTAGGGAACCTTCAGTATGGTCCGTCTGTACAAAACATCTTGAAACTGGCGGTGCCTGCGTGGCTCAGTCGTTAAGCGTCTGACTTCGAATCAGCTCATGATCTGAAGGTGCTGCGATCAGCCACCTTGGGCTCCGGGCTCAGCAAGAGTCTGCTTCTCCCTGCCCTTCTCCCTTTACACCGCCCCCCCCCCAATGCTCTATCTCCTTCTTTATCAAATAAATAAAATCTTTAAAAACCATATCTTCAAACTGTATAGAGAAGGAAAGAAAGAAGCTACCTGCTTTTAAATCCATACATGACTAGAAGAAGCCTTGAAACATCTCCGGAGGAACAGCAATGGTCCCTGGGCCACAGCGAGGTGCCTGGGCAGCCAGGAATACCCGTGAAGCACCTCCAAGCCATGCCCAGCAGCATATTCTACGGGGAACCAGAAAGTCTCTGTCTGGCCCACGTGACACACGTGCGTAGCTCTGAAAGGGGCTGTGCGCCTGCGCACCTCCTTCACTGCGCCACACTTGTCCAAGAAGGTCATCAGGAAGGACGTCATCCACATTGCAGGCTGGGGCACACTTGATGCTAAAGGGGATCCTCCAAGATCCCTACCCTGTGAGAAACAGAGCTGTTCTTCCCAGCTGAGGGCATCCACGTTAGCTAGTTCGTGTCCTGCGGCAAGAAGGCCCAGCTCAGCATGGGCCATGTGCCCCCAGTGGACACCATTTCTAAATGCACAATGTGCCATCGTGTGTTGTCTGGAGGAGAAGCCTGTGACAGAGGCAAACTGGCCCAAGCCTTCATGAACGACACCATTGTCACCTACCCAACCTGAAACCAAGGAGACCCAAATGAAGCTGCCCTCGGGCTCCAAGAAGGTCATCTCCTCAGCCAGCAGAGTTGTGGTCTGTGTAGTGGCCTGAGGTGGCTCCACTTAAAAGCCCATCCTGAAGGCCACTGTGCCTACCACAAGTATAAGGATGCACCATGCATACAGGATGTGATCATGAACCCTGTGGAGCATCTCTTCAGAGGTGGTAACTACTAGCTCATGAGCAAACCTGGTACCATCCTCAGAGATGCCCCCACCAGCTGCGAAATGGATCCTCACTGCCCAGGGGACTGGGCATCTCAGAGAAACCAAGACAATGCAGGAGAACATGAATAGGATTGAGGAGGCTCAATAAACTATCTTTCTGCCACATTAAAAAAAAATGAAAAATAACAACAAAAAACACACTTCTGGGAGGAGACAGGGATTATAAAATTGCCCATCTACCATATAGAAGTATTTCGCTGATAAGGAGGCTTAGAAGAAGAAAGGAAGTTCCTGTTCACCCTCTGAAGTCACTAGAGACTATTCACACCCTTGGGGTATGTGAGGAATTGGGGCCTAGAAGTTTAATCCACTTACTCCAGGTCTCTTAAGTCCCTTAGATACCAAGGTCAAGCTAGGACTCTAATTCAGACCTCCCAAAAAAGCAATTATCCATTTATCCATTCATTCTGTTTGTCTGTCTCTCTGCCTCTTCTATCTCTATTTCTGTCTCACTTCCAGATCTCTCTCCCTATAAAGCATTAGGTCACTTATGTTTGAGTAATTAAAGTCCCCTAAGAGTCAGTTGGCCAATCAAATTAGATTGAAAGGCTTGAAAGTGAAAGGCTTGCCCACTGAGAATTTACTAGGTAAAATAACCTGTAGTGTTTTCTGTCTAATCTTTAGCACAAATCCAGTTATGAGAAATGTGATTTTTGAAGGATAACTAGGGATAATAGAGCTCATGCTCTAATTACCACAACCTTAACTCTTAGATTAAGATTAATTAATTCTTAGATCTAAGATTAATTAACTTAGATCTAAGATTAATCTAACTCTTAGATTAGAGACTCAGCCTCTGACTTTTCTGAATTGTAAAACATGTGACGTCATTAATCTGCACTGAAAGCTAATATAAAAAGCTAAAGTCTACTTTTAAAGTTCTCAAGCAAAATCTAAAGTTCCTAAATACTATAAATCAATTCCTAAAGTGCTCAATTCACTACTTCATTCCTTGGAAACAGTATAAAGAAATTTCAGGTATTTCTAAATAATTTCATGATACTATCAGAATTTGCATGAATTATATCCTACAACTCTGCCCCATAAAGCTTTATGCCTCATAAAAATATATATGTTAATTTGAAGCAAGGAAACTGTTTCCCATTAGTACTCTTGTTAGGATTTTTGAAAATTTTATTAATTTCTCAGAAAATAGAGAAATTCTAGTGGGTATAAATCTCAAACTATAAGCACAGGATGACCACTAAGATAGGTCACTAAGATAGCTTGAATAGGCAGGGGGAAAGTATAAGAAAAGTAAAAATATAAGTAAGTACCTGAAATATTATCTGGCCACACTTTTATTTTTCAGTATTTACATGGGTTCTCAGATATCCTTCCAAAACATTTTTGTAACTGTTATTAGCATCCCTATTAAAATAAATAAATTCATTTTTACCTTTAACCCCACTTTCCTCAATTGAGTATTTCTCTGCTGTGTCTCTATGTTTCCAAAATACCAAGAATCATAGGACTTGAAAAGATAAATTAAACCTGACCCACAAAATCAGGGCATCTGATCATCTGCACTAAGGAAACTGGGAAGAGTAACATCTTCTAATCATTTATTGATTTATCATATAGGTGGGCAGGAGCCTAGATAGCATGATGGTTTTGCTCCATTATTTATATTAGCAAAAAAATTAGAAACAACCTGAATGTCCAATTTTAGAGAATTGTGGTTTGTTGGGGTTATTTTTAGGATTTTATTTATTTGACAGAGCCACAGAGCCTAAGGATGGGGAGCAGTAGAGTGAAAGGGAGAAGTATGCTCCCCACTGAGCAGGGAGCCCGATGTGGGGCTCAATGGGGGGCTCAATGCAGGGCTCAATCCCAGAACCCTGGCATCATGACATGAGCATAAGGCAGATGCTTAACCATTTGAGCTACCCAGGCGCCCCAGGAATTGCTTAAATAGCGAAGATCACAGGATAAAATTTTATGCAGCTGTTAAATGTCAAAATGTGGAAGACTATCTGATGATATAGGAAAATACTCACAATAAAAATAATAAAGCTAGTACAATCAATGCAATTACAACTTTATATAAAGTACCTATAGCACCTATAGAAAAAGGTTGGAAATTTCCTTACCACAATGTTAAAAATGATCCTTGTGTGTTGGTATTATGAGTGAGATTATTAATGATAATTATTTTCTTTCCATATCTTAAAATATCTCTACAATGTGCATATATTTTTTCATAATCAGAGAAATAATGTTATTTGAAAAACCAAAAGCATTTATTGAGCTTATGATTTGTGCACCATCTAGATGCTATATATCAACAAAAGGAATTTTTTAAAGATTTTATTTGAGAGAAAGAGTGAGCAAGAGAGAGGGCACATGAGCAGGGGCAGAGGGAGAGGAAGAGGGAAAAGCAGACTCCCCAGCTGAGCAGGGAGCCCGACTTGGGACTCGATCCCAGGACCCCAAGATCATGTCTGAGCTGAAGACAGATGCTTGACTGACTGAGCCACCCAGGTGCCCCTACAAAAGGATTTTTAAAAAATAAATAAATAAATAAATAAGAGCAGGGACACCTGGGTGGTTCAGTGGGTAAATCATCCAACTCTTTGATTTCAGCTGAGGTCATGATCTCAGGATCGTGGGATCAAACCTGGGGCTCTGCACTCAGCAAAGCATCTGCTTGTCGCTCTCCCTCTGCTCCTTCCCAACTCATGCACTCTCTCTCTCTCAAATAAATATATTTTTAAAAATAAATAAATAAACAAGAGCAGAGATCTTCAACAACAAGAATAAGAAAGAAAAGAAACATTTGCTGAGATAATCTTAGCCCTGGTTAGTTTCCTTGCTCACTAAAGAAATGTTTTACAATAATTAAATTTCTTGGGCGCCTGGGTGGCTCAGTGGGTTAAAGCCGCTGCCTTCGGCTCAGGTCATGGTCTCAGGGTCCTGGGATCGAGTCCTACATCGGGCTCTCTGCTCAGCAGGGAGCCTGCTTCCTCCTCTCTCTCTCTCTCTCTCTCTCTGCCTGCCTCTCCATCTACTTGTGATCTCTGTCAAATAAATAAATAAAATCTTTTAAAAAAAATAATAATTAAATTTCTTAGCTAGCCCATAGAAAATATAGTACTGATTTTTTTTAAATTCTCAGATATTAATATGCTTAGTAAAACCATTCTGCAATTCATGGGCACACTAATTGCTGATCCAAAGAGACTGTACTACAAGAGTACTGTCTCTCCACAGTTCACTTCAGAAATAGGAAGTAACTTAAATATGTCATACAGATTTCCAGTGTGCTGGTTCACAGGTTAAGTGAGTCATCAAGAATCCGTTGAGTAAAATTCTGGTCTGACGACTTGTCTTGGACTTCATAACTCCTGACTCCACCCTTTGTCTCCAGGCTCTGCCTGGCTGTTCCACAGCCCCACCTACTCACATAGGCTTGCAGGTTAGATGAGGAGGAGCAATGGTATTTAGAAGGAGGACTGGAACTTGATCCAAGCATGTCTGGTGAAGAATTATGAATGTGAAGGATAAGAACCCACCTGTCACCCTGAATCTGGGTCTAATTTCAACCTAAAGCCACTTTATTTTCTTCTTATATCTGAATCAGTTATCTTTAGCTCCCTTTGGAGTTATAAAGTGGTTTGCTTCTTTCAGTGATGTCATCTTCCGCTGTCTTGTTTGATTTTAGCATTGCTTTGTAACTAGAGTGGTAGAAAGGGGATGGTTTCTATCTTTGTGCTGAGAACTGTACCATGGTTAGCATTCTTTCTTTTTTAATTTTTTTAAGATTTTATTTATTTATTTGACAGAGAGAGAGAGAGATCACAAGTAGGCGGAGAAGCAGGCAGAGAGAGAGAGAGAGGAGGAAGCAGGCTCCCCACTGAGCAGAGAGCCCGATATGGGGCTCGATCCCAGGACCCTGGGATTATGACCCGAGCTGAAGGCAGAGCCTTTAACCCACTGAGCCACCCAGGTGCCCCACCATGGTTAACAGTCTTTTAATCAACTCTGACACTCAAAATTACATCCCGGGTATTTAGGTCTAGTTGACCTTCGATTAACATTAGTTTAACCTCCAGGATTTTGATTATCCTCAATTCATTCATTCCTTTCATTCAACTATGTATTGAATGCCAGGAAGTTTAAGACTATGTGAGGCACCAGGGATAAAATCTTGAACAAAACAGACACAGGTCCTGCCTATGAAGCTTTTGGTTTAGACAGTACAGACCAAAAACATAAACGCAACATAAATGATTTAAAAAACAGAAAAGAAAGAAAAAACAGGAGATTATAATACACCATAGTAAAAGGTCTGATAGAGAAATTACAAAGTACTACATGAGTAGGTAATAGTTTGGAGGTTTGAGATCAAGGTGTCAGCAGGGTTGATTTCTACTGAGGCCTCCGTCCTTGGCTTTTCTATGGTCATCTCTCGCTTTGTCTTTCCATGGTCTCTGTCAGTACGTTTGTGTCCTAATTTCCTCTTCTTGTAAGGACACCAGTCATATTGAATTAGGGCCCACTCTAGAGACCTCATTTTAAATTAATCACATCTTTAAATGCCGAATCTTCAAATACAGTCCCATTCTGAGGTACTGGGGATTAGGGCTTCAATATGAATTGGGAGGAAGGGACATAATGTAGCCCATAACAGGCCTGACAGATAAAGAGGAGTCAGGCAAATGGAAGCACAGAGAGGGGTTCCCAGCAGAAGCAAAGAGGCAAAGAGAAGGGTACCTTAGGAGAATTTAGCAAGAACCAAATCAGGAAGTTTGTATAAGCCATGTTAAAGGGAGACAAGTGTACCCTGAGAACAATAGAATGTTATTGAAGGGTTTTAACT
Source organism: Mustela erminea (assembly GCF_009829155.1). Lineage (NCBI taxonomy): Eukaryota > Metazoa > Chordata > Mammalia > Carnivora > Mustelidae > Mustela > Mustela erminea. The sequence continues at coordinate 98,805,132 of NC_045614.1, forward strand.
AAGGAAACAATATGATCGTATTTGCTTTTTAGAAGACATATTTGGCTGTTGTGTAAGGATGGAGCATTGTCAAAAGGGTAAGACTGGAGAAGCTACTGCAGTTATTCAAGAGAGACATAATCATGGCCTGAATGTGGGTGGTGCAATCCCAATGGAAAGAAGCAGATGGAATCCATTCTAACTGACAGTAGATGGTGATCACTTCAAGAGGGGGCTGAGAGTGGGCAAAGAGTGAAGAGTGACACCCATCTTTCCAAGTTGGGAAATGAGAGGACCAAGACATGGAACACAGAAGGAGAAGAAACAGAAAATGAAGGGGGTCATCAGAGGTAGATAGACCCTGCAACCAAGAGACCATCCATCATTACCTACCCAATAGCTCCACTAAGGACCACACGTTATATCAGAAAAAGAAAGAAAAAAAAATACTTAGGTACTCAGCCTGATATGGTTAATGATAATAATGAGGCTTTTTAATCTCACCAATCTCAAATATAGAAAATTAATCCAAAACCCAAATGCATTCTTCCAATATGTTTTATTTTCTTTATTTCTCTGTATATTTCTAGATCCTTCAAAGATGCAGTTGAGGATGCAAAATGTAAGGATGCTTGCTAGGCTATCTGGAAATGAAAATATAACTAGCTTCCATTTATGGGACACTACATATGCCAGATAAAGGGTGAAATGCTCCACACACATTCTCTATTGAACCTTCACAGCCCTGTGAGGTGGTTATGATAATTTATATTTCACAGACAATTAAACTAGTGCTCAAAAGGGCAAAGTCACATGCCCAGGGTTACAGAACCAGACAGATTCTTGAGCCCAGCCATCTCTGACTCTGAAGCCCATTGTATTAACCACTATGCTTTCTACCTCAGTGACCTCTCCCTTGAGAACATGAATAACTTTAAAGCCATCTCATAAAAGCCTTCTTGCTCATTATGTACATTTTTACTGAAAAATAGGAAACTGTCCTTAGTAAAAACATCCCACAGACTAGAGCTCCACTTTAGAATATAGTGCAAAGAATGCCCCTGGAATTGTGTAACCTAGTATCTTCATATCTGTACCAGCTTAGATCAAACTACAAGGCCTTCAGCTTAAATTCAGAACAGGCATACAGACTGCCAAGCAACTCATTTATAAGAACAGATTAGATGAGTGACTGAGCAAACTGTTGAAACATCTGGACCAGCCCTTGACCAGCAGAGCAGAGAATCTGAAGCCCAGCTTATTGTCAAGGCTGCCCATCTGTGAAAAATGATTATGGAAGAATGTTTAAAGGAGATCCAATGAATCTAGTGTTCTGGATATTTTAGATTTTAACTTTGAATTAAGTGAGCTCAAGGGATTTTCATGCTGATCATTTTATTACTCAAAATTGATTTTGCTGAACTGCCCTTCAGCCAGTATAGAAGAAACAGAATTTCTAAGTCTTGTGGAACTTGCATGTACCATAGTGAGATGTTGAAGGCAGCTCTGTCACTGCTTTCCAAATCTCCACTTATAGGACTATGGCGGAAATGTCCATCAGGCCTTGCCATCAGGGAATAGATGTGCTAATCAAAAGAAACTGGTTTATTTTCTCGTCTCCATGAATTGTTTAACTAATTTTGTTTTCCCTCTTTGCTTTGGCTTCAAGGACCTTAAAATCCAAATCTGTAGCTTGCCTCTGACAACTAGCCTTACCTTAGAAAAGCCACCATTCAGTGTAAAAACGACGCCTTGGTTTCAATTTTTTTTCTTCTTACTTTTATTTTCCTTCTCTTCTCCATTCCAGATTTCCCCAATTACATACAGTACAAGTTCATTTTGTTGCTGTGTTTGAAGTACCTAGGCATGCTGATTCAAATCCTTTTTAGCATATTGCAGGGTAAAAATAGAAAATGCTTTCAAGACAGAAAGTCTAGGTTGTGTGAATTATATTTATTTATTTTTTTTTTTTTAAGATTTTTATTTTATTTATTTATCAGAGAGAGAGGGGGGGAGAAAGCGAGCATAGGCAGACAGAGAGGCAGGCAGAGGCAGAGGGAGAAGCAGGCTCCCTGCTGAGCAAGGAGCCCGATGTGGGACTCGATCCCAGGACGCTGGGATCATGACCTGAGCTGAAGGCAGCTGCTTAACCAACTGAGCCACCCAGGCGTCCCTGTGTGAATTATATTTAAACCCAGACATTAAAGAAAATAACCAGGGCCAAATAATGATTCTGTTTGCAACTATAAAGCCCTCTTTAGTTGTTTCACAGGTTTCTCAATTCTGGCCAGGTCCCTGGCTTGTCCACAGTTGTTGCCCATAACAGAGATTGCCAAGGTTCTGGCTACCCACCATTGGCAGGGGTGCCCTGTTTTTCTTGCCAGGAAGCTGCTTGTCTCTCTGGAGCACAGCCATTTTCTGTCTGAAAATACAGAAAATATTTCTCAACTTATCTGAAAAATATAAGCCCAGCTTATCTGTAGAAAGAAAAGGAAAGCAGGGAAAGCTGTGAAATTGTGTTTTATCATTAGAGAGACACAAATATGCAGATGGACTCCAGAAGGAGTTCCAACCTATTGGCAAAGTGATTGACTGGATAAACGTGTTGACTGGATAAACCATGTTTATCCAGTCAATCAACAAGTTCCCAAGTTGTGCAGCAACAATTTTTTTTTTTAAGTATTTGAGAAAGAGTTTGGTTTTCCGGAGGAGCTGGAAGGGTGGGATGCAGCCAGGAAGTGTCAGCAATAATCTGGTAAGGGTATGATGAAAGTTTTGTTGAAGTGGCACCTGTGAAACAGCAAGGAAGGGTGAATTTGAGAGACTTATGAAATCAGAACTGCAGTATATCTGAGCAATATTGCCCCTGGATTTCCATACACTGAGCCTTGAGGTTAGAGTTTTCTAGTGTCTCCAAAGTATAATGCCAAGACCTCATTTATTCAGTTTAATGTAAGGGTTATATTACTAATATTCTATTTCAGTCCTTAGAAGGTCCCTCTATAAAAATAGAGTATTTCCAAATATCAGTGAATGTGACATAAGAGTTTTAAAGTTTAGCTCTGCCTTCCCTTCCTTCCCAGGGTGGCTGGTTCCGTGGAAGGGAAAAGGAACACAGGAAAGGTTAAAATGGTGTAATTTAAGCCGAAGGTAGGTTTTTCTTTTCTGTAATGCAAATGTATGACAGAAGCTTTGATTGCCGGGACATCCACTTCAAAGAAGCATCCACTTCAGATATGGCTATCTTGAATAAACTCATTGCCAGCCACAAGAGTAGATAAAGAGCCAGGCCACTCCTCCCCCTCTCACCCACACCAAAGCTCCTCTGTCTTAGAGATTTTGGTCGGTTTCAACAACTGAGCGTTTGGGCTATTTATTTTTTTCTCTTACCACACTTTAAATTCCTGCTCTTATGTTTTAAATTCACCAATAAAGAATGACCCTGCAAAACCTCACCCTCGACCTTAATAAAAGCAGATCTGCAGGCACACACTTGCACTCTCTCAGGCTCCCTCATCTACCTCTCTACCTGTGACTTCGCTGTGCGGCCCCACGTGCATCATGTAATTTCCAGGATATGAAAATAGTATATTACCCCCCACCCAAAGTATACTGTTGCTGAAGGTGTCTTGCAATCATAATAAAAACCACAGGCTGAAAAAAAAAAAGAAAAGAAAAAGGAAAAAGAAAACCAACCACAAGGCTGGTCCAGCCACACATTGGTTATCTATAAGGCACAAAAACAAATGGAAATGACACAGAAAGCAAAGGGACTCCACAGGTTGTGTAGAAATATTGATCAGCTTGGTTTTCAATAGATGATGTGGTAGTGTTATACTTACCATCTGTCCCCTTCTGATTAAAGAGCTCCACCTGCCCAGGCACAGAATCCTCAGCTACAACGGGGGTGTGGTCACTGAGCTAAGACAAACACTTTTAAGTACCAGCCCATTACATGGCCCACATTGGATGTTCCACAACACAAACCCAGAACCCATGCATGTAATTGAAGTAAATACCACGTGTTACCAGCATTTGCTTTAACTCTTTCCTTGGGCTGTTTTCATTTGTTTTCTCTTTGTAAAAATGGCTGCCTTCTAGCAATGAATTGCTCTTCCAGATTTCCAACTGTGCACCTCCCTAATGCATCCATAAACTCAGGACACCAACATTATAAGTTGCTAGGCCTCTAAATTTAGTACGTGCAAGAATTATCTAGGGAGCTTCTTTAAAATGCAGTTTCTAAGACTCACCCCCATGGAACGTGAATTTAATAAATATGGGATAGAACTCAGAAAGCATCCCAGGGGATTCAGATCATATGTTGGGAAGTACTGCTATGTTGAACCCAGCAATACATCAACAAAGCTAAAACTCATAAATTACCATTTCCCAAGAATCCTTTGAGAGCATGGCCCTATGCTTATGCATGAGTTGATTTTTCCCAGGGTGTAAACTAACACAAAGTCATGTTGGGAGATGCCTGTGATCCCAGTGTGTGTTTGGGCAGGGACAGAATTTTCTCCCTAGGGAGAGGTGCAGCAACACTGATTGCTTAATATTACTCCACCCTGGCATTTATTATTAGTCATATAAATTGACTGAGCCAACTCCAGTATTGCCAGTTTGTTTTACGAGCATTCTCTGTGGGTAGACCTTACAATTCACTTCCCTCTCCACTCAGAGTAAACGTGCAACCCAACTCATAGACCAGGCTGCTGAGCTAAAGTCTGAATGATCCCTAAGGTCATACAAGCTTTTCTGCATTGTTTTGGAGACTACCCAAAAGCCACCAGGGTTGCTGAGAACACCATTTACTTTATCTGGTGGAGTAGGAGGCGAATGATTGCTGTTACACTCACTTTAGAATTGAGGAAAACTGTAGGTTCCTGAAAGATTTATTCTTGAAGGATGACAACCTGGTTGTTTCTACAACCCTCCAAACTATGTTCCCAATCTCACCTAGTGTCCTGGCACCAAGAGGGGTGTCCTGGGGCCAGCATGGCACCCAGACTTGTTAGCTTTAAGTACATTAGTCCCACCTTCAGTCTCAGCATACATGGATAAATCTCCTCAAAGTTAGGCAAGTCAGGGACCATTAAAGCAGCTGTGGGTTAAAAACCACCTTATAAGGGCACCTGGGTGGCTCAGTGGGTTAAGCCGCTGCCTTCGGCTCAGGTCATGATCTCAGGGTCCTGGGATCAAGTCCCACATTGGGCTCTCTGCACCAGGGAGCCTGCTTCCTCCTCTCTCTCTGCCTGCCTCTCTGCCTGACTGTAATCTCTGTCTGTCAAATAAATAAATAAAATCTAAAAATATATAAAAATAAAAATAAAAATAAACCACCTTATATCCCCATCCCGTCCTTCCCTACCCCTAGTGCATCTCCATGCCTAACCACCGCAAGGTACGCATCTCTAACTCATGAAGTTCAGAACTCACCTTGAGGGAACATCATGAACACACTATGAAGGCACACACATGAGTTGTATCTCTCCACAATGTCTGCTTTATTTAGTCACGAAGCAAAGCTGACAGAATGATTAAGTAGGTCAGGATGCTAAACTCAGGGACATTCACTACGTGTTTAACTTGGCTTCGTACATGTCGCACAAGACAAGTCACACAACAAACAAGATAGAACAGAGGGTAGGAGGTTAACAAATCAAACGCAAAGTCAGTCTGTGAACAGGCAGTTGAGGTAAGACCCCAGTCCCGTACGGATCAGGTCTTGGCACTTACTGCTTCTTATGTTCAAGCGGTGAAAGATCTTTGTTCTTTTCAGAGATTGATCAGGCAGAGCATTTGGCAGCAGCTCCCTTTCTGATGTGGTCAGACACAGAGGGATCAGTATCTGAGGAGTCTGACTTGTAAAAATCCTCTCTTTTTAAAGGGACTTAATCAGTCTTGGGCTTTTGCAGACCTCCTCTGTTTCTGCTGGTTATCAGTTCTGAGAGAATCATCAGCTGATGCTGGTCTCAGAGATATCTGGTGTTAGCTGCAATGCCCTTAGCTGCTTGAGTCATTGCTTGACACAGGTCCCTGCTTGACCATAGTGACTCCGTCTAGCTCTCTACAGGGGATCTCCTTGGGGGATTCACTCTCTGCTCATTACTGGCAACCACCACCAATGGAAAGCCAAAGCCCTTTGTGGCCAGAATTTTTTTTTTCCTTTGCCTTGTCTTGGCTAGAATTTTTGTTACCTTTGCAATGGAAAGATTTTTCTTGCAGTTTCAAGAATTTTCCATGGACAGAGAAGACAGGGATGTCGAGGAAACTCCAAGAAGCTAGAATGCCATGAATCCAATAATTAGGATGTGATTAGCTAAGAAATGCTTTCATATGTACCTTATACTTTTTTTAAAAATATATTTATTTATTTATTTATTTATTTATTTGAGGGACTGATTGAGCAAGAGAGAGCAGGGGGAAGAGCAGAGAGAGATGGAGAAGCAGACTCCGTTGCTGACCAGGGAGCCTGATGAATCTCGGACTCCATCCTGGGACTCCAGGATCATGACCTGAGCCAAAGGCAGATGTTGAACTGACTGAGCCATCCAGGTGCCCCTGTACCTTTTACTTTTTAAAAGAATTACTATTAGCTCAATAAAGGATAATCCTTTAACATCATACTTAGTGGTGAAAAGTTGAAAGCTTTCCCTATAAGCTCAGGAATAAGACAAGGGTACATACTCTCACCAATTTTTATTCAAAATAATCTTGGAAGTCCTAACCAAAGAAATCAGCGGGGTGGTGGGTGGAAGGAATCCAAATTGGAATGGAAGAAGTAAAATTGTCTCTCTTTGAGAATGAGCAGATGATATGATATATAGGAAAATTCTTAAGACCCCATCAAAAAATGTGTTACAATTAATAAATTCAGAAAAGTTGCAGGATTTAGCATCAGTATACAAAAATCAGTTGCATTTCTACACACTACCAATGAATTCTCAGAAAGAGAATTTAAGGAAACAATCCCATTTACAATAGTATCACACAGAATAAAATACTTGGGTAATGATTTAACCAAGGAAGTGGAAGATCTGCACCCTGAAAAGTATAAAACATTGATGAAAGAAATTGAGGAAGACACAAATGGAAAGATATCTTGTTTTGATGGACTGGAAGATTTAATATTGTTAAAATGCCCATGCTACCCAAAGTAATCCACAAATTCAATGAAATCCATATCAATATTCCAGTGGCATTTTTCACAGGATTTTTTTAATCCTAACATTTGTATGGAACCACAAAAGACCCCAAATAGCCCAAGCAATCTTGAAAAAGAAGAACAAAGCTGGAGGCATCATATTTCCTAATTAAAGACTTTATTGCAAGGCTAATAATCAAAACAGTATGTGATTGGCATAAAAACAGACACACATATCAATGGAACAGAATAGAGAGCTCAGAAATAAACCCATGCAAATATGCTCAATTTGTTTTTTAAGTTTTTATTAATTCTAGTTATTTAACATACAGTATAATATTAGTTTCAGATGTATAGGGTCAGTTAATTTTTGACAAAGGATCCAAAATATACAATGGGGGGAAATATTCTCTTCAATAAATGGTGTTGGAAAAACTGGAGAGCCACATGCAAAAGAATGAAATTGGATCCCTATCTCTTACTCTATGTGAAAATCAAATAAAAATGTGTTAAAGTCTTGAATATAAGACCTGAAGCTATAAAACTTCCAGAAGAAAACACAGTGTGTAAACTCCTTGACATTGGTCTGAGTGATGATTTTTTTAGATTTCACACCAAAAACAAAGGTTAAAAAAGCAAAAATAAACAAGTAAGACTGCATCAAACTAAGACTGCATCAAACAGCAAATGAAATCATTATCAAAATGAAAAGGTAACCTATATAATGAGAGAAAATATTTGCAAACCACACATCCAGTAAGAAGTTAATAACCAAAATACACAAGGAACTCATACTTAATAGCATAAAAAAATTTTTTTTAGGGCAAATGACCAAATAAGACATACAAATAGCCAACAGGTACTCAAAAAGGTACAAATCATGAGAGAAATGCAAATCAAAACTACAATGAGAACATCTCACACCTGTTAGGATGTCTACTATCAAAAAAAAAAAAAAAAAAGAGAGAGAGTACCTGGCTGGACCAGTCAGTAGAGCATGTGACTCCTGATCTTGGGGTCATGAATTCAAGCCCCATGTTGGTCATAGAGCTTATTTTAAAAAAAAATTTTTAAAGACAATAGATACAATAGAATATGATTCAGCCCTAAAAAAGAAGGAAATCCTGCCATTTGTGACAACATGGATGGATTTCAAGAGCATTATTTCACTAAGTGAAATAAGTCAGACAGAGAGAGACAATATACGTGTAAACTTAAAAAAATGGAACTCGTTAGAAAGAGTGAATGGGTGGTTGCTGGGGGAAGGGGTGCATGGATGGGTGAGAGTAGTTAAAAGGTATAAAATTCCAGTTATGAGATTAGTAAGTTCTGGGAATGTAATATACAGCATGGTGACTATAGTTAATAGTATATTTGAAAGTTGCTGAGAGAAAATGGTTAAAGTTGTCACCATAAAAAAGAAGTAACTATGAGAGGTTATGGTTGTGTTAACCTTACTGTGATACTAATTTTGAAATATGTACATATGTCAAATCACCACACCTTAAACTTACATAGTATTATATGTCAATAATATCTCAATAAAGCTGAGAGAAAAAAGAGAAGAGATAACAAATCCTGGCTAGGATGTGAAGAAAAGGAACCCTATACAGTTGTTAGGAAGGTAAGCTATCAATGGTAGGAAGGTACAACCACTATGGAAAACAGTAGAAGGTTCCTCAGGAGATTAAAAATAGAACTACTATATCATTCTGCAATCCAACTTCTAGATATATATCCAAAGAAAACAAATCACTATCTTGAAGAGATACCTATGTTCCCATGTTCATTGCAATAATACTCACAATAGCCAAAGTATGGAAAAAATCTGTGTCGGTTGACAACTGAATGGACAAAGAAAATGTGAACACACACAGGAATATTATTCTGCCTTAAAAAAGAAGGAGGGGCGCCTGGGTGGCTCAGTGGGTTAAGCCTCTGCCTTCGGCTCGGGTCATGGTCTCAGGGTCCTGGGATTGAGCCCCGCGTCGGGCTCTCTGCTCAGTGGGGAGCCTGCTTCCCCCTCTCTCTCTGCCTGCCTCTCTGTCAACTTGTGATCTCTCTCTGTCAAATAAATAAAATCTTTAAAAAAAAAAAAAAAAGAAGGAAACCCTGCACATGGCTGAATTTAGAACGCATTGTGATAAATGAAATAAGCCAGACAGAGAAAAACAGATACTGCAGAGTATCACTTATATGTGGAATCTAACAACAACAAAAAGTCTAACGTGCAAAAATAGAGCAAAAGGATGGTTGCTAGATGGGACACCTGAGTGGCTCAGTTGGTTAAGTATTCAGCTCTTGATTTAGGCTCAGGTCATGATCTCAAGGTTGTAGGACCAGGCCCTGAGCCCAATAATTAGTGGCAAGTCTGCTTGAGATTCTCTCTCTACCTCTCCCTCTGCCCCCACCCCTGCTCGATCTGTCTCTCCTCTCGCTAAAAGAAATAAGCAAATTTTTTTTTTTAAATACCCAACTTTGGTAGCAATGTGGATGGGACTGGAAGAGATTATGCTGAGTGAAATAAGTCAAGCAGAGAGAGTCAGTTATCATATGGTTTCACTTACTTGTGGAGCATAACAAATAACATGGAGGACATGGGGAGATGGAGAAGAGAAGGGAGTTGGGGGAAATTGGAAGGGGAGGTGAACCATGAGAGACTATGGACTCTGAAAAACAACCTGAGGGTCTTGAAGGGGCAGGGGGTGGGAGGTTGGGGGAACAAGGTGGTGGGTATTAGGGAGGGCACGTATTGCATGGAGCACTGGGTGTGGTACAAAAACAATGAATACTGTCAAGCTGAAAAGAAATAAAAATATATATGTAAATTTTTTTAAAAGGTGGTTGTTAGAATTTGGGACTGGGAAAAATAGGGAAAGGCTGGTAAAGGGTATAAATTTTCAGTTATAATACAAATAAGCTCTGAGGATCTAATAAATAACAAGGTAACTATAGTTGATAATTCTATACTGTGTAATTGAAATTTGCTAAGAGAGTAGAACCTAAGTGTTGTCATACACACAATGGTAACTATGTGAGGTGATGGAGAGATAGATGTATTCATTACCTCTGTGAGAATTCTTTCACAATGTATACGTACATCAAATCATAGTGATATACACTTTTTTGTTTATTTAAATTCAATTAGGTAACATGCAGTGCATCATGAGTTTCAGATGTAGTGTTCCATAATTCATCAGTTGCATATAACACCCAGTACTCTTCACATCACGTGCCCTCCTTAATGCCCACCCGCCAGTTTATCCCATCTCCCCACTTGTCTCCCCTTCAGCAGAGATGAGCTGTTTCCCAGAGTTAAGAGTCTCTCATGGTTTGTCTCCCTTTCTGATTTCTTCTCATTCAGTTTCTCTCCCTTCCCTTACGATCCTCTGTGCTGTTTCTTATACTTCATATATGAGTGAAACCATATAATTGTCTTCTTCTGATTGACTTATTTAACTTAGCCTAACACTCCCCAGTTCCATCCACATCACTATAAATGGTAAGTATTCATCCTTTCTGATGTCCATTGTATATATGGACCACATCTTCTTTATCCATTCATCTGTCAATGGACATCTTGGCTCCTTCCACAGTTTGGTTATTGTGGACATTGCTGATATGAACACTGGGGTGCAGGTGCCCCTTCTTTTCACTACATCTGTATCTTTGAAGCAAATACCTAGTAGTACAATTGCTGGGTCATAGGATAGCTCTATTTTTTAACTTCTTGAGGAATCTCCATACTGTTTTCCAGAGTGGCTGTACCAACTTGCATTCCCACTAACAGTGTAAGAGGGTTCCCCTTTCTCCACATCCTCACCAACATTTGTTGTTTCTTATTCTTGTTCATTTTAGCCATTCTGACTGGTGTAGAGTGGTATCTCTTTGTGGTTTTGATTTGTATTTCCTTGATGACAAATGATCTAGTCATGGATTGGGTAGAAGACATGAACAGACATTTATCCAAAGAAGACACACAGATGGCCAACAGACAAGTGAAAAATGCTCAACATCAGTCATCAGGGAAATACAAATCAAAGCCACAATGCGATGTACACTTTAAATATATTATAATTTTGTCAATTATACCTCAACAAGACTAAAAGAATCATTAAAGAAGATTTAATGCAGACACTTACCAGTCACTAAATTGTATATTTAAATAAAGTTTATAATCTAGAGAATATGTAAGTAAATATAAACACCTGGGGACAATTAGATACATTTTTCATTAAGTTTTCAACTATTCTCTAGAATTATTTAATCCAACATTGTTGTTTTCCATAATATAAAACTACCTCCTTCCTTGTGAGCAACTTTTGCCAACTTTAGACTGTTGGAATGGATAGAGATGGGTCCCTGAGGAAGTATGGAGGTAGAAGAAACACTTGGGGTCTAACAAAGTTAGAACAAGTTTTTATTTGGTTTTTTTTTTTTCCATTTTTTTTTATTATTTATTTATTTATTTATTTTTATTTCCAGCATAACAGTATTCATTATTTTTGCACCACACCCCATGCTCCATGCAATCCGTGCCCTCTATAATACCCACCACCTGGTACCCCAACCTCCCACCCCCCGTCCCTTCAAAACCCTCAGATTGTTTTTCAGAGTCCATAGTCTCTCATGGTTCACCTCCCCTTCCAATTTCCCCCAACTCCCTTCTCCACTCTAAGTCCCCATGTCCTCCATGCTATTTGTTATGCTCCACAAATAAGTGAATCCATATGATAATTGACTCTCTCTGCTTGACTTATTTCACTCAGCATAATCTCTTCCAGTCCCGTCCATGTTGCTACAAAAGTTGGGTATTCATCCTTTCTGATGGAGGCATAATACTCTATCCCCAGGGGTACAGGTCTGTGAATCACCAGGTTTACACACTTCACAGCACTCACCAAAGCACATACCCTCCCCAATGTCCATAATCCCACCCCCTTCTCCCAAACCCCCTCCCCCCAGCAACCCTCAGTTTGTTTTGTGAGATTAAAAGTCACTTATGGTTTGTCTCCCTCCCAATCCCATCTTGTTTCATTTATTCTTCTCCTACCCACTTAAGCCCCCATGTTGCATCACCACTTCCTCATATCAAGGAGATCATATGATAGTTGTCTTTCTCTGCTTGACTTATTTCGCTAAGCATGATACGCTCTAGTTCCATCCATGTTGTCGCAAATGGCAAGATTTCATTTCTTTTGATGGCTGCATAGTATTCCATTGTGTATATATACCACATCTTCTTGATCCATTCATCTGTTGATGGACATCTAGGTTCTTTCCATAGTTTGGCTATTGTGGACATTGCTGCTATAAACATTCGGGTGCATGTGCCCCTTTGGATCACTACGTTTGTATTCTTAGGGTAAATACCCAGTAGTGCAATTGCTGGGTCATAGGGCAGTTCTATTTTCAACATTTTGAGGAACCTCCATGCTGTTTTCCAGAGTGGCTGCACCAGCTTGCATTCCCACCAACAGTGTAGGAGGGTTCCCCTTTCTCCGCATCCTCGCCAGCATCTGTCATTTCCTGACATGTTGATTTTAGCCATTCTGACTGGTGTGAGGTGATATCTCATTGTGGTTTTGATTTGTATTTCCCTGATGCCGAGTGATATGGAGCACTTTTTCATGTGTTTTTTGGCCATCTGGATGTCTTCTTTGCAGAAATGTCTGTTCATGTCCTCTGCCCATTTCTTGATTGGATTATTTGTTCTTTGGGTGTTGAGTTTGCTAAGTTCTTTATAGATTCTGGACACTAGTCCTTTATCTGATATGTCATTTGCAAATATCTTCTCCCATTCTGTCAGTTGTCTTTTGATTTTGTTAACTGTTTCCTTTGCTGTGCAAAAGCTTTTGATCTTGATGAAATCCCAATAGTTCATTTTTGCCCTTGCTTCCCTTGCCTTTTGCGTTGTTCCTAGGAAGATGTTGCTGCGGTTGAGGTCAAAGAGGTTGCTGCCCGTGTTCTCCTCAAGGATTTTGATGGATTCCTTTCGCACATTGAGGTCCTTCATCCATTTTGAGTCTATTTTTGTGTGTGGTGTAAGGAAATGGTCCAATTTCATTTTTCTACATGTGGCTGTCCAATTTTCCCAGCACCATTTATTGAAGAGGCTGTCTTTTTGCCATTGGACATTCTTTCCTGCTTTGTCGAAGATTAGTTGACCATAGAGTTGAGGGTCTATTTCTGGGCTCTCTATTCTGTTCCATTGATCTATGTGTCTGTTTTTGTGCCAGTACCATGCTGTCTTGATGACGACAGCTTTGTAATAGAGCTTGAAGTCCGGAATTGTGATGCCACCAACGTTGGCTTTCTTTTTCAATATCCCTTTGGCTATTCGAGGTCTTTTCTGGTTCCATATAAATTTTAGCATTATTTGTTCCATTTCTTTGAAAAAGATGGATGGTACTTTGATAGGAATTGCATTAAATGTGTAGATTGCTTTAGGTAGCATAGACATTTTCACAATATTTATTCTTCCAATCCAGGAGCATGGAACATTTTTCCATTTCTTTGTGTCTTCCTCAGTTTCTTTCATGAGTACTTTATAGTTTTCTGAGTATAGATTCTGTGTCTCTTTGGTTAGGTTTATTCCTAGGTATCTTATGGTTTTGGGTGCAATTGTAAATGGGATTGACTCCTTAATTTCTCTTTCTTCTGTCTTGCTGTTGGTGTAGAGAAATGCAACTGATTTCTGTGCATTGATTTTATATCCTGACACTTTACTGAATTCCTGTATAAGTTCTAGCAGTTTTGGAGTGGAGTCTTTTGGGTTTTCCACATATAGTATCATATCATCTGCGAAGAGTGATAATTTGACTTCTTCTTTGCCGATTTGGATGCCTTTAATTTCCTTTTGTTGTCTGATTGCTGAGGCTAGGACCTCTAGTATTATGTTGAATAGCAGTGGTGATAATGGACATCCCTGCCGTGTTCCTGACCTTAGCGGAAAAGCTTTCAGTTTTTCTCCATTGAGAATGATATTTGCGGTGGGTTTTTCATAGATGGCTTTGATGATATTGAGGTATGTGCCCTCTATCCCTACACTTTGAAGAGTTTTGATCAGGAAGGGATGCTGTACTTTGTCAAATGCTTTTTCAGCATCTATTGAGAGTATCATATGGTTCTTGTTCTTTCTTTTATTGATGTGTTGTATCACATTGACTGATTTGCGGATGTTGAACCAACCTTGCAGCCCTGGAATAAATCCCACTTGGTCGTGGTGAATAATCTTTTTAATGTACTGTTGAATCCTATTGGCTAGTATTTTGTTGAGTATTTTCGCATCTGTGTTCATCAAGGATATCGGTCTATAGCTCTCTTTTTTGGTGGGATCCTTGTCTGGTTTTAGGATCAAGGTGATGCTGGCCTCATAAAATGAGTTTGGAAGTTTTCCTTCCATTTCTATTTTTTGGAACAGTTTCAGGAGAATAGGAATTAGTTCTTCTTTAAATGTTTGGTAGAATTCCCCCGGGAAGCCGTCTGGCCCTGGGCTTTTGTTTGTTTGGAGATTTTTAATGACTGTTTCAATCTCCTTACTGGTTATGGGTCTGTTCAGGCTTTCTATTTCTTCCTGGTTCAGTTGTGGTAGTTTATATGTTTCTAGGAATGCATCCATTTCTTCCAGATTGTCAAATTTATTGGTGTAGAGTTGCTCATAGTATGTTCTTATAATAGTTTGTATTTCTTTGGTGTTAGTTGTGATCTCTCCTCTTTCATTCATGATTTTATTTATTTGGGTCCTTTCTCTTTTCTTTTTGATAAGTCGGGCCAGGGGTTTATCAATTTTATTAATTCTTTCAAAGAACCAGCTCCTAGTTTCGTTGATTTGTTCTATTGTTTTTTTGGTTTCTATTTCATTGATTTCTGCTCTGATCTTTATGATTTCTCTTCTCCTGCTGGGCTTAGGGTTTCTTTCTTGTTCTTTCTCCAGCTCCTTTAGGTGTAGGGTTAGGTTGTGTACCTGAGACCTTTCTTGTTTCTTGAGAAAGGCTTGTACCGCTATATATTTTCCTCTCAGGACTGCCTTTGTTGTGTCCCACAGATTTTGAACCGTTGTATTTTCATTATCATTTGTTTCCATGATTTTTTTCAATTCTTCTTTAATTTCCCGGTTGACCCATTCATTCTTTAGAAGGATGCTGTTTAGTCTCCATGTATTTGGGTTCTTTCCAAACTTCCTTTTGTGGTTGAGTTCTAGCTTTAGAGCATTGGGGTCTGAAAATATGCAGGGAATGATCCCAATCTTTTGATACCGGTTGAGTCCTGATTTAGGACCGAGGATGTGATCTATTCTGGAGAATGTTCCATGTGCACTAGAGAAGAATGTGTATTCTGTTGCTTTGGGATAAAATATTCTGAATATATCTGTGATGTCCATCTGGTCCAGTGTGTCGTTTAAGGCCTTTATTTCCTTGCTGATCTTTTGCTTGGATGATCTGTCCATTTCAGTGAGGGGAGTGTTAAAGTCCCCTACTATTATTGTATTATTGTTGATGTGTTTCTTTGATTTTGTTATTAATTGGTTTATATAGTTGGCTGCTCCCACGTTGGGGGCATAGATATTTAAAATTGTTAAATCTTCTTGTTGGACAGACCCTTTGAGTATGATATAGTGTCCTTCCTCATCTTTTATTATAGTCTTTCGCTTAAAATCTAATTGATCTGATATAAGGATTGCCACTCCTGCTTTCTTCTGATGTCCATTAGCATGGTAAATTCTTTTCCACCCCCTCACTTTAAATCTGGAGGTGTCTTCGGGCTTAAAATGAGTTTCTTGGAGGCAACATATAGATGGGTTTTGTTTTTTTATCCATTCTGATACCCTGTGTCTTTTGACAGGGGCATTTAGCCCATTAACATTCAGGGTAACTATTGAGAGATATGAATTTAGTGCCATTGTATTGCCTGTAAGTTGACTGTTACTGTATATGGTCTCTGTTCCTTTCTGATCTACCACTTGTAGGCTCTCTCTTTGCTTAGAGGACCCCTTTCAATATTTCCTGTAGAGCTGGTTTGGTATTTGCAAATTCTCTGTTTTTGTTTGTCCTGGAAGCTTTTAATCTCTCCTTCTATTTTCAATGATAGCCTAGCTGGATATAGTATTCTTGGCTGCATGTTTTTCTTGTTTAGTGCTCTGAAAATATCATGCCAGCTCTTTCTGGCCTGCCAGGTCTCTGTGGATAAGTCAGCTGCCAATCTAATATTTTTACCATTGTATGTTACAGACTTCTTTTCCCGGGCTGCTTTCAGGATTTTCTCTTTGTCACTGAGACTTGTAAATTTTACTATTAGGTGACGGGGTGTGGGCCTATTCCTATTGATTTTGAGGGGCGTTCTCTGAACCTCCTGAATTTTGATGCTCGTTCCCTTTGCCATATTGGGGAAATTCTCCCCAATAATTCTCTCCAGTATACCTTCTGCTCCCCTCTCTCTTTCTTCTTCTTCTGGAATCCCAATTATTCTAATGTTGTTTCGTCTTATGGTGTCACTTATCTCTCGAATTCTCCCCTCGTGGTCCAGTAGCTGTTTGTCCCTCTTTTGCTCAGCTTCTTTATTCTCTGTCATTTGGTCTTCTATATCACTAATTCTTTCTTCTGCCTCATTTATCCTAGCAGTGAGAGCCTCCATTTTTGATTGCACTTCATTAATAGCTTTTTTAATTTCAACTTGGTTAGATTTTAGTTCTTTTATTTCTCCAGAAAGGGCTTTTATATCTCTCGAGAGGGTTTCTCTAATATCTTCCATGCCTTTTTCGAGCCCGGCTAGAACCTTGAGAATTGTCATTCTGAACTCTAGATCTGACATATTACCAATGTCTGTATTGATTAGGTCCCTAGCCTTCGGTACTGCCTCTTGTTCTTTTTTTTTGTGTTGAATTTTTCCGTCCTGTCATTTTGTCCAGATAAGAGTATATGAAGGGGCAAGTAAAATACTAAAAGGGTGGCAACAACCCCAGGAAAAAATGCTTTAACCAAATTAGAAGAGATCCAAAATTGTGAGGGGGGAGAAAGGGGATAAAAAGAGGTTCAAAAAGGAAGAAAGAAAAAAAAAGAAAAAAGAAAAAGAAAAAAGAAAAAAGAAAAGAAAAGAATTTAAAAAAAAAAGGAAAACACCTAAGAAAAATGTAAAAAAGAAAAAATATATATATTAGATAAACTAGTAAAAAATCGTTAAAAAGAAAAAGGTAACAGTTAAAAAAAAAAAAAATTTTACCCGAAGACGAGGAAAAAAAAAAAACAAAAAATGAAAAAGAAAAAAATTAAATTAACTGCAAGACTAAAAAAAAATCACAGGGAAAAAGCCATGAGTTCCGTGCTTGGCTTTCTCCTCCTCTGGAATTCTGCTGCTCTCCTTGGTATTGAAACCGCACTCCTTGGTAGGTGAACTTGGTCTCGGCTGGATTTCTTGTTGATCTTCTGGGGGAGGGGCCTGTTGTAGTGATTCTCAAGTGTCTTTGCCCCAGGCGGAATTACACCGCCCTTACCCGGGGCTGGGGTGAGTAATCCGCTCGGGTTTGCTTTCAGGAGCTTTTGTTCCCTGAGCGCTTTCCGTAGAGTTCCGGAGGACGGGAATACAAATGGCGGCCTCCTGGTCTCCGGCCCGGAGGAGCCGAGAGCCCAGGGCCGCACTCCTCAGTGCGCCCTCAGAGAACAGTGCCCAGTTACTCCCGTCTGCCTGACCTCCGGCCGCACTCCGAGCTCTCCGAGCCTGCGACCAGTTCAAGGTAACACCGAGCTGTGAGCTTACTGTCGGCTCTGTCTCTGTAGCCGGCTTTCCCGTTCCAATACCCGCAAGGTCTGCGACACTCAGACACCCCTGATCCTTCTGTGACCCTGCGGGACCTGAGGCCATGCTGAACCCGCGTGGGCTTCGCCCCGGTTTAGCCTCTGGAGCGATGTCCCTCAGCGGAACAGACTTTTAAAAGTCCTGATTTTGTGCACCGTTGCTCCGCCGCTTGCCGGGAGCCGGCCCCTCCCCCCGGGGTCTATCTTCCCGTCGCTTTGGATTCACTTCTCCGCCGGTCCTACCTTTCAGAAAGTGGTTGTTTTTCTGTTCCCAGAATTGCTGTTCTTCTTCTCTTCGATCAGGTGTTTGCAATCTTTAGATAAGCTATCTAGCTGATCTCCGGCTAGCTGAAGCAGTCTCAGCCTGCTACTTCTCCGCCATCTTGACTCCTCCTCAGAACAAGTTTTTGAAGCAAGGAAACACCAGCTTTAACATGTCAACAATGTAGGTGAACACCAAACTGGTGTGATTGATAGGTACTATGAACACTCTACTTCCTATAATTTATTTGTTCATTGCACGCATAAAACTCACCATTACATTTCTTCATCTCAGCCAAATGTCAACACTCATGGGTGATTTTTGTTAGTCATCTATACTTTTTTGTGAAAGATTTGCAGATTCTTTTGTACGAGTAATTTTTAATAGATGAGATAGGAAAAATAGGCGAGTACAGTAACACCTAAGTGTATTGGGGGAGGGACAGAAATCTGAGAGCCTCACAATTTTGGCTACAGCACTGCTTAAGTTCATGTAACTGGTTATAAGCAGTTGGCATTTAGGGCCTTTACCAAGAGCAGACCTACATACACAATAGGAACATTGTTCTTAGAGGCAATAGAACAAACTTAACAACCATATACCATTTCTTTCCATATTTCTTACTCTTTGGATCTAGATTTCCTTGGCAAGATACCTGATATTTGCTGTCTTTCCCCATTTTCTTGGCTTACCAGGCCCTGACAGGGAAAAGGCCTTAATAATAAGTGCATAAGCCCACATTTACATAGTCAACTTATTTGCATAAGACATCAAGAAAATTCAATGTGAAAGAAAGATGAATTTTCCCCCCAATAAGTGATATTGGAACAATTAGCTATCCATAAAGAAAAACAAAGGAAATTTGATCTCTTTCACACACCATACAAAAATAAATTTGAGATGGATCATACATTTAAATGTAAAAGCTAAAATCATAAAATGTCTAAAAGAAAATATAGGAAGATATATTACTGAACCTTAATGTCAGTGAATATTTTTTAAACATGACATAGGCAATAACCATGAAAAAAGTGGACCTCATCATAATTAAAAATGTCTACTCATCAAAACACACCCATTATGAAAGTAAAAAAGACAAGCTATAGACTGGAAGAAAATTCACAATATAAATATATGCATGTGTGATGAAGAACTCACATCCAAAATACATAAAGAACTTTTCCATAGAGAAAAAAAGAAGGAGGCAAGACTTGAAGAGAGGCTTCATGAAAGAAAATATCGAAATTATTCTTACACCACATACAAAATAGATGGAAGACCTAAATGTGAGACAGAAAACTAAAAATCCTGGAAGAGAGGACAGGCAGAAACCTTTTGACATCAGCCATAGCAACTTTTTTCTAGATACGTCTCTTAAGGCAAGGGAAACAAAAACAAAAATAAACTATTGGGACTATCTAAAAATAAAAAGCTCTGCATAGCAAAGAAAACAATCAACAAAACTAAAAAGGCACCCTACAGAATGGGAGAAGATATTTGCAAATGACATTATCTGATAAAGGGTTAGTATTCAAAATGTATAAAGAACTTATACAACTCAACATTCAAAATACACAAAATCCAATTAAAAAATGAACAGGAGAAATGAACTGACATTCTCCAAAGAAGACATCCAGATGCCAATAGACACATGAAAATATGTTCATCATCACTTACCATGAGGGAAATGCAAATCAAAACTACAATGAGATCTCACCTCACACCTGTCAGAATGGCTAAAATTACCAACACAGGAAACAACAGGTGTTACCAAGGATGTGGAGAAAGGGGAACTCTCATGCGCTGTTGGTGGGAATGCAAATTGGTGTAGCTACTCTGGATACAATATGAAGGTGCCTCAGAAAGTTAAAAATAGAGCTACCCTACAACCATAGTAGTACTAGTACTACTTGGTATTTACCCAAAGAATACAAAAGCACTAATTCAAAGGCATTTGGAAGTAGTCCAGTGTCCACTGATTGATGAATGAATAAAGAAGATGTGGTATATATATGATAGAAGATTATTCACCCATAAAAAAGAATGAAATCTCTCCATTTGCAACAACATGAATGGAGCTAGAGAGTATTGTGCTAAGCAAAATCAGTCAGTCAGAGTAAGACAAATGCCATATGATTTCACTCATATGTGGACTTTAAGAAACAAAACAAATGAGCAAGGGAAAAAAGGGAGAGAGAGAGAAATCAAGAAACAGACTCTTACTTATAGGGAACAAACTGATGTTTACCAGAAACATCACTTAAATAGGTGATGGGTATTACGGAGTGCGCTTGTCATGATGCATACTGGGTGACGTATGGAACTGTTGAATCACTATATCATACAAATGAAACTAACATAACACTGTATGTTAACTAACTGGAATTAAAATAAAAAAAGGAAAATATCCAAGTGATTGATAAGCACATGAAAAGGTGCTAAAAATTATTACTCATCAAGGAGATGCAAATTAAAATCACAGGGAGATACACTATATATTCACAGAAATGTCTAAAATTTAAAAAGACTAACATAACAATTCAAATTTTTGAAGTGGATGGTGAAACCAGAACTTTTATGAATCGTTGATTGGAGTTTGAAATGGTAAAACTACATTGGAAATTTTTTGGCAGTTTCTAATAAAGTTAAACATACACTTTCCTTATATCCCAGGATTTCCACTCCTAGGTATATACTCAAGAGAAATGACTTATTTATAGTAGATTTATTCAAAATAAGCAAAAATAGAAACAACCCAAATGCCCATCAGTAGAATAAACAAACATGGCTTATGCATATAATGGAATACCATACAGAAATAAAGAAGTAAACTATTTGATATAAGCAACAGCATGGGTGAATGTCAAAATCATTTTGCTGAGCCAAAGAAGCCAAACACAAAAGAATATCTATAGTATGAGATTTCTCTCATATGTGGAATTTAACTTCACAGAGGAAGGCAAAACCGGAAGAGACTCTTAACTATAGAGAACAAACTGAAAGTTGCTGGATGGGAGGTGAGTAAGGGGAAGGGATAATTGGGTAATGGGCATTAAGGAGGGCATGTGATATAAGGAGCATTGGGTGTTATATGCAACTGACGGGTCACTAAATTCTACCTCTGAAACTAATAATACTCTACATGTTAACTAAATTGAATTTAAATTTTAAAAAAGAAAGTCAATAGTATGAGCCCACTTATATAAAATTTAAAAACTGGAAAAGTACTGGTTGAGCAGACTGTAGTGACTGTGAAGGGATATGAGGGAACTTTCTGAGATGATGAAACTATCCTATAACATTATGTGGGTGTATACAACTATAAAAACTTAAGCACCTATTATTGAGGTATACATTAAAAATATGTTCATCTTGCCACATATAAATTGTACTTCAATTTAAAAGAAGTGTGGGAGGGGGGGAAGAATCCCCCATGAAACCTCAAATATGTGCGATCCAGATGGGAACTGGGAACTACCCAGCCAAAGAGACCAGTTTGGAGAGGAGGAAACTCTATGCCTCCCCAGGAGGTTGGCCGAGCTCTAAGGGCTCACTCTCTTACTTGCTTCTGTCCGCTCTATTTTGCTACACAGCAATTCAGGCATGAAACTCTGACAACGAGCTCCCTTAAAAAAAAAAAAAAAAAATTCACTCCTACCAAGCATTTTGTAAGTTTAGGCAACTTTTTTAAGCTTGCGGTTCAAAGTCACAGAGAACAGTCTCATCTTAAAGCACAGGCTGGCCCTCTTGAAACCTGGCTAGCTGAACTGTCTCCCCTTCTCTCCAAAAGCAGAATAAAAGCTGCTTTTCTCAAGACAAGATGCCAACCTTCACACCCAGATCACAGAGTCACAGCATTGTCCCCAAAAGGTCTGGACAAGGAATTCTTTCGTAAGAATAGAGCACTCCTTCTGAAAGGAATTCTTTCAGAGAACTCCCTCTTCTCTGTGCTTAGCCACACCGCTCTGGCTGAAGCAAAGAATGGAGGCAAAGCTTTGTAGCTAAGTCCTCTTTTCCCCTCCCCCATTTCTTCTCCCCCTCCCCTCCAAGCCCTGGGGGAGCTCTGAGAAACCTTTAGAGCCCTTGAGGGCAATTTGAAAACTACTGTAGTAACATGCGGTGAGGAAAGACTGACAAAAGTTGAGTTTGTCAAGGACACTTCCTACACTTTTCCCGTGTATGGAGTTGGAGTAGAGTGAGAGCAGAGATTCTAGTTCCATGAGTATTGATAGCACTGGGCCCTTTGAGGTCTGCCATGGTCACAGGCTGCCACCCACCAACTAGCTCAACAGCCCACGTGCATCTCTAACATAATATCTGCTGAACAGGGGCTGTTGACCCCCAACTCTCCTCCCCTCTACTGATGCTTCCTCACCTTCCTCTGGGCGCTTCCTCCCACCTCCCATGATCTTAGCCCCTCCTCCAGGTCTACCATGATTTTAGTTGGCAGGACTGACATGGCTTTCCTTAGTTCCAGTGTTGGCCAACCCCTCCTTGAAGGCTGGTTCTGCAGTTCTCTGCAGTTCTCCGCAAGGCCCTTGTCCAGCCCTAATGATGACAAGGGAAGCCCGAGCTTCGTAGTCCTCTGAAAAGTATGAGAAACTTATTCGTATCATTCATAAAAAGTAGCTATTTTATGAGAAAATAATTGGGTTTGCCAAACGAGTCTTATCCCTGACAAAGTTCATCAGAAATTTAAGTATGTTATCAAGAAAGCTACTTTCTTCTCAGAAAGAGATTATAAATTATATAATACAAAAAAGGTTCTGTCCTAGACCATATTTGAAAAATAATTGTATTTCATGGAAGCTAACATCTGGCTACTACGGGAGAGACTCTTGTGCTTCTTAGTGAAGTAACAAGACAGAAGTTTAAATTATTGGTGACTTACTAAGATGGAATAAATTCAAATTAAGCAAGATCTTCATATACCCAGCACTCCTGTTGTGCGCCAGAGATCATTGGTATGTTAAGTTCCTTCGACTTCTCTCCTTTCTCATTTTCACGGAGTTAGAATGTCCAGTCTAGCATTTTTTTTTATTCCACAAGACTTTTTATGAAATATGATTGAAAATCAAATTTTTATAACTAAGGCCTCTGAAATATCAAGACTCATTATTTCTCATTTCTGCATTACATTAGCAATCGTTTGACTAAATTCTTTTGCCAAGGTCTTCATTCTCCCTAGGATTTGCCTGGGAAAGGGGGAGAGATGGTTTTCTTTTCCCAGTTATACATTTATATATTCAGTATTGACCAACTTGTTTAAATATGTTTTCATTCCTACATATCCAAATTCTGTTTAATGGTACAGTTATCTTCCTGGTCATCCAAACAAAATACCTCCATCAAACACTGATTCCCTTTTTTCTTGTCCCCGCTTCCCTCCCAATACTCTTTTTATAAATTGTCATACCCATTCCTCTCCAATTCACTTGACACAACATTGGATCAGGATTAACTTTTCATTGTTCCACTTCGAAAACTCCCTGATCAATCTTTCTGTCTTTAAGATCTTGTCCCTCAATCCAGCCTACACATTGCTTCCAATTTTATCTTTCTAAAGCACACACGGTTTCTGTACAGCTCAAAAGTTTTAGTGAACTCTGTTACCTGACAATTAAAGTTTAAAATCTTTCACCTGTTTCTATGACCGATCTTCAGTCAACCTTACCTCTTACTTTGCGCCTCACCATGAGCAATGCCAGGAGGAATAACTTTGTCCTTCTTTGGGGCACACACTTCAAATGGGGTCTTTACAACCCTTTTTAAGGCAATGTGTTGATGCAGTGGTAGCTGAGACTCTAATGGAAGATATTAGAGGAAGCAGTATAAAATATAAAAGTGAGGGGCACCTGGGTGGCTCAGTCATTATGCATCTCCTTTGGTTCAGGTCATTATCCCAGGGTCCTGGGATCAAGCACCACGTTAGGCTCCCTGCTCAGCGAGAAGCCTGCTTCTCCCTCTTCCACTCCGCCTGCTTGTGTTCCCTCTCTCACTGTGTCTCTCTCTGTCAAATAAATAAATAAAATATTTAAAAATATATATATATAAAAAAGCAAGAACAAGAGACACATAAACAAGGTGTTTAAAAGGTAGTGCTTTTATACCTCAGCTTTTTTTTTGGGGGGGGGTAACTTACATACAATAAAGTCCACCCATTTTAAGTGTACAATTTCATGAATTTGGGTAATTGATACCATTGCATAACCACCACCACCATCCAGATATAGAACAGTACCATCTCCTGAAAATATTTCCTGCGCCTTTTTGTATTAGATCCTTTCTCTCACTTCCAGCCAGAGGCGACCTCTGATCTATTTTTGTCACTTTAATTTTTATTAACAGAGATATTAATTTTTGTGCTTTTCTTTTCTGCACTTCCGTGTGTGTGACTTTTCCCTATCAGAGGCATCCATACTACCTTGAGAAGAGCTAGGACATAGTAGAAACGTAAAGACAAAAGCAATATTTACTTTGTGTCAGTTTTTGATTCTAAAAGAAATTTTTGAGTCTCAACAGGGAATATCCAAGAGTAACAGGCATAGACTCTAGAAAGAGAACAGAAGATATGCTGCTTACCCCATGCCTGACCACTGGGGAGATTAGATAAGTATCGCCTGAACTAGTTGGTAAACAGAAAGGCAGAAATGGACGTGACCTTGAGAAAAAGTTGAAGGCCTAAATATGAGAGAACCTGACTTAGAAAAGTCACAGGAAGATGTAAAGGATTATCTATGGCCAGAGCTAAGTCATCAGATGACCCGTGGCCTCTTGAGTGAGTACCATGTCATTCACATTTGCTCTTTCTCTCAATACATGGATGAGGGCATTCCATGGACATCCATCTGCATAGCAAGCCTTAGATTATCCTGTAAGACACCCACCTATCTCCAAAAATTTTCAAGTACCTGCCAAACTTTATAAAGAATGAAGCACCTTTCTAATAGATAATTTATATAATATATGTTATATAATCAATTATAATATGAAAATATTAATGTATAATATATTATATATTATATAATATTACAATATAATATATAATATATTATCTATAATATGATATAATATAATACAACAATAATAATATAATACAACCTCCAAAAAATATAATATTATATATAATATATAAAATATATATTATATAATATATAATAATAATATAATAATAATTATATATAATAATATTATATATTATATTATTATCCCTAACAATATATTTTGGAGGTTGTATTATATTATTAAATATATGATATAATACATATATAATACATATATATTATATATTATATAATAATTATTATATAATAGATAATAATATAATACAACCTCCAAAATGTATATATAATATAATAATATAATACAACCTCCAAAATATATTGTTAGGGATAAAGCAAAGCATATAATAGATTATGCGGTAGGGTACCATTTGTACCATTTATAGAAGAAAAGTATATACAGACATATATGTATGTGTGTAGTTAATTATTTACATATTCGTACATATAAAGAATATCTCTGAAGGATACAGAAGCTGATTACAGAAAATAGAAGGGTGGCTGAGGAATAGAGTGGTGAAGAATTCCTTATACTGGAAACTCTTTTGTTACTTTTGAACATTTTTATCATGTGTGTGTGTTATATACTCTAAAAACCGAATAAAATAATGCAGGTAAATATTCACTCAAAACAGCAATTTTGCTTCAAGATAATTTCCCTCCAGAAGCTGCCACATATGTACAAAAGGGAAAGATGCAATATTGGATTTTTTAAAGATTTTATTTATTTATTTGATAGACAGAGATCACAAGCAGGCAGAGAGGCAGGCAGAGAGAGAGGAAGGGAAGCAGGCTCAATGCTGAGCAGAGAGCTTGATGAGGGGCTTGATTCCAGAACCCTGGGATAATGACCTGAGCCGAAGGCAGAGGCTTTAACCCACTGAGCCACCCAGGCGTCCTGCAATATTGTTTATAAGGGTAAAAAACTAGAAAAAACCCAAGTCTTCATCGGTAGGGGAATAAGTATGTAAAATGTGGAATAGCATATAGCAGTTAGATAGAATAGATGATGGTTGGTAGGTAGGTAGGTAGGTAGGTAGATAGAGATCAATCAATCATCAAGTAACAATTAAAGGAAATAAGCCAAACTGATCTATCTGTGTGTCAACATGGAACATCTCAAAAACATGCCAGACAGAAAAAAGTATATATAGAGTACATGTTTATCATATAACATAAGTAAATTTTTTAAAAAACACACTAAGTAAATGTATGAAATGGGTTAGAAGGATACCAAACTCACAGTGTAGTTTATCTCTGCAGAGGCCAAAGTTGGGGGGTCGGGGGTGGGAGTGGGAGACTGGTAATACTGTATTTCTTAACAACAACTATGAAAGAAGAAGGAAGGAAGGGAGAAAGAGAGAGAGAGAAAGAGAGAGAGAGGAAGGGAAGAAGGAAGGAAAGAAAATAGGGAAAGTAGGTAAGATAAAATGTTAGAGGTTTTAAATCTGGGTGATTGGAATATAGGTGATTGTTGTTTTACTCTTTGTGTTTTTCTGTAGTTCTAGAAGTATAAAACAAACACACAAACAGTAAAATTCAAGTATCCAGCCAAGGCTCTCCAGACAGACTCTTTTACTTTCTTTATAAAGTCGAATAAATTCTAAACAATCAACCTTGACATTATTAATACATATACCTTTAAAGTATAAAACTTTGTATTAGAGGTTTTACACATTGGGAAACTCTGGTCGTGGCTCCAGATTTCATTCTTCAGATGCAACAGGATGGAACCAACGTCAAAGAGAACGCGGGGAAGTCTGACTCCCTGTGAGGACGTGACTCGGCGGGCACACCCATTTGTTCATCCTCAGCTCTCAATCTCCCCAATTCCTACTGGCCTGTTCTGTTGAGGAAGCAGCATGGCTTGCTTTGAGAAATATTCATTTTCCCTGTGCCTTTTTGCTCTTTGTGAAAAAGAGAACCTTCTGGAGGTGGAGCTTGTTGAGCAACACCCTCTTTAAAAACCAGAGTCTCCACGCTTCCTTGATCACTTCAGTTCCAGCATCCTGCCTAGCAAAGAAGCAATTAGCCAAAATGATACCTGGAGGCTTAACTGAAGCCAAACCGGCCACTCCAGAAATCCAGGAGATTGCTAATGAGGTGAGTTGGTATATCTCATGAAGAGGATTGATCCAAAATCTTGGTTCCTAGGGGGGGCCGTGTTTCGCGTGTGGATGAACATGAAAACCAGCAGAACATTGGGAAATGTGCGGTTTTGTTCAGGCTTCCTTACAACTAAAAACCTTTTCAGCTGAAACCTCTAATAATCCCAACCACGAGAGTGATCTTGAACATGTAACATCCCTTCTCAGAGCCTCAGTTTCCCCATTTATAAAAGAATTTATATTGGGTCATCTTTATAGGCTTCCAATGTATGAGTCCAGGATTACTAATTCAGTTTCTGATGAAGCTTCTAATCTTACCAAATGGAGCCAACATGTAATTAAATCAGCTTTTTAACAATTTGACAAACTAGACTTCGCACACTCTGCGGGGAAATTTTTTTAAATGGGTTAAATGAAGAGCAACATTGCAAAGACAATCCACTTCCACACTTCCTGCCAATTTGACTACATAGAAAAAATTATAGTCTCGTCATATTGAGAATATGATTAAACTAGAAGGGGAGTGGCATAGACTATGCTGATTCTGAAACTGATGATGGTGAAAACAGAACTCAATGTTTTTAGCAAGTTGATACATTTTTTATATGTTTGATTAGCTATCATCTATATGATAAAATTTTATATACTGTTTATTTTATGAAAAGAAAATATATATAAATTATCATGTTAGGTTTGTAAATTGTTTCCCTATTTTCTTGTATCATTCCTTGTTTTTTCTCTCTGAGACTTCTTTCTAGGACCCTGGCAAATAAGACTGGCTACTTGTGTAAATGAAAGAGATAGGATTTCTATGTTAAAGCTCTGGAATGTTCTCTAGAGATGCGATGCCTGGATTTCTGTCAACTCATTCTTTGGGGATAAATGTTTCCCTTTCAAGAGTTCTTTTTGAAAAAAGATACTTTTGTAGCTTTTCTTCTTCCAAAAGATAATGTTAAGTCATTAGTACCTTTATTTGAGGTCAGAATTCTCAATCTTCAGTATTCACAAACTTCAATGTATACATATATTACCTGGGGGTCTTGTTAAAATGGAGATTCTGACTCAGAATCTGGGGTAGGGTGGGTCTGAGAACCTGAATTTCTAGCCCACTCCCTGGTGATACCCAGGCTGCTGTCCATGACCTCACTGGCTACAGATCTGGAGATACGTAAATCAAAGAGGCCTACGGGAGATGGGTTTCCTAAAATCAGAACACTGGGGGCACCTGGGTGGTGCAGTCTGTAGAGCCTCTGAATCTTGGTTTCAGCTCAGGTCATGATCGCAGGGTCTGAGATCGAGCCCTGTGTCAGGCTCTGCGCTTAGCACACAGTCTGCTTACGACTCTCTCCCTCTGCCTCTGCCCCACTCCCTGCTCTCTCTCTCTCTTAAATAGATAAATCTTTTTAAAAAATAAATAAAAAACAAAAGCAGAGCCCTGCAAAAAAAAATTCTTAATTCTACTTGTAAGATGAAGATCTTAATTCTATTTGTAAGATGAAGATCTGCTGATCTCAGAGCTGTAAGGACTACATAAGGTGTTGTGCATAAAATGACCTGAAAACAAGAAAAAAGTATGCATAGGTGAGGCTTCACAGTTATTTGCTTCAAATCTTTGCCCAAAGTTACCCGTGACCTTGGAAAATCCCCCTGAGATTTTCCAGGAAACAGAGCTATAAGGGAAATGGGGGAATAACAGAGATTCCACATAGAGAGAGTGTGCAGAAAATTTCAATGATTTTTAAAAAGCCTATCTTGGTTAGCAAGAATAATTTTTTTAGTAAGAAGCTATAAGAAGGCCTTGCATTTAAAAAAAAAAAATCTGTGAGCCACATCTTAAATTATGAAATTAATTTGAAAGCGTGTTTCCTGCTGCTTACCTCAGGCTCCAGCCCTGTCAAGGAGGCAGAATGAGAGATAGGTATGAACAATAGTTATATCACTCTTAGAAAGGTGCACTATGGTTTTAAAAGCCTTGTCCTCCATTTGACCTCTCATTTGGTCTTCATAACCCCCGGCAGAGGGAAGGAAATCATCATGTCCATATCTCAGATGAGATTTCAAACTGAGATTCAAAGAGGTTAATACCTGCCTAGTTAAGAAGCTAGCCTATCTTCAGATTTTTGACCACTTGCCTTTTCCACTCTACAGTGGCAGGAACACGGAGAGGCAGGGGGGTTGAGGGAAATAGGTGGTACGGCAAATTGCCTTATCCGTGTGAGCAGCCAGCCTCGGATTTCAATCAATTTGAGAAATGAATACCAATGAATCATTTCTTGACTATCTCTTAGGTGTCCAGCATTGTGTTAAATGTTACAGAAGATACATAAGGACTTTAAGACATGGCCCTTGTCCTCAAGGGGTGTAGAGTCCATTTAGAGAAGCCAAGATAACTGGAACATAATAAAACAATCTCCAATTAGGAACATTGTTTAA
Source organism: Mustela erminea (assembly GCF_009829155.1). Classification (NCBI taxonomy): domain Eukaryota; kingdom Metazoa; phylum Chordata; class Mammalia; order Carnivora; family Mustelidae; genus Mustela; species Mustela erminea. Next base: position 98,834,915 of record NC_045614.1, read on the forward strand.
ATCATAGGTTTGGGACCAGGAAGGACATTAGAGTTTGCCCATCAAAGCTCCTAACTTTCAAGTGAATAATTACTGTGTAGTAGTTCAGCTTCTCAGGTATTAAGCTCCCAGTTATCATTTGGCTTCCCTCTCCCAGGAGAACCTTAGGGGACAATTCCCAAATAACTATTAGAAGGCAGAAGAATGGGCAGTTTAGGAAGCACTTTCCCATGAAGGATAAAATTAATCTCCCCACACACAACCCCAAGAGGCAGGTATTACCAAAACCACTTGTAGGTGAAGAAATATAATCAAACTTCTTCTCCAAGATTACAGAGTTAGACAAATGGGCAAGTGGTGGGAGTTATACACTTAGTCTGATCTGAGGTGGTCCTAAGGAAGACCACCACTACCTGTCGTTTCCCTTGTCATTTTATCCCTTTGTTTTTTAATGTATTCTAATTTTTTTTAAACTCACTTTTTAAAATGCAGGTATTCTTAGAGGAGCTTAAGTTTATCGGCTCTCGCTCTCCTTAACAGAGAGCTTTCTCCGTGGAATGCCAGCTGAAGGAAGAACTCCATCTGGGAGAGAAGGGAAGGAATGGGAGGCCATCTCACAGAGAGGGGAAAGCATCAAAGAAAAAGTGAGAACTTCAGGTTTAAGGAATTTGACGTCAAAATGAAAAAGGGAGGGATGCCTGCATGGCTCAGCCAGTTAAGTGTCTGCCTTCAGCTCAGGTCATGGAATAGAGTCCCACATCTGGCTCCCTGCTCAGCAGGAAGCCTGTTTCTCCCTCTGCCTGCCATTTCAATTCCCCTGCTTGTGCTCCCACTTTCTCTCTCTCTCCGATAAATAAATAGCTTACTTTAAAAAAAAAAATGAAAGAGGGATGTTGGATAAGGTCAGAAAGAGAAGAAAATCAAACAGAGTTCCAGCTTGAGGAGCCTTGAACATTTCTGAAGGCAGGAGAAAAGAGTCCCCATTCTGAAGATGAAGGAGACTGAACTGAATGGTAATTATGTATCACATATTACTAAAGGATACAAATAGAGCTTGTTCCCAAGTACACATGAAAGAAATCCCCTTTCCCAGGATTCTCTGTATTAGTTGAGTGTCTCTGCTATCCCCTTCTATATCCTCTTATTCCTTCTAGGAAGACAAGGTGCCATGAAGAAAAACAGCCCTGGTTTCTTCATCAGAAAACATTATGTACACAGTACTGTGTGAATTGCTATAGGGACAGAAGGGAAGATGGTTCTTGCCTTCGGAGAAATTTAGAAAGGGGATACACTCAAGGCAATAAGGGTTATATTTGACCTGAGAATTGGGATGGGAATTCTGAGCACGTTTATTTCAGGAAAGAACTGTTATTTCAATAATTACTCTGGGAAATGAAGGGTACTATTACGCACTCACAGGTAGATACAGACACACACACGCACACATACACACACCCCCTACGTCAGACCTAATTGCTGAATGCCATTCCTGGCATCCACACAGACCATACACCATACAAACACCCCCTCTGCATACCGTCATGGATACCACACCCCGGAGCTCAGCGTGTCACCGCTGTCACTCACCCACACATTTGTGTTCTCCTCTCTGACCGGCGCCTCCCCATCAATCACCTCTGCCACTGCCCCACACCCAGAGAACCTGCCATTCAGCCACACCACAGTCTTTCAGGCCCTCACCCTCCCATCTTCATCAACAGAACATGCTCAGGCCCACTTGAGTGCTCATCCAGCCTGGACCGTGATTGGCTTCAGGCATTCTTCCACCCTTGATTTCTGTTGACCCTGTGAAATTCCGGCATTCCAGTCCTCAATTACACATCACCCCCATTGCCACCACTTCCTCTTCAGCTTCTGCTCCAGGTTCAGAGAACTTTGCTCAAGGAAGTTGCAGAACCACAGAAACTTGCTCAGTACAGATTTATGAATGTATGCCAGCGAACAACTGCAACAGGAACCTGGGGCTGCCAGAACATCCTGTCAGTCACATCCTGTTGGCCTTTTTCTAGAGCCCCAGAGAGGTGGACCTGGGCCTTCTCTCTTCTTGGCTTCTCAATCTCTCCCATCCCCATGGCCCCTCCAGCCTGTGTCTCAGTTCCGTCTCCTAAAGATTGCAGTCAGCTGGTACAAGAACACTCCCAATTTCCATATCCCTTGTTGGATCTCATTCCTCCCTCTAGTCAAAGACTCTGCCCTTCCTCTCTTATGTGGGGTGCCATCATTTCTTGCATACTAGGTGCCTTGCCCCACGCTTGCCCTTCCCTCAAAAACAAACAGATGACAAATGTCTGTAGGTCATTTCTCATCAGCCCTACTACACTTTCATGCTATACCCAAACTCTCCTTCCTTCTCTGGAAAACATGCCAAAATATGGCACTATTTTGTTGCCATGTTGCCACTATTACCTTTCTATCCATTCTTCCCTATTTTATGCATAGTCCAAAGTTTCTGCAGAATGATTATAGATAGGGAAAATGCCTAGGTGTGTTGGGTACAACACAGCTCAAATCCTCAGATCCCAGAGGACTAACAACTCACCAAGATTCATTCTCTACAACAGTAAAAATATATGAACAACCTAGGGTAATTGTATTTTACCAGCCGCTCCTCCCTGAGAGCATCCTTCTCCGGGCTAGGGCCCGAGTGACAGTGGCTGGGCTCATACTGTTTCTTCCATCATCTCAGCCACAACTGTGTATGGAAGGCTAGGGAAGGGGAACACCAACTGTGTTCAGTTCAAGGTCTGTCTGTGTTCCAGCAGGTCCCAAACCACCACTCTCAGCTGACATCCACCCTCCCAGCACCCATCCCTGGGGGTCTTTCAGTACCAAGCTTGCCTTCTGAAAATTAAGGTTTCACTGACCAGTTCCTTCTTATTCTGCCCCTTTCCTGCTCCTCAGCTTAGACCTCAACCTCCACCCCTTCCACCCCTGGTTCATAGCATCCAACATTAGAAGAATACCAGCCTGTTCTACTGGGAAGAGAGAGCAAGGCTATAGGCTCTAAGTGCCGTAAACCTGAAATCACGGCACACAGTCTGGCAGGTGCCCGTGTACTTACCAAAACAAACAAGGACACTGGAAATCAGCTCTCTTACGGAAGGCTCTGGACTTGTAAACTGCACAGATGCAGTGAAAATGTTATAGATTTTGTATGTTTTTTAAGACAAGGACAAATAGAAATAAAATTTTCTGATATGTAGTTAAAAAAAAACAATGACCAGAAGACTGGAAACCAGAAGGAATACAGATCATTACAACAGATAAATCAGATACTTAAGCTATCAGGCAAGGGATTGAAAACCTTAAGTAACTGTAATTAATAATTTTTCAGCCTTAAGCAGTCATGGTCTCCTCATAGCCTTGGACCCCTCGTTTGTAAAATGAGATTTAACTTGATAACTTTGGGTTTGGAGATTAGCCCTTTCCAACTCACCTTTTAACTTGACCAGTACCCAGCATTGACTCAGAAGTGTTAGATAGGAGAAGCAAGAAAACAGTAACTCTTCTCCTTACTTGACTTCTCTCTGCACTTCTATCTTTTTCCCCCTCTCTCATTTCCCACTTCCCATTTCTGATTTTTTCCTCCTCACAATTTGTCTTCTTCCTTTCTCCACTCTGAAGCTTCATTTTCCATCTCAAGAAAACAATAACACCTTCTTCCCATCTATTCTGAAGGTCACAGGAGAAATGGGTGGTGGTCCGTGAAGTGTTTTACCCTCAAAAGTGGTCTAAGAACTCAAAAAAGTTGGGAAACATTTACATCTTTGAAAACCAACTCTGGCACCCAAACCAAGGGGCTGATAGAAAAGGAATTCAATATGTCCGCCCACGGATGGGAAGGCCTGAATGGCCTTGGGAGAACCTAGATGCATGGGAGACCAGTCTGAAACATGTAAAATGCTTGAGTGAAGAGCAGGGAGGCAACTTTCCAAGAAACAAGGTATATTGAACATACACATCTATTTTCTTTTCCCTCTAGATGACAGGAAAAAATAAGGGGTAAAAGGCACAAACCCACACATAGAAAGACAATGGAGATAGGCAAACACCACCTCAAAGATACTGACCAAACCTTGGAAGATGGGAAACAGATGAACAATGGAAAATGACTGGCCACTTAGATGGAGTTCAACCCCAGATGGGAGTGATGAGCCAGCAGCAAGCGGATTCATGGTGCAGAATTCCAAACGGCTCAAACACGAGCAATGCCAGAAACGTAGGACAATGAGAGTGAGGCACGGGGCTAAAGCCAGGAAAACTGAGAGCAGATCTGTATGAGGAGCAGTTAGGCCACCCCCAGATCTTTCCCTTTCATTTATCTCAAGCTCTGGCAGAATTCTGGAGCCCCACTCTTCACAGAGAGTGAGTCAGAGAGAACACAGTGGCAACTAGCGTATCAGCCTCAGCTGAGAGAAGGAATGAAAGACCGATACTGAAAACTGGTAAATCCAGTAAAAGTTCACATATTGAATTTGAGACACACCATTCCCTTGTCATGTCAGGTTTAGGCATGCTGCCACCAAAGTTTATAATCCCTCCATTGTCGACAGAATGGCCAACATCCTAATCCCTGAGTCTTATAAATGTGCTATCTTACATGGCAAAGGAAATTACAGATGTGATTAGATCAAGGATCTTGAGGTATACTATACTATTTTTGTAACTTTGAGTCTGAAATTACTTCAAAATAAAAAAAAATTTCAGGTGAAATAGTAATTATTGCTCTCCCATTTTTATTAATCAAAGACATATATATCAGAGTTCTACTAGTGAAAATATTACCATGTTGCCATATTACCACACCGACTTGATGCAAATTCAGCCGAAAGCCACAAATTTTAACATTTTAGTTAGCTCATGTAATCTTATTAAAGGCAGATCTTTTCTTTTCCTTGAAATACTGAAAATAGTTCTTATTATGATGTTTGAGGACCTTTAGAAGCACGAGTTTCCCAGACTTGAAAATCACATAAGTGGAGTCCATTATAGCTTTGATATAATGTGTTTCCTTTTTTTTCCTCCTAAGGTTAAACCTCAGCTTGAAGAAAAAACAAATGAGACTTATGAAGAATTTGAAGCTGTAGAGTATAAAACTCAAGTAGTTGCTGGAATAAATTACTACATTAAGGTTAGAGTTCAACATCCTTACTGGGTTCACATCAGTACTAAAAGATACTGCATTTCCCACTTTGTGTGATGTTCCCTGTTACCCTGACCATATATTTTGTCCCTTCTGGTTGTCCTAAATGAAATTTCCCAAGTGTTAGACTCTTAAATTTGGCAGATGATGATATATTGCCACCATCTGTTTCCTGTGAATTTAGAAAGCTTTCCAAATTGACTCCTTCCAAATTACAATTAGAATTTACAAATTACAATTTTTGGAAATTGTATAGAAAGAAATTTCATAACGTTTCCAAGGATGCTTAGTTTGTGGCCGTGGTGCTTTTTGTGTGAAATGAGAGGATATCTCGGTTGCCTGAAGGCCTGGAGCTGGACCAGATGCTATCTTGAAACTTATTCCACTCTTTATGGAATCCTTGTGAATCTATGTGTCTAAATTAAATGGATTTTAGGAATGATTTAAAGTAATTTTGGGTGGGAAAATAACTGAAGCTACTGTTGTTCTTTACACAGTATTCTGGTTAATAAAATTAAAATCATTTGTCATTTCAAGTAAGTGGATTCAATTTGTGACACTGTAGGTATAGTTTAAAACAGTGGAGCATTTAAAATAATTTTAAGATTAATTTTATAACTATATCATTAAACTAAATGATGCACTATCCAGTTCTATTTGAAGAAAATGGTTGTGAAGTTAAGAGGGAAACAATTCAACTAGTCAACCATCGATATTTGAGACCCATCTTCATTCTTTCGCACTGAGATGATAATTCTGATTTAATAAATCAGATAAATAAATAATAACAACAGACATTCAAACACATGTACTTGAGATTTACAAAACCATTTGACCAAGGCACAGTCTGGCTTATTCCTCTTTAACAATTAGCTACTTAAGAAATAAAATGTTAAAAAAATGTTTTCAGGGACGCCTGGGTGGCTCACGTCTGCTGTTGGCGTCTGCCATGGTCTCTGGTCATGATCTCAGGGTCCTAAGATCAAGTCCCACATCAGGCTCCTTGCTCAGTGGGGATCCTGCTTCTCCCTCTGCCTGTTGCTCCCCCTGCTTGTGCTCTCTCTTTCCCTCTCTCTCTCAGAGAAATAAATGAATAAATGAAATATTTTTTTAATGTTTTCTGCAAAAAATAAAGTAAAATACAATAAAGTAAGAGGTCCTAACCACCTCAGCATAGGAAAATTACAACACTGGGTCATGTAAATGGATCAGCCCAGTCCTACCAAATTTGAGCTCCTAGTATATGCCAGGTCCTGGGGTGGCTCACATGAATGAGATCCTGCCTGATACTTAGAAAGCAGCAACATTGTTTCCCCCTTTCTCAATCTGCTTTCTTTACAGCTGAAAAACATTTTTCCAGTTAAAAATGATTTTGTTCGAAGACAAGAAACATTCCATCAAAATTGGGATCATTATTTTAATAATTTATAATTAGTCCAAGTTCATAAATTTCATATAGTAACCAGCTGATGCATTTCTTAAAAAAGTCATCAGAAAACTTAAAAATTTCATCCCTTAAGACCACCTACCTGAAAGGATTTAAAAAAAAAAAAAAAAAAAAAAAAACAGAGAGAGAGAGAGACCACCTGCCTAGTCAAATTTCTCCTACTGGATTACAACTCCTAACTCCAGTTCCCTCATTATTTCCTGGCTGTCTAGTTGATCTCTGCTCTGAACCGCTCTCTACATTTAAGGTCTTTCTGGTGAAGTGACCTTCTGTGTTCTTTCCCAAGTATCTCTCTATCAAGAGGCAGGTGGAGGAATGGAAGGGCTGCAGGCTTTCTGGTGTCAGACAGTTCCGGGTTGGAACCTTATTCAACTTGTTCCACTAGGCAGTGCCTGTGTGATCACAGCCCCTCATCTTCCCTGAGCCACAATGCCCTTATCTGCACGATGCAGATAAAAACCTACTTTGCGGGGTGCCAGGGTGGCTCAGTGGGTTAAAGCCTCTGCCTTCAGCTCAGGTCGTGATCTCAGGGTCCTGGGATCGAGCCCCGCATGGGGCTCTCTGCTCAGCAGGGAACCTGCTTCCTCCTCTCTCTCTCTCTCTGCCTGCTTCTCGGCCTACTTGTGATCTCTGTCTGCCAAATAAATACATAAAATCTCTTAACAAAATAAAAAATTAAAATTAAAAAAAAAACCCTACTTTGCCAGGTGTTGTGTGAAATAAAAGAGCTAGAAATTTACAATGTGCCAGGCTCTAAGAGCTGAGCATGTATTATCTCTTTTAATCCTCTCAACAAATCTATGAGATAAGTATGATCATTTCCCTTGTGTTACTGATGAGAAAATGGAGCCTCAGGGAGATGAAGTAACTAACAAAGGTCATACAATTATAAGAGAGGGCCAGGATTTGAACCCAGGTGGTCTGATTCTTATCTACTGGCTGTGCTGCTTCTAATAATGTCTGCAAAGGCTGATGTCCTGTGCAAACGCAGAATACTTTTAAAACGTTAAACTGTAGGGGAATCTGGGTGGCTCAGTTCGTTGAGCATCCAACTCCTGCTCTCAGCTTGGGTCTTGATCTCAGGGTTGTGAGTTCAGGCCCCGCACTGGGTTCCATGCTGGGTGTGGAACCTACATGAAAAAAAAGTGGTTACACTATAGAGTGAAAAGAACATCGATGTTGGACTCTAACTTTAGGTTTTGACTCTGTCGCTTACTAGCTGAGAGATTTATGGAAAATTATTTAATCTCTTCTAATCTGCTTCTCCATTTGTAAAACTTATTTTTCTACCTTTGTTCAGGCCTATAGTAAGAAGTATATACAATGTTCATCATAGCCTTTGAATCATAGTAAACATTTGCTGAATGGCATTTGTTAATTAGGAAGGGACATCAGAACATAAAAAATATTATTCTAAGACAAAATTTTTATTGTCCCAACCAAAAACAAAAGTAGAAATTCTCATCATGATTTTCTAGGTTTCAGGTTCATGCCCATACTACCATTTCAATTTTCACACCAATGACTAACCAGCAAGATCCCTTTACTTTAAAGGGACACTATAGACTGTCCATCCCCTGCTGTCTGCTCAGTCCTATCAGTGGGCTTTTATAATGTAGGTGCTAATCTAGATATGGGAACCACACCTCCCAAATTTTCTAGGACAATTCTGATTTTCTCCTCCCTTTTCAAATCATGTGGCTAATAAAGTACCCCAGTCTGGAAGTCAGAAAACAGAATCAATAAGGAGACTGTCACTTGTTTTCTTGCTCTGTGCATCTTTGAAAATGAAATGCACTTTCATTGTGCCCAAGCAGTAGGAAATTATAAAATAAAATAATGAAATAAAATAAGGGCTTATGCCTCTTGCCATGCCTTTAGCCTGTCCTTTCTCATAAAATAAGGTGGTAGGTTTATGAAAATCAAGGTCTAAGAATTCTGATCTAAAACACTGTTCCTGAAAAGCTTATTTCACTTGGCATAGATCCATCTGAATGAATCTCCTTTTCATTTTTTTTCTTTGTTTATCTTTTAGGTGCGAGTAGGTGATAATAGTTATATTCACATGAAAGTATTCAAAGGCCTTCCTCAACAAAATTCTACTTTGACACTTACTGCTTACCAGACTGACAAAAGCAAGGACGATGAGATCACAGGCTTTTAGCAGCATGTTCCCGAAGTGGTCTGATATTTTCCACTGGCTACTGATTAATGTTCCCTGCTAATAAATGTAACTATCAATAAAGAAGCATTCCTTTTCAAATAAATTGATTTCTACAACCATTTCTCTTTTATTGTACTAAGTAGTATTTACCTTTTCTTTCTCAAAGTCAATGTTATTGTTTTAGAGAAGAAATTCCATGCAACTTAATGTCAGTTGGAAATCTTACAGAAATTGGTCAGGCCCAATGCGACCTGCTAAAGGTTAAGACCACCACCACGACCATTCCCACACACCATAGGAAGGCTAGATCATGCGCTAGCAGTGCCCTCTGGTTGAGGAGAATCCAATATTCCATCCCCTAGCCTCACATTTTAAAATTAAGTCAGGAATTTTACAAAATACATTTATATTTTAAAATGCCTTCAAACTTACAGATAAGTCTCAAAAAAACTTTTTTCCCAGACATTGAGAGTAAGTTACCTACAGTGATGACCCATCACTAACAAATATTCAGGGTGCATTTCCTACAAACCAGCATTTTCTTCTGAATAGCTGAAATACAACCGTCAAAATCAGAAAATTAACACTGATACATTTACTAACATTTAGTCCCCAGACACCATTCAGTTTCCCCAGTCGTCCCCAAAATGTCTTTAATTGCTAAGAGCTCCAATCCAAAACCACATGTTTCATTTAATTGCTATTTTTCTTTTTTCTAACACTCCACTGAGAAATAATTTATATACCATATAATTCACCCAATTAAACTATACCATTCAATAGTTTTTCGTATATTTAAGAATGTGTGCAACTGTCGCTTAGCTAATTTGAGAACATTCCATCAGCTCAAAAAGAAACCCCGTACCTTATAGCTATCATCCCCCATCTTCCTCCACATCTTCACCCCTAAGCAACCACTAATTTACTTACTTTCTATGTGTCTCTGTAAATTTGCCTATTCTAGGCATTCCATATGTATGAAATCACATATGGGTTTTTGCAACTGGCTTCTTCCTCTTGGCATATTTTGGAGATTCATCTATGTTGAAGCATGTGCTGATATTTTTTCCCATTTTATGGCCAAATAATATTCAGTTTTATGGATATTTTGCTCATCTGCTTATCAGTTGGTGGATATTTGGGTTGCTTTCACCTTTTGACTATTATGGAAATGTATAAACATTTGCATACTTTTCTTTTTTGTCCATACATGTTTTCATTTCTCTTGGACTGATACCTAAGAGTGAAATTGCTGTTTCATATGGCAACTCTGTATGTTTAATTGTTCAAGGAACTTACAGACTGTTTTCCAAAGTAGCTGCACCATTTTACATTCCCACCAGCAGTGTAGGAGGGTTGGGATTTCTCCCCATCCTGAACACTTATTATTTTCTACCTTTCTGAGTCTAGCCATCAAAATGGGCATGAAGTGGTATCATATTATGGTTTTGGTTTGTATTTCCCTGATGACAAATGATGTCAAGTACCCCTCATGATCTTTTTTTTTTTTTTAAAGATTTTATTTATTTATTTGACAGACAGAGATCACAGGTAGGCAGAGAGGCAGGCAGAGAGAGAGGAAGGGAAGCAGGCTCCCTGCTGAGCAGAGAGCCCAATGCGGGGCTTGATTCCAGGACCCTGGGATCATGACCTGAGCCGAAGTCAGAGGCTTTAACCCACTGAGCCACCCAGGCATCCCCACTTCATGATCTTAATATCCATTTGCATATCTTCCTAGTTGGCAAAATGTCTATTCAGATCCTTTGCCCATTTTAAAATCATTTTGTCTTTGTTATCGAGTTATAAGATTTCTTTGCGTATTTGTTATACAAGTCCCTCATCAGATGTATGATTTGTAATTATTTTCTCCTCTTCTGTGGTTCTTTTTACTTTTTGATGCTGTCCTTTGAAGTGTAAAAGGTTTTTATTTTAATGAAATCCAAATTGTGTTTTTTTCTCTTAAGTTGTGCTTTTGTGTCAGATCTAAGGATCCTTTACCAAATCCAAGCACATAATGATTTACTCCTATGTTTTCTTTTTTTTTTTTCTTTAAAGATTTTTTTTTATTTATTTATTTGACAGAGAACACAAGTAGGCAGAGAGGCAGGCAGAGAGAGAGAGAGAAGCAGGCTCTGCACTGAGCAGAGAGCCCAATGCGGGGCTCGATCCCAGGGTCCTGGGATCATGACCCGGGCGGAAGGCAGAGGCTTTAACCCGCTGAGCCACCCAGGTGCCCCTACTCCTATGTTTTCTTAAGAGTTATATAGTTTTATTTTTTTAAGAAAACTTAGAGAGTTGTTTATCTTTTTTTTTTTCACTTTTAAAAACATTTTAATGTTTTTTTAAAATTAACATATAATGTACTATTTGTCCCAGGGGTACAGGTCTGTGAATCATCAGGAGTTGTGTAGTTTTAATATTTACCTTTAGGCGCTTAATCCCTTTTGAGTTAATTTTTATAAATAGTGTGAGGTAAGGATCCAACCTGATCATTTTGTAAGTGGCTACCTAGTTGTTTGTGTGGCTATCCATTTGTTGAAAAGTCTGTTCATTTCCACACTGAATGGTCTTGGCACCCTTGTCAAAACATCACAGTCATAAATTCATTTCTGGACCCTCATTTCTATTCCATTAATCTACATATCTTTCTTTAGCCTGTACCACGCTTTTTTTTTTTAATTTTATTTATTTGAAAGAGAGCATGAGCATGAGGGGGGGGAGGGGCAGAGGAAGAGGGAGAAGCAGACTCCCCACTGATCAGGGCACCCAATTTTGGACTCGATATCAGGACCCTGGGAACATGACCTGAACATGACCTAGGCAGATGTTTAATTGAGTGAGCCACCCAGGTGCCCAATACCACACTTTTCTTGATTACTGTTGCTTCTTAGTAAGTTGTGAAATCAACAAGTTGGAATCCTCCAACTTCGTTCTTCTTTTTCAAGAATGTTTTGGTTCTTCTGGCCCTTTGAAATTCTGTATGAATTTTAGAATCAGCTTCTAAGTTTCTACAAAGAAGTTAGCTAGGATGTTGAATCTGTAGATTTGAGGAGTAATGCCATTTTAACACAAGAAACCTTCCAACCCATGAACATGGGATATTTCCTCAAATATTTACATTTTCTGTAATTTCTTTCCACAGTGTTCTATACGTTTCAGAGTATGTTTTGCACATATTTGTTAAATTTATTTCTAATGATTTTATTCTTATGGATGCTATTGTAAATGAAATCATTTTCTTAATTTCATTTGGCTTGTTAATTGCATATGTATAAAAATGCAATCAATTTTTGTATATTGGGCCTTGTATTCTTCAAACTTGCTGAACATATTTATTGGTAGATTTCTCAGGATTTTCCTATACAACAAGGTCATGCCATCTACAAAGAGAGAGAGTTTTGCTTCTTCCTTTCCAATCTGAGTATCTTTTATTTCGTCTTTACTGTCTAGAACCTCTGGTATAAAGTTAAATAGAAGTGGTGAGAGTGTGCATTGTTGTCTTGTTCCTAATCTTAGGGATCAGGATCCCTAAGGGATTCTTAGAGAACAGGATCTTAGCATCCAGTCATTCACTATTTAGTATGCTATTAGCTGTGGGGTTTTTGTAGATGCCCTTTATCAAGTTGATGACATTTTCTTTTAGGGTTTTTTTTTTATCATTATTATGAAAGGTTATTGGATTTTTTTTAAAGATTTTTTAAAAATATTTTATTTATTTATTGGACAGAGAGAGAGATCACAAGTAGGCAGAGCATCAGGCAGAGAGAGAGGGGGAAGCAGGCTCCCTGCTGAGCAGAGAGCCTGACGCGGGGCTCGATCCCAGGACCCTGAGATCATGACCTGAGCTGAAGGCAGAGGCCCAACCCACTGAGCCACCCAGGTACCCAAGGCTATTGGATTTTGTCAAATGCCTTTTTTTTCTGTGTCTTTTAAGATGTTCATGTGGTTTTGTTTTTATTCTTTCACTATAATGCTTTACATTAATTGGTTTTTGAATGTTAAACCAACTTCACATTCCTAGAATGAATCCCATGTGGTCATGGTGTGTAATTATTTTTTATGTGCTAGATTTGGTTTGCTAGCATTTTGTTGAGGATTTTTACATCCATATTCATGAGAGATATTGATCTGTAGTTTCCTTATGATGTCTTTGGCTTTGGTATCTGTATAATACTGGTCTCATTGAATGAGTAGGAAAGTCTTCCTCTTCTACTTTTTGGAAGAGTTTGTGTAGAATTGGTATTTATTCTTCTTTAAATGTTTGGTAGAATTCAGCAGTGGAGCTATCTGGGCCTGGGCTTTTCTTTATGGGAAGTTTTTGATTACTAATTTAATCTCTTGTTGTAGGTCTATTTAGATTTTCTTAAGATGGTTTTGGTATTGTCTTTCTAAAAATTTATCCATTTCATCTGCATTATCTAATTTATTGGCATATAATTGTTCATTGCATTCCTTCCTTGGGCCTACCTAATGGATTTTGGATTGGATTGTTAGGAAGGCGTATAAGGAAGAAGTAGAAGGAATGGACAGAGAAATGAGAGGAGGGAAAAGAAATTCGTTTTAAAGATGCCCTAAATAATGTCTCCCTCGGTGTTCTGCACTATGTTCATCACCCTATTAGCGCCACTTGTTAATTCCCATCCCCAAATAATAATACTATATATTAAGCGCTTATTATATACAAGGTAGTATTCTAAAGAATTTACACCTACAACTCACTTAATTCCCATAACAACCTCATGAGTAAATATTGTTATTATCCCCTCTTCACAGAAGACTGAGTATAGAGAGGTTAAGTTACTGCCCGGGTCCTCATGGCTAGTTGATAAAGTGAAGATATAATCCCAAGCTATTTGCCTCCAGGACCAATGTTCTTCATTCCTACACTCTACTAACACAAGGTCAGAATTCATTTGCTCAGCTATTCTGACCCCTGGAGGAGGCAAGGGAGAGCTTGAAATAGTGTAGTGATATATATGTATGTAATGACTCCTGCTAGATGCTTCATAATAAAGAAACTATCCTATTCATCTGCCTTCAGCTCCTAGCACATAGATATTAAGTTCAATCGATGAACTAAAAGATCCCCACTGGCTGGCTAATATTAATGCCATAGGGCTCTTAGGTAACAGAGACTACCAGAAATTATCTCACCGCCTAATAATAGAATCCTTTTCTGAGCAATGCAAACATTGACACAAACATCTGTAGTTATAAACTCAGAGCAAGATACACAAAACTCTATAATCAGATTGATTAGATTTATTTGTACTTTATCCTGATTTTGGTATAGAAGACTGAATATAACACATGTTTAAGAATTAGTCTAATAAGGGACATACAGAACATATGCAAAGACAATTACAGCACTTCACTGTCAGAAATAAGAGACTTGAATAAATGGATAAACATATCCCATCACTGGTTAAGTAGACTTCCTGTTAGCGAGAACACAGTAGCAAATAGGAATAAGTAGGAAAGAAGATCAAGTAATGTGTGCAGTGATTCTCAATCATCCCTGCATATTAGGGTCACTTAATTTATAAATTTTTTAGAGGTCCCAAGTCAGGGGGCATCTGGGTGACTCCATCCGTTAAGCATTTGCCTTTGGCTCAGGTTATAATCCAGGAGTCCCAGAATGGAACCCAGAGCTGGGCTCCCTGCTCAGTGGGATGTCTGCTTCTCCCTCTCTCTGCGCCCTCCCCCCGCTTATGCTTTCTCTCCCCGCAAAGAAATAAATAAAATCTTTAAAATAAAATAAAAGTCCCAAGTCAGGCCCCACGCAGATTTTTTTTTTTAAGATTTTATTTATTTATTTGTCAGAAGGAGACAGAACACAAGCAGAGGGATTAGCAGGCAGAGGGAGAAGCAGACTCCCCACTGAGCAAGAAGCCTGATGTGGGACTCGATCCTAGGACCCCGGGATCATGACCCGAGCGGAAAGCAAATGCCCAACCAAATGAGCCACCCAGGCGTCCCAGGCCTCACGCAGATTAATTGAATAAGAATCTGAAATAGATTCCAGATGATTCTAATGTCACCCAGCGTTGAGTACTAGAGTGATATAAAGGAAAGAGGGAAAGGTTTAATGGAAATACTTCCCCTAACAGAATTGAAAAAATATTTCAAAGCTTAAAATATTACAAAATATTTCTTATATTAGGTTAAAAACAGAATAGGTGTGTAGGGTAAACCCTGACAGTTGTTTATTTGTTTTGCTTTTGTAATACAAGTGCCTCATTTAAGCTTTGGTGAGGCATCTTGCAAAGACCTATCCTCTTTGCAGTTAACGATCTCAAATAAACACAGCGCCACCCACAGGCCAAATGAAGAACCAAGCCACCTCCCCCAAATGTGGGCTCCCTTGTTTTAGAGATCTTGGTTAATTTAGGTAACTAACCATCTGGGCCACTTCCTTTCTTTCTCTCTTCCCATGCTTTAAATTTCCACTCTTACATTTTAAATTCACCAATAAAGAGTGAGCCTGCAAAACCCTAGGTTCCCCCACCCTCTACCCAATAAAAGCAGAACTCCTGGCCGGTACAATCTCTTTCTCTCTCCTTGTGACTTCACTTTGTGGCCTCAGGTGTGCTTTGTAATGTCCAGGTCTTATAAGTAATAATGCTTCCCTTCCAACATTTCTTGATAGTTATTGCTGAAGGGCTGAAGGGTGTCTTGCATTCATAGTAAGAACCTCAAGTGCTGATCCAGTCATATTGGTTATTTATAGGCTGAAACCAGCCTAAAACAAGATGATGAAAACAAAATAAAACAAAAAATGCATGTCAGAAAATGTAACCCAAATCTGTTTAGTCCTGGTAAAATATAAAGTGTGAAAATAATTTTTCATTTACTAAATGTTATTGAAAAATTACACTATTGTTGAAGATTTACACTATGTTGAAAAATTAAATTATTCCTTTTAAAAACAATTTTAACATGGAAGACAACTTTTTAAAGGGGGCGACTTACTTTAAAAAATAAGGAAGTGGTATTTGAACAATTAGACTTGTTTTCCAAGAACTGTTGGGATTCGAAGAAAACAAAAAATTGATCAAGAACTGGATAATTGTAGGCCATCCTGTTGATGGAAAGGGTGTTTAAAAGTTCGTTGGTCATTGAGGGCTTATCCAGATAAAGGAGCAATTTCTCCAAAAAAAAAAAAAAAAAATCCTTGCCTTCCTTTACAGTACCATTGCAACCAAAGGCAAAATTGCATTTCTGAAGCATTTCCCCCCATCAAATTTGAAATGGAATCTGGGAGCAAGAATTGTACTCTACTGCAAAAATTGTCTTGTTTAACCCAAGAGAAAAACTGGGTGAATGTACCCTTGCCTTGCAAGGGTGAAGGACTCAACCCCAGCATCTGTCAAGCCCTCCCAAATTCTCTGCCACAGACTGTTTCTAAATGAGCAGTATTGGGCCAAGTGACAACTCAGAGGGCGTGATTCTGTTCAGCGTTGCAGGCAAGGCCTTTTCTGTTCTGTCTTGGGAAACAGGTTTCTTCATTTGCCTGAGGGAGTGAATCTATGATTTTCTGCCTGGTTTCTTAGTTTAGGAGAGAGCCAAAGACTCATCCTGGACCGTGGAGGCTTCTGAGGCTTCCTGCTGGAACTTGGTTCAGACACAGTGGGGAGTTTTTCCCAGGGAACTATCCAAGCACATACCTGGTGCTTTAAATGACATGAGGAGGTATTGGATGGGGGAAAATGTCCTAATGTCAATGCATAGTTTAAATAGGGAGATATTGCTTGGTCACCTGACTCATTGGGAATGTTCTCGATAGACTCCTCCGGTTGAAGAGAACTTATTTTATGTACTGCACAGATTTATCATAAAGACGCATCTGCTTAGGAATCTAGGAAATGTCCAACAACCAGGCCTTGCGAAGGCCATACAGAACTGGGTCTCACAGCTGGAGACCCAAGAACCAGAATGCAAGGCAGTTCTAAGAACCTGAGGAATTGTGGATGTGGGTTTTTATTCTAGAGCTCTATTATTAATGGGCTCAGCTATTCCCCCAAGCAGCTGTCTGCATCTTGTTCTGTCCACTTCTTTTTTTAAGATTTTATTTATTTATTTGACAGACAGAAATCACAAGTAGGCAGAGAGGCAGGCAGAGAGAGAGGAGGAAGCAGGCTTCCCGCTGAGCAGAGAGCCCGATGCGGGGCTCGATCCCAGGACCCTGGGATCATGACCTGAGCCCAAGGCAGAGGCTTTAACCCTCTGAGCCACCCAGGCGCCCCTTTCTGTCCACTTTTGTGCCAGCTCCAACTGGCATTCTTTCTTCTGTATAATTTTCACTGCTTCATGGTGTGTGTCCTTGTGGGTCCTGCTCTCTCAGCACAGTGGACTGTCATGGTCCCCTATTGCATCTCATTGGCACTTTCCTTCAAGCTTCACTTTCCACTGCTAATTATGTCATTTCCTCAGTATTTCTCGGTTCAAAGCCTTGAAGAATTTGATTGTCCAGATCATCTTCTTGCCGCAGGACATGTCCTAAGACACTGGCCAACTTAAGGCTAGCAGTTCTCGGGCAGTTGCCCAGCCCTGGTTGAATGAGCATAGTGCAAATGGGCTACCAAGGGGTGTTCTTTCAGTAGGAGCTGTGGGCCAAAGAATCTTTCCTAGAAAGAGCTGTGGTATGGCCAGTATCTGATCCACATGACAAACATATGGATGGATGAATGGGTAGATGGGTGGACAGATAGGAATATTGTGCCCTTAGAGAAGTAGGGCATGATTGATTAGGAGGGAAAGAGATTTAATGTAGGTTTCGCAACTGAGAAAAAAAAAACAAACCAAAACAAAAACCCTCCACATTTTTTCATTGCAATATTTGAATGAGATATGATCCACATTCTTAGGTGCTTAGAAATGAAAAGATCCTAACTGACTAGCTCTTAAAGCTACGTCATTCTTGGAGAAAGATGAATCTCCCCCAAATTCCTTCATACCCTTCTGGCCTGGTCTTCTCTAGCCTTTGCCTATTAGACTTTCCCAAATTTCAACTCCCAAATACGGCAATCACGCAAATACTTAGAATGTTACCTAATTTGTAGTAAGCCCTGAAAAAATGAGCTATTAGTAATATACTGTTCATTGAACACATCATTTGGCTCCATGTAACAGAATCCTAAACATACAGGCTTAACCAAACGAGTGAAACAGTCCTACTATATCCCTGAATGAATAAATTAAAAATCCCTGCCCTCACTTAATAACAAGTTTGGAGACAGATAGCCCAGGGCTGGGATGGCAAACCTCAATGCCATCAAGGGTCCAGTCTCCTTCTGTCTTTCTGTTCAGTCATCCTCAACATGCGGTTTTTATCTCTGTGTTCACCACCACAGTGAGCAAACAGTCCGCATCCTTCTTGTTCCTAGCAACCCTAATCACTCCAGGGAGAAAGGAGGAAAGGACAATGCCCGTACCAGGAAAGTTTCCCCAAAATGCCCCAACAGTCTCCTGCTTATATCTCTATCAAAAACTACCTCACTGCTAAGCTGGGGCTGCAAGGGAAGCTGGGCACACTGCTACTATAGACAAAATCAGGGATTCTATTGACCAGGAGGAGGAAAATGGATATAGGGTAGAAAATCAGCAGTGTCTCCGGCTTAACTATCCCTAGCACTGAGTACCCCATAGTGCCAGCCCTCAAAACCTGGTGGGGTAAAGGGAAACCAACAATTGAACAGCATGATAAAGAACATGAAAGAGGTGTTTATCAGGTGGGCACATAAGGACATCTAATTTGTATTTGAAAAGTCAGGAAAGGCTGGCTGAAGGAAGTAACAGCTGAGATGTGAAGGATGGGTAGGAGTTGGCCAGGGAAGAGACTGCACGTGCTGAAGTGCCGAGGTAATGCTGGGTCTTTTAGGAAACAGACGTAGTTTCCTACTAGTGGGGAGCAGAGTACTTTTTTTTTTTAATTTTTCATAAACATATATTTTTATCCCCCGGGGTACAGGTATGTGGATCACCAGGTTTATACACTTCACAGCACTCACCATAGCACATACCCTCCCCAATGTCCATAACCCATCCCCCCTTCCCCCAACCCCCCTCCCCCCAGCAACCCTCAGTTTGTTTTGTGAGATTAAGAGTCACTTATGGTTTGTCTCCCTCCCAATTCCATCTTGTTTCATTGATTCTTCTTCTACCCACTTTGTAGAGAGTGATGAGGTTGGAGGTAAGCAGGAGCCAGGGCACAAAAGACTTCGAACATCATTTTAAGAACTCGGTACTTATCCTTGGGGAGAAGCCAGCACGAGTCAAATTTTGCCTGCTAGTTTTTACAATTAGAGTGGAAAAACCACTCCATCTGCAGCAACTAAGTGTCAGTGGATTTGCTATCCTTTCTTAATGCATCAGGAGATCCACAAACTCATCTCAGCTAAGACCTCTTCCCTCTTATAGGGATTACCCTCAGCAGGCCACTGCATTCAGAACCTGGGAGCTATCTTTGCTTAAAACTCACTAACATTGCATTTCTTCCCCCCAAAATAATTCCGTGGGGGATAAATTAGGCTTCTCCTAGTAATGCTGCCCCCATCAGAAGAATCATTTTTTGACTACTTTCTTTATTTTTCAACATTCATGCTCAACTATGTAAGCAGCAGTTTTTTGGTGTTTTTTTTTTTTTTTTAAGGAACAATCGAGGCTTAACTTTTAGGCTAAGTATACAGAGATATCATGAGTAACCTAAGTAATCTCTAACATTTGATTAGTTCACATAACTCCAGGCAGAATATTCATTTTTCTTGCTTTGCAGGGAGACCACATGTTGGACTAATCTTCCAGTTTACAAGTTATCCCTGGATGATCTTAAATAGGTAGCACAGCACAGCAGAGACTACTGTACGGCACTGGGTACAATATTGCACCATTTCCTAAACTGGTATCTTTTGAAGCACGACTCAGAAAAAGAGAATGACCAGAGCGCCTTGCTGACTCAGTTGGTAGACCATGTGGCTCTTGATCTTGGGGTTTTGAGCCTCACGTTGAGTATACCTACTACTTTAAAAAAAGAGAAAGAGAGAGAATGACTTACTAGGACACTTCCTTTTTATTACTGCATTTATTTTGTATATTTGTCTCTATTTAGGGTTTTTCAAAGGCGAGGGCATTATAATATTCTCTAATCAGCTGAAATTAGTCATTTGCCATCCACTCTCCAGTCCCCATTCCAGATTCTCTTTTTGGCGTGTAGCTTTATTACCTTTAAGCATACTATATGCTTTACTTATTACTGTCTCTCTTCACCACATACAAGTTCTTCAAGAGTAGATTTTTTTTTAATGTTTTGTTCAGTGATGTATTAGTATTGGGTAACAGTGCCTAGAATATGGGAGACACTCAAACGCTTTCTAAAAATCAGTGTTTCTTCTATGGCTATCTTCTGTCCTGCCAAGGAAGAGCCAAACTCACCTCTGAACTTTTGTATTCTGCTTCTTCTCCCTCTCTCCCTGACTGTCCTTCAAGCCAACAAAATCAACAACTATTGTTAAGGCAGCAAGTATATGCAAGACACTTTCCAGAATCAACTTTCAATAGTATGCCCTCCCTTTCTCTTCATATGTGAGGATTTAAATGCTATTGATCACAAACTAAATATACTAATATTCATTATACTCTAAGTCACTGATTGCCGCAATCGCACCTTTTTCATATTACATTGGGAGGATTCAGGCATCCTACTACCATAATTGGATTAGCTAGGTAGTATTTTAGCAGACCTGAAATTGTGGAAAAGCTGTTACAAATCCTTTTCAACGACTGTTTCTCAATTTCCTCCTGATCATCAGGGAGATTTTTATTTATTGAGTCTTTTTTTTATTGAGTCCTTTCAACTGAAAGGACACATGCAAGAAAAAAAAAATATCAACTTTCTGTCAGGCACCATTCACTTTAAGTCCTACAGAAAATCTTGTTTACTGCTTGCCCTAAGAGAGTTTTCCTTTTTTAAGAAGACTAAATTATAATCTCCACAGAAGTAGGTTTTATGTATCAATATCCCCAGCAACTAAGACAGTACTTGATCACAGTAAGTGCTCAAAAGATCTGTTGAAAGAATGGTGTACATTTTATACTTTTATTGCTCACTTCTAAATGCATAATCTGGTGAGGGTTCACATACTGAAACACAGGCCAACCTATGACCCACTTGGTCAATCTGTGCCAGAGCCAGGTGGCTTGTTTAAATCATCATGGTAGGCAGAATCCTAAAATATCCCACTGTAATCCCTTAGACTGTGCCTAGGAGACATTTTATCTCTGATGTTACATTACCCAGCAAAAGGGATTTGCAGATGTAATTAAGGCTATCATCATTTGACTTTGAGTTCATCAAAAGGAAGACTGTCATGGTAGGCCTAATCTGATCACACGGATTTTTTGAAAGCAGAATTTGTCTGCTTTATAGCAGAAAAGGAAGTCAGATACCAAGCATGAGAAGAATTCAATACACTGTTAGCTAGAAGGAGGGGCCATGTGCCAAGAAATGTGGGTAGCTTCTAATTTAGAGTGGCCTCTGATTAACAGCAAGGGAATAGGCACATCAGTCCTACAACCACAAGGAACTGAATTCTGCTAACAAATTGAATAAGCCAAGAAGCACATTCTTTCTATTGAGGTGCCAGACAAGAGCCCAGCCTCGCTGACCTGATTTCAGCTTATGAGACCCCAAAAAGAGAACTCAGTCTTGGACTTCTGACCTACAGAACTGTAAAACAATAAATGTGTGATTTTAAGCTGCTCAACTGTGGTAATTTGTTAAGAAGAAATAGAAAACTAATATGATCATCCTGTCCTAGAAAGTACTTTCTCTGCAATGACAGAATTCTGCAATGATGTGTTTTTTACTGACTCATTTGAATACTATCATCAAGCCCTCCTCTGCCTTTCCCAAATTTATTTTACTGTTTTCTTTTTCACTGTCCATGGAAATATTGTTCGGGAAAATTCCACCCAAAATTAGTTTTTGCATATGAAAATAAGATAAATTAAGGTACCAAGAGAAAGTTTCTTTGGACAGTATCCAGCTTATATTATTACCCTCCTACTTATTAGGATCAATAAACCCCACAAAGATAAATAAAAGGATAAAATCATCAGTGACCCAAAAAGGTCCACGTTCCTACCAATAAATCTGTAAAAATCAGTAAGATGTAATACAAATCAAATCAGATTACTAAAACTATATTCAAATTCTGTTATAAGAACTTATTATCTCAACTTGGAAAACAATCAAATAAATATGTACACTGAGTCAGAAAATTATTTTAATAGTTACAAAACATCTTTTTTTTTTTTTTTTTTTTACAGAATCAGTATAAAATAGCAGTTGATTTCTCCATAATTATCAGAATTATTTGTACTTAAGGTCTTGGCTAAGTGGGGCTGAAATCAACAAAAGGTCTTGGACTGTTGGCTCAGAAATCATCCTAGGAAGCCCACCTTGTTGATGTCTGTCATGCTTAGCTCTTATGAGATGTCCCGGTCCTTTTTTTTTTTTTTTTAAAGTATCTTTTTATTCATTCTTTGGAGGCTTGAAGTGAATTCGACAGCGTTCATTAAACACCTAAGGTATTTAAACAGAAATAAATGTTGTTGAGTCATCTTATATAAATCGAGCCTGGAACTAAACTAAATTTAGCAGGTTCAGGAAGATATAACCATTTTTATCCCAAGTCAACAGATTTAGGGAACAGAGATTTTTCCTTAGGAGTTCAAAATGACTTACAGGCACTAAGAATACAGAAGACTTTGATATCCATTTATAAGACAACTTTGATTTTTTAATAAGATTTATATTATTCAAGAAAAAATCATCACAAGCTAGCTTATTTAGTAATAGTAACTAACAAACATTTTCATTACATATTCTGGAGAGTTAGACAAAAATATCTAAAATGGTTTAAGATAAAGCTTTTTCCCCTCTTTTTATAATGTGGATTTTATTTAGTTATCTGTTGTGATTTTCCAAAAGAGTATTGGATCCTTTTCACAAGTAAGTATACTTGAAAAGAGATCAGGTCTTTGCTAAACTGTATAAATTTACAAAATGTATTGTGCTATATATCTTGCTTCCTAAAAATCTAAACAAGTAACACATTATAAATGTTAAAAGAACATTCTATTATTCAGTGTCTGTTAGTATGGGACTGTGTTAAATAAAAATTTTGATACAGCCCTTCAATGGAATATAATGTAAACATAAAGAATAAGGAAGCTCTGTATGTTCTGATTTAGAAAGCTCTCCAAGATATATTAAAGAAAAAAAAGTGTGGATAGTATACTTTCATAGAGGTGATAAATGGGAAACACACATACATAAAATCAGAAAAGGTGCAAATATCTAAAAAAGCATGTACCATCGTTTTAGAAGTAAGGGGAAGGAGGTAGCTGAAAGGGAGGAGTGAGAAGTAGAATTTTTACATTTTAATATTAAAAAAAAATTTTAATCATTCCTAAAAAATTTTAAGTGTTCAAGATAAAAATCTGAAAGAATTTCTTCTTAGAATTTACCCTCATACTTCACTGACATAAGGAACAAACTATTTTTAAGGTTAGAAAACAAAACACAAAAAACAACCTATATTGGCCACTATGAACTATCATAAGAAAATAAAAGAAAAATCTACACAGGGAGCTTAATATTCCTTAAATTCTATATGTTGCATACTCTTCGATATGTGCTATCTCATAATTAAAAGAAAAGAGTGTAGAAATTATACAAGACTCTTTCTGGCCCTTCTATCTTATAGCTCATCTCTTGTCAGTTTCCAGCCCTGATATCTCCCTTAAGTTCCCAAGGCTTCGGATTAGTGGCCTTGGAACCCTGGGTGGCATGATACATATGACTTGGCCGAACTTCTCCAAATCCTTTTCCTAAACGCCTTCCTAACCACTTTTGCTGACCTACTGTACCATAGTCACATTTTCTTTTTATAATATCAGGTAGGGCACCTGAGTTTTTGTAGACTGGATGAAGCATATTTTCTTTAAAACTAGGTCAAATCTAAAAATGCTTCACTTGGGGTGCCTGAGTCAGTTAAGCGGCCAACTCTTAATTTCAGCTCATGTCCTTAGTTCAGGGTTGTGAGTTCAAGCCCCACTTTGAGCTCCATACTAGTCACAGTGCCTACTTAAAAATAATTAAAAAAATAATAATAATAATAATAAAATAAAAATGCTTCCCTTGTCCCACTACATTTAACATGTATCAACCTCTCCATTGGGCTTTTCTTTTCTTTTTTTTTTTTTTTAAAGATTTATTTATTTATTTATTTGACAGACAGAGATCACAAGTAGGCAGAGAGGCAGGCAGAGAGAGAGGAGGGAAGCAGGCTCCCTGCTAAGTAGGGAGCCCAATGTGGGGCTCGATCCCAGGACACTGAGATCATGACCTGAGCTGAAGGCAGAGGCTTTAACCCACTGAGCCACCCAAGTGCCCTCCACTGGGCTTTTCAAACCAGATATTCATTGTACTCCTCCCCTATCCCATCCCATGAGTAAATATTCTCTCTCTGGAGAACGTAAATGAACAAGTAACACCAGAATCTTTCAAGTAGCAAACACCTCCTCATAATGGTAGAAAGGGCAGGAACAGGAAACACTGGCAAAGTGGATGGAATAAAGAAAAGTGATAAGGCAAAGAAAATCTATTTGTACTTTGCAATTTATTCGTACTCTGCAAGCTGAGTCATTCTAGTTTGTGTTCGATTAACCTCTCTGTGTTTAACCTCATTCCATTGGTCAATTTCAAAGGATGAAACAGAATTTTCCGTTCATTCCTTCAGATTTAATAGATTACTTCCCTTCAGAAATCTCTGAACTTTTAGAGAAGGGTATAAAAATACACCATTTCATACAACTGAAGTCAGCATTTTATAATTTTTAACTACAGGTAAAGTCCTGGAATCCTGGTCCTCCAATCTCATTCCTATTCAGAACTATGCAGGTGGTAATAAGGAACATGTGAACCTGGGAGCCATAAGAAGCCCTATTGTCAGATATGAGAAAAGTTATATGCAAACAAGTCTATGTTAGAAAGCAAGCAACTGCAACGGGTAGCTAATGATATGAAAATTTATGCAAAGTAATAGGGCTCAAAAAGTTTAATTTTAACAAATAACACCACTGAAGGTTCTAAGTTAACTAGTAATAACCCAAATAACAAATAAGCCCATAATTACTATTCAGAAACATACAGAATGTCTCCAGTTCTGTTACCATGACAGGTCATACAATCTACCATATGACTGTAAAGCTGGTTTTTATAAATTGGCTCTATTTGGATGCCAACTGTGCCCCTTCTCAAAATTAAAACCTTATAAATGAAACATGTCCTTTCTTAAGAGGCTAAAGGCACTCCTTACTCCCCCTCCCTTGGTTTCCCTTTGCTAGTTCAGTTTCCTTCAAAGTTGAACCAGCATTATTTTATACCTTCCAGCTCCTGTCATTTACAACTTCTTCAACATTCAGTTCTGACTGCATCCATTTCAACTGTAAAAAGGAAAAGAAAAAAGTCAGAGTTAGGAAAATTCAAATTAAAGAACTAAAACCAGGGGCGCCTGCGTGGCTCAGTGGGTTAAAGCCTCTGCTTTTGGCTCAGGTCATGATCTCAGCGTCCTGGGATTGAGCCCCACATCGGGCTCTCTGCTCAGCAGGAAGCCTGCTTCCTCCTCTCTCTCTCTCTGCCTGCCTCTCTGCCTACTTGTGATCTCTGTTTGTCAAATAAATAAATAAATAAAATCTTTAAAAAAAAAAAAAAGAACAAAAAAAGGCAATTTGGTAAACCAAATTCTATTTATAGTTTCCTAATAAAAGGAGCTCCTGCTGCTACACTCTTTGTTAATGGTATCACCTGGGCTGGATCTTGGATACAGCCCATTCTCCCCATATCTAATCAGCTATTAAACCTTCTGAAGCCATGGTTCTCAAGCATATTATAATCACCTTGAAGGGTCATTAAAAAAAATCAGATGTCCAGGAAGTTCACAAAAAGAATACAAATGGCCAATAAACGTTTTTTAAATGTACAATCTTACTCGTATATAAAGAAACACAAATTAAGCCACAATATGACAAAATTTTTTAAAAATGAGTACATCTGATAAAACCTACTACCAGTGAGGGTATGGAAAAAGATACAAACACACATTTTTAGCATGGAAGGCAATTTGGTAAGATTTATAAAAACACAAATTCACATGTCCTTGAACTCAATAATTTCAGTTGTAGTTACTGATCCTATAATAGTGATTTGCAAAGATAGCACAGAGGAATAAAAAGAAAGAGGTGGCAATCTAATTTGGATGAAGAAAAAAAGAATCAGGAAGAAAAACAGAGAAGAGAAGGGGAGACCATAAGGCCCAAAAGATCTAGAAAGGCATGAGCTTTCCACACCTTGAGCATACAGGCAGAGGTCTGAGACTAAAGATGCTAAAGTCTTTCTAAGTTTCTTGACAACTGCCAACCTAATTACACCACCAGAAAAGTAGCCAATTCCACTGCCAGGCCCAGATGGCAGGGCCCACCATACTCATAGTCTCTTCTAGTCACAAAAACTTAAAAAAGCTAGCTAGTTCCAGGAAGGAAGCTTGAAAATATTCAGGAAAATAAGGCAGAAAAAAGCATGAGCTATAGGTCAAAGCAGCCAAGAGATTAAAACTAGGATGATCTCCTCAGGCTCAACTCTCAGGCCAGGAGACTTGGGAACAAAATGGCAGAGAAATAGACTAGATCTAGGCAACCATGAGTTAGGCACCCAGACCAAAGGACCTGACAAGTCAGAAGCAGAGCTCAGGGGATGTTTAAGCAATGAGCATATAACACTAATTAGATAGGAACTTGGTATTGTTTCAGTGGCTCTTTGTAAACTCCCTTGCTAGACTCAGAAGCAGTGCCGGAGTATAGACAGGCATAAAAGACTCAAAACGAGAATGAGAGGAAGAACTGCATTTCTGATAACCAGTATCATGCTATAAAATAGTAATGCACCTGAAGAAGCCCCCCTGCTTATATCAAAGCAACCACAGTTTCAGACTATGATCAGCTACATGGACCAGAAATCAGTAAAGTTTCACTGCTCTCTGTCAAAGCCTGAACTGAAGGCAAAAAAAAAAAAAAAAAAATTAACAAGCTCAGTCAAAAAACAGAGTCATGGGACGCCTAGGTGGCATAGCTGCACTCAGCGCAGAGTCTGCTTGGGATTCTCTCTTTTTTTTTTTTTTTTTAAGATTTTATTTATTTGACAGAGAGAGACCAAAAGTAGGCAGGGGAAGAAGGCACCCCACTGAGCAGAGAGCCCTATGCGGGGCTTGATCCCAGATCCCTGAGATCATGACCTGAGCCGAAGGCAGAGGCCTAACCTACTGTGTCTCCCAGGTGCCCCATGCTTGGGATTCTCTTTCCCTCTCTCTCTCTCTGCCCCTCCTGCTCATGCTTTTTCTCTCAAATAAAAAAAAATAAAAATAAAATAAAAAGTTTACTGCCACTAGGGCAGTC
The DNA here is from genome assembly GCF_009829155.1 of Mustela erminea. Lineage (NCBI taxonomy): Eukaryota > Metazoa > Chordata > Mammalia > Carnivora > Mustelidae > Mustela > Mustela erminea. The sequence goes on from NC_045614.1 coordinate 98,862,182, forward strand.
TTCATAACTGCTCTCAAATAGTTAAAGGGAGGTCATGCAGAAATGGGTTTCAACTTATCCTATACACCCACAGAGGGAAGATTAAGGAGCAGTAATCACATGTTATAGGGAGGCAGATTTTCACAATATATAAGAAAATCTCTGAATAATTACAACCATCCAAAAAGAGAATACACTGCTACAGAAGATTCCAGTATTCCTCCTCCCCTGCCCCCTTAAGTAGTAGCTAAACAAAAGGTAGAAACCACTGGTTGGGAGACACTGTAAGGAGGATTAATGTAACAAACATAGATCCCAGAGACTAAAAAAGGAAAGGAAAGCAACTAGTAAGTGTATCAGGGATATGCGAGCTCTTACACACATTATATAATTTAATCCTAAACCCTAAAAATGAAAGTGTGAAAGTCTCAATTCCATTTTACAAACTAAAAATCCGATTACTTCAGGGCAATTAATTTATAAGTGTACAAAGCCTCCATGTGGTGGATGGGATTTATTCCTTTGGGCTATCTGCCTTTATAACCCATGTTTTCTCTATTCTTGAATGCTGCAGATATTATGACCAACATCTAATACAATTTCAGTGCTACTGACAAAATGTTACCTCTGAGATGATTGTTTTTGAGGCTCTAGGTCTTAAACTGGTAAACTTCCTTTCAAAGGCCACTAATAGGTGACAACAGTAACATAGTTTCAGCAAGGAATGTATTTTTTCTGCATTAAGAACTCAGGGAAAGACCTGGGACTTTTAGACTAGTGTTTCTGCACATAAATATGTTCACTTAACTATCAGAATTTGACTATCAGTAACAATTTAATGTACAAACACTGAATCCAGAGTCAGAAGAGATAGGTTAAAGTCCTAGCTCTATCGCTTCAGGGATGTCAGTATCTTTGAGTCTCGGTTTCCCCATTCAGAAAAGGAAGAGGTAGAGCTGGATCACCTCTAAGAGTTCTCTTTCTGATTCCTTAAGCTTCACGTCAAACTTGAAAATTTAAAAAAATAATTCAAGCTTCCTTACTGGGCTAAGTACTATTCCTAGTCACCTCTAGCTCTACAAAGTATCGGTCTAGAAAGCTACCTTTTATAACTTGCTAACTGGTTTTTAAAATTACTCCTTGCAATGGTCATCCTGGTGATTCTCTCTGGGCCCTAAAGGCTAAAGGGCAGAAATGAGGGTGGACCAAATTATGTGATATGTCACTCCCAAGTACTCAATGGTTTCTGAACTTTGCTCTCCACTAACAAGAGTCATTCTAGTCTTTGTTTGACTTAACATTCAAATAGTGAGTTTTCCATTTCAGATATAATAGGCCTGCCCTGCTGTTTCCTTTGTCAATACCTTCAAAAGTCTGTTAAAATACAAAATCCAAAATAACTAGATTTTATCCTGCTTTATATAAATTATCTATAAGACTTCATGAACACTGAGTAAGATGACCATTACAGCACAAGTTCACATGAGGAACCCTCCACTGCCTGGTGAATGGGATACAGGACTGAAGTAGACATCATGAACAAAGAGCAGTGAAGACGGGATGAATCCCACACCCAGCAAGACATGCTGTATCACTCGGACGACTGAGCAAGTGCGCATACTCACTGGTGGGCAGTTACATGAATAAAGGCTTAGGAGAGAAGATAAGGTCCCCTTTTCAAAGTTTGGCTACATTACTAAACAAGGGGCAGACTTCATGACTGTTTAGTAATGATAAGTACTGGATTTTCAATCACCTGAAAGGTGACTACATGCAAGGATCAGTAAGTCACCTATTGTGCCATTTAAAACACAGACATCGGGGCGCCTGGGTGGCTCAGTGGGTTGAGACCTCTGCCTTCGGCTCAGCTCATGGTCCCAGGGTCCTGGGATCGAGCCCCACATCGGGCTCTCTGCTCGGCAGGGAACCTGCTTCCTTCATTCTCTCTCTCTCTCTGCCTACCTGTGATCTCTATCTGTCAAACAAATAAATAAAAAAATCTTTAAAATAAAATAAAACACAGACATCATTTTGATAACTGCTCAGTGGTCATGTAGAAAAAAAGCCCCTCTTCTTAGGTAATGACCAACATATGTAAGGGTCAAAGAAAGCATGTATCCAACATTCTTGCCAAACGGTTCAGGAAAAAAAATGCCTACCTGTAGTAGGAAGTGGCGGAAAACAGGGAAAGGACGGAAAGAGGGAGAAGGAGGGGTAGAGATAATGTATTGCAAAGCAGGTGGGGCAAAATGTAAACAATGGGTGAATATAGGTAAAGGGTACATGTGAGTTCTTTGTACTACTCCTGCAACTTTTCTGTAAGTTTGAAATTATACCAAAATAAAAAAGTTACTCTTTAAACACCACTCCCAAAAGGAAGACAGCAAGACATTCCACTTAATAAAATCTGGTACACATCTCAACTGTTTTGATATGTCATCATTAAGAGCTATAAACAAACCGTTCTTTCCCATTTATCATACTCTGAGGTCTGTCTACACCCTATCTACATTAGCTGACTTTGGGAAAATACGGCTTCCTCTGACACATCACTCAGTGGACACTTGTTTTCTTAAAAGCAAAAACTGCAGGGATGGGAGATGAAGTGGAAACAAAAAAGTGTCCAAAAAGGGCCAAAGACCCACAGCAACTTCTCTACAGTAGGGAAATAAATTATAATGAGGTTCTAGTGTATCTGGTTATATTCGAATAGTACTATATTTTTATGGATGAAGAGGGTACTATTCTGAAATATCTGTATTGCATTTCAGCAAATTCCTACACATGAAACCTCAAAAGTACCTCAAAATGTAAATATATTTTTAAAAGTTTATTCTCAAGTCAAGCCTTTAAACATTGATACAGATGTATTTCCCTAGATTTTCTGATATAGTGTTGGATCAATACTAATCCTTTTATCTTTAACAGTATAACATATAAAGAAATGGAAAGAAAATATGACTACATGCTTCTTTAAGCTAAAGCTACTACACGGCATATATGCATGAAATGCACATTAACTTACCAACTAATACCTAAATGTAATAAAATAAAGCCCACTAAAAATGAAGTATTACTCTCCCGGTCACTTTTGTGAAAAAAGTAATGACCATTTCTTACTCTAAAATTTTCATATTAAAAACCGCCTTTATAAAATCTTTAAAAAAAAACCCGACTTCATTAAATTTGGAAATCTTTGGTTCAGAAATATAAATCTTGTTCAACTTACCTTTGTCTGTTCTTTTCTAAGTTGCTTTAATAACGTTAAATCATCCAAATTCTTTTCTCTCTCTTCTCGGAGCTGTTTTACTACTGATGAGGTCTGAGCTATACAATTTTTTATGACTCTGTCCCTGCTGGCATGAGCCTCCCTTAACTAAAAGAACAAAGGAACAAAAGAGAAAAATCATACTAATTTTTTACATTTTAGTTTTTTTAAAAAATCCTATTTTTAGGTTACAGAAATGTAATACTTTCTAAGCAATTTTTAAAAATTCAATCTTTGGAAGCGAAGATTTTGCTGAACCAGCTAAACACCTAAAAACAGATCAAAGGAAGCACCTCTCCTGGTAGAAAGTATGTGGTCAGGTTGCCTTCTTCCTCAATATGCTTCTGGGACTTATCACTCCCCAAGGGGCTTTTCATGTCAGTCCTTTCTCCCTACATTTCTCTTCCCAGTTTTCCAACCCTGTGTTGTGTTGTTCTACCCTCCACCACCCCCACACACTTCCAGGGCCATTACTGCTATTCTTCCTCTCTGTTTTTGTCCCTTTGTGGTTTTTTTCAGCTCCACATTGTCACTAGGTGTAAGAAATTATACAGTAAGTGATGTAGAGAAGCAACTCACTACAATGAAGAAAAACAAAGAATGCTACATTTACCCATGAAAGACAGAGCCCTTTCCAAGATTTCAAAGTTCTAGTATTAATATGGAAAAATTGTGTATGAGGGGCAGACTACTGGTTCCATGAAAGGACATCTGGCAGGGCAATTCTTTACTAAACTTTCATCTTTATATAACAAATCCAATACAACAATTTGCATCTATTTTCTTCCTTGATTCACAAAATATGATGGCCATGACTCAAATACATTCCCATGATCATAACCAAATTCTGATGACAACACCCCAATAATCTGGTGGGGGAGGAATAAAAAAGCACTAAAATATATGTAACGGCCATTATAACTAATGGAGCATTAAAAAAGGTGATTCACCACCAACTGAAATTTAGGTATTAACTTGCTCCAAGTAATCATGTTAAATCATTCCTCCTTCCCTCTTGAGAGAGTATCTTAATGCTACCCTAGTGACGGTTATACTAGGGATAACCTAACCATTATACATATATTTATACAAAATTTAGGACTAAACCATTCTATAAGCATTCTTCATAAGTTAGCTGAAACACATCTCTTAAATGATCATCTCAGGACCCTGAAGTTAAGAATTACTGGTCTAATATGCACCAGGAAAAAAAAAAAAAAACCTTTGCATTTCTAGAGTGCAATATTACTGAAAGTGTACTGGTTATAAACCATACTTATGTGAAGAGAAGGAAATTAAAACAATAGACATTAGCCCCACTTACAGTAAATTTCTCTAATATGCTAATTTTTTTCATCATAATAGTTAGGATTCACAAGGACAGCCCAAGGCCTATATTTCATTGACTAATATGCTGCTTCTGTTACTTGTTTCCTCCTTCAGGTATAATTCCAGAAAATGGAAGGAGCCACTGAGGGTAGGAAACTTCCCTAAATAGAGTAAGAAGAACCATCATTAGAGTTAAGAGCTCTCCCTGTGTGAGATTGGCTAAATAATTAGTATTTCCAGGCTTCAGCTTCCTCTTTTGCAAAACTATGGATTATGAGTAAATCATCGCTAACATCTTTTCTACCCCTAAAATTTAAGGGTAATTCAACTCAATACACTGCTCAGATGACTGATATTTTGTCCAAACCCCCAACAATTGGTGAAGTCACATTAAGACCAACTAGGAGTCTGTCGCAGTATTTTCATTTTTCTATCTGCATTTTAAAATCAAATTCCAATTGTGTACATTTTGTTAGAATGTTCAAGGTTTTCCTTCTAGTCTCTCTCACCACAGAGCTTCCTCCCTTAGCTGGGCTTTCATCCACTGTTCCCCTCTTTAACTTGGCCCCTTTCCTGTGGATACACTTCTAGCTGAACACCACCCTCCTACCCTCGCCTGCATAGTTTTCCTTCAGATTAGCCCCACTGTGAACCCACTCCCCTGTGGACAGAAGTTACTGATCAAATCATCTTTTACTCAGTAATATCAATTATTTTAGTCTAGCGGTCATGACCATCCTTCAACAAAATTCAGAATTAAGAGCCACTGGCAAGAGGATTATGCATGGACTTCTGTGCACATATGTCAAAGAAATGAGGACGCTTGATAACTAGTAATAAGACGGTGTGACATAAACCTACCAGAGAAAAACAGCACAAAATCAGACTTACTAGCTCATCAGTAATTCAGATGTTTCAGAAGTTGGGTCACGTGAGAATTGTTTCTGTTATACAAAGTGCTTGTCAAAGGAAGAAACTTAGTAAGGTAAAAGGCAAGGCCTTTGTTAGAGGAGAAAATTCCTGAATGATAACCATTATCATAACCAAACTTCCTTTGATTTGGGGTAAGCAATTCTGAAATGAAGGCATTTGGGATGGGGCAGGAAAATGATTCAAAACTAGTCTAACAGGGGTCTATCTAGGACTTCCCAGTTTTATTTTACTTTACCAAAATGCTAAGAACTTATTTTAGTCAAATTTTCACCTAGTTTATCTTTTAACTACTGTTTTATAACAATGCCTTTTGCCTTTAAGGGAAACAATGCCTAGAGTTTTTCTGACTGTAGTTTTTTTGGTGTTTTTCTTTCCAGAATAAAGGCTGATTCTAAATTAACTCTGCACTAAATTCTAATTTCCCAAACATCATTTGTTTTAGAACCCTGACAATGATCCTTGGTTTAACTATCATTAAAAACAAAATAAAAGGGGCGACTGGGTGGCTCAGTGGGTTAAAGCCTCTGCCTTCGGCTCGGGTCATGATTCCAGGGTCCTGAGATCGAGCCCCACATCGGGCTCTCTGCTCAGTGGGGAGAGTGCTTCCCCCTCTCTCTCTCTGCCTGCCTCTCTGTCTACCTGTGATCTCTGTCAAATAGATAAATAAAATCTTTAAAAAAAAAAAAAAAGCCAAAAACAAAATAAAAACTACTAAGTTTTTGTCATGGCACTTTGTTTTAAATCTTCCTCTAGAACTTCTGACAAAAAGATGTAAGAGGAACCATACCATTTAAACATAGTTCCAAAAATTCTTCATTATATTAAAGAGATACCTTTAAGAATTACCCTAAATCAATCACTGTGACACCAATAATAGTTTTGCATTTGTAAAGCACTGTTCCAAGTTCATAGACCTTTTAAGGCTCAGTACTGAATTTTATATTTAACTTGAGAATAAACAATAAACAATGCACTACTAGAAAAACTTCATAGATTCAAGGGAATATGCTCTATTAGGGGTATCTCACTAAAATTATGTTTATTAAGAGTATACTTTTAAGATGTGGAATTTCTACAATTAGTGCTTCATAATAACTTTGCTGATCATCTGCTATGAAGAAGTATTATCATTAGATTCCTTCCTTAGCTATGGAACGAAGGGTTGGGGCTAAAGAAAGTCAAGGTAACCTTAAGTAACCTGGACATTTCACAGAGTTCAACTCTTAACTGCAACAATATTTAAAGGAACTCAGTGAGACTTCTTAGCATGGGCGCTCTGCTGCAGGCTCGATCACAGGCACGAAACTACTAGATAAACAATCCTTTCTCTGATGGTCATGTCACTGGAGCCTTTAGGGTTCAGACAGAGCAAAATCCAAACACATACATAATATCCAAAACAGAAAGATCCTAAATATCCAAATCAAAAGGTTCTAGTGTGCAAGATTATCCTCATCCAACAAAGCGATAAGAAATAACGACAGTAATAGACGCAGCAAACATTTATATGTAAGACATTTAGTACAGTAAGCACTTCACATTACCTCAGTTAGGCGTCTAACAACCCTATGAACTAGGAACTATTATGATATTATTTTACAAATAAGGAAGCTGAGGCAAAAAGTCTTGTAACATGTTCAAGGTTACCAGCTAGGAAGTAGCAGAGGTTGGATTTAATCTAGATGCAGAATCCATGTTGTTAATCCCTACACTACAAATTTTCAAGTTAATAAAAAATTGTAAATGGAAACAAGTGAGTAGATTATAGAGATTTTATAGTTAGTGAGATCATAAATTTCCCATTCTTCAGACAGAACTACCCAAAGAAACTAAGGGAAGTGTCAAAACAATCTCAAAATAAACCAGGGTTTGGACTCTGGCTCCCTACTTCCAATACTGGATTTTACTCATTAACACCTACAACCCTTGAATTTTCAAGCCACAAGAATTACCTGACTATTCAATGAAGTAACATACTTTCACATAAAAGCAGAATAAAAATATCAGCAATTATTAATGCTTTGAATTTAACTGATATGAATAAGCTTATACAAAACTTTTTTCATAACCAACAAATAAAAAATTTATATTTATGTAATATCTTCTTTACAAGAATCCAAATAGTAATCTTGTGCTAAAGAAGCAAATGCCATTTGAACATTAGCTTCCAAGTTAACAAAAAGATGTTAAGTAAATTACAAAAAAAAAAAAATACTTAGCTACATTACCATTTCCTTCTGCTTTTGGATATTATAAAGAGACATAAAGGGGATCTTTAAGAGGCAATGAAAAAATATGTACTTGAGAAACCAAAGCCTCAGGAAAGGACAATTTATCTGTGGCTTCTCTCCCAACTGCTAAGTGCTTCTATTTCCCTTCCTGATGACTGAGGGAAGAAAAAAGATATGGAAAATGTGAAACCTTTTAATTCCTCATTGTATCAGATGTCTGGGTTCCTAGGATTGATTCATTCGAAGCCTTTGCTCTTGTTTCACTGTTTTACTTGACTATTTCACTCTCTCCTTCATTGCCTGGTGCATAAGATTTCCTTAAGTTAAAGGCCACCCTGGATGGGGCCAAAACAACTACTGCTCTCATTCCTTAGAATGGTCTCTTCACAGACTTGTGCATAAGATCACACATTTTCTTTAAGTTTGTAGCAACCAGACCAAAACTTATACACACCCCTAGATGTAGGCAAAAAACCATGAAGATGTCATACTTTTATCCAGTTTAATTGTATGTCAGTTGGTTTCTTATTTTGCCTGCAAAGAAAGGCATAAAGGAAGCACAAAAGACTCAAAAGATACACTTACAGACTCATAAAGTTGTTTACAGGTTTGGCTTGCATCAATTTTCCCTGCAAAGGAAGCTGTTGGAACCGTAGTGTTTAATTCATGTACTATTCTGTCATCAATCGTCCTCATCACCTTGAGTAATTCCTATATATGTTTAAAATAAAAGAATAATAACCTGAATGGAAAGTTAAGTGATAAAAAAGAAACATTTAAACAAAAAAAATTATAAAGCTCTTGGATATTTTACAACTTTCTAAGTTAGGAGTAGAAAAACCATGCTAAATTTAGTGCAACCACAGGAAAATCTTTATTACAAGAATAGGTACCTTATGTAATAGTAATTCTAAGAATGGGCACCAACACTGTTTCCTCAGCTCAAATGTGACCATCTCAAGGGTCAAGATTGTTTTATTCACTTTTAAACCCCACGTGCTAACATAGTGCTTCCCAAACTGTGTGTGCTCTTTCCATTCCCAGCACACAGAAAATAAAGGGTTCTACTGAACTCAATTACCTCAAATTGTCCCAGACAATCCAGCATAATTGCTGCTCTATTCCCTCTTTGTCTATTGTTCTAAAATGTGGTGGTAGATAGAAAAATTCTGTAGAGATATACAAGAAAACTCAGTTGTGGTTCACTTGTAGAAATTAACCTATAACCTTTTAGTTTTTTTGTTTTTCTTAATTTTTTACTATGACTGTGTATTATTTTTGTAACAAAAATAAGTAAAACAAAGCATGCTGCTTGAGAATGAATCAAATTTCTTCATGGCTTTCTTGTTCTTAGAACAAACAGCAATTAGTTTTATCTTTTCTTAATGACCCTACCCAGATTTCCCAAGGATCTGCCACTCCTGAAAAGGCTCCAACTCTCAAAAAACCAACCAAAAGAAAAATAATACCAAAAGGGCAGAGGACTTGGAAAGACTCTGGTAAGTATACCTACACAGGTTAGCGCCTTTGCTCTACATTTTGATTAGGGTACTTCTTTTCACTTGTCACTAGAAAAAGGCTGGGCATCAGCTACACTCTGTCTCCAGAAAACACAAACTCTACAACCAGTTTCTACGAGTATACCCTCTTCTTTTCTTTTTGTTTCTTAAATTCTCCTCTCTGCCTCCGAGCCCAGCAAAACATAATGACTGAAAAATCATAAGGAAAACTGAAGTATATAATGCTAGAAATATATCTATTAAAAAGCCCCAACAAGTTAAGAGTCAATACTGAAGTGTATTAAAAGCAACTTTGCTTGAACCTCTGCCTCGCCTCCTTCAACATACCAAACCATTTCTTTCCTTTGCCAAACTGAAATCCATGACTGAAACCAACTTCTTCATTTCTTTCTTCATCTGTTTGTTAAAATAAACCCTTTTATTATGATTAAACTATTATGATTAAACTGATTAAACAGTCATTTTACAAAAATTAGAAAAACTTATAAATAAAAATCAGCTACAGTTAACCATTATTAATATTATAAGATGTACCTTTAGTTTTTTCTGTACATATCTATATTTTTATAAACTTGAGGTTCTTTGTAACACTCTAAAGTCCTGCTTAATGACATTATGCCATTAGCATTTTGCCTTTCTTACTAAAAGTGCCGTGAAGACATTTTTAATAGTTGCATGAACATCCTGTGGAGGTGTCACAACACCTAAGACCACTTCCCCAATAATGAATACTTAAGTGTTTCCAATTATAATAACTATTTAAGCCATCCAGTCTAAATCTGCAGTTTAGATTCTGTTCCTATTGGTCTATTAATCTTTAATTAGTAATTTAATGGCCTTTTTTTAGATCTCAATCTAGAAGTTAAACAGCTTATAGAAAGCTCATAATTTAGACTAATAAACATATGCAAATATCAGGTCTAAAACCAATTTCACTATCTTACCCCCTCTTCCTGTATCTTTCTATTTTTGTCAATAGTAGTAGTATTCTCTATTAAACGGAATTCTTAAGGGCTAATCTCAATGTACTCCTTAAGAAACCACCACATTAATTGTTTTATGTACAGTGGAGGATACATGCGTCTGAGTGGCAAATTCCAAACAAACAGTGGCAGCACCACCATTTGGTGTTAAAAACCAGGTAAGTAGCGGTATTAGCAGACAGGGACCTTCGTTGAAACTTCAGCACCTACAACCTATTCAAAAAGCAGCAGCAGCAGCAGCAGCAGTAGCTGCTGCACCACCTCTTTTAAAAATCTCTTTTCCCCTAGCTGAATAGAAATGATCTTCTTTAAGTTACACTTTCCAGATAAAGCTTTCCTTGGCTGAGAGTCCTCGAAATCTTTCTTCTTTAAACATATGTAGCAGTTAGAACATAGCACAATTCATTTACTAACTCACACTTTATTCAAAAAACATTTGGTACTGTCTAGTATGGTTTAGGCACCATTCTAAACACCAGGGCCACAATGGTGACTAAAACAGAAAAGGTCCTTACTCTCTGGGAACAAAATTGTCCTATGGGGAGACAGACAATAAGCAAGTACCTCAATAAACAAGATAGTTTTAGTACTGAATAATACTATGAAAAACAAAACAAACTGAGGTAATGGGATAAAGAATGACAGTGGCGCTGAGAGGCCAGCACTTAAGACAAGGAGATCAAGAAAGCCCTGAGGGGGCGCCTGGGTGGCTCAGTGGGTTAAAGCCTCTGCCTTCGGCTCAGGTCATGATCCCCGAGTCCTGGGATCGAGCCCGCATTGGGCTCTCTGCTTGGTGGGGAGCCTGCTTCCCCCTCTCTCTGTCTCTGCCTGCCTCTCTGCCCACTTGTGGTCTCTATCAAATAAATAAATAAATAAAAATCTTTTGGGAAAAAAAGAAAGAAAGAAAGAAAGAAAGAAAGGCCTGAGGATGCAGCATCTGAGCTGAGAAATGAATGAGAGAAATGAGCCAACTTAGAAGAACACCTGGGGAAATAAGTCACAATGAGGCAAGAACTGGGGTCTATGAAGAACTAAAACAAGGCAAGTGGACTGGGAGTGAATCTGGGTGAAAGTGGTGTTAGGTGAGGTCAGAGAGACCAGAAAATGAGGAACAACAGAGACCAGGAAAACAATTAAGGATTCTGTTCTAAAGGAAACAGGGTTTTAGGCAAGGGAATGCTGTTAACATGATTAGTTCTTTAAAAAGATAACTTCACCTCTATGTGGAGAATGGACTATAGAGAGAATGGAAATATGGTGACTATATTACTGTGGTGGTCTTGGCAAGAGATAAAGATAGTTTGGGAGGTAGCAGTAGAGTTCGGGAGAGGAAGCTAGATTCTGGATGTATTTTGAAAATAAGAGTAGATAGGACTTGCTGATGAACTGGTGGTGGGTAATGAGAAAAGAAAACAAGATGACTGTTAGGTCTGAGGCCTGAGCAACTGAATGGACGGTAGTGCCATTAACATATGTTGGGGAGAGACTGGAGGAGGAAGATTTGTAAGGAAAGAGAAGATCAAGGTTGTCATGACACAAAGGATATTTGACGATACTTAGGATTTCTGTTAATTGTATGTGATACTGGTATTGTGTTCAAAATTACAATCTCTTAGAGATACAGACTAAAATTATTTACAGAAAAAAGATAAGCTATCTGGGGTGTGCTGCAAAATAATCTGGATAGAATGGGGTTAGTGGTAGAATATAAATGAAAACAACAGTGGCCATGAATTGATTGTTGAAGTTAAGGGTTGGGTACATAGCAATTCATGGCAGGAACTCTCCTTTTGGACAGGACTGAAATTTTGCACACAAAAAAGTTTTTCTTTTTTTAAAGGTTCTGTTCTGGACATGTTAAGTTTGAGATGCTTATTAAATATCTGGTCGACAAGTTGAAGAGAAAGTTGAAAATACCAGTGTGACACTGAACCAGGCTAGAGTTACATTAACACACTGATATTAAAAGCCACGTGATGAGAAGAGATCACTGAGGGAGACTGGGAGACTGTAGGGAATGGGAGGGGGGTGTCAAGAAAGAACTCTAGCAATTAAAGTACAGGAGAAAAACTGTGATATCGAACAAGTCAGAAGAAAGGCTGCAAGGAGTGAATGGTCACCTGTGTTGAATGTTACTAGGAAGTCAAAGAATAATGAGAACAGAAATTAACTTTCAGATTTAGCAGCATGGAAACCTGGGTGATCGTAGTAAGAGTCATCTGAATAGAATGTTTAATGGACTGAAAGTTAATGTGGCCTATGTACAGAGAGTAAGAGAAAACAGGGTATAAAATGAAGCCCACCATTACAGGTCACAGTATAGGATTTTAATCTTTTTTCTGAAAGAATGGAGAACCAAATAAATGTTTAAGTATGGTGGGGTTACATGATCAAGTTTGTACTCTGAAATGATTGCTTAGGTTAAAGTATTAAAATACAGAAAATGAATAAGAGTAAACGCAAAAGGATCAGTTAAGAGATAAATACAGCAATCCAGGTAAAAGATTATAAAGCTTACATTCCATGGGATTTTTATTTACTCAGAACTTTAACCAGTTTTGAGTCTGAACACTGGCTATATAGCCAAATTTCTCTCCATTAAAACAATGTGGACATAACTGTTATGTTATTTTAACATAACAGTTTAAGATAAATTTAAGATAAATTATGAATTTATCTGCATTAAACTAGGTAATTTCACAGTCATACCAATGGAACCTACAACTGTGGATTTTCAAATATACCAATTCTCAGTGTTCTAGAGAATCATCAATATATGATCTAGAGATTGACTTTTAATATGGCAGACACTGGCTATGAGGTTATTTTAATTAAAATTAAATAAATTAAAATTGAGTTCCTCAGTTGCACTTGCCACATTTCAAGCGCTCGAGAGCAATATATTGCTGGTAGATGGCACAAACTTCCACCACCACAGTTCTAGTGGACAGTGCAGAATTCAAGAATATAGAATGACAATTTCTGAACTGATAATACACATGTTCAGGGATTGCTGAAAACTATAAGCTATTCTTAAATGTCTCAGAAAAGATACCCAAAAAATAAAGATAAAGGGGAAAAGGGGGGAGGTAAGATTCAGAAAGGAATTTCTTTCAAAACCGCTAAGGGAGAAAGAAAAGAACTATAAACCAGTTCACTAGGTGGTTTTTTAAGTGTAAAAAGTGCCAGAGCTCTTAAGGCAGCTGCAGAAGGGTCTAAAGAAAAGCTTGAGTGGCCTTCACAGACGGAGAGGAAATGAAAGTTAACGCTGACACCACAATGCCGCCATTAAATCACGTGTCATTATTCATACGGAATTACTGACTACCTATCTGATGCCTAGCTCCAATGGCACCCTCCCCTCCCTTTCTCTCACAAATTCACTAAGAAAATATACAGAAAAAAACCCTGAGTAGACACCATACACAATAAACCAGATTCTGATAAATCATGAATCTCTAATTTTAGGCTGGCCCTTAAAAATTATTCAGACACTTATCTTGGAATTCCATTTTATGTCTTATCTGTCATTGTGGGGTGAAAATCTCATTCACTGAGAAGCTAATTTTGGTATCAAAGGAATGTCCATATTTAGTAGGGAAGGGTAGAGAAAACTTTCTATCGCCCCTATAATTATACTACAACACTACCTCTAGGGTTAATCCTTCAGTAAATGCCTTTTGTTATTTTGGGCAGCTTCTAGGGTATACAGGGAGTGGTTAAAGGTCTATTACAGGACAGTAAAATAAAAATGTACTTCAAAGAATGCCCCACATATGTAAAATACATAAAATTTTCTGCCTACATACTACTATTCCTTCTACCTAGAATTCCCCTGGTCCTGCCCACCTAAGGCCCAACTTAATTGCCACCTCTAGATTTATTTCTCCCTGACCTGTTAGAACACTTTATTCACATTCTCAGTATCTTCTACATGTTTTGTATCCTTGCTTGCATTACATTCCTTATTTTATATTCTGTCCACTAAGTATTCCCAAGTGCCTGGTACCTCACAGTATCTGTTATGAACAGACATGTGTCCCCCCACATACCAGATTCATATATTGAAGCCCTAACCCCCAAAATGACTGTGTTTGGAAATAGGGCCTATAGGAAGGTAATTAAGCTTAAATGATGTCATAAGGGTGGTGCCCTAATCCTACAGAACTGGTGTCCTTATAAGAGGAAGAGACACCAGCCATCTCTCTTTCTCTGTGCACAAAGAGGCCTAATGAGAACACAGCAATGAGGCTGTAATATGCAAGCCAGTAAGAGACGGTGAACCAGAAACCAACTCTGAAAGGACTTTGATCTTGGACTTTGAGCCTCTGGAACGGAACTGTGAAAAAATGAATTTGTTGTTTAAACCACCCAGTTTGTGGAATTTGTTATGGCAGCCCTAGCAGACTAATAAAATATCCAATAAATTCTTGCTAAATGAGTGTTCAAATGGAATCCTAGAAACTCAGTTTTAAACATTTTATGGATTTTATGTCATTTTAGAAACAGTATGTTTTCCAGGAGTGTTAAGTCCAACTTTTATAGCAGAAAAATAAAAATTATAAAAACTTAAAATAACTTAAAAATTCTTAAGCTTTAAAACATGCACATGGAGGGGCGCCTGGGTGGCTCAGTGGGTTGGGCCACTGCCTTCGGCTCGGGTCGTGATCTCGGGGTCCTGGGATCGAGTCCCGCATCGGGCTCTCTGCTCAGCGGGAAGCCTGCTTCCCCCTCTCTCTCTCTCTCTGCCTGCCTCTCCGTCTGCTTGTGATTTCTGTCAAATAAATAAAATCTTAAAAAAAAAAAAAAAACACGCACATGGAAAGAAATCAGGAAAGTAGTTCTAGGAAGGGAGAAGGAGGGATATATGGACAGGGATTGACTGGGAAAGGGCATGAGAAACTTTTGAGGGTGATGGTATTACTCTCTCTGTTTGATAGAGGTATATGCAAATGTTAAAAGTATGGTATCCTTAAGATTAGTGCATTTCACCACATACAAATTTTATAGAATGAATGTGAACAAATATTGAACTACAGTAAATGATATGAATAGTGACATGTTTAGGAGTAATATGGATGTTTGCAACCTATTTTGAAATGCATCAAAAAAATAAAAAGGCAGGGCATGGTGGCTCAGTTGGTTAAGCGTTTGTCTTCGGCTTGGGTCGTGATCCTAGGGTCCTAGGATCTAGTCCTGCATCAGGCTCCCTGCTCCATGGAGAGCCTGCTTCGCCCTCTGCCTCTACCTCCCTCATGAATAAAAATAAATCTTAAAAATCTTAAAAATAAAAAAAAAACTTTTAAAATTAATAAAATAAAATAAAAAGGCAGGGCGCCTCGGTGGCTCAGTCAACTAAGCCTCTGTCTATGGTTCAGTTCATGATTCCAGGGTCGAGGGATCGAGCCCCCTATAGGCTCCCTGCTCAGCGGGGAGTCTGCTTCTCCCTCTCCTCCTACCTGACCTTCACCCGTGATGTCTCACTCTCTCCTCTCTCTCTCTAATAAATAAATAAAATCTTTTAAAAATAAAAAGAGTGAATTGATGACTATATTGAGAGAGGGATATGTTGTAACAGTAAATACAGCAAATCACTGATTATAGAATCTAGATGTACAGAGGTGTTCATTGCAAGATTCTTTCAAGTTTTCTATAGCGTTTGAACATCTTCATAATAAAATTCTAAAATACCTATATCTTTATAATAAAAATACATGATTTTCTGTTTCTCTTCCACCGTATTCAGTGCAGCGCTTTTCACATTTAGGGTACTTACATACAAAATGCAATGGTTTCATAGCTTTAAAAAAATACTAACTTTAGGACGCCTAGGTGGCTCAGTGGGTTAAAGCCTCTGCCTTCGGCTCAGGTCATGATCTCAGGGTCCTGGGATAGAGCATCGGGCTCTCTGCTCAGCAGGGAGCCTGCTTCCTCTTCTTTTTCTCTGCCTGCCTCTCTGCCTACTCGTGATCTCTCTCTGTCAAATAAATAAATAAAATCTTTTAAAAAAATACTAACTTTAATTGATAATCTGTGAGTATGTCAGTTAACCACAGCTTCTAATTTTACCCAATTCACCTAAACCTAAATGTTATACTAAATTTTTAAGTTTTACAGCACCTTCACTTATGTTCACGTGTGCCTGACATAGTTGGGGCAAATGTTCTTATACTTATTTACAATGAGGTTAAATGATATGCCAAGGCAGCTCTGGAAAACCAGATCTGACTTTTATCCATGGTATTCTCTATTATAAACCATGAAACTCATTTTATGATCTTTTTATTTACATTTTTCTGTGAATGGAATGTTTCTACAATCAGAGTTTAGCTTTTCTTTCCCTTATATCTTATTGTGACTTCCAAAAGAAAAATACAAGTGCTTTTAAAGCACTGCTGGGTATTTTAACAGAGATCCTTTGAGATTTAGTTTTAGAGGGGCATCTGGGTGACTCAGCTGCTTAAATGTCCATCTTAGATCAGGTCATGATCATGATCTCAGGTCATGATCTCCAGGTGGTGGGGCTGAGCTTCCCCATTAGCCAAAGCTTGTGCCCATCAGCGCATAGCCTGTTTGTCCCTCTCCCTCTGCTCCTCCCCCCACTTGTGCACAATCTCTCTCTCAAATAAGTAAATAAAATCTTAAATTCAGTTTTAGAGATTCAAATAATTATAGAGATGGAAGCAGTTTTAAATGTTACACAACATAATCTTATTTTACAGATTCAAAAGTTAATTCCTAAATGTTAAGCAATTAGCTCAAAGTTCCAAAGCTGTTAAAGGCCAAAGCAGTATCAGAACCCAGATCATCTAACTCCCTAACCAGTGCTCATTCTAATAAACCTTAAAGTTATCACGGCTCAATTATCTGAGCTCATTAACTCAAATCAATTCATAGCAGTAATGTGAAAAACCAAGGCCACAGACGGGCCTGTTAAATATTCCATACATTTTATACTCTAATGGTCTTTTTCCATTTAATTTAAGATTTTTACAAGTATCTGTATTTGTAAGGCACTTTGATCACATGTGAAGTTGGCTGCTGTTGTGCTGATCTAATCTCAGGAGCAGCTGAAGGGTGAAGAGGGTGCAAGCAATGGTGGAAAGACCCCATATAAATTTCTTTGGCCAAATAGTACCTGTCAAATAATTCGGTCTGTTGAGGTTATCTTCAAGAATACCACTCTCTACAAAATGGCTCACATCACAAAACTTCCTACAGATAGATCAGCGTTACTTTAAATTATTTTTCATTATCTTTAATTAAACATACATTTGTAAGGTCATTTTTTTTTAAGATTTTATTTATTTATTTGACAGAGAGAGATCACAAGTAGGGAGAGAGGCAGGCAGAGAGGGAGGAGGAAGCAGGCTCCCTGCTGAGCAGAGAGCCCGACGCGGGACTGGATCCCAGGACCCTGAGATCATGACCCGAGCCGAAGGCAGCGGCTTAACCCACTGAGCCACCCAGGCGCCCAGGTCATTTTTTTTTAATTCAAATCTTTATCTAGACAGCAGCACATTTATGCCTACATTGGAACAGAAAACTTTTATAGCAACTTAGAATCTAGACCCTTGTTCTTTAATTTATAGCCTGATCTTAGCCCTAGTCCTCTGGTATTTGAATATGAAAAAGAGACAGCCTTTTCCTTACAAGTTACATTTCCTCTAATTGTTAGGAAGGCAGAAGCACTACGGCAGGTACTAAAATTAATCGCCCCTCCAAGGCTCCATACGTTCTGCCCCACTAAAATAGTAAAACTTTTACCAAGTTCGTTTTGTTTTATCAAGCAATTAAGTTCTTCACTTTCCCCTCTCCTACCAATGCTCAACTTAAGTAGGAGGGGTACCGAAGAGGCTAGGAACTGGGTTCAGGGAGTGGTTTAAAAGGTGGTTACAATCCCTACCACCCCGCCCAAGCTCGGTTTTACCACCTCGGAACGCTACTCAAGGTCTGGGCGCTGCAGAAACAACCATGACCCCCACGGAGCTGCCTCGCTCTCTACGGCCAAGCCCGCGCCCCCGTGACCTCCAATGGCTGGAAAAAGGAGCCTTGAACTGCCCGCTTCTTCCACAACTGGTCCGCACTCCCTCCCAGGCCACAGCAGGGAATAGAGTACGGGGACAAACGGAGGGACACGCCTGCCACATGAGGAAAACCCCATCACCTGGAACTCGGCGAACTCCTCACAGTTCACACCGCCACTGGGCGCCGCCATATTGGACAAACGCGAGGCCCCCGCCGCGAACCAATCACCACTGAGCAAGGGTGTCCGCGCCGCCGCCTAACAAAATTTATTCCAAAGGCAATCGGCGAGGAACCTAAAGTAAGCTAAGCTAAGGTTTGTCTTTTCCCTGGTCCTTATCTACATCCAAACCTGTAACCTTGCTGTCCTTCCTTTCGCTCCTACCCCTTTAACACGGCCTCCTGGAACCCGGCTAGATGTATCGGAGAGTCTTAGAACTTGAAGGAAAGTTTTACTCCAATTCCATTTTTTTTTTTCTTTTACACAAAGGGAAACGGTTTCTTGGCCGCAGCTATCTGGTTGTTCCAGTAGCAAATCTAGAGTAGAAGTGAGATTTTTCTTAGCCCTCCCACTTCATTATTTACCAACCGTCCCTTGAGCAGAGGGGCCTTTGTTCGTCAAGAACTTGGGACAACTAAGAAAAGTTTTGAGAAAAGACTTTGGGGTAAGAGTTGAATAAGGTGTTCAGGTGTGGAAATAAAATGGTTTATAAAAATAGGCAAATCAAAGAAATAGGAAAGCATGTGTGTTGATTTCTCAGACTGAGAAACACTCTCAAAGCCAGTAACACGTGGGGTCGCTCAGTTACTAGGAGCCCGACTGTGTGGTTTTGATAAACTGATACATATCCATTGAAAATGCTGGAAGAACAGTATTTAAATACTGGTTTTCCAGGCAATGCGATTCCAGGGTCTACAGTTCACAAAAGCTCTACAGTGAGCACATTTCTTCTATTTTAAAGGGCGCTTTCTTAGACGCAGGGATGACTGCAAAGGCCCGGGCTACCCACATCCCACAAAGGCATTCTTTAAAGATTCGTCAGGCACTGTGCGGGGCTGAACCGGGCTCACCGCCCGCATAGTCCGCGCGTCACGCACGTCCCACACGCTCCGCGCGCCACGCAGGCCCCGCCCACACGCCCCGCCGCGTCACGCCCGACCCGCTCGGTCGGCGCTCAAATAGCCCAAGTCCCGCCCGCCTGCGCCCGCCGCCTCTTGCCCATTGCGGGCGTTCGGTGACATTGAATGCGCCCGCGCTGTCACCGCCCGGGAGGCGCTGTCGGGTCAGCGGAGTAGGCGGCCATGGGGAGCCTGCGCGGCCTGCGCCAGGCAGCGGGTGAGACGCGGGCCGGGCTTGGGGAGGTTGGGAAGCCAGTTTGGAGATTGAGGAATCGTGCAGCTTCCCCAGGTCTGGTAGTTGCTCGGTTTTACCGCACACTCCGAAGTTGTTTGGAGTGACGGGAGAGAGCCAAGCCTGAGCGAGCAACTGCTAAGCAGGTAGTAGGGGTTGGCCCAGAGTGACCATCGCGCCTGGCTCTCCATCCACCCACCTCCCACCAACTTGACGAGCCCTTGCTCCCCGATCCTTATCGAACCCCCATCCCCAGTGTCCTCTTGAGCTCAGTGCTTAATGCAACTGCCACCCTGGAACTCCCCCGTTTCCTGATTAATTCAACTTTCCACCCTTAGCTCTCCTGTCCGTAGCTCTACTGGAGTCTTGAGTCTCCCCTGCCTCCACCATCTCAAGAGCTTATTACACCTGCTCTCAGAGAAAACTTAGAGTCTAGAATTTCCTACTCACTTAGTATCTGTTTAGGAAAGGGATTTAAAGTATTACCGAATAATACTAATTGTTTTCCTAAAATGGGGGATACATTTCTTTTAAACAATTCGACAGTTAAGTGTTACGTAGAATCTGCAGTTTATTTTTCTAGTAGACATTTGTATAATGAGTATTTGGAGTCAGAGCTTAATTTGTCTTCTTGGGGAACCAGCAGAGCCTTTGCTTAGTAGGGGCTGAGAAATCAGAATGTTTGCTGCTTGGCTCTTTTCTAGGTACCTGCGTGAAACACTTTTGGTCACCTTTATGAACTTTGGTAAGGTGTAATGACTGATATTTTATTTCTTGGTAACAAATTATTAAAAACTTGTTTACTTCAAATTTTAAAGGAAGAATCACCCCAGACTTGCCTATTGAAATAATGTAAATGTACACTGCATATGTAAATGAATTATTTAAAGTTGTGTAAAGTTACCTTTTATATCCTTATTTTGTGTTCCAGTGGAGAGTGGACTGGAAAACATGTCTCAAACTGGAGAATATTTTTTACTTCCTTTAAAATAAACATTTCCTCCGCTAAAAAGAGATTGATTTCATTGATTTGTTTAGCTTCTGTTGAACTAATTTACCCTAAAATCTTTTGTGTACATCCTTTTGATCTGTTAGCTATTAACAAGGTAAATCAAAGAACCAATGCTTTATAAAAAAGCTAAAATACATTGAGTAGAAGGGACTTCGACTATAAAGGAACTAAGACCCTATGGTTTTAAGTAGTTTATCTTCCTGCCTTGAAAATATATTTAAGCATTATAAAGATTCCAAAGCCTCTCTGCAGACTTTTGATATTTAAGAACCTCACTTTTGGGCACTCAGTCAAAACAAAATTCCTTGAGCAATTTAAGAACAATTTATTTTATTCCAGTTAGATCCACTAAGAATGTTTTATGAAGAACTCTTTCCAAAGGAACTTCTTTGAATGTCTGATGTTTTGTGAGCAACTCTAAGCAATCTGCCCTTTCACCTACTTGTGTCCATTTTATAGCTAAATACTTTGACATACATTATTTTACTTGGTTGATTTCTTATAGTATCCTTCTTAGGTAAGTCTTATCATCCGTTTTCCAATGTACAAGTGAATAAACGTAGGTCAGATGGTTAAATGACTTGTTCATGATCATTTAGCCGAAAAATGTTAGAGCCAGGAGTTGAGTAAGTGCCTTCTAATTCAAGAACTTGTGCTCTTTATTTCATTCAAGATGCTTATTCAGGATATGTGTGTATTGTGTATGTGTTTGTCATGGTTAATTGAGTCTCTCTGATATGAAATGTAAGAGTCATGAAATAGATTTACTTGTGAAATGGAAGCACACATTTATGTGCAAATGGATTTTCACCTAAGAAGACTGATTTATCAGGCAACCTTAACCAAAGGAAAGGCAGATCAAATAGAAACCTAATCTAGGCATGCTTCACTTATCCAGAATATTATATGGAATAAGATACTCTAGGTGAGTGAAATTTCAAAGAGCCAAAGCTTAATCCTTTAAACAACGGACCTTTTTAAAAATTGTTTCTGTTAGTAATCTGTGCTGTATTTTTTTAGCAAACAGTACAGGTTTTTATGAGCGTGAATTTGTTTCTCATTTTGCGGCTGTAGCTGGAGGTACAGGTCAGAGTTGTTAACTTGTGGTTCTTGGACCCTTTCACAGATAAGTGGTCCTGTGAACCTCTGAAAATTGTATTCATTTTTTATGTTTTGGGAAGAGAGATCCATAGCTTGCATCTATTCCTTAGAGCAGTCTGTGCTCTTTAAGTTAAAAGGCACTGATACATGATTTGGACCTAAATGGCTACTGACCCATACGCCTGTGGGTTGCATGAGGGTAGAGACTAAACTGTTTTCACTAAATGCTTAGCACTTATCAGTGTCCAGCTCACTGACAGGCAGTAATATTCTATGGAATAATTATTATTTTTTTAAAGATTTATTTATGAGAGAGAGAGTGCATGCGCTCAAGCAGGAGAGGTGGGTAGAGGGAGAAGCAGACTCTCCACTGAGCTGAAAGGCCCATGTGGGGCTCATCCTAGGACTCTGGGATCATGACCAGAGCCAAAGGCAGACGCTTAACCGACTGAGCTACCCAGGCGCCCCTCTTCGGGATAATTATTTTTAGTTATTTTAAATAACTAATAATTTTTTAAATTAACTTAAAATTATTATTTTTAATAAGTTATTACTTTCTACAGAATAATTATTAAGTCAAAAGAATGGAATGACTTTACAAAAATGTTTCTTCATACCTTCAGAAAAATTTTTTTGTCCTAAACTTTGCTGGATTACCAACAGATTTTTTTTTTAAGATTTTATTTATTTATTTGACTGAGAGAGATATCACAAGTAGGCAGAGAGGCAGGCAGAGAGAGAGGAGGAAGCAGGCTCCCTGCTGAGCAGAGAGCTGATGCGGGGCTCGATCCCAAGACCCTGGGATCATGACCTGAGCCAAAGGCAAAGAGGCTTTAACCCACTGAGCCACCCAGGCACCCACCAACAGATTTTTAAATGATTTAGTTATTATCATTATTATACCAATACAGTGCACCATAGACAGCGTCCTTGTCAATTTAACTGACATTCCACAGCATTAGAATCAGATAACATTTAAGTCTTGTAGTCTAGCCCCCTAGTTTTATAGGTGAGGAAACTTAAGGCTTCAGAGGGAAATTAACTTGGCTTCAGAAGAGTCATACAGGTACAAAGCTGGGACATAACCAATATCTCCTGACTCCCATTCTGATTTTATTTCACCTACATTCTACTCCTTCATTGACCTTTCTGTTGGTTCTTCCTAACCAACCCTAAATGAGTACATGCCCATTTTTACTGCTCTTTGGCTTTCACTCCCACCAGGTCTTGTCATCAGGTTTTTATTGAGCACACACTATGTGCCCTGTACACTATGAAAGCTCTAAAATGAGTGGACTCTCACTCTTCCTAGAGCTGGAGTTTGTTGCAGTGAACAAATATACCTCTATAATACATCTGGAGAGCTTATGCATGACAGTATATTAAGTTCTGGATTGCAGAACAGATTTTAAGTGCTGCTCTGGTGCCTTGGAGCCAATTCCTATTGGCTTTGTGCACATCTTTTCCCAATTAGTCATGTTATATTGGTAGCTTAAAATCTATTGTGGTGAGGGTTATTGACAAACACTACAAATCAGGGCTTTTCCCCACTGAGCTCCTCCTCCCAAGACCCAACATAGCACTGGTTTTGAGAAAGGAATTGAAGTATAGGTTAAAATTACCGAAGGCTTCGTTGAAACAGAAGGCATAGGAGAGAGACAGGAGCAAAGGTAGGGGCAGTAATGAGTCTGGAAAGGATGTGGAAGGAGAAAATATAGTAAGGAGGAAGGGTTACCTTGGATTTCAGTTAGGAGGTAATAGATAAGGTGTGGCCTTTGAGGGTTTTGAACCACTTGAATTTGGGCAAAAGGAAGTCTTCCAGCAGAAGTCATTAAAGAAACATTTTTTAAAAATTAACATGGTTGTGGGACGCCTGGGTGGCTCAGTTGGTTAAGCAGCTGCCTTCGGTTCAGGTCATGATCCCAGCGTCCTGGGATGGAGTCCCACATCGGGCTCCTTGCTCGGCAGGGAGCCTGCTTCTCCCTCTGCCTCTGCCTGCCATTCTGTCTGCCTGTACTCGCTCTCTCTCCCTCTCTGACAAATAAATAAAATCTTTAAAAAAAAAAAAATTAACATGGTTGCTGCATACAACATGAATAGCTACATCCTGTGAAGATATTGCAGAAATCCATGTGTGAGTTGATGATGGAAGTGCCAGAAAGGGAATATATCTAGGAAGTGTTTTTGAAGAAATCAGTGCGGCTTTGTGAGACATAGGGTGATTTAAGGGAGACTGAAGTTTTTGAGTGTGGAGAGCTGAAAGAGTATTGCCCTGTTGTCTGAAGTAAGGAAGGTAAGAAGGGATACTGCTGTGGCAGAGAGGGTCATGTGTTATTGAGTGGTAGGTGGCACTGAGTTATAGGTGTATATGGGACCTCTTAGTCAAAGACCAGGGGACAAAGGAGGGAGTCTTCCCCGAGGCAGATGAATGTGGGATAGAGGCAAAGACTGAGTCTTGGAGGCCTGATATAATGTAAGGCCTGATATAATGTAACTCCCTTCAGAGTTGAAGGGAGAGAATGTGGCAATAAAATGTTAGGAGAGACAGAGGCCTTGCAGGGGTCAGTAGAGTCAAATGGCTTTAAAGATGGGAAGAGTAGAATCAAGTGAGCTAATGATGAGATTCTAAAAAACATAATCATGGGACTAGAAAGAGATCACTAATGTTAGAGCAATTTTAGTAACGTGAGTGGGGGAAGAAACATTACAGTAAAATGTGTGGGTAGTGAGGCCAAGGTAATAAGTTAAATACATGCCACTTATTTATTCATTTGAACTTTGAAAGGAAGGAGATTAGTATTTTATTTATAGAAACTGTTGAGAACAATTAATTGGTTTTTTTTGTTGTTGTTTTTTTGTTTTGTTTTTTGTCAAAGATAGCTTGCCCTCAGTGCCACCCTGGTATAATGAGATAAGAATTCTCATCAACTACAGGTAAAAATGTAAATCCGGTTCTGCCTTTCTGGAAAGCAGTTCTGTTCTTAAAAAGGTTCATATTTGCTAACGCCTCACTACCAGGATTCTATATAAGAAAATAATCAGAAACATCCTCAAAGATTTATGTATAAAACTGTTCATTTGTAGTAGTGAAATTGGGAAACATAAAGACAAGGGAATATTGAATTCAGCTTATATCCATATGTTGGTTGTTATATAGCTGTCAAAAGCAATTTTTAATTAATATCTTGGAGAAGTATTTTGACATAAGCAAGGTGTAGTAGTACTTATTTATGAAAAATGTGTATATTATATGTAAGCATAGGAAAATGTCTGGGAAAGATATATCAAGTGTTATCCCTGGATGATGTGATTATAGGTGTTTTTATTTTTCTTCATACCTTTTTTCAAGCTTCGAAATTTTCTGTAATGAGCAAGTGTTACTTTTGTAATTTAAAGTTTATTTTTTTAAGGGCAGGGAGACATTTGGCAGGAAAGGGGCTGAGGGAAGGATCTAGAGGTGGCAAGATAAGTTTGGTACAACATCCTTTAGTAAGAGGGATCACAGATGGAACAGTTCACTAGTTTAGAGTGAAGGAAGGCCTAGTGTTCTTATAAACCTGAAGGGAAGGATGAGAAATAGATGGAGAAGGGAATCAGTTCCTGTCAAAAAGCAGATTTAGGTCAACAGCTAAGGCCAAGAGAGTTTCAAATAACCACTCTTGGGAATGGGCTGGAATGTTAATGGGAGTGAAAAAAATCACCAAGAAATGGCCCCATCTCACTAAAGTTTGGCCACCAGATAGTTTCCTCCCCACTTAAAAACTGGCCAGGTTTCAAAGGTTTATTTTTAAATCTATTTTTTGAACTCTAAATTTTTTTCCCATAGAAGAAATGTTACAAATGGTGATTAGGGTTCTGTTCAGCCCACAAAAGTTCATAATGTCCATCTCTCTTGCCATTTTTCCTCCGTAGTATTTTTGTCATCTGTTAGGTCCTCTCTGTTAGGACCTATAGCTGTCTTATTTCCTTTATACAACCCACTTGAACTACAGTGTTGTGACACCACCAAAAAGGAGGTTTCCATAATTACGTCTTGCTACTCCTGCTCCCTTTACCCCGACTTGTTCCTCGCCCCTGGCCCATCCTGCATCCTGCACTTAGATTTCCTTTATGAAATCACCATTGTTAGTGTTTTTTTCCTGCCTAAAACTGCTCTGTTTCCCAAATCCTTTTGGGAGTTTGGCAGACAAAAGGTATCTTACTGTGGGGGAAACATGGATAAGCACAGTACCCAGATTCAGAGTGAGTTAGTCTAGAGACTTAACTTAAATTCGAAGCCATAGAACATCAGCAAGGACCTCATAGAAGAAGGCAGGTTTGTGAGTGATGGGAGCCCGGCAGGCAGATTTGGAAATCTTTGTTGCATACAAGAGCTGGGCAAATCAGAGTGTGAAGCCAAAATATTCCATCCTTTTCAGAATAATTGCAGATAGGAAATATCAAACCTGATCATTGAAAAAGCTCAGAGTAAGTTAATATCTCAGGTTCATTTGTTTGTTTTGTTGTGGCCAGCTCACAACAAAACTGAGTAGCCCAGTTTTGCTTATAATGTGGAAACGAAATCAGTGGTTCTCTAATTTAAATGTGTAGGGATGAGATCTGTAATTTCTCTAAGCAAGATAATTACCCTCACTTAGTCATTCTTCCTTCTAGGTCTACTGAGTGGCTACAAACATTTGACGTACAGTTTCATTGTAATGATATAAAATATAGTATTGATTAAAGGGTGTGTATGTGCTTTGCAGTTGTCAGGATAAGTATACATTTAGCTTTGTCCTCCTGACACTTAAAAATGATTTGATTCTCAAATCAACCTTTCAGTTTTCCTTCCTCAGATTTGCTCTTCCCTATCATAGCAAACATTTTAGGACTAGCAATATCCTATTTGAATTCTAGGAGGATTAAATAGGCATTTGTGGGCTAACATGAGAACCGTTCACCTAAGTATTTAGATTAAAAAAAATCTTTCCATACGATATGAAAAGGGAACATTGTTCCCCAGAAACAAGCTGTTTCTCCCAGGCAGGGTCATGGTAGCTCCTGGCCTTCTGGTACACTAGGAAAAGAGAAGGTGGTTGGGCAAACAGTCTCATAGCAGCATAGTAGGATCAGCCTGGTGGGCTCTGATCATTCATTCTGAGATAGTCAGATAGTGGTCTTTTCCCCATGAGGGGTAGTCAGCTGCTGTGGAGGCTGGAGGAGGGATGTGAAATAGAGCCTTTTCCAAAGGGGATGAGGATGTAAGACAACTGTAGAACAATTGACAGTGCATGCCGTTAAGTACTGAGTAGTGTAGGAGTCTAACATGCTCTTGTAAAATCTGAAAGTTGGGTATACAACTCTACAGAGATTCCAAACTTGAGCTATATGTTACTCATCTGCAGAAGTTAGAAATAAAACAGAACTTCTTTTCAGTAAATGAGTTGTTGAAAAGAGGGATTTTGAACTCTGCCAGAGACCAGTATTGAGCTCTGGAGGTGCCCTGGTCATCCACGTGACCTGTGCTCCAGGGACTCCCACTGATGTTGAAGAGCAGTGATTCTCAAACATGGCAGCACATTAGAATCACTTGGAGAATTTTAAAAAATATTTATGCCAGACTCCTACTCCCAGACATTGGGATTTAATTGGATGGACTTGTGCATTTAAAAAAAAATTTTTTTTTAATTTTTAAAAAAATATTTTAAAAAAATTTTAAATTGTTTAAATTTTTTAAAGCTACTTCGGTGATTCTTCTATGCACAATTCTTTCTATGCACAATTTCTAGAACTTTCGTGATTCTTTTATGCACGATTTGAAATTCACTTTTCTAGAACACTGCTTCTTAAACTTTAGTGTGCATAAGCATCAACTTAGAGGGCTTATTAAAACATTTTCCTAGGCCATACTCCAGGAGATTCTGAAGGTTTGGGGTGGAGTCTGAGAACTTGAATTTCTTTGAAGCTCCCAGCTGAGGCTGAATAAATAGTACCATTCTAGACTTTAGAATATGTGGTATTAGTCTCCATGTTTCTGGCACATAGTGAGTACTCGTTAATTATTGAATGAATATGGGTATCTATTTGCTTCTCAAAATTTAATGTTCATATGAATCATTTGGATGTCTCACTGAAGGGTGTATGAGCTTTGCAGTTGTCAGGATAAGCATACCTTTAGCTTTGTCCTCCTGAGACTTAAAATTGTTCCGATTCTCAAAACAAAAGAAAAATACAGACTCAGATTCTGTAGGTCTGGGGTGGGGGGCCAAGAATCTGCATTTCTAACAAGCTCCCAGGCAATGTCAGGCACATTTGAGAATAGCGAGGTGTGACAAGATACATACCAACATGTATAATTTTCTCATCTTCTTTCTACCAGTGTACATTAGTCAGATGACCTTCATTTTCGTCTACCTTGGATTGGGCACATTCCTGACTATATCCTATTTTTTTCTTTTTCTGTCTCATTCCAAAAGCATATTGGAGTGCAAATGAGTGAGAATGACATTTTTATAGAGATAACATCAAATCTTGCTAATTTTAAAAAGGAATAAATATCAAGTAAATAATAAAATATTTATAAAACATGTAAAAAGTAAAAACAAGATATACTAAATAGTCAAGTACTCGTGCGTTTTTTTTTTTTTTAAGATTTTATTTATTTTATTTGACAGAGTAAGCAGAGAGGCAGGCACAGAGAGAGAAGAGGTAGCAGGCTCCCTGCTGAGCAGAGAGCCTGATGCAGGGCTCGATCCCAGGATCCTGGGATCATGACCTGAGCTGAAGGCAGAGGCGTTAATCCACTGAGCCATCCAGGCGCCCCAGTACTCATGTTTTTAAAAATATTTTTATTTTGGAATAATTTTAATTTACAGAAAAGTTGCAAAGATAGTACAAGAGTTTTGTATACTTCTCACCCAGTTGCCCCTAATGTTAACATCTTGTAAAACTAGTGTATTTGTCAGAACTAAAAAATTAACATTGGTATATTACTGTCAACTAAAGGACAGACTTTATTCGGGTCTCGCTGGTTATTGTACTGATGTCCCATTTTCTGTTCCAGGGTGCCACATCACATTCAGTTGTTATGTCTCTTTAGCCTCCTCTGATCTGTGACAGCTTCACATTCGATTGTCATGATCGTGATACTTTTGAAGAATAAAAGTCAGATATTTTGTAGAATGTCTCTCAGTTTGGGTTTGATGCTTTCTCATGATGAGACTAGGGTTATGGGTTTGACGACAGAATAACTAGCACAGAGGTCAAGTGTCTTTTTTCTGACGGTACACAGTATCCAAATGATTCATGACTGGTGATTTTAACCTTGGTCAGTTTGTTCCTTCCTTGTAAAGTTACTGTTTCTCTCTTCCCATACTCTGTTCTTTGGAAACAAGTCCCAAAGTCCAACTTGTACTTTCCCACAAGGGGAAAGGAATCCAGGAGGAAAGAAAATCTTTTTTCTCAAAAGGCAAGATTTGTCCCTTCTCCCTCATTTTTTTATT
The DNA here is from genome assembly GCF_009829155.1 of Mustela erminea. Classification (NCBI taxonomy): domain Eukaryota; kingdom Metazoa; phylum Chordata; class Mammalia; order Carnivora; family Mustelidae; genus Mustela; species Mustela erminea. The sequence continues at coordinate 98,891,395 of NC_045614.1, forward strand.
CAATTATTATTTATATTAATATGGATTTGTATATTGTATACCTTAAGTTGTAATCTATTACTACATTATTTTATTGCTTAAATTATTCCAGGTTAGGCTGTATCAGATCAGCTCTTATGTCCCTTTGCCCCTATCCAAAAACATTGTTGTGTTTTTTTAATATTTCCTTTCTGGCATTACAGGGTATTCTAGACTCATCTCGTATTCTCTCGGCTTCAGCCTAGAACCAGCCATTTTTCTCCAAGGAGCCCTAGTTCCCTTTATTAGATAATGGTATTTAGAAATCAAGATATGGACACTGAGTGTGCTTGTTCCCACTGAAGTGTCACTGATTCCAGGCCCTCCCACTGGGTAGAGCTAGGAAATACATGTATGTATACTAACCCGTGTGTACACACATACTTAGGATTATGTCTGTATCTGTCTTACATCTATCAACTCTCCATACACATAATACATACAAATAACATATAACCTATAAATAAATATATGTTTATTTATATATGTTAATAAACAGCAATGTAAAACTATTTATTCTGAATTCTCTGACTGATCCAGCACCTCATTCATTCTAGCCTTCTCCCCTTGCTTTTGGAACTTCTTTCTCTGGGCTGTCATTATCTACCACTTATTTACTTATTTGTTCAGGCCTGGAATACTTGTAGTTTCAGGATTGTTAACCCATACTCCTGCAAGAAACAAATTGCCAACTAGAGTGCTTATGTATAGTTCTTTTTATCTTTAGTCTTAAAGTTTCTGGTCAAAAGGATGTTTCCAAAGTTAACTTAGGTTAGCTTCTTTTTTCCCACCTTGAAGGTTGTGGGGTTAGGTCATGTTACACATTTCTAGTACAGTTTGATACTTTTGTCACAATCTGCATTCCATTCTGGGATTGTCCCAACATCCTGCTTGATACTTAAAAATTTGCATATATTAAAGCTGTCTGTGATATACAGTTTTAAGAGTTTTGACAAATGCCATGATTTTATTTTTAAGCAAATCATTAGGGCCTTCATAGTTAGCAATGTACTTAAAACACACTTGGCAACTGGTCTTCACACAGGTTATAAAACACTAAATTAGATAATCTAAAAGCCTCTTTCTCCCATAGCATTCACTGAACCTTGTTTTATCAATTCTAAGGTCACATCACTGATGATTCTCTCCAGGAGTGTTGAAAGATTCTGAGAAAAAAAGCATCTCCACCTCTCTGCACTGTCCATCATGAGGTTGGAAAGGAGGGGGCAACAAGACAAAAGCCAGTACTTGAACCAGACTCATCCCAGCTGACCCATTTCAGTCTCCCGCTACTAGGAAAACCTGTAAGATACTGGTTTTCAAATTGTGAGCTCCCAGAACAATAGTAGCAGCATCACCTGGGAAACTGTTAGAAATAGGAATTCTCAGGTTCCACCCATACTCACTGAATCAAAAAATCTGCAGCTGGATTCTGGTAATCTATTACAAGTCCTCTGGGTGATTCTGAGGCACAATAAAGTTTGAGAACCTCTACACTAGGTTAACCAGACATTCCTCAGTGACATCCTTAGAGGCAGGAGTGAGGGTTCGTCTTGACTTCCTGTTAGGTCCCTGGGGGATCCGGGACCGGTCAGCCAGGGGCAGGCTGCAAGTGCAGCCACAGGGTTAAAGGGCTCTTTTTCTTTTGGTTTGTATGTTTGTTCTTAATTGTGATCCACCAAGGATGGAAAATTTCTGTCTTGGATGTCTCTAGGGCAGGATATGTTATCTCTTTGAGACAGAAAAGGAAGTCTTAATGACACTAAAACTTTTATGTGCTTTTGTTTTTTTGTACTTGCAAAATAACTGAAATCACATTAAGTACTTCACAATTTTCTTTAGTGATTTCAGGCTTTTTAAATTTTTTACATTTGTTATTTCTAATATATATAATATGACCATATTTGTATGTTTTAATTAACCTTTATACTTTAGGGTGGTAAAAATTATTGGCATCCAGTATGAAGTTGTAGTAAGAAAAAAGTTGGGAGATATTTTCTGATCTAGGTAAACTTCTCATGCCTTCAAGTCCTTAATTTCACCTCCACTCCAGATACTTCAATGACTTCAAATCTTACTCGCCTTACTCTGTTCCAGCCACACTGGCCTCCTCTTTGTGGTTCCTAGAATATACTGTAGGGCCTTTGCACTTAACAGTTGTTTCTGTTTGGAATATCCTGCCACCAGATATCTGCGTAGCTAGTTCCCTCACTTCCTTTGACAGTGGCATTCTCAAAGAAAGCTCACCCTGCTAGTCTAGTCTACCTAAAATCTCATACACACACCCAATTCCAGGCACACAAACACTTCCTTTTTTTTTTTTTTTTTAAGATTTTTTATTTATTTATTTGACAGACCGAGATCACAAGTAGGCAGAGAGGCAGGCAGAGAGCGAGGAGGAAGCAGGCTCCCTGCAGAGCAGAAAGCCCGATGCGGGGCTCGATCCCAGGACCCTGGGACCATGACCCGAGCCGAAGGCAGAGGTTTAACCCACTGAGCCACCCAGGCGCCCCCACACAAACACTTCTGCATGTCACATTCCCAGTGTTCATTTTCTCTCTCGGTCATTTATTGTCTAACTCTGTGTGTGTGTGTGTGTGTGTGTGTATCTCTATGTGCATATATGTATATATGCATGTATGTGTGCATATGTATGTATATTTTCTCTCCAGTAGAAAACATAAGTTTTACTAGCATAGATTTTTGTCTTTTTGTATATTGTCTAGAACAATGTCTGATACATAGTAGGTACTCAGTTATTATTTGTTGAATGAATATCTCCAAACATGCATTTATGTGACTGGTAGTAATTACGGGTACACAATAGTATTTTTGCCTTGTCAGTATTACCCAAACTGAGCTGAGAGGCATCTTGTCTTCTCTCCTCCTAAGCTGTCTCTGTTCTAATTAAGAGGGATGGGGAAGGGCAATACCTAAGGAAATAATTCCTGATTCTTCTTACTTCCTGTGGACCTTACAGCTCACTGCCAGTTAACCTTGTTCCTTTCTGTCTCTGTGCCTGCAAGAAGGGAATGTGGCCGGCTGGTGCGAGATGGGGACTTGTAGGTCACGGTAAATAAGGGGTTCTCTGGGGAAGATGAAAAAGTCCTGGAGATGGATGGTGGTGATGGTGTACAACAGTGTGAATATACTTAATGACACACAACTGTACACTTAAAAATGGCAAAAATGGTAAATTTTATGTATATTTTACCACAATTAAAAAAAAAAACGGGGGCGCCTGGGTGGCTCAGTGGGTTAAAGCCTCTGCCTTCAACTCAGTTCATGATCTCAGGGTCCTGGGATCGAGCCCCGCGTCGGGCTCTCTGCTCAGTGGGGAGCCTGCTTCCTCCTCTCTCTCTCTCTGCCTGCCTCTCTACCTGCTTGTGATTTCTGTTTGTCAAATAAATAAATAAATAAAACGAAGCATAGTGGTTCTGAAACGGTAGTGTCAAATCATTAGTAGCGGCTTCACCTAGGAACTTGTTAGAAATCCAGATTCCCATCCTCCACCCCAGAACTGTTGACTCTGAACAAGCCATTCAGGTGGTTCTGGCACACTGATGTTTGAGATTCACAACATTACAGCATTTTGTTTTAATCCCAAGAGCTATGAAGAACTGTTGTAAAGTTTTATAGAATATCTTCATGCCCTGGTAACTGCATAAAATTACCTTGGTGAGAAATTCTGACTACTCTAAAGGTAAAATTGAAAAGTGCTATGGAAATGTTTTGAAAATTTAGAGGACCTGCCGTGTTTCAAGCATCTTGCCAAATGCTCTCACCGTTATTTTTCCGGTTATCCCTCAAATCAGTGCTGGAGCAGTAAATACTACACTATCCACATTTAAAATGAGGAAGGAATCAGAGATCGATTACACTGTGATTCATTCTTCCTGGTGCACACTTAACTGTCACTAGGTGGCAGTGGTGGCATGGTTAACCCAGACTGGGGTAAGGCCTTCTGGGATTACAGATTTAGAAAATGAAATAAATGTAGCCCCTTATGAAAGAAATCAGATGACAAATAACCACAATCTTTATATAAACAGGTTCTAATTTCCAGTATGTAAGAGGACCTCTGAAAATCCACTCCTATATAAAAACAATGAGGGGTACCTAGGTGGCTCAGTTGGTGAAGTGTCCCAACTTTTGATTTCAGCTCAGGTCATGATCTCAGGGTCGTGGGATAGAGCCCTGTATAGCTTGGTGCTGAGCGCGGAATCTGTTTCTCCCTCTCCCTCTGCTCCACCCCTGCTCACACACACGCACGCTCTCACACACTCTCTCTCTTACTCTCAAGTAAATAAATCTTTAAAAAGTAAAATCAATGAAAACACTGCCAAAAATCCTTAAAATCAAATTTTTTCAGAACTAGGAAATAACCAGAGGCTTGTGATAATCTGAGTAGCATTTACCCAAGAAAAATGACTTAATCATGGTAAGAATAGGAAAATTTATAATAGCTTTAACAGTTTTCTGTCACCTGTCAGCTTCCCAGTAGCTTGAAAATGAATAGCCTCTCAATGAAAACCTGCAGTTCTAGCAGGCACTGAAGAGGGCAGAATGGATTTGGAGCTCCCTAAAGTCCCCAGCCCCCAAGAATTGTTACAATTAGCTTATCTGGCACTTCACTGGAAATTCCCACTCACCGGGCTTGCCTATTTTTCACCTGACTCAGCTAATTCAGTGGAAACAGCTTCTCCCCGACCCACCCCAGAGCATGCTACAACAGGCACATGAAGCCCTTTGGCAAAGGCTGGCAAACAACTTGGTGGAAAGCATCAGAGGACATCTCTGTCCAATGACTAGGTAACCACTAAGCTAATACATCATAGAATAGAAGGGAATATAGACTAATGGAACAGAATTGAGAGTCCAGAAATAAACCCTCACGTTTATGGTCAGTTGATTTTTCTGCTTTGTACCAAAATAATTCAACAGGGAGAAGAATTGTTTGTGTTTTTTTCAACCAATGATGCTAGGAAAACTGAATTTTGAAAACCTGCAAAAGAAAGGAGGTGGATCCTTTCCACACATCATATACCAATATTAGCTCAAAATCGATGAGATCTAAATGTTGATAATAAAACAATAACATTTTAAGAAGATAACATAGAAGTAAGCTTTTGTGACCGTGTGTAAGACATCAAAAGCTCAAACAACCAAAGAAAGGCTTAAGTTGGACCTCATCGAAATCTGAAACATCTTTCTAGGATGATGAGAATCTTTTGGAATTAGATGGTAGTGATCAGTCAACAATTTTGTGATAAAGCTAAAAATCACTGAATTGTACACTTTAAAAGGAGGAATTTGGGGTGCCTGGGTGGCTCAGTCAATTAAGCATCCAACTCTTGGTTTCAGCGGAGGTCATGATCTTAGGGTCACAGGGAGTCTGCTTTAGATTCTCTCTTTGCCTCTTCCTCTGTCCCCCACCCCATTAAATAAATAAATAAAATTTTTTTTAATGAATTTTAGGGTTGCCTGGGTGGCTCAGTGGGCTGAGCCTCTGCCTTCGGCTCAGGTCATGATCTCAGGGTCCTGGGATTGAGCCCCGCATCGGGCTCCCTGCTCCGCAGGAAGCCTGCTTCCCTCTCTCTCTCTCTCTCTCTGCCTGCCTCTCTGCCTATTTGTGATCTCTGTCTGCCAAATAAATAAATAAAATCTTTTAAAAAAATGGATTTTATGATACAGAGTTACATATCTATAAGTTATTTTAAAAATCTTTATACAAATATAAACATGTCCATATAAAGTCTATAGAAATATCTTTTAAATTGAAAAAAAGTGAAGAAATCATGTTTCTCACCAGCTTTGGGAAGTCTACCTCTAACCATATTTTATTCCTATTCCCTCTTTTGCCTCCCTTTATTGCTCCAACTCTGAGGCTACAAAAATATCCAAGTTGGAGTTTGGACCTGCAAAGGTACAGACTATTTGTCTATTAACAAATGTATTTCAAAAACTACTTGAACTTTCCTGTGAGCTTTTATCCACATAGCTGTGAGAGCACATTCTTGTTGCATTAAAGGCAAGGTTTGGACATTCCTTTTTTGGTTACATGGAGCATCAGGCAGTGCCAAGACAGTAATCAGATTTAGCACTGGTGCCTTTCCAACTGTCTTTTCTGTTCCATTGTACTTCATAGCGCTCCACTTTTTCTATGTTCTAGGATTGTAGGGTAATTCTGATTCTGAATCCTATACCAGCCTTGGTCTCTCCGTACCATGACTCCCATACTTAGAATCACACCCCCCCTTTTCTCTCATCCTCTTCCAAACTATTTTTGGCTGTCTGTGCTTTGAAATCTGATTAATTATGACTGATTTAAAAATTTTATGCTAAGGCTGAAAGTGAAAATGGCTAACAGAAACTAAATTTTTTTGAAACATTTATTTTTATTTTAGAGAGCATGGGCAGGAGGGACAGAGAGAGGGGAAGAGGGAATCTCAAGCAGACTCCAAGCTGAGTCAGAGCCCAACACAGGGCTCAATCCATGACCTCGAGCCAAAACCGAGAATTGGATGCTTAACTGACTGTGCCCCATAGCCCCCGAAACTAAGTTCTTAAGCATACCTTTGTTTTAAGGATGAATTAATTTCCTAGTTTTGCTCAGTGAGACAGCATGGAAACAATGAAAAACTCACTAATAATGAGCCTTCCTAAGGCACCTGTAAAAATACTTCCTCTTTAAAGGAACCAGAGCTCACTAAAGGAATGTCTGATTCCAAATCAGGGGCAAGAAGCATTCAAAATTAATCTGGAATGTCATGTCAGAAAGTAAGGAAGGTATCAATGATCACTGAGCACATGTTGAAAGTACTCAGAAGCCAACATAGAAGGGTCCCTAGTGACTAAAAATGGGATTATCTGAGCATCAAAAATAAAAATGACTCAAATGGGCTGGGGAACATGTGTTAAAATGCAAGAGTTCCTTGTGTTATTTTTATTTGTTTTCTTTGTTTCTTTTCTCCACTTAATCCGAGAGAGAGCACGCATGTACAAGCTCATGCATACTAGTGGGGGGAGGGGTAGAGGGAGAGCATCTTCAAGCAGACCGATCCTCTGCTGATCATGGAGTTGGACATGGGGCTCAGTCCCACAGCCCATGAGATCATGACCTAAGCCAAAACCAAGAGTTGGAACCTCAATCGATTGAGCCACCCAGGCACCCCACCTTTATCTTATTTTTAAACAAATTATTACCTGTGGCGGCTACAAAGAAAGCAGTCCATTAATTTGAAAACTGGCAAATTGGAAGAACCAAGAATTTATTCCACATTTCTTGTGGACTTTTACCTTAGGATAGTCAAATAGTTCATGTAGAATATGACCATTTTACAATCCATTTTGAAATAATAGATCTAGGTAACATCATCATTGTCTGCTAAAAACATCAAATGAAAGGTCAACAGTGGTGGTGGTCTTTATAAGGTATGAGGAGTCAGACTGATACAGTTGGATCAGTACAGTAGGATACAGTAGGAATACACAGTACTGCCTATGGCATATTCTTGCTAAAAATTCAAAATCTGATGAAGCCTCAAAAATCTGTTTATAAGGAAAAGAATTTAGAAGAATATGTTGAACAACATCAAGGGGACACCATCAGCAAAATCCCAAATGAGAGAAATTCTGTAGAACTAATGACCTAGCTTTTTCAACAAATGACAGGAAAGGAGGGGGAGACCTACACGAGACACATCAACCATATTCAGTGTGCACCTATTTAGAATAAGCCAACTATTAAAAAAAATTACAAGCCCATTGGGGAAATTTGATTTGATCATCACATGCTAATATTATTTGATCATCACATGCTAATATTTTTAATTAAGCTAATGGTATTCTGGATAGTGGTTTTGAAAAGTTGCTGTTTTGAGATGCATACTGAAGTATTTATAGATGAACTAATGGGATATTTGGGATTTGCTCTAAAATAATTCATCAAACGTTGCGTGGGTGGTTCAGTCAGTTGAGTATCTAGCTCTTGACTTTGGCTCAGGTCATAATCTCAGGGTCGTGAGACTGAGTCCTGGGTTGGGCTGTGCACTCAGCACAGAGTCTGAGGATTCTCTCTCTTCCTCTCCCTCCCTCTCTCCCAACTCTCTCTCTCTATGTCTCTCAAAAATAAATAAATTAAATCTTTAATAATAAAATAATCTAGTTGAGAGTTAGGGGTGTTCAGATAAAACCGTATTTATTGGCTTAATTGTTGACACTGGGCGGTAAGTACATGGAGATTTATAATATTGATCCCTATGTGTACTTAGATTTTCAAAATTTATACACACACACACAGTTTTATACAGTTTTAAATATATAGTTTTAAAATTTTACACAATTCATGACTACACCTAAAGTTGATTTCCAGTTGGAGAATTACAGCTTGGGTGGAAGAAGGCTTTCTAGAGCCACTTGCTGGCCATTACAGGCTACCCAGACTTCAGTACTGGCATCTTGGCATCTGGTTTAACTGCCCAGGGCTATAATATGTAATATTTCCACCAGAACCATTGTTAGGAAAAGATACATGTGAGAAGTACTTTTATAAAACTTACAGCTGATAAAATGTTTATAGTATAAATTGCTAATGTATAATATAAACATGTATAGTTTAAAACAGCACCAAGTATCATATCTTAAATATGTTTGTCTTACATAGAGAGTAGTATATGCACTTTTTAAATGAGTTAATTTTTATAAGTGAAATATATATTCTATAGGCATTTTTCATTTTGAGACATTAGATTTTCTTTCTCTGAAACATTTCTTTGTCTTTTCTAGGAAGTTATTTTAGGTTATATGAAAGAGGTTCTTCCTCATCTCTAAGACTTACCAGAAACTCTGATTTGAAGAGAATAAATGGATATTGTGCCAAGCCACAAGAAAGTCCAAAAGCTCCAGCCTGTAAGTTTTTATTCATTTTTCCAGATACGGATGAAGCAGTTCCCAAAGAGTGAAACAACTTGGAATCAAAAGACCCTAAAAGACAGGTTGTTCCAGGGGTTCCTACGTCCTTCCCGATCTTGTAGTCCATGCCTCCCAGATTGTACTTAGATTGGCTCACGTGAAGCAGTGCTTTCTTCATTTTCCTTGTCTGTCATTTTTACCTCTTATTTCCAGGGTTAGATTGGAACTTTTTGTTGGAGAATAGATGCACCAAAGTAAGTAGAAATCTCGAAATGGTCTTTCAAGGAACCCCAAAGATGAACCAAATTGGGAGACGGTATTTTAGGTACAATAAAACTAGGGCTAGCCTCTGGCTTAGGCATTAATTTCAGCCATCATTAGTCTTATTCTTAACTCAAACACTTGTCACTGTCCACTGTGGAAACAAGGAGTATAATATATAAACTGTGGGCTCCAATGAGCTATTTTCTTATTACTTCTTCATGGGAGTAAACTAGCGTCAGGCAGGTCTTGGTAAATAGAAAAGAATATTTATCAAGAGCTTAAAAATGTTTATACCCTTCAACCTGGTATTTCATTTCTGGGGATCTGTCTTCAGGAATAATCCCTATATATGAAAAAAAGCTCTGAATATAAAGCTATTCCCATATTTTACATATAATAGGAAAATGAGAACTGATCTAAATGTCAGATAATCTGGGAATGATTAAACCATATGTTAGATCTACTTGATGAGATTGTACAGCTGTAGGAAATGGTGCTTATAAATACCATGTACTGGCATGAGAAATGTTTGTCATAATGTCAGTGAACAAATCAGGATACAGACTTTTATATCATGTGTAGCATGGTACCCATATAAATATGTAAATTTATATAAAGAGATATATAAACCCCCATACTTATGGGGTTAAGACTTAGGAAACACTACCAAAATAAAAATACAGTGATTCTGCTATGGCAGGAGAATTAGGGATAGTTTTTATCGTCTTTTTTTACATCTGTACTTTCCAAATTGTCTTTAATGTACTTAAAATGAACGCAGAAAAAAACAATAACTATAGAGCTGTGCTAAGTGCTGGAAGGGTTAAAAGATAAAACTAGAGCAATACTATTTCTATACTTTTAACCTCTTTTCTCACCTTCAGTTCTTTATGGATTTTTCTCCTAGGGACTTTCCAGCTCCTTTGCTGTTGCCTTCTGATTAAACGAAAAGAACAGCACAAGCAAAGGTGCGGAGGTGGGCATGAGTGTGTCATGGAGGCAGCAAAGTCAAGGAGATGGTCTCTCTGCACGAGATGTAGGCAGTACATGGAAGTTGGATGAAATTATTTTCAGGGTCCCTTCTAATACTGACATCCTGTGACTCCCTAACTTTTCTGTTCCTTCAGTGACATCTTTTTTTGAAAGACTTTCTCTTACAGTCTGTGGCTGTGTGCCTTTCTTATTCATCTCCCTCTTTTGCCACTGCATTTTCCTCTGCTGCCCCTTTCTCCTGTCCCCTCTCTTGGGTCTTTATCACCTTCACTGGCTCTCCTTTTGCACCATTGATTATCTCGACTCTGACTTCATTAATGAGACCTATTCAGATGGCATAAATTTAGACTCAATATTATATAAAAAGGCATACATGCTTTTTCCTTTCCCTAACTGGTTCTTTTCACAGTCTCCTTGTCTTGGTTAACAGTACTGCTGTTGTCTTACTCATTCACGTTTGAGGTTCTTCTTTGATCCCTTCCTGGTCTTAATTTAATCAGCCTCCAAACCCTTTCAGTCTTCTTCAGGTAGACTTTTTTGTCTCTGTTCCCACCGCTACAACTCCAGTTCAGAACATATCACGTCATTCTCTTTACAGCTTCCCATTTGAACTTGTTGCCCACTCTATTCTATCCTTCTTTTCTCTCTTCTGTCTATTATGCAGATTAATCTTCTAAAACATTAACTTCTTCCTTGCTTCAAAGTGTACAGTGGTTCCCAAATCAGGTTTAAAAAGCGTAGCCTGGCATTCAAGATCTTTTGTTATCTTATTTTACCTTATAACCTTTCTCTTTTTCTACTGAAGTCAAATAAGCTTCTCATTGTTCCCTTCTTAGTTCATCTTTACCTTTACGTTTGTTTCTGGTGTTCTTTCAACTTTCAATGGCTAAGAAATATTTTTATTTTACCTCAGTCCCCACAGAATTTTGGAACCTTATTTGAGAAATGAGGCATCCTAAGAAATCCCATTTGAATAAAGCTCAAATTAGCTTGAGGTTTCTCAATGCTTCTGTTTCATGAATAGCTAAAAAAGCACAAATAGCATTTTTTTTAATTGCTAAATTTGAGAGTCATAACCTCAAATAAGATTCCTTGTCTTGTTTTTTCTCATAGACACTTACAGCCACAGAGTGCCATTACACAAACCTACAAACTGGGAGAGGAAGATCCTGATATGGTCAGGCCGCTTCAAAAAGGAGGATGATATCCCAGAGACTATCTCGTGAGTGCCGAACGTAGGGGTTATAAGCAGCTTTTCTTCCTTGCTGATTTCAAAGGCAAAGCATTTCCTTGGAATCTCACTAAGAACTTTCAATCAAATTTTAGAATAGTTGTCACATCTCAAAATGTTTCCTCTTTGGCAAATACCTGCAATAAAAACTAGTGCTGGAAGATCTTGTATCTCATTGATACGCTGTGTTGTGCCTACTGGAGAGCTGTTGGGTACTCTGAAGTCAATTGACTGATTTCTTTCCTGAGCTACAGGAATGTGACTAAGCAGTAATGTTCACTTTTCTTAGCTTATTTTTAATCTGGGTGTATCAGTTAGGTGCCATTGACAATTAATAGTTATATTCTATAAAATCCACTCAGGTATTCAACAGTACTTGAATAAAGGGTTATTTTTTTATTCATAATAGCATAGAAGTATTTAGGAGTAACATACTCTCTTCCTGAGATCCCAGAAAGCATGCTTTCCTATCCCTCTCACCAACTTCCTTAAACCCAGCCCTCCCAGGATCCTGCGACTTTTTCAGAGTCTGGACGAGTGTAGATTCCTCTAACCCAGGGTTTCTCAACCCCAGTGCTATCAGCATTTTGGGCCTGATAGTTCTTTGTTGGTGGGTGCTGTTGTGTACATGGTAGGATGTTTAGCAGCACCTCGCTTGGCCTTTTCATTTCGCGGATGCAAGGAACACTCAGTGAAAAAGGTCTCCAAACTTTGTCAAATGTCCCCTGAGGGGACAGAAAAAAAAAACCCTGATTAAGAACCATTGCTCTAGCCTGATTTTAAAGACCCTGACTGGTTTGCATCTTGGCCAAGAGAGATTCTGAGAAGCAGGTGCCATCTCCCCTGTGGGGCACCATCATTCGGAGATAGGGACTTGGGACAAAGCTCATAGACATTTCCTTCTAGTAAGAACCTATTCCTTGAACTTCCGGCTTTGGTTTCAAGGCACGATTTTAAACGATCTGAGTTCATTCAGGGTTATCTTTTCCCAGGAAGAGAAGTGTTAATTGCTTTTTTTGTTTACACCGGCTTTAATAGCCATTCTACTTCTGCTGGTCAAAATGACAGTGTGCTCTCCTGGGAAATAAGAGCAAGCTGGAAATAGCAATGATATTAAGGTGGGGTTTTTTAAAAATATTACTTATTCATTTGAGATGGAGGTACAGAGAGAGAGTGAGAGCAGGAGCAGGGGAAGAGGCAGAGGAAGAGGGAGAAGCAGATTCGCTGCTGAGCAGGGAGCAGGACTTGGGGCTCCATCCCAGGACCCTGAGATCATGATCTGAGCCAAAGGCAGATGCTCAGCCGACTGAGCCACCCAGGCACCCCTAATATTAAGTTCTTGCCTGTGTCTTAATTTCTTCCACAGCATTTCAGGAGAAAACAAGCTGCTGCATACCCATGGCCCTAATAGGTGCTATGTAGATTTTTGCCATGGAATACTTTCCTCAGTCTGTCTTACGGGTGGTTCCAGGATCCCCCTCAGGCCTAAAGTACTACCTACTGAGTCACCCTAGAATGTTCTGCTATGAGCCTGGGCAAGTGTTCATCCTTATGCCGGCAGTTCTGAACAGGCGCTGCTTAACTTGCCCATTCTGATTGCTTCCTACAGAATGGAGGGCAATCTCATGACCTTATTTAAATGTATTTTACTTTTATAATGTAAAATTTTTTTTTTTTTAAGATTTTATTTATTTATTTGACAGACAGAGATCACAAGTAGGCAGAGAGGCAGGCACAGAGAGAGAGAGAGAGAGAGAGGGAAGCAGGCTTCCTGCGGAGCAAGGAGCCCGATGCGGGGCTCGATCCCAGGACCCTGAGATCATGACCCGAGCCGAAGGCAGCAGCCCAAACCACTGAGCCACTCAGGCGCCCCTATAATGTAAAATATTTTTAATGTATAATACTTTTAAAAAAAGATTTATTTATTTGACAGACAGAGATCACAAGTAGGCAGAGAGGCAGGCGGGTGGGGAGGGGGAACGGGGAGCAGGCACCCCACTGAGCAGAGAGCCCAATGCAGGGCTCTGTCTCAGCACCCTGAAATCATGACCTGAGCCAAAGGCAGAGCCTTAACCCACTGAGCCACCCAGATGCCCCTAATACTTATTTGTTTAAATTTTTTAGAGAGAGAGCACACTGGCGTAAGAGCAGGTTGGGGAGGGGCAGAGGGAGAGAGAGAATCCCAACCAGGCTCCATGTTCTGCGAGGAGTCCGACTCAGGGCTTGATCCCACAACCCTGAGCTCATGACCTGAGCCAAAATCATCAAGAGTTGGCTGCTTAACCGAATGAGCCACCAGGTGCCCCCAAATGTAATATACTTCTAATGAAAAGTAAAATAGATTACTTTTCAGGACTATCACAGCACTTTAGTTGGAAATGCCAGTTCACATAAAATACTGTCAACGTGGGTAGTTTGTGGTTGGTGGACTCTCAGATGCTCTTAATAGAGCAATCCATTGTCCTTAGCAATTGTCCTTGGTTCCTCTCACCGTGCTGCAGGCCCAGCTTCAGTGCCTGGAGAACTCTGTTCACATGGCTGCCTCCCTGGGTCCCCTCGTACATCACAACATCTATCCTTTCAGGCTTCTCCCACCATGCCTGGACCCTATACCTCCTTCCAAGCATTTTTAAAGCACTTTTTCCCTCCTGATTTAAAGAGTATTGTGTGTTAAAAATCCGGGGGTAAAAAGAAAGAAGGAAGTTAGCACTTGAATCCCATCATCTCGAGACAATCACTTCCTATCCACACCCCTAGGAGTAGGCTGGTGTTCTCTCAAGGTTCCGTTTGGACTCTTCGTGCCCTGCCCTGAGGATCTGTAAGACTCATGTAACAGAACCACAACTCACTGGCTACAGACAGACTCACAAGGGTGCAGTGGCCTTCCCTTTAGACTCTCCCTTGGTGGACCTCTTCACTTTCACACAAGAACAATAATCCAACCCTCAATTTTCTGTTAAGGCACACCAGTCTCAATTCAGTGGGCAGGTTCAAAGAGGAACTTTCCAAAGAGCACGGTCTCAAGTTCACTGTCATGCAATTTCAGCAAAATGTAGTTAAAAGGTAAACACTGAGGAAGTATTGCTTAAAGAATCTTTCTGCTGTTTCAGATAGTCTCTGGAATCTATACCTGGTTCTAAATCTAAGCATTAGATTTAGATTATTAAAACTATTCCTGCTTCAAGGCAGAGAGCGAAAACTTAGGTATAAAGATCATATTGTTTGACTTTCTCCCACATTTGTTTTCTGAACTGTGATTTGTGTTGAAATGTACAAAACTCATGAAGTTCACTGCAGTATCTCTTATTATTAAACAGTCACTATATCATGTAGCATCTTCTTAAGAACCCCCTGGGAGAAACAGCTCCTGTTTTCACTTTAGCATTGGCTGCTAGTGTGAAACTTGGAAGCCAAAATTGACTTCCAAGCCAATAGCAAGCATAGAGTAATACCCCTTGCCTTTTTTCCCCCTTTGTTCCTCGATCTACTTCCTGTCTTCATGCTATCTTCTCTTTTTCTTACTTTAAAGTTTGTGCTATCTTACTTGATTTTATTAATAAGTTTAAGGTGAGTTGTGAAAATGCCTCATATTCCCCCTTACATTTCCCCAAATCCTGCAAGATTTCCAGGCCCACATCTTTTTTTTTCTATTTGTGGTACCACTCCATTTCTGACTTGTGTTACAGAGTTTTATTTCCTACTGGCAACTTCAGAAAGAGAAAAGTTAACTTTCCTTCATAATCTCATTGTGTTACTAGGTTTGAGATGCTTGATGCTGCAAAGAACAAGATCCGAGTGAAGGTCAGCTATGCAATGATTGCCCTGACAGTGGCAGGATGCATCTGGATGGTTATTGAGGGCAAGAAGGTGAGCACAAACTTCCTCTCTGCCGCTGTTTTCTACAAAGGATCTACAGGAAATCAGGGGGTTGACCCTTTTATTTATTCTCTTGAGAAGAGGGGGCTACTTTCTACATGAGAAATGATAAGAAACAAACAGTGATAAGAAATGAGGCACAGTAGGGGCAAACCTGGGATGTCATGCCTGGGGATAAATAGCAAATCCTAATTTTGGCAAGGTAAAGGACTAAATTAGTTTCACACAAAGTAAAGAGAAAGTGTTTAGTTATCACAGATGTCGTAAGTAATGTGAAACCAGAAAAATGTCCCTGGTGTATCTAATGATGACACTGGCATGTCTGTACAGCACTCCCAGTAAGTGAGCGTCTTTATCCATGCTCCAGCTGCCTTAGCCCTGGTGAGCATTCTAGTCAGTGCTCTGGACTTGAAGCTTGGCCACATGGAGCCATATGTGTAAGGACAATAGCTCCTAAACAAGTACATAGGCATTCAAGTCTAGAAATCTTTGTTTTAACCTAGACTGTTATTAATAGCTATCATTAATTGAATACTCAGTCTTCTAAGCACTTGGTTTTTCTTTCATTTGAACCTCACAGCAGCATGACAAAATAGGTACTATTATTAGGACCTCATTTATAGATGAGGAAACATAGCTAAGAAAGCGCTGCTAATTTGCCCAAGGCCACACATCTCCTAAACAGCAAAGCCACAGTTTGAATCTAGACCTAAATGAGGTGATAGTAAAATTGCTCCTACTTATTAAGGGCTCATTATACAGCAGGCACTGTTAAACTCATCACAATATCCTAAGAACCTAAGCAGTAGGTTCTCTTATTATCCGTACTTTATAAAAGAGGAAATTGAAGCTTAGAGATACTAAGTCATTTTCCCAAAGTCACATAGCTGGGCAGGATAAAAATTTAGAGCCAAGTTTGCAAGTTCCCAAACTCTCAATAATAATATCTTGTGCTTAAAATATAGGGGTTTTTTTATATGCAGCAGCAATGGTCCAACCCTTATTTTATTTATTTTTATTTTTTTAAAGATTTTTTATTCATTTATTTGACAGAGAGAGATGACAAGCAGGCAGAGAGGCAGGCAGAGAGAGGGGAGGAAGCAGGCTCCCTGCCGAGCAGAGAGCCTGACGTGGGGCTCGATCCCAGGACCCTGAGACCATGACCTGAGCCGAAGGCAGTGGCTTAACCCACTGAGCCACCCAGGTGCCCCCAAACCCTTATTTTAATACCATGTCTAATTTTATAAATCACAGCTTCCATGTGCAAAGAGATGGCTTGTGTCTATTATCAGATATTAAAAAGGTTCTCCTACCAACCTAGCAGTAACTAACTTCCCTTATCTCCAGTGAGTGCAGAGTAAAAGGAAATGCACTTCTGGCTCTCTTCAGACTTCAGGAGTAGAAAATACTGACCATTTAGATTGACCTGTTGGGAGCATGAAAGACGAGTGTGCAGGACTGAGTGAAGCTCTTTTGACATCTCTATTCTCCCCCACTTCAGATTTTCTTCTGGCTTCCTCTTTGACTTCTCATGCTTAGTTCTCAGACTGAAACTTATAGAAGCATGTGGACAGGACATAGGGACTTCTAGAATTCCAAGAAGTCTGCATTGCTTTTGTATACCTGATTGTACTAAGCTGAGTCTACATACTCTAGAAACGAGTTACCCCTTGAGACTTCTTCTAGCCTCATCTAATGGTATATACCATGAACTTTGAGAGTTTCTCTCCTTTATGTGCTAGAAAACCATCTCATTTGTTTGACGTGGAACTATCCATTCCTTACAAGTAGGGAAGTGCTACTAGAGTGGAGAACTTTTAGACTTAGTGCTATTTAAAAGAGAGGAATTAGCCATTGTGTTTTGTCCTCACCATCAACTTACCATTCCCTTTCTCCTTCCCATACCTAATTCTTTATATGTGAAATTACACAGATATAAGAAAATCCCACCTTATATATAGGGTGCTAGTTTCATTTATTTGGTATAAAACTTTGGAAACTGGTCTGCTTATGTAAGACTTACCAGCATGTAACAGCTCACAGGGAGGTAAACGGGAAGAGGATGGTTGGCTCTCCCCTACTCCTGTTTGCTGTCAAAGAATGGAGTAGTGCGATACAGATACTGCTGAGACTCATTAATCACAGTATTTGGTAAAGTCTGGGATCCCAGAGCTGAATATTTTTGGTAAAAGAGGAATAAGGAGTTAGAAGGGTATGAAAGTATACAAATGAGTTGGGAAAGGAGAAATGGTAGCAATAAAGAACAGGGAAAGGAAAAAAAAGATAGAAATGGAAATAAAAAGGTATTCAATACTAAAGAGTGGGAAAGGAAAAAGATAAGGGAAGAAATTATAAGGGAAGAAGCTGGATTTAAAGAAATAGGCCAGAAAAAAGGTAGAGGGTATGGCATTTCTCTTATGCTTGACTGAATGGGCTATTGGACTGTGAAGTTCTAGAGGAAGCAGAAGGCACACAGAGGGGGGCTTCCGTGCTCAGTGTGCCCACAGCAGAGCATTTTGGGACTGCACTGGCCTAGTTAATCTGCTGACATAAGTGTGGGGTAATGACATCCTCCCCAAACCCTTTTTCAAATTTGTTTCATTTTAGGCTGTCAAAAGAAACGAGTCTTTAACAAGCCTGAACTTAGAAAAAAAAGCTCGCCTGAGAGAAGAAGCAGCTCTGAAGGCCAAAACAGAGTAGCAGAGGTATCTGTGTTGGCTGGATTTTGAAATTGCAGGAATAATGTTGCAGCAATTAGCCTGTATTAAAAAATACGGTACGAGGATCCATTTCATGAAAGTATGGTTTGCACAGATTTGTAATTTCCCCATTCCTGATACAGTGGGACAAATAAATTTCTTTAAAGAAATGACTTGTTTATATTTTTGTGGCTCTGATCCAGGTTAAATGCAGCCTTTCAGCTTTTTGGAGGAAATGAATGAAAAATGGGGCAAGTTATTTAAACCTTAGTATTAACTCTTTAGAGAGTCAGGTACCATATCTTTAATTTCCATTACCAAAGTGATTTTCTCTGCAGAAGCTAAATGGCTTGTAGTTCTATATTTCTGTGTATTCATTTCTAGAGAGATAAGGAAGGCCAGCTGTGTACACTGCCTAGGTGCATCTTGGAGAGCTAACCTCCCCAAATGCAGTGGTGCTTCTGAGAGTCCTGCAAAGCAGCCTGATCAGACTGTTCCATCTTCGGGCATGCTGACAGACAGAGGCATGTCAGAGAGCAGTCTTGTAAAAGGTTCCTGTAAGGTGATGACAGTGGTCTGGCCACAAGTTTCTGAGAACTCTGAAATCCCAGCACCATGAAGTTGCTTGGGGCCATCAGTCACCTTTTCTACTCCATAGCTTAGAATTTCCAATTGGTCCTCTTCCTTTTGCCTTTACACTGAATTTCTCAATTATGAATATCTTTCAAATACATTTTCTTACAAGTTTTGAAAGATAAGCATTTGCACATGGTTATATATTTCATTTACATTTTGGGATGCCAAGCCATTTCATTTTTAGGTATTGGATGCTGGATTCTATTTTAAATATTCTATTTTATATATTTCATATATTCTCACGTGCCTCATATTAATGGATGACATGGACAAGTCTGCATAGCCAGTTGTCTCCAGAGGAGTATAGCTGATAGAAAGTAATATATGCATCTGCATTGGAACTTGACTTAATAAACTACTAAGTGAAATGGAATATACCACATTTGATTTCTTTATCTGATGATGTTGGTGATGTTTCTTGATACACTTTTAGAGTAATTGGACCTTAGCTTTTTAGATACCAACTTCTTTGACTTTAACCTATTTCTTTTAAAAATAAGTAATTTTTCTTCATAGAACACTATCGTTTTTAACTTCTAAATAAGTATTTTAAAGTGTTATCTTGGAGATTTATTGCAAAAAAAAAATGTTTCATTAAACCAAAACTCACAAATGTTACTATACAGCAAGAATTTTCATAATCATTTTTCATTGTGTCTCATTTTCCTATTCAGTTACTTAGAGTAACTACTACTTTACGGGTTAAGTATAAATTTCTTGGCCAGAATTTTGAGTTGTCTCTGTCCAATCCAAGTTTTCTCACTACCCTCACATAACACCTTCTTGACAGTCATTCCTTATTAATAACCCTAATACCTTATATTCCTCAGAACTTGTCAAGCAAATCAGACTTAATGAGCGCTATTTTAAGATACTAAAGTATACAAAAAAAGGCAGTTTACCCCTATTACTTTCAATTATTGTTTTACTATTTTTTGCTTAATTTCTGTATTTTTTTTCACGTTTATCATGTTTCTGTAGGTAAAGTGAGCAGAAACCATTTCCCACTTTTTATTTCCTATAAGCCCTATCTGAATAAAGTTAATAGACAAGCCTACGGTCAGATACTTTTTTAATAAACAAAAATAGTATGGGGACATGATTCCAAATGTTTATTGAAAGTAGGCAAGGAGTGAATAAAGTCGTGCTATAATTCACTGTCATTCATCAAACATTACCTTAATCCCTAATATATATAAATACTGAGAATACAAAATGAGTAAAACATACTTCTTTACAGAGCTCATAATTTATGGAAACATGGCCCATGAAACGGCTACAATACAAACTGGTAAAAGATATATTCTGAACTTTATATAACAGTCGCTATAGAAAGAAACAAAACCTAACTCAGCTGTCAGTTGTGGTTCCAGTCAAGCAGGCAGTGCTGGTCCACAAAGTGGTGATTTCTGTTTCAAGCATGGGGAGGAGTTACTAGGTCAGACACATAGTGAAAGAGAATAGCCACACCATTTAGACATTTAGTTTGCTTGATCATCATGAGGCACAGTCTGACCAGGGTAGTGAGAAGTCCCTCAGCAAAATGCCATTTATAGTGTTTTGATTTACTTTCAGTTTTTATCTCGATACAAAACTTAAGACGTTTAACAGACCGAATCAATGACTTATTTTTCCCAATTTATAGACTTGATTCCATGGAACCATTTCACGTGTGAGTGGCATCTGCCATACACCTCCATTCCATCACTATCCCAGGATTATGTTCTTACTCATCTGATCTCCCGAATCAGGAGCACTGGAGTTATGCCAAACTCTGACTCCCCTCACTTAATCAGTCATCCTGTTTTGTCAAACTTACTTTCAAATATTTCTCAAATACACTCAGAGGAACAGAGTGGGAACCTATTCAGGAATAGACACGAGTTAATACCAGACCTGAAGATTAAAAGTCAGAAGCCCTAAGTTCTAGACTTGCTTTTCCAGTTGTCCTGCTTTGTAAATTTAGGTTATAGGTCTGAAATCTTTTAATCTAAGACAATGGGTTTTTGGGTTGTTTTTAAGATTTCATTTATTTGTCAGAGAGAGAACATGTGAGCACAAGCTGGGTCCCTGCCAAGCAAGAAGCCCAATGCAGGACTTGATCCCAGGACTCTGGGATCATGACCTGAGCCGAAGGCAGGCACTTAATTGACTGAGCCACCCAGGCATTCCACCACAACCCCCCTTTCTTTTTTTAAAAGATTTTATTTATTTATTTGTCAGAGAGAGTAAGACAATGTTAAAAAGAAACACAAAACCATACCAAAATTAAGAGAAACCATCTTTTTAAATACCCCCCCCCCTTTTTTTTTTGCCAATTTGGCTCTACTAGTTGATTTCTAAAGGGTTTAGTAGTTACTCATCCACAGTTTAATTGTTTTGTCATTTCCTAATGCTGCTGATGCAATGATGTTTTCTGTAGGATGACAAGCTGCTGAGATTACAACATCTGTATGACCTTGTAATTTCTGTACAATCTCTTTAGTCTGAAGGTTCCAAATGTAAACCAGATTATCTTCTGATCCAGACACAATCCATTTTCCACCAGTAACTGAAAAATTGGCAAATATGCAGTATTTCTCATTCTTATGACCAGTGTATGTTTTCAGACATCGGCCTCTGCTATAATCCCACAGTTTAAGAGTATTGTCCAAAGTTGCAATTAGAAGATATCTTCCGTTTGGAGAAAATTTTACAAAAGAGATAGGAGGGTTATCATCATCAACAAGTGTTTTTAAACACTGACCTGATGCAGCATCCCAAATTCTACAGACACCATCATAGCTACCTGACACAATCAAAGACCCACTACAATTAAAATGAACAGCAGAAACTGGGTCAGAATGAGCAGACAAAGTCTTAAGGCACTTCCCTGTTTTCACCTCCCATATTTTCACACTCTCATCAAAAGATCCTGAAATGATGAGATTGGATGGTGGATTGAAATTACAGCAAAAAACATAATTACTATGCCCCTTCAGCGTTTTCAAACATTTTCCAGATCTCACATCCCAAATCTTTAGCGTCTTATCATCTGAGGCAGAAACAAGGCGACTGGAATCTGATGACCAGGCAACATCTGATATCTCCAGATTGTGACCATGAAGTGTCTTCTCATACTTTCCATCATAGGCTCCCCAAATTATAATTACCTTGTCAGCAGAAGAACTTGCTAGCCATTCTCCATTAGGACTAAACTTAACCGATGATACTGCTTCCGTATGTCCCACGAGAGTAAATTTAAGAGCATAGTTTGGTTTTTCAGACATTTGCTTGTTTGGGTTGGTTGAGGGGAGGAGGCCCAACTCTGCTGCTCTAGCATCCCCTACCTCCTTTGTCCCCATGGTTCTGAAGCTCCCAAGTCAGTAGGTTAGGTAAGCGTCCGGCCCTGAACCAGGAAGCTCAATATTCTTTCTGCCCAGCAAAATGAAGATAAAAACATCAGACTCAAAAATAAACAGCCTTTTAGTGATTATAATTTCCGGACTGTCTTTAAACTTCTCTATACAATGATTCAGCAGCACGGCTTGGACCTCTTTTTCCTCTCTTCCTCCTTTGTAAACAAATACTTGATAAAAACATTAAAAGGGTCCAATGCGCTGTCGGCAAGTGAGGTATGTTTTGGGTGTTCTGTGAACGTATAAAGCCGTGCAAAGTGACTAGAGGCGTGGGTGACCTACAGGAAGTATTTTCTCCCCTCCCCTCCCCCTACCCCGAAACGTTTAGAACACTAAGCAAGCCTACCAGTCAGACTTTCGGTACTTGAGCATGAATGAATCACCGGCTTAAACAAACGATTTCAGAAGGTTAAAAAAAATAATAATGACAAACAAAAAAACCTCCGTAAGCATCATGAACTGCGGCCCGGCGGGCCTGTGGGCTGCAGTCGCCGGATAAACACTAGGGCACACGTCCACGTCAATCCAACCCAGCCGGCAGGACAGCGGAGCGCATGAGCACGCCAACTTCGAGCTGAGATGACCAATGGGAGAGGTCGGCCTGCGCTTGCGCAAAGGAAGGCGCTGGCGTTCCTTCCGGTCTTCTTCGCGGGAGGCGGCCGCATGCAAACGCAGGACTTCCTTGTTTGGCCTGTGGGTGGGTTGACTGGTCTTATCCCGGACCTGACTGACCAGCGTCAGTAGCAGTGAATGTTTCCAAAGAACATTCATTTCTTTTTGGAAGCCGTGTTACAAGAAAGAACGGAATTTTCCGATTCCGTTAGTGGAAAGTTAGCTCACATTTGGCACTAGCTAGTCGTCGAGCCCCCGCCCCAGGCGCCGGTGACTGAGCCTCGGCTTCACGGGCGGCTTCTGCTCCTCTCTACTCTTGTGGAACAGAGCTGGTGGCGTGTACTTAAGACTGCAGATAGGCAAGGGGGAGCTTGACTGAATTTATGCCCAGATTGTAAAGCTTCTGGTTTAAAAGTTTGGGGTAAACATTTCGGGAAGGAATGTGTTGTGGGCCTCCAGAAGCCAGTGCTTAGGACGTGGTAGTGCCGGGGAAACGAGCAAACGTTTGTTTTAGCATTTCCTTGCGCTTTCTTAAACTTTTTAAGAGAACAGGTCAAATCTGCATAGGTGCATGAGACCGAAAAAGAGAAGTTGCTGGGACGTGATTGAGAAAGGTGTAAAGTTAATTGGCTGCAGAGAGTCTGAAGTTTTAAGACCTGTTTAATGGCCCTGAGAGTGCTATGTAAAGATGTATGCTTTTCAGATGTTAAGTTACAGTCTTTAAACAAGAATAGGTTTACTGCGTGTCTGTCTGGTTCAGTCCCTAGAGCATGCAACTCTTGATCGAGTTTCGATTTCAAGCCCCACCGGGGGCGAAGAGCGCTAACTTTAAAAAAAAAAAAAAAAAAAAAAAAAAAAAGTTTACCAAAAAAATTGGAAGCCTGATAAATTTCTAACCTGTAATTGCTCAATAAAGAGTGCTCAAGAATGCTGTTGTTTACAAGGTTTCCCCTTTCGCTGAGCTAAAGTCTAGAGGCAAGTACCTCTTTTGCTTTTTTTTTTTTCTTTTCTTTTTAACGTAAACTCAAGAGTTAGGTGCTATACCACTTAGCCAGGCGCCCCGCCGCAAGTATCTCTTAATGATGTTTTCTGTTAGCCAGCAGTTAAAAGCATTTGGGAACGAATTCTCTTAGCCTATATTTATTAGGGATAATTGAAAGTCTGGCCTTTAAATGAGGCACAATGACATAATTAAATCACCTGTAACAATCGTATAATAATATAACCTCATTACCTTAAGACCCTACTACTCTAGTTTGGAATTTGGACAGGAATTGGACAAAAGCTTCCGTCTTAGGTAGTGCAAATTAATGGTGTAATGATAACGAGATGCTGGAAGTAGGAAGAGGATCTTTTAAGTGGTTTGAAACACCCATTTATATACATTAAATTAGGATTCTTCTTAGATCTTTTTTAAGGCAAGGCCACATGGACCTTTCCCTCTAACATTTGAAAAAGAACTTTTCCCTTTTATGTATCTTAAAGGTCAGTTGTTATTAAACTCTGCCATTTCCCTCTCTTTCTTCCTGTTAGCCTGAATTGCTATCATTTTTACTGGGAAGCTTAGAAACACTCTAAAATTCTGCATCAGTTGAGACTATTTTCATTTTTATTGACTCATTAAAAAATAGGGGCGCCTGGGTTGGCTCAGTGGATTAGAGCCTCTGCCTTTGGCTCAGGTCATGATCCAGAGTCCTGGGATGGAGCCCCGCATCCGGGTCTCTGCTCAGCAGGGAGCCTGCTTCCCTGCCTACTTGTCACCTCTTCTGCCAAATAAAATCTTTAAAAAGAAAAAATAAAGTGCTGTAGAGAACAAAGTGTAGGCGTTGGTTCAAAGATTTTAATTTGTATTTTTCCAATAACTGTTATATACAGTAGGAGAGTAAAGAAGGAAATTAGACAATTTGTGACGTGAGGGCTAGGACGGGGTGTTGGTGCTGGGGTATGTTTTAGTAACCCACTAGAAATATCACACGAATGAGAGGAACAGTCAAGAATGTCTTGGTAGGGGGCGCCTAGCTGGCTCAGTCAGTACAGCATGCCACTCTTGATCTAAGAATGGTGAGTTCAAGCCCACATTAGGGGTAGAGTTTACTTTACAAAAAAAAAAAAGTGTTGATAGGAATAACTAGAAATTTTTCTCCAGATTTTCCCAGAATGTGAAGAAATTTCCACTATTAAAATCCATTTCTAGATGCCAGAATTTTTTGTTTACAAATAGCATCAGGAATTTGTGTAAAGAAATTAAAGCTCTGAATATAAAATCTTTTTATCATGTTCTAATATGTAGTCCTGATACTGTAGTCCTTATAAATTGGGCCTAAGAATTTTGTGGCATAGGTCCTTGGGAGGAGGGGAGCATCAGCAATGTGGAGTGCATAGGAGTAGGAAATACTGATACGGGTAAACCTAAAGTGGCAGAAACCATAATTAGAGCTTTGCATTTGCTGCTGTCAAGCAGAGTTCCTCACATGGTTCTGTTTTTAACTATTTTTGCTGTTCCTAATCACCAGATAGGTGATTTGGAAGTTTCCCTCTCTGTAGAAACCAATTTGTTTTCTTTAGATTTCCCACAAAACTTTTAGAACTGAAAGTCCTCAATGGTTGAAATTTCCCTTCCCCTCAGTCAAGTTTGCAGATATTATAAACAGAAATGCCACAAGTTTAGGTCATTTGTTTTTTAATAATTTTTTTTTTTTTTTTGGTAATGTATGTCAGGACTGAGATTAAGTCCTGTTTTAAGGACTGTCTTGACTGACTGCTTTCATTGCAATTCCAGTTACCAAATCCAGTCCTCAAAATCAAGCACAACAGAACGATGTATAGTTGCTTAGGACGATTAGCAATTTAAATCTATAAAAATCTAGTTGGACTAAATATGGAATGGTGCAGAATTTATCTAAACTGAGACCTTTTTAAAGTGAAAGGGGGAGACACTAAAATAATCAGCTGATGTTAATTGATCTAAAACCCGGGACTATACCAGACCAGTATAATCACTGACTTTTGGAGGACTCTCCTCAAATCACAACTTAATTTTGGAAAATTCTACACTCTATATGGTGATAACCCTGTGCTCTTACCCCACCACTGTAGTCTCCTGGGTTTCTATTTTCTCCTCACCCAACACTAAATAATGCTAGGCACAAGTGGTTTAGATAAGGCAGTGGTCCAAACTGTGGATTTCCATGGGCTTCCTCAGGTGAAATGAGTATCTAAAGGAATTTAGAGAGTAATTCTATTCTCTGCAGAAACATTCAAGATCACAGATAGTACCATATATTGCCTTTAAAATCAGAAGAAAAAAAAAAGACTTTTTCAAATTGGCAAATGAAAAAAGGGGCAACAGTCATCTATGCTAGCTTTAATAAATTTGTAAACTCAGCCATTCTGTACTATAGATGGCAGTGTAGTCTGCAGGAACTAATTCTATTTTGCTTTAAGATTCTTTTCAGAAAAAAATACCTGGCCAGTAGAATCAGCAATATGTACAATAGTAAAAATGTTTAAAAAAAAAAAAAAAGAAAAGAAAGAAAAGAGAAAGGAAAACACACCTACGTAATAGCCCAAGGCAACCACCTGCTTCTACATAAGTTGGATATAATTGACAAAGTTGTTTTTCTTAACTTTAGAATAGGTCAGAAGAGATTAATGTGCTATTTTTGATAATACAAACACATGGGGTTGATTATATAAGTTATCCTGTAAAATATATCCATAACTTTTCACAGAAGGCATAAGGTTTTTTGTTTTTATATAATGAATTGCTATGACAGTGTCTTGCTTTTGTAAACTAAAGGTCAAATTAATGTCCTCCTGAAAGATAACCACATACAAAACACAAGTTGAGACACTAAGTCTAAGAGCTGTTAATTTCCGGCTTCATTGAGACACTAAGTCTAAGAGCTGTTAATTTCTGGCTTCAAACAGCAGCATAAAAGAATTCCTTTGAATTTTCTTTTGTAACCAAGTACCCTTTACTAATATCACATCGATGCATATTCCTTCAGTCATTTAGTATTTATTGAATAGTCTACTATGTGCAAGGCACTCACCCATGGCCTGACAGACCACATTCAAGTACAAAGAATCATCAGATCCATTCCAAATCAAAGCGTAAGAACACTTTGAACAACAACATAGAGTGGTCATAATGATGAAGTAAGCAGAACATACTCAACATACATTAAAAGGTGATCTTTCTAACTTTTGATATTCCTGGGGACAGTACTCCTTTAGGAAGTCAGCTGTGTTAAATTCACGTCCATGGATGGCACTGCTTTTTAAGGCAGAATTCTTCATTCCAAAGCCTTTCTTTCACTTTGTCAGTACCTTCTACATTTGAGTTTGTTGAATGGAAACACATTTATCCATTATGCTACTAAACTCAAAATCTATCATTTGCATATTTTTTTTTTGACTTCTGTTGTTTTGTCAGGTTATATACAGAATTTTAGCACCACAGAAGGGAAAAAGAAGTTGGGGCTGAGAAGCTCTACTTTACCAAATTATGTAACTTCATACCTTAGTTACTTTAAGGGTGCTCTTGAGAAAGAGCCAGGAAAACTGGTCTGACAAAAAGCTGGACCAGCTCTGGCTGTTGTGTAAGTCTAGTTCTGGGAGTTCCTGGCCCAGAACACCACCTCCACCATGACTGCTGCTTTCTTCCAGACACAAACTGCATAGCTCTGTCCCACCACTAGACAGTGTCTGAGGTTATGACCTTGGGGCAAAGTAAACTCTCCTAAGTCTTGACTCTGTCATCTGTAGTGACAGTTATCCACCTCAAAGGCAGTTGGAGGATTTAAAGGATTTAAAGAGAAAAAATGGAAGCCCTTACCCAGGCATCTGGCATACAACAGAGGATGAAAGACTAGATGCCTTTTTGACCTATGGGAATCTACCCATAATCTTTTCTTCTTGCCCCACACTTCCAAGTTTTATACCCAGTAGCAATTTGATATTGTTAAAATTAGCATATATTTGCTTTACTTCATGACACATTTTTGTGATGTCCTGGTACTCACTGCTATTACCTATCCTTTTCTGAAATAAGCATATTACAGAATAGTCTGCGTTAGCATAGACTTATGGTACTGGTGTCCCATCTGGCCTTCCACTAGTTGAACTTTAAAAAAAAAAAATATATATATATATATATATATATATATTTTTTTTTAAAGGAATCTCTATTCCCAACGTGGGGCTCAAACTCATGACCCTAAGATCAAGAGTTGCATGCTCTATACTGACTGAGCCAGCCAAGCACCCCATGAGGAAGCAAAATTTTTTTTTTGTCAATCTTTTTCATTTTTAAATTGTTTTTAAAGTAAGATAACTTTTGAGTAGGCTCCACACCCAGCGTGGGACTGGAACTCAGGACCCTGAGATCAGGAGTCACATGCTCTACCCACTGACCCATCCAGGTGCCTGATAAAAACTTTAACTTTTGATAGAGAAATGTAGCCAAAAATATTTCCCAGGTTGGCAGATACATACTTACTCTTCTCACCTAACAACAGATGAAAGTGACTGTTAGTTTCAGGTGGCAAAAAATTCAGATTCGAGACTTCATATATAGATAAGTACACCTGTTTCTCAAATGAGCAAATTTTGGAATGTAGGAGGTAGAACATAGTATATAAATATGAAAAGCAAACAATGCCCCTTTCTAAAAGTGGATCCCTTTTCTTCACTGAAAAACATTCTTACACATCAAGATTTCATATATATATATATATATGTATATATGTATATATATATATATTTATTTATACACACACACACACACATATGTGTGTATATATGTATCCACAAGCCCTAAAACATCAACATGCAATGACTTGCCTACTGATAGAAAAAATGTCACAAAACGAATCAAGCAAGAAAGAAAAACCTTTCAACTTGAGGAAAACCCTTTTATAATGCAACCCCAAATTGAGGGATTATAAATAAATGTTTGTTTAGCACTGGAAAGTAAATTCAAAGTTGCCTGTGAGTGGCCACATAAAACAGGATTTAACTGACAAAATTTGGTTTCTAAAATATGTTACATACTTTTTTACTCAGGCAAAATCAGCAACAATCTGGTATAATAATTCAAATTTACTGTGGGGTAACTGCCATTGCTTGTATTTGTGACAATATGAAAAAATGGCTCAGAGCCCATTTAGCTTTATCTGGCACTAGACAATCCTAGGGCAATAGTTTTCAAAAACAGTGTAGCTGACAAAGGTTTTAAAAGGCGCCCTACGTAGTGACAAGAAGATGAGTTAAAATGTTACACAGAAAACTCTCTCCTTAATCTCTTTTCCTTTCCTGGTATTTCTCAATCTAACCATATCTACCCTGCTGGTCCTTCAAATACAGGGTGCCTTTATATCCTAAATGCTTTTAATGCCTTTTTTCCCCCACCTAAGTTTTCATTTCAAAGAATATACTTTGAAAATGTGGAGGAGGAAGAAGGGAGGGGGGTGGATAAACAAGCTACTTTCCCCCCAGATTAGTATATATTGCAGAAGAGTTTTCCTGTGTTGAAATTAACACTTTTGTAATAGGTAACATCTTAGTGATAGGGTTTCAATAAATGCAGTGTAAATTAATAGAATCTGCCAGCCAGAGAACTAAAATTAGGACTCAGTTACCTCCTAAAGTCTCATTTCTGTAAATAAAAGGGCTGCTTTATCAGTTCAAACTGTTATGCTGGGATTTAACTTTGAGTTAATTCCAATTTTTATACTGAGTATTTTATTGCAAAAAAAAATTTAGCTAATCTCTCATGAACTTCCAGGACAGGAACAAGATAAATTCCTGTTTTCAATAGAAAACAGACCAAAATAGTTAAATGGACTTTAATTCATTCACTGAGACACCCGCAAATGCAAAACTCCCAATGTACACTCTTCTTACTAACCCAGGGAAACAACTTTGTGTGCTTTATCCTTTTTCCATTCAAACTGGTTTACCAAAAATGAATTGAAATTTTTAAAATTATCCAGCAGAAGGTACATAATTTAAAACATCCTAGAGAAATGGTGTGTTACCAGCGATGTACAGGTTAAAAAAACTCAGCCACAAGAAAAATCAAAGCTAAAAACAAGATTTTTACTATGAATCAGTGCTTCTATTACCCTTCTGAAAGAAGTTATATTTTAATGTGATGTAAAGGCAAAATTTAAAGTCTTTCTTTAAATTAACCACCTAATTTGTCCCTAAAATTACAAAGAATCAAAGTCTTTTACAGGTCAAGTGCAGTAAACTAAAATGTCCTTTCAGCACAAAGCAGCACTAGAAAAAGTTATAGATGGGAGTTGACTAGTTTTGCAGTGGCTGCTCCATCAGTAACAGGCAGACGGTATCCATCCAGAGCACAGACACAACTACAGACTAGATGCGAAGAATGCGTCACACACTTGGCTGATAAACGTCCTTTGTCTTTGTATCTTTCTACTTTGAATGAAGTGGACTTTTTTAAAGTTTAAATCAGGTCACGTAAGTTGGCTGTTTAAATAACAACATGATGAGGTATGAAAGCTCTGAATATCCCTAACATTCAGCAGGATTTACCAGAGATGCATAATAACCTGTCAGGGGAACTTCCAAATAGTTACATTTTGGGGTTATAATGAATTCTAGAAGAGGACAAGATTAAAGAGGCTTAAAAGGATATTTCTCTGAAACAGAAGTTAGCAACTTTTCCTTCAGAATTCATTTTGAACAGCATATCAACAAAAAATCTTCTCTGATAGTGTGTCCCAACATTGAGCCAAGATGGCCAACTAGCACCAAGAAGTCATATTGAACTCAGTTGCAGTTCTCTTGGCAATTAAGCTTATATTTTCATTCCAGTCCAAGCACAAATGTGGATCACTGAAGACAGTACTGGAAGCGCCATTTGCAGGTACATTGCAGTTATCATTAAATGAGCCAGAAGGTAGAAACTTTTCATTTTATGGAGGGACTTGACTGGGCAGTACTAGTAGATGAAATGATTAGGGAAAAATTAGGTTATTAAAAAAAAAAAAAAAAAAGAAAATCCCTGCCCTTATTTAGGTTGAACAGGTCATGTTGAGAAGATGATTATTTGTTTAAGAAAGGATGCTACATTAAAAGGATCATGTGTGTAGCATGAATATTATTAAAATCAAGCTGCACTGGGCTATGAAAAAAGGTTTCCCTAAGTAACTTTTAAAAGTATGTGTTATCTGCCAGTCACAGTGGGGAAAAGCACCTAGGGTGAACTCCAATTTAATGAGGACCTTGATCAGGACCACAAAGCCTGAAACATTTGTTTTACTGAAACACAGCCTCTAGTCACACTGGTTGAGTCTGGGGAAATTGGAGGGATTTGGGGGGGGGGGGGTTGTTTGTTTGTTTTTACTTTTTTATACTGAATTACAGGATATTGTTTTGATTACTAAGGATTCTAAATCTTCATACCAGCATTAAAACTGAACCACTTCCAAATCCTAAGACACATAAGACCAAAGAGAAGCAAGAGCCATACAAATTAATGTGCCCCTCTCCTTTCTGCTCTAAGGGAATCTTCAAACCAGTATCACATTTAAGAGTCAAAGTGTTAATTCTTCAGCATTCCTGACAACTAGAAAGCACATTCACTGAAGGCTGAAGGTGAGGGAGCGGATGGTTTAACTTTAATATCTGTGAAGAATGGCGCCAATAGAGGAAAGAAAACCATCCAGTCTCAGTAAGGATTAATGCAAATTTGGCTAGAAAAGCCACCAGGTAATCCAAGGGTTCACTGTGGAAGAACTCACGAGAAGTACTCTGAAGTGTACACAACAGGTCTAAACATCTCCCCTTGTTGCAAGTAGTTGTGTGAAATTCAAGATAAAGGTTTAGTCTCATCTTTTAATATCAGTGTTTTTCCCCACTTTAAAGGGAATGAGGAGGAGTCCTCTTTTTCCCCCACAAAGACAGGGAGCCACATTAATATGTGTATAATCCCATGACTCTTATATAAGTGCGGATCTCCAAAGCCTAGGGATTTTCCGTGAGAGTGGGCCGTTCTGGTTACCCTTTTTATTAGAAGGGTATTCCACCACAGAGAGCCAGAGGTTTTCCAGATGTGTATAAGAGAGCAGGTGCGCAAGGCAAGCAAATGAGCGCAAACAGTATTATGGAAAACATTTGAGAAGTTAGCTCCATGAGGACTGTGGGCTCCACAAGAGGACTTGACTGGGTAGCCTGGTCTGACACAGGAACATGAAAGCAGAGTATTGCTTCAAAGCTGGAAACCTTCCATAGGAGCCTCACACTGCTGGAAGATGTACTGCTGCTGACTAAGGTCAACCTGGGGCGCAATGCTGCTGTCCTCATCCTCGGTCCCGAAGTAATGCTCGATAAGATCAAAGGCCTTCTGGTAGATCTCCTGGTTTTCATGACTCTGTAAGAACTCAATTTTATCCAGACCTAGAATGAAGAATAAAGAAGAATCTGTGTCTGTGTACATACATATTCTTTGTATGTATCTGTTGGAAATGCCAATGAAACTGTATTTTGCCATGCCTCCTTATTGTAAAGGAAGATTTTCTTCTCTATATCTCGTTAGTATTTTGTAACAGCATAGAAAGTATCACTGGGATTATATCTGAATGCTCTTATTACAAAATGGCATCTTAAACAATGCAAGCAACAATCAGTCCCCAGAAGCAGCAATTTCCTTAACAGTCTTCACATATCACCCAGTGGCTAAGGCCAGTAGCAGAAGTGTTCCTTTTGACCTGTATCTATGACCTAATTAATTCTTGGCTCTAATCCTAAATTCTGAGCTATCCAATATGTCAACAAATGTATATAATACCCTTAAAATAGCCAGAGTCAATTTCTACTATTTAAACTAAGAAGTCGAACTAGAACAACCAGCCAACATACTCCCTTTACTAAGTTTAAGCCCATCTGAGCTAGGTGTTTCTTTTACTTAAGTAAGCAGCCATAAGCAACCTAATTGCTAGAGCAATACTGGAAATAAATGTTAATATTGCTCAAAGAAAAAAATACATATTCATACACATCACCATGTTAAAATATATATACTTCAAAAGATTAACAATAGTTATTTCTGTGGAGAAACATCTCCAGGTACATAAACTGTAAGGTGTTTTTTTTTTTAATGGTAATTTGTTAAAATCACTTTGATACAATCAGTTCTGTATTATCTGATAAACGGGAAGACAAACATAGCCATTGATCCCTAATTCCAACTTTAGGAATAAACAAACCCTAGAGTGGTGGTTTTCAACCCTGGGTATTAAAATCACTTAAGGAACAAAAATGTACTTAAGTAACCAAGTTAACACTGAGACTGGAAGAACCAAGAAACCAAAAGGCAAATAGTGACTCTTCAAAATGAGACCTCTAAATCTTACAAGAGAAAAGGAGTAGAATCCTTTACAGTAGATACAGATGTTCTTGAGACTCAGATGAACTAGTAAGAATATAAGAGGACCCACAAGGGCAAGCAGAGTCTAGGAACTGGGAAGATCCTTTAAAGCCCAGTGTAAAAATGGCTAAACTGAAGGGTACTTACTTCTCTGCATAATTAATGCATATTCTTTTATAATCATTTTACCTACTAAATGTTATTATTCATAAGAGAATAAATTTTTCATATGAGTTTATGCTCATGGACAGATATGGACAAGTCAGAAAACCAAGGAGAAAAATATAATTTCAGGACATCTACTAAACACTCTATCTTACCATATGCTTCTTCAATCAAAGCACAGTAAGGGTTAATGCCAGTGCCGTTCCTTTTGGCTTCTTGTTCTCCAAGCCTCAGGATATTTTCCAAGCCATTTAGGGCAACCTGTACAATCTTAGAGTCCATGACCGTGAGGAGATCACAAAGTGGCTTGATACAACCAAGTTCTACGAGGTACCTAAATTAATACAAAGAATAATTTAGTCAAACAAAGCATTTAATTTCATAAAACTTTCATGAAGTAAGTGGGTCATCCTCACTGTAGAGATAAAAATAAGCACCCATTCAACCATATAGGCCACATCTTACCACAAAGCTACAAATAAATTAAACAAAACCAATTCTCTAACACCATCTCCATTTTTTCCCCCTCCACAGTTACTGGATTCCAAGAAACTGAATACCCTCTTACTCTGAAATATGAGCAACTCATCAAAAAACAGTATACTTCTGACTAATTTCATCTTTGTTTCTATAGAACCACACCTCTGAAACAGGTGCTAAAGGCACCACAGGCCCAACAGGCCAATTCTGTTTTGTACAAAGATCTCTTAAAACTCCAAGAAAACAAATAACTCAATTTAAAAATGGGCAAAGGATATGAACATACATTTCACCAAAGATCTAATGGCAAATTAAATATGAAAAGATGCTCAACATCATTAATAAATGTCATCAGGGGACTGCAAATTATAACAGTGATACCACACCTTTTGCAATGGCTAAAATGCAAAACAATGGACAATACCGAATGCTGACAAGAATGAGGGGCAACACGAACTCTCATTTTCTTGCTGGTGGGAATGTGACATGGGATAATCACTTTTGAAGACAGCTTGGCAGTTTTTTTACAAAGCTTTCTGTATAATCCAGCAATCATACTGTGGACACTCACCCAATTGAGATGAAAACTTAGGTCCACACCAAAACCTATACACAGATATTTATAACAGATTTATAAAAAACCAGAAGCAACCAAGATGTTCTTAAACAGGCTAATGGATAAACTGTAGTACATCCAGACAATGGACTATTAGTCAATGATAAAAAGAAATGCACTATCAAGCCATGAAAAGACATGAAAGAAAACTTAGACATTGTAAGTGTATGAAGGAGCAGTCTGAAAAGACTCCATACTATATGATTCCAATATGATTCCAAACACATGACATTCTGGAAAAGACAAACTTTTATAAAGACAATAAAAAGTGGGATCCCTGGGTGGCTCAGTTGGTTAAACATCTGACTCTTGATTTCAGCTCAGTCCTGGGCCAGGTTCCCTTGGCATGGAACCTGCTTAAGATTTCTTCTCTGCCTCACCCCCTGCCCCTCTCCCTTAAAAAAACAAAACAAAACAAAACAAAAAGTATAGTGGTTGCCAGAGGTTATGAGCTATGGGGGTAGAGGACTAGTGAGGAATAGGTGAAGCTGACGGAATCATACTGTAGAACTATTCTTTTTCTTTTTTTAAGTAGAACTATTCTGGGGCGCCTGGGTGGTTCAGTGGGTTAAGCCTCTGCCTTCTGCTCAGGTCATGATCCCAGAGTCCTGGGATCGAGACCCAAGTCGGGGGGTCTCTGCTCAGCAGGGAGCCTGCTTCCTCCTCTCTCTCTGCCTGCCTATCTGCCTACTTGTGATCTCTGTCAAATAAATAAATAAATCTTAAAAAAAAAAAAATCTGTTTTAAAAAAAAAAGTATAGTAGAACTATTCTGTCCTATTTCTACCATTCCAATACCTATAGAATTACACAACACAAAAATTGTATAGAACACAAAAAGTTTTCAGCTCTCATCAGGATCTCAGGATCCTGGGATCAAGCCCGGGATCAAGCCCTGCACTCAGTGGGGCATCTGCTTCTCTGCCCTTCTCTACCTCTGTCCCTCCCCTTACTCGCACTCACTCACTCTCTCACATAAATAAATCTTAAAAAAAAAAAAAAAAAAAAACAAGCCTATTTTACAATTATAAATGTTAGTTACAGATTTGAAAAACAGAAAAGCATAAAAAGTACACAGAGATTAACCACCACTATTATATCCTACTATTGCTTCCTCTGTGTCCTAATTAAATACACCTACCATTTTCCCTAGTTACCTTGGACTCTTCCTTTTCCTTGCTACTTAAAGCCTACCAGCAAGTCTACAGATCCTTCATTCCTGCCCTGAGACTCATTATCTCATGCTACAACTATTACAATAGTTAGTGTATGGCCAGGATTAATGTAATGGCATCTTAATTGCTCTTTCCTCCTCAAAATATTATGTTCTTCATATTACTCTCAAGGCTAAAGACAGAGTCTTCCCAATACTCAAGACAAAGGCCTTCTGGGGCGCCTGGCTAGCTCAGCGGTTAAACTTCTGCCTCCGGCTCAGGTCATGATCCCAGGATTCTGGGACTAAGCCCCACATCAGGCTCACCGCTCAGCAGGAGACCTGCTTTCCCTCTACTACTCCCCCTACTTGTGTTCCTGCTCTCGGTGTCTGTCTCTCTGTCAAATAAATAAATAAAAATCTTAAAAAGTAAAAAAAAGACTAAGGCCTTCATCCCAGTTTCCAAAGCCCTTCGATTACTTAATTCCTCATCTTGCAAAAGAACAATTTATAGAAGGGTGCCTGGGTGGCCCAGGGTTGAGGATCTGCCTTCATTTCTGGTCATGATCCCAGGGCCCTGGGAACAAGCCCCATGATGGGCTCTCCACTCAGCAGGGCATCTGCTTTTCCCTGTCCCTCTCCCTCTGTGATAGCTCTCTCTCTCTCGAATAAATAAAATCTTTTTTTTAAAAAAAGATTCTTTTTGTTAAAAAGCTTTAAATCTTTAGGCTAAATATAATCAAATGCTAATCTACAGGTTCTTAAGAATGACATTTATTCTTTATATTTAACCTAAAATTATACTTAACCTAAAATTATGAATATTTCCTAAGTTACTCTAGTTGGTTCTTGCATCTAAGTCTTATCTACTCAATAAGAATAAGCAAATCCACACAGATGTCTTTTATCACTGATAAAGTCAGTTTATTTTCTATAATTTGGACTGTAATATTTTTCAAGATAATTCTTCATCTGGTTAAGAAGAAACTGCTAGGAGACTGAAAATGAACTTCATTAATATACACAGCTATGCTGAATTTTAAAAAGGAATAGTTAAGGAGCCTTTCTATTCTTCTCTAACAAAGCAAAATACCCCTGAACACTTTCTGATGAAATCTACTACAGTATTTTAAAAATGTTTTAAAAATATGTGTATAGTTTAACCACTTCAGTTAAGAAACCATATTATAACTTCTACAGTACTTCTACTACCATCACTGAGATAAATGTCATTACCAGTGGTGGCATACTTAAAATCATAGTACCCCAGAACCAGAATCTTAGGAGGTTAAAAAAGACCTTAATCTCATACAAAATGCCTCTGAAGACCACTTAGTCTTTCTTGAAAACCTTTCCATGATGAACTTTACCAAAACAGCTATCTGCAGTGTTAATTTATTTTATTATTTTAGGTACACAGCTACCTTCTCTACCTAATCAACTTCTGAAATGTTAGGACTACCTTTTACATTCCTATAGAGACCTAAAAATTAGTATTGGTTAATTAATGCCAACACTTAACCCACAAAGCAACAATACAAGAAGTAGCTGTATCGTTCTGATAGTATATATAAGGAAGGGGTTATAACTTCAACGTTCATTTAAACTCACCTTCCCCTCATCTGAATTCCCCATAAAGAAAGTTAAGGCAGGCTAAAGAAGAATCTAAGTACCATTCTTCTATTCATCATTAATCTTTTAATTGAAAAACTGAATGTCCATAATTTAACATTTAACTATATGATGTTTTCTTTGAGGAACTGATTCCTGTCCATATTTATGCCCTCTCTAGCCATTAAGATTATAAACCACCCAAGGGGCCATTTAAGTCTCAAGCTACTACAGCTCTCTCCCTTTACTGAACATTACAGGAATTTAGGATCCACTGACTCTAGTGAATTTGGCATTTTATTCTCAGATATACCTCTCTTTCAAAGTCTGATCGAAATCTATTAAGACATCTAAACTAAAATAGCAAAAGTTAAATACCAAAGTTGGACTCTAAGGACTCTACTAACTTTCTAGACTACCTAAGATTTTTCTGATCAAAAAACTCCAGATTAGGCTAAAGCCAACCCATAAATACTTCTTTTCTCTCAAACCTCAACTGTGCCTTACTTCTATTATCCTGGAATTATTTCAGCTGGAAGGAATGGGAGAAAAATTAAATACACATTTGAGTCTAGTTATGAAACTCAGAACAATCTTCTAAGAGGTTAGAACTGAGCATTCGAAACTAGCAGACCTGATTTTTCCTTTAATTTACAAGATGCTACCTAACTAGTACTTACTTGATCTGTTCAGCTGATCCTCCAGAAGTTGCATTTGTGATGGCCCAAGCTGCTTCTTTCCTTGTCCGAAACTCAGCAGTTTGTAATATACTAATGAGGGCTGGAAAAATGTTGGCATCTATCACAGTCTGAAATTAAATGAAAAGGGAAATTACAAATTTCAAAAATGTTCATGATGCTAATTATAACTTTATAGCTGGCTTCACTAATAACACCCCTCCCCCTGTTAAAAATTAACTGGAAGGAGTTTAAATTCTCTTACCATAACCTTTCAACCATACTTGGTATCACTGGTAACACTCCCTGGAGTCTGGGATCTTATAATCTCTTGGTTTTTCCTTGAGTTCTTTTCTCTTTGATTGTCCTCTCTTGTTCCACCCACAGTAATAAATTACAAAAGTTCAATTTTCTGTTCCTCTGCTAGTCTCATTTCTTTCACAGCATCCAACTCTGACACGTGTATTGTAACCCTCCAGTCCTCACTTTTGGGTGCCCCAGCCCATGGTGGCCAACAGCTTGCTTTAGATTTGCTAATCACTTTACCTCATCCACCCTCTACATAAGGTCTCCTCTCAAACCTCTTTTTGTATTTACAAAGGGTCTTTTTGTATTTACTTATTCTAAATATTATCAGTCACTAAGTCTCCTTTACATTCTATATTTAAAACATCCCGATCCTATTCCAACCTACCACGTCCCACCCAGATTACCAGCATAGCCTGTAGTTGGGACAGAGCACTTTCATTCACTTTCCCCTCATATATGAATACTAAACCGATCTGCCTCATTTTTCTCCTAAGTTAAAAAACCTAAAATGGGTTTTGTATCATTTCCTCTATCAAGAAACTGAGAAATTCTACATGAGAGCCTGATCGTAGGAGGCGATCAACTATAGCTTAAATCACCTCATATGTACTGTTAATAGCTATCAATCTCAGTCCCTGGCAGCATTCTGGGGATGACTAACCATGCTTTTTTTTGTTTTGTTTCAAGTTTTTATTTAAATTCTAGTTAGATAACATATAGTGTAATATTGGTTTCAGGAGTAGAATTTAATGATTCATCAACCACGGTTTCCTGATCAAGAACTCTTGTTATACTGGTGAAGAAAGTCAGCAAAGTTAGTGGAAAGACACTTCATCTCGATCCTGTCATTTACTAGGGATGTCCTTGGGCAAATCACTTTCTCTGATCCTTAGTTTCATCCTTAAAAGAGAATACTGGAAGAGATAACCTCTCTGATTCCACTCAGCTCAAAGTCCCATTGGTCTGTGTTTTATCTTTCATAACCAGTTGTTTAGCCTTTCTTAGGACCTATGGTGACCTTCAGCCCACTGCTTGCTTTATCTTCCACTGGGGTTACTTTCCCACCTAATAGAAGAATAAAATGAAAAGGCAGATAACCATTTAGAGAAAAGTGGGTCCCCAAAGGTTTTATAAGAAACTGAAATTACCCAATACATGGGTCTACTAGAAAAAAATCTTACTTGGCAAGAGTAAAGCCAAGCTGTTTAGCATAAAGACCATCAAAACCTTTCGAAAATGTAAGACACTATCTGTTGGGTCTCAGCAAATCATCAAATATTGAAGGCAAAGGGAAAAAAAACAAAGTTTCAAAATTCTGAACTTTTGTAAGGTAGGTTAAAATTTAAAAAAAAAAAAAAGTAAACTAAACAAGACAACAGTGTTGGAAGTTCATGGTCTCCAAGGTAGTAACGAAAAAAAAATTTAAGGCAACTGAAAAAAAACTAAAACCTAAAAATAAAAATAGAAGAAAAAAGACAGATGCTATGGGATTACCTGAATCTGTGCTCTATTTCCAGCTGTGATATTAGATATTGTCCAACATGCTTCCTTTTTGATAGATTCCTTTGGGCTACTCAGCAAATGCAATAAACTCTGCAGAGCTGAGCAATTCAAAATTACCTAAACAGAAAAGTTTGAAACTTACTCTCTACTGACCAAACAAAGGTAAATCTTTAACTCATTTATTTTAGGAACAATATAAGCAAAGAAATAATGTCTCCCCTTGAAATTTTAGTAAGAAATAACTTTATACATGTAAAAAAGTATTCAGTGCCAGTAAGTATTAGTTTCTAAGATTATCAAAGCAGTTTTGTTATACACATTACAATCGTATAACTGCTACCTCATAAGGCATAATAATGTATTAGTCCTTCACCTTCCTATCCTAATAGGAATGAAAAAGTCTTTTGGGTGGGTAAATAGATCAAGTGGCCAGAAATTCAGAAGTGGTCTCAGATTTTTAAGTCTTCTGGTAACACTCTACCTGGTTGTCAATCGACAAATACCCACTTACTGAAGTACACGAAGTGCTTCAGAGGACAGAAAGGCAGGATAGTCTCCAGCTTTCAAGCAGCTTACAAAGGGGAGGGAGAGTAAGACAAAGACACATGAAGGAGATCTAGTCTACCAAAACTAAACTCATAAGTTACAATGACTGAAAGAGTATGTGGTAGGCTCAAGAATCAATCACTGAGTAATAGTAAAAGAACAGGCATCTAGTCTAGAAACTAATACAGGTCTTTATAAGGAATTAAATATATAATAAAGTTCCTACAGAAGTTAACTAGTTGAAAAACATTTTTTTATTTTTAACAAGTATTTTTTTAGAAAGTCCAATTCTTAACCCATTACCAAAATAAACCCACAACTAATTTAAAGAGTACACATACAAACACACCAAAAAACAAAGAAAATATCAGTAAATAACTGGTTTGGGGATAATGAAGGACTTTACAAGCATAAAAACAATGGAAGAAATTACAGGGGAAAATAAAACTTCATCAAATATTTGCATGTCAAAAATATATAAAAATTAAAATGCACACTACATAAAAAAAAATTTCAACAGATAAAAGGATTGCTGTCTTTAATATGTAAATTGTTAAAAGAAACAATTTTAATAGATTACCTCCCTCACAAGTAATGAAAGAAATGCAAATTAAAACGAAGCCATTTCTGCCTATCTAATACAGCTCAAAAAATAATAAAACATGTGGTTAAAGAAACACAATTTTAACAGTATAAAAGATACTACAAAGCAATTTTTTAAATACCAAAGATGTGATTTAGAAAATACACATGCCAAAAAAAATAATAATAAACCTGTCACCAGTTAAAGACAATACTCTCAGAGTGGTCAGGAAAAAAGACTTTGTGGGGTTGGGGGAAGTGCCTTGAAACGCAGACAGGATTTCATACGCAAAGAAGAGGGAGGACAGAGCAGATAAGAAAGGCTGGCAATGAAAAAGTGCTGAGACAAGCTACCACAAAGTACCAAAATAAGGAAAGAATAGAGCAGTAAGGCTTTATTAAGGAAGAGTTCATTAACCCCAAAATTAACAGTAGGCTACAAGAAAGAGACTAAAATCCTGAA
Source organism: Mustela erminea (assembly GCF_009829155.1). Lineage (NCBI taxonomy): Eukaryota > Metazoa > Chordata > Mammalia > Carnivora > Mustelidae > Mustela > Mustela erminea. Next base: position 98,932,541 of record NC_045614.1, read on the forward strand.
GTACAAATTCTTTAGTCTTTCAAGATTCTTTATCCCATAATCATTAAAGAAGTTCACTGTTTTCAGAAGGTAATGTGAACAAGGTTGTTGTAGGAAAGATTAAACTATTACTAGGAAGAGTCAAATGAGAGGGGTAAATGCTGGGGAGACTAGGAAGATAAATCAGGTAGGTACAGCAGTGACCCTTGTATATGAAAACATAGACCAAACTAAGGTAATTAGATGAAGATACTGAAACACTAAGAATCAACGAGAGATGGAGACACCAGATATGACTGCAAGGTTTCGGGGGGGAGGGCAGTTGAATAGTTACCTCATTAACTGAAATGGAAAAAGAAAAAAAAAAAAAGACTTGCTACCAGACTTCTGTGGGGAAGAAGATAAACTGTGAGAGATACAAATGTGAGACATGCAAGCAGAAATATCTAATAGGCTATTGGAGACCCAGAAGCAGTACTTGAAGGACATCAGAACTAGATGTATAGATATAGAACTTCCTTCATTCAGTAATTTTTGAGTCCTTCTACATTGTGCCAGGAACTATTAAGACTACAGAAGGACAAAAATGACAAAGACAGACACCACCCCCCTTCTAGAAGCTCACAATCTAATAATTAGGTAGTTAGGATACAATGTGGCATGTGCTATGATGAATGAAACAAAAGAAGGCACACCTAACTTCAGAGTCTGGTAGCAAACAAGGCCTCTTAGAGAAAATAATATTAATGGGAAGACCTGAAGAATGAGAGAGGACATTAGTGGCAGAGTGTGGATTCATGTGCGGGAGTGGTTAAGAGCGGGGATGGGGATGCAAGCCTATGTTTGTTGCAGAGGGAAGCAAGTGTGTGTTAAAACTTAGGGCTGAGGGGCGCCTGGGTGGCTCAGTGGGTTAAAGCCTCAGCCTTTGGCTCAGGTCATGATCTCAGGGTCCTGGGATCGAGCCCCACATTGGGCTCTCTGCTCAGCGGGGAGCCTGCTTCCCTTCCTCTCTCTCTGCCTGCTTCTCTGCCTACTTGTGATTTCTCTCTGTCAAATAAATAAATAGAATCTTAAAAAAAAACAACAACCTTAGGGCTGAGTATAGTCATAGCGAATTCAAGGAATAAACATGGCATAAGCACAGAGCATGGTATGGGGAGAGAAAGACAAACTTTCTATAAGCAGCAAATAAAGGACTACAGAGGCAAAAGCTTCCTTTCCATTCCTGTACCCCAGCAACCCAGGTCTCCACATATAACCAATGTTACCAGTTTCCTGTGTTTCCTTCCAGAGAAATTTTATGCAATTATAATCAAGCATATATGTTGGGTTTTTTCTCCTCTCCACCCTGCCTCCTTTTATATAAATAGTAACAGATTCTATGCACTTTCTGCCTGTTTTTCTTTTTAAATGATGTAACCTGGAGATATCTCTGTATCAGTGCTTAAGAGCTTCCTCATTCTGGTTACACAGCATTCCATTAAATAGGTGCGCCACATTTTAAGGGATCTCAAACACCCTCAAAGGACAACAGAGGACCATAAAAAGATTTTAGGTAAGAGAATGACCTGATGAAGTTTGCATTTTGCAAGCATCCTTCTGGTGATATAAGAATGGAACAAGAAATGTCTGAACTAAGCACTGCAAAGGATGAGGAGGATGGCACTTAATGACTAATGAGAGAGCTAATGTACAGGTTTTGGACATGGTCAACTGTTGGTGTCCTCATTCACTGAGGGAGGTAACATAAATAAGCAGAGGTCCAGATATACCAGGGAAAATAATGAGTTCCCTTCCAGACAGCATAAATTTAAAGTAAGTATTAGAACTGGAAGACCTTCAAGTACAAATCAAAATTCTAGGGATTAGAAAAGTGTAGGCATTAAATTTGCCTTCCTGCGAGTCAGGACTGGCTAAGCGCTAAGGCGAAAACCCGAGTCTGAGTTCTCAATCAAGCAGCACCAGGGTGATGGCTGAAGTTATAAGTAAGATCAATGAATAATTATCCCCTTCAGGGGATAATCCCACAAACAAGAAAGAACAGGAAAAGGAGCTTGCTACAGAGAAATGGTCAGTGAAGCAGGAGACCCAAAACACTTAAACACCATGGAAGCCTAGGAAAAGAATGTTAAAGACAAGGCCAATGCATATGAGGGATAAAGAAAAATACCTAGAAAAATCCACTGTGAATATATCTTGATAAAAAGCTGAATGGAGTGGGGAGGGGTGACATTAAGAACAAGGAAGACTCCTCATCACACTGGAGATTTACCATGTGCAAAGAAAAGGAAGATATTAAAGACGAAATGAAGATGACAGAGAAAAGATGTTACTCATATAAACTGAATAACCAAGGGGGAACCCAAAACTGCTGTAATAGCAATAGGTCAAAACAGAGCCAGTGAGGGTACTGAAAGTAGTCAAGGCAACATTTTTAACAAACATTAATGAAACAGTGTCAATTCTCCCTAATAATATGGAGTTAAATACTCTTTAATAGGAACATAACCATGGGGCTCAATGTACTGTTTCTGAAAGAAAAAAAAAAGTTACCACTTACTCATACCTGCGTCTGAATATCATCGCCTGTGACAATGTTTCCCACAGCCCGTAAAGCAGGAGAAACCACCTTATAATCATTATGCCTGCAACCATAAAAAGAAATATTAATCCAACAGTTCTATCCTTAGTCTCTTTTCCTTAGGGCTGAAATCCAAACCAAATAATGCGACGTAACTTTAGAGCACAAAGGTACCTGTCTGTGGTGGTTCTCAAGGGAACCCTGTGAGGATGGGTTTGGTATTCCCTGGGAGAGCTCTCTCTGCCTTTATTTTTGGATTAAAAACTACAAATCTTTCTTAATAATCTTTCCCAGGTATTCAATCACCTGGATTATAAGATTTCCCTCTCATTAATACAGTTTTCACTTCCTCTTTACTTATTTAAACAGGGGAGGGCAGCAGAGGGTGAGGGAGAGAAAATCTTCAGCAGCCTCCATGCCCAGTGCACAGCTCGACGCAGGGCTCATCTCACCACCCTGAGATCGTGACCTATGCCCAAATCAAGAGTCGGCCATTTAACTGACTGAGCCACCCAGGTGCCTCAGGATCGACTCTTAAGTGGCAATATGCCTTTGCCATCTATCCTGAGGCTGGGCTCAGGTCATTAAACATTAGCTTAATTACACAGATGAGAGTTTTCCAAATGCTCCTGTTGAAAGACTGTTCGCAGCAAAAGAAAGAGCTGTTCTTTATATAAGCCTCAAAACAAACAGACTTGATATCAATATAAGTAACAAAAGAGAGCAGCCCAAAGCACAGTAAATCAGTATAACGTATTAATATTTATCAGTATCTAGAAAACTAATAAACTAATACAAGGACAAAAGAATAGACACACTTTAAGATATCTTACATCAACAGCTCCACAAGTCTCCTACATACTCCAGCATCAATGACGGCTTGGATTTTATCATTAGGTCCATCCGATAGATATGAGAGGGCCCAGCAGGCATCAGCCAGTACATCAGTGTCACTGACAAATAACAGCCAGGAAAGCACATTCAGACAGGGGGAAACCTGTAAGGGAAGATGATATGATAATATGAAAATTTAGCAGAACAAAAGCTAGAAGTGAGGAGAGAAACTCCAAAAGGCAATCAGGCACACAGATCATAACTTCTGGGGTGATTAATACTTCTAGAAATAGAGTAGCAAATGGCCAAGTTGCATTTCCATCTTTGGGAATGCTGTCAGTGCCCTGCAATTTACTTTGATGAGGTGGTCAGAGACTAAGGAAAATAATTTCAAAGACGGAAGTATATACCAATTTTCAGAGTGAGGTTCCTTGTTGAAACACACTCTTTCTGGACCAAAGAGGTAAAGAAACTTTCACAAGTGGTAGAGCTAAAAAAATTTTTGTTTTAGATACTTTGTTATAAATAAAAAATGCTAGGTTTTAAGATTAATTTAGAGCTTTTTATGGTCAGTGAAAATTTATCCCAAATTAACATCCCCCCCCCCAAAAAGTCCTATTTCTCCAGAAACAGATAAAATTCTAACACTTTAGATTTTATGAAAAATTATCATCTCTTTCTGTTCACATTAAAATTCGCTGCTACATTCTTTTAATTGTACTTTTTCTGCTCATTTCCCACAAGCATAATCCTTACCTTTGCAAATTCTGGAGGTGGACTTTTCCCTCTACAGAGATTAGACAAAGCCCATACTGCATTCCGGGTCATGGTCAGGCGGTTTTGCTTTGAAAATAATCTGTAAGCATGATACAATGATAAACTATATAACAGACATTAATTTTCTCCTAGCATAAGATAAATATTAGAGCTACTGATCAACACATGTCTTTAAATAGCTTTTCTCCAGAACAATAAAGCTGAATTAATTCTAATAGCACTAATCCCGAATTTTGGCACTGGAGTAAGACAGAATGCCTGAAGAATGATCTGAACAGGTTAGTAAGAAAGTATCTGTAATAAAAAATAACAACAGAAAATCCAAAATTATTTCTAAAGATGCACTACTTTCTGAGAAACTTCCATATTTTTACTACTCAAAAAACAGTAATAATAATAGAAATAAACTTACTGCAGAAGAGGGGGAAGAATATTGCAGTCTAAGACATAGTCCCTGCACATGGTACTATCTCCAGCAATGTTGCCAAGAGCCCAGACTGCCTGAGAAAGAATTATTCATTAATGATAGGTTGTGTAGTATAATTCTCTCAGAAAAGATGTCAAAACAACCACAATAACTCTTTACAAAATTATATAGTAATTAATCAACATACACATAAGCACTATTAATACTTCTCATAGAAGTTCATTATCAGGGAATCAAATGAAATAATTGTGGGATTGAGGGAAGAAGATCAATCATACTATTTGAACAGTCATGGCATAAACTTATTAAAGGGAGGAACCAGTTCTTACATACTCAGCTGGTTAAAAATGTATTTTAAGCTTGCTTACAAAAGAAAACAGTGAACAGAGATTTTAAAAGCAATCAAAATGCAGAAAGCTGTCAAACTTCTGGGGGTAATGGATATAGATCTTGAATGTGATGATGGTTTTATGGGTATATACATATGTCAAAACTTATCAAATTGTACTTTTTATTTATTTATTTATTTTTTTTTTTAAAAGATTTTATTTATTTGACAGAGAGAGATCACAGATAGGTAGAGAGGCTGGCAGAGAGAGAGAGAGAGGGAAGCAGGCTCCCTGCTGAGCAGAGAGCCCGATATGGGACTCGATCCCAGGACTCTGAGATCATGACCTGAGCCGAAGGCAGCGGCTTAACCCACTGAGCCACCCAGGCGCCCCCAAATTGTACTTTTTAAATATATGCAGTTTTCTGTAAATTATACCTCAAGCTGCAGAAGAAAATCATACTCATTTAGCAATGATTTAGATTTATGAATTTGACAAAGTTTGCAGTAATAAAAAATAAATGTTTTCTAGGTCCTTTTCTACGCAAATGTGGCAAAGACCTGCTCCTTCCATCAACACTAGAGATCCCTATAAGTAAATGCTCAGTAACTGCTTACATGATCTAAAAAGTATATAGGGCTGGGGTGCCTGGGTGACTCAGTCAGTTAAGCATCTGACTCTTGATTTCAGCTCAGGTCCTGATCTCAGGGTCTTGGGATCCAGCCTTTCATCAGGCTCCACATTCAGCAGGGAGTCTCTGCCTGGGATTCTCTCTCTCTCCCCCCACCACCCCCCGCCTTTCCTCCAACCCCTGCCCTTGATCATGTGCTCTCTCACTCTAAAATAAATAAATCTTTAAAAAAATAAAAAGTATATAGGGCTCAGGGTGGCTGGCTGGCTCAGTGGGTGGAGCATGCAAGAGCTGATCTCATGAGTTCAAGCTCCCACACTGGGTATACAGAGTACTTAAAAAATAAAATCTTTAAAAATAATGATAATAATAAAATAAAAATAAAAAGTATATAGGAATTTTGTAAAAATTCAGGGTCAGAAGGGGAAAATGGTTTTGTTTCCAGAAGAGATTCTGCCGGGTGCCTGGGTGGCTCAGTGAGTTAAGCCGCTGCCTTCGGCTCACGTCATGATCTCAGGGTCCTGAGATTGAGCCCCACATTGGGCTCTCTGCTCAGCAGGGAGCCTGCTTCCTCCTCTCTCTCCGCCTGCCTCTCTGACTACTTGTGATCTCTCTCTCTGTGTCAAATAAATAAATAAAATATTAACCAAAAAAAAAAAAAAACAACGGAAGAGATTCTGCCTACATTCACTATAAAATTTTCCATTTTGGTTTAGATTTCTAGAACGCTCCCTGTGATGAATCATGGATTATCAAGGCCAGGTGGTGAAACAGGCCCTGAATGTAAGACCAAAGGAAAAAATTGTATTCTTTCATCTGCTTCTCTGCTTCATTTTTTTACCTGCTCCTGGACATCTTCAAACTCTGAGCTGAGCAACTCTATGAAGATAGGCACAGCTCCTGCCTGAATCACAATCCGCGTCTGAAGAGAATTTCCTGAAGCAATATTTGTCAATACCCAAGCTGATTCAAACTATAAAGATAAAAATAATTTTATTATATTATGAGCATTTAATAGCTTGTTTTTAGCTATAACAATAAGGTTTTCTGTACGTGAAGAAAAGAATCTGAAATCATTATTTACACACAATCTATCAGATGGATTCTGTATCAATTTTAAATGAAGAATTCCCAGTACAAAAACCTTGATCTAGAATATTCAAACTAAAATTTGGTCTAAAATTTCAGACCAAAGTAGAGCTGACATAATACTATAAAAAAACAATGAGGGACTGCTTCATATGCTGCCATAAATGATCTCCCAAGAAACAAATGAAAAAAAGGAAACAAACGAAAAAAAAGCCTAATAGTGTACATTAAGATAGCATCATACTGTATTTTCTAAAAGGGTTAAGAAGGAATATATGCATTAATTTACCTATGGTACAGAATATCTCTGGCACGAGTCATAAGAAACTGCAAATACTTGTTAACTACATGGAAAGGTAAGGGTGAATGGGAAAGAAATCCTTATGTATCATTTTGGCCTTAAACCATGTATATTATCTAATAAAAAAAAGTAAATAATTTCTATAAGATGGACACAGAGAAAAGTTGAGAGGATACTAATGGAAAATGTGTAAGACATAAGGACAGTGAAAAAGGCCAAAGATATTTTAAATGATAAGTGAGCCAAAAGGAGCTAACTGGCATTCAATTAATAGAAATGGCAACATTAGAGCATAAGAGCTTCTGACAAATGAGAGGGCTCCAACTAAAGTACAGAGGTAAGATTTTTTTTTAATTATATTTATTAACATATAATGTATTATTTGCCCCATGGGTACTGGTCTGTGAATTGCCAGGCTTACACACTTCACAGCACTCACCATAGCACATACCCTCCCCAATGTCCATAACCCAACCACCCTCTCCATACAGGAGGTAAGGTTTTTAAAAAGAGCATTCTTTAAGCCTGATAAACTGGTAAACAGAAAGTATGAAAGAAATCATGGCCAACAAAAAGTACAGCATTTTACTAATCTGTCCATTTGTGCAGTAATTTGACTCTACCCTAAAATGGAGAAATCCAAGAATGAACTCATAAATTCTATTTACTTAAAAGAGTTCTTATTCTTACTAAACTTTAGTTTTGTTTCCTTCTTCTGTTCTTTCTATTTATCCCTTAATAAAGCACATACACAGAAAAAAATTCAGTGGCATGTCCCTTCAATAAGAGATCAATAAAAAGTCACTGAAAGACAGAGCTGTGACTCTTCTAAAAGCTTTTGGGTCAACTGAAAGGCAGCTGTCATATGGAAAACTAAATCATCAGTCATTGGATTTGGGGGAAGGAAAACAGAAGACATGGGAAGACAATCTGGTTATCATGATCCAAAGCATGTGAATGACAGCAAATTCACAAGAGAAGATGCCTAAAGAAGAGGACGTTCCAAGAAACCTATGAAAGTGATAAACACAAATGAGGACAAAGGTTAGGCAGCCTAACTGGACAATGATATTACAGTAGCAAGGAGGTCCACACCAGGAGCACCACAGGTAAAGGCAAAATATTTTCTTTTTGATAAGTTTGCTAGAAGAAGTTCAAGAGACTTCTAAACACTGGATATCATAAAAGAAAAATTCCATTACATACCATGTTCATAACTGAATCACTCCTGAAACCCATGCTCAAAGCCTTTTCAATCTGTCTGAATTGAAACCTTACATTTGTTCAGTACTTTGTATTTTCAAAGCATTACTCACATATATTTCTCACAACATCCCAGAGAAGTCTGGCTTGGGTAGTTTATGAATGAGGAAACTATCAGAAAAAGGGTCAATAATCTATTTATGCTATGCAGCCATTCAGAGAGAACTAGATTACAGCCTCCCAATAGAGTATGCTTATGAAGCCCAGCCATAGTCTCGTCTCAGACACACACCTGTAACATTGACAAGAATCTTTCAATTCCTTGAGTTTTGCTATCTACGCAAGAAATTTAAATAATGATATGCAGATTATTTAGGGGATGCTAAAAAGAAAACAGTTCACCTAAAATGCAGTTTCTTTTGCTTTCTAGGAAAACTAACTAGCAGAGTTAAAACTAAGAGACAGATGATGTGAATACAAAAGCAAACCTTCCTACCAGACGGCAGGCTCCAAGTTGAACAAAGAATCATGAGATACTGCAGAGACCAAGTCAAAGAAATGACAACTGTGAGGAAAAGCTGTGTATGAAGAATGAGTGAGATGGGCATACATACCAGTCTCTGTCAAAGAGAAAGCAGACTGCGATGAGATTCTGATGTAAATGAAATGACAACAATAACCTGCATGGATAAAGGCTTATTAAAAAATTACCAATGAGATAAAACTAGAATAGTCATTGCTGCCAGAGTTGAAGCTGCTCTCATTCTTATGAGGTTTAGTACCAGGAGTCTCACAGGAAGTGAGAGGGAATTCCAGAAGCTACTTAAGAGAATGAAATGGAAAAGCAAAACAGAGTGAAAATGAGTAAGAAAATAGAGAGTAAGTGAAAAGGGATGGAAGAAAAAGGGAAATTAGGCTATCTCAGCAAAAGAAGAATGTACCAGAGTCATGTTTATTACTAAGAAGTACATAGTGATGATAATCTCCAAAAGCAAGATTCAAGGCCTCCCCTGGTAAGAAGAGAAATCAGAAAGCATCAGGGACAGAAACAGATGAGTACCTTATAACCAGAGAGCCACTGAAAATCCTATTCATGCATGAACAAGGCATTCTCTCTTTCACGTGCACGCGCGTGTGCGCGCGAACACACACACACACACACACACACACACAGTGTTTACTTTGATGTTTACCCTGTTAAAAACTCATCAAGCTGTACTTGTGCAATTTTGTACGCCCATCTGTGTATTTATGTAAAATGTACATATGAGATAGGAGAGAGGAGACAGGGAGGAAGAAACTATCCCCCCCCACCATCATACATGCCCCTGTTAATAAAGTGCTAAAAGAAACAACTTTCGAATGTTGTTTAATATGGATGTTTTTTAAAAACAGGGTGTACTTCAAACTAACCTCTCTTTCAGACTATTGCCATCACTGTGTTGTTGTTAATGTTTTGGTTTTGGGTCCCAGATCTGAATTTAACATGCAAGAGAGCTAGGAAATGTGAAAGTCCAGAACTGACAGCAAAAACGACTGCATAAGGTTATGAGAGAAATGGCCAGAAAAAGTAATTTAAGTAACCATGAGACTCAAAAAATCGGTAACATGATGAATGAAGCCTAAGAACTGGTATCACCTGAAGTAAATAAATGGCAGCCAAAATTACTATGATCCTTACTTCCTCTTTTTTGTTTTAAACTACTATGTTTTTTAATGTTCCAAGAATGGTACCATGCAAGGAAAACAACCTGTCATGCTGTGATTACTTATAAATTGTAACTCCACTATTATTTTTCACTGTCCAGACTTGCTAAAGAAGGCTACAGTTGAAATCTGAAGGTCACACTGAAGATTTGGTATTTTCTCTCTTCCCTTTCTCAGTCGCTACCTTCTGGTGCTCAGTTCCTTAAATAAGGAAAATGAGAATCCAAAGCTGAAGTACTTCTGACCTCCTATCAAGTTTCCCACTCCAGGTTGAGGTACGCCTGGTTCCCTTTCTCCATTTGGATCAGGACTCTGTTGCTGGCCACTTTGCCGGGTCCACTCTGGCTCCTAGCAAATGCCAGGCTCACCTGGAGAGCAAGTGAAAAGAGAGGCTCACATCAGAAAAATAAACCCAGATATCAAACTCTGCAGAGAACAGTGCCTGAGTCATCTGAGCAACCTTTCAAGAAAGGCAGAGGGATCAATGAGGATGGGAAAAGGCACAGGGGGATGAAGGCTTACTGCAGTTTATCACATTAAGCTTTTATATGGGACAAGAAAGGCAAGAATGGGGAAACTACACCAATTTAATCTAAATTTACAATTTTAAGAGGAATGCCTAATGAATGGAACTAGGATGTAATTTACTTACTTCTAGCTATTTTCATAATAAGCTTCCATAAGAAGGTGTGAGAATACAACATCTCAGCACTACAAAGGACAATACAAACAGGGAATAGACTCCAAAAACAACAACAACAATAACAACAACAACAACAACAAAGCAGGCCCAGGGAATACACCATAAGGCAGACCAATGTCATATTAAAGGCTGAATTTGTCTGAGGCCTACATGTCACTGAGCTTGAGAATGCTCTTAGCTAGATGGCATTATCTGCTGCCAAAATCCTAGATTCCACCCCTGTTCATCTCATTTGAAGGCAAATGAGCAAAACAGGCATCATCTCCCTGTTGTGAGGTACCTCACTGATTCAGGCATACAGAGAGCCAGAACATAAGTGAAGAGAGCCTTCACTAGGATTCAGTTTTTTATCTATGGAAAGAAGAGATTGAGTTTGTCCACAGGATTTATCAATAAGATAAGCATAAGCTATTATTATGACTATATATTATTATACTCTTTCTGGAAGAGAATTGGCAAAAGCCCCATTCCAAAAACACACTACTCATATTTCTAGTAAGCAGGTAGGAGAGTATCAGGAACAGCTTACATCCTAGTGCTCTCCAAAAAGGTAGAGGAAGGAGTACCCTCCAAGCTTCCCAGAGCATGTCTAATTATGTGGCACAAAGCCGCCTGGTTCTCCCTCAATATATCTGTTCTTTCTGTTTCTGGAGTGGTTGATGTTAGCCACTAATCACAATGGAGAAAGAATACCATGTTGTACTTAAAATGTACGCAAGAAGAAAAGCTGGAGATGATGACCTTTAGATAATAAACAGACTGGGTATTTCTCAGTCTTTGGAGAACTAAGGTGAAAATCGTAAGATGCTCACTTCCAGAGGAATCTTTTCTCAATCTTTCAGCCTATTAGTTTACACAAGGGTGGAATCTGAGACTTTAGATAGAAGCAAATTAGAGATTTCCAAAGGCTTTCACCTTCAGAAGATCCAAGTTCTAGGATTACAGAATCAAAAAGATGTAGAATTTACATGTGGTAGCCAGGAGAGGGCACTGTCTGAAAGAACATACTGCACTCTTTGAGGTGCACTGGAAAATGCAGAGATGGGGAAAAGCCCATTTCACCTTTTTCATTTTAGGCCAGCGAGGTTATACCATCATTCTTTAAGAGATTAAGGAACTGGACCTCTGTGACCACCTACTAGAAACTGCTAGATCCAGGAGTAAATTCACTATCACTCAAGTACTCTCATTGTCAGAGATAGGATACAAACATATTTTCACATGACCAAAATGGTAATTTTCCCTACCTCCCTCTTCCTACAAAGCTTTTCAAATGATAAACTGCAGTAAGGCTCTTCATTTGGTCCCTCTGGTTCTCTTGGCAGGTTGCTTAGGGTTCAGGCTCAGTACTCTGCAGTGTTGGTTGTCTGGATTTCCTTTTTTTTTTTTTTTTTTCCTGATAAAAGTCTCTTTCCTTGCTCTCTAGGTGAACCTGATTATTTTTCAGGTGTCCGACGATCCTGGCCTTAGATGGGGACCAGAATTACAATCCAAGAGGCAGCTAGCAAAACAGAATCTTAATTCAAATGAACTTGGGGATTAGTAAATATCAAGCTGGAGAAGAAAAACTGATGGGACTTTGAAGTACTCTACCTTTTCTGGATTTCTTGTTTTTCTTCTGGAAAGAACTCATCACCGCAACAAAGAGAGTAAAAGGAGGAAAAAGATGGGGTGGGAGGAAAGCAGAGAAAATATCAAGACAAAGCATCAGGTCTTATGAATCATCTACAATCCTCTGGACAGTAAAGAACCTGGGAAGAGGGGTTATTACCATTTGCAAAAATGCCCCACTCCCTACAGCCTTAGAGAATAAGGCAAAAAAGAACAAGAAGGTCAAAAGTTATCTTTAAGATTAACTTGTTATTGGCAAATTTAGTTGGAAAGCTAACCTCATTTGTGATCTACCTTGCACCTAACCCATTTTTATAGTCGTAGTCTCTCTCCAAAGGGCCTGAGCCCTTCAGATTAGATCCTACAGTAAGTGAGAATTTAGATATCACAGGTACTCGTTAAAGAGTAATGCAGAAACTGATAAATTGGTTACTCCAAGGAAGCATAGCTCCTGAAAAATTACCAGTTTACTAAAAATCCAACTTCATTCAGGAGAAAAACAAAACCAAACCGTATTTTAAAATTTCTAGGTAACCACTAGGATGAGTCAGTCGACAGCTGGTTCTTTCTACTATGAAAATTATACAACCCAGAAGTTGCAGAATTTCCTCCTAGAAACCCTATATAATACAGTACTGACAGACTAAATTTACCTAGCACCAATCACCAATATTCACGACAAAGCTATCTGCTTGTCAGCTCTTGCGGGGAAGGGGAAGGACTGAATTAGGACCAGGTTTGGGGATTAGTGAGTCTCTAACCTAGCCCATGTTACAAAGCCTTGCAAAGCCAACAAAAACAATCTAAAAATTCTTCAAAACCAAATTTTATATAGCCCACACTTAGGTTCTACCTATACGGACTCCTCTACCACACACTATTACCTATTAAATAAGTATTATCCACAATCACCATAAAATAATCTTTCTCGTGACTAAAAATGACAAGAATTCTGAAGAGTAAAACCAGGGCCTAGATGTTAACAAAGCTACCAAAGCTGCTTGCAATGTGGTTGTCAGGAACACCATATCAAAAATGAGCCCCGTATCAAGAATGAATTCCTTGTATAAATTAATATAAGCAACAAATCTGTATATAAATTTATATACAAGCTTGCAAAGGGAATTAAAATAGGAGGCAAGAATTGAAAATGGTTCGTACCTGCAGTGTACAGTTCTCTTTTCGTTTGAGGAACTCCACAAACCTGGCCACTACTCCTGGTGTGCTGATGACTTCATCAATAGGAGGATTAGGTTCTGTCTCCCCATAAGATGAAAGGAAAGAAGAAAGAAGAAAAATAATCTGGTTCAACGTTTTTATCAACCATTCAGATAACACAACAAATAAATTTGATGATGGTAATAAAGATGAAGTAGTTAAAATGCCAGATTATAGAAATTACATATAGGAAGAACAATAACCTGAAGTTGGCAGGGATAGAGCAGGATTGAGCAACTGAATTTTTTAAAAAGCAATTTAAAAAAATTTACAAGACTTTACAGACAAAACCTAAAAACAGTACATGAAAAGAGGTTCTAGGGAGCTTAGATGGGTGCAAATAAAGTGAACCATTACTGTGCCATGACTAACAAAATAAGCGATGGTATCTTAGAGTGCACTCCTGGAATGTATAGCCTCAGGACCAGGAAGGCAACCTCTCCCCACACCTTACAGTAGTAAGAACACATCTGAAGCACTGTATTTTAGTTATCATATTTTTAAGAGGGATGGCTGGCAAACAATCCAGGCAGAAAAGCAGTAGAGAGCAATGGAAGGTCCTAAAAAGCCCCACGGTATGAGAAAGGCAGTCGACTCAGCATGCTGAAAAGAGACAAGGGGAATGGGGAAGCTGTACATGATAATGGCCTTCAAATGATTAACTTGTCACACAAAAAATATAATTGTTATGTCACACCAATTTTGTTATGTCTATATATTATAGAGGCTCTTATTCCAAGTCCCTCAAGGGATATATTATCACTTATGACTCCAAAAAACAATACCTTACTCCTTGAGGGAGAGGAGTGTGTGCTGCTACTTTAATGTCAATATTTACTATCGACATTTTAATGTGGTTCAGAGTTCCACAGTTCTTTTTACTTGTCCAGAATGTCAAAGTTATCATATTCTAGTCTACCCCTAATTATACCCAAAAAAAAAAAAAAAGTAATTACCCTAACCACCAATAAATCCATTCTTAAATTTCATGATAAAATGACAACATTAAAACCAACAATTACTGATATTTTTAAAAAGTTTTCCTTGGGGCACCTGGCTGGCTCAGTTGGTAGAGCGTGTGACCCTTGATCTCAGGATTATGAGTTCAAGCCCCATGCTGGGTACAGAGATTACTTAAAAATAATAAAATCTGGGGCGCCTGGGTGGCTCAGTGGGTTAAAGCCTCTGCCTTTGGCTTGGATCATGATCCCAGAGTCCTAGGATCGGGTCCCACATCAGGCTCTCTGCTCGGCGGGGAGCCCTCTTCCTCCTCTCTCTCTGCCTGTCTTTCTGCCTGCTTATGATCTCTGTCAAATAAATTAAAAAATAAGTAAAATTAAAAAATAAAAATAAAATCTTTAAAAAAACAACAAAAAGTTTTTCTTAAAAAAAAGTTTCTTTATCTGAATTAATGTGAAATACTGACTCCTGTTCTTATCACTTTAAAGGTCTTTTCTAAAATAGCCCAGAAACGAAAAGAATGCTGCTTTCTGGTCCTGGTAATTGCACAAGGTAATTTCTGGTCCTGGTATTGCATAAAGAAATTCAGAAGTTAGTCACGGCTCATAATTACATATATATCTTTGTGTGTCCCTTTGTTTTGTTGATAGGCACATTCCAAAGCAATTTATCTCTGATATGAAAAATAGATTATGGGAAAGTAGCATTTTTTAAACTAAATGAAAAGATACACAGTTGACCTCTGAACAATACAAAGGTTGGGGTGCCAATCCCTGCACAGTCAAAAATTCTTGTGTAATTTTTGACTTCTCCAAATCCTAGCTACTAATAGCCTACTGTTGACAGGAACCCTCACCAATAACATAAACAGGCAATTAACACATATTTTGTATGTCTAGGTATTACATACTGTATTCTTACAATAAAGCTAGAGAAAAGAAAATGTTATTAAGAAAATCATAGAGGGCGCCTGGGTGGCTCAGTGGGTTAAGCCGCTGCCTTCGGCTCAGGTCATGATCTCGGGGTCCTGGGATCGAGTCCCGCATCGGGCTCTCTGCTCGGCAGGGAGCCTGCTTCCTCCTCTCTCTCTCTGCCTGCCTCTCTGCCTACTTGTAATCTCTCTCTGTCAAATAAATAAATAAATCTTTAAAAAAAAAAAAAAAAAAAGAAAATCATAGAGAAGAGAAAATACACTTACAGTACGGTACTGAATTTAATGATAAAGATCTTCAGCCCTGTAACTCAGGGGCCAACTGTACTTTAAGATACTTAGAACTCACCTTTTGAAAGCAATTTTCTGAATTTCTGTGTTGCTGAAAGCTGTTGCTCTGGACTATTGGAAAATATCATTTCAATCATGTCAGAAGTAATAACACCACCCTGGGAACACAAACAAAAGCATATTTATAAAATTTTAACTTTAATTCAAAGGAAAACAAAGACAGTATAGTTGTGACCACATTATTAAGTTAATCATATTTATCTAGAGGAGTTGCACAAAGGCAGGATAATCTTTACACGAAGAAAATGTCTGAGATGATTAATAATGTGATGAAGCCAAATACTTTGTCTATCATTAAGAAGCTCATGACAATAAGAAAGTAATCTTAGCAGTAAATATTAAGACAAGGTGTTTATTACTCTTCCTTCCTTGCTCATCACTCGCTTGGTTGGTCCTTGTCATTCAGGTTCTAAAAGGCGGCTGGCTCCTTAAGACCTCTAAATCTACAGCAGCCATTCCATCTCTGTATCACCCTACTTTAATCCTGTCCCAGCCCTTTTCACTCTCAGATATTTTTTCTCAGTTATGTGTTTAAGGCCCAGGTTCCTCCAGAATAATTTAAGCTTCTTGAAAGCCAAAGACCCAGCCCATCTTCCCATTCTATCACTGACGGTTGGCATATAGCAGATGCGCAACAAGTATTTACTGAGTGAATACAGAATAGTCTTGTATAAATCACAGATTCTAGCTACTATCAAATTCTACTGACTCAAATTTATTTAAAATTTCTATTTTCTTTATTAAAACTTTTCAGTTTTCCACTATTTTCTTGCTTTGTTAGAACTTTTCCATTTTCTACAACCCATCTCCAATATTTAAAGTTAACCTGCTCAGGGTGACTTGTCATAATGAAATAAAGTTCTCATCGTTTCATGAAGGGTTAAAGTCAACAAGATGAACTGTTACAAAATGGGTTATAATAGAAAACTCCAACAGCTGTGATGTGGAATCAATTTTTTAAATCATACAAACATGCCCAATTTGATAAATGAATAGCAAACTGAATTTTCTTTAAAGTATCCCTTGTTATTTAACTTTTAAGGAATAATTTTGTAATTATATTTTTTAAGTTTTTTTTAAGTTTTTTTTTATTTTTTAAGTTTTAATAGCTGAATTAATCTTCATAATTTAATTAATTCTGTTTAATTGCATGTTATTCAAACTATAACAAACATCTAATGAACCGTGAGATTAAGTATATGGCTTCTTTTTAAAAATGAAATGCCAAGGTGCCTAGGTGGCTCAGTGGGTTAAAGCCTCTGCCTTCAGCTGGGGTCATGATCCCAGGGTCCTGGGACTGGGCCCCCGCACTGGGCTCTCTGCTCAGCAGGGAGCCTGCTTCCCTTCTTCTCTCTCTCTGCCTACTTGTGATCTCTGTCAAATAAATAAATAAAATCTTAAAAAAAAGAAATGCCAAGTACTTTCTATAACCATCTACTAACACCTTTTTAAAAAACCAAAGTAGCAAGCTACACCTCCTTGTCTTCTTCAGAAAAACACTAAGAAAGAGTTCCTTTCATTATCTTACTTACTGGTGCCATCTCCATGTTATTAATCTGAGCCTCATGGAAGCCTCCATCCGACATAACTTCTTCTTCTGTTTCTTCCTCTGCTGTAGCAACATTTCTTCGCTTGAATAACTGAAAAACAAAAGACTGTGACTCAAGTATTCTAATACAAAGAAGTTCAACATGCAAACACTAGGAACCCCATTTAAAAGGCAATAAGGAAGGATGGAGTTATTTGAAAATCATTTTAAAACTTCTAAAGGCTGTGCCACCTTTGACCTTTCCTGATGAGGAACTATTTCAGAATTCTCCAATTTTATAATCTAAAGAAATTAACTATCACAATATGCTGCTGCCAACACTTGATGTGATAAAATTACTGAGAGAAGCCTGACACTGCATGACACATAAAAAGGGTAAGGTTGAAAAAGGAGTTAGGGTATGCCTGGCCATTCCCCCTCTTTCCTCTATGTTAAGTTAGTGATAGTATAGTCTTACCAATACATTAGGGGAAATGATAAAAATGATGTCAGAATGACTTAATACTCCCTCTTAACCCTCAAAGATTATGAACTTAGACTTCCGGACCTTTCCAACCTGCCCAGCAATGAGCGATAACAAGTGACCACTGTGTGAACACTACCTTTAAAGCATCTATTAATTTGTGTAGGCAAAGAATAGTTCCTTCCAAAGGCAGCCCACTAAGGTGCCTTCATTCTATCTTTAAATATAAACAGTTCACTTTTTCAAGCAATGACGGAGTAACAATAATTTATCCTCTCATCCTACACAACTCTAAAAGCAGACAAAATCCATAAAATACTGGGTTTTAGCTAATAGGTAACAGGCAGCCCAGGCAGTGATCCTTCAGAAACGAAAAGAAATAAGACTGGCCCTATGATTAGCTCAGATTATTGCCTGGACAGAGTTTCCATGCTGTAGCATAGGGAAGGCAAAACCCAAGCAGGGCCTACAGGCTCCCTGAGCTGAGGAGACAGAGTTTAGAAATGAGGAGGCCAAAGCAACTAGAATCCATAGGTAAAGTAAAGAAGAGAAGAGATAAACACAGAAGGAACTCTTAAGGCTCGGCAGAAAATTCCCCATGAGTCTTTAGCTTCATACTACAAGCACAGGTGTATAAGGGAAATACAGCTGGGAAAGGAACCACCTCCAACAAACATGCAGAATAATTTTGGAAGTTATATGGGTCAAGTAATTTTCATGTTTCAACCATACAATAAAAAAGACTTCCTAATATATATAGGGCATTTAGTAGAATACTCAAGAAGGATACCGATTCCGAAGTAAGGGTATTAAAAATCCATCCCAATGAAACATAAAAACAAACTGGTTACAAGTAATTTACTAAATCCAAAGACAAATTCAGAATTACATATATATTAAAAGATATAAGAACTCTAAGAATAAGCAAGGTAAAATTCACAATGCTTGGAATTCAACTGGAAACTACCAAGCATTAAATAGCAGAAAAGACTATCCATGAGGAAGGAAACATAAATCAATCAATCAATCAATCAATCAATAACCAACCAATCAAAATCACCTAGAAATGACAAAAACGGTAGAAATAGAAACACTAAAATTGTTGTTATAAATATATTCCACATGTTCAAAAAGTAGAAGTATAAACACTAGGAGAGATAAGAGATAAAAGGACTAAGCGAATACCTAGATGTGAAAAATACAATTTTTCAGGTGAAAAGTACACTGGGTAGGATTAACAGCAGATTATATATTGCAGAAGAAAAGATTACTGAATTTAAAGACATAGCAATATAAACACTCCAAAATTAAAGACATGTTGAAAAAAAGGTGAGAAAATAGGTACAAAATATAAGTGACCCACTATACAAGTACTGGAGCCCTAAAACTGGGGTGGGGAAAATATATTTGGAAAATGGCCAAAAGTTTGTTGTTGTTTTTTAGTTTCAAGTTTTTATTTGAATTTCAGTTAGCTAACATAATACTGTAATGTAGCTTCAGGAGTAGAATTTAGTGATTCGTCACATATAACACCCAGTGATCAACACAAGTGCCCTCCTTAATACCCATCATGCATTTAACCCATCCCTCACTCACTCCCTCCATCAACCTGTTTGTTCTCTATAGTCAAGTGTGTTTTATGGTTTACCTCTCTTGTTTTCCTATGTTCACCCATTTCATTTCTTAAATTCCATACGAGTGAAATCATATGGCACTTGTCTCTTTTTTAAAGATTTTAGTTATTTATCAGAGAAAGAGAGAGCATGAGAGCACAGGGAGGGGAAGCAGCAAAGAGAGAGGGAGAAGCTGACTCCCCACTTAGCACAGAGCCTGACCCAGGGCTCAATCTCAGGACCCTGAAATCACAACCCCAGCCGAAGCCAGATACTTAACCCACTGAGCCACCCAGGTGCCCAGTATTTGTCTTTGACTGGCTTACTTCGATTAGCATAATACACCCTAGCTCCATCCACATCATGCAAATGGCAAGATTTCATTATTATGGCTAATAGTCCATTGTATAGAAATACTACTACTTTTTCCATAGGCTCTTTCCATTACTTGGCTATTGTTGATAACGCTGCTATAAACATCAGGGGGCATATATCCCTTCTGATCAGTATTTTTGTATCCTTTGGGTAAATACCTAGTGATGCAATTGGCAGATCCTAGGAAACTCCACACTGTTTTCCAAAATGGCTGCACCAGTTTGCTTTCCTATGGTGTAAGAGGATTCCTCTTTCTCACATCCTCACTAATATCTGTTGTTTCCTCCATTACTAATTTTAGCCATTTTCACAGATGTGAGGTGATATCTCATTGTAGTTTTGATTTGTCTTTCCGTGATGATAAGTGATACTGGGCATCTTTTTTGTGTGTCTGTTAGTCATCTAGATTTAGAGGTCTTCTTTGGAAAAATGTCTATTCATGTCTTCTGTCCATTTCTTAACAGGACTGTTTTCTGGGTGTTGAGTTTATAAGTTCTTTACAGATTATGCATACTAACCCTGTACCATACATGTGATTTGCAAATATCTTCTCCCATTCTGTAGGTTGCTCATTGTTCCCTTTGCTGTGCAGAAGCTTTTTATCTTATTAGTCCCAATACTTCATTTCTGCTTTTGTGGGAATTCCTTTACCTCCAGAGACATGTCTAGTAAGAAGCTGCTACGACCAACGTCAAAGAGGTTGCTGCCCGTGTTCTCCTTTAGGATTTTAATGGTTTCCTGTCTCACATTTAGGTCTTTCAACCATTTTGAATTTATTTTTGGGAATGGGGTAAAAAAGTGATCCAGTTTCATTCTTTTTGAATGCTGTTTCCTAACACCATTCATTGAAAGGACTTTTTTTCATTAGATATTTTTTTCCTGCTTTGTAGAAGATTAGTTGACCACACAGTTGTGGGTCCATTTCTGGGTTTTCTATTCTGTTCCACTGATCTACTATCTTTTTTTTTTTTTTTTAAGATTTTATTTATTTGTCAGAGAGAGAGAGAGTGCACACAAGCAGGAGAAGTGGCAGGCAGAGGGAGAAACAGGCTCCATACTGAGCGGGGAGCCCAATGTGAGACTCAATCCCAGGACCCTGGGATCATGGCCTGAGCCGAAGGCAGGCACTTAACTGACTAAGTTACACAGGCATACCAGTATCATACAATCTTGATCACTACACAGCTTTATAATATAACCTAAAGTCCACAACCGTGATGCATACAGTTTTGCTTTTCTTTTTCAAGATTGCTGTGGCTATTCAGGGTTTTTTGTGGTTCCATACAAATTTTAGGATTGATTGTTCTACCTCTGTGAAAAATGCTGGTGGTATTTTTTTTTAAAGATTTTATTTATTTATTTGACAGACAGAGATCACAAGTAGGCAGAGAGGCAGGCAGAGAGAAAGTTAGAAGCAGGCTCCCTGTCAGGCAGAGAGCCCAATGT
This sequence comes from Mustela erminea, assembly GCF_009829155.1. Lineage (NCBI taxonomy): Eukaryota > Metazoa > Chordata > Mammalia > Carnivora > Mustelidae > Mustela > Mustela erminea. Next base: position 98,953,619 of record NC_045614.1, read on the forward strand.
GGGGCTCGATCCCAGGACCCTGGGATTGTGACCTGAGCCAAAGGCAGAGGCTTTAACCCACTGAGCCACGCAGGCGCCCCTATGCTGTTGGTATTTTGATAGGCATTGCACTCAATGTGTGCACTGCTTTGAGTAGTACAGACATTTTAACAGCATTTGTTCTCCTAATCCATATGCATGGAATGTCATTCCATTTCTTTGTGTCCTCTTCAATTTCTTTCAAATTTCGTTCTATAGTTTTCAGAGTACAGACTTTTTTTTACCTCTTTGGTTAGATTTATTCCCAGGTATCCTATGGGTTTGGGTGCAATTGTAGATGGGATCAATTCCTTGATTTCTGCTGCTTCACTGTTGGTATATAGCAATGCAACAAATTTCCATATGTGGGATTTTATATCCTGCGACTTTACTGAATTTATGTATCAGTTCTAGCAATTTTTTGGTGGACTCTCTGGGTCTTCCACATAAAGTATCATGCTGTCTGCAAATAGTGAAAGTTTGTCTTTTTTCTTGCCAATCTGGATGCCTTTTCTTTTTGCTATCTGACTACTGAGACTAAGACTTCCATCCTATGTTAAATAATGGTGATGTGAATGGACATCACAGGTCTCATTCCTAACCACAGAGTAAAAGCTCTCAGTTTTTTCCCATTGAGAATATTAGCCACAGGTCTTCTGTATATGACCTTCTGTGTATGATACTGAGGTATCATACATACATCCTTCTACCCCTACTTTGTTAAGGGTTTTTATCATTTTACTTTGTCAAATTCTTTTTCTGAATCAATACTGAGAGAATCATATAGCTCTTATCCTTCCTTTTGTAAATACTGTGTACTGCATTGACTGATTTGTGAATACTGAACCACCCTCGCAGCCCAGGAACAAATCCCACTTAACTGTGGCGAATGATTCTTTTAATGTATTGTTGGATTTGATTTGCTGGTATTTTGAGAATATCTGCATCCATGTTCACCGTGACACTGACCTGTAATTTTCTTTTTTCTTTTTTTTTTTTAAAGATTTTATTTATTTGACAGAGAGAGATCACAAGTAGGCACAGAAAGAGAGAGAGGAGAGAGAGAGAGAGAGGAGGAAGCAGGCTCCCCGCTGAGCAGAGCGCCCGATGCGGGACTCGATCCCAGAACTCTGAGATCATGACCCGAGCCGAAGGCAGAGGCTTAACCCACTGAGCCACCCAGGCGCCCCTGTAATTTTCTTTTTTAGTGGGTCTTTACTGGTTCTGAAGTTAAAGTAATGCTGGCCTCGAAGAAGGAGTCTGGAAGTTTTCCTTTCATTTCTTTTTTTTTTAAACAGTTTGAGAAGAATAGGTACTAACTCTTCTTTAAATGTTTGGTAAAATTCCCCTGGGAAGCCATCTGGTCCTGGACTTGTGTTTGTTAGGAGATTTTTGATGACTGATTTAATTTTTCTTTGCCAGCTATCAGTCTGTCAAGTTTTCTATTTCCTCCTGTTTCAGTTTTGGTACTTTATATGTTTCTAGGAATTTATCCATTTCTTCCAGATTGCCTAATCTGTTGGCATATAATTTTTCACAACATTCTCTTGTAAGTATTTGTATTTCTGTGGTGTTAGTTCTGATCTCCTCTCTTATTCATGATTTTATTTGGGTCCTTTCTCTTCTGGATAAATCTGGCTAGGGATCTATCAATTTTATTAATTTTTTCAAAGAAGCAGCTCCTGGTTTCATTGATCTGTTCTACTATTGTATTTCTACAGCATTTATTTCTGCTCTACTCTTTATTATTTCCCTTCTTCTGCTGGCTTTAGGCTTCACTTGTTGCTCTTTTCCTAGCTGAAAAAAGCAGAGAAAGGTTTGATTGTGTATTTGAAATTTTTCTGCTTCTTGAGGTAGGCCTGTATTGCTATATAAGTCCCTCTTCTGATCCCTTTTACTGCATCCCATAGGTTTTGGACTGTCATGTTTTCATTTTAATTTGTTTCCACATAGTTTTAATTTCTTCTTTAAGTTTCTGGTTGACCCACTCATTCTTCAGTAAGATGTTCTTTAGCCTCCTATGTATTTGTGGTCTTTCCAAATTTTTTCTTGTAGTTGACTTCAAGTTTCAGAACACTGCAGTCAGAAAATATGCATGGCATGATCTCAATCTTTTTGTACATGCTGAGGCCTGATTTGTACTTGCCGAGGCCTGATTTGTGACCTAGTATGTGATCTCTTCTGGATAATGTCCCATGTGCACTAGAAAAGAATGTGTACTGTGCCATTTTGGGATGAAATGTTCTGAATATATCTGTTAAGTCTATCTGGCCTAGTGTGTCATTCAAAGTCATTCTTCGTTTCCTTGTTCATTTTCTGCTTAGATGATTTTTCCTTTGACATAAGTGGGTTGTTAAAGTCCCCTACTATTCCCGTGTAATTATCAATGAGTTGTTTTATGTTTGTTACTGATTTATATGTTTGGGTGCTCTGAAGTTGGAGGCATAAATATGTACAATTGTTAGACCTTCCTGTTGGATAGACCCCTTTATTATGATATAGTGATCCTCTTCATTTCTTGTTACAGTCTTTGTTTTAAAATCCAGTTTATCTGATGTTAAGTATTGGTACTTCAGTTTTGACATTCACTGCATGATAAATGGTTCTCTATCCCCTCACTTTCAATCTGCAGGTGTCTTTAAATCTAAAATGAGTCTCTTATAAGCAACATGTAGATGGGTCTTGTTTTTTTAACCCATTCTGACACACTATGTCTTTTGATTGGAGCATTTAGTCCATTTACATTCAGAGTAATTATTGATAGATAAGAATTTAGTGCCATTTTATTACTTGTTTTGTCATTGTTTCAGGAGATTTTCTCTGTTCCTTTCTAATCTTCGTTGACTTCGATCTTTCTTTCCCAAAGAGTCCCCTTTAAAATTTCTTGCAAAGCTGATTTAGTTGTCACGAACTGCTTTAGTTTTTGTCTGTCTGGGAAACTATCACTTCTTCTACCCTGAATGATACAACCTTGCTGGATAAAGTATTGCTGGCTGCAGATTTTTCTCATTCAGCATGTTGAATATATCATACCACTTGCTTCTGGCCTGCCAAGTTTCTGAGGAGAGATCTGCTGCTAACCTTATTTGTCTTCCCTTGTAAGTTAGGGACTTCTGTCTTAGCACTTTTAGGACTTTTTTCTTACCTCTGTGTTTTGCAAATTTAACTATGATATGTCTTGGTACTGGCCTGCTTTTGTTGATTTTGATGGGAGTTGCCTGTGCCTCCTGGATTTAGATGTCTATTTCCACATTAGGAAAGTTTTCAGCTATAATTTCCTCAAATAAACCTTCTGCTCCCCCCCCCTTTCCCTCTCTGCTTCTGGGACTCCTATGATACAAACATTATTACACTTTATGGAATCACTGAGTTCCCTAAGTCTACATTCGTGATGTAATATTTTTCTTTCCCTCTTCCTTTTAACTTCATTAATTTCTATAATCTCTCTATCACTTATTCATAGCCCTGCTTCTTCCATCCTTGTGGTCATTACATCCAGTTGGTTTCAAATCTCCGTTATTACATTTTTCATTTCAGCCTAATTTTTGGGGCTTCTATCTCTATAGTAAGGGACTTCCTAGAGTTTTCTATGCTTTTCTCAAGCCCAGCTAACATCCTTATGATTCTTCCTTCCAATTCTAAATCAGACATACTATTTCTATCCGTATTGATTAGATCCCTGGCCATGACTTTTTCTTGTTCTTTCTTTTGGGATGAATTCCTCTGCCTTGGCATTTTGTGTAGGTCTTTGTTTTCTTCTGTGTGTTAGGAAAGCCTGTCATGTTTCCTGCTCCTATAAGTAATGACTTTATGTAGAAAAGGTCATATACTGTCCAGAGTCTGGCACTTAGAAGTATCTCTGGTATATGCTGTGTACACTCTGCTGCTGTGTTTTGGCTGCTCTTTTCCTCAGGTCAGTCCTCTGCAGTTTCTCCTTGCCTGCAGTGGGGAGTGTCTGGACCTTGGCCAGAGTGTGGTGAGTTTTAACTAGATGCGGTCTGGTCCACTTGTTAAAGACACTTAATGCTATTTCCACTAGAGCCGAAGCTTTGCAGAACCCTATGGTCAGCAGACATGTTGTGTGCAGGGGTGTGTGCTGGTCTTCTGGAGGAGAGGCCTGCTATTCTAAGGCCTGGTGTAAGCAGTTTAGGCCACTATTGTTGGCCTGTGCTGCTTACTGAAGTGAGTTTACGCTAAGTGAAGAGGGAGGAAAATGGCGTCAACCCAGCTCCCTAGTCCCCAGAGAGGAGAGTCTGCATACACCACTATCCAGGAAGCCATCCCAGAAGAGCAAACAATCTCCCCTCATATGTCCCAGGCATCCCTCAGCTTGCTATTTTCACCCTGTGTGTGTTCCAGCCATCGGTCTGTCTGGACGGCAGTGCACCTACTATCCCAAGCAGGCAGTACTGAGTTTTGAAACTCCAAACTTTAGGGACCTGGCATGGCATGGGCCTGTGGTCTTCAAGGGGAGGGTCTCATTGCACCGGGACTGATGCGGGTTTGTCCCAGAGGGGCAGTCTGCACCAAAGTGCAGGTGCATGGAATTTGAAATAAAGCACAGTAAAAAGCCATTGTCCAAGTTAGTCATCCTCAGCAGGTATCTCTGCACCTATGATGAGGGGTAAGGGAAGGAAATGGTGCCCACTGACTCTTTTGTCCCTGTCACCTCTCCCAGATGAGCTGCAAGATTGGGGAACCATCTCTCCCGGTGAATCCCATGGGATTCTAAATATTAACAATGAACAATCAAAAACTGAAATTCAAAAGATACCATTTGCAAAAGCATCAAAACTACACAATACTTAGGAAGCAAATCTCACAAGAAAAACTGCAAATCAGGGCACCAAGGGTAGCGCAGTCAGTTAAGCGTCCGACTCTTAGTTTTGGTTCAGGTCCTGATCGCAGAGTCTTGAGACTGAACACCATGTCAGGCTCCACACTCAGCAAAGAGTCTGCTTGAGATTCGCTCTCTCCCTCTGTGCCTCCTCTCTCTCTCTCTCTCTCTCTAATAAATAAATCTTTTTAAAAAGGCAAACCTACAAATCCCTGAGAGATATTATAGGTCTAAATAAATGGAGATGTGATGCTTATGTATGTATGTATGTGCTCACAAGAGGGGCAAATGAAAGTCTCATACACTGCTGATGTGAAGATAAACCCATTTTAGCAAACAGCTGAATAGTGTACACACCTACCATACAACCCAGCCATTCTCCTCCTAGATATCCATCCTGGAGAAATGGAAATACACGTCCATACAAACAGCTGTCCATGAATGTTCAGAGCAGCTTTACTGATAATCACCCAAAACTGGAAACAATCGGAACTGCCATCAACAGGTGAATGAATAAACCACTCGTGGTTTTATCTTTACAAGATAGCTACTCAACAAGAACACGAATGAACTACTGATACACACAACATGAATGAATCTCAAAATGATTACGCTGACCGAAAGAAGCCAGACAAGGGGCGCCTGGGTGGCTCAGTGGATTAAGCCGCTGCCTTCGGCTCAGGTCATGATCTCAGTGTCCTGGGATCGAGCCCCGCATCGGGCTCTTTGCTCAGCGGGAGCCTGCTTCTCTCTCTCTCTCTGCCTGACTCTCCGCCTACTAGTGATTTCTCTCTCTGTCAAATAAATAAATAAAATCTTTAAAAAAAAAAAAAAAAAAAAAAAAAGAAGCCAGACAAAATAGAATATATATTATAAGTCATTTATGCAAAGTAATCAGTGGTGACTGAAAACAGAATAGAAATTGTTTGGAGATAGGTGAGGGGTGGGGAAAAGGTACTACAAAGTATACCAGAAAAATTTTGAGAGCAATAAGTATGTTCACTACCTTAATTATGGTGATGGTACATATGTCAAAATTTAACAAACTGTACACTCTATTGTATGTCAACTATACAGCCATAATGTTTAAAAACATACAAAAAAACAGCTGAAATAAACTGCAATACATCTATTTTAACACTATGAATTCCTAATAATATTAAAATTCACACATTCCTGTTCCCTTTGGAGGATGCTAAGAGGAAATGAAGAAATTCAAGTATTTCTTTTTCCTCATTTGATTACTAATTAAGAAAAACTAGGGCGCCTGGGTGGCTCAGTGGGTTAAGCCGCTGCCTTCGGCTCAGGTCATGATCTCAGGGTCCTGGGATCGAGGCCCGCATCGGGTTCTCTGCTCCGCGGGGAGCCTGCTTCCTCCTCTCTCTCTCTCTGCCTGCCTCTCTGCCTACTGGTGATCTCTCTGTGTCAAATGAATAAATAAAATCTTTAAAAAAAAAAAGAAAAGAAAAAAGAAAAACTAAAAACTGCAGTTTGGTCAACCTCTTGGATCTTGCTTTTATGCTCTGTTAGGGAGGTCTGGAGCAGTAGTTTGTCTATGGCTAATTAATCTCCACTACTGAGGCAAGAGTCTCCTGAATACACTACGTAATGTCCTGTGGAAGATGACTTTTTCCAGTCTGGCTAGAAGAACAGGCACTATTCTCAGCACTGTGCAAGGGCCAGGCAGTGTTCCCTCTAATCTATCATCTGTGAAGGGCAGTTTCTCTATCCTTGTGCAGTCTCCTCAAGCACATCTGCTAGTCAGTGCTCTGCTGAATATTCAAAGAAAAACTCTGAAGATCTCCAGGCTTCTTTCTCTGTATACAGTTCTCTCCCTTTTGGTATTCCCTCCTGTAAATGGATGACCTGATCTCGTCTGACTCAGCTCTGTCTCTTCAACACAGGAAGGCTGTGTTCTTTAGTTCCCTTTCCTTGTGTTGCGACTTGGAAACTCTCTTGGGCAGTAAGGGGTTAACAATCATAGGGCTCTTCTCATTGGTTTCCTATCTCTAGAGATCATTGTCCTTCACTGGTTAATGTCTTGTGTCTTGAACTGCTGTTTCATGCATTTTGTCTGATTATTTCTAGTTTGTTTCAGGTAGCACAGTAAATCTGGGCCCTGCTATTCCACTTTGGCTGGAAGCAGAAGTCCTCCAAGTGCCCTTTCTAATACTCAATATATCCCACTTACGGCTAATGGGAGCCTGTTCAAGCTATCTCCTGAGTCTATTCAACATAAGCTTTGATAATCTTAAACCTCCTTGCTCTATGTTATGAAAAAATACTACACATTCACCTTGAATATTCCCTATCTCTAATCGAGAATCAGGTGTTTTTTCCAAGAAGCCTTGATCCCTTGAGAGAAAAATTCTCTAATGGCCAATATCTCAGGGTGCTCAAAGTGCTCAGTGATGTAAGGTATTTTGCTATTTCTAAGCCTTACTAGGACAGAACTGGGTTTTGTGTGTGTATGTGTATTGCAAGAAAATACCTCATGAATCCCTACTGATATTACCTATTCAAATTTACCTAACTTCTTTGATTTTATACTTTTATTCTTTCTTAACCTAAAAAATCTAGGTTCCTAATATTCACATAGTTATTTGTTATATCCATATACAAATATACATGGTTTCTGGGGCACCTGGGTGGCTCAGTGGGTTAAAGCCTCTGCCTTCGGCTCAGGTCATGATCCCAGGGTCCGGGGATCCAGCCCCACATCAGGCTCTCTGCTCAGCAAGGAGCCTGCTACCTCCTCTCTCTCTGCCTACTTCTCTGCCTACTTGTGATCTCTGTCTGGCAAATTAAAAAAAAAAAAAAAAAAAAGACTTAAGAAAAGAAAGAAAAACAAATACACATGGTTCAGAATCAATCTTGTATGATTACTAAAGCAGCTGAAGATTTGTTTATACTTCTTTTTGTCCTTAAAATACTGCCCAGTAGAGAAAATTAATTATTTGCCACATTTTAAAGTGTATTAAAGTACTGCCTCTCTGTGTGGTTTAGCTACAAGCATGACACACAGGGCCATTTAATTCCTCGTTTATTTTTAAGGATTTCTTCCTTCATTATTACTTCTTTTTGTTTCACAATTACTTAAAAGCATTTGCATGACTCCAAAATCACACCTAGTAACTAAAATTACATCCCCTGTATTGCAAAATTTACATCCGTAAGTAGTGGTCTTTAATATGGCAAGATACAATTATGATTTGTAATACAACTGCAGATCAACAACTAGAATTTGAAATTGGAAACACCATACCATGTACATTATAAGGATGATGACATGGTAAGACCTGAGAAATACTCAGCAGAGGGAAGTCCTAAGACTACAGCTATCCAGCCAGAACAGAGGATTAACAATTCTGACTGGTGCAAGAGGACAAAAAATGTAGGGTGTAGGTCTCTAGCAGAAAAAAAAAATAGAGCTGAGAAATTATCTGAGAAGTTTAACCACACAGAAAATTAGATAAAAATTACTTGAAAGAACTGTAGAAGAGAACTGAAAAAACAAACAAACAAAAAAGACAGTTAGGAATATGAAGCCAAGCAGGTAAAAAAATCAGACAACTCCAGTAAAAACAAAGTATAAAGAAAGGAAATGTAACCACAGTATACTATTCAGTTCAGCAATAAATAATACTTATAATACTGTAGTATAACTATACTAAGAATACAAGCAAGGGAAACATAGTGTAAGAGCTTAAATCTTCACCTACCATAACAGAACATCAATAGGTAATATTTTTAAATTGATAAATAGTCAAGAGGATTGAAAGTGGTTTACCTTGGGAATGAGACCAGGAACACTGGTGGTTTGGTTTCAAGTTATTATAGTATTATTTAATTTTTTCAACTGTGCATGTCTTACTCAGAGAAAAATAGGTTTTAAAAAAGAAAAAACTGGGGCGCCTGGGTGGCTCAGTCATTTAAGCAGCTGCCTTCAGCTTGCGTCATGATCCCAGAGTCCTGGGATCGAGTCTTGCATCGGGCTCCCTCCTCAGCAGAGGGTCTGCATCTCCCTCTCCCTCTGCTTGTGCTCTAATAAATAAAATCTTTAAAAATAATAATAAAAAAGAAAAATCTGCCAAAACAATCATGATCTATACACCTTAACTACAGGCTACATGTTAACTGAACTTGTCAACCAAGTTAATAAATGTGGAAAGTTGCCTGTCCACAAGTTTATCAACTTGCTCACTTTACAAAATATTTCTTTTAACTAAAAACATCAAGCAAACCTCCATTCATCACCATAATGGGTTTTATGAACTTTCAGCAGCACTAGGTTACCTATTCACTATGAATTAACAAGAGTCTGCTTAATTCAAATTTACAAGTACTGGCTTAATCAGAATGACACCAACTAGTATAATTTTTGCCAAAAATAAATTTTAGATTGGTCTGTGAGGGCCAGATGGGTAGAGGTCACTTATCCTCTATCCATTAAGTGTTCTATCCTATAAGTGTTGCCTAGATATAACAAAAATTAAATGTTAGTCTGATAAAAGGACAGCCCTCAAAGATGCAGTTAGTTATCTTTTGAGCACTTGGCAACATCAACTCCTGCGCTACCCTCACATCTAACTTGTCAGCTGGCTTAAGCCTGTGACTTTTCCCGATAAATGACAAAGCAACTGTGAAAGATAAACAGTACCTAAATGAATCTATATTTTACTAATATTTACTATTTTACAAATGAGGCATCAAATAAGTACTGTTATGATATTAAGAAGCCTGATTGCTTTTACCAGTTCTCTCTATATAATAAAGGATGAAATAAAAAAATTAAGATCTGAAATAGAGCAATATTCCAGAAACTTATTAAAGCCTTAGTACAATTTTAGATCTCATACAATGAACATGACAGAACTTCAACTACAAATATTTTCAGTTCAATATATGGGGCCAAACTTGATTTATTAAGGATACAGAGCATTTGTCTTCAGGCAAGTAAGTGAATACGAATAATTTATTTTATTGATATAACATGGCATCACCTATCACCAAGAAGACAATAAAATGAACACTGTTAATAGCAAAGGGTCATTATCACATCTTCAAATGGCTTTATGCCAAATATGATGCATAAGCTGGTGGTTCTATTCAGACCTACACTTGGGCTCATGTGTATATATTCATGTATTCACATTCACATACAGGAATATAAATACGTAACAATGTTATTATGATTTCTGAAGTTTACCTCCAAAATAGAAGCTACTACAAAAGTTCAATCAAAGGTTCCACTTCAAATAAGACACAGAGATGAAAAAAGAGATAAGAAACCCAGAGAAACTCATCCTTTTAATTTACTCTTAATTTACTCCACTTAATATAAACTCCATTATAATATTATAAATTCTTTGCCCCCAAAATAATAGTATAATGACAGTGTTGAAGTCAAACATCTACAGCCCTAACAAAAAAAAACACTGGGGTTGTAATGTACTCTTGGACTTTAACTAACTGGATTCTGCAGTGCAGTGTTACCCAAAAGAAGAGTGTATTTTGAGACCAGCTCACTATAAATGCAAAATATTTATGACAGATTACTTTATTTCTCATGTATGAAAAATTCTGACTCATTCATTTGTCTTTTATGGAGCTTTTGTACCATGGGGATCAAATGGTCCTTCCAAGCTCAAAAGTCTCTCCTTAGCAAAAAAAAAAAAAAAAAAGTCACCTAAGTGTCTTTAAATTTCTTTGCCAAAAGGGATATACCATTCATTCTAGGCATTTTAGGAGGAAGGTAAAGTGAGAGTGACTCCCAAAACCTCCTGCAGATGTTCAGACGTTGTCAGTTAAAAATGACCAAAAATTTTTTAAAAATAAAAAAATCAATGTCCTAATGAATCATACAGAATTAATTTAGGGGTAAAAAGACATATTCCTGGAGATTTTTGTTTTAAAATACTACATAATAAATGTAAAGACAGACATGAAGCAAGTACAACAAAATACTGACAATTACTGATTGCAAAGGGGAATTTATGAAGTTCACTATTAATTTTGTATGTTTACAAATTTTCATATTAAAGATGATAATGAAAAATAGCATTTTACTGATCACTTGAGAATTCATTAACAAACATGCACATAAAACTTAAGCAAGTTGCAACTTTAAAAAAATAAAATACACTAAAAACAAACAGGCTGAAATATTAAACAGTGGTTGTATTGGAAATATGAGAACTTGAGAGATTTCTTTATTCTTGACTTTTCATCACTTCCTCTTCCCAATTCCCGAAACACGTAGATTTTATGACAGGGGCACATATCTACACACATATACATATCTAACAAAATCAAAACTGAAGTAGTTTCAGGCTTAAAATGGAAAATTTAGTTCTTTAAAATAAATTAATAAGGATAAAGGATTTACCTGCTCTTCTCTTTTCTGCTTGCGTAACTGCAATCCCTCTTCCTCCCTCCTTCTGCGCATCTCATCAGGATTCAGGGACTTATTTTTGTAACTTTTCAGGCGAAAGTTCTCTTTTCCTGGGGTAGTCATGATTTCTACAAAAATGAGAAAAAGGAAGAGAACAAATGAGGTTGGCTTATGGTAAAGAGTTCTGTTATCCTAACAGCACAGCTGAAATCGTTACTTTTTTTTAGGAGATTTATTAAAGTGTACATGTCAATAGCTTTCATATTTTCACATCTATGTGCAAACCATTGCCACAGTCAATTTTTTAACGTTTTCATCACCTCAGAAAGAAACTGTGTACCACTAGGGTATCACTCCTATCCAGGACATTTCATACAAACAGAATCATACATGTGATCTTCTGTGCCTTGCTTCTTTCACTTAGCGTATTTTTAAAGTTCATCTATGTTGCAACATGTATCAATAGTTTATTCCTTTTTATGACTGAATACTACCCCATCATATGGATATACCCCATTATATTTTATATCTACTCATCAACTGATAGACATTTGGGGTCTTTCCACTTTTGGGCTTCCATAAACATCTCTGGACAGGATTTTATGTAGATATATGCGTTTATTTTTCTTGGGCATATACCTAGGAATCAAACTGTTAGGTCACATGGTAACTCTGTTTAATCATTTGAGGAACTGTCAAACTATTTTTCCAAAATGCTGAGCTATTTTACATTCCTACCAGCAGTGTAAAGGGGCTGCCAATTTCTCTATTATCATAATTTTTGATGTTTGCTGTCCTTTCAGATATTTTCTAACTGTATATCCTCCCTAAAAAGTCAATTCAGATTCTTTGCCCATTTTTAAATTTTTTTTTTTTTTATCATTAAGGTTATAAAAATTCTTTATATATTCTAAAGTCCCTCACCAGAGTGGTGCCTGAGTGGCCCAGTTGGTTGAGCATCTAACTCCTGGTTTCAGCTCCTATCGTGATTTCAGGGTCACGGAATCAAGCCCTGCATTGGGCTCCCTGCTCAGTGTGGAGTCTGCTTCCCCTTCCCCACTCAAGTGCTCTCTCTCTAAAAATAATGGACTGCTTTAAAAAAAAAAAAAAAAAAAAAGTCCCTTATCAGATATACAGTCTTTACATATTTTCTTCCACTCTACAGGTTTTCTTCTCACTTTCTTAATGGTGTCCTTTGAAGCATAGTTTTTCCTTTTGATGATGTACAAATTAACCTATTTTCCTGTTGCTCATGCTTTTAGTGTCATACTTTGGGATTCTTAACCCTAAGTTTCCTTCTAAGAGTTTTAAAGTTTTAGCTCTTACATTTAGGTCTGTCATCTACTTTGAGTTAATTATTATTCATGGTATGCGGTAAGGGTCCAACTACATTATTTCACATATGGCTACCCATTTGCTCCACGCACCATTTGTTGAAAAGGCTATTCTTTCTCCATTGAATGGTCTTGATACCCTTGTTGAAAGACAAATTAACCACATCTATGTGGTTTTATTTCTCAACTCAATTAATTATATTCCATTGATCTGATCTGTATGTATATCTTTGTGCTGATTCCACACAATATTGACTACCATTTTTGTAGTAAGTTTTGAAATCAGGAAGTATAAGTCCTATCTTAGTCAAGATTATTTTGGCTCTTCTAGACACCCTGCAATTCCATATGATTTTTAGGATCAGTTTGTCAGTTTCTACAAAGAAGCAAGCTGGGATTCTGATAAGGACTACACTCAATCTGTAGGTCAATATGAGGAGTATTGCCATCTTAATGTTAAATCTTCCAATCTACAGACAGGACATTTTTCTCTTAGATCTTCTCTAGTTTCTTTCAACAATATTTTATAGTTTTCAGTGTTTCATAATTCTTTGTTAAATTTTTTTCTATTTTAATTTTTTTGATGCTATTGCAAATGGAATTTTTCTTGATTTCACTTTTGGATTGTTCATGACAAGTCTATAGAAATTACAATAAATTTTTGTATACCAATTTTGTATTCTGCAACTCTGCTGAACTTGTGTATTAGCATTCTAGTATTTCTTAGTGTATTCCTTAGGATTTTTCTAAGTCATTTCATACAAAATCATATCATCTGTCAGAGACAGTTTTCTTTCTTTTCAATCTTGAGGCCTCTGTGTATTTTTCTTTCTTTTCCTTTTTTTTTTTTTTTCAAAATTGCCATAACTAGAACCTCTAGGTAGAAATGGAGAAAGCAGGCACTCTTGTCTTATTCCTGATTGCAGAGGAAGAGTGTTCAGTTTTCCCCATTAAGTATGATGTTGTCTTTGAGTATTTCCTAGGTGTCTTTATTCATGTTGAAGAAGTTCCATTCTAGTCCTTGTTTTTTGGGTGTTTTTATCATTAAAGGGTGTTAGATTTCATCAAATTTATTTTCTATTATGAGAACAATGTGACTTTTGTTTATTTCCTGATATGTTACATGTTATATTAATTGGTTTGTGCACTTCACACTAACCTTGCATTTCTGGGATATTATGCCACTTGGTTGTGGTGTAAAATTCTTTTTATATGTGGTCAATTAGGCTTGCTAGTATTTAGAGGATTTTTGTGTTCATCTTTGTAAGGTGAAGTCTATAGTCTTCTTGTGATGTCTCTGGTATCAGGGTAACACTAATACTAGCTTCATAAAATAAACTGAGAAGTGTTCCCCCTCTCAGTTTTTAGGAAGAGTTAGCATTAATTCTTCTTTAAATGTTTGGTAGAATTTAGCAGTGAAGCCATATGGGTCTGCGCTTTTCTCTGTGGGTAGCTTTATGATTAATCCAATCTCTCCACTTGCTAGTTAGGTCTATTCTGTCTGTCCATATAAGTCAGTTTCAGTATCCATCTTTCTAAAAATTTGTCCATTTGGGGGGCACCTGGGTAACTCAGACAGTTGGGTGTCCAACTCTTGGTTTTGTTTCAGGTCTCATGATCTCAGAGCTGTGAGCTCGAATTCTGTGACAGGCTCCAGAGCAGGAAGTCTGCTTGAGATTCTCTTTCTCTCCTTCTACCTCTTTACCTCCCTCCCCCTTGTGCTCACTCTCTCAAAAATAAATTAATAAATCTTTACAAAGTTGCCCATTTTATCTAAGCTATGTAATTTATTCCATGCAGTTGTGCATAGTATTCCTTTACAACCCTTTCCATTTTTGTAATCCCAGTAGTAATGTTTCATCTGTTATTTGTACTTCAAGTAATTTAAGTCCTCTTTTTTTCTATGTAAGCGTGGCTAAAGGCCTACCAATTCTGCTGACCTTTTCAAAGAACCAGTTTTTGTTTCCTTAATCTTCTCTATTTTTTTCTATTTTCTAGTTTGTTAATTTCTACTCTATTATTTCCCTCCTTCTGCTTGTTTTAGGTTTACTTTGCTCTTCTTTTTTCCAGTGACTTAAGGTGGACAGTTATTGATTTGAGATCTTCTTTCTTTATATAAGCATTTATTACTTGTTATTAGTTTCCCTATAAGCACTGCTTTAGCTGTATTCCATGTTTTCTTAAGTGGTAACTTCACTTTTACTTATCTCAAACTATTTTTTGATTTCTCTTTTCATTTGTTCTTTGACCTACTGGTTATTCGGAAGTATGTTAATTTCCACGTATTTGTGAGTTCCCCAAAGTTTTGTTAGTGATTTCTAGTTTCTTTCCACTGTAGTGAGAAGACAACTTTTGTATTATTTCAATCCTTTTAAGATGTTTTGTGACCTAGCAATGGTTTATCCTTGAAAATGTCCCACATTCACTTGAGAAGAATGTATATTCTATTGTGGCTGGGTGCTGGTGGTGTTCTACAGATGTCTCCTAGCTCTAGCTGGCTTGTGGTATGGTTTCTTTGGTGATCTTATGCCTAGTTGTTTTGTCCATTACTAAAAGTGGCATAGTGCAGTCTCCCAACCATTACTGCTAAATTGTCTATTTTTCTCTTCATTTCTGTCAGGCTTTGTTTCTTGTATTTTGGTGCTGTTACTAGATCCATATATATTTAAAACTTTCACCTTTCTAATGGGTTGGCTCTTTCATCCTTTTCCCTCTAGTGACATTTTTTGTTTTAAGGTCTACTTTTTCTGATATTAGTATAGCCACTTCACGTTTCTTGTGGTTGCTGTTTGAATAGATATATTCTCATCCTTATACTTTCAATGTATTTGTATCTTTAAACTTAAAGTATATCTCTTGTAGAGAGCATATAGTTGGACACTCTGACATCTCTGCCTTTTATTATATAGTTTAATCAATTCATGCTTAATATTACTTACATAGTTGATTTATGACTGTTTTTTCATTTTCTATGTGTCTCATGTCTTTTTTGTCCCTTTACTACTCTTTGACTGTTTTCTTTTGCATTAAGTGACTACTTAGTGCAGCACTTAAATTTCTTTAATGACCTTTTCACTGTATTTTTTTGTTTTGTTTTTGCCCCTAGGGACTGTTCAAGGGCTTCCGATACACATTTTAACTTCAGACTTACAGCAGCTTTAGACTTATACTAGCTTAATTCCAGAAAGATATAGAAATGTAGTGCTATACAGTTCTATTGCCTTTTCCTCCATTTGACGGCATTGTGGTGATATATATTACATTTAATGTTACAAATCCAACAATGCATTATAATTATGACTTTAACACCTATAGTCATTTTCTTAGTTTGACATAGCTTTGCCTCTACTCACCTCCTATGTGCTGCTATTGACAGATACATTACAAATATACTACATTTCTACACCTTACAGGCCCAAGAACACATTATATTATTTTATACAACTTTTTTTAAAAGATTTATTTATTTATTTTAGTGGGAGAGAAAGAGAACAAAAGCTAGCACAAGCAGGAGTGGCCTGGGGAGAGAGAATCTGAAGCAGACTCCAGGTGAAGCACAAGCCCAACACAAGGCTCCATCTCATGACCCTGTGATTGTGACCTAAGCATAACCAAGAGTCACACACCTAAACAACTGCACCATCTACACACCCCCAAAACTGCTTTTTAAATCAGTTTAAAGTGAAAAGAAGAAAAAAATACTATATTCTTTTATTCTTATATTCGTATTCTTATATTCTTTTAAAATTACCTTTACTGGTATTCTTTCCTCATATGGATTCAAATTACCATCTGGGATCACCTGCTTTCAGCCTAAGAACTTCCTTTAGCATTCTTGCAAGGGTCTGCTAGTAATAAACTCTCTCAGTTCCTGTTTATCTGGGAAAATCTTCATTTCACTGTCATTTTAAAAAGAGAGCTTTGCTGGATATACAGGATTTTTGGTTGACTGTATGTATTTGTCTATGAGTACTTGGAATATATTATTACACTGCCTCTGGCCTCCATTGTTTCTGCTGAGAAGTCAGCTATTACTCTTATCTGGGATCCCTGGTAAGTCAATTCCTTGAAGAGATTAAGAGCTATTTTCTGACAGACTTTTCCCCCTAACTACCCAACCAAATCTCTGACTCAGAACCCCAATGTGGGAGCCCAGGCAACAGCACACTTCTCTGAGAGCTCCCCTTTTGGAGTGGAGTTATTTTGTTTAGGGTCGGTGGCAGCCTGAGGTCTTACCAGCTTGCCTCTTCTGACATGGAATCACCACCTTAGAAAACAGAAAAGATACCTATTCCCCAGTACTCCCACCAGCTCTGCACCCAGGTAGAGCTTCTGTTCCACAGTGGGACTGGACAGAAGGTAGTCCTCTGCCTCTCTACCACATATCCCCAGAACTTAGCCTAAGCACCAGGCAGCTAAGAGTAGGACAAGAAATCCTGATATCCTGCTCCTCCCAAGAAAACCTTCTCTCCAACTGGAAGCTCTTCATTTACTGTATGCTCTAGGATCACTTCCAGAAGCTTTTAATAGTTGTTTTTCAAGTTTCCCCCAATTTTACTAGGGAGTGAGGCTGTAGAACTCCCTGTACTGTCAGGCTGGAATTCATAAAACAATTATTTTTAAGATTATTTTACTGCAAGCCTGGATTGAGAATCATTTGATTTATAACATGCTATGCTGCAACATCTATTTTACCTGAATCTATTAACAAGCATACAAGGCAAAATTATTCTCATCCTTTACAGTTAAGGATTCAGGATGCTAAAAAAGGTTAAGTGACTCAGCCAGGGTTACACACTTAATACAAGACACAGCAAGGATATGAACCTAGGTTCCTGATTATAAACCTGATGTTCTACTGTTATGGACTGAACTGTGCTCCCTCCTACCAACTATAATACTAAAGCCCTAAATTCCATAACGACTACATTTGGATACATGGCCTTTAAGGAGGTAAAGTTAAATGGGTTTGTAACAGTGGGGTCCTAATCCAGCAGGATTACTGTCTTTACAAGAAGAGGAAAAAGACACCAGCAATACCTTCCCCCATCTCCCCCTGCCATGTACACACAAAAAAAAGGCATGTGAGGAAAGACGGAGAAGGTAGTCATCCACACGTAAGGAAGATAAGCCCCACCAGAAACCAACCCTGTTGGCACCTTGATCTTGGACTTCTAAGCTCCAGAACTGGGATAAAGTGAATTCTGTTGTTTAAGCCACCCAATCTGTGTTATTTTTTATGGCTGCCCAAGCAGACTAATACACACATTCAGTGGTATTTTGTTTTTGAAAGGCAGAGAAACTGCAGATGAGAATTTGAAAATAATTATGAAGGAATCATTTAACGGTGCTGAGAAATGATCTAGAGAAAAAAGCTGGATTCCTAATGCAAACAGTATTTTGGCTCTGAAGTATCACAGTATAGCATTATAATAGCAGTGTTACAATGATGACCCAACTTCAAGAATCAGAAGTTTTAGGCCAAAGAAAGGAGAAAGACTATGGCAACAGGGCAAGACCTAGATAAAGTTTAACAATACCAAAAAACAACTGGGCTTCAGTAACTGCAAACCTGTACTCAACATGGAGCGGGAAGGGCACATAATTAAGGGAAGGCAATGTCAGGAATACACATATACAGAGAGAAAGAGTAAGTGATAAAACAGATGGAGTTAAAGGTAAAATGAATAACTGAGGAGTGGGGTGAAGGGTAAAAAGAGGACCTTTGTACACTTCTTAAAACTCCTATAAGCTTGAAATTACCGCAAAAAAAAATTTTTTAATTAAAAAAAATCTAAAAGGAAAGAAATGCTCATATAAAACTACTATTTACTTGCTTCCTTTTATTACAGTGACATAAGAAGCTAGCCCAGAGAAGAGGGCTGGCCTTGAAGTCCTGTTTTCAAATTTACTTCTCAGCACAGTGATGTAGAAAAAATACTAAATTCTGTCAGCCTTGGTTTCCTCATTTGCACAATGGGGGTATTACCTTCTAAGGTGAAGAGAAGATGAAAGCATACTCCCACTGTCCAGCCCATATATAGCTCATACCTGATATTTGTGTAATGAAGAAATGGCTATAAATAGTTCTAAAGGTTCAAAAAAAACCTCTTCTGACTAAAGTGATGGGGTATAGCTCCATAAAGGAGATGGTGTTTCAGCTAGGTTTTGAAGGATAGATAAAATTTCAGCAGTTGAAGTTAAAAGAGAAAGACCCACAAAACATAAGCATACAAATTAAAGGACAGACGTTAGAAAATACAACTGATAAAGAACAGCAGTAAGTAGACTGGATTAGAAAAACTGCTCTTCAAAAGTACACAGACATGAGAAAAGCAAGCACCCGTTTTCTTTCTTTTTTTGCTAAACTGCAGTATCCAAGAACTCACAAATGGCTCTAATGCTCAAACTAATAATTTCTATCATCCATATAGTGCATTTGTGCCTTTGAAATATTCTTCCCTTTTAAATTACAGAAAGGCTCACATTAAAAAAAAACAAACAATACAGAAGGGTATAAACAGAGAAATGAAAATGTACCCCCGCCTAAAGGTAACCACCATCAAGCTCTCTGCATATCCTTTCAAAAACTGGTTATACGACTATAAAACCTGTTGGTTTTTGTTGTACACTGATGGGAAATTAGAAACACAATTCTGCACTTTTGCTTTAACTCTGGACAATCTTCCATATAATGCCTACAGAGTTAAATTACTTTTAATATACTAGTTTTTATACCATAATGACCAGACCCTAAACATCACTGACCTTTAAGCTTGTCTCCAATTTTCTATTACAAACAATGCTGTAAACAGTATTCTCCTTCATGTATTTGCACATATTCTGCAATTATATCCAATAATGAATTCTAAACAGTGGAACTTAAGATCTAAAGTATGTGCACTCAAAATTTTGATAGTCCAAGTACGCCGTAAAACAATGTGCTTAGTGTGCCAATGTACACCAGTGAATATGAGTGCATCAGTTCCCCACCACCATCACTGTTAACTCAAGACTGATTCAAACTTTTCCACATTTGACTGTATCATATGTGAAAAAATGCTTCTCGTGAAAACGATTTTCGTAATACTAAGATTTATATATGGTTTGTTTTTTTTTTTTTTTACTTTCACGCCTAAGCTTTTCAGAAGCTTTATTACATGATGACTTCATCACTCTGACACCTAATAGAATGTGTGCTGTGTATTTCCGTTCTAAAATTTGTTTTAATTTCTGGGGCGCCTGGGTGGCTCAGTGGGTTAAAGCCTCTGCCTTCGGCTCAGGTCATGATCCCAGGGTCCTGGGATCGAGCCCCGCATTGGGCTCTCTGCTCAGCGGGGAGCCTGCTTCTTCCTCTCTCTCTCTGCCTGCCTCTCCGCCTACTTGTGATCTCTGCCTGTCAAATAAATAAATAAAATCTTTAAAAAAATAAAAAATAAAATAAAATTTTGTTTTAATTTCTAATACAGTAAATAGTAACAAATACAAAAAAGCAACATAAACAAAAGTTCTCTGGGGTCTTCAGTAAATTAAGAGTGTAAACAAGTTCCCAGGCCAAAAACTTTAAGAACCCTTAATCCAGTCATTTTTGGTTTTTTGAAAGATTTATTTGTCAGAGATGGAAAGAAAGAGAGCACGCACGCGTAAGCAGGGGAAGCAGCAGGCAAAAGGAGAAGCAGGTTCCTCGCCAGGCAAGGAGTCTGATTCAGGACTCCATCTCAGGACCTTGGAATCATAACCTGAACTGAAAGCAGACACTTAACCGACTGAGCTACCCAAGCGTTCCCAATCATTTTTGTCTTAAGGAAAAAATAGTCATTAGACATTCAGATAACATTCTAATCATAGATTAAGGAAATTCAACATCTTTAAAATACTGTCTTCTTGGTCAGGAATTAAACATGTATTACACTTATCTTTTTTATTACAATGATAAATGTAAAATTTCCTTCCAATATATTCTAATTGGCTACTGTCTATATATGAAAAAATTACTATACATAAATTTTTTAATCAGCCAATGAATTAAATCAGCTACTGAATTGTTTCTGACACTCTCAATATTTAATATCTCTAAACAATTGTAACTTCTGCCTCCTCCATTCTAAAGTTAGTATTCCATTTCACTTCCTATTTAAAAATATTTAACTAGTACTTCCAGGACAAAGTTACAATGTTAATTAAGCAACAAAGGTTAGAAAAGGCAATTTTATCTCATTTCTGGTTTTGATCTATGTCTAATATTTTGTTAACTAAACATGATAACTAGGGTATTTTTTTTTAAAGTCAGGTTTACTAAGGTATTATTTATAATTTACATAAAGTAAAACTTAACATTTAAGTAAATACCACCACAAACAGAGAATATTTTCTTTACTATGAAAAAGTTCTATAAGGTCTCCTCCTAGTAAATCCACTCCAACACTTAACACTTTAACTCTTTAACACTTAAAGCACTTAGTGACTTATTTTTGTCCCTACAGTTTTGCATTTTCCAGGAAGTAAAATAAATGGAACCATCCAATATGTAACCTTTGAGTGTGGCTTCTTTTAGTCAGTATCAACTAATTTAATATTCATAATGTTGTTTTATCTAGCAGTAATTCATTCTTTTTATTGCTGAATTGTATTCCACCGTATTCCACACTTTATTCACCACTTGATAGACATTTGGGTTGTTTGCATTTTCTGGTGATTATGAGTAAGCCACTATAAACTTTCATATATGGTTTTTGTATGAACAAGTATTTTCGTTTTTCTTGGGTAACAACCTGCAATGACACTGCTGGGTCATATGGTAACAATATGCTTACTTTTGTAAGATTGTCATACTGTTTTTCAAAATGGCTGTACCACCATGCATCCCTAACAGCAATCAATGAGCTCCAGTTGTGTTGCACTGCTGTTCTGAGATACTTTTTTAAAAAATGACATCTACAAAGGGCTGATATCAAGATCTATAAAGAACTTCTCAAACTCAACAGTCACAAAACAGATAAACACATCAAAAAATGGGCAGAAGACATAAACAGACACTTCTCCAAAGAAAACATACAAATGACTAACAGACATATGAAAATATGTTCATCATTAGCCATCAGGGAAATTCAAATCAAAACCACATTGAGATACCACCTCACACCAGTTAGAATGGCCAAAATTAACAAGACACAAGTGTTGGAGAGGATGTGAAGAAAGGTGAACCTTCTTACACTATTGGTAGGAATGCAAGTTGGTGCAGCCACTTTGGAAAACAGTGTGGAGATTCCTTAAGAAATTAAAAATAGAGCTACCCTATGACCCTGCAATTACACTACTGGGTATTTACCCCAAAGATACAGATGTAGTGAAAAGAAGGGCCACCTGTGCCCTAACGTTGATAGCAGCAATGGCCATATCACCAAACTGTGGAAAGAGCCAAGATGCCCTTGAAAAGACGAATGGATAAAGAAGATATGATCCAGGGACGCCTGGGTGGCTCAGTTGGTTAAGCAGCTGCCTTCGGCTCAGGTCATGATCCCAGCGTTCTGGGATCGAGTCCCACATCGGGCTCCTTGCTCGGCAGGGAGCCTGCTTCTCCCTCTGCCTCTAGCCTGCCACTCTGTCTGCCTGTGCTTGCGCTCTGTATCTCTCTCTCTAACAAATAAATAAAATCTTTAAAAAAAAAAAAAAAAAAAAAAAGAAGATATGATCCATCTATACAATGGAGTATTATGCCTCCATCAGAAGGGATGAATACCCAACTTTTGTATCAACATGGAGCGGACTGGAGGAGATTATGCTGAGTGAAATAAGTCAAACAGAGAAAGTCAATTATCATATGGTTTCACTTACTTGTGGAGCATAAGGAATAACACATAGGACATGAGAGGAAGAGAGAAGTGAGTTGGGGGAAATCAAAGGGGGAGATGAACCATGAGAGACTATGGACTCTGAGAAACAAACTGAGGGTTTTGGAGGGGAGGGGAGTGGGGGGTTGGGTGGGCCTGGTGGTGGGTATTAAGAAGGGCACATATTGCATAGAGCACTGGGTGTGGTGCATAAACCAATGAATCCTGGAACACTGAAAAAAAAATTGAAACAAACAAAAAATGACATCTAAGTACCAGCCATCCATACCTATTTTACTAGGTTTTTTTAAAGATTTTATTTATTTATTTATTTGACAGAGAAACCACAGCAAGATAGAGAACACAGAAAGGGCAGTGGGAGAGGGAGAAGCAGATTCCCTGCTGAGCAGGGAGCCCAATGCAGGGCTCAATCCCAGGACCCCGGGATCATGGCCTGAGCTGAAGGCAGATGCTTAATGACTGAGCCACCAAGGCATCCCTATTTTACTAATTTTTAAAACCTGAAATGTGTGTTGAATTTTATCAAATCACTTTTTGGTGGTTATTAAAATGATCAAATTTATCTACTTTGACATATTAAATATGGTGAAATATTACTAGATTTCTTGATATGGAAAGACGGATGCTTTAAATAAACACATTTGGTCATGGTGTATCATCCTTTTAAACTCCATGTTAGTATTTTCTTAAAAACTTCTAATCAAAATTACAATGAAATATTACCTAACACCTATCAAATCTGTATCAAAAAGATAAGAAATATCAAGTGTTGCAGAGGATGTGGAGAAAAAGGAACCCTCATGTACTGTTGGTGCAAATTCAAATTGGTGTAGCCACTATAGAAAACAATACAGAGGTTCCTCAAAAATTAAAAATAGAATTATCAAATGATCCAATAATTCCACAATGGGGTATTTACCCAAAAGAAAAGGAAACACTCATTTGAAAAGATATATGCACCCATATGTTTATTGCAGCATTGTTTACAACAGTCAAGATATGGAAGGAACCTGAATGTCCACCAAGAATGAATTAAAAAGACATGGTGTATATATATATACAATGGAATATTACTCTGCTACAAAAAAAAAGAATCTTGCGACTTTGCAACAACATGGGTGTACCTAGAGGGTATTACACTAAGTGAAATAACTCAAAGACAAATACCCTAAGATTTTAATTATATAAGGAACCTAAAAAACAAAGCAAACAAGCAAAAAAGCAAAACCAATCCAAGAATATAAAAAACAAACTGGCGGTTTGCCAGGGGGAAGGGGAGTAGGGGGATGGGCAAAAGAAGTTAAGGGAAGCGGGAAATACAGGCTTTCAGTTATGGAATGAGTAAGTCACAGGGATGAAAGTACAGCACCTTCTACGGAATACAGCCAATGGTATTCTAATAATGTTATAAGGTGACATATAGTAGCTACACTTATGAGCACTGTACAGGTATAAAATTATAGAATCACTACCTTGTATACCTGAAGCTAATGTAACATTGTGTCAACTATACTTCAATTTAAAAAAAAAACCCATAAAAGAAAAATTTCTAGTATCCATAATTTCCAGGAAAAAGAAAAATTTCCAGTATCCATAAATAAGATTATGTAAAATAACACCATCCTCCCCGCCTTTTTGTGGAGGATAGGGTATATGTCACATTGAGAATGTTTTGAAAAAACATGTGGGTATGATTCCAATTATATGACATTCTCAAAAGGCAAAACTATGTAAACTGTTAAAAGATCAATGGTTGCCAAGTGTTTATGGAGTGGGAGGGTTGAAAGGCAGAGCAGAAAAGATTTTTAGGGAACTGAGAAACTATTCTGCATGATACTCTAATGGTGGATACCTGTCACAATACATTTGTCAAAACCCATAGATGTACAACATGAAGAATGAATATAAGCTTAATGTAAACTATGGACTCTGGATGATAACAATTTATCAGTGTTGGTTCCATTAAAATAATTGTAACAAGCTGATGCATATGTTGATGGTGGGGAAGATAGTGGGATACATCGGAACTCTACTCTCCACTCAATTTTGTTATGAACCTAAAAGTGCTCTAAAATAGAAAGCCTGTATTAAAAAATCTTAAATATGTATTTACTCATATTGGTAACTGAGATTGGTTGGTTGCCCCTCCTTGTGGGTTCAAGAGGGGATTTGATCTGTCACATTGGAGAGTTTTTTAAAAAACAGATACCTCAACTGTCCTTCCAAAGAATTTGATTAGTAAGCCTGAGGCACATACTAGGTCTCTGGTGTTTTGCTTTTTCTTTCAAAGATTCCCAAATATATTCTGATATACATCTGCAGTTGAAAAATCCTATAGGGGTGCCTGGGTGGCTCAGTGGGTTATAGCCTCTGCCTTTGGCTCAGGTCATGATCCTAGGGTCCTGGGATCGAGCCCCGCTTCGGGCTCTCTGCTTAGCGGGGAGCCTGCTTCCTCCTCTCTCTCTGCCTGCCTCTCTGCCTGCTTGTAATCTCTGTCAAATAAATAAATAAAATCTTAAAAAAAAAAAAAAAAAGAAGAAGAAGAAAAGAAAAACACTATAAAGGAGCAAAATCTTTACCAAAAACGCAAAATTCAGCTGAAATGTGGGCTTAAGTTGGATTGAAAGGAACTCTGGTAACGAAGAAATGAAAACAAAATCTACAGGGGATTACAGGAGAAATAACAAAGTAATAGCATGAAAATTTTCCTAATCCTAATCAAATATTTTTATATTATCACTTAGACAATTAATTAAAAATCCTAAATTTCTGTTAATAACTTTTCAAAATACCTTCTCAAGAACAAGAAGCCTTTAAAATTAAAGCCATTATGCCTAATTTTCCATGTTTTCTAGGGAAATAAAGCCAAGAAAGCAAAAAATTAAAAGCCAGATGCAAACTCGGTGGTAAATATAAATGCATTTCTCTTCCGAAATGAAATCTTCCACTTGCTCCTTCATGTTCATTTAGTTATCAAATTTTCCTTATTGGTCTATCCAAAGTGTTTGACTTTATCTGCTCCTGCGTATTCTCACCGCCACCAGTCTAGTCCCGGTCCTTGTCAACCCTATATCCACAGAACTGCAAGAATTCTAACCCACCCTTCCTTAACCTCTGGCTCTCTGCTCTTCAAGCCATCCTTCACACAGCTCTCTATTAATCTCAACACCTTTTTCACTGTATTACTTCAATGCCTAAGGATCTAGGAATGAATCTTTAGCACATCTTAAATCAAGCTTGAACTTCTTTGTCCTACAAGATCCCTTGGCCTTGACTGAGTCAATAAATACTCTCTCCATTCTACATCAATCTATACCCAACACACTGAATGTCTATCTTTTTAAATTTTATTATATTCAAGATAGTACATATTTAGGGTGCTGAGTCAATCCACCCAGTTTGTAAATCACAAACACACACTAAAAATTCTGAATATTTAACATTCACCATATTCTTTGTGAAACACCATGAAACGCTAATACAGTTAATTTACTTACATATAAACCAAGCATAACTGTATTAGAATACATGACCACAAGAAAGTATGACTACAAAATAAGTTATGGACCTATAAATATAAGCATAAATGAATTTAAGTATAAAAAGGTTTTAAGTTCATTTGCGACTATTAATTACTCATTTGCCACCAACTTCTAATCAAATGGTAGCAGGTCCTTTTAAAAGATCTTAATAAATTAGAGAAGAAAAGTAAAATTGAAAATATCCAACCCATTTCCTTTCCTATAAAATAATTCAAAGAGCTCCTTTATTTTAGAGATATTCTAGTGGGGGCAAAGTCTGAAAAACATTGCCTTAAGTCTCTCCTATGAGACCTCAATGCTGCAGACATGATTCACTGTACCATCTCTGGTTACATCTTAGAGTTCTAACCCCACTAATCTAATAGAAATACCTACTTTCTTTCAAGTCCCAGCTTCAAACTTTCTTCCACTGAAGAGCGGATGGACTGTAACCTCTGACCCTAATATTGACCTCACCTTCCAGTATCTCAAGGTTCCCAACTTGCAGTGTTCTCCAAAGACCTTCTCAATAGCAAAACATTTAAGGGAAAATATTTACTAAGGATTTTAGAAACCCATACCCTAGGATTCAGTAATTCCACTTTTGGAATATACCAAGAGGAAATAAAATTAGCAGTAAGTATAAGATAGTCGCTGCACTGTAATTATTAGTGAAAAATTGTAAACCTAAAAATTCCAAAATGAGCAGGAGGAGTCAAGATGGCGGAGAAGTAGCAGGCTGAGACTGCTTCAGCTAGCCGGAGATCAGCTAGATAGCTTATCTAAAGATTGCAAACACCTGAAAATCCATCGGCAGATCGAAGAGAAGAAGAACAGCAATTCTGGAAACAGAAAAACAACCACTTTCTGAAAGGTAGGACCGGCGGAGAAGTGAATCCAAAGCGACGGGAAGATAGACCCCGGGGGAGCAACGGCGCACAAAATCAGGACTTTTAAAAGTCTGTTCCGCTGAGGGACATCGCTCCAGAGGCTAAACCGGGGCGAAGCCCACGCGGATTCAGCGTGGCCTCAGGTCCCGCAGGGTCACAGAAGGATCAGGGGTGTCTGAGTGTCGCAGAGCTTGCGGGCACTGGAACGGGAAAGCCGGCTACAGAGACAGAGCCGACAGTAAGCTCACAGCTCGGTGTGACCTTGAACTGGTCGCAGGCTCGGTGAGCTCGGAGCGCGGCCGGAGGTCAGGCAGACAGGAGTAACTGGGCGCTGTTCTCTGAGGGCGCACTGAGGAGTGCGGCCCTGGGCTCTCGGCTCCTCCGGGCCGGAGACCAGGAGGCCGCCATTTGTATTCCCGTCCTCCGGAACGCTACGGAAAGCACTCAGGGAACAAAAGCTCCTGAAAGCAAACCCGAGCGGATTACTCACCCCGGCCCCGGGTAAGGGCGGTGTAATTCCGCCTGGGGCAAAGACACTTGAGAATCACTACAACAGGACCCTCCCCCAGAAGATCAACAAGAAATCCAGCCGAGACCAAGTTCACCTACCAAGGAGTGCGGTTTCAATACCAAGGAGAGCAGCAGAATTCCAGAGGAGGAGAAAGCCAAGCACGGAACTCATGGCTTTTTCCATGTGATTTTTTTTTAGTCTTGCAGTTAATTTAATTTTTTTCTTTTTCATTTTTTGTTTTTTTTTTTTCCTCGCCTTCGTGTAAAATTTTTTTTTAACTGTTACCTTTTTCTTTTTTAACGATTTTTTACTAGTTTATCTAATATATATATTTTTTCTTTTTTACATTTTTCTTAGGTGTTTTCCTTTTTTTTTTAATTCTTTTCTTTTCTTTTTTTTTTTTTTTTTTCTTTTTTCTTTTTTTTTCTTTCTTCCTTTTTGAACCTCTTTTTATCCCCTTTCTCCCCCCTCACGATTTTGGATCTCTTCTAATTTGGTTAAAGCATTTTTTCCTGGGGTTGTTGCCACCCTTTTAGTATTTTACTTGCCCCTTCATATACTCTTATCTGGACAAAATGACAAGACGGAAAAATTCAACACAAAAAAAAGAACAAGAGGCAGTACCGAAGGCTAGGGACCTAATCAATACAGACATTGGTAATATGTCAGATCTAGAGTTCAGAATGACAATTCTCAAGGTTCTAGCCGGGCTCGAAAAAGGCATGGAAGATATTAGAGAAACCCTCTCGAGAGATATAAAAGCCCTTTCGGGAGAAATAAAAGAACTAAAATCTAACCAAGTTGAAATCAAAAAAGCTATTAATGAGGTGCAATCAAAAATGGAGGCTCTCACTGCTAGGATAAATGAGGCAGAAGAAAGAATTAGTGATATAGAAGACCAAATGACAGAGAATAAAGAAGCTGAGCAAAAGAGGGACAAACAGCTACTGGACCACGAGGGGAGAATTCGAGAGATAAGTGACACCATAAGACGAAACAACATTAGAATAATTGGGATTCCAGAAGAAGAAGAAAGAGAGAGGGGAGCAGAAGGTATACTGGAGAGAATTATTGGGGAGAATTTCCCCAATATGGCAAAGGGAACGAGCATCAAAATTCAGGAGGTTCAGAGAACGCCCCTCAAAATCAATAAGAATAGGCCCACACCCCGTCACCTAATAGTAAAATTTACAAGTCTCAGTGACAAAGAGAAAATCCTGAAAGCAGCCCGGGAAAAGAAGTGGGTAACATACAATGGTAAAAATATTAGACTGGCAGCTGACTTATCCACAGAGACCTGGCAGGCCAGAAAGAGCTGGCATGATATTTTCAGAGCACTAAACGAGAAAAACATGCAGCCAAGAATACTATATCCAGCTAGGCTATCATTGAAAATAGAAGGAGAGATTAAAAGCTTCCAGGACAAACAAAAACTGAAAGAATTTGCAAATACCAAACCAGCTCTACAGGAAATATTGAAAGGGGTCCTCTAAGCAAAGAGAGAGCCTACAAGTGGTAGATCAGAAAGGAACAGAGACCATATACAGTAACAGTCACCTTACAGGCAATACAATGGCACTAAATTCATATCTCTCAATAGTTACCCTGAATGTTAATGGGCTAAATGCCCCTGTCAAAAGACACAGGGTATCAGAATGGATAAAAAAACAAAACCCATCTATATGTTGCCTCCAAGAAACTCATTTTAAGCCCGAAGACACCTCCAGATTTAAAGTGAGGGGGTGGAAAAGAATTTACCATGCTAATGGACATCAGAAGAAAGCAGGAGTGGCAATCCTTATATCAGATCAATTAGATTTTAAGCCAAAGACTATAATAAGAGATGAGGAAGGACACTATATCATACTCAAAGGGTCTGTCCAACAAGAAGATTTAACAATTTTAAATATCTATGCCCCCAACGTGGGAGCAGCCAACTATATAAACCAATTAATAACAAAATCAAAGAAACACATCAACAATAATACAATAATAGTAGGGGACTTTAACACTCCCCTCGCGGAAATGGACAGATCATCCAAGCAAAAGATCAGCAAGGAAATAAAGGCCTTAAACGACACACTGGACCAGATGGACATCACAGATATATTCAGAATATTTCATCCCAAAGCAACAGAATACATATTCTTCTCTAGTGCACATGGAACATTCTCCAGAATAGATCACATCCTCGGTCCTAAATCAGGACACAACCGGTATCAAAAGATTGGGATCATTCCCTGCATATTTTCAGACCCCAATGCTCTAAAGCTAGAACTCAACCACAAAAGGAAGTTTGGAAAGAACCCAAATACATGGAGACTAAACAGCATCCTTCTAAAGAATGAATGGGTCAACCGGGAAATTAAAGAAGAATTGAAAAAAATCATGGAAACAAATGATAATGAAAATACAACGGTTCAAAATCTGTGGGACACAACAAAGGCAGTCCTGAGAGGAAAATATATAGCGGTACAAGCCTTTCTCAAGAAACAAGAAAGGTCTCAGGTACACAACCTAACCCTACACCTAAAGGAGCTGGAGAAAGAACAAGAAAGAAACCCTAAGCCCAGCAGGAGAAGAGAAATCATAAAGATCAGAGCAGAAATCAATGAAATAGAAACCAAAAAAACAATAGAACAAATCAACGAAACTAGGAGCTGGTTCTTTGAAAGAATTAATAAAATTGATAAACCCCTGGCCCGACTTATCAAAAAGAAAAGAGAAAGGACCCAAATAAATAAAATCATGAATGAAAGAGGAGAGATCACAACTAACACCAAAGAAATACAAACTATTATAAGAACATACTATGAGCAACTCTACGCCAATAAATTTGACAATCTGGAAGAAATGGATGCATTCCTAGAAACATATAAACTACCACAACTGAACCAGGAAGAAATAGAAAGCCTGAACAGACCCATAACCAGTAAGGAGATTGAAACAGTCATTAAAAATCTCCAAACAAACAAAAGCCCAGGGCCAGACGGCTTCCCGGGGGAATTCTACCAAACATTTAAAGAAGAACTAATTCCTATTCTCCTGAAACTGTTCCAAAAAATAGAAATGGAAGGAAAACTTCCAAACTCATTTTATGAGGCCAGCATCACCTTGATCCCAAAACCAGACAAGGATCCCACCAAAAAAGAGAGCTATAGACCGATATCCTTGATGAACACAGATGCGAAAATACTCAACAAAATACTAGCCAATAGGATTCAACAGTACATTAAAAAGATTATTCACCACGACCAAGTGGGATTTATTCCAGGGCTGCAAGGTTGGTTCAACATCCGCAAATCAGTCAATGTGATACAACACATCAATAAAAGAAAGAACAAGAACCATATGATACTCTCAATAGATGCTGAAAAAGCATTTGACAAAGTACAGCATCCCTTCCGGATCAAAACTCTTCAAAGTGTAGGGATAGAGGGCACATACCTCAATATCATCAAAGCCATCTATGAAAAACCCACCGCAAATATCATTCTCAATGGAGAAAAACTGAAAGCTTTTCCGCTAAGGTCAGGAACACGGCAGGGATGTCCATTATCACCACTGCTATTCAACATAGTACTAGAGGTCCTAGCCTCAGCAATCAGACAACAAAAGGAAATTAAAGGCATCCAAATCGGCAAAGAAGAAGTCAAATTATCACTCTTCGCAGATGATATGATACTATATGTGGAAAACCCAAAAGACTCCACTCCAAAACTGCTAGAACTTATACAGGAATTCAGTAAAGTGTCAGGATATAAAATCAATGCACAGAAATCAGTTGCATTTCTCTACACCAACAGCAAGACAGAAGAAAGAGAAATTAAGGAGTCAATCCCATTTACAATTGCACCCCAAACCATAAGATACCTAGGAATAAACCTAACCAAAGAGACACAGAATCTATACTCAGAAAACTATAAAGTACTCATGAAAGAAATTGAGGAAGACACAAAGAAATGGAAAAATGTTCCATGCTCATGGATTGGAAGAATAAATATTGTGAAAATGTCTATGCTACCTAAAGCAATCTACACATTTAATGCAATTCCTATCAAAGTACCATCCATCTTTTTCAAAGAAATGGAACAAATAATGCTAAAATTTATATGGAACCAGAAAAGACCTCGAATAGCCAAAGGGATATTGAAAAAGAAAGCCAACGTTGGTGGCATCACAATTCCGGACTTCAAGCTCTATTACAAAGCTGTCGTCATCAAGACAGCATGGTACTGGCACAAAAACAGACACATAGATCAATGGAACAGAACAGAGAGCCCAGAAATAGACCCTCAACTCTATGGTCAACTAATCTTCGACAAAGCAGGAAAGAATGTCCAATGGAAAAAAGACAGCCTCTTCAATAAATGGTGCTGGGAAAATTGGACAGCCACATGCAGAAAAATGAAATTGGACCATTTCCTTACACCACACACAAAAATAGACTCAAAATGGATAAAGGACCTCAATGTGCGAAAGGAATCCATCAAAATCCTTGAGGAGAACACAGGCAGCAACCTCTTTGACCTCTGCCGCAGCAACATCTTCCTAGGAACAACGCAAAAGGCAAGGGAAGCAAGGGCAAAAATGAACTATTGGGATTTCATCAAGATCAAAAGCTTTTGCACAGCAAAGGAAACAGTTAACAAATCAAAAGACAACTGACAGAATGGGAGAAGATATTTGCCAACGACATATCAGATAAAGGACTAGTGTCCAGAATCTATAAAGAACTTAGCAAACTCAACACCCAAAGAACAAATAATCCAATCAAGAAATGGGCAGAGGACATGAACAGACATTTCTGCAAAGAAGACATCCAGATGGCCAACAAACACATGAAAAAGTGCTCCATATCACTCGGCATCAGGGAAATACAAATCAAAACCACAATGAGATATCACCTCACACCAGTCAGAATGGCTAAAATCAACATGTCAGGAAATGACAGATGCTGGCGAGGATGCGGAGAAAGGGGAACCCTCCTACACTGTTGGTGGGAATGCAAGCTGGTGCAGCCACTCTGGAAAACAGCATGGAGGTTCCTCAAAATGTTGAAAATAGAACTGCCCTATGAGCCAGCAATTGCACTACTGGGTATTTACCCTAAGGATACAAACGTAGTGATCCAAAGGGGCACATGCACCCGAATGTTTATAGCAGC
The DNA here is from genome assembly GCF_009829155.1 of Mustela erminea. Taxonomy (NCBI): domain Eukaryota; kingdom Metazoa; phylum Chordata; class Mammalia; order Carnivora; family Mustelidae; genus Mustela; species Mustela erminea. The sequence continues at coordinate 98,986,142 of NC_045614.1, forward strand.
AATGTCCACAATAGCCAAACTATGGAAAGAACCTAGATGTCCATCAACAGATGAATGGATCAAGAAGATGTGGTATATATACACAATGGAATACTATGCAGCCATCAAAAGAAATGAAATCTTGCCATTTGCGACAACATGGATGGAACTAGAGCGTATCATGCTTAGCGAAATAAGTCAAGCAGAGAAAGACAACTATCATATGATCTCCCTGATATGAGGAAGTGGTGATGCAACATGGGGGCTTAAGTGGGTAGGAGAAGAATAAATGAAACAAGATGGGATTGGGAGGGAGACAAACCATAAGTGACTTTTAATCTCACAAAACAAACTGAGGGTTGCTGGGGGGAGGGGGTTTGGGAGAAGGGGGTGGGATTATGGACATTGGGGAGGGTATGTGCTTTGGTGAGTGCTGTGAAGTGTGTAAACCTGGTGATTCACAGACCTGTACCCCTGGGGATAGAGTATTATGCCTCCATCAGAAAGGATGAATACCCAACTTTTGTAGCAACATGGACGGGACTGGAAGAGATTATGCTGAGTGAAATAAGTCAAGCAGAGAGAGTCAATTATCATATGGTTTCACTTATTTGTGGAGCATAACAAATAGCATGGAGGACATGGGGACTTAGAGTGGAGAAGGGAGTTGGGGGAAATTGGAAGGGGAAGTGAACCATGAGAGACTATGGACTCTGAAAAACAATCTGAGGGTTTTGAAGGGACGGGGGGTGGGAGGTTGGGGTACCAGGTGGTGGGTATTATAGAGGGCACGGATTGCATGGAGCACGGGGTGTGGTGCAAAAATGATGAATACTGTTATGCTGGAAATAAAAAAAATAAAAAAAAATTAAAAAAAAAATTCCAAAATGAGGATATTAAGGAAATGACATACTGAGAAATGAGAAAAATAATACAAACATATGAAAAAATCTGGATGTTGGGAACAAAAACCCAACTAATATTATTCTCTATACCTTTAAAAACATTCATAATTTAAAGTGGTATATAAAAATTTCAAGAGCAAGTTCATATTTTTCTCTATCTTCCAAATTTTCTACAGTAAGCAATACACTATTTATACAATAAGAAATACTTTCAAACAGTAGAGCTGAAAGCGTATTATTTACTACAGTGAAGCTTCCCAGCCTACCTAAAACACTGAAAACTACGTTCTTCACTTTCGGCTAGAATTTTATCAACTCAATGTTCTGCTATTTCATCAAAGTTCTAATTGAACACTTTAGGTCTTTAAAAAAAAAAAAAAACCACTTCTTCCTTTATATATGTAGTTGGAATTTTTATTTTTATTTTTTAACTTTTCTTTAAAGATTTATTTATTTAAGAGAGAGAAGGGCATGTGGATGGCTCAGTACATTAAGCATCTGCCTTCGACTCAGTTCATGACCCCAGGGCCTGGATCTGGTCACTTCAGGTTCCTTGCTCAGGGGTTAGTCTGCTTCTCCCTCTGCTTCCCTTCCTCATGCTGTCTCTCTCCCTCAAAAAAATAAAAAATCTTTAAAAAGAGAGCCCGCAACTGCATGCCCATGGGGGCCAGAGGAAGGTAAAGGACAGAAGGAGAGAATCCTGGAGAGAGCAGACTCCTCTCTGAGTGCAGAGCCTGAAGCGGGGCTCAATCCCAGGACCCTGAGATCACGACCTGAGCCAAAATCAAGAGTCTAACACACCATTCACTGATTGAGCCACTCAGGACCTTGGTTTTTTTTTAATAAATCTTTCCTCAAAATGGTGTAATGCATGTAAAGCGTTCCTTCATGTGAAAAAAAAAAACCTGCAAATCTGCCTTAATCCAATTCATATTCATTACTGAAATTAATAAGTTCTGTAACATATCTACCACATAGGGCACTTATGAGGGTTTTCACATTTCAAAATAAGCAGCACATACAGGATGTAACCTTCTTCCCAAAATATATTAACAACTCAGAAATATATTAACAAAGCTCAGAAATTTTAATTTTTTAAAATTTTAATTTTAAGGGATGCCTGGGTGGCTCAGTAGGTTAAGCAGCTGCCTTCAGCTCAGGTCACGATCCCAGGGTCCTAGGATTGAGTCCCACATTGAGCTCCTTGCTCAGCAGGGAACCTACTTCTCTCTCTCCCTCTGCCTGCTTGTGCTGTCTCTCTCTGTCAAATAAATAAATAAAATCATTTTTAAAAAAATTTATTTTTAAGTAATCTCTACACCCAACATGGGACTTGAACCCACAACCCTCCAAAAAGCTGCACACTCCACCAACCAAGCCAGCCAGGTACCCCCCAGAAATTTTAAATTTTAATCTTCAATATTAAGTATAGGACTAGGCATATAGCAGTCCCTCAAATGTTATGAAAAGAATGAACGTTCCAGAAAATAAAGTTTATGTATTAATGAAGTACTGTGTTTCAACTAAACTCAAATTTTTTTTAAAAAGTCTATATAAAGAAATAAAACGGTAAATATGGTAGACCGATTAACACTAAAATTTTAACTTTTTTTTTTAAAGGAATGACCCACGGGATAGAGAGAAAAGGACAGAATCACATATAAGATGTCAAAACCTTGTCAGAAACTATAAAACAGATGGTCAAGAGATATTATACTAGCAAAGTGGAGAACTCTAAAGCCTAAGCACCTGCAAAGAAGCTGATTCACAATGTCCACAAGCAGGAGTCCTCACAGTACTCCCAATAACCCTCTGAAGGGTTAGGGAGGAAAAAACCCAGAAGGTTAGCTGGAAGTCTACAAACCAGTCATCACAGCCAGATTTCCTCCCCCACTGCTCCGAAGTAAGCAACCATCCCTCCTAACCCTACAATTGTGGAGATTACTCTGAAGAAACCAAACTAAAGAGACTCCAAAATGGAGGTCTCCAGTACAGGTAAACTGGGAGTGATATGCCACACAGAAAACAGGATTACAAGAACACAATGAACAGCGAGAACTCCAGCTCCTTTTCTAAGTTCTCAAAACATAGCAGCCAGGTGTACATAACCTCCCCTCAAGGGACTGGAGGCTCTCTTTCTCAAGGAAACTGACCAGCCCAAGAAAAAGACCTAATAGTGTCCCCTCCTCCCATAAATGACCATCTTTAATAAGCCGCACCTACAGAATTTTCAGTTCAGTTTTGGCACTTCACTCTTAAATATGAATGGACAGCCATATATGATTATGGCTGGGGAAAGCCTCTATACAGAAAAGACCGCAATAGAAACAACAAAAAAAGGAACTTAGAAGAAACAGAACAAAGAGGGAAGAAAAAACAAAACTTAAAAACTATCATTAAAATCTTCAAAAGAATTATAGTGTCTATGAAACAATATAAAGATACTATAACACAGAATGAGTTCTAAGAAATAAAATGTAGATAGAAATTAAAAACTCAATAGAAAGGTTGGAACATAACACTGAGGAAATTTCTTAGGAAGCAGAACAAAAAGACTAAGTGATGGAAAGAAGGGGGGGGGGGGGGAGAAGATTAAAAGAACAACCTATGAAAGGTGCCTAGGTGGCTCAGTCAGTTAAGCATCTGCCTTCAGCTCAAGTCATGATCCCAAGGTCCTAGGATCAAATCCCCCATCAAGTTCTCTGCTCAGCAGGGAGTCTGCTTCTCCCTCTCCCTGCCATTCCCCCTGCTCGTACTTTCTCTCCCTACCAAATAAATAAAATCTTTTAAAAAGACTTAAAAAAAAATAAAAGAACAACCTATGAGTTCCAATACCCAAATAATACAAATTCCAACAGAGAACAAAAGAACTGATGAAGAACATACTATCAAAGAAACAAGGTATCAAATTTAGAATATCCATTCAAGGAAAGACACTACAGACAAAATTAACAGAGAGACAATATCTTAGAGAAGATATTTTCCAAGCCTAAAATCAACAGACCACTCAAAATTAACCTCCACAAGGAATTTCTGCAAACCAAAAAGAAAAACAGCAACCCAAAGGAAAAAGAAACTAAGGGCAAAACCGACAGTTTTCAAAAGGGAAAACCTGAATGAATTCAAGAGGTGCTCAAACTCATTAGTAATCAGAGAAGGTAAACTGAAGCAATGAGACACCTACTTTATATCCATCAGACTGGCAAATACTAGAAAGTTGAATAAAACCAAGTACTGACAAAGATGTGGGCAAACAACACCCTTCTGAAGTTCTAGTGAGCACATAAATTAGTGCTCCCTTTCTATGACCCAGGAATTCCACTCCTAGGTATATATACCCCAGAGAACTTTTCACACAGGTCCATAATAATATACAACTAAGAGTATATTTACTACAGTGTATTTCTGATGCCAGCAAGGTGGGACAGAAAAAAATGTGGTAGATGCATATTATGGAATTATATTATATACAACTATATGTACACAAAACAGAACAGAAAGCTCTCCAAAACAATGTTGAATAAAAAAAATAAGAAACAGAACAAGGTCTATAATACATAAACTAAATACATACACACAGACACAAAATACAACATATTTCACAATGATTCAATGATTCACATAAATCAAGAAACATATCAATCACAATGCAGTGGATACCTGCTAAAAAGGGCAATGGGGAAGTAGGGCTTAGAAATGGAAGGAAAATTTAAAGAACCCTGTACAGCCTCATGATAGTACATCAAGAACTGAGAAGCATAATTAACTTTAAAACCCTTTTTACCTAAAGTCCAAAACATAATAAAAAATGTTTTTCCAGAACTAAAGGACATAAGCTTCCAATTGTAAGCACCCATGGAGTTCCCTTAAATTAAACAAAATAAAACCAAAAAACCCTACGTAGGCACATTATCATTCAATTTCAGGGGTTAAAAATAATATCGAAAAGTTTCTATAAGATGGCAAGGTCACAAACAAATAATCAGAATAGTTTTGGATTTCAACAGCAACAATGGAATGCAAGAAAACAAGCTATGACTTCCAAACTTTTTAAGCCTACAATTTTATACCTAGCCAAATTATTGATGAAATGGTAAGAGAGAATGGAGATTTATTTCAATCATGCATTCAGAAAGTTTTTACTTCCCAGGTATCTTTTCTCAGGAGGCTAAAGAAAATATGGGAAATAGAAGACCCATTATAGGAGAAAGGCAAAGAGAATTTTAAGAGTGATGTAAAGAGAAGTTCCAGGGTAACAGGTGGCAAGTAGGCCTAGAAAATAACCAGTCCAAACAGCAATAAAAGCACGGCAAGTTCCAGGACAGCTATCTCGGGAAATGAAGGGAGGGTAAAAAAAGGTATTAACTCCTGGAAAAACACAAACTGGTTAACAGAAGAAATGACATCATAATAAAGTACATGGTGCAACTATGAATATTTACATGGCTATAATACTGTAAACACTTTGAATATTGACTTAATAAAGAACTATGTCAATTATACTGGGAGGATGGGAGAGGCAATGTGTACAGAGGAAAGTCAACAGATAACACCTGAAATTGCTATATCAAGAAAAAAACAGAAGCAAATTATTAATTAATATGAAAGTAAACAGCTTAAAAAAGAAAAAGAGGTAGGGGCACCTGTGTGGCTCAATCATTTAAGCATCTGACTCTTGATCTCAGGGTCATGAGTTCAAGCCCTGCATAGAGTTCCACACTGGGCATGGAGCCTACTTTTTTATAAAAGGGGCTGGGGGGGAGGGTAGGCTCTAAAAGTGCAGGGGCTGGGACAAGGGACAGTTGTTTTTCATACAGTATTCTAATTAAAAACCTGTATTTTTTTTAATGGCAATATAACAAGGACTTGAACAGTCTTTCTTCCCCTGTTAGCAAATTAGATCTTCACAGTATCATTTCATGATGCTAAAAGAACAACACCTAGTTTGTTCTGCTCTAGAGAGTGAACTGCAAACTAAGACAAAAACCAAGCTTCAATGGTTGATGTGAACATAGTACAAATAGCCCTGTCTGAATTCCAGCTCCATCACATACTATGTGAAATAGGGCAAGTTACCTAATCACGCTGTACATGAAACTACCTCCTCAAAGTGGTTTTGCAAGGATAATTAAGTGAAAATACTTAATGTAATGCCTGATCCATCAATAGATGTTAGTCCCTCATGCCTGTCTTTCTGTTCCCTAGCTACAAGCCCCCATTCTGGCCCCAAGCTGCCTTGTTGGTCAGAATACAGAGACTCATGGACTACTCAGCACATATCCCTCCTCACACTGGAAAATCAATCATGATGAGTAAGCAGACTTATCTTTGTATATGAAGGGCAGCATTATTCTTGTTATGTGAAGAAGATTATCCCTATTATCCACATTCTGGATTATTGCCTGCTTTCAAGAACTGTCCTAATTAATCTACCTCACTAGGTCAGAAACATTTTATCACTTCACAGTTCTTTGTGGAGTTTTAACAGCTAAAACAAAACAAAACAAAACAAAAAACAGAACAGTAGGTTCCATCAGTCTTCATCCCTGCTCTTCCACTGCAGGACCTCAAAAGTTTCTAATGCAGGCCCCCCATTGGCCAGGGGCCACCTCCTGCTTACTGCAGCAAGAACAGAATGAAATCAGCCCCAATCAGCTAATTGAATTGTTTACCATTTCCAACGTTTTCTTCCATTATTATGGCTGAATTCATAATATCTGCAAAGTACAGCAATCTTATAACAAAGACTTTGAGTAATAGGGAATTACTTTTATCACTAGGTCAGTCACTTTTACTTGCATGACCCAAAGTCTTAAAACTGATTTTATACAAAGTATTCTCACATATTTCTAAAAACAATCTGACAGACTTAACACAAACATCATAAATCATCATGACAATCATTAATTTAACAAACACTATGCTAAAACAACTGAAGCTAAAAACAAGGTATAATCCTTAATCTCAAATGAAAGGGAAAAGGTAGAAACTAAATTGAGAGCAACAGAGAACAAAGAAAATAGACCAGGAAACAACTGACAGAAATTCCAAACTATCTGGTATAGTTTATAACAGTTGAGGCTAAAGAAAATTATAAAAACAGGGGCGCCTGGGTGGCTCAGTCATTAAGCATCTGCCGTGGGTTCAGATCATGATCCCAGGGTCCTGGGATCAAGCCCCACATGGAGCCCTACATTGGGCTCTCTCTCTCTGCCAAATAAATAAAATCTTAGAAAAGAAAAGAGAAGAAGAAAGAAAGAATATTATAAAAATTGGACACAGCTCTGAACCTCCTGACAGCCAAAGTGTAAAGAGCAAGAGGAGGGCTTACAAAACACAAATGACCTAATAAAATCAGTCACTTGTTTAAAATAAAAAAGTGTATCAATTTGTCTTAAAAAGAATTTGTCTCTAACTTATCTCCTTTATAAAGACCAATAAATAAATGAGAAAGTGTCTTGGATGGCAATGAAGATTTTTTTTTTGTCCTTTATTATGTACCAATCCTAGATAAAAGCCAATGCCCGTAATATTAAATCACAGGTCTATGAAGAGGACCTAAGTAACAAAATGCAAGTATACTGACTTCAGGAGAGGTTTTTACTTCTGTCATTTAGTTTATTCTATGTTTTTACATGTTTTGTTTCTCTACTAGACTGTAAATTCCTCAAGGCTCATGTCTGATTCCATCTGAACTTCCTCTGCTGTTTACTATAGTAAATTATAGCTCAATTATAAAGATAAAATGCCATGCATTTAATACATATATTCATTACATTAGATTATCATTTCCATGACATAGTAAAGTGTTTTGACCAGTTGTGTCCCTAGTCTCAGCACAGTCAGTATTTACTAAATGAACAAAAAAAAAAAAAAAACAGAACGAAACATGAAAGAAGAGGAGAGATTTTTATTTATTTTATTTTTTTTAAGGAATAATTCTTAAAATGGCAGTAATCTTCGGTTCTAAGGCTGGTTCCAACAAGAGCTACATAACCTTGCGTAAGTTACTTTTCTGGCCTTCAAAGTTTTATCGGTAGAATCAAATAAATTAACATCTACTTCAAAGTTACCATGAGGATTAGATGTTTTACTATACCTAAGGGATTCAGCACAGTATCTGGAAAGGAGGGCAAATTTCATTCCTTTCTCTCAAGTCCTCCATCTTACAATCAGGTATACACAGTGCCCTCCAAGAATAAATGATTTCAGTAAAACTACAACAGACTTCATTATCACTTTCCTTTGAAAAGTTAAAATTAAAAAACAAAAAAGTTAAAATTTCATCTCCTCAATTTTTAAGGAGGAATAACTCCTGAACCCGTTTCAAAATATTGCAAACACAAGAACAAGTTACTGTCAAGAAAGAGCCTTGAAACAACAAGAGAGGGGAAAATCACTTACTCATCTACCGCTGAGAAAGGGGTTTTGAAGAAACTGTTTCTTAAAGAAAAAGAGGACGGGGAAAATTAAGAATAGAGTTTATTAGCATGTTCTAGAAAAATAACTTCAAAATGTTTATTCCGAATTTAAAACCTAAAAACCCCACAATTCTGAAATCTTTCCTTGAGAAGTGGCACATTAAATACTTTCCTTCCAAACGACTTCCCTGACTCCAGTCATCCTTGGGTTTTCGCCTCCCATTTTGCGCTTCATCTCATACTTCGCTGTTTCCCTCGCATCACCCCTCACACTCTGAGCAGACGAAGTTCAGTCATTCCTATAATTACCACACCCCGGTCAGCCGCTTCAGGCCCATGTTGTTATGACATCTGTAAACTGCAGTCGTCCCTCTCCACCCCCGCCCCTCTCCCTCCCAACCACCGGCTCCGGCTCGGGCTCTAACTTGTGAATTCCCGAGACCGTCCCTTCCAGCCCGGATCAGGATTTCCACCCGCGCCCCCCGCTCCCTTCTGCCTTAGTCCCAGCACTCTGCGCTGCCCACCCCCGCCTCCCGCCCGCTCACGCCCGGCCGCCGCGCAGACTCAGCGCTCGCCTCCTCTCCGCCCCGCTGCCTCGGCGCCCCGCAGTCCCCAACGCCGGTTCCAGCCCCGCCGCCGCCCCGCCCCGCCTCGCCTCGACCGGCGTTCCCGATGGCAATCACACCAGCGCTCCCCACCCCCACCTTCCCCTCCGCCGGCCGCGCGGCCGTTAGGACAGCCGGGCCCGTGACGCACGGACGAGCCGCGAGCGCCCGGGCCCTGGGACTCGAGCTCGAGGCCGACCGGCGCCCGCCCTCGCCCCGGGGCCTCTCCCGGGTCCCGCCGAGGACTGCCGGATCCGCCAGCGGGAGGGGGAGGGGCTGGAGCCACGGGGCCCCGCACTCACCAGGTTCAAGGCAACCGATCCCGGTGCCGATGCTGGGGTGAGGCGCTCGCTCGCTAGCCGGCTCGCCGTACCTCTCCCGCGCACAAGCTCCAACAGCCGGCCAGCGCCGGTGCTCACCAGGCCTCGCTCTCCGCCGCCGCGCACCCAGCCGTGAGACCCAGCTCAGCGGGCGTTCGCAGAGCGCCTGCGCGCGGGGGCCGGCCCGCACGCCTGCGCGTTTTCTTCTGCTGCCCCGCTGCAGAGGCTGCCGGGAGTTGTAGTTTTCCACCCGTCTTTCACGGGAAGTCCTAGCGGCTAGGGGGAAACCGGTGAACAGCGGGGGATCGGGAAGGTCTCGATGAGGAGATCGACAGTCAATGGCAAAGGTTGCAGAAACGCGGTGGAGTGACCACAGGACGGTACTTAGGTTGAATTGCAAAATTATGTGTACAATTATGTCTAGGTGAATTGATCCTCGCCTCATCTGCCTATAACTAGCCTCTAACAGAGCTTGTACCTAATACACATTTATTGAATGAACGATGGAATGAATGAAGGCTGAGGGAGTATTGCAAAAGTGTCAAAAGTCAATGCCTCGTGTCTAAAGCATTCACAGGCAGCACGTGTGAAAAGGCTTCTGGGTATTTTGTTGCTGTTCTCTCCCTTCCCTTTTGCCTGATAACGTATGAGAAGTATCAAAAATAATTAAGAAATTAAATAAAACATAAATCGTTGCTTCACTCCCAAGTGCTCGCAAACAAATTTTGGACAAATAATGTTACCGTTAAATTTGATGGAATTCTTTTTGAACACTGCTTTCCAAAGAGGAAGGACTGAAGCCAACCAAACAGAGGTCACAGAATAGAAAGTCTCACATGTGACATGGTTTATCAGATTGATTTAAAACACTGACAGAGAAGCAACGTGGAAGAAATCTGGTAGCTTAATTCATTTACAAGTGTGGGAGGGAGGACCACTCACTACCTGAATCCTAGGCTATGAAATATTCATTTGTCCTGCATCTCTTCCTGCAGCATCAGCATTCTCCATTGGTGGATGGTATGTTTTTTAGGATGAATTCAGTGTGAGCAAGGGGACTGGGGAAAGGCAAGGTGTTCTAAGGGAGAAATTTGGGGGCAAGTATACCTGACCACAGCTAAACTGTGGAGAGATCACTTTATTCCAGTCAGAACTAAGATTATTCAGAGCTGGGCTTTGGTCTTTGTGAAAACTAGATTTTTTCCAGTTCACCCTTACTCCTAGCTGGGGGCCTTCTTCCTTGGCCCCGCCTCTCTTTCTGGGCCCAGCTTCCTCAGCCCCATGAGACAGCCAAAAGCTCTCCTCAGTTTTTCAGCCACTGCTTTCAGACTTAACAATCACCTCAGGTGGAAAAGTGATGGCAAATGTCAGGCTTTCCTCTAATGGTTTCTGTTTTCTTCCAGATCTGGGACACACAAATTCTCACTGTCTTTTTTTTTTTTTTTTTTTTTTTTTTTTATTATTTTTTTATTTTTTTTTTATTAAAGATTTTTATTTATTTGTTATATATATAGAGAGAGATACAGAGCGCAAGCACAGGCAGACAGAGTGGCAGGCTAGAGGCAGAGGGAGAAGCAGGCTCCCTGCGGAGCAAGGAGCCCGATGTGGGACTCGATCCCAGGACGCTGGGATCATGACCTGAGCCGAAGGCAGCCGCTTAACCAACTGAGCCACCCAGGTGTCCCAAATTCTCACTGTCTTGGTGGCTCCTCCATGCATTAGTGTTTTTATATTTTGTCCAGTTATTCTCAGTGCTGGGAGGATTTGCTCGACAACAATAGGCCATTGATGAAGCAAAATTCTTATATATATGTTACTTCTACAAAAATGTTATCATACGACACAACAGATTTTATTAATGAATATTTCTCTGACTTTATCTTTTTGTAGTTTGAGAAATTTTAAAATTGTAGAAGAATAATTTTGCTATTCAAACAATACTGCTATGAACGTTTTTGTACACATCTTTGTGTGTATAAAGAAACTGCTAAATCCTAGGATATTACATCTTTAATTTCACTAGCCGTGGTAGGCAGAATTCTAAGATGGCCCCCATGATCTTTGTCCCCTAGTGTTGTGGTATTAATCCCCACCCCTCAAGTGTGAGTGGGACCTTTGACTTAATTCCAACCAATAGAATATGGCAAAGATAATCGGATGTCAGTCCCATGATTACATTTCATCTTAGCAGACTGGGACTAGACATGCTCCTACTGGGCTTGAAGAAGTGAGATGTTATGCTGTGAGCTGCCTAAGAAGAGGGTCACAAGGTAGGCTTCTAGGACCTGAGTGCCTCCAGCTGACAGCCAGTAAGAAGCCAGGACCCTCAGTCCTACAACCAGGAGGAAATGAATTCTGTCAACAACCTTAGAGAGTTTGGAAGTTACTCTTCCCCAGGCAAGCCTCCAGATGAGAAGACAGCCTGACTTATACCTTGACTGCAGCTTTGTGAGACCATGAGCTGATGAAACAGTCAAGCTGTGCCTAGACTCCTAGGACACAGAAACTGTGAGATAATATGTTTTAAGCACTAAGTTTCCGGTAATTTGTTACACAACAATAGAAAACTAATATACTAAATACTGCTAGATGATTTTACAAGGTGGCTTTATCAATTTATACCCCACAAGCAATATATTAAGATTCTCTTCTCTAAACATCTTGCTAACATTTGGAAATGTCTGGCTTTTTAAAAATTTTTTGTCAATCTGGTAGATGTAAAAATAAATAATAGTATAATTATACATATATGTTATTACTTTAATATAAAAACATGTATTTACTTGAATTTATATATACTGTTGTATTTCTTTTCTGAGGCATTAATGCTGTTACTTAAAATAGCAATAGGACTAGGTGAAAGTGGCAACTAGTAATAACAGGAAGACTAAATACAGTTAAGCAAATAACATATGTGAGAAAATTAAAACAATTTTTGAAAGAGGGGGAGGGGCAGAGGGAGCAAGAGAGAATCTTAACCAGGCTCCGTGCCCAGTGCAGAACAGGACATGAGGCTTGATCTCACAATCTTGAGATCATTATCTGAGCTGAAATCAAGAGTTGGGCATTTAAAATTTTTCTTACTTTTTTTTTTTTAAGATTTTGTGTATTCATTTGAGAGAGAGAGAGAAAGCACATGCACAGCACAAGTTAGGGCAGGGGGCAGAGCGAGAGAGGGAAGCAGACTCCACTGAACAGGGAGCCTGACACAGGGGTTGATCTCAGGACCCTTGGATCATGACGGGAAGGCAGACACTTAACCAACTGAGCGACCCAGGCACCCCAATATTTTTATAACATGATTATCTTTATGTTCTTTTCTGTCCTCTGATACAGCAATTTATTTTAACTGTTTTAACTCTTTTTTGCATATTTAAATTTTGCGGGCTATGTTATTCTATATTCTTTTTTTTTCTTTTCAGCGTAACAGTATTCATTGTATTATTCTATATTCTCTCAATGAAAGCGTTTGAACACAGAATACTTAGGATTTTATTTATTAGCACTGCACATTTCTAAATTGTAGGGTTTTGTTTCCAGCTCCCTAAAGTGTCTACCTACTTCGTATCTACAGACTTGCTTTGGTAAGCCAGATGTTTGTCAGTGAGGTTCTTTGCCTCTCTAAATTAACCAAGTAAGTTACCCCTATCCAAAATGCTCATTGTTCTAAAAACATTCTGAAGCACATTTTATGTCATCATACGTTAAACCTATCTTTCCTAGAGAAAATGATTTTGAAGCACAAAAGTAATTTAAACTTGTGAAATTGAAGTTAGCTTCCAAGTAAGTTTACAGTTTCAATAAAGACATTTCAAACGTTCTGCTAAACTTGGTTGCCTTTTTTTAGAGACTTCTTTTTTTCCCTAAGATTTACTTGTTTATTTTAAAGAGAGAGAGAATGTGTGTGTGTGCAAGCAAGGAGGACGACCAGATGAGAAGGGAGAGAGAGTCCAAGCTGACTCCTCCCAACAGGGCACAGAGCCAGACCCAGGGCTCCATTTCAGGACCCGAGATCATGACCTGAGAGGAAAGAAAGAGTTGGGCGCTTAATCAACTGTGCCACTCAGGTGCCCCTCTTTAGGGACTTCTTAAAAAGTTTTGAAATAATTTATTTCCCCCCAAATTCATCTTTTTCTTTTTATCTGTTGGAGTTTTGACTCAATCTAACATAACACTGAATAACTCAGGTGCAGTTGGTTCACCTTTTGCTAGATTCCTCGTGCCCTCTTCAAGGATTGTCAGACAGTTTTAAAGAACCAGCATGTTATTTCTGTTTCACTGTAGTCCTCTCCATTCTCATCCTCAACATATTTCCAAATTGAAGCAGGACATTCTTCTTGTTTTATACTTTGAAAATAAGATTTTATGGCAGACCATGATTTTAACATGTTTTCTATGGCTAGCAACAATGATAGTCATTTTTTTTTTCACTTTTTTTTTTTAATATTTAATTTATTTTTTTTTTTTATTTCCAGCATAACAGTATTCATTATTTTTGCACCACACCCCGTGCTCCATGCAATCCGTGCCCTCTATAATACCCACCACCTGGTACCCCAACCTCCCACCCCCCCGTCCCTTCAAAACCCTCAGATTGTTTTTCAGAGTCCATAGTCTCTCATGGTTCACCTCCCCTTCCAATTTCCCCCAACTCCCTTCTCCACTCTAAGTCCCCATGTCCTCCATGCTATTTGTTATGCTCCACAAATAAGTGAAACCATATGATAATCATCTTTTATATATACATATATTATATATATGTATTTGTATTTATGTGTGTATATGTATACATATATATGCACATATATATGTATGCATATATAAAATGTGGTTTTATTTATTTACTGACTTATTTTTTAAGTAATCTCTATACCCACCTTGGGGTTTGAACTCACAACCCTGAGATTAAAGTCATGTGCTCTACCCACCAAGCCAGCCAGGCAAACCCCATTGACAATCATCTTGTAGGCCCATGTTTCAGGTAGCTATCTCCTTCCATTTCTATAAAGTCAAAATTTAATTAAATGCTTCTGCACATTTTGAGGAAACTGAAATGAGCAACTACTTCCATTATGGAAACCTCTGTTTCCCAGGTAAGAAAACCACACCTTTTTTCTTTCTTCTTCTTCTTTTTCTTTTTTTTTTTCCCCAGTAGTGTTGTGTATAAGGTGTTATGCAGATGAGATTGTTTCATTTTCTTTGGAAGTTTAGAGACTGAACAGAATTTGTCAAAATTAACATTTGTACTGAAAACAGATAAATGAGCCAAGTCTACTTTGTCTTTGGGCAAAATAGAACACCCTTTGTTTTGTGTGTGTATGGTTTCATTTAAAATCTTAATCAACATTAGGAAGCCAATTTGAAACTCCCATTTTTCAGGTCAAATTGCCTTAGGAGCTAGAGGGGAGTTTTATTTTGTTTTGAATCAGGAAATGTAACCTTATTCAGTTCCATAGAGCAGTCAAAGGTACATACATGCATGCGCACTGGTTCATGGGACACCCCAAGTTGATTCCGCAGCTGCTATTTTCAGCTGCGCATTGGTGTCTTTGAGAAGCTAAAAACTTTTGACTGATTCTGGAGTCCTTGTCTCTATTATCCCAGATTTGGAAGATGCGGTCTCCCTATGCACTTTCACAGCCTCTTCTCCAGAAGAGCCAATCCGAAATTCTTCTCTGTGTAGTGCGCAGTATGCCTTATTTCTGTTTGTTCCCTCCCTAATCCAGTTATACTGTCTTCCACTGGTCATCGACATTACGGAGTTGTTTAGCTTTCTTTTACAGTGATGTCTGGGTCATGCTGCTCCTGCTTTAACCATAAAACATGGTCACTACATTGACAATGTTTAAAAAAATTCATCTTGTATGAGGCACACCAGTTAACCCACAGGCAAAGCCAAAGATAGACTGCTGATGCTTCTGACTACAGTGCACTTAAACTGCACCCTTAACTCAGATCCCTCAGAATGATTTAACAGTGGATGACGATTATCATAAACTGCAAACCATGGTTACCAGTATCAATGGCCAGGGGGAAAAAAACACCAGCAGTAACTACAGATGTCAGAGAATCTATGCTTTATCTATTTGACACTCAAAGCAGGGTGGTTGCTTTCAGACCCTATTTTTTGGGCTGTTGTATGGATGGATTTAGTACTTTCCCCCCAATCTTCCACACCCATCATGGATGAGGATTCTTTGGTGTGTCCTGCAAGGCTTTCCCAGGATGTGGGAATTTTTGGAACCAAAACCTGGAAAGACAGGTAAATCAGGACACTTGTCACTCTTCCCTACCTGTATTGAAGTCAAATGAATTCACTTCATCTAGCTGGTATCCCTATTCCCCAACCTGATGTGAGTGCTGGCAGATAACTTTCATCTGCCCCCTTTTCTGAAGAAGTATAGGCCTCACAGGAGCCAGCTTGCTAGAAGGCTCCTACTCCTACCCGCCAAGGACGGACGGAGGCCAATAACTGACATCACTTCAAAAGACCAACTGCTGTTACAATGTTCAACTTAGTTTAACAGTGCAGTTTGTGCCCTAGTGATTTCCCTCAGAATTATACTGAAGATCATCTTCAACTGAAACCATACTCCTGTTAGCTTTCCCCCTGCCCTTTGCTGCCTTTAACCCCCTATTTCCGAAAGCAGTCCCCCAATAAGTCCCTTGAGCAAGAATCCCCATCTTAGGCCCTGTCTAGACCTAGAACAAGATCCAAATTTATGGTTTTCCATGTTCCTAACCAGTTGTCTAAGACCATTTATTGAGACTGGTCCATTGTTTTCCCAGAAATCCATAGTTTTTACCTCTGTCATTCATATATCTACACACTCTCAGAGCTCTATGCTAAGAAAAGTATGTATGTAGTCACATGATACTTAGAAAGTGAGAAGAACTAGTGAGCAAAAATGTAAGCATCAAATAGCCAGTTTTGACTTGATATGGAAAACTTGAATAAGAAATCAACTGTATTCTGTATCATGCGAATTCTGACTTTTGAAATTTTTTTTTTATTTGTTTGTCAGAGAGAGTGAGAGCACAAGCAGGGGGTGTGTCAGGCGAAAGGAGAAGCAGCATCCCCGCTGAGCAAGGAGCCTGATTCAGAACTCGATCCCAGGACCCTGGGATCATGATCTGAGCCAAAGGCAGATGCTTAACTGACTGAGTCACTCAGGCTGAGTTCTGACTTTTAAATGGCACTTAGCTTCTAATTGGAAATATCTGCTGCAAAATTTTATAAATGTACCATAAAAATATTGACACCATCAAACCTGCAATGTGAAAAGTTATGTCATAAATATTACAGAATATATAATTTTAATAGTATATAATAGTATATATCTATAGTATATAATTTTTATAATATATAAACTTGAGAGATATATTTCTCAAATAAATATACTTATAAATTTATATGTATTTTATATATATTAAACTAATATCCATTAGAGAGAGATATATTTGAGATATATATGTATGTGTATATATATCCAAGTATTCTCAAGTTTCTACATGGACATAGGTCTGTTTTGGAGCTTTCTATTCTAGCCAGTTGGTCTGTTTGCCTATTCCTGCACCAATAACACATCATAATTACTATAGATGTATACAAATCATGATATGTTATAGTCAAATGACCTCTACTTCGTTTTTCTTCTTTAAAATTACCTTGGCTCTTCCTGAGCTTTTAGATTTAAGATAAATTTGAAAATTGCTCCATCAATTTCTATGAAGAAAATGTTATGGTTTTGATTGAAAGTATATTGATAAGATTTATTTTTGGAGAATAGAAATTTTTATTATATTGAGTCTCATTTTTTATGACACTATAGTATATCTGTTTATTTAGGTCTTCTTTATTGCCTTTGAATAATATTTTGTGATTTTTTAATGGAAGTTTTATACATCTTTTGTTAAACTTATTTCTAGTCCCTCTATTTTTTTTGATATTGCTATTGTAATAGTAAAAAAGTCATTATCTTTATTCTCATGTATAAGAATGAAATTGACTTATTTAAAACTTCTATTTATAACCTTACAGAATGCTCTTATTCATCCTAATAATTTGTCTCCAGATTTCCTTGGATTTTCTATAAACAATCATATTTCCTGTGATTAATGACATTTTTATTTTACCACCACTAGTTATGTTTTTCATTTGTATTCTTTACTGTGTCGAACATGTGTCCTAACTCATTGCGGAAGGTTAATGGTGATAGAAGACATCTGTTGTCTCACTCCTGATTTTGTAGGGAATCATTCTAATGTTTTACCATGAAATATTATGCTTGCTCTAGGTTTTCAATATCTTTTTATGAATCGCTTATTAAGTGACTTTTCTCTGTATATTGAAGAGAGCATACTCTTTAATACACTTATATGGTGAGTTACACTAGTAGATGTTCTTAAATAATCATTGCATTTCTGAAATAAACCCAACTTGACCATGATTTACTTATTTATACAGAACTGAATTATATTTATTAACAGTTTGAGATTTGAGCTTTATGCATCTATTTACATAAATGAATCAGACTGTATTTTTCTTATAGACACTGGTTGTCTATTTTTGCTATCAAGTTTAAACTAGCCTTGAAAACTTCATTGGGGAATGTTCTCTCTTATTTATTAAAATTTTCCATTAAGATTTAAGATTTTATATGAAATTGGAATTATCTTTTCTTTGAAGATTTGGTAGAAGTCACTAGCAAAATCATCTTAGCCTATTGTATTTGTTTACTTGGTAGGTAAAACTTTAATTGCCAATTCAACTTAATTTTTTAAAGATTTTATTTATTTATTTGACAGAGAGAGAGAGAGATCACAAATAAACAGAGAGGCAGGCAGAGAGAGAGGGGAAAGCAGGCTCCCTGCTGAGCAGAGAGCCCAGTGCAGGACTCGATTCCAGGACCTTGAGATCATGACCTGAGCCGAAGACAGAGGCTTAACCCACTGAGCCACCCAGGTGTCCTGATTCAACTTATTTAATAGACATTAGAAAATTCAGGATTTCTAGTTCCTCAGTCAATTGTGGCAGTTTGTATTTTTTTAACAAAATCTCTACTTTTTCTAAATTTTCAACTTATTAGCACGAAATTGTTTCTAGTATTATCTATTATCTTATTACCTTTAGATCTCTAATGTATTTTAGTTACATCCTTTTTTATTCCTCAAATTCTTTATTTGACTTTTTTTTTTATCAATCTTACCAAAGATTTGTCTATTTTTAAGAATCTTTACAAAGAGACAGTTATTGACTTATTTATTTCTCTCTGTTGTATGTTTTGTGTCTATTTCATTATTTTCTGTTTTTAACCTTTCAAGTTTACTCTGACTTTCTTAAGATGGATGCTTAGTTAATAATTTCTACCTTTATTTTTTCTTAATACAACTTTAAGTTTATAGATAATTTAAACACTATTTTAGCTTTATGTCACAAACTCACACATAGGCATGTGACCAACTCAGCCTTTATGTCTAAGCTCCATCCCTGCAAACAGTCACCCTTTGGCCATTCTTGATGCAGACTGTGGGATAATCCACCTCAAGAGGACAGACCCAAGAAAGAGACTCAATTTAGGCCGTGGAAATAGACTTGGAGCTGTTTAGGCAGGAAATTGGGGGGGTTCCAGCTACCTAGTAGGTGGTTTAGAAGTGAAGTATTCAGGCTTCAAATGGATATACTCTCTTGACCCTATAGACTACTCACTTTGTAAAGATGAGAAAACCTAGAGGAAGGCCAGAGTGGGGCCCTCTCAAACTAGAGGTTCAGGTCAGGGCCTCTCTTGTCCATATTCAAAGACAGTACTGTATAAGACAGGAAGCAAGCTTTTTTCAAGAGGAAGAATGCTGCCACAGAAATCAAATAAGAAAAGGAAATAAAAGTTATCCAAATTGGTAAGGAAGAAGTAAAACTTCAACTATTCACAGATGATATGATATTATATATGGAAAACCCTGAAGAGTCCACTAAAAAACTATTAGAACTGATAAATGAATTCAGTAAGTTTGCAGGATACAAACTAAATACACAGAAATTCACCGAATTTCTATACACTAATAATGAAATATCAGAAAGAGAATTCAAGAAAACAATCCCATTTGCACTTGCATCAAAAGGAGTAAAATATTGGGGCACCTGGGTGGCTCAGTGGATTGAGCCTCTGTCTTTGGCTGGGGTCATGGGCTCGGGGTCTTGGGATGGGCCCTTAACCGGTTCTCTGCTCAGCGGGGGCCTGCTTCCCCCTCTCCCTCTGCCTGCCTACTTGTGATCTCTCTCTCTCTGTCAAACAGATAAATAAAATCTTTTTTTAAAAAAAGTAAAATACCTAGGAATAAATTAAACCTAGGAGGTGAGAAACCTCCATCCTGAAAACTATAAAACGCTGATGAAAGAAATTGAAGATGACCCAAACAAATGGAAAGATATTCCATGCTCGTGGATTGAAAGAACAAATATTGTTAAAATGTTCATACTATCCAAAGCAACCTACACATTTAATGCAATCCTTATCAAAGTACCAACAGCATTTTTCACAGAACTGGAACAAATAGCCCTAAAATTTATATGGAACAACAAAAGACCCTGAGTAGCCAAAGCAATCTTGAAAAAAAAGAGCAAAACTGGAAGTATCACAATCCCAGATTTCAAGATATACTATGAAGCTATAGTAATCAAACCAATGTAGTACTGGGAGTAGAGAGCCCAGAAATAAGCCCACAATTATAAGGTCAATTAATCTTCCATAAAGGAGGCAAGAATATACAATGGGAAAAAGTCTCTTCAACAAATGGTGATGGGAAATACTGGACAGCAAAATGCAAACAAATAAAACTGGACTGCTTTCTTCTAGCACACACAAAAATAAACTCAAAATGGATTAAGGACCTAAGTGTGAGACCTGAAACCTTAAAAATCCTAGAAGAAAGCATAGGCAGTAATTTCTTTGACATTTTTCTAGATATGTTTCCTCAGGTAAGGGAAACGAGGGCAAAAATAACCTATTGAGACTACATCAACATTAGATGCTTCTGAGCAGCTAAGACGGTGGCATAGCAGGAGGACCCTATGCTCTTCTTGTTCCTAGAGCACAACCAGATAACTATCAAATCATTTGGAATATCTGTAAAAATGACCTGAGTACTGACAGAACAAATTGCACAACTAGAGGGAGAGAAGAGGCCACATCGAGGAAAGTATGAAGTGCAGGGACATGGTGTGGGAAAGAAACAAAATGCAAAGCTTCTGCATGGCAAAGGTAACAATCAACAAAACTTAAAGGCAACCTACAGAATGGGAGAAGATATTTGCAAATGACATATCTGATAACTCAGGATCTAAAATATATAAAGCTGCATATATATATATATATACAACTTAACATCCAATAAAGCAAATAATCCAATTTTAAAATGGGCAGAAGTCATGAATAGACATTTTCCAAAAAAGACATACAGATGACCAACAAACACATGAAAAGATGCTCAACATCACTTCTCTGGGAAGTGCAAATCAATATCACAATCAGCTATCACTCGTTCCTGTTAGAGCGGCTAAAATCAAAAACACAAGAAACAATTTGTACACCTGAAAGTCATATTATATGGTATGTTAACTGACTGGAATTTAAGTAAAAACTTTAAAAATTTTTTAAAAAACACAAGAAACAACAACTGTTGGCAAGGACGTGGAGAAAATGTACCCTCATGCAACGCAAATTGGTACAGTCACTATGGAAAACAGTATGGAGAACAAAAAAAGATAATAGTATGAAGATTCCTCAAAAGATTAAATATATAATTGTCAAATGATCCAGTAATTCCACTATCGCCAAAGAATACAAAAACACTAATTTGAAAAGATATATGCATCCCTATGTTCATTGCAGCATTATTTACAATAGTCAAATTATGGAAGCAGCCCAGGTGTCCATTGATATAGATGAATGGATAAAGAAGATGTGGTGTATATATATACACAATGGAATATTACTCAGCCCCCCAAAATAATGAAATCTTGCCATTTGCAACAACATGAATGGAGCTAGAGCGTATAATGCTAAGTGAAAGTCAGTAGGAGAAAGACAAATACCATATGATTTCACTTATATGTGGAATTTAAGAAACATAACAAAACAAAACAAAAAACCGATAGAAACCAAGAAACAGACTATATCACTATAGAGAATAAACATGGTTACCAGAGGGGAGGTAGGTGGGGTGGGAAAATAGGTGAAGGGGATTTAAAAAAATTTTTTTTAAAAAGGAGGAAGAACACTGGTTACAGTAAGGTGAGGCAGAAGAAGTATTCTGTGCAAAGAGAAGAGGGTCAGGAAATTTGGGGAATATAGAGAAATATGGGTTTCAGAATAGGCAAGAGATACCTGGTGAGATCTGTTGGCCTCTATAGGACTTTGATGTAAAGTTTGGGCAAAGTCACAGAGGATTCAGCCTTTATAAGTACTATTCTCTGCATCCCTCATTCACATAACTCTTATAAATACTTCAGGTCTCAGCTAGAGTTTCACTCTCTCTTCTTCCTCCCAACCCTTGATTAATTTATCCCCTCCCTCTTAAGTTTTTTCAAAGGATCTGTACTTTCTCTTTGGTTATACTCAATCACATAGCTGTCTTTCTGATGATTCAGGCTGAAAACTTTCTGAAGACATTTGTCTTGTCCTGCATCATATCCCCAGCATCCAGAAAGTGACTGAAACTCATCTAGTGATCAAGAAATATTTGATGAATTAATAAGTTGGCCTTGGGGCACCTGGGTGGCTCAGTTGGTTGAGCGTCTGACTTGATTCCAGCTCCAGGTCCTGGGACTGAGCCCCACGTCAGGCTCCATACTCAGCGAGGAATCTACTTGAGATTTTTTCCCTCTGCCCGCCCCCTTGCACTCATTCTCTCTCTCTCTCTCTCTCTCTCTCTCAATAAATACATCTTAAAAAAAATAAATAATTTGGCTTCATGATGCTTGAGTGGTATTGCCTGATATGGTCGAATCCAAATAGGGTATCAGTAGAATATCAGCATTTTGCTGTCCTTCCACTTTGAATAATGTCATTTTACACAGAACTTTTCAAAGCCAGTTACTCAGACAAAGTTTGTGTATTTTAATATGTAAAACGCTATATAAGATTTTCTGGAAAATCTAAAATCACCCAAGTGTTACACTATCATTTAAAAAGGCTTGGATTATATACTAGAAATTCCCCTTCATCATATGCAAAACATTTTTGCTGTTACCTATAGTAAAACAGATGAAAGGACAATTTGAAGGAGAGCGAACAGACCTGAGAGTGTTTGGGTTGGGATCTACCCATCCCAATCCCAAGAGGTAAAGACAAAGATAAAAGAACCAAGATGCTAGTTTGTGCTGGGTCCCTTCAATAACCCAATTGGTCCACATGGACAACCCATCTGACCTATTCAGACCACTCTCTGACTCACTACTGGTCATTATTTGGAAAGTTCCTCCAAAGCAAGCACATGGCACTTGTTAAAATGATGTGGAATTTAGTCAACAGAGCTACCCCTTGAGAATCTTGCTCTAGGCTGCTGTGAAGACCACATCCTTGGTCTTGACGAGTAATCCCGTGGCTGTACATGATCCTGGCTGCAAGTCCACAAATACTGGGGCATAGCCTGAGTGTTACTAAAGATAACAAAGGTTTCAGGGCTGGAGACATTGTCAACCACACTGTCATGGTAGTCTGTGTCTCCAGGACTCAATGGTGGGGGAGTGATCTGTAACTGATGACCCTGACAGAAGGAGCCTGTGAGTACTTCAGCTTCAAACACGTATATCAGTTTGTCTGTGGCCGATGTTTCCTTGACCCGGTATGCTAGGTTTTTCAGGCTCTTGGTGAAGTATATACCAACTCCATATTTTTGGTCTGAGAAGAGAAAAAGAAGTTAAAAGATTATTTAGGATCTGATGAATCATATTGCCTATGTGGGTACTACTATGCAATCTCTCTCTAGTCCTCTAAGTAATCACCACCTCCGGGTCTCAAGTCCCTGTCTGAGGCAAAGACACCTAAAGTTGTCCTACTGAGGCAAATTATCATTGATGTCATCAGCCTAATAACAGCTTACGTTTATATACCTACTTCCCTTTTTATTTCCTTTCCTCCCTATTTTTTTCTTTACATTTACTTCAGATTTAACCGAATATTGTTGCAGGCTCACGAGCAGCACTGAACAACAAAAGTTCAATGTAAGCATATATGTAATTTAAAATTTTCTAGTAGCCACATAAAAAAGTAAAAAGGAACAGGTAAAATTAATTTAGTAATTTTTATTTAATCTGTGTTATCCAATATGTTACCATTTCAACTTGTAATCAATATAAAAAATTATTAAGGAGATATTTTACATTCTTTCCTTGGGTAGTGGTCTTTAGAATCAGTGTATATATTGCATTTAAAGTCCATCTCAATTCAGATTAACCACGTTTTAAGTGCTCAATAGCCACATGTGGTCAATGGATACCAGTTGAACAATTCAGCTCTCGGGCTTCTAGAATAACTAAGACATCCCTGTTCTCAAAAATTCACAAAGGGAAATCCCCACATGTAAACAGGTAAAGTACAGCACAGTTTTATGTAAAGAGAAAATATTTTGAGATAAAAATCAAAGATTTCTTTCCTGGAATTTTCATCTTGCTCTTGGTTTTTCCACCCATTGAGTTCTTGCTACTCATTATATTGGGGCAAAAAAGATAAAGCTTATAACAAAGTCAACTGAACACACACACACACACATTCAATTATATAATTTTTTAAAAGATTTTATTTATTTATTTGAGAGAGAGACAGTGAGAGAGAGCATGAGCGAGGAGAAGGTCAGAGAGCGAAGCAGACTCCCCATGGAGCTGGGAGCCTGATGCGGGACTCGATCTCGGGACTCCGGGATCATGACCTGAGCCGAAGGCAGTTGTCCAACCAACTGAGCCACCCAGGTGTCCCTCAATTATATAATTTTTAAAGAACTTTATTTTAGATAGTACAAGCAGAAGGAGGAGCAGAGGAAGAGGGAGAGAGAGGCAGAGAAGGAGGCTCCCTGCTGAGCACAGAACCCAAGATCATGGCGGGGGAGGGCTTGATCCCAGGATCCTAAGCTTGTCAGATGAGCCAAAACCAAGAGTCAGAGACTCAACTGACTGAGCCACCCAGGCACCCCAGATATCATATATAATTACTGTGGTTTTTTTAAAAAGATTTTATTTATTTATTTGACAGACAGAGATCACAAGTAGGCAGAAAAGCAGGCAGAGAGAGAGAGAGAGGGAAGTAGGCTCCCCGCTGAGCAGAGAGCCCGATGTGGGGCTCGATCCCAGGACCCTGGGATCATGACCTGAGCTGACAGCAGAGGCTTTAACCCACTCAGCCACCCAGGCGCCCCTATAATTATTTTTAATCAAAGCATAGATTATGGTCTTGAAAGGCTTCCTGGGAGAGGAAAAGGGTTTTCTGAACCAGAAGTCTAAAAAACTAAAGGATTCAGAGCGTGGAGTTTATGCCATATGTAACAGGAGAGAAGGATAAAAGATATTCTTAGAATAGTTTTCTCACTTCAAAATAAGTAAAAGTTCTTCCTTTCACCTGGTGTAAAGATAAGAATCAGAGAGGACATGACTAGAGCTGTTGGGACGCTGAGAAGGGACTCACTTCACTGCCCCACTCCCTCAAGAGAGCCTGAGGAGTCAAGATAGGGAAGAACTACAAGAATCTCAGAAAAACAGGGAGTAGGGGACTGCCAGAGTAGAAGAAACCATTGCCTGCCTCTACTGGGTGCAGCCCCCTCAGCTAGCCAGGCTGCTAAATGGAAAGCAGCGATGGCCAGAGAAGATGTCCACAACAGGTGAGGACTGCCACACAAGACCTTGCATTTCAGCTTGGAGGATGTGCACACTCAAACATTTCCCGCTTTGCAGGAGGGGCACAGACAATGGCCTAGAAAGGAACTCCCTTGGTATGAAAACCGGAGTGCCCTGTGAAGACACTGAGAACAAAGGGCAACATAAGCATAGGAGGGCGCTAATGACCAAACCCCAGGGTGGTTTTTCTAGCAGAGGACATCAGAAGACAGAGAACAGACAGATGCAGAACCAGACCATTCTCTCCACAATGCCTGTCCCACCCTCTAAAGCACTCTTAGAAGAGAAGAAGGAGAAAAAAAAAAACTTGCAGGAACTGAGTTTAAACCCCCAAAGGACTGAGAAAACTGAAAATGACGGAGTTCATCTCGAACAGTCAAGATGGGATTTTTCCACATCTGTGGACATGGGGGCAGGAAAAGTAGGTAAAATTCCATTTTAGAGCTCATAAGGAAGATAGGCTCCATAGCTGAGTTGTGTGGAACTATAGATTTTTGTACCCATTGGAGTTATAGATGCGGTAACATGGGAATGTAGGACATGCGGGAGCACAGAGCAGAGAGCACTCCCTGGGTGCAGGTGTGAGGGAACGTGTCAACCAGGAGATGCCATTTCAGCTGTGTCTGGAAAAAGGAATAGGACTTTGCAGGGCTAAAAAAAGGGTGAGGGGGGAAGGCATTCCACATGCAAAGGCATAGAGGCATGAAATATCCAGCACATTTAGGAAACTCCAAGCAGTCTTTGGCTGACATGTGGATGAACACAGTGAGTGATGAGGGGGGAAATGATGGGGGAGCAGGGGAGCCTAGGTCCTTACATGCTCTGCCAGTGGGGCTGGAGTTTTACCGCGCAGGCAGCTAGGTAGGTAGATATTAAACAGGCATGTGTGTTTTTAGCATGACAATTCTGGAAGCAGAGAAAAGGATAGGTTGGATAGGGTTGTGGTTTTGAGGCAAGAAAGGACCTGGTCATCGTCTGGGCCCAGGGGAAGAAGAACAAAGGCCACAGGAATAGAGAGGTGAGGCTGGCTGAGAATGTTTCAAGAGGAAACCAGCAGGGCTGCGTGACTGCCTGAACCTAGAGTAAGAGGAAGGAGGAATGGAAGAAGATAACGTTTCCAGCTAGGAGACCTCATATATAGATGGTGATGGTATAAGCCAGGATAGGAGGTATGGGGGGGGGTGGCGGGTAAGGAAAAAGCACCTATTTCTTAGGGAAAAGTATGGCCAAGGAAAAAGTTCAGTCCAAGGTGATTATGGAATATCTAGGCAGAAATATTCCAAAGACAGTTGGAGATATGGACTTGCAGGTCAGGAGAGAAGAAGGGGCTTCGAGTTACAAATCTGTAAGTCATCAGAGGTAGGAATTGAAGCTATAGGTATAGGTGCAATCACCCAGGGGGACATCGTAGGGTTGGGAAAAATAAAAAGCTACCTTTAGAACTCCAGAAAACACCCAACAGATGGACTCACTAGATTATAAATTATAAGGGCAGGAACTCTGTGTTGTGTTTACTGTTGTATTCCTCCCACCGAGCACAGGGCCTGACTTACAGAATGTGCTCAAAAATGAATGAATGAACACAATAAAACACATTGCAAGCATGGAGGCTCCTTCTTGCTACATTTAGGCAAATTCTGCAAGCAAGAGATGAAATCAGAACTGGCTGGAATGTAAGCCAAGACAGAAAATATAGAAGCCCACTTTGCCTATAGTTAGCCATCTAAATTGACCGAGAATCCCATAACTGGGAAACTTGCAGGGGTAAAAAAAGAAATAAATAAATAAAGCCAAGAACCTTTGTACTCCAAATGAAAACTAGGTTAAAAAAGAAGAGTTGCAAAATAACTTCAGCGGTGATCAAATGTCTCCTGGGTTTCTCAAGCACCTTTGGTTACCCACGCTCACCAGACATGTTGGCTCAAGTCCCATTTTGGACAGTATCTCCCCAGTGAATCTATTATTTGAATCGCCTCAGGCAGTGGCTTTAAGCTAAGAGCTAGGAATGTGGACAGAGCACCGAGGCCAATAGGTAAAAGACTAGAATCTTGAGGCTTAAAGACTAGATGGAGACAAGACCTTTGACTGGGCTTTGACCAGCAGTAAGCAGGCTTCATGCCTGCTACGGTTTTAAAGGAACTATATTGCTGAAGAAACTGTAAGCCTGGCTGTCAGTAGCCTGAGAGCATTCTAGTCCCTGAGGCAATCCAGGGACCCCTGATAGGCCACGGGCCCCAATGGGTCCAGAAATGACCGAAGATGGCAATACATAAGGAAGATTCTTCCAGAGTACAAAACCACGGTGTTAGTCCACTCCCGGAATACTGTCTTCACTATCCCTGTCCGGTGACATGGGATTAGTGGTATGGACCAGTGACTTTCCTTCTCCCCTATAGAAATGGAAGTGTTTTTGGTTTTGTTTTATTTATTTATTTATTTATTTGTTTGTTTGTTTATTTATTTATTTATTTATTTGACAGAGAGAAATCACAAGTAGATGGAGAGGCAGGCAGAGAGAGAGGAAGGGAAGCAGGCTCCCTGCTGAGCAGAGAGCCCGATGCGGGACTCAATCCCAGGACCCTGAGATCATGACCTGAGCCGAAGGCAGCGGCTTAACCCACTGAGCCACCCAGGCGCCCCTGGTTTTGTTTTTAAAGCGCTTATTTATTTTTTGACAGCGAGAGAGTACAAGCAGCGGGAGTGGTAGGCAGAAGGGGAGGAAGAAGCATGTGAAGCTCCCTCCCAGGACTCTGGGATCATGACCTGAGCAGAAGGTAGACACAACCCTCTGAGCCACACAGGCATCCCTAGAAATGGGAGTTTTTTTATTGCAGTTTTCCTGCTCTTCCTATCATTATATAACGATTGGGTTAGGGCAATTACCTTGCTTTTAAGCTTTAAAAGAGGACTTTTGGACTCGAGGCTGATGAGATAGGATGAGACTTTGGGGCTGTCTTCCTTGGGAGGTGATGTGTGTGCCTTTTAGGAAGAAAGATGTGTGCAAATGTCAGGCAATTTGCAGCATCTGCCACAGGACTGAAAAGAAGGCACTACTGGATTTTTGATAAATAGGAGGACAGTGATGGTCTTAGTGAGAGTAGATTATGTAGGGGTGGGAGAGGAGGAGTGCAGAGAAGCAGCCAGTTATGACGGGTTTGGGAGCAAACCGAAGTTGTGAATTTTTAAGACTTTAACCAATATCACTCTTCTGGCTAAAGACTTCTTTTCTTGGTAGGGATCCATTTAAAATTTTTTTACCCCCAGGAACTTCCCATGTTCAGTTTTTACTCCAGGTATTTTTTATGTTCTCTCTGGGGGCAAAGAGATGATGATTTCCAGACCCGTTGCTTTCTAGAAATCAAGACCTGGAGTTGGCTTCACAGCAAGGATCAAGCTACATATTTTGAAAGGTAAAAATCAAGAACAGAATCAATGGATCAGGCAAAATCAAGCTGTATGGCTAGTATCCTCCATGATTATTACTAAACTTCTTTGCCTCCTTTGGAGAGATCCAGAGGGGACAATACAGCAATTAAGTATGCAGTATTGTTGTACAATGGAAAAGAGATATGGAAGCTACACACAGTAGAACTCCCATAGCTGAAAAGGATCTTAAAGGATTGTTTACTTCACCTGCCAGATGCTATCTAATTCATTCACTAGCAGGCTACAGGAAATGAAGAAGATGGAAGAGAAAAGAGCAACTTTATTAAGCTCAGGAAAATGCCCTTTTAATTAAGGGATGAGGTTTGGTAGTGTCAATAATTATTTTGTGGAGCTAAGAAAAAAAAAACAGCTTCAGCAGATAAACACATTAAAAAAAAAAAAAAAGAACAGCTTCAGCAGATAAAACACTTAACCACAGAAAAGAGAAAAACAGTGAAATGTACATCTTACCGCAAAAGCTCTCATCGGCATTAAACCCATCAGCAACAAAACAAGAAGAACAAACAAAAAATATGACCCTTTCCCAATGACTCAATCACTATATCCCAGTTGCAAGGGTTCCCCTCACCAAAGCAACAAATACCACAAATGGTGAGTCATCTGCTGGGGTCTGCTCACCACTCCCCACATACAGAGACCCCGAAGATGAGGAGCTGACACCTACCGCAGGGTGCCGAGTACATTCTTTGAAAGCCAACTCTGCTTACGGCTTCGCAGAACTGGTAAGGAATTTGCTGAAACAGCCTGTGGCTCACAGGCTTCCCCTGTGTTCTCTCTCCCATCATTTTCTTCTTTTTTTGGAAGACAGCCATGAGAACCTCATTGTCTATTTTCTCCACCTATGACCCAAGGATATGAAAAACTGAAAAAAAAACTGGGAAAAAAAGTGAGAAGCGCTATGTATGTTGCTTGATACTCTGCTTCAAAGAGGCTGTGTGTATTACCAGGCATGCAACTTGCTTTTCATATAAAGTGTTTTAAGAGTCCTCCTGGCTCCCACCCCTCTCCTACTTTGACTTCTGGCTCTTCAAAATTCCCTGTCCCTTCTTTGATAAATCCATGTAATAAAAATTCACTGAGTGAATCCCTACGTGCCAGGCACTGGTAATGAAAGGGTCAACTGTGTAGACAGTCTTTGCCTTCTTAAAAGCACATGGTTTAACAAGAGGTAAAAAATAGGTGAACAATTATAATACAGTGTAATAAATGATATTCTATTTTTTTTTTTCATACTGCTTCGAGATAGGCAGACAAGTTTGCCCTGAGGCTTGATGGGTGCTTCTGTACCCCCTGCCATCATTCCTACCTCCTGATTCCAACTATACCCTTTGTGTCTGCCCACCCCTGCCCTACTTTCAGTCTTAATCCTCCCGGTCCAGGTCAATGAGCAGCTGGC
This sequence comes from Mustela erminea, assembly GCF_009829155.1. Taxonomy (NCBI): domain Eukaryota; kingdom Metazoa; phylum Chordata; class Mammalia; order Carnivora; family Mustelidae; genus Mustela; species Mustela erminea. The sequence goes on from NC_045614.1 coordinate 99,016,098, forward strand.
TTAGAGTCCTCAGCAGCTGAGTTTTTCTCTCAGTTACAGAACCAAATGATAGCAAGACGAGTAGAATCCTTCCCTCAATTAAGTATACCTTTATAACCTGCAAACCACAGCTCTCAAACTGTTTCTTCTGAGCCTGAATTTCCTCCGTTGAAAGCTTTAGGCATTTCAGAAACGTATTCTTTTTCATTTCATCCTGGTTTGGGGGTTGCCAATTAGTCCACTGCCCTAAAAATGAATAACATAAAACTTTGTTTCAGTGCTCTGTGAGAGGAAAAATATTTGTAAAGAAATTTAATAAAACAAATTAAAGAAATTTAAAGAAAAGGATTAGCCAGTTTAAATTGTATGCCTTATATGTTTAGGACATGAAAGAAGAATACAGTATAACGAGAAGGCATGGGATAGAAGAGGGGGTTAATAAATTTGTCCTCACGTGATTTAGATCACGAGCCTGAGGGGGTGAGAGAAAAAAGATCATTAGTATATATTTCCCCCATCGATGTTGTAAGATAATGTATAAGTATGTTGCTAATAGGAAATGCTTATATTTCTGGCCAGGATGCTCATCAACAAAAATACACAGACAGAGTAAAACATTAAGGAATGATGAAAAATAGTATGACATTTATATAAAACTTGAAGATTTTCAAAAAGATTTCATATCTCAACTTCATTTGACTATTACAACACTGCCACTGAAATAACTAACACACACCTTGACAAAAAACAAAATTAAAACTCGGAGAAGGGGCGCCTGGGTGGCTCAGTGGGTTAAAGCCTCTGCCTTTGGCTTAGGTCATGATCCCAGGGTCCTGGGATTGAGCCCTGCATCAGGCTCTCTGCTCAGCAGGGAGCTTGCTTCTTCCTTTCTCTCTGTCTGCCTCTCTGCCTACTTGTGATCTCTGTCTGTCAAATAAATAAATAAAATCTTTAAAAAAAAAAAAAAAACTCGGAGAAGTTAAGTGACTTGGCTGATATCACACAGCTAATATAAACCTGGCTTTCACCAGTGCTCTCTGCAAGTGGAAAGGCAGAATATTTGGTACATACATCACTCACATGCACCCAACCACAAAAAGCAAACTTTGGAGATTAAGAGTTTATGTTCTCTCTTTCCTCCCTTCCTTCCTTTCTTCCTTCTTCCTTAACTTTCCTACCTTCCTTTTTAAATTCAAGGAACAACCTGTTATTGCCCACCAACTGCTTGTTGGAATAAATATACATACATGTGAACAAACAGAAAACCCCAAAAAGACTTCTTTTCTTTCAGTTTCTCTTCTTTTTTCTTTTTTTTAAGATTTTATTTATTTGGGGGAGAGAGAGCATGCTCACATGAGCAGGGGGGAAGGGCAGAGGGAGACTGATGCAGCACTGGATAAACCTACGGAGCCACCCAGGCACCCCTCAGTTTATTTTCAGTTTGACTTAAACCCAAGTAAACAAAAATGACATAATTCCCAGCACATTATTTAATTGAATGTGCTCAATCTAACCACAGAAAGCAGATGATAAATCCAAAGAAATTCACTAGAGGGGCCAAGCTGTAAATCTGGAAAGCAGGGGGAACAAAATTCCATAGCAGAGAAATTTCAGAGCCAGGAAATTTCAAAGGAGGAGATTATAAATTAAATCTCAAGAGCAACAGCCGACATATATAAGGTATAGTAATAGAGTTCAGCTCACTTGAGTTCAGCAACCATTCGCTGAGCTCCTATTACCTGCTGGCACTGGGTTGGGCACCTGGGTTGAGCACTGCAGACTCAAAGATCCACAAACTCCTGCTGTCAGAAGTGCTCCCCAGGAAGGATTACAATAGCAGCATGGAAGAGGAAACTTCTAACTTCCGTATTTAAATTTTATCGCTCTGCTGGATAGCTGACATTCCTTGTAGTAATAACTCACTGAAAATGTATCCGTTTTACAAAAGATCTCAACATGAGGCACGAATGTATCAAAATCCTAGAGGAGAGCTTAGGCTGTAAGCTCTTCGACATTAGCCACAGCAACTTCTTTCAAGATGTGTCTCCAAAGGCAAAAGAAACAAAAGCAAATATGAACTTTTGGGACTTCATCAAGATCAAAAGCTTCTGCACAGCAAAGGAAACAGTCAACAAAACAAAGAGGCAACCCACAGAATGCGAGAAGATATTCACAAATGACACTACAGACAAAGGGCTGATATCAAGATCTATAAAGAACCCAAACTCAACACTCAGAAAACAGATAATCACATCAAAAAATGGGCAGAAGACATGAACAGAACACTTCTCCAAAGAAGACATACAAATGGCTAACAGACACATGAGAATATGTTCATCATCATTAGCCATCAGGCAAATTCAAATCAAAACCACATTGAGATAATACCTCACACCAGTTAGAATGGCCAAAATTAACAAGACAAGAAACAACAAGTGTTGGAGAGGATGTGGAGAAAGGGGAACCCTCTTACACTGTTGGTGGGAATGTAAGTTGGTGCAGCCACTTTGGAAAACAGTGTGGAGATTCCTTAAGGAATTAAAAATAGAGCTAACCTATGACCCTGCAATTGTACTACTGGGTATTTACCCCAAAGATACAGACATAGTGAAAAGAATAGCCATCTGTAACCCAATATTCATAGCAGCAATGGCCACAGTCACCAAACTGTGGAAAGGGCCAATATGCCCTATAACAAACGAATGTATAAAGAAGAAATGGTCCATATATACTGTGGAATATTATGCCTCCATCAGAAAGATGAATACCCAACTTTTGTATCAACATGAACGGGACTGGAGGAAATTATGCTGAGTGAAATAAGTCAAACAGAGAAAGTCAATTATCATATGGTTTCACTTACTTGTGGAGCATAAGGAATAACATATTGGGAGAAGGAAAGGAAAAGTGATTTGGGAGAAATTGGAGGGGGAGATGAACCATGAGAGACTGTAGACTCTGAGAAACAAATTGAGGGTTTTGGAGGGGAGAAGGATGGGAGGTTGGGTAAGCCTGGTGGTAGGTATTAAGGAGGGCACGTATTATATGGAGCACTGGGTGTGATGCATAAACAATGAATCTTGGAACACTGAAAAAATTAAATTAAATTTAAAAAAAAAGAAGAAAAAAAGAAAATGTATTAATTTTGTTAACTAAGGTCCCAATCTGGTTGAGAGATGGTGTGTAGGAGCCTCTGAAACACAGCTGTGGAATGACATGCTTAGTCATCAACTATCAAAAGTGCCATCTTGCAGCAGAACCAGGGACTTAACAGGACTAACTGTCAATAGCTGGGAGAATAGGTCAACCCTATGAATGCAGTTAGTTTAAAGCAATGCCACAAGCTTTATAGAACAGTGTTTCTTTGTCTCTTGTTCTCTTGGGAAGTGTACTCTTGTGTCAGTTTAAATATCCATAGTCATTACCTTTCAAAAGCTAAGTAGAAATCATATCTTTGGTCTCATTCTTGTGTATTACTTTTGAATTCTATTTCTTTATGTTCAATGTTTTTAATTTTTTTTAAATATTTTTTATTTATTTGATTGAGAGAATGTGTGTGTGTGTGTGTGTGTGAGAGAGAGAGAGAGAGAGAGAGACCATTTTTTTTAAGGTTTTATTTATTTATTTGACAGACAGAGATCACAAGTAGGCAGAGAGACAGGCAGAGAGAGAGAGGAGGAAGAGGCTCCCTGCTGAGCAGGGAGCCCAAAGCAGGACTCTATCCCAGGACCCTGAGATCATGACCTGAGCCAAAGGCAGAGGCTTTAACCCACTGAGCCACCCAGGCGCCCTGTCCATTTTTTTTTTACTGTTTTTTTTTTTTTTGAGTCACCCAGGTGCCCCTCTTATGTATTATTTTTGTCCATGCTTTTACTTATTGTAAACTCCCACTCACTTTGACCATGTCTGCCTGAATTATTTTTACAAACACAAGGTGAAAATGAGGTGTCTTTGAAAATTTGCATCTGAATTTTTGTACCAAACCCATGAACATTACAGTGAAACTGACCTTATCTTTGCTAAAATCTTTTAAGGCTCTCCCTTGTTTCAAGAAAAACTCTGAACTCTCATAGAATTTATTAAGTCTTTCCTAATCTAGACCCTGCCATGGTCTGATTGCTTGAAAGTAATTTCTTTCTATTCTTCATTCTCCATTTATGACTCCTCTTCTGAGAAGGCTCCCCTTGACCTCCCAAGTCTGGGTTAGGTGTCTAAACTGGCATTCTGAGACCCAGTTCCAATGTCTGTGTAAGTAGGAGGGTTTCTCATGTATGCAACCAAGCCATTCTGCTACTATCTACCCAAGGATAGAATCAGATTTTCTCAGGTTAAGAGTTCAGTCCTACAGGACTGCTCTCTCTCGCTCTCTCTCTCTCTCTCTCTCTCGCTCACACACACACACACACATACACACACTTCAGACACCAGTCAAAAACCAGATTATTACCTGTGCTTCTGGCTGACTAGCTACAAACTGAAGGTTCCAATGAACTTCTCCTTGGATTTCAGACACTGGTTGCAAGTTCAGGTTGTTACCTGTACTTTTGACTGGCTGACTATACTTCAGAGGATCCCATGATCTCCTCCTCGGGTTCAATTTATTTGCTAGAGCAGCTCACAGAACTCAGAGGAACATTTTACTTACCAGATTACTGGTTTGTTATACAGGTATATTACTCAGGAACAACGAGACAGAAAAGATGCATAAGGCAGGGAAGGAATGGGGAAAAGGTGTGGAGTTTCTGTGCTCTCTCCCAGCAAATCACACTCTCTAGCTCTCCACATGCTCACCAACCTGAAAGCTCTCTGAACCTGTCCTTCTGGATTTTTATGGAGGTCCGTTACCTAGTCATAGCTGACTAAATCATTGGCCATTGGCAACTGATTCAACCTCCAGCCCCACCCCCCAGAGGTGGCACTGGGGGATACCCGAATCCTCCAATCACAGGTCGAGTTTCCTGGTGACCAGTCCCCATCCTTAGGTGCTTTCCAAAGTCACCTCCTCAATGTAACAAAAGGCAACTTTATCACTCTCCACACTTAGGAAATCCACAGGGTTTGATAGCTGTAAGCCAGGAATGTGGAGGAAGACCAAATATATATAACAAATATGTTTGGATCATATGAATGAAGAAATATATATTCTAAATTGCAACATCACAGTGCCTGTCCGAGGTGCTCCCACAGAGCATTTTCACCCTCTTTCATAGATAACCTGCTCAGTATCCTCAATTAGATTTTCAGTGGAAACAATGTCCACCTTATCAGTGTATCCCCAGCACCCATCACATGCTTGACACATATCATGGATACAATATACATTAGTCAAGTAAATAAATGAAAGAAGCTTCTGTTTCCCAAGCTGACATTTGCAACAGTGTAATTTTCCTAGTTAGCTCTAGGGCCATGTTGAAAAGACTTCTCCAGACCCAAATTCCCAGTCATTGTGATGATTTTTGCCCCACTGAATGGGAGATACTTGAGTGTACTTCACACTATGAATGAATAATTTACTGTGATGAGAGAACTCAAAGTAATTTCAAGATTCCTAATGCTGCCAGCAATAAATATGTAAATGCAATAAAACTCAAAGAAATGAATTGATCAAGTGGAACGTGTCTATATTCGAACGCTCCATTTGTGGAATTAGAGATGTACAATTTCCCCCAGAGCCTGGGCTTGTGTAGCTGGAGGCTTTCTATTTAATTGCCTCTTAGGCAATCCACGTCATCATAAGTAAATCCAATCATATGGGTGCATGTGAGTGTGTGCGGTGTGTGTGTGTGTGTGTGTTTTCATTTACTAATTAACCTTGCTGGTAGAAAGACAGCCAAAAAACCGTTATAAAAGGTTACGGCTTAACACAGAAGCAGGGTGGTCTGCTCTCTTTTCCATGCTATCTCTGACCCACATGCATACAGACGTCCTCACACCCATAAGGAATAGTTTGCAAGAGCTGACTTTTCAACTTAAAGTCACTCACCTGACAAGCTCCAAAGGGCTAGTTCCTTTTTTCTTGCCACTTCCTCTTGAACTTCACACAACATATGTTCAATGTTCATAACAGCCTCAATGACGTCAGCTTGGGCTCCTTTAATCTCTAAAGTTGCCTTTTCCAGACTGATAATCTCTGAGATAGAGACCCTCAAGGTATTCTGAAGCCGAGTCAAACTGTCATGTTCTTTTTTCCCAAGGTAGAGGATAAGATTATTCTCAATGATATGGTGGTCCTGGGGGGTCAGTATCCTTTGGATCCACGCTTGGGCCTCCTTCATCTTTTCCAGGTTGGATCCCATCAGACTGATGGCAGGAGACTTAGCTTGGAGCCCATTTTCTCTTTTCTCCTCTCTGGCCAACTGGGGGACTGAAAAGACTATCATAAACATCCACAGAAGGCAGGTGGGTTTTAAACCAGGGCTGAACAAAACACCAAGGCCAATGTTTGTCCCGAGGACATTATGACCATTGCCAGCAGCAGCAGCTTCAATTAAGTGTCTAGCTCTGATTGCTGTGTCAGATATGAAGGAAATCTAAATGTATGGTTTACAGTCTCCTTGAGAGCAGAGTTTAGCCTGTGAGGGGTTGGTTTTATCATGCCTCGCCCCTGCTATGTTGCATTTGTCAGTTCATGGATGAGCTCACCTTGTGATATCACCATGGATGTTAACCAATGATTATAGGCATGCCTCAGAGATGCAGGTCAGGTTGCAGACCACCGCAATCAAGTGATTGTTGCAATAAAGCAAGTCAAATGCATGTCTTGGTTTCCTAGTGCATATAAAATTTGTGTCTACACTATACTGTGGTCTACTAGGGGTGCAATAACAATATATCTAAAAACCAATGTACCTGCCTTAATTTAAAAACACTCTGTTGCTTAAAAGCAAAAAAAAAAGCTATCATCTGAACTTTCCATGAGTCATAATTACTGAACACAGATCACCATAACAAATACAGTAATAATGAAGAAGTTTGAAATATTCCAAGAATCATCAAAATGTGATATAGAGACATGAAGTGAGCAAAGGCTGTTGGTAAAATGGCACTAGTTGGCTTGGTTGATGCGGGGTTGCCACAAACCTTCAATTTGAAAAAACAAAACAAAACAAAACAAAAAAACCCAGTGGTATCTGTGAAGCACAATAAAACAAAGTACAATAAAATGAGGTATGCCTTTGTGTCCCGCTGACTGAGATTTTCCTCAACCTCTTGCTACTATCGAGTTTGAAATCAAACATCTCTGAAAGCCATAGAGCTTAAAGGGCAAAAATTCCTTTTGAAAAATATGTACTTCTGATTATAAAACTAATACATTTATTTTGGAAAAATTAGAAAATTATCCAAGTTTAATGAAAAGAAGAAATAGCCATAACCTCATTACCTGGGATTCCTTTTGATTTCATATCTGTATGTAACAGGACAATTTACATCTCCACAGAATTTGCAGCTTAGCAGCTTCTACTACTTGACATGGTATATCCCAGCAGAACAGGCCATGGAACTTGATTCCAACCCACCCATGTGTATAAGGAGCAAAGATATATATAAAGAATTAGAATCTCTGATGGATTAGGGTAACTCTCAACTGAAATTGCAAAAAAAAAAAGAAAGAAAGAAATTGTGGGAACTAGCCGAGGAAATTCATAGGTGAAGCAGTATCCAGAATATATAAAGAATTCTCTCCAATTATCAAGAAAAAGGAAGAACCTAATACTCAGCTAGACAAAAGATTTCATAGAAAAGGAAATACAAATGGCCCAGATATGTGTGAAGAGATGCTCATCTTCATTGACAATCAGGGATATGAAAAATTATCCAACAGATCAGCAAAAAATAAGTCTAACAATATTAAGTGTTGGGGAGGATATAGAGGAACTAGAACTTCTGTATATATTTATGATGGGTGTAAAACTGGAACAACTACTCCCATAATTATGTTCTGTAAAAAATTTTTGTATGTGTGCATCAGGAGATATATACAAGAAAATTCACCTTCTCCTTTGTAACAGCAAAACCCACTGGAAATGACCCAAATGTCCTTCAGCATTGGAATATTATTAAAGCAATGAAAAGGAGTGAACTTTAGCTATCTGGATGAATCTCAAAAACACAAGAATATGGGGATACATAACATAAGGGGAAAAGTAAATTGAGCACCTACTATATTCTAGGCATTTCTAAATGCTTCACAAAAATTATTCTGTTCACTCCTCACAACCTTATAAGTACTAATAACAGCCTCATCTTACAAATGAAGAAACTTATTTAAAGTTATTAAGTAACTTGCCATGGTTAAAGGCCTAGCTAGTAGGAGCCATGGAGCTACTAGGTATGGGCAGTCTGACTCTAGCACTCACATAATTCTGCCTCCCCATAAATGATCTGAGGTTAGTAGAGATAATTAGCATCTTTTCCCCGATGGAATAGTTGAGTGGTACCAGGAACTCTGAAACAGTACCAGGAGAGAGACAGAAGGAAGAGGGTCTGAGTTTAAAAAAAAAAAAAAAAGCCAATGTTTTGGACAATGAAGTGATAAAAGTTCTTAAACTGGAGACACAGGGATTTTGTTTATTTGTTTATTTTTTAACCCTTTTTCTCCCTGGGAGTTTATATTACTTTTTAGGAGAAAAGAGAAGCAATACATGGTGATACTTCATTTACCCATCATTACTGGGGGGAAAAATTGTTCTTCTGGGAAACTAATTTTTCAGATCACTAGGGGATACACTTCTAGCACCAAATACCTTAGTTAAATATTTATGAGTTAGATTACTTAGTTTATTAGTTAAATATTTCTAATGAAAACACATTTCCCTGCCTTCCTAAATAGTTCAGCTTTTCCTTGATAATCTGAGATCATCACCATTAACCATCATTAAGGTCAATTATTGTCCTGCGCTATAATTATAATTCCTTTACAGATGTCCTTTAAAACGACCGAAGTAAATGGTAACACATGGCCCTATTATTTGGACTAAAAACAGAGACATTTGTATGTTCGTTTTCCATATTAGCCTCGCCTAAAACTCCTGTCTACCTTCCCTTGGTTCAGTGTGATTCCCCCCACATGCACTGCTTTTGTTTGCTTCTAGGCATTTTCTTCACATTGGGTGCCCCACCGCAGCAGCTCGAGCCACTGAAAATCTGCCATCCTCAATAAAGCCCAACTTAGACCCACTTGACCAGGAAGCCACTCTCGATCTTTTTAGGTCAGAAGGACTCTCTGCCTCTTCTGGGTAGTTTGTCCAGGCAGTTTCTCCCCTGGGTTGTTTGTCCATCCTCTCACTCATTATTCTTTGGCCTTCATTCAATGCTTTGCAACAGAACATTTTTACATACATAATCTCTATTTATGCTGACAAAAGTCTGTCTTTATCATCATTTTACAGATAAATAAAGAGGTTCATAAGAGGCAAAGTGACAGACCACAGCTCTCTCCAAGTAACCCCTCCTTTGTTTCCAGCACTGCTGGACCATAGCCCATCTATAAGTGAACTGTTCTGTTAAAGGGTATAAGCAAATCATTGTGACCCTAGTGGGAAATACCCCAACAGTTTCTATTCCTCACTGAATGTCTAGTGTTCTTGACATTTATAGACTACTATAGATCAAAAGACCACTTCACAAGTACGCATCCTGGTTGTCATGAAGCAATTCCAACCCCATCAACTCCAACTCCACCAAAGGAAAGGAGTTACATGACACAGTTCATCTTTCTCCAACATCGGCCATGGTTAGTTAAGTCCAGGGATCCCCAAACCTAGTTCAGCAGCAAAACTGACTAGGAGCTACTGAAAAATACACATGCTTGGCCCAGATCCAGAGGTCCTGAGTCAGAATATGTAGAGTTGGGGGCCATACATATTTTTGTTTGTTTATTTGTTTAAAGTTTCTATTATGATCCTAGTGATTCTCAGGTTTGAGTAGCATCAGGTGAATCCATTTATTATTATCTGGTATGACTGAGATGTTTTCTAAAATGACTATTTAGATGTGACCCCATTCAGAGCAGAAAGAGTAACTGGCTCAGTCATCTTATGAAGGACAGAACTTTTCTTAGGGAAAAATTATAGAGAGCTATTTGTGAAGTAAATAACCACACTGTGGATTACCCACTGCAGCTTAGCCTCTCTCTATTCATATCATGAAACTGGACTAGGCAAAACCAGAATGATGTTCAGATGCCAAGCCAGTTAGTATCCAAACAGGAGAAAATATATTGGGCTTAGTTCTTCCTTTTGTCCCTTCTATTAGTTAAGATGATGAAGAGGATGAGCTTCTGGTGAGCAGACTCTACTTCTATTTTTTTTTTTTAATTTTTAAAGATTTTATTTATTTATTTGTCAGAGAGAGAGCACAAGCAGGCAGAGGCAGAGAGAAAAGCAGGCTCCCTGCTGGACAAGGAGCCCGATGTAGGACTCGATCCCAAGACCCTGGGATCATGACCTGAGCCAAAGGCAGTGGCTTAACTGACTGAGCTACCCAGGCGTCCCACGGACTCTACTTTTAGACCCGGGAATTTCTTACTCACCATTGTAGTTACTGAAACCATGTACCTTGAATTTAGTCTTTTCCATTTCAGTGCTGAAAGCCTATAAGAAGCAAAACAGAGCAGAGTCATAAGTGGGGCTTTTGGCCATAGTCCTCAAAATCCCTCTTCCTACCTGCACAAACCACACCTGGCCTCATCCACTCTGTCAGTCTCCATCCTCATTACCACAAATCTATAGCAGCCTTTTGGAAAGTCCTAAGAAACAGCGATCACAGCACCAAATCGTGTAGTACCACGATCTATTAGAACACCTAGGGGAAACAAGTATAGAAAAACCAGACAGAAAACCGAAATCTGGTCTTAAAATAAAGAGAATATATATGTATATCCCAAGGCAAAATATAATCATTCATTCATTCCATAAACATTAATGCTCTGGTTATTGCCTGTGAGGCACTGAACCAAGTCTGTGGCCACTTCACTGGAGAACTAGGCAGGTGCTCTTGTAGCTAATAAAATGGAAATTCATTTGGAGAGGATTGTTCTGCAGCTTCGCCTTAGCCCAGGGCCTGGTTGATGCAACACACGGCAGCTGTTTTTATTATCATTGCTTAGGGGAGCCCTCAGATTGTGGTTGATCTTTCTATGTTTTTTGAACTGCCACGTACATTTTTGTTTGTGTATTGAAGAGAATGAACCTTCTTTTCTACATGCAGTTCATTCCCCTTGTAGGAAGATGGTCTTTCCTGAGCTGTTCTGGAATGTGCCCGAAGCACCTACCTGGGCCCGCCGATCGATTGATCGATCGAGCTCTGCTTAAGGGAGAACTTCATTTGCAAGACTGGATGATTCCCTGTGTCTGGAAGGTGAGCTACTTTACGGGGTAACTGGCTTATAAGTCTGTGGGTGAGACACCCTGGTGTCCTGGAGCTGGCTGACATGGGCTAATGAGAGCTCACTGTGGGCATCTCTTCCCAACTCCATCTTCAGAAATGTCAGCAATGAATATCAGCAAATGCTACAAACTTCCTTGTGCCTAGTCAAGCAGCAAAAGGAAAAAGAACCTTAATACTTGTTCCAGGAAAGAGCAAGCTGGAACAAGAATAAGTTCATTTTCTTGTCGGGAGAGAGAAAATGGCAACCACCCACCTGGAGACAGGCTGCACGGTGGAAGAGTAAGCAGTCAGAGGACTATTGTTCAGAGCCACTCTTTCTGCCAGGCACCGAGCAAGGCTCTTTATACCCAATACCTGGACCCACGCCTGAGAGGCTGTGCTAGCACTTGGATGTTGCTACTGGCAGAATCAGAAACCTGTCTTGAAAATCTGTTTTAAGTCACTGTATCTTATTTCATTTCCTTTTTAATTCTTCTTTAACATCAGGACAAGTTCCTTCTCGAAGTGCCAGTTAAGTGAGCATAAAGCCCAGAGATGGTACGTTAAAGGAAGAACAATATAAGCCCAGCATCACAGAGGCGTGAGGGGACGTGGACCCCTCCGCCCCAGGATCACCAGCCTTTCCCAGGAAGATCAGAGACCCCACAGTGATCTCTGCTTCTTAGGTCACATGCCTGCGATTTCGGGTTTGGGAAGCAGACTTGCGCCCCCTTCTCTCTAGACGGGACAGCCTCCTGGAACGGCCTGGAAGGCCACAGCAGCCTTTGTTATAACAGTGACAGATGTCAGCAGTGCCTTCTACGGGGGACCACCTCCTGCTGGACTTGATAAAGCACAATATACTAATTATGCTGGACCTTTTCACATGTTAGAAACTCAACTTAATCTGCCCACTCTAAAGCAAAAAGCTGAGATGAAGTGAAAACTAAAGCAGATTGACACACAGATCTCTGCATTCAGACACACGGACACATGCCCCTACACACTGGTTTTTGTATAAGACCACAACTGACCTCCCTCTGGGGTCACCCACAGAGAAGTTAAACAATAGACTGAATTTGGGGACAGTACTGGGGACATGGCAAAAGCAGTCAAAGATACCTCTGCTGTGAAATAATTAATAATCTAATTTGGAAGAAAAGATAACAAACAGGTCACTTGGTTTCCTCTTTAGGTCAGCACTCTGTGAATTACAATTCATTACAGCTGATGCAACAGCTAGCCCTCACGGAGGGCTTCCCTGCATGCCTGGTACTGTTCTAAGTGTTTTTATGTGTATTAACTCATTTAATGCTCGCGACAGCTCCATAGGATGGTAGTTATTATCCTCACTTTATTCTACTTTTTTTTTTTCCCCAAATAAGCTCTATGCTCAAAGTGGGGCCGAACTCATGACCCTGACATCAAGAGTTTCGTACTCTATTGACTGAGCCAGCCAAGCTTCCCTACTATCCCGCTTTAAAGATGAAGAAACTGAAGCACGGAAAAGTATATTAACTTGCCCCAAGAAGTTGATCAATCGGAGAGGAGAAGACAAAGAATTTGTTTTAAATATGTTGGCTTTAAGATGACAATGGGATAACCAAGTGGAAATGAGACAGGATTAAGTGTATGGGTCTGAAGGTGGCTCAGAAGACAGGAATTTGCAGAAATTGTCAGAATACTTGTGTTCTCAGAGCAGGAGAGAAGACAGAGGAGCAGAAGACGCCCACACTGAAATGGGAAGGTTGCTTATCTTTGAGGAGCAGAGGGGAGAATAAAGGCCAACAAAGGAAAAGACAGAATTTAGGGAGCAGGGTAACATGGCTGCTTTAATGACATTCCTCACTAGGTCAGAGGTGAGCAATTAAAAAAACATTAAATTCACCAAGTTAGAACAATACTGTGCTGTCCAGTGCTTAGCTCATGTCTTACATTGGAGATATTACACAGATGTTATGGAATGAATGAATGAATAAATGGGACATTCATTTCCTTTTTTTTTTTTTAAAGATGGATAGGTAACAGAATGCCACCTTTCTTTTTTTTTTTTTTTTAAGATTTTATTTATTTATTTATTTGTCAGAGAGAGAGAGAGAGAGAGAGCGCACGCAAGCAGGCAGAGGCGGAGAGGGAAGCAGGCTCCCCGCCAAGCAAGGAGCCTGATGCGGGACTCGATCCCAGGATCCTGGGATCATGACCTGAGCTGAAGGCAGTGACTCCACCAACTGAACCACCCAGGCATCCCTGAATGGGACATTTCTAAAATATTATCTTACCACGTAGGTGTCCAGTTCTTCTGGAAAGATCACAAACTTTACAGTTAATTGCTTTTTCAAATGGCATTTGGCAAAAGTTAAAACTTCATCAAACATAATCTCGGCTGCTACACTCTTGTATATACCAAAGTTTCCAGTCCCAAGGGCAGGAAAGGAAATAGAAGTTTTATTTAGTTCAAGGCATTTCTCCAAACATTCCTTCATTGCAATTCTCAATATCTGTAGGAAAAACAGATCAGCCTTTGAGTCAAAATAAAATTTCACTCACCTCTCGATCCTGCCCACATCTTACAATGCCCACCTCTATTCCCCCTTAGGGTCATGGTTATGCCTCCTTAGAGAGCCCCTGACAGCCACATGGTTAGATGATGAGAAACACAAGTCACTGAGGGGTCTGTTTGGGTGCCATGATTTCTCCCAGTTTATATAGCCTTGTTCATCTCCCTGGGACTATGAGCCAACCATCAGTTTATCCCCATTTACCTGCTGCTTCCAGGTTGAAACAAAGAGCTCTCAGAAGTTTAATAAAGGAGACAGAGGGAAAAATAAGTAAGCAGTTTTATCCAACATCTTTAAGATATGTCCTAATGTCCTATGTCATTTCTTCTCAAGAAGTGCTAATGTATTTGGCAGATTTAAACTTTACATCAACATTTCAACATCCAAACTGAAGTACAGAAAAGTTGTCTGTGGAAGGGCCTTGGAAAACTGGGGGGTAGAGAGTGACTGGAGGGCCAGTTTGGGACTAGAGGGCTCTTAGTCAAAGAAGGCCCAGAAATGGTGACAAACTAAAGATAAACAAAGGCAGGGAAGGAGACTCTTTCCCTCTCTCCACATTTGAATGGCTCCTCCAACTCTTTAATGTGTATATTTTATGTGTCTTGGTGAAGAGTTGGCCAGAAAGCCAATCTGTCAATCTCTACCGCAGGCATTGGTGGGAAGACACCACAGGTGACAGACTTACCTGGAGCAGTACTGGAAGGGAAGTCCCAGGTGCCCCTGGCACTTAACTGATGCAGGGAAATACAGAGAGGCTGAATTCCAGGTCCATTTAGGGAAAGGCCAACAGGGTCACAGAGGGGTAAGGTGAACAGATGTGTGGACTGAGGGAACCTACTCTTTCCAGGTCTGTTTGCAGTACTCTTGCTTAAAATTTAGACATGAGTTAGGTAATATTTAAAATTAAATTTCTTAAGATAACTTGTGACAATAATGCTTTTCCTGTATTTCAGAATGGTAGAAAATGAGGACTATCTCACTTATCAAATTTTCATAAATGTAATGACATAATGAAATTCAACAAAGACTATGTAGTCTATGGGACTATATAAAGATAAACTCATGTTGAACTTACCTCAGTCAGTTTGTGATGTCCTGAATCCCACAACACATGGTATACGTACTGACAGGACAATTGAAATCCTCTTGTGACCAGTACCAACTGAGACTCTAGTATTTCAGTAATTTTTTCATTAAATTCCAATTCCATTTCATTTCCTGCTTGTTGTAGAATTGATATTGACACATCTCCAAATCCCAAACCATAGAGCGGATTTACAGAATTAACAATTACATCCGTCTGAAGAGGAAAAACAAAAACCAAAAAACAGAGGATCCATTGTTAAATTACTTTTTCTTCAATCTTTAGTTTGCTGAGGAGCTTTGAAAAATACTTTTGAAGATCATAAATTCACAAGACATCTTTTGTTTGTG
The DNA here is from genome assembly GCF_009829155.1 of Mustela erminea. Taxonomy (NCBI): domain Eukaryota; kingdom Metazoa; phylum Chordata; class Mammalia; order Carnivora; family Mustelidae; genus Mustela; species Mustela erminea. Next base: position 99,031,436 of record NC_045614.1, read on the forward strand.
TCTTTGTTTTGCACAAGGTTATCATTTAGCGGTGGACAGAAACTCATTAATTTCATTTGATTGCCATGAGTCATTTGTCCTATTCAGAAATTAGGCAAAGTGTGTGGATAAGACAGTTCTGACTGTAAATGTCTGTCAGCCTCTTGCTGCTTTATATCCTCCATATTCCAAGATTCTGGGCATTCCTTGTGATTTGTTTAAACCGTCATCAATACACGGTTTCATCCCCTCCCCCAGTGCTATCACTTTTTGCTATTTCTGTGTGGATTTTCTGTTTGGTTTAAAGAGAGTGGAAATAAAATTTCTTGGGAAATTTCTACCTCCTAATGCTTTTCTTTTTTAAAAAAAATGCAGTACATGGTCAAAGAAAATACAAATGAGACAAAAAAGTCTTCAGTGGAAATAAGCCTCCCTCTTGGTGAGTTCCTTGGATACTCCAAGCACTCACGGGTCTGGAGGGCCACTTTTACCAGTTCTTCATCTGTCCCTTTGGAAATGGACTGCATACACATGGGCTGTGTTTTCAGTAGTATTGCCTCCTAGTTAGCCCTCAGGCCTGGGCTAGAGGAGAAGGTCTCCTTTTGCTTCTGCCCCATGCTCAAACACCCCTAAGTCATCCTGATAGCTTTGGTTCCCTTTGAGGGCAACCCAGGTACTTCTAATGAACGTTAATGAATGCTTCACTTCGAAAGTGCAATCAGAATTTCCAGTTTGGGAGGACTGGCACCCTCGAAAAATTTTAAGGTTCTCAATGTTGCTGGCAACAAAGAAATATAATGAAAGTTTAGTTAAAGGGTAAGTTATTCAACTAGGATGTTTCCACCTTAATTTTAAAGTGGTGTATTAATGACTTACTAAACCAATGTTTCATCCTGTGGGGTCCCCTGTCTTCTTTTCTAATTGTGTCTTGCAGAAAATAAGTGGTATTTTGGGGTGCCTGGTTGGCTCAGTAGGTGATGTGTCTGCCTTTGGCTCAGGTCATGATCCCAGAGTCCTGGGATTGAGCCCCACATCTGGCTCCCTGCTCAGAGGGGAGTCTACTTCTCCTTCCCCTGCTCATATGTGTGTAAGTGCTCTCTCTCTCTCTCAAATAAATAAATAAAATCTTAAAAGAAAAAAAAAAAACAAGAAAAGAAGTGGCATTTTTTCACTTATGATTAAATCTATTTGATTGTGGCCATAGGAGAAGCTTAAGAGTGACAACTCTGATGCAGAAATAAAAAGAATATAGCCTTATATTCTTTCTCTTCCCTGCTGCCCCCTTCACTTTGGCATCAATAATTTGCTGAACACCCAGATGCATGCCGAGACAGGGCCCTGCAGCTACAAAGATGAACATGCCTTGATTCCTAGCCTTAAGGTGCTCTGCCTAGCAGGAGAGTTGCACCAACCCAGAAATCCCCAAGTTCACTGTTACCATGATTCTCTCCCCTCCTTGCCAGGGCTCTGGCCTTGGTGTTCCATAAGCACTGGCTAAACCCTAACTTGCCCTTTGTATCTCTCCAACCCCTGACAGAGAGCAGTATACTAAGTATACAACTTATAGCTCGACCTAGATCTCCTGACTGGTCCAGTCCATGATTTTCAGGCTCTTACCACTTTTGTGTCTCTCTGATCAAGTCATTCTAACCACCCAGTTCATACCCATCATAACTTGAGGTCATAATCAAACTCCTAGCTTCTGAATTAATCTTTCTTGGTCCACTGCCTTACCCTCTTGTCATAAATTTACATACTCTTAAATACTATGAGTTCATTTTTTATTAAGACTTTTTTGTTTACTCTTGATAGGTTGCTTCAGAAATGTTCAGATGGTTTGCTTCCCCAATGGGATTTTTTCAAATCGAGAATTTTTTCTTACATAAAAGAAGTCTAATTGATTTTAAGTTCCTTGGAATAGAAGCTTGTTCTATTTCCTCCTGGAGCCCAAGAATAGTGGCAATAATCACCATAAATAGTTACCATGTGCCAAGCTCTATTCTAAGCACTTTAGGTGTATTGATTCCAGCTCTTTGATACATGTGATCTTATTGTTCTTATTTTACAGATAAGCAGACCAAGGTCCAAAAGATAGAATAACTTGATTCAGATCACCCAGTTACAAATGGCAGAGCTAGCATTCAAACCCGGAGGGTCTCTCTCAAGTCTGTACTCTTAGCTTCAACAACATGCTTTCTAAACAGCATCTGAAATAGTACAAATTTCTTTAAAAATACCTGATAGGTCATAAACAGTTCAGGGACCTCCTTTGGCAGTACAAGAGGACAGAAACAAATACTTACCTCCTGCAACTGGATGTAACCCTGGACAATCTGGAGAGTCACATTGTTCACAAGAACTGTCTTGAAAGGAGGGGTGGCTTCTTCACTCATCCGGGATCCCAGCTTGTTCGTCCTTAGGATTACTTCTGAAGCATTTTTAAAGGCAACAACAGTAGGGTGCTCATTGCTTACCAGGTGAATTTCTTTCAAATTAGTGACCAGTTGCTTCCCTTGGTAATATAAGCTGATTGTTTTCACAATGATCTCTGTACACAAGTCCAGAGGGAACTGGAAAATCCCAGAGCTGAGGGCTGGAATTGCTACTGTCTCAATGTCTGGATTGTAAAAGGTAACATAATCCAGAATATTTATAATGGCCTTCTGCAGTTTATAGGTACATGTCTGATAATCTTTCGCTATCCACCGAGGCCCAACAGCATGGATAATTAATTTGCAGGGAAGTCTCCCTGCTTTTGTGGTAGCTATTTTACCAGTTGGTATTTTACCAAATCTGGAAACTAATCTTCTGCTCTCCTCTTGGATTTCAGAGCCCCCGGCTTTCACCAGGGCCTGAGCCAGGCCTCCCCCGTGAATGAGGTCTCCGTTGGCTGCATTCACCACAGCATCAACGGCATGTCTGGTGAGGTCGTCCTTCCAAACAGATAACTCCAGCCCAGGAATTAGCATTTCTCTGAAGACTTGCAGAGACTCACTGTTCCCTTCCACGGATGGAGAGACCAGGGTACAGACACACTCAAATTTATTCTGAAGGACTTCACACAGCTGACTCTTATTGTTTTTTAAAATTGTGAAGTCACTGTGATTAATGAAAATCTGCCAACTGTGGTCTTCTTCAGGAGTGGCCATCTCTGGAAAAAGAGAGAAGACAAAAAATAAAGAAACGAGCGTGGATTCCTTTGAAAATGATGTCATTTCACTTCACACCAGAAGACTGTTTGCCTTGTGCAAAAGTGAGATGACGGTCCTCTCACCCCCTTCCCTATCCTCCTTTTAACTGGACGGGTAATTTGACCAAGGATATACAAGAGTTTTTCATGGTAGGTCACCCAAATATATACGGAGGTTTTATTCATAACTTGTTTCCTTTTGTCATTGTCTGGGTTTGGGGTTCTTTTAGAAGCAGACTCTGAGATGAGGATTTGAGGGTCAGTGTATTTGGGAGGTGATCCTAGAAAACACTAGGGGTGGGTGAGGATGAGGAGGGAGGAGTGGGAAAGAGACAGCACAAGGAAGGAAATGAGTAAAAGGTGTGTTACAAAGCAAATGAAGCCTGACTCCACTAGGGGGCAGTGCAGATCATATGTCTCATAGCTATACCACCAGCGGGTAAAAAAATTGGGGCCCATTTTTCCAACTGCCCATCAGTCACTGGGCTGGTCCAGCAAGGGTGCGGAGCACTGATGGGGCTACAGTAAATAATTCTTCATCATACTCCAGTTTCATGGCACAATTCTGGTGGAATTAAAACTGATTAAAACTTATTTTTCTTGCATGTGGCTGACAGGAAGGTGTGCTGCTTGGACCCCTACCCCCACACCCCAATGCAGTTATGAGGGGCAATACCGCTAGGCAACAGCGTCCAGTGGTTAGTCACTCAGGGTCTATTTCCGCTTTCCAGCCAAGGTCACGCTATTCTCAGGGGTGGCCCTCATCCGTGGCTGAGCAAGGCCATTCATGTTCAATGTGGGACTCCAGAAATGAGCACTCTTGGGCTGGCAGAACTTTGTCAGGTTTTCATTATGGTCTGATGGCTCCACCTGCCCAATCTGGTTTCTTCTCTTGTCCTTTCACTATAAACCTTGTGTACCCCCAACTCCAGGTCAGTTTATGCTTCCTGGAGAACCCACCCTGTGACACTGTATTTCATGGAGCTTAGGGCATCATTATTATATGCTACTTTGAGAGGAAAAATTATGCCAATTAAACCATGGCACTCTACGGACTGACAGGGAGGAGTGGACCTATTTCAGAGATGCGAAAAAACCGGGAGTCCTGAAATAGATAAAATGGGGTCATTAATGACATTTTATTTCAACTTCCATTTCTAATCTAAGCCACCTAGAAAGATCTCTGGTGGCCTCAATGACCTAAAAGAAGCTGCACCTGGACAGACAGATCCAGATGACCCGTGCTCTGGCTGAAAACCTCAAGCTGGTCACCAACTTGATTAGGTAGGTTCCATTTGGCTCATGGAACCCTTGTTAGCAAAGGGACATCAGAGAGTCACATCTTCTGGCCTGTATCAGCTCTAGGGCTATAGGCAAAAGATTATCACATTGAGTGGGCAAAGGCAAGGATCAGTGGGAGTGCTGAGAGAGCACATCTGCGGGTGTCCCACTGCCCCTGAAGCAGTCTCCTTTATGCACTGGGTCCCACAATGCTCTGCAGTCACACACCTGAGCACCTGGGGAGTGGGACAGACATTTTGCTTCTATATTCCCCTTTCAGAGCTCCTCTGAAACAGGAGTGAGGTGATCCTACCTGATGTCTCTTGGTGAGCCACTGCTCCATAGGAACCCTACAAGAAATAAAAGCAGTTTTTAAAAAATTGCAACGGAATGACTACAGAGTACTGATAGCTAAGACAGCCTAATAAACACAGAGCTACAACCACCCTGCAAAATACACTAGGTTTCGGGGAGAAGGGGAACTCGTGTTTGTTTAATCTGTGTACCTGACAGACTTGAAATACTCAATGTCCCAGCAAACACTACCCTGCCCTTCACTGGAGGCCAGTGAGCTTCTAATTCAGGATGAGATGAAGAGTAGGAGATTAACACTTGCAAAGGCCCAAAGGTCAAAGACCAAAATGATCCCAAACTCTCAGGTAGGCCTTCAGTCTCCAAAGGCTTGTGGGGTTTCTCTGGACAGAAGAGGAGACAGGGGAACATGAACCTCATCAGCCATACCTCCCCATCTACCAATAGGACCTACTTTCAATTGCTTATTTCAAGACATAAGCCTGAACGTGGAATTTTCCACTTAAACAAATGAGGTTCCTTTTCTCTGTTTCCTTGTTTTCATTCCTCCCACTCCTCCCCTTACCCTGCAAAGGCAGAATTGTTGAGTAAGTAGACACAATCAAAATGACACCAAGGTCACATTTTTTTTTTTTTTTAAATCACCGGGCGCCTGGGTGGCTCAGTGGGTTAAGCTGCTGCCTTCGGCTCAGGTCATGATCTCAGGGTCCTGGGATCGAGTCCTGCATCGGCCTCTCTGCTCAGCAGGGAGCCTGCTTCCCTCTCGCTCTCTCTCTGCCTGCCTCTCTGTCTACTGTGATCTTTCTCTGTCAAATAAATAAATAAAATCTTTAAAAAAATAATAAAATAAAAAAATTTAAAAATCACCTATCCTCAAGTAGACTCTGTTGCTTACATTAGCATATTCTTGATTTCCCATCTCCCACATGGTGCACAAGAAAAACTGTCATTAGGTTATTCAAACCAAAGAAGAATGACAAGTACAGCTAAAGACCCCAGGTTTCTAGCTGTTACAGGAAGAACTCTTTGTTTGTAAGACCATGGTTCATCATTTATACACACTTAATGTTTTTTACCTCAGGAAAGTCCATTCTCCAAGTCCCTGGGGTCTTTAAATGTTTACACTCCATTTGGCGTTTCCCAGTGTAGACTGTTATTCCCAGTATGGTTGCCTGCTTCTAGGAATGAATAGAAAGGATGCAATAAGCACGGGCTAGTGTCTTTGGGAATTTGGTAAGAAAACACTGTGTGGGGGGGGCCTGGGTGGCTCAGTGGGTTAAAGCCTCTGCCTTTGGCTCATGTCATGATCCCAGCATTCTGGGATGGAGCCCCGAATGGAATCGGGCTCTCTGCTCGGCAGGGAGCCTGCTTCCTCCTCTCTCTCTGCTTACTTGTGATCTTTGTCTCTCAAATAAATAAATAAAATCTTAAAAAAAAAAAAAAAAAGAAGAAAGGAAAGAAAACACTGTGGGAAGAGTAAGTACGATTTCTGATCTTGAGTAGTTTTCAGTTTCCTTGATGAAATTGCACACATTGTTGTTGCTGCTGTTTACAGTCCATCCTTTACAAAGAAGATCCCCTTGAAACCGGAAGGGCTGTTCAGAGAAGGAAAAGAGTTACGTGGACAAAAGCAGGGAAAGCTTTAGGGAGGAGCGGAGGGCAGAGCCAGGGTTGAAGGATGGAGCAAACCTGTTATATATCTAGGAGAGGAGGAGAATACCAAGAGGTACTGAGCACAGCACTAAAAGGTTGGGGGAGGGCTGGGTGTCTCAGGTCATGATCTCAAGCTCCTGGGATTGAGCAGCCCATCAGGCTCCCTGCTCAGTGGGGAGCCTCCTTCTCCCTCTTCTCCCACTTTTGCCTCCAGAGGGCACTGCTGCTTTCACAAAAGGAGGATAAGGTCCTGCCTGCTTGGCTGTGGGCGTCCAATGGGCTTTTGCTTTAGATGCGGTTGCACTTGTTTTTTCCTTCAGACCTGCGGATGTTCCTTGAAGACCCAGGGAGAGACTTGAGCATGGGGGCAGCATTCATGTAACCCTCCCAAAATAAAAAGGAGCATAGTGCCCCATTCAGTCTCTTCTGCTTGTTTTTGTTTTGTTTTGTTTTTTGAGAGAGAGAGAGAGAGAGAAAGCAGGAGAGCGAGCACATGGAGGCGGTGCACATAGACAGAGGGAGAGAGAGAGTCTTGAGCTTTGGCCACGCTCAGCTCGGAGTCCCACCTAGGTCAAAGGTCCAGCTCACCAGCCGCCAAGATGAATCCCACACCTCTCTCTAGGCTATGCTTCTCCTGATCCTCAATTTCCCACTCTTCCTGTGCTGAGATCAAGAGATGAAAGCTTAACTGACTGAGCCTCCGGGCTCCCCCTAAATCGCTTTCAAATATGCCCCTACCCTCCTTTTGTACTGACACCATTTCATTTCAGGGCCTCAGAGCCTCTTGCCATACATTCTTCTTAAGGATTGAAATGTACTCAATTTTACATCTTATTGTTTGAAAAGTAGAATGTTTACTGCTTCAAGTTTAGAAAAACTTGAAAGCCTCCCTTCTACCTCCCTCACTACCTTTCCCTCCCAGATGCAGTCACTGTCATTATCCTCTCCTGGATCCTTCCAGAGGCATTTTTACACACAGGTAGCCTCTTTCACACACTCTGCTGCATCTTGCCTTTCTCACATCATGCATCCTAGAGATTTCTCCGTGTTAGCACATAAAGAGCTTCTTCATTCTTTTCACTGCTCTTCACATTCCATTGTATAGATGCACTCTAGGCTGTTAAACTTCTAGGTCCCCCTATTTATGGACATTTCAGGAGTTTCCAATCTTCTGCTATTGTAATATAGGCTGTAAAGAACAACTGTGTACACAGGTGTTAACTGATGAATGGGCATACACTTTTAAAAATATGGCTACTAAAACACTTGAAGTAACATATGTCCCTCCTCTTCTGTTTCTAATGGTCAGCACTGATCTAGACCCTTCCTAGGTCCCTTATCATTTCCTCCAAGGCCAAGCGCTTCCTCTCTGCTTCAGATCACAGGGATTCTAGCCCCTCCAACGCTCCCCACCTCTCATGCTTTTTGACATTCGGCTTCAAACTAATTAATTCTTGGAGGCCTTAAGAGATTTTGTTTCCTTACTCACAAGTCCGCCTTCCTTTACCAGCCCTGAGGGCAGGGCCTCTGCTCTCACCTTTCTTCCCTAGGACACGGAGGTGGGGGGGGGGGCACGGTTAGCCAAATCAAGGCATGATCGGAGTAAAGTCCCGAGAGCCCGTCTAAAGGATAGGGTTGGAGAGAGGTCACTGATGACCTATGATAATGCAGGTGAACGAATTCAAATTTTAAGACAAATGTGAGTGCGTTTCACCTGAATTCCGAATGTGAGTTACATTTTCGTTGCAAATAATAGTAACAACAAGAAGAATGTAAAGGAATCATAAAGACAGGAGACACTTAGTTTGACTTAGACCTCTGAGCCGTCCCCATCCTCACAGGGGGCAGCCGGCCCTGGAAACCCGCTTCTCATCCGCCCCCCACCCCCACCCCCACCTCCCCGCGGGAGCCCGCAGGAGAGAAGCGGCAGCGGCAGCGACCACCGCCACCGCGGGGCGCGGGTCAGGGGCCTCGGGGCCTGGACCTACTCACCCGGCTGACCGCCGCAGGAAGGGCGCCCAAGGGAGGGGAGGGGAGCGGCTCTGCCTGGCGCGGGGAGGGATTTCGGGGAAAGCGAAACTGAAACTCTGAGGGCTCAGGACTGCCGGGCGCGGGTCGGACCCGCTGCCCCCCAACCCCCGGAGCCCCAAGCCCGGAGCCATGGCCTCCGCCCTCTCCCCGCCGTCCCCGCTGCTCGTGCGGGTGTCCGAGTCCAGCCGTCGAACACGCTGGAAGCTGGAAATCTACTTCCAGAGCCAGCAGTCCGGCGGCGGGGAGTGCACCGTCCAGCCCCTCTACCACAGGGACCAGGTCACCTTCCTGGTGAAGTTCGCGGAACGGGCAGGTGAGCGGTGGGCCGGGGCTGCGCGTGCCAAGGCGCCTGGCCCCGCGGGATTCCAGGCAGACCCAGCTCATGCTGACCTAGGAGAGACGGCGGGAGAAAGTATGGCACCGTCTGATGGGGCTGGGACCCCGGGGCTGCGACCCCGGGGCTGCTGCTGCCCAAAGACACAGCCCGATGGGGAGGGTAGACCCCAGAAGTGCCCAGTCAGCATCTGGTCTGACCACATTTTAAAGCTGATGCTTTCCGGTATCCTGACCCTAACTCAAATTTCTCAGCTCTGGGAAGGACACCTTTCCCTCCCTCCAGACACTGGTACACTCTTGTTATTAAGGTATTCTGTTTTTATGTTTTAATTACTCCATTGATTTGTTTTTGAGAACTACATAAGTAATATATGATCACTATAGCAAAGTGGGAAAAGAATAAATAAAACCATCTGGAGATAAACAATATGACATACTTCTTTGCAGCCTTTTTTCTATGACTGTCAGTCAATCAACATCTATTTACAAAATTCTGAGGCTATACCTTTGATTCCTGCTTTTTTCACTTAACTTTATATAATGAGTATTATTGCATATCACTGCAATGGGAAGCAGGAGACAATTTCAGAAATGTGACTTTTAAAGAGTGTATTTCCTTATCCTGAGCTTTTCATTTCTACAGTAAAACATAAGCCAGGGCACCTGCGTGGCTCAGTCAGCTCAACATCCACCTTCAGCTCAGGTCATGATCCCTGGGTCCTGGGATCCAGCCCGCATCAGGCTCCCTGCTCAGTGGGGACTCTGTTTCCCCCTCCTCTCCTCCCCACTGCTCATGCTGGGGAGCGTGCATTCTCTCTCTCTCTCTCTTAAATAAATAAAATCTTTAAAAACAAACAAAAGCATAAGCTGCCCACATTAGAGTTTGAATAGTTCCTGCACTGCTGGTCCCCAACCCACTATTCCAGGATGCAGGGAACTGCCTTCTTGGGAAGCTGCTGGGGCAGGGTACACATGAGGAAGAGGTTTATTTAAAGTCCTTCCTGGGGTGCCTGGGTGGCTCAGTAGGTTAAGCCTCTGCCTTTGGCTTAGGTCATGATCTCAGAGTCCTGAGAGCCGCATCGGGCTCTCTGCTCATCGGGGAGCCTGCTTCCTCCTCTCTCTGCCTCTCTGCCTACTGTGATCTCTCTCTCTATGTCAAATAAATAAATAAAATCTTTTAAAAAAACTGGGGTGCCTGGGTGGCTCAGTGGGTTAAAGCCTCTGCCTTCGGCTCAGGTCATGATCCCAGGGTCCTGGGATCAAGCCCCGCATCCAGCTCTCTGCTCAGTGCGAAGCCTGCCTCTCTTCCTCTTTCTCTCTCTGCCTGCCTCTCTGCCTACTTGTGATCTCTGTCTGTCAAATAAATAAATAAAATCTTAAAAAAGTAAGTAAACAAGTAAAAATAAACAAAGTCTTCCCCATGTGTATGTGTGTCTATAATGTCTCCACCAAAGCTAAAGAGAGAGTCTTGAAGAAAGAAAATCATCAGATTATGGTTGAAAACAAACTTGTGACTATTTTTCTGGAACCCACTAAGAATCCAATGGAGAAGAATGCAAGACCCAGAACATCTTTTTTGCCACAGTCACAGGAACGAGTGAGGTCTGGTGAGAAGCATCAAAACGAAGAACATATTCCTGATGTTATGGATTCCTGTCTGCAAAAGGTAAGGTTTGAAAGAAGGAGTTGGGAGGGGTATGTTCCTGCACCTTCCTCTCCGTTCACCATACCTTTCACTATTGATCTGACCACCACTTGCTGATGATGTACTAGGAGGCAGGCCCTCTTCTGGGCATGGGGACACAAAAGTGAACACAATAGACAAAGTCCCTGCTGGATGGGGAGGTACACAGAAAGACAACAAGCAAGTAAACAAAATAAAAGAAACAGTTTCAGGCAGTGATATGTGCTAAGAAGAAAATAGGATAGGGTTTGGCCTTAGAGGGTGACAGGGCCAAAGTGAGGAAGGGGAAGGAGTGGTGCTGCTTCTGACCAGAAGTCAGAGACAACTTCTCTGAGGAGGTAACATTTGGCCTGAGACTTGAGTGATGAGAAGGAGCCAGCCATGTAGTCATTTGACAAATGAATATCAACTTCCAGTTGTGTGCTAGGCACTGTCACGGGAGCTGGGAATATAGCCAGGATCACAGACCCTGCTTCCAGGGACCTTACATTCTAGTGAGGGAAACAGATAAAAATAGTTTAAAAAAAATAGATATATAATAAAATGTTTGCCAGTGATAAGTGCTAGGAAGAAAAATAAGACAGGATAAATGATAAACAGTGACATCATTGTTTTATTTTTATTCAGACCATTATTTTAAACATATCAGGAAAAACCTCTCAGATGAGGTACTGTCTGAGTAGAGACATGAATGAAGTAAGGGAGCAAGCTAAGTGAGGTAAGAATGTTTGAGGCAGAAGGAAGCACAAGTGCAAAGGCCCTGAGACAGGAGCTTCTATCCTGAAGCCCAGGGGCTTCAAGGAGGGAGACTATTGTGGCTAGAAGGCAGGAAGGGGGGAAGAGTATGACAGGAGAGGAACTTGGAGAGGTAGCCAGAAGTCAGGTCTTTGGGGGATGAAGGCAGGGACTTAGGATTTTAACTTCAATCTTAGGGGGTCCATCTGATGGTTTTGAGCCAAGGGAGTGGGGTGATCTGGTTTATACTTCTGGAGGCTCACTTTGGCTGCTGTGTGGAGGACTGAGTGTAGGAAGGGGCCAAAGGGAAAACAAAATGAGAGCCCAGATAGGAGGGGTTGCGGCAGGAGGGGAGCAAGGTGACAGGGGCTTGGAGTGTGGGTGGTCCTGATGGAGGTGTGAGAGGTGGCTGGATTTGGGCAACATCTGAAGGATGATCTGGATGAAGGATGTTGTATGCAGAGGAAGTAGCATGTACAAAAACCAGAGAAATCTTGCTTTTCTGTTACATTCAGTATGCATCTGTCCTTTTCAGCCTAATCTGGTGTTTCTGTCCTCTATGCGAGCTTCTAAAGGTCAGAACTTAGAGAGCCCAGCAATATGGCATGCAGTTAGGTATTTAGTTTTTTTTTTAAAAAGGGGAGGGGGACTAAAGATGAGAAAAAAGCAGCAAATAGGAAAACATATCCTTTTCAGATTTATGGCTCCCCTTGAAGCTCATAGGCTCTTTTGAGGACCGTAGCAACTTTCCCAGAAAGCCGATGTACCTTCCCTCCACCCCATTCCCCAATAGTGGACATAGAAGACAGCTCTAGAATCCAGACTTTGTGTCCACGTCACTTTTCAAATATGCTCATGCCCAGGCTCTGCATTTACAACAAAATCTCTAGAGATAGACCTGGGCCTTGGCTTTTTTGTTTGCTTTTGTTTTGTTTTAATTCCCCAGGTGATTCTAATGGGCAGAACCAGCTAGGAACCTCTAAGCTATAGCCTGCTGCATCCTCTGCCAAAAGGATTTGAAAGCAGTCACCCTCTGGTTGTTTCTCTGGTCTCTAGACTTTGTCTTTTTTTTTTTTTTTTTAAGATTTTATTTATTTGAGAGGGAGAGAGAGCATGAGGTGGGGGAGGGTCAGAAAGAGAAGCAAGATGAAGTCTAAATAGACTCGAGTCCCCACCAAGGGACTCGATCCTGAGAGTCTGGGATCATGACCTGAGCCAAAGAGAGTTGCTTAAACTAACTGAGGCTCCCAGGCTCCCCAAACCTAGGTGGTTTTTTTTGTTTTAAATTTCTTTTCAGTGTAACAGAATTCATTGTTTATGCACTACACCTAGTGCTCCATGCAATACGTGCCCTCCATAATACCCACCACCAGGCTCCTCCAACCTCCCACCCCCCTACCCCTTCAAACCCCTCAGATTGTTTTTCAGAGTCCATAGTCTCTCATGGTTCACCTCCCCTTCCAATTTCCCTCAACTCCCTTCTCCTCTCCATCTCCCCATGTCCTCCATGTTATTTCTTATGCTCCACAAATAAGTGGAAACCATATGATAATTGACTCTATCTGCTTGACTTATTTCACTCAGTATAATAGACTTTGTCTTGATAAGAGACTGGAGGACTGATGTCCGAGAGATTTTATTTGTTCCTTTTAAAATTTCAGATCTTTCTTAGCGTCACAGCAGACCTGAACTGTAAGCTGTTCTCTAAAGAGCAAAGGGAACACGTAACCACTATGTGCCCCAAGGTCAAAAAGATGGAAGGGGACGATGGAATTGAGAAGGTGTGCGGCACCTTCAGAGATATTGAAAAAATATATCACTTCTTGAATAAGCAACTCCAAGAAAGTGGGTGCAAATTTGAATCTTCCCCTTTGACAATGGAGAGGAAGCCACTCCATCAGCAGAACCAGAAGAACAGCTGTATTTCTCCCTTGGAACCAAAAACCAAGGCAGAAGACGAAAGCAACCGTCTTGAAATTCCCTTGCCTTTCTTTGAGTATTTCCAGTATACCTATCCTGATAAAATAGACTCGATACAGAAAAGATTTGGTGTAAAAATTAAAATAATAACTCAGGAGAGTTCTCCGAATACTGTCTATTTAGACTTCACCTCCAATCCCTCAAGTGATCTCCAAGCCGCTAGAGAGTCTTTTGTCAGTGAATTTCAGAAAACTGTGGGATCTCTGGAGCAGAAATGTGTTGCTTTTGCAGACACTGAACAGGCCAATGAGATCAAACAGAAACTGAATCAACGATTTACAAAGCTCCTTATAAAGGAGAAAGGAAGAGAATTAACTCTCCTTGGGACCCAAGATGACATTTTCGCTGCCAGATATTTTTTTGACCTAAAAGCCTCTGAAAGTCTTGTCATGGAACCTGTGAAAATATCGACTCCCACATGCCTGATGAATAGAATTGAAGTTGACACGGCTCACTATATGCTTGTAAAAGCTGAATTACTCCAGGAGATGACAGAGTTAGAAGAAAAGTACGATACTCGTTGTGAGGTTTGGGGAGACAGTAATAAAATCCACATTCTCTTTGAACCTAAGGACAAGGAATTCGATCTGTCTGCCCATGCTTATTCCAGTTTCATCGATGCCTATCAGTATGTGTCAAGTCAGCTGATGAGAGAAGTTCTTTCACTGAAACCTCTGGGCAAAGAGAGAAAGCACTTACATCAGAACAAGTTTGCAGATGACTTCAGAGAAAACCATCCGCATGTACACTTTGTACTAAATCAAGAGTCAATGACTTTGACTGGGTTGCCAAATCACCTTGCAAAGGCAAAGCAGTATATCTTTAAAAAAGTGGGAATGTCCATGTTAGCTGGAGATCAAAAGAATGAGGACCAAGAAACACGCGTGGACATTGATAGTAATGACTCAAAAGTAGCTCTCTCGACATTCCAGCACTCTGCCAGTTCTGGGGCGTCAGGAGGGGAGAAGGAAGAGGACATATGTAGCATCTGTATTGACATCATTAGAGACAAACAAGTGCTATCGAAGTGCAAGCACGCATTCTGCACCTCTTGTATTAACAAAGCTTTTTCCTATAAGCCGGTCTGTCCTGTGTGCCAGACTTCCTATGGTATCCAGAAAGGCAATCAGCCAGAGGGAACCATGACTGTTACTGTCCTAAAAGACTCACTTCCAGGTTATGAATCCTGTGGCTCCATTATGATTACTTATAATATGAAAGGAGGCATACAAACAGTAAGTGTTTCTGAGGTACACACGTTTCTTTTCAATATGCTAGAATGAGCAGAGACTCATGAGACTGTTCTGGTGCAGATTACTGAATATCCCAGGGAATAATTTCCATGTGTATTTCCATGTGCAAGGGCTTTAAATGGGAATAAGAATAATATCAGTAGTAAAGGCAGCAATGTTTGCTTGTAACTTAGGTATCTTTTGTGTCTGTTAAGGCAGAGAAAGAGCAGGTGATGATTTTGTGTTAGAATGGGGCAAGTCAGGGGCTCCTGGGTGGCTCAGTGGGTTAACCCTCTGCCTTCAGCTCAGGTTATGATCCCAGGGTCCTGGGATCAAGCCCCACATCGGGCTCTCTGCTTCCCTCAGATCCCCCTCTCTCTCTACCTGCCTCTCTGCCTACTTGTGATCTCTCTCTCTGTGTGTTCAATAAATAAATAAAAAATCTTTAAAAAAAAAAAAAAGAATAGGACAAGTCAGAAGATGGATAGTGTTTCCAGCATGAATTTAGGCAAAGAGAGAAATATGAATTATTGGGAATAAGTGCAAACCTCCAAAAAAAATTTTTTTTTGTTTTTTATTTGCCCTATCTGCAAATGAGCACATCTATCTGTACAGTAAACTTTAGACTTGAGTGTTTTCATGTGTTATTTTCTTGTCTTCATACAGAAAGAGCACCCAAACCCAGGAAAGAAATACAATGGATTACAACGAAGAGCTTACTTGCCTGATAATGAGGAAGGAAATGAGGTTTTGAGACTGCTTCGTAGAGCCTTTGATCAAAAGCTGATTTTCACAGTGGGGGATTCTCGAATGCTAGGAATCTCCGATGTCATTACATGGAATGATATCCACCACAAAACGTCTCCGTTTGGGGGACCACAAATGTGAGAGACTTCTGAAACATAATGATTGCTAAACGGGATTTAGAGGTTGTAAAAGACGGCAGTTTGAGAGGGTAGCTAGAAGGAGACTTTATAGCAGTGACATTGGATACAGTATTTTTTGAAGTAAAGTTGACTACAATGTTACACTAGTTTCAGGTGTACAACAGTTGATTTGACAATTCTGTACATTAACTCAGTGCTTACCACAGTAAGTGTAGTTACCATCTGTCATTTATTCTACAACTGGAGATTTGTATCTTTTAGTCCTCTTCCCCTCTTTTGCCTATCCTCCCAACCTCTAGCCCCCTTCCCCTAGCAACCACCAGTTGGTTCTCTATATTTATGAGACTGTTTCTGTGTGTGTGTGTTTTGTATTTTAGGTTCCACATATATGTGAAGTCATATGGTTTTGGTCCTCTAACTTATTTCACCCAGCATAATAACCTCTAGGTCTATCTATGTTGTTGTGAATGGCCAGAATTCATTCTTTTTTATGGTTTAGTATTATTACATTATATGGACCGTGTGTGTGTATATATACACACACACGTATGTACATATATATAAATGTATATTTTATATATATATATATAATATATGTAATCTTCTTAACTCATTTATTTATAGATAGACACTCAAGTTGCTTCCATAGCTTGACTATTGTAAATAATGCTGCAATGAACATAGGGGTGCATATATCTTTTAGAACTGTGCTTTGATTTTCTTTGGGTAAATACCCAGCAGTGGAATTACTGGATTATGCAGTATTTTTATTTTTGCCTTTTTGAGGAAACGCCATACTGTTTTCTACAGTGCCTGCACCAATTCACATTCCCATTAACAATACATGCGGACTCCCTTTTTTGCACATCCTTGCTAACACTTGTTTCTTGTCTTTTTGATACGAAGTGTGAAGTGATATCTCATTGTGGTTTTGATTTGCGTTTCCCTGATGATTAGTGATATTGGGCATCTTTTCATGTGTCTGTTGGCCATCAAATGATTCCATTCATTTTGTGATTCCATACAAATGTCATGTCTTCTTTGGAAAATGTCTATGCAGATTCCCTGCTCATTTTTAAATCCGGTTATTTGTGAGATTTTTGGTGTTGAGCTACAATGAGTTCTTTATATATTTTGGATATTAACCTCTTATCAGGTTTATTGTTTGCAAGTATCTTCTCACATTTAGTAGGTTTCCTTTTTGTTTTATAGCAAAAGCTTTTTAGTTTGATGTAGTCCCAATAGTTCATTTTTACTTTTGTCTCTCTTGCCCAAGGAGGAGATCCAGAAAGAAGTTGCTAAGACCAATGTCCAAGAGATTACTACCTATGTTTTCTTTGAGGAATTTTCTGGTTTCAAACCTTACATTTAGGTTTTTAATCCACTTTGAATTTATTTTTGTGTCTGGTTTAAGAAAGTGGCCCAGTTTTATTCTTTTCCATGTAGCTGTCCAGTTTCCCCAACACAATTATTGAAGAGATTGCCTCTCCCATTATATATTATTATCTCCTTTGTGGTAGATGAATTGACCATGTAAATGTGGGTTTATTTCTAAGTCTCTGTTCTGCTCCATTGATCTAGGTCTGTTTTAGTGCTGATAGCATGCTGTTTTGATTACTATAGCTTTGTGGTATAGCTTGGAAATCTGGAATTGTGACGTTACCAGCTTTGTTCCTCTTTCTTAAGATTGCTTGGCTATTTGGGGTCTTTTGTGATTCCATACAAATTTTAGGATTAAGTGTTGAAGTTCTATGAAAAATACTGTTGGTAATTTGAGAGAGATTGCATGGAATCTGTAGATTGCTTTGGGTAGTAAGGAAATTTTAACAATAGTAATTCTTCCAATCCATGAGCATGGTGTACTTTTTCATTTGTTTGTGTCATCTTCAATTTCTTTCATCAGATTTCAGTTTTTGGAGTACAGCTCTTTCACCTTCTTGATTAAATTTATTCCTGGTTATTTTATTCTTTTTGATGCAATTGTAAATGAGCTTGTTTTCCCAATTTCTCTTTCTGCTTTGTTATTAGTGTGTAGAAATACAACTGATTTGTAATATATAAATTTTGTATCATGCAACTTTACTGAATTCATTTCTTAACTACAGTAAAGTATTTTGAGAGATGCTAGTCTGGAATGATAATATAAAGCAGAAATATTGGTTCTATCACCTTCTACCCTCCAAACCACAAAGTGTCACACAGTTACTAAATTTTGCATTAAAGGGAGGGAACTTCAAAATATAGGATGAATGGTATCTAAGGCGATTTAATTTGGGGTTTCCTGTCTGTTTGGAAGATAGATCCTAGCAATGTTATTTACTTTGCCTTCTTTTAAAATCACCCTTTATTTTACTCTCCCTTCCCAATGGTCCATAGAGATCCTAAATTCACTTGGCCAGTAGTACTCTAGGAAAAGTCTCAGTTAATGGTGGTGGAAGTTGTATTATAGGTAATCCAATTGTCTTTACTTGCTCTTTATGAAATTCAAACAGAATGCCTCAAACCCTTAGTGTCCAAAAGGGAATGTGCCCTGAGAATTTTGAAGATTTCCCAAATTAGAAAATTCTCCTGTAGAATATGATTACCCTTCATAATATATAGTGTAGTACGACTTTAGGAGAGTCACTGCTTACCATGAGGTGAAAATTAAAAACAAATTCTTATTGGAAGGCAGATCCTGGGCAGAGAGCTAGGCTCACTTATCAGCTAAATGACTCACATCTGCACACTTACAAGTGATTGTAATTCATTTGCTTGCAGTCTTGTTTTTGAATGTTTGCAACACTGAATGTTAATGTCAGGGATCTACTGTACAGATTCCTCAAGACCGTTTGTGAAGAAACTAAGGAGCTTTTTCCTTCTGCAGGTATGGCTACCCTGATCCAGATTACCTGAAACGTGTCAAACGGGAGCTGAAAAGTAAAGGAATTGAGTAAGAAGGGATGTCTTGAGCCAAGCTTTCAAAAGACACAGTTGAAGAAACACTTTTTAAATTATTTCATCTTGGGGCACCTGAGTGGCTCAGTGGGTT
The DNA here is from genome assembly GCF_009829155.1 of Mustela erminea. Lineage (NCBI taxonomy): Eukaryota > Metazoa > Chordata > Mammalia > Carnivora > Mustelidae > Mustela > Mustela erminea. The sequence goes on from NC_045614.1 coordinate 99,049,767, forward strand.
AAAGCCTCTGCCTTCGGCTCAGGTCATGATCCCAGGGTCCTGGGATTGAGCCCCACATGGGGCTCTCTGCCTGACAGGGAGCTTGCTTCTTCCTCTCTCTCTGCCTGCCTCTCTGCCTACTTGTGATCTCTCTCTGTCAAATATACAAATAAAAATCTTAATAAATAAATAAATTCATCTCAATGGGGCACCTGGGTGGCTCAGTCAGTTAAGCATTTCCTTCAGGCTCAGGTCAAGACCCAGTGTCTGGGGATGGAGCCCTGAGTCAGGCTCCCTGCTCAGCAAGGAATCTGCTTCTCCCTCTCCCACTTCCCCTGCTTGTGCTTGCTCTCTCTCTCTCTCTCTCTGTCAAATAAATAAATCTTTTAAAAATTTTTGTTTGTCTCAAGAAGTGGTCTGTGTAAGAGTGAGAATGTGCTAGTCTATCATTTCTGGAATGTTACTTTTAATGGAAGATAAAAGCTCCAAATATTTGTGTGATTTTGTAGGTTAGGCCTCATTCTTGGGTCATCTTCGGTGAGGGTAGAGGGAGTGCTGTGGTTCTGAAATCATATTCTGTGTTCTTAATTTGAAACAGTAGCTGTCTATCAATCCTCTTTTTATTGCCATCTCTGAGGTAGACTTTTGGTTTTTTGTTTGTTCCTTAAGTACCCTAAAAGTAAAATCCTAGTGTGAAGGGCGCCTGGGGGGAGGGGCTTTGGTTATGGAAAAGTAGAAACACACATTTCCCTCCCTCCCTCATGGCCAGAAAAGTGGCAAGAAGCAGAGATTGGGCAATCTTTGGTAATAAATAGAGTAAGGCTACTATTTTTCACAGTACAGAGCCTGATACACAGTTGGTGCTTCATAATTTTTTGCTGCCTGCCCAGGCTGCTAATAGCCCAACAGAGGGATATATTTCCCTAAATCTTTGACAGAGGCTAGAGTTAGGAAGCCATTTCTGGGGACCTCACCACTGATTTGGAAAACTTGAGTTTCTTACTCCAGAACACTCAGCCTCTGAACTCTCAACTCTGAATGTTGTTGACCAGCCTTTAATTTGCCCTTGCTCCCTCCTGACTTAAAATATGCTGTATGGGGTGCATTTTCCCTGTCATACTAATGCTACCAAAAATGTTTCTGAACATTTTTTTTCTTATGGATATTACTGTACTTTTTAAGTATTCCCTGCTTCCAGTTCAACAAATAAATTAGTTTCAGTTTCCATAGACCATCAGTGGTGTAGCCTCCACCATAGCAGTTTTTCCATGCTTTTTACTAAGAAGTCCCACCAAGTCCTGTTTTCTCCCTTAAAGTATCTCCATGATACTCTCTGTAGACAGAGACAAGGTTGTAGTTGAGCCTACTATTAGAGATATATAGCATGTCAAAACGTACTTTTAAGTGGTTCTCTAAGTCTGAAGAAAATCATACTAGCAAATTATCTGGTTATCCATGTCCCAGCCCCTCACCAAAGAAGATGAAAAAGAAATCTTTTTCTTTTCCTAAAGATACACATACACACGTGTCTGCATTTGTTAATCAGATGGTAGTAGCTAATAATTATTATGGATTTATTTTGTCCTCTTTATAAGAGCTTTATATCTGTGATTAATACTTTAATATTATCCCCATTTTGTAACTGAGAAAACTTATGCATAGAGAGGGTAAGTACGCTGACAAAGGTCACATAGTTTAAAAGTAGACGTGCTGGGATTTGAAGAAGATAGTCTGGCCCTAAGGCTTCCCCCGCACAGAGTCACCCTGCCTCCTAGAGGGGACTTCTGCCTGGAGCTGGCTGAGGAATTCCCATGTTTTTGTGTTTCTTTCAGAAATGCATTCCTGCACAGTACTCAAAGTAGATTTTTTCCAAGGACGTCCTGTATGAAGAATTTAAAAACCCAGAATCTTTTCATTTATCCAGAGAGCTGAGGAAGCTTAAGTTAAGTGATAGGTCATTTTTTAAAAAAATCAGATTATACATTTAGTTTTTGGTGATTCATTAAAGTCTTTACTGTTATGATGGTTTTACATCTATGATCTTTTAGCTGAATTTGCTTCAGAAAAGCTACAGTCTGGGTCCTGCTAAGTTCCAGATCCTTGGCTGCAATGTGTGTGCAAAGGAAAGTTTCATGGTAAGACTGGTTGGTGAGCCTTTGGATTACTGCTCTCATTCTGTGGAAGGTATTATCACCTGTATCTGCTTTAAATAGGGGCACCTGGGTGGCTCAGTCAGTTGAGTGTCTGACTCTTGATGTTGGCTCAGGTCATGATCTCTCGGTTGTAGGATGGAGCCCCAAGTAGGGTTCCAAGCTCAGCAAGGAGTCTGCTTGTCCCTCTCCCTCTGCTCCTCCCCCTGCACCCCTGCTTGCTCTCTCTCTCAAATTAAATAACTAATTAAATAAATAAAATCTTACAAAGAAAGAAAGTTATATCCATAGAGGAACAGATGGTCTATGTTCCTCCCCGTACTCCTTCTTTCTCTTCCCTTGGGATGAGATTCTGTGAGTTCTGTACACCACCACCAGTGTACAGCAATATACCATGTGAGCAGATGTTTGCTGTTGATTTTCTGTGTAGCTATTTGCTAAGTAGTATCGCAGTAAAATGTAATAGGATTGACTTCACTGCCATCAATTTCAGCTGTGAAAATCACAATCCTTAATATTTTTTTTTCCTTAACACAAAGGGTATCATAAGATAAAAGTAGGCTACAGGATTCATCTCTTCTCTCCTTCTAGAGAAAAACGGATGCCATACCCTATTAAATAGCCTTTGTCCCCTCCTTGCTCCTAGAGTTTCTTTTTTTTTCTTTTTTTTTTTTTTTTAAAGATTTTATTTATTCATTTGACACAGAGAGATCACAAGCAGGCAGAGAGGCAGGCAGAGAGAGAGAGGAGGAAGCAGGCTCCCCGCGGAGCAGAGAACCCGACACGGGACTCGATCCCAGGACCCTGAGATCATGACCCGAGCCGAAGGCAGTGGCCCAACCCACTGAGCCACCCAGGCGCCCCGCTCCTAGAGTTTCTTTTTCACCTTTCCAACATCAGTGCTGGATTACCCAGATGGCTCACTGGGTACCAGCAAATCAGGGCACCTTCTCTCCGAAGGAAAAAGAGAATTGAAATTAAGATATTTCATGTTTTTTTAAAGATAGACGTCTTCTGCATCCAATTCCCATGTGTGGGTTCTCCTTCCATACATCCAACCAATTCTCTTACACCAGTTGGGGGTCCTATAATTCAACTCAATTCTAGCACACTGGACTCAGAGATAGCATCAGATTTCACAGGCTAATGGGGCTGCATCCCCGCAAGACTGCTGTCTACTTTGGATCCCAAAAGCAAACGTAGGATGCCACCTGTGATTCTGGCTGAATGGCTGTAAATCTCTGGTCCTCCATGATCCCCTCCTTGGGTTTGCTTAATTTGCTAAAGCAGCTCGGGAAACCAGTTTACTCATTACATCACTGGTTTATTATAAAAGCATATGACTCATTGATTTCCGGATGGAAAAGATGCATAGGGCAAGGTGTGGGTAAAGGACATGGAGCTTCCGGGCCTCCAAGCAAACCACTATGTCCAAATCTCCACCTGTTCACTCACCTGGAAGCTCTTCAAACCCCATCCTTTCCAGGTTTTTATGGAGTCTTCAAAATGGAGGCGTGATTGATCAGATCTCCAGTCATTTGTGATTGAAGTCAACCTCCACCCTCCCCGCCTCCCCAGAGGTCAGGGGTTGGGACTAAAAGTTCCAACCGTCTAATCATGTAGTTGATTCCTCTGGCAACCAGCCTTAGGTCCTCTCACTAACAAAAGACAACTTTATCACTCTCAGCCGTTAGGAGATTGCAAGGATTTTAGGAGCTCTGTGCCAGAAAGAGGGATGACCACCAAATATACATTTGTTACAATAAATCACAATACAGAGAGCACTAAGACAGTCCTTAGGAGAAAAACATAACCTTCTGTTGGGCTTCTTTACACTTACCTTATGGATAAGTACTGTTTTTGCTTTGATTTCCCTATGGGAGTTGGGCACAATTTCCTTTACTACTGATTGGGGTCCTGAGTCCTCCAAAGCACAGAGCCTTAAGGAAAAGATCAATTGTTAACAGTTTTGGGGGGAGATGCAAGCCCAGGTCAGGGAAGTTAGTAAGGATGAACAAAAAGGGAAGCCAGGCACCCTAAGAAGCAATGCAGGGCCATGCAGCTTCCCACCCTGGCCAGAGAGAGCCTTGAAAAGATCTAGCACGTCACTCAGCAGCTTCGTTTGCTTGGCATATGTGTTGAGAGACTGTAGGAAGCATTTTGTTTGAATGTCTTCTTTCATAGAGAAGGAAACTCAGTTTTATTTCCTGGAAAAACACCAGACAATGTAAAACCTGTTACATTTATGTTATATTACATTAAATATATTGCGTATATTATATTATATTAAAATGTGGCCTTTAGTGGCACCTTTGACTTCCCCCTGTCCTGCTTCCTGCGTATCCATTATCACCAGCCCTGTCTCTCCTTCATTTCAAATCTCGCTGCACAGTTGGCATCTTCATAGTTCTCTCACCAGAATCTCACCTCTAAAGACTTTCTCTGTCCCGATTCCCAGCCCCTCCTTATACTTCAAACTGCCTTTTGTAAAACAATAGCTTTGGGGTGCCTAGGTGGCACAGTCGGTAAAGTATCCGACTCTTGGGTTCAGCCCAGGTTGTGATCTCAGGGTCGTGTGATGGAGCCCCATGGCGGGCTCTGTGCTGCTTCATAGTCTCTCTCCCTCTCCTTCCACCCCTATTTCTCTCTCAAAAATAAATAAATAAAAATTAAAAATATATTTTAAAAAATAAGAGAAACAGTAGCTCCAATCTCATCGTTTCTCTGAAATATGCCTTCAGTCACTCCCTGATACCTAGAGCAAACTTGATCTTGGGTCAGAATCACTGGAGAGCTCAATAAAACACAGAATGCTAAGATCCATGCCCCACTCCCTACCCCCACCAGTTTCTAACCCTGTAGATGTGAGATTGGGCCCAGAATTTGCATTTCGGATAAGTTCCTGGTGATGCTGATGCTGGTGGTCTGGGCACCACATTTTCAGGACCACAGGCCTGAACATAAAGTTCAAATGACACAGTATGGCCATTAGGCATTTCTCATTCTATTTTGTTCACCTCATGTCCCTTCCTCTCCTATGGGTAAATGGCTCTTGCCAGGTTTGAAGCCACCGCCTACGCCCCCCTGGCCAATTTAGTAGTCTAACCTTTAGCACCTTTAAGCCACATGATTAACTAAAACTTCTTTTGTGTGTCTATAGATAATGCATTGTTTCCTAGAAACACCTGGAACCAAATCCTCTTGCACAAACTCCTGCACCAGCCACCCCCCATACACAGCTTTGGAACACCTTGATAATGTCTGTAGTTGGCACCATTGCGTCTGCATGCAATCAAGCAGTGCTACAAACCACTATGCTCCCCTTTTTACTCATTAACTGCCAGAAATCTTCTTAATAAAGAAACCTCTAAGTTGATTTTTGGGCGAGAGTCAGCCTTCTCCCCAGGAGGCCGGCCTCCTGAATAAAGCTCATACTCCTTTCCAACCGCTGAACTTGCCCTCAGATAAAAGGTTCAGTACACACTCTTCCCTTTCCCCTTTAACCTAGAAGGGAAGGGAGGGGAAAGGGGAGGAGGAAAGGGAGGGGAAAAGGTGGGGAAAGGGGAGGGGGAAGGGGAGGGGAAAGGGGAGAAGGGGAAGTGAGAAGGGGAGGAGGAAGGGGAGAGGGGCTGCTTCACTATTTCTCGCAGGTTTCTCTTAGCCCTTTGCCTCCATTTACAAAGGTAATTCCTTTATTAAACTCTCATCAGTTACCCACGTTGAGTATACAGGTTGCCCAAACTCCTTTTCAAAAGTTCGCCTTTACTGCCACTTTGCTTTTATGCCAGACCTCCATGAGTACCTGTTTTCATTTAGGGAAAGAAACCCAAAGAGTATTTCAGACTTGGCCTCATTTAATCCCCATGATAATACAAGGTATCTATGCCCACTGACAGATTCCATTGACTGGGGTTACACGCCTGAAGAATCTCAGAGCCCAGAATTTGCACCCCAAATTTGACAGCAACGTCTGTCTCAAATGGATGATAATCTTTTTTTAATTTTTTTTTAAGATTTAATTATCTATTTATTTATTTGACACAGAGACAGAGGGAGAGAGAGAACAGGAGCAGGGGGAGTGAAAGAGGGAGAAGCAGGCTTTCCCCTGAGCAGGCGATGCCGGACTCAATCCCAGGACCCTGGGACCCTGACCTGAGCTGAAGGCTGAAGCAGGCGATGCCGGACTCAATCCCAGGACCCTGGGACCCCGACCTGAGCTGAAGGCTGAAACTTCTGAGCCACCCAGGAGCCCCTGGGTGATAGAATCTTGAGGCAGCTGTTTTTGAGGTCTGAAAACCAAAACCTAGGGAACAGTGATTTGCAGAGAAAAGAAAGTGAAAGGAAAGGCACGGGCCAGTTGGGTGGGGCTGGGGCCCCATGAGTGGAGTTGTGGAGCTGGGGAGGACTACACCCTGCTGCCCGGGCCCAGATGCCGGAAGCCTGACACCCCACACTCGAAGAACTTGCTCAGGAACTGGTGGCTGTGCCACTGTGTACAGAGCCTAGGAGATCCGGAGGCCTAGAGCGTGAGGTCCGCCTCAACTGGGCCGCATGTCCGGCTGGCTGGTGTTCGTGCTTAGAGGAATGGTGAGCAGCGCCATGGGCGGGAGTGCGGGGGGCGGCATGGGACACTTCAGGACTGGGCTGGGGGAGACCGCACAGCCCTCTAACCCCCTGTCTCTGGGGAGGAGCTTACCACCCTGACTTGTCCCGGTAGAGAATAGAGTGCAGGGTGTCATTTCCCATGGAATCTTTGGTCTCTTTCCCCTTCACTTTTAGAAGTTCTTCATACATTAGGGATAGTCATCTTTTATCTGTGATATATGTTATGGCTATTTCCTTTCAGTCTGTCATTTGTCTTCTGAGTTTGCTTATGGTGGCTTTTTCTCCCATACAAACAGTTTTTATTTTTATGGTAAAAACTTTTTAAAAAGATTTTATTCATTAATTTGAGAGAGAAAGAGAAAGCATGAGGGAGGCGGGGGACAGAGGCAGAGAGAGAGAAGCAGACTTCCAGCTGAGCAGGGAGGCTCAGTTCCAGGACCCTGAGATCACATGACCTAATGCTTAACCCACTGAGTCACCCAGGTGCCCCCCCCTTTTTAAAAAAATTTACCAATTTTTTATTTTATTGCATTTGGAATTTTGGTCATATTTTAATAACTTTCCCTATCACCTGGGTTATGGTCACCCATTTTATTTGTAATGGTTTATTTTTCACATTTAGATCTTTGATACATTTGGAGTTTATTTTTGTTTATGATTTGAAGCATGGATCAAATTTTATCTTTTTTTCCAAATGGGTATCCAGTTGTCCCAACACTGTTTATTAAAAAGATTAGCACTGCCCAAGATACCACCTTTATCACTTACTAGATTTTTACATGTATTTTGACTGTTTCTGGAACTTACGTTCTATTGACATGTTTATTTATCTGCTGCAGAGACTTTATTATATATTCTAATGTCAGGGCTAGTTCCCCTAAGAGCTCTTCCTTCCTGCTGTTTTCCTAGCTGTTCTTGTCTGCTTATCTTTACTTATGAACTTTGGGACTGACTTCTGATTTATGATCAGTGGCATAAAAAGCTCACTGAGGTTTATACTGGATTTGCATTAAATTTTTAAATTACGGATAGCTGACATCTTGAGATGGTGTTGAGATGTTCTAACCAAGAACAAAGGATGCCATTTCCTTTTTTAAAATTTTTTAAATATTTCTTTATTTGTCAGAGAGAGAGGGAGAGAACACAAGCAGGGAGTGTGGCAGGCAGAGGGAGAAGCAGGCTCCCTACTGAGCAAGGAGCCTGATACTGGGCATGATTCCAGGAAGGGACCATGACCTGGGCCAAAGGCAAGTGCTTAACCAATTGAGCCACCCAGGCACCCCAAGGATGTCATTTCTTTGTTCAGGTTTACTTCCCTGTCTTTAAGGAGTGTTTATAGAGGTCTTTCCAAGGTAGTGGAGGAGTAAGAGACCTTAGTTTTCATCTGGCCCCAGTTATTCAACTAGATAGCTATCAAATAATTCCAAATACCTGTGAACTCAATTGCTGATCCAAGGAAAGAATTGCTATAATTCTACAAATAGAAAAACAACAACTTTCTGCAAGGTAGAAGTGCAGAGAAGTGAATTCCAGGCAGTATATCAGAAGATAGACCTTGGGGGGCAAGAGCCTCCATAAGGTGGCTCCCAAGCAAGTGATATAGGAGTGGAGCACAAAATTGGAACTTTAAGCAATCTGCTCTGGTGAGGGACATCCCTGTCTTCAAACTGCTCAGGGGGCAAAGCAGGTGTGATCCTGGGTGGGACAGTGAGTCGCAGGATCCCTGGGGTCACAGAAAGACCCGGGGTGCCCGAGGATGACATGGCTTCCAGGTATTGGCACAGGAAAGCCAGCTACTAACAGTGAGCCCGGGAGTGGAGCTCTCAGCTTGGGGTTTCCGTAATCTGCAAACCATGACACAGTCCAGCAACCGATTTCCAAGCAGGGGCACAGAAAGTGGCAGCACCACAGCAAGATGCTGCCCCCACCCCCGCCAGCAGCATTGTGGGGAAAGTCACAGGAGTGGGTTTGGAGACTCAAAGCAGGGTCACGTGCCTGAGATAGAAACATTCTGTTATAGGCTGGGTGAGCATGGAGTGAAGCCGGAGACCAGGGAGACAGGAATGAGTGACTGCTTTTCTCCGAAGTCTCACTGAGGAGTGGGACCCTGAGCTCTTGGCTCTGGGACTGGAGATTGGGAGGCCACCATTTTCATTCTCATCCTCCAAAGCTGGTGGAAAGCCTTCAGGGAACAAAAGTCCTGCAGAGACCAAATGGGAGCCGATAAGCTTAACCTGGCCATGGCAAGGACGGTACAATTCCACCCAGGGCAAAGGGCATAAGATTTAGTACAACAGTCAAAGATCAGGAGAACTTCTAGCTAAGACCAAGTTTACCAATTACACAGAATTGCAAAACTCCAGCACTAGGGGAAAATAGTATATAAAATTCATGGGTTTTTTTTCCCCTCATGATTCTTTAGTCTTTACATTTTAATTTTTTTCTCTTTCCTTTTGAAATGATTTCTTATTTTATCAGCTTTTTTAAAAAAGTCTTTTTAAAATTTTCATCTTGAGAGTTATATTCTATCCTTTCATTATATTTAATTTTATTTATTTGTATATAGAGATAGATTTTTCTTTACAATTTTGGGATGTAGTTTCTTTCTTTCTTTTTTTTTTTTTGAAGTACAAGAGATAATTTTTTTTTAACTGTGGTAAAATATATACAACATAAAAGTTACCATTTTAACCATTTCCAAATGTATAGTTGTATGGCATTAAGTGCCTTCACAGTGATATGCAGTCATCACCACCACCATCTCCAGAACTTCATCTTCCCCAACTGAAGTTTGGAAAGTACTCTAATTCCTAAACACTAACTCCATATTCTCCCCACTCCCCAGGTCCCTGGCAACCACCCTTTTACTTTCTGACTCTACGAATTCGACTACTCTAGGTATCTCATATAGATGGAATCGTACAATATACAGTTCTTCTGTGATGGGGTTATTTCACTTGGCTTCATGTCTCCAAGATGCATTCATGTTGTAACATGTGTTAGGATTTCCTTCCTTTTTAAGGCTGGATAATATAAAAGTTTTCCATTTTGGTGAAGTCCAATATTCCTTTTTTTTTTCTTTTGTTACTTGTATGTTTGGTTTCATAGATAAAAAAAACTATTGCCTAATCTAAGGTTACACATGTAGTGTCTTCTAACAAAGACACCAAAATAAATCCAGGATATAGTGTATTGCTCTATTCTTTTCACCTGTCCTATTATATCCTCTCTATTTTTTAAAAATTTTCATTTAATTTTTTTCAGTTTCAGGTCTCTTCTGATTTATTTAGTGTATATTTCTGTGGGCTATTTGTTGTCATTTTAGTATTTTGTTCTCTTGTTCATCTGTTCTCTGGATAGAATGATAAGACAGAAAAACTCACCTCAAAAAAGAGAAAAGAGAACAAAAGGCTGTACTGACTGCCAGAGACCTAATCAGTTTGGATATAAATCAGTTGTCAGAACTAGACTTCAGAATAATGATTATAAAGATACTAGCTGGGCTTGAAAAAAGCATAGAAGACACTAGAGGATCTCTTTCTGGAAAAATAAGAGAACTAAAATCTGATCGAGTTAAAATTGAAAAGGCTATTAATGCAATGCAATAAAAAAATGGAGGCTTTAACTGCTAGGATAAACGCAGCAGAAGAGAGATTTAGTGATATAGAAGACCAAACAGATGGAGAATAAAGAAGCTGAGGAAAAGAGAGATAAATAACTACTGGATCACAGTGGGGAGAATTCGAGAGATAAGTGATACTGTAAAGTGAAACAATATTAGAATAATTGGGATCCTGGAAGAAGAGGAGAGAGAGGGGTGGGGCAGAAGGCATATTGGAGCAAATTATGGCTGAGAACTTTCCTAATCTGGGGAAGGGAACAGGCATTCAAGTCCAGAAGGCACGGAGAACCTCCCTCAAAATCAATAAAAATAGTCTACACCTTGACATATAATAATGAAGCTTGCAAATCTCAGAAACAGAGAAAATCCTGACAGCAGCTCTGGACAAGAGATCTTTGACCTACAAGGGTAGAAACATTAGACAATTCACAGACCTGGGAGGCCAGAAAGGAGTAGCATGATATACTCAGGGTGCTAAATGAGAAAAATATGCACCCAAGAGTACTTTATCCAGCAAGTCTGTCATTCAGAATAGGAGAGATAAAAAGGTTCCAGGACAAGCAGAAATTAAAAGAATTTGTGGTAGGGACGCCTGGGTGGCTCAGTTGGTTAAGCAGCTGCCTTCGGCTCAGGTCATGATCCCAGGGTCCTGGGATCGAGTCCCACATCGGGCTCCTTGCTCGGCAGGGAGCCTGCTTCTCCCTCTGCCTCTGCCTGCCTCTCTGTCTGCCTGTGCTCGCTCGCGCTCTCTCCCTCTGTCTCTGAAAAATAAATAAAATCTTTAAAAAAAAAAAAAAAAAAAAAGAATTTGTGGTCATTAAACCAGCACTGCAAGAAATATTAAAGGGGATCCTTTAAGTGAAGAGATAGCCCAGAAGTAACACAGACCAGAAAGAAACAGGAACAATACACAGAAACAGTGACTTTACAGGTAATACAACGGCACTAAATTCATATTTTCAACAGTTACTCTGAATGTAAATGGGCTGAATGCCCCAATCAAAAGACCTAGAGTATCTGATTGGATAAAAAACAAAACAAAACAAGACCCATTGATATGCTGTCTGCAAGAGACGCATTTTATTTATTTATTCTTTTAAAGATTTTATTTTATTTATTTGTCAGAGAGAGAGCACAAACAGAGGGAGCAGCAGGCAGAAAGAAAAGCAGCCTCCCCACTGAACAAGGAGCCCAATGCGGGACTTGATCCCAGCACCCCAGGATCACGATCCAAGCCAAAGGCAGACGCCCAACCTACTGAGCCACCCAGGCATTCCAAGAGACTCATTTTAGATCTAAAGACACCCCCAGATTTAAAGTGAGGTGGTGGATACCATTTATCATGCTAATGGACATCAAAAGAAAGTTGGGTAGCAATCCTTATATCAGACAAATTAGATTTTTAAACCAAAGTCTGTATTAAGAGATGAGGAAGGACACTATATCATAATTAAAGGGTCTATCCAACAAGACAATCTAACAATTGTAAATATTTATACCCTTAACATGGGAGCAGCCAATTATATAAACCAATTAATAACAAAATTGAAGAAACTGGATGATGGACATTAAGGAGGGCATGTGATGTCATAAACTCTGGATGTTATATAAGACTGATGAGTCACTGACCACTACCTCTGAAACTAATAATACACTATATATTAACTAATTGAATTCAAATTAAAAAAATATTTAACATTTTCTTATATAGAATATTTCTTGTTAAGTTTGTTTCTAAATATTTTATTCATTTATTTATTTTGCTATTTTACATGAGGTGTTTCATTCACTGTATCTTCTATGTATATGAATGCTATTGACTTCCTTTCATTTAAAAATTTAAGGTATAATTTACATACAGCAAATTCATACTTCTTAGTGTACAGTTCTTTGAGTTTTGACAAATGCATACAATCATGGGATAACCACAAGATATAAGATATACAAAGATATAAAGGTATAAAAAAGAGTTTCAACACTCCCCGAATTCCCACTGGTTCCTTTGTAATCAACTTCTGCACTCAAGGTGAGTCCTTGGCAAACAGTGGTCAGATTTTGGTCCCTGTAGACCATGCCGCACGTGGTCTTTTGAGCCTTGCTGCTTTCACTTAGCATAATACAATTGAGTTTCATCCATGTTGTTGGACCTATTGCTAATTTGCTCTTGCTTTCTAATTTAATTCCACAGTGGAAATCAGGAGATGGACACTTAACTCACTGAGCCACTCAGGTGTCCTTACTTTTGGAGTGTTTAAAGTTAACATTTTTAACCTATCAGGGGCTAATACACTGCAGTTAGGTGTTGACTGTGAAGTATGAATTTATATCTAATTTTATTTTCTTCATAATGAAAATTAACATTCTGAACAATATTTATTAAATTATTATTCATCTTTTCACTTTCTTATTCCTCTTAATACTTATGTTAAGCTTTTTGATACATTAAGGTTTATATCTGGAACTTCTATTTTACTTCTTGTCATATCATTTATTTTTAATTTAGAACTATTTAGCTTTATAATTACTACCTAAAGATTTTTTTTAATTGAGTGGAGGATATAGAAAGTTCCCATATACCACCTGTCACCCCCAACTCCTCCATTATCAACATCTCACACAAGAGTGGTACATTTGTTGTCATTGGTGAATCTACATTTACCCATTATTATCACTTAAAGTTCCTAGTTTACATTAGCATTGACTCTTGCTGTTGTACATTCTTTGAGTTTTGACAAATGTTTAATAACATATATCCACCTTTACAGTATCATACAAAATAGTTTCAAGACCATAGAAATCCTCTGTACTCTGCTGTCTATCCTTCCCACTACTCTAATCCCTGGCACCCACCCTGATCTTTTTACTGTCTCCATAGTTTTGCCTTTTCCAAAATATTATATAGTTGGAATCATATGTTAACCTTTTTAGGTTGGTTTGTTTTACTTAGTAATGCATATTTAAGTTTCCACTATGTTTTTTCATGGCTTGAGAGCTCATTTGTTTTTGGTGCTGAATAATATTCCATTGTCTGGATATACCAAGGTTTATTTATCCATTTGCTTATTGTAGTACATCTTAGTTTCCTCCAAGTTTTGGCAATTATTAATAAAACTGCTATAATCATCTATTGTAGGTTTTTGTGTAGACATAATTTTTTAAAAAGATTTTATTTATTTATTTGACAGAGCAAGAGAACACAAGTGGGGGAGCAGCAGGCAGAGGGAGAGGGAGAAACAGACTCCTTGCTGAGCAAGGAGCCGGATGTGGAGCTCCATGCAGGGCTCCATACAGGGGTCCATGAGGGGATCAAACCCAGGACTCTGGGATCATGACCTGAGCCAAAGGCTGACACTTAGCCAACTGAGCCACCCAGGCACCCCTGTAGACATAAATTTTTAACTCTTTTGGGTAACTACCAGCAGCATGATTGCTGGATTGTGTGGGAAGAATATGTACAGTTTTGTAAGAAACTATCAAACTGTCTTGCAAAGTGAATACCATTTTCATTCCCACCAACTATGTATGATACGAGAGTTCCTATTGCTCCACATCCTTTGCCTGCATTTGGTATTATCACCATTCCACTAGGTGTGCAGTGGTATCTCCTTGTTTTTCGAATTTGCATTTCCCCAGTGACATATAATGTTAGGCATCTTTTCATATGCTTATTTGCCATTTGTCTGTCTTCTTTGGTGAAGCATCTATTGAGTGATGGGGTCCGTGATCAAAGGAGCGAGACGGATACAAAGCAAAGGTCAAGCAAAGCTTTATTTCATGCCAACACGGAGAATCAAACCGACTGGCTGGGGCCATCTCTTAGGGAGAGAGTGACCACCCCCAGCTTCACAGACTAGCTTTTATAGAGCAAAGACCATGTGGTTGAGCCTGGCCAATGAGATTGTCTCCACCTGGCCTGACTCATCTTTGCATTCTGGGCTCTGTTATCTCCACCTGACCTGACCCGTCCTGGTACTTGAGCTCTGTTATCAGGGACTGTCGACCATATTGGTCGACCAACTTGCTTTTAAGTAAGTTCCTCTTGGGAGTGGGGGGCAAGGTCAGTTTAAGTTTTACTGCACAAACAACAAAATGGCTGTTTAACTGGGATGGAGTCACTCTGGCTAAGTAGGTCCCTACATTGAGGTCTTTTGCCTGGTTTAAAATTAGGTTGTTTTCTTATTGTTGAATCCCAAAGGTCCTTTATATTTTGGGTAACAGCTTTTTATTAGTTATGTCTTTTGCAAATATTTTCTTCCAGTCTGTGGAAAATGCATTTTAAGGTGTAGCATGCTGAGTCCCTCATCATTCCATTTGGTATTGTCTTGTTTTTTAAAACACAGTTTGCTTTCATTTTGTCAAATTTTATAAATTACCACTTAACTGGACTTGAATTAAGGGATTTCATATATTATAATCTGTAATTTGGAGAGTATTATCATTTGTAATATATTTATGCAAGGCCAGAGACTATTGAGACTATTTTTGCCATTAATACTTAGATACTCTATTAAAGTGATCTCATATGTCTTTATCTATATTTTCTCTAAGGATTAATTTATTGATTCTTATTTTTTAAAAAAGATTTTATTTATTTATTTGACAGAGAGAGATCACAAGTAGGCAGAGAGGCAGGTAGAGAAGGGGAAGCAGACTCTCCACTGAGCAGAGAGCCCGTTGCGGGTCTTGATCCCAAGACCCTGAGATCATGACCTGAGCCAAAGGCTTAACCCACTGAGCCATCCAGGCACCCAGATTCTTATTTTTAAATAACAGTTTTGTTGAGATATAACTTACATGCCACAAAATTCACTCTTTAAGTGTACAATTCGTGGTTTTTAGTATGTTCACAGTGCTCACCACTGTCTATTTTTAGAAATTTTCATCACCCCAAAGAAACTCCAAGTGCATTTGCAGTCATTCCCCTTTCCCTCCTCCCCACAGACTAGTAACCACTAATATACTTCAGTCTTTGTGAATCTATGTATTTTGGACATTTCAAATAAATAAGATCATTTAGTATGTGTTTTTTTTGCCACTGACTTCTTTCATTTAGCAGATTTTCAGGGTTCATTAATGTTGCTGAATATATCAAAACTTTGTTAGTTTTTATGGCCAAATAATATGCCATTGTACAGATATACCATCTTTTATTTATCCATTCATTAATTGATGGACATTTGGTTATTTCCACCTTTTGACTATTGTGAATAATGCTGCTGTGAACATTTGTTGTCTCAGTCAACTTGGACTGCTAGAACAAATACCATAGACTTGGTGGCTTAAACAGCACTGATTTCCCATAGTCTGGAGGCTGGAAGTCTGAGGTCAGGAAATCAGCATGATAGAGTTCTTGGTGAGAACCCTTTTCCTGATTTGCAGATGACCCCCTCTTGTTATTTTCTCAGATGGCAGAAAGGGAGCTCTAGTTGTCTCCTCTTCTTATAAGGACACTAGTCCTTTCATGGGGGTTCCACTTTCATGACATCATCTAAACCTAATCACTTCCCATCTGACCCCATCTCCAAATACCGTCAATCACATTGAGGATTAGGACTTAAAACCTGAATTTGGGGGACACACAAACATTCTGTCCATAGCATTTGTGAAATAGTTTTTGTGTGGACATGTGTTTCACCTCTATGGTATATTCCTGTCTGAGTGTAGAACACCTGGATTATATAGTAACTCCATTGTGAAACTGTTTTCCTAAGTGGTTGTACCATTTCTATTCCAGCAAGGTATGTTTCCAGTTTCTTTGCATCCTTGTCAACACTTGTTATTGTCCATCTTTTAAAATTTTAGTTATTCCAGTACATGTGAAGTGTTAGCTCATTGTGGTTTTGATTTGCATTTTCTTAATGATGAATGGTGTTTCAACATTTTGTTATGTCCTTATTGACCATGTGTATGTCATCCTTGGAGAGGTGTCTATTCAAATCCTTTGCCTATTTTAAAATTGGATTATTTGTTTTTTTTTATTGTTCAGTTTTAAGTGTTCTTTATTTAGATTACATGTCCTTTATCAACTATGCTTTGCAAATCCTTTCTCTCTTTCTGTGAGTTGTCTTTTCACTTTCTTGATGGTGTTGATGATTTAAAAAATTTTTCACAATATGTGACTATGGTATTTTTAAAGAATGTTTTTGTTATCTTTTCCAGTTTTATATTTATTTTCATTTCTTTTCACCACCTTATTTTGATGACCAGGAAGTATTCTGAAAAATATATCAAATAGGAGTGGTACCAGAGTACATTTTTAGTTTTTGTTTTATTTCCTCCACTTTTAAGGAGAGTGGCTGTCCTGTTTCCTTTTTTTTTTAAATTGTGTTATATTAGTCACCATAAAATACATCATTAGCTTTTGATGCAGTGTTTCAAGATTCATTGTTTATGTACAACACCCAGTGCTGCATGCAATATGTGTCCTCCTTAATACCCACCACCAGGCTCACTCATCCCCCAACCCCTTCCTTCCAAAATCCTAAGTTTGTTTCTCAGAGTCCACAGTCTCTCATGGTTCATCTTCCCCTCCGATTTCCCCCAATTCACTTTTCCTTTCCTTGTCCTTATGTCCTCCATGTTATTCCTTATGCTCCACAAGTAAGTGAAACCATATGAGAATTGGCTTTCTTTGCTTGACTTATTTCACTCAGCATAATCCCTTCCAGTTGGCAGGAAGCAACAAATGTTGGAGAGGATGTGGAGGAAGGGGAACCCTCTTACACTGTTGGTGGGAATGCAAATTGGTGCAACCACTTTGGAAAACAGTGTGGGGATTCCTCAGATTTAAAAATAGAGCTACACTATGACCCTGCAGTTGCACTACTGGGTATTTACCACAAAGACTTGTCCTGTTTCTTCACTGTGAATACTATTAACTTCTGAGTTCAGAGTAAGTCTCTTTATCATACTAAAAGTTCCTTTATTTCTCTTTCAAGGGTTAAAAACAATGAAAAATGGAAGTAATAATCTCTGTTCTCCTCATAAATAGCTACCCCATACCCAATCTTCTTTATGACCATGCAACATTTTTATTTTGGTTATCTGTAGATTACCCTTTCATTATGCAGTAACAGAAACTTCTTTCTTTTCAGTAATGAATTGTAGCACTAATAATTTATGTCAGTGGATGAGCGTCATCATTTATTGTCATGGTTGTTTTTTTTTTCCCTGTGATTTGGTGAGTAAAACTGATTTTACAAAGAATAAGGTATTACTTTATGCAATCATTTATCCAGAATTACTATTTCCTTTCTTCCTTCCTTCCTTCCTTCCTTCCTTCCTTCCTTCCTTCCTTCTGCAATGAGTGAAATCTATTTTCTTCCAAAGCATTGAAAACATCAGAAAGTAAGATACAGGCCAAATCCTGTCAGATCTCAAATCAGATGTAAAACTAACATCTTAAGTGTTTCTGTCTCTCAAAAAATTGCTAAGTTGGAAGACCTCATGCAAAAGTAATGCTTTTCAGAAGAGTGGACAAAACGGATGAATTGAAAGTGGATGAAGCAGATGAATTTTCAAAAGACCATTCACGAGCCTCCCTTTTGGTTGCATTTCACAATATCCAAGGCACCATTATAGAGAATGTGCTCTCTGTGCTTATGGAGTTGATTAGTGGCCTGTCAGAAGCCAATGGTGACTTCAGTGTGGAAGTAATACCCAATATTAAAGTTGCTGTCATGACTTTTCTCAAAAATACTGGTAAGGCAGACAATAACTTTTAACCTTTCATTTGCAAATAGTGGTTGTATCCTATTTTGAGATTCCAGGCATCCCACAATGGGTTTTGTTTAAAAGTTGTGCTCTTTTTAAGTCCCAGTAAGATGATTGCAAGGGATAACATATTATCACTTCTGGTACTATCCATAACTAGCATTTATCAGGTGCCTTGCTCTATGCTAAGCACTGTGCTAAGCTTTTACTTACTTCACTCTCAAAACATATAGCACTATGAGATAGGTACACTATTTTATCCATTTTATAGATGAAGAAGTCTAGGTTTCAAGAAAGTTAAATGACTTGTTCTTAGGCACAAAGCTAGTAAGTATTTGAATCAGAATTCCAAATTGAACATTCTGACTTCTGAGTGTATTTTCTTAACCACTGTGAATATACCCTCAAATTTCCCATGAACTTAATAGTTATAGGAGTTTATTTTTATGACAATGACATGTCCAAATAGAGACCAAGCTACGGTAAAGTGAGGGGGTGAGGAAGGAAATTAGATTTAGGAAACGATATTATATTATAATCATCATCATTATTACTATCAGCTTACAAAATGGTTGCACGTACTTGATTTCATTTAGAAAGGTAACTGTTGACCCATGTTCCCAAAATGGTCTTAAATGGAGGCCACTGTTAATGATAGCTATGTACTCATGCACTCACAGTAAGCAATGTGGGATAGGTTGAGGTTGACACTGAAATTTAACTTTATATAGAAATTTAGTATCTAAATTTTAATTCTTAGTTATAGCCTCTAAATCAAATTACACTTCAAAATCTGTTTTCTTTTGCTATGAAATGAAATTATAGTACCAATAAACTGATTTTTATTTGTAGGTGTCAGGACATCTGTTAATGCTTGTGTCAGACACAATAGAGTTCAGCAATTTGAGATTTTCCCAAGACTTCTGGAACTGACAAGAACCATTACGATTGAAAATCTGCCACCTCATATTAATAATAGTTAATAACAATTTTCTTTGAAAACTCCACAAATGGAGGAGAAGGAGTAACCAATGTGCAGTTTTTCCCAGAGGAGAGCTCAGCCCTGGTTGAGTTTTCTGACTACAAAGGTAATCAATTTCTCTTCTTTCTTTTCTTTTTTTTTTTTTAATTTTTAATTTTTTATTTTTTATAAACATATAATATATTTTTATCCCCAGGGATACAGGTCTGTGAATCGCCAGGTTTACACACTTCAAAGCACTCACCAAAGCACATACCCTCCCCCATGTCCGTAACCCCACCTCCTTCTCCCAACCCCCCTCCCCTCATCAACCCTCAGTTTGTTTTGTGACATTAAGAGTCACTTATGATTTGTCTCCCTCCCAATCCCATCTTGTTTCATTTATTCTTCTTCTACCCCCTTAAGTCCCCATGTTGCATCACCACTTCCTCATATCAGGGAGATATATGATAGTTGTCTTTCTCTGCTTGACTTATTTCGCTAAGCATGATACGCTCTAGTTCCATCCATGTCATCGCAAATGGCAAGATTTCATTTCTTTTGATGGCTGCATAGTATTCCATTGTGTATATATACCACATCTTCTTTATCCAGTCATCTGTTGATGGACATCTAGGTTCCTTCCATAGTTTGGCTATTGTGGACCTTGCTGCTATAAACATTCGGGTGCATGTGCCCCTTTGGATCACTACATTTATATCCTTTTTTTTTTTTTTAAAGATTTTATTTATTTATTTGACAAAGAGAGATCACAAGTAGGCAGAGAGGCAGGCAGAGAGAGAGAGGAGGAAGCAGGCTCCCTGCTGAGCAGAGAGCCTGATGCGGGACTCGATTCCAGGACCCTGAGATCATGACCTGAGCTGAAGGCAGCGGCTTAACCCACTAAGCCACCCAGGCGCCCCACTACGTTTGTATCTTTAGGGTACATACCCAGTAGTGCAATTGCTGGGTCATAGGGCAGTTCTATTTTCAACATTTTGAGGAACCTCCATGTTGTTTTCCAGAGTGGTTGCACCAGCTTGCATTCCCACCAACAGTGTAGGAGGGTTCCCCTTTCTCCACATCCTCTCCAGCATCTGTCATTTCCTGACTTGTTAATTTTAGCCATTCTGACTGATGTGAGGTGATATCTCATTGTGGTTTTGATTTATATTTCCCTCAAATACAACAGCACTTTTTCATGTGTATGTTGGCCATCTGGATGTCTTCTTTGCAGAAATGTCTGTTCATGTCCTCTGCCCATTTCTTTTTTTTCTTTTTTTTAAAATAAATTAATTTATTTATTTTCAGAAAAACAGTATTCATGATTTTTTCACCACACCCAGTGCTCCATGCAATCCATGCCCTCCATAATACCCACCACCCGGTACCCCAACCTCCCACCACTCCACCACTTCAAACCCCTCAAATTGTTTTTCGGAGCCTCTCATGGTTCACCTCCCCTTCCAATTTCTCCCAACTCCATTCTCCTCTCTAATACCCCTTGTCCTCCATGCTATTTGTTATGCTCCACAAATAAGTGAGAACATATGATAATTGACTCTCTCTGCTTGACTTATTTCATTCAGCATAATCTCTTCCAGTCCCGTCCATGTTGCTACAAAAGTTGGGTATTCATCCTTTCTGATGGAGGCATAATACCCCGTAGTGTATATGGACCACATCTTCCTTATCCATTCATCCGCTGAAGGGCATCTTGGTTCTTTCCATAGTTTGGCGACTGTGGCCATTGCTGCTATAAACATTGGGGTACAGATGGCCCTTCTTTTCACAACATCTGTATCTTTGGGGTAAATACCCAGGAGTGCAATTGCAGGGTCATAGGGAAGTTCTATTTTTAATTTCTTGAGGAATCTCCACACTGTTCTCCAAAGAGCCTGCACCAACTTGCATTCCTACCAACAGTGTAAGAGGGTTCCCCTTTCTCCACATCCTCTCCAACACATGTTGTTTCCTGTTTTGTTAATTTTTGCCATTCTAACAGGTATAAGGTGATATCTCAATGTGGTTTTAATTTTAATCTCCCTGAGGGATAGTGATGATGAACATTTTTTCATGTGTCTGATAGCCATTTGTATGTCTTGCTTGGAGAAGTGTCTGTTCATATCTTCTGCCCATTTTTTTGATATGTTTGCCTGTTTCGTGTGTGTTGAGTTTGAGGAGTTCATTATAGATCCTGGATATCAATCTTTTGTCTGTACTGTCATTTGCAAATACCTTCTCCCATTCCGTGGGTATCCTCTTTGTTTTCTTGACTGTTTCCTTGGCTGTCCTCTGCCCATTTCTTGATTGGATCATTTGTTCTTTGGGTGTTGAGTTTGCTAAGTTCTTTATAGATTTTGGACAAAATCTGATATATTGTTTGCAAATATCTTCTCCCATTCTGTCAGTTGTCTTTTGGTTTTGTTAACTGTTTCCTTTGCTGTGCAAAAGCTTTTGATCTTGA
Organism: Mustela erminea; assembly: GCF_009829155.1. NCBI lineage: Eukaryota > Metazoa > Chordata > Mammalia > Carnivora > Mustelidae > Mustela > Mustela erminea. The sequence goes on from NC_045614.1 coordinate 99,071,264, forward strand.
TGAAATCCCAATAGTTCATTTTTGCCCTTGCTTCCCTTGCCTTTGGCGATGTTCCTAGGAAGATGTTGCTGAGGCTGAGATTGAAGAGGTTGCTGCCTGTGTTCTCCTTAAGGATTTTGATGGATTCCTTTCTCACATTGAGGTCCTTCATCCATTTTGAGTCTATTTTCATGTGTGGTGTAAGGAAATGGTCCAATTTCATTTTTCCGCATACGGCTGTCCAATTTTCCCAACACCATTATTTGAAGAGGCTGTCTTTATTCCATTGGACATTCTTTCCTGCTTTGTCGAAGATTAGTTGACCATAGAGTTGAGGGTCTATTTCTGGGCTCTCTATTCTGTTCCATTGATCTATGTGTCTGTTTCTGTGCCAGTACCATGCTGTCTTGATGATGACAGCTTTGTAATAGAGCTTGAAGTCCGGAATTGTGATGCCACCAACTTTGGCTTTCTTTTTCAATATTCCTTTGGCTATTCGAGGTCTTTTCTGGTTCCATATAAATTTTAGGATTATTTGTTCCATTTCTATGAAAAAGATGGATGGTACTTTGATAGGAATTGCATTAAATATGTAGATTGCTTTAGGTAGCATAGACATTTTCACAATATTTATTCTTCCAATCCAGGAGCATGGAACATTTTTCCATTTCTTTGTGTCTTCCTCAATTTCTTTCATGAGTATTATATAGTTTTCTGAGTATAGATTCTGTGACTCTTTGGTTAGGTTTATTCCTAGGTATCTTATGGTTTTGGGTGCAATTGTAAATGGGATTGACTCCTTAATTTCTCTTTCTTCTGTCTTGTTGTTGATGTAGAGAAATGCAACGGATTTCTGTGCATTATTTTTATATCCTGACACTTTATTGAATTCCTGTACAAGTTCTAGCAGTTTTGGAGTGGAGTCTTTTGGGTTTTCCACATATAGTATCATATCATCTGCGAAGAGTGATAGTTTGACTTCTTCTTTACCGATTTGGATGCCTTTAATTTCCTTTTGTTGTCTGATTGCTGAGGCTAGGACTTCTAGTACTATGTTGAATAGCAGTGGTGATAATGGACATCCCTGCCGTCTTCCTGACCTTAGCGGAAAAGCTTTCAGTTTTTCTCCATGGAGAATGATATTTGCGGTGGGTTTTTCTTAAATGGCTTTGAAAATATTGAGGCATGTGCCCTCTATCCCTACACTTTGAAGAGTTTTGATCAGGAAGGGATGCTTTACTTTGTCAAATGCTTGTTCAGCATCTATTGAGAGTATCATATGGTTCTTGTTCTTTCTTTTATTGATGTGTTGTATCACATTGATTGATTTGCGGATGTTGAATCAACCTTGGAGCCCTGGAATAAATCCCACTTGGTCATGGTGAATAATCCTTTTAATGTACTGTTGAATCCTATTGGCTAGTATTTTGGTGAGAATTTTTGCATCTGTATTCATCAAGGATATTGGTCTATAGCTCTCTTTTTTGATGGGATCCTTGTCTAGTTTTGGGATCAAGGTGATGCTGGCCTCATAAAATGAGTTTGGAAGTTTTCCTTCCATTTCTATTTTTTGGAAGAGTTTCAGGAGAATAGGAATTAGTTCTTCTTTAAATGTTTGGTAGAATTCCCCTGGGAAGCCATCTGGCCCTGGGCTTTTGTTTGTTTGGAGATTTTTAATGGCTGTTTCAATCTCCTTACTGGTTATGGGTCTGTTTGGGCTTTCTATTTCTTCCTGGTTCAGTTGTGATAGTTTATATGTTTCTAGGAATGCATCCATTTCTTCCAGATTGTCAAATTTGTTGGCGTAGAGTTGCTCATAGTATGTTCTTATAATTGTTTGTATTTCTTTGATGTTAGTTGTGACCTCTCCTCTTTCATTCATGATTTTATTTATTTGGGTCCTTTCTCTTTTCTTTTTTATAAGTCTGGCCAGGGGGTTATCAATTTTATAATTCTTTCAAAGAACACACTCCTAGTTTCATTGATTTGTTCTATTGTTTTTTTGGTTTCTATTTCATTGATTTCTGCTCTGATCTTTATGATTTCTCTTCTCCTGCTGGGCTTAGGGTTTCTTTCTTGTTCTTTCTCCAGCTCCCATAGGTGTAGGGTTAGGTTGTGTACCTGAGACCTTTATTGTTTCTTCAAAAGTCTTTCACTGCTATATATTTTCCTCTCAGGACTGCCTTTGTTGTGTCCCATGGATTTTGAACCGTTGTGTTTTCATTATCATTTGTTTCCATGATTTTTTTCAATTCTTCTATAATTTCCTGGTTGACCCATTCATTTTTTAGAAGGATGCTGTTTAGTCTCCATGTATTTGGGTTCTTTCCAAACTTCCTTTTGTGGTTGAGTTCTAGCTTTAGAGCATTGTGGTCTGAAAATATGCAGGGAATGATCTCAATCTTTTGATACCGGTTGATTCCTGATTTAGGACCGAGGATGTGATCTATTCTGGAGAATGTTCCATGTGCACTAGAGAAGAATGTGTATTCTGTTGCTTTGGGATGAAATATTCTGAATATATCTGTGATGTCCATCTGGTCCAGTGTGTCGTTTAAGGCCTTTATTTCCTTGCTGATCTTTTGCTTGAATGATCTGTCCATTTCAGTGAGGGGAGTGTTAAAGTCCCCTACTATTATTGTATTATTGTTGATGTGTTTCTTTGATTTTGTTATTAATTGGTTTATATAGTTGGCTGCTCCCACACTGGGGGCATAGACATTTAAAATTGTTAGATCTTCTTGTTGGACAGACCCTTTGAGTATGATATAGTGTCCTTCCTCATCTCTTATTATAGTCTTTGGCTTAAACTCTAATTGATCTGATATAAGGATTGCCACTCCTGCTTTCTTCTGATGTCCATTAGCATGGTAAATTCTTTTCCACCCCCTCACTTTAAATCTGGAGGTGTCTTCAGGTTTAAAATGAGTTTCTTGTAGGCAACATATAGATGGGTTTTGTTTTTTATCCATTCTGATACCCTGTGTCTTTTGACTGGGGCATTTAGCCCATTAACATTCAGGGTAACTATTGAGAGATATGAATTTACTGCCATTGTTTTGCCTGTAAGGTGACTGTTACTGTATATTGTCTCTGTTCCCTCTGATCTACCACTTGGAGGCTCTCTCTTTGCTTAGAGGACCCCTTTCAATATTTCCTGTAGAGCTTGTTTGGTGTTTGCAAATTCTTTCAGTTTTTGTTTGTCCTGGAAGCTTTTAATCTCTCTTTCTATTTTCAATGATAGCCTAGCTGGATATAGTATTGTTGGCTGCATGTTTTTCTCATTTAGTGCTCTGAATATATCATGCCAGTTCTTTCTGGCCTGCCAGGTCTCTGTGGATAAGTCTGCTGCCAGTCTAATATTTTTACCATTGTATGTTACAGACTTCTTTTCCCGGGCTGCTTTCAGGATTCTCTCTTTGTCACTAAGACTTGTAAATTTTACTATTAGGTGACGGGGTGTGGGCTATTCTTATTGATTTTGAGGGGCATTCTCTGAACCTCCTGAATTTTGCTATATTGGGGAAATGCTCGTTCCCTTTGCTATATTGGGGAAATTCTCCCCAATAATTCTCTCCAGTATACCTTCTGCTCCCCTCTCTCTTTCTTCTTCTTCTGGAATCCCAATTCTAATGTTGTTTCATCTTATGGTGTCACTTATCTCTCGAATTCTCCCCTCGTGGTCCAGTAGCTGTTTGTCCCTCTTTTGCTCATCTTCTTTATTCTCTGTCATTTGGTCTTCTATATCACTAAATCTTTCTTCTGCCTCATTTATCCTAGCAGTGAGAGCCTCCATTTTTTATTGCACCTCATTAATAGCTTTTTTGATTTCAACTTGGTTAGATTTTAGTTCTTTTATTTCTCCAGAAAGGGCTTTTATATCTCCCAAGAGGGTTTCTCTAGTATCGTCCATGCCTTTTTTGAACCTGGCTAGAACCTTGAGAATTGTCATTCTGAATTCTAGATCTGACATATTACCAATGTCTGTATTTATTAGGTCCCTAGCCTTCGGTACTGCCTCTTGTTCTTTTTTTTGTGGTGAATTTTTCCGCCTTGTCATTTTGTCCAGATAAGAGTATATGGAGGAGCAAGTAAAATACTAAAAGGGTGGCAACAACCCCAGGAAAATATGCTTTACCCAAATCAGAAGAGATCCCAAATCGTGAGGGGGGAGAGAGGGGATAAGAGGTTCAGAAAGAAAGAAAGAAAAAACAAACAAAAACAAAACAAAACAAACAAACAAAAAAGAAAATGAATAAAGAAAAGTATAAAAAAGAAATATATATATATATTAGATAAACTAGTTAAAAATGTTAAAAAAGAAAAGGGTAAAAGTTAAAAAAATTTTAGCAGAAGAAGAGGGAAAAAATGAAAAAGAAAAAAAATTAAATTAACTGCAAGACTTAAGAATCATAGGGAGAAAGCCATGAGTTCCATGCTTTGCTTTCTTCTCCTCTGGAATTCTTCTGCTCTCCTTGGTATTGAAACTGCACTCCTTGGTAGGCGTGCTTGGTCTTGGCTGGATTTCTTGTTGATCTTCTGGGGGAGGGGCCTGTTGTAGTGATTCTCAACACTACACTGTCTTTGCCCCAGGTGAAATTGCACCGCCTTTACCAGGGGTTGGGTTGAGTAATCCGCTGGGGTTTGCTTTCAGGAGCTTTTGTTCCCTGAGCACTTTCCGTAGAGTTCCGGAGGACGGGAATAAAAATGGCGGCCTCCTGGTCTCCTGCCCAGAGGAGCCGAGAGCCCGGGGCCCCACTCCTCAGTGTGCCCTCAGAGAACAGCGCCCAGTAACTCCCATCTGCCTGACCTCTGGCCACGCGCTGAGCTCACCGAACCTGCGACCAGTTCAAGGTAACCCCGAGCTGTGAGCTCACTCCTTGGCTCTGTCTCTGTAGCTGACTTCCCTGTTCTAATACCTGTAAGCTCTGCGACACTCAGACACCCCCGATCCTTCTGTGACCCTGTGGGACCTGAGGCCACACTGACCCCGGGTGGGCTTCACCCCGTTTTAGCCTCTGGAGCGATGTCCCTCAGCGGAAAAGACTTTTAAAAGTCCTGATTTTGTGCTCCGTTGCTCCTCCACTTGCCGGGAGCCAGCCCCTCCCCCTGGGGTCTATCTTCCCATTGCTTTGGATTCACTTCTCTGCCAGTCCTACCTTTCAGAAAGTGGTTGATTTTCTGTTTCTAGAATTGTTGTTCTTCTTCTCTTCGATCTGCCGATGGATTTGTAGATGTTTACAACCTTTAGATAAGCTATCTAGCTGATCTCCTGCTAGCTGAAGTAGTCTCAGCCTGCTACTTCTCCGCCATCTTGACTCCAATTTCTCTTCTTTCTTGATCTTTACAGTTATTATTACCCATTTCATAGACAAATGAAGTCAGATTAGAGGCCACACAAGTGCTCAGGAAACCCATCAAAGACACCCATTCTTACTAGAATTAACTCGGGCTTTGAACAGTTATCTGTGAAAACCTAGCTGAAAGAATTGTTTTTTGTGTAGTAACAAAAAAACAGCAAAACTTCTCTTGACCTCAATTTCTTGGTAGTTAGCTGCTTCTTTTCTTTGTTTCCCTTTGCAGGAAAATTTCTCAATTGAATTTGTCATTACTCATCCCCATTTCCTCCCCTCTTATTCTTTCTTAAATCCATTCTAAAAAAGGCTTTTATGCCATCATTCCACCAAAATAATTTTTGCCAGTGACAAGAATCATTTATTGCTAAGCTCACTAGCCACTTAGCAGTCCTCATTTTACTTGATCTCTTAGTAGCATTCGACTCAATATTCAATAGCTCCTTCCAAATGCATTTTCTCCACTTGCTGCTAGGATGCCACACTTTGGGTTTTTTTGTTTTTGTTTTTATTTTTGTTTTGTACCTCTGTAGCTGTTCATTCTCATTCTTTCTTTTTTTTTTTTTTTTAAGGTTTTATTTTATTTCTTTGATAGAGAGAGAGAGAGAGAGCACACGCACACACACATAAGCAGGAGGGGCAGCAGGCAGAGGAGAGGACAAGCAGGCTCTCCACAGAGCAGGGAGCCTGATGAAAGATTCCATCCCAGGACCCTGGGATCATGACCAGAGAAGATGCTTTACTGACTAAGCCACCCAGGTGCTCCTCATTCTCATTTTTTCCTCATTTACCTTCTTTTCTTCAACTCTGAAGGTAGAGCTCAGCTCCTTTCTTCTTTTTGTCTTCACTCAGTTCCTGGGAGGTTTAATGGCTTTAAATACTGTCTACATATCCATGACTCCCAGTTCATATCTGCAGTCAATACTTTCTCATGAACTCCAATGCCTACACTCAGTGCATACTAGACTTCTTCACCTGGTTGTCTAAAAGTATATGATACAAATATAACATGTCCAAGACAAAACTCCCCATTCTCCTCACTCTACGCTACCAACCTACATTATCCACAGGCTTCCCAATTTCAATTGATAGCAACTTCATCCTAGTTGCTCAGACCAAAACCTGGGAGTCTCTCATAGCCCATTCCCAGTTCTTTAGGAAACCCTGTTCACTTTACCTTTGAGATGTATTCAGAATCTGATCACTCCTTAAGGAAGACAGTAAGAATTTAGAAAATTAAATAAACCATTTTAAAGGTAGTAATCTCCCAAAGAACTTAAGCCACAAAACAGTTTATATTTTAGATAATAAGATGAAATAAATACCATTTTTAATGGCCATACTTCACCGGCACACCCCCTCCCAACTATGATCTTTAGGAAGAGTTGGTGAAGCCAAGAAGTATCCCTGAAATTACAGGTGGGGATAGAAGACTTGTTGGGGGGTGGGGAGTACTAGGGAATGAATGAGGTCAAGAGAAGAGAAGCAGAAATTAGGATCTTCCTCATATAGCTTTGAAGGAAACCAGTCAGTCAGAAAAGCCAGAAATTGAGATGCTCTCTGGAGAGAAAAGAAGCTCAACTTTTAATAATGGTTTAAGAAGCTAATAGTCTTAGGACCAGACTAAAATAATATCTGATTCTTTATACAGCAAGAAATTGATACCATTGGACATTTTTAGTTGGTACTTTGTGAAAAGACAAACATTTGGTATCCCTCACTTAGCAGACTTCTACATTTAAAACTGTTTCATTCTTGGGACTCGTACTAACCTCCCAAAGATGCAAAATATGAAGGCCCATCTCTCTCCACATACTTGCCACCTGAAGCTGAAGAGTATTGACATCTGAAGAGCTTTTTTTTTTTTTAACAGTTTTTTATGGGTATACTACTAAATGGTTAATATCTAAGCATATTCAGCACCTCTGGAGTTAACAGGGTTAGTTGAGAGCCTCAGTCTGCACTCCAGCCATTGTGAGCTGAAGAAGCCAGCAGGGGAGGCAGACTGATATAGAGTATAGTGCAACAGTTTACAAACTTCTCGTAAACCACAGTGCACCCTAAATAGATATATATAGTTTATATCCCAACCCATATCTGTTTTGCAAATAAAAGCATTTGTTGGAATTTGGAAAAAAAATTCTGCTACAACACGCATTTCTTGCTAGGGAACTGATGTACTCTATTTTTGATTCTATTTTGTTTTGTTTTTGCTTGGTCGGGTTTTGAGTTTTGTTTTGTTTCTTGTTTTTAATTTTTTGTAAGATCCTTAAACATTCATATTGCTGGTATAGTCATTAGAGGTTGACTTTCAGCAATGACTCTGACACAAAGGGTGAGGGAGGAGAGGTTTTAACCTTATCCCTGCTATCTCCACTAGCCAGCCTCTTCAAGCCATCCTAAATAAGCATGCAGCCTGTGTTAATTTTTTATTGCTGCATACCAAAGTTAGTGGCTTTACATAGCAAGCACTTATTGTCTTATACTTTCTGAAGTCCAGGAATTTGGGGGCGGCTTAATTGGGTAATCCTGGTGGAAGATCTCTCATGAGGTTCCTATCAACCTGTTCATTAGGGCTGCAATCATCAGAATGCTTGATGAGGACTGGAGGGTTTTTTCTACCTTTGCTTATACAACTGCTGCCAGTGGCTTCAGCTCCTTGCCACTAGGGCCTGTCCCCGTGGGTGTTCATGACATGGCAGCTGGCTGCTCCCAGACTAAGTTATCTGAGGGAGTGCGGAGGGCTATAAGTGCCTTTTGTAATCAAGCCTCTGAAGGGATATAGCATCACTTGTGCCATATTCTGTTGGTTACAAAGACCAACTCTGATATAATATGGAAGGAAACTCTTCAAAGGCATGATTACCAAGTGGTAGGGATCATTGGGTGCCCTCATACTTACATAGTCCAAGAAGGCTTACTTACACAGTCTTCTCTATCACCATAGAGCACCACTGGCCTTTAGAATCCCAAAGATATATATTTATTTATTTTTCATTTCTTATTTTTAAAAAAGATTTTATTTATTTATTTATTGCTTATTTATGAGAGAGAGAGAGAGAGAGAGAAACAGAGACGGGGAGGGGCAGAGAGAGAGGGAGAGGGAGACTCTTAAGCAGGCTCTGCATTGAGCATAGAGCCCAATGTGGAGCTCAATCTTGTGAGCCCAAGATCATGACCTGAGGTGAAATAAAGAGCCAGAAGTTTAACTGACTGAGCCACCCAGGGACCCCCAAGGGTATATATTTAAATCCTTCTGTAATTAGTTGGGTAACAATGGCAACATTACTTCCTTAGTCTCTGTTTCCTCATTTAAAAAGTGGAGATAAAATCTATCTCACAGGGTCACTGTGAAGATTAAATTAAGTAGGATAATATTTGTTAACTGACACATAACAGGTATTCAATCGATAAAGATATTATAACTATCAAAGTAGGAAAGAATGGAAAACACAAGTTATTAATTTGATGAGAAATGATAGATATGAATTGTGCTTTAGATAGCTATATGTCTCAGCTGCTACAGGGTCAAGTATTATTACTAAGTGGTGTTTGAATAGTTCACTGTCCTTTGTTTTGATGTTGTTATGACTTCCGACAAAAAAGTACTGTAACAAACTATTTCTATTAGGTAACATGCACTAGAAATAGACTCATGAATTTCATTTAGAAAAAAATGCCCCCTGCACCTCTAAAAACACAAAATAGTTCAGATGTAAAATCAGACCACTAGGTGATTGTCCCTCTTCTGCTTGGCTGCAAACTCACTGTTCCCCGAGTTGACTCATTCTACCTTAGAACAGTACTAATCACCAAAAATAAATAAATAAATAAATAAATAAATAAATAAATAAATAAATAAGAAAAAGAAAAAAAATAAAAATAGCATTGTATGAAACCCAAACATATTTTACTTACTATCCTTGCTCTTCCTTTTAGGGTTGTAGAAATAAATCCTTTATAAGATAGTCCTTCAGATGTTTAAGGGTAACTATTATGTGTGGCTCCCATCCTACCTAAAATCTGTACTTCTGCAAGTTAAATATATTCAGTTCCTTTTTTATACCCTCATGTGATATGGTTTTGAATCCTTTTACAGCATCAGTTTCCCTCTTCTGAACACCATAGCTAGTTTTCATAAACCCTTTGCAAAGTTTAGCACCTTGAACAAAAAAATACAGTACCCCAGGCATTGCCGTTTTTACCAGTGAGAAGAATATGATTATTTTTCAGCATTCCTATTCTTGTTATTATGTTTTTCTTATTATAGCCCTAAATCTCATCACTACCCATTTTTAAACGAATGGACTTTATTTTTAGAGCAGTTTTAGGCTTAACAAACATTTAAACAGAAAGTAAGGATAATTCTTCCTGCCCCCAGTTTCCCTAATATTAAGGTATTCGATACTTTTGTTAACAATTGAAAAGTATTGCTACATTATTATTAACTAAAGTCCATTATATTAGAGTTCACTCTTTGTGTTGGATGATTCTCTGGGTTTTGACAAATGCACAGTGTCGTGTGTCCTCAGTAACAGTTTCATATGGAATAATTTCAAATTGCAGGCAGCCACTGATATTTATTTTTTAAAGAATTTATTTATTTATTTGACAGAGAGGGATCACAAATAGGCAGAGAGAGAGAGGGGAAAGCAGGCTCCCTGCCAAGCAGAAAGCCCAATGCAGGGCTCGATCCCAGGACCCTGAGATCATGATCTGAGCCAAAGGCAGAGGCTTAACTCATTGAGCCACCCAGGTGCCCCAGCCACTGATATTTTTAATGTCTCCACAGTTTTGCCTTTTCCAAAATGTCATGTAGCTGGAATTATATGATATTTAGCCTTTCAGATGGGCTCCTTTGCTTAACAATAGGCATTATATTTCTTCCATGTCTTTTGGTAGCTTAATGGCTCTTTTCTTTTTCTCTGAATAATATTCTGTTTTATGGAGGCATCATGTCCATTATTTATCCATTCATTTATTGAAGGACATCTTGGTTCCTTCTAAGTTTTGGCAATAATGAATAAAGCTCATGTGCAGGTTTGTGTGGGCATATGTTTGCAAATCATTTAGGTAAATACCACAAAACACAAATGCTGGATCCTATGGTAAGAGTATGTTTAGTTTTGTAAGAAACTGCCAGACTGTTTTCTGAAATGGCTGTACCATGTTGCAGAATTAGAGTTCCTGTTGCTCCGTGTTCTTCCCAGCGTTTGGTGACTTTTTTTTTCTGCTTAAATACAGCTACATCACTGTTGATTTATACAGAATTTGTCATCAATCAAAATCCCTTAGATATTTTTGTATGACTTAGCTGCTAAGCCACATTCTTGTGCAGTTACTCCTTGGACCTCGCTTAGTGCTTTTCCTTCCTTTTGATGCTTCTCCAGATGTTCCAGAGTCTCTTTTACTTATTAGGTTCACTCACAGTCCAGCTGCTATATATATATGTATATATATATATATTGCTGTGAAGGGCTCACACTTACAATCTTCTCCAGAGGGATTGCCTTTAGCAGACTGAAGGTCTGGAGTCTGGAGTGCCTGGGGGTTTACATTCATCACCCAACCAGGATGACCCATAGACAATGAAATGATTGGTATGCAAGTGCAAAAACAGCTCCCTGTCTCAAGGTTGGGACAACACCATGATGTAATTTATATACTCCAGAGTCCTTGCAGGATCAGACAGAAACTAGTTTTACTTAAACCACATTCTCTGTCTTTATCTCTCACTTCCTACATGTTTTTCCTGAGGGTACAACTTTAATAATTCAATTGCACATGAATCCTCCTCACAGGCTCTGCATCTAGGGAATCAGACCTAATTTTATTACTTTTTTTTATTATTACTGCACACAACTGTTTTTGATGTTTTTAACTATTGTAACTATTAAAGAATAGTATTGTATTTGCTTCTTTTTAAAAAAGATTTATTTATTTTGAGTGAGAGAGAGAGCACCCAGGCAGAGGGTGGGACAGAGGGAAAGAATCTCAAGCAGCTTCCTTGTTGAATGTGGAGCCCATGGCAGGGCTCAATTTCACAGCCCTGAGATCATGACCTGAGTGGAAGGCAAGAGTTGGATGCTCAAACAACTGAGCCACCCCAGTCCCTCAATATTGTATTTACTTCTAAAAGTTCATTTTTTAAAAGATTTTATTTATTTATTTGAGAGAGAGAGAGAGAGGGTGCAGGGGCAGAGGGAGAAGCAAACTCTTTGCTGAGCAGGGAGCCAGATGGGAGGCTAGATCCCAGGTCCATGGGATCATGACCTGAGCCCAAGGCAGATGCTTAACTAACTGAGCCACCCAGGCACTCCTTAACAGTTCATTTTTAACTAATCATGCATTATTTTGTGTATTTATTGAATCTTTAAGAGCCAGGGTTTTTTTTTTTTTTTTTTTTTTCAGAAAAAAAAAATCACCTCTCCAATATTATAAGGAATGTCAGTGGGAAAATCAGATTAATTGTACAAACCTTCACTGCAAAGTAATTATTAATGGAATAGGTCTATTCCATTAGGTGAGGAATAGCTCTATTGCATTCATGAATACCACATCTTTCACTGAGCTGTCTGACAGTGGTACCATTTTAGGTAGACATACTATATTTCAGAGTCTCATTAGTATCAGGATTTCTTTCTTTTTTCTTTATTAAAGATTTTTGTTTATTTATTTGACAGAGAGACACAGTGAGAGAGGGAACACAAGCAGGGGAAGTGACAGAGGGAGAAGTAGGCTTCCTGCTGAGCAGGGAGCCCAAAGCGGGGCTTGATCCCAGGACCCTGGGATCATGACCTGAGCCATAGGCAGATGCCCAGTGACAGAGCCACCCAGGCATGCCAATATCAGGATTTCTTTTTATGCCAAAGATTTTGTCTGAATACCTGCCTTTTGCTTTTTATTTTTTAGTGGTGGACACCTGCTTGGGCTAAGAGCCTGTCTTCAGTGAAAGGCCCATCTCTGTTTCCCATATGATGTGACTTTGGTCGTAGCCTTGTATGAAAAAGAGAAGCCACTGAGAAAGTTGCCAGCACCATTTCTGGTGGCTCTGGATCCTCTCTTATGAAGATCTTGAAGAAGAAGCATCACCTGATTGAAACGATAAATTATAAAGGGACAGTGTCCCTGTGAGGTAACATGGCCCCAAGTCAGCTGTTAAGGAGTTAGAGGTATCATTCAGATCTGTGGCCACTGAACTCAAGGAAGAACAAAGATCAATATAATCAAGACCTGGAATGAGGATATATCTGAAAACTTCTGCCATATCATTTCTAAATATCAAGTCACCAAATTGAATGTGAAGCCAATGCTATGGGAACACATAAAAAACAGCAGAGAATGATGGGATTTGGATTGAGTGTGATGTATTCAAGGAGAAGATCATGATAACAGGTTGTTTGGAGGAGGTGAAAAGAATTCACAACAATTAAAGACATCAGCCATTAACACTGAGAAGGAAAAAACAAAATTTGACAGGGAATGTGGCTGGTTCTTTTTCTGGTTTTCATATCAGTGCTTTGAAAGAATCTGTACCAAAGGAATTCTTGGGGTGGGAGTTCATTAATCTTGCTTGCACCAAACATACCAGAGTCCATGCAGGAGAATACAAAGAATAAAATTCCTGAGCGAGCGAAATGGACTGCTCAAGAAGTGCATTCCCAGTTCTTCTGGGGTTTTCTGTTTTTTATAGAAAGTAGAGTGTGGAAAATTCTCTAACATTGTTTTGTTTTAAGCAAAGAAAATTCATAACCTTTTTGAGTTAGATCAGGCATGAAAAGTACATTTCATTTCATGGGTTACTTAGCACTGAGAGACAGTTGTTGCCTGGGGCTCTGTGTTGACTAAGACTCTGAAACTATCTGGATGATTGAAAAAGAGTGTTGATACCAATTAACATCTGTCACACGTGTGGATGATGAGGTATAGGGGGATAGGGAGGTGATGTGCACCATGTTTTTACCATAGGTAAGTGTGAAAATACAGTCAGATAGATCAGCTCCTCTTCATAGTTTCTCTGAAGAGCAGATTAAAGGATTGTGCCTTCATCAGCTACTAGATTGACTTTGAGTAAATGGTTCATCTCTGTACACTGGATTTTCTCTTTCCCCCAGGAGAATGAAGTTTCTGTACTGGATGATCTGTGATGATCCTTTAAATTCTAAAACTGGCTGTCTAGGGGCGCCTGGGTGGCTCAGTGGGTTAATGCCTCTGCCTTCGGCTCAGATCATGATCCCGGGGTCCTGGAATCAAGCCCTGCAGTGGGCTCTCCGTTCAGCAGGGAGCCTGCTTCCTCCTCTCTCTCTCTCTGCCTGCCTCTCTGCCTACTTGTGATCTGTCAAATAAATAAATAAAATCTTTAAAAAAATAAATAAATAAAACTGGCTGTCTAGTAGTCAAAACTATAAATGCATTATGCATAGAACTGAGGGGTGTGTCTTAGTTTGGGTCCCCCCCTCCAAGAGAACCTGAAACAGGATTCAAGTGCAAATGATCTAAATAGGGAAGTAAAAGATACTGATAGGGTGTGTTACCAAATCAGTTACCACTTGATCTCACTGGGAAAACTCAGAGTGAGTCTTACCTGGGAGGCAAGGTTGCTCCCTGGTTTTAAACAAACTGTCAATCATTGGATGAGGGCTTGAGCCAGTGGGAGGGTGGCTTAATTTACCTGCAATTTCTCTCTGTTGAGCCTGCAAGCAAAGCAGGCTTTGGCACTACAGAAAGTCTTCAGAGAAGAAATAACAATGGGAGGGGTGCCTGGGTGGAGCGTTGGTTGAGCGTCAGACTCTTGATTTCAGCTCAGGTCATGATCTCAGGGTCATGGGATTAAGCCCCAAATTGGGCTTAGCACTGAACCCGGAGCCTGCTTAAAATTTTCTTTCTTCTCCTGCTTCTTCTCTATTTCTAAAAAAAAAAAAAAAGGAAAGAAATAAAGACAGCTGGAAATACGCCCAGAGTGCCCTTAAATTGTAAGAGCCAGGGGGCATGAACAGGGTCTGCTAAGCTAGAATTGGGGAATAAGGAAAAGAGCTCACAGGCAACTGGAATATTAAATACAGTTGATACTAAAAAAATTGTGGTAACAAATTATTTGCTTTTGAATCTTAAGGTTGGACTATGAGTTGAGTTAGGTGTGGAATCTAATAGCTATTTTCTGTTTGGAAACCTAAGAGGAAAGTCTACAGATAGCATTGCCTGGTCATTATTTTTACTGTTTTCTCCACAGTCAAAAGACCAAGTCAGCGGGAAAAACTGTCTTCCAGACGGAAATGTGATAGCCTCGGCCCAAACCACAGAAGGTCTAAACCTCGTATTAATGGCTGGAAATGTTACTAATTTCCAGGTAAGTGGCGCTATTCAGTAAATCCAACAAGAAACACTGGGGTCTGATTCACTCATTCTATGACTTAAGGTCACAACAGACCACTTTGAATTTTATCTCACCCAGTTTGTGGTACAATCTAGTTGAGTTAAAATTCCATATCCTTATCTTAGAAACGAGGAAACTGAGGTCTTTTCACTACGTAGTTTGTTAAGTTGATTATTAAACTCTTTCATCCCTGTCAGGGTACCTACTCTCGCGATTGGATGGTGCCATATAAACTTTGGAGTCCTCTAACTCTTTGAGTTCCTTTCTCTATCCAACCAGTTTCCCAGCCTCCTCACACCCTCTCTCTTGCGTATTCCCTTTCATTTTCATTGTCCTTCAGCATCCCTAGTCGCCTCTCTTAGCCTCCAGTCTGCCCTCTCCCTAGCTGTTTGATGCATGTTCATCAAGTGCTTCCTCCTGCCTGTATCAGAAAATCCAAAAAATAAGAGCTCTCAGAGTCTTCCACGGTCTGGCCCCAAATCTCTTTCCAGCCCTGTCTCTCACCATTAGCACTCTCTGTTAGCTAAACTGGACTACTATCTGACCTTTCTCATGTGTTTTCTCAAACATTCACCCAGCCAGAATCCTTACTGCCTTCTTTCTCCCTGTCCCAGCTTCCTTCCTTATCTTTTTTTTCCCTAATGTAATGCCAATTGAATATTACCCCCACCTTAAAAGACCACCAGAGACGTGAGTCAAAGCCAATCAGCAAGGGTCGTTTATTGCAGGTTCGAACCTGGACCTCTGCGCCGCTCATTGCCGATAACACCGAGAGGTCCAGAGCTGGGTTGGTGCAGGATTTTTATAGACAGATACAAACAAGTTTCGGGTGGGGCTGAGCTGATTGATTGATAGTTTGAACAGGCATACTTGGCGTCAGTGGATTGGGTCAGGGGACCCCGCCCGAAAGCAGACAAAGCAATCTTACAGAAGCAGAACTGGCCGGTTAGCCCACGCATGCGAAAAAAGCACTACCAGGATATTGAAGGCCTGGTTACTTATCAAGTAAAGACAATTGGGAGTCTTCTGGTGGAATGTTACATTCCTGCTATCAAGCATCCTTGTTAATGAGATTTAGGTTTAGAAGAAATTTAACTTTATTTACTTTTCCTTCTACCTCCTTCGGTGTTTTATGGAGGGGAGGGTGACATTAGGGCTATTGATAAGGTAACTTCTTTGTTGTAAATCTCAAGGACATTTGCAAACCAAGGGAGACTCCTGTCTTGCAGGATTGTGATCTCAGCAAGTTAACTATTTATCATTTTATGGCAGTCAGGGGTGCCTGAGGAATGCTACACATATGGAGGGGAGCGGGTGAAGGGGGGTGGTGCAAGGCGCCAGCCTTTGCTTTGTCCTCAGCCAGCCTCCTGCTCCTTCACTAAGATTTTATTTATTCATTTGAGAGAGGGAGAGAGAGACACACAAACAAGAGACAGAGAGAGAACAAGCAGGGGAAGAGGCAGAGGGAGAGGGAGAAGCAGACTCCCCTGAGCAGGGAGCCCAGTGTGGGACCTGAAGATCATGACCTGAGTGGAAAGAAGACGCTCAACTGACTGAGCACCCAGGTGCCCCATCCCTTATCCTCTTTGTAAAGACTTTACTAAGCAGTCCAGTCTAAAGGATTTCTGCCATATTTGAAATTCTATAGCAATTACTAATTGTATTTTTTAACACAGAGTTTCTTTCGATTATCTTGAACTGATTTAAACATTAAGAATATTTTACTGTTTTACATGTTAATATATTACTTCCCCAAGCTGTGTAGGAATCAGTAAGCAGAGAGTGGGGTGAAGGTGGGCTGGATCTTGGGTTTTTTTTTTTTCAAGCTCATTGACTTTTGTCCCTGCGGGGAACTTCTCAGGTCCTAAGATTAGTTTATGTTAAGTAACCTCATATAAGATTGAGGTGGACCCATGAGAGTGAGAAATGAAACTATTAAGTGGCCCAGTGACATAAAAACCTTTTAATTTACGATGAAGAAGTGCTCCCCAAGGAACCAAAATACTCAAAATCCACATGATCAAAGCATTCTCCCCTCCAAATTTGAATATGAAATCAGAATAAATGGAGTTGAATGAATTGAATACTTAATATCTATTGGCATCAGGTCCTGACCCCATCTCACCAAAGGGATAGCCTCAGCAGGCACTGGAGAACTCTTGATACCCCTGGACAGGCTTGAGGGGACACTGCCTACCTTCACCTCAACGACTTTCCTTTATCTAGGCCTTCAGGGCTGATCAGACCCCACCCCATTACCCTTCAGACAGACCCATTCTTTCTTTAGGTATGTTAATAAAGTCAGAACAATTACTCTCAGTTCCTACCTGCCTAAAAGCAACTCTTTCTTCCAAGGTCTCTCTCAACATTCTGTGTTTTTGTCTCTGTCTGTCTCACTGTCTTCCTCTTTCTGCATCTACCTTTCATTCCGATTCTCCTTCTTTGTCTATGGTCTCTGGTTTGCTCATTTTCATAGCCCTACTCTGATTCATCACATGTTGACTTGACATTGGTGGGTGATGCATTTCCTTTATTTCTAAGTTTTGGGGCTCAACTCATTATGGTAACAATAGATTGTGAGCCCCCCAGGGTAGGGTTGACAGATCAGTATGGCAGACAAAACATGTCTTATGCATTACCCCACAATACTTGGCAAGCCGTAGGTGCTTAATAATTACTAATTCAATCTCTAACGAAATGTTGCTGTTTTCCTTAAGGCCCATGTGATTGTCAACACTGTTTCCCAGACACTTCAACTTGGAAATGGACCACTATCCCGGGCTATTTTGCAGAAAGCTGGTCCAAAGCTCCAGCAAGAGTTGTATGCTGTCAAGCAGGGAGCAGTGGAGAAAATAGGTAGCATATTCATAACAAGTGGCTGTAATCTGAACTGCCAAGCTGTCTTCCATGTCGTGGCACCAACTTGGGATAATGCAGCAGGGCACTCTCAGCAGGTAGAGAAAATCCTTCATTCTCTACTTCATTGGTAGCTTTGGTAGTCTTCTGGCACTGTAGAGATCTGTGGTTCTCAAGCAAAGTGAATGTATTCCCCAGGGGACCTTTGGCTTGTTACATTGGTTACTGATCACTGGGAAGCGGGGGCCAGGGATGCGGCTAAATGTCCTACAATGTATACATCGGCCTCCACAACGCAAACTTTTCTGGACAAGGTTGAGAAGCCCTAGTATTGATTGGACCTTGTCCATTTATTGACATCTTTATTATGTTCTCTAAACAGTCCATCATATCTACCAGTGATTTCAGAATAATTGACCCTTGAAAGTAGTAACCATCCTGGGGTTCCCCAGGAATGATATCTGAAGATTAGTGTAATCATCCTTCAGTATGACAACAAGATGCAGCCAAAGCTGTGGTGAAGAATGAGGGGTCATTGCTCTTCTTTTGATGACTTCTCACCTCTACTCCCAACTTTCTTTTTTTAGAATATGAAAGTAATACAAGTATATTGCAGGAAATACAGAAAGTACAAAGATGAAAATAAAAATTATAATCCAGTCACCTGGAAATGAATGTGGTTAACATTTTATTGTATTCTCTTCAGGGCAATTTTATATTTTTTAGTTGGGATTCCCTTCCAGCCATTTTTTTTAATCCTGCTTTTTAAAAAATTTATCCAATGTCCATAAACATTGCTTTTAATTGCAACAAGACACCATTGTTTATGTAGCCATTCCCATACTATTAGAGCCTCCGTCCTGCATGAATTGCAATTTCTCTGGAATATCCTTTCTCCTTTCTGACTCCCTAGACCCAGACAAAGCCAGGAATAGCTGAAGAGACCTAGTCACAGTTGTTAGAGCCATAGCTCTTTCTCCTTTCTGCCAGCTTAAGCCCTAACTTAGATGAATGTATTTTGTACATTTCAGATCATGGCAAATATAATCAAGAAATGTTTGGCAACTGTAGAAGAGTTATCTTTTTCATCCATCGTATTTCCCATGATTGGAACAGGAAATTTGAGATTTCCCAAAGCTATTTTTGCTAACCTAATTCTTTCGGAATTGTTCGAATTTAGTAGCAGAAGCTGGCGGAAAGCCTTACAAAAAGTTTACTTGCTGGTACATCTAGGTGATGATGAAATCCAACAGGTATGGTTACATATCTCTTCTCATCATTCTGACAAGTGAACCTAAGTGCAACCAGATGTCTTTGTGGATCTGTAAATAATAATGTTTTCACTTCCCTGTCCATAAGAGTTGGTTGCTGTGGGGGGGTTGTCATAAGACTTTATGAGATAATGCTGATAACTCACACAGTCCTTCCTAGACAGGTTAACAAGACACAAGATAATTGTACTTAAATTCCTAGGAGGAAGCAGAAAGTCATTGGCATAAAAGTGGCCCAGACATTTTAACACTGACTGAATGAAGCCCAAGTTATGGCTCTGTTTATAGCGAAAAGACCAAATAAGAGAAACCTCAAGAATTTAAGGGTTTTATGGATAGAGCACAGCTCGTCTGTAGAAGTCTGTGAGGGTCTAAAGCTAGAAATAACAGTACAGTATTCAGTAGCAGAGAGGCAGTCAAAGCACATGAACTAAGCACTGAGCCCCCTACACCAGCCTTGTAAATGTTGACCTAGAGCTGGTTGGCCCAGTCTGAGTACCAAAATCTGGTTCTCATTCTTGAAAAGTTATATTGATTTTATAAATTGTGCATAATTATAGCAAAAATGCAAACAATATAGAAGTGCAAAGAAGAAAGGTATAGCTAGGTTTAAATTCCGGTTTTGCCACTTAAAGGCTGAGGGAGGCCACCTCTCCGAATTTCGGTTTTATTGTGTGTCAAGTGAATGTGGCAAGAACATCTCTCAACCTCGCTGTTGAAACTAAGAAAAGATGTATTTGACATGTTTTGTGTGGTGTCTAGCATGTAGCACGGCTTAAATCTGGTTGCAGAAGTAGTTACTACCAGGGCACCTGGGTGGCTCAGTGGATTGAGCTGCTGCCTTCGACTCAGGTCGTGATCTCGGGGTCCTGGGATCGAGCCCCACATTGGGCACTCTGCTTAGCGGGGAGCCTGCTTTCTCCTCTCTCTCTCTGCCTGCTTCTCTGCCCACCTCTTTTTTTTTTTTTAAAGATTTTATTTATTTATCTGAGAGAGAGACAGTGAGAGAGAACATGAGCGAGGAGAAGGTCAGAGGGAGAAGCAGACTCCCCATGGAGCTGGGAGCCCGATGTGGGACTCGACCCGGGACTTCAGGATCATGACCTGAGCCGAAGGCAGTCGTCCAACCAACTGAGCCACCCAGGCGCCCCCCCCCTTTTTTTTTTCTCTGCCCACTTCTGATCTCTGTCTGTCAAATAAATAAATAAAACATTAAAAAAAAAAGTAGTTACTACCTTTTTGTTATCTGACTTTAAGGGCTATTGTTACAAATTACGAACATTAGCACTTTAAAAAGATAGCAAATATAAGGTTCTTTTCTGAATTCTTAGTTACTCTCAGGCATCTGGGATAGAATTGTGGTCTTCCCATGAAATAAAAGAAATCAGCACTGGTATTTATTGAGAAAATGCCTGGGTTCGATGGCAATCCTGTGATGAAAAAGTCTCTGGGTAAGAGGAAATCTAGGGAGAACTATTGTTTCTAATTGATGTCTGGTGATCAGTGCTACAAAGAATTGGATTAATATATTTACAGAACATTGTTGTAATCAGTAACTGTATTTCTTTCTATTTCCAGGCATTTTTAGATGAATTCACTAAAGGGTCATATGGAAATCCCAACAAGGACAGGATTCTCACAACTGAAGGTAACCAAGGTCTGGCAAAGTTGTTCTGCTCAGAAAATATTTTGCTCTGCCTAGTGGTTCTTCAGTGGTAGCTGACATCAATAGAAGGAGACAAAGCTAATTCACATGCGGGACAGATTAGTGATGAAGGAGGTGTTAGAGCATGCTCCACTGAGCACACAAAGAATAAGTTATATGGATACGTGCTGCACACCCCGCAGACTCTAAGCCTAGGGTGGGTCCTGTCCAGTGAGTCCAGAGAAAAGACCCAGAGACACCAATGGCGATACAGGTCTACTAGCGGAACTACGTGCAGGGAGTCCGGAGTGGCTGACTGGATACAGCCTCCACTGCCAGGATCTACACAAAGCAAGTTGTTATATCTTAGCTACTCACTCTAACAACTGTCAAGGGCCCGTCCCCCTCCTTGCACGGCCAGCGTTTCCAAGGAGATCAAGGTCTGCCTCTTGGACAGTCACCATTATAAGAGGGATGTACAGGGCTGGTCACCTCCCCCCATACCCAGCCCCTGACTTTGAACACTGAACGACACGCTTTTCTGCATGTTCTGCTTAGTGGGAATATAGAGGGAGGATGGGATCTCTACTTTCAAGACCGTGATTAACGGGGGCCTTTGGGGTATGCTTGCACAAACTAGCAATCTAACATGTACCGTACCAGATGTGAACCAAATCTGGTAATGAGGCCAGAGTTTCTAAGATAGGATAATGAAAGATAACTGAGGATGGAAGAGGGGGGCGGTGGCCTGGGGTGAGAGCGGAGACCACCCTGCACCTTCCTTGATCATCCCCGTGTGCTGCTTCACCTGCAGCAAGATTCTAGCATGAAGTGAAGGCCTACCTGGGGCTGCTGTGGGCTGAGTGCACAGAGGGGGGACTCCCTGGACAGGCTGGGTCTGAAGCACTGCTGTTGCCTCCACATGCCTTTGGCTCACGTGCTTATGATCAAGAAGCTGTGACCCTGCAGAGGTGACGGTGCTGGAGCCCGTCCACCACGCTGACCACGGGCAGCTGGGTCTTGCCCAGAGTTCATTCCATGGAGGGGTGGGTAGCTGAGAGCAGTGCCCCCCCCCACAGCCTCCTGGGCATGTGTCCTCCCGCTCTGAGGGAACCATCCAGTAAAGGTCTTGAAGAACCACACACCCACACACAGATAACTAAAATGTGGATGCACACTAAACTTCTCTGATTGCTTTTCTATATATATATATATAATTTAATCTATACAGTGGCCTCCTGGGTGGGTGATTCTCTTGCCACTGCATCACATGGAAAAGGAGACTGAAAGGGACAAATAGAAAAGGCACAGCTAAGTTATAAAGCCTCAGAGCGGACAGTAACATTATGCCAACACAGTAAGGCTGATAGGCTGATTTCCTCAGAGCAGCCTTGATCCTGTTATGCCAGCAAGATGCGAAGCCACAGGAAAGCTCCTATGTGAAGTTAGTGAGCTGTTACTTAACCTTGGATGGGGGCGCCTGGGTGGCTCAGTTGGCGGAGCATCTGACTCCTGATTTCAGCTCAGGTCATGATCTCAGGGTTGTGAGGTCGAGCCCCGTGTTGGACTCCATGCTGGTGCAGAGTCTGCTTGAGATCCTCTCCCTCTGCACCACGCCCCTGGCCCCCTGCCCTGCTCCAACATGTGCATATGTGCTCTCTCTTTCTATCTCAAATAAACAAAAATAAATCTTCCCCCAAATAATTGAACAAATGACCTCCACACCGAGACCATTTCCCTTTTCTGCAAAATGGATATAAAAGAATCACCTGGAGGGACATACTTTCTGTCATAAGACAAGTAAATTCTGGAGACTAAATGCACAGCATAGAGCTGGAGTTAATAATAATGTTCTGTATTTTTGAAGCTCACTAAGAGAACAGATCCCGGGCGTTCTCACTACTCACACGTGCACGCGCGCACACACACTCCCTACACAAAATGGTAACTGTGGGAAATGATGGGTGTGCTGTGAGTCCAACTGGACAATCATTTCACAGCGTACGTTCACTCGAGAGTCACATTGTACACCTTAAATATTTATTT
Source organism: Mustela erminea (assembly GCF_009829155.1). NCBI lineage: Eukaryota > Metazoa > Chordata > Mammalia > Carnivora > Mustelidae > Mustela > Mustela erminea. The sequence continues at coordinate 99,093,788 of NC_045614.1, forward strand.
GTCGTAGCTCAGAAAAGCTTGAAAAAAAGTTTCCCAGAGACATGAGCATGACAGGAGGGGATACTTGGCCCTCCGTCCTTCCTCATGCCTTTCTCATGAGGCGGCAGCAACTTTTGCAGACAAGCTGACGGTCCAGTCAGGTGTTCCTGCTTCATCCTATCTAACTGAGAAACTGAGCCTCCTCCTGCCACGAAGCTTTATTTTTTAATTTCCTTAAAAAAGAAAACCCAACCAGGCTCGGTACAGTTTGGGTTTATGTAGGTGGAAAGAAAGAAGACTGGGAAGAGAACAGTGGCCCCTTGTTGTTCATTCTCCAGCTACTCTTTTGTTTGCTTGCTTTTTTTTCAGGGGCCTTCAGCCCTATCTCCAGCCCTGGAATCATTTCATATGGAATGAAAACCGGTGCAATTACTTTCCAGATTGCTACTGGAGATATTAGCAAAGAAAAGGCAGATGTGATTGTAAACTCAACGACAAGAACATTTAATCTGAAATCAGGTACTTTATTTAAGCAATGTACGCGATTGTAACTATTAACATGACTTGTGTGTGGGAAGGAAATTGTGGCTAATGTTGCCCGAGTAGAAGAGTGTTGTCAGACATATGTAGGTCCTGGAATCAGAAAGACCTGGGTTTGAATCCCAGCTCTGCCACTTACCATGGTGTGGCTTTGGGACAATCACTTTATCCCCTCTGAGCCTCAGTTTCTCTGCCTGTCAAATGTTGATTTCCCGGAGGATTAGATGGGGCACAGCAATGTGAAGATGAGGTGGGAGCCATGCACTGGACTTAGTCTAGGTTAGCTCTTGTCCCCTTTCTAGCTCTGAACCATCAAAATTCCACACTTCTAATTTAATAAGTTTGTTTTATTTTTATTTGTTTATTTATTTATTTTTAGATTCCCTCTTTTATTTTTATTTTTTAATTTTTTTAACTTATTTTCAGCATAACAGTATTCATTATTTTTGCACCACACCCAGTGCTCCATGCAATCCGTGCCCTCTATAATACCCACTACCTGGTACCCCAACCTCCCACACCCCCGCCACTTCAAACCCCTCAGATTGTTTTTCAGAGTCCATAGTCTCTCATGATTCACCTCCCCTTCCAATTTCCCCCAACTCCCTTCTCCTCTCTAATAATAAGTTTGTTTTATTTTTATTTCCCTTTCTATATAACTGAGTTGGCACTCATATCTCACTTCTTATAATCTTCCTTATGTTACACTAACCCAGAAATGAAATTCAACCCCTTTTTCTTGATTTTTGCTGGAATGTCTGAGCGCCTCCAGTGAAGGAGCGTCTTTGAGCATGTCCTCCCCACGTGTCTGTTTGTGTATAACTTGCATACATGTACTCTCATGTGAATATATTTTTATTACAAAGTATTAAATTTTAAATTAAAAGGGTAAGATAAAACATAAGTAGAAAGAGAAGTTACAGTATTTTCTAAGCTGCAAAATACTACAGCATTTACTATGTAGGAAGTGAATATGTAGACTATCCATCCAATGTATTGGTCATTCACAAATGCAGACATAAAGGACATTCAATTATGTAAAATGTGACAGGTTGAACATAGGCATTTTTACCTGCCTTCTTTTAAAATTCCATGAAAGCAACAGTAAAGGAAATAAAAGGGTGTAAACCCAAAAGGAAAAAGAGAGCTGGAGGAAAACCAATAATGAACAAGACACAGCAGTGTATTTTTAGAATATGAGAAGAAGCTAGCCAGTGGTGAAAACTTAGAATATGCAGGAGAGAATGGTAGTCCCTAGAGACACTGAAGTTGGAGCATCAGGTACCTGGGAAGGCAGGGGACAAGGAAAATATGGAAACAGAATCAGATGCAATTCTGTATGAGCAACACTTAGACCCATTTATTCTATTCTCCATCCATCTGGTGCCCCAGTAATTTCCCTTGGTCTTCCCTGGCCAGAGATGGGAGGTTTATTCTGTGGGGAAACCAACCAGAGAGATTCTGGACTTAGAACAGCAGGTGAGATGAGAGTGGGAGCTAGACAGTGCTCAAGTGAAAGCTTCCGTACTGAGCAGTGAGGTCCAGCCCCGTCCCCGTGCAGCTCCCGGAATGGCAGACGGGTTTATGCCCTCTGAGATTGGAGGATCCTTCTGGAGAGAAACCAGCTGCCCTGACGTCTAGTATTTACCACCTGCTTACCTTACACTAAAGCCTCCTGGCCAGCAAGCCTCCTTTCAGGGTGCTCCCACACTCACTCTGAATAGGAATGGACTGGTGAGTGTCACCTGATAATTGAGGAAAATCTCCATTCTTGCAAAGTCAGAGACCAAAACAAATGCCCCCAAAAAGGTATTTCTTAAAAAGAGACAATTCAGGGCGCCTGGGTAGCTCAGTGGGTTAAGCCTCTGCCTTCAGTTCAGGTCATGATCTCAAGGTCCCGGGATCGAGTCCCACACCGGGCTCTCTGCTCAGCAGGGAGCCTGCTTCCTCCTCTCTCTCTCTCTGCTTGCCTCTCTGCCTACTTGTGATCTCTGTCAAATAAATAAATAAAATCTTTAAAAAAAAGACAGACAGTTCATAACATACATATATAATCAAGGAGACCTAGATAGATGATGGGTAGATAAATAGATAGAGGATAGATTGATCTTTATAATGATAAAATTACTAAAAATTATTCAATGCTTTGAGTGGGCCAGATTCTGCACGAAGCATCTTTTATCCATTGTCTCTTTCAATGTTCAAATAACCCATGTTAGGGGAGTAGTGTGCCAGACTCTATAATAGTTGCGGAACTGACTAGGCCCATGTTAGCCAGTAAGTGGCAGAGGCGACCCTAACCCAGGTTGTCACATGCATAGGCTGTGCTTTCGACCGCTCAACCCTGCCGTCACCAGCAATAACCAGGTGGTGAAGCTCCAGCCTCGACCGGAAGATTCACAGGACTGAAGGCAGCCAGCTGTGTGTCTACCTGTGAAAAAATAACACAAAAACCACAGAACTTCTGTGAAATGCTCAGTGGTGTTTCAGTTTTGAGCTCCATGCTTCTCATTAGTATCTGAACTTTCATTTTTATGTTTTTCAACTTTATGAAATAATAAGGGTAGAATGCAAAAAATTTCAAATAACTGCAAAAATATCCCTGTACAGATAGAGCCTGTAGAGCTCCAGACACAGGGGACTGTCCACTATTGGGCAGTTTCCTCACGCTGTAGTTCAGAGTGTTTATTACTCAGCCTGAATGAAAGTTGCTATGGAAACGGTGGTTTTTTCTGTGGGGGCCATCAATGAATTATGCACAAAGGGGTGAGCTGGACAAAAGTCTAATGTACAAAAGCTATAATCATGCATTGCATTTGAACTAATGCTTTTAATTTTAACTAATTTAAATTTATTTTAATTTCATTAATTAAATATTACATTTAATTAAAATAAGTTTAATTTATTTTAATTAATTTTAACTTAATGTTTTTTTCTTACTTAGGGGTGTCAAAAGCAATTTTAGAAGGTGCCGGACCAGCTGTGGAAAATGAATGTGTTGTACTAGGTATGGTTACATGTTACTTTTGGTTACAACCCCTAGGAGATTAGAGGGCTGAGAAGACTGTAATAGGACCTACAGGAGGAGTAAGTGGTGAGCACTTTGGAAAGAGGTGGATTCTCTGGGAGAGCAGATCCAGGGGGTGTGACTCTATGGCTTTGGGGAGTAATCCTCCCTTTCACCATCCCACCTGTCTTTTCCTAACTATTAAACAGAGAGCCTAGGCGTGGCTCCTAGTAGTCCAGCCTCCACCACCTACTGAGGGATCCTGAGCCTGCCATCTGATCTATAAGAGCTTTTTTTCTCTTATCTGTGAGCTAGTTCTGGGTTCTATTAACCAGGCAGGAGTATGGTAATGGTTTCCCTGCAGGTGGGTGTGAGCATCAGGACAAGGAACAGGAAGAGTTGCCTAAAGTGCTATATAAGTCATCTTTCTCTTTCCCCAACCTTGTTCTACTTGTGATATGACATCGTCTACCTGACATGAGTCAGGGTGGAACCTGGGTGGGTCTGAGGTGTTCTTGGACACCAATTCTCCAATTCTTCTTTTTTTTTTTTTTTCAATTCTCCAATTCTTGCACACCACCAAATGCATTGCTTTTCTCTCCTTGAAAAACGAATCCAGCCGAATAAGCATAGACATTGCTCTTCTGGACAACAATTTGGGGGTTAAGAGGTCTGGACATTGACTGCTTGGGTTCAAATCCCAGGCAATCTTTGCTGTGGACCTTACCTTTCTGAGCTTCTGTTGAATCTGTGAAATGGACAAAATAGTACCTACCAATAGCCTTGTTTTGAGGATTGAGTAGACCAAAGGAGGTAGAGTGCTTTTGAATAGCACCCCACATATTCAACAATGTCGTTGTCGAGTTAAAGAATCCTGATTGTACAGAAAATGAGCCTGGCACAGTCCCAGCGAGTGAAACCAGCTAGATGGAGGGAGGCTGGACTTGTTCAGAAATCATCACAGCTTTGTACAACGGCAGCTGCTTTCATGGCTCGGTGATCCTCTTGCCGCTTCCTGTAAGTAACTGCTGTGTGTTTCCTTTCTTCCCTGTTCCAGCTGCACAGCCTCACAGAGATTTTATAGTTACACAAGGTGGAAACTTGATGTGCAAGATAATAATCCATGTTCTTGGGGAAAATGATGTCAGGGAAACGGTCTCCACTGTTCTAGAAGAGTGTGAGCAGAGGAAGTACACTTCTGTTTCCCTTCCGGCCATCGGAACAGGTTTGTAGCTTCTCATCAATCCAAGATTCTGAATCATCCACATTCCTTTAGACTCTGCCTCACTGTTAGTGAATTCATTGCTGAGTCCAGGCAGCGATAGTGATGTAAATCAGAGAGTCCGCCAACTTGCAGACCCGGAGGGCCATCTCTGGGGCCTATGCCTCTTTAATACATCTTTATTCTTTATTGTATGTTCCCCAGGTATCTTTGCATGTTTGGCCCTTAACGCCATGGTGTTCTTACTGTTCATGTTTTTCCTTTGGGTGATTTGTTTGCTCTTACTGTATCTGTTACCCTTTTTGCACGGACTCTCGGATCAGCATTTCTCCTTCCCCCGGATCTCCTCTGGCAGATTTCTGTTACCAGAGACTTTATGGAAGAATCCAAACTCATCCTCATCATCCCTTGCAAACAGCCACCTTTCCTGAGTTGTCCCATTTTCTGATCTCCTCCTTCAGTGGTACCACGATGCTCTGGCTATCCTGCCAGCTTGCTTCTTTGTGCCCCCAGACCCCACAGTCAGCACATTCTGCTTAGTCTTCTCCCAGGGGTTATTCAGTGTCAGCCTTGCTTCTGGTTTCCAAACCTTTAATATGTCCACTATTGGGTTGACTGCAGCATCTCCTGCTGGCTCTCATTCACACATTTATTAGATTGAAAGGCTGTTTCCCAGGCCTGCTGCAAGTTCTGAGGCATAAAGTCACGAGTAGGATGCAGTTGCATTCCTTAAGCAAGAAGCTCGGGTCCATCCTATTCCCAGTTTCTAGGAAAACTTTTCCTCCTCATCTCTTTCATAGCATACAATAAGTTGCTCTTAGTTGAAGGTGATGCTAATGACCAGTTCCCTGATTCATTCACGCTCAGTCGCGCAAGCTTTTTAAAAGGGCCTGGGAGGGCCCTAAAAATGCCATCACATGATCGTATAATTCATAAAGTTTCAAAAGTAAGATTTTTTAACCTCTGTGGGTCAGGATCACTATTTCTTCTCACTTTGACTTCTCAGACTTTTCCTGACACTGAGCATTGGAAAGGCTGCGAGCATTTTTGGAATATAGCTAAGGAAAGTTGACGTAGGAATATGGTTTTTCAAAATTTCAAAATTTATACTTTATTGTGATTTCTTTTTTGATTATAAATAGTCCCTTTCATATATAGTTTTATGTTTTTATTTTGTGTTCTTTTTCGGAGGTGTATAAATTTTAAACCCTTTAAAACCTAGACCTACCCATGACTCTTAGTTTCCCCATTTTGCAGATAAGAATTTGAAGTATTAGTGTACAAGGTCACATAGCTAGTCAGCAACATAGTGAGGATCAAACCCAGGCAGCGTGGTCTGTACATTTCAAACTTTACATTGCTTTTTTATGTTACACTTTTTTTTGGTTACCATTATGCTCTTAATTACTATACTGTTAGCTGCCACATTCTTATCTCTATGAGCTATTACTTCTATTATCACCGCAATTGTATAAAATGGACTAAATTGAAGTTTGGAGGTGTTGTGGGCTGAGTTATGTTCTCCCTGCCAAATTCATATGTTGAAGCTGTGATTCCCAGTACCTCAGAATGTAACTATATTTGATGAGAGGTTCTTTCAAGAGATAATTAAGTTAAAATGAGGTCATGAGGGTGGTCCCTAATCCAGTATGACCAGTGTCCTTGTTAGTTGGGAGATTAGAAATCCACGGATACAGAGAGAAGACCATATGAAGACATAAGGAAAAGACAGCCATCTACAAGTCTCAGAGAACTCAAATCAGTCTTTCCAAAACCTCAATATCAGACTTCTAGCCTCCAGAATTGTGAGAAAATACATTTGTGTTGCCTAAGCCACCAATTACGGCAGTTTGTTATCATCCCTAGCCAACTGATATGAGAGGAATTGAATGACTTAGCCAAGATCCCACAGCTAATCACTGGAGAGCCAGGACATGAACCCAGTTCTTCTGCACCCGGATCACATGGTCTGTTCTCTGTGCTGCCAGTGCCCTACAGTTCAAGACCACCAGGAGCACACACTATGAGGAACCATGCAGCATCTCACCAAGAGGTCATTAAGGACTATTAGTAGATCTGAGCTTGTGCTGGGTAACTTTGTGGTAGTCTCAAGTACATGGGGTTTTGCTCTGGATTGGATTCTTTGAGGAAGCAGGCATGGTTCTATGATTGGATATCTTACCTGGAAGAGGCAAAGAAAATGGCCAAAGTTGTGATTATTAATGAAGCAGCACTTGCTCCTACTAGTTAAGATGGGGAATGTTTGGCCATTTTTGTGGTTTGGATCGTGTTCATGTTTTTGCCTGTGGTCAGACATGATTATTCAGTGGTTGTGCTGGGCTAAATTGATCACAGCCACAGAGTGGTTACATCAGATGATATTCTATGAAATTGTTTGTGTTCAGCCAGAGGACACGAACACCCAGCTAGGAGTGCCAGATCCATTTCTGCTGTCGGGCTGCTTGCTTCTGTCTCAACACCAAAACCCATGTTTGCCAGATTTCATCACTTGACTAACACCAGCTAAAGCTTCTTTTGGTCACTTAAAAAAATGTTTCTTTTTCAGGAAATGCTGGAAAAAACCCAGCCACAGTTGCTGATGATATGATCAGTGCTGTTATAGACTTCGCAAGGAAACATCCCATCCCATCATTACGGAGAGTTAAAGTTGTCATCTTTCTATTGGAATTGCTACATGTATTCTATGACAACATGAAAAAGAGAAAGAAGTCCACGTCACCTGTCCATCAGCCCACACGCTTCGAGACTGCATGTAAATGATCTTCTTCAGAAAATCATGGGGTTATCTCTCCTATCCCTTAGCAAATGTGTAGCTATTAATGCTCATTGTTTTATCAGTTTTAGGATTCTACAGATAGCCTCCTATAATATGTGGGAAAATACAAGAACTATGGAATGCAGCCTCCTATCTGCCAATTATTCTGAGGGCAGAATCACTCCTGGGAAGCAGGAATAGCAAAGGAACAGGAAGAGAATAGAAATGAGAAAGCAGAAGAGCGGGATGGACTTTGAAAATCCTAAGCCAGTTACCTCATTATTTAATTATGGATTATTATCGACCCTCAGTGCTCCTTGTAGCTATGAACCAGCTGACCGATACTTATTTATTGATTATCCACCACTAGACAAGTTAGCCTGACAATGGAAGCAGATTGAAGAAGGGAATGGTCAGGGCCATTTGGTTGTACTACTTCCTGAGCAGGCAGATTCCTAGTTTCTTCTCTGTAAGATGGTTGTTTATGCATAATGTTTAAGTATCTATTGACCTGCTCCTCTTTCCCCATTTTGAGGCTTCTGTACTGCTGTGAAAATAACTAGAAAAGCAGCTTCCTCTTGCAATCACGGTTTTTGCCCATTTTGGGCACTCACTCATAGAGCAGTGTGGGTTTTACTAGTGATAAAGCACACCTGTCATCAGCAGCTGTCTCTAAACTGGAAATTATTGCCTGACCCTGCCAGTAAGAATTTCAGTTCTCTCTATACTTAACCTACTGATAACTATTCAATGTGCCTTCACATATAACACATGTAAGAGCTACACACACACACACACACACACACACACACACACACACAAAGTAAATAAAAATGAAAATAGCAGTTGGGTCTGTTAATGTTCTTGCAATAGCAAGTAATAGAAAATCCAATTTAAACTGGTTGATGGAAAAATGGAATTAATTGACTCACATGACTATTAAAGTCCAGGCATACCTGGCTTCAGGGCCAGTTTGATCCAGGTGCTCATATTATATAATCTATATATATATTTCTTCATCTCTCTTCTTCATCTGAATTTCTTCATCTCTCACTCTCTTGTCAGCTGTGTTGTCTTTATTCTCGGGTTTCACATGGTTAAAGATGGCAGCTAACAGTTTCAGGACCATATGCCTACACAGTCAGATCCAATAGGAAAAGGTATATCCGGGGGTAATATATACTCATCACAGGAATGTGATGCCTGAGAACAGAGCTGTTCACATAAGGCAGAAATTCCTTCCGACTGAATCAGCTTAGGTCATCATTGCAGCTAGGGAACTGGAATTATACAAATCTGCCAACCCAGAGTCACATGCTCTATTCTTGAACTGAAGGGGATCACTCCGAAGCAACGAGGAAGAGTTGTTCACCAAAGGAAATTCAAGATGCTTTTAACAGAAGAAGGGGAAGAGGCTGCTGGATGGTTAAAAATAACACATACCTACTAGAGTACCAAGGGATATATAAATTAACATTTCCCCCTTAGGTCCTTGCAGAAGAAAATTTGTATTTAAATACAAATTAACTGGTTCATCCACTCCCTGCTTACACCAAGAATTTAAAATGACTTCTGAAATTTAAAAAACAGGAAGGGGTACCTGGGTGGCTCAGTCAGTTAAATGTTCCAGTCTTGATTTTCCCTCAGGATGTGGTCTCAGGGTCATGAGATGGAGCCCCAGGTTGGGCTCTGCCCTGGGCGTGGAGCCTGCTTAAGATTCTCTCTCCTTCTCTCCCTCTGCTCTCCCTGCTCATTTCTCTCTTAAAAAAAAAAAAAAAAAAAAAAAAAAAGGAAAGGAAAGAAAAGAAAGAATAAGAGACAAGCAAACAAAAGATAAGTAAAATGTGCAGACCAGTGACCCAATGAATGGCACTTGGGGCAAAACCAAACAACAACAAAACTGCCTTACATAATCTTTGTTGTTAGATGAAAGGAATAATACAGATAAAATGTCAGATAAAAACAAGTTTGTTGGCAGAGATAAACTTGGATTTTAGTAAGAATTTATCATGTGGATTTTTTTTTTCATCTTGTGGACTTCTTTAAAGAGAACTTACAGAGGACAACTTGGAGTTTCATTTGAGCAAATGATACACAATTGCTTTTCCAAAGCACATTTAAGCTATTCATTGATTCAGAGCACTGTTACTGGGCACGAATTAAATATCACACCCTAGAGACACAGATTTGGGAGTCATGTAAATAGGTGGGAGTTGAAGTCATGGAGTGTGGCTCCAACTATCCATGGAGACTATGAAGGTGGAGAGAACGAAGCTGAAGGCAGAGCCAGGATTCTTGGTGTGTCGTCCCACCCCTACCTGTGGAGAGGAACCTGAGGCAGGCTGCACAAGGAGAGGTGTAGGAGGGCATTTACCCCAAACATCAGGAATGGAAAAGTAGATTGAGCTTTATCTTTTAAAAGAGATTTATAGGAAAAGCACTCAGGAAAGTGCCTGGTACCTGGTAAACACTTGAAAAAAGGTAGCCATCATGTTACCGCCGATAAAGCACTGGGCTGAGCGTCACTAGAACACAATCCTTTCCTTCCTTGGATGGTGGCCTTCCACGTAACATTGGATATGTGAGTACTCAGCCTTCCTGGAGCTCAGCTTTCTCATCTCTAAATTGTCCAGGGACACCTTCTGTCCACAAGCAGAATAAGTAGCGCAGTTTGGTGTGGTTTAAGGGTGTGATTTAAGTTGTTCATCTCAAGAATATACCCTTGTCTTTAAACTTTCCTCCCTTTTTATGTTTATTTTTATTTTTTAAAGATTCTTTATTTTAGTTTAGAGAGGAAAATGAGAGAAAGAGAGAGTGCCAGAGCGGAAGGGTGGGGAAGGGCAGAGGAAAAGAGAGAAAATCTGAAGCAGACTGCACTGAGCACAGAGCCTGCCACTGACCTCGGTCCCATGACCCCGAAATCATGACCTGAGCTGAAATCAAGAGTTGGACACCCAACTGACTGAGCCACCTAGGTGCTCCTTACTCCTTCTTTAAATACTAATGCCTCTAGGATGTAGAAAATATCAAGTTTAATTATTTTTTTTAAGAATAATAACTATGTTTGTAAAGGATTCCCTAAAAGCGTTTTTACAACCTTTATTGTATTTTAAACTTGAAACAATCCCATGAGGTGACAAATAGAGCAGATTCTATCAGTTCCATTTTACAAAAGAGAAAATGAAAACTCACTCAAACTTGATACTACTTGTTTCATACCCTGTGGCTGGGCACAGGTTGAGGCTGAGCAGGTCTTCTGATTCCAAGCCCTGGTATTTTCTGCTCTGCAACCTCATGACATGAAAGGAAGAGAGAGCCCAAAGAAAAACTTGACTTGCTTCTCAGGCTTGCCTTTGTATTTGGAGAAAAGAAAGTAGCAGGTTTGAGGAGACTCTAAGACCTAGGACTTCACATTACTAGGCCAAAGCTTTGGAGGGAGTGGACAGTGGGAGAATGGAAAGAATTTAATTGGCACACACTACACATCCTGCTGTGGGAACCTTCTCCAGGAAAAACTCTTAAAGTAGAATTTGAAGACCGCTTCCGGATTAGGCTTTGATGCTTGCCTTTGTGAACAGAACTTCATTCCCTGGATGGACTTGCTAAACAGGAAGAGAGTACCTGGTTGCTCTCCCAGCCCTGGATATCTTGCACTAAAAATGAGTAAATTCTGGCTTTGTTTGTAAGGAGAAATCCTTTGGCCTTTACCTGTGGTGTTGTGCCATTTTCTGGCATTTCCTTCTCTAACACAGTCTGTCCATAGTTCTACTTGTCATGCCATCTCAGCAACTTGGTGTGTAGCCTCAATGTATTAGAAGGTTCTGGAGGCCATTGGAAAGCAAAGGAAAATTTTGAGCATCATCACCTTATGTGAAAGTGTTTACTTAGTATTTCCGCTGTTTTCTTTATATGGTGCTTTCTCCAGTTTGGAAATAGAAGGTAGGCTATAGAACAACGTCTTTAAATATCTTTAACAAGGTAATCACATTTCAAAAGAAAAATAATAACCACAATAAATAAAACTGATAAACATGAAAACATTGATGAATTGGCTTTCATGTTTACACATCAGGTTTTTTAAAAAACTTTTTTTAAAGTGGGCTTCACACCCACTATGGAGCCCACAGTGGGGCTTGAACTCATGACCATGAGACTGACCCCACTAATATCCAGAGTTGGATGCTCAACCAATTGAGCCACCTAGGAACCCCAACACATCAGTTACTTAATTCTTATGGAATTAATTCCATAGAGCTTTCTGGGGAAATTATAATTTCAAGCTATAGTGAATGAAATTATACCTAAATACTTGAGCTAGGGCATTAGTTAATATATGTCATATTAACATCAGAACCGTTCATTCCGTCTGTGTTTACCAACTGAGAATGGATAAAAGCAGCAACTGAAATGTGTAGCTTTTCTTGTTTTGTTTTGTTTTTTTCTTATCCAAAAGACCAGGATTAGATGAATGTGAAATAAGAGCATAGGAAGTACCCTGATTTTCAGAGATCCCTGGAAATGGATATTGTGTTTTCACCAAATGTTGACTTTTCAGGTAATCTTCCTGAACACTGGGCTGACATGAATCAGCAGCTATCCTGTGTGATTGAGCTACTCCCCGGACAGCCAGAATATGACACCGTAAAGGACAAGTTCTCTGAGACTTGTCCTTCCTACAAAATAGAGAAGGTAATATTTTATTTAAAAATTACTTCTTTTTAAAAAATTACTTCTTTTAACTATCAAAGAACTACTAACATGAAAGCCATCTTTTTAAAATAACACTCCTCCTTCCTTTGTACCTTACTATATTTATTTTAATTAGACTAACTCAACCTCCATAGATTTCAAATCTAATGGTTCATTCGTTAACAGTAATGAAGAATATTCCCCAAAGTGACATTTATATGTTTGGATACTTTCACTTACAATTTACAAACAAACCCATTCAAACTGATTAAACAAGGAGAAATGTATTAGAAATGTCCAGAAGTAGGATGGTCTTTGGAATAGCTGGATCCAGTTTCTCTGGCTTTGCCATCCACAGGGTCAGCTTCATGTAGAGGCTGGACTCTCTTCATAATTGTAGGATGGCTGTGTGTGGCAATCAGGGGTCTCTGCTTCCTCCATTCACAACCCATGGAAGGGACACAACCACTGGACTAGAGTCCCAGGCTTTGAGTTGAGCAGAGCACTCCAACCAGTCTATGTCCCAAGAGTGCTATTTGCTGATTGGCATGGACCTGGGCTATCAAATGCCATCATTGTACAATCCCATCATGAGATTACCCTGATTGGTTAGACCCACTTAGGCTCTGCCTAATTCTCCACTTAAGTGGAGAACTGTAGTGAGTCCAACTCCACCCAGACCAGCAGTTGCTGTACAATGGGAATGAATTAGAATGGATATTCAGGGATTCTCACAATGTTCACCATGCTGCATAAAAATTTTAGCCAGCAAAGTACAGGAGTTTATTAGAAGGTCATTATCATACCCTGTTATCAGAGCAGGGTGTGACATCCTAGTCATTTAAAAATCTGGCTGCTACTTCCATAAAACTGTGTACTCAACCACATTATGGCATTTAAGAAATTGTGCTTTCATAAGCTTTCATGTGCCTGATTCCCCCATTAGACAGTGGGGTTCTTAAAGTAGGAGTTGCATTGCCATTACCTATCCTGGTGCCTAGCATATCGTAGGACACAATACCTACAGAATGAACTTTCTTCCTGAGAAAGAAAGAGAATCCAAAGAGAGAGACTCCTGCAGAAAGGACAGAATTTAAAGGAGGAGATGCTTCATTGATATTAAAAGCTGTTGAGAGTATAAGAACCTTGTTCGATTGTGTTTACCCAATATCTGGCCAACTTTCTTGGCTCTTATTCTTCTATTATACCCATGTTGAAACACCTCACTTTTGGATTAATTCCATAATATACTTTCTCTCTTGCTGCCCCTAGATAAAATCATTATTAATTCCTGGTTGCCATCCTCTGCTGGACTCTCCAGGTGCCTGGAATCCTTTATTGCTTCTTCCAGTAAACTCCTTCATGCATTCCCCTTTGCAGAATTTCAACACTCTGCTTGAGGTCTTCATCTGTCTCAAAACAACTTTCCTTTCTGCTTTTATTACTTGACTTCTCCTCAACACCTGATATAGGTAACTGCTCAGTTCTTCTCATATGGTAATTGTCTTTCACTGTCTGACTTACTTCACTTAGCATAATGCCCTCAAGGTCCATGGCAAGATTTTTTGCTTTTTCATATCTGGATAGTAGTGTGTGTGTGTGTGTGTGTGTGACATTTTCATTACCCATTCATCTATCAGTGGACACTTGGGTTGCTTTCATATCTTAGCTATTATGAATAATGCTGCAGTGAACATGGGGGTGCACACAGTTCTTCTTGAACTCTCTTCTTTTGTTTCTAGGACATCATGCTTTCGGATTTTTTCCTCTTTCCCTAGACTTAGATTACCTGGATCCTTTTCTTTTGCTTTCATACTCTGTGTTGTGTTCTCCTTACCAACCCCTTATCACTCTGAGAGGCAGAGATTTTTTTTACTTGTCTTTCTCCCCCACTAGACTGAAAGTTTCTTTCAGAGATCCAACACATGCTTCATTCATAGTAGATATACTCAGTAATCATCTATTGAATATCTAGAATATCTTGAATAGATGATTACTGAGTATATATTAGATTCATTTTCTAGAAGGAAGGAGAACCAGTAGAGAATGATATATTGAAAAAAAAGTTAAAGGAAGACAAAATTTCAAGGAGGGGATGATTCATGGTTTGAAATGCTATTGAGAGTCTAGAAAGAAATAGTCATTAGAGTTATGAGGTGATTTGTGACCATAATTAGAGCAATGGAGGAGAACTGTTGTTGGAAGAAGCCAATGGAATGGTTTTAGAGATCAGAAGGACTTAAGGAAATAATTACCAAATGTCTACAAATTTTTAAGTAGGAATTTGTTTTTATTTTCTTTTAATTTATTTAGATTATTATTATTATTTAAGTAAGCTCCACGCCCAGCATAGAGTCTAATACTGGGCTTGAACTCACAACTGTGAGATCAAGCCCTGACCTGAGATCAAGAGTCAGTGACTATCTGATTCTTGGTTTTGTCTTATGGTCATAAGATTGAGCCCCACCTCTGGCTCCAGGCTCAGCATGGAGTCTACTTGAGATACTCTCTCCTTCTGCCTCTGCCCTTCCTGCTTGTACTCTGTGTCTCTGTCTCTGTCTCTGTCTCTGTCTCTCTCTCTCTCTCTCAAATAGATAAATAAATCTTAAAATAAAAAAAAAAAGGAGTGAGATGCTTAACTGACTGAACCACTCAGGCACCCCTTATTTATTTATTTATTTATTTATTTATTTATTTATTTATTTATAAAGGGGAAAGAGAGAGAGAGAAATGGGGGAGGAGCTGAGAGAGAGGGAGAGACAAAGAATCTTAAACAGGCTCCAAGCCCAGTGTGGAGCCTGACATGGGATTCTATCATAACCCTAAGATCACAATCTATGCCAAAATCAAGAGTTAGACACTTAACCAACTGAGCCACTCAGGCGCCCCTTGAATAAGAATTTGAATGTGAATGAATCTCCAGGAATTCAGGATAATATCCATAGGCAAATGTTTTTATATAACATAAATTCTATTATATAAAATAGATTATAATAAGCACTATTACAAAGTATAGATACTCTTAACCTAGCCTTTTCCTAAGGGCAGAAAGCAGAGATGCCTGGATGGTTCAGTCAGTTAAGTGTCTGCCTTCAGCTCAGGTCATGTCTCGGGGTCCTGGGATTGAGTCCTGCATTGGGCTCCTTGCTCAACAGGGAGCCTGCTTCTCCGTCTGCCTGCCATTCCCCCTGCTTGTGTGCTTTTTCTCTCTCTCTCTCATTCTCTGGCAAATAAGTGAATAAAATATTTAAAAAGATAAAAGCAGAAAGTTACCTATTCTCTGAATTAATTGGCTGTTGATTTGCATTTTCTTTTCTTTTTCCTTTTTCCCCTCCTCCAGTCCTCCTTCACCTCTAACTTGCTATTTTAAATCCACAACAAACACAATACACTGAGCTCTAAAGTCATTTTCAAAATATTTTGCTTTTTGTCATTTGTAGATTGAAAGGATACAGAATGTATGCATCTGGCAGAGCTACCAGATAAAGAAAAACCACATGGACATGAAGAATGGCCATACAGATAATGAGAGAATCCTGTTCCATGGGACAGATGCAGACTCAGTGCCATATGTCAATGAGCATGGCTTTAATCGCAGTTATGCTGGGAAAAATGGTAAGGAAGCAAGTAATCTGGCTGACTAGAATGAGATGAATGAGAACTCTAGTGTTGACTGTTCACACCCAAGCAGTGTAGAACCATAGACGGCAGCCATCTTGTCATTATCAGGGTAGAGTTCTTTGTGTTTCACCAGAAAGGCGGCTGGCAACCTTCTTAGGCTAGAGGGAGTGAATTGTAGAAATGATGAAAACTGGCTTGGGTGGGCAAGAATGACATTAAAAAAATGTGTCAGGTTTGGGCATGGTTCTACATACTGTGATAATTTTCTGTTTTTAGGAAGACTTTTTGTCTTTCTCTTTATAGGAGCAGCTTATGGACAAGGAACCTATTTTGCTGTTAATGCCAAATATTCTGCTAAAGATAAATACTCCACACCAGACAGCAATGGGAGAAAGCATGTTTATGTTGTACGAGTGCTTACAGGAGTCTACACATGCGGACATGCAAGATTAGTTACCCCTCCGTCAAAGAATCCTCACAATCCCACAGATCTCTTTGACTCTGTCACAGATGATACACAACATCCAAGTCTATTTGTGGTATTCTCTGATAATCAAGCTTACCCAGAATATCTCATAACTTTTAGGTGTTAAAAAATGGTTTTTTTTTAACCTCTAAGAGATTGTTTAGTTGTCTATTTATAAGAACAAATTTATAGAATTTTTGTCTTTGCCTTTGGCTTGTTTATGTAGATAAAAATGTCTCTGTTAGGTGCTAAAATGCTGAAAACAGCCTTTCAAGAATGCTCTATTGCAATTTGTAGCATACCTCTTTTCTGAGCATACTGATGGGTGGAAGCTAAGAAATGTGGGTGACATAATTATAGCTACAACTATTTACAGACACCAAATGTGTCAAAGAACAAAGAGCACATTACTTTTATCTAGTAGAGAAGAAATAAGACGAATCTCTTTAAAGCCAAGATGTCATTGCTCTAATAGAGCATGTTAAGACATTAAACTGTGCTGGGCTCAACTGTACTGTTAAATGAATAGGCTGCTAATGTGTATCTGTAAGCGCTAAGAATTTTGCCCCCCTGAAGAAGTACTTAGTAGCTATAGTTCAGCTAGAATGACTGAATCAAATCTGTTATGGAGTAAATCAGGTAAAAATGTGTTGTATCACTATCTGATGCTACATGACAACTTACTACAAAATTTAAGGGCTTAGTGAATAAGAAATTCAGGTGTGGCTTAGCTGGGTCATTCTGACTTAGGGTTTCTCCTAAAGATGAATAAAGATGTCAGCAGGGGATGCAGTGTTCTGCAGTGGCTTGATTAGAGCTGGAAGATCTGCTTCCAAGATAAATCACTCAGATAGCTACAGAGTTTTTGCTGGTTGACAGAAGTCCTCAGTTTTTCTCCCCATAGTCGTCTCCAGGCTGCTTACATTGCTCATGATGTGGTATTCCACAGCCAGTAATTCAGGAGAGAGACAGGCTGAAGCCATGATGTCTTTTGTGACCTAGCTTCTGAGTCATACTCCACCTTTTCCACAGCATCCTGTTGGTTCCACAGATCAGCTCTTTCAGTGTAAACAGGAATTACACAGGACCTGGACACCAGTGGACAGAGATTGTCGGGGACCATCTTAGAAGCCGTATAGATGAGTGAAGGACTGATACATTGATGAAATGTTAGCAGTGAAAAGGACTCTAGAGGTCATCTAAGCTCACTGTCCTCTCCTCTTTCTCCTCACCCATCCGTACTCCCAGGGCAAAAAGCCCTCGAGTCTCTGCTTGACCACTTCTTCATCTTAAGGATAACTTGTTCCATCCCAAGACATCTGTAACTATGGGAAAACTCTTGTTTACACATGAGTTGAAATCTCTTCTTCTGTGTCTATTGCCTGCTGGTCACTGTCTCACCTTCTGGAGGGCACTGAGCATTTATCATTCTTTTTACAGATGGTGGCCCTTCAGATTCATCTCTTCCCTCTATTATACTAGAGTTAGGTAAATTCTTGAAATACTTAGCAGCTTATCCTGAAGCGTTACTTATCAGGAGTTGAAGACATTTAAGAAGTGTTTACATAATCATAAATAAGCAGATGTACATTAAAAGGAGTACAGGGAAGTTTAAAGAAAATAACTCCCTTCTCCATACTGTATCACTCATAATTGCAACATTCAGAGGAACATTTCAGAGGAAACCACTGCCAACATTCCTTTTTTTTTTTTAATATTTTATTTATTTGTTTGACAGACAGATCACAAGTAGGCAGAGAGGCAGGCAGAGAGAGAGAGAGAGAGAGAGGGAAGCAGGCTCCCTGCTGAGCAGAGAGCACTGGGACTCTGGGATCATGACCTGAGCCTAAGGCAGAGGCTTTAAAACCTACTGAGCCACCCAGGTGTCCCCCACTGCCAAAATTCTTATGTTCTCTTCTCCCTTCTCCTTTCTTCTACATCCACCTTTAACAAAGTCAAAGTCACACTTTATTCACTTACTTAATTACACAATATTATATCTACCTTTTTTGTTTAACATTATAAGTGTTACTCTCATGTTATTAATTTTTCCTGTAAACATCATCTTAATGGTCAAGTTATTCCACTGTACATTTTCCTTTTATGTATATATATAAAATGTAAAGTTTTTTAAAATGTCATCATCTTTCCTTATAGTTTAATAATCCAATTTCCTTTTGTAACATATCTGTATTATTTGCCCCATGTCATTAAATATCTTATCTATCATTTTGATGGTTGCATAGCATTTCACTGTACATATAGCATTTCACTGTAAATGTCATGTCAAAGTAGGATGCCCTATAATGCTAGATAAATGTATGGTTGGATTATGAGATCCAAAAAGCATAATCTACTTTCAGTGAGATACCACATCCTGAACTTCTTGAGAGAAAATACAGTCCTAGAGAGCAAAGCAAGTCTAAATAATTCTCTGTTTGTACATGGGCTTTGGATCCCAACTCCAGTGTAGAATCCTAGTGAGCCAGGTTAGAACATAAAAGGACCCTTTTTACTAAGGTTAGGTAGGCTTTTAGTTGCAATGTAAACTGCTGTCTTCTGTCTCCTCCAATGCTGTTACTCAAAAACCCCCCAATTTATTTTGCTGTACTCCTACTTCACTATATGACATGGAAGTCTTGAGTATAATACATCCATGTTATTAAAGTTGTGATGGTTTCTTGAGGAACGAAATTAAGTCAGTCGATATTAATTTTACTTATTGATTTGTTGATTTATTTAATTTATTTATTTGACAGAGAGAGAGAGCACAAGCAGGGGGAGCGAGAGAGGAAGAAGCAGACTCCTTCCTGAGTAGGGAGCCTGATGCAGGACTTGATCCCTGAGATTGTGATCTGAGCCAAAGGCAGACGCTTAACCGACTAAGCCAACCAGGTGCCCCCAGCCAACTGATCATTATACCGTTATTATAAATTCCACCTTCCATTAGTCTGAAGCTAAATGCCTTTCCCTCCTTTATGTCTATCTCCCTCCCTGTTTGCTTGGCATTCTCCATCCATATTATTCGAATGTTCTTGACTTCTTTCCTAATAACCCACCATTTCAGGTTAACGCAAATTAGAAATCTTTAACTTCGCTAATTACTTTCAAAATGGGGTTCTTTTGTATGGATTTCCAGAGTTCTGGCTGATGGTACCTGACTGATCTGAGATGAGAGATCCTGAGGCACAGCTCTGACTGGCAGTCAGATGGCTTACTGTCCCATGTATCTTCTCTCCCCTCTCTCTTTACTTCTCTTAGCATTTTTCCCCTTCTCATTCCTTTCTTTCACCTCCAGTCCTTCCCTTCACTTGTGGAGGAATGAGGACACACGCGCTGCTTGGATGAATCAGAGGAAACGTTTTTAAATTTTTTTCTTCATCTATGGTAGAGAAATAAAATCCGTGTAGTATGTATGCGGATGTGTTAATTGAACACGGGGTCTGTGAATTCATTTACAGGGAGTGGGTTAATGATCACAGTGCCGGTAAGATCATTTACAGCTATGATCAATTCCATTTCTGCTCAATAGTTTATTTGAACAAATGCAGTTTCTTATAGTAAATAGGCTTTATGAGCTTAATTGATTAAATTATTCCGCTTACAAGCTGTGTAGGAAAAATTCTTGCTGTCTGTTTCTCCTTTACTCTCCTTTCCATACTCACAACACTTCCGACAGCAAATGTCAGCAGTTTTCCCCAGCTCTAAGCCATCCTCTGCAGTACTAGCTGGGAGTCCCACAATTTCACTCAATTCTGACACTATCTGCTTGAAAATAACGTCAGATCCCACGGGTTAAGGGCTCAGCCCCACCAGACTGTCTGTCTCACCTCCTCCTGTACTACAAATGCCAACAGCGAACCCCGGGTGGTTCTCTGTACTTCTGACTGACTGTGAGTCAAGGCTATGAACCCTTGTTCCCACAACCCCCTCCTTGGGCTTGATTCATTTGCTACAATGGCTCACAGAACTCAGGGAAACACTTACATTCACTTGTTTATTCTGAAAGGCTATGATGAAGGGTGCAGATGGAGAGTTAATATTGGGCAAGGCACATAGGAAGGGTCACATAAGAAGGCACATAGGAAGGGTCATGTTTTCTCAGGGCATGTCACTCTCCCAGCACTTTCACCTGTTCTTCAACTTGGAAGCTCCCTGTAGCTCATACCTTTGGGATTTTTGTGGAGATTTCAACACGCAGGCAATGAATGATCATTAACTCAATTTCCAGACCCTCTTCCCTTGCTTGGAGAATAGGGGATGGAGCTCCAAGCCTTCTAATCATGGCTTGGTCTTTTTCGTGACTGGTTCCCATCCAGGAAACCAGCAAAAGTCATTTCATTAGAACCAAAGATACACACCCAAGAAATTCCAAGGTATTTAGGAACTCTGTGTCAGGAAGTAAGGTCAAAGACCAAATTTGAGAACAAAAGATGCTTCTAATGGCTCTGAGCCAGGAACCAGGGACAGAAACCAAGATATAAAAATAATAAAGATATAAAACACAATATTTTTTATTATCTCACACAAGCTTTGGACTTTTCTGCCACTCGTAGTAAACATACGAAGGAAATCTTGTAATTAAACTCTCAGAGTGAATAACGATTTTAATTTTTTTTTTTTAATTTTTATTTCCAGCATAACAGTATTCATTATTTTTGCACCACACCCCGTGCTCCATGCAATCCGTGCCCTCTATAATACCCACCACCTGGTACCCCAACGTCCCAGCCCCCGTCCCTTCAAAACCCTCAGATTGTTTTTCAGAGTCCATAGTCTCTCATGGTTCACCTCCCCTTTCAATTTCCCCCAACTCCCTTCTCCACTCTAAGTCCCCATGTCCTCCATGCTATTTGTTGTGCTCCACAAATAAGTGAAACCATATGATAGTTGACTCTCTCTGCTTGACTTATTTCACTCAGCATAATCTCTTCCAGTCCCGTCCATGTTGCTACAAAAGTTGGGTATTCATCCTTTCTGATGGAGGCATAATACTCTATCCCCAGGGGTACAGGTCTGTGAATCACCAGGTTTACACACTTCACAGCACTCACCAAAGCACATACCCTCCCCAATGTCCATAATCCCACCCCCTTCTCCCAAACCCCCTCACCCCAGCAACCCTCAGTTTGTTTTGTGAGATTAAAAGTCACTTATGGTTTGTCTCCCTCCCAATCCCATCTTGTTTCATTGATTCTTCTCCTACCCACTTAAGCCCCCATGTTGCATCACCACTTCCTCATATCAGGGAGATCATATGATAGTTGTCTTTCTCTGCTTGACTTATTTCGCTAAGCATGATACGCTCTAGTTCCATCCATGTTGTCGCAAATGGCAAGATTTCATTTCTTTTGATGGCTGCATAGTATTCCATTGTGTATATATACCACATCTTCTTGATCCATTCATCTGTTGATGGACATCTAGGTTCTTTCCATCGTTTGGCTATTGTGGACATTGCTGCTATAAACATTCGGGTGCATGTGCCCCTTTGGATCACTACGTTTGTATCCTTAGGGTAAATACCCAATAGTGCAATTGCTGGGTCATAGGGCAGTTCTATTTTCAACATTTTGAGGAACCTCCATGCTGTTTTCCAGAGTGGCTGCACCAGCTTGCATTCCCACCAACAGTAATAACGATTTTAATTTTAATTGAAGTACAGTTGACAGAGAATGTTACATTAGTTTCGGGTGTACACGTACTGACTGGACAACTCTATACGTTATGCTGAGCTTATCCCTAGTGTAGTTACCGCCTGTCACCATACAGCAACACCATCACATTACCATGGACTATAATTCCTCATGCTGGAACTTCTAGTGACTTAATTTTAAAAGACCTCTGCTTCGTCTCCCTCTCTGTTTGTATTACCTTTGTGGTCACCAGGGTATAAATAACTTCTAAATTTCTTTTTCTTAACTCGTTAAAAAGGAAATTTTCAACATAATAATTATGTCTCCAAAGCCTCTTGTTGCCTATAATTACAATTCTGTAATAAAAACCTGTTGAATAAGTAATTTTGACTTCTACAACATCCACCCCCACCTCTTCAATCCAAACCTTTTATGTGCCCTTTTATGTGCCTAATGTGCTCCGGTTTCTCCACACCCAAACCCAGCATCCCCTTCACCTCACAACACCTTGTTCACATTGCACATAGTCAGATAGAATACACTAGTAAGGATTTTTATAGGACCAGAACAAACTTTCTGCAAAAGATTAAAAAAAGAATGAAAATGCTTCTCTGAAGGCCTTTGTAGTTTATAGTGCAGGATGGGGTTTCTTTCATACTAACTCCACTAAAACACCAATCAAAGTACCTGAAATAAGGAAAGTACTCACCAACACAAAATCAACCACAAAAATTGAACAAATCTGGGGGTCAATAAAAAAAAAATCAAAATTTTCTGTATAAATGAAAAAAGAGCCCCTTCCAAAAGGAATTTTAGAATTTAAGACATGTTAAGATAATAACACCTGTCTTGCCACTTTCCAGGGTTAAATAAGATAATGCCAAAATTATGCTGAAAAAATAGATATTACAGTTTTAAACTAAAAATTGGAAGGCAAGACACAAATAGTACAAATTATAGAAGCAAAGTAAATATGATTGATTTCATTAACACTTTAAAAATTGAGGTTCGAGTTTGGGTCCTCTGGCTGGCTCAGTCTGTGGAACGTGTGACTCTTGCTCTCAGGGTTGTGAGTTCAAGCCCCACACTGGGTATACAGATTATTTTTTAAAAATAATAAAACCTTTAATAAATAAATAAAATTGGAGTTCAAGGTTAAGATTGAATATATGCACCTAATTTTGCTTCTTTCTCAAACCCTAAGAAAGCCTCAGTGAAGGGATTTAAAGGACACATAAGTCCTAAAGAACAGGGAGAATAGGAGATGATAGCAAAAAGCATTTTAGAAGCTAAAAAGCAGATAGATCTTTGCTAATGACTATAGACAGCTCAACCTTAAGCTAGAAGTGGGAGGAAAGCTGAGACCCATCTGCTTTACCCTTGAAAAGCTCAGGAACTGACAACATCTGAGCCTCTGGAGCTATAGTGAAGCTGAGAAGAGCAGATGCTAAAATAAGGACAGGAGGAAAGCCATTCAGGAAACACTTAAATCCCCAGATATTCTCCCCACCCTCCTTGCCCAGGGTGACTACCTCTTACCTACCCCAATCTGGAGGCTATTTTCTGCAGATGGTAAAAGAGAGAATCTCTAAGCAGGACACCAGGCACAGATGAGGTCTTAGGTGTCATAGCAAAAACAGAGGAGTTAGTGGTCAAATACTAAATCCTGAGGGGACGTCCCTCCCAATGCCACCTTTCCATATTGGACTCCCCAAACAGCAGCAGCCAGACTTTTACTCTTCAGACAAGAATCAGACATTTCTACTTTGCACCTGTTATTGTCGAGAGGAAAGTTTACCCTACAGATACTGACAGTAGAAATTCTCTATTTTTCATTCTGCTGTTAGACTTTTTAATTTCAAGACCTCTTTTAATTCAAAGACCTCTTATTTGTTTCTTAAATGTTCCTAGGGGAACCTGGGTGGCTCAGTCAGTTAAGCATCTGACTTCAGCTCGGATCATGATCTTAGGGTCCTGGGATTGAGTCTCATATCAGGCTCCTTGCTCAGCAGGGAGCCTGTCTCTCCCTCTGCCTGCTACTCCCTCTGCTTGTGCTTGTGCTCTCTCTGTGTCAAATAAATAAATAAATATCTCAAAAAAAAAAAAAAAGTTCTATGTGGGCTTCTGGGTGGCTCGAGAGTTGGTTCAGCATTCAGCTCTTGATTTTGGCTCAGGTCATGAGCTCAGGACTGACTCTCATTGTCATGACACCAAGCCCTGCATCAGGCTCTGTGTTCAGTGAGAAGTCTGCTCGAGATTCTTTTCTGCTGCCCCCTTCCCCCTGTCCTCCTCATGCACACGTTCTCTCTCTCTCTCAAATAATAAATAAATATATATTTCAAAATATTCCTTGTAACAGAATTTTCTTTCCAATAATAGTTCTTTTTCTTTAAGTTTTATATTGAGTTAGAAGTTTTCCTTAAATGTCTGAGAAACCTTGGTTGTCTATTCTCAGAAGTCTAAAAAGCTATGGGAAGCTATGAACTGGTGAATGGGGCTTATCAATTTTGGGTTTCACTGGGTATGCTTTGGTGGTCTGTACTGGGGAATTTAAAAGTTAAAGTATAGCAATCAAGTACAAATATATTTTAAGTAAAAAAAAACCAAACCAGTAAACTAGATCTCTAATGATTACTAAATATATATAGCAAAGGAAATAATAAAAAGTTTAAATTTATAACAAAAACATAAGGTAATAAAATAGAAGAAACAATCCAAAAATGCATGAAGAAATTGAAAGAAGTAAAACTATTTTTAAATGATTTGAACATCATTCATTCATTCAACAAATGATATTCATTGATTCACTCAACAATTATTGACCATATCTCTGACATTATTTTAGGCACTGGGGAATCTAACAATAAACAAGACAGATAAATTTCCTATCTCCAGGGAGCACATAGTCTAGCAGTTGAGAGAGACATTAAGGAAATAATTACAGAATTAATTAGTCAAAATTGCAATAAGTATTAGAGGAGAAATAAAGGGTGCTATGATATGTACTTAACTGAAGATTTAACTGAGTCTGAGAAGTCAGGGGAGGCTTTCCTGAGGAATGAAGGAAACCAGAATGTCATCTAAAAATATGCCCTTTGACATAAGAATTATCTGAGCTGAAGGCAATTGAGCAGCAACAAGTACAAGAAACTCTCCACTTTCTTCCCTATGTGCCTAAAAACAGGATATAAATTAACCAAGGTTAACCCTCCCCTCTCTACCAGGAATAAGAAAACTTAATCATTGGAGACAATGTTAGACCCTTCTCAGCCTGGAGCCAGCATTAGAGACATCTACACAACAAATTTTACTAACTAGTCTTTAGCTACCATTAGTTTCCCATATATTTGCCTTCCCATGATTTGCTATTTATAGATACTCAAGAGTCTTTTTCCTTTGTCTTATTTTTAATAAATTAAAAATTTATCATTCCTTTGCTAAGATGCCGTATAAACTCAAATTCTAACCAAACCTTTGAGTAACTCATCTCTGGGGACACTCCCGTGTGACATTCATGAGGCACAGACTCATGCCTCAACTCAACATGGTATGTTATTGGATTCAGGTGATGAAAGATCCCCTTCCTCCTTGGTAAAGGCGTATTTTAGCAACCTATTGTCCCCATAGCCTGATGGCAAAACATTGTCTGTGGTCACCTGGTCTGTCAAAAGGAAAGACAAATGAGAAATGAAATGTACCGGGACTTTCCAGAGTGCTGCCCCAAGGAACCGCCAGAACGCCCTGACCCCAACGCCCAATCATGCCTGAATCAAATTGATCAATTAGATCCCGGTAACCAAGCATCTGCTTCTGTAAACTCGCTTCCCGCCACCCCAACCTTGCCCTATATAATCTGCTCCCCAACTTAGCCCGGCGCGCTCAGCCCACAAAGGCTGATGCGTCCGCAGGCGCCTGTGTAACCAAAAAACCTCTTGCAACTTGCATCCAGTGGAGGCTTGGTGTCCGCTTCTTGGGTGCGGATCGAGGGTCTTTCATTTGGAGGTTCCACCGAGATCTCTTGGAATCCCACCCAAGACCCTGGCCAATCCCCACCGGGAGGTAAGCTGGCCAGCATCTGTGTCTCTGTGTGTCTGTTTGTCTGTTTTTATGTGGATCCATATCTAGGTATCTAGGGGCAGCAAGAGAAGGAGTTGACGAACTCAGACTTCTCCCCTGCCACCCCGGGGGATGCCTCGGGGGTCTAGGAAGGTCCATAATCTTGGGCCATCAGGTCTAGGAAGGTCCAGAATCTTGGGCCATCAAGTCTAGGAAGGTCCAGAATCTTGGGCCATCAAGTCTAGGAAGGTCCAGAATCTTGGGTCATTAAATCTAGGGCTGCGCAGCAATATCTGTTTGTGTCTCTTATGTCTAAATTGTTCTAGTAATGTCTTCATGTTATGTCTTTAAATATAGTTATATGTTCCTTATAATTGTCTATTAATGTCTTCATGTCATGTCTTTAAATATAGTTGTATGTTCCTTATACTGGTTATAAAGGTTACATTTTGTTTAAGGGAGAGTGTCTAACCTGTTTGAATCTGAGGAATGCCTGACTGTATGAATGTTTATGTGGCTCCACCGCCTTTGGCTACGGAGTCTGAGTGGGCTGCACCCTGAGTCTCGCGGAGCGTCATACGGCATAACGGTCATCTACTCCATGGAGTAGCCTGGTCCGGGGTTTATACGGATAGACCTTAGCTAAGATGCTCCTAAGTTCCCGCGAGGGACGCGAGCAGGACAGCACCTGAAAGATCCCCCTCCCCTTGTCTGCAACCTCTTACATACCGGGAGGGAATATGAAAGATAGGTATTAGGTACTAAAACCAGATTCAATAAGTCAGCTAGTAAATTTCCTCCTGACATATTGGATGATAATTAAATAAATAAGCCTTCTTCTAGTAAACCCAGGTTGCTGGGCCATCCCTAGCAAAGGGGACTCTGGCTTTATTTCTCTCTGTTTCTCCTAATAGATGTGGGGGCTTCTCCCTCACTCACTTCCTGTGTTAATGGCTATAACTGGAGCCAACTGGGGTTGGTCTGACTCGAGACAGAGACTATAGGGAATATTCCCAAGCAGCTGTCGGAATTCTTTGTTTCGGGGAGGTTTCCCTGTGTTCTCTGGCCTGACTTAGACTGCCTAACCCTTCCCCCCTCGCTAATGGGAAAGCATGGCATCTGCTCCTCTGTTGGGGCTTAGGAGCTCCAAAACTGGGAATCCTTTCTCTGCCTCCTGGCAGCACTTTGTTTCTTCTGTTTCCCCCTTACGTGTTTCTATACCAACGTGTGTGCAGCCTGCATGACTAGCCTCTAGATCATGCACCACAGCTCCTTCTCTCCTCACTGTCAAGGAGCAAGAAGAGCACCCCCTGGACCTAACACCCCCTCACTCCAGATCTTCCCAACCATGTCTCAGGTAAACATTCAAAGTGGAGTGGGTCCAGATGGAATGTAAATCAGTTTTGGAACTAAGTTAAGTTTGTTGGTTTAATTAAAATAAGACCTGTCTTTAAGTTATCAGCAGTAAATGTGAAACTTCGAAGTTTACTGAAGGTCAAATAAGCTCATGTTATTTATTAAAATTTGTTAGCAAAGAAATAACTAAACTGATGGTTAATTGTCTGTCTCAAAGTTCTAATGGGTAATTGCTGAAGTAGCTTTCAAAGTCTTTGGTAACCTGAAAGTTTTAAAGTTTTGCTTGGATGACAAATGGAATTAAATTATGGACATCTAGGTC
Source organism: Mustela erminea (assembly GCF_009829155.1). NCBI lineage: Eukaryota > Metazoa > Chordata > Mammalia > Carnivora > Mustelidae > Mustela > Mustela erminea. The sequence continues at coordinate 99,121,458 of NC_045614.1, forward strand.
TTAACCAAACAGGATAAAATGCTAAGTCGTTAATTACTGGTTGTAGGTTTGTGCTTTTGACTTCTTACTGCAAAGAAACTAAGAGTATTTAAATTTGTTGGTAAACTTGTTTGCCGCTTAACTGATTCATAAATTTGCCACCTGAAAAATTCTGTTGTAACAGTTCACAATTGGTTAATACTTAGTCTTCACTAGAGATTAAGGGGTTTCTAAAAGTATCAAATTCTGCTTAGTGTAACTAAGACTGATGGAAATAAGGAAAACTCTGTAGGAAAGTAAATGATAAGTGATAAATGATTTAAGGAATGGGAATACATTTTGTTAAAGGTAAAGGAAGGTAATTTTATCCTAAATGAGATGGTTACTTGGAAAGAAATGGCTTAGGACAAGACCTGAATGCAAAAAAAGTTATAAAAGGTTTATGAAGGGTCTTTCTGAAATTCTCTGTTCAAAGGATAAAGTTTTCTTAGATTAATTGATCTCCTGTTATGAGAATGTAAGTGATTTTCTCTTTGCCTGCCCAGAAAAACCAGTTTCTATGTTTCGTTTTATTAGGTGTTTAACATCCCTAATTATATTTAGGTATGTGCTTCAAAACTTTCTAAGATCTTAACAAATGTTGACAAGATTTAAATTGTAAAATCTCTTTAACTCAGGCTTTTCCTTGATATATGAAGTTGCTCATAAAATACTACTGAACCGATGATAAACCTTGGATTACATTTGGGAAAATACTATAACTATTCTAGAGATTCTACGCACTTCCTAAAGTTTTAATGTTTTGAGAGATCATCGCTTGATACTGTAATTATGGAAATGTTATGTATCACAAAATAACCTGATTTCCTTGCAGCTAAATTGTAAACTCCCGTGTCTCTTTAGCTTTAACCATATCCATTCTGAGTTTTTGTCATTTATAATTGTTTTAATTCTCTTATAAAATGAGTTTTATTTTCAAGGAGATTCCTATAAAGGACTTTCAGGACAAATACAGATATTTGATATACTTGAAAATCCTAAAACTTGAAATGGGTAAAAATTTCCAAAACTGACTAAAGCCGCATTCACCAGATTTGGTAACACGGGACTAAATGAACTAAAAAATTATAATGTTATATCTCTTAATGTTTTGTCTTACTTTAAACATTGCTGGTTCTCTCTAATGTTTGCTCTTCCAGACTAGGGATACTTCCTCCTAGTTATCTGTAACTTATAGAGATGTAAAAGTGCTCATTTATAAAAGAGCTCAAAGCATTCAAACTTTTCTCTCTATCTGAACCCTCTGAAACCAAAAGGTCTCAGTAAGTAAGCATTCTTCCATGGCAATCAGTCATTTGCATAAGTCCAATAAGAATCTGTTCTCCTTGTAACAGGAAAGAATTGGAAACACGGTTTATTTTACCCAGGCTTTGGCTGGAATGTCATATTTAAAAAGACTCGGATATAACCAGACAGTTTAAAGGAACTAAGGTTGACTTTATAAAACCTAGAGCCATAAAGCCCCTTGGGACTGTTGGCCTGATACCTTGCTTACAGAGTTCCCAGCAGCCTCACCAGGTGAGTAAAGAATGTCACTCCTTGGTAGGTGCGGTCTCAGAAGAGGAATTCGCCCACTGAGAAATTCGCCCAAATCGACAGGTATTGCAGGCATGCCTGATGGCCAGTACAGGGCTTGGCTTCTGGCCCGGAGAGGCTACTAAAAGTTCAACCTAGAGATTCCTTATTAAAAGTTCCAGCAAAGCAGATGCTAAAAGATCTATTGATCACGCTCATTGTTCTTGCTGAGCTTATGTAAATAATAGGCCAAGTTTGTTAAAACTGAACTTGTTTCACAAGTAAATTAGGCCTGACTTGGCTATCTCTGTAAATGAGGGTTATTTTAGAGAGAAAAATTCTGTTTTAATAACACACCTTTATGGATTTTAAATTCTAGATTTGATTGTCTTTAAATGTTTGTTTACCTAAGCTAAACAATTTGAGGTAAACTTCAGAGAAGTTGTACAATAGCTTCTTTAGTCAATCTTATTATTTTGTGGGGATATTAGCAGACCCCACGGCACATGATTAAACAACTGGAATAATGAAATTGCCTAAAAGCCAGCATACCGCACTCTTCTCCCACTTGACAATGATCCTCTGTAATCGGGATATTGTTAAGGTTGGACCACTCAAAGTCTTCTTATTGGTTTCATCCCTTAGTCATATTTATCTAGAGGCCACCTCCATTGAGGTGCAATTGCAAACAGATGCTTTAGCAAAACCTAAAACAGCCCTCATAAAAGAGCCTCAAAGCTCACTATGGGACAGTCCCTAACTGTAATAATGTCAGATCAGGTCCAGATTTGTCTTAGTAGCCAAAGGCCACCAATGGATGATGGAGGCCGACTTATTAAATACTGGGCTACACTAACAGAGATGCCAGAAATAAAACTTAAAATTTGTCAAACTTTAAACCTAGTTACCTGTATGCCTGAACCTGACCACTGTACTTCTTTCTCTATAGAGCAAAAATGTTCAGAGATTATTAATCTAGCTTATTCTATATGGCCAGGTTTAAGATGCCCCTGTTAAAATTACGAATGACAGTTACTTTTCTGATGAAAATAGTTTTCATAAAAAGAAGAAGAAAAGTTAGGTGTGCCATAGTGCTCACTAGCACTTTGCAATTGCCAAAGCCTAAGAATTAACATTTATACTGATTCCAAATATGCCTTCCTGGTACCACATGCCCATGGAGCTATTTGGAAGGAAAGGGGATTTTCCTGGAATCATGGGCGCATTACTAAAACCATTACAACTCCAGCTAATCTCCCCAACTTGAAACAAAGATGAACACGATCTGTTTTTAAATGGTATGATCACTTAGCATTCATTTTTGTTCCATCTGCGGGACTAGGGGATGTCATGTGGCATGTAGAAATCCTTAATAAATATACTACAAAGGCACTCAATGATTCTCTAAATAGCATCTCCCAGCTTAATACCGAAGTGTCACAGATACGCAAGGCAGTCCTACAAAACAGGATGGCCTTAGATGTCCTGACAGGAGCCCAGGGTAGCACATGTGCAATTATCAAGACAGAATGTTATGTGTCCATCCCAGACTATCACAAAAATGTCACAGGACTAATAGAAGATATGAATACCCAAATTAAGGCCCTACAATATCCTTCTCTCTCTCTCAGTAAATGGTTAAGTTCCTGGTTTAAAGGAGGACTAAGGCCGAATCTCCTTTTCGGGCTTCTCATTCTTATCGCTTTATTAACCTTAATATGTTGCTATGTTCCATGTTTCTCTACTTGGTGCCGAGACTCCATTGCTACAATGACTACACCACGACAGACGATCCTTGTCGCGCGCAAGGACACCTCTTTACCGTCAGCGCTGGATTCAACTGCCTCCACCTTTCAAAACTCCCTTATACATTCCTACCCTGATCAATATTGACCCCAGTAGGTAGGGACAGCTATACGCCCCTATTCAGCATGAAGAAGTTATAGAAGATGAGACCTTCCACCTTCAACCACCTTGAAAATTTAAGGGTCAAGGTTGTTCAGGGGGGAATAAAGGAGCAGGAGGCTGCTGAGGACAAAGCAAAAGCTGGTGCCTTGCACCCCCCCTTCACCCGTTCCTCTCCATATGAGTAGCATTCCTCAGGCACCCCTGACTGCCATAAAATGATAAATAGTTGACTTGCTGAGATCACAATCCTGCAAGACAGGAGCCTCCCTTGGTTTGAAAATGTCCTTGAGATTACAACAAAGAAGTTACCTTATCAATAACTCAATTTTCAATCGGCCCTTATATCTTAAATAAACTCTTACAGTTTATAAAAGATCACTTGTCAGTAATCCGGACAATGGTACTGACACAGCAATATCAACTAATTAAACAAACCGGCTCTCAAACTGACTTACTTCATAAACAAAGCGAATGGATATAGGATTCTATCCATGATAAAGAAAAAGGGGGGAATGAAAGATCCCCTTCCTCCTTGGTAAAGGCGTATTTTAGCAACCTATTGTCCCCATAGCCTGATGGCAAAACATTGTCTGTGGTCACCTGGTCTGTCAAAAGGAAAGACAAATGAGAAATGAAATGTACCGGGACTTTCCAGAGTGCTGCCCCAAGGAACCGCCAGAACGCCCTGACCCCAACGCCCAATCATGCCTGAATCAAATTGATCAATTAGATCCCGGTAACCAAGCATCTGCTTCTGTAAACTCGCTTCCCGCCACCCCAACCTTGCCCTATATAATCTGCTCCCCAACTTAGCCCGGCGCGCTCAGCCCACAAAGGCTGATGCGTCCGCAGGCGCCTGTGTAACCAAAAAACCTCTTGCAACTTGCATCCAGTGGAGGCTTGGTGTCTGCTTCTTGGGTGCGGATCGAGGGTCTTTCAGTGACCAGCCAGGTCCTGATGCTGGGGTCGTGAGATCTGCCCATGTTGGACTCTGTGCTCAATGGGGAGTCTGCTTGGGATTCTCTCTCTCTCTTTCCCTCTGCCCCTCCGCCCCATGCTTTCTCTCTTCTTCAATCAATCAATTAATCAATCAATCTTTAAAAAACAAAAAAGACCCACACTTTCTCTCCAAAAAATTTAATTCTCCAAAAAATTCCAAGCAGATTGGAAGTTGAATACTTAAAAGTCAAAATAAACACACTCTCATGTATGTGAACAGACTAGCACTAGGAGAAATCACTTTCTGACCATTGATGGAATAGAAAAAAAGATGGACAGTTTCATTACCTAGATAGTTTTAGCTTTGATGGCAGGAATACCAATAAAGCTGAGATTTAAAAATTCAGAAGAATGGAGACAATGTTTGCACATAAACACAGAAGTTTAATAACTAAAAAGTATGAAGAGCTCATATAAGTGGGTAAAAATACCAGCTGTCCATTACACAAATGATTAAAAGACAGTTCATACAAGAAGAAACATGAATTTATCCATGATTTTTGAAATATTCAGTCAACATTGTTGGTAAAATACCTGCAAATTAAACCTACTGTGAAGTTGCATATTGTACCTGAAAAAGAGTAAGAAACACTTTTGAGAAGTGACAGACCCCAAGCCTGCAAGGCTTTGAGAAAGCAGATACGCTCACGTATAAATGATAGCAATGCAAATGGGTTCCATTTTTCTGAGGGGCAAAATGCTACTTTATTGAAAGAATCATAAGTATGCCTAACCTCTCACCAAGTGATAGAATTTATCCTGAGGAAATAATGTTTAATAAAAACCAAAAGTACACATATACAATGTTTATTTTATGATAATAAAATACTGGAAGAAAGGGAAGATCCCAGCAATACAGAAATGTAGAGGTTGGTTGTGGTATATCAAGATGCTGTACTCTAGCAACACACTAAAAATGTTAAATATGAAGATGATACAGGAAGTAGAGAAATTTTGGTTAAATCACGTTATGTAAAAGGATGAATACCAAATTGTGTACACGTACCTGTCATAACTGTCATATGACCATGAATATGTATAGGTAAATGAGGCAAAAGGACAGAATAGGGAACGTTTCTAGTTGGGTTCAGATCAACAGACTTCTAGTGAATTATTCTGTAAGGTTGTTAAACTAGATTTTTAAATAATTTCAATTTTTATAATGAGAGAAAGATTTTCTTTGCAGGACATTTCATGAGCTTGTAGAAATACAGGAATTTGCTGCCTGTTTGACTACGCAGATGGAAGGAAAATGGTTTTTCCACGTAGTTACGTGAAACTTACTGAAGTTATGTTTCCATAGATAAAGGGTCAGAGGTAAATGCTGGTCAGAATGGGTAACACCACTTCAGGAAAATGTTCTATAATGGGGGAAAAATAATTTTCCCTCTACCCTTCTGAGTTCTTAACTGAGACCCCTGCAATATAAGATTAGCACGAGAGGGGCGCCTGGGTGGCTCAGTGGGTTAAAGCCTCTGCCTTCGGCTCAGGTCATGATCCCAGGGTCCTGGGATCGAGCCCGGCATTGGGCTCTCTGCTTAGCGGGGAGCCTACTTCCTCCTGTCTCTCTGCCTGCCTCTCTGCCTACTTGTGATCTCTGTCTGTCAAATAAATAAAATCTTTAAAAAAAAAAAAAGATTAGCATGAGCAAAGCAAACAGAACTTTATTAATGTGTATATGTCATGTATACGTGGGAGATAAGGAGGGAGAATGAATAAGTGCCCCAGGTGGCTCAGAATTCAAATTTAAATAATCATGAATAGGGAAAGGGGTTGGGGGAATGCAGATCTCCTAGAAGAGAGTAAATGACTTATTTAGAAACAATGAATGGGCCCTTAGAAGAACAGATGGGAGGTATGATAGATTGTGGCAAAGTTTGTCTGGGTGTGGTGGTGACTTCTAGTTCTTCTGTGAAGTCAATCTTCCCTGGTTGATGACACTGTTGGGAAGAGGTTTATGACAACTGAGTTCCTCTAGGAGGATCTGTCTTTAGGTAGATAAGGGGAATGCAGAGAAAGTGCCTCCCTGCCTGTACTGTTTTACAAATGTTCAAAACAATTAATATACCAAATCAAGATGTTTTGGGAGTGGTGTGTCCTGAATTCCTAGTCCTATTTTGGAGTGGCATGTTCTGCTACCCTTCACCTACAGCTAAGAATGCTAGCAAAAAGGACTGCTTTCTAGTTAGTGAGGAACTGTTAGGTCCTAGCCACTGTCAGAAAATTTGAGAAGTGGAACTGCAGTGGATAGAATTGTGTCCCCTGAAAAAAATTTGCTGAAGTCCTAACCAGCATATCTGTGAATGTGACATTTGGATACAGGGTCTTTGCAGATGTAATCGAGCTAAAATGAATTCATATTGGATTACAGTAAGCCCTAACCTGATGACTGGTGTCCTAATCAGATGATGGGGGGTGTGGGTGTGGGTGCCTAGGTGGCTCAGGGAGTTAAGCATCTGACTCTTGGTTTTGGCTCAGATCATAATCTCATGGGTCATGGGATGGAGCCCCACATCCAGCCCCGTATTGAACTCTGTGCTCAGCAGGGCTTTTGCTTGAGATTCTCTCCCTCTACCCCTCCCCCATCTTGTGCATGCTCTCTTTCTTTCTCTCTCTCACTCTCTGTCGCAAATAAACAAACCTTAAAAAAATAAAAAGAAGAAGAAGACAGGACTGTGGGCACAGGCAGATACTGGGCGAACGTGATAGGACCATGGAGGCAGAGATGGGAATGATGCAGCTGCAAGCCAAGGAATGCCAAGGCCTGGGGGCAAACACCAGAAGCTTGGAGAGAGGCACAGGAAGGTTCTCCCTCAGTGCCGCCAGTAGGAGCCAACCCTGCTGACACCTTGACTTCAGACTTCCGGCTCTAGGACTCTGAGAGAATAAATTTCTGTTGTTCTAAGTTTAGTTGTGGCGCTTTCTTACAGTAGTCCTGGGAAATCGAGACAGGGACTAAATACGCATAGTCTGGTGGAAATGTTATAACCCAATAATGGGTCTGTGATTAACGGAGCGAGACTGATATAAAGTGAAGGTCAAGCAAAGCTTTATTTCGCACCAAGCATCAAGAATCTAACCGAATGTTCGGGGACGTGCCTCTTACAAGAGACGGCGACCCTTCATTGTTTCACAGACTAGCTTTTAAGGGCAAAGGCCATGCGGTAGGGCCTGGCCACGCACAGGTGGCCAATGAGATTGTAACACACACAGGAAAAGCCACAGTGATGCTAGGTGACCAGCTGAGTTACAAGTTACCCCAGTAGACATTTGAACCAGCCTATTACACCTTGATTGGGATTGGTGCCAAAAAGGCTCCCAAAGGGCGGGGCCCATACTCCTTGGTAACCAGGGAGACAGTATGCGTCCCCCTACTGATTGGATGTCTCCACCTGGCCTGACCGACCTTTGTATCTGGGCTTTGTTACCTGAAGCTGGTTTCAGGGACTTGTCTCCAAGTAAATCCCCTGGGGGAAGGGGAGCAGGGACAGTTTCTAAATAGGTCCTTACAGGAAACACTAACTAAAACAAAAAACTGGCTGCCACTGACTTCTGGCTTCCAAGGCAGCAGTAAAATCCATGGTTCATTGTTTTTAGGAAAGTACCTTAGATGGAGTTCCCACCCCCGTCAAAGGAGTTGGTAAACTTTGTCCTGCAAACCAGATCCAGCCCACCCCCTGCAAGCTAAAAATGGTTTCTACAGTGTGGAAACAGGAACCAAGAAGCAGATTTCAATGTGGACTTTCTCTGGAAAAATGCAGCCCTTTGGAAAACGATACATTGGGCAGGGTTCTGGACCTTCCTGCAGTACACTGGATGGGGAATTAGGATATTTTACTTGGTTATTAAGTGAAGAATAATTCAAACAGAATAAAGGACTTGGTAACTGAGAGTAATGACTAGCCCACAGTAAGCCCAACCAGGGCGAAGAGTTCAAGTGGAACTGTCTCATCTTTGAGAAAAGGAGATTCAAGAAGATGACAAAGTCTTCCATGGAGTTTCAGGAGGATTTAATGAACATCTGAATTATTCTAAAGTTTCTAGGTATGTGGTCAAATTCTGGGCAAAGTTTGTGTCAACTCAAGGCTATGAGTGTATTTGGAGGTCTGGCTGTGAACTGCATATCCATGACTTTTTATTTGGCTGAGTTTGGATTTGATATCTCACACTGGCCACTGGACTTGAAAAAAATTTTAAGTAAAATTACTAAGGACACAGGATTTAATTAAAAAAAGATTTGGATGTTGTGTTGTCAAAAGCCATTTTTCCTGTGTCTTGTGATTTAACTATAAGAAGCTTGTAATCCCAGGTGATCATGTTATATTTCAAGTATACTTTGAAGAATATGGTTTAGTCTAATTGATTTGACAGGAACATGCTTGTGTAGAAAAGAGGTATCCTGCTATTCTCAGAAAGGTCTGCTTGCAAGGGTGGTCCTGGCTGGCCTCAGAAGTTAGATTCAGGGAGGGCTTCCCCAATTCCTCACTGATAAGAAAATTGGCTCGTGGAGTGTCTGAACTGTACAAACATCACGGCTTTTGCTGAACATCTGCTCTCCTTCAGGGTATTTGGAATTTTGGTGCAGGCTTGGCAGAAAGTGACTACTGTAAAGTTTTTTCCGGTGAGAGAAACACAACGCCAGGCAAAGTGGGTGCAAGGCAGGATTTATTAAAAACGCTCTCCAGCTAAGTTTCAGGGCTCAGCAGAAGGGGAGCCAGGAAAGTTGCGCCGGGAGGAGGTGGGCACCCTCGGGCTAGGTTCCGCAACTCGGGAAAGCAGAGTGGCGGAAGTCGCGCCCAAGGCAGGGAGGAGGGGGCTTTTAAGGGGTCTCGGAGGAAGCTCAGGGGTCTTTTGGAAGTTTCCCTTATTTGGATATTTCGCCTGCTCGTAAGGGTCCCATTGGTCCACAGGAGCCCGGGGCAGAGGTCTCAGATTCCTGCTTGTCAGGGTCCCATTGGTCCATGGGAACCCGGAGCGGGAGGACTCAGATTCCTGCTTGGGCCTTTGTTCTCCTGTCCGAGCTTAGGTCTTGTGGTGGGAACTTTCGCCTTCTCAAGTAGCCCTTTCCTGCCAGCCCAACAACTACATGAACAGCTTCCCCAAAAACCTGGGGCACTGAGTCTCCAATGAGCTTCTTTAGTAGACAACATTTCATATGCATTTTCACAATTCAGTGCTTGAAGAATTAAACATATCCTGTGTGACCTGTTTGGGAGAAGACCCTTGGAAGCTCTAGGCTGGTTTCCTTAAACTTTTTCCCCTGTATCTTTCCCCTCCGCCCGTTTTGGTTAGTACCCTTTCTCTGTAGTAAATCCCAGCTGTGAGTATGACCACATGCTGAGTCTGCTGAGTCCTCTGAGAGAATTACTGCACAGATGGGTTGGTTTTGGGGATCTCCAACACAATGTTACCCTACATGCACTTACGTCGTATTTCTGTCTGAAAGTTTACACATATAAATCGTAGTTCTCAATTATACTTTTTCCTTCATGAAAGCCAGAAATATACATATTTACTCACAAAATTAGGTGAATGAAGGTTCTGTGGTTAATACAGAAGACAAAGGATAGATTTTAAGGTTTAACTATGGAAGTTACTATATCTACTATTAGCCATTTCCATAGAGCTGATACAAACTGGAACCAAGAATCTCTATCCAAGAATTCCAGTATGTTTTCTTTTTCTTTTTTTTTTTTTTTAAAGATTTTATTTATTTTATTTGACAGGCAGAGATTACAAGTAGGCAGAGAGGCAGGTGGGGGGGTGCAGTGCAGGGGGGGAAGCAGGCTCCCTGCTGAGCAGAGACCACCCCCCTCACCCCCCCCCCCCCCGCCGCTGCAGGGCTTGATCCCGGGACCCTGGGATCCTGACCTGAGCAGAAGGAAGAGGCTTTAACCCACTGAGCCACCCAGGCACCCCTCCAGTATGTTTTCTAAGGAGATCCAGGAAGACGGCTTCACCTCACCACTCCTCATCACCCTTCCCTGCCCTCCACCCCAAACAAAGAGTGGGATACAGCCCAAGCAATGTAACATTATAACATTAGATGCTTATATTTTTTTTCTAAAGAGACTTTAAGTCAGTGGTATAAACTTTGTCTTTAAAAAACTAGCAAAAGAAGAGCAAATTAAACTCAAAACAAGTCAAAGAAAGGAAATAAAGAGGAGAGCATAAATCAGTGCAACAAAAAGAGTAGAGAAAAAAATCAACAAATCTGAAAGCTAGTTTTTAAAAAATATTAATAAATTGATAGACCTCTAACAGACCTCTTAGCAAAAAAACTAAATATAACAGCAGAAGGCACCTGGGTGGTTCAGTCGGTTAAGCATCTTGCCTTTGACTTAGGTCATGATCTTGGGGTTCTGGGATTGAGCCCCACATTGGGCTCCTTGCTCAGCAGGGAGCCTGCTTCTCCTTCTCCCTCTGCCTTCTCCCTGCTGCTTATGCTCTCTGTCTTTCTCAAATAACTAAATAAATATAATCTTTAAAAAAATTACAGTATAACTCAAACTTATGAGTCAGGAACTATATAATGCTGTTTATATACTTATCTTTTTATCTTACATAATCCAGAAAACAAGGTATCCTGTTAAGTAATGTTATACCTATTTTTAAAGATGAGCAATATAAGGTTTATAGATTTTGTTCAATTTGCCCAAGGTCACATAAACTGGTAAAATCCAGAATTAGTCTTGAACCCAAGTTGTCTAACCTAGATCTTAACTATCATATCACCCTAACTCCTAATACCCTGAAGATGATTCGGGGTGTCCATCCTGATCCCCATTTTAGTAATGACTAAGTTTTTTTCCCAGCCGCTAGGAATATCTGCTGCTGACAGGTCACAGCTGCATCCCTCATTGGAAACTGATCTGAGCCTGTGGAGACTTGCCTCTCCCAGGACTGGATAATGCCTAGATTCAAAGGAATGACTTCTTTCCTCCATTTGAAACAATTACAAAACCTCTCTTAGTTCCAGAATTCTTCATAGGATTGTTTGAGGCTTTAGTTGCAACTATATTGCAAGTTAGTTTCTCCCTGTGCCCAGATCTGCCTTCCCCAGTTCTTTGCAGATCTATTTCCCTAGGGTGCTCCTTAATAAATCTTTGCATTCAACCCTCAGTCTGAGTTTGCTTCCAGGGAACCAAATTAAATCTCATATTGTGGTTAGCTCCTCTTTTCAGATTTTATTTATTTATTTATTTACTTAGAGCCCACATAGGGGGAAGGGCAGAAGGAGAGAGAGAGAGCATCCGAAGCTGACTCTGTGCTGAACAAGGAGCCTTACCTGGAGCTGGAGCTGGATCTCATGATCCTGACATCATGACATAACCCAAAAAATAAGGAGTCAGATGTTTAATTGACTGAGCCACACAGGTGCCCCGGGTTAGTTTCTCTTAATAAAATTAAGTAACAGCTGTACAAGTTAACCCCATTATACATTATGGGAAATAATCATGTGTACTTACTTTCAAATTGTTCAGAAAAAAAAAATGTTCTTTGTACTACTCTTACAATTTTTTGGTAAGGTAAAAATTATTTCAAAATAAAAAACACCTTTAAGATGTAACATTTTCGGGCAACATTTTCATGACAAAGTTCACCATTCACTTTTGAAAAGAGTATTGTAAAAGGTAAGTGTCTACTTTAGGAAGAAGAAAATTGAATGAAAAAGAAAGGAGAGGGCTTCAAAGACAAAGAAATCATTTAACATGTTGTTCACTCTAAATTAATATTGACTAGTTTTAAAAAGATTAATTTAATCTTTTAGGGATGCCTGGCCAGCTCAGTCTGTTAAGTGTCTGCCTTGGACTCAGGTCATGATCACAGGGTTCAGGGATCCAGTCCCACATCAGGATCCTTGCTCTGTGGGGAGTCTGCTTCTCCCTCTGTTTCTGCTGCTCCCCCTGCTTGTGCTCTCTCTCTCTCTGACAAATAAATAAATAAAAATTTTATTTTTTTAATTTTTTAATTTGTTAAAAGATTTTATTTTATTTTATGTATGTATGTATGTTTGTATGTATGTATGTATTTTACTGAACCACCCAGGTACCCCTAAATAAAATCTTTTAAAAAATAAATAAACTTTAGAAAAAACAGTAAATAATAACAAAAATATAGCAAGATAGGGATAAGTTTTTCCAAGGGTTGAGAAGATGTATTGATTAACTTGAGACTGTTAAGACTGAGACCTGCAAAAGAATAGGTATAGAATTTGTGAATTCAAACCAAATGGAGAGTGGAAAGGAAGAAAAACTATCAATCTAATATGAAATAAGAAAGAATGAAAAGCAAGGAATAAAACACAAGTAATTAAAAACTTGTAAAATAAAATGGTAGGAATAAGACCCGCTGTATTACTTATTTACAATGTCTCTACATTTATATTTACTAATTAGAAGAAATAGGATTAAAAACAATGCAGCTATATTCTGGTAATGAGAGATACAATTAAACTAAGGACATGGAGATAGGTAGTTCTAGAACTGGTTCTGTAGGTAAATGATGCCATCAAGAGCTTAGGCTCTTTCTATCTCTCCAGTATGCCATTCTCAATGTTTCTAAGATATTGGCCTTCATGGTTACAAAATGGCTGCAGCATCTCCCAGGATCACATCCCATGTGACAACATCTCAAAAACGAGGGAAAAAGGATTTCTCCTAAGTGTCTCTTTATGGAGGAAGCATTTTCTAGGACAGACAGCGTACTTCCCCTTATATCTCTTGGCTGAACTGGGTCACATGGCCATCTTTAAACCAATCCTCCTAGAAGGTAACGAGATGACTAAAACTGGCTTATCCCAACCACGAGTCAAGTATGGGTCTGAAAGATCCTCTACTTTACCTGAGCACTTTGCTGCTGAGCATCTGAAAAAAACTGAAGTTCTCCTAACAAGGAAGGAGTGATTGTCTTTGAGTAATTAACTAACCCACTCAAAATGTCTGTCACACTCTGCAAGGACTAACCCAATTAACATATCAGTATAAGACAAAATGGACTTTAAGGCAATGAAAATCAATAAAGAAGAGAGGCATACCATGAAGAAAAGGAACACTTCACTTGGGTGATATAAACACCTTGAACCTATACGGCCTTAAATTAAGCAAAAGCAAAGGAAGATAAGCAAAAAGTGGCAAAATTACAAGGAGAAATGGACAAATCATCCATCACATGTGAGAGACCCCGTTTCCCCATACCCTCACTACCTCGGCTTTGTTACTGAGATCACACAGACACGCTGTTAGCTCAGCCTGGGCTAGAACCGGACTTAGATGTAGGAGACAGAAATAGTCTCTGCCAAGAGGAAACTCTAGGTGGGAGAGATGAGGAAGGGCAAGGCCAGTGAGGGATACCTCTGTGAGCTGTGGGCAGCCAGCACCGCCAGCAGCCGGACAATGGGTCTGTTGCCCTGAAGAAGGGATCTCAGCAGAAAATCCCTACACAGATATAGCATCCTGTCTTTAGCCTGGGTTCGTATCCCAGCTCCACCATTTACTAGCTGTAAATTTGGGGCGTATATTCAACCTTTCTGTGCCTCAGTCTCCTCACAGTAAAATGGAGTTGATATTAATTTTCTTAAAGTTTGTTGTATTAATTGTTACACCTCAATTTTTTTTTTACTACATTTGTCACTGTTTTGTGATTTCAGTTATTGCTTTTATTTCTTCCAGAGGCAATTTTTCAAAAGTAATGAGTAGATTAATGAAAGTTTGTGTGGGTGATTAATTGGCTGTAGGAATGAAGGGAAGCAATCAGCTTTAAATCTGTTTGACTTTTTATAGGACCATCAGCATAATAATTATACTGAGGTGTCTGTTCGGTGCTGGGTTGAGGGGGACTGAATGTGGAAGAGTATCCTGACTGCTCTATTTTTTAATAATACCTCTGTTGGGAGAGAGTACAGTCTTGTGCCAGAAACAGCTCATACTGGCTCACCAGAACTGATTGCTAAATTTTCAGAAGTTTGTGAAGACTTATTAACCACCATTATTCAGAATTACAGTTGACCCTTGAACAATACAGGGATTAGAGGTGCCAACAACTCTTTGATCTTTTGTGAAAAATCCACATATGGGACACCTGGATGGCTCAGGTCATGACCCCAGGGTCCTGGGATCAAGTCTGGGCTCCTTGCTCAGCAGGGAATCTGCTTCTCCCTCTGCTTGTGTGCTCTCTCTCTCTCTGACAAATAAGTAAAATCTTTAAAAAATCCACATATAAATTAAGATTCCCAAAAACTTAACTAATAGCCTGCTTATGGATAATATAAATAGTTGATTAACATACATTTTGTATATTAGATGTATTATATAATATATTCTTACAGTAAAGTAAGCTAGAGAAAAAAAGATGTTAAGAAAACCGTAAGAAAGGGGCACCTGGGGTGGCTCAGTGGGTTAAAGCCTCTGCCTTCGGCTCAGGTCATGATCCCAGGGTCCTGGGATCAAGCCCCACATCGGGCTCTCAGCTCTGCAGGGAGCCTGCTTCCTCCTCTCTCTCTGCCTGCTTAAATAAATAAATAAATAAAATGTTTAAAAAAAAAAAAAAAAAAAAGAAAGCCGTAAGAGAAAGTACATTTACAATACTATACTGTATCAAAAAAATCCGTGTCTAAGTAGACCCACACAGCTGAAACCCATGTTGTTCAAAGGTCACCTGTAAAAATAGATTATATTTTTTAAAAATAATAAATACTGAAAATTCATCACTTCCTAATTATTTTATTATATTTTATTATTGTCTATATTGAGTTCTTTCTGTCTATTGTATCCATATGGTGAAGGACTGTATAATGGTGTTACTGTTCATCTCTGCTCAATTCTGCATTCAGAGATGTCACATCGGGAACACAAGTCAGCCATCATGGGGATATTTACACCATGGAATTGATAAACACTGCGCATCAGGGCTTGATTTATTGCTTTGTTAATTGTCTAGACTTCAGAAACCAGCGGAGAATATCTTAATAAGGCAGATTAAATTTAAATGTGTGTCATGTCTGCAGCCATTACATTTTAAAGAACACAAATGAAGAAGTATTCTTCCAGCATTTGAAAACCATTATCCAATTCAGCAAAGAAGGAGCTCATGTCAGTGACAATCAGAGGAGCTCTGATATATGTCTTTATTGTTTCATTTTCATCCCACTTAATGTAAATAACTAGCATTTATGCAAGAATTACACTCATTCATGATTGCAACCATAGTTTGGCTACAAATATGAGTTGGACAAAAATCTTTGAAACATTCTGTGAGGATCAGTTGGTTCTTTGAAATTTACAATAAAAAGTATTGTATATTTCATTATTTGCAAATTTTGTGCTATACAACTTTTATACCCAGAAAACGTATAATAAACAAAAACACATACGCAACTTTTTTCTTCAGAGAGCTGATTGCTCAATATTTAATGGCATGTCACTCGTGGTGATCATGTGTGGGATGATATGGGAGTAAAATATTGTATGTTCTTCTTTGTAAATATGGACTAGATTATACTTCTCTGAGCGTTAATGCCTGTCTTGAGACACAGGCATGTGTGTCTGATTCAGTGGCCAGGAAGGATTGTTGCTTTGTTTTATTCTTTACCTCTCCCAGACTTGGAAAGATCTAGACTACTCTGGACTCTTCTGCAGAATCCTCCCTCCACTTCCCACCCAATGATAGTATTAGTGAGTCTAAATGGCTCCTGTTTGGGAAAATGGACCATGAAGGATCCCTATGCTGGTGGAGGAGTGAAGGTATTAGAGACTTACCCCATGGAAGCTTGAAGAACATACAGCTCCATGGGGTGCCTGGGTGGCTCAGTCGTTAAGCATCTGCCTTGGGCTCAGGTCATGATGTCAGCCTCCTGGGATCCAGTCCCGCATCAGGTTCCCTGGGCTCCCTGCTCAGCGGAGAGCTTGCTTTTCCCTCTTCCACTCCCCGCGCTTGTGTTCCCTCTCTCGCTGTGTCTCCATGTCAAATAAATAAATAAAATCTTAAAAAAAAAAAAAAAAGAAGAAGAAGAAGAAGAAGAACAGACAGCTCCTGAAAGGGACCTGAACACAGGGAAGAAGGCCAGAAATGGGGTGTGTCCATCAGGTGACTCCACCAGAGAACTGAACTTGGAGTGGTAGCAGAGTGTTACCATTGAGGGGGGTTTGCCTTACTTCTGAAGTCACATCCTATTTTAGGGGACCGGGCCAGGAGTTCCAGAGCAAAGTGGAAAGGTGGGCATGAGGTCCTCAGAATTAACGGATTCAAGACAAATGGGAAAGCTACCCTTCCCTTCCCCCTCAAAAAACAACCAAAAAACCCCACTTCAGATGGAAGAAATCCTGGTTTGTAGAGAAGTTGAAAGCAGCCTGATGCTGGGTTATAGAAGTTTGTAGAGAAGCTGAACAGAGAAATTTAGAAGAAGTAGAGAAAGGGAAGTTCAGCCCAAAAATGCAGTTGGGAGTTGTTACATCAAGATCAGCTGTGGTTATGTGGGGGTGTTGACGAGGGAAAGAGGCAGGACAGGATGAAAACAAAAGCAATTATTTGGGGTCTTAGAATTTCAAATTCTAGGTACACGGTTTTGGGCAGCGACCCAAATATTGTCTCCCTAAGGAGTGAAGCTCTGAGGGGTTTTAAAGACAAAATGTGAAGGGTTGTATATGTTGTTTACAAAGAATTTTGGTTGGTGTTGGCGGCAGAAAACTAATCTTCGTTAAACATAATTGGTTGCTAAGGTCCTCTCTCAGCAGAAGTCTGTTATGTAGGAAGTTATAGGAGTTAATGCAGAATCCTTAGAGCGTTTGCTGTATGGCTTAGTACAGAAGTTCACGGTTCCAGCGGGTGAGAACGTGCATAAGGCCCACTTCCTAAATGGCCGTCCGGTTCCATTTAAAAACCCCTGACATAAATGACACCATTTCATTTCATCTTTCACAGTGGACCCGGCCAGTTCCCAGGCCCTGAGTGGACATTTGCTTCGCTGGAAGGAAATGGGGTTCAGGAGGCAGACACCCATTGCAGATGGAGAATTGAGAGAGAAAAAGCACACAGTGGGAGGGGGTAGGGTACCGGTTCAGCAAGCGAATGGTGACAAAACCATTTAGGAGAAAAGACAAGTATTCAAGTACTTCAGGGGCTGATGACAAGCAGCAATTAGCTTTTTCTAGAACTTTATTTGCTTGGTTTTCAAGACCTACCATCCTTATCCCCTGGTAACTCCTTCCCAGTGCTCCCAGGGTTGAAGAACAGGCTGAGCAGCTCTCACACATTGCTGATAATTAAGTAACTTCTTGAAAGAAATCCAGAAATGGCCATATAAAACTTCCACTATAAATAAATGATTTCTGTTTTCCTCTATTTCTTGGAAAATGATAATGTGAGGAAAAAGATAAACTGCTCAGTTCTGGAATCTCAAACTCTGGGGAAAGGAGGGTGCTGATATTAGCTGTGGCTTGGGGTGAGACTCCGTGGGGCCATGGGCCACCACTGCGTGGCTGAGAGCTGCGGCTGGCCCTTCCGTGTCCTTGGGGGGGGGGGCGGGGGGGTGGTTTGGGCTGAATGATACGCGCCACCTGCAGGTAGAAAGCTGGCGTCAGGGGGAAATACCTGCCTTCCGCAGTATTACTGAGCTGAAGGAAAGCCCAGGCAGTAACCTCTCTTTGGCCTGGCCTTGGTTCTCTTAGAAGATGACATGCAAGGTCCAGTCCTACAGGGAAAGCAGCTCTAATTTAGGCTGCGTCTGAGACCACGTCACCTCCTTCACGGAGCAAACAGAAGCCATCAGAGAGAAGTCCCATAACTTC
Source organism: Mustela erminea (assembly GCF_009829155.1). Taxonomy (NCBI): domain Eukaryota; kingdom Metazoa; phylum Chordata; class Mammalia; order Carnivora; family Mustelidae; genus Mustela; species Mustela erminea. The sequence continues at coordinate 99,139,703 of NC_045614.1, forward strand.
CCAACAGCGGTCATTCAGAATCACCTGCTTCTGCTCTCCATCTCCGCCTCATTTCCATGGCAGTGGGACAGCTGTTCTCCCCCAAGGGTTCATGGCTCCAGAAAGCCCTCCCACCTCCTCCCACAACCTGCACCTTCCCTCTGCCCTTCACTTCGTTCCCCCAGTATTCAAACATGCCTCAGACTCTTACATCCTAAAAATATCTTAAAAGCCAGAAAACAGAAGCAACAGCTCCCTGATCCTATAACCCCATACACTGCTGCCCAACTCCTTCTGCCCCTTCACAGTCACGCTTCTGGAAAGAGCTGACTATGCTTGCCTGCCTCCACTTCCTTCCCTTCCTTCCAGACCTCCGTCCACTGCCAGGTCCTTCTCCTCCCTCCCCACAGGGAGACAGTGCTTGCGGGTCCGAAGCCTGAGACACCTTCTCTCACGTGATGTATTGGTAGTGTGAACGAAAGCCGCTCCTTCCCACTTGAAACACTCTTTTATGACAGGTCAAAGACAAATACATTCCTAGCCTCTCCCATGTTTCTGGCCACATCTCGGTTCTCCTATCTGGTGGATGCCACTGTTACTGAGCCAGTGGCTCCGAAAGTTCATGGATAACCATGGAGGCATGCTTGAGCATCTTGGCTCCCTGTCCACATCTTTCAGCAAGTCCTGCAGCTCTGCCTTCAGTACCGATTTGGAATCTCACTCATTCTCAGAAGGTTCTCCTCTGGTCTCAGCCACTGGGGACAGACACTACGGTAGCCACATGGCTGATCTCCCTCCTCTGCTCTAGCTACTACACAGCAACCAGAGTGATTCTGTACCAGTCAGTTACATTATGGAAACCGCTTCCTCTTCTCAGCCCTCCAAGATTATCCTCTGTCTAAATTCATAAAGGGAAACCTCACTAAATGGAACCGGGAGGCCAGAAGGTAGAGCGCTCATGCCATACCCCTCCATGTCAATCACAGGAAGAATCGACTATTATGGACCCCAACATAAGAATCCTCGGTGGAGAGTGTCATCAGTGACAAGCCCAAAGAGGAAGGAACTCAATTATCCTAGACTCAGCCAATGAGAAACTGCCATCACCCAGAACTCTCGGTTTTCTCCAATAGAATTGCCTTGAAAACAACCCCTCCCAACTTCCTCCTGCTAGCGCTCAGCTTTGTTTGTTGGACTGATTTTTTTTTTTTTTTTACAGTAGTTTGCTATTTGTCCGAAATTGCAATTCTCTGCTAGTCCCAAAGAAACCCATTTTGCTGGTAAAATAGCTGACTTTTACGTTTAGCGCCAACATCCCCATCATCTTTAGTGGTCAGGTTACATGTCACCTCCCCATAAATTCTCCCTGAGCTTGAACACCCAAGCTCCTCCTGATTTGTTCCAGGACCACCTGTATATTCCCTCCAAGAGCACTTACTCCACCGTGTCCCCACAGCGTTGGGAGCTCAATGAGGGCAGAAACTGTGTTTGTTGAATCCATCCCAGGCACAGGGAACCTAGTAAATATTCCATAAAGAACTGTGAATTACCACTCCCCCCCCCCCTTATATTTTTGGACGTATAATAGTAACAGATCAGGAACAAAATGCAAAAGAAAAAAAAAAGGTCAGATACAATTCTGATCATTACTCGGGGACCTCTTTCTACATTGTAAAGAATCAGTTTGCCAAGCCTTGTTATTTTCTTGTAAAACGTTGCCCTGCGGCAAAAGTGAAGTTGTCTTTGTGTTTGCAGCAGGTGTTGTGCGCCGTCAAATACGCTGATTTCAGCTGTCATTTGGGGGACGAGGGGGCACGCGGTGCCCGAGCTTAGGGACCCAAGTGCAGAAAACAGCGAGTGCAAGACCAGTTGCTTGGAGTGGCGACCAGCCCTGGCCGTGGGCCAGAGCTGAAGGTGAGGAACTGCGGGGTGGGAGTGCGGGGTGACTAGTTTGAGGCCCGCACAGCTATTAACAGCTGTTGGCAGAAACTAATGCCAGGGGAGGAGTTTTCTAGGAAAGTGAAACTGAAACTTAAAGGGACAAAGTCGGCCGCACTCAAGTGGGGCGGGTGGAGCAGCGGGGGCAGGGGAGCGGAGCTGAGGATGGCTGCGCCCGGCTCCTTCCCCCTGCGGGTCGAAGGGTCCTGGGGTCCCGACCCCCCGAAGAACTTGAGCACCAAGTTGCAGATGTACTTCCAGAGCGCGAGGAGATCCGGCGGCGGGGAGTGTGAGGTCCGCCAGGAGCCGGGCACCGCGACCCGCTTCCTGGCGTTCTTCCATCTAGACGCCGGTGAGGGGTGCAAGGGTGCGGGTGAGAGGGACAACCGGGGTCTTCCCGCGGGGTAACTTGGAGCCCGCCGGGCTCCTGCTGCAGCCTTAGGGGAGGGAGGGCGCGCGAGGGGCGAGAAGCACTCCCAGGTGCTGCCGGGAGGTGGCGGCAGAACCGCGCGAGTGAGTTCTGACGCTGACCCCGCGGCGGGCGGAAAGGAGCTGATAGGCTGCTTGCCTCACCTGCTTTTACATGGCTGCCAGCCTGGAGCCTTAGGGGCCGAGCTGTTCCGTCGCAGTTGTTTTTCATTCTGTTAAAGCAGCTGTTCAGAACTCCAAAGGTTGAACTCCAAAGGTTCCCTCACCGTTGTAAGGGAAGAGGAAGTTTCCAGGGAGAGTCACATCTCAACTGATTCCTGAGGGCCAATCGGCGCGGAATATGCGGGCGGACTCCTCCTGAACAGGTGCTGGGGCCAGGAGAGCACCGGGCATCTTCAGCAACACGCAGGGCGCCTTCGGGGAGGTTTGGGTTGAGTGATGACTTTGCTAATCTCTGTACAAGCAAGATCTGTCGACGGGGGCCTGGGAAATTTCAAAAGGCCAAGAGGGGCGGGGGACGCCTATATTTTAAAAATCTTAGGCACTCTGTTATTAAACCTCCTTCTTGTGAAGTGCTGGGGAGGAAGTTAAGGCTAAGAAAAAGTTGGGTTGAGATGGTAGAGGGCCTTGAATGACACCATAAGGACTATGAACTACCCCCCCCCTCCCCAAATAGGCAGAGGGGAGACATGTCCAAGTACACCAGTACACCTTAGGGAGATAAATCTGGTTGAAAAGAAGTACCTTGACTTCTGTTGGAAGAGACCCTGGAAATCACAACTTTCAGGAGATTCATGTAATGTTCTAGGTGAGGACAATTGAATCCTTGAGCAATGAAAATCAGCGTGGGGCTGGAAGATAAATATTCGTGTACATATTCGTGGATTTGGTAACTGAGGTCAGTGCTCAGAGAGAGAGGGACAGAGAGGTAGGGAGAGGGAGAGGCCCCCTTTCCTTCAGTTATTTTTTTGGTGGGAGACAAAAGGTATTAAGGAATGTGAGGAGTTCCGGGGATTTTCCCACAGGTCCTGGGATTCTTCATGTTTCTGGGGTCACTTGGAGGAGGTACAAAATTGCTGCCTAAAAGCACAGTGGGTATAAATATAGAAGGTTACTGGAGGGCTGTGTGCTGTTGATGAACACGCGGAATCTTTGCTGGGGGTGTGCTGGTACCTCTTCCCTCAGTGTCAGGGTGGTTCTCAGACTGGAGACAGGGGTGACATTCTGAGTTGATGTGGGTTTGGAGTTTTGAGCCCCCGCCTTGCAGGCGGTTGAGCGGCTGAGTTCCCCACCCTCCTTGCTGTTGCCTTTAGGAGAGGGAAGATAAGTACCCACCCAGTTATGATCTACTGGGTCCAGACACTGCCAGACCTGTAGTGAGAGGCCTGTGAGCTGCTGTTCCCAGAGGGTGTCCTTTTTCCTTTGGAATCTCATAGGAAAGGATGTGGACAACCCCTGATCCTACCTTCCTGCCGCGGGATTTAGAGAAGCATTTGAGCCAAAGGAGAGGCAATGCGGCTAACCTGAGAGAAACTGGAATGCTCTAGGCAGAGATCCAGAAGGGAAAGAATGAAACCCAGGGAGGAGAAGGGTCCACAGCTAAGTGTGTTGAAGGGGAGGCCAGTTGGGGACAGGAGACCTACTAGGCTCAGAGCCCTTATGAAAACAAAGTACCAGGTTTTCCAAGGACTCATTTCACTGAGGAATGCTCAGAAGGGCTGCTGTGCAATGTCAGCCATTTCCCCTGGATTTCATTTTCTTCAAGGAGTTTTACCACTTTGATTGCCAGCTGTCAACATCATATAGACTTGGCCCTTAGGGACACTTACTTCTTCTTTAGAATCCCATTATCCTCCCCGGTAGTTCTCAAATTGGGGGCACAGACCTCTGTATCTGACTCACAACAGACTAATCAGACCCATTCCCGGCAGCCTCAGAGATTTTGGAACCCCGGGTGCAGGTGAGTGGGAATCCATGCGTTTAACCAGCACCATGGTGATTCTGGTATGCTAAAGTTTGGGAAGCCCTGTTGTTTGTTGCCAACACTGAGTGAAAAAAAAAAGGGAAATAATCAATAGAAAATACAAACAGCATAAAAATACCAGCAGCGCAAAGTACACTTTTGTGTCGACATCCTTCTGTTCTAGCCCCGAACGCAGAAATGGTTGTTCCTTCCTCTCATGGCCCAGCCCACCTCCCCCTACCTCCATCCCCAGGCTGCTCCAGGACCTCTGTTATGGTACCCCAGCACAGATGACTCAGACTTAGAACAACTCAAAACCTTTTATGGACAAGGGCCCTGGGATGGGGGGGTGGGGGTTGCAGGAAGTGCCTATTCAGTTTCAGTTTCCTACCAGAGAAGCTATTGCCCCAGCACAATGTGGGCAGAAATTTGCTAACAGTGATCCTCATTCTCCAGTAGGGATTCCCTCCCCCGACCCCCTCCCACAAGGAAGTGGCTTTACCAGGTGGGCCACCGTGTAGTGCGTTTTTCATATGATTCATGTAGTTAGAATGAGCCCAGCAGCACTGCTGTGTAGAAATAAGTGTATAGCTGGGCTGCCTGGGTGGCTCAATTGGTTAAGCGTCTGCCTTCGCTCAGGGCATGATCCTGGGGTTCTGGGATCCCAGCCCCAAATGGGCTCTCTGCTCAACAGGGAGCCTGCTTCTCTCTTTCATTCTCTGCCTTCCACTGTTCATGCTCTCTCTCCTTCTCAAAAAATAAATAAAATCTTCAAAAAAAAGAAAAAAAGAAAGAAAGAAAAGAAATTAGTGTATGGCAAGCAGAAGTATTTGGAAACTGTATCTTTCTCTTAAATAGTTCACTCAATTTCTTCGAAGTCCAGTGTACATTGACTTAGAAGACGTTAAAGCCCTATTCTAGATGTGTGCTTTTATCCTCCTTTTGGGTCATAACTTGGCTTCTGTTGATTTTCCGTCTCTTTGGGGAAAGGGAATCCATCTCCTCTTTAGGTAAAGTTGAATGTCAGTGGTCTGAGGATGGTGCGGAAGGGAGACTGTCCACATGGGGAGGGGTGGCTGGACGTCAGAGTTTCAGCTCTTTTTCCTTCCAGATTCACCTTGTCTTGGTTGCGGGTCACTTAACCCCTATTGCTACTGTCTGCTCTCTCGAAATCCTGGTGCCCTGTGTGATTGTGCACGATCTCAGATCTTTTGCATTTGGATGCCTGGATAAGACTCTCCCAAAGTCTAGGGAGATTATAAAAGGAATGCATCACAGAAGCCCACAGCTCTAGACAAGTTGGCTTACAAAGCTTGGCTGGTTCTCAGGCTTTAGGGGTCTTAATCCAATCCTCAGTCCTTTCACTAGCTTAGGCCAGCCCCGCAGGAGTCTGTGTGAAAACGGACTGCTATCTCGTAAAGAGTGAAAGTAGAGTCTGGTGTTCCTTCTCATTTTGTTTCTGGGGCCTGTTTCTAAGTTAGCATCTGGTGAAGACCTCACTTCTACCCTTTCATGGATGAGTGAGGCGGGAAAGCTCTTCCAACTCCTTCTTAGGGAAGATTCCCTATCTCCTCCGCCTCTCAGACCACCCACTCGCACCGGAGTGCAGCACGGAGCCCAACATTCACGTCAGAGCCACGTCTGGGAGCAGCTGGGCACTCTCAAAGGTTCGCCTTCACCCCGAACCTTCGCACCCTCTGTGTTGACCACGCCTCCTCCTCTAAACTTACTCACCACCGCTTCTCCATGGCCTGGGATACACTGATTTTCCTTTTCTCTCTCTGGCTGCTCCAGCTTGTAATTATAAATTTACATTTGCATAGCCCTTGTGGGTGTTATAAAACACCTTTTAAGGGAGCAGACACCTTTTAAGGGAGGAAACTGACTCAAGAGGTTAAGGTAGTTTCTCAATGTCACTCATCTAGTTTTTTGGCAGAGTTGGAATTCAAATCCCAGTCTTTGGACTCTTATGTTCATTCTTCAGTTTTTTCACTACAACCCAGCTGCCTGCTATGCTAATTCTTTCTTTCTTTCTTTTTTTTTTTTAATCTCTCCCATCCCTTCTTTTCTACTCCATTGATTATTGGATGACTGGCTCTTACCATACTAGGTTAAAGAACTGAACGAAATACCTTTTTCACTAGGTCCCTAGCCATTGTGCTCATGGTCACTCAAATCACCTTCCTAAAACTCAGCTTTTTTTTTTTTTAAGATTTTATTTATTTATTTGACAGAGAGAGACACAGTGAGAGAGGGAACACAAGCAGGGGAAGTGGCAGAGGGAGAAGCAGTCTTCCTGTGGAGCAGGGACCCCGATCCAGGGCTTGATCCCACGATCCTGGGATCATGACCTGAACCAAAGGCAGACGCTTAACTGACTGAGCCACCCAGAAACACAGCTAAGCCCCTGAAACACAGCTTTCATCATGCCTTTTCCCAGCACCCAGTCTTCACTGTTCATCATTAGCCATGCTTTGATTATTTCTCTTCACTTGTAGAATAAATATTGTTACTTTTCTTAGTACCTATCGAGCATTATGTACTGTACGAAGTCCTTTATAATGTTTGTCAATTTAATTGATGTAACACCTATGTAAGACAGTGTTCATTAATTATTTGCTAATAGACAAGAAGACTGAGGCTTTGCAAATAAGACTTATTAAGGAACATTCCCAAGGGTTAAAAAAAATAATAATAGTAAGGGTAAAGATGGGGTTGAAACCCATGTCTGCTTGCTAAACTTTTTAGCTTTTCACTATGTAAGGACTTGCTTGGGAAACTGACCAAGCCATTGATTGAAAATGATGAAGCCCTATGGAAATCATGGAGTAATTTGGTGAATAAAGATTGCTTGACAGTTAGTTAGTTTCTTTCTTTCTTTCTTTCTTTCTTTCTTTCTTTCTTTCTTTCGTTTTAGTTCGGCAAAGAGTTCTGGAGACTAAGAACCATGAGTTACTATGGCCAGGAATAGGAACATTCCAGTTAACTGTCCAGTTGCCCACAGCCACAGAGGAAGTCCAGGATGTTTTAGAGGGGGACATTCCAGCAAAGGTAAGTGAAGGCATGAGTAAAGGGCAGCAGGGTGTTCTGCCAGGGTCTGTGGGAAGGAAATCACAATATGGAGAAGATAGTGGGATGAGAAGTATAAATCAAATTGGAATAGCAATCACCTGACAGATGTGGAGGGCATGAAAACAGTCATGAGGAAAATATGGGATAATGAAGTAGGGGGGCACTTTTTGTTTGATTTTAGATGCGATCTGAAAAGTCTGAATGTACAGGTTATAATAAGGGTGGTTTGAGATGTAAATTTTTGGGTTTGGGTGATTTTAACCTGGAACTCACTCTGTTTTATTTGTACATCATTTTGAGGGGACAGCGACCCATACTACCTGTGTTGTCTCCTTGACTGTAAAATGGGACAGTAATCTAACCCTCGTTGGGTGGTGGATCGTTGTGAGGATTAAATGAGACAATCTCTGTAAAGCAGAAGGCACGGTACTTGTTAATAGTAAACAATAAATGTTAAATGGGAAAAGATTTAGGTCTTATCCCATCCCCCAGGCGCTTGGTGTTAATTGGGGTTTAATTTATTTGTGACTTGTTTTTACCCATGATTCTTGGGCAAAGTAGATGCGACTCCATGTGAGGTGCGTTCAGTAGCATAAGTGCCAGAGCTCTTGATGATTGTTTCTGTGGACCTGATGTCTCCAGGTCCATCCCAGGGACAGCTTCTCAATGTAAAGAAATTATCAGTCATTTCTTGATACTAATCTGTTGTTTATTGGATTTCAGGAATCGGAGACCAAAGCACACATCCAAGAACCAGGTAAGGGGAAAGAAACAATCTGGCTGACCTTCGCCAGCAGTTTTGCTTTCATTAAAGATGGCACTTGCAGGGCTCATAGTTCTGTTCTTGACTTCACAAAGCAGCGTGTGCTCAGCCTAGAGATGCCATCTGCGTCCTCACAGCCAGCTGTGCTGAGGGTGAGCATGGGGGGAGCCCCCTGAGATATTCAGGCTCAGGTCCAAAGGATGGGAACAGCTCTCTCTGTGGGTACTGGGGACACCTTGCAATTGAAGGGAGGCAAAGAGGTGCCTGGGAAACGGGAATAAATTGACTCGTATTGCCCACCTTTGCCCAGCCAGCCATTGAGAAGCAAGGACATATTGCGTCAGTGTGTGTCCTGTGTGGCTCAGTCAGTTTCTGAGCACTGGGTCTGGAGGGTGCCGTCCTCCGGGACCACAACTGGAGGGTGGGCAAAAGCTTCTAAGTGCTGAGTGGAGGATGTGGGTGCAGCAGCTCCTCTCATCCCATCTGCTGTAGGAAACAGCCTGCCACCTCGCAACTCTTGTGGCCTCTGCTGCTTCCCTAGTGTCTGGGTGTTGGCCTATAGTACCAACTGTCACTTCCCGAAGAAGCAGCTTGTTTTCCTGGCTAAGCATCCTCTTGTAAGGGGGTTGGGGGAGATGGTGACCTGGGCTGAATGGCTGGGCAACAGAGATGAAGTGATTATGTATATCCAAATCTTAGGGAAAAGGAATTTCAAAAAAATGTGTAAATTATTATTTTCTAAAATTGACACTGTCTTGAGAACATGTTTCGATTTTTGCAACTTTCTCTTTTCAAAATGGCAGTTGGCTGAGAGCTGCCTTTACTTGGCAAATTGACTGGACAGGGATGCATGGATTGTTTTTACCTAATATGGAGGCACTATTCAGCTGTAGAATATAGGATGTGTGGTTTTCTTAAGCTCATGATTCCATGATTCAGGACACCTGGATGGCTCAGTCAGTTAAGCGTCTTCCTTTGGCTTAGGCTATGATCCCAGGGTCGTGGGATTGAGTCCCTGCATCAGGCTCCCTGCTCAGCGGGGAGCCTGCTTCTCCCTCTGCCTGCTGCTCCCCTGCTTGTTTTCTCTCTCTCTCCCTCTATGACAAATAAATAAATCTAGAAGTAAAAAAGAAAGCTCATGATTGTTATAAGAATATTTTGTCTGTTTGGAATAACTCCTGCTTTCTGTTCTTCAGATATGGAACAGGCTCATGTAACTCCCAGTGTTCATGGGGACCCCCCTGAATCCTTAGCTATTCTTTACAAAAAAATGTTTTAATTAACATATAATGTATTATTTGCCCCAGGGGTACAGGTTTGTGACTTGTCCAGCTTACACACTTCACAGCACTCACCATATCATGTACCCTCCCCAATGTCCATAACCCAATCACCATCTCCACAATCCCCCTCCCCCCAGCAGCCCTCAGTTTGTTTTGTGAGACTAAGAGTCTGTTATGGTTTGTCTCCCTCCCAATCTCATCTTGTTTCATTTTTTCCTTCCCTAACCCCCAACACCCCCCCCCCAACTCTGCCTCTCAACTTCCTCATATCAGGGAGATCATATGATAATTGTCTTTCTCTGATTAACTTATTTTGCTCAGCTTAATACCTCTAGTTCCATTCACGTGGTTGCAAATGGCAAGATTTCATTTCTTTTGATGGCTGCATAGTATTCCATTGTATATATATGCCACATCTTCTTTATCCATTCATCTGTTGATGGACATCTAGGTTCTTTCCATAGTTTGGCTATTGTGGACATTGCTGCTATAAACATTGGGATGCACATGCCCCTTCAGATCACTACATTTGTATCTTTAGGGTAAATACCCAGTAGTGCGATTGCTGGGTCTTAGGGTAGCCCTATTTTCAACTTTTTGAGGAACCTCCATGTTATTTTCCAGAGTGGCTGCACCAGCTTGCGTTCCCACAAACAGTGTAAGAGGGTTGCCCTTTCTCTGCATCCTTGCCAGCATCTGTCGTTTCCTGATGTGTTAATTTTAGCCATTCTGACTGGTGTGAGGTGGTATCTCATTGTGGTTTTGATTTGTATTTCCCTGATGCTGAGTGATGTGGAGCACTTTTTCATGTGTCTGTTGGCCATCTGGATGTCTTCTTTGCAGAAATGTTTGTTCATGTTCTCTGCCCATTTCTTGATTGGGTTATTTGTTCTTTCAGTGTTGAGTTTGATAAGTTCTTTATAGATTTTGGATACTAGCCTTTTATCTGGTATGTCATTTGCAAATATCTTCTGTCAGTTGTCTTTTGGTTTTGTTGACTGTTTCCTTTGCTGTGCAAAAGCTTTGATCTTGATGAAGTCCCAATAGTTCACATTTTTATCCTTGCTTCTGTTGCGTTTGGTGATGTTTCTAGAAAGAAGTTGCTGTGGCTGAGGTTGAAGAGGTTACTGCCTGTATACTCCTCAAGGATTTTCACGGATTCGTGTCTCACATTGAGGTTTTTCATCCATTTTGAGTCTGTTTTTGTGTGTGGTGTAAGGAAATGTAAGTTTCATTCTTCTGCATGTGGCTGTCTAGTTTTCCCAACACCGTTTGTTGAAGAGACTTGTCTTTTTTCCATTGGACATTCCTTCCTGCTTTGTCAAAGATTAGTTGACCATAGAGTTGAGGGTCTATTTTTGGGCTCTCTATTCTGTTCCATTGATCTATGTGTCTGTTTCTGTGCCAGTACCATACTGTTTTGATGATTATAGCTTTGTAATAGAGCTTGAGGTCTGGAATTGTGATGCCACCAACTTTGACTTTCTTTTTCAACATTCCTCTAGCTATTTGGGATCTTTTTTGGCTCCATATAAATTTTAGGATTATTTGTTCCATTTCTTTGAAAAAAAATTGATGGTATTTTGATAGGGATTGCTTTAAATGTGTAGATTGCTCTAGGTAACATAGACATTTTCACAATATTTGTTCTTCCAATCCATGAGCATGAAACGTTTTTCCATTTCTTCATGTCTTCCTCAATTTCTTCCATGAATACTTTATAGTTTTCTGAGTACAGATTCTTTGCCTCTTTGGTTAGGTTTATTCCTAGGTATCTTATGGTTTTGGGTGCAATTGTAAATGGGATTGACTTCTTAATTTCCCTTTCTTCAGTCTTGATATTGGTATGTAAAAATGCAACTGATTTCTGTGCATTGATTTTATATCCTGACACTTTACTGAATTTCTGTATGAGTTCTACCAGTTTGGGAGTGGAGTCTTTTAACTTCCACATAAAGTGGAAGTATCACATAAAGTATCATATCACCTGCAAAGAGTGAGAGTTTGACTTCTTCTTTGCCAATTTGGATGCCTTTTATTTCTTTTTGTTGTCTGATTGTTGAGACTAGGACTTCTAGTACTATGTTGAATAGCAGTGGTGATAGTGGATATCTCTGCTGTGTTCCTGACCTTAGGGGAAAAGCTCTCAGTTTTTCCCCATTAAGAATGATGTTTGCTGTGGGTTTTTCATAGATGGCTTTGATGATATTGACACATGTACCCTCTGTCCCTACATTTTGCAGAGTTTTGATCAAGAATGGATGCTGTACTTTGTCAAATGCTTGTTCAGCATCTATTGAGAGTATCATATAGTTCTTGCTCTTTCTTTTATTAATGTATTGTATCACATTGATTGATTTGCAGATGTTGAACCAGCCTTGCAGCCCAGGAATAAATCCCGCTTGGCTGTGGTGAATGATCCTTTTAATGTACTATTTGTTCCTATTGGCTAGTATTTTGGTGAGAATTTTCACCTCTGTGTTCATCAAGGGTATTGGTCTGTAATTCTCCTTTTGGGTGGGGTCTTTGTCTGGTTTTGGGATCAAGGTAATGCTGGCCTCATAAAATGAGTTTGGAAGTTTTCCTTCCATTTCTATTTTTGGGAACAGTTTCAAGAGAATAGGAATTAATTCTTCTTTAAATGTTTGGTAGAATTCCCCTGGGAAGCCGTCTGGCCCTGGGTTCTTGTTTGTTGGGAGATTTTTGATGGCTGCTTCAATCTCTTTACTGGTCATGGGTCTGTTCAAGTTTTTTTTATGTATTCCTGGTTTGGTTTTGGTAGTTTATACGTCTCTAGGAATGCATCCATTTCTTCCAGATTGTCAAATTTGCTGGCATATAGTTGCTCATAATGTGTTCTTATGATTATTTGTATTTCTTTGGTGTTGGTTGTGATTGCTCCTCCTACATTCATTATTTTATTAATGTGGATCCTTTCTCTTTTCTTTTTGATAAGTCTGGCCAGGGGTTTATCAATCTTATTAATTCTTTCAAAGAACCAGCTCCTAGTTTTGTTGATTTGTTCTACTGTTCTTTTGGTTTCGATTTTGTTGATTTCTGCTCTGATCTTTTATTATTTCTCTTCTCCTGCTGGGTTTAGGCTTTCTTTACTGTTCTTTCTCTAGCTCCTTTAGGTGTAGGGTTGGTGTGTATTTGAGACCTTTCTTATTTCTTGAGAAAGGCTTGTATCACTATATACTTTCCTCTCAGGACCGCCTTTGCTGTGTCCCACAGGTTTTAAACAGTTGTGTTTTCATTTTCATTTGTTTCCAAGAATTTTTTCAATTCTTCTGTAATTTCCTAGTTGACCCATTCATTCTTTAGTAGAATTTTTTTAGCCTCCATGTATTTGAGTTCTTTCCAACTTTCCTCTTGTGATTGAGTGCTAGCTTCAGAGCATTGTGGTCTGAAAAAAGGCAAGGAATGATCCCAACTTTTTGGTACTGGCTATGACCTGATTTGTGACCCAGGATGTGATCTATTCTGGAGGATGTTCCATGTGCACTAGAGAAGAATGTGTATTCTGTTTTTTTTTTTTTTTGGATGGAATGTTCTGAATATATCTGTGATGTCCATCTGGTCCAATGTGTCATTTAAGACCTTTATTTCCTTATTGATCTTTTGCTTGGATGATCTGTCCATTTCAGTGAAGGGGGGTTGTTAAAGTCCCCTACTATTATTGTATTATTGTTGATGTGTTTTGATTTTGTTATTAATTGGTTTATATAGTTGACTGCTCCTATGTTAGGGGCATAGATATTTAAAATTGTTAGATCTTCTTGTTGGACAGACCCTTTAAGTATGATATAGTGTCCTTCCTCATCTCCTATTAGAGTCTTTGGCTTAAAATCTAATTTATCTGATATGAGGATTGCCACCACAGCTTTCTTTTGATGTCCCTAGCATGGTAAATTGTTTTCCACCCCCTCACTTTAAATCTGGAGGTGTCTTTGGGTCTAAAATGAGTTTCTTTTTGACAGCATATTGATGGGTTTTGTTTTGTTTTTCCTTGAAAGATTATTTATTTATTTATTTATTTGACAGACACAAATCACAAGTAGGCAGAGAGGCAGGCAGAGAGAGGAAGGGAAGAAGGCTTCCTACTGAGCAGAGAGCCCGATGAGGGGCTCAATCCCAGGACCCTGGGATCATTACCTGAGCCGAAGGCAGAGGCTTTAACCCACTAAGCCACCCAGGCGCCCCAGGTTTTGTATTTTTAATCCATTCTGATACACTGTGTCTTTTGATTGGGGCATTTAGCTCATTTACATTCGGGGAACTATTGAAAGATATGAATTTAGTGCTATTGTATTGCCTGTAAGGTGACTGTTACTGTATATTGTCTCTGTTCCTTTCTGGTCTACTACTTTTAGGCTCTCTCTTTGCTTACAGGACCCCTTTCAATATTTCCTGTAGGGCTGGTTTGGTGTTTGCAAATTCTTTTAATTTTTGTTGTCCTGGAAGCCTTTTATCTCTCCTTCTATTTTCAGCCATAGCCTAGCTGGATATAGTGTTCTTGGCTGCATATTTTTCTCATTTAGTGCTCTGAATATATCATGCCAGGTCTTTCTGGCCTGCCAGAAAGACTTATCTGTGGATAAGTCTTCTGCCAATCTAATGTTTCTACCATTTTATGTTACAGACTTCTTGTCCCAAGCTGCTTTCAGGATTTTATCTTTGTCACTGAGACTTGTAAGTTTTATTATTAGATGACAGGGCATGGACCTATTTTTATTGATTTTAAGGGGGGGTTCTCTGTGTTTCCTGGATTTTGATGTTCCCTTTAGGGAAATTCTCTACTATAATAAAATAATCTACTAGAATTTGCTCCAATATACCTTCCGCCCCCCTCTCTCTTTCTTCTTTTTCTGGAATCCCAATTATTCTAATATTGTTTTGTTTTATGGTATCACTTATCTCTCGAATTCTCCCAGTAGTTGTTTGTCTCTCTTTTGCTCAGCTTCTTTGTTCTCTGTCATTTGGTATTCTATATCATTAATTCTCTCTTCTGCCTCATTTATCCTAGCAGAAAAAGTCTCCTTTTTTTATTGCACCTCATTAATAGCTTTTTAAAAAAATTTCAACTTGGTTAGATTTTAGTTCTTTTATTTCTCCAGAAAGGGTTTCTCTAATATCTTCCATGCCTTTTTTGAGCCCAGCTAACACCTTGAGAATTGTCATTCTGAACTCTAGTTCTGACATATTACCAATGTCCATATTGATTAGGTCCCTAGCCATTGGTACTTCCTCTTTTTTTTTTTGTGGTGAAATTTTTGGCCTTGTCATTTTATCCAGATAGGAATATATGAACAAGGGAATAAAGTACTAAAAGGGTGGCAAAGACCTCAGAAAAAAGTACACTAACCAAATCAGAAGAGGCCCAAAACCAGGGGGAGAAGAATGGGGGGAAAAAAGAAATAAAAATAAAAAATTATATATATATGTATATATATATATATATACATATATATATATAATTGTATTATTTATAGATGAATAGAACATCTATTCATCTGAATAGAACAGAACAGAGCCACCCACTTGATTTTAGGTATATTTTGGTCTCTTAGAAGAAACTACCTCCCAAAATGTTAAAGAAAGAAAAACATATATATATATATATATATATATGGGTAAACACAATTAAGGAATGAAATATGACCATAAAGATGAAAAAATTTTTAAAAATTCCAGGAAAGGAATTAATCAGATAAGTTGGTTGGAAAAAGAAAAAAGAAGGAGGGAATGTGCACAGGCTGGGAACTAAAACAAAGCCATGTGCTAGATTAAGGTATATTTTGAGCTGTTAGAAGAAATTATATTCCAAAATTTTTTAGGAAAAAAAAAAAAACCTATATGTATACAAAAAAATAAGGTTAAATACAATGAAGGGATAAAATATGACTATAACAATGAAGGTTTAGAAAAAAAATTTTTTAAAGAAATGTATTGTTAAGAAAAACTAGTTAAAAAACATTAAAAGAAGAAAGAGGGAAAAGTTAAAAAAATAGAATAAGAAAAAAATAAAATTAAAAAAAGTTTAACTTTGCAAGACTAATGGATCATGGGGAAAAAGCCATGAATGCTATATGTTACTATCCCCTAGCTCTGGAGTTCTGCTGTTCTCCTTGAGTTGTGAACTTGGTCTTGGCTGGATGTTCTTGCTGTTCTTCTTCCAGATGGGCCTGTTGTAATGATTCTCAAATGTCTTTGCCCGAGGCGAATTGCATCACCCATGCCAGGGGCCAGGCTAAGTAATCTGCTTGGGTTCACTCTTGGAGCTTTTGTTCCCTAAATGTTTTCCATAGAGCTTTGGAGGACTGGAATGACAATGGAAGCCTCCCATTCTCTGGCCCAGAGGAGTCAAGCACTTGGGGCTCCACTCCTTAGTGCACCCTCAGAGAAAAGCAGTCAATCCCCTCTGTCTTCCCGGTCTCTGGCCACGCTTCCTGCTCATCCAGCCTGTGGCCAGGCATTTTCATCTCTGGTGCACAGCCCTGTTTGGGGTCTCCACACCCAGCAGATTCCTGCCACGCTGCTTCTCCCAGAGCAGCAAGGTGTGCCTCCCTGGATGTACCATTTGTGGGGTTCCTGCTTGAAGAACAGTGGTGTGAATGTGCTTTGGATCATGGTTTAAGGTTACCCTGATCTGAAATCTCACTCTTCAGCTCTGTCTCTGTAGTCGACTTCCCCCGCTCTGGTACCTGGCAGTTGTGCCACACACAGACACAGCTTTTTTCCCCGATCTTTCTGTGACCCTGCAGGACCTGAGACCACACTGTCTCCATGCGGGCTCCACCTCCGCTTAGCCTCTGGAGCGATGTCCCTCAGTGGAGCAGACTTCTTAAAGTTCTGATTTTGTGCTCCACTGCTTCACTGCTTGCCAGGAGCCGTCCCCTCCCCCCACGGTCTATCTTCCTTTCGCTTTGGATTCATTTCTTTGCTCGTCCTACCTTTCAGAAAGTGGTTGATTTTCTGTTCCTAGAATTGCTGCTCTTCTTCTCTTCTGTCTCCTGTTTAGAGTTTGTAGGTGTTCAGAATGGTTTGATAACTATTTAGCTGAACTCCTGGGATCTGACGTCATTTCAGACTGCTACTCCTCTACCATCTTGCTTCTGTCTCCCTAAATCCTTATCTATTCTTGGAAAATGCCTTATGTGCTGTACCCTCAAGCTCAATTTTAGACCAATGTGGTTTTATATTGGTACATTTATATCTGTACTATTTCCTGGGTCTAGACTTTAATCAAGTCTGTGTTTCTTATGGATTCATAGATTTTACCCTAACTCTGACTTAAGTGATTTGTCAGCACTGTTTCAGATATGCTTACAACATCAAGGATATTCTCAGGAAGAGCCATCCAGCCCCACCCCACCAATGGACTTTTCATTGTCCTGAGACTTTAGACTCATTTGCTGCCCTGTTTTTACATGACTCAGACTCCAGTGATAGTACACAGCCAGGAAGATGGGCAGTCTTTAACAAAGTGTGTCATTGGCCCCTTTCAGAGATGTAAGAGGAGGTCCCTTGTTGCTTGGTTGCTCTACACTGAATCCTGACTGCGATCCTAAGGCTAGGACTCTTGAAGTTAATTGGAATGGTGTAGACAGTTTTCACAACCAAGCAAAATCAGGGTAGAGGTTGTTTCCCTAATAGGTCCCACATTTCAGGGGTGAGGAGAATAGAGAATACAGTACGCTGAGTGCACCAGGCATGCCTGAAACCCTGGGTGTAAAGTTGAAGATGGGCAAGCAGTAGTCAGAGGAAGGACAGGTCAGTCAAGCCACAAACCAACACCAGAGGATGTGAGCACTGAGCTAACGTCCTGTAGGCTAAGCTGAGTTGGGCTGGGTCTGCAAGGTGGAAACCAACAATTGGAAGAACCCATTGAAGAGAGACATGCAAGAGCAGAGAGATACTGGTCACTTGTGGTCAGCATATTCTGGCTTTTTCAACTCTACATTTCCACCCTGGACTCTCTTCTAAATTCCAGACCTTGTGTCTGACCTTACTGTTGGAAATTATGTTAGAGCCACCATGTCAAAGCCACCTGTATCATCTTCTTCCTCAAATCAGTACCCTTTCTGGCTTCCTTATTTCTCTTGAAGTATACAACCGTCTGCCCATCACCTACTGGAAACTTCGGTCATCTCTCTTCTTTTAGCCTTCACATCTGTTAGTCACAGAGACTTAATCTTTTTTTTTTTTTAATTTTTTTTATTTTTTAGGTTTTCATCATCTGTCCCTCCCTCGTGCCAGGCTGCCATTATTACCTAACAAATCCAACATGGCAGGAGCACCCTGCTTGGTCTCTCTGTATCTGATGTCCTTCTCCTTAAGTCTGACCAGCCCTTTTTATACTGCTAAATATCCTGTCCTTCTTATCACAGAAACCTTCTATAATTCACCCTTACTACTGACCACAACATAAAGTTCACACCACGTCCTGGATGAAGCCAACTTTTCTGACCTCATTTCTTTTTTTTTTTTTTTTTTAAGATTTTATTTATTTATTTGACAGAGAGAGATCACAAGTAGGCAGAGAGGCAGGCAGAGAGAGAGAGAGGGAAGCAGGCTCTCTGCTGAGCAGGGAGCCCGATGTGGGACTCGATCCCAGGACCCTGAGATCATGACCTGAGCCGAAGGCAGCGGCTTAACCCACTGAGCCACCCAGGTGCCCTCTGACCTCATTTCTTACATCTACACACGAGTGCTCCTTGAGTTGCATTGGTCAGATCACAATTTCCTAAGGAGTCTGGCGCAGTCATGGCACTCTGCCTGTACTTCTGGGGTCCACAGTCCCCTCTATCCCACTTCTCTATATCTAAACTCTAGAGAGCTTTCAAGATCTGCTCAGCTTCTCCTTTTCCTGAATCCTTTCCAGGGCAGCCCTGTCCCCTTCTATGTCTCTCGGACTCCTGGCTGGATTGATGCTTCCCTTTATTTGGCAGTTAAGCAAGCCTCTCTTGTGATGAAGCCCCTACTAGTCATAAAGTTATAAAACTATGTTGCTGGAAAGGCTGTTACCATTCAGTTCATCCAGGACTCTCTTGTAAAGAGACATGCCTGAGGTCACATGGCTAAAGAGTGGCTGAGTCAGGGGTTGAACTCAGACAACCTCACCATCAGCTCAGCAGTCCTTCAGCTTTGTCACACCTGTCTCATGGAATGCTGTGTTTTTATTGACCTTAAATTATTTTTTATTTGGCATGAGTGCATGGTGTTACATCTGCACAAAACAGGAGTATGTGTCAGGGTCACCTAACTGCTATAACAAACACCCCTCCACATCAGAGGTCAGTGGGGTCAGCAGCTGGGGAAGCGGGGAGTCTAGACTGCTTCAGGAATCCCAGGTTCCTTCCATCTTTTGACAAGATTACTTTTGATATGCGGCCTCCAAAGTTACTGCCAAGGAGAGTGGAAATTCACATAAAGGAGATTTGTACTTGCCAGGCATGGAAGCGCAATTCATGCTTCCACCCATATTCCATTAGCCACATGAACTTGGCTGTGGGAAGTCTGGCAACTGTTGCCCGGAAAGAAAACAAAATGGATTTGGTGAGCATGTAGCATTTTACTCTGTCATGATAAACATTTACAAAATGTCAGATCCTTTCATCATTTTTCTTGTATACCTCCATTAGAAAATCTGTAAGTTTCTTATGTGATGTTTTTTGTATGCACCCCTCTCCACACCTCCAGTGCCTTGAATATAATAAGAGCCCTAGTTGAACAGTCACTTACAAAATGTCTGAAGATTATATCATATGCATCCTGGCGCACTGGGCAAGCCTAGTGTGGGATTGACTTGATGCATAGATGGAACTCAACGTAGGGCCAGCAATGGAGGGGAACAGACTGGCTGGGAGGATTCCTGATCCATGAGCTTGATGTATGCATACAGCTCTCCAGACCATTTTATTTTCTATGTGTGTTCCTTAGTCATTCAGTGAGTATCCTTTCTTCTTCTTCAGCGAGGAAAACATACTACTTTTTGGAGCCTCAGGTGTTACAGCATCAGATAGTCTCGTTCTCCTCCAGTGGCCCAAGCTGTAAGTCAGCAAACCCTATTGAGCCTCAAGTATGGGCCAGGTGCCAGCAATACAGGGATGAATAAACATGTCCCTTGCTTTGGAGAAACTGAGTTCCATAACTAAAATTAAGTGCTTGTTGGAAGCCTATGTAAAGGTGATGAAAGACTGTTTCCTCAGAGAGACGAGGCAGAAAAGGCCATAATAAAAACCAAACTTAACAATAATAGATGGTTAAGTGCTACATTTTATTTTTAACTAAATTAAGCGAAAAGCCTTCTCAGATCTTTTTTTATTTGACTTAGCCAAGAGATTGAAAAAGAAAGAGGACAGTGTCTTATGATAATTTGCTAAGACCATGTCAGACAAATATAACATCTTGTACCTCTTTTGTTCTTCTAAAATCAGATGTGTCAGAAGAAGTGAGTACAGAACTTTCTCCCAGTAGAAGATGGGAGAAAATGGAAGATACCTCAGAAGAATATGAAAATACTTCATCTTCGGTTGCATTTGAAAATCTCAAGGCAAATGTAACCGATATAATGTTAATTTTGATAGTGGAGAATGTAAGTGGCCTGTCCAGTGATGCTTTTCAAGTGGAAGTATTACAGGATTTTGACGTTGCTGTAGTTACCTTTCCAACGCATGTGGGTAAGATCAAGTGATCATGCATTTGCCAATCTTCTTTGCGCCCCACTTTGGGATTTGAGACACCCAGCTAATTCAATGTCTCTGAAAGCTTGACTTTTTCTCTTAATTTGTTAATAAGAAATTAATATAGGTTAATATAGGTGCTTTTTTATTTTGAAAGAGAAGCAAATTTGTTTTAAAACTAAATTCTGGTATGTTCAGTAAGTCAGACTTCATTGTATGAGTGTGTGTGTGTGTGAGAGAGAGAGAGAGAGAGAGAGAGATAGACAGAGAGACGGAGAGAAAGAGAGACAGAGATAAAACACCCAAAAAGAAATCTAAAGTCTAAACTTATAGAAGTGATTCAAGCAGAAGAATCAGCATTTTCACATGCATTATCTCACTGGGAGAAGTAAACACTGATCTATGTTACCAGGCTGGACTTATTGGAATGCAATAATGCTGATAATGGCAGACACTCATCTAGAGACACTGTAAGCCAGGTACTACACGAAGCTCATTGCATGTGTTAACTCATTGATTGGTTCCTTTTAACAACCTTTTGACATTGTTACTACTCGCCATTTTACAGTTGAGGAGACAGAGGTGCAGAGATGCTAATAAATTCCTGGATTTGAACCCCATTGCCCACTTCTACATAGCCTCTTCCCTTACGTCCTTTCCTATGTATTTTTCTTAGTACTTTCATGGTCATCCTGCATGCAGGAGAGGAAGTGTATGTGATGCAGGGAATGAGGGCTCTTCAAGGTGTGTGTGAGGAGTCATGTTCAGAAGGACCACGGAGTTTTCCAATCTGAGCCCTCGCTATGCCATGGCCGCGGCAGGAGGGTGGCCGTGAAATCAGAATTCTAGCTCTGCCATTTGACTACTTCTCAGAGCTTATCCCAGTTACTCCCCTCTGTGCTTGACTTCTGTCCTCAATAGAGTGGAGGAAAAATGACCTACCTGATACAGCTTCTAAGAGGATTAGATGAGACAATGTGTGCAAAGCTCTTAGTATATCTCCTGACACATGGTAAAGACTCAACGAAGGGAGCTATCCTTATGTCAAATCCATAAGTATTTCTTACAAAGGAAAAACTAAGTGGACTTGCTTTTGTTCATTAATCGAAAATCTTGAACGCCTACAATGTGCCAGGCACTTGTTGAGGTGCTGTGAGTACAGGGATGAATAATTCTTGGTCCCTGCTCTTGAGGAATGCCTATGGAGCTGGAGACCCATATGTAAATGAAAAATGAAGACGCAAGAGAAGAAGCTGCCTGCTTCCACGTAAGTGGCAGGCTGTGGGGAATGAGAGGAAAGGGGACCCAAACAAGGTGGCTTGGTTTATACTCTAGTGGCCCTAGTCTCCCAGGTCCCCAATACACTGTTGTTTCCTGCCACTGCTCTTCTCTCTGCAGGAAAAGTTTCCTCCCCTAATCTATCTGCTAAACTCCTCTTTATCCTTCAAAACTCAGATCAGCAGCCACTTAACTCTGGCAATCCTTGTGGGATTCCCACTATTTGTCTTCCTGCCACATCTGACCCCACAATAGGCCATTTGTGTGCTTTCAAGACCCCCACCCCTTCCTAGATGGTAAATTTTCAAGGACTTACCATATTCATTTCTCTATCCCCAGATCCTAGCACAGTGCCTGGCTCATTGTGAGCCCACTATCGATATTTATTAATTTGAAAGAGATAAACAGGGTCAGTCCTGAAAGAGGAATAGGACAGGATTTTAAAAAATCCAAGAAGGGCATTTCAGGTACAGGTGGTTCTATATAGCAAGGCAAAAGAGAATAAGGTTTTCAAAATAATGACTAGTTTTTGTGGCAATAAAGAAAATAAAAGGAATGGCAGAGGGTAACCAGAGGTGATGTTTGGAAATTAGTTTGGAGTCAGATAGCCAACCAAGGGCATTTTAAGGCTAGCTAAGGGAGCCATCATAGGTCTTGAGAAAGGAGGAGAGCGAGAGATTTGTATTGCAGAGAGAACACTCAGGTAGGACGTCAAGGTGGGTGGGAGAGAGCTGTGCCTGTAGGAGGGACACAGCTCAGCAGCAGTACGCCAGGTAAAACATTTATATGCGTGTTACTCTTCAGACCAGGAGTTGTAAGTGTGTAAATTCTCATATAGAAATGAAGATCTTGCCTCTAAAAATTGAGCACTTAGCTATCTCCTTTATCTCAGTTAATATTCAGACAGTTTCTTCTGTATAACATAAAAGTATGATCATAATTTTCTGATGGATGGCTGGATTGACTGATTGATTTTGATTTGTAGATGCTGTGAAATTTGTTGACAATTGTGTCAGGCACCCCTTCGTGAAACAACTCCAGCTTTCTCCGAGACTTCTGGAAGTGACAAGAACAATCAGGGTTGAAAACCTGCCACCTGGTGTTGATGACTATAATCTGAAAAGTTTATTTGAAAATCCTCAAAATGGAGGAGGGAGAGTTGCCAGTATTGAGTGTTTGCCTGAAGAGAATTCGGCTCTGATTGAGTTTTTTGACAAAAAAGGTAATGTCTATGAGCCTGATTTTGTGAACCTACCTCACAGACTCTAAGCCATTTTAGCAGATCTTACCAGTTATCAGTTGAGTTCTGATGCATTTTATTTTTTAATTCATAAATTTCACTGGAAATCCAATTAGTAATCCTGTTCATCTGGGATATGATAGTTAATGAGTCCAGTGATTTCAACTTTAGAGAAGCAGGGCCCAGTTTTGAAAGATACAAGGAGATTCTCTCATGAGTCTCTGCCTATAGTGAAAACCCCAAAATTCTTACCATCTTTGAAATACTGTATTTAAAAAAAAAAGATCTGTGTTTTAGCTGTATACTTGGTAGAAATTCTCAAGTTAATTCCAATAAGGTTGGGTAAAGAAATACTCAGAAACACATACACTTCCTTTAATGTGTCACTACTTCCCCTTCACCTGTCATTGTCATCATTCAGAAATTAATAGGGGTGGTCCAGTGGATGTCCGCTGGATTGTTCTTCGTGAAAACCATGTTCAGCTGAACCTTAGGGAAACACTTCTGAGGGTTTTGTCGATACTTGATTGCCACTAGATTGCCAGTTCTCTGAAGCACGTACAATGTCAGGTTGGAGATTCCACTTGATGTTCAGAGGTGAAGGCTGAGGAGTGGGAATTAGGGGGCCAGCCTCCTTAGGAAGAGAAGGAACAGTGGGTCTGGGACCAACAGGGGGAGCATAAGACACATCACGTGGTATTCCACCCACTGAAGATAAACTGCTCCGTGGGGGATCCGTGGAGGACACTCCCTTTGGCTTGGAAGAGTTGGGGAAACTGGGGTGAAGGTATGCTTTGGCTTAAAATGGAATGAAAGTCCTAGTATTCCTTGGGCAAGGGGACAAAAGAGGAGCTTCTGTCACAATTTCTTTAAATCTCCCAGAGCTTGGGCTTGGGCCCAGGCAGGGAGCTCCATAAAGCTGCCTACTCTAGAAGCGAGCCTCCTGTTTATGGTGGGGCTTCAGACCTTTTGAAGGCTAGGGGCATTTGGCTGTGTCCTCGGAATGTCTACATTACCCATATAGGACTAATAATAGGAACTATTTAATTGGGGTGGTTTTATGCAGAGCCACACGTGAGCAGTAGGGCACTCTCAAAGGCTCCCTTTCATCCTGACCTCTTTGTACCATCCAACTACGCCGACCATGCCTCCTCATCTAAACTCATAACTCTGTTCTCTCTGATCTGAGATACACCGATTTTCCCTTTCTTTCTTTGGCCGCTCCTTCTTATAATTATGATTATGTTTGCATAGCTCTGCAGGGTGCTGCAAAGTGCATTCGCAGACCCTGGTCTGTGGGCATTGCTATGACTGTAATCCCTGTTCTACGCATGAGAAATGGGCACAGA
The DNA here is from genome assembly GCF_009829155.1 of Mustela erminea. Taxonomy (NCBI): domain Eukaryota; kingdom Metazoa; phylum Chordata; class Mammalia; order Carnivora; family Mustelidae; genus Mustela; species Mustela erminea. Next base: position 99,163,682 of record NC_045614.1, read on the forward strand.
AAGGGCAAATAACTTGACTAAGTTTACACAGCTAGTAAGTGACAGAGCCATTATTTTGAACCTGGCTAGTCTGGCTAACCTATGCTCTTAAACTCTCCATTCTTTGCCAGTCATTTGCTCACCTATACCATTAAGGGTTCTTACAGGCTGTCTCACCCCTTACGATGGGTTATTAGTAAGGAGGCCAACTGTAGTTAAAGCTGGATTAAAAACACAATTTACTTAGCAGTCTACATTTTATGTAGATTATTTGAGAGGAAGAAATTGAGCACTTACTCTGGAATTAATTTTGTTCAGTTTTACAAAATCTGATTCACAGAATCTTAAGGAAAAGAACTCTTATCTAATACCTACTCTAGGTTAGATCTTTCGCTGTGTTTCCTGCTACAGTAGCTCACTGAATCCTAGTAATGCCATGCGTATTGTAACTTTTTCTTGAAGATGAGGAAACAGGATGGAGAAGTTAAGTCACAGTAAGGTGACATCTGTGATGGTTCTTGAGTCAGACAGATCAGAGTTCAAATCCTGGCTTTGGTGCTTACTAGTTTTGTGATCTTGGGCAACTTACTTGATTACTTTACTTTGTACATATACATCCATCTATCTACTATCTATCTATCTATCGATAATCTATCGATAGATAGATAGATGTATATGTGTGTGTGTATATATATGTATATACATGTGTATACATACATATAGTTTAGAGAAACTATATGTATGTAGAGAAAGAGAGCACAGGTGGAGGGGCAGAGAATGAGAGAGGGAACCTTAAGCAGACGCCACACTGAGTGCAGAACCTGACGTGGGGCTTGATCTCACAATCCCAAGGTCGTGACTTGAGCTGAAACCAAGAATTGGACGCTTAACTGACTATGCCACCCAGGCACCCCATGCATGTTTTTATGGAAGTATAGTCCACACACAAGGTTACATTAGTTTCAGGTGGACAGCACAGTGATTCAACAACTCCATATGCTCTGCCCACAAGTGTAGCCACCATCTGTCACCCTACAGCGTGATCACAGTATCACTGATTCTATTCCCTATGCTGTCCTTTCCTCTCTATGACTTATGCGTTCCATAGCTAAAAGCCTGTATCTCCCTGTCCTCGTTATCCATGCATCACAGTGGCTGCACCAATTTACATTCGACCAGTAGTGCCTGAGGGCTCCTTTTTCTCCACATTGGCACTTGTTACTTCTTGTCTTTTTGATACTAGACACTCTGACTGGTGTGAAGTGATACCTCACCGTAGTTTTGATTTGTATTTCCTTAATGACTAGTGGTGCTGAGCACGTTTTCATGCATGTCTTTTGGCCATCTGTATGTCCTCTTTGGAAAAATGCCTATTCAGGTCCACTGTTGGGCAAGTTACTTGAACCCACCAAAGCCTGTTTTCTTATCTGTAAAATAGGGCCCACATTACTACTGGCCTCAGAGGAATTTGTGAGGATCAAATGAAATTATGCCTGCAATGTGCTTGGCACATCGTGGGTCCTAAGTACACATTAATGGTCCCAGGTCCTGCCTAGGCTTGGAGCCTTTACAGAGCCACATTGGGAAGTTCAGGCTGTGGGTCTTGGCCTCTGAAGGCCTTGTTCTTTTGATGACGTCTGGCTCCAGGCCTAGGAGACAATCATGTACAAGGTGAAGTTATTTTTAACATCTCTCTGCAAGGATGTTATTTTAATCCAAGTTGTTATTGGAATTCATTCTAATCCTCTTCCTTCTTAGACTCCCTGTACCTGTCTCATAACTAATACAAGAGGAAGAAGAGTACGCCCTCCCCCGCCACACACACACACACACACACACATCCCACTGTAGGGACTGCTCTCATGGAAGTGGCAGGAGAGGGATTATAGCAAGGACAAGGGGGAGGTACAGGACTTACTGAATCTGAGGTCCCAGGGGCTGGGCTCTCCAGTGGCTGTGAGGTGATCTTGTTTGGAATCCCTGGTAAAAGGGGCAAGAGCGTGGGCTTTGGGTTTAGACAGATCCTGGCTCAAATCTGAGCTCAGTTATTTGTCCTTTACATCACCCTGAGTTACCTAACCTTCCCTAGCCTCAGTTTTATCATTTGTAAATAGGGATGATAATAATCCTGCCTCTCAGAGGGCTTCTAGGACGCTGAAATAAATAAATATATGGAAAGCACTTAGAATGGGTCTGACACATGGTCAGCTCTGATAATTATTGTTATGTTCCTCCTGTTACAGGTATTAAAGGAATCTAAATCAGCTAGGAAGCGTAAAACTGTGAGACTGTACAGAAAACAGCAAAATAGCTTGATTCTTACATGAGCTTTGCTTTGGGCACCAGAATATTCTTTGCACTGGGGCAAACATTACCCCCATATTTTTGAACACATTTTTATCTATTTATTAACCTGGTGGTGATATACTGGTGTTACCAGAAAACAGAAAATAGAATTTACTTAACAGAATTTCAACATAGAGTGATCTTGGTTGGAAAGTGTTCCATTAAGCAAGGGATAGCTATGTAGGATTAATAAAAATCAGTTTATATCTGAGCACTTTAAGAGTAGTGCTGCTTTTTAATAGCATGTTATAACATCATAATTTTACAATCATTAGAGTTTTTTTCCCTAGGAGAAAAGTGTTGTTGTTGTTTTTTTTTTTTTCACTTGAAACATGTTAACACTGGGATTACTTTATTTCTTTCCTTTTAAGCGTTACACACCATCATGACCAAGAAACTTGACCTCGATAATATGCCACTCTTTGTGTTTCCATACTACACCTCTTTGGGCACGGCCTTGTATGGAAAGGAGAAACCTCTGATCAAGCTTCCAGCACCATTCAGAGAATCATTAGATCTTCCCTTATGGAGGTTCTTACAGAAAAAGAGGCATCTGATTGATGAGATAAATGAGGAAGCGATACGTTGTCACAGTGATCTAATATGGTCCGAACTCAGATGTGAAGTTACCATCAGACCTGCAACCACATTATTCTGTCTAGGTAGACTGAGAATCAGGAACTGGAAGGAAGATGTTTCCAGAGCATTCTCTAGCATCAGGTCTAAATATAAAGTTACCCCCTTTAAAGTGGATCCCGTAGTGTGGGACACCATAAAAAACAATGTAGGAGACGACAGGATTTTGATTGAATTTGATACCCTGAAGGGTATTGTAACCTTAGTGGGGAGATCAGAGGATGTACAGAACATTGAGCCACAAGTCAAGGAATTAATAGAAAGTACCACTCAAAAACTTAAAAGAGAAGAGCAAAGTCTAAAGGAGAAAGTGGCCATTTCTCCAGGAAGGTATTTTCTTTTGTGTCACAGAGATGTCCTCGGGCGTCTCCGCACCGAGTGCCCAGAAATGGAGATTTGTTATGAGGAAGACTCTCAACATGTGTGTTTCAAAGGCCTCTACACAGACGTGTATAAAGCCAAGTGTGAAATACAGAAAGAGATGTGCACCATGGTTCAAAAAAGCATCCAGCTTCCCCCTGAGATTTTCCAGTTTTTGCAAAAAGGAGACTGTACAGAATTCTCGAAGTCTCTTTTCATGGCACAGAAAATTCTTGCCGTTTGTGAGCTAGAGGGTAAAACTGTTCTCTTAATCGGCTATTCCCCTAAAGTCCTGTTAGATGCCGAAAAGCAAATGGTCAGTGCCTTCAGTTACAAGCGCATCAACATTGACGACCGGGAAGTTCTAAATGGCAAGAAATGGAAAGCGCTCACTCACAGCTTGCATAAGAGACACAATTCCTCCTCAAAGACTGTAATAATCGATGAATTAACTTCAGAAACCAAAGCGGAGGTCATCATCGCGGGCTGTGTGAGAGAAGTGAATGAATCCTATAGCTCGCTTTTTGACTTTGTGGAAAAACACACGAAAATAGAGAGATTGATTAGAATAAATCCTCCCGTAGTCATTGATTATTTAAGGATAGAAAAAAAGCCATTCTGGCAAAAGATAAAGACGACAAATGTTCAGGTAATTTTCAATCTTGAAAATAAACAAAAGGGCATTTTGCTAATTGGGCCAAAGGCCAAAGTCCTGGAGGGGGTGAACATCATCAGGCAAGCTGTGGTTTCCGTCTGTATTGAAAACGTCCATATTGATAGGCCATTGGTCAGCCAGTTCTTCCAGGAGAAAGCACAGTATTATAAAAGAGAGGTCAAACGGTTGTTTGGATGTTCCATTGACCTACAGGAGATTGGAGGGGAGGGGGAGGGAGGGGGCAGGGATGGGCAGAGCAGCTTGTCCCAGGTGGAGCTGGCCCCGGGAGTCTCACTGACCATGCCGCAGAGCAGCTTGTCTCGGGTGGAGCTGGCCCCTGGAGTCTGGCTGATGGTGCAGCAGGGCGACTTGACCCGGTTTCCTGTCGAGGTGGTGGTGAGCACCGCCAAGGAGGACCTGCAGCTCTGCAGCAGCCTGGCAGCAGCTCTTTCAAAAGCAGCTGGCCCCGAGCTCCAAGAGGCCTGCGACCAGATAGTGAAGACAAGGGGCAAGATCCCCCCAGGCAGTGCCGTCATCTCAAAAGCAGGAAAGCTCCCGTACCGCCATGTGATCCATGCCGTGGGGCCCGAGTGGAAGGACGACGAGGACCTGAAGTGCATGCTCCTGTTAAAGAGAGCTGTAGAAGAAACTCTCCGTTTGGCTGAGACACACCAGTGCCAGTCCATAGCCATCCCGGCCATCAGCTCCGGAGCCGGGGGCTTTCCCTTAGCTCGGTGTGTGAAGGTGATTATTTTGGCTATCAAGAAAAACTTCCAGTGTAAGCAGGATGGGCACACCTTGAAAGAGATCTACCTTGTGGATACAGCTGAGAAGACTGTCCAGGCTTTTGCGGAAACTGTGAAAACTGTATTTGAGAGTGTCCCGTCTCTGACAGGTCCTCTGCCCGGTTTATCACAGGCAGTTCAGCCGGTCTTGACAAACGTTCCTGGAAACAGACAGACTTCATTGTCCCAGGGAAACCTGAGGCTCCTGCTGGTGGAAGGAGATGTGCAGAATGCGACTGTGAGTGTCCCTTCTGTCCCTGCCTGTAGAGCCCCCGCAACTCCAGCTAGCCTATAGCCCAAGGCAGACTAGGACCCAGGGGAAGAACCCCTGCTCTCCCAGCCTCGGAACTGGTTTCCTCGAAGACTGGGAGGCTTTGCTGAGGCACTGACCCACAGAGACCGGCCAGTCGATTGTGGGAACTGCAAGTGTACTCAGATCATGAGGTTGCCAGTAAATGCAAAACCCCACGATACTATCTTACCTTTTTACATGTATACTTTTTCAGTGCCTTTATACCTGTCACATTTTGGCAAATCTAAGGTTAATTTCCTGTCTCATTTGTGGAGGGCAGATACCAAAAACTTAGAGCATTTGATGTGGGCAGAGACAGGAATCTTGTCAATGACGCCGAACCAGGGTGAACTGTAGTCCTCCTTGGTGACCCAGGCCGTGCAGCTTTGAATATCACTTTTCACATTCCTTCTCTTCTCTTTTCTTGGTGTTCTTGGTCTCGATCCCAATTTAGAAAAGCTCTGTCTGATCAAACCAGTCTGCTCACAACTCCAACCTCCCCAGTGTATCCCCTCCTATATGACTGCCCTGCTCTCTTTGCTTGCTGCCCTGATTCCTGTTTCCCAGAGCCCATAAGAGGCAGCGGCCTCTGCAACTTTCAGAAACCCTGTGCTGTTTATATCTTGCTTTTTGACAGCTCTCTGTCATCCTGGAGTGTTATTTAAATAAGTCATCTTGTAACCCTTTGCCTCAGGTGGCATTTCAATCTCTGAAATTAATCATCATTGCTTCCCCACCTCTAGTGTCAAACCCAGGGGCTCAAATATAGAGATCCTTTGGTGAATGTTCTTTGTTAGTATCTGAAACAAATTGGTTTTGTCTTCAAGGTTGATGTTCTTGTCAACTCCATTCCCATGAATCTCAGGCTCAATACAGGGCTCCTTTCTCAGGCCCTTGTGACAAAAGCGGGGCCAAAGCTCCAGGAGGAATTGGACAGAGTCGGCCAAGCAGTGGTTGTTGGCATGGGCACAGTTCTCCGAACCAGTGGACACAATCTGCACTGCCGGAATGTGCTTCATGTAGTGGCTCCGCAGTGGAGAGATGGGTGCACGTCTTCACACAAGGTGCGGCCAAGTTCTAGGTTCTCTGGGAAACTGGGTCGCCCTTGGGACCCTCCTCTCCGTATAACGTAGGGTGGCTTCTGTCTGTCACAGTATCAACGGGTTCTACTACGATGGCCATTTCTTTCAGCCATAGCTGACTTCGCCTGAAGACTAGTTAATGATATAAATTGATTACATCGCTCAATCATTATTGGGGCACAGGGAAGAGTTATTGAAGATGACACAGCTTCAGTGAGGATAGGAAGGTGAGGGCATGAAGAATGGAAGAGAACGAAGGATTAGAACAGTAGTTGCTTTGCGTCTTTCTTTCCTTGTTGAGTGAGTTTGAGTCTTTTTAGAGGGTCTCTGATGTTCCCTCTTCCTTGTCTGCTGTGTGCTTTTCTTTCCTTTTTTGACAGCCCTTAACCTCTTTTGAGAGGAGAAGAGCAGACAGAGATCACAGTCAGAGTTGCTAAATTCTTGTCCTTTTTGTTCTAACTCCCATTTCTAGGAGAGATGCATAAAAATGTGCTTTGTGCTTTGCAGGTCATGAGAGACATAATCAGGAAATGTCTGGAAATCACTGAGAACTTGTTCTTAAGATCAATTGCATTTCCAGCAATAGGAACCGGAAATCTGGGGTTTCCTAAAACTGTTTTTGCTGAATTAATAACTTCAGAAGTATTAAACTTTAGTAGCAAGATTCAACTGACAGCTTTACAAGAGGTTCAGTTTCTGCTGCACCCAAGTGATCACGAAACTATTAAGGTACAGTCTCACTCATTTCTGGTTATTTTGGCAGCCGAGAGCTAATGTTTTCAAATGTCTTGTTTGTTTGTCTATTCGGTTGTTTCTTCCATGTATTTCCCGTATAGGAAAGTGAAGGAGTAGTATAGACTAGTTGTAGCATGGGAAATATCAAGCAAATTTATGGATATAGAAAAAAAATTAACTTCTTATTAAGGAGAACTCCAAACATAAATAAAAATAGACAATGGTAGAATGAACTCCCTTGTACCCATTACTTGCCTTCATAATTATCGACCCATGGCCAGTATGTTTCATCTCTATCTCTATTTATTTCCCTCCTTCCTATATTATTTCCAAACAAATCCTAGAAATACATTACCCATAAACAATTCAGTATTTATTTTAAGCAATAGGATTCTTTGTAAAAAGTAACATGACCACAATACTATTTCACACTTAAAATAAACTGAAAATCACTCCCTATTTCCTCAATTATCAAGTCAATGTTCAAATTTCCACTGTCTCACAAATGCCTTGTTTTGTCTTTTGGTTTTTTTTTTTTTAGATTTATTTATTTATTTGAGATAGCAAGAGTGCATGCATGTGTGCGTGCACTTGCACCAGGGGGTGGGGCAGTGGGAGAGGGAGAGAGAGAATCTCAAGTTGACCCCCCTGAGTGCAGAGGCTCCCCCACCCCATGGGCTGGGTCCAATCTCATCATCCTGAGATCATGACCAAGTGGAAACCAAGAACCCAACACTCAACTGACCAAGCTACCCAGGTGCTCCTGCCTTATTTTGTTTTATAGCTTGTTTGTTTGAATCACAATTCAAATAAGGCCTGTACCTCACAGTGGAGCTGACATCCCTCAATCCTCCTTTAATCTATAGGATTCCCTTCCATGTGCACATAGAAAGTTTAGTACATAATATAAACGTTGTAGTCCTCTAAGTAAGAGGAAGAATGGTTATGGTCCTGTAAATAATGTTAGGAGAATGTCAGGATGAGATTCAATTGAAAGGTGTAGTTAGAATGAACTCAGCACATCCCTATGTAGATCTATGTATCCCTGTGTAGGAGAGTTGGGACTAGAAATACCAGCACCATCTTCTGCTCTAGAGAGTCTGTCAACCAACAGTCCACCTTTACCCACGGAGCTTGCCTGCCTGCCAGCCAGCCTGGCCACCCCTGGAGTCCTGTGAGCCTGGGATCCTGGCTCTGTAGTCTCCCCACATCCCCCTCCCATTATTAGATCAAGCTTTTAGGAGAGATGTTACTTATCCCCCCCGCCCCCCGCCCCAAATCTCTCTTGCTTGTTTAAAGGAGGAAGAAAGTAATGATTTGAGGATGTTCCCACCAGGCAAAGAAATGGAATTCACAGGTTCATTAACCCTAGAATACATACACCAGCCTCTTACTTCAGAGAACACTAGTCCTCAAGAGATTCCTCTCCTGGGACAAATAAGAAGTAAAAAAATGGAAGTGGTTGCTGTCATTGTGACTGTCCTTCTCTTAACTACTGTGTTTTTTACAACTGGCAAGATACTTGCTTTTATTGATTATGAAGCCAATACTTCACTGTGGAAACTTTGAACCTTACAAAATGCGTACATTTTTTTATCGCGTTTCATTGTAATCTTCTTTTATACATGTGCGCCTTTAGAAGTGGGATTATATAGTGCAATTTCATATCATTCTTTTTTAAATTTAATAGTATAAAAAGAGAATTTCTCTATTCCACTAAAACTATTCTTTGAAAATGAAATTCTTAATGGCCGCTAAACATTTCAACACACGGATATACCAAAATTTACTTAACCATTTCCCTGTTGGATTTTTAAACTGTTTTGTTTCTTCTCTGTTACAAATAGTATGTAATGAACATGCTTATATTTATAACTTTCATCACCTATTTAATAGTTTTCCTAGAACGCATTTGTAAAAACAGAATTATATGTAGTATTTTCATGATTTCTTTGAGAGTAACACTTTGAGAGTTGTTCTCTTCTAAGGATGTGTTCACGTAAGATCAAAATCCCTGATGAATCAGATTTATTCATCTACGGAGGACTGTAGTGGTCAAAACTGTCTTTGTATTTCCAGGCATTTTCAGATGAATTTGCCAGAAGGACGAATGGAAATTTTGTCAGTGCCAAAGTGCCCAAGGCCGAAGATACACAAGGTTCAGTAAAGCTGTGAGATGAGAAATTATTTCTAGTTGCTGAATAACCGTTCAGTGAAAGACAATGGTGATGATTCTAATGAAAGAATCAGCTAGTGATAAAGAAGATATTAAATTATATCCCATACCCCTGAGTATGTAAAGCATTGGCTAGGCTCATGTGGTCTGAAGGGAAAGAGCAGACGGGTAAATTACATATCTCTACAGTGGGCTTGTGAGTAGTGACGTGGCTACCAGTGTCTAAGGATGATGTGACAGGTGTTTGCAGGAACGGGTACATTTAGAGAGACAACACTAACCAAATGCTTCTGCTGCATCAGAGCTGCTGATGCTAGATTTGACTTTATCCAAACTCCCGCTTAGAGTCTGCTGAGGCTTCTTGAATCGGAATGTGTATGTTTCCCATCAAAGTTGGGGATTTCTGTCATTCTTTTTTTTTTTAATTAAAAAAAAAATTTATTTATTTATTTGACAGATCACAAGTAGGCAGAGAGGCAGGCAGAAAGCGGAAGCAGAGAGCCTGATTCGGGGCTTGATCCCAGGACCCTGAGATCATGACCCGAGCCGAAGGCAGAGGCTTAACCTACTGAGCCACCCAGGCACCCCTCAGTCATTCTTTAATTAGTTTACCACACTAGTCTCTCTCCAGTGCCCCAATAACATGAATGTGAAGTGTTTTGATAGCATTCCATGGACCCTGGGATCTCCCTTTTTTTCTTCCTCTCCTTTTTTTCGTCTCTTTTCTCTCTGTTCATCATGTTGGTCAATTTCTATTGACCCACCTCCAAGTTTGTGGACTCTTTTCTCTGTCCACTGGACAGAGAAAAATCCAGTGATTTTTTTTTTTTTTTACTTAAGATACTGTATTTTTAAACTCTAAAGTGTCCATTTGGTTCCTTTCTTTATGGTTTATAAACTGTAAACTGCAGAGCCTCCTCTTTTTCCATTCATTCCAGATCATTTTCAGGCACTCGGCTGTGTTTGCCTTGACCTCAGTTATAATAGGTGCTTTAAAGTCTTTGTCAAGTAATTCCAGCAGCTGGATCATCTTGAGATTAGCGTCTGTAATTGAGTGTCTTGATTCTTGAGAACTGGTCACGTTTTCCTGGTTCCTTACAGGACAAACCATTCTGGGTTATAGACTGGGCATTTTAAATATTAGGCTGTGAAACTTGGGTCCTATTAAAATCTTCTGGAAAATGGTGGTCGTTTTGTTTGTTTTAGCAGGTGGTCAGTCAATTAAGTTAATTCTAAGCACTCTGTCTCACCTTCTGGGTGGGCAGCAGTTCCAATGTTAATTTAGTTCTCAAGGTCTTTGCCATGCAGCTTGGGTCTGTCCCCACACATGCAGCTCCAGCTCTGTATTTGTACACAGAATAGGGGCTACCTTCTCCAGCTCTCACCTGTCTGGGACTCCTATACTCTCTGCTCAAGGGAGCCCATTTTCTAGGTCCTCTGGCCAGAAACACAGGGTTCTCTGGGAGCTTAAGCTGCCTGTTCATCTGCCTCATAATTTTGCAGATAAGAGTTGCCCTTATGGGCAAAGTGGAGAGACAAAGAGGGAGAGAGAGAGAGAGCCACAGGTATGGCCCATGCACGCACATACAACTTTTTAAAAAAAGAATATTTAATGCTGTGAAATATATCACATAGAAGAATGCTTAAATCACAGATATTGAAATCAGTAGTTATGAAGCATATTTTTCTATAATAAGCCTCTATCTTTTCTTAAGAAATAGAGATTATCATAAATAAAATTTTGTGTAATTTACCATTATATAAGCATATTAATAAATAGACTGATATATACTCATGTAAGCACTATGACTTTCTTATTATGTGAATACCCTTTTAAAAAAAATGAACTTATAATGTATTATTTGCCCCAGGGGTACAGGTCTGTGAATCATCAGGCTTACACATTTCACAGCACTCACCATAGCACATACCCTCCCCAATGTCCATTACCCAACCACCCTCTCCCTACACCCCCCACCTCCCAGCAACCCTCATTTTGTTTCATGAGATTAAGAGTCTCTTAGGGTTTGTCTCCCTCCCTGGTCCCATCTTGTTTCATTTTTTCCCTCCCTATGTCCCACAATCCCCTGCCTTGCCTCTCAACTTCCTCATATCAGAGAGATCATATGATAATTGTCTTTCTCTGACTGACTTACGTCTTTCAGCATAATACCCTCTAGTTCCATCCACATCATTGCAAATGGCAAGCGTTCATTTCTTTTGATGGCTGCATAGTATTCCATTGTATATATATATACACCACATCTTCTTTATCCATTCATCTGTTGATGGACATCTAGGTTCTTTCCAGAGTTTGGCTATTGTGGACAGTGCTGCTATAAACATTCAGGTATACATGCCCCTTAGGATCACCACATTTTTATCTTTAGGATAAATACCCAATAGTTAAACAGCTTTTTTTTTTTTTAAGAAAAAAATTTTTTTTAACTCAGAGAGAGAGAGAAAGTACATGTGCACACAGGAACTGGGGAAGGGGCAGAGGGAGAGAGAGAGAGAATCTCAAGCAGACTCCCTGCTGAGCATGGAGGCCCATGTGGGGCTTGGTCTGGCCACCAGGAGATCATCACCTGAGCCAAAATCAAGAGTAAGACACCAAACCGACTGAGTCACCCAGGTGTCCCCACATACATGCTTTTCAGAGCATAAGAGCCCTTTCTTTTCATTCTTCCAGACAGAAAGACAGAATGCCTCTCAGAATTTTGGCTCCCTGTGGTGCCACCATGGAGCTCTGCAACTGGGCTCATCCTGAGGCAAGGCCTGAGTTAAAAAAAGGAAAAATCTGGACAGTAATGAGGATTCCTTCTCATACTCTTCAGTTCACAGGGACCCTTTTTCTAATCCTCTGGCTGCAAAGATAGGGATTCTTATGGCACAGTTCTGCAACTGGGGCCACCTTGGGGCAGTGCTGAGAGAAAAAGAGGGAAAATTTCAAGACAAAATAAAATGAGAAACTCTTCCAGCCCCTTACCGGTGGCTTCTTCAACTCCCTCTTCTTCTGACTCCCTCTCCCAGTCTGTTTGTTTACTTTTCAGGTCTTGGTTAGTGGCTTCTTTGTATTTATCCTGCATTTTTCGTTGTAATTCTTGAGTGGGATAGGTGCGAGGGGGCCTGACATTACCTTGGCCAGCGGCAGAAGTCCACATTTGATACTCTATTTTATAATCCTTTCTCAGAAACTGACCATCACTGGGGTTCAGAGTCAGGGCTGGTTAAGGGCTGGAGATCGGAGGGGAGGAAGTATGAGAGAAATATTTGCATCTGTAGAGTGTGAGATCTGAGTCATTCTTGCTGTTACCAACTTGTTTAGGGACTCCATTTCCTTTCTTCTCAGGTTTCCGTGGGACTATGCCTAGCTCTAATGTAGATGTGCATGAAATGAAAATTGGTCCCGTCACCTTCCAGGTGGCCTTTGGAGATATCACTAAAGAAGAGGCTGATGTGATTGTAAATTCAACATCAAAAGCATTTAATCTCAAAGCAGGTACTTTACTTGTAGGATCTGAGTAGTGTTAATAGTCAACTGTCCTATAGATGCTATAGCCAAACTGGTTTCCCCAACTTTGGCTCATTAATAGTAATAATTTTAAGATTATTTAGACATGGTCTCTAATAATTGGTAACATGTAATTTATAAATTTTTCTTCTTTCTTATCAGAAATACCCAAGGTTATAGGATTCCTTTGATGATTAGGAAAGCTTTTTTAGATAATAAAGCAATCATTCTGATCCATATTTACTATTCTGATTTTTTTCAATTCATGTTTGTAAGCCTCTTGCTTTTCTCCTATAGGGGTATCCAGAGCAATTCTAGAATGTGCTGGACAAAATGTGGAAATGGCATGTTCTCGCCTAGGTAAGGCACCATACTGTTTTTTGGTCCAAAATTATAAGTAGTAGGCTGACTATGGGAGGCTTTGGAGAGGCTGGGGAGAGTCTTGGGATTGGGGAGACAACATATGAATCTTAAAATCATACATTTGACCAAAGAATTCTAATCATAGACAATTAGAAGTGAAAAGTAATCTCACACTTAAAAAGAAAAGATAAGAAAGATTCCTCAAAGACCATTATCTTAGGAGTCTCTTTTCACATAAAATGCTTTATATGGCAAACCAAACATTTTGCTTTCTAAATAATCAAAGAATGGATTCGGTATCTGATTTTGCATCTCTCTGTCTCGTCTCCCAGCTGAAAAGGGCAACAGTGATTACATAGTTACCGAAGGTGGATTATTGAGGTGCAAGAACATTGTTCACGTCATTGGCGGAAGTGACGTCAAGCAGTCAATCTTCTTTGTTTTGCAAGAGTGTGAAAAACGGAAATACTCATCAGTTTGCCTCCCAGCCATTGGGACAGGTTTGTAACCTCTGGCTATCAAGGCATCCCCCTTTCCTTCGCTCTGGTGCTATTAATACAGTCAATATAGTCAATGCAGAGTCTGAGTCAAGGTGGCTCCTCACCCCAAGGCAGCCCCTAAGAGAATAAGCAAGGACTGTGGGTGGTTTAAGGAAGAGGAGAAAATGAAAACTGAGGATAGTGTTGACTATTAGAGGCCATTTGCTCTGTACTATGGGAGGGAAGAGAGAAGAAGGGAAGGAAGAGAAAGAAAGAAAGCCCATCATCTCTCCTTCTTATTCCTCTGTTTTTTTTTTCCCTGTCCCCTACATTATTTAGTCTTTAACTCCCTCCTCCATCCCTTCTCCATGGAGATCATCAGAGCATCAGCTTGTACCTCCCAGTACTCTGAGATAAGTATTCCTGGCCCTCTCCTCACACCTCTTACACAGTCAGCTGTGTGAGTTGGCCTTAGGACATCTCTGCACAGAAGCCTCTCAGTCCCCAGAGTCTAATGGGTTCTGGTTCTAATGGGTCAGAAATACAACTCCAACTGTCTTCTTTCCAGCCTACTTGCCTCTTTTATTTTCCTCAGACAACATAACAGTTGTGTTAAGTCTTCATATATAAGGATGGCGCTGCGGGTTTATCATGAGTAAGGTAATGCTCTTTGAGCTCTTTCCCCAGGAATTGGAGTCATGGGTGTTGATTATGAATTTCTGGTTGGTTTCCTCTCAGAGAGCTGGTCAAGGGAGCAGATAACTCTCAGACTTGAAGTGGAATGTAGCTGACTGGTCCCAGAAAGACAGTACTCTGCACTGGATTAGTGATTCCACTGCGCAGGAATCTCTTTGAGCATCTCACGCTCACATGCTAGGTCCTCCAAAAACAGCCTCGGTACTTTTAACCAAACTTGTCACCTCAGCTTTCTTCTAGTCTTCTGTTATTTTAATTTCTGTAATTCTCTACCATTCCTCTTAATGTCCCCACATGGAATGCCACATCTATGTTATTACTTTTATATTTCTGAAAGTATAATTTATAGTTCCTTTATGTTTTCATGCCCCTTGTGGTATTATCCAGATTGGCAGTTTAGCCAGCATGTCTGTCTGCCTGTTTGTCTGTCTGTCTCTCTCCTCTCTGTCTTTTATGGACACCCTCTAATGACTCACCAGTCTCTGTCTCCATTGATTTTTTTTCCTGAGCTCTGGTCTTGTGTTCCTACATAAACTTTATCTGGGCCAAGAAATCAGACAACCCAAGGGTGACCCAGCCCTTCCCAAGAAAAACAAGGAAATGAGGATGTTTTAGTTTTGCATGCATATGTGATTGAGTATTTCTGGGTTACTGCAAACCTGTTGTTTCTTTCACTGACCTGGCTGCATTGCTGGTCTGCACAAATACATCAAGATTAGCAGATTCTCCTTGTTTGTCATCTTTACTAATCTCTATCACCACTTGAGCTGCTCCTTAGACTAACGGATGGGGGAGCTTTCCCCTTTAGTGGTGTTTATGAGTTGAGGTGGACTGCGATTGAGACGGCTTCTGGCAATCAAAGAAGCCCTCTCCTTCCTACCTTACACATACCTGCCTAGGGGGAGAGAGTGGGTGATCAGTGATACTTGCCAGCACTTCAAGTTCAAAGTAGACTGTGAACTCCAAGTTCAAAGCAGACTGTGAACTCCAATTCATTGCCTTGTCCTTCCTCTTATATCTCTGGTCATGTTAAAAACATCACTTTCTACCTAGAATCCTTGATTCTATCCTCTTGATCACTCCTATGTCCATTGGCTTATTAACTAATTTGATTAACTATTTCCCAAGTGGCTGCCATGTGCCAGGCACTGTGCTTAGGCACTGGGGACAGAAAGCTAAGAAAAGGGTCTAGTCCCCAAGGAGCACCTAGCCTACTGTGAGAGACAGATATGTAAACAACTGCAGTACAGCACGACTCAGGGTGTACACAGCAAGGTGTGTGTGTGGCAAAAAAGGGGGAACCAAGGGTTGAAGATAAACCCAGGTGGCCACTAGGTCCTGGTGACTTCACTTCCCAACTATCTTCACAGTCCTTGTACCAGACTCTTCATTCTGGCCTCTTCTCTTTGTTTGGCTCTTGTCTTTTGCCTAAAGTTTTATTGTAGCCTCCTATCTAGACCTGGGCTCCCTGCCCCAGTCTCCTCCACATACCTCACCCCTGATTTGCCTTGGAAAAAAAAAAAAAAAAGGGGTCTCAAAAACAGATCTTTTGCCCTGAACACACCAGACTGAACATACCACACCCCTGTTACATAGTTCTGTCTGCCATAGCCTTTTCCTCAGTTTCTCATACTAGATTGCTGACTACCTCTTCGTGTCCATATATCACACCCTTTGTGTTCTAAGTGACTAGATGAGAGTGAGCCCATGATGGGACATAGTAAATGTTGAGAGTGAATGAATGTATCTGAACTCTCCCATTTAAATTCTTCCAAAAATCGTGAGATAATCATAGCTTTGCAAAGGAGAATTTCTCTTTTCGTGATCATCTAATCCAAAAAACTGAAGGAACCCTCTTGCTCAGTCCTGTATGGGATTTGTCTACTTTCACACAAGTGTCTACATAGCCAGGCCAAAGTGGTCTACTCTGATTTTGGCAACAACTATGGATGCCATCAAAAGGGAAATTCCAAGTGGGCTGTCAGTCTATCATACTGGGTTGGCTAGGGGTCTTTGGTATTGCTCTCCATTGTCATTTGCCAGCTGCCATTTATTTGTATGTGACTGCTTCCATGGCTTTACATGGGAGTTTTCATGATCTTACCTAGGCAGTAGACTTGAGAAACAAGATATGGAACATGCTGGGAAAAGAAAAAGACTTGCTGTGGTGACCACCTTGAACCCAGCAAATAAGCTAAAATCTCACTGAGTATGCTAGAAAAGACTTCCTAGAAGTTTGTGGATAACTGGTGTACAAAGAATTATAGATTATAACAGATAATTTAGAGCTCCAAGTGTCTTACAAAAATCAGCTTAGCTTGAATCAGGTCCCCCAAAACATCTGGAAGAATAAGGATACATGCATCTAGTCAGGTGATTATGAGCAAAGAAGAAAAATTATTGTTCTTTTTAAAGAGCATGAGATTTAAAAAAAAAAAAGAGCATGAGATTTCAACATATATTTGCATTTTTTGCTTTTTATAGACCCTTGAGGATACGAATGAGTCCAAAAATGTTAATTGTGCTTTGTAACACAGAGGAACACAGTGAGCGAGTGTCAGCTCAACAGAGGAGATACAAACATCAGATATCAAAAGCTAGATATCCTGGGTCCTTTGTTCATTGTTGGGCTATTGGCTTCCTGAAGTCCTGGAATAGCAGCTCCCTGGTGCATCTAGGGCTTCAAAAGTGTTTGCTCATGCATTGCTAGAAAGGCCATCCTGTGACGATGAATGAGTTGGGCAGTGGGCATTCATTCTGTGAGGACTCAAATCCCCAAATTATTTCTCAGCCTTCCCAGTTGGGTCTCCCTCACCCCAGTTTTTATTATCTGCCTTTCCAGGAAATGCCCAAAAAGACCCAGAGGAGGTTGCTAATGCCATGATTGATGCCATCGAAGACTCTATCCAGAATGGAATGCTCCAGTCTGTGAAAAAAGTTAAAGTTGTTATCTTTCTGCCTCACCTACTGGATGTGTTTTGTGACAGCATGAAAAAAAGAGAGGCATCTCTGGCTTCTCTCCAGCCATCTTTGAGGTCTAAATTGACATGTGAGTTGACCATTTTTTAATGAAATGCCTGTTCCTAATATTGATGTCATATGAGAAATAACTAATCTTTAACAAACTGTCAGAGAAATTAAGAAAACAATCCCATTTACAATTATATCAAAAAGAATGAAATACCTAGGAATAAATTTAACCAAGAAGATAAAAGACCTGCACTCTGGGGGCGCCTGGGTGGCTCAGTGGGTTAAGCCGCTGCCTTCAGCTCAGGTCATGATCTCAGGGTCCTGGGCTCGAGTCCCACATCGGGTTCTCTGCTCCGCGGGGAGCCTGCTTCCTCCTCTCTCTCTCTCTGCCTGCCTCTCTGCCTACTTGTGATCTCTCTGTGTCAAATGAATAAATAAAATCTTTAAAAAAAAAAAAATAATAATAATTAAAAAAAAAAAAAAAAAAAAAAAGACCTGCACTCTGAAAACTATGGGACGCTAATGAAAGAAGTTGAAGATCACACAAATGGAAAAATACACCATGCTTATGGGTTTTAAGAATTAGTATTGTTAAAATTTCTGTGTTAACCCAAGCAGTCTAGATTCAGTACAATCCCTATCAAAATTCCAATGGCATTTTTCACAGAACTAGAACAAAGAATCTTAAATATATGGACCCACAAAAGACCCCTAATAACCAAAGAATCTTAAATATATGGACCCACAAAAGACCCCTAATAACCAAAGAAGAACAAAGCTAGAGGCATCACACTTCCTGATTTCAAACTACATTACAAAACTATAGTAATCAAAACACTATGGTATTGGCATAAAAACAAATAGATTAATGGGACAGTACAGAGAACCCAGAAATAAATCTATGAATATACAGATCTGCCTTCACTTACAATGGGGTAATATCTGATAAACCTACTGTAAGTTGAAAATGTCTTAAGTCAAAAATGCATTTAATACATCTCACCTATAGAACATCATAGTTTAACCTAGCCTACCTCTTTTAAAAAAATTTTTTTATTAACATAATGTATTATTAGCCCCAAGGGTACAGGTCTTTGAATCGCCAGGTTTACACACTTCACAGCACTCACCATAGCACATACCTTCCCCAGTGTCCATAACCCAAACACCCTCTCCCTACCCCTCTCCCCCAGCAAACCTCAGTTTGTTGTGTGAGATTAAGAGTCTCTTATGGTTTGTCTCCCTCCAGATCCCATCTTGTTTCATTTATTCCTTTCCTACCCCTGAAACCCCCCATGTTGCCTCTCAACTTCCTCATATCAGGGAGATCATATGATAATTGTCTTTCTCTGATTGACTTAGTTCACTAAGCATAATACCCTCTAGTTCCATCCATGTCATCACAAATGGCAAGATTTCATTTCTTTTGATGGCTGCATAGTATTCCATTGTATATGTATATACCACATCTTCTTTATCCATTCATCTGTTGATTAGCCTAGCCTACCTTAAACATACTCATAACACATTAGACTATTTTATAATAGCCTGTTTTATAACAAAATGTTGACTGTCTCATGTACTTTATTGAACACTGTAATGGAAGTGAAAACAGAATGGCTTTGTGGGTACAGAATAGTTGTGAGTGTGTTGGTTGTCTATCTTCATGATTGCTTGGCTGGCTGGGAGCTGTGGCTCACTGCCACTGTCCACCATCACAAGAGTGTGTGGCACCATATTTTAATAGCTCCTGGAAAGATCTAAATTCAAAATTCAAAGTGCAGTTTCTACTGAATGTGGATAATTTTCATATTATCATAAAGTCAAAAAATCATAAGTTGAACCATTGTAAATTGGGGACCATCTCTGTGGAATAAATTCACTTATTATAGAGGAGCCAAGAATATACAATGGGGGAAAGGATAGTCTCTTCAATAAATAGTATTTGGATGCTTGCTTCAGCAGCACATATACTGAAATAAACAGTGCTGGGACAACTGGATAGACACATGCAAAAGAATGAAACAGGATTACTATCCTATACCATACACAAAAATCCACTCAAAATGGATTAAAGATCTGAAACCATAACACTTCTAGAAGAAAACATGAGGAGGAAGCTTCTATACATCAGGCTTGGCAATGATTTTTTTTTTTTTTATTTGACACCAAAGCACAAATGGCAGAAGCAAAATAAACATACGGGACTACCTCAAACTAAAAAGCTTTTGCATGGCAAAGAAAATCAACAAAATGAAAGGCAACCTATGGGATGGGAGAAGATATTTATAACTAATATATCTGATAGGGGTCAATAAACAAAGGGATTAATATATAAAGATCTCATATAGCTCAATAGAAGATAAATAATCAATAAACAAATAATCTGATTTTAAAATGGGCAGGGGCACCTGGGTGGCTCAGTCATTAAGCATCTGCCTTGGGCTCAGGTCTTGATCCCAGGGTCCTAAGATCAAGCCTCTTGTTGGGCGCTCTGTTCAGCGGGAAGCCTGTTTCTCCCTCTCCCACTCCCCCTACTTGTGTTCCCTCTCCTGCTGTGTCTCTCTGTCAAATAAATGAACAAAATCTTTTTCAAAAAATGGGCAGAGGCTCTGAATAGACATTTTCCAAGGAAGAAATATACAGATGTCCAACAGACACATCAAAAGGTGCTCAACATCACTCATCATTGGGGAAATGCAAATCAAAACCATAAAGAGATACACCTCACTTGATAGAATGGCTATTATGAAAAAGACAAAAAACAAGTGTTGGTGAGGATGTAGAGAAAAGGAACTCTTGTGCACTGTTGGTGGGAATGTAAACTGGTACACCCACTGTTGAAAACAGTATGAAGGTTCCTCAAGAAATTAGAAATAGAACTACCATATGATCCAGAAAATTCCATTTCTGGGTATTTATCTTAAGGTGACAATAAAAGAAACTATTTCCAAAAAGATATCTGCACCCCCATGTTCGTTGCAGTAGTATTTACAAAACCAAGACATGGGAAAACCTAAGTGCCCACCAACAAATGAATGGATAAAGAAAATGTGGCATATATATTTATCTGTATCTATATACACATGCCTATGTAGCATGTATGTGTATATTTCACACATGCACACAATGGAATATCATTCAGCCCTAAAAAAGAAGGAAATCAGCCATTTGTGATAACATGAATGGACCTAGAGGGTACTGTGCTAAGTGAAACAAGACAGAGAAGGACAAATACTGTCTGATCTCACTTATATGTGGAATCTTAAAAAACAAACAAACTCATAGACACAGAGAAGAGATAGGTGGTTGCCAGGTTGCCAGAGAGAGCAGGGGTGGGGTGGGAGATGAGGATGGGTGAAACAAACGAAGGGGTCAAAAGGTACAAACTTGTGGATATAAGATAAGTAAGGCATGGAGATGTCATGTGTGGCATGGTGACAAAGAGAGGGAGGGAGAGAAAATAATAGCTAATCTTCCTTTCTTTTCTTTTTTTAGCATTTATGAAATCCCCAAGTCCATTTCCACAAAAGCAGAATCCCTTGGTTTTGAAAAAGAAAACAGAATCAGCAAGTTTTCAGGTGTGTGGTGAAAGTGAAAAATGTATAAAAAACGTTGTCTCCTGGATACAGGATTTGATCACAAAGGAACTATGTCCTTACACCTATGAAGATGAGTGTATCAAAGATTTTAATGAAAAAGAATATCAGAAATTGAATGAGCTACAGGAGAACTTAAATATTGCCATTTGCTTGGACTACAAAAGACCCTTGATTGAAGTTTTTGGAATTGGCAAAGATCTGACACAGGCTAGAAATGCAATTGAGGAAATGATCAAAGGAATGAGATTGGCCAAGGAACAGAAATCCCAGGCAGAGTTAATCAGTGAATTTATAGAATGGCAATATTGCAAAAATAGTATTTTTCAGAGTTTTGACAAAATAACCAATCTGCAATTGGAGACTGCATGGAAGGCAAAGAAAAGGAAAACTGTTGTCAAAATTAATCATCAGAGCTACACAGTGGACCTGACTACACACACGGCTACAGATGCAAAAGGACACAGTTTACTTGTTCAGCGCCTCATGAAATCAGAAGGTGAGTCGGACTGTGGGCTTGCTATCCACTATTTTACACCTCCTTTGGATTTAACACCATTCTTTACATATGTTGAAATTGTATTCACGTAGATAAAATTGAAGCAACCCCTATGGAATGAAATAGAAAACTTGGTCTCTAAGCTAAGGAGCTTATGTCATGGACAGGGAGATGTAGCATGGGTGCACTCAACAGCCCTAGGACGACCTTCTTAATGGTGACCAGACCCAAACCTTGCATTTGTTCCTGTCTCTACAGTTTACATGCTTCCCAGAGTCAGTTCTTCTGTGGAGGTAATGGCTGCTTCAGTCAGGAGATGGAAAGCTATGGGCTTTAAAGAAGAGTGGCCTAAGGTTTTCTAGAACAAAAGAAGACAGTGTGGTCAGAGTGGGCACTCGCTGTGTCCGTGACTGATAACCCAGGGAGGATTGGGAGCCTGTGGGATCTCCTCCCAGAATTTACTTCCTCCCCTGCCCTGAACATAAGGTTTCCTTAAGGCACACACCAGGAAAAAGACTTCAGATTCTCTGACTGGATCTGCCCCCCATGAAGGGAATGCTTGTGCTGTGTAGATAGCCTTGCCTGCCTATGAACCACACAGGTCCTCCAAGGGAGACTAGTAAGTTGGCTTCCAGTATAGAATGTTCGTGTCTCGTGAGATCCGTGTGAGTGAATTCTTCAGACTCTGAGCAACCCCAGGGAAAGGACAAATCAAGTATACCATTCTGTTCAGCAGAAGGGAAGGCAGAACTGCCATCACCTGCCACAGAGCCAAACCTGCCGTCCACCCAACCCTTAAGGATGCGGAGAAGAATAATGACAGAATAGATGTGGAGGGCCTTGTGAGGGTGAGGAGTTCTGACAAAGATCCACCCTGTTGCAACAAGACCATCATAGGGAAATAATTTCCTGTTATTAAATTATGACATATTAGAGACTGAACAGAATATGCAGCTGAGTTACACCACACAATTCTCAAATGTAAGCGTGATCGAAACTTACTAAGATGCAGGTACCCAGGCTCCACTGCTCTGAGAGTTTGAGTCATAGATCTTTGGGATTTTTTCTTAACAAGCATTACGGCTGCTTCTGCTGTCAGTTGTCCAAGGGCCACACTTTGAGAAACATTCTCCTAGAAAGACAAGGAACTTCTTGAACACATGGAGTTAGGGGATTGTAAAGTAAGAACACAGATGATACTCGGTTCTTCAGAGTAGACTAGGAATGTGCGGATGGGCCTTCCCAGGTGTGTGGGAGTTCTCAAATGTCCTCTTTACAGTTAAGACCCCCGAGCACTGGGATGATATGAAGCAGCAGGATTTCTGTGTGGTAGAGCTCCAGCCTGGGCATGCAGAATATAACACGGTGGCAAGCAAGTTTAATCAGACCTGCTCACACTTCTGCATAGAGAAGGTAAGCCTTCTGCTGACATGGAATTTTCTTAATGATGGAAATGAGTGGTCCTGGATAAATATATAAATACATTTGCATTAATTTCCCATCCCCCCCCCTTTTTTGGCTCAGAATTAGAATATTCTATGGTAATCAGATTTTAGGTTGTAGATTCTACTCCTATTACCATTATTACAGACACGTTAAAATGGAGATCCTGTCAGGTATTACAATATAATATTAGATTGCCATATGATATTAGAATACTAAAACCAGGTGTTGACTTAGGAAGGAGCTGGTTAGTAGTGATCTTGAAGAGACAGCTGGTAGAAGTCTTCCCAAGAGGAAGAAATCTTTCCCCAGAGGAAGAACCAGTGAGTGACTCTAAAGAGGAAAGAAAGGGGAAGGTCCCCAAGAAAAAAGGAAAGTCTCTTCCTCCCGAGGAGAAGCCACTCAGTAGTGGACGTGTGGAGGCTGCTGGAAGCAAGACCAGCAGCTCCAAGAAAAAGGAAAAGTTGGAAAAGTTCCAAAAGTTAGCCCAGGAGGATTAAAATGGACATTCCCCCACCCAACCCTATAAAGCGAAATCACAAGAATCCCTGAAGCCACGTAATTAAAAAAAAACAAAGACAGAGCTTCAGGATTGATTTGGCAACTAGCAGACACCACAAAGAGTCACGCAGAGGCCCTCAGATCAGGATCGTATGCTCCTGCCCTGCCATTCACAGATCAGCAGTGCACGCTTCCAGGATAAATCCAATAGTCCTTTCCTTTTCATCTTCCTTATTTTGGCAACTTCCACTTAAAAAAAAAAAAAGATTTATTTGAGAGAGTGAGAGCACACACGGGTTGGGGGAGGAGCAGAAAGAGAGACAATCTCAAGCAGACCCCCCAGCTGAGCACAGAGCCTGACGCAGGGCTTGATCCCACAACCCTGAGATCATGACCTGAGGCGAAGTCAAAAGTGGACACTAAATCAGCTGAGCCACGCAGGCGCCCCTGGAACATTCCACTTTCAAACATCACTATTGCTCTTTGAAATTATGTTCCCATTTGATCTGTGGCAATATGATATTAATGCTTTCTTCTTTAACTAATTTTCCTTTCGTTATCCTGGTTATCTATTTCTCCTCCAAACCCCTAATCCTAGCTTTACCCACATTACTTATATTTTGGTCTTCTGTATCTGCACTTCTCCAGGAAAGTTTTTCCCTTCTTGGCTTCAGCTGTTATTTCAATGTTGGTAGCTCCCAATCAATCTCATCAACCTGGACCTTTGATCAAGCTTTACAACATATTCCAGTGACCTATAAAATCTCTGCTTGCCTATGTAGCTGTAAATCAGTTTCTCTCAACCTAACCCATCATCTCACCATTTCCTTTTCCTTTCTCACTTCTGTCCTTGGTCCACCACTTTCTGAGTAAAGCTAGATATCTTTGGGTGCCTTCCCTTCATCCATCATAACGAGTTTTCCAGTAAGCCCTGCGTTTTCTTTCTTTGCAAATTTTTCTTACTCCCTATTTCTGACACCGCTCTTTATTCATGTACTTAAGCACATAATAACTCAAGAAGACTTGGCATTTCTTACAAAGATATGCATCATACCTTCAGATAAAATAAATAAATGAAGAAAACAGACAAAGAGGGAAGGAAAAATAAATATAGAGGTATTATCTATTTACAAAAATACACGAGTTCCTGGATAGTTACGAGAGGTTCACAGGATTGTTTCTGAGCTTCCTAGTAGACAAAGTGAAGAAGTAAACACCCAGCCTCAAGAGTCACCATTTCTGTCAATCAGAAAGAAAACCATGTGCTCCGGAGACTCTCAGCTTTTCACAGTGCTGACACTACTTGAGAGATTTGGCCTGTGAACAGGTGCTGGAGAATATCTCCAAAATCAACCTCACAATATATTCAGTATCATATTTTATACCATTGCTTTTATTTTTAATCTCTTCAAGCAAAACAATTCTGAGGTACCAAAACAATGTGGTTCAAGTATGCAGCACTCTCATGGGCTGGTTCTGAGAAAGCAAGTAAGTTTCATTTCAGATACCAAGCACAGTCATCTATCTGGTAGTGGCTGATTGGCCCATTTTGATGAGATGCCAAGTCCAGACAGAAAAGGACAGTCCAGTGGACCACCAATGTCTGCAGGGGGCCCTGGAGGCTTGCCATGAGTTAGGGAATGGCCAGAGAAATTTCACTGTTTTTTTTTTTTTTTTTTTTTTTTAGTGGATCCTTCTCTCAAATAAAATCCTATGTGAAAGTCCAGTGTGTGAAACAGATAGACGTAAAGCTACTTATGGTACCTCTGTAGAAATCCCTAACAGTGTGAAAACACTAAAAATAGGTGGTTATTATCCTCCATGACGGTTAGGGCCTGTGACTAAGATTTTTAACATCCGTAAACTTCCACATTGATGGAATAATTTTGCCACACTTGCCTTTCTCTCTCTTTGGGTTTTTGCTGAAGCATTTGAAAGTAAGTTGCAGATATCATGACACTCCTGAATATTTTAGTGCGTATCTCCTGTGAATAAAGACAGTCTCCTAAATAACAACACTGCTATCCCATATTAAAAAATGTACAGTAGTTCGGTAATATCTAATAGAATCCATATTCAGATTTCCCCAACTGCTTACTTTCTTATCACTCTCCCCTCTCCAGTAGGCCTTTGGTCATTCTGTCTCCTCTGTCTCTTCTGATCTAGAATGGCACTCTTACATTTTAAAAAATAATTTTTCATAATACTGAATTTTTAAAAGAGTTTAAGCCAGTTGTGTTATAGAATGTCCTATATTCTGACTCTGTCTTGTCTAGATTTTCTTTTCTTTTTTTTAAGAACTCAAGCAAGTTTGCTTATAGAGTCAAGATCTGTCTGATTCCTCCTGGGTCCTGCTATCTAGGACACAAGGCATTTCCACCACACAATGGAGGCCACTTCCCAAAGAGGATGGTCAAATCATGGACACTATGATCTGCAACCAGATCTCACCCCACCAGGACTCATGCCCCACTCTTCCAACCGGATCAGAGATTAATTTTCATCAATTAACTTCCTTCTGGACTAGATCCTCTAGTGCTTCTCCCACCAGTAGAACGTGGCTAACCAGGTGAACCAGTGTCCCAAAAGGACTGAGGAGGAGAGAGGCCAAGGGACCGAGTGAAGTAGACAGCAACCAGAGCAGTCATTGAACTGAAGATAAAAAGCAGGAGTTGGGGAGGCTTGGTCAAATCCCAAACACTGTTTGCTCTCATGTAGTGCAGTACAAGATGTTAAAAACTGAAATTAAATTTCTTCCCAAGGTCTGCTTTTGTGAAACACTGGATCTAAAAAGATTTCTGAATGTAGAATGGTGCCATCTGGCATTGAACTTATTTTAATTTTTATTTATGAAAAATAATGGTCATATCTGTATCTTGCCAAAGGCTTTTGGCACCGACAGAATATTTCTCCTTGTTGATTTGCAGATTGAGAGGATCCAGAATCCAGATCTCTGGAATTGCTACCAAACAAGGAAAAAAACCATGGATACCAAGAACGGGCATAAAAACAATGAGAAGCAGCTCTTCCATGGGACAGATGCTGACTCCGTGCCACATGTCAACCGAAATGGCTTTAACCGCAGTTATGCTGGAAAGAACGGTAAGAAAGCAAGTAATCTGGCTGCTCTGAGTGGGGTGTCAGCTGTGAGAACCCAAACTGGCGAGGGACAGTGTGGACTGATTGCATTGTGTCCCTTCGTGGTTGGCGGCCATGCTGCGGCCAGAGTTTCAAGGCTGTGCTCGTTATGTTTCACCCCAGAAGGACTGCCTGGACCTCTGGGATGGAGGAATGACATTTAAAAATTAAAAACACATGAAAAAAAATTTTAGGAGGCTTTGGAGAGAAGAACTGAACATTATTTTAACCTTATTTGACGTATTGGGTCAACACATAAGATTATAGATTAAACTGAACTTGTTTTTTTAACTTTGTTTTTTCAGTGTTCTAAGATTCATTGTTTATGCACCACACCCAGTGCTCCATGCAATACATTCCCTCCTTAAACCCACCACCTGGCTCACCCATCTCCCACCCCCACCCCTCTAAAATCCTCAGTTTGTTTCTCAGAGTCCACAGTCTCTCATGGTCCATCTCCCCCTCTGATTTCCCCCTACTCACTTCTCTCCATCTTCCAATGTCCTCCGTGTTATTCCTTATGCTCCACAAGTAAGTGAAACCGTGTGATAATTGACTCTTTCTGCTTGAGTTACTTCACTCAGCATCTCTTCCAGTCCCATCCATGTTGATATAAAAGTTGGGTATTCATGCTTTCTGATGGAGGCATAATACTCCATAGTGTATATGGACCACATCTTCTTTATCTATTCGTCTGTTGAAGGACATCTTAGCTCTTTCCACAGTTTGGCGACTGTGGCCATTGCTGCTATGAACATTGGGGTACAGATGACCCTTCTTTTCACTACATTTGTATCTTTGGAGGTAAATACCCAATGTAAACTGAACCTCTTAAAAATGTTTTTTCTCTTCACAGCTGTGGCATATGGAAAGGGAACCTATTTTGCTGTTGATGCCTGTTATTCTGCTAATGATATATACTCCAGACCAGACAGCCGTGGGAGAAAGCATATGTACTATGTGCGAGTACTTACTGGAAACTACACACGTGGAAATCACTCACTAATTGTGCCTCCTCCAAAGAGCCCTGAAAACCCTACTGACCTGTATGACACTGTCACAGATTGTGTGCGGAATCCCCACTTATTTGTGGTATTTTATGACTACCAGGCTTACCCAGAGTACCTCATTACTTTTACCAATTAACATCTGAGTATCCTTCCCAGAAGATATTGCTCGTCTATACATGCCAAGTTGTAAAACAAGTTTTAGATTTTTTTTCCTCTTAACAGCATTTTGTAAGATCAAAGGATCCTTGTCACTGAAATCAGACTTTCTTCAACTTCTCCTTCATACTTGGAATGAACCTATCTTAACAGCAATACATTTGAGAATTTAAATCACATAACTTAGTTACAACTGTGTATCCACAACAATGGACATCAAATCTGCAGAAGGAAAGAACAGGGTTGTAGTCTTGGGAAGGAGAGAATGAGTTCACCTTAAAGGCAGAGAGCACAGCTATGCAATTTCAGTGCTGCTGCAAAGGAGACAGCTGTATATCACGTCGGGATGCCATATTCCTGTGAGAAGCACAGTATTACTGAGTGGGGAGGACTACTCATTTCCAGGCGGCCAGGGATGTTGTCTCTCTCTTTTTTTAATTCCTGGGCTGAGATCTTTGCCTGATGTAAATAGATGCTCCAGAACATTCCATAAACCAACTAAGAAAGAAAAAAATTAGACTCCAACCAAAGTAGGAGCCATCTCTTTAATATCCTTGACTTGTCACTTTGCCTTAAATTGAACAGATTCTGTGACAGGGAATTGTTCTTCACAAACTGCACCATGTGCAGTGGGACATGTGGGACAACTCCAGCCTGGCTTCTGTGTCCTGTACAGTTGAGGGGCCGTGGTCTAGCTTGTGGCCCATGGGAACTTGTGCAACACAGCAGTTCTGGCTCCGAATGGTCCTTTTCCATGTTGACCCCAAATCTGCCTTCATCTAATTTCTGTTGGTGACAGAAATTAGATGACAGTGACAACAGTGGGATACTTTCAGGGTGAAACCCTTCTACTATGTTAAGATTAAGTGAGTTCCAGTATGATTAATATTTTCCTTGGCAGTCTAGCTTTTGATGATTTTAAAGACTTTAAATAAACCAGAGGAATTAAGCAGCCATATTGCTAATTTGCTAGCTCAGTATCTATTAAATAGTAGTGTTGGTTTTTTAAAAAATTTTCCCCAGATAAATTTCAGATTCAGACACTGTTTATTGAGTGCCTAGATCGTACCAGGTAATATAATATGTGCTTTATAGTATTTATCTTATTCCTCCAAACAATCCTGTCAGGTAAGAATTGTATCCCCATCTTAAAGTTGGGAAAACTGACGCTCAGAGTATAAGAAGCTTCCTCGCCTGGGGTCACCTAGGTGGTAGCCCTTAGAGACAGAAACCCAGTCCCGATTCCTGTGTCACCACTACACCACTACAGAGCATAGCCTTTAGATTAATGTTACCATTTCGGGAGCATCTCAGGTAATCTATGAATGACCCTCATATTTCCTTGGCTTTTTCCTTCTGGCTTTGGTTTCTGTTAGAGTCTTCATTTGAAGCTCTGTAGGCCAAGAGGCTAGAGCTGATGCCCTGTGCAGGTGGTGCGCTCTGACACTAGGGGGTGTTGCGAGGAGGCGAAAGGAGCTCTTCCTTGGCTGCTGTGAACTACTTGCCTCAAGTACAGGAAGTTGAGGGGACCAGAGTTCCACTTCATTAACGGACATCTTGAAGTTTTTCTTGCTGGTTTTTGTTTTGCTTTGTTTTTTAAGATTTATTTATTTTGAGAGAGAGAGAGAAAGTGAGAGAGGGGGCAGAGGGAGAGAATCTCAAGCAGACTCCCTGCTGAGTGCAGAGCCTGACACGGGGCCCTATCTGACCTGAGCTGCAATCAAGCATCAGATGCTTACCTGCCTGAGCCACCCAAGTGCCCCTGTTGCTGTTAGTTTGTTAAGTGGCTTGACTCATTATTGCTTGGGCATGGCTTCCCAGCCACCGGCCTCTGAGCTCAGCAGGCTTGACAATGAATATAAGAAATAAAAGGGAGAGCAATGAGCTCTTGTTCTCCAGTGGTTTGGATAACTCAGGGTAAAGCTGAGTATCAGGGTGTATTGCACCAAAGGGTAATGATCCAGTCAGTAAATGTTATAGTTATCCTCAATCTAAAGAAATGTATGTCATGTACCTCCTTTTTGAATAAAATACTTGGAAAATATCTGGTGGTAAACCTCTTTATCCTTAAGGGCATCTAGATACAGGAAAGCTGAACGATAAACACAGGCCACTGTTGATAAAAGACTACAAGAAACCATGAGAGCATCAGGGGGTGCCCAGAGTGTTAATAATATTCAGCTGAAAATGACAGTAAGGGCACAGTACAGGTTTAGTTCAGTAAATCTGAAGGGCAGATGGACTCCCACAGGAAGCTCCTGCTAAACCAAGCCCAATTCAAGACTGTGATGGGTCTTAGGGGATTCCTCTAGGGTCAGAGATTTTTAAACATTTTTGGTATTTGAGTCATCTTAGGTCCTTAAGTGTTTGCTGAGCTAGCAAGTCCTGGCGCACCCCAAAGGAGTCAGGTTCTGTAGCTCTAGAGAGGTGCCTAGATATCTGCATTTTCAGCAAACACCTCAAATGATTCTGATAATCCTGATACTCGAACTGCCTATGACTTTCATGGCTCCAGAGACTTTTGCCTTCATGGGCCCCTTACTCCATAAAAAGTGAAAAAGTATTAACAATTACATTTTCCAACTGCACTGATACAAACATGAGTGCAATGAAAGCTAGATTATATGGGGTTTTTTTAAAAATTCAAAAGAAACTAAAACATTTTGGGGCCATGAAAAGCTCATGGGTCTTAGCCACTGTGCCAACTGGACAGGTTAGCCTTACTGATGCCTGGACATGTTAGGTGCAACGCTGAGCCGTACTTTTTTTTAACTTTAAAAAAAAAATTATTTTTTCAGTGTTCCAAGATTCATTGTTTATGCACCACACCCAATGCTCCACGCAATACCTGCCCTCCTTAGTACCCACCACAAGGCTCACCTATCCCTCTACCCTCCCCTCCAAAACCCTCAGTTTGTCTCTCATGGTTCATTTCCCCCTCCAATTTCCCCCAATTCACCCTTCCTTTCCTTCTCCTAATGTCCTCCATGTTATTCCTTATGCTCCACAAGTAAGTGAAATCATATGATAACTGACTCTCTCTGCTTGACTTATTTCACTCAGCATAATCTCCTCTAGTCCTGTCCACGTTGATACAAAAGTTGTATATTCATCTTTTCTGATGGAGGTATAATACTCCATTGCATATATGGACCTTATCTTCTTTATTCATTCATCTGTTGAAGAGCATCTTAGCTCTTTCCACAGTTTGGCAACTGTGGCCATTGCTGCTATGAACACTGGGGTACAGATGGCCCTTCTTTTCACTACATTTGTATCTTTGGGGTAAATACCCAGTAGTGTAATTGCAGGGTCATAGGGAAGCTCTATTTTTAATTTCTCAAGGAATCTCCACACTGGTTTCCAAAGTGGCTGCACCAACTTGCATTCCCACCACCAGTGTAAGACGGTTCCCCTTTCTCTACATCCTCTCCAACACTTGTTTCTTGTCTTGTTAATTTTGGCCATTCTAACTGGTGTAAGGTGGTATCTCAATGTGGTTTTGAATTGAATCTCCCTAATGGCTAATGATGATGAACATTTTTTCATGTGTCTGTTAGCCATTTGTATGTCTTCTTTGGAGAAGTGTCTGTTCATGTCTTCTGCCCATTTTTTGACGTGATTATGTGTTTTGTGAGTGTTGAGTTTGAGGAGTTCTTTATACATCTTGGATATCAGCCCTTTGTCTAGAGAGTCATTTGTGAATATCTTCTCCCATTCTGTGAGTTGCCTCTTTGTTTTGTTGACTGTTTCCTTTGCTGTTGCTCAGCTATATTCTTAATAGAACTTTTGTTTGTAGTTCTTACAGTCTGAGTGAGACTCAGTGAGATGAGCTGGAGCCTGTTGCCCCACCCAGGAGTGGCCCGGTCCTGGGAGCAGGGGATGAGCCTGTAGTCTTTAACGCCTCTGGCCTCTGCAGGGTCAATATATTTATCTAATAATTTCACTCACACATGCTTGCTTATACAAGAAATGCAGGATGAAATGGGACCCAGCTCCCTGAGCGCCCGATGGTCCCCCCGTTTGACTGTCTTTCCTCACTGACATACTCTCCTTCACAGATAGCCAAGATCTCTATCTTGATAAAATCAGGAAACTATCTCCCATCACCCATTTATACTTAGAAATCCCTTCATACTAATGTCTTAACTCTCTTTCCAGCTCTCTGCATGTCAAAGACTGTTACCTCCAACTGCATCAAGTGCTTTGTTTCAGAATCTCCTTCAAACTTTTGTGACCCCAACCTACAGGAGGACATGAAGAAAAACAATTTATATCAGGCCCAGTTCATGCACAGATACAACTGAAAAGTTATATGAAATATATTTATCCAAAAAAAAAAAAACTTTTCCTGGGAAATTTCATGAAATAATATTTATACTTACTAATGAATTCACTGAAATAACCTATTCTATTTAACTTTTAAAAAGTGCTGGTCTTGGGGCGCCTGGGTGGCTCAGTGGGTTGAAGCCTCTGCCTTCGGCTCGGGTCGTGATCCCAGGGTGCTGGGATCGAGCCCCACGTCGGGCTCTCTGCTCAGCAGGAGCCTGCTTCCTCCTATCTCTGCCTGCTCTCTGCCTACTTGTGATCTGTCAAATAAATAAATAAAATATTTAAAAAAAAATGCTGGTCTTGCCCACTATATCGATTTTATTACTTACTAATGGGCCACAACCTGCAATTTGAAAAACAGTAGTCAAAGGAGTAGCAAACATCAAAAATAAAATATCTGAAGAAAACAGTATGTCCAGTTCTGCAATAAGGATCTACCTACTAAGGGGAACAGACATCTTATCCTTGGCCACAACACCCTCTACCACAATGTGTTTGATGGAGTGTTGCCAACAAGTTCTTCCTTTTATAATCCACTCAGCCAAATACTGAACAAGCCCCTACCCTATGCTGGGCACTCTGATCAATGCTCTGTGACTCCATAATAATCAAAACAAAGTCCATACCCCATGGAGTGACATTCTGATTGGGGAAGAAAATAAATAGGTATACAATGGTCAATCATAGTAAGTGCTACAGACAGGTCTCTTCCAGACCCTTCTTTTCCTGGACATGTTCATATAACACCTCCCTCACTGCTAGAAGGCATATGTTTTCTTTGGATGTACTTCATACCCTGAATCTGAAGACTGACAAGGATGGAGCCAGTAGTCACTTCATCTTAAAAGATTAATTTGCTTACCTTTTGTTATATATTTGTTTCACAAATGGTTACTCAGAGATCCATACGCTTTTCTAATTTCTAATTTTTTTTTTTTTTTTTTTTAGATTTTATTTATATGAGAGAGAGGGAGAGAGAGCTCGAGATCAGGAGCAGAGAGAGGGGTAGAGGGAGAAGCAGACCCCCTGAAGCCTGATTCAGGACTCGATCCCAGGACGTGGGATCATGACCTGAGCTGAAGGCAGATGCTTAACTGACTAAGCCACCCATATGCCCTAATTTCTAAAGTCTTAGTTAGACAGTAATGGTAATAATTATCCCCAGATCTTCTTGCAAATGTAATGAGAGAAGGCTCAATCCCACTAGACCAAACCTTTAGTCCATTGCAGGAGCCAGTAACATCCAGTGCTTTTCCTTCCCAGGACTAGTGTTCCTAGATGTCCCAGTTCCTTCCATAATGAAGCCTTATATTGGACCCTGCCGACTTTTTTCCTGATTGGTATCCTGCTCTGGGTGACAGGGATTAGCCAGTGAAAATTCTGCAGGTGTCATAGGTGTAATCAATCACTTTGGATCAAGACTAGAAGCCACCCAATGGATGCATTTGGCCAGGGGTTGGCAAACTTTCTCTATGAGGGGATAGACAGTATTTTCAGTCTTGTGGGCCACAATGGCTTGTTCACTGCTCAACTCTGACACTGTAACTCTAAAGCTGCCATCAGCAATATGTAATGAATGGCATGGCTGTGCTCCAGTAAACCTTTATTTACAAAAACAAGCAGCAGGCCGACCTCGCCTTGAGACTGCTGAAGAGGTATTACTTTCTGTTAAGAACACCTGGGGCTTACATTTGAGATCAGCTAAAAGGACCAGATGCGAGAGGAAAGGCAAAGTCACTGAAGAAAGAAGGCCTAACAAGTAACAAAGAGCCGGCTGGCTCGGAGAGCGATGTTCGTGAATGAAGGTGGCAAGAGACTGAAACACAATTAGGTAAGAACAAGTGCATTTACAAGCACGCTGGCCTACAAATTAACTTTGTGCTCTGCCATTTTTTTATTTAATGATCAAACTACTTAAAAATATTTTTAAAGTATTATTTTAAAAGTCATTTCCTTAGAACTACAAACTTCTTCCTTGTATCAGAAGTTGTGCCACTATCCTGGTTACTTGTGGATTCACCAAGCAGTCCAGCAAGTCATCTGTAGAAATGAATGTTTGAGAAGGAGCCATACTACTATTTGAAGCAATTTGTTCCACAACTGCATCCTCACTTTTACTCGTCATTCGTTGCCTCTTGGTACAATGCAGTTTTCCAGAGTGTTCTCCATCTTTGCCTACAAAGTCTTTACCATCACCTTCAAATATGCCTCCTCTCTCTGAGGGTAGTTCTTCAGAACTCAGTATTACAGGAACCAGATCAGGGCCAAAGGGACTTGCTGCCTCCCATTTTCCTGTTCCCAGGATTACGTCCTGGCCACCTGTTTGTTCCACCGCCATGCGATTGTGCACATTCAAGCCCTCCTGTTTCATGTCCTCTCTATTTGTTCTCAGGGCTTGGATTTCTATGACCTTAGATGTTCTGTAATGATCAAAAAGGGCAGAAACAGCTCTATTTAAGTAGCGACAATTGACTTCGTGGGATGTTTCCTCAACCTAGGGAAAAAGTAAAACTCCTTAGAATGGCTATATGCACTTACATAAATTAGAAAACAAATGTTCTAGCAAGGGTTGATTAATCACAGGAAACTAACTGCCACGATGCACAGCCTACCTCAGTTGGGTTTAACCAAGCTCTGGTATTGGTTGGATCCTCTGCGGTCTTCAGGGCACACACAAGCATGCGTGTGATTGCCTCTTCTACTCGGGCTTGGTGGTCCTCTTCCTGAGGCAAGATTTAAAAAGCACATTGTTTTCATCTGTCACTTTGTCTCATGGCTTAAAACAGAGTAGAGTCTCTATTAATTGTGGGCCCTGTTCGCTCATTAATATAAGCTTTTTTAGAGAAGGAAGGAACATGTTTTGGCAGATCACAACTTTTCTGTATTCACTATCACCTGACATCTAGAAGAGCTGTAAAATATTTCACCGACCACACTGAAGTTTTATCCTGTCTGTAAGACATAGCCCTTAAGAATGAACTACTTTGTGATGTTTCTTCCAATCTCTTTCATTTGTTGACAAGTTTAAAATATTTTTTAAAAAAGGCACTACATACAGAGAAATAATACTTAAGAATTTAAAAAACTTTCTTAATGGAAGAAAAATTATAATAAACATGCTTGGCCACAAGAATGAAATGGCTAAAAATCCAAATATGGTTTTTTAAAGACATAATAAGCATAAATTAGAGCATTAAGGATAAATTACATTAAAATCAACGACTTCTGTTCATCAAAAGGCAACAAAAGGAAAAAAAGCAAACCAGATGTGTGTAATACATAAAACTGATAAAGGTTAATATCCAGGATATATAAAGAATCTATACACATCAAACAAATAATCCAATTTTTAAAAATAGGCAAGAGGAAAAAAAAATAGGCAAGAGGCATGAAGACAAGCATTTCAAAAAAAGAGCAATCACATATTTATTAAAATGTGAAAGGTTTTAATAAACCTTTAATAAACTGAGCCTGGGTGGCTCAGTGGATTAAGGCCTCTGCCTTCGGCTCAGGTCATGATCCCAGGGTCCTGGAATTGAGCACCACATTGGGCTCTCTGCTCAGCAAGGAGCCTGCTTCCCTTCCTCTCTCTCTCTCTGCCTGCCTCTCTACCAGCTTGTGATCTCTCTCTGTCAAATAAATAAATAAAAATCTTTTTTAAAAACCCATGAAAATATGTTTGACCTCATGAATAATCAGGGAAATGCAAATCGAGAAACTGGTGAAATTGGCAAAAGAGAGTCTGATAATTCCAAGTGGTAGAAAAATGTGCATTGACGGACTCACTGATGGTGGGAGTGCAAACTGGTATGGCCATCTGGAAAACATGTTGGTGTTATCTTGTAAACTTGGGTATTGTACCCCCTGCAGACCAGAATTTCTGCACCCAGAGAAATGCACACTTTTTAAAAAAGATTTTATTAATTTATTTGGGAGAGAGAGAGAGAGAGAGCTTGAGAGAGAGAGCATGAGAGGAAAGAGGTCAGAGTGAGAAGCAGACTCCCTGCCGAAGAGGGAGCCTGATGTGGGACTTGATCCCAGGACTCCAGGATCACGACCTGAGGCGAAGGCAGTCACTCATCCAACTGAGCTACCCACATGCGCAAGAAATATATATTCTTTAGAGAAACTCTTGTACATGTGTACAAGGATATCCTATTTATAAAAGCAAAAAATTGGAAACAACTCAATTATCCATCAACAGAACAGAGAACCAATAAAATGGGGTACACTTATATAAGAGAATATCATACCACAGTGAAAATGAATAAAATTTCCATGATAAGACACCACTCCACACTAGTATGACTATCATAAAAAAGACAGATAATAACAAGTGTTGGTGAGGATGTGGAGAAATCAGAATAGTCACACATTGCTGGTCAGAATGTAAATGGCTTTAGAAACAGCCTGACAGTTCCTCAAAAGGCTAAACACAGAGTTGCCACATGTGGTGGTTAATTTTATTAGCTAACTTGGTTAGGCTAGTTGTTTGGTCAAACCCTAGTCTAAATGTTGCTGTGAAAATACTTTGAAGATGATTAACCTTTAAAATCGTTGACTTTAGGTAAAGGAAATTATCTTCAATAATGTAGGTAGACCTCAGGTGAAGGCCTGAGGCAAAAACTAAGGTTTCCTAGAGAATAAGGTATTGTGCCTCAGGATTCTAACAGAAATCCTGAATGAGTGGGTTTCTAGTCTGTTAGCCATCCTACAGATTTCAGACTCCAGACTGAAACTCAGACCAGAGTCTTTATGATCCATTATACCAAAGGATCCAGAAATTCCACTCCTAAATGTACATGCAAGATAATGAAAACATATGGTCACATAAAAACTTGTACATAAATGTTAGCAATAGCATTATTTGTAACTGCAAAAAGTAGACACAACCCACATGTCCACCAGCTGATGAGTAGATAAACAAAATGTGTATATCCATTCAATGGAATATTATTTAGCCATAAAAAGGAATCAAGTACTGATACACGCTATAACATAGATGAATCCTGAAAACATGTAATACTGAATGAAAGATGCTGGCCACAAAAAAACCATGTATTACATGATTCCGGAATTGGCAAATCTAGAGAGACAGAAAATAGGTTGGTGACCACTGAGGGTTACAGAGGAAAATCAGAGAGCAAATACTCATATATATAGGGTTTCTTTTTAGGTTGATGAAAATGTTCAAAAATTGATTATGGTAGTATTGCATAATTCTTGACTATACATAAAATTTCTGAACTGTACACTTTACTGTTTTTCCACTGAGTATTCAAATGTATTTATTTGGGAAACTAAAGTCCATTTTCTTCTTAACAGGGTTTTAGAAAGCTGCATTTGTTTAAAGCAAGTGAAATTTTAAAGAAGTAAAACTCCTAGGAGCTCTCAGAACCTCTAAGAATATTTTTTAATTGAAGTATAATCAACACAGTGTTACATTCATTTCAGGTGTATGACATCAGGATTCAACAGCTCTATAGGCTTTGCCGTGCTCACAAGCATAGGTACCATCTGTCACCATCCAACATTCCTGCAACACCTCTGACTAGATTCCCCACGCTGCACCTGTCATCCCTGTGACTTACTCATTCTGTAACTGGAAGGCTGTACCTCCCACTCCCCTGCATCCAGAAAGGAGAGGGGGTGAGCAAAATTACACCACTACAAATATGTTACCTACATATTATTTTATAGGTATAAATACAATGAAAGACATAATAATGGAAAAATTATTAGAGCAAAAGGAAAGCCTTTAAAAATTAACAGAAAAAATTGTTTTAAGTTTGGAAAAAGTACCAATAAAATAAATGCATTTCAATACAACAAGAATAAGGAGGAATACTAAAAGAAAAGGATTAAAAAAGGCACAATTGAGGGGTGCCTGAGTGGCTCTGTGGGTTAAGGCCTCTGCCTTTAGCTCGGGTCATGATCCCAGGGTCCTGAGATCAAGCCCCGCATCGGGCTCTTTGCTCAGCAGGGAGCCTGCTTCCCCTCTCTCTCTCTCTCTCCCTCTCTGCCAGCCTCTCTGCCTACTTGTGATCTCTATCTGTCAAATAAATAAATAAAATTTTTTTTTTTTAAAAAGGCACAGTTGAGAAGAACTGAGAATATACTTTATCCTTTGGAATACATTAAGATAGAATACCACTTTAACAGAGAAAAAGAGAAGAGATGAATATTGTGCCAGCTGGACAGAACTAGAATTTCTACTTTTTTCCCAAATCTATGTGACTTGTGACAAGAATACTACAGTCAGGATTTAGCTTGAGTTATTATGTGGAATATGGTTGGTTTTAAAACCTAAGGGGTTTTGGAGTTAAATTTGGCAACAAGAAAAAATTACGGTTCAGTACTTGAAGAGACAAGAATCAAAGCAACATGTGACAGAGGAAAATATAGTCATTTAGATCCTAGTCCGCATTCCAGTTATTTAAGGAAGAATGAATGTTTTCAAACTGTGATGTACGCCGAAGTTAAAGGAGGAGAGTCCTGGTTTGGTGAAGGACAGAAATCATCCACCTTAAGTCAGCATCGAGTCCTTGGGCACCAAACTTGTAAATACTATCTCATGACTTGTTTATACTCATTGACACCAATCCTTTGGAAAATTCTGTGAGAATCAGCTGAACAAATGGTATAAAACAAGCTTCTAATAAGACCATAGTGAAGGCTTTCAGACTCTTGAGGCCAGGTGAATTCAAATCTAAATAAAATATGAACAAGTGGCATTCTACAGTACATTAAGAAATGATATATCGGGGTGCCTGGGTGGCTCAATGGGTTAAAGCCTCTGCCTTCAGCTCAGGTCATGATCCCAGGGTCCTGGGATCGCGCCCCACATTGGGCTCTCTGCTCAGTGGGGAGCCTGCTTCCTCCTCTCTCTCTCTGCCTGCTTCTCTGCCTACTTGTGATCTCTGTCTGTCAAATAAATAAATAAAATCTTAAAAAAAAAAAGAAATGATATATCATAACCAAATGGGATTTGTTCCAGAAATTAAGGATGGTTCAATCAATACTAAGAAATCCACTGATTTAATTTACTCAAATACCAGATATTTACTAAAGAGGAATATTATATGATCATCTCCATTAGTGCTTAAAAGGCATTCAATAATATTTAACATCTTTTCTGGATTAAAAAACAAAATAAAAAACAAAAATTAATGAATTGAAAGATACTTAACATGGTAAAATATATACACAATTCACCCCCAAATCCAGTATTTTACTTAAAAAAAAAATCACTAGAGAATTCTCTCTAAAATCAGAAAAAGACAAAGATGCCCACTATCTCCATTATTATTTATTATTGATTTAGAAGTATTAGCTAATGTAATTAGACAAGGGAAAATAAGATACAGGAAAATAAATTGGAAAGGAAGAGGTAAAAGTATCTTAATTTTCAGATAATAGGAGAGAAACCTGAAAAACCAAGGAAGTCAATAAAAAATCACCACACTCAAGAAAATAATTCAAATTAACACAAAAATCAATAACCTTCATATATACAAACAATATCTACTCAGATGATATAACGGAAGAGAAGACCCACCTCACTTAACCACAGCAGCCAAAAAAGAGGAAATGCCCGGGAATAAACCTTTTTTTAAAGAAATGTCCAAATCTAGTGTGAGGAAAACTTTAAAACACTCCTGGAACAAAGACAACTAGACTTGGACAAAAAGAAAGGTATCTCATTACTGGTTAGGACAATTCAACACCATACAGCTCATATTAAATTTAATATAAATGGAATAAAAATATCAATTGTTTTCTCCCCGAAGGTGGATGTATTCTAAAGATCATGCTAAAAAAAAAAAAAAAAAAATTCAAGAAGAGCCAGGAAAACACTGCAAAAGAAAAGGTTTCTGGCCCTACAGATACTAAAAACATCCTATAAGACCCCTCTAAGTAAAAAAGGGTAGAAGCATTGAAACAATGTGAAGAAAGGCCAGTGGAAGAAACAGACCCAAGTACACAGAGATATCTGGTATATGATTAAGGTAATATTTCAAATCATCACAGAAAAGACAGACTTTAAAATAAATGATGTCCCTGACAATTCTATTGTCATTTGGTAATAAATAATAGATCTCAACCTTACACCATACACTAGTAAAAACCTTGAAATGGATGAGAGACCCAAACGTAAAAAAATGAAACAATCCAAACTAAAAGAAAGCATTGGTGAATTCCTTTACGATCTGGAAGAGGGAAAGGTTTTTTCCAGCTATGATTCAAAAATCAGAAGCAAAAAAATTCAACAGTACATCCTGTTGGTGAGGCTGTGGAGAAAAGAAGCTTCCTCAGATGCTACAGATAGAAAGGCAAAATGGCACAATCACTGTCAAATTTGGCAAAATTTGGCAAAGCCTAACAAAATTAAAGCTGACCCACTTTTAAGACTCTCCCCAAAGACACTCTTCCAGCAAATATAAAACAACATATGCACAATGTTAATCACTGGCATTATTTCTAATTATAAAAGACTGGAAAGAACGCAAACATCCATCCACATCGGAACCAGGAAGTGAACGATGGTGCACCCATACAGTGGGATACTACACAGCTGTTGGAAAGAAAGTGAAAATTGCTCCGTACTATGATTCACCAAATTCAGAATAGTATTGTAATGTGAAAAAAGCAGGGTGCGGAACACTAGTTTATTACTTTCTGTGTAAGAAAGGAGAGGAATATGAGTATGTGTGAATAAGCACATGAAACATAAAAAAGTTTCTATTCTTATTCACATATAAAGTCATGCATGAATATATTTATTCATTTACTTAATTATTTACATATATGTTTACAAAGAAGACACACTAGAATGATGAACTAAAAGAACAGAAACAGAGCCCTGTGGTGGGGGTTAGTGGGGAGAGAGGGATGGAGTGGAGGGGACAGAGAGGAAGAGAAAATTTCTCTATATAAAGGAGAGTTTTAATATCATTTTAACAATTTAATGTTTTACATATTCAAAATATTAAATAAAGTCAAATTATGAAAAAAAGTAAATCCTAATGCTGAAAACAAACTGAAACAAACAAACCTACCTAAAATTAGTAACATAGCCACAAGTGAAAAGAATCCCTTCACAATGAATTCTGAATGCAGTAGTACTTTGTAGCCCCTTAGTGGGATATAGTCTAATGATAAAAAGGATTAAAAAGAAATCCTAAATTTTATTTGCAAGTTTTATTATTAGTAATAATAATATTGGAATTTTGAAATTACAAATGTAACATCTTAAAAAAATATATGGGTGGACAAATGTTTATAGCAGCAATGTCCACAACAGCCAAACTATGGAAAGAACCTCAATGTCCATCAACAGATAAATGGATAGAGAAGATGTGATATATATATATGAAATACTATGCAGCAATCAAAATAAATGAAATCTTGCCATTTGTGACAACATGGATGAACTAGAGGGTATCATGCTTAGTGAAATAAGTCAATCAGAGAAAGACAATTATCATATGATCTCCTTGATAAGAGGAAGTAGAGAGGCAGCGTGGGGAGTTTGGGGGGTAGGAAGGGAATTAATGAAACAAGATGGGATCGGGAGGGAGACAAACCATAAGAGAGTCTTAATCTCACAAAACAAACTGAGAGTTGCCGGGAGTAGGGAGCTAGGGAGAAGGTGGTTGAGTTATGGACACTGGGGAAGGTATGTGCTATGGTGAGTGCTGTGAAGTGTGTAAACCTGGCTTGATTCACAGACCTGTACCCCTGGGGCTAATAATACATTATATGTTAATAAAAAAATTTAAAAATTAAAAAGGAAAAAAATAAATGGGTGGGGCACCTGGGTGGATCAGTTGGTTAAGCATTCAACTCTTGATTTCAGCTCAGGTCATCATCTCAGGGTTATGAGACTGAGTCCCATGACAGGTTCCGTACTGGGCATGGAGCCTGCTAACGATTCTCTCTCACTCTCTGCCCTCCCATCCAAGGCAGGGGTAAAATATATATATATTTATATATGTGTGTGTGTATTTATATATGTGGTATATATATAGATATAGATACATAAATATGTATCAAATAAGTAGATGTTACTGTTAGGATTGATCCTGATTTTCAGTGTAAGAGAAGAGATAAAAATATGGAAACAAATAAGAAAATATCTATATTTAACCTTAAATTAGAATTATAAATATACCCATATCTATCTATCTATCTACCTATCTATCTATATCACATTCTG
Source organism: Mustela erminea (assembly GCF_009829155.1). NCBI lineage: Eukaryota > Metazoa > Chordata > Mammalia > Carnivora > Mustelidae > Mustela > Mustela erminea. The sequence continues at coordinate 99,205,647 of NC_045614.1, forward strand.
GTTTTATTATTTAAAGGTCTAGAAACAGCAACATGCCAATAGCAATGAACAACAGCTTTAGAGCCCCAATCTCAGTTTCTAAATACCATTCTCCACTAAAAGGAACAATGACCACTTGGAGAAATTATCAGCTTCCAAGTTGGAGGCAGGTAAAGTCCAAGGCAATCCTGGGGTATCTTCTTGTACCAGAGAGCAAAGATACATTCCAAGACAAATGACGACGTACCAAAAGGGCACAGGCCCGCTTGAAGGAGTTTACCAAAAACACAGAAGAGAATCAAATTCAGAATGACCTTGGCAAGCTGGAATGCTCACCCCAAAGAACACAGTACAAGCTGAGGGAGGGGAGTGTGAAGTGTGGGATGTGGGTTTAAAGAACCAGCTTTAACAGCTTCACGATGGAGGGCAACCTGACACAGGAGCTGACTGGGTGGAAAAAAGCAGGGATACTCTTGAGCTGAGTATGAGCCCAAAGCGAGATCAGATCCCTAAAAAAAGCTACTGCAATATTATAAGCAGCAAAAAGAAATTGAGGATCTAAGTCATGCGAGGGAGAAACCTTGATTCCGTGAACTGAGACCTCCTGGTATTTATACATTAAGAGGGCTGTTCTCGACATAATAGTTCTTCCTCTTCATAGTAGTTTCCGTTTTTAAACACTTCTCATGTGGCAGGCGCTGGATTAAATGCCTCTGGTGTGTGTTCGATTATAATCCCTGTTCCACAGGTGCAGAGACCTGGGCTAGATGAGATGAACTGATCATCCAGGTTACACAGCTAACAAAGGCAGACCTATAACTTAAACCTGCATTTAGTTCTGAAGTCTATGATCAAAATGGTGAAAAGTCTGAAAATTTTTTAAGAAGTCATATAAAAAACATCATTAAAGAAACTGAAGGTTTTGGGGCACCTGGGTGGCTCAGGGGGTTAAGCCTCTGCCTTCGGCTCGGGTCATGGTCTCAGGGTCCTGGGATCAAGCCCCAAATTGGGCTCTCTGCTCAACAGGAGCCTGCTTCTCCCTCTCTCTCTTTCTGCCTGCTGCTCTGCCTACTTGTGATCCCTCTCTCTGTCAAAAAAACCAAACCAAACCAAACCAAACCAAAGCAAACAGAGGTTTTGAGTCTGGGAAAGAAAAGTTTAAAGGGACACATGGCAGGTATCATCAAATATTTAAAAAACAAAAACAAAACCATTCTGTATAGTTTCAGAAATAATGGGTATAGTTACAAGCAGGCAGGTGAATCTAACAATGAAAAGAGCCACCTTGAGAAGCTAAGTACTGTCAGTACTACTGTCAGTACTAGCAGATGTGACTCTGGACTTGGACTGGACTGTATCTTGACATTTGCTCTGACTGTAATTCAGCATGCTACCAGCAGCTAAGTAACTAACCAGCTGAGTCCACTGATCTCCCACCACACCGCTCATCTAACCCACAAAGGCCACATCTCTTCTCTAAGCCCAGACAGTGCAGCTTCCTGTCACAGTCTCCCTGAGGCTCCACCTATGCCAAAGCCCTCCCCAGTACCCACGGATAAGGAGAGCCTGAGGGGAGGAGGCAGCAGCCACACGGAGAAGAGAGATGCAATCAGGATTTGGGTACAGGACAGTAAGATGCCACTGAAGCAGAGGCTTCAAAGCCTCTGGTTAAAGAGGCACAGGTGCAGAGAAAGCGTTGGTTCAGCCTCACTGGGCAGCCATGTTAATTGTCAAGTAGAGCAGGCAACCAGGGTCACACAAAGTGTATTGTAGGGAAAATGCCTCCTTCATTTCCCAGCAGAAATGAAACGATAAAATCCTAGCATTCAAAGACTTCTTTGAGAAAAGGCAGAAGCCAGGACTGAGAATTGTGCAATTAGTAACAAGGGCCCTGAGCCAAGAAGCAGTTATCTCCAGCCCATCTGGATGTGAACAGAACCGGTAATGTGGGACAGACACGGCAAATCCGGACAGCCCCACACCGGTTTCCTAACACCACCAGCTAAAGGAGAAGACTGCACACCAGCATCAGGGCCCACTGTGCGCCCTTAAAAGAAAGAGAATAATGCATCACTGAAAACCCTAATTCTGACCTAAATACCTATTAACAGAGCACTGAATACAGAAATTGTAGCATATCAAACTGAAGTAGTATTGGAGTGTTGGTTAAATTTAATCACTAAGTTTTATAGATAGGCTATATATATATATATATATATATATATATCTTAAAAGCAGGGATTACATTTATTTAAAAAAAAAAAGTACCAGCTCAATCCATGAGTTTATACTGACAGTGACAGGATCAATGGATTCTACGTAATGCCACCAGTGTCTGGGAACAAACAGAACCTGAAAAGCGAACAAACAAAAAAGTAAGTTAGCACAAGAACAGCACATTTTGTTTTAATGTCAGAATCAGACCCTAACTGACAAAGCTAGGAATCAATATGAATTCATAGCAATATTTCTGTTGGAAAGGAAAACAAGGAAAAAAACCTCACAACCCCTTTCTTTTTTTAACCAGCGAGTTCATATGTTCCATAAAGGATGTTATTGCCAGCTTCCCCAACTTCTACTCTCCTTAATCCTGGGCCTGCACTGCCTACATCTAAATCTTAGTAAAGGACACAGATTCTAATTTTTCCTCCTTTCCATTGCAAAACAGCTGCATGCATTCTGAGAAAGGGTATAGGGAAAACTAGAGGAAGTAGTTTCTGTCTTCTCACAATGTAAAATCTAGCCACTGAAGAAACAGCACGTTGAAAGGGGGCACTAGGTAGATGACTCAAAGGAGCCAACACTGGTGCCAGGGAGCCTCAGAAGAGGGAGACATCGGCATGAACCATGGATGGCAGGAGCAGCCTGGCATGCATGAAATGTGGTCTGAACCAGGGTTAGGGGACCATGTAGAGACAGCAAAGAATTAGGACATGCCAGGAGGGAGAGGTAGTGCCAACAAGGGGGAGGCTGGACTGCTGAGGGAGAGCAAGTAGGTCGGTCTCACTGTGGCAGACAGGGCAATGGGAGATAAATTGAGAGGGTTAGGTTAGGGCCAGAGGAGGGCCCTTAACTCAGAATAAAGAATCTCCTTTTTATTCTGTAAGTATTAAGGAATTTTGGGGAGGGGGGGGCGTGCAGAGGGAGAGAGAGAATCTTAAGCAGGCTCCCCACTCAGCATAAAACCTGATACAGGGGGCAATCTCTCGAACCTGAGATCACGACCTGAGCTGAAATCAAGACTCAGATGCTTAACTGACTGAATGACCGAGGTGCCTCACTAAGAAATTTTTAGTAGGGGGATAGTTAAAATAGCAGTATCATGGGAGAGTCTGGGAAGGACAGGAGATTCTTACAGTGGCCCAACTAGTAAGATCTAGAGATCTAAACGGGAAGGTATAGAAAACAAAAGCAACAGCCAGAGTCAAGAAGGACTGCATTTGTCCAGACTCAGTATGAGATTAGTACCCATGGAAGTTTGAGCAGAGCAGACAGGCTGATCCAAGGCTTTGGGGCTTCAGATTTGGAAAATGGGTGGCACTTGCTTTAAGCAAGATGAAGCTAGGAGATAGGAAGAGAGCACCTTTTAGGAGAACAGAGCTCTAAGAAGGGCACTGCACTTAAATCATTAGTTCATGTATGTTTCGTCTGATAAGACAGTGGTAAGAGACGGACCCAGTTGTTGGTAGATTAAAGAACAAGCAGGGTTTAAGGAACACTGATACCACAGACAGAACCACGTGTTTAAATCTGGCTATTAAAATAGAAGAAAAAATGAATTACCAAGCATGTCACATCCACCAGAATGGCTATGATAATAACAGGAATAATGGAAAAGAACAAGTGTTGGTGAGGAGGTGAAGAAATCAGAGCCTTCACACATTAGTTCGTGGGAATGTAAAATGGTGTAGCTGCCATGGAAAACAGCTGGGCAATTCCTCAAAAAGTTAAACACAGAGTTACCACAGGACCCAGCAATTTCACTCCTAGGTATATAACCAAGGGAGCTGAAAATATACCTTCACCCAAAAACTGGTTCTCCAATGTCTACAGCAACATTCTTCATTAATAGCTAAAAAGTAGAAACAATTCAAATGTCTATCAACAGATGAATGGATAAGCAAAAATATATGTGTAACAATGTAATATGTTCAGCCATAAGAAGGAATGAAGTACTGATAATATTCTGTAGGATTATATTATGTGAAAGAAGGCGGATACAGAAGGCCACTTGTATGATTGCATGTAAGTGAAGTGTCCAGATTAGGTAAATCTATTGAGATATAAAATAGATGAGGGGTTGTCAGAGGCTGGGGGACAGGTGCCTGGGGAGCAACAGCTAATAGGTTGAAGCAAGTTGCTCAAGTCAAATGATTTGAGTTGGAGTATTCACACGGGAAGGGAGTCAGAAAAGGGCCTGAGAAGGGGGTAAAGGAAAATAGGCAGGGAATAATTGAGGGAAGAAAATCTCCTTAAGAGACTAAGAAAACCTTTCATGTCATTAATAAAATATCAGACAGCAAATGCCAATGTTGTAGAGGTGGTTTTCCCTACTGGACAGCAGCACTAAGAACAAAATCTTTGGAAATGTTTCAGACACAGTTCTTTATAAAAGGACCATCCATGCTTGCTTAAAGCAAATCAATCTCAGTTCATTCTGCCTTTGTTGTCTCACCACCTGGATGCATTCCCAACTGCATTTTATGTGTCTGGGTTCTGGTATAGTTGAAAAGATAGTAACTGTGAATAGACGTTCCAGGGGTGTTCAAGTACCCATGCCTTGACACTTTCTCTTAACCTTGTTAAAAATGACTGTGAAGGGCGCCTGGGTGGCTCAGGCAATTAAGCGTCTGCCTTTGGCTCAGGTCATGATTTCAGGGATCTGGCCGTGTCTGGGATCCCTGCTCAGGGGGGAGTCTGCTTGTCTCCTATGCCCGGCCGCACCTGCCACTGGCTTATGCTCTCTCTAGCACTCTCTCTCAAATAAATAAATAAAATCTTTAAAAAAAAAAAAGATTGTAAGTCCTTGTTTTCCTCCAAAGTTATTCTCCTCTTCACCAGTAAAAAGAGCTATATTCCCTCTTCCCATAGTTCCATGACCTGTGAAGCTGAGAAGTTTGTTCTGAAGCCTTCTAACAGCAGAGAGCAGCAGGGAAAAAAATCATTTTCATTTGTGTTGGTGGGGAGGCAATATGGTATAAGGACATGAAAGAAGTTCTAGCTGGGGCACACACTGACAGGCAATCAGTGTTTTAAGGCTGCCATTACCTGTCCTGGGTTTAGTGTAACCGTATGTCTTCGAGCTTTGCGGAACTGAGGAAAACGTTTTAAATCAGGATTGACAACATTGATTTTACTGAACACACTAGATTCTTCATAAGGGATTCTAGTTGGATAAAGGAAAGGAGTGTCTTCAGGAGGAAAGAGATGCCATCTTTTCCTAGTTTAAAAAAAAAAAAAAAAGGTAAGAGTTAGTACTCTGAACTTGAGACAAAACATCTAAGAAGGCAGGAGCTAAGTCTCCACTTTCATTCAGTCCATAAAGGAATACAGGGGAAATCTCAGGGGTCACTTGGCCCATCTCTCAGTAGTGGAATCTCCTGGGCAGACACCTGGTGGAGATAAGGCGGCAGCCAGTGGATTATCTCCTAATGCCCTGAGGCAACCTTATTGCTGGGACAGGATTTGGTTCGAAAGATCATTTTTAAAAAAATGTATTTTAGTTAAATTCAATTAGTTAACATATAGTGTATCATTAGTTTCTAATGTAGAGTACAGCTATGCATCTATTATGTATAACAGCCAGTACTCCTTAATGTCCATCACCCAGTTACCCCATCCCTGCACCCGTCCCTCCACTCCAGCAACCCTCAATTTGTTTCCTATGGTTAAGAGACTCTTACAGTTTGTCTCCCCTCTCTAATTTCATCTTATTTTATTTTTCCCTCCCTTCCCCTATGATCCTCTGTTTTGCTTCTTGAATTCCTCAAATCAGTGAGATCATATGATAAATGTCTTACTCTGATGACTTATTTCACTTAGCATAATACCCTCTAGTTCCATCCACCTTGTTGCAAATGGCAAAATTTCATTTTCTTTGATGGCTGAGTGGTATTTCATTGTATGTACCACATCCTCTTTATCCTTTCATCTGCCTGTGGACATCTGGGCTCTTTCCATAGTTCGGCTGTTGTGGACATTGCTGCCATAAACACTGGGGTGTAGGTGCCCCTTCCGATCATTCTTTCTTATCTCAAATCAAAGTCTACCTCTCATAAGTTGTTTCTGTCCCTGATTCTAGGGCTATCCTGAATGATCCCTCCCTTTCAAATACCTGTGTTCTTATCTTCTGCAGAGCAGCCACCCATACTGCTAGCCATCAAAGAGTTTCCAGGGGCGCCTGGGTGGCTCAGCGGGTTAAGCCGCTGCCTTCGGCTCAGGTCATGATCTCAGGGTCCTGGGATCGAGTCCCATATCGGGCCCTCTGCTCAGCAGGGAGCCTGCTTCCCTCTCTCTCTCTCTCTCTCTGCCTGCCTCTCTCTCTGTCAAATAAATAAATAAAATCTTTAAAAAAAAAAAAAAAAAAAAAAAGAGTTTCCAGACTCTACTCCCAGGTTGGATTGTAAATTCCTTAAGTCAAACTTGTGTTAAGTTAATCCACAAGGAAGAAAGAGGCCCAAATGATGCCACCCAACTAAAAAGTGGTAAAATATTAGAATTTTCAAAAAGAGAAAACTATAAATGTTTCAGTACTTAAAATTTTTTGAAAACTTGAGGTGGATAAATCTTAAACCTCAAGACACCAGACACACCCATACTTCAAGTCAAGAGCAGGGACATCTGAGGCAAGGAAGGGGAAATGTGAAAAAGGAAGACACGCAGACAAAAATACACAGCTGGGGACAGGGAGAAGAACGGGGCAGGGAAAGGGAGAGGGAGAGAACTAGTTCTGAGGAAAGGCTTACAGCTCTCTCGTGACCCCTTGCAGTTACGGCAGGACCACTGTGTGCCTTTCAGTTGGCTGCAATTTTCAAACGAAGAAGTAGACACTAAAGTCTTACTTTGCCTTAGAGATAAAAGCTGCTCCATTCCACCATAGTTATGACCAGTTTGGGAGAATTCTGGGCATTTACTGTGTTTAGAATGTCAGAGCTGGAAGAACTCTCAAGAGATCATCAGGCTAATTCTACCTCCAAAGTAGTGGGAAAGGGACCCAGTGCTGGTTCAGTGTCATTCACTGGACTAGTGTTGGTGGTGGGCCCAGAACTAGGTTGCAGAGCTCTTGACCTCTTCAGATCCCAGCTCCTACCTCTGCCTCATGGCTGTGTTCCTAGAGGAATAGCCATGAAGATAACAATCGCATACAATTTGTTTTGCTCCACTTAAAATATACAGTCAACCCTTCAACAACAAGGGGTTTGAATTGCATGGGTCCACGTACGTGCAGATGTTTTTTTCATAAATACAATACAGTACTGTATTATATTTCTTATGATTTTCTTAATAACATTTTCTTATCTCTAGCTTACTTTTTCTCTTTTAGGATTTTGTTTATTTATTTATTTGAGAGAGAGAGAGTAAGTGAGCATGTGAACAGACGGAGGGGCAGAAGGAGAGGGAGAGGAAAGAATCTCAAGCAGACTCTGGGCTGAGCACCGAGTCTGATGCAGGGCTGGGTTCCATGACCCTGAGACCACGACCTGAGCCAAACCAAGAGTCAGATGCTCAACCGACTAAGCCACCTAGGAGCCTCTCACTTCCTTTATTGTAACAATACAGTATATAATACATATGACATACAGAATATGTGTTAATTGACTGTTTATGCTATTGGTAAGGCTTCCAGTCAACAGTAGGCTATTAGTGGTTAAGTTCTTAGGGAACCAAAAGTTATATGCAGATTTTCAACAGTGCGGGGGTCAGTGCTCCTAACCCCCTCATTACTCAAGGGTCAACTGCATATGCATCCTTGTCTTATTAATCAGAAAAGGTGGTCAATCACAAGGTCATTCCTTGATCAAAAAACATTTCATTGTCCTACTTGCTGAAAAGAGAGTAAGAGGTTATTTGCCTGAAAGTAAACTTCTGACTCCAACCTCCCTTTCCTACCTAACCCCTTTGTTTCCAATGCACAACTTATACTGGACAGTTCACAGGGTTCTTTCTCTATATACCACATCCTTTTCTAGGGCTCTGCTCTCCCATGTCTTGACCATTCACCCATCTTTCAAAGCCCATCATAAATGGCAGCTCCTCTCTGAAATCTTCCTTAATCTTTCTAGCAGGAACGATATCTCTCCTACTTTTCAGTCCCACAGCTCTATGAAACCTTCCCCAAGAGCATGCTCATTCTGCCTTCTATCACACTGCCTGTGGGCTTGCCTGTACTCTAACTATAAACTCCCTCCAGGCAGAGAAGTGTCTTACTCATTCAACTCCATTCCCTCTGTAACACATGGTGCCTACTCCATGAGTATTTACTGAGGAGTTATTTTACTATTCCAGAGCTTATGAAACCAGAAAATATGCTCTATTATAAAGTTAAAATAAAGTTATATTGATTTTATGGTACAGAAAGAACCCAGGTATTTTTTTTTTAAGATTTTATTTATTTTATTTGACAGAGAGAGAGATCACAAGTAGGCAGAGAGGCAGGCAGAGACAGAGGGGGAAGCAGGCTCCCTACTAAGCAGAGAGCCCGATGCGGCGCTCGATCCCAGGACACTGAGATGGTGACCTGAGCCGAAGGCAGCGGCTTAATCCACTGAGCCACCCAGGCGCCCCATTGATAATGTTTTCCCAACTGAATTTCTTTCCCAATTCAGAACACAAGGGAAACAGCTGCTTGCAATGATACCTCTCTTACCAAGTTTAAGGTTCAGACTATCAACTTCCTAAGGGCAAGGACCAGGTACTCGTGGATCACTGCAGCATCCACAACACATAATAATGTACCTGAAATGTCCTAGATCCTTTAATAAGGACTTAATGAATCCAGAAGTGGACTGTCTTACGCTATTTTATAGTTTTCAAAATACGTCACCTATGAAATCTATTCACATACTTATTCACTGTTTCTTTTGGATCCACTGATAATCCTTTTCATGTCTCAAGGGTCTGAGAACTTAGAAATGGCCATTTCTCTTTTTCCCTCTGTACTGTCCTATAAATGTTCCAAAAGACCAGGAAAGGAGACTCGAGCATCACTAATTGGGAGAAAATAAGCTACACTATAACATTCTGAGTGGATCCTCCAACTAGCAGAAACATGTAATTCTCATGGAAATCCTGGAACCAGGGGACTATCAGAAGTATGCCTGACAGATGGAGAAGAACTTACCTAAATTAAGAACATACTGCATTGTGTCAACATGTAGGCACAGACTAAAATTTAGACTTGAAAGGGGCCATAAATATCATCTCATTCAGTGGTTCCCAAACCAGGCCCCCTAGCATCTCCTTAGTGGCCTGAAGGTAGCAGCAAAGCCTCTTTCTTTCAGCAACCTGCTCCACTTTTGTTTATTTAGATTTGAAAAAAGGGTCTTCCTGCTTTTAAATAGAATTTTGAACACTACAAATGCAGACTCTTACATAACAGAGCTAAGCAGACAGTTGTCTAGCTGTTCTGAGAGTGGAATCCTGGAGCTCTAGGATCAGGATTCTGAAGGTAATCCTGATCAGAATTGAGACACACATGGAAACCATCATTTGACCTGTCCCCCTTACTTCAAAAGGGAGGAAACTGAACCAGAGGCCAACAGATCAGTCTTGGTCATGAGGCAGGCTGACAGGGTGGAGCTGGGACTAAACCTTGGGGTCTGCCACCTGCCTGATCCTCATTCTTCTTCCTGTGCAACACACACACACACACACACACACACACACACACACACGCATGCACCTGTGCATTACCTTCCTTGGACCTGGAATACTAAATTGCAACCATAGGAGTCCAGATGACAGGGTGTATGGGCCCCCATGGAGCCGATCCACAATGTACTTTCCCGTCCATTTCTTCCAGGAAACCCGAAGTCAGACCATATCACATCCTGTTTTGAAAATAAAGTTACAGTCCGTCAAGAACCAACCAAATGTACTGTATGGTAGTGTTACATATTTGTACTTGCACATTCGGTTTTTGGCAGTTGGAATACTCTTTTATAGAAAATGCTATAGACAGAGGAGGTTAGGCTTCCAGAGCAATCCAAGAAATCTTTTAAAGCAATAGATTTAAACCAATAGAAGTACCTCACCATGAGTAGTTTTTCCAACAAATACTGACTGTTCTAGAACCTTGTGATGAATCAGTGAATAAGAAAGACAAGTATGTCCAGCCAAGCGAAGCTTACATTTTAGAGGTTGGAGAGAGAAAATAAACAACAGACATAATTATGCCTATATTTAGAGGAAGAATGTTTCACTCAGGCGGCAGGAACAACAATGCAATGAAACAGAAGTTTTTTGAAGTCTCTGATGACAAAAATAGAATGTTATGTCATGTATTCTAAAAGTTAAAATGTAACTCATTAAGGAGTGCACTTGCATGAGCTTCCGGGGATGTATGGAATTACTAAAGCACTATATATCGTACACTTGAAGCTAATATTACATGGTATGTTACCTAACTAGAATTCAAATAAAAACTTAAAAAGATGTAAAAAAATAAAAATATAAATGTATAAGTTTCTGAAGCTCAACTCAGGAAGCTGGAAAGCCATACTTTCTCAAAGCAGTGCAGATATTTCTAGGTGTAACTAGTGTATTAACTTTTTACACTCTAGTGACATTAAGCCTTCTCCTAGGTTAATGGAGTTATTTAAAACTATAGATGCTGGAACCTTATTTCACACCTACTAAACCAGAGCCTCCAGGTAGGGTCTGCATATCTTTTGAAATACATATCCATAGATGACTTTTGCTATGCTCCCCCAAATCATGAACTCCTTAAGAGAAATGAACTTTAAAATAGACAGCACAGTGCTCCCAATTTGGCTCTCCTTATGCCTGGTTCTGTGGACAAATCATGCCCTAGTCAACTACTGACCTATAAATACCATCTAGTCCAGCAGTTCTCAAACCTGGATCCTTTGCATCCCCTTAGGGGCCAGGAGGTAGCAGCAAAGCTTCTTGCTTTCAACAAACTGCTCTGTTCTTCTTTAGGTTGGAATAAGGGGCTAACTGCTCGTTTGTTGTTGTTGTTTTAAGATTTTACTTATTCATTTGAGAGAAAGAGAGAGGGAGAGAGAACATGGGGGAGGGCCAGAGTGAGAAGCAGACTCCGTGCTGAGCAAGGAGCCTGATGTGATGCAGGGCTTGATCCCAGGACCCTGAGATCATGACCTGAGCCACCAAGGCATCCCTATTTGTTTTTTTTAAATCATGAATTTTTCCTATTGAGTTTTAAAAAATAAAACAAAACAAAAAACTTCCATGTGCAGGACCTGGGCCTAAATGCTGACACTTCTTTTATCAGTATCTTCCATCTACCTCTTCTACTTTTAGAGACAAACCATTAACAGCCTTAGTCAAAGAGAAAGAGGATTTTAGAGGGAACTTTAATGGGTGGTTTTGAGGAAGACAAGAAAAAGCATTTTCATTTTTGTTTTGAGTAATGAAAGTAGTGGATGACGGGCATATTACTAATGTCTGTTACAGAGGGGGAGTTCTTATAAGGTCAGTGCTGTTGTAAATGCGTTCACATACGACTCCCACACAGCTGCTCCAAGGAGTGGCAAAGATCCTGGCCCTCTTGATAGGGCCCATAAGCTCCGCACAGGGAGCTCACCTCTGTATTCCCCATGCCTAACATAATACCTGTCTCAGAGTAAGTGCTTAAAACATTTGTTCCTTGGCACGGAAAGAAGAATCTGTTGGCTTATTATGGGTAAATGGTTCTGGTCTTGGTATGGTGTTCAGTGTTCAGAATACATAAACTAACACAACACAGGGCTATCTTTCAAATCTAGTAATAGAAGACAGTCCCATAAATCAACTCATATAATGTGGCAAGTGCTCTGACAGAAGTGAACTGAAGGTGCTCTACAGTCACTAATGAAAGGCTCTTGGTCCATGCAGGGAACTTAGAAGAGGCTTCCAATTAATTCTGGTCCTTGCTGAACAATCCACCACGCCTCAGTGTGGAATTTAACTAAAGGTAGCAGGAAGACTTGCAATGTAGAAACAAACAACAACAACAAAAAACAGAGATTTGCCTTACCTAAGAAGAGCCTTGTGGAAGTGATTCTTAATCTTAGAGATAAACTCCTTTAGGAAACTAATGAGTGGTAACACCCCTCTCCTCAGAGAAATTCATACATATACACAATTCACATATATACTAAGGGAGTCACTTGGAAGACCCCCTGTGAGAAACTCCGCTCTAGAGCACTGCTTTAGAAAGAATCACAGAAGAAGATTTACCTATGGGGGATAGGGGTTATATGAGAAATTGGCAAGAGGCTTTGACTGACAGCAATGACAAAAAAGGAAAAATTATTTGGGAATGATTAGATCAGGGTGACCTAAACTACCTAATATTCAGTTGCAGATTGGTCGGGAAAACCAAAGGCTGAAAAAAAAGGAAATTTGTCAGAAAATAGCATTTAGTGTACCTATTCTGTGCCCCCACTCCCAGACTCTTAAGAGCTGAGGCTTTTCTGCCAATTGTGTTCAGCTACTTTAAGAGTCAAATGTCTGAAATCAAAGTGGGTACAGAAGGAATCTACCTTGAGTCTTGCTGGAAACAGTGAAATGAATAAAGGTGATTGGTGGGGTGATCTACCCTGGAGTCTATTCCCACATCCACCTCAACAGTTGGAAAAGTCTAGAAATCATCTATATCCATAAAATTCTATTTGACACCATCGCTGAAAAGAACAATCAAGTGTCTCGTTGACTGTGTTAAAAAGAAAACTGCAGACTAAGGATGGAGTTACTTGCATAAGTGATAGGCCAAGTCACCAAACCAGGCCTTAATATTTAACTGTAGTTCAACCTCTCCTAGAAATGGGGTCTTAAATAGTAGATCAGGAATTTTCTGGTCAGCACCAATGAGGTAATCCATCACATGGACCATCTCCACACCGACCCCCACAGGAAGCTGAGATAATCTGCTTGATAAAACTCCATGTGCCCTTCCCACTAAGGAAGGTGTTCTTACCTGAATCAACCCTTTTTTAACCTTTGCTAATAACTTCTTGTCCCAGCCTTCTTTCTATAAAAACCTTCCATCTTCTAGCTCTCCCCTACTTGCTAGATGGGATGCTGTCTTGATTTCTTCAACAAAGCCAATGGGCTCTTTGAATCTACTTGGTTGAATTTTTTAAACAACTGCTCACTATAAAATATCTGCTTTCATGTAACTCACAGAAGGTTGTAGATTTGCTTTCTACAGACAAATTTATTTTCTCTTCTGCCAAAAATTGCTGTTTTTAAATTATCTGAAAAACTGTCATGCCTCTTCTTTTTTTTAACACCTAAACTCAGTAGCATTAACTTTCCCCTCCAGTTGTTATCTTCTCAACTACCTTTGTCAACAGCACTCTTTTTTTTTTTTTTAAAGATTTTATTTATTTATTTGACAGAGAGAAATCACAAGTAGATGGAGAGGTAGGCAGAGAGAGAGAGAGGGAAGCAGGCTCCCTGCTGAGCAGAGAGTCCGATGCGGGCCTCGATCCCAGGACCCTGAGATCATGACCTGAGCCGAAGGCAGCGGCTTAACCCACTGAGCCACCCAGGCGCCCTGTCAACAGCACTCTTAAGCCTGACTCCCCAACCCCAGACACAGCCTACATGAAACCCTGTCTATGGAGAGCACTGCATGACCTGGACATTATACCATTCATGTACTATCGGACAGTTTCAGCAATGGAATTATGCCATAGCTCATCTTGGCTTGCCTGCCTTTTTCTTAGGAATGGTGGCCTAGCTATACTAGCCATATCTCTTCAGCCTTGACTTACTAACAGATTGTAGGAAAAAGCCATGGGATTCTACATTTATCCCTCTTAAATTAAATCTTATTACATTTCTGCCTGGCATTTTACAATGTTTAAATCAACTTGTCTACAAGACTCCCAAGCCTTATCTCAAGTCCTAACTTCTCTCCTATTTAAGGCCAGACCCACCATTTCAATTGCTAACAGGTTATCACCACCTGGTTATTGAATTTTTATAGCAGGCCAGACCCCAGTACTAACATTTCATGTGTATTATCTCTCTTAATCCTTATGAGATTGAAGGTCGATACACCCATTTAACTCATTTTTCTACGTGGAACCCAAGGGATGTAACTGTCCTTTTGACAGTACTGTTAAAAAAAAAAATGCATACATTCTTGTCTGTCATAACAAGTGGGAGGAGGGTGCTACTGGTAATCAGTGTACAGAGGTCAGGAGGCAGCTCAACACAACAAAGAAAGGTTCTGTATCTTGCACAATTTTCATACTGCTGAAAAATGTGATTCTAATTCCCTGAAAGTAGGACTCCAACTCGACTTCACATAACATCAGAAGATCTTTGGCATGATTTTCATATATACTGAGTTTTCCCGAAACAAAAATACTCAGTAAGTCAAGAGAGGACTATGCTTTGTGTTCTGTGCAGCTTTACCAGGAGTTGCTCACCATTTTGAAAAGCAGACCACCAACAGTACTGCAACGCATAGCTTTTGGGCCAGCAATATATCCACCAAGATCAGTCTGTGCCTATATTATCTCATAGTAATAACTCTACAAGTATAGATACAAATATACTTATTTAGCCTCATTTAAAAATGTTAAGTATACAATTTTGGAAATACTCTGTGGGACTTCATCTTAATTCTTAAAAATTGAACCTTTCCTTGTAGGTCACAAGTAGGTACAGGTATCTGATTAGTTCATTATGACTCCTAATATAGTCAGGTTTGAATAAATATACATTAAATCACATATTTCTGCTTAAATTCCCCTGTATTTTATAGCAGGGGCATTTCAATTGTTTTTAAAAATTATGTGTGAAGGTATGTGTGAAATGCCGCAAATGGCATTCCGGAATAGTGAAGGGGATGCAGGCTCTGGTAGGAGACCCCTGCCCCACCATCTCTACAGCTCTCCTGGTATAGACCACACACCTCCCTGCTTTTGCTTCTGCTGTTCCCTCTGCCAGCAGCTCTCCCACACCCCAGTTCACATTTCTCTTTGAAGACCCAGTGTAAATGCCACTTCTTTAAATGCTTCTACTCCCCCTCATGCAACCGCGTCATTCTCTCTTGGTCTCTTCCTTCTGAAGAACTTTGACTCTTTTTGCCTCTGACCCAGTCTCCTCACTACAGCAAGAGCAATCTTTTAAAAATTTTAAGACCTGTCACTCCCTTGCTTTACATTTAGAATTAGGTCCAAATGCCTCAGTCATGGGCCTGTATGACGAGGGCCCTCTTACCTTTCTGATGCCTTCTAACCCTCTGCATATCTCATTGGCCAGGCTTTAGTCACAATGTCTTTTTTTTTGCCCCCAAAAGGGTAAATTTTCCCTTCTTCAAGGGCTCTGCATATGCTATTCACTCTGTTTAGAAAGCTCCTGACCCTCCCTTCACATGGCTAGCTTCTCATTTTTTAGGAATCAGCTTAAATTTATCATATCCTTGGAGAAAGCTTCCCAACTTACCCTATGTAAAGGAAGTCCCTCTCCTGTTGTTCTTAATTTGGGCCCATTTTTGTTTACTTCATAACACTTAGGACAATTGGCCATTACTGGTTAGAGTCACTGTGGGTCTGTCTTCTCCACTAGAATATGAGCTCCCTGAGGAAAGGGGACCAGGGCTCTGCGACTATCTAGCCTAGCACAGTACCTGAAAAACAGGCATTTGTAGAATGAATAAACACTCACATTTTACAGTCTTTTTCTGTCTTTTCATCACTTACATATCTCACTAGTTTCAGCAACTGGCAGAGTCTAACATAGCAGAGCTTAAATCTAGTTTCTACATTTATCTATCCTTACCACATTTATCTATCCTTACCTTACCTTACCTTTAATGTTTTTTACTGGTTGGCACACTTAATTACTCTGTTTTGCTCTGGAATCCTTTTTTTTTCCCTTGGGTGAATATAAATCTGGTAGGTATGGTCCTGGGATTCTTTCATCATTCCAGGCCAGTGCCCAAGTCTAAACAATTCTAACACAAAGCAAATGACAACAGTCATTTGGGACAGCCTCACCTAGAACTTAGCAAGCTCCTTCACAGTCTGCAATATCAGAAAAGGAGCATTGCAGACCAGTGTGCATCAGTGTTGGCCCTGGTTTCTGGAGTAAATGGAATGTGGTATCCATTCAAAAGGATGGCATATGGTTTGGGAGGTGATCTACTTAATCACATACCTGGACTGACTACTTCATTATGTCTTCTAGTGTCGTCACTGAGCATGAACACACCAAAATATATGCTGTTTTATTTTAAATTACTTCCTTTAAAATGTTCCTTTCTGTCACAAGTAAGGTATTTTTAACAATTTTTTAAAATTACATGCGAAGGTAACTATGTCATCTACAAGTTGTATTTCAGGATCATAAATGGAATGCAGGAGCTGAGAGAGTTGAGAATCAGGACCACACCAAATCTACTTAAATCAACATAACTGACTGATAACATGGGATATGCTAACCAAGGATGGAGACTCAAAAAAGTGTAAGACATAAACATCTCTATTATCATATTAAAACTTTACAATGTAGTTGGAGATACCAACTTGAAACAACATAAATAACCAAAAAAAAAAAAAGCCACAGGCAATGTCTATCACTATCACACAATGGTTCAATAAATTAAGAGGTCAAGAACAATTGAATTTGGCTTTCACCCTTCTCAGTCTCTTTTTCCTTCCTCTGCTCCAGTGAGAAATATAGCAGATTGCTAACCTATGGATTTAGCCATGAAATAAATGACTGTCAATAATCTTGCCCCAGGCATCTGGCCATAGGAGCTCCCCTTGAAACTGCAGACCTGTGGCTTCCTGAGAACTGCTCTTCCACCAACTTCAAAAGCCTCTTTCCCCTGCTACACAGGCATTAGCCCTAAGCATCTTGAGCAATGCACAAAAGAATGATGGTACAGAGGGCAGGACTCATCTTGGAACCCTCCCTTTTAAATGATGCAATTCTCCCAGACTCTACACTTGCTTGCTCCATGCAGATACCCTGTAATAACTATACTTTCTTATTTAAATAAATGTTGCTTTAATTTTTCATGCTGTTCCATGAGCAGGATGTGGCAGAAACTGCCCGTATTCCTTTGTATCTTCCAGCTGTGTTCAGGGAGATGTCCGCTAAGAGACACCCATTTTCTAGCCTCCCCTGCGGTTCAGTGGGGCTATGAGATTAAATTCTAAGCATTAAAGAGAAGTTGTTAGGGGGACTTCTGCGAAAGTTCCCCAAAAGTGAGACAGAGAGCTGAGAGCAGACTTCTGTCCTTCCTTCCTCCTTTCAGCAATATAGTTATGATGGCTATCCTGGAATGCAAGGATGTATTCCAAAGCCCTGAGGATGGAAGCCACATGCTTAGAAGGATAAAACAGAAAGAGTTAAAACTTGGGTTCTTTGGTATAACATAGCCTCCATTACAGCCCAAGCTACTGCAGCTCTGAACTCTCCTTACATGAGGGGGGAAAAAAAAATCACCCGTATGCATTTAGTTAGGCAACTTCTATTCAGGGTTATCTGTTATATGCCATGAAGTCTGCTAAAGACAACAACAAAACCCCCAAACAACCACAGGCTCAAAATGGCCATCACTGAGGTTAAGGCCCTAAATCAGTAAAACAAGACTTAAAACCTAACCTAATGGTATTTCATCCCCCTCCTTGCCACAACTGTAATCTTTAACCAGTCAACATGGAATTTCTGGTTAAGAGTAGAAAATTTACTAACAGACCTCTTAAACTCCCCTTAGGAGGGCAACCTTTCCTAAACAATGCATTCTTTGCTAATACATTTCTTCCTTCTTCTTCTTCTTCTTCTTCTTTTAATACCCTCTCTCTGCCTTTAAAAATTTGTTCAGCTCAGTGGAGCTTCCTTCTACTTGCTAGATGGGAGGTTGCCTGATTCATGAATCGTTTAATAAAGTCCAGTTAGATCTTCAAATTTACTGGGTTGTATTTTGTTTTTTTAATGGGCCTAATCCAAATTTATTCAAGAGGTTAGTCCATGAAACCTGTCTTTCCCCAATAATCCCATTCTGTAAGAGACTTTTTCCCAGGTTTATAGTTGGCTAGTCCTAAACCCCGTATCACAGAAATGTATCCCAGAAGCATACTCTTAAAGACATTTTGGGGTGGGAGTAGGGAGAGTTCTACAAACTGCTTTGAGTAGATTATGAATTTAGTAGGCTTCCCCAGGCTGGCCTGGAGAGCTAACCGCCGAGATCAGCATCATTTCTCCAGGGAAAAAGAGAAAAAAAAAATGTTCTCAGTCCAAATAATTGATATACAAGTAAAATGCATAGATCATAAGCAATGAAAATGACAAAAGACAATAAAACAAAGAGTCAAAAGGTCTAGATCATCAACTCTTTAATTAAAGAGGAAGATTAGATTTACTACAGAAGTGCTGATATAGGCCTGTTATAATTTGGTAGTTTGTTAGATACTCTAGTGGGGAGGGTCAATTCTAGAAGAAAATCATATCACGTTTTACTCCAGCACTTAAAGAAGTTAACCAGGAATCCAGTCTTGCTTTTTTATCCTCCTCCAACCCCAGGTAATCAGCCCTGATTCCCAGCTGCTTCTCAGAATCTATCTAGGAAGTTTATTGGCAGTTAAAAGATGCCTTAAGAGAAACAGGTGGAAATAACACATTATAGTGTTTCAGGATAAGAATAAATGTAGTACAGCTTCTGTAGAGAATGAGCATTATAAGCAAAATTTATTGTTCACTCGTAGTTGAAAACTGGCTGACCAACAAAAATGAACTTTGTTTATAACACAAAAGTAGGGCAGGTACTTTATTCTCTTTCCTTCAGGTGGCCCTGCCTTGTGATGTAAATATAACAGCAATGGGGATCCGTTTTGAAAATTGTTTAATTAAAAATGTTCCCAACACTTTAAATAGGAGGCTTTAAAGCTCTGGTTGAATTTAAAAAAAAATTCAAAATGTATACACTTCAATATTCTAGATTATGCATAATATTCTAAAACTATTAGTATGTTTAAGTGATAATATAATGTTAGGAACAATACTGAATTCTAATAGCACATTTTATACTGTTCAATCCTAAGGTTTGATTTCTGCATTCTACTTCAAAGTCCCATGGGAGGCCAGTCTTATTTTATTTAGGTTAGTGTCTTCAGGGCCTCACACCATGAGTACAACAAATGCTCAAAAATTGCTGAGTTACTGGGGTGCCTGGGTAGCTCAGTCATTAAGTGTCTGCCTTCAGCTCAGGTCACGATCCCAGGGTTCTGGGATTGAGTCCCACATCGAGCCCCACATGCAGCCCCGCATCAAGCCCCGCACTGAGCTCTGCACCCGGCTCCCTGCTCAGCAGGAAGCCTGCGTCTCCCTCTCCCACTCCCCTAGCTTGTGTTCCCTCTCTTGCTGGGTCCTACTCTGTCAAATAAAGTCTTTGTTAAAAAAAATTTGCTGAGTTACTGATCTAGGTAACTAGATCTATTTTTATGCTGAACTTGAGTAACTCCTAAATCTGTTTCAATTAAAAAGTTAAATAATTATTCCAGGATCAAACACCATCTTGAAAATGTTGTACAAGTAACCAAGTCTGCCATAATTTTAGCTTTAATCAAAGAACTGAAGAAAACTAGTAAATGCTCATAACACAGAATAGCGGCTTTTTTTTTTTTTTTTTTTTAGCTTACCATGTAAACACTGCCAAAAAATAATCTATTCTTAAACTGTTTCATTCTACAAGGTATATTTTGAGTTAGGGTACTCTCAGAGCCCAGATTCAGTATGAGCTAGTTAGTGCAAGCTCTAGGCTCTGAGAACACTCCAACTCAAAACTATTTTTTCTTTTACCTATAAATACTGTTTGGGTGATTCATAGTCATGGTTAATTTGATTCTATTTGTCACATAAAAACTTGTCTCATTCAACTAATTCTCCATGCCTAGATCAAAAAATATAGAAAAACTGATTATACATAATTCCATAATGAGTCTTTTTGCCTTAAAAAAAGGCGCGATATTGGTTAAAACAACAAAAATGAAACTTTAAAACAATACAATTATAATTACAATAAAACTTTTAAAGGATAAATACTTCAGTTTAAGTTTTAAACAGACCCTTAAATGTACATTATAAATTACCAAGTACTTAGGCTCTTTCTTCCTTAGGAAACAACCATAGGTAACATAAACAGGAAAGAGATAGTTAGCTTTCTACACACATAGGCTTGAATAAAAACTCAAATTCTTACACTCCAATTTGCCTCATCAGAAAGCATCACTAACCATCAAACCCTTTTAATCATTACTAAACCACCTGGCTGAATTTCAAGATACTCTCGTAACTACGTTATAAAGTCCAAGACAGGTCAGAACTATTCTTCCAAGTATTGCATTTTGTGCAATTCTGTGTCCTGGTGACTTAACATGGCTCCAGACTCACAGCAGCCAATCTCAATCACAACACTAAATGGAACCTATCTGGGAAACATTCTCAGGGCAAAATCATTTTTGATATAGGTTGATTCGAATAGCTTCAATTATGATGATTCTTATTGATAATTACAAAAGATAAGACCTATTATTCTCATCTAATGAGTGAAAGAAATTTTATGTGATATTGTCACAAATACCTTACCTTTCTTGGGAAGTAGAGAACAAAATGTTCCAAATTAAGTTTTATTTAGATTTTCAATGATGTGATAGACAACTAAAAAAGAATGGGACTAATTTCATTTGCCAAACATGAAAGCCAGTTAAGTGTCAAAATCACAATTGTTGGCCCCCTCTAAGGCTCTAGGATATTTTTCAATCATATCAGTATATGCACTAGTGTATTTACCAGTATATATAAATCTTATATATTTATCAGTAGATAATTTTAATTTGTGGAAGAAAAGGGTTAATAGATGGAAATTTTAGAGTTTATAAGTAAAAAACTTATAAAACTAGTAGAAACCTGAAGAGAGCTAAGAAATTCTTATCAAGATTGACAAATGCTATGATTAACTAAAAGCCACAGAAAATTTGACAAAGGTGAAACTAGGGCTATAAATTAAAGCATTCCTTGAACGATGCTAAGAACCAAAGAACTATCAAAACAAGAAATGGTAAGATAAAACAAAAATTCTCTTCTGTAATCATTCAAGTACCTATTATGTATTCAGCACCATGTTAGCAGTTTAGGAGAATAAAAAGTTATAAAACATAGTCCCTGTTCCCAAGGAGCTAACATTGTTAGAGAAACAAGACACATATATTCTATGCCATGCATCATTTAAATAACAATTCAAATAAAACATACAGGCATGAAGGGAAGGGATGGATAGTCATGGGTACGGTGGTTGAGAAGGCTTCATAGCCAAGACTGAATCTGAGCCGGACCCTAAGAAGTAGAATTTTAAGAGACAGAAGTTGGGAAGAGCATGAGCAAAAGTCAGAAGATGACATAGGACAAAGTGGTCCAGCCCACAGCAAGGAGACAACAGGGACATATGCCTAGGGGACAGGTCACATCAGTCATATTGGGGAGAGTTTTAAATGCTATTCTTATACAATTTTAAGTCATGAAATTTTAGTGAACATGATTAATATATTTCAAAATTTAATTTGTAGCATGACTTAGCATGTATCTTCATGAGAAACTGTTTTAGAATTGATTGAAGGAGGAGTCAGAACTAGAGAAATAGAGAGTAATATAGAAGTGATGTTGTAAACCAGAAGTTCTCAAGGTGGTCCGTGGACCCCCCTGGGAGTCAATGAGACCCTTTCAAAGGATCTGCAAGGTTGAAATTATGTTCATAATACTATTAAGATGATATTTGCCTATTTTACTGTGTTAACATTTGCATTGATGGCACAAAAAAAATGGTGAATGAAACCGCTGGTGTCAAGATACTGGAACCAAAATGTACCAGGCAGCATTATATTCTTTTGTTTTTAAGACAGCTTTATTGAGGTATAACTGATATATAATAAACAGCATATATTTAAAGTGTACAATTTTGGCGAATTTTTTACATATATGAACATGGGAGAAAATATCACTATAATCAAGATGGCAACATTTTGATCATGTCCAAGTTTCCCTGTGATCCTTAGTAACCCCTCTCTGTCTTGATATCTTTTGGTCACTATAAATTTATTTACAAGTCTACAATTTTATATAAATGGAATCATATAGTAAGTATTCCTTTTTCATGCTAACACTAACCAAAGGCAACCTAAACAAAGTAGACTTCAGAACAAGGAAAAACCCAGGAGAAAGAGGATCATTTCATCATGATATAAGATTGATTGATGAAGAGGACATAATAATCCTAAATGTATATGAACCTAATAACAGTTTCAAAATACATGATACAAAAACTGACCAACCTAAGCTGAAAAAGAAACATATATACAATTATAATTGGGAAATTTCCATACCTTTCTCTATAAGATGGGCAGAACAAGCATACAGAAAATTAGTAGGAATGCAAGAGACTTAAACCATTGACTTTAGTGACATTTTAAAAACACAACAACAGGGCGCCTGGGTGGCTCAGTGGGTTAAGCCGCTGCCTTCGGCTCAGGTCATGATCTCAGGGTCCTGGGATCGAGTCCTGCATCGGGCTCTCTGCTCGGCAGGGAGCCTGCTTCCCTCTCTCTCTCTCTGCCTGCTTCTCTATCTACTTGTGATTTCTCTCTGTCAAATAAATAAATAAAATCTTTTTAAAAAAATAAATAAATAAATAAATAAATAAATAAAAACACAACAACAGAAGCATATGTATTACTTTCAAGTACACCTGGAACATTCATCAGAATGACTATATTCTGGGGGGAAAAAGAATGACTATATTCTGGACAGTAAACAATAAATTTCAAAGGGCTGGAATCATATAAAATATGTTCTCTGACCACAGTGGATTTAATTTAATTTAACAGAAACTAACAACAGAAGATAGCTGGAAAATCCCCAAATATTTGGAAACTAAACATTATACTTCTAAATAATCCATAAGTCAAACAACACATCACAAGGGGAATTAGAAAATATTTGAACAGAATGAAAATGAATTTGGATATTGGTATCAAGAAACACAAGAACCTGAAAGCTTCTTAATACTTAAAATACTTCCCTAATGAGAAAGGTGACATTAACAAATGTCACTTTTTAAAAAATGAAGTATATGGAAATGTGTCAACATTTGGAAGATCTATATAACTCAGCAAACCAGTATTTTCCAAATGGCCAATGAGAGGCATTAGAAAAGAGCCATTCTATGCAAGATGGACCAATGGATTTTATTGTAAAAGTATAAAGAGTTCATTGATTATGCATTCAGATTCTGTATTGCAACAAATAAACCTTTAAGTAACTACCTCTTGTCAAGTTTGGCGGAGTATTTCTTTTTTAAAGATTTTATTTATTTGAAAGAGAGAGAATGAGAGAGCAAGAACATGAGCGGGGGAGGGGCAGAGGAAGAAGCAGACTCCCTGATGCAGGACTTGATCACTGGACTCCAAGATCATGACCTGAGCCAAAGGCAGTTGCTTAACCAACTGAGCCACTTAGGCATCCCAAGTTTGGTGGAGTATTAAAAAAAATTCACAATTATCTTAAAAAGTTTCTAAAATAGTCCTATTTTTTTCAGCTGCATATGTGTGTGAGCAACATATTCCTCATATACTTCAAACAAACCAACAAATTTTAAGACTATACAAGGAAGCAGAATATAGCTGTCTTCTATGAAGGCAGACATTAACAAGTCTTGCAAAAATGTAAAAACAATGCCAGTCCTCTCAAAACAAATTTTTAAAAAATGTGATTATAGTTATTTTCATTAAAATGTTATGTTCACATAATAATGATTTTATTGAGCCTGGTGGTGGGTATTGTGGAGGGCACGTATTGCATGGAGCACTGGGTGTGGTGTATAAACAATGAATTTTGGAGCACTGGAAAGAAAATAAAATGAAATGAAAAACAAAAACAAAACAAAAATAAATGAATTAATAAAAATTCATCTGTTTTAATGTTTAACTACCCACCATTTTATACCAGATGGAAGAAAGCTTAAAACAGTAAAGTAATAAGACTAGGTGAATGAATGAATTATGGTGATGAAAGGAAAACGTCTTAGATACCTGTGATGTAAGACTTGGTGCTCAGAAATCTCTGAGATAAAAAATGATATAATCATAATAAATTTTGTTATTCATAGCAGATTTCCCTGTTCTAATCCAGTGGATTAATCACCATAATGTGAGCTGACAGAAAACTCATTTCAAATGAAAACACCAGGTTGTATAAGAGCTCAATTAGAATTCCGGCACACTACCAAAAGGCACTTACTGGACAGGACACATACCTGCCACGGGCTTCATGCCTGGGCTGAGATGAAGTGACTGAAAGTCAGGGAGTCAGATGGGAGATTCAAGCAAGGCAGAGCAAGCCCAGACTCAGCTGACATGGAAGTCCTTACCCCGCTGCGGGGTCCCTAAAGAACTGGATGTCTTCAGACCCTGTGTATGCATACAGTGCGGCAGATAAAGCTCACAGGACAGATTGCTTGGGTCACTCTTTTCTTAGCTGCAGATTTTCAGAAAAGGTTTACTTCTTTGTGCCTCTTTTCTCTTACAACAGGGATAATTATTATATCATATGGTTACTTGATGATTATAAATGTAAAGCACTTAGAAAAATACCAAGGATAAGAAGTACTCAATAAATATGACTATTACACAATGTTTTACCTGAAACATGGAATATAAAAGTACTAGTCTAATCTACAGGATAGGTGAGAGTACAAGAAATATAATAAAAGACTCTAAAAGTTAACTATGATATCTACAAGTTCCAGGGTTAAAGACTCATAAAGTGGTCACAGATAATGTTATAAGAAAAAAAATTATCTCAAAAGTATCATTTAAAAATGAATAAATAGGTTTGGTATAGACTTTGGATTCAGAAAGCATCTACAGAATGTTTTCAAAACTGATGCATTCTTTCATAGTTATAAGAAGAATATATATTCAACTAACAATTCTGAGACAAGTGATACATTTTTCCTCTTTTTTTAAATAAAAAGCAAAATTTAAGTAAGCATTTAAAAAAATTTTTAAAGCTACAAATTATTGATCACTGTATTATATAACTACGTAACCTCAGCATCTACACCTTGACTTGAAGTGAAAACAGAAAAACACAGGCTGAATGGAAAAGGAAATGGGTGATGTGGATTAAGGAGTGCTGGGCAGGGGGTGATCTATGGGATGCGGAATCACTATGTTGTACACCTGAAACATTACAATGCATGTTAACAAACTGGAATTTAAATACAAACTTAAAAACAAGTTTTTTGGACTGGCAGCCTATGTGAGAGGGAAGTCCAGCAAGGGGGTGATGGTGACGAGCAGGAGGAGAGCAGTCCAGGGGGCTCGGTTCTGACAGCACAATGGCCTGCAGTGATGGCGGAATACTTCTCTGGACAAAGGATCAGGGGCAGGATAAAGGACTCTGGAGCCCTGACCTGATTGTGGGTAAGGCAGAGTCATCCAAACAGCTTCCTGGAACTACTCCCATTCCTGCCTCATGCCCAAGACACACACAGAAACCAGAACAGGGAGTTTGCGAAATCACCCCACAAAATAAGCTGGCAGTTTGGGGTAGAAAATATTTTAAAAAGGATATGGTGGTGTGCAAACTCTGCTGTCAGTTGTGTCAACACATGACAAAGAGTTTCCACATTCTTACTTCTGCAAGCACTCCCACACTTCTGCAGGACTTCTGCAATCAAACACCAGGAGCCCAGCACTCTCTGCCTCGGGCCATTAACCTGTACTAACCCCTCAGAGCACGAAGGGATGGCAGCAGCAGTCTGGAATGCTTCCAGGATTTCGCCAATGCTTCTTCAAGTAATAATCAGTGCTGTACTTCCATCTGCCTCACTAACAGAATAAAAACATATATGTAGGTCAGGAGGAAATAAAGTTCTATACATAATCTACGCTTCCATATTCATATACAACAAGCCGGGCACTGTTTAAAGGTGAACAAGGGAGTGTGGAAGAAGTTTGTGAGTAGGTAAACAGTGACAAAGCTGCTCATCCGTGTGAGCCAAACATTACACTTCACCTGGGCAAATCTTTTAGCTTGAATGGATAAAACACTTAAGACTCACAGTGACTACTTTTGAGAGAAGACGACAGTGAAAGAATAAGGTACCAGAGAAGTTCTTATTTGTGATCTTTTCTCAAGAAAAATTACTACCATGATTAAAAGGAATGCATGGACTTACCTGGAAAATATCTGCCTTGTCATCAAATAGGCTGACAAAATATTTGTAGTCGGCATAAGCCCAGAATTTGGAATGATCATAATCTCTAAATGGTCCAAACATAGTAGGCTGGCCACAGTTCCAGGTCAGGAACTCTTCAAGTGTAGCTTCCACATAATTACATGTCGTTTCAAACTGTGGAACTGCAATGGAGAAGAACCCAATTTTAAATGTACACTGAACACAATTTCCAAATACTATTGTTTTTTTTAAATGAAGATAATTTCAACCAAAAAGATGTTCACTATCATTTAACATAAATTAAAAATAAATTTTGTGCTTGCTATATAATTAGAACCGTCTACAACACTCACAATACAAAATGATTTAACATAAAGGTAAAAAACAAGGTTTTAACTTGACAATTAAACAGTACCCTTAGAATATCCTGATTCAGTAATTCAGCAGTATATTTAACTTTTTAAAAAGATTTTATTTATTCATTTGACAGAGAGAGACAGAGACAGAGAGAACAAGTATGGAGAGGGACAGAGGGAGAGGGGGAAGCAGACTCTCCGCTGAACAGAGCAAGACATGGGACTCCATCCCAGGACCCTGAGATCATGACCCGAGCTGAAGGCAGATGCTTAATTGTCTGAGCCACCCAGGTGCCCCAGTGGTATACTTTAGATAATTAATTTTCCAAGACATTTTCAGAGGTCTGTGAGATCTAAACTGTTTTCACAATCATACTTTCATGTTTTTCATTCTCATTCTCCTATGAGTGTACAGTGGAGTTTACCAGAAGCTACATGACATTAGTTGATGTCACTGCTGTGACTGCTAGTAGAATATGTATTTGTGTACTTGTATTTTAATGATGTCTCAGTTTGTTTTTTTTTTTAAAGATTTTATTTATTTATTTGACAGACTGAGATCCAAGTAGGCAGAGAGGCAGGCAGAGAGAGAGGAGGAAGCAGGATCCCCACTGAGCAGAGAACCCAATGCGGGGCTCGATCCCAGGACCCTGAGATCATGACCTGAGCTGAAGGCAGAGGCATTAACCCACTGAGCCACCCAGGCGCCCCATCAGTTTTAATTTACAATATGGTAAGCACCACTAGATAGACTCCACACTGACAAAAGCTCATTGGGAAACTCAATAATTTTTTTTAAAGGTATAGCATTTATTGCATTTCCAAATACTACAGAAAATATGGAAAGCTGCATAAAGTTGTATGTCATCCCTGTGCAGGGGCCATGCTAGTCTTCTTTGTACTGGGAACTCAATAATTTTTAAGTGCAAAAGGATCCTGAGATAAAAATTTTGAGAGCTACTTCTTCAGATTAAGAAGGAAAAAAAGCAAAGACCTCTTTTGAAAATTTTGTGACTTTATATTGCACACATACCATAAAAGCTCCTCAGAATCATTAAGTGGCCAATGGCAACTTAAAGTCTGTTCATTTTTTTAAAAGATTTTATTTACTTATTTATTTGACAGAGAGAGAGAGAGAGAGACAGAGAGAGAGGGAACACAACCAAGGGGAGTGGGAGAGGGAGAAGCAGGCTTCCTGCTGAGCAAGGACCATGATGCAGGCAGGGCTCGATCCCAGGGTCCAGGGACCACGACCTGAGCCGAAGGCAGACACATAATGACTGAGCCACCCAGGCGCCCCTAAAGTCTGTTCATTTATTCATTAACTCATTTATTTCAGAATTGTTTATAAAGTACTTAACTGGTAACTAGCACTGTGCTCAGGCTTGTAGGAACATAAAAGAGAGATGTAAAACTCTAGGATTGAGAACATATTTAGACAAAGATAAAGCTATAGCTAGGATAATGGGAAATTTGAGGCATTACTTAATTAAATGCAAAATTTTGTGCCACAGACACATAGGAAAGGCAAAGACCCAAAGAAGAGGGTTGATCAGGAAAGCTTAGAGAGAAGACTACTGTCTATCCAGAATGGTTCGTTACTATGGGTATGACTCATTTATATAAGAATTATTCTTCCAATAGTGATAAAATCAATTTTTTTTTTTTTGGTAAAAAGCAGAATATTTTCAATGCACACTCACTGGGAGGTTAATATTCAAGAATTCTGATTATGATCAGCATGAAATCCTTTTAAGAGATATAGATGTTCTGCATGTAAATCAGTTAGCACAATACCTGATACACAGCAGATGCTCAATAACAATTAGGCACTAATTCTAATCCTTACATTAACTTTAAAAGTTAGTTGAGTTAGTAGCAAGAGGAGAAAGGTATTCAAACTCTTCTTTCAACAGCTTCTATCTTTTCCCTCCATTTCTGCCTGAACTGCCTAGGATTATCTTGACCATCTTTCCCCCCACTCCTCTCTTTTTCCTGTAACTCAAAATGGCAGAGAAGTAACAGAGGGGAGGGTGTATGCCAGAGAGTCATCCTAACTCATCTACTTCATCAACTTGTCATCTGACTTTGAGAAGAAGGAAGATTTTATAAGAGTACATTTATCTAAAAGATAAAAATCTGCAATATTTAAAAACAATTTAAATTTGACAATTTTTGAGAAGCACTCAGAACAGTGCCTGCCACTCAGTAACCCATATATATATATTCTTAATATTATCAACATCATCGTTAAGAATTTACCCCACCAACAGGGGCACCTGGGTGGTTCAGTTGGTTCAATGTCTGCCTTCGGCTCAGGTCATGATCCTGGGACCCAAGGATCAAGCCCTGCGTTGGGCTCCCTGCTCAACAGGCAGCCTGCTTCTCCCTCTGCCTTTGCCTCTCCCCTCCACTTGGACCCTCTCTCAAATAAATAAAATCTTAGGGGGAAAAAAAAAAAAGAATTTACCCCAACAATATAGGAATACACAGTTTTTTGTTTTTTTTTTTTTTAACAAACAAAAACCCATGTGGCAAGAAAGCTGCATGGTTCTGGGAAACAGGAGTCATTTCATAGTCATTTCAGTAAACTCCAATGGAAGCCTGAAGTCATTACACTGTCTTAAGAGTTTTCTCTTCATAAAATTCAATCCAACTGATCGAACTGAATACCAAAGCCATTACTTGAGACATTTGTCCCTGGGGGGTACAGTAGTAGGCCAGTTTTCACAGGCATGTCTGCATTGCAGCCTTATCAGGAGACTTTGTATTCTGTCACAGCAAGTTCTGTACTTTAAAAAAATGAAAATCTAAAAGGGCAAAAATTACATGTGAGAACTTTAACTGTCAGGAGAAAATTACAATGAATGGAATGAATGGAAATGACAGACTTCTTTACATTTACATAGTGATTTCAAAATAGAATCTTAAATTTTTCCTTCCTGGAAGTAGCAGCACCAAAGGTACTGTTTTCATTCTGTTATCATGACAATTTCTTTCTGGGTAGTACAGTTGTTCTTAGTTTATTTCTTGCAATGCAATTATTCCTTTCTAACTTTATTATTATTGTTCTTTCATTTAACATTGAAGTAGCCTAGGCAGCTACAATTTTTATCCCACTTACTGTCAAAGTGTTAGGTAAGAAGAAGCTCAACCGAGCTCAGGATTTGGAAGTAATATATAAGTTGAGTTTGCTTCTAACTCTCATAAAAGGGAGTCCTAAAATGGGTTTTCCAGAGTAGGGAAACAAATATTTCTCCATTTTGTTAGACTTCATCATTTTATTTTATTTTAATTTTTTAAAGATTTTATTTATTTATTTGACAGAGAGAGAGTACAAGCAAGGGGAGCAGCAGGCAGAGGGAGAAGCAGGCTCTCTGCTGAGCAGGGAGCCCGATGTGGGACTCTATCCCAGGACCCGGGGAACATGACCTGAACCAAAGGCAGCCGCTAAACCCACTGAGCCACCCAGGTAACCCTAGACTTCATCATTTTACAAGCAAGAAACACTGCATGGAAGGGAGGTGTACTTTTGACCATCCTTGCACCCCCATCTACAAATGCTTTGGGTTATGTCTACCACTATTTTTCCCAAATTACTGCCATGTCACTGGGCCCATATGATCCAAATGAATTTGATCCAGAATCATCTCAAAGAGCTGTGAGATGTGGTTATCTGCTTCTAAAAAGAAACTAAGAGATACATATAACTCAAACAGTATAATTACTAATACTATTATCTCAAGCATTCTAGAAAAAATCAAGCCAAGATATAAAACAAAAATAAGAAATACATTCAATAGGAAGGAAACAAGGTTATAACTAATTTTAAGATCAGATGCCTGTCTTCCTAGAAAACCCACAAGAATAAACTAAAAAATTACATATACTAATAAATAGTGGGATAAAAAAATAAACATACAAAAAATGGCTTTTAAAAATCTAGTCATCACAACTAGTTAGAAAAATATAATAGGTAAAAATATTTTCCTTTATACCAGCTATAAAAAGTTTATATTTATAATTAATATTTTAAGAAATCTGAAATATGAAAACCCCAAATATTTTCATTGAGAGATGAAATGGACTTTCTAGGTGATAATGACATGTTCTAGCATAGGCAGGTAACAGTATTATCACAAGGTAAATTCTTTCTGAATTAACTTACAGCACTTATTGAATTTTCACTTAAAATCCCAACAGGATTTGTTTAATATGAGTACATTATTTAACTCTAAAATTCATTTAGAGGAATAAAATTCAGTAACATTCAAGAAAATACTGAGAAAGAAGGGTAATTAGGGAGGATGAGTCTTTCTTTCAAATATTAAAATATGTATCAGTTGCTAAAATAGTGTTTAAATAACGTTTTACTGGCTTCCAAACTGATAGCTCAATACATGCTCGAAAAACAGATGTTGGAATCCGTAAGAATACAGTAATATAATAAAGACGATTTCAAACTCAGTAGGGGAAAAAAAAAGAATTATTCAGTATATGGAACTGAAATAAAAGGTATTGTTATTTCCAACTTAACCTAAAAAAGTCAGTGAATACCATACAACAAAATAAACATGTAAAGGATAAAGAGTAAATGTAAAGGGGAAATCAAGCTATTAGGAGAAAATATTAGAATAGAAAGGATTTTTAAGTAAACAAAATAAAAATAAAATGTTAATGAGAATGGACTATATATAGATACCAGTCCTTTTTTTTTCCCCCCCAAAGGATGAATCTCAGTTTGGGGAAAGAAGTGGCAGAACAGGCACCCTCACATGTTTTGACAGGGGAGTACATATAAACCACATTTCTGCGAAGCACTTTGCCATATGCACCAAAGGCCTTTCATTCTTTTATTTCACAAATACCTGAGTGTCCATCTGGTGCTCAGCCCATGGTGAGGGCTGACCTTGACCCTCACGAAGGTGGCCTTCTTGGGGGGAGGAGAGACTTAAAAGAGTTAATTACTTACAGACTAACCATGTGATTCTAAGCTAAGTGCTCCTGGGAAATACAAGGTGCTGGGAAACAACTGAGTGGCTGCCCCTGATTTGGGAGGCAGAGGTGCTGTGTGATCGGGAGAGACTTCCAGGAAATGACATTTGAGCCAAGCTCTGAAGGAGGAAGAGGAGTTAACTAGGGAAAGCTGCAGTAAGGGGAAAAGGGAAAGGAGAAAAGAATGGCTGGACTCTATATGCAAAGGCCTTGAACAAAGGAGAAGCAAACTTCTGGAAATATAAAAGCTGAAAAAAATAATGCTTGTTTGGACCGAGTTCAGGCAGAGGGATTAAGCTGATGAAGCAAAGAGAGACTTCTACACCACACAAAAATTTTGGCCTTTAGCATAAGGGTTAAGCCACCTAAGGGTTTTAAGCAGAAAAACAGGATGAGACTTGTTTTTTTAAAAAACTGTCTCTGGTTTCAATACGAAAAATGGGCTGGAAGGGGGGCAGAGGGACCAGGGATGAGACTACTGCAGCTATGTTGGTGAGAGAGAGCAGGGCAACCCTGCCTAAAGGATGGCCATGTGGCATGAGAGAAGCAGGTGGATGTGCTACATACTTAGGGTTAAGTCACAGGGTCACCAGACACTACTTGGAGGGGCAATCAGATGCCTCAGAGGTTTCTGGGTAAGAAGGTTCATGCATAGTGCTGCTACTCGTGATAACATTCATACCCTTTGACCCAGTCATTCTTCTTCTAGGAATCTATCCCTGGGAAATAATCAGAAACCTGAACAAGATTTGTTTTCAATGATGCTTACTACAGACTTACTTATAAATTTGAAGTTTCTAAGCAATCTAAATAATCAAAACAGGAAAAAATTCAAATTCATTATGATACTAGCATACAACAGAGTATTAGCCATTTAAAAATCACATTTAACATGAAGAGAAACTGCTCAGGACATGTGAAGGGAATAAAAAAGCAGGCTGTGAAAATTAATATAACTTTATTTTTTAAATACAAAAAGCCTGTGTAACTAGTGTATTTTTAAAATACAAAAAAGCCTGTGTAACTGGTGGTCTTCTCTTGGTAATAGGAGAAAGTGTTTTTAAATTTATTTGGATCTTCCCATTTTTTTAATGTTCTCTACAATGAGGAAGTCATACTTTTATTTCTTAATTATTGCTATTTCTAAATAATATTTGTTAAGCATTTACAATGTGCTAGGCACTGTCCTACATGTTTTATGCATACAAACACACTTAATCTTGAAAACATTTCTAAGATACAGAGAAGTAAAGTAACTTGCCCAAAGTCACATGATAAGCCAAAATATGAACCCAGGCAAGCTGATTCAGGAGTTAGTACTCTTATACAACCACCCTCTACTGCTTGTGGAAGTACTGCATTTATACTGAAAGAAATAAATTTAAAAAGAACAATTAAGACACCCACAAAATAGAAGAAAATATTTAAAAGTCCTAAGTCTAATAAGCATCTAATATCCAGAATATATACAGTCTCCTACTTACAGTGGTTCAACATAACACTTTCTCGACTTTATGATGGAGTGAAAGGGATACATATGCCGTAGGAACCATTCTTCAGATTTTGAATTTTGACCATTTCCCTGGCTAGTGATATATACTGATACTCTCTGATGACGCTGGACTGTGGCAACAAGCAACAGCTAGCTCCCAGCCAGACCATTAGAAGGATAAACAACAGATAAACCTACAACAATTCTGTACCCATATCATCATTCTGCTTTTCACTTTTACTACCATATTCAATAAATTACGTGAGTCATCCAATACTTTATCATAAAAAAAGGCTTTGTGTTAGATGATTTTGCTCAACTGTAAGCTGGTAAGTGTTCGGAGCACATGTAAGGTAGGCTGGCCAAGCTATAATGTTTGGTAAACTAGATGTATCCTTTTATTTTAGATTTTATTTATTTATTAGAGAGAGAGAGCTTGAGCGGGGGTGGGAGGGGGGCAGAGGGAGAAGGAGACTCCCTGCTGAGCAGGGAGCCCAACGTGGGGCTCCATCCCAGGATGCTGTAATCATGACCTGAGCCCAAGGCAGACGTTTAACCAACTAAGCCACCCATGTGTCCAGTTAGGTGTATTAAATGCAGTTTTAGTTTGAGATATTTTCAACTTCTGATGGGTTTATAGGGACATCATTAGTAGAGAAAGACCTGTAAAGATCTCTTTTAAACTACATAACAATGACTCTTAGAACACTACATCAAAAACTAATGATGTATTGTATGGTGACTAACAAAACATAATAAAAAAATAACAGCAACAACAACAACAAAAAACCCAAAACACTCCACAACAGCAAGACCAAACCTACCCTCCTCCACAAACCAAAAAACACCTCAATTAGAAAACGGGCAGGGCACCTGGGTGGCTCAGTGGGTTAAGCCTCTGGGATCATATCTGGTATGGGGCTCCCTGCTCAGCAGGGAGTCTGCTTTTCTCTCTCCTTCTCCCCCTCCACTTATGTGCTTGTGCTCTCTCTGCTCTCTCTCTCTTTCTCACAAAAATAAATAAATAAAATCTTAGAAAATGGGCAAAGGAGTTGAATAGACCTTTTTCAAAAAAAGATCCAAATGGTCAATCAATGCATGAAAAGATACTCAACATTATTAGTCATTAGGGAAATGCATATAAAAACCATAATGAGATAACACTTCACACTCCACCAGGACGGCTGGAATAAAAAATAGGGTAAATATTGACAAAGATGTAGAGAAATTAAAACCCTCATACAGTGGGATAGGAACATAAAATGGTTCAGCTGCTTTGGAAAATGTTTTGGCAGCTCCTCAAAATGTTAAACACAGAGTTACCATATGACTCAGCAATTCCCTTTCTAGGTATAGACTCAAAAGCAATGAAAACATATACCCACATAAAAACTTGCACATAAATGTTCATAGTAGCATTATTCATAATAGCTAAGAAGTGGAAACAACCCAAATGTCCATCAACGGATACACGGATAAACAAAATGTGGTATATATGTATAACGGAATCTATTCAGAAAAAAAAGAAAAAGAAAGAAAAAGAAATGAAATGTAGACATATGCCACAACCTCGATGAATCTTGAAAACATGCTACCAGAAAGAAGCTAGACACAAAAGGCTATGTATTGAATTATTCCATTTACTTATTGATACCATCTATTTAATGAATAAATGATATATAACGATATGATATATAAATGATACCATTTATTTACTGAAATGTCCCAAATAGGCAAATCCATAAAAACAGCAGACTAGTGGTTGCCAGGGACTGGGGTAAAGTAGAATGGGAAGTGACCTGACTGCTTAAAGAGTACTCGGCTTCTTTAGGAAATGATAAAAATGTCTGGAATTAGACAGTAATGATGGTTGAACAACATCGTGCATAAGTTAAAACCACTGAACTGTATACTTTAAAATGATAAATTTAATGTTATGTGAATTGTATCTAAATTTTTTTTAAAACTTAGTAAAAACAGAGCTGTTGCTCACAACTGCAGAGACCTTTCACTTTATCTTTAATGCTTAAGTATTAGCTTGAATGTGTCAAATCACTGCGCCTCATCTACAAAATAGGCTTATAATAGTATCATTCAAAGAGGGTTTGAAGAAGATTAAGAGAATTAATATGTATAAAGCACTCAGAAGAGTGCCTAACACAAAAGCTCTCAGTAACTGTTAGCAATTAGGGGTCGTGTTGTATTTGGAGTCTAACCAGGTATGTGAAAAAAATTACAGTTCCTCTTTAACTCCAAATTGTCTAATAACCTCAGAGGATGGGAGATTTTTTTGACTAAAACTAAGAAAGAAAAAGCACAAGCTAAACTTTTACGTGCCTTTTGCTCATCTAGCACTTAATTTTAAGGTACAGTAAACATTTTGGTCTGTGATTAGAATGAGATGCTAAAGAGTGCTAGGTATTAAGCCTCCTCTACCTGCCGTGAGTATAAGGGGGTTCTAGACACCAAAAACCACGTAACTCCTGAAAAATGTACAAGAAGGTCAACATGAGAAAAAGTTTAGAGAACCTAGTAGGGAAATGGGGTAATTTTCTAGTTCCTTCTGAGTTATTAATAGATACTCATAGAGCCACTTCACAGCAATGCTTCAAACATTATGAAATTCTAGACTACCAAACTCTAGACACCAAATTACAAAATAGAAGTTAAACACATTCTAAAGCTAGACAATGGTTATAGACCCCCTCAGATCAAAAC
This sequence comes from Mustela erminea, assembly GCF_009829155.1. Taxonomy (NCBI): domain Eukaryota; kingdom Metazoa; phylum Chordata; class Mammalia; order Carnivora; family Mustelidae; genus Mustela; species Mustela erminea. Next base: position 99,241,627 of record NC_045614.1, read on the forward strand.
AGCACTGTTTCTTTCTTTTAAATTAATTATATTTAGAGTTAACAGTAACTACATTATCTGACTACAAGGCAAAATATCAAAATGTTACAAGTCTCCAGGGAAGAAGAAGAGGCTGGCAAAATCTAACTGCTTAAGAGGATAAGAAAGAGCTTTACACATTTTGATATTTATGCAGTACCACAGAGGTCAGGCAGCTGATAGATGAGAGAGATAAAATTACAACCAAGAGTAAACACTATAAATATAGTGCCTCAAGCCACAAACAAAAGGACACATTCTACATGAGTCAAAAGTAGAAGGGACCATAAACTTAGTGATCATCTTTCTCAGTCCCAGGGGAACATAGATAATAACACACTCACAAATATTAAGTATCTACCACATTCAGTGAACCATGATACCTGAACAAATACAACTTAAAGGTTACCAACAACTATAGAAGGTTATCAACTATAGGTTTAGTCTGAAAAAGAATCTTAACACAGACTGTCCTTCTAAAACTTCCAATAAAACTTTCCCATCTGCAAATGGTCAAAAACAGTATTAGAAACAAAGGGTTCTCTAGAGTTAAAGAAACTACTGCTAAGAACATGGGAATGCTACTGAAGACACATTATGATAATTACTTGTAGTCCTAACCTGTATCTGTTCTTTTCATTCCCATCCTGAATCGTATCTGCTTGCCAGGAAGGACTTCAGAAAGGTGTTTAGCAGTCCAGTGTTGGGCTGGCCAATCGAAAGCCATGTTACAGAAGACTGCAGGTTGTTGTAAAGACATTAGAATTTCTTTTGCTTTCTCTGGCGTAAAAGGTTTGACACGTTCACCTAGGGAGAGAGAGAGAGAGAGAACTATAAAGTTATTTCATATAACATGAAAGAAGAATAGCCAATATCATTTCTATTACAATAAATCTTTCTATGCAATGATACTACCTTTTACACTTCATTTACTACTATCAACGTCAAAAAATTCTTTTAAAAAAAGCGTTCCGGGGCGCCTGGGTGGCTCAGTGGGTTAAAGCCTCTGCCTTCGGCTCGGGTCATGATCTCAGGGTCCTGGAATCGAGCCCCACATCGGGCTCTCTGCTCAGCAGGGAGCCTGCTTCCCCCTCTCTCTGCCTGCCTCTCGGCCTACTTGAGATCTCTGTCTGTCAAATAAATAAAATCTTTAAAAAAAAAAAAAAGCGTTCCAACTATATTTAAATATTAAAACACACAATTTTTTGAAAATTATATTTCCTAAATAGAGGGTTATATATGAAATACTGATGGGAACTCCTCTAGAACTAGAGTTGCCGGAGTCAGGAATAATTCCACTTGCCATATCATGTGTTTACCCAAGAAGACTACTGAATTCATACATCAGTCAAAGGGGTAAAGGGGGGATTATTTTCATTTCAAGATTTTAAAAGGTAAAAGATGTACTAGGGTGGGTATCAGTGTTAATCCTTGACTTCAATTGCATTACAAACAGTATAAGAGATATGGGATATATACAAAAACTGTGATTGACTGATTATTTCAATAAATTTCACAGAATCATAGACTGTAAATCCTGGATAGGATGGTAATGATAAGTACGTGCTAAATAAAAGAACAGGTAAGTTTCTCCTTAAAGACATCTTAACATGAAAGTTTTTTGGGAAAGTCAAAAAATGCTTCATACTCTGAATCCAGATATATATGAATATCATCAGCAAATATTCATGATTCTCTAGATTTGATTCTCTAGAATAGTCAGCTAAACCTTCTAATTCATTATCTGTTTTATGATTACACTTAATTCAAAAAAATAAAAGTTCATAAATAATCCAAATTCTCCCATCATCCAACTTTCTTCTAAACTTTTTGATAAAAGGAAGAGGGATGGGGAGGGTGCCATCAAGGAACCTGAGTAATTTGTACTTGTCTGAATGTAACGCTTGTTTTTTGTTTGTTTGTTTGTTTGTTTTTAATTTATTTGAAAGACAGAGATCACAAGTAGGCAGAGGGGCAGGCAGAGAGAGAGGTAGGGAAACAGGCTCCCCGCTGAGCAGAGAACCCGATGTGGTGCTCGATCCCAGAATCCTGGGATCATGACCTGAGCTGAAAGCAGAGGCTTTACCCCACTGAGCCACCCAGGTGCCCCATAAGGCTTGTTTTTAAAGAAATGAAAATTTAAGTCAATTTAGCTCCTTTGCTCAAACAAGGGCAAACACTCAGAATCATTCCATAAACCCTTGATGAAAGTAAGCAAGACGTGTGAGGCCAGCCTGTCACTGTCTACACAGTCAGGGCTCCCAAGTGAGCAGACAAGGGGGGACACTCAGAGGGGAAAGGCAGTAGAAGAGCTGGGGGCTGTGTGGGGGCTGTGTGCGGGTAGGGAGAGAGAAGGTACCCTTGGGTATCTCCAAGTAAACAAAGCCCCAAGCTCATCTTTTTAAGTGCTGAAGAGCCTATAAGGGAAACAGGACCAGGAACAAAACTTTCCTTGAGATTCTTACTTTCCACTTGTTTGATAAATTCACATTAGGGGTATTGACCCATTCTCGCCTATAAATAGAAGTACAAGGTTACCTGGATCACGACCCACCAAATCTTCCTAGATTTGGAGTGCCCGGACTCTGTGTACATGAAAAATGGACAAGCTGAGTTTTTTTTTTATTATATATCTTTAAAGTTTTGCTAGACAGTGAGAAGCTGCAATACATTCATGATAATCCTCTGTTGTTTGTGGCACATAAATTAGTACTATCCTTTGGCAAACAACTGTAAAAATGAAGCAGAAGTCTCAAACAACCACCCATTAACCTAGTAACTCATATTATAGGAATTTGTTTTTAACAAAGTAATCCCCAGCTATATGCATATTCATATATATTATATATGTATACACACACACATAAAATATCTACTACCATAATATAAAACTGAAAATATAAACAACCTAATGTCTAAAAGTAGAAAAGTATTTATTGACTATTACTAAATATTATGTAAATTTTTCCCATGGTACATTATATCCATTAGCAATAAAAATGAGGGCTATGCAGAAATGTGTAGAGATGTAGAAACTAGAATTGACTCAGAGAGCTACTGTACTAGCCCAGTAAGAAGTGTCAGAGTAAGGCCCTGAGCAACAAGGTGGGGGCAGTAAGGAGGACAGAGATGACAGAGATATAGAAACACTAAGAGAATAATATCAAAGACTATTACAACCAAAGACGTGGGGTGGGAGGTATACGCAGCCATAAAGGAGACTGAGGTTTCCAGATGTTGTGACTTGACATTTAAAAAAGAAGTAAGGAGCAGCAGCTCATTCTGGTGAGAAGATGAAGAGTTTGGTTTTCAACATCATCACCATAATAATACATTTCCTCATATGTTGCTTTACTATTTGCCCTGTACTTTTGTATACATTAAAACTGCTCATCTGATCCTCTAAGAAACCTACAAAACACAGGCAGAAAAGGCATTTTGTTTCCATTATCCAAAGGAACAATAGAAAGCTCAGATATTGAAGTCCAACACACAAGTGATGAACTCAACTACTAGGTCAGGTTCCCTGATTCTAAATGCAGCGCTCTTTCCACTGTACCGTCCTGCTTCCAGAGAATTCGAACTGGGGGACCTACACAAACACTGCAAATTCAGGGGAGAGTATAATCTGAAAAGAGAAATTGGTTTTGGAAAGATGGAGAGCCGATTCATGGATAAGAAGTCCATGTGCACTGTCAGGGAGAGAGGAATGTTTTGCTTTGTGCCTCTGTGGGCAGTGGGTCGTGGGATAATACCTGTAGTACAGACTGCTAATTACCAACCCTAGCCCATACCCACTCTCTCCTTCTTACTTACAGAACTCTGCACAGTGCGTGTGGCTGATAATTAGAATTCCTAGCCTCCTGTGCAGACAGAGTGGCCAGAGATATATCTGGAAGTTGCCCAGTCAGCCTTTTTGCCCTTAGCCTTCTCTCCTACATTTGTCTGGAAAACAGAGATAATGGCTAGTCACCTTCCAAGATCAAAGAAAGGCCCAGGGGATGCCTGGATGGCTCAGAGGGTAGAGCATTTAACCCTTGATCTTGGAGTCATTGAGTTCAAACCCCACATTGTGCTTTAAAAAAAAAAAAAAAAGGCCCAGGAAATCACAAACCTCAGGTGAAAGAATGCAAAAATGTCCATCTTTGTGCCACTAAACTAGTACCAGCAAAATTCTACCTCCTAAAGACCTTCACATGGAAAATTAATTCTTAGAGTCAAGACTGGTACTAGTTCATAACTGCTTTACCACCTGGCATTCTGAGGCTATTGTTTTCAAGGACTACTATATTATCTCTATAAAATATCTGTGACTTACACTGAATGAATCATGGCTGGTCTGACCCTGCGGCACTCTTTCAGTTCTATAGTTGTAAGATATCCAAGCTTTGAAAACTTTGTTTCTAGAATTTTAAAGGGCAGAGAATAAGAGAAGCCCTAGTCCTTCTGGGGTAGGGATTCATTTATTCTGCTTATTTTAATCAGAGCCAATAGAACTGGCTTTGAATGTTCCCCCAAAGAATTCTCCTACTTGGGGAAAATATATTTTGCCACCCTTCCATAAATAAATATATGTTCATTAGTAACATATGAGTAGTGTTTTGACACTACTTTTCGAATAGCTTCAAAGAAATATTTTTTCCTCTAACATGATGCCTTTTAAAAATGTATTTAATGATCTGATTTAAAAATCCCAGACATCCCAGAAATTATTTAATAAGAGACCCTAAAAACTAAAATTTGCTGAGAAAACACCTGGCCCAGTGATTGGGATATAGTAAATGCTCAAACATTTGCTAAATGAATAAAAAGTACTATAAAGTATATGCAGAAGAGAGCTGCAGGATGCTCACCATAAAAGAAATTAGCATATTTACAGAATCTCATACCTACCAGTGAAATAAAACAATCAGCTGGTTATGAGATAAAAGTAATTTAGTTTCTGATAGCTTATTCAACAATGAACTGGGCGATTAAATTAACAAATTTAAGTGTTACAACTTTCTTTAAAGAAGAATGCAATCTACATTGTTTTAATTAAATAGCCTAAGGAAGCACTCAGTCACTCCAAGCCAAGAATGTCTGCAAAGAGCTATAAAAATTCTGAAGCAACCTTGACAGCCTTTAAAGGATAAATGTATTTATTTAGTTCAAAACTTGCAGCAAGGAAAAATTTCTAATGAAATGACTTAGAAACTGCTGAAAAAAAGAAGATTAGTGATCTAGGTGTTGCAAAATAGTCTTTTCTCTCTCTAAATGTAGCATGTTATTCACACAATTTATTACCATCTTTGGTTTCAACTAATTCTTTGGAAATTGTGAAACATGATTAAAAGCAAACTGCCTTTTTCTCGGCAAGTTTTTTCTTTAAGTAATGCAAGCTACAAGATAATTTGAAACCTAATTTCTCTGAATTTGTTCGCAATATGCCTTCTGTCAATTAATACCTGGCTTGGAATTGTATTTGAGATTTAGAATTCAAGATAATAATAAGGAAAACTTACTAAGTTTCCATAATTCATTCCTAATACTGATAGAATACAACAATGACCCTGAAACTGAAAATAACTCATCTAGCATGTCAGGTATAATTTTAATAGAAATATTAATAAGTATAAAATTTCAATTAAATTTCAATAATTTTATTAAAATCTTATTTAAAAGTTTTTAGAAGGGGACAGAAGAGCAGGTCACATGGTAAGCTAAATTATTTCTAAATATATACATGTAAGCCTATGGTGGTTTCATCAATCTTAACAACTCTATATACACATAAAAGAAATTTAAAAATTCTGGAATGGACAAACCATAAGAGACTCTTAATGTCACAAAACAAACTGAGGGTGGCAGTGGTGGGGAGGGGGAGGGAGTGGGTGGTGGGGTTATGGACATTGGAAAGGTATGTGCTATGGTGAGTGCTGTGAAGTGTGTAAACCTGGTGATTCACAGACCTGTACCCCTGGGGCTAATAATACATTATATGTTTATAAAGAAATTTAAAAAATAAAAATAAAGCCAGTTAGAGCTGGAAAAAAAAAAACAACTTCTGGAATGATAGATATTAGGGTTAAAAATAATGAACATCTGGGCCATATCAGGAAAACACTGATGGAACTATGCAAGTCCTACTTAACAAAATGACTATATTCATACTGAAGACTGAATGGTAAAACTTACACCAATGATAATTTTCATTTTATACTCATTGTTTAAAAAAAAATCAATAACCACCAAGAAAATTCCTCTGAAAGTTAATATAATGCTTAAATAAAACAATAATTAGTCATAAACCTTTTGAATTTGAAGGTCTGGGAGATGGTGACTGACGAAACCATAAACAGAAGTGTTGAGGCTGTTATGACATAATCTTTCCAATACCAACGCTTGAGCGATAGTGAACATCCAAGCAGGTTCAGGTTCGGAACAGGAGAGTTACGTGCTAGACACTTCACATCCTCTTCTTCCCGTCTTCTTACATTTTTAACCCTTGCCCAGTCAAGCCAGAAAATTATCTTCTCCTCCTCGGTTTAATCTATTTATACCAGAACTCATAAATAGTACTTACAGTACTTATAGTACTTAGTTCAAAAGAAATACTGGTCCTAAACTTAAAGTAAAGAAAAGTAATCTATATTTCAAGTCAAGTGAAAACTAGAAAGAATAGCGGTGTCTGGGGGGTTCAGTCGGTTGGTCGTCTGCCTCCAGTTCAGGTCATGATCCCTCAGTCCTGGGATCAAGCCCTGCATTGGGCTTCCTGCTTAGCAGGGAGTCTCCTTCTCCCTCTCCCCCTCACCCCTCTCGTTCTCTCTCTCTCTCTCACTCTCTCTGTCAAATAAAATATTTACCAAAAAAAATACTAGAAAGAATAGTGTCTCAAAGACTAAAGTTCTTTAAAATTAAGGCTCCAAAGTATCTTCAAAATTTCTACCAAAACGTTTCCACCTAGCTCTTCAGAATTCCACTAGGAAAATTTTCTGTATTTCAAAATAAAATGGCTATTTAATCTAACCATTCATCAAAAAAATTCAACAGCAGTCTTAAAAAGATATTTGCACACTCATATTCATAGCCACACATTTAAAATAGCCAAAAATGGAAGCAAGCCAAATGTCCACTGACATCATACAATGGAATATCATTCAGCCTTAAAAAGGAAGGAAATCCTGTCATATGCTACAACATGAATGAATCTTGAAGACATTATGCTAAGTGAAAAAAGGCAGTCACATAAAGACATATACTGTATTATTCCACTTGCACAACGTATCTAAAATAGTTGAATTCATAGAAACGAAGTAGGATGGCAGTTACCAGGAGATGAGGAGAGAGAGAAAAGAAGTGTTGTTTACTGAGTACAGAGTTTCAGATTTGCAAGATGAAAAAGTTCTAGAATCTGTTTCACAACAATGTGAATATACTTAACACTACTGAGTGCTTTTTTTTTTTTTTTTAAGATTTTATTTATTTATTTGACAGGGAGAAGATCACAAGTAGGCGAGTGGCAGGCAGAGAGATGGGGGGAAGTAGGCTCCCTGCTGCATAGAGAGCCCGACCAGGGCTCCATTTCAGAGACCATGACCTGAGACCATGACCTGAGACCATGACCTGAGCCGAAGGCAGAGTTCCAACCCACTGAGCCACCCAGGTGTCCCAACTACTGAGTACTCTTAAAAATGGTTAAGATGATAAATTTTACATTACTTGGTTTTTACTGCAGTTAAAAAAATTCAACAGTATAGTTTTTCTGTTATATGTCCTTATCAAATACAAAGTATTTAGCTATACATGAATTAAATACACACTCTAACATGGAAATTGTTTATACAGGCTTTTGCTTTTCTTTAAACTCCCCTGCCTCCTTTTGCCATTTTTTTTTTTTAATGGGGAAAAAAAATGACATATAGAGTATGGCGTCTCCAACTGAGGAGGAGTAAATCCAGTCATATAGAAATGTCAGCTCTTTACGAAACTCAAGTCCCTACAACTCTGGGATGAGATTTTTTTCCCTTAGGAATGTCAACATTAAAACAACCAGTTATATTACCACCAAAATGCACTTATTTGGGAGTAGCAGGGTAATTACAATTCAGGACAAGCACACTGATGTTAGGAGGGAATTGGGAAGTTTTAAACCAAAATTCATTGGAAAAAAACAAGAGCTGGAAGTTGTGGCGGTTTCTCATCGGCTGCAAGGGGTGGTTAGTACGTTGTTGCTGGGGCAGGGAGGGAGCTTCCTTCTCTCTCTCTTTTTAAAAATTTTTTAAAATTTTTTATTTTTTATAAACATATAATATCTTTTTATCCCCAGGGGTACAGGTCGGTGAATCGCCAGGTTTACACACTTCACAGCACTCACCATAGCACATACCTTCCCCAATGTCCATAACCCCACCCCCCTTCTCTTAAAAGTAGGAGATAAATTCCTACAAGAAAACTGTCCTCCCTTACTAAGTTACTTCTTATTGGCCTTCTTCATGCTGATGATAATGTACACTCATTTCGAGAAAGACTAGAAGAAGAGTCACTAAGAGTGACTTCTTCTCTTCACAAAGACATAAACCTGGTTACAATTAAAACCAGAGCCCAAGATAAAGAAATATAACCTCAGTCTGAAAGGCAGAATCAGATTCAAAGAATTGCAACTTTCAATTTCACTGACAAGTTTCAAACAATGTGTGATCCTCTAACATCTCACACTCAGAATTTAAGTTGATTCTTAACATTAAGTAGTTTCGTGTCTGTTGGTTTGGTTTTTTAAGTTTTAGAGTAGTTCTAAGTTTATAACAAAAATGAGAAGGTAAAGATTTCCCCTTCCCACATATGCAAAGGCTCCCCCATTATCAATGTCATTCACCAGAATGAAACTTTTTTTTTTTTAACCAGGATAAACCTAAATTGACACATCATACTCACCCAAGTCCATTGTTTATCTTAGAGTTCAGTATTAATGTTGTACATTCTACGGATTTGGACCAAAATATAATGACATAGGTCCATCATTATATCATACAGAGTATTTTCATTGCCCTAAAAATTCTCTGTGCTCTAACTACTAATCAGGACCTGAGCCGAAATCAATAACCAGATGCTCAACTGACTGAGCCACCCCAGTGCCAAGGAAACAGAGCATCTTTATTAAATAATAAAATATAATGAACTCTAAGCTGTAATAGCAGTAACATGGTTTATTTTGTATTTTTAAGGTCCTGTTTTTTTCTTTTTTTTTAATAAGTACTTTTTTAAAAAGATTTTATTTATTTGAGAGAGAGAGGGAGTAAGAAAGCAGAGGGAGGAGCAGAGAGAGAAGGAGAGGTTGATTCTCTGCTGAGCAGAGAGCCCCTACAAAGGGCTCAATCCCAGACCCTGGGATCATGACCTAAGCCAAAGGCAGGCACTTAACCATTAGAGCCACCCAGGTACCCCTAGGTCCACTTTATTTTTTTTATTTTTTATTTTTTTAAAGATTTTATTTATTTATTTGACAGACAGAGATCACAAGTAGGCAGAGAGGCAGGCAGAGAGAGAGAGAGAGGGAAGCAGGCTTCCTGCGGAGCAGGGAGCCCGATGCGGGGCTCGATCCCAGGACCCTGAGATCATGACCCCAGCCGAAGGCAGCAGCCCAAACCACTGAGCCACCCAGGCGCCCCATCACTTTATTTTCAAATAAGGATTCTAATATATTTGATTATCAATATGATCATGTTTTGCTTTTAATAACTTTCAAGCTGTTACTTCAAACAAAAAATACCACATTCTTGAAGGCAAGATAATTACTTTTCTATCCCTAGAACTGAGCACAATGTTTGGCATAAAATGATGTTAAATAAGTGTTTTCTGAATTCATACCTCATTTTTAGAATATATACAAAATATTGAAGCTTTATTAAAACTAAGCACTTGCTTTTGCTACTTCTGCATAATGTGCACTTGAGCAAAATCAGAAACCATCTCAAGACAAAGGAATCCATAATGGAACAAAGGTCCACAGTTTTATGCTCACCTCTACCAGTCCCTTTCTTACTTTCAGCACGTTAGTTATCACTGGTTGATTCCTAATCACCCTTGCCCCTACAGCAACCATTCGAAAGCTTTTTCAGTCTCAAATCCCCAATACCTCTCTCCACTTCCTCACTCTTTGAGGTGGCCTTACTCTATTTTTCTTAGAAATCTAAAACCCATGATTTCCCTCTTCTTCACTTCATTTCTGGTTGACCCTGCTCTTGTTTAGTTTTTCAAAGGACACCATCTCCCTTCTTTTCACCTGCATTCTCTGCTACCAATTCTACTCTAGTGGAACCAGTCTGTCTCCTCACCTTCCTCCGCGCCTTCTGGCCCTTATGTGACGCAGGCTTTTCTCCATTCACTTCTACTCCAAACCTTGACGGCCAGAAATGGCTTCTTCCATTCATTTCCATGTTCAAACTATACCACAATTTCAAATTACTCCAGGAAGTACAGACCAATTCAATTTTCATTAGTTCTTTCTTCTCTCAGCCCTAAAGGTGAAGGTGTGTAATATTTACTTTCCAATTAATTTCTTCCTGCTTGTGGTTATGTCTTATACTATAACTCTTTGTCTATATCTTCCCCGCCAAACTATATTGTAAACTGTATTTACAAGCTATTTTAAGGCAAGAGCTATCTGCTCACTGTATAAAATAGTCTTCTGTTTCTAATATACATTCCAATATTTTTTGATAATGGAATGGTAATAAGTTTGCTCAAAAATTAACTTTCCTGGGGCCCCTGGGTGGCTCAGTGGGTTAAAGCCTCTGCCTTCGGCTCGGGTCATAGTCTCGGGGTTCTGGGATCGAGCCCTGCATCGGGCTCTCTGCTCAGCAGAGACCCCGCTTCCTCCTCTCTCTCTCTGCCTACTTGTGATCTGTCCGTCAAATAAATAAATAAATGAAACTCTTAAAAAAAAATTAACTTTCCTATGACTCCCACAATATTCATCATTATCCTGAATATACTGACCCTTTCACATCATGTATTTAATGTACGCACTTTTTTTTTTTTCTACCCTTTGTTCACATAAGCCTTATGTAATTTAAAGCAAAGCCTTCTCTTCTGGTAGGATTTTCTCTATTTAACTTACTTTGTAATGGTAATAAACAGTCACCCAAACTGGTGATTCTGGGGAAGATGACAGCTTAAAATGTGATTGAAAGTTCCACAGATAGGATACTGAGAATCTAATAGAAAAATACGAAGTCACCTGCAAAAATGTATATGCATGCTGAATTTTTCAGGGGAGCAAATCCACATTTTTATCAGATTTTTTTTCCCTCCTTAGGACTTCAAGATTAAGAATCACCAGTTTCCCCTGGGGCCCCTGGGTGGCTTCAGTCAGGTTAAGTGCCCAACTCTTGATTTTGGATTGGGTCATGAGCTTGAGCCCTGCATGGGGCTCTGTGTTAGGCAAGGAGCCTGCTTAAGATTCTTTCTCTCTCCCTCTCCACCCCCCTCACCCATGCTTGTGTTCTCTTTAAAAAAAAAAAAAAAAATTCACCAGTTTCTTCAAAAAGTTAAATAGAGAATTATCTTACGACCTAGAAATTCCAATTTCAGATACATGCCCAAGAAAACCGAAAACATGCTAACACAGAAATGTGAATATGAATATTCACAGCAGCATTATAGCCAAAAAGTACAAACAACTCAAATGCCATCAACTGATAAATGGATAAACAAATGTGGTATTACTATACCATGGGATAGCACTAGGCCATAAGAAGGATTGAAGTACTGATACATGCTAAAACACAGATGAACCTTGAAAAGTGTTATGCAGGGGAGCCTGGGTGGCTCAGTCATCAAGAATCTGCCTTTGGCTCAGGTCATGATCCCAGGGTCCTGGGACTGAGACCCACATCGGGCTTCCTGCAAGGGGGGGAGCCTGCTTCTCCCTCTCCCACTCCCACTGCTTGTGTTCCCTCACTGTGTCTCCCTCTGTTGGAAGGAAGGAAGGAAGAAAAGGAGGAAGGAAATATTACGCAGCTTGAAAGAAGCCAGACATAAAAAGCCCCATATCATATGATTCCATTTATGTGGAACATCCAGAGTAGGCAAATATCCACAGAGACAGAGAGTAGATTAGTGACTGCCAGAGGCTGGGGAGAGGGTCTAACTGGGAGTGACTACTCATAGATACCAGGTTTCTATGAAAATGCTCTGGATTTATAGTGGTAATGGCTGCACAATTCTGTGAACATACTAAAAACCAATGAATTGTATTCATTAAAAGGCTGAATTTATGGAAAGTGAATACTAAATCTAAAAAACCCTCCCCTTCCCTAACTGCATGCTTGATCTCTTTTGCATCGTATTTCCCTACCTAAACTTAACGCATTCATATATTACTCTGAACCACCTCCTTTTTTTTTAGGTTCCTAATTTACATGTAGTTTCTCAGGCTGGAAAATTCCAGAGTTCTTCCTAATTCTTTTTCTCTCAGTTTCAATATCCATCGGTCACCAATGCCACGCCTTTGTATTCATAATAAAAATGGTTTCCACTAATAAACATGTAATTCGTTCCAGACACTATGCTAGATGATCCACAATTATCTTTAACTCTCACAATCATCATACATTTTACAGAGGACAAAAAGCGAAGCTTAAAGGGTACCTGTTCTTTAGTCTTTCTCCCTCCCATCTATCCTCTACCCTTGAGGCAGTGATCCTCCTAAAATAAATCTGATCATATTACTCCCGTACCTAAAGCTCTTTAAAGGCCTCCTACTGTCATAAAGTCCAGACTCCTTAGCTTGGTATAAAGTCCCCTTCACAATCCCACTTCCCTCACCACTTCTAACACCAGCTTCTTTGGGTCCCTGGACGATGCCATGCTCTTTCTCCTCCTGCCTTTGAATTGGCAGAATTCCCTTATTCATTCACTCAAAAATTTGTATTAAGTGTCCACGTTGTGCCTGGGCATTCTACTTGCTGCTTGGGCACATGTGGTGAACAAAACAGATACAAGTCCTGCCCCTCACAGTACTTAAGTTCAAGTGGAGGAAACAAAAATAAACAAGTAATTTCAGATTTTGCAATAAGTGAAATGAAGGAAGCAGAAATATCCCTGGTAAGGAGTCAGGGGAAAACTAAAATGAGTTTTAGTTGTTGGTCTGGTAAGAACTGAGGTGGGGACATACTGTGAAAGCTGAAGATTAAGAAACCAAGTATGCTAAAAATAGACAAGAGGAGAGGGAAGTGAGTGACAACAGATGCTCCTGGGAACATCAGCAGAGCCCAAGGATTTCTACAGGCTATGGTTAAGAGTTTGGATTTTATACTAAGTGCAATGGAATTCACTGAAGCATTTTAAGTAAGGGAGTGTCAATTTTTGCTGAATAGAGAAGGGATTGGAGGGTCACAAGATAAAAGCAGGATTGCATGGCCTAAAGATATAGCAGTGGTTTAGCTGAGAAATGTGGATGATTTGGACAAGGGCCTGATAGTTAAGGAGGGAAAAAGTAGACAAATTAGATGCAGAATTGAGCTGACTTGCAAGTCATCCACTGAAAGTGAGAAAGAGATGAAGAGAGGATATACAGAGTTTAGGGAACTGTCACTGAAGGAAGTAAGCTTACCAAGGAAACAGATTCAGAGGATCTCAAGCCCATGCTGACTGAATATTCAAGAGGTTGATCATTTTCATTTTATACTGTCATCAACTTGCCCAGGACTTTTTCCAGCAAAATTCAGGCATATAAGTGCAGGTGCAAAGGGGACAAAAGCTTGGGTCCATCAAGAGTATGAGTTCTGCCAGAAGAATAAAAGGCAGGGAGGGACAAGGAAATGGTGCATCTTCAAGGGAGAGACCATAAAATAGAACATGCATTATAAACTGGATAAGAGGGTACAGATGGACAGAAAATGTAAGACTCCACGGATGGGAGGTATAGATGAAGTTCAAGAATTGTATCCTTGCGGTTCATAAGGGAGTTTATAAAGACGAGAGACTGTGGTCAGACAGGACCAAGTTATAATTGTTTCTTCAATTGGGATTGGTCACTTCCTGCTCTAGACAAACATGACTATTTGATCTCCAACCACAGCCATGCTGTTTTTCTGCTCCTTGTCTTCTCATAACCTCCCAGCACTATCACCTAAGTTCCTTACGAACTCATTCAGTCTTAAAGGCTCACCGCCAACTACTCCTTCTTTGAAGCATTTATGTTTTCCCCAGGGGGATCTGATCTCCTGGTGACATCCCTCACTCAACCTGTACTGCTGGTATTATTCATGCTACCAGGTATTAACCATTCTTTTCTTTTCTAGGCCCCTTTGCGCAACTGGAAAAAGGCATTATTATAAACACTCAAAAGTCTCTGGATCTCTGGCAGCAGTACCCAGAAAACTGTGCCAGGCACGGAGCAATCACTCAATAAATGCTCAGGTCTCTCGTACCTGGGCCACCCAACGTCACTGGTCACGTAAGGCAGGATTCCACCAGAATCTAACAAAAGCTCATAATCTCCGTTCATAAAAGCTCCAGATACTTCCATTTACCTCAAGAGTGGGCTCCACCTTCACAAATTTAATTTCAACCCATTCAAACCACCCTCTTGCGTTAATCAGCCCCGGTAGGATGGGAGGTTACAGGGCCTGAACGATGACTGGAAACCTGGCTGCCCCAATTTGAGAAAAGCCACGTTCACTAAAAAATAACAATTTTCCTCACAGTTTTATGCAGTGCAGGAAAGACGTGAAATAAGAGCTAGACCAAACGGCCTCAGGAGAGTTGCTAGGAATGAACTAGCACAGGGTTGTACTCGTGGTCTGACTTCAGCCTGGCGCCTACCTTCCACCTCTCCAGCTCCAGCCGCAGGGGCCGTTTCAGTGGTCGCCCCCCGGGTGGCTGCCATGCCTAGCTCCGCCCCAACCCAAAAGGGGAGTGGAGTGGGAGTGGGTTCAGAGGACAGCCAAAACCCCGACTTTAGAGTCGCAGGGCAGGAAGCAGACGCGGTAGCAACTCCGGCTCTCCCCCGGAAGCACCACGCGCCCGGCGGTCACGTGACGGACGCCGGGCGGGGCCACGCAGGTTTGTTTTGATTCCCCGGTTGTTGAAATGTCAGCACGTGGTGTCGGCTGTAGTGCTTTGTATCTCCCGCAGACTTTGACCTTCTTTCATCGTGGTCTTTTCTAGGATTAGTTTCTGCTCCCCGTCTTTTTGCAGGCAGGTCGTTCTTCTCTATCTTGCCACTTTCCTACACCCAACAATATTGGAGTTTTAGGGGATGGTTTGCCTTCTGCGGGGCTGTGGAATGGGGCTCTGCCTCCGCTAACTCTGCAGCCGCGCTTACAAGGAGAGCTCGGGCTTCTCTTCCACCCTTCTTGCCCTTCTGGCAGCAACCTGACTCCATCTGGTTTTTGTGGCTTCTGGGGAATACGAACTTTAAGCAAACGTCCTTTAACTGCGTTCTCTGTGACTCATTTCGCGACCCACGCAGCCAAATCTTTTGACCTATGGTTTCAAGGACAGTAACCGACAGCTGTCAGGCGTCTGGATTTATATAATGAAATAAACAATTGGCTGCCTGATCAAGAGGCCAACAGCCCCCACCCTTCTCACTTACTTTTCGTCTGGTCAAAATTGTAATGACCGGAGATGGATCTAAGTCGTTAGGGGCAGAAATCTTTTAGCCTTAACGTATTAATATATTAACATATGCCTATTAATGACAGGCAGGGGGTAGAAAGATAGCTATATCTTTTTTATATCTTTTTTTATATACATACGAATGTCATTGACTAGTTTATAATCTCATTGGGTATTTAAGACAAAAGATAGCTAATAAAACTAGGCAGTACTCACTGTCTGTGAAAAATAAATTATTTTCAAGGGGCAAATCCAACAACTCAATCTTATCCTATCACCCCCTTTAGTTTCTAAAGTTATCAATCCAACAAAAATAATAAATGCAATATAGAAGCAAGGAACAGCTCAAGTGACCAGAGGTATCCGAGTTGTTTATTGGATGGACACGTGATGTAAACTTAGGCACTTCCTCCAGCAATCCCAACCTCCTCTTAGCACAGCCCTTTTGGGAGTTTCCTTTTCCAGGGCTTAGTCGCGCTCCTCCCTCCTTTTTGGTTCCTCTTCGTCCTCCCTCAGAGACGGGGGGGTCTCCTGCCTCAGTTTCCTCTCCAGTACCCGCGAGGTGGGTGCCCCAGTGCGGTACCCCAGTCTCCTCCCAGCTCGCGGCACCTGCCCCGCCTTCCAGCCCCGGGCCGGCTCGCGCGGCGCAGGCGCACCGGCCGCGGCCCTGAGGCCGAGCCCGACCTCAGCAGCTTCTGCCTCCGCCTCCTGCGACCGTATCCGCGCGGGGCTAGTCGGCGGTCACCGAGACCGCGCTGGGCAGAGGCCCCGCGGGCCGCGCGTCGCCATGGGCGCGGGCTGGAGCAGCGAGGAGGAGCGGCAGCCCCTGCTGGGGCCCGGGCTCGGGCCTGCGCCGGGAGCTGTCTGGAGAAGCCGGGAGGCGGCGGCGGCGGCGCTGCCCGCGGCGGCCCCGGGTCCCGGGCGGGTGTACGGGCGCCGCTGGCTGGTGCTGCTGCTCTTTTCGTTGCTGGGTTTCGCGCAGGGCCTGGTCTGGAACACCTGGGGCCCCATCCAGAACTCGGCGCGCCAGGCCTATGGCTTCTCCAGCTGGGACATCGCGCTACTCGTGCTGTGGGGACCCATCGGCTTCCTGCCGTGCTTCGCGTTCATGTGGCTCCTGGACAAGAGAGGTGAGGGGCTCCGGGCAGTGCCGGCCGGTGCGGTCACTCCCCGGGCGAGCCAGAGCCCGCCAGCCGCCGCCCTCGGCTTCGTCTTAAGGGTTATGTGAGGTGACCGAGTGTTGCTGGTATCCCATTCCAGACCAGGAACCCTCCGTCCCCAAAGCGACAGACATGGGGAGGCTTCTTTGCAGATACTGTACTTATGTTTACATCACTGTTACCCATTATGCAACAGCAGAGATTAAGTGATCTCTAAATGCTCATGTTTTTGCACGATGTGGACGAGAGAGCATTCCCGTGCACGTGCTATTTATGATTTCTACACCTGACCAAAATGACTGATGCTTTGACTTCAGAGGGATTTGGAGGTGTTGAGGGTGAAAGGTCAGAAAATAGACTGATGATGCCCAGATATGAGGAAGTATTGAGTTGGCTTTGCATAATAGATGACTCCAGCCCAGGGCTTTCGGGGAAACTACATCTGAGTGATTTAATTTCTCTAAAATGGTGCATGGCAGCTTTAGAGTGTGTGTTTGTGACTAGGACGTTGTGTCCGTTGAGATTTATGACTCTCAGATAAAGCATGCCAGGTGAATGAAGACTCTCTGAGGAATAATGTGGGCAGACGTTTCTCACTTTACCACTTGCCAGTGCGATTCTGTTAGGAGAAAAAAAAGAGGTCACACAACTAAATGATAAGGCATTGAAGTGTATCACACAGGTATGGGTAAATGATTCATGATCACTGTGATGTAGCTGCTGAAAAAGGAGGACGGTCTGAGGCATAGAAGTACAGCATCAACCAGAAAGAGTTTGATATACTCTAATGTTTAGTCTGAGCATCAATTTTAAAACCATTGATGAGCCAGAGCACATTAAAAGTTGTGTGACAGGAATAATGATGTAAAAATCATAATGTATAAGATTAAGGGAAATGGTGTGTCAACCTTCACAAAGAGACTTGAGGCAGAATATGAAATATGCGAAGGTCGAGTAAAAGAGGAATTAGACTTACTGTGTGTAGTTCTAGAAGGAAGAACTAAATTGAGTGAAGCTACAAAAGGATGTAACTCAAAGCAATAAAGGAAGAACCTTCTAAGAACAAAAAGGTGTCAAGCCGTGAAGGTATGTCTCGACTGGCATAGAACTTCCAGATAGAGTAAGTACTTTTGCAGAAGATGTGCGCTAGATGCTGAGGAAAGTTTTCTTGTACTGAATGGAAGTTTTCTTTTCTTTCTTCTTTTTTTCTTCAAATTTTAAAACTTTATTTATTTATTTATTTATTTGAGACAGAGCAAGAGAGAGAGCATGAACAGAGGGAAAGGCAGGGGGAGAGGCAGAGGGAGAGGGAGAAGCAGACTCTGTGCTGGCTCCATCCCAGAAACCAGGGATCATGACCTGAGCCGAAGGCAACTGGTTAACTGTCTGAGCCACCCAGAAGCCCCCAGATTGGAGCTTTTTTGTTTGCTTTTAAGCTGAATTATAGATGGTATTTGGATTTCACCAGTTTTTCCACTAACATCTTCCCCCCTCCCCCATTCCAGGATTCAGTCTAGGGTTCCAAACTGCATTTAGTTATGATTTCTACTATGATTTCTACTTAATCTCCAGTCTGTGACAGTTCCTCTGTCATTCCTTACAAAGTTGGCTAAATTTAGGGGAAAATGTTATTTTGTTCTTTCTTTTTATTTACATTTTTGCCAGGAGCATATTCCAATATTATTTTCTAAATTTAACCAACCTTGTTTTTTTGGTAGAAGAATGTTAATTTTTACCTTTTTTATTATAATTGTATAACTGTTTGGCTAAATTAGGGACTACCTGTTCACTTTATTAAATAAGTTACTTTAGGAGTTCTTCAGTAGCTCCTGTAACCAGATAGGGAATTCAATTTTATATTCACCATTGGTTGAAGCAAAGGAAAAGAAATTTTAAAATTCTCTTTTAAGAAGTGGTTTTCCTTTTTAGTAGGAGAAAGTTAATATACTTTCATATATTGGCTGTCCTGCTGCAGATGTCCTGTCTGCATACATAGAAAGTAAGTTCCAACATTCTAAAAGATCTTGCTCCCCAGAGGGTAGATCGTTGTCTGATCTTCCTGCTGTCATGGGTCCCAGCCAGCTTAGCATAGAAGACTGGTTATTTTCCTAAGATGTGTTTTGTGCCCTCTTACCCATTTTCATTTTTCAGCAGAGATTAAAAAAAACAAAAACAACAAAAAAAAAAAACACTGAAAAAAAATTTTTCAGCAGAGATTAAAAAAAAAGGAAAAAAAACCCCAAAAAACCAGTGAGATAATAGGAGAGCCAAGAACAAGTGAGCCCTAGAAGCCAAGTGAAGAAAGTTTCAGGGAAATAGTACCTAAATGTGTACTAAGTACTGGGAAGATAGATTTCACAGAACCTATATACTAATGAGATCTAGGCAACAAACAAAATTAAATATTTAATATGTCAGATGGTGATAAATACTATGTAGGACTATAAAACAAGGCAAGAGAGAAAGAGAGGAGGTCATGATTGAAGAATGGAATTCTTGAAATTGAGATTGTCATGGATGCCGTCATAGTAAAGACAAGGTCAGACTATAAACAAGAGAACAGACTACTGAGGTATAGAGTAGAGGACATGATTATAGAACAAGAAGTCAGGACTGGAAGGTAGGGATGTTGAACTGATCATCTAGTGGATATCAAAATCACCAGGTTTATGAAAAAGTAGTATCATAGGGTGGAATAACGAGCCACGACATTTGCAAATGGTGAGGGTGAATACCCTGGAGACAGGTGTGTGGTAGTTTCTAGACAGCTGCAGCAAGGACTTTCGAGTATGAAAATTAAATATAATTAGATCAATGGCTGTTCTGGCCATGATGGAATATTGGGAACTGGGTTTCAGTGTAATTTTCAACTAAAAACAAAAAATTAAAGTATATGAAAGTATATGAAACAAAGTTTTCAGACATTGGACAACAGGCAGGATAGGTTGGTGATCCCTATGAATGTTTCAGCCAACTACCTGGAGAGAATTTCCAGGTATCAATGTAGAGATGGGAAGCCTAGACTGAGTATTGAAGGTAAGTTGAGGAGACATTTTAAGAATTGCAAGAGACCAACTTAACTAGAATACTTAGGGTGGAATATCAGAGAGGGAAAAAAGCTTTACAGAAAGCTCTGGGTCTATACAGAGTTTCTCTTGAGTGTTCAGCCGATAACTGGTCGGCAGATACTTGTGAGCAAAAAAGAACAGGTGGAACAATTCCCAAAGTTCACACAAGGCTTGGAATAGTTCACAATCCCAAGACCAGGAAGGGAGAAACCTCAAAATGCATAAGAGGTTGGGTTGAATACTCATCGGGGCATTGTCTCAGTAGTAAAGACAAAAGAACCCTAAGCTAAAGAATGCTCTGGTTTCATCTAATAAAGTGTGAAACTATGCCTCAGAAAGATCAAAAGTAACTCAGCTATATCTCACAATATCATTCACAAACATTTGAAAAATTGCAAAAAAAAAAAAAAAAAAAAACCCATCATCCAAAGAGGTAAAATTCAGAATTCCTGACATTGAAATAAAAATTTACCAAGCATGCAAAGAAGCAGGTAAATACAACTTATAAAGAGGAGAAAAAACAATGAATAGAAACAGATCCCAAAATGACACAAATGATAAGTTAGTAGACAGGAACATGAAAACAACTACTTTAGATATTCTATGTATGTTCAAGAAGATAGATGAAAGCATGAACATGTTAAGGAGAGACACAGGAAACATAAAAAGACAAACATTAAAAGACCAACATTACGTTTCTATAGATGGAAATGCAATATGACAAAAGAAAAAAAAGTGCACTGGGCAGGATTTAATAGCAGATCAGACATTGCAGAAGAAGAGATTAGTGAACTTGAAGACAGCAATAAATACTATCCAGAATGGAGGCGAGTGGGCAAAAAAGACTACAAAGAAAAACAAAAACTCCACCAGCATCAGTGAGCTGTGGGACCGTTTTAAGTGACCTAATATACATGTAATTAGGAATCTAGAAGAGAAGAGAAAAGGGAAGGGCATAGAGTAAGATGAGGGTGGATTTCTCAAATTGGAGAAATAATGGCAAAAAAATTCTGTATCTATAAACCCACAACTTTAAGAAATACAAGAGTTCTAGCAGAAGAAACATGAAGAAAACTACACTGAAGCACATCATAACCATATTGCTTAAAACCAGAGAAAATCTTAAAAGTGCTGAGAAAAGAGACCAAGGGAGTAGAGAGCAATAGTGATCTGAAAATGCTGGGGAAGCAAGGGTCATGGGGGGAGAGGTTTTGGTGGGATTAAGAAGGTGAAGAGAACTTTTGGAGAAGGGCTTGAGAATGTAGGGATTCCACTGATTCACTGATTGTGAGCCTTCCAGAAGGCACAGTGGCAAGGTTTCAGGAGTTGGGGAAGCTGTAGAGATGAGTTCAGATTAGGGGACATATGAAGCCACATTTGTGCAGGGATGACCTGTGAATCTTGGGTCTCCCAGGACTGATGTAGATGGGAAAAACAGGCACAATGTTATTGTTTCTAATGGTTTCTTTTCTTTTCTTTTTTTTTTTTTTAAGATTTCATTTATTTATTTGACAGAGAGAGATGACAAGCAGGCAGAGTGGCAGGCAGAGAGAGAGGAGGAAGCAGGCTCCCTGCTGAGCAGAGAGCCCAATGCGGGTCTCGATCCCAGGACCCTGAGATCATGACCTGAGCCGAAGGCAGAGGCTTAACCCACTGAGCCACCCAGGCGCCCCTCTGATGGTTTCCAAAGCAGTTTGGGGTGGCAGGGCTGTGGCTTTTGGGGAAATGGAGACTAGAGCTCTCCTCACCAAGAACAAATAAGAGCTCATCTTCTCTCCGGTTGATGGAAGTATAGAGTCTGAGAACAGTCTTACCAGATGAACTTTACAGCTATAATTAATTTCCTATACATCCAGTATGGATTTGTGTGTGTGTGTGTGTGTGTGTGTCTCTGTCTCTGTGTGTGTGTGTTCCAGTTAACATTGTATCCTGATTTTTTAGACAAACCTGTTGTAGAGATGCCATTCCTGTGCCAAATCAGTTCCCAGCAAAAGGAATTATTTCATCCACGGGAAGGAAGCTTCCTGCAGTGTCTGTGCCTTATTTGAATAGAATTTATTTTTATTTTCAATATGTTTGGTTTTCTGAAATTGTTCTAATACCTTTCATTAGATGTTTTCTTGCACTCACATCCTAATACTGTAATCACTTGGGATCTATTTATTTACATAAAAGTACTAGATGTCTCATAGGCTTATTTTCCTGGAGTCCTCCTACACCTCCTTCCTAAAGTCAGTTGATGTTATTTTGATTACATGAAATTAGAGAGTCCTGCCTTGTTGAGATTCAAATGAGATAAAACATTTTATTTAGAATTGAGCATCATCTGGGGTGGGTTAAGTAATAATTGGCAACAATTAAAAATAAGCAAGAAAGCCACAAGCTCTAACTGTGAGGTGCTTTAATAATCAGCTTTTCAGAACTTCTTTATAATGAAATGTATATATTTAGCTGTTATATTACCATTTATTTGATAAAAACTATAATTGCATAGAAAAGTGTGCCAGCCTTAAGCAGTAATAATAGGAAACTGGGTTATTTGGACTATATGGCCATAAACAATGCCTCACTGCTTACTTGGTGATTGCTTACCTTAATTATAAACCAAATACTTAGGAAAAAAATAAATACCATGTAGAAGGTAAAGCCTTATAGTCCCAAATCTGTAACATTTTAATCAGTATCTCATAAGACGCCCCATACACCCTTACAAGAATAACATTTTGCAAGTTTAGCATATTTATGACCATGGAGTATACTTTTTATTAATTATACTCTATTTCCCATGGCTATAATGTGGGTTTACAATTTGTATTCTGTTAGTAGAAGCAGTAAATGAGCAGTATGTATGCATTACTTCTTACTGGGAAGCACAATTTTCTGTGATATTCCTTCTGCCAAATTCTATTAATCATATTCAAATCATATAAGAATATTATAAAGCTAACTCAGTTCATATCACAAATTACCCTCAATGTGGCATGTGTGTGCCTGATCCAGATCTCGAGTTTATTTTCCTTGCTATGTTTAATCTGCATAATTACAGTTTTGTTGACTTTCAGTTTCCTTGGTTAAGAAACAGAATTCAGCTGAGTGAATTTAAAGATCTTACTGGCTTTATTCAACGGTTCACAAATCGGGCAGGATCTCCTCTAGCATAAAGAAAGGAGTTCTGGGGTGCCTTGGTGGCTCAGTGGGTTAAAGCCTCTGCCTTCGGCTCAGGTCACGATCCTGGGGTCCTGGGATTGAGCCCCACATTGGGCTCTCTGCTCAGCAGGGAGCCTGCTTCCCTCTCCCCCCGCCCCCGCCTGCCTGTGTGCCTGCTTGTCATCTCTGTCAAATAAATAAATAAAATCTTTAAAAAAAAAGAAAAAAAGAAAAAGAGAAAGGAGTTCCAAGGGCTATACAAAATGAAAGACTTTTACAAGCAGAAGGGACAGGGAACAAGCATGTTATACTAGCAAAAATTAGACTGTTGTGGCAAAGTCATTTTCCTTTAGGGGCTTGGAGGGGATCTATCAAGCAGATCGCCTCACTAGCACTGATTGATTAGAATAGTGTTCCATTTCTGGGAGAACCAAACCTGTCATTAAGTCAAGGCAGTTTGGTGGCATGAAGCTTAGCATGAGCAACTCCATTTTGGGTCTGTTGTCTCATTTTAACACCTTCAAGTAAAAAAGCCCTTTGAAAACCAAAATGCTTAACTATCTCCCCTCTGTCAAAAAGAGTCCTGGGGAAAAAAGAATAATTTAGATTTAAAAATTTGCATTCAGTCTATTCACTATGAAATGGTTTCAAGGAGGCATTGAATTTGGGAGAAACTGGAAGAAATGTTGGCGCTTTCCCCACATGCTCAGCATGAGCCACCTGTGTGATGTGACTGCCGCAAATAGATGGCATTAGTGTAGTAGTGACAGAGCGTGGCTTTCCAGCAAGTAGGAGTGTATAATCCCATTGCATTACTCTGCCATAGCTAGAATATTGTGTCTATTTTTGATTACCTTATTTTAATATTGCTTTTTACCTTGTTATCCATGTGACCAACCCCTGGCACACATTTTTTAAATTTATTTTCAGCATAACAGTATTCATTGTTTTTGCACCACACCCAGTGCTCCATGCAATCCCACTGGCACACATTTTTAAAATAATTGATTATATTTGGGACAGAGGGGAATGCTACTTGATCCATATTATACAGTCCTAAGCCATGCCTTTTTTTTTTTTTAACAGTATCATTCTATAAATTGAAAGCCATCTGGTAAGTCAAGAAAAATTAAAAGACCATTGTTGTATTCATAATCAAAGGTTTCTAAAGGACCACCTCATATAACAAGCTTTAGCTTGTCCTGATTATTAGATAAAATACAAAATTGGCCAATTGTCATTTTTCAAGAAAATTTAAAGCCGTGACCTTTCTACCTTAAACTATTTAGGGGCAGTTTAGAGTTTTTACAGCTTGCATTTGAAAATTGGAAATTTCATATTGGAAGTATTAAACTAAAATACCTAGTCCTTTAAAATTATTTTTTGTATTTTTTACTGTTATATGTGAACAAAACATTGTAGCCTTTCATTTTGAAAAACTGTACCTAATGGAGCTTCTTCCTTGATGTGATCATTCAAGTTTTCTATTAATGTTAGAATCATTTCATTTTCAGCATGGAGAATTTTTTTCCCTATGTGTGGATTTTTAGCAAAAAGTTAAAATATTAGAATACAACATATCTGTAATTGAGTAAAAAATCTTTGCTCTTAACACTGGACTTCACATGAAAAGAATATAAAAATTACCCAGATATTTTTTTGTTTCCCTCTAGGTCTTCGGGTAACTGTGCTTCTGACATCCTTCCTTATGGTTTTGGGAACTGGTCTAAGATGCATACCTGTATCAGACTTAATGCTTAAAAGAAGGTAAATCCTATAAATAACTTACATTTTTCCCCACATTTTTCTTCTTTTGTTATGAAAATATATGTTTGGTTATAAGCTTTTAGTAAACGGTTCTATTTTTTTAAAAATATTTTTAAAGATTTTATTTATTTGAGAAAGAGAAAGAGAGCACACAAACAGGAGAGGGGAGAGCAGGCTCCCAGCTGAGCAGGGAGTCTGACACGGTGCTGGATCCTGGGACCCTGGGACCATGATCTGAGCCAAAGGCAGACGCTCAGCTGACTGAGCCACCCAGGTGCCCCTAAGTGGTTCCATTTTTAAGAGGATCAGTAGAGGGTCATAGTTATATTAGCATTTATTTTTTCCCTACATGATTAGTTCAGTGGACATTTCTTAATTGTCATATGGAAGATGACTGCATTGGTTTTTGTGTAAATAAAAAATGAGCAAGTTAATCTTTATGCTATATAGGAGCTGTAATAACCACAGGAAAATAATGGTATAACATAAGGAAGAATGATGTAGCTAATGCAGCAGAAGAGGTATAAAATTGTCCCGAGAGACTGAGAGAAGTTTTGGCGGAGGGTATCAGAAAGAGTTCATGAAGGAGGTGATAATTAAAGTAGGCATTGAAGGAAGAATAGACCTGGAATTTGATAACGATAGGGAAAGAATATTGCAGAGTAGAGGAATAACAGGAACAAAGACATGGAGTCGGGTAAGCATAGGCCTCTTCGGGATGGTTTGCTAGCTGCAATTATGTACAACAGCATGTCTGCTCCTGGGTCTGTGGATTTATTCTCAGAGGCTACGAGGTATACAAAGATTTTAAAGTTTTGTTTTCCTTTCGGTTAGAATATTAAAAATCATTTTACCACTAATAATCTGTAATTAAAAGATACTTTTATTGACCAGAATGTCATTTTCCTGCATTAGTGTTTCTCAAACTGGGGTCCTTGGATGTGATCTTGAAGGTCATTGAAAAGTTTTTCCTCTTTTAAAAGGACCCATAAATTATTCAAGTTTGGGAGACACTCATCTATAGGTTAAGGTATAAAAATGGGATGTAAATAGATGAGTTTAGAAAAGGTTATCCAGATTATGAGGGATCTTGATGCCATTAAGATGTAGAATTGTGATTCTGCGTCTATCTTGATGTAGAATTGTGTTTTCCTCACAGGGTAGTTGTGAGCCACTTAAAAATTAAAATTAATTTTTTATTAAAATGCTTATTTTAATAAAATTTTTATTAAAATTTTTAATTAAAATTAATTTTTAAGTGGCTCACAGCAGCAATAGGATCTAACCTGTGTTGGGTAAATTACTGATTTGAGGTATGTGGGATTGATTACAGAAGGTGGAGGTAGCTGGGAGGAGACCAGGAAAGAAGTGAGAGCCCAGACTGGAATCATTTTCTGTTTATTCATTTATCAGTTCACTTGCTCAACGAAATTCACTGAGCTCCTATTGTGTGCCAAGCTCTCTTCTGGACATGGGGAATACAGCAGAGAATACCAAAGACAGATCCTTGCCTCTTGGAGTTTACATTCTGCCTGGGGAGACTGGCACTAAACTAGATAAATACATAAAATATGTACTGTGTTATGGAGGAAAAAGTAAAATAAGAAAGAAAGATCTGAACTGTCAGGGGAAGGAGGGTGAAATTTCAGAAAGAATGGCCAAAAATGAACAAACCAACCAAAACAAAAAACACCTTACTTGGAAGATAACTTTCGGGGGTAAGAACCCAGAGGAGTGGACCATGCATTATCTGGAGGCCAAGCATTCCGGCAGAACAGCAAATGTAAAGTGCTAGAAGGAAAGAGCTCTCCTGGCAGGCAGGCTGGTGCGCCTGGAGCCAAGTGAGACATGAGAGGCTTCGTGGGAAGGGTGATAGGAAATGAGATCAGCACAGTTATAGGGTGGTGGTGGGAGTGTGAGACAAGATCCTTGAAGACCTTAGCTATTTCTGAGCTAGGAAACCACTGGTGATTTTGAGCTGAGGAGAACCCTGTCACAAGCTGCTTTGTGGAGAACAGATTGAAGCTGGAGGTCAAGGGCAGGAGTAAGAAGACCAGTTGGGGAGCTATTGCAATAAATCAAGTGAGAGGTGATGGTTTCTGGAAAGCTAGTCTTCATCTCCTATCCTTTTGAGTGAGGTTTTAACAGGTAAGTTTCATTATTGTGCTTGAGATGTTCTTAATTTTTCAAACATATGGCAACCAGTTTTAAAATACAAATTTCAGTAAGCTTAACTTTAATAATGCATTCCTTTAAAAAGCCCATTAATGTTTTTATTAGCTCTTCTTCTGTTTTGAGCCATCCATACTCTTCTCTCTAGTCTTATTTCCCTTTATATCCTTTCCAGATATAAAACTCCAACAGTACTAAAGAATTGAGTCTCCATCTTAGTGAAGAAGGTGATATGGAAAAGAAATAGAGCTCATAAAGAAATGTAAACAAAGATAGAGGAGATGAAAGAGAATTGCTAAAATAAAGAGTTCAGAGAGATTGGATCTTTGATAAAAAGAGAGTATAAATTGAATTTTCAGTCATTGCATGTTCAGCTATAAAGAATGTAGGAATATTAGCCCTTTAAAATGAGGCTTCGTTTTATGTCCATGCAGTATCTCTTTTAAGCAGTAGTATTAACAATGCATATGCAGCTGTTAAAATGAAAATGCTACAATTAAAATCTGTGTTTTTGACTAGTAGGTTCAGTAGATCACCACTTTTAAGCTTCCATCTCCATCTGATACTCAGCGGGAAGGGGTAAAGACCTGTAACATCCATTTGGCCGGCACTGAAAAGTATTTGGCAATCTGCGTTTTTGTGCCCCTGTTTTGCTTGGCACTTTTTGAGCCTCAGACCCAGCTTCTGGAATAGTGTCCCTGCACCCTTGGCTTCCTGTATTTTAGCTTCAGTAGGTCTCCAGACGTGAGAAAAGCAGCTTCTGACGGGCTCTTTCCTCAACCAAGACTCTTTTCACCACCTCTTAATGGTGTTCTATCACTGCATGGTATCAGTATTTCTTTTACCTGCATAGTACCAGTAAAAATTCAGGAAAATTCAATTCTTTTCTTTTCTTTTCTTTTCTTTTCTTTTCTTTTCTTTTCTTTTCAGATTTTTATTTATTTGACAGAGAGAGAGAGCCCACAAATAGTGGGGGCAGCAGGCAGAGGGAGAGGGAAAAGCAGGTTCCCCACTGAGCAGGGAGGCCGATGCAGGACTTGATCCCAGGACCCTGGGATCATGACCTGAGCCAAAGTCAGCCGCTTAACCAACTGAGCCACCCAGGCGCCCCAGGAAAATTATTTTCTGCTTCTAGTGACATCATGGATGAATCAGGAACTTAGACTAATGCACTATAAGGCATTTCTTCTATGATCAAGAAACAAATCATACCAAAAGTATTTCAGATGGCATTGCCGTATATAGCACTGGATGACATGGCTCTGTAGCATGAAGTATGATATTGCATGTCCAGTAAACAAACCATTTAAAGATTTCTGGAAGGTGAACTTGCAGTAAGTTTTATCTGCTTTTAATTGTAGATGTAGTCAGTGATCCCTGTAACACATGTCATGTTATCTTTTAATTAGGTATAATTTTCATTAATATAAATAATAGGTAACATTTACTAATGTGCTATATAGTTAAATAGGATGGTTCTAGTAAACATAGTTTTTTTTTTTTTAAGAGATACATTCCACTTTGAAAAGCTTGCAGCTGACAAAATTACATTTAAAATGACCAACCATACCAGGGGGGCCTGGCTAGTGCAGTCAATGGAACATGCAACTCTTCATCTCATGGTTGTGGGTTTGAGCCTCATGTTGGGTGTAGAACTCCTGAAATAAAATCTTTTAAAATTAATTAATTAATTTAAAAAATGACAACACCAGAAAAGATTCCTACTAAAATCTTCCTACTAAAAGATAAGTCCCAGAAGCTATTAAAGAAAGGCTTCATACATTTAAGTAAATAAAAATTTAGAATATCTGCATGATTAAATATACTATAAAACAAAGTCAAAAGACAAGTTAAAAGCTGGGAAATATTTGCAGCAGTAAAACAAATGGGTAATTTCCTTAGTTGAAAAGAATTTCTTCAAAGCAATTAAAAAAGCAACTTAGTAGGAAAATGAGTGACAGATATGAGCAAGTAATTACAGAAATTAAAATACATATGTCATAAGCTTAGGGAAAGATGCTCAACTCTGTCATAATTAAAGAAATGAAAATGAAAATAGTATGTAGCTGTCTTTATTGGCAAAGATAAGAAAGTGTGATAACATATGTTGCTTGGGGTAGGAAAACAGGTCCGCTGATGTGTGAGTAGTTTGGGGTATTCCTATTTGGAGGACATTTTGGCAGTATTTATTAGATTCAAAATGCAGTATGCTTTAACCCAGTAAATTAGCCCATATGTGAAGTTCTACCAGTTTGCAGGGATAACCATGTTTGTGCAGCCTTGCTTGTAATAGTAGAAGGCTATTGTCAGAAGGCCAGTGTCTTTGGGACGTCTGGATGGCTCAGTTGGTTAAGCATCTGACTCTTGATTTCGGCTCAGGTCGTGATTCCATGGGTCCTGAGATGGAGCCCTCTGGCAGGCTCTGCATTCAGTGGGGAGTCTGCTTGAAGATTCTCTCTCCCTCTATCCTTCCCCCCCATTCTCATTCTCTCTTTCTTTCTTTCTCTCAAATAAATAAATAAACTTAAAAAAAAAACAAAAAACAAAAAACAAAAACAAAGGAAGAAGGCCAGTGTCTTCAACAGTGGACTGGTCATGGCAGAATGTTAGTGAAATAGTATGCAGCTATGAAAAGGAAGTAAAAGTTCTGTACATGCTGAATGGAAATATCTCCAGGATATTGTCCCGTTTTATATGAAGGCAGTTTACATATAATGTAACATGTTATATTTAAAATGTTCCTATTCAAAGAAAAAGTAGGAGGGATCTATGTATGTTCCAGTATATGGTAAGGACTGTTTCTGAAAGAAACCATTACCATTAGTTGTTTCTGAGGTCTGGGGAACTAGAAGTCTGGGGTGGGAAGGAGATTTACTTTTTATTTTGTGCTCTTTCCTACTCTTGGGAATATTTTTACTGTGTGCATATATTACCTTTTTTACTGAAGACATTAGTTAAGTGAAACTAAAATGATCATGTGAGAGTTTCAGTAATGAGAACAAGAGAAGGAAAGGCAAGAGTTATACGCAGATTTCCCCAGTGTAGAAATAGAAAGCTTATGATGTAAAAGTGAACAGCTGGTAGATTTCAAAACCAAGACTCTTCTTTGTAAAATACATTAAGATTCAGATTTTCCTAGGTCAATGTTTTTTTAAAGTATGGTCTGCACACTACCTACTTATTAAAAATACAGATCCCAGGCACCCCCCCTTCCCCGCCCCACAGTTCCACTCATGTAGTCTCTGGAATGAATCCCCAGAATCAACAATCTTAACAAGCTCCTTTAGCTAATTTTATGCTTGTTTAAGTTGGGAGAACTACTGCCCTAAGTACTAGCATCCTAACTTTAAATGGTAACTGATTAAGCAAATTGCATTGTGCTTGCCCATCCTACGGTATAATCATATAATATACTTAATGTCTTAAAGCAAGATTAAAATTTAGCCTTTATTCAATAATTTTATTTGCCCTAATTTGACTCTTAAATGTCAGGGGTCAAGTTTCACAACTATTTCTGCATGGTGGTAATATGGGCTTCACATGAGAAAGATTGGTAGGGGGGATAACTCATCTTGATTAGCATTAAACAGAGTGAAAAAAGGGAGTAGAGAGGTATAGAAAATACTTTTTTCCCTTTTTGGTTGTCCTTAGGATATAGTTATTTCTGAGACATTTCTTCCAAGGGCCCATGCAGTAGCTATATGAATGTTTTTATTTACATTGTTTAGATTAAATATTATATTCATATAGAAAGTACATAAACATATACATATACTTTAGGAAAATAGTCATAAAGCAGGCAAACATGTACCCATTACCCAATTTAGAATTCTAGAACTCCCCATGGGTCCTTCCCTCATCATACCCCTCTCCTTCCCTACTGTACATAATTATAATCACACATGTTGATAGGGTTTTCGAAGTAGATGGAGTTGAAAGTTAGGAAAGTTAGGAAGTTAGGAAGAATACATTCAAAGTCTATCGTAAATCTCTTTTTCTCCCGAATAAAGATTTACTCTAGATTTTTTTTCTCTTAATACCAAAAAGAAGAAAAAATTAAAACCTTATTTTATCTGCATCAAAATCATCATACAAAATAGGCTAGAAGTAGATGTTGATAATAATTTAATGTAATGAAAAACACTTAGGTTAGTAGGACTATTAAATCATATTTTATTAAATAGGTTTATCTAATATGTGTTTGGGAAAATCATTTAGCTATTTGGTTGCTTTACATGCATCAAAATATATTCCAGGTGGATTGGTGAGCTGTGCATTTAAAAAATGAGACCATATAAGAGAAAATTATTCTTATCCCTAAAGAGATTACTTTTTTCCCAGCATAAAAATAATGAAAGACATCACCGAGGGAAAAGCTGATAGGTTTGACTCCATAAACATTTGAACCTTTAGGCTTCAAAACAAGTCAAAGTCAAAACATGAACTGGGAAAAATGTGTTGCATGTATGATAGATAATGGATAAAATAATATAAAACTATATAAGGAATTTAGGAAAGTGAATGGAAAACTGGGTATAGTAGACATAAATAACGAATGTTGGTTCCCAGATTTCATCCTTTAAATTCATAATTCAACGGTCAACATTGATTTGACAGCCCATGTCTTAGTAAGGTATAGGTTAAGCTATGTAATGAAGATACAAAGATACGTGGGCTCAATGAGAAAGAAGTTTATTTTTCTCTGAAAAAAGCCTAGAAGATAGTGGATTGCTTATAGGCAGCTCTGTTTCACAAGGCCCTCCAAGGACCCAAGTTTCTTTTCTGTTGCTTTAAGATCTCGTAGGGTGATTCCTTGTCCAAGTGGTCAAAGCTGGCTCATAATCCTACTCTCATTCTAGCCCACAGGAAGGGGAAGGTGAATGTGTAGGGCAATGACTACATCGTTCAGTGATGACTAAGAGGTTGTATATGTCATCTGTCCTCAGATCCACCTGTGCAGACGTAGTCACATGGCCATGCTGTCTGTAAGAGGCTGGAAATGTAGCTCAGCAGCCATGTACCCAATTAAAACTCAGATAATGTAGACAAATATATAAAGCATTCATTCAAAAAGAGAAAAATTGCAGTACACCAATAAGAAAGACCAGTAACCAAAGGAGAAATAAGAATGCTCCCATCACCAAAGGATATCCATGTCTTAATCTCTGGAACCTGTAAATTTGTTACATCACATGGTGAGGGAAAACTTTGTTTGCAGGTGGAATTAAACTTGCTAATCAGCTGACCATAAGGAGATTATCCTGGTTTATCCAGGTGGTCCCAGTGTAATCACAAAAGTCCTTACAAGAGAAACAGAAAAGGAAATGAGAGAGATGTGGCATGCTAGGACTCTCATCTCTTACCAACTTTGAAGACAGGAAGGGGAGGAAGGGGACGATGAGCAAGGTTTGCAGGTGGCTCCTAGAAATTAGAAAAAGGCAAGGACGTGGATTCTTCTAGAGCCTCTAGAAAGGAGCATAGCCATGCTGACACTTTGATTTTGGCTCATTGAGACCCAGGGACTTCTGGTTTACAGAACTGTAAGATAATAAATTTGTGTTGTTTTAAAGCCATTAGTTCTGTGATAATTCATTATAAAAGCAATAGAAAACTAAATGCCAAGTTTTTGAGTGCATGTGTTTGAGTATTTTTAAAAATAATGACAGTGCTGGTGAGACAGGCACTGTCGATCACTGACAGGAATAGAAATTACTACAAATCCTTCTGAAAACAATGTGAGAGTAGGTTTCCTAAAGCCTAAAATGTTAGTATCCTTTGACCCTAAAGAAGTAACCTGGAAAATAGCAAATATTTATGTTAGAAAGATTATCACAGCAGGATTATTATATTAGCAAATAAATAGCAAACATTAGGAAAATGGTTAAATAAGTTTTTATACATTTATACAGTAGACTGTCACAGAGCCATAACAATTATGATTATAAAGAATCTTTAATGAGAAAAATGCTTATGACAGGCTATAAAGTTAAAATAATTTAGTGCATAAAACTATATTCAATATGGTATCTAGTTACCTATGTTTAGGAAAATAATCATAAAACAGGCAAACATGCATCTCTCAATATGTATTGGAAAAAAAGCTAAAAAATACAGTAGTAGTGGTTGGGTTATTTAATTGAATTATTGAATTTATGGCTATTTTCTGTATGCATTTTTCTAGTATGAGTATATATATTTTTAAACTAAAAGAACAAAATAAAAGTTATAAGACAAAAAACCTATGAGACAAAATGGGGGGAGGCAGACATCTATTTTTTCCCCTCTTCCTGGCCAAGAGATGATTGCATTTGGCCTTAATAAAAACCCTGTGACATAAAGTACCTTTGGAGAAATTGAAACAGCAAGAGAATAAACGATTCACCAAAGATTACACAGTTAATAAATTTAGCTCAGACTAGAAACTGAGTTTTCTGATACCTAATCTAATACTCTTCACTGTGTTTTTTTATGTGCTCTCTGTAACTGGTACTTGATGTTATTATGAGTTTATTTAGTGCCAAGACTATAATATTCATCTTTATATTCCCTTTAGTGTCTAGCTATAGTTTCCTTGACCATAGTAGACATTGAACAGATATTTCTAGTCAAATCATAATTAGCCCAGATTATTAAAGGATAAAGAAGTGAAATCGAGTTTCTTAAAAAAAACAGACTATAGCAACAGTCCCTAAAAGGCTTCTTCCTTTCTACTACTATCTCTGTTTCTTCCTTCCTAACTTTCTTTTTCCTATAATTCATAGTATCTCTGACCCTTTTTTTGCCCTATATTTTGTTGGACTAAATAAAGGAAAACTATTTTTAACACTCTGCCATTTTCAATACCCAGGAAATGGTGTAACATACCAGTTTATTCTGATGCAGGATAATTAGGAATTGGGAAATGTTTGTGAACCATTGGCATATTGAATATTAGAGATAAGTATTTTTTTTGGATTCCAAATTACATCATATTAATAATACATAGAATTTAAGTTAAGAATGCTGGACTTGGGGTGCCTGGGTGGCTCAGTGGGTTAAAGCCTCTGCCTTCGGCTCAGGTCATGATCCCAGAGTCCTGGGATCGAGCCCTGCTTCTGGCTCTCTGCTCCGCAGGGAGCCTGCTTCCTCCCCTCTCTCTCTGCCTGCCTCTCTGCCTACTTGTGATCTCTGTCTGTCAAATAAATAAATAAAATCGTTAAAAAAAGAATGCTGAACTTACAGTGAGGAAGTATCTGCTCAGTTTCTAAACCAGTTTTCTAATGTTGTCACCAATGCTAGTCATAATAAACTAAAGGTTTCCAAAGGGAATCACAATATTCCAGCTACTTGCGTGCCTCTGGATCTGTGAACCTTGAGTTATCTTAACAGTCAGCGATTTTTATTTATACTATTAACAGAGAACCTTCAGAATGAGACCATGTTGGAAGAGTAGAGAGATTTGTAAACTAATTAAATAAGCCCTGATTTTGATTTCCAGTCCTGGTGTAGACATCAGCTAAATTATATGACTTTGGAGCTCCCCCCGCTCCGCCCTTACTTTTTGGAGAAAAGAAAGTTATAAAATTATAAGTGTGATTTTAAATGTAATATTGGCCTTTCTGGAACTCAATTTTCATATCTGTAAAATGCAGAGGTGGGTTATCTAGGTGAGGTTTGACGTCTCTTCCAGCTATAAAAATTCTAATTCTAAAACCTATTCCAAGTAGAAAATAGTTGAGGAATCATAGGTATTTGTTCCAGGATGTCAGAAAGCAAAAGGTTAGGATACTGGAATATCATTAAATACAAACTAAAATGTCAAGTACATTAGAAAACCATGAACTGTAGATCTTCAGTGTGAACTTTAGCTATTGGCATTTGTTTGAAAAGCGATAGTATATGGAGTGATATGAAATAGAATGCAGCTGTGCCCAAATGCCATACCACATGCCGCTGAGGCCTCAGCCATTGGGGTGGGGGCGAGAGGCGGGGTACTAACTGAGGGCTGAAGGTGAAGGGGCACAGGGAGGGCAGGACTTCATGAAGCTTCCATCAGTCCGTCATGTCCAGTCCCCATCCCCCCTCTCCCCTCCTCCTGCCAGGCCTGCAGAAGGCTAACAACCCCGCACCCCACCCCACAGTGCTAGTGGGCAGCACCGGGTCTTCGGCTCTCCCATCTCGGCTACGGAGAAGCTCCGGGTCTTTACTATCTTCTCAGCCTGCTCGGGAAATTACCCTCTTGCCCATTTTCCCACCTGGCCTGTGGGGATGGTACAAACACAGAAGTAGGGAGGAGGTAGGTAGGAGTTAAAAATGAAAAGGGGAAAAGACTAGAGGGCGAAGGAGGGAGGGAGTCAATCAAGGACGCAAGGAGAGGAGACTGGGATGAAGAAAGAGGGCAGCACAGCAGCCCCCTGGCAGATCTGTCACAGCTTGGCCTGCAAAGTTGGAGATTTGCAGTCCCCTGACTGTGAACATGTACTGGACATCATCAGGTGTGAAGCAGGAGTTAGAGCCCTGGAGTTAACAAGTCCACTTTCCAGAGAGCCTCCTTTCTGCTGCAGGGCTTACTGCCCAGGGGCTGCCTTTGTTCCTAACTGCTGCCCACCCTTCCCGGGGCCACTGGCTCAAGATGGGAATAAAGTGAATAAAGCTCTGGCCATGCTTGGACCACCCTCAATGTTGACTTGTTTGTTTGCTTGTTTTAAAAGCTTTATTTCTGGAATATTTATTAATGACGTTGGTTTTTGTATCACTGAATTTAGGCTTTTTAAAATTTATAAATGGGGGCACCTGGGTGACTCAGTTAAACGTCTCCCTTCAGCTCCAGTCTTGATCCCAGGGTCCTGGGATCGAGCCCTGTGTTGGACTTCTTGCTGGGCAGGGAGTCTGCATCCCTCCCACCTTAGTTCCTCCCCACTGCTGGTTCTCTCACTTTCTCTCTCAAAGAAAATCTTTTTAAAAATAAATAAAATAAAATTTGTAAATGAAGCTGATGTACGTGTTTAGGTAACTGAGAGTTGTTTTGTTTTGTTGGTAACTGAGAGTTTTATAGTGTTAGTTGTGTATTTCAGCAACACCGCTTTGCTTGACTCAGTCTGTGTTCTGGGCACTAGAGAGCATCCACACTTCGTGAGACACTGGAGAATTTAGAAGCCATTTCCCTTATCTGCAATGAACTTTTACTTGCAAAACAAAATTGAAACATATAATGATGATGCAGAAAAATTGACATTAAGTTATGGGATCTACTTCCCTTTACTGAAAATGTGAATCACTCTTCTTGACAGTCAGCCCAGATCAATAGGTGTTAACTTTGAAAGCCAGCTTCTTTCCAGTGCTAAGAAAGCATTAGGACAATCACAATGAGTGGCATTTAACTTTCAGTATGCGAAGGCAACACTTTTCTATCCAGACAATTCGTTTAGGCTGCGTGTTTTTTCTTGTCACACTGCCAAGCTTATATACCTAATTTTTGTTCTAGCATCTGTTTCTAACTACTAATATAGTCTAAATCCCAATTTCCATTTCCTCACGAGTCTTAACTTCATCTTCAGAATTCTGCTGAAACTACTTCTACTCAAATCAGGAATGACCCTCCTTGTTGCCGAATCCAGTGGTTACGTTTTAGTTACCAGATGATCTTTCTTTTTTTTTTTTTAATATTTTATTTATTTATTTGACAGAGAGAGATCACAAGTAGGCAGAGAGGCAGGAAGAGAGAGAGGAGGAAGCAGGCTCCCTGCTGAGCAGAGAGCCAGATGTGGGGCTCGATCCCAGGACCCTGGGATCATGACCTGAGCTGAAGGCAGAGACTTTAACCCACTGAGCCACCCAGGCGCCCCCCAGATGATCTTTCTATATGACTTGACACTATCAGCCATTCACTCTCCTCTCCTCAAAACGCTTCTCTCTGCTGTGGTTCCAGTCTTTGCTCATTCATTCATTCATTTTTGCCTCTGTAATTGCTCCTTCTCAGCTGTCTTTCTAAACTCCTCTTCCTCTATTTAAAAAATAGTGTTATTTTCCAGTGTTTTTTTTTTCCCCATCCCCAATATGTTGCTTAGTTCAGACCTCTTTGTTTAGCTTCTGATCTATATTCAACTACTTACTTTACTTTTTTACGGAGTAATGGATGCCTTCCCAATATGCAGTCATTCACCTAGCCATATCTATTGTATGGCTAAGAACAGTCTTCCAAACCATCCCTTGTTCCATATCTCCACTATTGCTCTTGCCAATACTGCCATAGGGTCTTTGTCCTGGACTCATGCCTGAGAGTATCCCACTCTGGCTTTCCTTCAGCTTTACTGTTTCCTATGTGCTGAGGAATGTGTAGGGCCAAGGAGATATGCCTAGCCTGCTCATCATGTTCTAGCTACACAGGACTTTGGATGTCCCTGCAACAGGCCTTTTTCTAAATCTCTTCTATGAGTAGACCCCATTCCTGGTGTGTACTCCCCAGGCTCAAGGAGTCACCAAGGGGCAGCTGTTTGGAAGAAAGGAAAGCTTGCTGTCAGACCTTCAGGTCCCCATGCATATATGCGACAGTGTTGTAGACCAGAGCCAGAAGTCAGAAGAGAAGGAGGATATGCAAGGTCCTCCATTACTGCTCTTATCACTGGCTCCACAGGCATTAAGGGCAGGACTAATTGTTACCTTATTTTTCTTTATATTCCTGGTACATGCTGATAGGCGATGGTTCAACTACCCGTAAGGACTTCAAGGGCAAGGGCTTTAATTTTATATTCCCATATGCTTACGCCTATCACAATGCCTACCCAATACACGTACTTAGTACATGTTTGTCAAATAAGTTAAATAACACAGCTTGTATTGAACCATTTATAACTATTCCATTTCCTTTATTGTCATTATAGTTTATTGTAATATTTATATGATTTTAGTCTTATGACTGCCCTTTTTGTTCCAGAAAAAAAAACCCTCTAATTTTGTATTATCATTAAATGGGAAAACTAGATTTTAGATATAAAATTGAATTTTATTTTTAAATATATTTTTACAAACTAATTTCATAAAATAGGGTAAGTTAATGGTAGGTCACAGAAAACAGGGTCAGGCAAACATGAAAATCTTGATATAGCAGGACAGTAGTTCTTATAACTAGTTATATTAATAACTGCCACATCCTGGGACGCCTGGGTGGCTCAGTTGGTTAAGCGGCTGCCTTCAGCTCAGATCACGATCCCAGGGCCCTGGGATCAAGTCCCACATCGGACTCCTTTCTCAGCAGGGAGCCTGCTTCTCCCTCTGCCTCTGCCTGCCTCTCTGTCTGCCTGTGCTCACTCTCTCTGACAAATAAATAAATAAAATCTTAAAAAAAATAAAATAAAATAACTGCCACATCCTGAGGGACTCTAGAATACAAGTATGACAAAGAGCAAGGCTATCTGGAAAATGTAGAGATGCTGGGAAGAGCACGGACTGGGTTTCCCTGCCAGGTTTCCCATGAATTCAGAGGAGAACCCCAAGATCCTATGAGTCCAGTTGCACTACTGAGTTCATTTGTGAGCATTGTGTTTGTGCATGATGACTTTTAATATAAAATGCACACAATCATTAGAATAATTTTAAATACCAAATCAGCATGTTTTAATTCACTAGCTGACTTCACTATGGTAATTCATGTTTTAGGTTGGCCGCCCAAGTTCCGTGATCTTGTGGACTTAGAACCCATCTGAAATGTCCCTAGTGCTTATGTACCTACTTCAGATACTATTTTTATCATAATCTCACACATTCTGTAACTCACATTTACTGCTTAAAAAATAGTCTCTTTGGGGTGCATGGGTGGCTCAGTTGGTTGAGCGTCTGCCTTCGCCTCAGTTCATGATCCCAGGGTTCTGGGATCGAGTACTACCTCATGAGG
The DNA here is from genome assembly GCF_009829155.1 of Mustela erminea. NCBI lineage: Eukaryota > Metazoa > Chordata > Mammalia > Carnivora > Mustelidae > Mustela > Mustela erminea. Next base: position 99,280,434 of record NC_045614.1, read on the forward strand.
CTCCTTGCTCAGCGTGGAGCCTGCTTCTCCCTCTGCTTGCCAGTCCCCCTGCTGGTGCTCTCTTGCTCTCTCGCTCTCTCTCTCTCTCTCTCTAATAAATAAACAAAATCTTAAAAAAAAAAAAAAATCTACTCGTGATTCCACTGAGAGGTAACACATAGTTAAGCCACAGCAACAATTTGAGTTTTATGCCTCAATCCTCTCAGGATTCATAATGTTTTATCGTGTTTTGTTTTGTTGATAGTTTGTTTCTTCTGTGTTCACTCTCTACTCTTAACATTTTTAGGCATAATAAAATTTACTCATTCCAGTGCTTCTCCTCCTAGATGAGATGAGTCTTTCAGGAACACCTCACTAAAGGTATTAAATATCAAAGCAGTTACTCTACATGCCATCATGCAGTCTGTTGTGCCATCACAAATCATGAGTAAAACCCCTCAGTGAAAATGGAAGAGTATTTCTGTGATGAAACGCTCTGTTACAGCTTGGGCTCTACTGGGATTTGGAGTAGGAATTTGGTTTCATAAACAGTTTAAATTGTTTTTGTCATCTAGAAAATAGTTCCCCTTTCACAAGAAGATTTTGAAATGTCTTCGGTCTTAATTTAGTAGTAGTAATGATTCTTGGAGCTCTTTTTGCCTTCACAATAAGTTTTCCAACATTTACAAAGATTTGAGCGGCCCTAATTCACATATTTCACTTCCCACTCACTTATGCCTCTGTAGTAGGGCCATACCTCTCCTCATATGCCTAAAAAACTTGTTCTGAGTCTCTTAAGGTGGCAATTATTTAAAAGGTGGGGGGGTTTTGACCTCATGGTAATTGAATAGCAAAATGGGGGAAAAAGTAGCTATGTGTCACATACACCGTTCCTTCCCTCTGCCTCCGAGCAGGAGAGGTTGACTTGCCTCCCTTTCTTGGATATGATTTTTGGACTTCTGGTTTCTCTTCCCCTTCAGGGTTCTCTTGAGTGAGAATGTGTATGTTGGAGGTAGAGGGAGCAAGGGGAGAAGAGGGTTTGGTTGGCAAGGAACAGGATAGAGCACTAAACAGAATACTGAGAAGAGATGAGCAAGAGAACTACTGGAATAGAAGCAAGAAACTACTCTTCACTAACCATTGCAATTAAAGCCACAAAGTATTAGGACTGGAAGGAATGCAGTGCTCCTGTCATTATAGTAGTTTAACCTAACAGATACTCAATAAGTGGGTATTGAATGTAGACATATCCCATTTTGCAGGAGAAGAAATGGAATCCCACAAAGATCTAGTGCCCAGAACCATTCAACTAGTTAGTTGCAGAACTGGACCAGAACCCAAGTACTCCAATTCCTCAACCACTCCCTTTTCTACTAGAAGATACAATAATGATGGTTTTCTTTTTTTAATTCTTTTTAAAATTCCCATCACCTGGCACAGAGTAGGCATGAAATGTTTTATCTCATTTTATTATTATTTGTTTCATCCTGACGATTGCACTCCTTAATCCCCATCACGTATTTCCCCCATCCTCCATTCTTCTCCCCTCTGGTAACCATCAGTTTGTTCTCTATAGCTAAAAGTCTGTTTCTTGGTTTGTCTCTCTTTTTTTCCCCCTCCCTTTGCTCATTTGTTTCCACATATGAGTGTTATCATATGGTATTTGTCTTTCTCTGACTTATTTCACTTAGCATAATACTGTCTAACTCTACCCATGTCATTGCAAATGATAAGATTTCATTCATTCCTTTTATGGCTGAATGCTGTTTCATTGTACTTTTTAAAATACCATTTTATTTTAAGACATTCTGAGCTCAACCTTATTATTTATGTGAGTGGCTGGTGGCACTTACTAGGTCTGTTTATGAGTGGCAGTCTAGTAGAAAGAATACAGATATTGGAGTCAACCTGGGTCCAAATCTCCACTTTGCCCAGTAGCACTTGGGCAAGTACCTTAATCTTTCTAAACAGAGACTTTAACATCTCAACAAATAAAGCTAATAATAGCTACCACATAGGGTAGTTGTAACAAATGAAACAAGGTTATTTGGCATGTTTGGTTTGGAGTGTGACATAAGCCAGAGGTTTCAGTAAATATTTGTGAAATGAATAAGGGGTAACTATTACTGTGTTTGGTCTCCCTCATGGGGAGTCGACATGCTTCACCTGCAGACGTGTCCTGTTTTTTACAGATATGTGTCCTTAATGCCAGAGTTAAACTGCAGTTTGGCTAGCTTCTTCTTGTATAGAAATGTCTGCTTCAGCCGCTTCACAGCCTTCCAATTTTTTAAATTCCAGGCTAATCCACGGAGGACAGTTGTTGAATGGATTGGCAGGCCCAACGGTGATGAATGCAGCTCCGTTCCTCTCTACGACGTGGTTTTCTGCCGACGAACGGGCCACTGCCACAGCCATCGCATCCATGCTCAGCTATCTTGGTGGAGCATGCGCGTTTTTAGTGGGGCCCCTTGTTGTTCCAGCCCCCAATGGGACATCACCTCTTCTTGCTTCGGAGACGAGCAGGACCCACATTAAAGATCTCATAGAGACTGTATTGTATGCAGGTATTTTGCAGTTTATTTTCTTCCTGCTCTACTTTGTCTTTATCCCAGTCCTCTTTACTCAACCCTATATGCCAGATCCCTTCTTATGAAATACTTAGGAGGACCAATGGGTACATATGCACGTGTGTGCTTTTCTTGTGATGGAATATGAAGATGCCTTTTTAAAACTTACCCTTTTCAGGAAGTTATTAAGTTTAAAATGTATCATCGCTGCATGGAAGTTTATTTCTTAATTTTACTCTTCCCATCCGTTTACAACTAAGCACTGTAGAACACAATGTCTAGTGTCTTTTGTAGATATCTTATGAGAACAGAAAACTAAATATCATGGTTCACAGTAAATATTTGTCAACCATCTATTGGTAGCCTTTAAACCCATTTTTGCCCTTGCAATTTCCCCACTCCTCTCTGACCTGGTAAACCCTGGTCATGCACAGTTTACTCTTCTCTTCATTTCTTATCCTCTCTAGCCTATTAATAAGGGATAGACCCTTCCAAAACATTTTCTTGGTCCTTTCCCTTTATTTCTAGGGTTAAGCCCTACTCCACACTTACATTACAGTCTCTTACACACTCCCTGACCCTCTATGCCTGTTTGTTATTTCCTTCTGCATTCAGAAAACTCTTTGTAAGTTTATATATATACTAAGCACTGTGCTAAGCACTGGGAGTTGGTAAGATCACTGAGAAGACCGTTGCAATACAAATGGATATACAGAGTTTGAGAGACCTAATTTGCCTGAGTTTGGAGAAAAGTTGAGGAGGTGTGGAAGGCTTCATCAAGGATGTGATCATTAAAGTTAAGAATTTCATAGGACTTCAGCAAGTGTTCAGATGAGATAGGGCATTCTGTATAGAAGGCCAGGGGCAGACACGGTATGAGAGAGCTCAGTATGTCCAAAGAACTGTACACAATTTCATATGGCTGAAGTAGTGTAAATATGTGTGCTTGGGTGTAGGTGACAAGTGGCCGAAAATGAGGCTGGAGAGAAACGGGACCATATTACGATGAACTTTGTATTAATTTATTCACTTATTCATCGAACACATATATTTTGACGTCCTGTGTATCTGTCCCCGTGCAATGCACTGAAGTAGACATGGTTCCTGCTCTCACAGAACTTATAGGAAAATAGTTGTAAAACAGCAGACAGGAAAATAGTTGTAAAACAGGGTGGTAATTGCTGTAGCCAAAGGCTGACAGTTGCTCTGAGACCTCAGGAGGAGGAAGCTCACTTAGATTTTGGAGGCCAAGTAGAGCTTCCTGGAGATGCAGCATCTATGGTGGAGCCTGAGGGATGAGAGGAAGTTAGCCAAATACAGAACATACTGGAAAGAGAGGGAGCCATGGAGGAGAAGCCTTGTAAGGGATGAGAGCCTGGCATATTCAAGCAATTCAGAGCCCACAATGGCTTCAGCTTGGTGAGAGTCATGACAGATAATTAGCTAGAGAGGTAAGCCAGACCATACAAGCATTCTTGTATGATGGGTTTGAGCTGATGGGTTTGAAATTCATTAGATTGCAGGCAAAGGCCATACTCTGAAGAATTTTACACCAGAGAATTATACAATGAGATTTACATTTCAGAATATGTTTTAGAGGGAATGAAGCAAAAGCAGAGACTGTGGCATATATAAAGCCTTTAAACCGCACTGCCCCCACCAAACAACTCCTTTTAAAGAGAAAAAATTGAGAGACACCTTGCTGAACTCAGTTGGGGGAGCGTGCAACTCTTGATCTTGGTGTTGTGAGTTGAAGCCCCACATGGGATGTAGAGATTACTTAAAAATAAAATACTTATAAAATAAACAAGTTTTTCTTTGTTTAAAAAATAAAGAAAAAATGAAATTTAAATGTAAATAAGTGAAACTGAAAGCAGTGTCACATAAATTTTAAACTTTATTTTGGTTACATTGTTCTTTTTATTGAAAACTTATACAATAATAGTGTCTTTTAAATGACTGGATTTTAGGCATTATTGGGCAGGTATTAACGCTGTACATCCTTCTGGTTCATGGTTCCAGTGAAGCCGAAGCCTCTACTCAGAGCTTCCCAATTATTGCTTTAGTGCTTTCATATTTGGCAACCTGCTTTCCTGAGATATTGTCCCATGACCCTTCATTCCATTAAAAACATTTTGCTAGAATTGCCACATTAAAAGATTAATGACTCTTTAAATTATTTAGAAGGCATCATAAGAAAAGTAAACTACAGACCCACAGCTCCTGAGCAAAATGCTGGCAAACCAATTCTAATAACATATTTAAAAAGGATTATATACTATGGCCAAACGAGATTTATTCCTAGAATGCAAGGTTGGTTTAACATTTAAGATTCAACTAACGTATATATCAGTAGAATAAAGGAGGAAAAAATGTGTGAACATCTTAATAGGGGGAGGGGGAAGCATTTGACAAATCCAACACCCTCTCAAGATAAAAACATTCAACAAATTAGTCAGTAGGAGCTCCCTCAACCTAACAGATGGGATCTATGAAAAACCCACAGAGAAGAGCATATTTAGTGGTCAAAGACTGTAGGCATTTCCCCTGAGATCAGGAATAAGACAAGTATGTCTACTCTTGCCCTGTGCAAACATTATGCTGGAGGTTTTAATCAGGGTCACTAAGTAAGAAAAAGAAAGAAGAAGCCTATAGATTCCAAAAGAAGAAGTAAGATGATTTCTGTTGAAAACAGCTTGATCATAATAGAAAATCCTCTGAAATCCACTATAAAACTACCAGATCTAACAAGTTCAGCAAGAATGAACAAGTTCATCCTAAAAACACAGATTTTAGGTGCAAGAAAATGTGTTTGTATTTCTTTCTATACATTAGCAGTGAGCAATCCGAACATGAAATTAGGAAGACAATTCAATTTACAATAGCCTCAAAAAGAATACAATATTTAGGAATAACTTTAACAAAATAAATATAAAACTTGCTTTCTGAAGACTGTGAAACACTGTTGAAAGAAATTACAGAAAGACTTAAGAAATGGAGACATCCCATATTCATGAGTGGAGAAGTTTAATATTGTGAATATGGTACTATTCCCCGAATTGATCTTTACATTCAGTATAATCCATCTACCTTTGTTGCAGAAATTGATAAAGCTGATCCCAAAATTTATATGGAAATGCAAGGGACTCAGAATAGCCAGAACAGTCTTGAAAAAGAACAGAGCAGGAGAACTCACACTTCCCAATTTTAGAATTTACTACAAACTCAGCTTCACTGATTAAGACAGCAGGGTATTGGCATAAGGACAGACATAAGTCAATGGAACAGAAGTGAGATTCCGAAAAATGAACCATTACATTTATGGTCAACTAACTTTTCATAAGAGTACCAAGACAATTCAGGGCACCTGGCTGGCTCTTAGAAAAGCATGCAGATCTTGATCCTGGTGTCATGAGTTCAAGCCCCATATGGGATGTAGAGATAAACTTTTAAAAAAAATGAGTAAGAAGACAATTCAGTGGGGAAAGAATAGTATTTTCAACAAATGTTGTTGGAATAACTAGATGTCCATATATAAAAGAATCCTTTTGAACCCCTTCCTTACATCATACATAAAAATGAATGCAAAATGGATTATAATCCTAACATAAGAGCAAAAACTAAAAACTCTTAGAAGAAAGCATAAGAGTAAATCTTTGTGACCTTGGATTAGGTCTGAAATCTTAAAAGCACAAGGGGCAAAAGAAAAAAAAAACAGATAAACTGGATTTCATCAAAATGAAAAACTTTTGTGTATCAAAGGATACCCATCAACAAAGGGAAAAGACAACCCACTTTGGGAATGGGAGAAAATAGTTGCAAATCATTATCTGATAAAGGACTTATACCTCATAGCTCAACAAAAAGATAACCATATTAGAAAATGGGCAAGGGACTCAAATTTTTCCATAGAAGATATACGTATGGCCGAGAAGCCCATGAAAGATGCTTGTCATCATTAGTCATTAGGGAAATACAAATTAAAACCATAATGCTATACAGTTCACATCCAGTAGGATGGCTGTCATCAATAAAACAGGATGAGTTGCCTGGCTGGCTTGGTTGGTAGAACATGTGACTCTTGAACTCGGTCATGAGTTCAAGCCCCAACTGGATATAGAGATTACTTAAGAAAATAAAATCTTTCAGGGGGCACCTGGGTGGCTCAGTCAGTTAAGCGTCTGACTCTTGGTTTCAGCTCAGTTCATGATTGCTGGGTTATACAATTGAGCCCTACACTGGGTTCTGCACGGGAGCAGAGTCTGCTGGAGATTCTCTCTTCCTTTCTCTCTCCCTCTTCCCCTCCCCCTACTCGTGCTCTCTCTCTCTCTCTCTCTCTCTCTCCTCTCTCTCTCTTTCAAGTACATAAATTTTTAAAAAGTAAAAATCTTTTTAAAAAAATGGGAAATAAATGTTGGTGAACAAGTGGAGAACTTGGAATCTTCATATATTGCTGATAGGAAAGTAAAATGGCATAACCACTTTGGTTCTTCAGAGTGTTAAAACATATATTATCATATGACCTAGCAACTGCATTTCTAGGTATATACCCAAATGCAGTAAAAACACATCCATGCAAAAATTTGTATGCAAATGTCCATAGTAGCATCATTCATAATAGCCAAAAAGTGGAAATAATCCAAATATCTATCAATTTAAGTGGATAAAAAATGTGCTTTATCCATTACATGGAATATCATTTGGCAACAGAAAAGAATAAAAGTATTGATACATGCTCCAACATGGTTGAACCTTGAAAACATGTTAAATGAAAGATGCAGGTCAAAAAGACCACGTGTGGTTCCATTTATGTGAGATGTCCATTATACTCCAGTCCAGGGAGACTGAAAGACGAAGGCATGGTTGCTTGGGGTTGGGAGAATTTGGGATGGGGGGGGTGGGTAATAGGTACAGAGGTTTTTTTGGAAAGGATGAAAAAGTCCTAAAATTTATTGTGGTGATGGTTGCACAATTCTGTGAATATACTAAAATCACTGAATTGTGCACTTTAAGTGTGTGAGTACTGTGTTGTGCAAATTATCTCTCTGAAACTGTTTACAAAAGTGCCAGCAGAGAGAGTACAGACAAGGCAATCCCAGAAGAAGAGATACAAATGGCTGATAAGTATATGGAAGGTGCTCATTCATTGTTGTTAATTAGAAGATCTGTAAATTAAAACAGTTCATTAATTTCTTATTGCTCCTCAGATTGACAAAGAACAAAGACATCTATGGTTAAGTGTCTTATAGGAATATTATACATTTTGTTAAGAATATAGCCCTAGAATTATAATTAATATTATCCAACTGAGCAGACTCAAGAAATCACTCAGTCTAATCCCTCTATTGACAGCAAAGAATAAAGGATTCATTCAAATTAAAAGTTAATTAATGGCATAGGCAGTCTCCACTCCAAGTTTCCTAACTTTTCTTTTGGGAGTCACACTTTTCTATTAAATTGGATACAACAAAAGCTGGGACTGAGAAGTGTCAGAACTCTGGAGGGAATGATCAGGATTCCTAGGATCTTTTTCTTATTAATGGTACCAAATTAAGGTTGTGGATGTTCATTTTACTTGTAATTGTTTAGTATTTTACAATAGTTAGTCTTTTTATTCATTAAATTTTGCTTTCTGCTTCTTGGTTTCTTGTTTTTGGATGCTTTCCTGTTGTGTTCAAATTCCCCATATAGCCTGTAAATTGAGTCTGTCCTGCACTGTGTTTTGGAATATCCCATTTTTTTGATGGATTATCTTTGGAAATGTGTTTTGGAATATCCAGTCATTGATTAAATAAACCTTCTCCTATCCTGTTACTATAGTTTCTGTATCATACTTTCTTTCTGAGTACCATACTTACTAGACAATCATCTTAGATCCTTTTCAAAATCTGATACTACAATTTTGTTGGTTTCTCGTGGGTTTTTTTCCAGAGAATAACATTTGTTTCTTCCTCGAACTTCTCGTCTACGTAATGTAGCGTAGTATAACTTCTTGCCTGTGACCTGCTGAAATTTATATCTTTAAATATATTTTTTTTTCATAAGACAACTAATTTTGCTAGGTACTATATTTTGCTTATCTTTTTGTGCCTACATCTTGGGTAACGATTTGTTAGATAAATAAATACTTGAAACATTGAACTTTTATGTTGTCTGGTTAACATTTTATTCTTTTTTTTTTTTTCCCTCCCCTGTCCCCAGAATTTGGAGTTGTCTGCTTACTATTTTCTGCAACACTAGCTTATTTCCCACCCCGGCCTCCACTTCCTCCCAGTGTTGCTGCAGCTAGCCAGCGGCTGAGTTATCGGCGGAGCTTTTGTAGATTATTAAGGTAACTATACTTTGAATTGCTCAGTGGTTTTGACTACTACCTTCAAGATAATTTCACATTTATTTAAGATAATTTAGAGTGATAATTTTTCAGCAACCCATTAATCAGGTTACAAATAACTGATAAAATACTGATTAAATATTTTAGAGGGGTTTCCTATCAGAAATCTATTTTTAATATTTATTTATTTGAGAGCGAGAGAAAGCACACACGCGTGCATGGTGGGGGTGGGGTGGAGGGAGAGGGAGAGAAAGAATTCCCAAGCCAACTCCAGGCAGAATGTGGAGCCCACTGTGGGGCTAGATCTCAAGACCCATGAGATCATGACCTGAGCCAAAATCAAGAGTCAGATGCTTAACTGATTGAGCCACTCAGGCACCCCTATCAGATATCTATTTTTAAAAATCACCAAAAACAAGGGCGTCTGGGTGGCTCAGTCAGTTAAGCATCTGCCTTTGGTTCGGGTCATGATCCCAGGCTCCTGGGATCGAGCCCCACCTTGTCTTGGGCTCTTTGCTCAGTGGGGAGTCTGCTTCTCCCTCTCCTTCTGCCCCCCACCCTGCTCATGCTTACTTTCTCTCTCAAATTAATAAATAAAAACTAAAAAAAAATTTTTTAAATAAAAAAATTGTTTTCTTTTTGTAGAGGAATCCAAACCACTTCATTGCTGGCCAAAGTGATAACTCAGATCTGTGGGAAAAAAAATTTTTTTAATGTTTATTGGACATTTAATTCTGATTTGGGGTAACTAGTCCTTTATTCCTTTTTTGACTGATAAGAAGAAACCTCCTATAAAATTTACTATGTATTTGTTGAACATATCCCTTAATATTGTCCACTTAATTGTCTAAAAAACTTTTTTTACAGTGTTCATTTTGCTCTGCTGCAACAAATTGCAGTTGCCATTCATTGTAAAATTTGCAATGTATTTTCTTCTACTCCCTAATTTTTTCTTCATAAATATTCAAATAAGCAAATTACAAAGTTATATCTGTGTAGAAAAAAAGTAATGAGAACTGAGTCAGTTCATTGACATCAAGATCAGTGACTGGTTATAATACTAGAAACAACACATGCTACAGCCAGCACATTACAATAAAATCTTACCTGATGCAGCAGTTAAAGTGAAATGTAGTCCTACAAAAAAATAAAGTTGTGGTTAATAGGGAAGTACTTTTCACCGCTTCTGTTTTAAAATTTGGTTTAAATTAATTACAATGGGGCGCCTGGGTGGCTCAGTGGGTTAAGCCGCTGCCTTCGGCTCAGGTCATGATCTCAGGGTCCTGGGATCGAGTCCCGCATCGGGTTCTCTGCTCCGCGGGGAGCCTGCTTCCTCCTCTCTCTCTCTCTGCCTGCCTCTCTGCCTACTTGTGATCTCTCTGTGTCAAATGAATAAATAAAATCTTAAATAAATAAATAAATAAATAAAAATAAATTAATTACAATGAAATAAAATGAAAAATTCAGTTTCTCCATTGTACTAGCCACATTTCAAATGTTCAAAAACCACATGTGGCTGGTGCCTACCAAGTTAGTATAGCTAGGTAACATTATTTTTGAAACTTTGGTTCACAGCCACCTAATTTAGTAGGTAGACCATCTTAAAAAATTAAAGGGTAGAATGAAATAATCTAGAATGGAAATATTGTATCACATGTAGTAAGGGTACATAGTTTTTGTTTCAGAATGTATGTATTTATGTATATGTGGGGAGATCACAATGTAAAAATATATTACTTTGGAATACAGCAAAAAGTTTTTAAAAATCTGGGGCACCTGGGTGGCTCGGTGGGTTAAAGCCTCTGCTTTTGGCTCAGGTCATGATCTCAGGGTCCTGGGATCGAGCCCGCGTCAGGCTCTCTGCTCGGCAGGGAGCCTGCTTCCCTTCCTCTCTCTCTCTGCCTGCCTCTCTGCCTGCTTGTGATCTCTGTCTGTCAAATAAATAAATAAAAATCTTAAAAGAAAAAAGTTTTTAAAAATCACATCTCTGTAGCATGTAGAATATTGCCTTCCACATAATAGGCAAATAAAAATGTTTGTTAAATTGGATGGTGACCAGTGGCACATACATGTGATTGTTCAAAATGATAGGTTTTTTTTTTTTAAATTTAATGCTATTTAAATTCTTCCCTGCGCAGCACCAGAGTTTAGATAGCAATCAGGAAAGGTAGATTAGGTCATACTATGCCAGGCTAGTAATTTGGACTAGTCTGTGGAAAATGAGAAGTCACTGAAGAACGAGTTGTGTAAAAAATTGTTCTGACAAGGAAAAACAACATAAAATTATCACTCTGACCACAGTAAATGCCCTGTGTTTGCTTCTAATTACTCTAGAGTCAAGATCACTATTCTCTGTTAAAACCATAGAGTATAAGATCTTTCTTCTCTATAAAACACCCTTTTCACCAATGCCTAACTTTCCTTCATTTCTTCCATTATTTGTTATGTCTTCAGAATTGCCCCTAGGGGAAGCCTCTCTAGGGGAGTTCTTTGGACCTGCCATGCTCCCCGCCCGAGCCTATCAATGTAATTTTCTCTGGCCCTTCAAAGGATGCCTGAATAATTGTAGATTCACATGCAGTTGTAGGAAATAATACAGATGACATGGGCTCTTTATGCTGTTTCCTCCAGTGATAACAACTTTAAAAACTGTTGTACAGTATCACAGCTAGAAAATTAACATTGGTAGTTACAATAAAGAACATTTCCATCATCACAAGGATCCCGTTTTTTGTCCTTTTGTAGCCACGTCTACATCCCTTCCGCTCTACAGGCAAACACGGATTCGTTCTCCATTACTATAATGTTGCTTCAAGAACGTTATATATGGGCGCCTGGGTGGCTCAGATGGTTAAACATCTGCCTTGGGCTCAGGTCATGGTCCCGGAGTCCTGGGATCGAGTCCCACATCAGGCTTGTTGCTCAGTGGGGAGCCTGTGTCTCCCTCTGCCTCTCTCTCTCTCTCTGTCTCTTATGAATAAATAGATAAAATCTTGAACAAAGGAAAAAGAATGTTATATAAATGGAATAATATAGTACATAAATTTGGGAATTGGCTTTTAAAACGAGAGAGAGAGAGAGAGAGAGGCAAACCAGAAAACTGACTCTTAACTGCAGAGAACAAACTGAGGGTTGCTGGAAGGGAAGCATGCAGGGAATGGGTAAAATGGGTGATGGGTGAAGGAGGGCACTTTTAGTGATGAGCGCTGAGTGTTGTGTGTAAGTGATGAATCACTAAATTCTACATCGGAAACCAATATTACACTGTTAACTAACTGGAATTTAAGTAAAAACTTTTTAAAAACCTGTTTCTCTGGAGAGTCAACTAGGTTGTTTCGTGTTACTCCTTTTTCTTGCCGAATACTATGGTGTGGATGTACAGTTTAACTGTTCACCTGTTGAAGGACATCTGTGTTGATTCTAGGGGTGTTTTGGCAATTACAAATAAACATTCATATGCAGTTTTTTGTGGGGACATAAGTTTTCATTTCTCTGGGATAAATGCCCAGGAGTGCAATTGCTGGATTATGTGGTGGTTGCATATTTAGTTTTTTGGTTTTTTTTTTAAAGCCCGCCAGCCTATTTTCCAGAACAGCTATATCATTTTTCATTACTGTAAGCAATACACAAGTCATCTAGTTTCTGTGCATCTTTACCAGACTTTGGTGTTATCACTTGGTTTTTGCTTTAACCATTTTGATAGTTATGTAGAAAAGTACAACCTCTGTAGAGGTCAGTTGGTATTATCTATTGAAGTTACAAATACACATATTCTTCTGATGTGGCAGTTGCCCATATGTACTAGTGCACATGTGAAATGACTGTTAAGAGCAAAGGAATAAAATTATGTGTGTGTGTGTGTGTGTGTGTGTGTGTGTGTGTGTAATATCTTTATATACTATATGTGTAATAAAATACAGATCTCTCAGTGAGTGCTGGTTAAATAAATTGTGATTTAGCAACATAGTAGAGGACTACGCAGCTCTGAAAGAGAAGGAAACTCTTTATTGACTATGGAAGAGTTCTAAGACTTATTAAGTTCAACTGAGGGTTTTGGAGGGGTGCGGGTGGGGGTTGGGTGAGCCTGGTGGTGGCTATTAAGGAGGGCATGTATTGCATGGAGCAGTGGGTGTGGTGCAGAAACAATGAATCTTGGAATACTGAAAAAACAAAAATTTTTTTAAAAAGCAAAATTCAGCAAATGGTTGCAATATGCTACCATTTATATAGAAAGATTGGGGAAAGAATATATATACACACACACACAGTTGAGAATATATATATTAATATGTACATATCTATAATATATATACGAATTTATATAAAGAGTATACAAAATTTTATATATAATAAATTATATGTAAGTACAAATTTATGATAAACTTATATAAACTCTTATATAAGAATATAATATATAGGGGCGCCTGGGTGGCTCAGTGGGTTGGGGCCTCTGCCTTCAGCTTAGGTCATGACGTTAGGGTCCTGGGCTCGAGCCCCACATTGGGCTCTCTGCTCAGTGGGAGCCTGCTTCCTCCTCTCCCTCTACCTACCTCTCTGCCTACTTGTGATCTCTGTCTGTCAGGTAAATAAATAAAATCTTTAAAAAAAAGAATATAATATATAAATTTATATAATATATAATATACACATTTGTGTATATATATAAGCTTGTATATTTCTGTTTCTGGGAGTTACCCAAGAAAGTGCTAATGCTGGTAATTGTGGGAAGAGAGGAATGGGGTAAGAGGGACATGTTTTCCCCATATTTTTATACTTTTTGGTTTTGAGCCATTTGCAGTGTATTGCCTATTAAAAATCATTGACTAATTCAGACTTTAATAGCAATAAAGTAAAAATTAAAACTGCTCTCTGAAAATAAAAAAACTAGCAAATTATGTATTTCTTTTAAGCTTTGATTTTTTTTTCCCCTCCACCTTATTCAAAGGAGAATAATTTATCTTTTCAAGTAAAAGCTTTTTTTAACTATACCTACCTATTTACTCTATGAAATAATGTTGGTAATTCATTTATATAATAAATACTGACAACTTTAAACAATATAAATGAAAAGGATTTTTGTAAAAAAAAAATTTAAAGAACTTTGAATTTATTAAGAAATTGACAAATATTTTCTATTTGTGATTCTGGTATTCTAGTTTCCAAAGGACTTACATTTTTCATGAGTAAGAATTTAAAATCAAGATTTTGAATCTGTAATAATATTTTCTTTTACTTCTCTTACAGCAACATGAGATTTTTGATGATTGCTTTAGCGTATGCCATACCACTTGGTGTATTTGCTGGTTGGTCTGGAGTTCTGGACTTAATTTTAACACCAGTGCATGTCAGCCAGGTAAACATTTTATTTCTTTATATGTTGTAGGTATTTTTAGTTCATTTAAATTATAAATATTGTCTGTATGTCTTGGTTTAAACTTCAAGACCTGGGTAAAACATTATCTGATACCATTTTTGCAAAAGCAAAATCCTTAGGAGATAGTTAAAAATAATACTGATTTTCTTCCTGAATTTTGTTAACAGCCATGAACTTTATCTACATTTATTGGCTGCTGTTAATGATGTTAATAAACAGAAGAATAGAGGAGGAAAACTTGATTTGTTGACTGCATCCTAATCTTGCTTCACAGTTTATAAAGATTCACGATCCCATTGTCATATATATGGCTACTTTGTCTTTTTAATTTCTCACTATCTCTCTAGTCTCAGAATCTCATTTCTTTAAAAGTAATCTCATTTCTTTAAAATCATTTCACCTATATGCTTCAGGCCATATATTCCTTCTCCTCATTTCTAGGTAGCATGGTAGAAGGGCACAGAGGGCTTCGAAGGGGCAAATGGAAGAAGTCCAGCACACGGGCATGCCGTCCCACTATATGAATGAGAAATGATCTGCTCATTCTGCTTATAATGAACATTTGGATTGTGTATGGTTTTTGACTGTCACAAACAAGGTGTAGGAATATTCTCATACGCTCTTGAGGCACCTCTATATATATTTCTGTTTGGATATCTAGCTAGGAATAGAATTACTGGTGATGGTATATGCCCAGTTTAATAGATGATGCCAAACTTCCCCAAAGTGGTTGTATCAGTTTATAGTCCTACGAGCAGCACGTGAAGTTTCTCATTGCTCCACATCTTCACCAACCCTTGGCAGTGTTAGTCTTTTTTAAATGCTAATGGCTCTGCAGTTAAATGCCATTGTAGTGGTATCTTTTTAAGTGTTGAACATTTGAATATCCTTTCTTGTGACACACTTGTTAAGTCCCTTGCCCACTCTTGGGCTGTCTTTTTCTTACTGATTATAAAGAAGAGAGCTGTGCAGTAGGGGCCTCCCCAGAAGGCTATGACTATGTGGGGTCCTCAGCAAGCCTTGGCTGAGAGATGGACTGCACATATAAAGGGTAGAGCTCCCAGAGGCTTAACGGAAAGATGGCCAGGAGGTGTAAAGCAGAACGAATAGAGTAGAGGGCAAGCAGTGCTGGGCTCTTAGATTCTCGCTCCGCTGGAATGGTAAGTCCTCATTAATACCTTGTTAATATACTTGGGCTTCTTCTGAGACACAAGAATCTAGGCCAGAATTTAGAATCAAGAACCATACTCTAGATAAAATAAGGCCTGTTCTACTTAGACCCACAGTACGCAAGCCCTGAAAAAAATCGGCTGAGGAGACAATTTGGAGATTGAGTCCTACCAAGTGAGGGGAGCTCGGGAAACACTGTGGTTTCTATTCACATACCTTAATAAAACACAAAATTAAGCCTGTACAAGTTCAGGGTGATCAGTTATTAATTGAACTGCAGACTAATACAAAATGCAAAAATGAACCATTTTAGAGAAAGATAAAAGGATCCAGAATCTTTATATTATGTCATCCACGGCATGTACCCTACTGTTAAAAGAAAAAAAAAAATTAGACAAACAGGAAAATGTGACCCGAATTTATAAAGAGGAAGTACTGAATAGAAACCAACTCAGAGGTACATGTTGAATGTAGCACAGAAATGCAGGAAAGAGAAATCTTTGCTTGCTTGAAGTTTATTAATATATATATAATAAACTTACCATACATACCATATTGGACAGTGCAGATCAGAACATTTCTGTCATCATAGAACGCACCATTGGATAGGTTTATCATTATTCCTTTCACATTTAAACCTAGAATTGAATTTTGTGCTTGTTATAAGGTAGGAGTTCAGTTTCTTTTTTTCCCCATATAGGTATCCATTAACCTGGTAACAGTTTTTTAAAAGATCCTGCTTTTCTCTTTGCTCTCTAGTGTCATCTTTGTCATATTGAAGTGCCCTTATATGCACAGATGCGTTTATTTTTAATATTTTATTTATTTATTTGATAGACAGAGGTTACAAGTAGGCAGAGAGGCAGGCAGAGAAAGAGAGGAAGCGAAGCAGGCTCCCTGCCAAGCAGAGAGCCTGATGCAGGGCTCCAGGGATCGTGACCTGAGCGGAAGGCAGAGGCTTTAACCCACTGAGCCACCCAGGCGCCCCACAGATGCGTTTTTAAACAACTTTTTTCCCTCCAGTCTATTTGCCTATCTTTTATCACTTTTATCTACCCATATGTCTCAAGTATTTTAGTGTTATAATAAACCGGTATTTTGTAGAATAAATACACCCCTTTATTGAGATTTTGGCTAGAAATTTTTGAATCTCCAAAATCAGTTCAAGAATTAACTTCTTTGTAATTAATTTCTTTGTGAGCCATATACTACATTTATTAATAAATTCCCCTATGTTAACTTCTACAACTACATTGTCTAGTAAAATGGCTACTGACCAACTTGTGTCTATCTAATTTGAAATTTAAATTAGTTGTGGGGCACCTGGCTGGCTCAGTCAGTTAAGCATCTGCCTTCAGCTCAGGTCATGATCCCAGGGTCCTAGAATCGAGCCCCATGTTGTGGTCCCTGCTCAGTGGGGAATCTGCTTCTCCCTCTGCCCCTCCCCCTGCTTGTGCTCTCTCTCTCTCTCTCTCTCAAATAAATAAATAAAATCTTTTTTAAAAAAAGAAATTTCGGGGCGCCTGGGTGGCTCAGTGGGTTAAGCCGCTGCCTTCGGCTCAGGTCATGATCTCAGGGTCCTGGGATCGAGTCCCATATCGGGCTCTCTGCTCAGCAGGGAGCCTGCTTCCCTCTCTCTCTCTCTGCCTGCCTCTCCATCTGCTTGTGATATCTCTCTGTCAAATAAATAAATAAAATCTTTAAAAAAAAAATTTCAATTAGTTGATGAAATAAAATAAAAATTAACTTTCTTAGGTTCTATTTTCTCTAATTTCCTTTGGAGACTCTATATGTTATACTTTCACATTATATGCCCTATGTCTCTTAATCCCTTTTCTGAATTTTCTGTCCTTTTGCCTTTCTCTGGTTCAGACTCGCTGTTTCATCTAGCCTTTCTTTCAACTCACTGTTTCAGTTTTCAGCTCTAATATTTTTGTTAAACTCATCTCTAAGTTGTTAATTTCACTTGTATTCTGAAGTTATAACATTTTTATTTGAATCTTTTTCATAGTTTACAAATTTCTATAGAAGTACTCAATCTTTAACTTTTTTGAATTATTAAAAATAGTTGCTTAAAGTCTCATAATTTCTTGATCTGGATCCCCTGTGGGTCTCTTTATATTTGTGGTATCCATTTATGTTTTCTTATCGCTTTATGAGGTGTGCCTTTATTTTTGACTGAGTGCCAGACATAGTATATAAAAAATTGTAGAGCTCACTTAAGCATCAAGATGATGTTATTTAACCTGAGAAAGAACTAGGTTTTTTCTTACAGGAATCCAGGAATCCAGTTTTAGGAATTGAGGTAACTGCATTTCAGTCCCACAAAATACTATTCTATTTTGAGTGTGTGGTATCTTACTTAGGTAATAGCCCTTCAAAGTCACCATCTAAAGGCTGAGGTTTTGGGGCACCTGGGTGGCCCAGTCGGTTAAGTGTCTGCCTTTGCCTCAGGTCATGATCCCACATCCACGTCAGGCTCCCTGCAGAGCGGGGAGCCTGCTTCACCCTCTCTCTCTGCTGCTCCCACTGCTTGTGCTCTCATGCACTCTCTCTGTCAAGTAAATAAATAAATAAATCTTAAAAAAATAAAAATAAAGGTTGGGTTTTTTTTGTCACAAGGCCACCCACCCTACAATAGGCCCTGAAGTCAAATTTTTTTTTTCCTTCCGAGGCAGGTATTCCAAGCATGCTCAGTTCCAAGAAAGAAGAGTGTAACACCCATTTATTTATTTTTTTCATTTATTATATATTTATTCAGCCCTCTGTTTAAAAATTTTATTATTTATCCATTTTTTGGGAAGTATAGTTGACACACAATGTTACATTAGCTTCAGGTGTACAACATAGTGATTCAACAAGTCTGTACATGATGCTCTGCTCACCACAAGCGTAGCTCCCATCTGTCACCATACCACACTATTATAGTACCACTGGCTATATTCCCTATTGTAGCACCCATTTAAAAATTCTGATTTTGCAGATTTTATGCTTCTCATTATAAATCTCGAGACACCCTTTCAAGTGTCTTTCTCTGTATAAACTCTGAGAGAGAGATGAGGAGTCACACCAGGTATTAAATAAAGTGAAATTTAAAATTAAATGAGGAAGAATGAAGCACTTGGATGAATCAGTTAAGAGACCAACTCTCAGTTTCAGCTGAGGGTCATGTTCCTGGAGTCATGGGATCGAGCCCTGAGAAAGGCTCTGCACTCAGTAGGGAGTCTGCTTAAGATTCTGTCTCTCCCTTTCCCTTGCCCCCCACCTCTGCACTCACTTTCTCTAAAATACATCTTATTTAAGAATTAAAGAAAAATTGTAATAAATTAGTGGGTAGAATATTATTAACTAAAGCAAATGTCATGAACAAAGGAAGCAGAAAAGCACCACTGGCCTAAAAGGACCAGGATTACTACAGTTGTATGCACAGCGGTTCTTCGCCTGACACAGGGTCCCACTCACCCAGGGGATAGATGGAAATGTTTGGGAGGGCCTAATAGCATTAAGTGGGCCTTAGACAATGGATACTAAATGCTCGCCAGGGAGAGGGGCAGTTCTGCAGAACAGAGAATTCTCTGGCCCCAAATGCCAATGATGGAAAAAAAAAAATGTGGAGCTAAATTAAGCTTCAGGCTGTTCTCTTTCTCCAGAGAGTACTTATCTTTGTTCTGGCACCAAACACTGTTAAGTAATTGTATTACTTAGAGTAGGCTAAGCTGCTATGAGAAGTAGAATCCCAGAATTCTGAGGCTTAAGGAATTTAGTTCTCATTTACATCATAATCTAGGACGGTTTGCATAACAATCTAGGACATTTGTCCACAGTTCAGATAGCTCTTTTCCTCCCACTGGTTTAGAGACCGACCCAGGCTGCTTCCACTCTGCAACAATCCTGTCGCCTAGGACCCTGTCATTGTATGCATGGTTTAGGCTGGTGACTACATCCCGATTCTGATTATAGTGGTTGGAAAGGGAAAGGAAGCCGGGAGGAGCTTACAGCGGTCTTCCAGGCTCTCGCTTGGTGGTGGCACACTTTCATTCTGCCCACTTCCATTGAGAACTTGTGCGCATAGTCCCATGTGTTTGAATGACCGCTAAGACATACAGTCCACCTGAGTGCCTAGGTTCTACCTAGGGAACATTCTGGTGAAGAAGTGTAATGAGAAATATGACTAGGAAAATAATAAACGGTAGAATTTAGTTTGGGCAGCTCTCAATTGACAGGTCAAGTTTGGACTTGGCCCTGTAACCACAATGAAAGCCAGTAACTATTTCTGAGCAGGAAAGTGGGATGATTGGGATAATTATTCTGGCAATAGTGGGCAGAATAGATTGTGGAGACCATTTAAGAAGCTATTACAGGAATCTAGAAGTAAGAAATAAGGTAATAAGCAAGCATGGTGGCCCTGGGAAGGGAAAGAGGAGACAAAATGCACTGATACTATTAGGGATACATGGAATTCCAATGGTAACCAGTAACATGTATTGAACCAAACCCTTGTTATCCTCATTATAATAATGAGGAAACTGAGACTTAAGAGTATGAATTGGGACAGAAGCCAAGTCATAGGAGGAGTTAAAAAACATGAGTGATGGGTGAATCTAGGCAGTATTTGTAGATTGCTTGAGAAAGTTTGGCCATGAGCGGAGGAAAAACTTAAAGACATTATTAGATAGATGGAGAATCATCATCAGGTGGTAGTAACAGCCTTTACTGAGCACTTCCTGTACACTGATCACTGATTTAAGTCCTGTACACAAATTATCTCATTTAGTCCATTCTATGGGTAAGAAGACATAATTTGTCCAGGGTCATAAAGCTGCTAAATGGCAGGGTTGGAAATGTTTTCCCACGAGTGCAATGAGCTATATATTTGAAACCACCTCAAATTGTCTTTCAGTAGTCTCCCTAGGTGCTTAACCCCCATTTCTCATGCTCTCACTTGCTTTCTCTTCTGTGAGTTCTCTCTTCTGTGACTCTTGATACATCTTTAATTGTTGCCAGATGTTTGAGCACCTGATTATTTCCCAGTAGTTTCCTGTATGTTGGTTATATTTAAAACTCTTGGGTCAGTGACTGTCTTCTGTCCTTTTCCTGTTTTCTTAAGGGTTCTAGTACAAAGTAGTACATACTTGAAAACATTTATTTGTGAAACTGATTATTTTGTTGATTTAAATATTCCGATAAAAGTTAATCAAGAATATACCTACTTAAATAAATTGGATTAGTCACACATGAATCCTTTTATTTTATTCATTTTCTTAAATAGTATTTCCGAGATTTGTTGCCATTTAGTTATTGATAAAATATTGAATTATGCATGTATATAGAAATGCATACATATATATTGAATTATGTATTGATTAGAGAAGATCTTTTTTTCACGCTTTCTTAATTGCAGCCTTATAGTCTTATATTAAACGTGTCTGCCACTTTCTCCACAGGTAGATGCTGGCTGGATTGGATTTTGGTCCATAGTTGGAGGCTGTGTTGTTGGAATAGCTATGGCAAGGTGAGAATATTTTACGTTAACCCTGTGAGTGGGCTGAACCCAAACCAAAAAACAGAAAAATGACTGCTTTTGATAAATGTTAAGATTCAGGGAAAAATAAAACAGGCAAAGGTCAGAGAAGGGCACTTGTTCAGACTATAAGAAAATTCATATGCAGTAAAAATTTTCCTGCTACAAGAAACCTTTCTCAGGAGTAATCTGTCCTAAAATGTTTTTGGAGGATGGAGATGTATTTCCAGTGTAAGCTGCCTCACTCCCATATTATTGGAGAACAGGATCTACAAGTGGAACCCAGAGAAAGGCATTACAATAATAACGACAAATTGATTACTTAATTGAGAATAGAGAAGAATTGAAATGAACTATTTGTAAGAGCATCTCTAGAACTTTCCATGAAAAGGGAGGATCTGATTAGCAGAAATTTATTTTCAGTCTTTTTTGGCAGATACATCCCTGTTTATTCCCTTTTGCTGAAAAATGCACATAAAGACTTCCGGTTTCACCAAACTCCCTTTGATCTTAACCCATTATAACAACACATTTTTAGAATGAGTCAGAAGAAGGAAAAAGTCTCATTTCTTTCTAAAAAAAAAAAAAAAAAGAATGGAAATATCACTTATCCAGATGACTGCCTGTAAAACTATTCTTGGTGTTTCCAAGGAGATAATACTCATTCACTTCCCAAATCATTTACCTTGTTTCATCAAAAACAAAATTAGGCAATCAACTTTACCAGAAAGAGAAGAATCTAATTACATATTGGGGGAGATCAAATAAGATATGTAAATCGCCTCAATTTCTAAATACTTAAACATAATTGACACAGGATAATATTATAGCTAGACCTTACAGTTTACATAGTGTTTCTGGGATAATGAAAGAATAAATTGACACTGTAATTTCTAAATCACTCTAAGGTTTTTACAAGTTAGGGAAATATAAGAATAAAATCTAAAAGCTAAAGAAGAGGAATAGGCAGGGAGCATTTGTGGGAAATCACTACATGGATACTGAAATACATTGACCTGTCACATTTGACAGAATCTTATCTAATTTTTCTAATTAAATCTCCAAGCCAATTATAGTGAGTCATCATTAACCAAATCCTATTCTGAGCACCACATAGGTCAAAGAGGGAACTAAGATGTATCAAAAATGACATCTCACGTGTACCTTTCACTTTATATTTTTTCTGTAAACTCTTTATTTTATCTATATAGAAATAGAGCTAGAGGAGAAACTGAGAGTGAGGACATTTCTGTTTTTAATTTGTTGAAATGGAAGTTCTTAAAAAAATACTACCCTTACTTTGGAATCTGAAATCAATTGTAGCTATCTGCTAGGCCTAGAATCAATTTTAAAGTTATGTTCATAACACCATTTGGGGGATCCCTAGAACAGAATCTCCTTAAAGACGTTAGTGCTTAGGTGATTTTTTTTGTAATTATGGTACTAAAGGCCACTAGCAAATGTCCTAATAGTTACACTGTTCAAATGGTATTAACCCATTTGAAAGGACTAGGTTGGAAGAAGGGGAGTGGGGTTATGGACATTGTGGGGGGTGTGCTGTGGGGTGTGTGGACCTGGCGATTCACGGACCTGTACCCCTGGGGATAAAAATATATGTTTATAAAAAAATAAAAAATTTTAAGATTAAAACAAAACAAAAAAAAAGAAAGGACTAGGTTTACAAAAATAGATAAGGTCACAGTGGTTAGCTTATTCTTGTGTGATCTGGCCCTGTCAATGTCCTCACTGCTCAACTTTTTTCGGTTCTGATTGTACCAGAAAACGATTTTATTCTCTCATACCTCACCATCTGCCTGTGAGACAAGTACATTCTTGCAGCATACCAAAACATAAATCAAAAAAGTGTTTGGTGGGCGTGAAATTATAACAGTTTTTGGATTTTCTTGAGGGAAATTTCTACCATGCTGTAGAACCTTTTTCAGAGTACTTAAGAATTTTCTGGTAGTGAACTTTCATAGTCGAGAACAAACCTAAGTCATTGGGCAAAGATGCATCAATTTTTTCCACCAAAAGATGGCATCAGCTGTCATAGGAAGCTATTTTAGCCTAGATAAGGCTTACAAACATGATTAAACTTGTCACATCAAATAAGCATGAAACACAAAAGATAGTATTGAAAATTCTAAGAGGGACACTAATGTAATTACAATAGAAATTAAGATCAATTTTAAAGCTTCAAAGTAGAGGAAACATGGTAGGTGTTATATTTGGGATAGAATCGCTTTTTCTACAATAGAAACAATTCTCAAGGACAGAGTAAGTTGTATGTAGGCACAGCCAGAGAATTGTGCCTATACAGCCAACAACTATAGGTGAGGAAAAGTGGTCGGCAAATAGAAAAGTTGTGGGTCTTAACGAAATAATAAGCATCTCTACCGTTTGCCTTTTTATTTCATGTTAATTCAGAGAAAAGCAGGAATTTTGAAAACTTAAAATGCTATGAAACATAAGTTACAACCTTTATAGGATAGTATTTGTTACTCCAGAGCTACATTCTTGCTTTCAAAAGCTTACAGTCTAATCGGAAGACAAAAAATATACACATGCCAAAACAAGAGAAATGCCAATAGAGATAAATGCTGTGAAGAAACAGGGTATGGAGATGGGATGAATGGTGAGGACTTCTTCCATGAGCATGGAGAGTCTTATTGAACTTACTGAGACCTGAACGACCTGTGGAGTAAGCCGGAGTGAGTCACATCAGGAATGGGAGGAACCAGCATTCCAGGCAAACAGGACAAAGGCAAAAGCTACATCTTGCTGTGGGAAACAACCCTCGCTTGTACAAGAAACAGAAACAGGGCTGTCCAACTGGAGAATAGTTAGGCGGAGGGAGAATGGAGGCAGAGACCAGATTATATAGGAGCCCAAGGGGCTCTAGGGGTAAGCATTTGTATTCTCTGAGTTTGAATTTGGGGAGAGCCATCTTTGCCAGTTTGTGTCAACAGGTTAGCCTGTTTTCTAAAACTAGAATAGTAGGTGCTCGTTATAGAATTTTGGGAAGTATAGAAAAATATTTGAGGAAAGTAAAAGTAGCATTTAAAAACACAGAATCCAGGGGTACCTGGGTGGCTTAGTGGGTTAAGCCTCCGCCTTCAGCTCAGGTCATGATCTCAGGGTCCTAGGATCGAGCCTGCATCAGGCTCTCTGCTCAGCAGGGAGCCTGCTTCCCGCCCCTCTCTGCCTGCCTCTCTGCCTATTTGTGATCTCTCTCTTTGGCAAATAAATAAATAAATCTTTAAATAAATAAATAAATAATAAAAACACAGAATCCATCCTGTCAGTTACAGATCTTGAGCAGAGATCACATTTTGTGTGTTTTGTAAGAGGAAAAAAATACCTGCCACAAAGTAACATTTATCACATACATACAAAATAAAAGGTACCAGTTAAAAAAAGTTTTGTTACTTGCTTTAAAAAGAACTCATGGAAATTTTTTCAAGAAAGCATTGTTTAATGAAAGTGTGTCATTAATTTAAATAGTACCTTCAAAATCTGGGTAGGCTTATAATAGAATGTTGTTTCTTTTCAGGTTTGCAGATTTTATCAGGGGTATGCTGAAACTAATTCTTCTCCTCCTGTTTTCTGGGGCTACCCTCTCATCCACGTGGTTCACCCTGACCTGTTTGAACAGCATTACTCACCTGCCTTTAACCACAGGTAAACAGAGACTATTTTGAACTTTGAATAGATATTTTCAGTTCATGAAAATATATATAACCCAAAAGTAGGAATTTTTCTTGTTTTCTATTCTATAGAAATAGAATAAGTAATTATAGTTATAAAACTATAAAAATTATAAAACTAATAAATGTAAAAAAATATTTCCCAAGTCCAGGCATCAAACTATCTTCCTAACTAAAAAGAGTTCAAGGACCACCTAGGTGACTCAGTGGGTTAAGCCTCTGCCTTCGGCTCAGGTCATGGTCTCAGGGTCCTGGGATCGATCCCCACGTCAGGCTTTCTGCTCAGCAGAGAGCCTGCTTCCTCCTCTCTCTCTGCCTGCCTCTCTGCCTACTTGTGATCTCTCTCTGTCAAATAAATAAATGAAATCTTAAAAATAAAAAGAGTTCAAGAAATAATGAAAAATACTTTCACTGGTATTTTACCTATGGAAAAGAAGTATAATCTTTAGTCTAAACTTATATATAGCATAGAAAAGCCTATATTCTTTTAAAATTCATATCAGAGCATAATACAGAGATTTTTATCTTCTTTATAGCCATTACATCATTGTTAAGAAATAAGGAAGATGAGTAAAGGCATAAAGCTTTGATGTTTGAAGTATATACCAGTAAAATTTCTTCCACCATCACCTATAGGTTATTCAGTCTTCTTATATCATTAATATAAATCAAAACTTACTGGCAAATACCTATTAGAAGTATATTATAGGCAGCTTACTTAGCTCATCTGATTGACCTGAAATATTTATAGTTGCTATTGTACTGTTATTAATAGTATCATTTTGGGAGTCTGCATTAGCTTTCTATGGCTGCTGCAACAAGTTACCACAAATATAGTGGCCTAAAATGACACAAATTTATTGTCTTACATTTGTCGGTTAGAAGTCCAACCTGGGTCTCACTAGGCAAGAGTCAACCTCCAGGGAAGAATCCACGTCCTTGCCTTTTCTAAATTCCAGAGGCTGCCGACATTCCTGGGTTCGTGGCACCATTCCTCCATCTGTAAAGTCAGCCGTGGGTCAAGTTCTTCTCATACAACACACCAGCACCTTTCCTCCAAGTCACATCTTCCTCTGAGCTCTCATCTTCTGCCCTGCCTTCCACTTTTAAGGATCCATGTGATTACCTTGAGTGCACCCAGATAATCCAAGATAATCTCCGCATTTTAAGGTCAAGTGACTAGCAACCTTAATTCCATCTGCGGTCTTACTCATACATAGACTAAAGGGACCTTCCTCTATGGAGTCCCCATAAAACATACATGCCACTGGGCAGTTGGTCCCTGTAGAGCTACTTTCAGACTCTCGTGTACTCTTATCCATGCAAGTGCTTGTTACAACAAATAATCCTACAGTCCTCCAGTCTACCCTTATAACAAATAAAGCCATAATTAAACACATAATCCCATAGGTGGCTATTACTTGCAGATGGATTAAAAAATCAGCATCTTTAGCAGAATTCCTTTTGTTAAAGGAAAGGAAAGGGAAAAGCAATAACAGAGCTCTCTTGGTCTATAAAATGATCTGTCATAGTATCCCAATTTGCATATATGTGCTCTGTAATAAAATGGCCAGCAATTTATATATCAGTTTATATATCAATTTATGTATCAAATTTTTCAAAGATAACCTTTATTTTAGATATCCATCTGCCCTGGAATACCACAGCAAATTCACAAGGGCATCATGGCTTATTTTAAATTTCTGAAGGAAACACAGGGATATTCCCTGTCAGACCCTTTGTGAACCTCTAGTTCGAGAGAGTGTCCAGTCTCCTCATTAGATCCCTGCTGCATTCTTTTTGATAACATCATATCTTTGAAAAGTTTGGTTTCCTGCAGTGGCTGTGATAAAAAGTAAACACTGCACAAAAATCAGGAACAGGATATAAGGGTGGGTGTCAGTCTGATTCTCAGGTTTGATTCCAAGATTTGAGAAGTCATGCAGTGCCCATCAGATTGCCCATATCTCATTAGTAAGTGATTGTGGTTATTTGAGAATGCAATAAAAATATATTTCTTTCAATATATGGGTATTATTTTTTAGATGGCCACTAAATTGTTAGGACATACACATTTATTAAATGGTTTGGCCCCAACTATGTAATTAACAGAATGGTTACTTATTTCTCTTGGCCTTGGACATACTGAGGCACTAAGTGTGCTATAAAGGCAGGTTTGGAAATTTCTACCCTGTACCATCCTGCCAGGAATCCCTCTCTTTAATTTTTATTGCTTTGCCTGTAAAGCCCAGTCGTCCAGAGTAATAGCTTTTGGATAATGTGTACTTTTTATATACTAACATTCCTACATTACGGTTTTGGAACAATTTTGGCAAGTATTCTGAGCCAGAATTTTTTGTTTTATTTTATTTTTATTCGGGTATGATTTCATAATTTAGCAGTTGCACAACATTCTGTTGGAATAGTTTTAGTTTGCAACCCTTTGAGTGCGTTACACTCGGATGTGTGTGTGTGTGTGTGTGTGCATGTGTTACTGTATGTCAAGTACATATCTGTTAGATTCTATACTGTATGTCAAGTACATATCTGTTAGATTCTACAAGAACAAAGTTGTGAGTACATAATGAACATATATTTGCCCTTGAATTAATTGTATAATATTCATTGTAAGACATTACGTTCATGAAATTTTATGTGTTTTCTATTTGCTATGATAAAAGTAACAGTTTTATCTCTGGTTGGGGGCATCAGGAAAATTTATTTTTTACTTCCTTTTTTGTCTAGATCTGTAATAATGAGTGTGTTACTTTTACTTGTTTCTTTTATGTTTTACTTGTATAATCAGAAAAAAATGTGTTGAAAAGTATACATCTTTTTTATTTATTTTTTTAATAATTTTTAAATTTTTTTTATAAACATATAATGTATTATTAGCCCCAGGGGTACAGGTCTGTGAATCACCAGGTTTATACACTTCACAGCACTCACCATAGCACATACCCTCCCCAATGTCCATAACCCCACCCCCCTTTCCCTCCCCCCCTCCCCCTGGCAACACTCAGTTTGTTTTGTGAGTTTCAGAATCTCTTCTGGTTTGTCTCCCTCCCGATCCCATCTTGTTCCATTTATTCTTTTCCTATCCCTCAAACCCCACACGTTGCATCTCTACTTCCTCATATCAGGGAGATCATATGATAGTTGTCTTTCTCCAATTGACTTATTTCGCTAAGCATAATACCCTCTAGTTCCATCCACGTCATCGCAAATGGCAAGATTTCATTTCTTTTGATGGCTGCATAGTATTCCTGTGTGTGTGTGTGTGTGTGTGTGTGTGTGTGTGTGTGTGTGTGTATACCACATCTTCTTTATCCATTCATCTGTTGATGGACATCTAGGTTCTTTCCATAGTTTGGCTATTGTGGACATTGCTGCTATAAACATTCGGGTGCACATGCCCCTTCGGATCACTATGTTTGAGTATACATCTTTTTAAATCTTAAAGGAAAATTGATATAGGTGACCCTGGTCAGGACTATGTTTTTCCAGTCTGTCCTTGAAAATAATTATGTTGGACAGAAAGGAAAGCAGGATTCTAAATTAAATTAAGGCCAGAACAGAAAGGTTGAATCTGATGTAGCCATCTTCACTACCACCGAATTTATAATTCTACTGTTCTTTCCAATTGCAGGTCAGTTTTTGAATGTCACTTAGAAACTCCTGAAAGAAAGAAAAAAAAAAAGAAACTCCTGGTAGATACTTTTTTAACTTATACTGCATTAAAAACTAGATTTTCACATTTCTTTCCTGAATGATCATGGTGGGTATTTTTTTTCTCTTTCCTGATACTTACCACCTAACTCTTACTCGAGTGCGTCTTATCTCCCCTGCCAATCTGAAAATCTGGAGCATGGACTTGTGCCTTATCAGTTCTGACCCCAGCTCTCACCCCACTACTTAGCACAAGCCCTGAATAATGAATGAATGAAGTGTATATTATCTCCATTTTGAATCTCAGTAGATAGGACTTATTGCCAGTAATAGCAACCGTGGTCACTCTGTTACTCAGCACTAGCTATATGCAGGCAAAAGGGCACATTTTAATGGAACCAATGGAGAATTTGAATAAATCTGTCACAGATACTCTTACTGCCTTTATAAAAATCTGACCTAATTCCTTTTAAGTAAAAGAGGTTTCATGAAAGGGAACTTACAACAAAATCTAATTATAGACAAATCTAGACCTTTAGACTGATATTTAAAGCCAGTAACGGCAGATTCGTATTTCTTTTTTACCAGAGTCATTCTTCTTTTTTTTAAGGAGGAAAATATCTAGTCTTTTTCCCATTTCTAGTAAATTTAGTATTCCTGTTGTTACTTTTAAATAACGGAAGAATCTACATGAAGAATGTGAAAATATATGCATTTATTATAATTGTTGACATAATAAAGTAAAAGCTAGTTAATTTTGTTAACCATGTGTTATAAGTGCTGGTATATTAAAACCATCTGTTGCAGTATTTTTTGTGATCTGCTGATCTTGATATTATTGTTGCCATCTCTATGGAAAAAAAAAAAACAGGATCATTCCATTCTATCTAGAGGTGGACTGTTTTTTTTTTTAAGATTTTATTTATTTACTTAACAGAGAGAGATCACAAGTAGGCATAGAGGCAGGCAGAGAGAAGAGAGGAGGAAGCAGGCTCCCTGCTGAGCAGAGAGCCCGATGCGGGACTTGATCCCAGGACCCTGAGATCATGACCTGAGCCGAAGGCAGCGGCTTAACCCACTGAGCCACCCAGGCGCCCCTAGAGGTGGACTGTTTTGATACATGTACTTGCCTATATACATCCCCTTGGAGGATATCAGTAGTATGCTTTTATTTCTTTGAGGAAACTCAGCATTTAAAATTGCATTATGTCTTTATCAATTCAGTTGTCTTCAATATGGCAGATAAATTAATTCATGACTAGATAATGTGAGTTTCAAAATCTTGAAGCTTATTCTATATACAAAATTATGAAAAGACATTTTTCACCTTATCTGAAAAGTAGGTATCTAGTCCTGTTAGCCACAACTCACACAGTCATTTTTCACTGAACAGATAAAAACGCTTTGAAAATGGCATTTTGAAAAATGTTAGCACTTTGGTGTTGAGTTTGCTGAAACAATATAATTTGGGTTTTAGCGGAAGTTGCCTTGGGAGGTTCTTCATCTAACTCAAGTTACTGGAAGACCACAGCAGCAAGGTCAGAAACAGATAGTGAGTGGGGAGTAAGGGGGGCCAGATAAGATAGACGTGAGCCCCATGAGAGTGATAGGTAACTACAAGCTGACGTCAAGAGGCATTTGAGGGAAGAAAACATATTCGGTTGTATTGAGAGGCATGTGACATGTATAAGTAGAGGGTGATCCTCTTAATAGGAATGAGAAAATCCAGAAGGAGATGATGAGCATGATTAAAGATATGCACACTTTTTTTTTTTTTTAAGTGGACTCCATGCCCAGCATGGAGCCCAGTGTGGGGCTTGAACTCACAACCCTGAGATCAAGACCTGAGCTGAGATCGAGTCAGATGCTTAACTGACTGAGCCACCTAGCCACCCCAAAGATGTGCACACTTTTAAGGAAATAAGGGATTTAAGGAAAGAAAGCTAAGTTACTTCATTATTCTTTCCACCTTTATGAATGGACATGACTGTTACTTACATTCGTGACTGTCAGATCAAGAAGTTAAAAATAGAATGTGGATTAAAAGAAGGGAATGGATTTGTGAAAAATCTTAAATGTAAGAATCCTGAAATGTTGATAGGGCCTATTGGGCAAGAGCATATCAAGTTTATCCACAGAGATTTTCAAGAAGAGGAACAAGTCTCTAAGCAGACCCTGTTTCTGGAAGATGGAGGGCTTGACCAGGTGATCAGTCAGTGTTCTATGATATAACCATGTATTGCCTTATACAGAACAATGAGTAATTTTTTGGGAACTTAAAAGTCACTGATAAACCTATACCTGTGATATCTGATAGCACAACCCATCTCAACTCTGGGCCCAACATTTCAAATTTCTGTGAGATACAACCACTTGGCCTTCTAGCCGGAAGAGACTCTGAACCTAACTGTCAGCCTTTATAGGACTAAACTGAGCCAACAAAGCAGCTAAACAAAGGATATCCACAAAATAATAACATACAGAAAGAAAATCAGCACCATTAATGATTATTGCAGCAAAATAACACCCTATCCTCTTTTGGAGCTCATATTTTATGAGTACATGAAATATGCAGTAGCATATTTTAATCAGCAGCAGATCATGAAGGCCACAGCAAATATTTTTAAGGAGAAAATGTGAGGCTGAGAGGAGAAGCACAGCTCAGAAGTATAGAATTGTATCCATATATTCGGCACACCCAGAACCGATGGAAAAAACTGCCGTTAACAAACACTGTGAATGTTTACAGTTTCTCTTTTTACATGTGTCTTTATTTCCTGAAGGAGCATTTTCATTTTCAATATCAAGTTTAATTCAGATTGTAGAAATATTTTTAATAAAGGTCTAATCTAATAATTCCTAGTTATCTTTCCTCACTTTATCATAAAATAAAATTCAGCCAGCATGCATAATAATAAAATTTATCCAATAAAGTATATTAATATTATAAACCAATTCGATTCTAATCCTTTAAACTTTTCATGGTAAACATTTATTGTACTATTTTATAATCCTTATTTCTTACGTGTCATACGTCTTAATAAAACTGTAAATAAATTCTCTGTAAGTCTTAACATACAGAAAGAAACCTAGAGACTACCTAGAGACACCTACCTAGAGACACCTTTAAAATTTTTGTTTTTAATATCCTAGTTAAGGGCACCTGGGTGGCTCACTTGGTTAAATGACTGCGTTCGACTCCGATCATGGTCTCAGGGTCCTGAGATCGAGTCCCACATCTGGCTCTCTGCTCAGTGGGGAGCCTGCTTCCCCCCTCTGCCTCTTCCTCTGCCTGCTGCTCTACCTACTTGTGCTCTCTCTCTCTCTGGCAAATAAATAAAAATAAAATCTTAAAATATCCTAGTTAAGGTCTCTACCTAAATGTATTTGTTATTGATCTTTGAATGAACCTTAGTTATCATCTGATACTTATCTCTTCAGTAAATGAATCTCTTCCATTACAATCCAGATGTATGTCCATCTGACTGCAACTGGAATACTGCCTCAGAGAGGAAGCTATTCCCTGTCCCATTGTTTGTCGGTTCTGGGTCCTGGGAAATTCTTCCTCCTATTGAGATAATGGATTTGGAGCAACACAGCTTACAGGGCAAGTCAGCTCCCTCCCTCTTCCACTGACATCCTCAAAATATTAGTCCTGTCATATCTGTCCTTTGCCTTAATCTCAGCATCCGTCGGTTCTCACAAGCTGTCCTCATCAGACATGGATTCCCAGCACTGGCCAGCACAGTCAGCCTCTTCTATTTTTTTTTTTTTTAAGATTTTATTTCTTTATTGGTCACGGGGGTAGAGAGAGAGAAAGCATGCACACAAGCACAGGGAATGGCAGGCAGGAGAGGGAGAGGGAGAAGCGGGCTCACCGCTGAGCAAGGAGCCAGATGTAGGACTTGATTCCAAGATCCCGGGATCATGACCTGAGCTAAAGGGAGATAGATGCTTAACCAACTGAGCCATCCAGGTGCCCCAAGTCAGCCTCTTCAAACCTACTATAGCTTGTTGGGGTTTTCCTGAAAACCTGTTTCTATTAGAATTTAGCATACTTTTCCTGCTGTACTCAGTACCTGATACTGGAGGCTATTAGTGCTCTTGACTAGACATAGCTTTAAAAAAAAAAAAAAAAAAAAGAATGAAGTCTAATTATCTTCTTAGCACTGTGCAGGTAGATGGCTGCTAAACCATAGATGTGGATCATGTTCTTTTAGATGCACAAGAGCTTTTAGGTATGCAAGAGCATATAAAGTTTATCCACAGAGATAAACTGATGAGGAGTAATATGTCCTATTTATGGTTCCAGCATAGCAGCTTACGTATAGTAGGTGCCTGATAAATGATTTTGAAGAAAAGCTTATGTTTTCCCTATCACGTACCTAAACACTAATTTTTGAACCCACTTTACATTTATCGTGACTAAAGTTCATCATCTTGTTTGTAACTTTTTGGTGCTCTATTTTTTATTTTGTCATCTGTCTTAATGTGCAATGACTTCCAGCTTTTGTGCTCAAGACAGATTTGGGAAGTGTGCCTTTTGTGTCAATACCAATGAATAAAAGAAATATCAAGTCTTGTTTTTTTTTTTTTTTCAATCTGACACAGTGGCTGAAAACCCACTGGATTCTGTAAACTTTAAATATATTGTTTTTATTTTTATTTTATTTTTATTTTTAAGATTTTATTTATTTATTTGACAGAGAGAGATCACAAGTAGGCAGAGAGGCAGGCAGAGAGAGAGAGGAGGAAGCAAGCTCCCTGCTGAGCAGAGAGCCCAATGCGGGGCTCGATCCCATGACCCTGAGATCATGACCTGAGCCGAAGGCAGAAGCTTAACCCACTGAGCCACCCAGGTGCCCCAAATATATTGTTTTTAGCAACGCTAATTTACATTGTTTTTAAATAAGTCATTTTGACTTTCAGAACTTTGGTCACTTCATCTATAAAATGCCTTACCTGCTTCAAAGAGTCAGTAGGATGATCAAATATGAAAATATATTTGAAAGCAGTTTTTTAAGTGTTTTAAAAATTATATAAATCCAAGATTTGAAGTTGTTTTGTTATTAATGATATATTGAGAATCTCATTAAATGCTGAATGAAATAGGTTTTTTTTTTAAAGATCTTATTTATTTATTTATTTGAAAGAGAGAGAGTTCGAACATGAGTGGGGAGAGGGGCAGAGGGAGAAGCAGACTCCCTAGGGAGCAAGGAGACCATCGCAGGGCTTGATGCTAGGACCCAGAGATCATGGCCTGAGTAAGCCAAAGGCAGAGACTTCACCAACTGAGCCACCCAGGTGCCCCGAATGAAATAGTTCTTAATTTGAAATTTCGTCATTTGTTTTGTAACATCTAAGGTTCAAGTGTTTGGGTTAATAAAAATGTATTTTAAACTTAGTTTATTTCCCTAAAGTTTACTAATTTAGTTCATCATTGGGAGCAAGAATGGGATAAGTAGTACTTTCAGGGTTATGACCCAATTCATGTTCTTGAAATATATCCATTGTAACTGCATTTTGTACTACACAAGACTTTATTTTTCACAGTTTGAATTGTGGGCCCATGAAATTTTATTAACTTCTCTGAAAAAAACCCTGCATCAGCATTGTGTTTGTTCTGCTAAATTACCTTGACTTTTTAATTGAAAGGCAGTTTATTATAATTTTAGTATCAGCACTATAGAAAAGCCAAAGAAATATTTAACAATCATGTAGTTTGAACCCTCTCTGATGAGCAGGAAATTATCTTGTCTGCCTGACTTTTAATAGATGACATTCACCCACTGGATCTGCCAAACCAGTGTATAAAGATACTATATCAGCCTCTAAACTGAAAACTCAAATGGAAGTGAAATTCAAATCAGCCTCTGCTTTATGTATGCGTGTCCCAGAGCTCCCAGAGCCTATGAAATCAGTCCTAACACAGCTGCTTTTCCCATTCTGATTATGATCCTAATTTAACCCTTTCCTGTATAAATGATTTTGATTCTTTATGGAATAACAGGTGATTGCAGTACGTTCATCCAGTGTAAAACACCGTCTTGGTCATCATTTCTATATAATACAAAAAACAAACCCCGAGAGTGAGAGAATTGAATGAATTGAATGAAAATACAAGCTTTTTGTTTACTAGCCTGTGAAGTTATTTCATGCATCTCAGCTCAGTTATCTTATGTGTAATACAAAATGAAGTGGGAATATTTGTGTCAAGGTTTCTGCGCAGGGGCTGGATTACGTGGCTCCCAGGGGGTTGGGGGGAAGTCTGTGGGTCAGACCACCCAGTGATAACCATTTTTGAATCTGTGAGCTAAGAAATTTGCATGAGGGGAGTTGGATCAACCGCTGTATCATTAGCTTACAATCAAATTCTCTTTGTTGTTAAATAGGTAAGATGTGCACAAAATAAATAATCCAAATTCAATTAGTAGTGAAAAGGTATACGATAAAAAATGTCTACCCTCCTGTGGCTTCCAGTTTTTCTCTTTAGGTGTAACCCTGAATGTCCGTTTCATGCGTATTTTCCCAGAGAATTCTATAAATTTACAAATGGGTGTCTGTGTGTGTGTGTCCATGTGTCTGTCCTTTATAAAGAAATAACACACTGTCCCACACCTTTCTCACTTACATATCTTAGATGTCATTAATATCACTATAAACAGAGTTACTGCCAATTTGAATGGTTGCAATAATACACCTTTGGGTGTTTGATAAATTTTCAAATGACCAACCCCTTTATTGGTGGACATTTAACTTGTTTTTTATCGTTTCATACTACAAACAATATTGCAGTGAGTGTTCTCTATATTCTTATACCTTAATGGCTATAGGGTAAATACCTGGAAGTGGAATTGCTGGGTCGAAGAGTAAGTGCATTATTTATTTTGATAGGCATTTTCAAATGACCTGTCAGAAGATCAGCTCTTTACAGTTCCATCAACAAGGTTTAATTTACAACAGAAATTGTGTCTTTCCCATGATAAAGATTTCCTCTTCCCTTCCCTGAAATCAGATACCTAGGAGACCAAAATCAGAAGAGTTTTAATGAGCATGCAGTGAAGCCAAGGGAGTGGAGTGGTGTTAGGGGTTTTCAGACAGGGCCGCCTGTCTCACCAGGCTCTACTTTTCTGAGACATCCTGTCTCTCGCGCTTGCTCCCTCGCTCGCTCTCTGTCTCAGTACCATGCTTGATTAAAAAACAGTAAAAGCAAACCTCTCCTTTCAAGTCTTCAGACTGATAGTCCTCTTTCTGTATGTCCTCATCATTATAGTATCATTCTTTCCTTCTTTTACCACATGCAAATATACCATACAGATTATGGTAATTTTTCAGTTATTTTAACTTGCCTGCTTACAAATTACATGTGAGAGTTCATCTCTTTCAGAAAGAAAAATGTCAAAAGGATTCTTTCCAGACATGTTCCCTAAAAACAGCTCATTCATTCTGTTCGTGGGTTGTGAATCCTTAGATGTAGCATGTCCCGGTTCTTAAGAGTTTGATTTTTGCTGTTATTTATTTCAATATTTTCATATTTCAGATTCCTGGACCCATCCGTGTTTGGGTCAGTAGCCACCACTGACTGACTGATAAATTATTATCAAGTGTTTTGTAGGGAGATTATGCTATCAAAGCTGCCAGAGACATTCCATCCCTCCATTTCCTCATGTGCCACTGATGAGTCACGTGTAAAGGGGAGTGTGTTGACTGATTTATGGGATCTATGTCTGGCAAGTACATAGTGAGCATGAGGGTTCTGTTTTTAAGAATCTTGAAAATTACTACATATTGTAAGTGGTACTTACTTTAACTAGCAGATGCTTCCCATTTAATTCTGTGAATAGTTGGGTCACTGCTTTAGCCTGCTGTGTGTTCTCTATTCTCTGTCATCCTTTTTTTCTCTCTCTTCATGTGTACTTTCTAGTCAAAGAAAAAATGTGATCATCACCATTTGTGTTATAGAATTATTAAATATTTTATAATCCTGGAAGAATAGTATATTTGGAAAAAGAAATGGGAGTTGAGGTTACTATACAGAAACTTTTTTACTTAACAGATATTTTTATTTAAAATATTCTTCTGAGAAAAAATAAAAAATAAGTATTTTCCTGGGAATATCCCTCTACTTGCTAGATGAGATGCTGCTCAGTTCCTGAACCGTTAAATTAAGCTGATTGGATTTTCAGAATTTTTAAAAATAAAAAATAAATATTTTCTCAATAACCTTAGATCTTCAGAATTTTTAAAAACAAAAAATAAACATTTTCTCAATAACCTTAGGCTTAGAATAAATTCTACTCTTTATTATATCTGGATATGATATACGTATTAGTCTATAAGGGATGTGTTTTAATTTTCTGTAGGATATCATTTTTTTTCCTCATTGGTTTTTTTTCACCTTAAATTTAAGGTAATGAAGGTTTGTATGCAGGCAGTAGCTGTGACATAGCTATTTGGAGTGGGGTACATTTCCCTAGACATTCTTCTAAGAATAAGAATAATGTCCTTATTCGAGGATTTCACTATAGAATCCAGTTAATGGGCTTTTTATTGCTAACCTGAGATCCTAACCACTATTGATTACATCTCTGGGTGAAATTTTTTTGTGTTCCAAGAAACTTAATATATATATTTTTTAAACCGTTGACATAAAATTCGCTCCAAAATGAAGATTAACTCTATTTTAAGTGCGTCTCCAGGAATTATATACTAGATATTTTTATTTTTTAGTTGAGGGAGATTCCTAACCAGTCCTTTTAAGTATGTAATTTTCCATAACACTTAATGTATCTTACACTTACTCTTAGATTTTAAGTTCTCTTTAAAATTGTAGAATGGGTTTAGATTTCAAATTAAGTTGCTATATTTTATCTAAGCATCTATCAGCCAGGAGTGTGACTAAGGGAGAAGA
Source organism: Mustela erminea (assembly GCF_009829155.1). NCBI lineage: Eukaryota > Metazoa > Chordata > Mammalia > Carnivora > Mustelidae > Mustela > Mustela erminea. Next base: position 99,317,663 of record NC_045614.1, read on the forward strand.
ATCCTTTTAATTATTATTATAGTATAATTTTTTCCATGCTTTGGAATAATCCGTATCAAAAAGACAAAGCAAATAAACTGGTTATCTATCATCCAGCAACAAAACTTTCTCCTATCACTCCACAAAACCTGAGCAAAGAGCTGACAGATAATGATACTTTGTCAAACTTTATCAGCTACCATTGAAAATATGTGAAATTCCAGAGTTACTACTTATGAAAGAGAATACCCAGAAGATCTATCCGCTAGGACTCCCTGCTGCTGCCATGAAACTAAAATGTTTGTGTTTTTATTTTAGTGACATTGTATGCCTCCTGCATTCTCCTGGGAGTGTTCCTGAATAGCAGTATACCTATATTTTTTGAGCTTTTTGTGGAAACTGTCTACCCAGTTCCAGAAGGAATTACTTGTGGAGTTGTCACTTTCCTAAGTAATATGTTCATGGGAGTACTTTTATTTTTTCTCACATTTTATCACACAGGTAAGAAATTTGACTTTTTATCTCCTAGCTAAATGTGTTATGAGAGAGGTTTGTGGTGCTGATGTATAGGGAATTTATATGGAGAATTCTCAGCAAAGCAAATTACTTTGAGCTTTCACGTGCCGGTTTAAAAAAAAAAAAAAATTCCTCAGTTGTTTTTCTTGAAATGCATTCTGAGCCTTGTCTAGTGCACCCTCGCTCCCTAGAGGTTCTGGTTTCATTAACCTGGACTGGGCCCTGCATTTGTATTTTTAAAAGTCCCTCAGGTGATTCTAATATGCAGTTTCCTTCAGAACCACTAGGCTGTTGCTTTTTAAAAGGTGCTTAGAATCTACTCTCTTAACATAAGATATAAATTAATGTCTAGGGTATATTTGTAGTGTAAAGCCTTAAAGATGAGTGAGGTCGCCTAAGGAGTGTGTAGAATGTATAGAACAGCTCTGTCCAATGAAACTTTTTATGATGATGGCAGTGCTCTTTATCTGCACTATCCAATACAGTTCTGCTAGCCACATGAAACTAGTGCAAATAAGGAATTGGATTTTTCAAATTTCATTTTAATTAAGTTTAAATAGCTACATGTGGCTAGTGGCTAGTGAATTAGTAGCATGGGGAGAGTAAGAGAAGGTTGAAGTGAGAACCCAAGAGTACACATGTGAAGAAAAGGGGCAAGAGAGAGGATGGGGTCCCGAACTCAGCTGGAGGACTTAGCCTTGGACAAAAGGAATTAGGAGAGGAAGCAGCGTGCGTGGGCAGAAAAGCAGACACGTTTCCCAGGAAGATCAATGAAGGAGCTCTTTGATGGCACCAACTTCTGCTTACAAACTAATCTGTTAAGAGCTGGTGGGAAGATAGTGGAGAAAGGGCTTACAGAGAGAATGGAGCATTAAAATTATCTTTGAGGAGTGGAAAGATGCTATGGGAACAGCTGGAAAAGTTGCTGGGCAGGTTGAAGGCAGGCCTGTCTCATGCTGGGGTCCCTGGGTTTGTAGTGACTCCGTTTTGCATGGTTGTTTGGTTTTCTCTGATATTCTTTATTCTCCTGCCCAAAATCTGTCTTACTGTTTTGGAAAATTTGAGTATAATTTTCTGGTATTCTTTTTTTGCATATTAAAATAAGTACTTATACTTGGGATTCTTGAATGTAAAGCTTTTATTAATGTCTACTAGGCTTAGATCCTATTTTATTTCCTCATCTTAATTCATTATTACTACCTTTTTTTCCTGTTTGCTGTTCTCTTAACTGCTTATCAAAATACCAGTAAATTCAGATAATTTGTACCTGGAAAAATCTAATTTATAAGATTCAAATGTAAGAAACATTCTAAAATGTGACAATCTAAGTTTATAGGAAACTTTCCGACAGGTTTTATAATAGAAATAATAGCCATGATAACTACCTTGACTGGAAAGTAAATTTTTGAAACTTTCCAAAGCTGATAAAACAGTCTGGCCTAGGTTTTGAACAACTTCGGACATAGCATTTTCACCTAACAGCAAAAAGCATCTGAATGATGTATTAACTTCTTAACAATCTAACAACCGACTAGATTATTTCCATCAATCAGTAATGCAGGTATTGTAGGTTCTAACCTTCCTAAACTTGGTCTGAGTTGAGTTTTTTACATAGGAAGGACAGAGATTAATGAAGTCAGCCCACGGTTACAGTCCTCCTGGAAACATGTGTTCCCATCAGGGAAAATGCCATCAAGAGGTGTTGGAATAAGGTCTTTGTTTCCAATGTGTTTTCTAAAACAGAACAAATAACTCTAAATAGAATAAACAGTTACTACACATGAGCTTTAATCCACTTCCGTATGTCACATTTGAAATTAAGAGGCTCAGTGCCTCTCTATTTTTGCATGGTAAAGTGTGCGGATGGCAGCGTTGCCCCTTCAGGTGGTAGAAACAATTTTCCAGCTCATGGGCACAGCTTTGCTAAGTGATCCCTGCAGCCTGGCTAGAGTGTGTTTTTTTCTGTCTGCTGGAAATAGAGTTTTGTTCTCCCAGTATATAAAAGCAGTAGAGGCCAGATAATGTTATTCCCCAATAAATAAACCTCTTGCATGTGGTCTCTAAAATATATCATATATTTATTAATCCATTTAAGGCAGAGAGTACCCCTCCACTGTCTGAGTGTTGAAGAGCCCAGTGTACTCCTAATCATTTTGCTTGGCCAGTAGAGTGTCTGTGTCCCTCCGCTGGTCCACCCGCAGCTTTCAATCTGTTCAACAGAGATGAGTCTGGGGTGAAGCATCAATCAGTGTTCACCACCTCCCCCCGCCAATTTTGCAGATTCCTAGTGACCAGATACAAGCAGATGTTTTTGTTTCTCTGGCATAGGTAGCAGAACAAACACGTGGCAGTATTTCTGCTAAACCCTATCTCACTGATATAATCAAGGATCTATCTAGCTGGGGGAAAAAAAGCTTCCCTCTTTTTTGTTGGATTCCTATCACGTGTTTGTATATATACATATCTGTGTCCATGTTAAAGGCTTTTGCCTTATCTCCATGATTATTGTGGAAAATGAAGCTTTAATAATTAATTTTAATCCAGCAAGGTGATTTTCAGGGAAAAAAAAAAAATATCCCAGTACATTTTGACATTTTAGAGAGTTAATCAGAAGGTTTGTGTGAAAGAGCCGAGGCCAGGTCGTCCCTGGCACTCACAAAATGTTTGTCTTGTTTCCTTCTAGATAATTTGCTCCTTCTAGTAGGAATTTAAATATATAGGCTTCTACTTTAAGGGGATGCTTTTACCTGTTTATGTGTGAGTGTGTGTAATAAATTGCACACAACTATGCCCACATCTCTCTAAGGCCAAGATTACCAGAACAATGACAACCTTGTTGAGGCTCTTTCATGTAGAAATGATTTACCCTTGCCCCAATGATCCTGCCTCAAAAGTCCTTCAGCAGAAGCCCTCACACCTTGTGACTGAGGTTTGAGGACAGGCGACATCTGAAAATTCTGCAAACTTATTTCCTAAAAATAACTTTTAGCTCCATGACCTAGTACCCTAAACATTTCTTGGGATAAATGGAATTCCCTTCCATTACAGCCAGTATTCAAACACCATAATTTGGTCATGTTAGAACTTGAAAAACTCACCCAGAAGTTAGTTATGTGTCAGGATTCAATTCTGTCAGTTACATGATTAGAAGGTCTGCTTTTTAATCATCATGAAGATCTGTGGTTTCATGGGTCACTTCTCAAAAAAGTACTAATCTTCCGGACTAGCATTTATTTCCCCACAGTGTGCTTCTTAGTGGGTGACTGTCAAGAGATAATTTCTCAGGGCTGTACAGACTAGCCCCCAAATGACCCCATTAGAATGACTTTCCTAGCAAGAAAGCCTCCACTGGTGATTTGCTTGCAGATTACGGCCATTGCCATCATGGATGGTAGACATCACACCGGCTTCGATGCCAGTGCCGCTGGCTTCTTGGACGCAGGATCCCCCAATGTCCTGTTCTCTTTCTGTTTGGAGTACTTGGAACAGTATCAGAAGTTTCTTAGAGTTTTTCTGTCTTGGGTTTTTCAAGGTTACTTTAAAACACACACACACATACACACATACACACACACACAAACTGTTACTTGCTCCCTAATACAAGCTTGTTTGTAAAACTGAGTCGCTTCCAGTAATGTTTGCTTGGAGAATCTCTGAGTTATTCTAGGCAGTACAGTGATACTCTATCCTAATAACTTCACATATAAAATCAGTTTGAAGATGCTGTTATTTTCTTTATATGCTCTGAAGTATATTCTAATGTTCTCTTTTTTGTTTGTAACTTGTTCTGAAGTTTGTATTGTTCGCTATTTTTTGTTCTAGAAGGTTTTGGCTAAATGCACTAAAGGTTTTTTACACCTCAGGCCTTTCACTTTTAAGTAGCTGACCATGAATTTGAGGCTGCATGGTGGCTCAAAAGATTCAGGGGCCTGGCTGAAGAGTGAGGCTTTGTCTGTTGGTTACCAGAACATGTTCCCCAGATGTGGACTAGTAAGGAGTAATTTTGTAAGTAGGGAATAATTAATTACACAATGTTATGGTCAGATCTGTTGGGTAGTTAATGGGAGTGAAGGAAGCAGGGCATTACACCATGAAATCATGAGGTCATGCGGCTCCTTTTGAATGAAAATGGAGACAGTTTTGTTAAATCATCCTAATTCTGGTTAAATCCCCAAAGAAGGTAGAAGGTTGGTTCTGGAGGGTGGTATCTGGGACCAGACAAGTACTTGAAGGTGGTAGAAACTGAAAGCATGGCATCATTAAAGAGAAAGATGAGGTTAAAAAGTGTAAGAGTACTTCTAGAAGAAAAAGGTAAGAGGATGAGTCAAATCCTGATTAGTTCAGTCCCAAAAGACCCAAAGGAGCACCATTTGGTGCAGAGTCTGCATCACCAAGTAAGACACAGTGCTTGTCCAAATTAGCAAAGACTATTCTGGATGCACTATATATAATAAATGCCAAAGAACCAGTAGAAGTAGAGAGAGGGGCAGATTTAAAGTATGGATTTGTAATTTCTCTAGTGAAAGACCAAAAAAAAAAAAAAAAAAAAGGAATATTAGAAAACCATGCTCTCTTTAAAAAGGTATAACGGTTGGGGCACCTGGGTGGCTCAGTCAGTTAAGCATCTGCTTTTGGCTAGGGTCATGATCCTGGGCTCCTGGGATCGAGTCCCATGTTGGACTCCCTGCTAAGTGGGAGTCCTACTTCTCCCTCTTGCCTGACACTCCCTCTGCTTGTGAAATATATTCTAATGTTCTCTTTTTTGTTTGTAACTTGTTCTGAAGTTTGTATTGTTCGCTATTTTTTGTTCTAGAAGGTTTTGGCTAAATGCACTGAAGGTTTTTTACACCTCAGGCCTTTCACTTTTAAGTAGCTGACCATGAATTTGAGGCTGCATGGTGGCTCAAAAGATTCAGGGGCCGCACACTCACTCGCTCTCTCTCTCCCAAATAAAGAAATAAAATCTTAAAAAAAAGAAAAGCGTATAATGGTTAAGAATAAGAAATTTTCATTGAGTCAGAACCCTGTTGGTTCAATTATGTCATAGGACACCAGGCTCATAAAGGACTGCAGGTGACTTTGCTACTGCAAAGTCATATGAAATGTTTAAGCAAGCCATTTCCTGCTTATTAGAGCACCTAAGCTGTGAATGATGTGAATGGTTTGCAGTGGGAAAATGTAGAGATGTGTATCTTTTTGCCCTCTGAAAAGGCCAGTAATTTCAAAGAACAGTTGTAGTTGCTTGAGCCAAGTGAACTTAACTGAAAGGTGGATTTGACTTCTCAGAGTGGGGCACAATAGTAAAAACCAGCCTGTAAACCATAACCCTTTTCATCTGAACCCAGGGAGAAGGAATGACTTTATAACTCTGATGAAATAAAAGGTCTCTTTGGCAATGTTTGGTAAATTTCTGGGTTTCAGGGGAGCAAGGACAAGTTGGGTGTTGCTACATGTATGTTGCTCTAACTCCCCATAAAATACAATCTCTTTGAGATTTAGAAAATGTCCTTCTTGTAGAGCACTTTGTCAAGCCATACTTTTTTTTTAGCTATTGCTTAAAATTTGACCTTAAAGTCAAAATGCTCACTTTAAATACAAATAGTATGCTGTTCTATTTTACTGTCTTTTCTCTGCTTATTTATTTTATTTTATTTTATTGCTTCTTTTTGCCTGGTTAAAATTATTATCTGAAATCCAGAAGCTGTATGGTTAATACAAAAGCTGACAATTCTGGTGTGTCATTTCAGGGAATGTCGGAATGAAGACAAGCTTCTAGGGGCACAGCCTTCCTGGGTGTTTAGATTATAGTCAATCCAAGTAAAGCACAGAAAACAGCTTTGCAGAGAAATACCACTGAAATATATGTCTTTGTTATATGCTATAGAATAGCATGTCTGACTTCTAAAATGTAAAAATTGAGATGTGGGGAGGCTGCTTTTGTAAGCATATTACAGAAAAAAGGTCTTTCAGCACCTTTTCTTACCACTTGGTTTTCTGATTTCCATTTCAGAGCATAAATTGCTCTTTTAACCATATGAATTATGGATTGAACTAAAGCAGCAGTGTAGAAATCTTTAGGATGATTTTTGAAGATTAAGCCAGTATTAGTATTCTATAGGAGTACAAAAAGAAAATATAAACCTATAGCGGTGCCCAAAGGAAAGAAAATGTACAAGGGAGCTTTTCCCCCTCATTTTTTTTCTCCCTCATTTGTTTTTTTGTTTAAGATTTTATTTGTTAATTTGAGAGACAGCACAAGTCGTGGGGCTGGGGTTGCGGTGGGCAGAGGGAGAAGCAGACTCCTTGATGAGCAGGGAGCTCGCCACAGGGCTTGATCCCAGGACCCTGGGATCATGACCCGAGCTAGAGGCAGACGCTTAACTGATTGAGCCACCCAGGCATCCCATTGTTTGTTTAATTGAAATTGCTTAATGGATATTAAACTAGGGAAATTATCCCCTCCCCCCAACAACACAACCCCTTCATGCTAAGATGCTGCTCACTTTGCACCCAGAGCTTCAGGATTGCCTGGCAAGGAGGACTGGTCGAAGGAGGTAGAAGAGATGCACAGCCCCAGGGCCACTGGAGGCAGGTGGCCACAGGAAACTGACGTGTCTTTGTAGCATGAGGCTGGGGCTGGCCTGTGGGCCAGCCCTGAGTTCATGAGCCAGCATTTTTGAAAAAGCATGTCCTTGATACCATTAAACCGAGTAATGACAGAATTGCCTATTTAGATAATTCCTGTAGGTTTTTGGATAATTGGCATCATACGTACATTTATGCTAGTGGGGGAAGAAAAGACAACTAGAAAGAAATAAACCAAAATATTCACAGCAGTTTCTCTGAGGGTAGAATTAGGATTAATTTGTTATATTTCACTTCGGTTTTTTAAATGTATTTTCTAACATGTTTTACAGTGATGACTGCTTGCTGAGAACTAGATATTTCTATCCAAGAAAATCTAAAAGTGTTGTCTCCAAATTCAGGTGCTTTTCTTACTTGTCTTTCTAAACTGTCAGATATTTCTAAACAGAGACAAGAGTGATAGTGATAGAGGGCATTTAAAAATAGCGAACAAACATCTAAAGGTGATTGATTCCCCCCGCCTCCACCTTTGGAGGAATAGATTTTTACAGGTGGTTCTGCTGCTGACATCTGAATGCTTACAGTTGCATGTTTTTGTCTTCCAGAGTTGTCTTGGTTCAACTGGTGCCTTCCCGGGTCGTGTTTGCTCAGTCTCCTCCTCATTCTGTGCTTCAGGGAATCATATGACAGACTCTATCTTGATGTGGTTGTCTCGGTGTAATAGCGCAGACGTGAAGGAGTTGAAAGAGGGACTGGCAGTCGTACTGCACATTTGCTTGGAGTTGCACACCTAACAGGAGGAAAAAAGGAGAAGAGAGAAACTTCACTGAGCGGTGTTGTTAGGTTACAGATGATCGCGTTCATTTCATGACTACTAGGTAATAATAACGCGGGACCGGAGGGATTGCAGGGGATTGAAAGACTATAAAACGGCACACCCGTGCCTGGTTCTGGGACTGGAAGTGTGGGTAGCTTACACATAAAGCACTACCCGAATGATGTCCTCTATGTTTTGTGCCAGTGCTAAACTACTGATTGATTAATTGTAATTATGGAAAGAAATAAAGGGTATCTGTCACATACCTTACCTAAGTCACATATCAGAATAGGAAGAAATGCCACTAACTTCTGAAGAAGTTTAAACCCTCGATCAGATTTTAATTATAAAGTAGCCACGAGGTCTGTTGATGATAAAAATTAGCCACGTGTACACTACGTTTTTTCTAATAAAGCCATTTCTTATATGAGTCCTTATTTTTAACCAGGTCGGAAACCTTGGGCCATCTTTATTACGGTGAGCAAGTGCTTCCCACTGCTTCAGAACACATACTTTGTGTCTCGATCTCAACTTATCCTTGTTTCTGTGAAATGCAATTTCATCTACTAGGCTCTTAAATAATTATATTAAAGGTGACTAAATGTTCAGTATAGTCCCATTAAATACTGTATGAAAACTGTAATTCCATTCTGATTGAGCACTTTGTTAAAAGTGAACTGACAAATCCCATGGAACATTCTGTGTCGTCAGGCTGTAGAGAGAGAGAGATGGTGGCAGGGGGTATAAAGCCCAGCACCCGCTATTATTTACTTGGGCTGCATTTTATTAAATGACCCTTGTTTGAAAATAACCATTTATAACATTGAAACTTCCAAACCTGTTGAGTGATTTCTGGATTACATTCTTGTATTTCAATTCAGGTTGTAAAATACTCCATACTCTATGGAGTCCGCATGTTTGAGAAGGCAATCTTTTGTCAGTGCCTGTTTTCTTTGTGTGGATGATAGCTTTCTTAAAAATGACAGTTACTCATTGGACAGCTCTCAGACATATATTTCACTGTGACATAAGATGTGCTCCGGTGGGATTATGGTATTACCACTGTTGACACTTACATCATTCCCCTTACATAGGAAAACCAAATGTTTTCCCAGAAAGACAAGAACAATACTTTCTTTGCCTTCATTATTCTCAGCTTTCTTCAACCACCTCTCTTTTTTTTTTCTCCCTTGAAATTATATCTTGATTGTCAGCTAAATATATATTTTATTTGTCTTTCTCTGAACAGAGTGCAAGCCGACTCCTTCTCTTAGCCATGGTGGTAGAATGGGGTTAAAGAGGGCTGCTTAGTCCTCCGCTCTGCTCATCTCATCATGTGTGCACACATCCTCACACACGGTCCCAAAGCCCGCCCCCTCTTCCTAAGTCCAGGGTCATGTGGAACTCACCCCGGGCTCAGAGGAGGATCTAAGCCTTCTTCTGAGATCCTAAATCATGCTTCTTGAAAAGTAAGGAATTCAGCCTCTGTCTTCCATCACCTTAAAAATCACCGCCCTTATAACCACCCTGCTGACTTAGAATCAAGAACCGAGGGAACTAAGGAACTTGCTAAGAGAAGAAAAAAAACCATGAAGGCTAGGCTTAGTTCCAGTTACCTCTGTCATTCCTCAGTAAAGGAAAGCAAAATTCTTGAAGGTAATTGAAAGTCAGCCACTGTGGATATGAGCGGTCCCTGAGCGGTGCTCAGGTAACCCCCACCCCTTCCTCTTAGAAGACAGATAGGAGAGGGAGGAGTTAGGAAGTACTCAGTTTTAGTCAGAACAGTGTTTGAGGACACTGTATATGAAATTTTTCTATAATAAGACATGATATAGAACATTCTAATTATAGTTAATTCTACTTTTAATACGAAGTAAAGAAAAACACTTTAAAAATATTACCTAAAGGACGACTTTCATGACATCCCAAGTGGGTAGTGATGAAAATTCCTACATCTTACCAGACGCCAACCATGTTTTTAAAAAGCACACGTGAAATGCTTCCATCTCATTTATTCTATCTGCTTACCCCTCTGGCAGATGCTTGTTCTAATCCCAAACTGAAACTGTTTTAAGTGTTCAAAATTTCATATACCAAACCTGATAGAACCAAAGGGCTTTGGAGGTGGGGAGAGAGGATTGCACATTATTCATTTCCCTGAATATTTCAAGTCATATGCCTTTTTTACTTGTTATTTCTAGCGTGCATCAAAATAGACCAGCTGTTGTCTTTGTACTTTCTAAACAAACACTACAGAGTCCTAATGAAATTTTATAACCAAAGAAGTGTGAACCCTCCACTAAGCCAAGCCCCTCATTTTAGAATTTATAGGAGCAATGCCACAGAGGCTAAGGATCTTGCTGACGGTCACAGTCCTAGTTAGTAACAAAAGTAGAACCAACTGAAACCCACACCTTGTGGCTCCCAAAGCAGGGTTTTTCCCTACCTCACAAAACCGCAGTTTAATTGGGACATTTTGGGGGGGTCATAACTACTCCTCCGTGTTTGTACACGGTGGGGCTTGGAACAAATCATCATTTGGAGTATGGAAAGTACAGGGATCTAACAGAGGTGACTGGTTTTTAAGTAAGATCATTCTGTTTTCTTCATCCTGTTGGTGCTCTAACATCTCGGAGTCTTAGCCTGCAGGGACAGGATATAAAAAGATTCTGATGAATAATTCAATCCTCATAAACCAAGTCAACAGCATTAATTGGTAAGAACATGTATAGTGTAAGTTCCCTGTGGCTTATCAATGAATACTTCACAGTTTATGGGAAGATACATTTTTTAATATGGTTTGTGGTCGAGGTATAGGCACAAGATAATTGCGCACACAAATGCATTTCACTGGAGGATGATGCTAATAAAATAACAAGAGGGAATCAAGTTAAAGTAGGATTTTGTATATTTAAACATATATGGCTTCAGGGCCAAGCTTTATCATAGATCATATATTTATGCTTCATTATTGAGAATGTTTACAGCTTGTTTTTATGAAGGCCTTCTAATGAGGGATTCAAGCTAAGAGATTTTAAATTGAAGAGATTAAATTCCTATCTACTTTAAATTGGGGTTTTTTTCGTATTATTTTTACTAAAATCTAGGCATTCATCTTGCTGTTTGCGTAAGTGGAAGCTACGTTTTAAACTGAAGATCAAATACAAATGCATAGTAAACTTGCTTTAAACTAATGTTAAAAATCACATTAATTCCACACCTGTGCCTAAAATAGTAAATACGGGAATCACGGTGATTATACCATTTTATATAGCAAGTGCAAAAGAAAACTATGAGGAAATTTGATGACACCTATTTTGTGAATCTAGGAATCCCCCTTTAATTTAGAATTGTACAGGAAGGGACAAATTAAAGTTTATTTCCATACTATCAAACAGTTCACTAGTCTGTTAGGAAAATATAAGCAATATTCTGGGGATAGGTAGTGTTAGACCATCCCAGAAGAACAAAAGTTGACGGAAGGATTTTGGGGCACTCTTTTAACAGCGCCCATGGGTACTTTGTACTCGGTGGAGGTAGCTGTGCGCTCAGGAAGGGGACACCTTGACTACCCTGAGCACACGTGTCCTCTCAGGTGTCTGAGACTCTCTAGGTCTCTTCCTTGCCCCGACTTCCTGGCACAGGCTTCACCCTGAAGCCCAGCCTCACGCTTAACTACGACCAAGGCCACATGCCTGGGCTTCCGTCTCCTGAGCGGGACGCTAGCACGGGTCAGTCCAGAGAGCTCTAACAGTTCTTCCCACAGCAAGTTTCATAAGTTAGAATATCCCCTGACGTGGAAATGACAAAGGTCTCTCTAACAGGCTTCTCTAGCTATTCCTTCTTGCTTTTTAGAATATGGACTGATTCGATAGTCTTATGGAGTCTTTCTTTTGTGCCTTGGAAATCTGGAAGGCCTCCGATGATAGCTTTCCATCTCAACCCATGCTCAAAAAGTGAGAGCAAAGGTTGCTCTGCCCTAGCTGTTCTGTTCGTTCAACAAGGGAGAATTACACTTTTTTCTCTTAAATGACTAAAAAATGAAAGCTGAAATTCATTTCAGCAGCTTGATAAGATGTTAGAAACGCATCAAACCATTTGAGCTCTGAAGCACACATCACAGTGCTTTCGGGGCTCCCTCTTGGCTCTTCTCATCTGCAAGGGAGGCTTCCACAGTCTTGACCAGAATGGCAAGCAGGACTTGGGAGACACTTTTCATTTACCTAAATGTTAAAAAGTGAAACTTCTACTTCCTACAACTTAGTTTAGGCTTTTTCTAATTCCAATTGATTTTTTTCCCTTTGAATCAAAGAGGTGATCTAATCCAACTACCTCATTTTACAAATTCACAGAGAATCTTTGAGGTTCAATGCCAAGCAAAGCTTTAGCAAGTAACCTAAGTCCTAGACCAGCATTCTTTCCATAAGTGGTCAATGCAGTAACCAGAAATAAAATTAAGTAATTTTTTTCATTTCTTTTAAGTTTTTGTAAATGAAACAAGGAATGCATGAATGCATAGCCATTTTAAAATACCCAGTACAGAAATAGAGTGGTCTATCTCCATACAAACACGTGCTGACTATCCATGCCCCTTTCCAAAGTATTCCTTACTAATCCTTTCAGAAATTCTTCTATGCATTTTCATACATATTTATAGAAACTTGGGGATTTAAAATTAAGTCATCTAGGTAACTATTTCTTCCACCATGTTGGCATTAGCTTTTTTGAGCAGAAGTAGGAGTTTCTGAGATCCTTGTTTCTCTCCCAGATGTGTCTGTACCAAATGGAGGAGTAGTTAATAGAGACATCTCACAAACATGGTTGCAGACCATCAGACTCTTATCACATCCAGAAGTTTAAAAGTGAATTCTAATATGCAATATTCCTTTTCTCGTATTGGAAATGGACTTTCTCTTTTGATGTCAACTAGGGCCTATGTGCTGTGAGAGAAGAAAGTGAATGACCCACGCCCGAAATCCAAATCGATTTTCTTTCTTTTTTTTTTTTTTTTTAAAGATTTTATTTATTTATTTGACAGAGAGAGATCACAGTAGACAGAGAGGCAGGTAGAGAGAGAGGGAAGCAGGCTCCCCGCTGAGCAGAGAACCCGATGCGGGACTCGATCCCAGGACCCTGAGATCATGACCTGAGCGGAAGGCAGCGGCTTAACCCACTGAGCCACCCAGGTGCCCCCAAATCGATTTTCTTGACAGGGCTTCCTCAGCTTTGTCTCAGCAGAGACACACAACAGTGTAGAAAGCAAAGACTCAAGAAAGTAAACTCTGTGATTCCATTAAAAAAAAAAAAAAAAAACACTAACTAATGAAGATCCCGGTGTTCCTATTTTCCTGGTCGCTTTCCTTAGCTATCCTGACTCACACTACCCATAAAATGGATGCATTGTAGTGTGCAAGAGCGAAGCTTGGTTTGGTCACCTCTTCCTTCTCTGCCCTTCTCTCCACCCGGCTTTCCCCTTTCTGATTGCATCAGATTTTCCGAGTTACCAGCATTAGGGAGGAAAGCAGGCCAGTTCCTTAATGAACTGGACTAGAGACACCCAGGAGCCCCTAGGCCTGGCAGGGGTCCCAGGCCTAGTGTCTTCAGCTATTTGACCTTGAGCAAGTCACTTCATTTCCCACTTAACACATTTCTGAATTAAGGGAGCAAACAAAGATATCCCTAAGATCTCTTCCAGTTAAAAAACTCAGGTCCATTTTTATTTAAGTAGGAAGAAATGATGGAAGCTGTCTCTAAAATTGCAAAGCTTCCCAGCACCTTCCTGTTTCCATTTGCACAGTGGCCCTCCTCCTGTGAACACATGGACTATTCCACTGAACACATTTGACCAGAAGAATTGGCTTTTTCATTGTCTGTGGGAGGAGATAAGCTGCAGGTGCTGTTTATTTCCCCAAAGGACTTTGTATATGAAATGCGGGGCTTATTAAATGTATCAAATGCAATAAGAGAGAAATCTGCCATCTTATGTTGAGACAGCGGCATTCCAGAAGCCAGGTCAGAGCACTGCATTTGCTGTCTGGAATCAAGCCAAACCAGGAACCTATCCTTTGGCTTGGTTTGATTCATTGTGAGTCAGTGATGGGTTTGCACCTGTAGAAATCAAACTGTCAGATCAGATGGTAAAGCCCATCCTCAGACTTATATTTCTAGAGTCATGGCACAATCAAGGATTGATTGTAAGTTGTTTTGCCACTCTGTCATCCTGGACGAGGCCACATTCTGTCAGGAGAGCTCTGCAGATTACAGAGTGAGAGCAGAGGCTCACCTTGTCAAGGCCAGATCTATACACAGGTGTTCGTAAGCAAGGCTTCATTGAGGCCCTGATGTGAGCACAACAGCTGGTGGAGAAAGAAACTGAAAGAAGGGACCAGGCTGGGAGTTTAGAGGCCTGGGTCTCCGTCTCTGTCTCCAGGGCAGCTGCTGAGCACCCTCAGGGCCTTTGGCAAACCACCCGTCCTCTTGGACTTCAGCTTCCACACCTCTAAATTAAGAGGGTTAGAGTATATGTTCCTTTTGGCTGAAAAGTTTTTTACACTTAGTGGTCACATGTCACCAAAAGTAGAAGACCACAGTAGAGTGCAAAACCTATCTCCCAATGTTTCCAGTTGTGCATTATCACCCCAGATAAATGAGGAATTCTACAAGGCCCTGTTAGCTGTTAGTGATGTGTTACCAGGATCTGGGCAGTGGGAGAAACTCAGTCTGTCAATATACCCACTCATTTCTTCAGTCATCCTTCTATTTATTCTGGATACAGAGTAACATTATGTATGCAGTGTCTGCCTGTGAAAGAGAATCAGAAAAACCAAAGATGTTTCCATCCTTCAGGACCTTTTAGATGTATTTTAAAAACCAAAATACTCTCCTGAACTAACAATTAAAAGAAGGAATGACAGTTTCCCAAATCCTTAATTATGCACAGCAGGAACCTAAGTATCTTTCTCACACCATCATTAACCATAACTGATTTCAAGGAAAGGATATTTGGTTCCATTGAAATTTTCATCACAGACAGAAGCTTCATCTCTCTGGGAGCATAGCATCAATTTTGGCATTAGGAATCCCAACCCTCACCATCACGGCCGGGTCAGTTACTAGTCCTTCCGGAAGTTGGGGAGATTGTTGGCACCTCTGTCTTCCTCTGAAGACAAATTTAACAAAAGCATGTAATCTTCCAAAGATTTCATAAGGCCTGGCAAGTCTCCTTTCTAAGGGAAATTTGAATTTTAAAAACAACAAAGACTAAACACCAAAAGGAAGGATTTTTGATGATAGGACTTGGGATTTCAGCCTGTCAGATAGATAGAGAAGGGTTAGTCGGAACACTGGAGACTTTCCGGCAGCCTTTCAGGTCTCCCCACCTGTGAGTGAACCTAAGCGCACTTGAGCAGCACTAGTGAAGCCCTGGCCTCTGAAGACCTTTGGGTTTTTTGCAGAAACCCAAAGAATGCTTTAAAGGTGGGGGTGGAAGGGTGGGGGCAGGTTTTAGTCCTGCAGATAATTTTATTTACTACAAATGTCCCCAATCTCAAATTTATCTCCCTGTCCACGAGAAATGTATCATTTTGGAGGCTTATAAAAATTAAATTTTGGGAAAATTCTGCCTCCCTTCTACTAGATTGCATCTACAAGTCCAAAACAAAATCGCATCCTTGACCTACACTCATAACATGCTATTTCTGTTTTGTTGTGATTCAGAGAACAGGCAGAAGTCAGGAGGAGTGATTGGTCCCACATCACCTGCCGAGGCAGGAGGGGCCTGCCCAGTGGAATTTAGCCAAGATGGAGGGGGTGTGTCAGGGTGGCCCCTTTCTTCATAGTTCTTTCTTGAACTCGCCAGTTCACATTGTTTTGCTCTTCCTGAGCAGTATGTTATTGCTGAGAAATTGTTTCAGAAAGTGCTAGAAATGTCTCAGATGCAGCCATCCCTCTTCTCCGTAATCCCACTGTCCTTTTGGTTTGTGCCCTAGAATCCTTGTTCCCTGTCCCAAGGAAAGTAGTTACGCTTGTTCTTTCCGTGGAAAAAACATCAGTTGATATCTTAGCCCTGACCCTCACCCTCTTAGCCCTCTGAGCCCTTAGCCCTCACCCTCTTTTATCTAGAATAGAGAAGTCCTTCCATATTTGTTGTCTTTTTCACTCAAGCTAAGTGTCGACCCCCATGCAGGGCGACTCCGTGCTGCCCTTCTGTTGCCTGTAATCATCCTTCTACCTAACTGGGAGAAAGATTTTTCTAATGAACCAGCTACTGATCCCCTTCCCATCCAGTCTTTTATCAATATTGCTCTACCAGTAAGTTCTTTGTTGGCTAGGTCCTGGAATTTATTTCATGTTTTTTTAAACTTTAATTTTTTCTTACAAAATTGCTTCTTTTATCTTAGAGCAGACTATGATCTTTTTCCTTCTGCGTACTTTATAAGACAATTTGAACATAATGGAACATTCTAAAAAAGTCAGGCAGGGATTTCATCATAGCCAATATTAAATGCCGGGAGAGGCAGATCATATTTAAAAAAAGAGAGAAGATCTGGGATGAAGGAGGCTGGCTCTCCTAATCCAATGCAGGGCTCTTACTGCCTGCTGAGCACTGGGCTAGGCACTGAGGATGTAGAAACAAGACAGTGGATACCAACACATGGATACATGTAACCTTCACAGACTACACCATACTCCTGGGAAGCTTTTGAAGGGAAAGGCAGAGAAATGTGTTTTGATGACTTGAGAAGAGGGGGAAAGGTTTTAGGGAAAGCTAACAAGCTTCCAAAGATTTCTGACCTATTCGTGCTCTTTCAAACACAGGATTAGGCAGAGGGAAGAGCCTTTTAGCAAGGAGGAGACAAGGCTATGTAAGGAGGCCCAGGAGACCACCGTGAAAGAGTCAGTGAGACAGAAGCCAGGCCTAGGAGGCATGTGTTAACATATCTGCTGAGCAAAAGTGGAGAAGGAGGTTTGGAGGCAGAGTTGTGGTAGAAGCAGGTTCTGGAAAACAGCCCCAAAACTGGCTTATTCTCACTGAGTCATCTGGCCCAGCCTCCTGCCTCCAAGTACATCCCGCCTGTGGCACGTCTGGCCAACAGCTTTCTCAGCTCAAGAGGGCTGGAGATGCTACAGCTTCCCAGTCATCTGTTCCAGAGCCACTCCCCGTTTGCACTGAGAACTTCTTGCTTTCAAGGAATGGAGGCCAGAGCGGGATGCTCAAGAAAAAGAGAGGCAGAGGGGGACTGGCAGAACAGTCAAGGCAGAGGACCCAGGTGAAGAGGAATTGTAGTGGTGAGGAAAGAGTCCCCACATTTCCCACTTCGAGTTAGTGCAAGCCTGTGGGAGCGCTTGAAGTGGGAACCAACCATCTGGAAACCCCACCCCCACAGATGCCCTGTCTGGCAGAGGGGGTCTCCTGTTCTGCTCCGAGAAAGCAGTGGGAATGGAGACATCCAGCGCCTCCCAAGAGGAGCTGTGTTTTACTCGAAATGCTGTAACTTTAACAATCCCCTTCCCTTCCATCCTCCAAGGAATGTTCCGTAATTGAAGGCATGCCTTCAGTACCTATTGTATTTCCTGCACTCTGCCAGAATAGTGGCTTTTCATGCCGATTTTTGGATGCAAAGAAATCTTGAGTAGTCCAAGTGGACTTAGGTCCAAGTAAAGTTCCCATTTGGACTTTTCCGTCCATCTCCATCCTCTGGGTCACTCTCCTAGAAGCAAGCCAGAAAGCCTGTCCAACCAAAATCACTATCCCAAAGCCCGAACACTTTGCTGTTCTCCTTCTGCTCCGAAGCCACCATGGATTTGGACTAATTTTATACCATTCATAGTTCTCTGGCTTATGTGGCTGTGCGCTATCTGACAGAGCAGGAAGGCAGGCAGAGGCCGAGGAAGCAGGTGGCAGGTCAAACGGCTGCTGAAACAGCAAAGGCAGCTCATGGAGCAAGAGCCTGCAACAGTCCCATGGCCACCACCATCCACACTGGGTGGGCGAGTGGGGAGAGGCGCCGGGGGGCTAATGTACTAAATAGGCTTCCAACTCCCATTCCCCGAGGTTCCTGTAGATCACCCTGCCCTCAGCCTCCCTCTTGGCCTTGAGTCTCATTACCATTCATGCCCCCCCATTCTCTCTGGTTAGTCCCAGGCTGCAGTGAAGTGACTCCCCTGATTCCTTTCATTCCGTCTACAGAAAAGCAAAGTCCTTTCCTGCCAGGATCTGGGTCCACCCTGAGAATGGTTTTTGGCTGAAAATGCTACAGTTAAACACAAGAAGTTCTGATTGCCAGAGTGAAATAGCATTCCATCAGGTTGCAGCCGACTCCGCACTTCTGGGGCAGAGCCTTAAGCTCCACTTAAGGAGGAGCATGGGTCAGGGCTGCGCCAGAGGACTAAGGATAAACCAGATGATCTCTTGTGATTCCTTCCAGCTCCAGGAACTGATTTTTCACATGGCAACGCTAAGATCTAGGCAACACAAAGAGGCAGACTCTCTGGCAGTGGGGGCCCACCTCCTATGACACCCCATGTGCCTGGGCAAACTTCCTCTTCCCAGCACAAGACATGGTGTAAATATGAACAGGTGCAGAGGGAGCTTAGACCCTGCCCAGCCGGAGACTCGATGCTGGGGGAGAGGGGGCGGTTGTGTGCATATCTGCCGGCCTGGCTCTGTGACCCAGTGGGTCTATGCAACTGTCAAAGCATGAGAGCGTGTGATAAATGCCCTCTGACACTCATCACAATTTAGGAAGTGTTCTGTGCGTTTTTAAACAATTCTTACCATGTAAAGATTGTATTACATTTTAATAAAAAAAAATTTTTTTTGCATTTTACTTTTTTAATATTTGGGGTTTTATAGACTTTTATTTTATGGCCAAGTATACTTTTGTAAGGAAATGTTGAAGTCTTGAGTATTTTTATTCTATAGTTAATGTCAACTGTAAGCACTGATAAATAGTATTCATATGCATGAATACCTCCTTTCCATCAGGTCTTTTTAAGAAACTTATGTTTTGGCAAAGCGCTTTATTTCAAACTCTGCTTCACTTCACATTGTGAAGACTGAAGATTTTGAAAAATAAAGATGCATTTAAAATCTCTGTGCTGTTACATTGTGAAAATGGTAATGTGCATTGCTTTGCCAAAGTGGTAATTAAATGTTTAATGGTTTAGAACTCCAGTTCAGAACGGGGTTCTAGTCATTACTCACCTTGCGGGAGCTTCCATATAAGCCTCCGCGCCTTTGGAGAATGCACATTGGAATGGCGATCTCCTGTTCCGTTCGGAAATACTGTTATGTTGACGTTATAGTTACTACTGTGCTGTGGATTTGCAATAAATGTGTACTGAAAGCACTCGTGATAAAGTGGTCCGTATTTTGTTTTTAATCAAACTCCAAATGGCAGTAGAAGTAAAGCCAAAGCTCCACGAGTGTTTGGGCAGCGAGATACAGTAGGAAGATGTGAGCTTGGGAGCGGGACAGGCTGGGCTGAATTCGGCTCCTTCACCAATAAGCCCTGAGCCCTGGGAATTCTTTCAACTCTTGGTGATCCTGCGCTCTCCTCCATTAAAAAAGGTATAATCAGGGGTGCCTGGGTGGCTCAGTCAGTTGGGCATCTGCCTTTGGCTCGGGTCATGATTCCAGAGTGCTGGGATGGAGTCTGGCATTGGGCTCTCTGCTCATCTGGGAGCCTGCTTCTCCCTCTGCCCGCCGCTCCTCCTGCTTGTGCTCTCTTTCTCTCTGACAAATAAATAAAATCTTAAAAAAAAAAAAAGTATAATTAACATGAAAGAGTGGGATAATCATACTTGCCTCACATGGATTTTGTGACGACGGAACAGAGCAGCGAACATAACGGTCATAAAGCCCCGGGCATCTTGGTTGCCTGATAAGCTTTGTTTGCCGCCTTCTTTCCTTTTCTCTTGTATGCCTCCCAAAGTCTTCATTTTAATTTTCACTTAATTTTTTAGAACATTCGAGGTTAAACTTGTTGACCATTTAAGTAAGGCAATCGTTATTAAATCTGTACAGATTTAATACTACCTCTGACTTATCATAGGTGTTAATTCCCAGAAAGGTTGATCACAGCTGGATTGAAAGAGTCTTTGGGAAATGTGACAATGTTGTTGATCTAAGTATGCCAGACTATTAGTATGCTGGAGATCCAAAGGGATTTGCCTTTGTGGAATTTGAAACAAAAGAACCAGCAGCAATAATTATTGAGGTAGGTCCAGTTCTGTCAAGAAAACATGGAAGAACCTTCTTTTTCAGTTCCAAAGCAAGGACATCCATGGTGAAGTGGTGGAGAGCCTGGGCTTGGAAAGACTCGGAATGATGAATGTCCTTCAACCTTTTGGAGGCATGTTTATCTTCACACTTTCTGGATTAGTTTCCAAACAGTCCTGTTCTCCCCTCTAAGGTTCTAAAGTCTTCATTTTTAAAAATAGAGAAAAGTGTACTGCTGTCTTTACTTTTTACTGTAAACAATTTTAATTTAGAACAAATTACAGCTGTATTTTTATTTTCTCTCCTTAACATTATATCATGAATGTTTTCCCATGACCATGGAAAAATTTATACTTTAAAGTATCTAATTTTATTATTGGACATTAAGGCTGTTTCTGGGGAGTTTTATTCTGGGGAATACATGTTGTATATTTGTCCTCGACCTAGTTTCTGATTCTTTTCTTAGAAAAGATACCTAGAAGGGGAATTACTTGATTCAGGTATGAAGACTTTTAACTTCTGACAAGTATCCCCACAATAACTTAATTATTTATCCGGCTTAATGGAAAAAAAAAAAAAGTTTTACTTCTCTACACTCACTTCTGACACCAAACGTGTAGGTTTTTTTCACACCAAGCAATTCTGTGAATCTCATCAGATACCAACGGTATTTTTTTTTAATTTTCAAATTTTTAATTCTTAATTTTACTTTTTTACTTTTTAAAGTAAATTCTACCCCCAACGTGGGGTTCGATCTCACGATCCTGAGATCACGAGTCGTATTTCTACTGACTGAGCCAGCCAGGCACCCCCAGACTCTAACAGTTTAACTCAATTGTGACAGTAACTGCCTGAGTTAAGGTAGACCCTCCCAGGTTAAAGGCTCAGTCTCACAGGAGTGCTTCCCTGTTCCCTACTTCAGACCCCCAACTGCAAGTCCAAATTGCCTGTCACCTCTGCTTCTGATCAATAAAAAGCTATCAATCAGCCATTCTCCTGACCCCATCCTCAGGTTTGATAATTCACTAGAAGGGCTCACAAAACTCAGGAAAACGGTGTGTATACTAGATGACCAATGTATTACAACTCGGAACAGCCAGATGCAGGAGATGAAAACAGGGCAGGGTGTGGGGGAAGAGGCAAGGACCTTCCAGGCCTTCTCTAGGCTTGGCACCACCTCCTGGCACCACCACGTGATCATCAACCCAGGATCCCAGCTCCAAATGCCCTTCGGTCAGGGTTTTTTTGTTTTTTGTTTTTTGGTTTTTTTTAAAGATTTTATTTATTTATTTGACAGACAGAGATCACAAGTAGGCAGAGAGGCAGGCAGAGAGAGAGGAGGAAGCAGGCTCCCTGCTGAGCAGAGAGCCCGATGTGGGACTCGATCCCAGGACCTTGTGATCATGACGGTCAGGGTTTTTAATGGAGGATTCGTTAGGTGGGCATGACTGATTAACTCATTAGTCATTAGTGATAAACTCAATCTCCAGTCCCTTGGCCCTCCTAGGCTGTTGAGGGGAGGTCTGAAGTGTCCACCTTCTAATCACGTGGTTGGTTCCCCTGGTAACCATCCCCCATCTAGAGGCTGTCCAGGAGCCTCCAGCCGCCAGTCATTCAATAGCAGACAAAAGGCACATCACATTAGAGATTCTGAGGGCTTTGGGAGCTGTGTGCTTAGAAGTGGGGTCAGAGACCAAAGGTTTGTTTCTTATGGTGTCACAATCCCCATTAGGGTCCACCAGCAAATGAATTTTTCAGGGAGTCTCCTCCGCTGGGAAAGGTGACAAAGAGGGGTGACAGAAGGGTAAGTCACACTGCGCTCTCCTTCCTCTTCCTGCTCTTTCCTTCACTTCTCATAAACCGCACTCCCTGGCACTGGGGTGGGCCCTGAGTCAGCCCTTTAGTCCTTTCTTACATTAAAATCCTGGACCTAATGATCTTGAAGATTCTGTTCAATTCTGAATTCCAGCAAGTAGGAGGCAGAAAGGAGGCAGCATATTAAGGGATGGAGGGAAGAAGGGAAATTCTCACGTAGATAAATGAACGTGGGAAGGCCTTATGTGGGAGACTAGTTTTTCACTAGCGATGTCCTGCACGAGCTGATTGATGCATGATTTACCAGACTGGTATCATTTGTTCCCCCAAAGGAAGCTAGGTCACATTTTGGAATTTTGTCTGTGAAGCAATTTTTGTGAAACTCGAGACCATATTTTCCGTGTTACTTTGACATACTAGTGACGCGGATTGCAGGATCCACCCTTCACCCTTCCATGCTCGGCTCAGTAACAATGGGAATAATTTGGGGGTGCGTGCTGGATACTGTTCTAAGCACTCTCCGTGCTTCAGCCCTCCCAGCAAACCCAGAGCAGGTTCTATTATTAGCTCCGGTTTTCATTAGAAGAACAAATTGCCCGAGGTCAAATAGCTGGTGAGCGGTGGGGCTGGGTTTGAGCCCAGATTGTGTGGCTGCAGAACTCCAGCCCTCAACTCGGTGGACGTAGGCCCTGGGTAACGCCTCCTCCCCACCATTCTCTATCTAGAGCGAGCTCGCAAAGGAGTTTTTATCCCAAGAGCAGTGTATTGGTATTGCCAGACTTTGTCGGAGGCCCGTTCTAGACTCCATTTACTCTTCACAAAGTCCTGCAAGGGAGGTGCCACTACACGCCCACTTCACACATCACACAGCTGGGCAGCAGGGACAGCGGGGTCTAGAATTCGAAAGTCCAAGGTCATCCCTCTGTGTCTGGGGCCTTCAGATCAGTGCCCTGGATTTAAGGAAAACTAAATACTGCCTTTCCTAACACCCGGTCTGAGATCTGAGACCCTCCCGCTAACTTGAGGTCAGAGCTGGGTTCCCCTTTCCCACTCCCCTTTCAAGTTTGTCTTTCTCCCACTTTGCAAATGAAAAGTAGGTCTCTCACACTTGCACTCTGACTGCGCCCCCACCCCTGCCCCCCCCCCCCCGCCCCGCAAAAAAGTGGGAATGCACGTGTCCACAATACCTCTTCTAACCAGTTGTTCTGCGCCCACGGTGGGGCCTCAGCGCTCTCCCTCTCTCACACAGTTTCTGTCACAGACGACGTGGCATTGTAAGTGAGGCTTTGACTCATGTTGAGATGCTCAACCTTTGGACGTATTACAGAGTGGGCGAGCAAGAAGGATGACAGTTGTCATTTAATAACCTTGGTCATGGGGTCCTGGGTGGCTCAGTCGGTGAAGCAACTGACTCTCGGTTTTGGCTCAGACAGCGATCTCCAGTTGTTGAGATAGAGCCCCATGCCATTGGGCTCCGCACTCAGTGTGGACTCTGCCCAAGATTCTCTCCCTCCCCCTCCGCTTCCACCACCACTTGCGCAAGCGCACGCCCTCCCTCAAATAAACAAACAAACTCTTAAAAAAAAAAAAACCACGAAAAACCTTGGTCATTTAATCACTTTTTCATCCCCTAAATATTGTCACAGATTGCCTAGCTCCTGAGGGAGTCCCAGGAAAGCAAAGCAGAGAGAGTGTGAGAAACAGTGGAGGCAGGCCCTTATCTCCGCTGTGACGCAAGTATGGCAAGGCTGCATCCCTTTTCTAATTGTATCTTTCCTGGAATATTCAAGATTGAGGGGAGCCTGGGTGGCGGAGTCAGTTAAACTTCCGACTCTCAGTTTCAGCTCAGGTTGTGATCTCAGGGTCATGGGATCGGAGCCCCATAGCCTCACATCTCTCTGTGCTCAGCGGGAAGTCTGCCTGAGACTCTCCGTCCCTCTACCCGCACCCCTCCCCCACCGCTGCAAGCACTGCATTCTCTCTCTCACCCTCCCTCCTGCTCTCTCTCTCAAATAAATAAATAAATCTTTAAGTAAAAAAGAATACTCAAGATTGGAATAAAGCATGATGCTTTTGAAGCCCAGCCTCCCTGCCTGGTCCCCATTCAGTCTTGAAGAACAGCTTTGAGAGTCCTCTCTGGCCACCCCCACCCCAGCCACCCACCTGTGCCTCTTCTCCACCCCAGGGCAGGACTCGAGAAGAGGGGAAGAGGATAAGAAGTTCCCCATGTACTTCAGACAGATGAATAGTAAGCCTTCAAGTAAGACACACATGGTAAGAGCCAGTTAGTACTGTGTTTTCTTGGACATTTATTCACATTTTCTAAATGACTTGTTGAGGTATAATTGCCATGCAGTTAGCCTCACATATGTACATTGAGTATTTTGATACATGTACACACCCACAAAACTGTCACCACCATCAAGGTAAGGGAACATCTCTCTCACTCCCTTTAAGATCCCTTTTTCCCGTCACCCCAATGATCCACCTAACCCAGCCCTAGGTAACCATCGGTCTGCCTTCTGTCACCATAGGTTCCGTTTTCTAGAACTGTGTGTCAGTGGAGCAATACAGTATGTACTCTACCTTTGCCTGGCTTCTTTTACCCACAGTCATTATTTTGATATTCATTGATGTTGCTGTGAGTATCAGTAATTCATTCCTTTATATTGCTGTTTATGTCCATTGTATGGATATACCACAAGGTGTTTATCCATTCACCTGATGATGGATAGTTGGGTTGTGTCTGGTCTGGGGCCCTTACAAATAAAACTGGTATGAACATTTGTGCATAAGTCTTTGTGTGGACACATATATTTTTTTCCTTTGGGTAAGTAGCTAGGCATGGAATGACTGGATCATATAGTAAATGTATGCTTAACTAGTTAAGAAATGGCCCAACTGTTTTCCAAAGTGGTTGTTCCATTTTACATTCTCACCAGCAGTGTAGGAGAGTTCCAGGTGTCCCTCTACACTTGTTGTGATCAGCCTTTTTAATTTTCTCATTTTAATAGTGTGTTGGGATATTTATCTTGGCTTTATTTTGCATTTTCCCAACAATTAATGATGTTGGTCATCTTTTCATATATTTATTTGTCATCCAGAATCTCTGGTGAAGGGTGTCTTCAAACTTTTTGCCCATTTGTTATGGGGTTGTTTGTTTTCTTGTTATTGAAATTCGGTTCTTTATATATTCTAGATTTGTCAGTAGTTTCTTCTAACCTGTTTATCTTTTAATTGTTTTTAACAAGGTTCTTAATTTTCATGAAGTACACTTTATTAATATTTTCTTTTGTAGATTGTGCTTTGGATGTCATATCAGATCCCTACTTAACCCTAGCTCCTAAAGATTTTCTCCTAAAAGGTTTATCATTTTTCATAAATTTCATCCAAAGAGTCCCAAATACTGTAAGTCCATATTCATCCTTTACTTGGATACAAGTCCCCTCATCATCACGGCCAACTCTCTATCATTTTTATGTTTTTATTTTTTTAACAGACATGTATGTATGTATGTATTTATCAGAGAGAGAGAGCACAGGAAGAAGCAAGCTTCCTGCTGAGCAGGGAGCCCAATGCAGGACTCAATCCCAGGACCCTGGGATTACAACCTGAGCTGAAGGCAGACGTTTAATCGACTGAGCCACCCAGGCAACCCTCTCTCTATCATTTTTAATTCCTACTGTAGATTTCAGTGTGCCCACTCTAGCAGGAGTGCTTTGTGGAGCCTTCTGGAAATAATGCACTTGGCAACAAGCGTAAAAACATGTTTCGTAAGCCTTCAGACTCTCACTCTTCTCTCTCTGCTGTTAATCTTTCTCATTCTAGTGATAAGTAACATCTATTCTACACCACTGCTCTCTAAAATTTTACTTGACATTTAATAACTGTCAAAATTCAGGGAATGCTAAAATGTTTGATGTTAGTAATAATCGTGGTATCTCAATCCCAAATCATTTTTAACTTAGATCTCATCTTCACAGGAAATTTTAAAAATTAACATTATAATTCACATATATATTTTAGTTGCAGAAAAGTAAGATAGTGTGAACAATAAAAGACTTTCAAGCTTAAAAATACATTACATTAGGATAAAACTCTCTGGGGGAAGTGGAATGATACACACCTTTAAAGGGTAAAAGGAACAATGTAAATTTTCCAGTTGTTAAAGTGGAACCCTTCCTGTATTTTTAAAAATGCAGTACCTTTTAGATTCTATTAGTTGCAGTTAAAAGAACGGTTTTATTTTTAAATGTCAGTATTTACAATATGCTGGCAATTACATTCTTTGTGGATCTTTAAACTTGGATGGAAAATACTAGATGTCAAAGTAAAAATTGTAAGTGTGTAACTAAATTCTTTAAAATTCTTTCAGAAACTGTGTGGTTAAAAAAAAAAAGGAATAATTATGAACCATTGCTCTACCCCACTGTACCTTGTATAAAAGAGGTGTATGCGTGGCACTGGCTGAGTGCAAGGCACACTCCTCAGAGGAGGGAGATATGTTCAGGGAACTGGATTTACCTCAGCACGAAGACTGTTTCTGCATAAACCCTAGGCAGGCAAATGTGAATGTGTCAAATTCCTCTTTTCTCTGAAAGGGAGTTTAAAGATAAAGATCAGAAGCCAAACCAATCTTTTACCCTGTGAGTGGAGAATCCCCTTGGTGGGGCATCTGGGTAGAAGGAGGAGATGGAAGACTCAGGCCCGGAGAGAGTTCTGAGGAGCACCATGGTTATCCATGAGCTAGTGTACTCCTGTGGTTACAAGAGTGGGTTACTTCAGCCATCTTAGCAAGATGGTGTGACTGGATATGTGGGCTGGAGCCTAGAGAGGGGGCAGCCAAGCCTCTATCCCCCAGCCAGCCTGGTCTCTCCATGGAATCCGTGTGTCTACTCCATTCTTATATTGTTACTGGCCGATCTAATCTTCATTCTTTAGCCCAAATCCCATAGAGAGCCAATCTTTGGATTGGTTTAGGTGATTTCCCTCTGGGATTTTGGGCAGAGTCCTTCATGCCAGGCCACCCTGTGGCAGATAGAGTCAATCACTAGTCATCCTTAATGCAAACACCAGCCTAATGGGAGGAAGACTGGGGTAGGGGTAGGGGTTGTTTCAGAGATTTGGGACCAATGGCCTTGAGAGGAAGGACCATGACTGGAGCATCCATTTGAATGTCATTCTCTGGGGTTGGGATGGAAGTCCAGTGTTCTCTATGCTTGTTTGTCCCAAGCCATTCCCACAAATTAAGTTGAAGAAATGGCCTTAATATCATTATTGTAGGAACATGGTCCTATATAGACATTAAAATAAAGATCAAAAAAAACACAGGAACTTGGAAGTCCACAAAGATGCCCTAAGCAGCAGAAGGGAAACTGCTTCTTGCTCAGATCAAAGTACTAAAAGTAGAGGGTCAGGAAGGAGGCCTGGAGGAATTCAAGGAAACTCAGGCCTTTTCCTAACTCCTGAAATAAAGAAACGGGTGAAAGTGTGTGGGTGGTGGGCGTGGGGTCATAGTATCCCAGGGAGCTTTGACAGACAAGGCTTATCCAATTGTTATTTTAAAGAACAGGGACCCAGGAAACCTGGAACTTCTGGCAGTCAGTCTTTGATGGCTCAGGAAGAAAGGGTGTGATGGAGCCCTCAAGAGAGTTTTGACCAGGTGCCCTAGGTGATCAGGGCTCTGTAGGCAAGAAGGGAGCTCCTTGGAGACGAAGGGCCATAGAAATCACCTTGCCTGATTGTCTTTCCCCCCCAGGAATGAGCCCTACCACTAAAACTAGAGAATTAACTCTAAAAGAGACAGAAAAAACTAGAAAGTGCGATGCCATGTTCCAGTAAGTTGGACAATGTATCAAATGTGAATAGTCTTTGAGTAATGCCTTTTTTAGGAATTCACTCTTCTTTTCCAGCTGTACACATCCAAGGATCGACCTTGCAGCACTGTCGATAACAAAAGACCAAAACGCAGCCAGCAAGTCCCATCATTGGGGTTTGGTTAAATAAATGGGGTGTAGTTGTCAGGAAAAAAGAACCGTGGAGCACTCTGCAGGGAAAGTGGCAGAGGGACAAGGTGACGCTGAGCCACGTGCAGGCAGGCTTCCATGCCACCCACCACGCAGACCAGAGCAAACGCTACCATCAATGTGGGGTTCGAGTTGAGGCCAAAACCAGGGGGATGCAAGAATTCATCTGCAATTTCATCCCAAAGAATGAAATGATTCTTAACGGTTTTGCTATTAAAGTTGCTATCCGTCACATTTTAAATTTCACATGACGGTGCAGGAGCCGAGGTGGCTCAGGATGGTCACCCACGGTTTTGTGACACAGACTCGATGCTCACGTCACTGGGAACAGCAGAGAAGCCAGATATTTTTTGGAAAATAAATTTTCCTGGGTTTCTTTCTCTTCTCTATTTCCTTTATGTTCTCTTTTCGGTTTAGATCAAGGGGGATTCATCATAGATATTGTACACGTATTGGTAATTTTTTCTGCTTATGAGATGTTGAAGTAGAAAAGCTGATGTTCTTTTTTTAAAATCCATCTTCTTTTTCTTTTCTTTTCTTTTTAAAGATTTATTTATTTATTTGACAGAGATCACAAGTAGGCAGAGAAGAAGGCAGAGAGAGAGGAAGGGAAGCAGGCTTCCTTCTGAGCAGAGACCCCGATGCGGGGCTCAACTCAAGGACCCTGGGATCAGGACCTGAGAAGAAAGCAGAGGCTTTAACCCACTGATCCACCCAGGCACCCCTTAAAATCCAATTTCTTAAGATGTAAAAATTCCCAAGTAGAATTTATTCTTGAAAGACTCATAACTGAAATGGAGTTAAATACCCAGAATTAAACAGACTGCTTCAAGGTTATTTTGTTTAACATAATGAATGCTATAGAAAGATGCCAACCCAGCTGACAAATATTAGAATTATTATTTAAACAAATCTCTATTATTCTGCCCTGTAGTATTTTAAAATTGTTTAACATATGTTGGTTCACAAAACCCATAATGTTCTTCCTAAAGTTCTCCTGCTCACATTTTCTTGCTTTACTTTTAAAAAAGATTTTATTTGTTTATTTGAGAAAGAGAGAGAGAGAGAGAGAGAGAGCTCACGCACCAGTGCTGGGAGAGGCAGAGGGAGGAGGAAAAGCAGACTCCCCACAGAGCAGGGAGTCCGACGCGGGACTCCATCCTAGGACCCCAGGATCACGACCTGAGCCGAAGGCAGATGCTGAGCCAACTGAGCCCCCCAGGCACCCCTCTTGCAGTATTCTTTTTAACTCTCAGTCTTTTTCATATTTATTTGCTATTTTAAAGTGTTTAAGTGTTTGAACATAAAATTACCAGCTTTCACGATCATTAGTTATCTGGCATTTTACTTTTTACAATACTAAACATACATATATCATTCCACTGTCAGGATTTGAACGTATGAAACATCGAGTTTCACTTAAAAATTTATCTAGACATTTACAGTGAGTATCATGTATTAGCAGTAAATCTGAGAGGCATGCCTGTGCCTACTGTGGGAGTCGACATACTGATTTGGTCCAGCGGCAACCTGTGAACCGTGACTGTAGACGGGCCACTGTAAATGACGTTAAAGTACACAGTCAGCACTTAGACTTCCAAAAGCTGAGGCCGAAGGCCAAGTTTTGGCTGACTGTCAAGGGTAAAGGCAGACTGGCACATTTTATGGGCACACACAAAAATGTACCTATTTGCACGTGTCTTGTTGTCAGCCTCTATCTAGCTTAGGGAAGGGGAACTTGGGGCCCAGGAATCAAGAATAGGAGATCCAGTGTTCACTGAGTATCTTTTAGTACTGTTTTCTGTTTTGTTTTGTTTTACTCCGTGCATGTAGTCCTTTTAAACACCTGCTATATTCATTAAAGAAATTAATTTTTAAAATTAATTTAAAATTAAAAAATATGTTAATAAATTTTTTTTTAAAGAAATAAAGAATACACACACACACACACTTAAGGGAAGTTGTGAGCTTACCTTCAAGTAAAGAAAGACTGCAGATGGTCAAGTGGGAATTTGGCTCTATCTTGATTATCCCTGGTTATATCCAGGAGAGTTTCATGACACAAGCTATTTGGGGTCCACTCCTCTGGGAAATCAGGGAGACTTGGTGGGGTGGGGGAAGTAGAGCCTTGTGTTTGTGAGTACTTAATGTCCCGGGTATATGGGGAGGGGTGCTATGTCCCATCAGCCCCTGGACACTGGGTACAGTCCTAGGGAAAACTGTCTCTTTTATTAATGTTTTTTAAAGATTTTATTTATTTCAGAGAGAGAGAGCACACACACGTGTGCGCAAGCATGAGCAAAGGCAGGGGGAGAGGGAGAAACAGACTCTCTGCTGAGCAGAGATCCTGACCTGGGGCTCGATCCCAGGACCCTGGGATCATGACCTGAGCCAAAGGCAGAGGCTTAACTGATTGAGTTCCCCAGACGCTCCAAACTGTCTCTTTTAGAATGTTTGGAAGGACCTCATGAGTAGGGATGAATTTTCCAATAACTTCAGAGATAGGACTCCAGAGCCTGAGGCCTGAACCACCCCCAGCCCCCCATAGTCACCAGCATGGTCACCATAGTCACAGAATTAGAGCCCCCGCTCCTTAAGCATTGGTCATCCTGTTGGCAGCTTGGGATGAGGAGAAAGGCCTTGCCTGAGTCCATGTCAGACTGGCCAAGCGTTCTCCAGTGAATCATCTGGGGTGACCTAGTAGTGTAACTGGAGGCACAGGAAGACCTAAGCAGAAGGTTAGCTAGGACTAGAGCAGCTAGGCCCTAGGAGAAGTCCTAGGGCCACAGACACGGCCATTTGAAAGACTCTCCTGAGGGACGGAATCAGGCCTTAGGAACTCACAGGGCCGCAGACCAAGATAAGAACCCACTGCTTGGTACTAACAGCCGGCTGTCTCTTACCTAACAGAAGCTCCTCTTTTAGAATGTTGCCATTCTGGGGTGCCGGGATGTCTTCTTTGGGTGAGGGTCTGACTCTTGGTTTCAGCTCAGGTCATGATCTCAGGGTGATGGGATCGAGCCCCACAGTGGGCTCCATGCTCAGAGGGGAGTCTGCTTGAGATTCTCTCCCTCTCTCTCCCCCCTTGCTCCTCCCCATGCTTGCACGCATGAGCTCTCTTAAATAAATAAATTAATTAACTAAAGCTCTAGAATGCTGCCATCTTAGGAAACAACATTCGTCCAGTTGGCTCTCCGAGAAAGACATTTTCCCCAGTTCTGTGTGAGGGCAGTGAGTTCAGGAGGCTGATTTCTCCAGCAGATGACCCAGCCCTGAGTAGCCCAGCAGAGTCTGAGACACGAAAAGGCCCAGCGCCAGGGTGACACCACAGCACTTGGCTAGCAAAGAAAAGACAGAAAAAATACTATGTACAAGATTTTTTCAAAAGCTCTCGGATCATAGAATTTGGCAGGGATCCTGGGCCCAACCCTTCCATTTTATCGGCCAGAAAACTGTGACCCACAATGAGGAAGAGATTTGCTGAGGCCACACAGCTGGTGAGTCATAAAGCTGGAAACTCTGAGCTCTCGGCCGTCTGTCTGTCCAGCATCTCCCCCACAACAAATACCCAGAATGGCTACTATGGGACAGGTGTCTGTCCATTGCCAGCTGCCAAAGCAAGTTTGGGTCGATATCTTCTGTCCCCAGATGACACGTACCAAGTGAGACTACATTTTCTTTCTTTCTTTTTAAAGATTTTATTTATTTATATGTCAGAGAGAGGGAGAGAGAGTGAGTGCACAAGCAGGGGGAGCAGCAGGCAGAGGCAGAGGGAAAAGCAGGCTCCCTGCTGAGCAAGGAACCCCATGTGGGACTCCATCCCAGGACCCTGGAATCATGACCTGAGCTGAAAGCAGATGCTTAATGGACTGAGCCACCCAGGCATCCCTATATTTTCATTTTGAATATGGAGGCTTGAATTGTGCTGTATGACTTTGGAATCAGGACCTGGAAGCCAGCACCTCGTTGGAGAAGATCTGACCCTCACCCGGGGGTACCGCCTCTTGTCAGCAGCACCTCCCTGGCTCTGTAGGGAGATCGTCTCCTTGCAAGATCAATGGACTCTTCACCGTGAATGCATGAGGGTTATGATTGACCTGCTCAGAGACACAGCTGTGATCCAGGGGCCCCTGTACTCTGGGCATAGCCATCCCCCACTGTGGCCCGTCTCTGCCACCCAAGAAAGAACCCCTGGGTTTTGTTTTTCATCAAAACCTCATTTGCGGGTCACCTGGGTGGCTCAGTGGGATAAAGCCTCTGCCTTCAGCTTAGGTCATAATCCTAGGGTTCCGGGATCGAGCCCCACATCGGGCTCTCTGCTCAGCAGGGAGCCTGCTTCCCTCTCTCTCTGCCTGCCTCTCTGCCTACTTGTGACCTCTGTGTGTGTGTGTGTGTGTGTGTGTGTGTGTCAAATAAAAATCTTAAAAACAAAACAACAGCAACAAAAAACCTCATTTGCCCTGACAGGGAGCAGGGGCCCGTCTATATTTCCTTCTCCCAGAGAAATGAACCTCTCACCTCACACCCTGTGGTTGTTCTCACTCTTAGACATTCCTCTTCCTTTGCAGAGCATAGGATGTGAGCTCCCTTAAGTCAAATCCCAAATAAATAGTTCCCCAGCCTGGAACTCTCTTTACTTCTCTAAGGTAACAGCTTGTTCAGGGCTTTACTTGGTTAGGGTCACTGACACCATGTAAGGTGTACAGGAAAGAAATATGTCCCCAGGCTCTATGTTTTTGAGCTTCATGTTGCTAACCGTGACAAGACTCATTACTTCAGGGTCATTCATGCAAAATCAGAGCAATTTTCATTTAAAAAAAATCTGTAGCTCTATGTAAAAAATCCAAACATTTGTGTGTCCAAGCAGGCATATGATCAGTTCGAGAAATATTTCAATCTTTCTGACCAAGGATTAATATATTTATATACACAAGAATTCCTTTGTATACTTTATATGCAAAGCAGTAGGGAAAAGATCACCACCTAAGAGAAAAAGTACAGAACTCCTCCCTTAAAACATAAACATGCAAATGACCAATATGTGTATAGGGGAAATGGTCCCTCACTAAATATGTTTAAATGAAAATTTAAGCAATTGCACTTAAAAAGCTTGATAACAAGCACATGGATTCTCTGGGTTGAAATTCTGGGACCCTCACTGACTAGCAATGTGACTTTGGGCAAGTTACTTAAATTTATTAAACGTCAGTTTCCTCATCTGAGAGTTCGCCTGCGAATAGGACATTTGTCTAAGGATTGCTGTGAGAACCGAAGCAGGTGTCAGTGCTCGCCCCCTGATCCAGTGTTTAGAGGGGATAGGACTTATCAGTGTTGGCTACTAGGGTTAGAAATAGGAAAATAGGAATACACTGCTGGAGGGAGTGTGTTCTCATCAGCAAAAGACCTGGCCAAAGACGTTGAGACCCTTCACTCCTGGGAATTTATCCTAAGGAAATATAGTCAGAGATATGGATAAGAAGTTCCCTAGAAAATTTTGAAACAAATGAATGGTTTCAATAAATTATGATAAATTTATGTAATAGAGTGGTATATGTCTATAATAGAGTAAAAAAATGTATATAATAGAATAAATCTATGCAACAGAAATAGAATTTATATAACAGAGTGTTTTAGGCCAGTATTTTTCAAATATTATGCAAACTTTTCAAAGTAAATCTTCCTCCATGGTATAAACAAATGAAATATATAAAAACTGAACTCTCTCTTTCAAGGGGGGAAAGGTGGGGATACATTGGTACCTGTGGGGCTCTGCAAACAAGTCCTCTCTCCACTCCCTGACCTCTTCCTAGGGCAGCTCCTGAAAGGGGTCTGAGGCTCCCAGAATTTTTAATAATGTGGGGAAATAGGGACATAATGTTACATATCAAAATCAGAACAATACCTCTGAAACCAATAACACATTATATGTTAACTGAATTTAGATAAAAAAAATACATTTAAAAAATCAGAATAAAAACCATGTATGTGGTGTATCTTAATTTTATCAAACTCACACACAGCTATTAAAAAAAAAAAAGCCTGGAAGAGAACATAATGAAATAAAGATGGCTATTTCTTGGTTGGATTTGGAGAATTTGTATTTACTTTTTATAAGATTTTTGGGTTTTTTCACACCCAATTTAAAAAAAAAAAAATTTAGTTATTTTATAGGGGAGGGGCAGAGGGAGAGGGAGAGAGAGAATCTCCAGCAGATTCCCCGTTGAGCTCTGAGCCTGGCAGGGCTCGATCTCATGAAGGAGACGTCATTGACCTGAGCCAAAATCAAGAGCCCAATGCTGAACTCACTGAGCCACCCAGGTGCTTGTCCCCAAATTTCTTTAATGAACATGTACCATAGTTATAATCAGGAAAAAAAATTATTTAAAATGTTTTATTCCTGGGGCGCCTGGGTGGCTCAGTGGGTTGGGCCTCTGCCTTTGGCTCAGTTCATGATCTTGGGTTCCTGGGCTGGAGACCCGAATCGGGCTCTCTGCTCAGAGGGGAGCCTGCTTCCCTTGTTCTCTGCCTGCCTCTCTGCCTACTTGTGATCTCTGTCAAATAAATAAATAAATAAAATCTTTTTAAGAAAAGTTTTATTCCTTTCTTTCCCAATATCTACCCAAAATTCAGTTGGCAACAAAAGTTAGGGCTTGTCCATTTGATGCCTCCCCATGATTAAAAAAATAAAAAGTGTGCTATATCTGTATTACAAGCTATGCTTAAGTCGACCTATAGTGTTTTAATTACTACAATTATATAAATATCATAGTTGCACCAAGTGACAAGCAATGATTATATTTCCTATTCTGTCTGCTCTTTTGTTTTTCCTCGTGTTAACAATTATCTCAGATTTGGAAGGAAGGGTTGTGACAAAGATGGCACAGAAGAAGGGGATCTAGAGTATTTGTGAAAATTCTATCTCTTGACCTGGATGGTCATTACAAAGATATTAACCCTATACACAGTAAGCTATACTTTTGTCCTGTGTGGTTTTTCTGCACCTCTATTTTATTTTAAATAAATCGTTTAAGAACCAAAAAAATGCTTTTTTCCCTTAGTTTTCTTTGGACTCAAGCTTAAGTCTTTCCGTACACAGTTTTATAAAATAACAGTTTTTTTAGAAGATTAACTTATTTATTTTAGAGACAGTGTGCATACATAGGGTGGAGTGGGGAAGGACATAGGGAAAGGGCGAGAGAATCCCAAGTAGACTCCACTAAGCATGGAGCCTGACAGGGGCCTCGATCCCACAACCCTGAGATCATGAACTAAGTCAGAATCAAGAGTTGGATACTTAACCGATTGAGCCACCCAGGTGTCCCTAAAATAATGGTTTTATAAAATAAATCTTCATATAATTTTTCATACAAATCTGCAAGGTAATCTGCCTGTTATTTTTCCTGGCTCTCCCTGGATGCATGCTCTCCTCCTACACTAACCTAGATTGTTGCTCTCTGGGCCTGTCGCATCACTGTCAGCCTGATATCTGTCCTCCTCCCCTTTCTGTGTTACGTCCCCTTTCCCTTGGATCCACATTTTCTTTGTTTTCTCTTGTTTCACCAAAATAAGAGTACATGTGATGTATGTTTTTTTGAGATTCTTCATGTCTAAAAATGTCTTTATTCTACTCTTATGACTCATAGTTTGGCTGGGTATAAAATTTACAACCAAATATTATTTTTACTTTAGAATCTTGAGGATAATTTCCACTGCATTCTAACTTTAAATCTTGTTAGTAAAAGGTTTATACTATTCATATTCCTGAATTTTTTTGTCTGTTAGAATCTTCTCTTCAAGGTTGTTGTTTTGAAATGTCACATGTCTGTTTCTTGGTCCTAGGTGCTGATCTGAAGACCTTGTCTTTTGGTTCTGGCAAGTTTTCCCATAGTCTTTCTTTGATAATTTCCTCCTGTGAGTTTTTCAGTGTGCTGTTAGACCTCCTGGATTGATCCTTTAATTTTTTAAAAGATTTTATTTATTTATTTGAGAGAAAGAGTGAGAAAGAGATCACAAGCAGGGGAGAAGGATAGAGGGAGAGGCAGACTCCCTACTGAGCAGGGAGCCCCATGTGGAACTCAATCATGACCTGAGCAGAAGGCAGATGCTTAACTGACTGAGTCACCCAGGTCACTAAGATTTGATTCTTTTAAGTCATCTTTGCACCCAACATCAGGCTCAAACTTACAACCCTGAGATCAAGAGTCACATGCTCCACCAACTGAGCCAGTCAGGTGCCCTTGGTCCTCTAATTTTCTTTTCTCTCCTATTTTCCATTACTTTATCTTTTCACTCAACTTTTTGGGGAACTCCTTTTATCGTTAAATCCTTTTATTTTTTACTGTTGTCATTTTTTTTTAAGTTCTAAGAGGTTTAATTTGTCCCTTTTATTTTATCTTATTATTTCAGGATAATAAGTATCCTGCAGTATCTTATCCTGAAGAATTATGGTGTCTTTGAAATGTTCTCTATATTTACCATCTCTGTTTTCATTGAGTTCCTCTTGGTCTTCCCTTCATGTTGGCACTTTTTTCTGATGTTTGTGACCCTTATCTGCGTGTTCCTGTTTATGAGTCAGGTGCTAAAAACTGACTCACGTTCTGTGTACTCGGACACTGCTTGTTAATGACTGTACTTCACTGTACTTGCACAGATGACCAGCTGACTTATTTCTTCAAATTCTGTAGACTTAGCATGCTTCTTCAAAGAATTATCTTCCAATCTCCTGCCTAGAGGAGGGGATAGGGAGAAGCTTGGTTGCCAGAATCTTGGAGTTAGTCAAAAAGGAAACTGTTATATCCCACCAATAATCATAGTGTGTTTCTTAACCCTCTAGTTGTCCAAACAGACTCTCACTACACACCCACTTTGCGCCTGATATCTCCATGTCCAGTCTAGTTCAGTCTCAAGGGAATATACTTATTGCCCTCTGTGGAGAGAAAGGAGTAGTGACTTAGGTTTAACACTAGAGAATGACGTCATCTTGAGGGTCTAGATGAAGCTTAAACACAGTTTTTCAACCAACACCTCATTTTTAGGCTCCCACCTTAACCCCACCTTCCTGGTACCAGGTCTTCCAATTTGCTGATTCTGAAATTGCTTAGGTGCTTAGGTTTGACCCATGCCCACTCCTCCAGATAATTTCTGTTCCTCTATCTGCTTTCTGTATTCATGTACTATGATTTGAGATTATAGCTATATCCTAGTTTTATTGAAAATAGTGACAGCTTTTGCTTTTTGTCCTCTTGGCTTTTGGAGTGATATTGAGAAAAGAAATGTCTCATACCACCATTTAAAAGTCCCTAAGTCTCTGCCTTGGTTTTTACCTATAACTGTGTTTATATTTTTTGTTTTTTGTAAACTTCAAATTGTCTACAATAAACATGTATTACTTTAATGACAAGAAAACATACATACAGGGTTAACCAAAAACAAGATGGCCCAAGAAGGCCTAGAGCGCCCAACCCCACATTTCCCTTCCCCTTTGGCTGAGCCACCTGAGCCTAAGAAGCACCCTCTTCTCCATACCTCAGCTTCCTGACACTACACAGTCATCCAGGTGGCCTCAAACACCTGCCAAAGAACACAGCCTCCAGGAAGAACATTCTTGGCTTCCTCATCTGTGGGTCAGGGCTGGCTACAGAGCAGCTTTTGCCAACCACGCAAGCTCATTTGCAGGCAGTATGGATCCCTTTAATGCATTCTGGTGGTCATGCGTCCAAAGACACAACAGTTTTGTTTTGTTTTGTTTTTATTAATAAAAAGTGAATTCAGTGTGTGTGTGTGCGTATGGTGTTTTTCCACTGCACCCATAGGTTTTTCATTCCCACCAGTGCCATTCCAGTCAATAGAGGGTGAGCATTAGCTAGTTACTCTCCGTTACTACTTCCTACAGACCTATCCAGTCCCTCCACTTGAACATACGAGTGGCCCTTGAGAAGTAGGCCCTGGGCCCTTGGACACTCTTAAGCTTCACTTGCTTCTACCAGGTCCAAGAGAATCAGAGACCTCAAGATCTAACACACCCTTGGTTCCCACAAGCTCTGCGCTCATGTTAACAGGAACCTGGTGAGAAACCCCAAAGCAGAAATACTCCTTTGTCCCCTGAGCTCTCTCTGATTGGGCTCCACCCTGCCCTGCGGACACCACTACTTCATTTGTCCCAGAAAGGACAAGGGATTGTAGGACTGGGGCCCAGGAATGCGCTTTTCCTTCTCCTTCCTTACTCCTAGGATCATAGGCCTTAAAGTCTGACCTACAAGTGGAATTCGTTGGGAGCCCTGGGAGAATTGATCCAGCCAATTAAGTTGGGAAATTGTGCTCTGAATTGAACATATCCATCCATTTATCTCTCTTTCTGACTTGGTGGGCTGAGGCTTCGAGGTTATTTTTACTTAATGCAGCAAAAACTATATTGGGCTTCTCCAACTTCACTGGTTTATTCATTGTTTCAGTCAGCTTTGGTTTTTTATTAAACTTAGCCTTATAAATATGTCATAAATTAACCCCCATCAATACTCTGTTGCTGCACTCATGCATTTCCATCCTGGAGCTGTTGTCCAGAAGAGCTACTAAGGGAACAGGCAGAAAAATCTCCAGTTGTGTTGCCTTTGGTGGACCTTGTGTTCCTACTTATGAATTTGTCCCTCATCTCTTTCCCAAAAAGGGTTTAGAGCAGCAAGTGTGTATGTACATATTGTCACTTTGGAAAGATACCCTCTATGAAAGTCAAATTCTCTGTGGATCACTCCCTCCCCGCTGAGAAGACCACCTATTACCCCAGTGCACTGCTCGGCTTGACGAGCCCGCGCTGAGAGGAGCCCACACACATAGGCACGAAGACAGAATTCTATTTGGAGACTGGATATCATCTTTAATTAATAATGCCACAGTCCAACATCCTTCTTGTTGCTGTAGCATGTTGAGTGTGTATATACGTGTGTGTGTGAGAGAGTGTGTGCATATGTGTGTGTGTGTGTGTGTGTGTTCCTGAACAGACGAAGGGCCAGCAGAGACTCCCAAGCAGGTCTCAGCCAACAGCTCTACCGAGCAACAATCGAAGACAGTCTCCATAGTGGCACGGAGGGTGGACTCCTGCCTCCCTTTCTCTTGGACCACAATTCCTGCATTCTGAGGGCAAAGCTGAGGCCTGCGCCAGCCCAGATTAAAGGGCTTCTTAGCAAAGATCGATCTTCAGTCCCCAGCCCTCACTGCCTCTGACCAGAGGAGGGATGTCTCCTGGGCAAAGCACAGACTGCTAGGCAAAAGTGGACAACCTGGGCCAGCCTTGGTCCCCAGGTCACACTGGGGCAGCACCACAGTGGCCCAGCCCTGGGCAGAGAATCTGCAGCTTCTGGGACCATTTGCTTAGTTCCTCTCAGAGATAATCAGGGTGGAGGCTGGCCCTTCCTGGGGCCAGCCAGAGAGGGACAGCTTCGGCCCATGGGGGCCATGTGAGCCTCATTTCCAGCCCAAACCTAAAAGTCTGCTGTCCTGCCATCTCTACTCTCCAGCTCCTCTCATGCCCAGTAGGTCCACAGCCCACACACGGCAGGGGAGATCAGCACGGTAGTGGGTCGCAAGGAGGCCATGAGAGACCTGGGCTGAGCTGGAAGTGCAGCCACGTGCCAGCCCTCTCCCCCATGGTCACCGCCAGCCAGAGCTCTTTGAAGTCGGATGGGACCCCCGAAGGCAAGGCAGCAAGTTCTTGGCCTAGTGCAGAAGGAGAAAACCAAACTGGCTCCGCCGTCCCATTTCCATCTGCTCTGTGTCTCAAGAAGGCAAGGAGCCCAGGTCCCCAGAACAGTGTTATCAGCTGTTGGGGAAGCACCGTTGTCCAGGCGAGGCCTCGGGCCGGAAGCTGTGTTTGTTCAGCGGGCTGGGATAGTAGGTGGTTGTGTACACATTGGTCTGCTGCAATGGGTAGAAATTGGCTCTGTCATCGGGGATCAGGTTATTCTTGTTCAGGGTCTGTGGAAGAAGGAAGGAACCAGAGAGGAAAGGGTAAGGGAGAGATGGGAGAAGGGACGGGCCAGGGCAAGGGGATTAGGCACCAGGCAGTGAAAAAACATTCTGGCCGCTGACACAGTTCACACCACCAGGGCGCCCTCCCCAGTGCCCAGCACAGTTCAGCCCAACTCAGGGCCAGAACCCAGACACCCTTCACCCCACAGTCTCTGTATGAAGGCTCCCACCTTGAACTCCATGGGTGTGTACTTCTCATTCTTGGGGGTGCCCCCACCCTTGTAGTGCAGGTGGTTGGGGGTGGCGGGGTGGACGAGTGTGGATTCCTGGGACTGACGTTGGCAGTGCTGGCAGGACAGGTACACTGCCAAGGTCAGCAGCCCAGAGCCCAGGAAGCAGGAGACACCTGTGGCTACCAGGTGGATGAGACTGAACCCTGGGAGAGGAAGAAGGAAGTGGTAAGGATAGGCCCACTGTGAAGAGGAGAGACTCCACTTCTGACAGCCTCCCAAGAAGAGGCTCTGAGACATAAAGGGAAGGGTTTTGAGGCCAGAGCCACTGAAAACAGGAAAGCTGGGCAGTCTGCCACCAGGGGCCTCTCTCACAGGACACCTGTGGTTGAGTAAGAGGAGGCCACCAGAGGGGGTGGAGCTGGGTGACTCTTCCTGAATACAGGTTTGGTAACTGCCTCCTAGTTGGGGGGCAGAAATGGAACCTCTCGGACCCCCCATACATGGTCCAGAGCAGCCAGGACCTCCACAAGGTTTGTCTCTCTGGAGCAAGAAGTGGAGAGACTCCAGATTTCAGAGCAGAGCTGGTCTCCTCTTTGGGGAGGAGAGGTGGAAAGACAGTGTCATGAGGTGGGGCAGGTTCCCTTTACCTCCACAGCCGGTGGCCTCCTCCGTGCTGGAGGCAGGCAGGATCACTGTGGGAAGACAAGCGGAGAGGGGGTTGGTGTAGGTAGGAGAGAAGGCTCCCTCTGGGGTGAGGGATATCTCTAGGAGGACCCCTGGGTCAGCGCTGAGCCATGGAACATGGTCGGAGGCCTTCATTCCACTCTGTCCCCACTCAGACTCTGTCTCTAAGAGGGGTCAGCCCATTCACTAGAGAAGGGGCAACAGCCCCAAGCAGGCGTACCGCCCACCCTTGTGTTCCATCTGAGACTTACTAAGGTTCTTTAGAAGGGGAAGGAGGCTGGAAGTTCAGGGTGGGAAGGGCTGGGGTGAAGCCTTTGGCTTCAGGGCCTACCAGGAATCTCGCTGTAGGGGCAGGGACGGCTCTGGCTGCTGTTTCCAGCACAGGTGCTGGGCCCTGGGACCAGCTCTTCACAGTGCCGACTGCGGCTCTGGGCTCCATCCTCAGTGCACGCGCTCCACTCAGACCACGGGGACCAGCCTTCTGTGGGTTGCAGGCTGGCTTGAGTTTAACTGACCTGGGCCCCCCTGAGGTTGATCAGAGGGATCCAAGAGGCTCCCCAGCCCTGGCCCAATGTTCTTAATACCTGGGCAAGCCTGTGTTGCACACAGTGCCTCCTCTGTGTGCAGACCAAGACAGATGTCCTCTCCTGGGGAGGGCGCGGGGCTGGTGCAAGACCTTGTGCGTTGATAGTGGCCTCCACCACAGGAAGCTGAGCATGGGGACCACGAGGTCCAGCAGGACCAGGCACCACGCACTACAAGGGGATGGGGTGTGTGAAGGGGGCTGCAGGGGCAGGCGTGACCCAAGACAGACTTCTACCCTATCCCAAGTTAGGCCACTCTGCCCCCATCACCTGCACCCCCACCCCCAGCCCATTTTTAGGGACTGCCCCTTCCTCCTCAGGGGTCCAGGGGGAAATGCAGGATGCAGAGGAGACATCAAAAACCAACCCCACTGCAAATCAAACCTCTAATCTGGCTAACCCGTTAGGGGAGAGAAAAAAGTGACAGGGAAGACGAGGAAAGGACCCCCCCCCCCCCCGCCCTCTGCGGAGTAGGTGGTGTCTGTGGTCAGGCCACAGACTTGCTCTAGGGCCCAGTCTACAGAGTTGGCAAAAAGAAGAGGTCATCTGGTTACGAAGTATGGCCTAGGGGGTCTCCCAAACGGGGGTTCCCTGAGCCCAGGGTCACCTGGACAAGCCTGGGGGTTACAGTCCTGGTACTCGGCTGCGTCGCCTACACACGGCAGGCCTCCGTTGCGGGGCTCCGGGTTCGTGCACGTTCTCTTGCGGACGCGGAAGCCCAGCTCGCAGTCCCGGGAGCAGGACGACCACGGGCCCCACGCGGCCCAGCCACCACTCACCGAGTGCGGGGAGGTGCCCCCGCTGCGCAGGAGATCCTCCACCAGGGCTGGGTGGGGCACGGGTGGGGAGACTGGCCTCAGTGAGGAGCACACCCCACGGCCCCACTCCCGCCCCACAGGCCTCCCGGCTCCTTCCAAGCCACGTGATCCACCTCCCTGCTCTCTGTCGGACTCTGGCCTCCCCCAGTCCCGCGCCAGCGCTCTGGGCCTGGGAGGGTGTGGGGCGCGGCGCTGTACCGTCGGTGTCGCAGGCTCCCGAGCCGTCCGCTGGGCAGGTTCTGGTCTCTGTCCTCCTCCTGCCAAACTGCAGGCCGTGGGGGTCAGGCAGGGGCGCGCGGCACGTGAAGCGGAAACGCTGCTCCTGCCGCGCCCCACCCTGAGTCACGTTCACCGGCAGCCACGGTGTCCACGGCGTGTTGCGCCTCACTTCTGGGCAGCCATCCGGATTGCACGTCTTGAATTCCTTGGGATGGGAGCGGGTGCTGTCTGGTGGACCTGCAGCCCCAGGCCTGCCCTGCGGCCCCACCTCCCCCCACCCTTCCCTGGGCGCAGGTCCTCGGCAGGGCCTCACCACACCACAGCCAGGGCAGGAGTTGCCGTTCTCACAGGACCGCCGCCGCGATTGCACGCCGCCCCCACAGTTGCTGCTGCACTTGTTCCAGGAGCCCCATGACGCCCAGAAGATGGGCACCGGGCAAGGCGTGTTTTCGTTACAGAACCTGAGGGGAAGGGTGTTGGGTGGGGGGGAGCAGTCAACGCACTAGGGAGCAGGCACCCCCTTCCCTCACAAGAGGTCACTGGGAGTGCAAGCCTGAGAAGGACAAGAGTCCACTGGCTCACTCGTAGAATCCAGGCCACTTCCTAGGGGGCCGGGCCAGTCTGGGACTGCAGGGCTAGCTTGCCTCCAAAACCTCTGGCCACACGCTCGCTCACCGCTCCTCCCGGCTCTTGCCCACGCAGATGCGGCCGCCGTGGCGGGGCGCGGGGTTGCTGCAACTTCGCTGGCGGACCTGGAATCCGATCCCACAGGACGTGCTGCATAGGGCCCACGAGGACCACGGGGTCCACGCCCCATTCCTGGTGGGGTCAGAGGGGACAGAAACAGGTGACCCTCCGACTTCTAGCTACTCAGATCTATCTATATCTGGGCGGGTGGGTTTTATATTGTTATTAGACAGTGATTCTGGGAAATGGCAGCTCCTAGCCAGGTCGGCTCAGGCAGACTTATTTATTCGTTCCTGTATTCATTCATTCCTCAAACATGTGTTGAGGGCCTTTTTCCAGGGCTAAGGGCATAGAGATAGGACCCAGGGCCTGGAGATACTAGTGGGGCCAAAGGACACATTCTCTAGAAAAGTCTCCATTTGCCTTTTCAATATGAAACTAGGTTTCATCTTTCTGGGTTGCCCAACCCTTGCACT
This sequence comes from Mustela erminea, assembly GCF_009829155.1. Classification (NCBI taxonomy): domain Eukaryota; kingdom Metazoa; phylum Chordata; class Mammalia; order Carnivora; family Mustelidae; genus Mustela; species Mustela erminea. Next base: position 99,361,286 of record NC_045614.1, read on the forward strand.
CGCACTCAACGCCACGCTCTCTCCCCTGTTCTCCAACATCCCATGTTTTGCTCCAATCTCAGACACCACTCACTATTGTCTACTTTGACTCCAATTTTCAAGTTTTGGCTGTATCACTTACTGGCTGTATGAGCCTAGGCAAGTTACTGAAAATGTCTGTGCCTCATAAAACTCTTATCTTTAAAGTGAGGATAATGATTGTATTCCTACCCCATGAGGTTGTTTTGACAGTTCAGTCAATACATGTGTAGAGAATTGAGTTATTTTAAGAGAATCCAGGGTCATACTTAGAGAGGATGGCAATCCAGGATGGGCACCAGCTCTGCCTACTGTACCACCATCCTATGCTATCCCTCGTGTTTGGAACAGCAAGGCTTATTGAGGCCATGATCTGTGACTCTGGGCCTGTCCAGCCTTCCTGCTTGTATCAAGAGCCCCCACAAGGCAGAGACTTCTTTCCCACTAGAGTGGAGGGCTCATATTTTAGCCACCTCTCCAGTTCCCTGCACAGTTCTCAAGTGGCTTCTGTCTCTTTGTGGGAACACCTGTCTGGGGATGCCCCATTTCCTCTATTCCACCCCAGCCCCTTTTCCAGTCCAAAGCAGCCACCATCCAGGTATCTTCACATACCTGGAACAGTTGGCAATGTGGATGGCTGGCCCCAGGCAGTCTCGTCCCCCACAGCGGGGTCGCGGGGAGTCACAGGCTCGAGCCCGACAAAGGCAAGAGCCTGAATTGTCCCCATCCAAGTGCTCACATGGTTGCCATGGTGACCACTGGCCGAAGCCCCCATCCCGAGTCACGTTTCGAACCTGCAGATACACATCAGTGGGTCAAAGGAGGCAGGGAGAGGGAAGATACCAGGTCCCAGGGGACACGCGGATACTGATGGAGAGTCATAGCATGAATTGGGGGGAGAGGTCCCAGGTGGGGAGCATGAGAGGGTTCTCACAGGACACGCTGTTATGTTCTGGGTCCAGAGGCTCATGTTGGAGCTGTCCTCAAGTGTGCTGCACCGTTGCTGCTTCCCGTCCCAGCCGCAGTATGGGTCCCGTGCCCCCAGGCACGCCCTGCCAGACAGAGGTCCTGAGACTCAAGCCTGCTGGCCTCCCAGCCTCACCTGTAACCCATGAGCACACCTCGCCACTCCCCTCTGGGTGCCCTGATCCATCCAGTTGCCCTCCAAAGTAATAACTAAGCTCACTGAACACCTTCTGTGTGTCAGGAATAATTTTAAACACTTTATGAGCATGAGTTAATTTAACACAACAACCCAATGCAGGAGGTACTGTTGTTATCCCCATGTTATATAGAGGAAACCCAGAGAGCTGAACAAGGACTCAAACCTTTGCCTTCCAGGGCCCACACACTTAACCTTGCCTTCCCCAAGCCTGGGTGTCCCGTGTTCCCCATCTAGGCCCACAGGAGAAGATAAGGGGAACAGAAATCCAAGACAGCAGTGCTGTGCCTCTCTGCCAGACACTATGAAGATAGCTCCATAAAACACGAGTGATGGATGAGGGATGGTCCGGCTCAGGGTTCTCAGCCCTGGTTGCACACTAGAATCACGAAAGAAGCTTTTAGAAAACACCAATACCTGCCCCGTCCATACAAAAATGTCCAGGGAGGAAGGAGGAGGTTTTAAGAGCTCCTAATGGAAGCCAAGGCGAGAATTACTGGGATCCACAACACCACATTTTCATTGTATAAAGGAAGAGACAGTCACAGAGAGGGAAGAGGAGTGTCACCTAGATCACATGAATTACACATGGCAAAGCTGAGGCTAGAGACTAGAATTCTTCTTTCTAGGAGCCTAGACTTCTTGACCATGATTCTTCCACCATGCTCTTGCCTCCCAGCTGGAGGCTGTGTCTGACTTCACCCACTGAGGGAACCTAGCCCCATGCCTCAAGCCACAGGCATAGGGTCAGGGAACACCAAGGCATGGTCCCCTCCTGGGCACCCACATGCCTGTGCTGCTCAGCGGCAGGAACCAGAGTCTAGTGCGTCAGCATCATGAGAATGAGGGCAGGCTGCCAAGAGAGGGAATCACGTGGCTCACATCCCCTTTCCCGGGCTCTCAGGGCTGGTCTATCTGCAACGACCTAGAGAAGGTAATGGTTCACACAGCAATGAATGTCCCGGATGCCTCCACTTCTCACGTTCTAGGGATCCTCTCTTCCCTTTCTCCTTCAGATGTATTCATTGTATCCTTTATAGTTTTTCTTTTAAAGATTTTATTTATTTATTTGTCAGAGAGAAAGGGAGAGAGAGAGAGGCAGCACACAAGCAAGGAGAGAAGCCAACAGAGGGAGAAGCAGACTCCCTGCTGAGCAAGGACCCTGAGGTGGGGCTTGATCCCAGGACCCTGGGATCATGACCTTAGCTGAAGACAGACATTTAACCAACTGAGCCACCCAGGCGTCCCATCCTTTGCAATTTTTTTTTTTCCCCAAAGATTTATTTATTTATTTGACACAGAGAGAGAGAGAGAGAGAGAAACCTTTGCAGTTTTTAACAACAACAACAACAAGTTAATGTTGGGGGTCCCTGGCTGGTTCAGTCAGAAGGGTGTGTTATGCTTGATCTCATGGTCATGTGTTTGAGCGCTACCTCAGGTGTAGAGATTACTTAAACTAAATAAACACATAAAACTTTTATAAAACAAATCTCTAATAGTAAGATTTCAAGGAGGAGAAAAAGAGTATGGAAATTATGGAATCAGAATTGGCTATTCATTGCTAAGTAAATGGAGTATCAGATTCTGGAGCCTGAAGGAAGTACCCTCTGCTGGGATGAACCCACTGCCAACCCCAGGGGATTCTGGGTCCCTTCTGCCTCCCCTTCCCAACTTCTACCCCTTTTACCAGACCTGGCTGCTCCCCAGCAGTGGGCCTGCAAGACAGGGTCTAGAGAGAGTACTGGGAGTGGGGGCAGAAACTGGAGGCCAGGAAGCAGAATAGGCTTCAGGTAAAGGGAGGTGGGGGGAGTCCACACCATGACGTGACTCTGCAGAGGGATTTTTGAAGGGCCAAAGGGGCCAAGGATGTCAAAGGTGAAAGGAATCTATGAAGGAGTCAACGGTTTTCTCCTTTTGGTGTCTCCAGGATAGAATCTTTCTTTCCTCTCAAAGCTTCAGGGAGAGTCTCCCGTCAGGTGAGTTCTTTATTTTCAGTGGAGTTCAATGGACCATGTCAGGTTCCAAAGACAAATAAGGTTATATGAGAGAGCTCACCAAGCAGGGGGTGGGGCTTCCCCTTGTTGCCAGAAGCAGCTGAAGATGCTGCCCCTTGCTCAGGCAGCCCGTGACCTCATTTAAGGGGGGTGATGCCTGGGGCTTCAGTGGGTGAGGCCCATGCTGGACCCCAGCAAGCACACCACCGCCTGCCCGGGAATCCAGAATGCTCATCTGTTACTCAAAAATCTGTTTCCATTTTATTGACTCAAGGACAATTTGTGTAAATTGTACAATATAAGTGTGTTTGTATTTTCATTTGGGGCCACTGGTTTGATGCGGGGGGTGTTTCACCAGCAGAATGCATCAAACTAGACACCATGGGACTAGATACAGTACATAGGCAAAGTAGTCCCAGCAACATGTGGTTTCGAGATTCTGCTCTCTGGCTGACGCATGGACCAAACTTGCCGCTAGCAAATCCAGCCCATCAGAACTCACTAAAGCCCACACTCCTGAGGGTATTTCCGTCAGGTCTCAGAAGGCAGAATCAAACTCCAGAACCAGCTGACAGGGTGCTTCAGAAGCAACACAAATTAAATAAAAGAGAGCCATGACTAGGGATGAATAATAATAATAAATAAAATTCTACTCATCAGAAACTAATGTCTGTCAGTAGAGAAAATGGAGAAGAGCAGAAAATTTGAATCAGTTTGTACAAGATAAAAGCAGATGATTCTTGAGGAATGCAATTTTGCCTCATGCTACTTCTTTCATCTACGGTCTAGCCAGTAGACTAGACTTTTGACATCAAATTGGAAACTCCTAGGGATCTTTTAAAAAGCTTCAGCAAACAAAATAAAAAACCCCCCTATCTCTGGGCATTAGGGACCAAAGTTGGCTCAGCCACTGGAAGCTTTTAAACACTCCCCAGGTGATTCTCAGGAACAGCATGGTGGAGAATTGTTGTGCCGGGGCCATGTTGGTCAGGGCTCCCAAGCCAAGAGACCAAATGCCTTGTCTTTCCAATCCATGACAGAATAAGAAGGGAGGGAAGAAAAGCCCAGACTGGCCCCAGAACCCTGACTTGGGGTCCCTTACTCTCTCAGCCGGCTCTCAGTTCTCCCAGACAAGAAAGAGACCAGATTGTCCACAGACATGCCTGCTCTGCCGTTCCCCGCTCCTGGGTGCCTGATGGGGCTTACACGACTCCCCCAGAGCCAATATTCAAGCTCTTTTCCTGGCCACATTTGCTGCTTTTGGCCCAAGACCACTCCAAAGCTTACAGAGCAGGGAATGTTCTTAACAAAATTAAAGCTCCAAGGAGAGAATTAAAGCGTGTCTGCCTGCAAAAATGGGTATCAGTTGATTGTTCCTTTCATAAAAGCGGCCATTAGACCAATAAGATATCACCATGTCTTCTTTACTGCAGTGTCTCAAGCAGTCATTACAAAAGGGAACAGGTTCATTCCGTGAGCTGGGAAGCAGGACAGAGACGGATGGTGTAAGTTGAAGAGCGGGCAGATTCCAGCACGGGGTAGCACTAGTCTCACAGCGGGAGCTGTCCAAGGTGGAGATTGGGAGCAAGTGGCCATCATTTCAGATGGCCAAGGAGGAAAACCCAGATTTCCTATAGGGAGTGAGGTTGCTCTAAGGCACCTTCCTGAGCCAACTGGTATAGACACCCCCACACCCCCTCCAGTGCAGCATGAAAGGCATGCTGAAGGGAGGGAGGAGGCGGTTCACACATAAAACACTTGCTTTGCAGAGCCTGTCAACAGCTCATTCCCTCTGCCCCACCTCTTGTGGGCCTCGATCTCTCTCTGGCCAGCCCAGGGTCCTGGGTATGCCCCATGGGGCTGTGATTTGCCTGAGCCAAAGGAGGGGGCTGGAGACAAGCCCCTGGATTCTGGGCAGTGGAGGGGCCTGAAAAGGCCTCTGCCAATCCACCCTCATCCTCCTGCCAGCTTTGGAAGGAATGAGGTAAAAAAGCATGAAATGTCTATGCTAGGACACGGTAAAACCTAAAACCCTGTGACAACCTGCCCCCAACAGCACAAATTCAGATATAGTGTGACAGTTGGCTTCCAGACTCCGGGGTGCACAAGGTTGGTGACTACAGGGCCTCACTCTGGTCATTTTATTACCGTCGCGATCATGAGACCTCACATTTTCAGATCCACCTAGAGCCTTACAGCAGCGTCTCACTGTACATGTCAAGCACTCTTATCTCAAATTCAGGAATCCAGAGAGGGTGAAAGTATCAGATTCCAAACTGACCTTGTTCTACCTTGCGGTTCCACCCGGCCACGGGACGCAACCTCCCTGTCCCTTCTCCGCAGCGTCACGTGAGTGGGGCAATGTCCTGGCGTTTTCCTTCCCCTGGTTCCCCTGCAGACCCTCGTATCTGGCCCAGAGCCACGCTAGCTCACGCTGGCCAACCGTCTGTCCCCTTGACAATGCCACTCACCACTGTCTGATTGATCTTTGTCAAACACCTATTCATGCTGCCTATCACTCCCCTCCCCGGCTCAAAGACCACTTCAGTGCCCACAGGCGAAGGTTCAGATCCAATCTTCCCTTGGCGTTCCCAGCTGGCCTGAGTCCCCTTCCCCACTCCTCTCCTGCACCAACCTCCTCTCAGGCCATATGATCAACGAGCTGAAGGATCAGTCATGTGTGCAAGGCTACTTTGTGCCTTGGGCTGGACGTGGTCCCCTGGTGAAGTCTAAAAACTACTGGGATAGTAGTGGGTTTGCCTTCAAAGATTTACCAGCTCCTAAGCAACAAGACACACATGAAAAGTTTAATAAAATCACAAGAGTTGAAGCAGAACACAAGGTACAGGGGAAAGGCCGTCAGCAGAGAGCCTGCGATTCGTGCCAAGCAGTGCTGCCTGAACCCAGCGTGACAGGTGCTGAAGCCCCAGAGAACTCAGGCGGCTGCAGGGCCCCGCCATGCGTTTGTGGAGATAAGAAGGGAATAAGGACACCAGCTACCATGCACGAGCACTTCCTGAATGGAATTCCCAGTCCTTACAATATCTCTGCCAGAATGAACTATCATTTGCTCCATCACAGTTTCCTCCTATTTTCCCCTGAGAAGAAACTTGGAAAGTTGAAGTAACTTGCTCGGGATCGTGTAGCTAGGAGATGACGGAGCTAAAGGAGAAACCCAATTCTGCCATGGGAGCCCCGCTTACGATGCCCCACTGTCCCTTCCCACATGTCCACTACCAGACATCCACAGCGCTGGGGGAAATGAGAGTGTCCTGGGCCCATTTCATCTTGTCTCCCTCCTCCCACATCCACAGTCCTGCAAAGTGCTTTGAGCACTAGAGCTTGGTAAATGTCAGGTGTTTTGTGGCTGGAGCCAGGGGTTGGGGCCGAGGGGAGCCTAAGTGTCTGCTCTCCCTTTCTTCTTCCCTGGTTGCCACCCCGTGACCATCCAGCCTCCTCCCCGGGCGTCCGGCCCTCTGCTCAGCTCCTGGCACATCCCACAGGGGCTGGAGAATGACCCTTGGCAGCAGGGGTACCATGTGTCTCTCAGATCTCGAGGACAGACGGGCGCGGCCAGGAAGCTTCTGGGTTGCAAAGGCCATGGGAGCCCACATGGCTGCAGCTATGCCAGCTAAGGCAGCTTTTGATTTATCTCAAAAATGAAGGGGCACAGCTCGGGGGGAGCTTCACATGGTAGGAATCAGAGATATATTTCCATTTGGCTTTAGAATAGGCTTTTGTTTTTCCCCTGAAATGCCAGTGCCGTTATTGCCAAATTCATGAATCCACTTGAAGCTGAGGTCCCAGAAGCAGTTGGGAAGCAAATACAACCAACAGCTCCACATGGTTCCTGATCCCCACCCCACCCAAGCCAGGTCTCTATGTCTCTTCTAAGTCCCGAAGGAAGAAAAGCAAAATTCTGATGCTGACTCAGAGAGAGAGTCCTCTCTGATCTCCCCACACATCTGGGTAGTAAGTCCTGTGGTTTCAAAGATAAAGACCTTTCTCTGGATTAAAGGGGTTGAGAATAAATCAAGTGAGCTAGAGACGGCTGACAGGCCTGAGCTGCGGGGTTGACACAAGGAATAGAGCAGCCACCCTCAATTGGGAAAGCACACACCTTCCCCGGGCAGTGATAAGTGGTATATGCAGACTAGCCCAATTAACCTTTACAAAAAGCCTGCGGATATTTTATGACCCGGGAATTGAGGTTAAGTGACTTGTCCAAAAGCAAACAACTGGAGACTGGGTCAGGAAGCCACCCCAGGCGGCTTCAGAGCTCTGCCTCTCCAGAGCCACCTCCGAGGTGTGACTGGCAGGGCCTAAGCCTGGAGAGGGCCAGGGCCAGGGCCAGGACCAGGACCAGGGACAGCCCGCCCACCCGCCCTGCAACATCTCCCCCACTCCCCGGCCCCGGCTTACCCCTGGCTGCGGTAGGTGGCGCACCTCTCCAGGGGGACCCGCAGCACGCCGTCGCTCAGCCCCACGAAGAGCGCGCGTGCGCTGTGCAGGATGCGCAGGCTGCGCAGGGGCTCGCGGCGCCCCGGGGGAAGGACGTGCAGCTCTTCCAGGTAGCAGCCACGGAGGCTGCGGCTCGCGGTGGACAGGGCCTTCAGGATGGTGCCCGACTCTGGAGGGGCCAGAAGAGGGGGGCCTTGAAGGCCCAGCCCCGGCCCCCCTCAACCACCTCCCGACCCGGGACAGGGCCGCGCGCCGAGGGCTCACCGGTGCCAATGTAGAGCACGTGGTAGAGCGTGTCCTTAGCCTGCACCAGGTCCACCACGAGGTGTGAGAAGCGCACGCTGTCCTGGGTGACACAGGGCTCGGGGGTCACCGGCTGCACAGCCTCGCTCATCAGGAACAGGCGCTGCGCGTCCTGCAGACTGCGCTCCGTCAGGTTCTCGTTGGGGCCCACCTCTGGCAGGGTGCCGCACTACAGCGGGGAGGGCGTGGGGGTCACGTGGGCCCAGCCGACGGGCCGCCACGTCCCCTGTCCTTCCTTATCATAACCCAGGCACCCGCGGGCAGGTCGTGATTACTCGATCCCGGCCCCGCCACCCCCACCCTGATATCCTCCCTCCGTTCCCTGCAACCCCTTCCTGGGAGGAGAGATGCCTCTTCCTTGAGAACTAAGGGAAAATGAGGCTGGGAAGATGCAGAGGAGGGACCTGCGAGGGACAGTGAAGGGGGGGGGCGGGGGATGAAAAAGGGGCTGGGTTATCGAAAAATGAATCCTTTGAGTGTGGATATCAAGTGTCCTGAGATTTTCTACTGTTTCTGTAGGTGCTTCTCCCCCATGCTGGGCCACAACCTGCCTTCCCGATCCTGTGTTCCTACCAGCTCCAAGTTCTTGTGCCTTCTAAAGCGGAGCTGGAGGGCAGCTACCATTTATGCAGCATCCTGTCAGGTGCGTGTTTAACCCTTGCACTTATCTTTTTATGTTTTTTTAATATATATTTTTATTTCTTTATTTGACAGAGAGAGATCACAAGTAGATAGAGAGGCAGGCAGAGAGAGAGGAGGAAGCAGGTTCCCTGCAGAGCAGAGAGCCTGATGCAGGGCTCGATCCCAGGACCTGGGATCATGACCTGAGCCGAAGGCAGAGGCTTTAACCCACTGAGCCACCCAGGCGCCCCCCCTTGCACTTATCTTTGAGGTTGAGAGTGTTATCCCTAGTACCAGATAAGGGTAAAGAGATTCTGGGAGGTTCGGTGACTTGACCCATCCATCAGGATGATCCCACTGCAAAACTTGAGGTCTTCCCATACTCCATACTGCCCGGTGGGCAGGAAGTTGGATGGATTCCAAAGTTAACCATCAGTAGCTTCTTTTGCCTCATGGCTCTTTCCCCTTCTCCATCACAGCACTAGGGATGTTCCCATCACCCATGGCTGGACCCTGACCACTCCTGGCACTCAGACCCTCCAAGAAATAGTACCCAGGCTGGGTAGACTGCAAGCAAATTCCAGCTAAAAATCCCCCAGTTCTGACCAGACAGCTTGTAAGTGCTCCCCTAGTTCCCTACATTGAGTCTCCCTGGAGGTGTGAAGTCACATTTAGAGATCGCTCAGAGCGTGCTCCCTTGCTCTGCATGCCACCCACTCTCCCGCTCTCACTCCACTGTGCTAGGGAATCTTCGCAGACCCCACAGATGGGTGCAGACCAGCACGGATGGGTCGGTGTTTGCACCAAGCAGCTGGGAATCAGCTGGGGGCTGGTTATCTAGGGAAAGCTGCTCTGTGAGGAGAGGGAAAGGGGAGGAGAAGCTGTACCTGGAAGTTGGGGATGGGGTTAGCGATGGGGAGCCAGGCAGCCCTGGGGTTCTCCTGGTAGCGAAATGGGCCATTAAAAGCCTGGGAGATGGCGCTGAGGTTGAAGGCGCAGACAGCAGAAGCCGCAATGCTGTTTCTGAAAGGCAAGAGGTGGTGGGATACTGCCCTCCCTGTGGGCATTGGTGCCTTAAACCCCAGTGGTGGCCGTCCAGGCATGACGTGGCACAGCTCCGAGGCCTGCTGAGGACCTAGCACAAGACCAGTGCTCTGCACACCAGCGGTGTCACAGAAGGAGGGCATGCAGTCCTCGCACTCTGGAAACCCTGGGAAAGGCCCCCTGAGGAGAAGACCTCCGGGAGAATTCTGTGCTAGCTCCTCACCCCTTTCCCTTCTCCAGTGGGAGGGTCAGATAAAGTTAGTGTTTTTCAGACATTTAATCTGGAGCCCACTGTCAGAAATATGTCCCATGACAACATGCACCCGAGCACACACATCTGTAGAGCATTTTCATGAAACAATACCCTTACCAAATGCATTGTACTCCACTCTTTTGATTCCATTTTATTCTGCTTTTTTCATTTTATTTGACTTTTCAAGCTGGTTATCAAACCACTAATTCCTGCTGCTGCCCACCCCAGCCTGGGCCGGACAGCCTCGTGAGACCTGTTCAGTCCCAGGATCAGGCGTTTCTGGGAGTCCGATGTGAACAGGTCACAGAACCCATAACATGCCAACAAATGTTTCCAGTTCTGTTCTCTGCATTTATTCCCTCTCCCAAAGGTGTCCATTACCCTCCCTGCCCTTTCTGCCTTGCCTCAGCACCTCCATCACCTCTGTGGTTGCTGTGCTGATCTCATGGCTGCCCTTACTACAGCCTGTCCAGTCTCCTGGAATCCATTCTCCACACAGCAGCCACGGTGAACGTTTCAAAATACACATCCAAGCTAGTCTCTGGCTGGCTTCAAGCCCTTCAATAATTTCTCCTTGCTCTTAGAATAAAGATCAAAACCCTGAAGCAGTCTCTAAGGACATAATTCTTCCCGTCCCAGCCCCTCAGCCTCCTCTCCTGCTTCTCCTCTTCCTCACCCCCCAGGGTCCTGCCACACTGGTCTCGACTAAGTTCCTGACATTTGTCTTCCCACTCCAAAGCTCTGAGTATGTTGTTCCCTTGGGCTGAAATGGTCCTCTCCCCTAGTTAACTCCTATTCATCCTGTAAATGGCACTTCCTCCAGGAAGCCCTCCCTGATCACCATCCCTCCCTCCACACTGGCAGAGACTTCCCTGAGCACTGCCCTTTCCCTTTGTAGCATTCAACACAGTTAAAACTGGATGTTTAATAACTCCCATTTCTAGAAGGTAAGTCCCTTAAGGGCAGAGCCAGCTTTGCTTTTGCTCACTGGTACCCCTGCTTGTGACAGGCACCACCACAACAGGCACCTGACATGGAGAAGGTACACAATACAGTAACTATTTCCAATCCATGCCAATGTCATCACTTTCTCCCCATGCCTCTACAGCAGCTCCTGCCCCTGCCTCCTGACTGTCCCTTTTCTGGTGCCAGCTGCCGGACTGGTCACTAATTCCTGGCTGTTGGCTCATGGCCTGCATGGACTGTGATGCCTGGGTGTCCCTCTGCCTTGGATGGTCTCTCTGCTCCTGTTTCCCAGTTTTACCCTCATCCTTGTCCATCCCCTCAGACTATGCTTCCTGTAGCTAGCCTGGCCCTCCTCCAGTCCCTGCTACTGGGGGCCCAGGGTAAGCACATGGCACTCTACGCTCACATGTTTCCGAGGTCCTCACCAAGAATCTCGCACAGAGTTCTGTATGACAAACGAGTTCCTCGGTCTCTGCTGCCTGTTCAACACTCTGTACATGACAATCACCTGACAGGGTCAGCCTTTACACAGAAGGGGATGAGGCGAGGAGGGCCTCGTGATCTCCATGAGGGCTACTCTTCCTTACACCCAGGAAACCAAAGGGGCTCCGAATCCCAGCCTGTGTCTCCCAGTGCTGGCAGGACTGCCAGAAGACTCTGCTGCTTAGGTTTAGCAGGATGGTGGAGTCCTGAGGTTGGAAGGGACCAGAAAGAATTCTCTCTGAGTTTGCCCATAGAGGGCTGCTCCTGGACCCTCCCAGGGCTGCTATCCCCTCATCCAAGGCAGGCCATTTTCCTTTCTCCCCCAGCAATTTCTTCCTGCACGGAGCCATAATCCAACTCCACTTACTTTCTTCAGATCTGGCCTCAGCCTGCCCTTCAACAATTCAGAAAAAGTGCTCCCCCCTCCAAAGGCAGCAAGCCACAGCAAGGGAGGAATGTAGGATCTGGGAGCAAGTTTACCCCAAAGACCGGCTGGAGCGCTATTGCACTCCCCACTCTACAGAAGGAGAAACAGAGGTCCAGAGAGAGGGACGTGCCCAACCCCACTGGTCTGCGAGGCGGAGAAGGGATGGCAGCGGGCCAGGGACTCACACGTTGGTGGTGAAGACCCCATAGATGAGGTCCTGCTCAGGAAGGTGGAAGGCACTCTGCAGCTCATTGTAATAGAAGGGGACCTCGCCTGGGCGGGAGCAGTTGAGGCGGGCCTTCATGAACGTGGTCCACGTGTCCTCCAGCAGGAAGCGCCCCCCCACGTCGTTCTTGCACACTCGGGCCACCCGGGAGTACACAGTGCGTCCACAATCGTGCTCCACCGCGTTTTCCCGAAGGAAAAAGTATGCGAACAGCCCTATATCATAGGCTGCCACGAAGTTTGGCTCTGCGGGGCAGAAGAGGAACAAAGGGGTGGGTCAGGCCAGTGGGGAGGAAGGGGAGAGAGTTGACTTCTGTTTTCCCAGATGGGCATCCTGACACTCCTGGACAGTTGGCGGACCTGGGGGCTCTAGCTAACCCTGTTCCCACCTCCACTATGAAGTTATAATAATAGTTAATATGAGCTACTGAGCCCTCACTGCACACCAGACATTATTATAAGTACTTTATATGATCCTCTTAACAACCTATGAGGTAAGTACTGTGATTATCCTCTGATTACGGATGAGAACATTATGGCAGAGAGAGGTCAAGTACGTGCTCAAGGCCACACAGCCAGTCAGTGGAGAAGCAGGAATTCAACTCCAAGGGAAAAGAAACTCCTACTGCCCTCTTTCCTGTAACCCTTTCTCCTAATGAATTCCCACCTCCTCCTCAGCCCTCATATCCTCCCCTCCATTTGTTCTGGGTACACCTGTGATTTCATTTGAAGTCCATCTCCAGTGTACTACTGTCCTTGGTGAAACATTGGCCCAATTCTGGGCATCTCAAGGGAGGAGGTGTGATCCCTTTCAGAGGCGGGCAGGGACAAGGATCGAAAGGGGTCAGGGCAGGCTGGCTGGCAGGAGATCCCCCCACCCCTGGGCCTGCGCCCCCTTACCATTGAGCCACTTGGAATTATACTGGGCCGTGCGAAGTGGTGGCCTGCTGCCCAGGCTGCGGTAGATGGCGGGGTCCCGACCTGAGAAGTCAATGACGGTGGCCGCATAGAGCTCCCCCTGAGAGGAGATGACAGCTGTGGAGTTGTGGCGCGGATCGTAGGGGCAGCGGGCCACACCATTGATCTTCTCTATGGTCCGGCTGAGGTTCCCCACCTGGGGATGATGGGGAGATAGGGGCACTTTTCCCTGAGACCCAGGGGCTGCATGTTCTCCCCTCCCCACCGAGCCCCGGACTTTGCTTCTTCCTGGGTCCCTGGTCTCCCTGTCTCCAACCTCTTCCTTACTCCCCACCACCACCATCGTCCCTCTGAGAGAGCCGCCATCATGGAGGGAGGAGGTTGTGCCAGGAGCTCCTTCGCCTCTGTTCCCTGCCCCACCCCCAAGTCAGGACCCTCCACCGTGAGGTTGACTGACAAAATAGAGTAGACCCAGTTAAACTGGAATTTTGATGGATTACTGTTTAGCATAAGTATGTCCCAAAGTTTTCATGGGATATACTTAAGCTAAAATATAATTTGCTGTTTATCTGAAATTAAATTTAAGTGGGCATTCTTTTTTTGTTTTGGGGTTTTTTGTTCTTACTAAATTTGGCCACCTCACTCTTTGTGGTGTCTGGGTGAGAGACTCTCTCCATGCCCTCTTTACTGTTTTTATTTTTTAAATATTTTATTTATTTATTTGACAGAGAGAGAGAGAGAGAGCGCAAGCACAAGCAGGGGGAGTGGCAGGCAGAAGAAAAGGGAGAAGCAGGCTCCCTGCTAAGCAGGGAGCCTGAAGCAGGGCTTAAGCCCATGAGCTCAGGACCACGATCCTGAGCCAAATGACTGAGCCACCCAGGCACCTCTCCGTGACCTCTTGAATCTGCCTTACCCCGAGGGGGCCCCACCTGTCTGCTGGAGCACACGGGGGAAAAGGCATTGGTCCCGCACATGAACACTTTTCGGCCAGTGACAATCAGGACTCGCACGTAGTTCTGACACTCCTCCTAAAGCAACCAGGATAGAGAAGTAAGAGAGGGACCCGTGCACCCCGTGTGGGCCTGGCTGTCCTTCCTTCATGCCACTGCACCACAGACATCTGAGAACACTCCCCTCTGCCCCTGATGCACCCTGCTCCGAAGTTGAGGTTGCCTCTATGGACCTCTCCTCCTCTCACACCTCCGCCCCCAGGTCAGCCCGCTCCACCAGTGCCTGCTCCCATGCTCAGTGCTGCCTCTTTAACTGCCCCCAGAACACCTCCTCACACACACACACACACACACACACACGCGCGCGCGCACACTCCTCCAGGCTGGGCCTCTCTGCAGGCGGCCCTGTCCCCACATGGTGCCCCTCTGTCAAGCCTCCCGCCAGCTCTAAGTCAGTCCCCTGGACCACCAAAGCCACTTACCTCGGTTTTCCCTTTGCTTTGGCAGGAGCGGCGCGTGTCCTCGTTGGAGGCCCACTCTGTGGCCTGTGGGAGGAGCACACAGACATCACACGGCTGTGCTGCTCACCGTCGTGGCAGGCAGCAGGCAGGGTTGGGAGAGGACCAGAGTTGGGAAAGGGTCAATGACAGCCAGTGGGGTAAGTGTCCCCCTCACTGCATCCATGTGAACTCAGAGGGCTGCCAGATCTCCTTACACAGAGACCTTAAGGAGGACGTCCCCTCAGTCCAACACTGCCCCCACTTGGGTCAGGGAGGTCTGCAGTAACAATGTCTCCATGTTGAACCATCCCCAGGCAGCTCTGTCCTAGGACCTCCCCTTTTTTCCTCCCCCAGGCCAGCCGGGGAGCTGGAAGTGGCCAAGGAGGACCTTTAGGACCACCCCAGACCCAGATCCCTTACGGGCCAGATGGCCCTCAAATGGGTAGGAGGCGGGGAGGGAGGAAAGGCTAGATTTGCAAACCTTAGAGACAGACCTATTTCATTTTCCCACTATTATCTTGCAAAGTGTTTTGTTTAGTTTTGTTTTTCCTTAACAGGTAAAGAAACTCTGATTCTGTGTGACTTGCTGCTGCCATGTGGTAGAGCAGGGATTGGAACCCAGGTTCTTGATTCAGAGGCTCTGTGTGTTTTTTCTCTTCATCCCACTGTCTCAGAACCTCAGGCTTCCCGTTTCCTAATTGCTCCCCCTTCCCCGACTCTGTGCTGCCTGCTTCCCTTGTAGCATGACCCTTGCTCTGTCGTGGGGTGCACCATGGGGTGCTTGGGGATGGGGCTTTCGCTCAGGGACTTGTGTTCCCCAGTATTCTTGGCATTAGGGGAACCCGCCCCTTCCTCTTCACCCATTCTGTCTCTACTCTCTCACATCCCTCCCAGCCTCTGAAGAGCAGCGGCAGGAGGAACGCTACCCTCCATGTCCCGGCAATGCCACCAGCCCTGGAGTGGGGCTCCTTATAGATTTCTGGGTCACATGGATAAACTTGAACTGCCTATCTGCCCTGGGAGAGGGAGCCTGGAGCAAGCAGTCCTTCTATCCAAACAGGAAACAACAAAAACAACAAAGCCAACCTGCTTTTAATTTCTCACAAAGCTCCTTCTTGCCTGCAGAGCTCCAGGGCCAGCGTGTGGGAGGGGAAGGGGGCTGGGAGAGGAAGCAGCAGGCTGCTGTCCACCCACAGCTCCCCAGGCGGCTGCTTTGTGGGGCAGAGGGAGGGCTGACTCCTGCAGAGCCTGGAATCAGGAGGTGGGGGGTGGGGGGAGACAAGTTGGTCATGCCTCCGTCAGCGCTATGAGCAGACTGGGCTCCTTCTGCCACGCCAGGCCTGGAGCACAGGCAGACCTCTGCTCCCAGACCTTGGAGGGCAAAGGACCCCTGGCATCTGACCTCAGAGCCATAGGGTTTATCTGGACAGGGACAATGGAACCCTTGTCATCCTCAGACCTCCATCAGCTCCCTGGCTGAGCCTGATGTGAGAGGAAAGAGGGACATAAATAAGCAACTCAGGGGGCCCCAGGGACCCGACAAGAGCAATGGTCCACAGACACTGCAGAGGTTTGGGCCTGAAGCTCCAGACAGTGGGAAACTGTGTGGGAAGGAGGGGCTGGGAGCTGGTGGGCAAAGGGGCCTTGCTCATAAGGGGGTGGGAGTTCCACTGGGTGGGTAGGGAGGACAGTTGTGCACCATCAAAAGCAGTTCACGTTACCCTGGGCTGAACACCCAGACAGGCACTGTGCCACGGACTTGACAATACCTCCCTCTTGGATCCTCACTGCCAGTGAAACATGTAGACTTTTGCTCATTTTATAGGCGAGGAAAATGAAGCTCAGAGCGGTTGAGCAGTTTGCCCAAGGTCACAAAGCCAGTTAGCAACAAACCTAAGATACAAACCCAGACAGTTAGCACTAGAGCTGAGCCCTCTCTGTTATATCCTGCAGCTTCTCACTCACAGTGAATACATTTCTCAAGCCCAAAGTTAGAACATATGGCCCGAAAAGGATATGTATATTTATAATGATAACAGCACAGAACAGACTTGTTTGAGTCATTTTGAAAATTTTTATTTTATTTTAAAAATTATTTATGTCCAAGTAATGATGTACAGAGTTGAAAAAGTCAAATGATATGAAAAAATTAATAAAAAAAAAACCGACAACCCACTCCTCCTCCACCTCCTCCTATTTCCTAAAGGCAACTACTTTCAATGCTTTTAGCTGTTTCTGTGTATGTGTATGTTTTAATAGAATTTCTTTTAATTTAATTTTTTAATCCAATTTCTCAGAAATATGTATCAGTCTCAGACTTTCTCTTCTGACTTCCTGTTATGGAGGTAAAGATTTTTCCCAATCACCCATCCCATTCTCCCCCACCCCAAAGCACACATACATTTCCCTTTTCCCCATCCTCTCATTGTAATTATAAAATACTATTTAAAGTGTTAAAATAGTTATTTGTTTTTAAATTAAAATCAACATTGGTATTTGCATTATTATGAATATATACAAATTGTTCACTACTACCAACCAGTGCCCTGGATTTCGCTGAATATAAAACACCATTGATTGCAATATGAAATACCAAGAAAGGAAATATATTGCCAATCAAATCTTTATTACTTAAATTTTTAATGTAAACTTATTGAAAGTACTCTTATTTAGACTTACAATTGTTATCATCTATCAATCTTGTGTGTACAAAAAAGAAAAACAGAAACAAGATTAATTAAGTATTCTTAAACCTTCTTCGAATTCAGAGTTTGCCTCTTCTGAGTCACTTTACAGTGGTCCATGCTCATTTGTTTTGTTTGCTTGTTTTCGAGGATCATGTTTTTGAACTGCCTGGGGCTTCAGGGATGCAGCAATTCTTAAAGGGTATTCCACTCTGGTCTCCAGAATTTTCTTCCAAGCTATGGATCCCATTCTGTAAGTTGGGATGCTGGTACTTTCTTGGTCTTACGAGAAGGTGTCCACAGAAAGTTTTCCAAAAAATCAGGACTCATATTCCCTCCTCATATGATCCTAAAATGGTTTGTGGCCTGAAATGTTAATGGGTTGCTGTTATCAGACTAATGACCAAGTTCACGCCTGCATAGGCGAGGACAACTCAATCAGGACAACAGTCTGGCTGACGGTGATGGTAAGACGCCACAGAAAGACATGGCCTGATTTCAGACTCATTAAAATGTGAAAATGTGCATCTGAGAGTCCATGCAATCATGTCTATTCTGATGAGGTTTCCTTCTTGACCAACTTTTTATTTTCCTGAACTGAATAATTGCCTTGGTTTTCTTCATTTGCTTGTTTTGCGATGTACTTACCATTAATTTCTTCCCGAGTGTTCAACAGATGTTACAAATCCCTCTCAATATCACTTGTATCATGTAAATACAAATGGTTCTGATCATCCATTCATTCCTGTCCTCTCCCTCCTGCCCCAGCCTCCGGCCTCCTGCCCCAGTGTGCACTGGTTGTTCCTGGGGTCTCCTATTTGGTTGTTATCCCGGGACTTACCTTCTCTCCTTTCCTTTTTGCTAAATCCCATGTTTCCCATTTTTTTGATTTACTTGCTTATTTTGGTGAAATACATTTCCAGTATCTTCCTAAGAAAAGGAACATAGTAGATCAATTTTTTAAAAGTTTTAATCTATTCATTTACTTAAGTTATCTCCACACCCAACATGGGGCTCAAACTCACAACCCCAAGATCAAGAGTCCCATGCTCTTCTGGCTGAGCCAGCCAGGTTCCCCATGGCAGATTACTTTTTTTAAATTCTTGCGTGTCTGATTCATCTATTTTCATACTTGATCAGTAGCTATGATACAGAGTTCTAGGTTGGAAATAATCTTCACTCAAAATTTTAAAGACATTTGTTCTTCCATTGTCTTTTAGATTCCAGTGTTGCTATGAGAAGTCTGATGTAATTCTTTTTTTTTTTTTTTTTTTTGAGGAGATGGGGACAGAGAGGGAGGGAGACAATCTTGAGTAGGCTCCATGCTCAGCACAGAGTCAGAAGTGGGTGTGGATCTCACGACCCTGAGATCATGACTTGAGCCAAAATCAATAATCAGATGCTTAACCAACTGAACCACCCACGCGCCCCAAAGTTTGATGTAATTCTTACTCCCCAACTTTTGTAGTGACCATTTTCTTTTTCTTTAGACTCTAGGTTTTTGGGTCTTCTCTTTCATAACAATATCCTAAATTTCACACTGACGTGCTTTAGTGCATGTCCCTTTTGGGGACTCATTCAGCCCTTTCAATGTGAAGACTGGTCCTCCACATTGGCAGATATTCTTATGCAATTTCATCTTTAATTTCTTCCTCACCTTTTCCTTGGTTCCCTTTTTTGTAGTTCATTAATGCAGTCAACTGTTGGCCTTTGTTCGTTGATCCTCTAATTTTCTGTTATTTCTCTCCTGTTCTTCATTACTTATTTTTGTTGTTGTTGTTCTAATTTGTGGGAGATTTTTCTTCAACCTCCTCTTTTATTGCTTTGATTCAACTTTTATTTCCCCAATCTCATTTTAAATTTCCATATTTTTATTTATTGTTTTACAAAACATTTTTTTTTACAAAACATTTTTATATCTCAGAAGATTCAATTCATTTTTTCTAATTCCTTTTAAAAAATGTTTTCTTATATTTTTATTATTGTCCCTGTTTTCTTACAGCTTTCTTAATTCTATTTGTTTGTTTGTTTTGGTCTTTCTCCTTCCCTTTAGAGGCTTTCCTGATAGGTCTGGTGATTTGGGGCTATTTTTTAATATTTAAAAATAAATCCACTAGCTATTTCCCACTGAAAGGAACTGGCCTCTTAGAGTAATGGCTGATTCCAGGTCTGGGGTTAGGAAATGTACAACAAGGCAAGTTTGGAACATCTCCTCACATCAAACAGCAAGGATGCAACCAAAGGCAACCAGGGTCATGATGTCAGAAGACCCAGGAACTAAAATGAAGAGGCACCCTACTTGCAGAGAAGGGATAGTCATGAAAGATAACTCCAATGGACTGAAACACTTCAATAATGTTTAAAGCCATTTTGAGTTTGTAATAATTAGAAGAAAAGAATAAAATTAACTGATCATCATTGACAGATTGATCATTGACAGACACTAGCATATTCTTTGAAAAGTGGTAAATAAAGAATATCAAATTTTATCCTGCGCTTCCTATAGGACTCTATGGTTGAGTAACCAAATAGGAGATGAAAAGTTTTTCTTTGTAGAATCCAGCTCATATACTATAACATCTGCAGAATTAATGGATCTGGGAAACAATCATCAATGGCTGCTAACATTGATAAAAACAGAATACTCTGTGTGTCCTAAAAAAGCACACAATAATATCTACAAAGTAAGCAATCTTGCAACGATCTAAACTGAATGAAGTCTTTAGATCTAGCAATCAATTTACAGATGATACAGAGAATAGAGGAACGTGTTACAATGTACCACTTGCATGGCAATCAGCAAAATCCAGACTGTGGAGAACTCTATAGGGTAAATGACCAAGTTTCTTCAATAAATAATTGCACAAAGAGAGAAAGGAGAGAAACACTGTTTTAGCTGCATACCCCATTAGTGTCCTTTAGCCTTCTTGGAGTCTTAAATTTTGGAGACTCACCAGTTAGCTCTTTAGAGAAAGGGTCTTAGTCTCCCTTTGTTGGGGGAGGGGTAAAATGGATGATGGGACTGCTATGTGGGATGGGATAGGAACCCTGGATTCTAACGTCTCAATTTAGACAATTTCAACTAGTTCCCCGTCTTATCGTTATACGTCATCCTCACATTCCACAATACCTAGCAACCCAATTTCTGAGCCCTTCGGGTGCAGGGGGTTCAGCTTACTTCTGTGCCATATTTTCTTCTGTAAACTGTTCTGCTCTGCTGACTCAGTTATGACTGTCCATCCATGTCCCATCTCCCTGAAATATGTTTAATCTCTTCTCCATTGACATCTCTCTGTCATCGTGGATCCGAACAATTAAAAATTCCTCACTGTCCTTTTAGTGGGTTTTAGTGAAGATGTGGAGATAGATATGTATGATCAAGCAATGTGCCATGCATAAAGCTTTAAACTAGGACCGTCCCAGAAATTCCAGTATGTTAATCTCTGGTAACTACATGGTTTTTTGCTATGGGAGAGAACGGACAAGTTGGTCAGGAACTGGAGAACTCTTTGCAGAGACTCAGCACCTCCCTTGGACACCAGTGACAATGGCTCAACATTAAAATATCCTCTGAGCATTAAGTCCACTATTCAGCAGAGGTTAGATTTCAAAGAACTTGATCGCTGCCAGATGAGGCTGGAGAATGTAGCGATAACTAGAAGAGAGCTCAGAATCAGCTTCACTGCCAAGGCCGAACAAAGCCCCATATGCGTGCTGACACGTATGTGCAGAACAGACCGCGTTTCTGCACTTTCGAGACATCTGGCAGCCCAAGGTCATAAATCCATTGCAATTAGGCCGCCAGTCAACTCATCCCCTGGAACCCCTCCAGCAAAGGGCAGAAAATTGACAAATCCAAGTTAGCTCATCACACTGTAGCCCCTGTCACTGTGGACCACTGGTCACCTTTTCTTTCCCCAAACCACTTTAAGTTACACTAATAAATAACCTCCACAGATGAGGCGATTTGACTTCCCCTTCCTGTCCAAAAGCATGAGTACACACACACACACACACACACACGTGCGCACACGCACACACACACAAACACGCCTGCACGCGCACACACGCCTTCTGTGCTGCTTCACGCATCTCCCCTCCCTTTAGCACGCTCAGCATTTCGATTTTCCTGAAGAAATAGTCATTTACATAAATTGTTTAATAGGGGTCGGGTACTTAGAAGTCCTTTTAATGGACGCTGGTTTGCATAAACTGTTCGTGATTAGATTTTCTTTAATTATTTAAACTATCAATAAAGCATGGAGCTTTAAGTTTGGTTAAATCCTACCTTGGGGCCAGTGGGGTGATCATTTGGCTACAAGGAGAGGTAGAGCCATGGGGACTCCCGGGACATATGGGGAGTAGAGGAAGCCGGGCAGGAGGGGGGTTGCTGGGCCCTTCCTCTCTACTGTGGGCAGTGGTCTGCTCCACTTTGGATAGCAAATGCTGCAGACTGAAAGCTTATAAGCAGGGACCCAAAGCCCCAGAGAGGGCAATGGAAGGGCACTTGTTGAGGTCAGGCTTCTGTGGTCAAAAGTCAGGGCTTGTTCACCAGGCCAGATGACAGACGAGGGGACTGGAGGCTGGGGTTCCCCCCCAGCCTCTCCAGGGAATGCTACGCAGCTCACTCCAACTTCTCTCCCTCTCTCCACTTTGTGGCCAGAAGGTACTCACTATGGGGGTGGATGTGGGCATGAAAAGTATTTATTCTTCTCCTGAGTTCTGTCATGGGGAATCCACTCTGGACTCCTGAGATCAGGCCCCAAAGAGACCCCCTGGTAAGGTGGTAAAACCAATTCCTGGTGCACCTGTGGCTGATTTGCCACCACTGAAGCTGAGCCCTGCCCCTAGTGTGAGCCCCCAGTGTGCCTATGGGGCCAGCGTAAGATCTCTTCCTAGGGCTGAGGCCAGGTCCTCACAGAAAAGGATGAACCCAATGCCAGGCCTCATCAGCAAGCCAGAGAGTCCTAACATCTGATCAGGTGTGGGACCTGGGATCTGCTGTCAAGGACACCTGGGGAGGCCAAAACAGCTGGGTAGCCCCTACAGAAAAGATACTAAATTTGGCTGCACACTGGAATCACCTGCGATTTTTAAAAAAATCCCAGTGCCCAGCTGTACCTCGACCAATCAAGTCAGAATTTCTGAGGGTGGCACCCAGGCATCAGTGTTTTTTAAATCTCTCCTGATGACTCTAGTGGGCAGTGAAGGGTGAGCCACTAGCCACTGGCTAGCCACTAGCCACTAGCCACGAGCCAGGCTAGCTCCATTTCAACCTGATCTATGCTACCCAGCTCTGGAAGCTAGAAACCTAGATGGCACCACAGGGGCTTAAGCCTTTGGCTAAGCCCTCCGGGGCTGCTAACTTCCCCAACTCCAGGGGTCACCTTCACGGGGAAGACTGTGCTGGGTACGTTTGATGTTGTGACCCTGTGTGTTTCTGTCCCCTGAAGATCTTTCTCTTCTCTCCATCCCCATTCCACTGCCTTAGTTCCATTTTCCCCACTACACACTTGGGTTCTGGCAGTTGCCTCCTAACTGGCTCTTCCACTAATCCATTCCCTGCACCAGGCCAAGTGATCTAAACACCAAAACTGCTCATGCCACTTCTCTGCTTAAAACACTTTGGTGAGCCCAACTGCATCCAAATTAACATATAGACTCCTCAGCTCAGCAGTGAAGACCCTCCAGTGTGGCCCCTCTCTTTCCACAGGCCTCACTTGCCACCCCTCTCCCAGGCACACCCCATGATCCCGAGCACTGGGCCCCTCAGCACCCCATGCTATCTCACACCTCTGTGTACCCCCCTCAGTTGCTTGGCAAACCCCCATCCTTCAAGCTCCAGCCCAAGGGAAGCTTTCCGAGAAAGCTTTGCAGACCATGCGGAGCCTGATGGGTTCCTCATGCCTCTGGGCCGTCGTTGAACCTAGCATTCACCCCGCCGCGCATGCTTCCTACTGCATCGTTTTTATTTCTGTGCATCCGTTTCTCCTCTCTTTGACCGCTTTACTGCTCTAGTACTGCTCCTAGAAGACCTTCATTTGCAGACATTGGGGACCTAACAAAAAGCCAACCGCCTGAGCTCAGGGCAGGGCCCCTGGATCCACTTCCTTCCACCCACTTCAAACCACCTCAGCACCAACTTTCCCCAGGCCCTGACCTGCTGGGCTTGGCATCTTGGCTTCATTTTCTGTGGCTGTCAACTGGTGACTAAGTTCTGGACGGGCACTTGTTTACCAAGCTGGCAGGCCACTGGAAGGCCATAGCCCAGACCCAGGACCATGCTACAGATACCCCATCCAGGACAGGGAATCATTTGTGATCTCACCTGCTTATTCTTGAGGCCAGTGACTGAGCCTTTGGATCTCAAAAGCCTAGTACCATGCCTGAGACCAGACTCGGCTTTCAGTAGGTACTCAATAAATGTTTATTGGGTGGGTTGGTGGATGAATGGAGGGCGGCTTGGCTGCTTAAGGTAAGGACTGAAGGATAGATGGACCCATAAATGCACGAATGGCATTTTCCTTTCAATTTGTCCTAGGTCCTCTGGGCCCTTCCCTTCTGATGGTTGCACCTTTCCTGCTCTATTTCCCCGCCCCTCTGGCAACCAGTTGCAATGTGGCCCTTGTGGGTAGACACCCAGGCGCAGCTGGAAGAAACCAGACCAGAATGTCACAACAGCTCACCAAGGAGTTGCCCCTTCCCCAAATGCCCTTTGCTGTGAAATCCTGTACCAAACAGCCCAGCACTTGACCACCTCCTATCACCATTCCATAATAAGGTCCGAGGCGGCACTTACCATCTTGCCTCGGCTACACTGTGAGCTCTAGAGGTCAGAGTCTGCTTGTCTTAGAGCCCCTGCCCGCCCCCACCCCAGTTCTGATGAAATAAACACTCAAGCCTCCCAGACACAAGAACTGAGTCTTTTCCTTCACTGAGGAAGAGATGGACTTTTTTCTAGAATGTTCTGCCTCTGCAGAGGTGGTTTGGCATCTGTTTCTCAATCTGGGATAAATGTTCTGGATCAAGGAGTCCCATTAAAATGCCTCCCAGAGCACTTAGGGAATTATGCTTGGGGAGTCCTTCTTGGCAGCAGATAATAAATCAATCACAGCTCAGTGAAAATGCTGTGTTAGAATGGGATCACTCAGGCCAAGCTAAGAAAGGAACCAGGGACACCCTTTCTCTCGAGGCCAAAATTCAGACCTTCCTGTAGGACTACGAAGGACCAACCATTCCAGTTTGCCCAATAATGTCCCAGATTTCGCACCATAATTCCTGCATCCTGGGACCCCTTGTTCCCAGGCAAACAGGGCCAGCTGGTCATCCCCACCCACGTGCTCCTTCTCTCCGGCGGCAGCAGCCCCTCTCCATGATGCAGGAGCCCCGGGTGTCTCTGTGTTTATGTGGCCATGTCCCCACCTGCAGCTACCTTCCCCCAGTTACCTGGAAGCCAGTTTGAGTCCATGCCCATGGGGCTCCTGTTTTTGCCCCCAAGGGCTGAATTTTGAATCTTGCTTCCTCTGCTACCCCAGCCCCAGCTCCCAAACCCCAGGGAAATCACAGGGAAGGGAAGGAAAGGGAAGAAAAAGGAGGCAAAAGTACCTGAAGGAGAGAAACATTGGCAAGGCTGAGTCTGAAGAGGTAGTTCCTGTGAAAACAGAGACAGAAATCATAAGTCAAGCTGGCTCTGCTGATAGGTCCCCAGGAAGCAGCTTCTTGGCTCCTGTTTCATGCGGGGCTGGGTGCAGAGTGCGGAGGGCCTATGGTAGGCCAACTCCAGGGATAGCTTCACCCCCACTGGCTCTTTTGACTTTCCAGCAACCCCGGGAGTAGAGAGAGAAAACTTCATTTATAGACAAGGAAACAGGTTGGATCAAGCAAAGGAGCTGGGATTAAAACCCAGACTTCCTGCCCCCTGGTGGTGCTGGCAGGCCCAGGGAGCAGCCCCACCACCATCTTCCCAGCCAGGGAGCCTACTTCTGTTAAACTGGGAGCCTCATGGACCTCCTGCTAATGAGCCATCTCCTTCCTTCCAGCCGACGCACTCCGCTCCTCAGACAGGCCAGCCCTCTCTTCCAATGTGGGGCCTTGGGCCCCTCCAAGTCCCGTCTGCCTCGTCATCTCCTGCCGTCCCTCCTGCAGGGACTCTGGATCTGACCTTCCCACGGCCACCTCCCTGGACCACCGAGTCTCCTCTTGCCCAGATCACCACGTCCGTCCCCTCCCGATTCCTGTCCCACACCACCCAACCCACACCATAGCTTCACTGACCCCAAACACTGTTTTCATCCCATCGGCCTGCTGCTCGAAAACCTTAAATAAGGAAACGTGTCCACACAAAAGCCTGCACATGGATGTTTTTCACACCTTGATTCACAATTGCCCACACTTGGAAGCAACCAAGAGGCCTTTCAGTGGGTGAACGGGTCAATACACTGTGGTGTATCCAGATACTAGAACATTCCACAGAGCAAAAAAGAAGTGAGCGGTGGGCACCGGGGACATCGTTTTGCATGGACTTTGGAGCTATGACTCATCATGGACATGGCGGGCGGCAGGACCACTGGTCAGCGTGCCACACAAAAGTGACCGCAGGCTCACTAAGCAGACCCCTCGGCAGAGGCAGGGAGAATTCTGGCTCGGCTATCTGCTGGGTGCCCTCTGGGAGCCTCAGTGTCTGCATCTGGGAAATGGAGAAACAAACACCTGCCTTTCTCATTTCACAGTGCTGTGAGACAAGGGAATGGTGTGATGTGTGCTAAGAAGCTTTATTAATATCAAGCAGATGTAAAGTCTTGGTTTTCCCTAAGAATTTTCTTTATTTCCTTCTAATGTCTTCTTTTGGGCGTTCGTCTTTTGGTTACTGAAGTGTTTAGGAATAATTGCTTTAGAACTTTCTGGCGTACCTCAGCTGTACTGAGAAGAGAATTGAGGAGAAGTTTGTGGAGTGGGCCAGCAGGAGAAGGGAGGCCTTGCTGTAGGAATCCGGGGGCCTGAAGGAGACCTCAGCCTAGTGGCTTCTCTTCCCCAGCTGTGGCTCCAGGCCCAGCGTCCACTTAACTTTTTCGCTGTGCTGGGGCTGAGCAGGCCTTCCCCGTGACCTTGGCTCCAGACCTCTGCTGGACCTCCCTGGCCCCTGCTCTGCAGAGCTTCCCCGCCCCCTCCGTCCTGGCCTAAGGACAGATGGGCTCCGGCTCTGCTCTCAGGGAACACCAGCATCTGCTCACAGCTTTAAAAAATTAGGGGAAGCATTGCATCACTTTATTAATTATTATCCCATCAAAAATCATTCATCACAGCGTTGCTTGCAGTCTGCTCTTCTGGGAGATGAGAACAGAGAGAGATCTCTGCAGGCTGACCGGCCCCTGAATCCCTTATGGAATAAGACAGGGTATCCATGAGTGAAAAATATCCCAGCCTGAATGCCAGAGACCCAGGGGCTCAGAAAGAATGGGGGAAATGTCTAGCAGAAGAAAAGGAGGAAGGAAAGTGACCTAGAGAAAGGGGGAGAAGAAACTGAGGACCCACTTGATTTGCTGTGAGGGCTGCGAGGGACCAAGTCCAGGCCTGACTTTCCCTGTCTCTGAGGGCACAGGCAGGCTCACGGAGTGGGAAAGCCCTAGAGTGGGTGAGAAAGAGCCGAATGAACATAGGTGGGTGGCCCAACCCTTCCAAGCCTCAGCGTGCCAGTCCATACAATGGGGATAATCACAGAACACCCTGCCTGAGGCAAAGGTGAAGATGAGGTGACTTATGACATGCGTCATTTACTACATGCTGTGGCTGCTCTCCTGCATGTGTGGTACCCTCTTGTCATCTTATCATGTGATCTTGGGAAGCTCCCCTCCCCCTCTCCTGCCCCTTGCCTCTTCATGTTTAAATCAAGGGCAGTTGGATTAGACTAGTGGCGTTCAAACCTGAGAGTCATCAAACTCACCGGGAGGGCTGCCTAAAACACATTGCTGAGCCCCCAGCCCCAAACTTCGGATTCAGCAGGCTTGGGGTGGAGCCCAAGAATTTACATTTCTAATGAGTTCCCAGGGACTGCTGCTCCTGCCCTCCAGGGACCACACTTTGAGACCCACTGGAGTGAACGTCTCTAAGCTCCCTGCCCTTCTAGAGTCAATGCTCCATGCTTTTGTGAGAACCGTGTCCTTCTGTTCTACTCCATACTGCGTCCCCAAGTCCTCCGTGGAGCCGGAACAGTTCAGCAAGATGAGCAGCACAGAGAGAAGTGAAGGGCTTCACAGGAGACGCCAGCCACAGGAGACGCTAGCCACAGGAGACGCCCGTGGCCCAAGTCCGGCATCCCAGGTGCAGGCAGCCGGCCAGCCAGCAGGGGGCTCCTGGGCACCTTTTCTGCAGGGAGCTCCCAGGGAGGACATGGACAGGGCAGTCCTGGCAGCAGGGTAGGGACAGGGTGTAGAAGGTGGCCGGCAGGTATTCTGCTCTTGGTAACTACCAACCATGAAGGAATATGGCTTGCTGAGATCTGGAGTTCTAGAGGTCACCTCCCACCTCTGCTCCCCCCACACCTTGCTTCAACTAAGGCTTCCTTTTGTGGGAGACAGACATTCAGTTACAGAAAAGGAACCTGGGCCCAAGAGAGGGTCTGCCCATAGTGGGCTCATCCCAAATAATATTCCCTCTACCCAGGTCTAAGCACACCGCCACTGGTGGCACCAGCCCTCCTACACCCCCTTACCTGGCTCCCACGATGAGCTGGTTCCTGGAGGGATCCAGGGCAAGCTGGGAGAAATCCCGGGCTCCAGGGTAGGTGAAGTTAAAGACCCACGGCTTCAGATCTGGTGGAGGGAGAGGCAACCATTCTGGTTACTGCTCTACCAGCATCCACCCCCAGAATGGAAGAGCTAAAGTCAGCATGAGGTCAGGGTGCAATGAAGCAGGGGCACCACTGAGACCTTGGTTTCACCTGCCCCCTCTGTGAGCAGCCAGCTGGGGGACAGGGAGTGGGGGTGTTGTCACTGTTCCTGCTGTGTTCCCTAGTTTGGAGAAGGGCTCCCCCTAACCCCTAGCCATCCAAAGGGAAAACTATAATTATCCTTGACTCCCGTTAGACCCTCCCCAGCACTTAAAAACACTCGCAAATCCCGACTGTTCCACCTCTAAGAAATCCATCCCTCTTGCCCTCCGTACCCCACTCCCATTCCAAGCTACTATGGTCTCTTGCCTGGACTGGTGCCAAGAGCATCCTCTCTAGCCTGGCTTCCACTCGTGCCAGTCAGCTCCTTAGAACCCTTTACTAGCTCTCAGTTGCCCCAAGGAAAAGTTGCAATTCCTGGGAAGGCCTTTGGGTTCTGCACTCACTGTCTTCCTTCCCGGTTTGAATGCCAGGTACATTAACTATTTAGTGACCCACCGAGAGAATGATGCTTCATCTTTTACATCCCCATCAAACAACCACCCCAGCCACACTAAACTAGAACACTGCGCAGATCTCTCTTTGCCCCTCTGTGCTTCCTCAATGGAACAGTCCTATTCACCCCCATCGCCATTGCACCTCCTCCGAGAAGCCTTCCCTGGCTCCTCCAAGCCAGAGTAAGGTCTCTACTTTACTGCCACCAAAACCCCCATCTTGTTGGGGTCTACTCCCGTTGTTTTCCCTGGGAGGTAGGGAGGATCTTGCTTCTTAGATCTGTAGGCTCTGCCCAGCGCCTGAAAGGAGTCTAGTGAATGCATGAGTAATTCACTCCCTTCTGTATACGAAGAATCAAGTTTTCGGACAAGACTCCACGGAAGTGGGAATAACAGGGACATGTGTGGTCAGTCTTGAGTCCTGTCTCCAAGGAAGGCCAAAGCCCACCAGGGGATTGGGGGTTGGGCAGAGACTTCACAGCCCTATGGATGGATGGGCAGTCGTCTGAGGAGGGTATGCCTGGGGCACAGTGCCTAGCTCAACTTCCATCTTACCCTCCCACTGGAGAGCCCCTTCTCCTATCCAGGTCCACAGTCCCTTAACAGCTTCCCTCAGCCCTGGCCTCATGGGGTGGGGGGAGGGACCTGGCCAACAATGAGCAAGCCATGGGGCAGAGAACTTTTATGTCAGTGGGGATGAAGATGAGGGGGGAAATGTGAGACCCTGTGCTGTCTCCCCGCAGTGCGTTAGCAACTGGCTCACAGAAGGTCCAGAGGAGTGTGTGTGTGTGTGTGTGTGTGTGTGTGTGTGTGTAATCCAGGGGAAATAAATCATTGCTCATTATCCTCCACTACAGAGTAAAAGCAGCCCTTCATTTCTGCACGATAGGCAAACACTTAATCGCTCCCTGGAGAACTCGAGGTTTTGTGAGCTGGATGTTTTTCAGAAAACTGTGATATGCACGATTAAAAAAAAAAAAAAGAGGAAGAAACTCTGCAGCAAAATGTAGCAAACCCCTTGGGTCTGCCTCAGCCCTCAGCAGGTGACTGCAGGTTAGCCAAGATCGTCATGAATTTGCAACGCCATCTGAGCAATACCGGTGTAAGGAGTAGATTGGGAGTCCGGTGGGCTGGGTTTTTAGTAGACCTCAGGGCCACTCTCAAAAATCCTGGCAGATAGTATACTACATTAGAGACTAAGCCAAGGGTCCTCCTCTTCCAGGAAGACTTCCTGGATTGTAATCTCCCCACCCTGAGTTTATTTTGTTCCATATTCTCTCTACCTTGTCTGGTTTACTCACACTGTATGTTTTTGTTGCTCTAAATGTGCTCAAGTCTGTTTTCTGTGTGTGCAGGGAGGGAATACGAGGGGCTTGCCTGTCCCCATCAGACTGCATGCTCCCCAACAGTAGCAACTGGGTCACACTTCATTCAGTTCTCCTCTCCCCCTCCGATGGGGATCTTCCAGGTGTGAGCAGCTGAACAGGGGAGGAGGTAGTGTGATTGGTGTGCAGCAAGCCAGAAGAACTCTGTCTGGGGACTTCTCAGCCTGGTCTCCACTCAGGTCCTTTCCTGGGGTGGGGGGCGGGGAGGGGAAGACAATACAGAGCAGGAGGGGGGTGGCTGGCAACGGGAGGAAGGGGCAGCGATAGGAGTGGAGTGTGGCAGCCCCTTCCAGTTTCTGTCCCTCTCCCCCGGCCCCAGAGGGACCCCCTGACAAGGGCAAGGGGAAAGAGGCGAGGGGAGAGAGATGCAGCGGGTGCAGCACGATGATCCTGGGGGAGCTGTCTCGGGAAGGGAGCCAGCTTCCTCTTATTAAACAGGCAAACAGGACCAGAGGGAAGGCTGTCTTTAAAACACCAAGCACGTTCTGAGCTCCGTGTGCAGTGAAGGCTTTGGACGGTGACTTTAAGAGAAAAATGACATTCTCCATGACGCGCCTGTGATTTTAATTATAGTCAATTCAATTACCCACTTTGTGGATTAACCACTGTCAGTGTTAACTCCATACTGGCTTCTCCCTGCCTCCTAGAAATTCCATGCTCTGGCAGAAGGAAGGATGTGTAGGCCAAAGACAAACACAGGTGGGCCCCCCTTAAAAGAAACCCGTAGGAGAAAATTTAACCTTACGAAATGGAAAAATGCCTGTCAGGTTCTGCAACTGGCAGTTCCTCTAGGGCATTTAGGGGTTATTCACAGATCAGCCAGGTGTCAGGGGAGAAGGGAACTCACAGCTACAGGGCTGGAAGCCTACTGATCAGTCAGAAATAAAATGTAACATCTGAGGGGATCCTAGGAGCTGGGGGTTGGCACTGGGCTTGGTCGCGTGACAACTTCTCTGGAACATGGCATCACCCAGAACACAGTCAGTCACCCAACACAAGTTGAGTCCCTTGTGTGTGCTCAGCGGTACTAAAAGATGTGAGGAGATGAAAGATCCAGTCCTGGTCCAGGACCAATAGCTCTAGGGAACCAAAGGGAGTGACCTGTAAGGAACAAGAGGTATTCGAGTACCCAAAGGGGACTCTCACTCCCCTGATGTCCCACAGCACCCAGCTCTGCCCCTGGTGTCAAGTAAGGCTCAATAAAAAAATTTGGTGAATGGAAAACAAAGTCGTCAGAGTAGAGAACTGAGTGGGTGGAGGGCAGGCCAGGAAGGTTGGGGGAAGCGGGGTGGGGGGTGGGGGTGGGGGTGGGCGGGAAGAAACAGACACGATGCTTCTCTCCTGGGCTGTCAGTCTAGATGACGGACCATCTCTGCTTGCTGGGGGGAAGGGGATTTCTTAGTTACTCTACGTCAGCTGGAGCCTCATTTCTCCATTCAGAAAGAGGGTAGGCGGAAAGTTAGTTTCATTCAAGTGATATACACCTGCAGATTAAAAATGGTGTCAAGGAAAAAAAAAAAAAAGGGTGACAAGGAAGCCAGGCACTTGAGGAACACATCTTCTACCACTCCCTCCCCAGTTGGCTCCAGTACAGGTATAGACCAGCCTGGTGGGGGTTGGGGGGGGGCAGGAATTCCCATGCTCTCCTTCCATTGTCCCTGCCGCCAGAATTAGGCCAACTATGTCCCCCAGCAAGGCCCCCTGAGAGGAAATGGTCCATCAGGAGCTGCCACAGGGCATCCAACAAGAGGACAGCCCTCGGAATCCCACCCTCTCTGTCCCCTACTTGGTCCTTCCCTTCCGTGACGGGTACCAGAACTGGAGCCATCAGAAGTCTGAGAGTGTACGCGTGTTTTGTAGGCTTAAAGACACTGCTAATTTACTTTAATCCACTTAAGCCTTCAAAGCCTTGGATCCCAGCTCAAACAAGACAGCACTGAGGAGACAGCTGCAGATTCTCCTCCCCCAGACGGGAGCCAGCCCACAGCTGGGAATCCCGCACTTCTAAACCACCCCAGCCTCCCCCACTTTGCCACCTCCCCACCCGTCCCACCCTCCAAATCCCATGCCAGCCTCAGACTCTTGCATTTATTTGTCCGCTCCAGTTTCCGTCTTGCCCCCCTTGACTAGCTGTGTGGGATCCCAGAGGACGGCTTCTCATCCTCCTGCCGAGGGGCCGTGAAGGAGCTCCGGTCATTCCCCCATGGGAGCTGGAAGAGCCCTTGGATGCCCGCCCTTAAGTCCTGCCTCAGACAAAGCTCTCCAAAGCACTATACCTCAGCCCTCCCATTTGTTGTTGTTGTTTTTTAAGTTGGAAAAGATTGAAACGGTTTCTTTTTTTAACATCTTAATTTTATTTTATTTTTATTTTACTTTTTTCAGTGTTCCAAGTTGTTAAAGGAGATCGACCATCCTTGCCCTGCCTCCCTGTTAGGGTCATTGTGATGTGGAAATAGGGTGGGTGTTTGTTTATTAGACTTATGAACCTGGGGACCCCTTCAAGCTCCATCCGCAGATTCCAGCATGAGCTGCCATGCAGGTGATGGTTCTGGAAGGGTCGATGTGATCGTGGCCCCACCGGGGAGCCCCACACTGGCCACCAGGTTATGGGAGGACATCCGGAATGTTCTGGTATTTGTGTTTTGTTTGGGATTTAGATTATCATTGAATACATGTATATTCATTTTAGAAACTTTTACTGAGAATTTATAGACTCCTCAGAAAATGTCCAGCGATTCACAAATCCCAGTCTGTGAAACACTTTAATAGGACATCTCATGCCCTCCCTTGACAGACAAAGGGAGTTATTAGTCATCAAGCCCCCTGTCCCTGCGGGTTCCCAGGGCCCCGAAGACAGGAGTCCCTACAACTGTCTTAGAGCAGCAGGAAGCTTCCAGAGAGCTCCAGCACTTCCTAAGCAGTGAGTTATCTTCATTCTACCTCCCAGGGGAACTAAGAAACAGAGCTCATGCTTCCAGAAGAGCTAAAACTGAGATGGCCAAAGAACCCTTGCCCACTCCAACCAGGGCACACACACCCCTGCTTCTAACAGGGATCCCAAAAAAATGGGCCCTCCTCCTCCTGGTGAACATGGATGAAAGCTTAAATAAATAGTCTGGAGACTCAAAGCAGAGCCCTCCAGCCCATGGCTGCCCATCCTTCTTATATCTATCCTCAAGGGGGGACATCCGGGACTTCTGAGAGCTGGAGACCCTGCCGAGTCCAGATCTAAGTCCTTCTAGAACCAGGCATCTCGAAACAGGAACTAGTGGGAAGTGGTTCTCACCTGCAAAGGCCACAGTGGGGTGTTCCCTCAGGCTGCAGAGCTGCGGCTCACTGCTGGGCTCAGGGGCGACATCCTGGGAGCTGGACAGGTGGAACACCAGCAGTGTGAGGCTAGGCGGCAACAGGGTAATAGCCAGGGGTCCCGGGAACACCATGGTGGGCCCCTCCGCAGTCCTAGCTCCCGGAAGCAGGTGGGGAAGATCTGCAAGGCAAATATACTGAATCTCACCACGCGCTTCCTCAGCAGCGCCCACTTCTTCCCGCTTTCTCCAAGGTTGTGAGCCGTCCCCCCAGGCTCTGTTTGTTTGTCGGTGTAAATAAATTTATATTTTACTTATGTGACTTACAGTTTACCTCGCCCTTGTAACACAAAGTTAATAGATCATATCTTGAGAGCTAATTTCCCTTGTAATGGTATTCTGGATAAAACTGACAAATTACTGAGCTTTTTCTATTATGATCCCCAACGGCTTAAAATTAGTTTTCATGATAAAGGTGGTATCTAGGGGTTTTAATAAGTGGAGCTGGGACAAGAGGGTAACCATTCGTAAAAAGATAAATTGGGATCCATAATCCACACCTTGTACTAGGAAAAATTCCAACTGGATACAAGATTTAGTCGTTAAGAATAAAATCATAAAAATACTAGAAGAAAATGTGGGCAGAATTCTTTATAACTTTGGAATAGAGAACCATGACTCAAAATCCAAAAGCTGTTAAAGAAAAGATCGACAAATTTAACTACACAAAACCCCAAACTTCTGCATGGCCCCCTTCCCCCAAAAGTGAACAACAAGCAAAATCAAAAAGGCAAGTGACAAACAGGAAAAACTATTTGCAATACAAAGGGCTAATATTCCTAATACATAAATAATTCCTGGGGATCCAGAGGGAAAAGATCAACAATCATTTAGAAAAATAGGCCAAGAATATAAATACAAACAGGGCTTAAAAATATGCATGACCCTATTTTCACTCATACTAAGTGCGATGCAGGGGTGTCTGGGTGGCTCAGATGGTTAAGCTTCTGCCTTCCGCTCAGGTCATGATCCCAGGGTCCTGGGATCGAGCCCCATGCTGGGCTCCCTGCTCAGCGGGGAGTCTGTTTCTCCCTCTGCCTCTCCCCCTGCTTGTGCCCTCTTTGTCCTTCTTCCTCTCTCAAATGAATGGATAAAATCTTTAAGAAAAAAATGAGAGCAAAGCAAATTAAGACTTAGCGAGGTAAGCACTGTTCACCTATCACTTTAGAAAAAATCCAAGTGAGACGGCACTTTCGGCGAGGCTGTGGGAAAGGGGGTGCTCGTAGAAACCATGGTGCAGAAAGAACAGTACAACTACCAGGGACAGAAGTCTGGCCAAATGGCAGAGGTGTGAACTCTTCGACCTGATTTCTAGGAGTCTTAACCCGTGCTACTCAAAGTGTGGTCCATGGAGCAGTGACCACCCACAACCTGCAACGACTTTGGAGTAAGATAAACGCAGAAACTTGAGAGGGAGTGGTGAAAAAACTTTATGGTAATGCGACACAGTGATTTTTATGTCCGTTGGATCTAATAAAATTTGGGGGCTTGTATCTTTCCTAGTTTTATTATTTTTTTTTGTCAATTCACTTCTCCAGTAATTCACTTTTATTGAATTTTATATAAGTACCCATCTGCGACAGATTGTAAATTGAAATGTAAAACCTGCTCCTTCACCAGAGATCATGGAGAGGCAGAAATAGACTAAAGAGGCACCTGTACATATGCGAAGTGATTCATGTACAAGATGATCCCATGGGGCATTCTTCGAAATAACAGAAGATGGGGACACGACCAACTATCTAGCCACTGGACACCACTTAAATAAGATACAGCATATATTTGTGATGGAATATTATGCAGCTCTAGAAAAGAATGGTGATTTTTCTCTAGATTTTGGTAGGGAAAAATCTCCAGGTATATTAAGTGAAGAAAACAAAACAAAACAAAACCCACAAACCAGAACAGTGTAATAGTATGCAACTTTGCGTGCAAAAAAAAAAAAAAAGAAGGTAGAAATGAGACTATATATTTATATATGCTTGTATTAGCATTAACATAAATAAACCCAAACTAATTGTAAAACTGGTTAACTATAAGCAGAAAAATCATGATAGAGGCTTCTCAACATACACCTGTTTATGTTATTTTCGCTTTTGATTATTAAATATGTTTAATATTACCCATTCCATAAAAAATTTAAAGACCGTTTAAATCTAGTTTAGTTCCCTAAAATGTCTAATATGGGGGAGCACCGCAGTTCCTCTGGAGTCTGACTCAGAATCTCTGAATCAGCTCCCACCTTTCTCCTTCCCCATCACCAAGCCTAGGTGACAGCACATCCCTCACCTGTGACCCCTCCTTGGAGTCACATCCTTACCTGGGAAATACAAGGTTGCACCAGGCCAGAGATTTCTGGCTGGAGGTGGGAGCAAATCAGAATCACCTGCAGTGGGGGTGGGGTCCTGGGTCCAGCAGGTGAGTGATCCCAAAGGGGATTCCGACCAACTTCTGCAGGGACCAGAGATCCCTGGGGGTCCTTCCCACTCTAAGACCCTTTGCTCCCAACCCCTCCTATTTCTTCCCTTCCTATTGACATTGCTTTACTCTAGGTCTAGAAAATGAGAGCAGGGTGATTTTCTTCCTGCCTGTTCCGGCACACACGTGTGAGATGGGCTAACACCTGACATTGTATTGCTTCGAGTTTTGTAGGAAATCCACTGGTGACTCTGTGGACTCTGCACTCAGCAGAGCCCCCTTCTCCTTTACCCTGGCCCATCCTGCACATCCCACGGGGCATAGGTCCCTAGAGCACCTCCTTGGTCCCCTGAGCCTCAGTGGCAAACGTGGGACTCTCTGTTCCTCCCCAGGAGAGCTGGCCATCCCTCTTTGAGGAAACCCACCGGGTGGGAGGTTTGGTCCAGGCATACCCCCTGGAGTGATTTTCACATGGCCACGGGCATGGCATCATTCCTGAGAGCTGAACGGAGTCTTTCCTGCTGCACAGGGCTGGGCACTGCTACAGAATTTCCTCTTGCCCTTTGACACTTGTGCTAGATGCTTTCTATTTGTCCCTCTACTCCGTCCCCTCCTCCCCACTGTGCCTGGACTGCGACAGGGGACTCCTTCCCTCTGTTTGGTCAATGGAGGCACTGGGAGAGATGGGAGGAAGGAGGGAGAAGGGAGCAGGGTGAGTGGCTGCACCCCTTCCCCGCAGAATGTCAGGGTTAAGCCCCCTGGTTTCAACAATTACCTGGCTCACCCTTCCTCCCTTGGCCTGGGGCTGGGGCTATTTCCTGATAACCAGCTGCAGGGTAGAGCCCAATGAGCAGTCCCATAAGGCTCCCAACCCCTTCCCAGACCTTCATAGATAGTTCCTTTATTAAACTGCCCTCCCATGTCCTGACCTAAGTGTGCCATCTGTTTCCTGGGGGGATACTGACTGATAACAACATCTCAGGGGTGATACTCGACTCAGAGGCAAATACCATCTTTTCAGACCTTAGCTGGGGCTTTGCCTCTCTCGGCCCCTCCCCGGAGATGCTATGGCAACGGCCCTCCCCTCATTGTTCCCCACGGTCCCTTGGCCCCATCTTTCCTCCAGGCCACAGGCCTTAAAGTACCCAATTTCCACAGCAGAAGTTCCAGTCACATCATGGCTTTTATGTAAATATGTCCTCCAAGTCCCTCCTGAATCAATAATTACTAGATTAATATCAACCTGGTCCACCTTGGGCGCCCCGCACCGCGCTGTTTGAGACGGGAAGGGAATGGCGCACAGAAATGTGGGCGGGGAAGAGTGGGTGGGGGGCAGGACCCTGATTTCAGATCAGCTCCACTCAAATGAGGGAGGAGGAAGAGAGGAAGAGAGAGCCATGCACACTGCACACAGACCAGACAGGCCCCCAGAGGGAGACAGACTGAACGCTAATCAGGGAGGAGACAGGAAAAGCCTTTATTCTGATGAATGTTCCGAGTCTTAGGAATGCAAGTTCGGGCCAAGGAGCTGACTTCAGGGATCCCGGGGGGGACACATGCACAGGCCTCTTTTGGCATCACCTTCAAGGACCTCCTCTGCCCTTGGTAAGAAAGCCAGCAGATCCCAAGAGGGGTGCAAAAGAGGGACAGAATGAGCAAGACAGCGAGGAATGGGGCCGGAGTGTGGAGTGCTGCTGGTCACGGCAGCCTTGTGGATGTCAGCCGAAGTCGAGGATGCCATCCCGAATAAAGGAGAAAGGTGGTCCATCCCCACATCACTGAGCCCTACAAGACTGGTCTTCGTGAGCAGAGTGTAAGACACTTGTGTGTGTGTGTTGAGGGGGTGGATTTCCAACCCCTGAGGGTCCCTCTTTGGAAATTACCTCCCCTCCATCCACAGGTCAAGGGGGTAGCCCCCCGGCCAGTCTTGCATACACCCATCCCCACCCACCAGAGCCCAAAGCACGGAGGATAGTCATGTGGTCAAAACAGACCAATCAGATGCTCTCCCGTGGCGATTTGGGAGTATGACCCCCATCCCACCCCAGGGTCAAGTCAGTCTTTGTGGAGGAAACCGAGAAGAGCAACATGGGCCCTGTGGGGGGTCTGCCTTCCCCCTGTCACATGAGATAAGTGGGGTAGCCGAGGAGATGGCCATCTAAAGATGGCCAGCCCTGGCGGGAGACAGACAACAGAGACTCTCTGGAATGCTAATAGATTTCCTGAAGTCTGATACTTCCTACTTCCATGAGGCATAAGCCTACTTCCCAATCCCTGTAATAGAATCTTCCATGTTTGCTTAAGTCAGCCAGAGTCATGTCAAACCTGGAGCTACCTCACACTATCGACTCTGCGTGTGCACGCTTTCCTCCTCCTTCCTAAAGGAGCCTCTGCACTGGTGGGCATTGCGGGCAAGGTGCCCTGCTCAAAGCCTCTGCCAGCGGACCAAACCAGACAGGGATGGCCGGGGCGATGCGTGAGGAAGCCATCAGTGGGGCCTCTGCGGAACCATGAGAGGAGGGTTTCCTTCTCCCCACTTGGCCTACAGCCGGGATGGACGGTGCCACATTGACTTCCCTGAGCAGGAGGGTAGGTGGGACCTGGGAGGGTGACAGAATCAGTCAGCTTTGGTCTGCCCCCATCCAAACCTTGTGCTGTGATGTTTGCCCATCACACTTCTGTGCTTGTTCCCTTGTCTGTGACATGGGGAGACTCGTGGCACTTGACTCGGAGAGGGGTTGTGAAGATTGGATGAGGCTTAAAACGGCTCCAGTGGGCGCCTGGGTGGCTCAGTGGTTTAAGCCGCTGCCTTCGGCTCAGGTCATGATCCCAGGGTCCTGGGATCGAGTTCCGCATTGGGCTCTCTGTTCAGCGGGGAGCCTGCTTCTCTCTCTCTCTCTTCCTGCCTCTCTGTCTACTTGTGATCTCTGTCTGT
Organism: Mustela erminea; assembly: GCF_009829155.1. Lineage (NCBI taxonomy): Eukaryota > Metazoa > Chordata > Mammalia > Carnivora > Mustelidae > Mustela > Mustela erminea. The sequence continues at coordinate 99,399,777 of NC_045614.1, forward strand.
CAAATAAATAAAATCTTAAAAAAAAAAAACAGCTCCGGTCACCTGGGTGGCTCAGTGGGTTAAGTGTCTGACTCCTGATTTTGGCCCATGTCCTGATCTCAGGGTCGTGGGATTGAGCCCCGCATCTCGCTTGGCGCTGGGCATGAAGCCTGCTGAAAATTCTCTCTGCCCCTCCCTAGAACCACACCTGCCCTAAAGTACAGAGCACGGGGGTTGGCTATTATTATTGTTGTTGTCGTCGTTGTTGTTGTTGAATAACTCACTCCCCATCCATTGAAGCCCTTGTTCTTCAGGTCTCGGGGATCACCTATCCCATACAGTTCCTATCTCATACAGTTCAGGTTTTCATTCCTGTAACCAGATATGCCTCAGACAAACAGGAATTTCTATTTCTAGTACATTTGTCTGATCTGACATTAAAATAATCTGGGAATTTCTCCGCAGGCAGTGCATAACAGAGGTCTCCCCCTACTCCCCGCCATCTTCTGGAGGGCTGTAGTCCTGAGTTCAGGAGGCCACCAGGCCTGCGGAGATTGGCGGTTTTGTCACCTGTAAAATGGGGCTTATAGTTCCCTGCCTGAGAACTAAGTCTGGCACAGTGTAGGCCCTTTATGAAATCCCCTTGTATGAGTGTATTCATACACATAAAACCCTCACTAGTTACTGAAGTGTCTTCCCACGTATAGCCATTCGTTCACTTATACCACACTTGCCTGAGCATTACTTGAACACCTGCTATATGCAGGTGTCTGGACAGACTGGGGAAGCAAGGGACGGACAAAAGCATGGTCCCTGTCTGCAAGGAGCTCACGGTACAATAAAGGAGAGTAGACCATTTTCCCAGGGCCAATATATCACTAGACAGACACAGTGGCCCGGGGCCCGGGCTCAGACAGGTAAGGGGACCCAGAAACCCTGCACTCCGTCCTGCCCCGGAGCCACATGTTACTGGCACTGTGGCAGGGTTCTCGAGGAGTGGGGAAGAGAGAACCGTAGCACCAGCTGACTCTTGCTATTTTGGGAAACCGCCAGTGATAAGGAAAGCATTTTCCCAAAATCATGGGCCAGAGCTTCTACAGCCTTCTCTCCTGCTGCTGCCCCAATTCCCTGCGGTCCTCGATATGGGGTCACTCTAATGATGCTGGGAGGCGTGTGATGCATGTGCTTGTGTGTGAGAGAGAACGAACACCCACACAGGCACCCTCTTGAGGACTCCTCGCCTTCCATGGGACTTCTCCCGGGCTCATTTTCCCAGCACAGACAGTGGGAGGAGGATTAGTAGCAACCGGGGCGGGGGGGGGGCGGAGGAGTGGAATTGCTGAGTGCGAGGGCAGGAAAGCAAGGGAAGGGCAGAGGACCAGGGCCAGAGCTGCTGGGAGGCCCAGTGACAAAAGGAGCTTTGCTCTTCTCTCTGGGGCAAAGGATGAGGGAGGCAGGGGCGGAGTGTGTGTGTGGGTGAGAGAGAGAGACAGAGAGAGGGCACACGAATCCCACCCTCCCAAAGAACCCAAAGTGGCCCCCACCGTTTGTTGCATGACTAACTCCCCAGGCCTTCTTGCGGTGGCGAGAAGCTGAACGTCACACGGGAGACCATCTTCATTTACCAAGCCATTCAGTAAGGGGACAGACAAGGGGGTCCGTCCCAGTGTCTTGCAGGTGACAGTCCAACAAAGGAGAGGGAGGCCTGAGTGGAGAATGAGCAGGAAGGGAGGTTATGAGGGGGGTCTGCAGAAAGGTGCAAGGTGTCCTGAGAAAGGGAAGAGAGAGGAAGGCCAGGGGCTGGAGGTCTAAGATGCCTCCTGTAGAAGGGAGCACTCCTTGAAGGAGAGAAGTGGGGAGCTTCCCGGGCCATCAGGGGCAAAGAGCATTCCAGAAGGACGGAATGGCAAACAGCACTCAGCCCTGGACCATCCTCACATGAGCTAGAGAGGCTGGAGAACCGGGCAGGGCGCACTGAATCTGGAGAGAAAGACCGAGGCCAAATCATGGCAAACTTTCACAAAAACCTACAACATCAGGAGGGTTCCTTCTGCTGGAAGGAGAACTAGTTGGTGGTTGGGGCAGCGGAAGGATGTGGTCAGATCTGTGCTTTGGGAAATTGGGTGGCGGTGGCAGCAAGAGCAATGGGTCAGAGCTGGCCGCTGGCCTGCTGGGCAGCTCAGAGAATGGAAGTGGGCGCCTCTTGCTCCAAGAGACCCCGGCCCCACACCCAGAGCACGGTGGATCTCAGGCCTCACCTGCACCCTGCAGAGGACACCCCAGCTCAAATGCAAGTGATGGTCCTGGACAGAAGCAGGGAGGGACTGGGGGACGAGGTGGGAAAGGCTCTGTGTCCCAGAGCAGAATCAAGGCAGCAATGGAGACCACTCATGTTGCTGTTGCCGGGGGTCCTCTCCAGAGAGACCGGGGACCCTTTTCTTTTGATTGGAAAAAAGGGTGGAATCAGAAAGGAAAAGACAACCTATGACCCTGAGGATGAGGGCTTACATAAACAAGGCTGCTATGTACTGAGAAATGCCAGGTACAGTGCTAAGTTCTTTCCCTGCAAGACTTCATGGCCATTTGGCAAGATCGCTGAGAGACGCCTTTGCTATCATTCAAGGATTACCCTTCACAGTTGATAGAAGGAAGTGGAGGTTGGCAAGGCTGAGGACCATGCCCAAGGTCCCAGTGCCAGTGGATAAGAGAGGAGGGATTTGAACTCAAGACGGTCTGCTGCAGAAGCCCAAGTCTGGACCACCCCACACACGCCATCCTACCTCGAGGAGATCGGATCCCAGCCCTCCTGGCACCTTCTAGAGCCCTAACTCCACATTCTCTCCAGGCAGCCTTCAGAGTTTGATTTGGTTTCCGGAGTTGGCTTCCCAACCAGGGAGAGCACTTTCTGGCTATAAATTATTAAACTGACTTCCTGCTGCAAATCAGTCTCCTGTGAGTTGGGGCTGTGGGACCCAGTTTTCCAGGTCCTGAGCAGCTACAGAAAAGGAAATTCCAGAGCTGACAGACAGGGCCGAGTCCAGACCTCAGCCTTGTTGCTAACAGCCACACCCCAGCCCCCAGCACTGCAGGACTGCCAGGGGCCAGGCTGGGTGGGAGAGAACGAGACTCTTCTTTTTGTGCCCACCTCATGCTCAGCCCGGGAGCCCTTGAGGATCTTTCAGGAACGGTGCACCGTTGGTCCTCTTTCCCAGCCCCTCCCTTCTTGCCACCATTCAAAATCTCCACTTGGCTGCCTGCCTGGGGAAGAGGGAGAGAAAGAGAAGGAAAGAAAAGAAGAGGAAACAGGGGGATACCAAGAGCAGGAAAGAATGCATTCTGTCTGCGGTTTGGTAAGGAGGGGAAGGCGTGGGGGCGCCCCTCACTCCCCCACCGGGGCCACCAATGCCATCTTCCCACCCACCCATCACTCACCACTTGGGGGGCAAAGCTTAGCCAAGCTCAGCACAAAGATAAAATTGAGATGCAGATTCCTTCCCATTGCTCTGAATAGAGCAGATTGGATACGGATTTTCCTCTTTTCTTCCCATTTAGACCATCTGGACAACTGGGGCCCAGAGGGAAGGTTGGGACCAGGTGGGGGAGGGACAGAGGCTCAGAAAGACTTCCCAGCACTTTTCAGCTCTGGAACCTGGGAGTGAGCACCCCCACCCACTTTTCCAGGACCAAGTTCATTCCCTGCCTTTGCAAGGTGCTCTCGGCTCTTTGACCAGGACAGGTCCTGGTTGGGGTCTCCTCTCCCCTGTCTATTCCTCACGAACTCCAGGCAATGCATTTGCCCCATCAGCGAGGGGTACTCCTTCTTGCGTTCCCACCCATATCCCCCCAGCTGCAGTCAAACCCAGATGGAAGATCAAAGGAAAAAGGCAAGCACAGAAAGTTGAACAGGAAGGGCTCTTGAAGATCATTTAGTTCAACCCTATATTTTACAGATGAGAAGACTGAGGCTTTAGGGAGAGTGTCTAGCTCAAGACTGGGCAGGGAGGTGGTGGGGGAACCAAGACTAAATAAATAGCAACAACAGAGACCGTGTTACCATATATGAGGTGGTATTCTATACTCGTTTTGCCATTTAATCCACACAATAACCCCCGGGAGGCACATACTATTATCATATCCATTTCATGGATGGGGAAACTGAGGCACAGAGCAATTAACTAGCTTGCATAAGGTCAAACTGTCAGCCAGATCAGAACCCAGGCCTTCGGGCTCCAGAGCCTGCCCTTTGCACAGTCTTAGTGCACATCATGCTGGAAAATGGCATTATTTGACATAGCCTCGTGAGCTTCTCACCAGGGCTCAGGCGGCTCCGGTGATCTTTTGCAAATGAGAGCCCTCTAATGCACAGCTCACGGCCATTCTGTCTTTATAATCATGGATCCCTGGCTTGCTCCAGGGAACAAAGGATGTCCACCCAAGGTAAGAATTGAAAACAAAAATACAAAGGGAATGTTCACATCACTTGGGAAAGCAAGCGAGCTCCGTAAGAGAGGGCACATGTGTGATGGCAGATGGGCCAAACGCATGAGGAGAGAACCAGTGTGGGAGGGGGCTGAACAGGTTAGACCCAGGACGCTGCCTCATATTTGCAGAGCAGCTCAAGTGAAGGGGAACAAATGTTCGGTTCATGCCTGGCACAGATCAGTATTACGAATGGCGATGGCGGTCCCACGAAGGTAGTATGATGACGAATAGGGACTTTCCCCCCCAAACATTCTGTAATATTTTATTGTTTTTGCAAAGAAAAGGAAAACAGACTTGCCTACTTTAATTGCTGAAATTAAATGCTAAGGATGTTGCCAAACACAAATCAAGCTTATCTATTCATTAGAACAGCCGCCTTTCTCTCCTCCCCATGGGCAAGCTCTCTCCGTGGAAACATTTTGCTATCAGATATTCAGTTGCTGTATAAAATGAAAACTGCATTTGAAAACATGCCTACAACTCAAAAATAGACAGCAAATCCGGGAAAGGCCCAGGTTTCCTTGGGGTTTCAATGACAGATTCACTGGCTCCACATAAACCTTTGCAAAGGAGGGCCCATTTCTGTTCCTGCTCCCGAGCGAGGTTCGACACCCCGAAAGCCAGTGCTCCTAAAAAGATGGGGGGTGCAGGTGGCTGCACAGCTGTGTGAGTACTTGATGGCCTGCACTGGCCTGCACCGTGAAAACCGGCTGAAACGGGCTGGCGGGAATGCAGAATGGAGCAGCCGCTATGAAAAACGGTATGACGCCCCCTCAATTAATTAAAAGTAGAATCACCATCTGATCCAGCCGTTCCACTTCGGATACGCCCCCCCCAAAAAAGCTGAAAGCAGGAACTCCAAAAGGTATTCGTGCCCCCGTGTTCACAGCAGCCTTACCCACATCAGTCAAAAGGGGGAAGCAACCTAAGTGTCCACTGGCAGACGAATGGTAAACTAAATACAATGGACTATGATTCAGCCTAAAAAGGAAGGAAATTCGGCCACCTGCTGCCCCGTGGATAAACTCTGGGGGCCTGACCCTGAATTACAATAAGCCAGACACAAAAGGACCAATACCGTATGATTTCCCTTACATGAGGTACCTGGAATGACCAAATTCATAGCCATAGAAAGTAGAGGGGGGGTTGCCAGGAGCCAGGAAGACGGGGTACTGGGGTTGTTATTTCCTGGGTACAGAATTTCAGTTTGCAAGAGGAAAGAGTTCTGGAGACTGTTGGCGGTCCCGGTTGCCCAGGAATGTGAGTATACTGACACTACTGAGCTGTACGCTTCAAAGTGGCTAAGATGGTACATTTTATCTTCTTGTATGTGGCCCCAATTTAAAAAACAAAAAAAGAGCTCCTAAAACCCGCCGGGCTGAGGAGGACCAGGAGATCTCAGGAGGTGGGCTACAGGCCCCCCAAATGGTCAGGTCTTCTCTCTGCTCTTCCCTCAGCGTGGGCCCCTGCCAGCCCCTCCCTCTTCCTCCTGCAGGGCACCCTGATCCCTGACCAGTGCCAAGTGAGCCCCCTCCTGTTCATCCGCACCTTGGCTGAGTGTATGGGACGTTGGGAAGTTCAGGGATGAGGTGTGGGCAGCAGGAGAGGGAGGGGAGCCGCAGGGCATCCAAAGGGACAGAGCCTGGAACGAGCTGAAATCACTCAGTGAAAGGGGAGAATTTCGGGTGAGTCCATGAACATGCCGTGAGCGAGGCCAAAGAGACGAGGTTCAGTGTGTGGCCAGATTTCCCGACAGACTGTGGGGTTGTCACCATATCCGCTTCCTGTTGCTGCTGTAACCGAGCGGCCTCAGACAACACGTCCATTCTCTTCCAGTTCTATGGGTTAGAAGTCAGACATCTGTTTCAATGGGCTAAAATCAAGGTGTCGTCAGGACTGGATTCCCTTCCAGAGGCTCTGGGGGAGAAGCCACTGCCTTTCTTTTCTGGCTTCTAGAGGCTGCCCACATTCCTTCCGTCTTCAGAGCCAGCAGCACCGCCTCCCTCCAGCCATTCTTCCATATTTACCTCCCCCTCTATCACACCTGGGAAAAAGTCTCCGCGTTGAAGGACCCTCGTGATTACAATGGGCCCTGCCGGGTAATCCAGAACCATCTCCCCACCTCAAGGTCCTTAGCCGAATCACAGACGCAATGGCCATTCTGGTAACACTCACAGGTTCCAGGGATAAGGACATGCATATCTTCGGTGGTCATTTTTCTGCCTACCACACTCATCCTATGTATTCCACCCAATTGTTCACACCTGGCAAGCATTTCTGATACCCCCTCCCTTCCCCCCAGACACATCTGTGGAAGAAGGAAGAGCAGTAAAGGATCACCAGCAGGTCATGGTCACACAGTCTGGGGGTGGGGGCGTGGGGGGAAGAGGCTACTGCTGAGGGAAGGGTCAGGGGGCATGACGTGAGAGCCTGAGGGGGGCAGTGGGGAGAGAGTACTACAGATGGGGGACAGCACGTACAGGGAGGGGGACCAGCGTGTCCCGTGGGAAGGAAGACGGTCCCAAAATTCTAAGAGGAGATCATGGGAAAGACCTTCCATGAACTGCGCTTCAGACACTGGTGCAAAAGTTGTACCAAAGGGTGATTATTATTCACTTCCCAAAAGGATTTTCCAATGTGTTCTTCAAGTAATGAGTTCCACTGTGTTCTTAAAATAGGATTTACACCCAATTTTTCAGTAACACATAAAGGCATGCTTGTAAATCTATTGAAATGAAGTGAGACCAGTAACATCTGCTGCCTTCTGTGCTGGGTGGGGGGTGGGGGTATCAGAGGGAGCGGGAGGGAACCTCTGCCGGACAGGGTGGGGCTCAGACTCCAGCCTGGGCCCCCACGAAAGCCACCCACCTTGTGCTCATGCCCAGCTGCCACCCTTCCACACGTACAAACACACCGACAGTAGAGAGGTGAGAGGGAGGCAGGCCACAGGCTGGGGAAGGGCTCCATGCCTTGAGGACTCCACAGCCCCGCGCCTTCTGTCTCGCCTTAGAGATGAGAGACTTTTTCAGGGTGGCAAGGAGTTGTGCATCGGTGTTGGTTAGAGAAGCTTGCATCCCTCTTGGGTGCACAGGCACAAGGGGCTGCTGGTTGCCTACGGGGTCATTTCTGGGATGACACTAAAACTTTCCATGAGGGACAAAAGCCTTTCCTTCTAAAGTTATTAAAGACTCTGGATGGCCTCAAAAGGGCAAAACTGCCACGATGTAAATGGATGATTTCACATGTCTTCGAAGGAATAAGGGCATTAGTTCCATTTCCCTCCCTGGGGCCATAGAACTTGCTGGAAATAGCCCTTGGGCTTTAAAGCAAAGAACATAGAAGAAGGGTCATCAAAATCTTGGACACTTCCTACTTCTCTGTCATTACACTGTCCACGTTCCTCCTCAACCTTTATGTGGGCCCTAACTTTCGTTTCTAGCTCTTTCTCCCAGACGTGTGCTTCTCCAGGTTTCTATTCCCCGTTCCCTCTCCTCTCACTCTGACTGCTCCCAGGGTGGTCTCAGCCCCCACTCGCTCCTGCCAGGGCTCTCACTTGTACCCCAGCTCCGTGAGCGCCCCAGATCTCACCCCCTCTCTTTGAACTCCAGACCACATGGCCATCTCCACATCAAGTCACACAGACATGTCTACAGCAGCCTGTCCCAAATTCACTTGTCACGTTTCTCCCTTCACCTGTTCCTCCCATGTCCCCCATTTCTGTCAATGGAACTATGATGTCCCCAGGTATCCTGACTCACATCTCAGTATTTCCAGACCTCCCCTGCCTCCCTGTCTGGTCCACTGTCAAATCCTGGCCCTTGGACTCTGCTGCAGATCCCAAACCCAGAAGTCCTCAGGGGCAGCAGGGGCGCATGAGTTAGGTGGATGGGGAGGGGACAGCAGAGGACAGAAAGGCATGGACCCCATATGGACAGGACAGCTGGGACTCAGATCCCTCTTCTCCAGCTGACTGTTGCCTTCTCAGGACACGGTCCTTGATCTGTCCATTTCTCCCACCAAGTTACTAACCAGGCCCGACCCTGCTTAGCTTCCAAGATCAGACGAGATCAGGCACATTCAGGGTGGTATGGCTGTAGACTCATCTGTCCATTTCTAAAGAAAGTCTATCCATCTGGATTCATGCGAAATTCCCTTATTGTTTAAATGCTGGCAATTACTTGCATTTTTTGAAATCCCTAGGTGCGTTAATCAAAACATGTCTGTTTGTGACCTCAGGGCTTCAGTCTCTCCTACTATTCCTTCTCTCTGTTCCCAGTGTCACTACTCCAGCATGCCCATGCTCCCCTCCTGGACAAGAGCACCACCCCCTCAGGGTCACCCTGGGCCACTTTCCCCATCTTCCCTCTGCTGGTCTCAGGCCCCCTGCACCAATCTGGGCTTTCCAGGTACAGAGGGTAGTGAGGGTGAAGGAGACAGATAAGAGAAGGCTGATGCCACTCAGGGTAACAGAGCCATTAATTAACAGAGTTAAACATCTGGTGTTTAATTAACACTTTCCCTCCTCTTTCACCCTCCTTCCCATTTTCCTTTCCCAAGGGGGCTTCATGGTGGGTAAAAAGCAAATCAGAAAGCAGGAGGGCAGAAGGCAGATGTGGGGAATGGGATGGGAGGTCGTGGCTGGCAGTGGGGCAGGGGGAAGGGTGGAGAAGTGAGGTCCATGTGTGCAAAAGGGAAAGAGGACAGGCTAGGGAGAAGCAGGTTTATGATTCAGCAGGTGGGACTCAGATCAGTCCTCAAATTTCTTTGGCAGGAGCAGGGGTGGAAGCTCAGTGCCTAGGATCGTACAAGGAAGTTCACAGCTCGTCCTGTGATTGCCTCCCCACTGGATGACATTCATTCCCCCACCACTCTCAGTAACATCCCCATGTTGCAGAGTGGCAATGCTTCCAGCCCCAGGTAAGATGCTTTCCCAACTTTCATGCAGTTAGGGATGGTTCTGTGTATCGTTGCAACCAATGAGAAATAAGCAGAAGTCAGCTACAGATTTTGGAAAAGTGCTGCTTTCCTTATAAGAGAATAGAGTAAGCTGGCACCAACCCCTTCTGTCCTGCCACCCTCCTTGGTGACCTTCTTGAATGTGATGTCTTGAGCTATGGCAGCCATTTTGACACTATGAGAGACAGGCTGAGAGAATTACAGCACACCCTGATGATGCTGAGCCAGGAGACAAAGGCCAGCAGCTGCAGTCACCTCTAATCTTATGTCCTTACGTTTAAAGTTACTTTGGTGGTGCTTTTGTTACCTGCACCAAAAGTATTCAGGGAGATCACAAACTGATCCCTTGCTTATTTAGAGGTAAGTGACATCAAGAACACACACTGCTGTTCAGAGCATTTCACAGCCTGGATGGCTCAGGACCGGAGATTAGGGACTGGAAAGATGACAGCAGGGTGGGCCGTGTCTGCATTAGATGGTGAGCTTCAGGCGGAGCCCTCTCCTCCCTGCCTCCCCAGAGCCAAGCACAGAGCCTGCCATGTAGTGGGAACTCAGCTGACATGCACGTGTTCTGCGAATGAATGGAGGAACGGATGGATGTGCCACTGCTTGGCAGAGGTCTCCCAGTGACAACCAGCTGGCAGGAAGGGAATATTTAGCAGCTAGCTTGAATCTAGCTCATTCAAGACCCATGTTTCTCTAAGGCCAGCCTGGAACACCTCTCCCCTTCAGAAAACCACCCCCCCACCCCGACCCATCCAGTTCCTACGATGTGCACCTATCCTCTTACTTGGCATTTGATCCAACCTGCCTGTTTGGTACGTATCAGGCTCCCTGGTTAGACCGAAAGCCCATTAGGCAGATAACACAATCTTTTCAAAGTCCCCAGACACTACCAGTGTCTTGAACACTGAAGACCATTGATAAATATTTTCGTTTGAGGTTGATGCTTTGGGGGTGGGGTAGGACTAAGAGGTTGATGATTTAAAGAGTTCCTTTAAAGAAAGAGCTCTCCTAAAAAGAAGAGTCCCCAGATGTCTGTAGTGTTACCTGCAATTTTACTGTTAGAAATGAACTATTTTGCCTAGCTGAGTCACCTCAAGTAAAGCGCTTCGCCATTCTGAGCAGCAGTTTGTGCAGCGGGAATAACAACCACAACAATAACAAAAAAGCTGCTTCACAGTGCCCTTTTGAGAAGCGAGTCAGCGTGAAATTTCATCATAAGAATATTTATTAGAATAAGCCTTTACATATGATTGGTCTTGGAAGAATTACCCCAATAATTACTCACTTTAGGATAGAGAAGAACCTTAGACTCCCCCCCTTTCCAATCACCCCACAAATGACCTCTATATGGTTTTCAGAAATACATGAGGAACTTCTTGAGTTTAATTAATGTGGCTTTTCACAGGAGAGAAAGAGGAGAGGACGAGTGTGGGGTTGGAATAGCTGTGTAGCAGGTGCTGCTGGCGTCCTGCCCAGACCCCCATTCCGCAGCCAGAGTACCCATCCCCCACCCCCAGCGACCTTCTTGAGAGGCTGGCCCTGAGCCCAGGGCGGGCTCCTCCCGGGAGTTATGTCTGGGAGACGAGTGGGCAATCACCGAAGTAGAAAACCCAGCCCCCAGGCCTGGGTGCACCAGCTTCTGGTCTGTAATTCATGCCCCAGAGCTCCCCCGGGGATCGGCAGGCTTCCCCGGATAGCACGTCTTCAGCTGGCCTTGTCCTCTGCTCTGTCCAACTTCCCTCACACCCTGGCAGGTGCTTCAAAAGGACCCTTTGACCACTTGCACGGGAATCCCAACCAGCTCAGACTCTGCTTCTCGGGAATCTGCCCAAAAACAAGTCCTTAGGAGGCTTTGAAGAGGAGGGCTAACAGGAGCTGGGGGAAGGAGCGCACTGTGGTCAAGACCAAACTGCATGAAACTTTGGTCTGGGGCTCTTCCCCTCACCCTGTTGGTAGGACAAAGTGTGGGCCAGGCCCAGCCCTCAACCCCTTCCAGGGCTGGAACCTTGACCAGAGCCGGTGTGGGCACCTTCTTCCTCTAACCTGTCTTTCTCTCCTCCATTCCTCCCTCCCTCCAAGGAAATTCGTGAATCCTCTCCAAGGCTCCAGGATGTTTTCCTGGAAAGCTAAAAATCCAAACATCAATTGGTCTCCATGTCACCCGATTATCAGGATGGGCCCCCAGGAACGTTTAGGCTCACAGACTCGCACAGTCCTCGGGCAGAAAGAGCCTTGTGGGAATAGTGTAACTCCCCTTTGCCGTTTAATTTGGATTATACTTCTGCATCCGTGCTCTCCCTGCTCATTATAATTGTTATAATTACGGGCTGCTTTAGTCTTCACTAAGCCATTTACACAGCTGGACAGAATCAGAAATGCATGGATGCTAATCCCCCACTCCAGGCCTTTCTTTCAGGGTTGGTCTCCCCAGAAGCAAGAACCTGAGTCAGAAGGAATAGTGATCCTGGGGGTGATCTAGTGGTGGCCTGGGTGGCTGGAGGGGTCCAGCCCTCCCAGTACTGTCCCTTTTATTTACTTCTTTTGACATATTTTATGTATTTATTTACCTTAGAGATAGAGAGCGTGAGAGAGCGAGCAGGGGGTTGGGTGGAAGGAGCAGTGGGTTAAGGACAAGAAGACTCAGCTAAGCACAGAACCCAACGCGGGGCCTGATCCCAGGACTCTAAAATCATGACCTGAGCTGAAATCAAGAGTCAGATGCTGGGGCACCTGGGTGGCTCAGTGGGTTAAGCCGCTGCCTTCGGCTCAGGTCATGATCTCAGGGTCCTGGGGTCGAGTCCCGAATCGGGCTCTCTGCTCAGCAGGGAGCCTGCTTCCTCCTCTCTCTCTCTGCCTGCCTCTCTGCCTACTTGTAATCTCTCTCTCTGTCAAATAAATAAATAAATAAATCTAAAAAAAAAAAAAAAAAGAGTCAGATGCTTAACCAACTGAGCCACCCTGGTGCCCCAGTACTATCCCTTTTAGATTAGAAGAGAGAGGAGCTGTTTGCATCCCAAACCCCAAGCCAAAACACAATGGGACATACCATTTTTTTGTGAGAAAGGGCAGGGGGAAATCAGGCAAATTTGGATCTTCCTGAGGTTAATAATGTTTGTGCGGACACCTGAGGTAAATCTGTCCATCACCCCCAGGTCTAGGCAAAACAGATCCTCCCCACTCCATAGAGGCTGAATTCAAGGAGGGGAGGGGTCATGTCACATGAACATCTCTTAGTGACTTCATCCGTGTCTGGCACCCACCACTAACAGGACATTCTTGCATCTCTTTTGCTACCCAAACCAATACTTATCAAGGGCCCTAATAAATGCCATGAGCCCCAAGTATTAGGGAAGGACACTGTCTCTTTCTTTGCAGTACCTCTCTTTTAAGAATTACATGATCTTCTGCTCATTGATTAATGCTTACATCTGAATCCATTTTCCTCCCCAATGACGCCATTTTGCCAAATTCAATACCCGGGTTTCCGGTGAAAAGACATGGCTTCTGCTGTCTGATAATTATAAGTATAACTAAGCTTATTGTGTTCTTTATTCTATGACAATATGCTAATGGTTTCACAAACGTTATCGCATTTCATCCTCACCATATGCCTCTAAAATAGGCTTTCCAGACCTTTGATAGGTGAGAAAACAGGGAGTTTGGGTCCCTTGTCCAGAGTCACACAGCAGGTGGCTGAGCTGGGATCTGACCTCAGATCCCTTGGATGTCAAAGCCTGTACTCTTAGCCTGTTTCCTATGTCCAGATGGAGCTGCTATTGAGGTGTATTCTCTCCAGAAGGGAGGAAGCATTGGTCTGGCCCCGGGGGTGGGGTGGGGTGGCGTACAAAGCAGGGAAGCTTCCTGAGTCTCCTCCACATCCCTGTGTCCAAGGTTGAGCCCAACTCGGTCCCTCTCCCACTGCCCACAGTTTCCTCCTCACATCCCATTCCATCCCTCTTCATACTGAGATCTGGGTCCACTTTCAGTCATGATTATCTGTTCCAGCCTCAGCATTGAGAGCTCCCAGCTCCACACTCCCCGGCTCCATCCCCCAGACACCACAGCCCCCGGTCCTCCCAGCCTTCCTGGATCCCACTTGGATGTAGACTTCTGGGGCAGGCACAGTCCCGCCCCCAGCTGAGCTGCCCACTGCTGGCCCTTCTGTCTCTCCACGTTAGCCATCCCTTTTCCAGTCACTGCTCATCAGCTGGGCCAGTGGCGAGGGTGGCACAGAGCAGCCAGGCAGATAATCCAAGGTAGTGGGGAATGTAAAAATCATCTCAATTTGGCTGTGGAAGGTATTTTTGGACTTACAGTGGAATGTGGGTGTGTGTGATGTGCTGGGAATTCACAACACTTCAGACCAAATCCCGAAGTGAAACCAGTAGGACCTGACGGCTGGCTTTGGGAATTAGAGTACGGGCCTCCTTGTTCCTGTTGCCTGCTGGGCCGGGGAGCTCAGCGTCCCAGGACGTTCTCCCAACCCCGCGACACTCAGGATCTGGTGAAACAGAGCAGCTCCCTCTGTGTGAGTCAGACCCTGACCTAGAGCCCTGGCTGCAAACTCAGATGCCCGCTGCCAGGGGCTGGGCAGCCAAGGGAGGGAGGCCAGCTGGTGGGACACAGGAGGGAGCGGCAGAGCGAAGACTGTAACCCCTTCAGAAGGGCACAACCACTCTTCAGAGGCAGCTGCTGCTCAGCTCCAGCTGATGACAGAAGGCAAACAAAACACATCTGTGCAAGAACTTGGCCCCCTGACAGCCGGTTCGCAATCTCCAGCCCAGAGGTTCCTCACATTTTAGCCTCGATCACAATCGCCTGGAGGCTTGTGAAAATCGATGATTGGGGTCCCTCCCCCAGGATTTCTGGTTTAGTAGTTCTGAGGTGGGGCTCGAGACTTTGCCTTTCCAGTAAGTTCCCAGGTGCTGCTGAGTCCACGGCCATATTCTGGGAACCACTGTCCTATCCTCGTAGGCCTACGCTAGGGGGCTTAATTATTCCTTATTTTCTAGCATTTGCTAGCTTTTTCTTGGGAAGTGTCAACTCAGAGGCAATCATGCCCTTAAGAAGCTGAAAGTCATTTGGACACTGAAGGAAGGGTGGTCACCCCTCTATTAAATGGCAAACATTCCAGAAGCTTTCATGTATCGTATCACATTTAATTACTGCAGCGAGATTACTGCCCCCACGTCATGCTAGGGAGCTGAGGTGCACAGACGTTCACAACTCGCTCAACCCCATAGCTAGGTAGGTGACAGTTCTGGGCCTGGAATCCACATCTGCCTAACTGCAGCGTCGCCTTTGCCAAGCCACCAAAGTCCATAGAGAAACAAGGCCTCTCTTTTGCCCTCTTTCTGGGGGTGGAGCAGAATGGCCTCCTCTTTTCAGAGCCCCTGCTAAGCTTTTCCACTGCAGGCAGTTCTCATAAGAAGGGCTGGATCAAGAGCCAGAGACCAAAAGAGTGAACATGTGTCCTCTGCCTCATTCCAAAGGGAAGGATCCACCAACACCTGGTCCTCGGGCACTGCCACAGCAGACAGGACAGGCTGAGTCTGGGGCAGTCGAGGACCCTAGGAACGCCATGCCTGAGGGAGCCACTCCTGAACAAAACACCTCAGTCCTTGGGAATGCATCGGAGCACGACAAGGGAATCATCCGGTTAATGTCTGTAAACTCCCATGGGCAGGAATCCTGTCTTTTCTGCTCGGCACTGTATCCCCAGCTCCTAACACAGTACCTGACATGCAGACCCAGAGTTATTTGTTCACTGAGGGGATGACTGAACGGTGGAACAAAAGGTAGGGGATCCTTGCTCTTAGCCAAAGGGAGGTTAGATAACGTGCCCACTCGTGATTGAAAGTTTAGATACTCATAAAGCAGCCAGCTTGGAGAAGGAAAACGTGGCAGGTGAGAATTCTGCTCAAGGTAATTGATAGGAAATGTTTTTGGAATCCGGTGTGGGCTGAGAAGCAAATATATTAACAGGTCTGCTAAGAGGTGACAAGAATAATGTCATATTCCTCTCTGGATTCCCCAGCCCCGATGTCTGTTGAATGAATGAATAGTAGGCCCCATCCTGAATGCCCAATGAGGAGGGTCTCCACACACGGCTGCATGGGTGGTGCCAGGCTTCTGCGGAGGAAGCCTTCCCTAAGGCTTTCAGGCAGCCAGGTGGGGTGTGGGGACAAGTGTATGTGCTGTGCCGGCACTGCCTCTCTCCCTGAGCTAGTCAAAAGGCACTGTCCCAGGCGAGGCAGGGCCAGACGCTGTGCTCAGAATCATGGGGCCCCGCTGGCCCCTTTCTCTTTAAAAGAGGGATCATGGGGCGCCTGGGTAGCCCAATGTGTTAAAGTCTCTGCCTTCGGCTCAGGTCATGGTCTCAGGGTCCTGGGATCGAGCCCCGCATCGGTCTCTCTGCTCAGCTGCGAGTCTGCTTCCCCTTCTCTCTCTCTCTGGCCTGACTCTCTGCCCACTTGTGATCTCTCTGTCAAATAAATAAATAAAATCTTAAAAAAATAAAACAAAAGAGGGATCATGACTACAACAACACTAGTGGTAATGACAGCTACTTCATAGACTCTGCAGGAAGATGAAATGCCGGGGAGGTGGTGTCACCACGAGTCGAGTAAATAAATGTTCAACGAAGGCCTCTCGACCAGACCCACGGGGGCCCAATCATGTCCCTAGTGGCAGCTGGTGAGACCTCTCCACAAAACTAGTTCTTCAGTATTTCTAGGAAACCGGCAGTAACAGACTTTTTGGGAGTCGTGCATTGATGTCGCGGGGAGTGTGCGTTGAACGTGTGATGTGTTCAAATGAACACAACTTCAGACCACACAGCAACAGGTATCGTTCTGCTGCCCCGAGGGAAGGGTGCCAGCTCTTTCCCCTGCCGTCCAGCACTCCCCGGATCTCTCCCCTCCCCCAGTTGCAGAGGCGCAAAACTCAGTCTAGACCTGTCATCCTCAGAACGTGAATCAAATACAAGTTACTCACAGTTTGCACGCTGTTTTGCACTATCTGTGCCTTGGGCTACGGTTTGACTTTATTCAGCTCTTCATTTAACCCACTGGCTTCACTCCTGCTCCTGGGCTAAGAGGTCCAGCCCTGGGGAGAGACTTCCCCGGGAGTTAGTGAGGGTGGTTAGGATGCTGGCTTGGATGCAGATGAAATGGCTCCATGGAAAGGCTGGGGTCAGGGAGGACACACACCTCCTGCCCTTTGAGGACCCGTCAGAGCCCCTATGAAGTCTGCAGGCCCTAAGAAGGGCCACAGATCCGAATGTTCGGAGTGCGAAGTTAACCTACCCCGGCCCTCCCCTGCGGTACCCTCTCCAGATCATGAATGCAATCTTCTCCCCAAGTCAAGCCTTGATGGCCGCCCACACTGGATAAGGCTCTGAGCAACATGGGCCTGGGAGCCTGAAACTGAGAGCCTGTCCTCATTGATGACAGGTAATTCTGAGGGCCCACATACCTTGATTCAGAAATCTGGAAGCTGCAAATGACTGAATCCCACCATCTCCAGAAAAATCACTCTTAATACCCGCTTTGGGGAGTGAGCAGTATTGAGACCATGGCAAAAGTCATCAAGCCCAGGGTGCACATGCTGGTCCAGCTCAGCTTCTGAGATGCCAGCAGCCAAGGACAGCAACCACACCTCTATCCTGCAGGAGAGTCTTCTCCCCTACCCTCGGTGACCTGGGCAGGGCCTGGCAGGCTGCAGGAGGTGCTGAAATCTGCCCCCTTTCCTCTTACAGAAAGGAAGGAAGGAAAGGAGTTGGGGGGAGGGTGGAGGAGAAAAGAAGGAGGGAGATAATATGGACAGGGACTAGAAGGGAACAAAGAAAATTGAACAGCTCATCTGTTAAGGTCATGAAATGGAGGGAGACTTTTTCTTTGGTTTATGTTATTGCTGTTATGGTGGTGTTTGTGCAATAAATAAAACAGCGGAAGGCTAAGAGACCGGAGTTCGTGCTCAAGGAGAGTCGGTGGCCTGAAGATTCCCAGGGAGGGCAGCGAGTGTAGAGCCCAGGTTGGGGGCGGAGGGTGGCAGGGAGCCACTCCGGGAGGGTTTCCTCCTGGAGGGCCGAGAGTTTTCTCCACCAGGCTCAGTTCCTGTTGATCTGGGTCTTGCCAGCTCAGATCCCCGAACTTCCAGAACTTAACTGTGTCCCAACTCATCGGGCAAGGCCACGGGCTGGGAGCTGGCTGCCATTCCCTGCGCATACCCCATCGGCACCCAGATCCATCTGGCAGCACGTGGTTGGCTGAGGGAAGCTGGGAGAAAAAGCCCAGGGACACCACCCCCCAGCTGCTCCCCACACATGCTACACACTTCAGCCCAGGGAGGAAGAAGGCTTACAGGTGGTTGGCTGATGGCGAGGGGAGGCTGGGACAGAGACAGGGCGCACACAGCCCCACTGTCCAGCCCTCGCAAGAAGCCTTTCCAGAAAATGCTTCCATCATCCTCCCCTGCCAGGTGAGCCCCATTCCTCCTGCACAAACAGGTAAAAAACAGATTTGAATGAAGAGCAGGTCTGGGACTGCACCACCACCACTGCCCCAAACACACACCCTCCATATGGGAATACGCACATGGGTGCAGATTCACTGCGTGTGCACACATGCACACAGATGCCTACAAGGCTTCTGCAGGTACAGTAAGAACCTCACTGCTGCCCTAGCCCCAGGCATCTATGAGGCGGGTCCTTCTGGTTGGTGGGAGGGGGAGGTGGCGGGGCAGGGCACGTGCTCAAAGACCTCCCCAGGTGGATAGTGTCCAGGAGCTGAGCAAGCCTTGGGGCTTGGTGGAGGACAGGACAGAGAGCTTCAGCCCTGGGCCAGGGGATGGGAAGAGAGGAGGGAGTTCTTTAAGAGAAGTACAGTGAGCTCTTTCTGACCTGGTATAAAAGCAGCCCTTCTTAGAGACAGAAAGATGGTCAAGATCTGACAAAGCCCTTCCAGTGCTTAATGAATGTCTCCCTTTAAACCTGGTCATTGGTGCCAAAGTCCCCAAGCTCTGCATTCATGGAGCCCAGTTATAAAAAGAACAACAGCTAACAGGCTTACTATTTGCAGGCATGTTTCTGTAAGGACTGTTACTTACCCTACAGGTCCTGCCCCCACACCCATTCCCTTTTCAGTAATGGAACTGCCTGGGTATACAGTGGCCATGGTAGGGTTAGAGGAATGCCTGAAATGTGAGAATTCTGGGGAAGTACCTGGAAGTGTCCTTTCCTCAGGCCCAAGGACAGTAGGGACCTAGAAGGGAGTGGGAAGCAAGGTCACTTTTCTCCTAAAAGCTTTAGTTAAGTGACTACAGGTGTGGTGTACAAGCAGCCGTAGGGAGCACTGCACATGGAGGGACAGAGAGTGGGTGCTAGGCCCGGGGCAGGGTAGAGGGAGGCACAGCTGAGCCTCTGCTTGCCAGGAAAACCACGCGTGGCTGGTGGCGGAGGAAGAGCGATGGCTTCCCCCCATCCAGCTGCACCTCTCCCAGCTCGGGCCCAGCCTCAGGAGGGACGTGCACGAGACCCCGAGTTAGGGACTGATGATGACTCCCTGGGGATGTGAGGACCCAGGCAGGGACCTGCCAGCCTCCTCCTCCTCCCCACCACTCTCCTCACCTTTGTGGGAGCACCCACACAAAACGCACAGCCCTGGGTTCAAATCCCAACCCGGGCACTCCTTAGCTTCTCCGAGTCGGTTTCCTCACCTGGAAGACCAAGCAGTGCAGTTGCAAAGATTAAAAAGGAACGTTTGCAAAAGCACGGCACTGGCTAGCCCCCAGAAAGCACTGCATAAATGTCAGCCACTATTTTATCATCATTATCCTTGTTGTGATTACGTGGACCCTCCACACGACTCACCGCGGATGCTCACAATAGTCTCCTAAGAACGCTGCCTATCTTTCATCTCTCCTCCCCAATCTGTCCCACACAGAGCTGCCAGAATGAACAGTCCACGGCGATGATTTGGTCACATCATTTTGCTGCTAATAAACCTTCGCTGGCTTCCCACTGCCCACATGATCAAATCCAAGAGCTCTTGCCATCTGGAACAAGCTACCCTTCCTGCCTCCCCTCTGGCCGTTCCCTCTCCATCCCCCACCACCCCCTCGGTCCATCCCCAGATCCAGCTACCCCTCCTGCATTTGCCCACCTCCCTGTCTTTGCTTCTACTGTTCCCGCTGCACAGAAGGCACTCTCCTCCTCTGAAAACCTCCCCATCATGAAAACCTTCCCATCTTCCGAAGCTCGCACAAATGCAGGCTCTTCCACAAAGCCTCTTCTGACCCTCCCACAGCTAATGGCTTCCTTGGCTGACAGATGCGGCGTGTGGTTGATACTATGGCTTAGCATGCATCCACCCTGTGTCTGGCTGTGTTTCTGTGCGAGGTGCTTCTCAAAGTGTGGTCCTGGCACCAGCAACATCTGCAACCCCCGGGAACTTCTACAAAGTGCAAATTCTCAGCCCCCTACCCAGACCTACTGGATGAGAAAGTCTGGGGAAGAGGCCCAGTCATTTGTTTTACCCAGCCCTCTACACTCGGATGCACTGGGAGCCGGGCAACCACTGATGCAGGATACCTGTAGCCTGCAGGGGGTGCCTGGTACACAGGGAGGTGGGATGGGTGAGCTCAGATCACCTGGGTAGCGTTGAAACAAGACTGCTGCCTGGGCCTCACCTGCATAGATTCTGATTTAATTGCTCTGGGGTGGGACCTAAGCATCCAGGGTTTTTTCCTCCCAACTTTTAAGGAATACTTTCAAATATACAAAGCAGTTAAACGATTGAACAGTGAACACCTGTATACCCACCGTCTAGATTCTGTCATCAATGTTTCACTATATTTGCTTTATCACATATTTATCCATCATCCCTCTGCCCATGCATTCATCCATTTTATTTTCTGATGCATTTCAAAGTAAGTTGCAGACATCATACACATCACCCAAACACAGGGGAGTGATTTAAAATCCCTCCAGGTGGTTCTACTGTGTAGCAGGGGCTGCTCTGATCTCAGCTGGGAACTTCTGACAGCCTCCTACCCACAGTTCCCACTGTGAAATGGGGATAATGGCCATGATGCCGGCTCTGCCTCCCCATCGTTGCAAGGGTGGAAAGAGATCACATCAGAGAAAGCCCTTTGTAAAGGAATACAATTAACAAGAACCAATCACGGACTCCAGGCTCAAGAGAAAAGTGTGCAGAGTTGTCACATCCTGAAATGCAGGATGCCCAGTGAGATCTGAATTGCAGATGAAGTCTTTTAGTATAAGTATGCCCCAAACATTGCATGAGACACACTTCTACTAAAATAAGTTTCAATGCTTATCTAAAATTCAAATTTTACTGGGCATCCTGTATTTTTATTTGCTGAATCTGACAATAAAATCGAGGCTCTGTCCTGGGGAGGGCAGCAGGTCAGGACCCTCCGCCCAGAGAAGAGTCAGGGCTGGGCAACAGCAGTACTGCTATGCTCAGCCAGCCTCTCTCAGGTGCTTTAGAACACATGCTTACAAAGCCAGGACTGGTGGGCAGAGGCAGACAGTGGACTGCTTTAAGCTGACATCTGCCCAGGTGTGACTGTGATGTGAGGGCCAGGGTCTTACACATAGCAAGCCAGTGTATTAGTAGAGGTTCTTTCGGTAAACAGAACCAAAAGGTTGTGTGTGTGTGTGTGTGTGTGTGTGTGTGTGTGACAGAAAGGGAGGTTTATTTCAAGGAATTGGCTCCTGTGATTATAGAGGCTGGCAAGCCCAAAATCTGCAGGGTGGGCTGGAAGAATCCCCTTTCACTGAGAAGAGGTTAGTCTTTGTTTTATTCAGGCCTTCAACTGATTGGACCAGGCCCACCCACATTACAGTGAGCAATCTGCTTTATTCAAAGTCCACCAATTTAAATGTTAACCTCATCCAAAAATATCCTCACAGAAACATCCAGAATAATTTTTGAACAAATATCTGGGCCCCATGGCCCAGCCACATTGACACAAAATTAACCATCACAGCCAGCAAGTCTCAAACATTAGGGCACAAAAATATCACTTTGGGGAACTGATTAAAATGCAGATCCCCAGGCTCCACCCAGAGATTCTGATGCATTAGGTCTGGCATAGTGCCCAGGAGCCAGCATTTTAACCATCATTCCAGATGGTTCCTATCCAAAAGCTCCATGTTCCCACTTCGGGAAGCACTACAGTTCGAGCTCAATAAATATTTGCCAACTAAAGGAATGTCGAAGTCAACAGTGTGGGCAGGAAGATGTCCGAGCCAGGGCCAGATCACCCCTGCAAGACTGTGTCCTGGAGCTCTGGTGTGGAGACGGCCGTGGCAGAAGAGGAGCCTTACCAGCCAGTCCTGGCCCAGGTGGGGATGCACAGCAGTGTGGGCAGGCAGCCATGGGAGATAGATGGCAAGACTTGTGCCTACACCAGCCCTGGCCCTAAACTAAAGGGTGAAGCCCTGAACCTCCCCTCACCCCACTTGGATCCTAGAAACCCCCTCTCGTGCTCAGCCTCTCATGAGCCGATGAGATCATGGCTCAGGAATCTGTGTGCAGTTGGTTGGCCCTGAAAAGAACCTCTCACTCAGCTGGGGAAGTGAGCAGCTGAATGCTCACAGGCTGGGGTAGGGGGGAGGCGGGGTGCCTGGCTGCAGGATCACAGCATCCCAAACACCAGCCAGCTAGCATTCTTCCTTTCCTGCAGAAAGGAGGAAAATCGATCCAGGACAGTAGAAGCCCATTATAACACAGCTTGTTTTTTAATGGACTCCCATAAACCATGGGTCAAAGTTATGTCCCTGAAAACCTAACAGCTAAATAGGAAACAGCCTGGGAGTGGAGGGAGTTAGGCAGACAGAAACTCGGTGGTTGATTAGCCTGTCTTCCAGGACCAGCTTCACAGAGTAACAGGAGTTAGGCGAATGGAGGTCTTGGCCATGCAGCCCAGAGTGAAGCTCTGCAGGGGTACAGAGGAAGGACAGGGGGTCCTTTCTGGAAGACTCGCTCACCCTCAGCCTCCACGGAGTGTGTAGGTCCTCCATAAATGCATGATCAGCTTACCTGGGCAAATGGTAAGGGAGAGAACAGGGCAGGAGGGGAGGCTGATGATGGTTCCTCCTCCCAGGCCCCTTGGGCTCCTGTCTCTATGTCCTATGGCTCTGGGCTGCTCTGTCTGCCCCTTTCCCATGATCTCAAAGCCACCATGATCCCTCACCCCCAGTCACCCTGCCTCTCCCCCCATGCTTTTAACTTCTTCAGCTTGCCCTGCCATTGCATAGTGCCTAGGAATGGGGGTTCAGAGGGAGAAGTGGAAGAGACATTTAATGAGACATTTTTCAAGGAACACCTTGAAAAAAAGATAATGGGCTGGAACTCTACAAATTGGAACAGGAACAAGATATCAATGGAACAGGAGGTGGGGGGAGAGAGTCAAAATCTTCAGGTCTCTGAAAGGCTATCACCTAGAGGGGATGACCAGAGACAGCCAACAAAACAAGGCAAAGAGAGTATAAGGAAAATCAGAATCAGAATTGGAGCCGTGGGGCAGATCCAGCTCTCTGAGGGCACTCAGGAGTGTCCCCAGGGGGAAATGTCACTCCACCTGACACAGAACTCAGAAGCTGGCCTCCCAGCCCAGAACTCCCTGACCACCCACTATGGATTGTCATCTATGAACATTTCCGCACTCTCCCTGAGTCTAGTCCTGTGTTTAGTTTACGCTACCTCTGGGGGCTATAAGTTCCAAAGATGCTTGTTACCCACCATGTAAATAACACTTGCTCACGGTTGTGCTAAAGCTGCCTTTTGCCAGGTCCTCATTCTGATTTGGGGGACTTGGAGATCAAGTTCATATAGGAGAGGGCATTCACGGTGGGGGATGGCCCCTGCCTCATGACTGCCCTCCCGTCCTGGAGTCCTGGTAGACTTAGTCTCACCTCAGAAAGACAATCCCTTCAAGACGAAGCAACAGGCTACATGTCCAACTTTTGCTGAGGTCAGACCCAAATGCCTTGCTGTTTCTAGCACTCTCACTATAAGGCCTGGCTGTTTGGCTGGTCTTTTTGTCCAAAGCAGCACATGAGTCTAAAGTCTTTGGGAGAATGTTTCCAACAGCTTTTTAGACTGGCTGGGCTGTATCGGCCAGATCGAGGACATGATATTACTTATTTTTTCCTAAACGTATAGCCTTACACATCTGGGGTAAAGGGAAGCTGACCCTGGTTGGAGCCATGCACACCGGCTGACCCAACATTTCATCACTTGGAAGCTCCTGATGGCATCCACATTTTCTTGGAGACTCTGCGTTTGGCTTCCCCATTCGAAAAAGTGTCATTTCCTTCCATTTTATTAGGCTAGTCTCTGACTGATGCATGACACAAACCCCTCCTGTCCCAGCATGACTTACTGTGGCGTGGATCTGAAGGACCCAAGGACCCAAAGAAGGACCCCGTCTCCAGGGTGTGGGATGCTGGGCGGGGCCATGCTGGACACAGACCCCCCCTTCTCTGGAGAGTTGCAAGGCCAGGGCAAGGCGGAGCATTCTAGCTAGCAGCGCTCTTCCCAGGGGCAGGGCAATGGCTCAAATTATTAAAAAGTTTTTTATCGTGATGAAATACACATAACACAAGTTTACCACTTCAACCGTTTTTAAATCTACAGTGGCATTAAGTTCGTTCACATTGCTACTATCACCTCCATCCATCTCCAGAACTTTCTTCATCTTCTCTAACGGTGGCGCTCCACTTCCTCTTTCACCACCCCTCATCACCATTATCCTATTTTCTATCTGTATGAATGTAACTACTCTAGGAACTTTATATTAGTGGAATCATAGAGTACTCGTGCTTTTGTTACTGGTTTATTTCACTCAGCATCATGTCCTCAAGATTCATCCATACTGTGGAACGTCTCACCAATTTTTTTTTCTTTTCATTTTTCTTAATGATTTTATTTATGTATTTGACAGACAGCATGAGAGCACAAGCAGGGGGAGCAGCAGAGGGAAAGGGAGAAGCAGGTTCCCCGCTGAGCAGGGAGCCTGATGTGAGATTCAATCCCAGGATGCCTGGATCATGACCTGAGCCAAAGGCAGATGCTTAACCAACTGAGCCACCCAGGTGCCCCTTTTTTTCCCCTTACGTAAGCTGTAAGCCCAAGGTGGGGCTTGAACTCATAACCCAAGATCAAGAGTCACATACTCTGCCAACTGAGCCAGCCTGGTGTCCCCTCACCAAAATATTTTTAAGGCATGCCGGCAGCTGGCACTTTGGAGCCATGGTGACATAAGAAGGGGCCCAGTTCCCAGAGTGGCACCCATAAATATGGACATGAGCACACACTTGACTCCTATGGGTCTAAGCATACAAATGCACGTGTGTTTGCACACTCTTTCCCACATGACCTTCACAAATCCCAGAGGGCTGCCCTCCTGCCCTTTGGGAGCTGTTCTCAGACCTCCTTGTCATTAGACACACATGACATGACATGACATGACCATGACAATCTGGTCGCAATGCCAGTTCCAGGCTCTGTAGGGCTTCCTAGTGGCCCAGGGACATCAGGTGATGCTGAGGCAGGGGACCGGGCACCACACTTTGGGAGACATATAGTCACGGGAACCGCTCCATGTGCAACAAATGGTGGCCTTCACCCCAGACCGAGCTCATGTGTAGACAGTCAGCTTTGGATGGCTTTTTGGAAAAACGGAAGGCGAAGGCTCTGTTGGGAGATGACAGCACCATGTTTTGGAGAGCAGGCCGGTCCTATGACACTCAGCTCTAACTCGCTACACCCGTTCCAGGGGAGGATCCCATTTTCTCTACTCAAGGAACCCCTGGACAGCACACGTTGATGGCAAGGCAGGGTTCCGTGCTTTCCACAGGGAGGACAGACTATGCAAGAAATTTCAGGGTGTCTGGGTGGAAAGAGACAAGAACGCCAAGGCTGTCACATAGGTAAAGCTTGACATGAACCATAAGAGAGGCACATCTGCCACCGGTTTTCTGAGCAGAGGGAGAGAGAGGGAGAGAGTGAGCACTTTTGGAACAGGGACAGGTCCTCAGAAGAGGTGGCACCTTGGATCAACAGAATCCTGACAGCAGAGAGAAAAGAGGCAGGAACTGAGGTGCGGCTTTGGGAGTTAGCCAGGATCCAGCGTGCTATGGATGGATGGGAAGACTCTGAGTCAGAATTCTGGGTACAATTCCAAGTGCTTTGCATCTAACCACGTGACTGTGGCAAGTTGCCAGGCCCTGTAGGCTGTTTTTCCTAATGTCAGGGGCATGGCTGGAATGATGGGAGAGGAGGTTAGAACCTTGCTACGGAAGGCCTTAGGTGCACTTAATTCAGGGAGAAGCTGGGAGCCATTCAATGTTCTAGAGAAGAGACTCATACTCCTCTTTTTTTAGCTATTGGCTTGGTGGGGGTGGGGGGGAGGGGGAGTGGGGAAGGTGTCCCTCTTGACCAGGGCCCTCTTGTGCGATGGGCCTGGTTAGCCTAATACCTCCAATCTCATCTTCATTTCCCACTTTGGGGATTCCCGCCCATGAGTACATAATCCCTGGAAGAGGGTTTCCTCTGGCTTCTGGGAGGACTTACAGCCCCCTCCCAGCACCCGTTCACAAAATCATGAAATGTGAACTCTAAATAATTTATAAACATGTTAAATAAGACTGCTTCTAGCCTTGATCCCTGGGGAGCTCGCTGTTAATACTTCCCTCATTTAACATCAGCCTGAGCCAGACATCATTAGGAAGGGAAATCTCCTCTCTCTTTTAAAAATCATGTAGCTTAAATGGTTTGGGATTATTTGCTGCTTTGAATCATTCTTACCACCGCTCCCTCCCATTACGGGGATAATTAAGAATTGACTATGGTTGGCAAAAAGCATTCGACAGCCAACTTGTCATTTGGTTTTCCAAGTGCCCCCACCATCCCTGCCCGCCCTGTAGTCCTCCCTTTCTTGTCCCCGCAGCCTTGCAGCCCCAGTCCCCGGTGGCCCCCACCGCTCAGGTCTGCTGCCTGTAAACACACTTGGGGCCCCATGGAAACCACACACTGAATGGAGGGAAAGCAGGGAGGCCATTCACTCTCCTCTTATTCCACTGCCCCATTTCCTCCAGGCACCTTGCCTGGTGTCCCTTGGGCCTGGAGCCAGAGTGTATTTTTTCGGCTGCCCTGGTCACCCAGGAATGGGGTGGGCTCAGATCCCAGGCCTGTCCCCCAGCTGGTCACTCTTTCTTTCAAGAGTCACTCTCTCTGATGGGCTATGGCAGGATTAGAAGGCTTCAGGAGGAAGACCATGCCTCAGATCACAGAAGAAGGGGTCACGACACCAGGCGACCTCTGAGACCAGCCAGCAGGCTGTGGGCAGAACTGCCACCTGTCTCCATCTCCCCCACCATGAAGCCTTGGCAGTGTCCTGCAGACATGAGTGCTTTTGTTACTGGCTTGTTGTCATTATTGGCAGTAGTGGGGTACCCGGCCTGCCTAACCCTTTGAGGGCAGCCCTAGGACTGGGGTGATCTCTATTTCCCCATCTCTGACAAGAACCACATCCCAGTCACCACACGGATTTTCTTCCTTTTTGTAGCTCCATGTCACTGATTTCTAGTATTCTAAATTCTTTGTGCAGTCTCACTTTAATCTTTCCTGCTGTAGGTCCAATGAATTCTGGGTTGTTCTGGGTTCAGGAAGCTGAGGCCTCGGCTTTTTTGTATAATATATCATCAGGGAAACTAACAAACAAAAAACCCCATAGAGACACACAGGTAGTCAATCTACCTTTTCATGGAGATGGAGATTGGAATGCAGAGAAGATTCTGGAATGGCTGCCAGCGTTCTCTTTCCGCACCTGGGTGGGTATGAGGCACGAACCTTAATATAGCCCACTACTAAAACACCTATGTTGTGGTTTGTTATATTTGTTTTATAATATCTCAATTAAAGGTAAAAGGAAAAAATAAATCATTGTGGTGTTAAAAATAACCAGTCATTTGAGTGATCCTTCAGGACCCCCTCCCTATGAGCTCTTCTTTGGGGGTAAAAAAAACCAATTTCATTAGCATCTCCTCCAAGGTTCAGAGCCCCTGCACCAGATGGTTAACCAAATCCTGTGACATCTGTCTTAAGGCAACCTTTCAAGTGAGGTGCTGCTGGCCCACTGAAGAGGACAGAGTGGGCCCTTCCCCAAACTTCCAGAACAGGTTGTAAGACTGTTTTGTGCTGGTTACTAATCAATACAGGGAGATAGAATGTGGCCTGAGACTGCCTTTCCTGGCAACCTGATAGTGAAGTGTGAGGTGGGGCCCATAGCCCTCACTGACCCTTAAAGGTTGGAAGTACTCAAATTGACCAAAAAGAACCTAAGACCCAGGCAGTTCATCTCAGCCCAGCATCTAGTAACTGCTCAGTAAAAGGTGGCTATTGTGACTCCCCCCATCACCACCGCTGTGAAGAAGGGGAGGGTGTGCCATGGTCATGGCACACGAAGGGAAAAGAGAAAGGAGGGCAGAGAGGCAAGGGCAGGTCACCCTCAGTGTTTGGCCCTAGAAAGACATTAATCCCTCAGCCTCCTAAGTGGCCCTGCCATGAAGGGGGGTAAATTGAGAAACAGCTGGCAGGGCGGAGAAAAGCCACCCCTGCCATCCTGCAGTGCTCTGCTTCGGAGGATCTGCCCACAGTTTTCCAGCTAAACTTCCCCATGCCCTTCTCATTGGCTGTCTCCCCTCAGGGCACCCCAGAGGCTCATTCACGTAGGGTCAGCCTCCCGGTATCAGAAGCTGTGAAAGCCGGTCCAAGTGCTCAGAGTGAGCCCCCCTCTGCCATCTGCCCGGCCAACCTCCCCACACCCAGAGCTAAGGAGGATGCCTGGCAAAGTGCTTGGGAGATCCTCACTCCCATAGTGGCCAGGGGACAGGCTCATTGCTAGGAGGGCATCTGGGTTTGACACTAGAGTCCTCTTTCTTTGTCACTTGTCCGTTGGCGCTGCCAATCTGACAATCCATGTCTTTTATTTTTTTTTGAAAGATTTTATTTATTTACCTGAGAGAGAGAGAGTACATGCGAGCGCAAGTGGGGGGAGGGGTGGAGGCAGAAGAAGAGGGAGAAGCAGATTCGCTGCCCAGCAAGGAGCCTGAGGCAGGGTTCCATCCCAGGACCCTGAGATCAGGACCTGAGCCCAAGGCAGACGCCTAACCGACTGAGCCACCCAGGCACCCCATGTCCATGTCTCTTTATATCCATCTGTGTTCTTCGGTTTGGGCCTGTGTCTTCATCTCTTTGCTCTCTCCCTCTCTGACACTCTCGGCCTCCTCTGCTCCAACCAAAAGCCACAGTAGAATTCTGAAATCACCTTAGATGGTTTTCTTTAAGAATGACAAAGGAACCTACAGAGGAGGAACGAAGAAGGAAGACTTCATCCTAAATTTGCTCAACACAGAAGATTCCCAAGGGATAAGACTGAGAATGTGAAGGCCTAGAAGAAACACATAAGGGGGAAAAAAAAAAATTCCCCCCACCCTGGTTTGGTCCCAAGGACTTCTTTGAAACAGATTATTTCAAATATATCTCTGGATTCTGAAACTTTTTCAGAATGAATAAAGTGTTGAGGATGGAGTGTTTTTATGCTGTTTCTAAAAATTATGCAGTAAGATTTTATGTTAAACGAACTACATCTATCTTTTCGTCTGGATATAATGGTGCACCATGTTTGACATTCCTTTCGAAACGACCTCCAGAAAAATCAATTGTTCCTGGGAATCCAAATACATTTCCACTTATAAGTACAGAGGAAAGTAAAACAAATTGCTTTAATCAAGTATGGGAAAAAATTTTGTCCTCAGCAGCTCCAATTGTTGTGAAAGCCCTGGGTCCAGGATTCAGAGGCAGATCTGTGCACAGGTGGGAGGGAAACGGCCACAGCGCCTGACCAAGCCACGAAAACACGCCTCAGCTGCTCAGTGCTGCAGACAGTGGGCATTGCTGGGGGGCCTGGATCTAGGGAAAGCTGGGGAAGGGGGTGTCCAAAGCTAATGTCCCCAACATGCTCCCATCTGTCCCCAACTCTCACTGCACGTGGCTGCCATGGAGCCGTATTTGGAAAAACGTGACGCAGATCAAGAGATAAGTTAACAGGTGAAAAAGGAGAGCAGATTATCTCAATCTAGATGAATCTTCAGTTTCCGAGACTCTGGAAGGCCCTAAAAATGCAGCGCTGGAAGAATCCAGAATGACTCAAGGTGGGGGCTCAGAGAATCTGGCTGGTTGGAGAACATTCTGCGGAGCAAATTGTGTCCGGTGAGATTGGGAACGTCTCTCTCTCTGCACAATTTCCTTCCTGAAAATAAGTGCTTTTCTGTCTCTCCCAGCAGCAAGTCCAGAAAACATAACGCTGTCCTTTGTCTTGTTCTAAGTGTACTGCAGATGGAGTCTTCTGTTCAAGGTTTTACTACTTCTTAAAAAAAAAATGATCAGAAGAGAAGAGATGCCAGGCTTCTGAATGGGCAGGTGCTTTTACCACCGGAAACTTAGAATTAGCAGGATAGACTAGAAATTTGACATACCCAACAAACTCATTTTATTTAAAAAAAAAAAAAATCAATCATCTACTATCATTCTGATGTTTCAAAACAAAGGAGCATCCGATTTTGTGAAATCACCAAAAGGAAGTTTTATACGGGGGTGCCTGGGTGGCTCAGTCATTAGGTGACTGCCTTTGGCACAGGTCGTGATCCCAGGGTCCAGGAATTGAGCCCCCCATGGGCTCCCTGCTCAGCAGGAAGCCTGCTTCTCCCTCTCTCACTCCCCCTACTTGTGTTCCCTCTCTCGCTGTATCTTTCTCTGTCAAATAAATAAACAAACAAAAAAACTTAAAAAAGGAAAGTTTTGTATGTATGTTCATTTTCTATTATTTGAAAAAACATACCATCTCTTTTCCCTGTGTCTCCCAAATTTATGAGAATGCTTACATCCCAAATAAGACTCTTCTGGTGCTCCCCAGAAAGGAGAAGGAGAGGCAGGGTGGAGCACTGGGAGGTGAGGCCGGCTCCAGACGCAAGTGTGCATGCGTGGGTGTCTGTGTGTGTCTGTCCTCTCCCTCACTCCCTACCCCGCCCCTCCCCTGCAAACGGTGGACACAAGGGAAACAAGGGACACACACACACACACACACACACACACACACACACACACACACGCGGGCATCCACTCAGCCAGGAAAACACTCTCAGCAGAGGTTAACCTCCATAAGCCTTCATTCTCTCTGCCCCCTTTAAAAGAGATTTGGAATTCCTTCCCCAACTTTGCTGCACTTTCCATGAGAATGGGGATGTTTCTGCATAAAACATGAGTGTGGGAGGGCAGGAGCTGCCGGCCTGGGGGAGCCTTGGGGAGCTGGGGGTTGGGGGGAGGAGTGGGCAAGGAGAACAGAGCAGTGGGGGAAGGGAAGGGAGGCCGTTTTCTCAGGCTGCATTTCTTGCAGGCTCCTTGGAGACCAGAGAAAGGCCGGGAAAGGTCTCAGCTGGGGCCGGCTGCTCACAGAACCAGCGCAAAGTGGGATGCTGGGTGTGACCCGATGGAGCCCGACCAGCAGGGGTTTGAGGACCTCCAGGAAACTGATGCCAGCTGTCTGCACCATGGAAGGAGAGAGGCTTTGGGCCAGGGGAAAGGCCTGCAGGGGAATGGAGGGAGCCCGAAGCAAATGCTGAGGACGGAGGCATGGCCCCCGGCCCCCCTGCTAGACCACTGGTTCATAGAGGGCAGGGACAAAAGTTCCATTTCCTTTGGGATCATCACAGAATCCAGTCTAGCGCTGCTTTTGTGAATGACTGCAGGGGGCCAGACAGGCTTCCTAAGCTGTTATCAGCACCCTGCGAGTAGGGTTTAGGGGTCTGCGAGAGGTCTCCTCACCGGCAGGCCGGTTATTAGTATTGCTTGAATTAACTCAGCAATGGGCTAAATGCCAGCAGCAGGAGAGAGATGTTAGGGCATTCTGCTCCTCCGGGGAGGGAGGCGTTATTAAAGTCACTGGGGCAGGCCTCTGTGCACTGCTGTGGGGGGCCTGTGGAAAAGAGGGGAGCAGCCTGCAGCCGGCCGGCAGTTCTCAGGGCCACAGCCCCCACAGCAGATGCCCTGTTATTGTTCACTAGACTGTGGCACAGCTCCGCGGGCTCCTCCCTAAAGCCCCTGGCATGCAAACCACCTTAAGTCCTTTCTGGAAAAAATGAAGGGTATAAATAGTGGGCTTTGTTTCGACTTGATTTGAGTTGGGGTTTTTTGGGTTTTGTTTTGTTTTTTAATTTTGAGAATTTAATGACACCCTCGGGATAACTGGCCATGCTCCTGAGTGTGGCTGCTGTATTTTTGCAAGTCACTAGTTATTGCCAGGTGGAAAATGATGAGCCCAGCCTTAGTATTGCAGTTGGAGAGAGGCCTGACTGGGTTCCAGAGCTGTGGTCCCCAAACGTGGGCTGAACCAGCATCACCTAGAGGGCATGTCCAACACAGGTTGCTGGGCCCCAACCCTGCCGCCTTTCTGTTTCGGTGGTCTTGTGGGGGGCAGGGCTGAGTGTCTTCACTCCTACCAGGCTCTCAGGTGCTGCTGATGCTGCTGGTCTGAGGACCTCACGATGAGGACCCCCATTCTATCTAGAACTCCCCTTCACTTTAGATGTGAGGGACAAGAGAAAGCATCGGGGCTTTAATGTAGAACCAGGCACCAACAGCCCCTTTTCCAGAGGCCCCCCCCCTTGGAACAGGGGAACGTGGAGGTGAGCTGAAGGAGAGGAAAAACACCAGACGCAGTGAAAATCCAACACAGTCCCTCTCTATACTCCGTGCGTTCAGGTAGGCTCTACAGAAACGCCAGCCACGTGGCTCCCCCTGGAGGGTCTGAATGGGCCAGTGGGGAGGAAGGGACAGTCCCAGAGCCTGGACAGGCAGACCCAGCAGGGGGAGGAAAGGCCGGGAGGGAGCGAACAGATCGGGGAAAGCAATTAACTGAGTGCAGAGAATTGAGGGGCACCGAGGAGCCTTCCGCCAGCCCCGGGGGAGCAGAGTTTAACAAGCCCCTTTAGGACTTGGCAGTTTGGGAACAGCTCCACTGCGACCCGCTGTGACTTGACCCCGCATCTCAGTTATCTCCCCAAAAGCCTTGGGGTGGAGCCTGGAAAGCTCTGCTGGGAGAAGAGCCAAAAAACCAATTAATCCGGACCTCAAGTGGGCTCCCACAGATGTGTGCGGGCCACCTTGTCTCCACCAGCCTCCATCCTCCCCCTGGCTGTGAGCTCCGGGAAGCCAGGGATGGGGTCACCGGGCACAGGGCTAGCAAGCACTCCGTGAAAGCTGGATGACAAAACGGACGCCATAATGAATGTGGCCTCCAGCTCCCGGAGGGGTGGGCTCTGTCCTCGTATACTTCCTCAAGAGGAATCACATCTGCTTCAGATTTCAAGCTCAGTCCCAGGGCGGGGCTGGCCAGCAGCGCTCCTGCTGCTCACTGGCATGGGATGGGCAGAAGCGCCCTTTTACATGCCCTCTCCACATCTTTCTCTCCTTGATCCTGATGGGAAAAAATTCATTTTGCCTCTGCCCAGCACAGAGCACATGCGCTGACAGTCTGACCACTACTCAGGGGACTGGGCTGGGAATCTGTGACGCTCTCAGAAGCTTCTCATGGCCACCCTACCAGTTCCTGGGCTCAGAGCCCTGCTGTTTCCCAGAGGCCACACAGAAGCAGCGGTGGGCCAGAGGGGGCTGGGCTAGGGTTGCTGCCTAATGTTGCCAGGGCTCACTGATGAGCTCTCTCTCTGGAAGAAACAAGGGCCTCTGTGCCTCTGAGTGACCTCTCTGTCCCTGTTCCACGGTGGATGAATTTCATGGAAGTCCTGGAAGTTTCATAAATCCAGGCCTGGCCCTGCCTGCAGGCCCTGGGCTCCTCTAAGACCCACTAGCTCAGAACAGAACAGAATAATAGGTGAGGACCCAGCTCTGTCTTAGGACCACGACACCGCAAACCTCAGGGCCTTACCACAACATTATGGGTTCAAAAGCTGCAGGTCACAGAGTTCTGTGTTGCCCCCAAACTCTCCATGTAATGAGATTTCTCTCCCCTTCTCCGTGGCCCATCAAGCTTTTCAGGGAAAACTGGCTCGCTGAGGGACACGGTGGGTAGAAAGGTAAGGTCAAAATCTTCCAAAGAGTTGCTGGGGCAAAGAGTCCACGTAGTTGGGTGAGACCATGGAGAGTTGGGTGGAAGGATGCTGCACTGTGGCTCTTCGGGGGTGACTAGAGATGCCAGGGGCCACCGCCCAGCCACCTCCACATCCCTGCCATCGAGATGCTGTTCGGTGGGAGCCTGTAAACTTACCCACCAGAATCAAGGCTCACTAGGAGATAATCTGCTGCAACTGGACCACACAAGGCATTTCAAAGCCCAGCAGGCCGATTAGGCGATGATTTGCCGGCTGGTGCACCTGAAGCACCTCTCTGCTCTATCCACAAATTAGAACGGGGCCATAATTTCTCTGCAGCATGGGGCTTTCTGTAAGTCCCTCCTCTGTGCTGGGGGTAAAAGAGTCTACCGTCCAGCTCAGAAGACAAGTTTCAGCAGAGTACGTGGGAGGCATGGAGAAAAAGTGCTGGCACCTTGGTTACTCAAGGAGGAAGGATAGACACGCCTTAGCCAACTTCTCTACCTGCCCCCGCAAAGTCACTGTCAGCAAAAAGGTCCAATGCTTTCTCTCTCTCTTTCTCTCTCTCTCTCTCACACACACACAGACCATGTTGCCTCCCACCCACATTATAGGTTCTAAAATATCTCCACCTTCAGGAAGTCCTCTTGAATTGATAAAGAGCAAGACCACTGTGACCCCAAAGAGGTTCTGATAAGCAAAAAACTCAAGAACTTTCTTCTCCGCTTGTCTAGTCTTCCTCAGAAATAATTTGCCTAGAAGAATGAAACTTAATCTAGGCAAGGCACAGAATCCTTTGGATTGGTTTATTTCTTTATTGGTACATAATAGGATGTCCACCTCACTCTGCAAGTTTCCCAAGGCAGGGCTCGCTTCCACATCATTCATTCAGGACAGGGTCCGAAAGCTGCAAGCAAGTATGTATGTATATACATGTACACATATGTGTGCATTCACACTTGGCCCTGGGGACTGGACCCATCCTGGCTTCCATGCTGCTTTTGGCTTTGGGGCAAATGTCAGGAAGAAATGGTGGTATCCTGCGGTGGGATTTTCTTTCCCAGGCCCCATCTCTCCTGGGGACTCCTACCCAGCTCCTCTGAGCCTCACCACGATGTTTCCACTAGGAGATCTGGAAGTTGGCAGAGTCAGGGGAGGACTAGAAGTGATTCTCAGGCCAGACTGGGTGGGAATGTGAGATCACTCAGGCCCAGAACACGGGTGTCTGCATTCCAGGACCAGAGATGACTACACTTCACTTGGCTACACTGGGCGCACACCCATGAGGCCAAAGGAGAGAACATAGCAAGAGGAGCACCAACCTGAACCAGTAATTCTCAACGAGTATAATTTTGTCTCTGGGACAACATTTGATAATGTCTGGAGATGATTTTGGCTGTCACAAAAAAGGGTGCTACTGGTGGGTAGAACCCAAGGATGCTGCTAAACATCCTACAAGGCACAGGACAGTCCCTCCACCCCACCAAGAATTATCCAGCCTTAAATGTCAACGGCGCCACCATTGAGAAAACCCACCCTAACCACACACTGCCGCCCCAGCCCCCTGCTGTGATTTTGGAATCATAAGACCGAAATTCTCAAATGAGTCAGAATCCCAGTTTTCCACCTATGCGTTAGATTTCAGATGGGCCCCAAAGGATTGGGGTGTAATAGGACATGGGGGTACAGAGTTGTCCCGCCCCCACCACGATCTCCAGAAAGCTGGAGATGTTCCCCAAAAGGACTTCAGATCTCATCATGTCCAAACACATTCCCTGTATGAAATTCATGCAGATATAAGCAAAGACTGTGCCATCGTAAGGGAGCAGAAAACACGATCATCGACACATCTGAAATGCTAGAAAGTGGGCCTTTGACCATGGAGTCCAAAGAGACAGTGGAGGGCCCATGTAGGAATATAAGAGGTATCGGGGAGCCTGGGTGGCTCAGTCGTTAAGCATCTGCCTTCGGCCCGGGTCATGATCCTGGGGTCCTGGGATCGAGCCCCACATTAGGCTCCTTGCTCAGTGGGGACCCTGCTTCTCCCTCTCCTTCTGCCTGCTCCTCTGTCTACTTGTGATCTCTCTCTGTGTCAGATAAATTAACAAAATCTTGGGGAAAAAAAAAAGGAATATAAGAAGTATGACTTCATGCAGCATGGGGTGGCCTCCCAGACCTCCTTGTTCCCAGAGGTGGCCCACGCTGAAAACATGTCTGTAACCAGCAAGGCCCACGCTTTAGAGGGGTAGGTAGGGAATGGAGTGATGACAGAGAGCCCCTGGGTCCCAAGGCTGCATCTCCCCGGCCTGGAGACGGAGACCTGCCCCCGTCCCAATGCCTTGTGCTGGTAGTGCCAGGCACAATCTAGCCCTCAGCAGCCCAGTGTACACGCGAGCAAGGAGAAGAACTGAAGGGCCCTCTCTGATGGCCACAGGGCAGAAAACAAGAGGGGAACCTCACTCAGCCCTTCGACCCACAGGGGCTGGGCAGCAAGAGGGCAAGTTGGCCCCAAAGCCTGAAACACCCATGAGGAGCGGGCATTCAGGGGCGGCCATTCCTCCACACAGCCCTAGACACATCCCCCACCAACCAGGATGGGGACTCAGTGAGACAGGCTTCTTCTTCCAAGGTTCCCTCAGTCTCTGAAAAAACACTTGCGGCCCCAGGTGAGTGAAAGCTCACCTCCTTAGCCTGAGTTGGCCCTGCTCCCTAGATTTTCCACCCCACCCAGCTGGCATGAGGTGAGGCAAATTCATATCTATTCTCTGAAAATAAATGGCAGAGATAGCCACGTGGCAGAGCTAGCCACGGTGATTCATGTGGGCATGGCCAGTGAACACGAAAAGGCACATCTGTCCAAGTACTCACCACTAGCAGCTCAGCCGTGGACACGCAAGACCCAAACACAGCACAGGCAGGAGAAGCGATCCCGGGGAAACCAGCTCCTTGAGCCTGGCAGCCCAGCTGTCTGTCAGAGCCCAGGCAAGCTGCCGCGTACCTGCTCCTCACCCTCAGCACTAGCGCTGAGGACCCTAGTCGCAGCCTGGGGGCAGAGCCCGGGTCACAGGCGAGCCCAGTTCCCAGGTCTCTGAAATGGACTGGGGGCTTCCTTGGGATGATGAAGGGCCAGGGCTTGAGTCCCTGCTAGTGTCTCTCAGTCCAGGGGACCAAGGCTGCTGCCACTGCTTTCAGAAACATTTGCTGGTAAAATCAACCCAGGCTTCTGTGCTCAGGTTAGCAAGGAAAGCTCTCGGTCCAACCTGGGGGCTCTGGCAGCCCGGTCTGGCCACCAGAAAGGCAGGACACAAGACAGCGGCCCGCCTGAGTGGCTCCGATTGTCCCTCCCTCTGCTGAGCCTTGCTCCCAGCACCAAGAAAAAAGCACTGGAAACAGCTCGCTGCCCCAGCCCCAGCCGGTGACACACCAATCGCCAGTTCCCAGGCTGTCCTCCCAGCCACCCCACCAAGGGCTGGCTCTGCCTCCTGAGTTTCTTCAAAGGCGCCTAAGGATGGTTTAGGATGATTTATCCTCACGGAGTAGACTGCTCATCCCAGAAATACTTCAACTTTGGCTGGACCAGAGAGCAGTAGGGTAATGCTTACGGAGACAGAGAAAGAGAGACCTGCGAGAGTTCGTGTGTGTGTGTGTGTGTGTGTGTGTGTGTGTGTCTGCGCTGGTGTGCGTGTCTGTGTGTGGGTGTGCATGTGAGCAGGAGTGTGAGAGGCAGGGTGTGTGTATCTTCCTGGGGTGTCTGTCCCTCTCTCTCTCCTCCTGGGTTTTGAGCCTGAGGGTGTGTGGGGGGAGGGATGGGTGGTGACAGACACAGATTCCAGAACAGGCAGGAGACGCCATCCCCCTTCCCGCCCCGCAGGGTGATAACGCCACCCCTCCAGCTCCTGCCGCCTCCACAGCTGCTGCTGTCAGCAGTCAGCTTCCTCTCCCTCACACTCTCGGGGAACAACTTCGGAGGAAGCAGTGTTTCACAAAAGTCAGCGGCACCATCTCTCCTGTTCCCATCCCGTGTCCTTTTCTGTCCCCATTTTGGTCACTGGCCTCCCTGCACCCCTCCCAAGGCCCATGCTCCCGAAGAGAGCCCAGAAACCTCCCCCATCTTCTCCCATCACAGACCCACATCCCTCTTCTCTATCTTCCCCAGGGGTCCTGGGCTAGAAGAGAAGGAGAAGCCAGCCATCATGGAACTTCCCGTCAGGGAGAATGGGGAAGCCGCCAACTGGGTGAAGGACCTGGAACAGAATGAGTGCTTTGGAGAAAGACCACCAGGGTCCCGCCCAAGACCTAAAGGTCATGAGCTTGACCACGCTAGCTGACCACCCAGGTAGCTTGATATTGTAGGTAATGGCTTGGGCTCAGGAGTTAGGCCCAACTAGGACTTTGAAACTCACTAACCGTGGCATCCTGAGCAAAGTGCCAAACCTCTGACATTCTGTATCCCTGCACGAAAACTGGGAATGTTAACATCTACTTTATGGGACTGCTGTGAGGAGTCAAAGAGATAAAATATGTAAGGTGCCTCCCCCATGCCTGGCCCATATCAGGCCCTCAGGAAAGCCTGGTCCCTACTTTTCTTCATCTGTGGAATCCCGAGATGGTTGAGGCGGGTCCTTACAACGGGAAGGTCTCCAGGTGGGCTGAGCAGAGAAGGGCTCGGCTCTGAGACACAGAGAGCCGTGGAGAAGGAGCAGAGCCAGTGTGTAGAGCTGGAGGGGAGAGGCTGAAGGGCGGAGTGTTGGGAAAGGGAGCCCAGCAGAGGAGGCAGAACAGAAACGGAGCAACTGTGCTGGAGAACAGGACCCATAGGAACCGTAGGAGAGAAATGGGCACGATTGCTGGTACTGGTGGCAGAGAGAGCCGCCCACCCAGAACGAAATGTTAGTTTGGGGTTTTCTGGAAAAGAATCCAGAGACTGAGGCAGAGAGTGGCTGGATCAGCACCAATAATCAGAAGCCAGAATGGACAGGGGCGTCTGGCTGGCTTAGTCAGTGGAGCATGTGACTCTTGATCTTAGGGTTGTGAGTTTGAGCCCCACGTTGGGTGTAGAGATTACTTAAATAAATAAATGAATCTTAAAAAAGAAGAAGAAGATAAAGCCAAAATGGACAAACTGAAGCCTAAATAGAAGAGAGCCAACTTTACCAGATTCTTCCAGAAAACCCTCGATAATCATCAGTGCCAACAGGGATGATGTGGGGCCCCCAACCAAAGGATCTGGGCCTGGAGACAGCTCCAGGGCTAAAGAGGTGGTAAGCAGGGGCTGCCCATGAAGGTCTCACTTCACAGCTGCAATGGGTTTGCCTAGGCTGCAACTGGCGCACATTCTGAAGCCCTTTCTGGCAGAGGAAAGGCTAAGAAAGCCTCGTACCCAGACTCAAGAGGTGGGCCTGACTCTGTTGGACAGGGAGGGGAAACAAAGAGTGCTTCGAGGCCATGCATGCTCAGGTCAGCACCTCAAAAGAGGCAGCCCAGTACCCTGGAGCAATAGGGGAACCGAGGGGTTTGGGCTCCAGTCCCCACTCTGCCAGTAACTGGCCAGGGTACTGACCTTCTCTGGCCCTCTGTATCTTCCTCTCTGAAATGAGACCAGATCTGTGGCTTTCAAACTTTGTTTCTAGCAGCCGAACCCATTCTTCAAATGCAAACTTCTCTAGAATATCTTTATCTAAATCAGATAAAAGCAGAGTTACACAGATGGGCGGGGACGGGGCCCTGGATGCTCCGCATCTCTCAGCAACTCTCGAGGAGGCTCAGGGAAACCCCAGAGCTCCCCAAGAACAAAGTCTAAAACTACAGTACTACTAGCTGTCTCTGGAGTCCTTTCACCTCTCTGACACCAAGGCTTTCTATCCCCAGGGGAAGCGAAGAAGCTACCAGCTAAGATGGGCACCAGTTAGAGAGCCTAGTGTGAGGGGGTCCTAAGAAACGGAGCAGGCTACCCGCCTCGGAGCACCTGCTGGGGCTGGGAGCTGTGGCCACAGATGGCAGAGGGGAGGCCAGCCCTCTTCCAGGCTCCAGGGTGATAAATGTACTACACAGAGAGGCCAGATGGATGCCCCTGGCTTTGGCACAGCGGCTCCTCCAGGAAACACTGGGCCGCTTTTCATACCCTGGATTGTTGCAGACTCCCGCTCTCCCCAATTCAGCCAAATCATAAATCTAGCCTGCCAGGGGAGCTGGCTGCCCTGACCCCGGCCCTGTGCTTCCCCCGTCTCGGCCTTGCCTCATGCCAAGATGGCGATCCAGACACAAGCAGCAGAAGGAGGGATCGTGGGTGGAGCTGGGCCACATGGACCGAAGGTCCCAGCTTGGCTTGGCGTTCCAGAACTCCTTCATCCAGACTTTTCTCTTTTTGCCTCTCGAATCACTGCCTCGGGCTTTTACCACGCCCCCCTCACACCAGCCTCCTCAGTCGAGAGTTACAGAAATCGGGGAGTTCCACAACACCTCGAAGCCCGAGTCTGCCTTCTCCCTTCCTGGAACCTTCCTCCTGGCCCAGCCCCGCCTCAGCTGTTCTCACCCAGGCACAGGCTCCTCAGCTGGAGATGCAGACACAGCCCACGACTGACAGCCGCCCGCATTCTCTGTCTCCCGGAAGGAACACAAACTCCCTCACCAAGGGAAGGTTTTATGTGTCCCTTGGTCCATCTTTGGTCATTTCTTTCCCACTCCCCACCCCTCTGCCTCTCGTCTAGCCACGTCCCCAGGCGTGAAAGGTTCCTAACAGGATCTCCCCTGGCTCCCTGCCCCCAGCCTTCCCTGCCTCTCTTCTCAGTGCTTTTTATTGCGAATTCAGCGTGTGAATTTGGGTGGTACTTTATGGTTTGTAACCTGCTTGTTTTACCCCGGGTCCCCAGTCTTGCATTTTAGGTGTGGAAGGCACGGCCCAGAGGCCCTGACTCACCAGAGACTAAACCTCTGAGCTCTGTGTGTTTCTCATTTTATCGTGGTTTTTTTCTCCTCACCTCTATCCCTACCCTCCTCTCCCCCCCCCTTTCTTTCTGGTATCTCTTCTCAGTCCCATCCCCTGGTGCACAGATGAAGAGACTGAGGCCACGTTATGTGGCTGGGTCCCCAGGCTTCTTCCCCTAGCTCCACCAAGGCACGTGGGTGCCTGTGGGAGGCCAAGAGGGGTGATGGATTTCTTAAGTCAACCTGATTTTATTACTTGAAGCATTTCTAGGGCAGGACACAGACAAATGCTTGCTGGCGTGCTCCCTCCCTCCCTCTGCAGCAAAGACTGCATCTCTGCATAATGTTTGCACCCTATTTCACTCAGAAGGGAAAGGTCAAGGTCTTCTGTCTCTGCAGTCAATGTCATCAGTCCAGGACTTGGAGAAGTTCTCCTGCTTGCTCCCTGCCTCCAGTCCCACGCCAGGAGACCCTGCCCCTCCCCATAGTGCACAGCTAGAGGTGGTTCTTATTGTTCTTTGGGTCTCCTTACTGTTTGTCTCCCTGGGACAGAGATCCTCCCCACTCCTGTGGATCACGATTTCTTGTCCTCACACCCCCGTTTTAGGGCATCCCTCCCTGAGATGCAACCTCAGGGGGCCAGAAAACACTGAGCGCCGCCGTGCTGGGGACTGCCATGCTGGGCTCGGTGGCAGGCGTGGCTGTGCCCCACTCTCAGCCACAAGGGCACAGCTGGTCAAGAACCATGGAGCCTCCCTAGGAGCCCCCCAGGAGCCCTCTGATCGCAGATTGGATGACTTCACCACCCACACCCTCCTGATCTTTCCCATGCCCAAGGCCAGCCCACAACAATGTATCTTGGGTAGTTTGCAGACCCTCCATAGGGAGGCCAGTAGAGGTAGCCTGCCAGGCAGGACAAGCTAGCCCTGGTAAGGTAGAAGGGACATGGGCTTTGGAATCAAGAGGCTTTGAGCTGAATCCTGATGATCACTTATTAGCAACTTAACCTTACCTTGAGAGAGCCACCCCTTTGAGCCTCCATTTCTCATCCGTTAAATGGGGGAGATAAAAGTTCCAAGCTTATCTATTTCACCAGGTGTAGGAGGATTAAACAAGACAATGCAGGTGAACGTGTTCTGGAAATGGATGTAAGGCAGAAGTACAATTCCCCAGATCTGCAAGTCTGCCAATATTCCACTCTATCCACATGGCTCCAAGCCTACCCTGAGAGGTGGCTCATTTTGTTTTAGGACAGTGCCACCTAGCTTTCTCTATGTGTGGCTTTGATCCTGACTCCTGGCCTCCCCAGGTAGGAACTGGTGGGTGGCTCTAGGCTCCCTCTTCCCAAGGGCTCCATTAGGCGAAAACACAATCTGAGTCTCATCCACTCAACTCATTACAAGAAGTGAAGAGATTTACTTCTGAGGCCTTCATTATCACCTAATTGTGTTCCCACTAAAAACTCATTAATTAGCCATTCTGAAGCTGTCAGCACATTTAAACAGACTTGTAAACTTACAAACTTTTAGAGTTGGAAGGGAACTTTGGCAACTCCAACCTGCTTAACATCCTTATGCTAGAAATGAAGAAGGTGAGGCCCAGAGAGGTTAAATGACTCAACCAAGTTCACACAACAGGATAGTGATAGAATCAGAGCTCGAAACCCAAGCCATTGACTTTTTTTTTTAATATTCTATTTATTTATTTGACAGAGCTCACAAGTAGGCAGGGAGGCAGGCAGAGAGAGAGAGAGAGGAGGAAGCAGGCTCCCTGCTAAGCAGAGAGCCCGACTTGGGACTTGATCCCAGAACCCTGGGATCATGACCTGAGCCAAAGACAGAGGCTTTAATCACTGAGCCACCCAGGTGCCCCCCAAGCCATTGACTTCTAGCCCAAAGACCCTCCTTCCCACTACATCACTCTTCTAAAGCAAAGTAATGCCACCCCTTACCTGTCTCCTCTATCCTTTTCTCAAAGGAGCGATTCTAGATTGAGGTATGAAGAAAATATAAATGTGGAATTTTAAGTAGATATTTTTAAATGATGATATATGTACCTGAG
Source organism: Mustela erminea (assembly GCF_009829155.1). Lineage (NCBI taxonomy): Eukaryota > Metazoa > Chordata > Mammalia > Carnivora > Mustelidae > Mustela > Mustela erminea. The sequence goes on from NC_045614.1 coordinate 99,442,384, forward strand.
CCTAGGAGTGATCAGCTCTAACATGTCAATGGACCTCATGTTTCCTGGGAGTGGGGGCAGCAGTGGTCCTCCCCTTCCTGGACAAGAGCAGACACAGGCACTGGACCTCTGGAGTTGGAGGCTGCTCTGTGGATGCCACCAGCAGCAAGCCAGATGCGGAGTCTTGGTCCCCGGCTGGATATCCTACTCAGAAGCTCTGGAGTGAGGCCCAAGAACCTGCAATTTGAGTACCACAGCCTAAAAGAGGTTCTAAAAAAGAAACAGGAACAAACATAAAGAAATACTATGGAGAGAGAAAAAGAGAAATACCATAGAAATAGACTTCTAACGAGAGGATCCGAGAAGCCGCCCTCCAGAATGATCGAATGGAGTGAGGGCAAGAGGGAGGGGCTGGACAGGGGCCAGAGTCAAGGAAGCACAGCATCCCGGGCTGGGGGGCTCGGGTCCAGGACCCTGGGTAAGTGCCCATACCTGGGGCCAAGTTTCTCAGTCCTGGTGGCTGGGGGCCCAGCTGTTTATGAGGCAAATGTCTGCTAGGACCACAGCTTCGACCTTAGGCTGAGGGGTGGTCCTGGAGACCCATCAGGAAGAGGGAATGTTCTCTGGCCCTTGTGATACATGGGCAGTCCTAAGTCTCTATGTCTATCAACACATCAAATTCTACTTCAACTCTGTGAAATGGGGGCACCCACTGAAGTGGGAAATGAAGGAGGCAGTGGGGAGATGCCCTGACTCCCAGAGGCTGGGCTCCCTCCGGGGGGGGGGGGGTGCTGCGGTGACAAAGGAGCTGGCCAAACCACAGGAGGGGTGCCTGGGAGGAGCAGGGAACTGGGCTGCTGCAGGAGGTGTAGGCAAGGGTGATGCTGGCCTGAAAAGGGAGAGAAGAAGAAGCCATAAAGCCAGACACAGATGCTTGAAGGGGAAACCCCAGGTGAGTCTGGGATTCCCTCAATTGTCTTCCCTTAACCCCAGCATCTCATTCTCTCATATGGTTGGCCAGAGTGGCCGCAGTCCTCCGAATCTCAGAGGGTGACCTTTCCCACGGAGGTCAGGGTAGCAGCGAGAGTATCAGGCAGAAAAAGAGAAACAAGTCTGAGAACCCAAGCCACTGACTTTAGAGAAGGAACTATAACTCTACCACCATTTTTTTAAAGATTTATTTATTTATTTGAGGGGGTGGAGCAGGACAGAGGGAGAGGGAAAGAATCTCCAGGAGGCTTCTCGCTGAGCTGGGAGCTCCATGTGGAGCCCCATGTGGGGCTCAATGCCCGGCTCTCCTAGGGGCTTGACAAAGTGCGGGGCTTGATCTCACAACCCTGAGGTCATGACCCTGAGATCTTGACCTGAGCCGAAATCAAGAGTTGGACACCTAACTGACCAAGCCACACAGGCCCCCCTGGCCCCTGGCCCCACCCCCCTGCTACCATTTTTAAAAACATGGCTGGTGGCAGCAGAAAATTCAAGAAGAGCTGTACAAGCCCCAAATGGTCTGGGAGAGCCCTGTGTCCCCGTCATCAGGGATCCTTCCACTTCATCAACAGATGTGACATCAGAGCAGAGCCGGGGACCTTCAAACCTCTCTCTCCTAGTATTCAATACACTAACCGCATGGCATGTATCTCTGCATTTCCCACCGCTCTCCCCTTCAGACTCCTGCAGACCAGACACCCAGAACGTACCTGTAAGGTCCTGAGGAATGCACTCAGACATTATAAACTACATCCACGCCCACTCATCCCCTTAAAAGCCTAGGCTTCGTGAGTCCTGAATTCAGTCTCACAGTGAGTGGCCAGGCAAGGTACTCAGCAGAGGAAGGAAGCACCGATAATCCATAAAGTCGAACTCTAGGAGGCGATGACATTTCTTAGGTATTTACTGGGTAATGCATTTGAAAACTCTAAAAATTCTATAGGATAAGGTAAATGTTAGATGCGGTGTGTCATTGAAGAGCAATACAAATCATAATCCTCACCCTGTGGGAAACAAGGCATACACACAATGTCATTTCTGAAATAATGTCAAAATAGGCGTTCTACACAATAATTTCTATTGCTGTTTGGAAATGCAGCAGAGATCAGCTCGCCATATCCAAAGGAACAGGAATCAGAACAGGCCGTGCACCCCCAGCGTGGCAAGCATCGTCAGAGAGGCCCTGGCAGCAGTTCAAGCAGGGAAACAAAAATGGGTAAGGTCCATGGGGCGATGGGAAGTGAGAAGGGAAGATGCCCTATGATAGGATCATCTGGGGGCTCTGGGCTGGTTCAGGCCGTGCAGGGGATGCGGTAGAGATCACTTTTAACTCTCCAATGAACCTTGGGCCATGTACACCGAAGGAGCCCTTCACAGCTTTGCTATACAGAGGGGAATGCATTCCCTCGGCAGCAGACCCACTTCAGAGCTCCCAAAGGCCATTGTGTGGACCACCATCTCATGACGCAGGTCCAGAGCAGGAAACCCTCAAGTTTCACGATTGCTGTTTTTAGCTGCGAAACTTACAAGAGCAGACAGAGGCAAACTCCTGCTTCTCTTCCACGGGGGAGAGCCGCCCAATTTGAAGAGTAAGCTCCAATTAGCTAGGTGAGAAGCTCAAACTGTGAATCTTAAAGAGCTTTAAGCTGATGGCAAATTGCAATTCTTCGGGTGACAGTGGGAGGTAGAGACAGTGCCATCCTCAAGACCCGACCCGCAGTGGCTGATCATTACGTGATTTATGTCTCTTAGCGACCAGAAGAGCACCCATTTAGGAGAAGTCTTGTAAGACAGGCTCCTTTTTAAGCCCAGGGTTATTTGTTCTCAAAGGAAGTGCTTTGGATGCCACTTCAAAATTAAATTTGTTAAGAACTAATTATAAAATTAAGCTTTGTGTAAATCCACTGACCTTTAGTTTTCTTATCTGGAAAAGGACCATGATCCAGGCCCTACCTATTTCCTGAGATAAGGCTGAGGCACTATTTTACGGGCTGGAAGGCGCTATGACAAAATTACTAGTGTTAAGACTTTGTGGTCTGTCTTTAACATCATAATAGACTTGGTAGGTGAGTGCCCGAAGGAAGGAGAAGAAACACGCGGTTTGAGTCAATCTGACATTTTTTTGAATGCCTAGTAAGGGCAAGGCCCTGTGAAGAGTACTGGGGATACAAGGGTGAACAAGAAGCAGTCACCAGACCCCTGGATGAATGCAGGAAGAAATAAGCCAGAACAAAACACAAAACACAAAAACCAGAATAGAGTGACAAGTACACATACTACAATCTCCGGGCTTCACCTGGAGCCCACTCGCTTTTATTTTGTACATTTGATATTTAAACATTGTTATGCTTTTCGTTATAAGTAACCCAAAACCCTATTCAATTCCAAGGGGCTGAAACCAAAGCAAATATAATAATTCACACGAGAGGAGGTGTAGACATTCCAAAAACCCACCCAGCTTGCGGTTCTTTCCGATTTCTCCACTATGGCAGCCTCTGTCACATTTCCATGTTCCGCTCTGCCATCCCCAGGAGGTGTTTTTCCCTGAAGAAAGTTCTGAAAGTTACAATTTGGCTGCCAAAAGCAATCAGGGCTGTGTGTCTCATTTCTATCTACTTGGGAAATGAATTCCCGTGGCCCTCCATTGCTAGTGAGGAAGAACTTTCTCAGAAATCAGTGGAGAACCTCTCTTCATATCCCGTTAGTCAAAATTCCATCATGTGCCCATTTATGACCCAACCACTAATGAAAGAAAAGAATGTCTCCTTAAACCAATCAATCAGGCCACCTCCTTAGGCTGAGGTCGATCCCAGATGTCCTTGCTGCTACTCCGGGAGAGGGTGTGGAATGAAAAATGGGAAGTTAACCACAAGATTTCCTACCCAATTACAAGGACCTTAGTTGTCCATTTCCCAAACCTATATAATAAATGCAAATTGGAAGTGAAGAGACATTTGCTTTAGGCAGGTACATTGTGTCTAGCAAGAAGGGACATCACTCAGCAAGAACCACAGCTGGAAAAATTAAAAAGCAGACACAAAAATGCAGAACCTCAGGGGGCCATTTGGTATAAGCCAAGAGTCCTGTAAACCCCACTGAATTACAGCCCCATACATTAATTAAGGTCCCTAACACACCCGTGGGACATCAAGAAAAGGTTACATTTATGCTTGTGTGACTGTTTAAAAAGGCAGGGGTGCATGTAATACATTTTACAGAGAATCGCAAATGCAGTGGCTGACAATTTTTCTTAAGTGTTGTTGTTTAAGTGGACAAACCTTAAACGAGTTAGAAAACTTTGAAATTTGGAATGACCCAGCTCGGCCTCCCTGGAGAGCGGGGCTTTAGTGTGCAGAGTGTAAAGAGGATCCCCGGCAGGCCGCAAGATGTCACGGCTGGCCTCCTCCCAGACTCCTTCGCACTGATGGAAATTGATTGCCGCTCATCTCCAGACGGGGTGGCTGATTACCAATGCCAAACAAATAGTAGGTATTTGTATTATGGTGTTGCTCTTCTAGAACAAATATTCAGACTGCCAGCCCCACCTAGATTTATCACAGCAGAGTCTCACAGGTGTGGCCCACACTCTTCTTTCCTTAACAGTCCCCCTAAAAAAACCTGATCCTCAGCCACACCAAACCTCATGCTACCTTGCTGAGAATCCAGAAAGCTCTGCAAAGGGGAAAAGCCCTACGAAGGACAGAGCCAGGCCTCATGGACTCCAAGAGTCTTGCAACAGGAAGGCCAGCATGAAATGTCAGAAACCACAGGTGTTCTGGGCACTTAGCCCTCTGGGGACGGGCACCGCTCTGCCCCAACCCCAACAGGAATGTCTCAACAGTACGCGACGCACACCACCATCAGGTTAAGTCTCTTGCTCAAGAATCACCGCCAGTCCACCTCCTAGACCCAGCTGCTCCCCTCCTCCACCTGGTCCCCAGTCTTCCCCAGCCAGGCCCCAGCCCCACAGCTCGATAGCTCCCAGCCAGGAACGTCCTTCCTTTGTAATCGACCACCCCACCCTACCCTCAACTCCCTCTCCATCCCATCTCACTCTTCAAGGCCTTATTCATGTTATATCCAGTCCCTCTCATCACAACTGGCTGAGCATGGGGGTGGAATTGGGACTCACGACTCCAAGGTCACCAGTGACTCCGAGGGCCGAAGGGCGGTTAGCCTGAAAGGGAGACATGTACTGTTTACCTTTCTCGAACAAGGGAGAGCGTGATATCCTGACCTCAAACACTCCAGCCAGGGAGACACGGGTCTCAGGCCAGACGGAAGTGACCCCAAACAGAAGTCACCATGTTCTGCAGGCCGGCCTTCAATGTCTCGGACACTCTGCCTCCACCTCCCCAACTCCCGTGGCCTTTAGTTATCAACCTCTGTGCAGCCAGAGATTACGGAGTTGGCCAAGGCCTGAAGGCTCTTCCAGTTCTGGCCCCACTTAGCACCACCTGTGTGACCTCGGAGAGGGTCTGCAACCTCTCTGAGCCTTTGTTCCCTCTTCTGGGATGGATAATGCTTGTCTTGGCTCATCTCCCCAACTCTCATGAGGCTGCAAACACACAACAAATGTGAACGTGCTCCGTCAACCCGAAAGCACTGTTCACTCACGAAGGATCACTGTCCACTGGGCTCGGAGCATCTCCAGCTGGGGAAAGTGTCTCATTCATCTTTGTGTCTCCAGTGTCTGGAGTTGGCAAATGTCTCCTGAGGAAGGGCCGTGGGTGGTACATGAACTGAATGAGGAGAGGACAATAAAGCAGAATGGGCGTGCCTGTCAAGCCAGGACAGTGAAAACGAAGAAAGTTGGGGAGAGAAGAAATGCCCCCTCTTTCCTATCACCCTCCAGTCTCCAGGACCAACAATGTCTGCCAAATGCTTCTCCCCTACCACTGATTAAATAGGTAGTTTTGAAAAGCTACTCTAGCTCCAAATAGAAATAGAAAAAGATGTTATTAACGCTTTTCCATGCCAATTTAAATAAATAGCAAACATATCCAACCTTTAAGCTAAATGGAAAGACCCTTTTTGTTAACAACCTTCCAAGGTTGCTTGCTTGCCTTGGCTGGTGCCGCAGGGAACCCTGAGATTGGGAACTGCGGGACTTGAGAGCTTGGGGTGGGACCCTGGAGGGCACAGCTTTCCCCTAACTCCATGTTGCTCTGGTTTTCTGGAGAAACAGGCCCTCCAGAGGCTGAGGGAGCCAGGATAGCCACTGGGTAATTTAAGTCAAGGTAGGAACTATTTCTACACATGGAGCAGCTCCGGTCCTGGGAACTCACAGGCAATTCCTACCGTCCGCCGCCATCAGCTCTGCTCCCCGCACCTACCCTACCACCACCACCACCCCTGCTCTCAGAACAGAAACATGACCCCTTAGGAGATGAAAAGTACAGCTGCTTTTCACCACACACAATCCCTCCTACTACAATCTCCGCTTCATTGTCAACATTTCTGCCTCCTTTGCATCCCCAGGCCTAAACTGTAATAGCATAATTGGGATACACTGTGAAGGAGAACCCCCTCCCAACTCAGAAAAGCATGAGGAATCAGAAGGTGGTAATCTGGGGACACAAAAGAATGTGCCCGCTACGTGACCCTTGCCCTCTGAATGTGGGAGCAAACCAGCACACCCTCTTGGTACATCCTTGCCACACACGTATACACACGCATCTTGTTCTTGACCCCCTCCTTCCTCCCCACACCGTGTTAGAGCTGGACAGGGCCTTGCTCCCAGGAGCAGAGGGCGGACAAGGGCTTTCTGGAGAGTCCCACATCCACAGAACCCGACCATCCTCTCTCTCTCCAGGGTAGAGCACAGGGAGCCAGAGCCAGGGGACCCCCTTCAGCCACCTCCACCCTCACCCCCCCAGCTCCCTGACATCTGCTAAGCACATCCCAACCTGAAACCTCAATTCTTCCCTTTTTAATAAGAGACTGAGTCAAGTATAAATCCAATTCCTTAAAATCTAGTCCACGCCAAGCAGGAGACTAAACAAGGACAGATGAAGAAAATGGATAAGCCCCTGTCAAAGGATGGTTTTCCAATGCTCTCATGTAAATGTAATTTATGATTTAACTCATTCATGAGGGATGGTGAAGCTAGCTCCAAAGAGAATTTGAAAATGGGAGTTTGTATAATCAGTCAGGGAAGGCACGCAGAAACGAGTTTGCAAAGCCCAGACAAAACTGGTTAATGACCTACAGGGCAAAAAACCCATAACTTTGCAGTTATCTCTTCCACTGAACAGAAATCATTTGCATCTCTGCTGGGTAAAGATCTGTGTTTTATCAACCTATATGCTAACATTTAACTTCATAAAGTCTGGCCCCCAATCAATAATACATTGAAAGTCAAGCAAAAGTACATCCCCCTAGAGAATTAAATAACCTTTGGGTGCACCTGTTAGGCAACAGTATGAGGTTGCTAAGACAAGCAATCAGCCTTTTGCCTTGTCTCCAAGCTTTGGATGCTTTTTTTGACACCGTGGTCCTTGCTTTCAAGGGGCTTCCAACACCTGGCAAAGTAAGACTGTCAGACACAGCAGAGTTAAACTGTTTAACTCTGTTCGGCCTGACAAAGGCAGTGTTTACGTACAATGTAAATACATCTTTTTTTTTTTTTAAGATTTTATTTATTTATTTGACAGATAGAGATCACAAGTAGTCAGAGAAGCAGGCAGAGAGAGAGGAGGAAGCAGGCTCCCCCTCCCCGAGCAGAGAGCCCGATGTGGGGCTCAATCCCAGGACCCTGGGATCATGACCCGAGCAGAAGGCAGAGGCTTTAACCCACTGAACCACCCAGGCGCCCCCAATGTAAATACATCTTAACCAGTTGTGATGTACACTGAATTCTCCATAGATAAGATTTCAAGAAACCTGGGATTGATTGATTGATTGATATGCTGGGACAAATAAAAGTTTGGCCAGGGGAAGGGGGCGGGGGTGGGGCGGGGCGGTCACGTGGAATAAATAGGTGAAACAAAATGGGCTTAAGTATTGTCAACTGTTGAGGCAAAGTAAGGAATGCATGTAACCCATATATTTGGGAATTTATTCAAGCTGTTGTCCTGCTCACAGTTCAGAGCACATCCTATCCCATGTCTATGATCTTCTCACACACTACATGGTTTACTGTGGTTTTTCTCAGTGTTTCCTGCTTAGAAGAGAAACTCCGTGGGGAGGGCTTCTCATCAGTGCTTTCGGCCCGCAAGCAGCGGAAGGCCAGCAGCAGCTGTGCGCACAGTAGGTACTTGTGAAAGGATTCTTTGAGACCCTCCACCGCTCTGGGGGCCTGGTCCCAGCCCTAAGGGGGTGGGTGGGATCAGCACGGGAGGGGAGGAGAGCTGTCAGGGAGCAGAGCAGGAGGACAAGGGGTGCAGGCTGGCCAGAAAGAAGCCCCGGGAAAAACAGGGTTTTGTGCAGAGCGTTAAAGGTGGGGGATCCCAGGGGCCGAGCCCTAAGAAGTGGCCCCTGGGCTGAGTCACTGGAAGCCCTCCGAGAAGATCACTCAGGGAAAGGGACAGTGGCCACCGGAGTGTGGGAGGCTAAGGTGGGAATGGGGGGAAGGGACGGCACGGAGGTCGGAGGTCGGAGGTCGCAGGCAGAGACGGCACATGGGAAAACCTGACAGACCAGAGGTAAAGCAGAGGCAGTCCGGGGAGCAGCCAAGCTAGGGGCAGGTCTGTGGAGAAGGGCCAGACTGGGCCCATTTGGAGATGGGAGGAGAGAGACATGACTGTCCAAGCCCAGGTAGGCTGCAGACCTATTGGAAGGGGCTCTCCCAGGGTCCTGGGCTCAGGGGGCGTGGCAGGAGGCGGGGCCTCCAGCGGGAGGGGGAGAGCCTGCAGCTACCCAAGGCTGAGGGCGGGTGGGTGGAGGCGGCCACCCCCCACTGCGCGTGCGCCTTGATGTGGCTCAGGCTGTGGGGCAGAGGAAACCCGAGCTTCCCAGCGTGGCCCCCTGCATCAATGCCACCCAGTCTTCAATGGGGTCGCAGAAGATGTGGGCCCGTAGCGGGGTTGGCAGGAAATCAAGGCAAAACATTTCAGCAGGAGATGAAAGGGAGTTTGTACCCAGACTCCTACCAACACACCCAAGCTCCATTCTCTCCCTCTGGGAGGGGTTCTCAGTGTGGGGAGCAGGCTGCTACTCTCTCTTCCATGTCCTCACTTCACTGAGGAGAAGATCACCCAGTGGGGTGTCTGTAACGAGAGAGACTGGGGATTGGGTCTTCCTTATCTGTGCAGGTTTCAACAAGCTTCCCCTGTGGGATGAGGGAGGGTGCCATGCATACATCAGGTAAAACAGACACAAAAGGTGTCCCCTCAGCCCTTGCCTGTCGGCTCCCCCACCCCCGTGTTTCGAGATTTAGCACCTCCATTCACAATTCAAACCATGTATGAGAGAGAGACAGAGACAGAAAACATGAGAGTGTGCAGCTTCATGGCGACCCTATAAAGGACCCTGCCCATGTCCCCCGCTCTGTTTCCAGCCACAGACACTCACCAGTGACCCTGAACTCCTGGAGGGGTTCAGGACCCTTCTCCTCACCCTACACTCTGGAGATATAAAATCAAGGACCCTATTTCCGAGAACATGCCTGGTCCATGCTTTGAAAGAAAGAGAAAGGGAGGGGGTGGCCAGGATGTTTTCTGCTTCAGCTTTCATTAACAACTCAACACACATCGACTGAGGGTTCGGTGCCAGGCATTGGGCTGGGCAAAGGGACATGAAAACAAATGGGGCTCTCTCCCTGCCCTGGGTGACGGAGCTCATGTCAGGGACACCATCACAGGTTCTCAAACAGTACAGACAGTGGTAAGGCTGAGGGCAAGGCAGAAAGACGTGCCCCAGGGTTTCTTACCCTGACTGTCCCTGAGATTCAGCTGGGGAGCCCTGAAAATTAGACAATTGTCCAGCACCCTTCCCCCACCCCTGGGCCAGTGGAAACTCTCTTTGATGGTGGGACCTGAGCTTCAGTAGTTTTAAGCCAACCCACACCCATCATTCCCTACCACCCCCATGATTCTACTGTGCTGCCAGGTTAGAGAACTGTTAAAGCATATGTTCCTTTTCAAAACAGACATGAAAAAGGATAAGGAGTCAGGGCCCCAGGGAAATGCTCCCAGCTCCGATTCGCCCTTCCCCACCAAAGCATGGCATGGCAAGTGGCATAACAGTCTCCCCTCCTCAAATGGCCACTCTGGCCAGTTCCAGGACAGCCCAGAGCAAGAAAGGGAATGCTTTGGGCTCTTTCCCCCCCAACTTTGAACCTCAAAGGTAGAAAAAACCAAGAGGTTTTGTTGACATGGAGCCCAGAAGCATCCTGTCCCTCTCTTTCTGAAACTCATTCTGAGTCTTACTGTTGCCTTTTTTAAGCACTCCAGCATGCTGGAGGAATGAAAAGGAACAGCACCCCTGCTGAGTGTCCCAGATGCCCAGGGAAGGGAGAGGCACCGCTGATAACTACAGGCACTATGGGTGGGCACCTTCAAGTCCAATTCTGAACAGATCTAGAGAGGAGCAGTCAGGGTTTACCCTTAAGGAAATGGAGCAGGTAGCCAAGATGGCTAGCTCTGCGGGGTGCGGGGCAGGGAGGCCTCAGAAAGCCCAGAACACCAGGGCTTATGAGAGCCTGGCAACAGAGTCCCCCCAGATACTCACCCTGAGAGCAGATACTATGTGGTATGTTCGGACATAGCATGGAGTTTGGGATTGGAAACAAGGATCTGAAAGTGCCTCTTACTACATGTATGACTGAGACATATTCTTTCTGGAGAATCTCTTTCCTTCCTTCTTTCTTTCCTTCCTTCCTCCCTCCCTCCCTCTCTCCCTGTCTCCCTTTCCTCCCTCCTTCCTTCCTTCCTTTTCAATATTTATATATTTATTTTAGAGAGAGAGAGAGAGAGAGCAAGCCAGAGGGGCAGAGGGAGAGAAAGAATCCCAAACAGAATCCATGATAAGCTCGGAGCATGAGACGGGGCTCGATCCCATGACCCTGAGATCGTGACCTGAGCCGAAACCAAGAGTGGGATGCTTAACCGACTGTGCCATCCAGGGGCCCCTCTTCATTTCTAAAAAATGTATATATACATACTGTGCTGCGGGGAGAGCTGTCAGCCCAGACGACCGAGCAGGAAACTCGGGGGTGCCCAGCTCGATCCTGGTACTGTTGTCACCTCCACCTTCTCTTTCCTACCCTGGCTCTTCTCTGCCGCATGTGGGCCCCTACGTGGGGTGGCGAGGCTGTGGGAATCCTGACACACAGATGCTGCCATTTCCTCACATCTCAGCCTCCCCACCTGATGGAGGCCATGTATCCCTGGGTCCACCTCTCATTCTGAAATGTGAGTATCATCAACAGATAATGAGAGCTCCAGAAGTTTGTCCCTTCAAAGCCCTGAGAACAGGGCACCTGAGTGGCTCAGGTCAGTTGAGTGTCTGCCTTCAGCTCAGGTCATGATCTGGGGTCCTGAGATCAAGCTCCACATCAGGACCCCTGCTCAATGGGGTCCTCTCTCTCTGCCCCTCTCCCCTGCCTTTTGCTCTCTCTCTCTCTCTCTCTCTCTCTCTCAAATAAATAAATAAATAAATAATCTTAAAAAGAAAACCCAAACCCTGAGAACAACTGTGACCCACACTCAGAAGAGCCCATCTATCATCAATGTCACTCAATGAGGAGGACTGGCTCGGCTAGGAAGCCAAGTTCACAGACTGCCATGGCTGAAATTCCAGACCCACTACAACCTCCATATCCCAGCTCTTGCTGCCTACACTAGATGTTATCCCAGATCTTTCCAAGCCCTGTGGTTCTCCCGTTCACTGCAAACATTTTTTTTTTAATTTATTTCCAGCATAACAGTATTCATTATTTTTGCACCACACCCCGTACTCCATGCAATCCGTGCCCTCTATAATACCCACCACCTGGTACCCCAACCTCCCACGCCCCGTCCCTTCAAAACCCTCAGATTGTTTTTCAGAGTCCATAGTCTCTCATGGTTCACTGCAAACATTTTTATCCACAGTGTAAACACTGCACAAGGTTTTGAGTTTAGAACCAGGAAGAATTTTGGCACAGTCCCATCAGAGCCAACCCAACAGGAAAAACCTCAGTTTCCTTAGTGCCTGCAAGGATGGATGGTCCAAGCACACAGACCACCCAGCGTCTGAAGCCCCGTCTCCCTCCCACTGACCTTCACGCCCTCACAAAGGGCACCAGCTTGTGTCAGGCCCACAAAACAGGTCTTCTTACCATGGAAAGATCATCTCAGACCCGCAGTGAGTGGAGCTTGATTTCTACCAGTGCTTCTGAGATGAGAGGCTCTCCATCTCAGCCTCACCACCCCAAATCCCTAAGACAGATATGGGGTGCGGTTTGGGCTAAATGTCTGAATGTAAAGCCATGGTGCCCGGTCCTGGGAGCCCAGCCTCTGGTGGGGAGGCCCAAAAGCCATTGTTGAATGAAAGTGGGTGGGAGGTAGTAAGCCCCTCTCTGAGCTGCTGAGCCCCTTTCTCTTGCAAGCCCTCTCAAGGTATCAGTCAGTATGGCCTGGGACCAGTTACCTAGCTACCAGAGCCTCAGTTTTCCCATTACCAAAATGAGGGAACAACTCTTGGGATGGTTCCCTGGTAATTATTTGGAGAGCAGAATGCCAGGCATATTGAGCACCCAAGACATGGTCCCCCTGGTCTAGCCTTCCTTGTCACACATGAGCAAGCTCAGGTCCAACACAGAGCACTGTGGGACATCTGGGATGACAGGAGATGGAGTCAGGAGTTCTGCCCCAGAGCAATGGGAATATGAACTCTGACTGGGGATGAGAGATGGGGCCTCCACAGGGCAGCAGACTCTCCCTCAGGCGTCTGTGAAAAGACTTCCCTGCCTCAATAGAAGGACACATACACGCTTGTAAGTCAGGGCCAACGGTTCTCTCCTGAAGGCTCAGAAAGTGCCCAGGACATTGGATCTTAGCAGAGGTGCAGGCCAGGAAGTGGTCACTAGAGGGCTGAGGATGGCACAGAGGTAGCTGCCCCAGGGAGGTCACAGGAGAGGGACAGCCTGAGAACCAGGACAGGGCTGGGGGTGGGGGTTGGGGAGAGACAGAAAGAGAGAGAATGTCAGGGGGAGGGAGACCACGGCTGAGCAGGATGGGAGAGCAGGATGGCTTCCTGTAAAGCTTCCCCATTACCTCCTCAGGACCCAGAAAGACCCAGAGAAACCCAGAGCCCCGGGGTTCCTAGCAGTGACAGCACTCACACACAATATTGTGGCAGAAAACACTGCCTACCCCAAATGCCTGAATCCCCTAGTTTCCTATCCCCCTCCAGCTCAACGTGCATTTCCTTGGTTCTGTCTGGCACTCCCCACCTACAGGAGATGGCTACTGGGAGGGGCAAACAGCTACTGGAAGAGCCCTACCGTCAGGAGGAAAGAGCACTTGTTCTCGGTTGACTGGGGCCTGGGTTCAAATCCTTCCACCTTACTTCTATATAGTTGTGGCATGCTAGATAAATTTCTTCACCTCACTGAGGTCTTTCCATCCGGTGTAAACCAAGAGCTAAATCCCTCCATCAGAGCCTCGGGAGCTTAATGAGAGACTGACCCCCGTTAGTGGTTGTTACTTGTGAATACAAAGTAAATGCCTCCATAATTGATCCCTGGGGCTGGAGGCATTCACCCACCCCTAGGGCTAGCTGTGCCTTCCCCCCTGTGCTCCTTTCTGCCCAGCTCCCTGTTTCCTGCTATCAGAACCCCTGAATGAGGCCACAGCACCGAACTGCCAGCAGAAGTCTAAGTCACAGTCAGGGAGGTTTGTTTCCCCAGAGAGGTGACCAGCGCAGGACAGGGCAAGCCACAGTCACAGGCATGCCCCCCTTTCCTAACCCCCAGGCCCAGACCCAGGCAAAGCCGTCCTCCCAGGCTCTGCCCACTCCAGGAGAGGAGTTTGTGAAGTGGAAACTTCTTCCAACATTTAGCCCTGTGTGACAATCTCAGAGCAATCCTCTCTCTCAGCAGGACCAGCCTGTGAAGTGTAATTAAAGCCACGGGTTAATTACGAGCGGCAGCCATCTTGTCCAGAGGAGCACCTCACTGCTGCTCCTCCTGCCTCCAAAGCCATCCTCCCAGAGGTCCAGACGGGGGAGTCATACCACCTCTCCACATCCTCTCCCTCTTCCGCCCCTCCACCTCAGCCCTAAAGGTCTCCAGCTAAGTCATGCCAGCGTTGCCTTCAACGAGCTGTTTTAGTATCTCCTGCAGTTCGTACTTGGGAAGGGCTCCCTGTGCTCTGACTTCAATCCGTCCTTCTACAGACTGACGGTGGGAATGGGAAGCACAGACGTGGATGTGAGTCAGGGCTTCATGGAAGGTGCCCTGAGAAGGGTCCTTAGTGAAGGGCAGGGCCTTGTGACCCACCCCACAACCATGAAGAGGAGATGGGGGGCGAGGATCCGACAGGATCCAGCCAGGGGTGGGGGCGATGTGACAGTTGGAAGGGAATGGGGAAGGGAGAAGCCTGTCGGTCGGAAGGAGGAGAGCACGAGCTGGGAACTGGAGGCCTGGATTGGCTTAACAGTTATCTACCAGCTCTGTAGCTCAGTCAACCCACCTATAAAATGGAGGTGATAAAGTCAAACTTACTCTTGGGACCTTTGTGAGCTAAAATACAGAAAACAGCTTTTTAAATGGCCTGGCACAACTTAAGCTCTCAGTAGACTCTGGGAAACCCTCTTAACACCCGCATCCTCGTCCACAAATTGCTCAGAATCCTAGAGCTTCTTCCCTCTCCTTTTCTCTCACACTAACTTCTTCTTCCCCATTGCCACGGCCTCAGGCAGTCACGGCCCTCATCCCAGCCTGTGACCTCACCTCCTCCCTGGCCTCCCCACGGGCCTCCCCAAGGGCCTCCCCCGCCCCCACCACATCCACCTCCAGCTCCCCAGTCCACTCTGCAGAAGGGCAGGTGTGCTTGGTACCCTCAGTCCCCAGGTACTTTTCCAGACGTCCGCTCTACTAAAAAGAAGCTCATTTAATTCAGTCCTCACGCTCACCCTCGGAAACAGGTGTTAAGGCCACCTTACAGATGAGGACACTGAGCCTTAGGGAGGAGAAATCATCTGCCCAAAGTCACTCCACCAGTAAATGGCAGAGCCAGAATTCAAGCCCTACCGTGGGGATCAGGCCGCCTTCCACATGGGACTCCTCAGCAGAGCGTCTGAGGCCTTCCGCTCCCGGCCCCCCTCCGCTGTCCCAGTCGAGCCCCGTGCTCACCCAGCTCGCCCACATCTGTCTTATCCTCAAGGAGTCAAAGAGTCCAATTAGAAAAAGAGAGGAGAGACTATAGGACAGGACAGGAATTGGGGAAGGAGAAGAGCCGGAAGGGGAAAGAAGGCCGAAGGGAACGGATCCGGCATCCAAAGGTTCGAGAACTTCTCCAGTGGGCCGTCAGCTCTTCCTCCAGCTTTGCTTCTGTTTTCCCCATCAGGACCTGGGATTCCGCGGAAAGGAAAAGGGGAGAGAGCCGAGCGTCGGGTGCAGGAGGCCCAAGCTGGAGGCTGGTGTGCAGACTGTAAGAACTCCAGCTGCTCTGCAGCCAGGGCGAGAGCCAGCCACTTGACCCAGCGGCACACCCGGGGTACAGGCAGATGAGGCGGAGAGCAGCTGTGGGGATCTCGCAGGAATCCTGACAGGATCCTGGCAAGCATGAGAGGCGCTGGGAGGCCTCAGGCAGGCTACACGGCCCTCATTTCCAGAAAGGGGTCTGGGGTGGGTTTTGCAAACCACACAGAGGGAAACTCAATGTGCTGCCCGAGAAAAATTCCTGCAAAGACTATAAACGAGGGGTGGTGGGCACTGGGGAAAGGCGGTTGAGATCGCGGGCAGGCAGTGTGTGTTCAGTAATAAAGTCCTGTCAGGCAAAGCTCATCTTCTCTGTTGACAGGGTCACCAGGCTGGTAGACGAGGGAAATGGGGTTTGCCGAGAGAGCTGATCTTGAAACCATCTGACAACCTCGTCATGAAATTGTTGCATGTAAGCTAAAGAAAGGAAGCTATAGGGTGGGAAAACGAGTAGGACAGAGCCGGCCCACAACATCATGCCCAAGGGTGCTTGCCCATGGATCAAGTCCCCTGGGACAGAACTGTCCAGGGGCAGGTAGGGCTCTGAATTATCCCACTGCATTCAAGATCTTAGCAGTTCCTTGGATCAATAGATGGGAAGCATTTGAAGGTGGAAGCTACTGGCAGATATATTGGATGCCAGAGACAGAATCTGAAATCTTTTTAAGATTTTATATTTTTAGCAATCTCTACACTCAACATGGGGCTCAAACTCACGACCCTGAGATCAGGAGTCGCGCGCTCCACCGACTGAGCCAGCCAGACATCCCCAGAATCTGAAATATTTTAATCAGCTAGGGAGATGGACTGAACTTAGACAAGATGAAATGAATTAAGGAAAAATATAGAGTCCCAAACACAAGACCAAAAAGGCTACAGTGCTGTTATGGGTTGAACTGTGTCCCTCTAAAACTCACGCATTCAAGTTTCAATCCCCATCACCTCCAAATGTGATCTTATTTGGAAAGAGGGTCGTTACAGATGTAATTGGTTAAGATGAGGTCATACCGGAGTAAGGTGTGTCCCTAAACCAATATGACTGGTGTCCTTACAAAAGGGGGACTTTGGAGGCAGACAGGTGTAGAGGGAGAATGCCATGCAACGATAAAGGCAAAGATGAGGGGGAAGCTTCTATAAACCAAGGCATGCCAAGGACTGTCCAGAAACCACCAGAAGCTAGGGGAACACTCTCCCTTATAGCCCTCAGGAAGAACCAACCCTGTCAACGCCTTGATCTCGAGCTTCTAGTCTCCAGGACCGTGAAATAGTACACTTCTATTGTTGGAGTCACCAGTGTGTGGTCCTTTGTTATAGCAGTCCTAGCAAACTTGTGCAACACAAAGACACGACTGGAAGATGGGACTGAGTTGCAGATTATGATAAAGAAACCTGAGGGGAATGGTTGGCTGCTAGCTCAGTAAAAGTCAGCAGGGCCACGCGGCTGCCAAAAATAGCCAGGGCAGAACTGAGGCTGCAGGAAGAGAAGCTGTGGTGCCTGGACTGAGGTGGGTATGCTGGCCAGGCCCTCACCTGGAAGACTAGATTTGGTCCTGGTGACTGCAATTTAAGACAAGTGGGAGGACTTGCAGAGTTCTGTGCCTAGGGATGAAGAGACAAGTCAGAGGAGCACTAACAGGAGTGGGGAAGGCAGTTGGTCTCCAAAGCTTGAAAAGCTGTGGCATGGAAGTGACTGGGTTCACCTGGAACAGCCACATGGGAAGGGATGGAACCCTCAGGGAGAGACACAGACTTCAGAGAAATAGAAGAACTTTCTAGTAGAAATTGTTGACCAAAAATAGAATGGGCACCTTGTGGGCAAGAAGAACTGGAGACTTTACCCACTGACCACTCAGTAGGGACTTGCAGAGGTGACCTTGGCACCTTCCAGCTCCAAGGGACCCACTCCAATTGCCCAGCTTGGCTGACACCAGCAACTCAAGTTCCTTATTCATGTAAATTTAGAGGCTCCTGAGGACTACTGGGGCCCAAGTCCTTTCATCGAGGCTCTCGTGAGTCAAATTGCATGCTAGACTCATACACCTCAGAAGATCAGGTCTGGCAAGACCCAGGCCACCGGAAGGATGGACCTGCTCGTGCTCACGAGGATGAGGTCGGGAATAGGGGTGGGAAGGAAAATGGTCCTGGCTCTCCATTGTCCAGGAGGGGAGTAAACTGGCAGACCCAGAGTCAACCAGCCTCTGCCTTGAGGGAGTGCTCTGCTGGTAGGTGCTAAGGGGAAATGGAGGAGGCTTCACCCAGGCCTCCCTTTGAGCAATGGCTATGCAAACAAGACCCTTCCCAGGATGACATGATAGTAACAGTGAATGTAAGCTATATACAGGAGTTCCTCTACTTCATGTAATCTTCCCTTAAACTAGTCCTCCCTCACTTTACAGTGCAAAAAGCAGGCTCAGGGAGGGAATGGATTTCATACAAGACCCGCGAACACAAACCAGTCACGCTGGGTTTGAACTCAAGTCTGTCTCATCCTGAAACCCATGTTCCTTCCAAGTTTCCACACTACGTCCCCAGGAAAGTGTTATGGGTTGTAGAAATGCCACAAGCACCCAGCAACGGAAAGAAGAGCTTAGTGTGGTCTAAAGTCGTGTCTCTCAAACTTCAGCGAGCATCCAGATGGCCTAGAGAGCTTGTCAGAGGGCAGGTTGCCGGGTGCTGGCCTGAGAATTGCTGAGTCAGTAGGTCTGGGGTTTAGCCCAAGAACTCTCACATTCCCAGCAGGTGCCAGGCGGAGCTGATGCTGCTGGTCAGGGACGTGGCTTTGAGAACAACTGCTCCAGAGCAATCAGGAAAGGAAGCAGGTGTCCTCCAGACTCAGAGCCACACAGAGATAGAGGTTCACTTCCGGGTCGATCATCTGTCTCCAGGACGGGAGTCCCCCAGCAGCATCCTGGACAGCAAGACTGACAGCTGGTGCTGCTTCACCACAACCCATCTGGTTGGGAAGATGCCATTCTGAAAAAAATCCAGCTTCCTGTACTTCCCACTCTGGAGTCTCCCGCTTCTCCCAGGTAGATGAGCTATGTTCTCTCCTACCTGAAGTCCTGCCTCTTTGGCAGTCAGCATCCAGGACCCCAGGGTTTTCTCCCCCTCTAAGTGGACAAGTTCCCTTCACCAGACCTTCTGTAGCTGGGTTTCCCTAACCTCTCCTGTTGCTGGCTGCCCTCCGTGTAGCACACTGGACTTGGTCGGCTCCCCTCTAAAATCCGTGTCCAGAGATGAGGACATAATGACCAGGAAGAACCCAATCTAGTCCCTGCACTTCTCTTCGTACCACTGAAGACGGTGTTGTTTTGAGCAAGCCCCTCGCCCTGCTGGTTCCTATAAAGGCTGTGCACAATTAAACCCCTCAGATCTCTTCCTGAGGATCCGCAGCCAAACCAAGTCTGCTCCCGCCCCCATCCCCCTCATGAACTTGAGCAATTAATTTGTGCAATCTAAATGTGACTTTCCATCTGCCCCTGTTAAATTTCATCTTGTTGGTTTAAACCCAGCATTCCAGTCTGTTGAGATCATTTTGAATATTTATTCTGTCTTTTATAGGAGCTGCCCATCACAGTCTTGTCATCAACAAATTTGATAAGCTCGCTTACTCCAGTTTCATCCAACTCATGGATAAAAATGTGAAGCCTCATTTTTCAGAATCTCACCTGCCATAAGCCATCTTCCCTTTTGGAATCCCTAATCACAAGATCCGACTTCCTAAAATCAGAATTCCTAGATTCTAGGGAAGGTCTGTGGGCATGTCATTTCTTTCTCTGGCTGTTATTAACACTAGGCTGATGTGGTGTCTTTCATCCAAGCACCATGACATCACCACCTAGCTCTTGGTCAGAATCAAATCAGAAGGATAGTTTCAGTTGCTATTTCTCTATCTGTTGGACAAGGACGAAGTTAAAGAGGCAAGAATACAAAAATGTATCCACTCCTCCACTTTAAACAGTATTTGACATCCAACAGAAGTCAGACTGCCTATCCCCTCATCATTGCTGTAGCATGCCTCCCTGACAGCTTTATAAGCCATACTGGGCAAGTAGCATCCAAATTCTTCTGACTGGGTAGGGAAGCTGCAATAGGGATATGTCAAACTTGGGCCTGCTCAGCTGCAAGGCATGCTGGGATCTTGGCAGCTGGTCAGTGAGGAAGCAAGAAATGTTTTCTGGCACCGGGTACCTGGAGGAAGGGATGAGGACAGAATCAAGGAAGTGAAAAAGGAAAAGGGGTTCCTAACAAATAGCCACTCTCCTGCCAGTCGTAGGAGAGAACTGCTCTTCTGCTAGAGAAAGGCACAGTCTGTGTCCATAGGATGCTGACGGAGCCTTTGTGAACAACGTATTGATACCATAAGCCAAGGATGAAACAAAGTATACACACATATACAGACATTCAAAGTATACAAAGTATACATAGTTAAGAGGCTAGGCTCTGAAATCAGGCAGTCTGGGTTTAAATCCCAGCTCAGCTATGTTTTAACTGGGTGACCTTGGGCAAATTGTTTTCTCTCTCAAGGTTTCAGTTACTTCGTGCAGAATACACACACAGAGACCCAGGAGTATTAAAAGAGAGAATGGGTATACAAAGTGTAAGAGACTGCCTGGTGCATAGTAACAGCTCAATAAATAATAGCTGTTATTACGGAACAATAGCTTGAAGGCAGAAAATGTAGATAGTTCCTGGGCTGGAAATTCGAAGAAGAAAAAGCCAAGCAGGTGAAAGAAGAAACTAAATATGTGGGCAGGGTGGGGTGGGTGTTAGGAGCAGGAGAGACTTGGAGCTCACCTGGAGAGGGGTAGCAGTAATTTGTGGAACAGACCTGGAGGTAGAGCTGAGGCACCAGGCGAGGGCACGGATTCTGACCTTCAGGTCAAGTGGGGGTGAAACAGCCAGCTTGCAGGCTCAGAGGAGTTCAGTGAAAACAGTTTGTTTTTTCAGCTCTGAATATGAAAAATTTTTATTGTGATCGGAAGTCAGTCAAAAATGTCTAGAAGGTCCATGTTAAAAGGAAGCATAAATATCCCCACTTCTAGAAATCTGTTCTGCGGAAATAGTCATCAATGGGCACAAAGATTTACGTATAAGGATGTTCACTGCAGCATTATTTAAAACAGTAAAAAATGGTTTACAGCCTAGATGTCCAACTCACAGAGGGTTCATTAAATAAATTATAGCATATCCATATGATGGAATACTGGAGGCCATTAGAAAGCCCATTTGAGAAGAATACTTAAGACACGGGAAAATTCTCTCAGTATGTTATGAAATGGAAAAGGCTGGTTACAGAGCACCACAGGGTACAATCACAATTTTGTTATCTACATATCTAGAAGGAAATAAGCAATGATGTTGAAGGAATATGCATTGCTTTTATAAATGCTTTTTAAGAAGAAATGACCACAGAGAAATTACCCTGGAAGGGTGCTCCCACAATCAGCTTATAATAGAAAGTCATTAAATTCAGAACACAGGAACACAAACAGTAGCTATGAACCGAATGCCAGGAGCTGTGCTGGTAACTACTAGAAAGGACCTGGCTGTTCTGAAGGGCTGAGGGCAAAGAGATTCTGCATGCCATTGGCGTGAGTCCAGGGGGAGCCTAGGAACGAAGATTTAGGTCAGTGGCTCTCACCCATGGCTGCATATCGGAAGCTCAAAAAAATATCAATTGCTCAGGGACTCTGACTTAATTAAAAGGTCTAGGATGGGGCTGGTCGTCTATAGGTTTTCAAAGCTCTCCAGGTGATTCTAATAGAAACCAGTGAGTTAGAGCTGAACTGGGCCAGGCTACTGTTAGTTGAATACAGAGGTCAGTGGAGCCTTGCTCTCCAGGCTGGGCCCCGTATGCCGAGAGACTTGCTCCGTAAGTTAGAGGAAAGGGAGAAAAGGAGCAGGTGGCCCCAAGGTACCTGGTCTATGCAGGAAAATGCCCCCTCAGCCAGGAAGGGCATTCCCAGAAGTACTCCTTGGAGCTGGTCCCTTTGGGAGTTTTCACCACAAGGATCCTACTCTCCACGGAGACTCCTGAGGGGGCCCAGCTAGCTCTATGAACAGGAGAAGGGAAGAAAACCATGATCCCAGGAAACCTACAGGGACCTGACCCTGTACAAGCTAGACTTAGTCTAGTGGTATTTTCCTCTTCTGTCCTGCTTTGGGGCAGAAACACACCCTGGTCAACAGAGCAATGTGCAGACCTTAAAGGCAGTCTGTTCTAGGTGGAGGAGGGCTCTCAGAGGCTCCTGGTTCCCTCCGGGCGCCTTGAGGGAAGAGGAGCAGAAGGAACAAGCTGCAAGAAACAAAAGTTTGTATTAAATGATAAGATCTCCCCCAGCTTCAAACTACAGGTATAGGGTTACCCCAGGCACCAAAAGAAGGGAAAGAACAGACTTGGGTCGGGTGCTTTACACACTGGATCCATCCATCCCTGAATAATTAAGAGCCAACTGCAAGCTCTTTTGTACTCCTTAAAGGGGAGCTCCTGGGGGCCCTTCAGGACAATGATAAGGGCAGTATGGAGGGAGTTGGGGTTCAGGAGGAAAAGTGGGGTTAGCAAGTAGGGATGGATCTAAATTGCTACCCCACCAGCCCTTTCCCTGAAATTGTCTCTCTAGGGGCAGCCTTACGTCAACTCTAGCAGGTGAACGGAGCTGTGGGTAATCCAAAATTGCTTTGCAATGCATCGCATCTATGATAACACCGCTTTGCAATGCATCGCATCTATGTTTATACATGGACGTGTATGCATATGTTTACACACACACGCACACATGCATATACCTAATATGCAGCAGATTTACCTTGCAAATGGTGTTGGCTCAGGCAGAGGCTAAAAGGACCATGTACCTTCTGAAGGCACCAGCAGTCAGGTGTCTCAGCAGCAGTGGGGCTGGAGGGAACTAGAAACTGGTCTTAGACTAAATATTCTCCACAAGTGAGCCACAAAAAAAGATTTTCCTGGAAAATCGAGTAGTAACTGGAGTCTCCATTCAAGATGGCTGAACTGGAGGGCCAGAAAGTCTTAGGGTCCATTTGACCTCCTCGTTTTCACAGACGGGGTATCGAGATCTAGCAGAGGTGCTCAAATGGGGCAGACTCCCTCATTTCTAGGCCTCCTCCTTTGGGAATTTAAACTGTTGATCTGCTCCGATATGATCTTCAGCAGACTGACAGAGCAGATGGTCACCAGCCATCCTCTCGTACCAACCCTTCCTTATCACAGAAGAGGCCAGCCAGAGACATTCTTGGTTCAAATGCAAAGATATTCTGATAATATTGACAAGGCTTCAAATTCAAACGAGTTCCAGGTGCAAGTCTGATTAAGTCATCCTTATTAAACGCAGATCAATGAGGGCAGTGTCATGGCACAACTCAGCACATACAGCATTGCCTGTAAAGCTTCCATTTGCTCAGGAACAGCCCAACAGAATCCTTGTCCTCTTGTTTCAAGTCAGACTGGAGGAGGCTGAACAGCCCAACTGTTGGGAGGTGTGCTCAAGGTCAAACTCTCCCAAGCCTGGTCTCCATCCCAGGGGTCTCTCCTCCTGCTTTCCTCCCTGTGCCCAGCAGCAAATTAGACAGGAAAACACCTTCTTCTTCATTTTTTTCCCCTTCCATTTAGAAGCCATCAAGTGTAGTAATTTCTCACTGGTGAGTCCCTGACTAATGTCAGGATTAAAGAGTGCATTCTGCAAAGGTTTGGTTTTCATCTCTCATGCTCACTAAAGCAAAGCACTACAGCAGAAGGAAAGGAAAGTGACACGGCAGAGCCACAGAACATTCAGCACCCTGCTTCCTTGTCAGAACTCTGCTCCCAGCTGGAATTTTTCCCTGCTACTTTCTAGCATTCAAGTCAGTTATAAGGGAATTTTTTTTCCCCCCGAAAAGAAAGCCTTGGGGGAGTCCTCCATCTAAGACAGAGAATGGCATAGGCAAAGATCCCCTTCCAGATTACCCATTGTTGAGCCATCTCTTTAGCTAAGGCATGTGTTATCAAATGGAAAGTCGGAGAGAGGGAGGTTCACAAAGGTAGAGCACTGTGAAATTCAGGTGTTGCCCACACAAGCTGGAAAAGAAGGGCTCCATTTGGCAATTCAATGAAACTCCATTAGTTAAGCCACTTGCTTTGGCTTCTTTTCCTGTATTTAAGACCAAGCTAGTTAAGCTTTGTCGTAGATTTAAGACCAGCTCCGCGGTGGCTAAACTAATATGCAAAGATCTGAACATGAAGAGAACTCATTCATTAGAGGTACCTATTTCCAACACACACACACACACACACACACACACACACACACACACACACACACGGAATCACCAGTCAGTGAAGACAGACTAATAATCTAGGTGCCTGGGTGAGGCGAAGGATGGTCTCAGGTCTCAGTGGGGCTCAGACTCTGAAGATTAACCAACACTCCCTCCCAACAGTTCTCATCCCCACATCTCCAGGTGCCTGGCTATGCCTCTGTGTACACCACAGGTACAAGGTAGGTATTCAGCCCCCTTGATGAATGAGAAATTTGAGGAACCGAGGGACGATCTGAGGTGGTGGCATCCTAGAGCTGCCAGCCACAAACCCTGGATGACAGGTCATTTGGACAACTCCACCTTAGCTGTCAGATCACCCAGACAAACCTACAGGGAAAAGAGGGAAAAAAAAACCCTCACAGTAAATTCCATCACAGAAGTCGAGGCAAGGCTAGTCATTATGTCCTCCTAGTCATATCGGTTTACCTCCATTCAGATCAAAGATATGTCTTGTTTACTAATATCCACAGCTTCTAGCACAGTGCCTGGCGTATAGGAGGTGCTTAGTAAATGGTGAACATGTGAGTTTACTGCCACTATTGTTCTCATCTACCTTGCACCTAGGCAATAACAATGCTAACACTTGAGGATCTTACGGAACATCTGGAGGCTGGAGGCATGGGGCTCAGCCCAGTGTCATTTAAGGTTTACATGGTGGCAGGCACTTCTAATCAGGTAACTTCCTTTGCCCTCTGTGCCCATTCTATCACCTCCATCCTCAAAGAAAGTAGTAAACTGGTTGATTATACGGTAGTGATCTGAGTTGCTACCTTGTTAAATTTCCCAGTGGGATGTAAGAGAGTTACCAAGATTAAGAACAAGAATGTCATGATCAATGTTCAATATAATTGGACTCAACAGCATCTTCCTCCCAAGGGCACGTACTCTACCTACTAATCCTCAGCCTTGCCAAGCTAATCTGTAAATGTCTGCCACCCCTCTCCCCATTGCTGGGGTTCCTCTTCCCTTTTTTAGACCCACACTCAAGGCTCAAGACTTTCTGGATATTTCTTGGGATCCCTGAACATTCCCTAGGTGAGGTTCTAGATTTTTCTTATCTGAACCCTGAATAAGGTTTACTGCATTAGGGGAAGCAAAAAGTCATGGTTGGATTTTCTTCCTTTGGAAAGAACAAAGCTGGCTTACATTCACTGGGTTCCTGGGGTGCTGGGGAGGGAGGGAGAAGTAGGGACTGGCAGAGGTGTTCCAGTCCTGGCTCTGCATCTGGAATCTTGCATCAGTGGATGTGAAATGCTCAGATTTACAGAAGACAGACGACTCCCTGCCCTCAAGGAACTCATCATCTAGAGAAGTCATTATAGAAGAATCCTAATGGGTCCTGAAGATGAGAGCGAGCTGGGAGTCCAACAGGTCAGAAATGGGATGAGACTGTGGGGTGTTCCAACCAATCCCCAAGGTGCTGGGAGACACGATAACGCATACACAAAAAGAGATAATGCTTCTCAGGATCTTGATTTCTTGATCTATAAATTTGGTGATATGACTGCCCAAGGGCAACACATTGGTTTTGTTTAGACCATTATTTGGACAATTTGACTTTTTGCATCCAGTTGTCCAGCCTTTCTAACTGCCTGATCAGCACATTGTTCCCTGCCTGCCCTCTGTAGGCATCACAGTTTGTGACCCCCCGATATGGACAATCTCCAAGCCCTCTTCCAGATTTGAGCCTCAACAAGAAGTAACAAACTGAGGGGCTTTCAAACAAGCCAAGAAGGGTACACCAAAACAAAAAAGCTTCCGCAAAAAAAAGAAAAAAGAAAAGAAAGAAAGAAAGAAAAGAAAACTTCTGTCAATCCACCAGTCCTGAATGGGAGATCAAGCCACAGAACCAGGGTGGACCTCTCAGCTTCTCTGTCTTCCTGGTCTGGCTCTAGAAGTGGAAAGGGAGCCCCTTCCTGACCTTCCCTTTTCTCTCCCACCCTCCAGATATAGACAGCTGCTGGGGAGGGAGGCAGAGTCAACAAGCCCAGCTCTTGGTCCCCCCTGAGTCCCAGAGCTTTCTTCAAACAGTACTCTCTTATGCCCTAGGTCACCATTTGGCACCAAGTCCTTGATGTTTTGTATTGTCTATGGATTTCCCCTTTCACATTCCCCTCCTGAAACAAATACACACATGTCTTCTTTGAATCAAACTGGTGAATTTAGCAGCCTCTCTGGTTATGAGCTCAGCCCTGGACCTCTCTGTATCTCTAGTCACCGAGTCTGGTGCAGCCAGCACAGTAGGTACTTAAAAAGTGTTTGATGTCCAAGTGATGATAATAATGCTGACTGCTGTCAGCTCTTGAACTTACTCCCTGGAAACAGAAAAGAGACGGAATATCTGTCACCCCCCTCCCAAACTGGTGTTGGTAGTTGTTTATACCCCTCCCCCACCACACACACACTTTTCCTGGCTCGGAGGAGAGAGGCAGCCTTTTCCTGCTGAGCAGGTCTCCCAAAACTGTCTTCTGGTGGACCAAGTGGCACACCCCCCTCTCTCTTTGATATAGTCTCCCATTTTCTCCTCGGTTGGGGGTCGACTTTTGGGGCAGGATACTGACCGTTTTTCCCAGTCAGCTTCTTAACCTGCTCCCCTTTTCCTAGTTGTGAGGTCCAGTTCTCAGGCTCAAGATTTCCCCCTGCCCCACCCTCAAGGTCACCTATCCAGTCTCAGAAAGGGTGAGAGGTCACTTTTAAATGTCAACAAGAAGGGGGGGTGAGAAGTGATGGGAAAGAATAGACTAAAAGATGAGGGAAAGTGGGGGTGGGGAGGACGGAGAGGCGGGCATGGAGGGCGCTTGGGAGAGGCGCTGCTGCCTTCAGAGCAAAATGAGGCCAAAGTGGGAGGATGGGGAGAATGGGAAGCGGGGTGCCTGAAAAATGTGCAAGGAGATTGGAATTGCTAGGGGCTGAAGGAAAAAGATAGGGGTTGGAGGCAGAAAAGGTAAGATCGTGGTGGGGTCGAGACACAGGCGAGCTTCCAAGCCTCCAAGGCCAGTTGCGTTTGCTCAGGCTTAGGGCTGGGAAGGAGCGCATCCCGAGGGTGAGCTGCCCTTCCCAGCTCCAGCTGCTCCCATCCCCACCGCAGAAAGCCTGGAGGGGATCGCAGAGGTGGGGGCAGAGACCAGCGGCTACCCGTCCCCATCCAACTCGGGGCCCCCTCCAGCTCGAGGCGGCTGGGCGGACGGGATGACCCGGGGACTGGACACCGGGAGATGGGGAGGAGGCAGGAACCGCGCTTCAGGTGGCTCCTCCTCGTTGTTTAAAGTTTGCGGCAGGCGAAGGAGCCGGCTCTGTCCACCCCCTACCTCCCCCACGGCCCGGGCCGCGGGCTCGCTGCTCGGCTCGGCCGGGTCGCCTCAGCCTCGCCTTCTTCCTCCGCGCGTCCTACCGCCACTTGCCTCTCGGCTCCCGCCCCGCGCGGGTCCCGGATCCCCTCTCCTGTCTCCATCCCTCCCTGTGGCCGAGCGCCCCCCGCTCCCTCCCTCCGCGCTGGATCTCCCGCACGACGTGAGCAGAAAGTGAATGAGCAGCCCCAACCACAAAGACAAATTACCATGAGAAAAATAAATCAGGAAATCGCCGTTCGCGTCCCCCTTTCCCGCCGCCGCACCCCTCTCTCCACCGGCCGAGGCGGGAGCGCGGGGCTCCCGGGCCGCGGCGTGTGGGGCCTGGCAGGGCAGAGTTTGGGCTCTGCGGGGCCCTGGCGGGGCAGGGGGTCTGAGAAGAGCCCGGGTGGGGGCCCCGCAGGCGGCGGCGGAGCGGGGACGCCCGCGAGCGTGAGATTTCACACTCCGAGCGGGCCACGCGTTCCCACGCGCGCTGCCGCCCGCACTCTCCTTCCACCCGGTTTACTCGTCGGCCCTCCGTGAGCCTCCATCTCGGCGCCAGTCTCAGCGCCTTTGCCCGGCGCTCTCTCAGCTTTTCATTCGTCCGTCCCCTTCTCCAGGCCCGGGCCACGGGTCCTCATCAGGGCTGCAACCCAGACGCCCTGGCCGCGGCCCCGCGAGGGCCCCGCGCCGCCCGGACCCGGAGCAGGCGGGCGGCGGGAAAGCGGCAGCTCTGAGGGCGAGGGAGCACAGGGACACCCTTCTCCTCCCGCCCGCGGCCTCTCCCACCTGGTTCCAACTTGCTGGAGCCTCGGGGCCCCTACCCCTCTGCCCACCCGAGTTGCTGAAGTTTGCAACTCGCAGCCCCAGCCCGCGCAGGGGAAACGCCCGGGGCTCCCGGGACTCACCTCCGGGCTGCGAGCACAGGTGCCCGGCTCTCTGCGGCTCCCGGCTCCCGGTGGCACGAAGCGGCGGAGGCGAACCAGGAAGGCTGGCGGCCCGTCTGGGAATGGGGCGGCGGCGCCGGAACGGCCCCGGCTCTGGGTTCGGTGCTCCCCGTGCAGTCCGGACCCGGGCCCGCGCCCGCTGCGCTCCGGCTGCTCCCGCAGCCGCTGGACGCGCGGCCGACCCGCCCGGCTCCGCGGAGCTGGGCTCTGGCAGCAGTCCCCGCGCTCCAACTAGCTCCCGACCCGGAGCGCGGGTGAGAGCCGGGAGGAGGAGACCGAGGGAGCTGAAGGAGCGGGGGGAGAGGCTGTGGGGGAGGAGTTGGGAGCGAAGGGAGAGAAGGAGGGAGCGGGAGCGAAAAGGAGGAGGGGGTTGGCGAGGACCTGCCGCGGCCGGCGCTTCACCCGCCAGCCCCGAGGCGCGCGGAGCAGCGCGAGGGGGCGCCCTGCATCGCAACGTCCCCAGGCTCAGCCAGACTACCGCCCCTGGCCTGCCGAGTGTGTGCCGCACGGGGGGTGGACACAAGTCCCGCTCCGCAGCCGGCGTTCGAACGGCGAGACCCAGGTCCGCCTGAGCACTTGCTACCTTTTGCTACATCCTGCCTTATTGTCCTCGGTGACATCCCCCATCTCTAACATGACTTCTCCGGGGTGTCAGCTCACCCGAACCCTGCCCACCCAACCCTTGGAGCCTGAGGAACCCCACCCCCACCTCCACCCCGCCACCCCCGCCACCCGACTCCCAAATTCTCCAGCCCTGTTAGCTAAAGACGATCTTCCTGCCTGTGGATTGGAAGTGGGAAAGAAAGAATCTCGTACGAAACAGGGGAAATCTGGAATAAACTGCAGTCGAAGGGAGTGAGGAGAGGCTGTGGGGCTGGACTGGAAAGCCAGAACTGGCTGGATCAGGGTTAACTTTACACTGGACACGACCTTGAGTGAACCTCTCCAAGCCTCAGTTTCCTCAACTGTGAATTAGGGTTAGCAACACCTACCCCACGGAACGATTGGAGGAACAGTAGGAGCTGCAGTGAGTGAAATAACCTCAGGAACATGGGGAGGGCATCCCGGAGATTAGCGATCCCGGGAGGCAGAGGGGTGTTCTCGGTTAAGAGCGAAGGTTTACCGAGATCACGCATCAGGGCTGATTGTTTACAAGTTTAAGTATCTAGCGTCTGATGGCTAGAAAGCGGGAGGGAGAGACGGGGAGGCGGGCGGGGGGCTTCAGATTCTATCTGCCCGGGCTGCGCGAGAGATGGGAAGGGAGCCCTCTGCTGAACAAAAAAAGGTATTTTAAAAATTTAAAGAGGTGACCTAAGAGAACGAAAGAATGAAGGATAAAGACAAAAGACCAGAAAAATTAAACATGGAGAAGTGTGATTTTAAGAGATAACCAAAGAGAACTGTGAAATAATACTGGATAAGCCAGAAGAAGAAAAACATTAAAATATTTTCTGGAATATGCCGGAAATGGAAGAATTAGAGTGAATCACTTTATAGAACGAAATTCTGGGTAAAGGAAATCCCAGATAAAGCAGAGGGATGGAGACAATAAGAGCCCCAGAGAAGCATTTCCCTACACACACACACACACACACACACACACACACACACACCCCTTAACTAAGATGAGAAGCAATTTGGCCAGGATGAGGGGAAAGAAAGAAAGAATCCAAGAAGGGAGTTTATGGGATGCTGTAAAAAGGGAAACAGTGCACAATCTCAGAAATAAAGACTTTCTAGGGCAACAGAAATGCCAGAACTCATAAAGTGCAGAATGGAGAGGAACTTGCAAAAGTAAGACACACTCTGGGCAAGAAGAGAGAGACACAGACAAGAGAAGAAAAGGAAGTTGTGTGTCAGGGCATACCAGTCTGGTAGCGATCCATTTAATTAGGGGTCGAAATCAAGTTGGAAGGGGAAATACAGGGCATTGAATCCAAATCTATTATATTATAGGTAAGGACAATGAGATCTAGAGAAGGAAAGCAATTCTTCCAGAGTTCCAGGCTGGGGGTGGGGAGCAGGTCTCCTGATCCCCTGAGACCCTTCTACCACTGTGAGATCTGCTTCCCCCACACCCACCTCCCCATTCTCATTCCCTACAGAATCATGAAGCTGTTGTCATTGCAAAAACATAAATGTGTACAATAGATAGACACCCTTTAATGAATACAGGAAGAGGAAAATATTCCATGTATTGCAGGGGTAAGGGGTGAGCCGGAGAGTTTCCCATTTGTCTGCTGGGAGAGTAGACAAAATGCCTTCTGAGTGTTTCTGTGGCAGCAGCTCTCTCTTGAAAGCTAATAAAAATCATCTCCATCCTTCACCATGTTCTCTCACCCTCCCTCTCTTTCTCTACCATGTTCTGATTGCTTTTTCTTTCTGCCTTTCCCACCATCACTTCATGCCGCTTCCTGGTTCTCCCTCTCCACATTATGAATGAGTAAATGAATGACAGGGGACTTGATGCAGTATGGGAAGCAAGGAGACGGGGGACACTGGTCAGACTCTTTCTTTCTAGGGGAAGGAGGAGCCAAGAAGGGGAGACACCAAGGAGACACACACAGAGGAACAGAGCTGCTTGGGATGCTGGGCTAATTAATCCTAATTGTGTCCTACAGTATTGTATTGATTAACAGTGATTACTCAAGAGCTCTCAATAAAAGAGAGCTTCAGAAGTCCGAACCTCAGGAAGGGACAGTTGCTTTTCTAGCCTGGCTCATCACATGCCTCAGGCAGCTCCTGAGTTGGACAAATCCAACCTATCAGGATCTCTGACCATTTACTGGGAACAAAACCTGGGGCTTTGACCCCATCACCACAGCATGCCCATCACCTTCCGTCCCCTTCCTTAAAACTTGGCAATAACCTGTACAGTAATGACTTCTATTAGAAGTAATTCTCTACCTACCGGAACGGTACTTAATTAAGTAGAATGCAAATACAGTAATTAATACAGAATTATCCAAAACAAACATGCTAAAGAGCAGTCAACATAGGGGGTGGAAAGGAGTTCTTAGAATTCACACTTGACCTAGAAATTCCAAACTTAACCTTGAACTAAGTTGCCAAGAGGTTAAGAAGTAAGTCCAAATTTTCTGCTCGAGGATGACAAGTCTGAGCACAACACCGCCTCCTGCCTCCCACCTGAGGGCATTTTTCTGGGAGATCTTCGGTCCCTCTGGAAAACTAGAGTGCAGCCTCTCTCAGGAAGGCGTGTAGAGGTGTGTGTATGTATGTATACACACCTGTTACACGGCCCAGACACAAGCACAAATCTGCCCTTGTAGCAAAAGTGAAACATACAACAGCCACACACATATTGATAGGAGAGAATTGAAAAGAAGTCATCCATCACTTAGAATGTCTGAATAGTTTCCTGGTCCCCAGTCACCTGCTTATTGCGCCTGGGGAGAGAAAAGAAAAAAGACATTCCCCACCCCACCAGTCATTGTCAATTTGTGAACCAAGAGCACACTTAGGTCAGAGGAACTGAAGTGTCACTAAATGGCAGCTTTGCCATT
Organism: Mustela erminea; assembly: GCF_009829155.1. Lineage (NCBI taxonomy): Eukaryota > Metazoa > Chordata > Mammalia > Carnivora > Mustelidae > Mustela > Mustela erminea. The sequence goes on from NC_045614.1 coordinate 99,474,098, forward strand.
GTCCTGAGCTAATGCAAGAGAAAAGACCTTCCTTCCTTCCTTCCTTCCTCTCCAAACATTTAAGCACCATTCACTAAGGCTGGGTGGAGAGGTCATAGGAAGAGGAGAGAGTCTGAGCCGCACCAGCAGGCGGGAGAAGCAGGCAGGATCACAGCAAATCTGAGGACTGCCTCGGGACCAGAGGACCGCAGGCCCGTGGAGGGCCAGGGACCAGCTCCACTCGGCAGGGCAAGGAAGTCTTCATGGCACAGGGCTAGGAATGGAGACAGGGCTGGGATTCGCCAGACAGAGAAGCAGGAGGATGCAGAGTATTCCAGGCGGAGGAAATAGCATGTATGAAAGCACCAGGCGATATAATTAGATTTCTGTTTTGGAAGAATTACTTGGCCCCGGTTAACAGATTCAGAGAGCTGAAGCAGTAAATGTGAGCAGGTGCGTGGTGTTTGGAAAGAGCACCGCACCAGCAGTTAGGGCTTCTCAGTTGTAGGACCGGCTCAGCCACTGATGAGCTGACTGTCCTTGGGCAGGCCTCTTAACCTCTCTGACCTCAGGTCCTCGAGGGTAACAGAGGGTAAGTGAGGGGTGGGTCAGCTGCTTTCCAAGGTCCCCTTGCTATGATTCTCACCCTTCTGCAGACACTCTGTACAATTACGTTCTTTACTGTATTTATGCACTTTGCCCTTTCCATGTGTAGAGCACTTCCAGCTTACAGAAGAATTTTCCATTTGATATCTTTTGACCTTCACACTCCTGTGAAGGGGATAGCTCCACTGACACTCTAGATGATTTCGCTCAGCTCCATGGTGGTAAACACCACCTCTGTGCTGATCACATCCAAGGTTTTATCCGAGGCTCTGACCTTTCTCTTAAGACCCAGATGTACAGACCTGACTATCTGCTGCTCTCCTCTATGTGAACATCTCATAGACATCTCGAACTTAACATTCCCCAAGCCTAACTTCCAATTTTCTTTTCCAAAGCCAGATCTTCCTCCCAACTTCTCTAACCTAGTAAATAAAAACTCTGTTCTTAGAATTCCTCAAGGCCAAAATCTTGAAGTCATCTCACACCCACCCCCAAGCTATCATAAATTCCATGGTCTCGACCTTTGAAATGCTTTTAGAAACAAACTGCTTCTCACCCCCTCCTCCACTAACACCTCAATTCAAAACACTGTCTTCTCTCACCTGGTTGTTTGCTCTTCCTGCTTTCACCTTTGTACTTACTGTCTATTCTCTACATAGAAGCCATTCTAAATCAGATGCTGTCACTCTTCTGCTCAAACACCTCCCATGGCTCCCCAGCTTGCCAGATGAAATGTTCCATCCTTAAGAAGCACACAAGGACTTGCTGACACCATCTCCTACCACTTTCCCCTCCTTCACTTCTCTTCAGCCCCACCAGCCTCTCCACTATTTCCAAAATACCTAAGACTGTCACCTCAGGGCCTTTGCACTTGATGTTCTCTCTGCCTGGAAGCTCTTCCATCAGATACCCATCTGGGTCATTCCCTCGCTTCCTTCAGTCTACGCTCAAATATCAGTTCATTAGAGATACATTGTTATCCTTTCAAAATAGCAAACCCTTTCACTCTCTATCATCACCCAACATTGTTCATACCTATTTATTGTCAGTCTTCCCTGACCAGAAGATGAATTCCACGGAAGTAGAGACATTGCCTGATCTGTTCATTACTATCATCCCAGCCCACAGAATGGTGCTTGGTAAACAGAACTGTGCAATGACAATTATTTGTGTGAATTATTATTATCCCCATTTTACAGGTAGGAGAACTGAGGCACGATAGCAAAATTGGTCATTTTCAAAGTAGGGATTTGAGCTTAGGTTTTCCCATATTAAACTGTGCTCTCCAACTGGTTATTAATTGACATCTATATTTGCACTTAAAACTTTTTAATGGAAAATGCATATAAGAGGGGAAAATATATTAATTGTTTTCCACCCACTTAACCACACAGGTCTATTGACCTACACAGTTAAGACAGAGTAGAGTTAGCTCTGAAAACCCAGAACCTCTAGTGTCACTAATCCCACATGCACATACTCATCCTGGCATCCTTTTGTTAAAAAGATTTTATTTCTTTATTTGACAGACAGATCACAAGTGGGCAGAGAGGCAGGCAGAGAGAGAGGAAGAGAAGCGGGTTCCCCACTGAGCACAGAGCCCCATGCAGGGCTCAATCCCAGGACCCTGGGATCATAACCTGAGCTGAAGGCAGAGGCTTTAACCCACTGAGCCACCCTGGCGCCCCTCATCCTGGCATCATTTTTGTTTCTTGTGTTACAGTTCTGGTTTTTCTTCTCAACTCCTGAAAAAGTAAATCCCCTTCCAGGCCATCACATATTTATCCTCACGCATTGTCTCTGGCAACATGTATAAGTGAGTGTGTGCATGCATGCTTGCACCACACACACACACACACACACACACACACCATTTTCATGTCTCCTAAATCAACGGTGTGGTGAGAGAGGAGGAAGGCTCCCTGCGTAGCTCACTCTGGGACCAACACCGAAGAAGAATCACATGTCTGTCCCCAGGCACTCAAGAGGGCCTCTCCACCTTCCTCTTTCCTGTTGTCCCAGCAAATACTGTCAGGTCTGGCCTGCGGATGAGTCAGGAGGAAGTGAGGTATGGGAGGGGTGTGAAGAGCAGAAGAAAGGACAGAGGCACAGTTGGCCCAACAGATGACACCAGACTTCCCAGTGCATGAGCTACAATGGACGAGTCAAGGACTCAACTCTAAGCCAGCAAGCAGGGGTCACTGTCAGGACATTTGGATTCAAGGAAGAACATAAAGTGTGGTCACTCTTCTCAAAGACATTTGAAAACATAAGATCTGGGTCTGTGATTTTCTCCCAAGATCAGGGTGAAGCCACAGAGGTCCCATATTGATCAGGACAGGATGGATGTTGGCCAAGGAAACATAAGGCAGTGTTCCCAGAAGGGGGACCTGAATCCTGTTAAGACGAGGATCCCAAGTTGTAACCAAGAAGAGACCCAGGCCTGGCCCTAAGAGGACCTGAGCAGGGCCAGACCTCTGGACAGGAAACAAGGAGGAATGGGAAGGAGACCTGCTGCCCTGAGTGGGCATGGAAAACCACTAACCTGGTTGAGAGGTTATAGAAAGTTTCCTTTGCCCTGACCAAAACATCTCTCCTCTGATGTTCAGTGACCTCAGAAATCCTCCCACTGGGGGAACAATAGGTTGGCATAATGCCTTATCTGGACAAGTAACCCATAAACAAACAGCACTTTTGCAGGAGTGGAGATAAACAATCATTCCTTTCAATTTATTTACTGAGCACGCTTTCTTATTATTTACTCAAAATGGTCCCAGAACACTAGCCCGAAGAGAAGAATCATTCCATACATTGTTATTCATTGAACACTAGGAGATATATAGTAGGGAGTGATGCCTGTCTGGCCTGTGAGCAAGGCCAGATTGGAGAGGCCTTGAATGCCATGGAAGGGGGCTGGATTTAATCCTACCGGCCAGGTAAGGAGTAACATCTGAGGTTTGGAGCAGGAATTTGATGGGTTCAGCTGGGTGGCAGTGGGTGGATGGGGGAGGGAGGCCAGCTGAGAGACTGTTAGTTCAGCCCTTACAAGCCGCTGAGACTTTGACCAGGGCAGAGATGACAAAAAGTCATGAAAAACTATGTCTACCTTTGCAGCATGAAGTAGGAATCTAAGGGATTGGAGTGCGGGACGGAGAATGGAGACAGAGTGGGGTGGAATGAATAGAAGCAGGAATACACGTGCCCAGGAGAGCTGGGAGCAGGAGCCAAGTGAATAATGGGGAAGGCCTGAGAAAGAGAACTTTGCCACCGCAACCCCACCTCCAGTATGGCTTAGCCTTGACTCTTCCCCAAGTCCGGGAAATGCAGGGGCATGATCTGTGCCCTTAAGGCAACCTCGTGATGCTGGGGGCAGCTCGGATCTCAGACATTGGCTGAGAGGCACCAATTCTCAGGGAGGAGCAGCAGACTCCTTCATTTCAATTAAATAAGAATTTTCCCCCCTCTGTTATTTGCTCAGTTCTGCAGTGAGGCCAGAGAAGACAAGAGAGGATGAGCAATTCTTAGGGGATGATCGTGTTATTGGGAATGTGAGGTGCATGCAAGAAGTAAATAGCAGGTAAATGCCAGATTGGCTGCTGCAGGCAGTCAACAGCAGACAGGCTCAAGGGAGAAGGAGCCCGTGGAGCTGCGTCTGGGAAGGCTTCTTGATGATGGGAATTGCCTGGACCACACAGAAAATGGAGGAGCAGACAGACACTGGGGAGGGACGAGACCCACTTAATGGAGTTCTTTGAGACAATAAAAAATATATATAAATAAATAGAAAGGAGAAATAACTATAATCTACTGAGACTTTTTCAAAACTTTTGACTAAGTTCTCTAAGAAAGGCTCTTTTAAAAGTTTAAGTTGCCCTGTGGCTACAGGAGGGAATGAAGTCTCTTTTCTTAAGATTAGTGAACAAAATTAGGAGCAAATTTTGGTCTCTCCAGATGATGCCCTGTTCAGACTCCCTCTCCAAGTGTGGATGCAATGCGTGGAGAGATAAAATGGGGTAAGACGTACAATGCAATAGTATTCAGCTCTAAGAAGGAAGGAAATTCCGTCGCACCCTACAACATGGGTGAACCTTGAAGATATTATGCTTATTGAAGACACAGAAGGACAAAGATTGTCTGGTTCCAATCATACAAGGTACCTAGAAGAGTAGAGCTAGAATGGTAGTTGCCAGGGACTGGGGTGATGGGGAAATGGGGAGTTGGTACTTAATGGTGTAGAGTTTCAGTTTGGAATGATGAAAGAGTTCTGGAGATGGATGGTGGTGAAGGTTGTACAACAGTGGGAATGTACTTGATGCCTCCCCACTGTGCATTTAAAAAATCATGAAGATGGTGAATTTTATGTCATGTGTATTTCACCACAATTAAAAATGCGGGGGAACCCAATATAGATAGGATAATCCATATTTAAAAGGAAATACATATTTTTTAAAGATTGTATTTTTTTCATTTTTTGAAGTTTATATTGACTTAAGCAATCTCTACACCATACGCAGAGCTCGACCTCACAGCCCGAGAACCAGAGTCGCGTACTCCACCTACTGAGCCAGCCAAGCTCCCCTAAAAAGGAAATTTAAAAAAAAAATTAGTCAACATGCTAAATGTTATATTACGTATACTTTATCACCAACACCAACACCACCACAACAAAAGAATCTATGCCAAGACTGAGCAGATTTAACATGTGTATGCACGTTCTGGAGGGAGGGAAAGTCACAAGACAGACCTCCACCTAGCAAATGACTACATGTAATCTGGATAGGTAGAAATAAACTAACAGGCTCTGACAGTAGGAGGCACCAGAGCAATGGTCCTCAATCCTGGATTGAGAATGGAATTGCCTGGGGGCGTTTTTATGGCTATTTGTATCCTGGACCTCAGTCCCCAGAGAGTCTGACTCCACTGTCCTGTGAGGTGAGGGCTGAGAAATTGGTGTTTTTTTCAAAAACTCCCGGATGATTCTAATCTACAGCCAGTTAACTGCATAGAACATTCAGGTTGAAAAATCTCAGCCTCTCGGGGGTTGAGTCTAAGCTCTGCCATTTACCAGCTGTGCAATGATCAAGTTACTTTTTCTCAATATTTCTTAATACTCTCATTTCTCAATATTCTCAATAGTTTGCTTGTCAGTATTCTCGTCTTCAAAACTGGGTGATAATAATCCCTACCTCGGAGGGTTGCAGAGAGGATTAAGAAAGATTCTGAGCATTTAGCACGGTGCCTGGGGCATTTTCAGAGCTTACTAAATGTTAATTACTATTGTTATTGACCGACTGGGTGTAAATTGGTGGGGAAGGGACAGATGAATTTAACATGCATGTGCAAATATGTTTAAAAATAAGCAAATCCAAACTTTGTGACTAACACCTCTGTCAAAAGCCAAGAAAGGGCCTGTGTCTTTGGAAGACACGAATTGGAGGGCTGCTTTGTTCCAGGCCAAGAAAACAGGCATCCACAAGGGGTGGGGGCAGAGACTGAGAATGACTGAGTTTACACCCTTTCTCTAAACACCATACATCCTCCCCTCATTGATTCGTGGTGAGTTCTAGTCAGCAAACCTCCGAAGGGATATTCTGACCCTGGAGAAGGAAAGGAGATAGAACAATTGAGGTCTGAGGAGGGCAGACAGGCCATAAAGGTTAGAATTCTCCAGCCTGGAAAAGGACACGATGGAAATCAGTAAACTCATCAATAACCAGGAGAAGATGAACCAAGAGTTATTCAACTCAAACACTCGCTGGAGGGGAAGATGAGTGAGGAACAGTTAGGACAAAAAAAGGAAATGGATAATAAACTCCAAGATGTAGCTCATGAGGGAGATAAAATGAATTCACAAAGGATCTGGACAAATTAATGTCAGAATGTAAACGGATGCCCAGGGGAGCTGACATATGCCCACTTTGAAGGTCGGGGTTGGGGAAGGCAATGAGCTTGTCCTTTCCAACAATGGCTGTGGAGACTGCGGTCTGACCAGGATGTATATTGCAATTTTCTTAGTGTCCCTATGGAAGGATTTGGCAAAGGGTCAAGAATCAATATGAATGTGCTACGTTCAGCGACAGTGAGAAAACTGGTTTGGCTAGAGTAAAGGGGCCGTGTTAGGAAGTGAGGGGGTTTGGTCTGGATATGCAAGACTGGATTAGATTATCAAGAGTGCCCAGAGTGGAGCCGAGGGGCTAAAATTAGTTCAAGAACCACAGAATGTTGTAGCTCTTCCAGTCCATCCCTTTCCTCTTTAGGATGGAAAACGTAAGCACAAAGAGATGAATTCACTTGCCCAGGATCCCACAATGTGTTAACAGCAGAGCAGAGACAAGAATCCTGAGGCTTTTCTATTAAACCACACGGTGGTCTGGGTCTGGGAAGGACTTTGGAGAAAGATCATTACTAAATCAATAACCTTTAACAAGTGTCTTAACCTCCTCCGAGCCTCTGTGAAATAACATAACCCTCCCCAGGCCGCATTAGCCTGGGGGTAAAAGCAGAGACTTGGCAGAAGTCACAAAGTTGTATTTCTCGGACTCAGCCCCCTTCAGCTTGTGGAATTGTAGCTTTCCCCCAATTCCCTCCCAGTTAGTCCTTGCACACTCCAGCAGAGATCTCAGTCAAGTTCTGGGCTCAAGACATATTGGCTGCTCTTGCTTTATTCTTCCTCTTTGCTTTGGTTGATGGGGTTAATGTCCTCAACCCATACTGATGTCCTAGCCTGGTGGCCAAGAGTACCTACAAGGCCTGTCTTGATGCTGGCACACAGAACATTGTCCCACAGGACGCAGAAAGCCCTGTTTTCCTCCCACTGCCCTTTTGTATTGTTTTTTAAAAAATGGAACCAAAATGATTCTTGGTGTTGGTTCACTTTGTACTTCAGCTGTCATACCTTGGGAGTGGGGTTTGGGTCACAGGACAGTCTGAGTGGTTCACTGCCTGCGGCTCTCAGAATTCACCCTCCTCTCCAAAACTGGCTCATTGCCCTTCAGTTTCTCACAATTGTATCCGTGGTGCCCAGCACATTGTAAGGACTCACCAAATATTTGTCCAGTGAATTAGTGTGCAAATTTCTCTTACAGTGGATTCTCTCTTTAAACTTAGGAAATTAATTTTTTTCCCAGGAGGTTCAAACCAGCCCCTGAATACTTGTTCGCCTCATTCTTTCTTCAGATTCCAGATGGGCTTGTCTGAACCTTAGGGTAAACATGGCTTAGGCTTCAGCTAGGATCTTATAAATTGAGGTGCGTGCAGTGAGCTAATGTAGATAAACGTGTCCAGCATAGAGCCTGGGATATCATAGATAACTCAGCATTGTTATCCCTTTTCTTTCTTTTGCCTAACTAGGATCACTGACTCAGAAGGGGGAAAAACATCAAAGGCTTCACACAAAGAAACTGACTCAAAACGAAAGCAATTTGGAAACAGGAAAATTATGGTGCAACTACGTATGACATAATGTGGGTAGTTCTACTCACTGAACCTTAAAAAGGCTACATGGATTTTATTTATTACAATTTTACTTTAGATGCTCATCTACTTCCAGACAGGATTGAAGGCAAGTAAAAAGGTTGGAAAACAAACACATATATAATAAAAGAAGGAAAAGAAGAATAAATATGTCAACCAGAGTGGTAGGCATATGTGATGAAAGTATGGAGAGAGTAAGGCTGGGGACAGAATGACATGTCCAAGGTGCAGGGCCCGGTGGCTGGGGAGGGCAGAGATGGTCGTCAGCAGCACTCACAGGTGAGTGTGCTTGTGCTATAGAGGTACATCTGTGGGACCTCTTGGATGAGGGGAAAGTGCTCAGTGTTTCCTGGTCAATCTAAGAATAAAGTAGATCTGGTTAAAAGGCAGAGAAAAGGGGCCCCCGAATGGCTCAGTCAGTTAAGCATCTGTCTGGCTCAGGTCATGATCCCAGTTATCTGCCTTTCGGCTCAGGTCATGATCCCAGATTCCTAAGATGAAGCCCCGCATCAGGCTCCCTGTTCCTCCCTCTGTTTGCTACTTCCCCTGCTTGTGCTCTCTCTCTCTCTCCCAAATAAATAAATAAAATATTTTTTTCTAAAAAAGGAAAAGGCAACAAAAAAGGTATGTTGATCGATTTAAACTTGGAAATGAAAAATAGTAATGCTTGGAAGAAGACAATTCGTGTGATGCAACAGAATGACTTTTGAGATGTTAACCACTGTGTTCTTTTCTTCACCTCGTTTTCTGCTTCTCCATCTCATTCTGGCCTCAAAGCAAGAGAAGAGAAAGATCCCTGGATTTTTTAGACCTTGGGAGTGGCATGAGAGGGCACATCTAGCTCCTGTGAATGGGGCAAGAGCGTTAACTGAGAGACCACTGGAGAGCCCTCCACTTCTGAGAAAACTGGAACCCTGCGTGGAGTGTCTCAGGATCAGGAGACAGCCGTCAGGGGATGTGATGTGGACAGTCCCCACAGCGAATCTGATGAGGGCGTGACCACAAGTCAGGGAGCATCAGCACCAGGACCGTGCAGTCTCCATTCAAAGGAGGACCAAACGTTACCCCAGCCAGCCTCAAATATCAGGGTCTAAAGAAGCTACAGAAGGACACCACCATCCACCTCCCAACTCCACTGTAAGGGGTGCATTTGCAGAATTCCATCCTCCTCCAGGAACTCCATTCCATCCCCAGGGGGAAAGGGGAAATCATCTTAAACTGACTAAATGTTAAGTAAAAAATGGCCAAGAAATCTGAATTTTATAGAGTTTTCTTGAAAGTGACTAGAATTTATTTCTTGCATCAAGCAGAATGAGAGCAGGAATTAACCTGAATTATAAAGAAATGAGGTTTGATGTTCGCACACCCTAATCTGTGGATGTGAAATTTGTACTTCCTATTTTGGTTTTTATTGTCTCTGTTGCTATAGTAACACTTCAGTTAACCAGAGAGCAGCATTCCAGGCTTTAAACTTCAGGCGTAGCCCCAAAGTGGAGACTAAAGCAATTTCTAATGACAAATGTCCCCGGATGTGGAATGACAACGAAATGGTAAAAGCAGGAAAGGTCTGAAGAGCTCACGCTGAGATGGTTGATTTGTATGCCAGAAGTCTTTACAGTCTCCTTTGTCTTCCACCACATCTTATTTGTGTGACCTTGGATAAGTCATCTAATCTCTCAGAGACCAAGAACTGCAGTGGGAGATGTGTGGGCACACTTGGGAAACCTCAGCGAGCTACACACGTGCAATGCAGACTTTCCCTATCAGACCATGACTTTGGGTTTGCCTCTCAGCCCCTGATCCAGTGCTCAGCAGGGCTAACTGCTCACTGTATGTGACTTGAACTAAGCTGAACAGGTTGACCACAGCTAGTAAGGTCAGAATGCTCCTTGGGAAAATAAAGAATATAAGAAGAGGGATAAGGAGAGAAGGAAGAAGAAAAAGGGCAGGGAGCAGAGCAGAATTCACAGACCAAGAAACAGTGGAAAAGTCAGGCAGGAGCACTCCACAGCCAGACCCACTAGCTGTGTGACCTGTGTGGCCAAGTTAGCTCATCGTGCTGGACCTCGTTTGCCAAGTGGGAGTAATAATAGTACTTACTAAAATAAAATAAAATCTTTTAAAAAGAGGTGGTGGCACCTGGGTGGCTCAGTCGGTTAAGCGTCTCTTGGTTTGGGCTCAGGTCACGATCTCAGGGTCAGGAGATCCAGCCCCAGGTAGGGCTCCCTGCTCGTGGGAGTCTTCTTCCCCTCTTCCTCTCCCCCTGTCCTTTCTCCCTGATCACACACACACACACACACACTCTCTCTCTCTCTCTTTAAAAAAAAGGAAAATAAAATCTTAAAAAAAAAAAAACAAAAAACATAAGTACCTACTGCATAGGATCCCTGTGAAGATTACATGAGTTAGCAAAAGCAAAGTAACTGGCATATAGTAAGAGTTCTGCTAATTATTTTGATTATTAGACATATCCACAGGGCATATGAAAAATGGGTACTTATTAATAATTAAAGAAACACAAATGAAAACAAAATACCATTTTCACCTGTTGGCAAAGATTATTTTTAAAAAGTATAATTCTTGAATACTTCACATTCTATGAAGATATAAATGAAGTACAGGGGATGGCGATTGGGGAGGAAAGAATTATTTTAAGAGGATTTCTTGGAGAGTGTTGTGCTGAGAATCTCACACACACACACACACACACACACACCCCGTCAAGGTAGAATCCCAGTGCCTACCCATCAACCCAAGCCTGGTGAAGGGGATTTCAACAGGAGGGCTTAGAAAACTAGATATGTGATCCCTACAGTTGCAGGAGGGGAGTGCAGGAGGCTGGTATCTGTTCCCATGAACCTAGAGGGCAAGTGAAGCCAATGGACCCCTTGGGAGGCTGAGAGCAGGAGAGCTGCCGTCACAGAGACACAGCAGGGTAGCCTCAAACAGATACATGAAAGTTCCCATAAGAGAGTCAGCTTTAAATATTTGCTGTGCTATGAAGGAGCACAAGGCCATTTCATGATAGTACCAGTTAAATACTTTCTTTTCCTCCTTTCCATTCCCTCTTCCCCTGCTGTGACCACGGAGGGATGAGAAATACTAGGTAGTGAAAAGGAAAGAAAATAGGCTGACCACTCACACTGCCAAAGGCAGACAGCTTGCCCGCAGCTGATCCCAGTTGGGGAATGGGGGAGAAGACCTATCTTTGAATGAAGATTAAAGAGCTAATAGAATTAACATTCTATTACTGAATTTAACACCGCGTTTGCATCTTGGAGTGATCACAGGCTGTTTCGCTCTTTAAAAATGAGTAAAGTTTATACATTCAGGGACAGAAAGTCAATTTTGTTCGCTAAGTGGGATTAAAGAGACATGGGCAGCAGGAAAAATGTTTTATTTTTGCATCCTACGATTCCTTTTTACTGATTGTGTATTGTTTGCAGGCGGTGGTCTGCTGTTGCTATGGATGGCTGTATTTGCCTGTCCAGCACCCACCTGCCCTAGTAGCATCCCCCGGATTTCCCTGGGTATGTGTGGGTGGGGGAAATGCCTTCCTCCAGGTGCTAGTTTGGGGACATGTTAATCCAGACAGACCTTCACTCTGGCTAAGAAGGGCACATACCCAAGCTGAGTCTGTTGGACTTTGTCTCCGGAGTCTTGGACCTTGAAAGCAAGACTGGTATGCTGGAATTACTTCATTCCTGCCCCTCTGATTAGATCCTCTACCCAGGATAGGAACTCTGGAATTTTCCGTCCCTCACTCCATGGGCCACCCCATGTCCTTCAAATAAATACCTTTTATTTTAAGTTTTTTTGTTTTTGGTTATTTTGGGGTTTTTTTGTTTTTGTTTTTGTTTTTTTTGACAGAGAGACATAGCAAGAGAGGGAACCGAAGAAGGGGGAGTGGGAGAGGAAGGAGAAGGCTTCCCACTGCACAGGAAGCCCGATGCAGGGCTCGATCCCAGGACCCCAGAATCACGATCAGAGCCGAAGGTAGACACTTAATGACTGAGCCACGCAGGTGTCCCTAAATAAATTTCTTTTACACATATATGCGTCATTGCCAGTTTCTACTGCTTGTAGCGGAAAGATCCTAAGTGTTAAACCAGAGAGAAACCGTATGTGACAGAACAGAGCTGGCCACGTGACGAGTATCCTCCTATGAGGGGGATTCCCAAGTTCCTCTAATGAAAATGTCACAGAGCACATCTCAGCCTTTGTGGAATGTGGACAGTTATGCAAGGTGGCAGGTAGGGAGGGAGGGAGGTAGCCAGATGTATATGCAGATATGGATAAAATGTTTATTTCATATATTGTACAGCCATCTCTCTAGCCCAGTATGGAAATGACATATGGCTGTGAACGAGCAAGTGTGGCTGACGGAATCACGTATTTTCTGAAGAGCTGCTTTGGCATTTCAAAATGAGGCACATAATTAGAAGGTTATACCAAGTTAGTGAAAAGTAATCACTTCGTTACGAAGCTATAGACCAATTTTGTGGCTTTTTCAGGAAACTGTTTCCTGACTACTGTCTCTCTTGAGCAGTTTTATAGTGTTTCTGAAACTGGTTTGTTATTACGTGAGGCTTAATGATTTCTATCCCAGTAGGTGTCAGTGAATCAAATGTCCTGAGGTTTAAGTGGAATAAAATAGATTAAAATTAAGAAATGTGTTGAGCCCTGCAGCAGACGTTGTCAGTGCCCTGCTAAGAGCCATTCTCCCATCATCACTTCTTTGTTAATAGAATATGTGTGCTGATCAGATGTCAAGCCGTCATGTAGTTTGAGGTTATGTCACCCCAGCACCAGTCCAACGGGTTACCTTAGTCCTTTAAAATAATTCTATTTATTTTTCTAGGAAGCAGCTTTGAAAAGGACATGTGACTGAATTCTGTCCACTGGGATATTAGTATCTATTTGCTGAGCAGAACATTTCAAGAGAGACTGCTGAGTCTTAAACAAAAACATCGGAAAGAGGTTTCCCCTCTTCTACCTCTGGATGGTGGTGTTTGAGGATGTGGTGCCTAGAGATAGTGCAGCTACCTTGTGCCTATGAGGAAAGCCAGCTAATATACTTGCATAACAGGAAAGGCAGGCAGAACTTGGATCACCAGTAATGTTAAGTCAATTAATTGACCGACTCTAAAACTGTCTTACCTTTAGACTTCTGCAAATTAATGGTGAATCTTTTTATTTTTTCAGTCATTTGGAGTTGTTTTCCATATTTGGAAGGCTTGTTCCTTGAGGATTTTACATTCTCTTTTAAAATGTTTGCAGTTGCTGTCAGACAAAGATATTTTTCCTAACTGGTACTAACATCGTTTGAACTTTATATGAAAGGTTACTTGAGAACCACAGAATTCCCTGGGTAAGCAAAGCTATCCTATTATTAGATAATTATAAAATGCTCCCTAAGGTTACGGTCTGATAATATTTTTACCAGCTTCCTGCCATCCCCCATCACCTTCCCCACTCCGTGTTACTTTCCCGATCTGGCCCATGGACCAGGGGATACGCTGAATATGAAATATTATTACAAAACAAATGTCAGGAGCAAGCTGCTTTATCATGTAGACACTACAGAGGATTTCTTCCGTCTTGTGACAATATTAAAGATATGGCTTTCATATTGCTTGTGCCTGGGAGTCTGTCAAAAGTCAAACATTAAAAAAAAAAAACAACAACTTGAGGAAATCATGATCAGTGGCATATTTGGAGAAAAGTGTCACCTGATGAAAAAGAGGATGATCATATCAATGATATTTTGAATAAATTGGTGTCCAAACACTCTTGCACAACTTCTTGGCCATGGCAAAATATAATCTTCCTTCACATCCCAACACAAACCTCCCACACACGTGAAGGCATAGTAGGACCCAGTACAATCTACCAGGTAGAGAGGATGGCCACGGTGAAAGGGAAAAGCTCTTCTGGAGGACCAACCAATCACTGGGGAGGAGGCAGCTCTGACCTTTGATTGGCTAATGAATTTTGCAGAAAGCCAAGTTATAGTACATTGCCCCCAAGAGCAGGCAGGATACAACCTTCCCCTAGCTTTATGAGAGAGAAGCAAATAGCCAAAAAGCAAGCTGACTCTGGGATTTTCCAGGAGAGCAGCGTGCAGGGTTTCCTGGGGTCAATGCTCATTTAGCCCTATGGCCATGCTGTCTGCCGCAATTACTACAGTGCAAAGTGACGGCCAGTGTTTGAGAGGCTGACGGGAGACTGCATGGCACGCGGGGGGCGGGGGGGGGGGGGCATCCCAGGCTTTGATTCCACCTACCTCCTACCACTCCTGCCTTCAGTCTTCACCCATCCCCAGCTCTGCGACCTCTGGCAAATTCTTGATCTTCTTTTAAACCTTATTTTTTGTCTTATAAAGTACAGATAACAGGTTCACCTGCCTTATTATAAAGACTAAAGGAGATAATATGAATACAGTGGATGCTTACTGCTTTGTGGATCCATACCCCTTTGTCTTAGAATACTTCTCTCTACCTATAAGATTTTCAGAGTGTTCATCTAATTGGAACCAAGACCCTTGCCTCATGGCCACGGTTGATGGGCCCGAGACACACACACGGACCTAACTGAAGTTTAGGAACTGAAACAACCCAGAAAGAAAGGCCAGTCTCATTCTGAAACTGAGAACCAATAAACTGAAAAGAAGGTAGCCTTATACTGTAGAGCAGAAAAACATAGTCAGCAAAGAGAGAGAAAAAGGAAGGAGAAGCCCAAAGATAAGTAGAGATGAGAAGAGGGGATTTCCCCTGCTTTCCCCAACCTTTCCCCGCCCCCTCCCCCCAAGGCAAGGCTCCAGCCTGGTCCCAGTCATTTCCTGGTGCTCAGACTGCAATTAGAGACCCCATAAATCGCTCTGATCATCTCCATTTTTGCCTACCTTAGCAACAGTCATTTTCTGAGAGTAGCGACGGAGTCCTCTGTAATACAGTGTATTATACAAGAGTGGGTTCTCATGCATTCAACAAATATGTCTCTGTGCCTGCTCTGTGCCGGGCATGTCTTTGGGGATGGGGTATATGGTCCCAGACTTCATGGAACTCCCAGTTCCTTGGGGAACACGGGCATTCACACAGATAATCACCCAAATAGATATATGATATACTCTTGGTGCTTTTCCCTCGCGTTGTTAGAAAAAGGCTAAATTATGCCCCATACAGACCCTGATAAGATGGAGGAGCATCTTAGTGGGGTTAAAGGTCAAGTCCTGGCACTTCAACAGTTAAACATCAGTCATGTGGAAAATGTCCTAATCCTAACAGCTTATCCCCTCCTGCCAGATGAGTGAGGCATCCCGTTTCCCATCATCACCTTTATTGCTCTCTTTAAATCCTGGGGTTTCAATTTCCCTTCCCATCAGAATGACTCTGCTTTTAACAACCCCAGACCTTTCTCCCTGTTATTCTATAGCCCCAGGCTGGCGCATCACATCCTATAAGAGAGCCATCTCTCCCAGGCGGAGGGTTGCACAGACCCCAAGGAGCTGTGTTGTCACTGATTTATGACTCCCTGTCCTCTGCCTGTTGAGGGAAATCACTTTATCAAGATGAAAAGTCAGGGGTGGGGGTGGAGCAAGGTTTCCTGTTTGGCTCCGCGCACTCTCCTGCATATTCCAGAAGCACTTAGAGCTACAAGTCATCAGGACTGCGTGTGAGTGATGGGGAGAGAAATTACCAAATATTGAACAGAGCTGTGTGATTTGCCTTACACATATTCAGTTATGCTTTTAAGGATTTCAACACAGGCTGGGGAGCCAGAGCGATTCTGAATGTAGAAATAAGGAGCGAAGGCACCGGTCTGCAGACATTTTAAGGAAGATATTTTTCTGCCTCCTTAGTCTCCCATTCAACAACTCCGAATGCACCTGTCGCCCGTTAACATCATCTGCATTGTCACGTTTCAGAACCGGACATTTCTTGGGCATCCTCCTCGTTGAACCCATTGTCTCACAGATGAAAAAACTGAGGCTCAGAATGGGGACCGATTTGCTCATGGTCATCCTGTAAAATGCAGGCGGGACTGCAAAGCAGACCCTTTGACAATTATCAGGACTCTTGGGCAGGGTGAAGCACTGGGAGCTATTCAGGGGCCTCCGCAAGGTGTGTAGTGACTTCCTCATTAAGGTGTTCCCAGTCTCAGACAGACATCTGAAAATACGCACAAGGCATTTGTTTCCACTGAAATAGTAACGCAATCACGTGATAAAATCTTGGGGAGTAGGGAAGAGAAAAAAAATGATCCAATCATCATCGTTGTCATCATCACACAATCTATGTTAGCATTTTGTTCTTTTCCTCTCTAATTATTTTTCCTTTACATTTAGTCTTGCCTGCATGCAGTTGTGAAGAGCGTGTATCTGCACAATCTTCATTTGAACAAATGGAAACAAATTTTCATTTAACTTTATGGCACAAGCACTTTCCATATTATTGCTTCGTCTCCATGACTGTAATTTTCAGGATTACTTAATATTTTAATAGATGTGCCACCGCTCACTTGCCCATTCCTGTATCATTGGACATTCAGGTCGCTCCGGTTTCCCATCAATACAAATAATGCCGCAATGAGCGTCTTCCGCATAGAGCATCCCACCCCCTCCCCTTATTTATGTTATTTCTCTAGGATAGTTTCCAAAAGTGAAATAACTAGGCCAACAATTCTAAATAGTTTTACGGCTCTTGACACATATTGCCAAATTGACCACTAAAAGCTTCTTACCAATTTACATGAACAATTTTGAAGAAGAGTCAAAAAGGTGACCAAATAAAAACTTAGCACGGAATTAAGAACCCCTTCATGTATGCACCATGTATGCACCCCAGGTCAGTGCACTCTGACTTGTCTGTTGTGGGATAATCCTCTCTCACAGGGTTGAAAGAGAGGATGAGAGTAAAGACCCTCAGGCTTGTCACGTTGTTATCATCTCCCGGCTTCTAGGCTGTAGTTCTTGTGATTATACAATAGAATCACCTGAAATACTTCCCAAACTGCTAATGTCCTGGGCGGGTCCCCAGTGATTCTGGTTTAATTGGCCTGGGGTGTGGTCCAGCTCTGAGATTGCAGAAGTTTTCCAGGTGATTCTAATGGGCAAGCGAGCTCCCCTGCATGGACTCAGAGGCAGGCAGGGAGGCAGAAGAGGTCAACAGAAGCAAAGACCCTGAGTGATGTCTCCAGACATACTTCCTTCTCTGTTTCCTGTGCCCCAGCGAGGCCGCAGCCCATGGGTGCCAAAAAGTCTCCCACTGCTCCTCCCATCCTGAGGCCGGATGTGTCTGCTGCATCCAGCTCTCACGCCCTGACTTTAGAGGTCCAGGGAGTCCAGCGATTAAGACATGTGGAAGAGGGGCGCCTGGGTGGCTCAGTGGGTTAAGCCATTGCCTTCGGCTCAGGTCATGATCTCAGGGTCCTGGAATCGAGTCCCGCATGGGGCTCTCTGCTCGGCAGGGAGCCTGCTTCCCTCTCTCTCTCTCTCTCTCTCTCTCTCTCTGCCTGCCTCTCCGTCTACTTGTGATCTCTGTCTGTCAAATAAATAAATAAAATCTTTAGGAAAAAAAAAAAAAGACATGTGGAAGAGTACAATGTCAGGGACAACTGGGGAGACTCTGAGTTGTCAGCCTTAGGGGACTTAAAAGGATGGGAATGTCCAACCCCGAGTACCTCCATTCACTTCGTGGAGTGTCATTCGAACATTACAGAATTTATTTGTGCTACAATGAAATGTTCTTCAAGATACTGAATGAAAAAAGCAAGGTGCAGAAGGGAAGTACAGAATGTTCTGATTTGGAGATAAAAAGAACCTATTGATAGCAAGTTCACTTGCATACACACGGAAGGTGTCTGAGAGCTACATAAGAAAAGAAAAGGAGGGGCGCCTGGGTGCTCCATCGTTTGGGCCACTGACTCTTGATTTCTGCTCAGGTTGTGATCCTGGGGTCATGGGATCAAGCCCCATGTCAGGCTCCACACTGAATTTGAAGTCTGCATCAACTTCTCTCTCTCTCCCTTTTCCTTTGCCCCTCCGCCTGCATGCTCTCTTTCAAATAAATAAAATAAAATCTTTAAAAAAAGAGGAAATGAATAGGAGTGGTTATCGTGGCGTGGGGTGGAGGCATGGGATGAATGAGGGGAAGTTGAGCTCTTCACCTCAGGCCGTTCTCTCCCGCTTTACTGTGTGTCTCAAGCACGTGTTACTTTTATTTATTTTTTTTTTAAAGATTTTATTTATTTATTTGACAGATAGAGATCACAAGTAGGTAGAGAGGCAGGCAGAGAGGAGGAAGCAGGCTCCCTGCTGAGCAGAGAGCCCGATGCGGGGCTCCATCCCAGAATCCCGGGATCATGACCTGAGCCGAAGGCAGAGGCTTTAACCCACTGAGCCACCCAGGTGCCCCGCATGTGTTACTTTTAATTGTAGGTATAAGAAAATAATTACAAGGTTTTCCAGTAACAAGGGGCAGGAAAGAAAGACAACCATAGCAATAATAAACTTGTACGTCCTTCAGTACCTTAGCGTTCTAAAAGCACTACTACTATCTCTTATGAGATGAGTTGTGTCAGTATTTTTCCTGTTTTAAAGACAAACCAAAGCTCAAAGAAGTAAAGAGCATTGGGACTACTAAGAAGTAGAGTTCAAGGCTCCAGACTTCCAGCTTCTGACCCCAGCATCCTTTCCATAATCCCATACTTCAGAAGCAAATTCCAGGGGAACAGGTTTCGGAGGACGCAGAAAACACTTATTTTCATTTGTCCTAGCTTCTCCTGACCCTGCCCCATACATGGTGAGGCCTCAGGTAGTATCAGAGGAGCCCAGAGGAGATGGGAGGTGAAGAAGAGTTAGGTAGCTCACCTTCCAGGACCTCAATGGCAGAGATGAGACCCAAGAGGCAAGCAGGACCCCCTTCCCGGAGGGTCTACGGTGATAGGTCTCTGCCTCCCAGCCTGTGGGTTGAACAGAGGAGAATGGCAGTCTGAGGGTGAGCTGGCTGGAAGGGTTTTGGGGGAGAGGAGGAAATACAATCATGGACAACTGAAAATGCAACACATGGCACGAAGCTTACCGGCAGCTCTTTAAGCAGCCAAGACCTGGCTCCCAGCCCAACCCTGTCAAACGTGGCCAGAAACGGTTAACCATCAATCACCACCTGAGTCTGGGCCTGAATTCCCCCAGGTCTGGGGCAGAGCCCTCCAGAGCAGGAGAGAGAGACTGAGTGAGACAGAGAGAGAGAGAGAGAGAGAGAGGAGAGAGAGAACCAGAGAGAGGAAAGAGGGAAGACAGAGACAGAGAGACACACACGGAGAAAGAGAGGTAGCGAGGGAGAGACGACAGAGGAGAGAGAGAGACAGACAGACAGACACACAGAAAACACCTCCAACACTGTCAGAGCCCCATAAAACACCACACCTACAGAGATTATCTTTTAAAGGTCATCTGTGTAAGCTGCCTTCTGTGCTGTATCTTTTCACCTCTCCTCAAGACACCTGGAGTGCTGGGGGCTGGAGTGCTGGGAACCAGTCGGCGGGATGCCAGCGGCCACCAAAGCTCAGAGGGACGCCTGGACCCGATTCTCCTTCACAGCCCTCAGGAGGACACCCTGCTGACATCTTCGCTTCAGATTTCCAACCTCTAGAACTGAGACAGTGAATTTCTGCTCAAGACACCCAGTTTGTGGTACTTTTTTATGGCAGTCACGGAAAACTCATATACACACTGCTTTGGGTGAAGGTCTCCTCCCCTCGCAAGCCCGTGGTTTACTCTTCTGGCTTCTGCTCCTGCTCCCTCCTCAGGGCCGTGGCTGTGCTGATAACACAGAGCCAGCCGAAGGTCCTTCATGGTAGGCACCACTCCAAGCACTCTAAATGCAATCTTAGTAATAATCTGTGAGGTGGGGCCTCTTGTCATCCCTATTTTACAGACAAGGAAACTGAGGCGTAGCGACCATAAGCGCCAAGTGTCACACTGCTAATTAATCCCAGCGGCAGGGTTAAAACGCGGGCAGTCTGGCTCTGGCATCTGTGTTCGATCCTCTGCGCTGGTCTGGCACCCCTCCCACCTGGCCCCGGAGTGACAAGACGTGCCCCGAACTGGATCAATGCGAGCACACTCTA
The DNA here is from genome assembly GCF_009829155.1 of Mustela erminea. NCBI lineage: Eukaryota > Metazoa > Chordata > Mammalia > Carnivora > Mustelidae > Mustela > Mustela erminea. The sequence continues at coordinate 99,494,285 of NC_045614.1, forward strand.
AGGATTTTCTTAAATTGGATTTTGTGGAGAAGAGCCAACCTTCTCAGGAGCCACGATTTATCGGGTGCCATTAGTGTCCTTTACCATGTGGAAGGAGTAGGCGTACGTTAAGAAAAGGACACTCGCAGGCAGAGATGAGAAGCGGAGAGATGAATGACGTCCAGTCCCTGTTACCCTCTGTCCAGGGGGCCTCACGTCCGCCCTACCCATCCTGAAGCTTGTTTATCAGAGCCATAAATCATGTTTTTGTCCAAGCTAGTTATGTTGGTTGTCCATCACTTGCAAGGAGAAGATTCCTGACGGGCACACCTGCAGATTGGAACCCGGGACTGAGAGACTCCGTTTCCACTGGGGAGTAGTTGCTTGAGTGGTGGGGATAAAAATCAACCTTGGCTCTAGTGAGGCAGCACCCTTGTGCCAGGGGCTGAGTACCAGAGAGAGCCCGGTGCATGGAGAAGCAGAGGCTGAGAAAGGCAGAGGAAATGGGAGAGAACCCCGTGGAGTCCTGAGAGTTTTCCAGTTGCGAGGCTTGGTTACATTCCTGCCCTTGGGTTCTAGGAGGTCTCCCCTTATCGGAGTAATCAACTCCTGTTCTCAATTTAAGCTGTCGCACGATGGTTTCTGCAGGCTGCGTGCAAAGAATCATAAATAATACACACGCAGTAGGAACACAATGCTTCAACTATAATTGAAGGTTTTTAAGGGAAGGGCTGAGTAGGATGGGGACTGTTCCTTAGGAATCTCACTCTAGATCCTGTGTGTGGGAGAGACTCCTTGGGGGAGCCTTGGAGAGGTGCCTACAGAAGCCAGTGTGAGAGAGGGGCTGGGCCTCCGTGGCTGGAGAGACGTGGGGGATGCCAAGGGAAAGGACATGAGATGTGAGGGTAAAGAACCAGGAATGTCGAAGAGGACAGGGAATTGGAGCCTGGTTTCCAGGACGAAGGATGGTCCATTAATAGAAAGAGGGAGGCAGGCAAGAAATGAGCAGGCTTTCACACACTGATGAGCTGAGCTCCCAGGGACAGAACTAAGTGATCCACTGAACAGAAAGAAGTGTGTCCTGGCATTCGGGAGAGGGGTCAGCAGTAAGAGTAGAGACCCGGGGGTCACCCTCAGCTGAGAGGCCAAGGCAACTGAAGGAGAACCTTCCGAAGAAAAGACACCTTGCTTTTCCTGAGGCACCTTGCTCAGGAAGCCAGAGAATAAAAAAACAGAGTAGCTGAGAGATGGGGCAGGCCTATGGCACGGACAGCGTAGGAGAGACGGAGGAAGGTGACAGTTTCAGAAGTGGTCCTCAGGGGCCAGAGACCAGGCGCTCTAACTCCGCAGGGAGGAGAGCATGGGAACTCCCAGGGAGGGGTGAGGTGATGATGAGGGTGGAAGATAGATGTCAGGGAGTCAGGGAGAGGCGGGCCCTAAGGAATTGAATGCCACAGCAGTCTGCAGCTGCTTTTGCCTTCTCAGGGAGTGTGGCGGGGATGATCTCACAACTGGGAAAGTATCGGGACGGTCTGCCTGAGGGAGAAAGGTGAAGACTTCAGGACAGATCCCGGGCTATGCCTGGGAGAGCAAGAGAAACCTGAGACTGAACCCCTCTGCCTGAGAAAGGGGGAGGGCTGAGAGCCTGAGGCAGCAGGCTGGGGGACGAGGGGGAAGGTGTGAAGAGGTGGTACTAGCCAGCGCTCTCGGTTGCCAACAGCACAAATGGACTCTAGCTAACTTCCACAGAAAAAGCATTTATTGGAAGGTTTTTGGGTGGCCTACAGAATCCATAAGGGCCTTCACGGTTCATGCTACATCACAAAATTATTTCAAAAGTTAGAGGCTAAAAACACTGTACATTTATTATTTCGTGGTTTCTGGAGTCAGGTATTCAGAGCAGCTTAGTGGTGGTGGTTCAGGTTTGGAGTCTCTCAATAGGTTGTAGTCAAGATGTGGGGGCCAGGGGGGTTCAGTCATCTGAAGTTTGACTAAAGCTGGAGAAACTGCTTCCAAGTTGGCTCGCTCACTTGAATATTGGCAGGAAACCCCAGTACTTCATTGGCTATTGGCAGGAGGCCCTTTTCCCTTGCATATGGGTCTCTCCATAAGGCTGCCTGAGTGTCCTTATGACATGGTAGCCAGCCTCTTCCAGCGGGAGTGATCTAGGAGAGTATAAGGAGGGAGCTGCCATGCCTTTTATGACCCAGTCTTGCGAGTCACACATTGTCACTTCTACCATATTCCATTCATGAGAGGTAAGTCACAAAATCGAGCCTATCCCTGATGGGAGGGGAAGGAAGGCCCAGCTCCCGAAGAGAAGAGTATCAAAGAATTTGTCGGCATATTTTTGAGTGAAAACCATTCCAGGAAAGTGGGAGAACTAGACTTGAAAAGCAGGCTGGAAGAGGTACCACAAATGGAGTCCTCAGATGACCCCCACTTTTGCCTGCCTGACTATAAACTTGGGGTTTCCCACAATTCCTCTCAGGTTTTATAACTCACTAAAATGACACACGAACCCAGGAAAACACTGTACTTATGTTTACTGGCTTGTTACAGAGGATATTCCTCAGAAATAGCCAAACAACACAGTACATGGTGGGGAGGGCACACATAGCTGCCACGCCTTCTCCGGGGACACCATCTTCCCAGAACATCAGTGTGTTCACCAACCCAGAAGCCCTTCCCAATGTTCTTTTTCAGGAGTGTTTATTATATCTCAATCTCCAGCTTCCTATGCCTCCCTGGAGGTTAGGGTGGTGGCTGTAAGTTCCCACCCCCCTAATCAGGTGTTGGGTCTTTTTGGTGACAAGTCCATCCAGAAGCTCTCTAGATTTATGCTCCTTAGCAAAAACGCAGATACAGTCAAAAGAGGCTCTTTATGAATAACAAAAGACACTCCTGTCACCCCTTGGGAAATCCCAAAGGTTTCAGAAGCTCTGTGCCAGGACCTGGGGACAGAGACCAAATAAGAATATGAATATAAATATGAATATTTTAGGTGGGGCTTGAATCCAGACCCTGAGATCAAGACCTCAGCTGAGATCAAGAGTCAGATACTCAGGGGGATACAAATCAAAACCACCATGAGATACCACCTCATACCAGTCAGAATGGCTAAAATGAGCAAGTCAGGAGACAACAGATGTTGGCAAGGATGCAGAGAAAGGGAAACCCTCTTGCACCGTTGGTGGGAATACAAGCTGGTGCAGCCACTCTGGAAAACAGCATGGAGGTTCCTCAAAAAGTTGAAAATAGAGCTACCCTACGACCCAGCAATCATACTACTGGGTATTTACCCTAAAGATACACATGTAGTGATCCAAAGGTGCACGTGCACCCCAGTGTTTATAGCAGCAATGTCCACAATAGCCAAACTATGGAAAGAACCTAGATGTCCATCAACAGGTTAATGGATAAAGAAGATGTGGCATATATATACCATGGAATACTATGCAGCCATCAAAAGAAATGAAATCTTGCCATTTGCAATGACGTGGATGGAACTAGAGGGTATTTTGCTGAGTGAAATAAGTTAATTTCACTGAGTGAAATAAGAATTATCATATGATCTCTCTGATATGAGGAATTTGAGAGGCAGGGCAGGGGGTTTGGGGGGTAAGGAAGGAAAAAAGAAACAAGATGGGATCAAGAGGGAGACAAACATAAGAGACTCTTAATCTCAAGAAACAAACTGAGGGTTGCTGAGAGGTGGGGGAGGTTAGGGAGAGGGTGGTTGGGTTATAGACATGGGGGAGGGTATGTGCTATGGTGAGTGTTGTGAAAGCCTGACGATTCACAGACCTGTATCCTGGGGCAAATAATATATTGTATGTTAATAAAAATAATTAAATAAAAATAAAGAGTCAGATGCTTAACTGACTGAGCCACCCAGGCACCCCAAAATATATTTTGGTTATACCGTAGTTCCAGAGAGAGGGGATGTAGTAGCATGGTGATGAGGGAAGGAGGAGGTCTGAGAAGAAACCCCAGCCAGCGAGGAGTTCCTTGGGGCAGATGCCACAGGCTTTTATTATTTATTTTTTATTCCATTTAGGCCATTTGCCATTTGTGGTATTAGTTACCACATATGTTAGTCACATATTGCAACTCTCCTCCCTAATCAGTAAAGCTTTCAATAAAACTCTGTTGGATCCTTGTATTAATGCTTGCCTCCAAGAATGGGAGGAAAGTGGGCTCCATCATGTTTGTGCCAGCACAGGACGGAGAGAAATCAAAGTGCCAGTGAGATTCAAAAGCTTCAGTGGAAACCAGATTTGCGTTCTCAGCCCTGAGACTTCTCAGAACCCCATCCTTGATTATTCCCAAAACCTCTAGAGGTACTTGGTGGGGGAGGGTCTTGGGTTTTCCACCCTATGTGGGAGGAGGTTTTGAGCCATTTACATGTAACTATTAACAGAAGAGTGACCCCACAAGGCAGAAGATATGAGGACATCCTGGCTTTTGACACTGGGCTTTAAATGTCAACTCGAAGTCTTCCATAATGTGAATACCGTTGTTAAGGAAGAAAATGGTATCATCTAAGGTCAATTCAGGATTTAGTTGGAGCAAGCCAAAGATTTTTTTTTTTTTAATGAGCTAGAGCCTGAGGCCGTGTAGGTGAAGTCAGATAGAGAGCTAGCTAAGTTCTAAGACGAAAGGAGAAAGTGAAAAAGAGGTCAGGGACATAACTCTCTCGGACATCTTCTGACCATGACAAAGGAGTTGGGGTGCACAATTTCAGGGTGCTATGGTCTCACCTCTAAAAAGACCTAAAAGCTCAGGCCAGAGGACAGTCACATGGAAAGGATGACGGTTCCAGCCGAAGGACAAAGGGTCAGCTCGAGGGGCCTCAGGTTTAGGCAGTAGCCTGCTAACCATAGGTAAGAGAGGCCGGTGGGAAGGAGGGTGAGGCAGTTGGAAGAGGGGGGTCAGTCTCCGAGAGGACAGCAGAAAAGTGCTCTCACTGACTTGAGAACTGGGCTTTTTAATGTGATTTTTTTTTTAATGAAATGTCAGAGGGAGACCCTGCAAACGAGCCTAGGATGGATGTTCAATCGATGTCCAATAATGAATTACTAATTATTATTCAATGAACAAGCACACTCTTTCCAGGCCTGCCATGGAAACGGAGGCTGACAGAGACCCTGAAAGAGTCACCTTCACACCCTGGTTTTGGGAAGGACATGCTCTAACCCAGATCTGTGAGGATTATTTTGGGTCTTCAAATTACTTGATCAGCCTGTTCTGCCGTTTGTCTGGATTAATGTTGAGAAGGTTTCCTTTTCTGTGTTGTCAAACCCTTTTGCTAAACTTCACTTCAAACATTTAATGAGCTCCTGCTATGTGCCAGGCACTGGCTGACCACTGGGAACAAAGGCAAACAAGGTAAAACAGAGGTAGTCTTTGTCCTCAAGGGTTTGCATCTAATGCGCATGTGTGTGCCGGGGTGTAGGCAGTTATGGTGGTTGAGAAATGGGAAGCTGTAGGAAATTATAATGCTTTGTAAAGAGGGTTGTCAGATAAGAAATAAACATTCATACAGTAGAAACGCTACCTAGATATTTTGCACATATAATCCCAAGTAATCCTCAATACTGCCCTGGGAGGAAAGTACTCCTCCTGTCCCATTTTACAGAATGGGGATCTGAAATCACATGACCTCTCCAAGGTCACACAGCTAGTGAGTGGCAGAGACAGGACTCAAATGTGACCTTTGTAAGGTCACATTTCATTTTTTTAAAATTGTGGTAAAATAGACACAACATAGAATTTACTGTTTTAATCGCCTCTTACAAAAAAACTGGAGTCTTATTCTTTAACTTATTTTGACATTTTGAAATTTCATTTTTTATACTTTAAATTTTTTTACGTTTTTTTTTTTTAAGATTTTATTTATTTGACAGTGCGAGACACAGTGAGAGAGGGAACACAAGCAGGGGGAGTGGGAGAGGGAGAAGCAGACTTCCTGCTGAGCCAGGACCCTGGGATCATGACCAGAGCCGAAGGCAGATGCTTAACAGCTGAGCCATGCAGGCACCCCTATACTTTAAGTTTTTAAAAAATTGTGGTAAAATATACATAACATAAAATTTACCATCTTAACCACTCTTAGGTATACATTCTGTAGTGTTCAGTATACTTACACTATTGTGCAACCAATCTCCAGAACTCTTTTCACTTCCCAAAACTAAAACTGTATGCCTATGAGACAACTGCCCATTTCCCTCCTCTACCAACCCCTGACAACCACCATTCTGCTTTCTGTGTCCATGAGTCTGACTACTCTAGGTACCTCCTATAAATGGGCTCATAATATTTGTCTTTTTTGTGACTGACTTATTTCACTTAGCACAATAGCCTTAAGATTCATCCGTGTTGTTCACATGTTGGGATTTCCTTCCAATTTTTTTTTTTAAGATTTTATTTATTTATTTGACAGATAGAGATCACAGGTAGGCAGAGAGGCAGAGAGGCAGGCAGAGAGAGGGGAGGAAGCAGGCCCCCTGCTGAGCAGAGAGCCCCATGCTGGGCTTGATCCCAGGATCCTAAGATCATGACCCACTGAGCCACCCAGGCGCCCTGATTTCCTTCCCTTTTTTTTTTTTTTTAAGTTTTATTTATTTATTTATTTGACAGACAGAGATCACAAGTAGGCAGAGAGGCAGGCAGAGAGAGAGAGAGGAAAGCAGGTTCCCTGCTGAGCAGAGAGCCCGATATGGGGCTCGGTCCTAGGACCCTGGGATCATGACCCAAGCCGAAGGCAGAGGCTTTAACCCACTGAGCCACCCAGGCACCCCTCCTTCCTTTTTAATGTGGATCATACTCCGTGGCTCTTCTGCACAGTCAAACATTCACATATGGGGGTGCCTGGGTGACTCATGTGATTAAGCATCTGCCTTTGGCTAGGGTCATGATCTCCGGGTCCTGGGATCAAGCCCCAGGTTGGACTCCTTGCTCAGCAGGGAGTCTGCTTCTCTCTCTCCCTCTGTTTCTCCCCACCACTCGTGTTCTCTTTCTCTCTCTCAAATAACTAAATAAAACCTTTAAAAAAAAAGAAAATCATAGAGAATAAAAAACAAATTTATAGTACTGTCCTGTAAACAATTTGCTTGTGCGTGGACCCTCGCAGTTCAAACCCATATAGTTCAAGGATCAGCTGTATATTCCACATCTTATTTATCCATTCATCTGTTGATGGATACTTGGGTTGCTTCCACCTTTTGGCTATTGTGCTGCTATGAACACCTATGTACAAATATCTCTGAGATCCTACTTTCAATTCTTTTGGGTATATACCCAGAAGTGGAATCGCTGGATCATTTGGCAATTCTATTTTTAATTTTTGAGGAATCACCATATGATTTTATATAGCTGCTGCAACATTTTGTATTCCTACCAACTGTGTGTTAGGATTCCAAATTCTCCACATCCTTGCCAACGCCTGTTATTTTTTGCTGGGTTTTTTTTTTTTTTTTAAATAGTAACATCCTAATGGGTGTGAGATAGTAGTTTGTTGTAGTTTTGCTTTGCGTTTCCCCTGATGATTAGTGATGTTGAGCATGTTTTCATGGGCTTGTTGGTCATTTGTATATCTTCTTTGGAGAAATATTTATTCAACTTCTTTGCTTGTTTTTAATGTTGTTGTTGTTATTGAGTTGTAGGTATTCTTTATATATTCTGGATATTTAGTCCTCTCAAAAGAAACATTCGGAAAGTTTTATTTAGTATGAATATTTTATTGAGCAAGAAACAAACTGTTCAGAAACAAGGGCTTCAAACCCAAAATGGTTAGAAGCTTGTTTTCAGCAATGACAGCTCAGTTTCTAAAGGATGAATGAGGCAACACCTTCTTCTCTATTGTGATTGATTATTAGAATCTTATATTCCTTCTCATGGCATAAGCTTGCTTATTTGTAGCTGACTGGCTTGGAAGCTAGAAGATCTGAAGAAAGCTTAAGTTGAAGCTCCAAGTCAGCATTTGAGGAACATCAGACGAGTTCTACATTCTGGTTATGTGACTATGAATGATGGGTCCAGGGGTATATTCAAACTGTGGCCTGTGTTTTTGGTTTTTCTTTAGTGCATCCTTGAATATATGATTTGCAAATATTTTCTTCCATTCTGCAGGTTACCTTTCCACTCTGTTAATGGTGTCTTTTGATGTAAAGTTTTTGTAAAATTTTGATGTTGTCCAATTTATTTATTTTTACTTGTGTTGCGTGTGCTTTTGGTTTCATATTTAACAAATTGTTGCTAAATCCAATGCCATGAAGCTTTCCCCACGTGTTTTCTTCTAAGAGTTTTATGGTTTTAATTCTTACGTTTAGGTCTCTGATCCATTTTGAGTTAATTTTTGTATATGGTATAAGTAAGGCTCCAGCATCATACTTTTGGGTACAGGTATCCGGTTTTCCCAGCACCATTTGTTGAAAAAACTATCCTCCACTTTTAACCATTTTAAAGCATACCGTTCAGTTGTAGTAAGCACTTTCATGTTGTGGGGCAAGCATCATCACTTTCCATCTCCGGAACTTTTCATCATCCGACTGAAATTCTCTACCCAATAAACAAAAACTTGTCATTCCCCTCTCCCCTCAGCTCCTGGAAATCACTGTTCTACTTTTTTGGTCTAGGAATCTGTCACAATCCCTGCTCTTAAGGACCACGTTCCAACAGGATGGAACTAAGAGCCCCATGCTGTGTGGGAGCCCGGAGAAGGGACACTTAGACCCAGATGGGTGGGGGTATTGGTGGGAGGCTGATGAGTGTCCCAAGAGGTGTTTGGAGCAGAGTGGGGAGGGTGCCCCACCTCGGTGTGAACCAGCCGAGCAGGGGAGGGCTGGGGGAGCAGCACACCCGCTGACATGAAGAGCAGAGACAAAGGCTGGTGAACAGCACCAGGAACTCTGGGCACTAGGAGTCGTCGTGTTCACTCTCTCTTTGTTGGGACTAGAGGCTCACCCCGGTGTAGGGATTACAGAATGATTTCCCAGCTACCTCTTCTTTACAAGTTCCCTTCTTTTCACCTTTCCTTTTCAGAGCTGACTTTTCTTTCCCTCCATCTCCTTCCTCTTCTTTTTTGTTCTTAATTGTAAATTGTAATTGTAAACTTAATGAAATGTAACATATGTTCAGCTTCCCCTGTGAATATGGGTGATGAATTTTCACCAAGCCGGCCTCCCCAGGTGCTCTGTGCTCAGAGTCACAGAACCCCAGCACTCCAAGAGACCCCTTCTGGCGATTCCCCACACCCTTCCCTCAAAGGAAACCACTACCTTGACTTCTCACAAAATAGGTAACTTTTGCCTTTTTGTACCTTAAATATATGTGGCATCATATGGAATATACTCTCTGTGTCTGGCTTTTTGGCTCATCATTCCTTCTGTTTTGTTCTGGCCAATTCTCACCTGTGCTTGAATGTTGTGAAAATGGTCATTGTGCTAGACCTCATCCGAGCTGAGAGGATGGAGAAGAGCTACACAATATATAACACAAATATAAGGTGGCGACACAATTCACAATAAACGGCAGGACAAGAAGTTTCTCTGGCCTGACCCCTGGGGCCACTGCTGGGAAACGGATGGCTCCCACGGAGGGCTGTAATGGAGGAGGGACAGCACTTGCCCTGTGCTAGTCTCCTAATATTTCAAGGAGAATGGAGCTTAGAATTGTTAAACATTCCCAGAAGGGCCATAAATCTCATTTTAGTTAGTTTCAATTGCAGAATGAAATGGCCTGTTTTCTTGGCAATTTTTATTTTCCCCTCTCAGTCCCTTGCCCTCTGGTTCTCTGGCTCACAGGCTCATGACTTCCTTCCTTCCTCTCCCGGACTCTTTCCCTTTTGGCACTTAAATTTCTGCAGAGTCCAGCCCTCCTCCCAACCCGGCAGCTTTTAGACAGCCCTGGACTCTGGAGATACAAGAGTTACAAGGGATGATAAAGATGAGTGGATTCACTCGACCCTGCTTTTTTTTGACTTTAAAAAATTGAGCATGATTTACATAAAGTGCATGGATCTTAGAGTAAGCTCATTATAATTCGGTTCAATTAATAAGTCATTTTTACATATGCAGGCTGTTATGTAACTATTATTTAATCAAAATACAGAATATTTCTAGCACCAAGATTTGCTCATGTTTTTTCCCAGTTGATTTCTCCTTGCCATCTCGCCCCACTCCATATCACCCCGCATTGGTAATTCCTATTTCTCTTCTAACACAATAGATCATGCTAGCCTGTTCTCGAACTTCTGATAAATGGAATGATACAGTATGTGCTTTTTGTCTGGTTACTTTCATTCAACATTATGGTTTTGACATTTATTCATGTTGTATACCTCTACATTGTTCTCTTTGATTGCGCAATATGCTATCATTTATTTAACTATTTTTCAAGGACATTTGGACTGTTTCCAGTCTTGGCTACTATATCAGTTTGTTAGAGCTACCCTAACAAAGTGCCACAGACAGGGTTGCTTAAACAAGAGAAATTTACTCTTTCACAATTCTGGAAGCTAGAAGTCCAAGATCAAGGCGTCAGCAGGGATAGCTGCCTTTTTTTTTTTTTTTTTTTTGGTGGGAGAAGAATCTTTTTTAATTTCTTTATTGAAGTATAGTTGACATACAATGTTATGCTAGTTTCAGGTGGTTTCACAATTCTACACATTATGTAACGCTCACCATTATAAGTGTACTTACCATCTGTCACCATACTAAGTTATCACAATATTATTAGCTAGATATTTCTATGTTGTGTTGTTCATCCTCATGTCTTACTTATTTTATAGCTGAAAGTTTGTGCCCCTTAATCCCTTTCATCTGTTTTGCCTGTATTCTCTATGTTGTACTTTTTGTCCTTGTGACTTAACTGGAAGTTTGTACCTCTTAATCCCCTTCACCTATTTCACCCACCCTCTTTCCTCTGGCAACCACTCGATTGTTTCTGTATTTATGGGGGGTTTGTTTGTTTGTTTGTTTGTTTGCTTGTTTTCTTATTAAGTTTCCACATATAAGTGAGATCATATGGTATTTGGTTTTTGTCTGGCTTATTTCACTTAACGTAATACTCTGTAGGTCCATTCATGTTGTCACAAATGGCAAGATCTCATTCTTATTTTTTAAAGAGTTAATTTATTTATTTGAAAGAGAGAAAACAAGAGAGTCAGAGAGAGAGAGAGAGCACAAGTGGGTGTGGAGGGAAGGGCAGAGGGAGAGGGAAAAGCAGGCTCCTCGCTGAGCAACAAGCCTGATGCGGGACTTGATCCCAGGACTCTAGGATCATGATCTGAGCCGAAGACAGATACTTAAATGACTGAGTTGCCCAGGTATCCTAAGATCTCATTCTTTTTAATGGCTAAGTAATACTCCATTGTTTATTATGTGTATATATATATATACTACATCTTCTTTATCAGTTCATCTATCAATGGGCATTTAGATTGCTTCCACATCTTGGCTATTATAAATAATGCTGAACTAAACAAAGGGGCACATATATCTTCTCAAATTAGTGTTTTCATTTTCTTTGGGTAAATACCCAGCAACAGAATTACTGGGATTGTGTGGTAGTTCCATTTTAATTTTTTTTAAGGACCCTCCATACTGTTTTCCACAGTGGCTGCACCAATTTACATTCCCACCAACAGTGCACGAGGGTTCACTCTCCTCCACAGGACTGGTTTCTCCTGAGAACTTCTCTTCTCGGTTTGTAGATGGCTGTCTATCTCTGTCTTCACATAGTCTTCCCTTCTGTCTTCCTTACTGTCCCTTTTTGTAAGGACACAAGTCATACTGGATAAGAGCGTCCACCCAATGAATCCACTTAACCTTAATTAATTCTTTAAAGGCCTTCTCTCCAAACAGTCAAATTCCAAGGTACTGGGGGTTAAGATTTCAAAATATGAACTTTGAGAGACACAACTTAGCCCACAATAGCTACTATGAATATAACTGCTATGAACATTTTGGTACATACCTTGTACTGTTGCCCAAAGTGGTTGAGCCAGTTTTTACTCCTATTAGTAAGTATGAGAGCACAGTTGTCCTAACATCCTCACCAGCCCCTTCATCGTATAGATGAGAAATGGAGACCCACAGAGCTGAAAGGCCCACTTTCCCCAATATAGATCACGAACTTGAAGTTCAGAGCAGAACATACAGAGAAAGTCCTGTTCCCAACCTGCATTAGGAGTTCTTGAAAGTCCCAAACATATCCCCTTACCTAATCATCCAGTCACTCATCAAGAACTCTGAGAAACACCAGAGGCTCTGGTCCTGTGCTAGGCTCAGAAGGTGGGTGGCAAACAAGAGAGAGGTGAAACTTACATTTTGTTTGTAGCAATAGACAATGCGACTAAGTGTATATTGCAGATTGTGGTAAGTGCTAGGCAAGAGATGAACAGACCCTGAGCTAGAGCATAATGGGCTTGGGAGTGGGGAGGGTAAAATCTCCTGGAGATGGGTGGCTCCAAGGGCCTTTCTGAGGGGAGAGTCATGGAGGTTTTGAAGGAGCCAGTCAGACCAAGGGCAAGGGAAAATGTCAAGGCAAGGGATATAGGAGGAGTATTGTCCCAGAAGCAGTAACAGCTCTCAGGTGGGAGATGGGCAGAAAAATGATGGTCTGTGTAACTGGAGACAAGTGCACAGGGTAGGGGAGAGGCAGGAGATGAGGTCTAGAGGGCTGGGCCCAGAGTATGCAGGGCTTACAGGTCCTGTGGAGGGTCTGAATTTCATTCTAAGGGCAACGGCAAGCCACTAGAGGGTTTCAAGGAAGTGACAGGCAACCTCTAACTGACATTAACAAATGCATTATGGGGGGTATGAGGAGAAAGAAGCAGGAAGTACACCAGGAGATTTTACCCTTGCTCAGGTGAGACATGTCAGTGACTTCAACTCAGGAAGTGGCAGAAGAGATACATTGTGGAGGTAGAAATGATGGGACATGGTGATGGGTTGGATAAACTCACTGTCAGTTGAGAACCGACAGTGAGTCAAGGATGACTTCTAGGTTTTGAGCTTTGAACCTCTAGACAGTGGGCAAGGATCTTTCACCTATAACCTACTAAGCATTGTAGTGCATTCAGTCTGTGCATTCCCTTGTTCATCTTACTAGTGTGTATCTTGAACCTCAGGATTTAGTAGGTGTTCAATAAACATTTTTGAATGAATAACTGCATGCAGGAATGTTTTAGCATGAAATGAGCTCAATAGAGTTTTTTTTTAAAGATTTTATTTATTTATTTGATAGAAAGAGCACAAATAGGGGAAGAGGCAGGCAAAGGGAGAGCAGGCCCCCACTGAGCAAGGAGCCCAATGTGGGACTCGATCGCAGGACCCTGGGATCACAACCTGAGCCCAAAGCAGACACTTAACCTCCTGAGCCATCCAGGCATCCCAGTAGAGTTTTGTGGGTTTTTTTTTTTTTAATTTTTTGCTGATGTAAAATTCACATAACATTAAAGTAACCATTTTAAAATGGACAATTCAGTGGCATTTAGTACACTCCAATTTTGTCCAATCATTACCTCTTTCTAAAATATTTTTACCACCCTCAAAGGAGGTCCTGTACCCACTGAGCATTCACTCCACAAACCCTCCTCCCGGCCAGCCCCAGGCAACCACTAGTTGCTTTCTATCCTGACGGATTTACCTATTTCTGGATATTTCATTTAAATTTAATCATACAATATGCAATCTTCTGTGTCTGACTTCTTTCTCAGCATAATATTTCAATAGATAATATTTTCTCGGTTCATCCACATTATAGCACGCATCAATACTTCCTTTATATGCCTGAGTGATATACCACTGTACGGATGTACCATATTTTGTTAACTATTAATCCCTCAATGAACACTTGAGTCGGAAAACTCTTGGCTATTGTGAATAATGGTGCCAGGCACATCTATGTTCAAACATTTGTTTGAATACCTATATCCATTTCTTTTACGTATATGCTTAGAAGTGGATTTTTAGGTCATGTGATAATCCATGTTTAACTTTTTTTGAGGAACTGCCATAGTGTTTTCCAATAGCTCAGTAAAGTTTTTCTGAATGAACAAAAGAAGGTAAGTGTGAGATTTTTCTACCCTCCACAAGCAGCACGTTTTGCTGCTTTTGCACCTTTTGCAAATTATGTGATTTGAGTCAAATTACTTAACTTCTCTGGGCTGCCTCTTCATCCTCAGAGTCGGGAAAATAAAACTTACCTCCGTTTCTGAAACTTCAGGCACAGACTTAGCCCTGCAAATTAATTGTCTTCCCTTACAGGCTGACCTTGCCATTTCGCACTCCACTCAGGCCCCTCTGTGCGCTTAGGGCCAAGTCCACGCTAGAGGCCCCCAGCCCAGCCTTGCTGCAAACTACGACTCCCAGCAAGCACCTCTTCCAGGCCGCCTCTCCCACCCTGGTGCGCATGCTTTGGCAGACGTGGCACCGGGAACTCGGAGGCGGGGAGCGGCTGGGAAGTGGCCGTGGCTGTTGGACCCTACGGAGCTGCGGGAGCGGGAGCCTGAGTGGAGAGCGGAGCCCTCCGTAGGCAGCGGCGGCAGGGATGGCGCGGGTCGGGCGGGCATGGCTGCTGCTGCTGGCGATCTCGGTGAGGCTGCGGAGCTGGGGTCCGGGCGGGGGCGGCACGTGCGCCCGGCGTTGGGGTCCGCGCCCTTTGCTCCCGGCCCTCGTGGGACAAACGGGGAGAAGCCCCCAAGTCCTGGGGTGGAGGCGTGCGTGCTGGGCAGGCAGGGACCCAGTGGCTGTGGGGAGAGGCGGCGGGGCGGTCCCTGCGCCCTCCTCACGGAGCGCTCCAGGGCGCAAGGGTTGGAGGGAGTCGCGCTGGATGCTTGCGCCGCAGGCACAACTTTGCGGGGGTGCAAGTCAAGGGGCAGCCGCCGCCTAGGGCGGGACCCCGGCGGATTGGGGGGTGCGCCGCGCCCGGGCTCTGGGCCCTGCACCTGTGTGAGTGCCGGGTGGCATGGGGGTGCTTTATACCTGCACTGCCGGAAACCTCGCTTTAGGGCCACCTCGCTCTCGGTTTTCACGCTGAGCAGCCGGGGTTTTCCACCCTGAGCAGCCGGGAAACTGTCACCGCCTGGGCCCCCGCCTGCAGGCACTGCCGGGCAGGCTGGGTGGGGTCCGCGGAGGAGTTCTGCTCATTCACCCAACGGCCTCCCGCTCGAACCCCAGCCACTTTCTAGCTTGTGACGCAGACTATCACTTAATATATCTGACTTAGTCTTTTCATCCATGAAATGGGGACGGTAAAGGCACCCCGCTCACAAGACCGTCAAGGGGGTCGGATGAAGGAAGTTCTGGGAATTGCAAAATCGGAGGAGAGTGAAAGAGGGGTGGTCGGGTCGGTGTGCTGGGAGTGGTGGACTCTCTGAGAGGAGTTTGCTACACTTGGGATTGGGGGTGGTAGCTGTCCCGGGGCATCCCTAGAAGAGGCCAGAATGGGTGTGGCCACCGTGCCCTGGACTCTCTGGGTTTGGCCTTGGTGTTACTGTGGGGGTGTGATGGGATAATCTGGCCTGTTTCCACTTATCTCCATAACTCCTGGTCTCCCTTGTTTTAGGGCAATCTTGGTTCCTTTTTTTCTTTATTCCCTGAAGTTCCAGTGGAAAACTTTCTGCTGCTAGCACCCTCTCCAGCCCAGATTTTTCAGTTTTTTTTCTTTTGGGTGTGGCAAGGATGCAGGGCAACATGAGGAAAACTGGAGTGTGGATTTAGTTACTTGAAACACTTCCATCTCCAGATACCCTGCCTTTTGGGGTTCACCAGTGAGGAGTGGCCCTGTCTCTTCCGGTTATCTGGAAGTGGGTGGGAAAGGAAGCTCCCTGCCTCCTGGATCTGGCCTTTCTCACTCTGGGAGAGAGTGTGGAGTGGGACAGTGTCCCTTCACTTGCATCTGTGTGTGTGAGATCTGTTTTGCATTCTATTTTCTGGAGCCAGCTGGCCAGGGCTGGTCTCTAGGCCAGGTGGTGCTGCAGGACTGGGCAGAGGGGGCCAACTCCAGTGGGAGCCCCTAGCAGTTCTTTGCACTTGGGCTGTTTTAGTGGGTCCTGCTTCCCTCCCCCCACCCTTCTGTAAAAGTAGAGGGTTTGGGAGCCTGACTGGGAAGAAGTTTCATTCAGCAAACATTTATTTGTCAACCACATTGTTTGGCGTTGGATTGGATTTTGGATGGAGAGCAAAGCACAGACTGTCCCTCCCCTCCCCAGTGCTGTGCTGGTTTGGGCAGGGGAGTGAGTCCTGTGAGCAAATAAAGACAGGACAGTGAACTCTAATACCCGAAAGGCTGAGAGCCTCCATTGAAGAGGGGGGCCACACATTAATTTGGTGGGAAGGTCAGCCCCAGCTTTCTTGAGGCAGTGGGTTGTACAGTCTGGAGGGAGTGTGGCGAGAGTGCAAAGTGCAAAGACCAGCCTTTGAGGTCTGCTCCTGCATTGAGGTACAGAAGGGTGGTGAGTAGGTTTGCCAGGAGCACTAGAATAGGGAATCTGCAGAATGAAATAGACATTATCCTTTCCCCATGCCCTAGCTCGGCTCAGCAGGTGTCATTGGTGCAGTTTCATTGTCGAGCGGCTTGTGGATACCTCTGTAAATTTAAACTCTATGTCCATCTGATAAGGGCTCCCAGGTCCTGGGAGTGTACTGGGTTTCCTTGTTCACTCAATATTTACCGAGAGCTGATATGTGCAGAGCACTAGGCTGTGACCCAAGGAACATGAAGCAGTATAAAGGGGTCTACAGAAATTCATGGACAGTGATCCATACCTACCACATTTTTTACAACAGCAAAAATTTGGAAATGGCTTAAATGCTCAACAATAACAGCATGGTTTAAATGACTTTTGGTCCTGTCCGTGCCGTGGAAAGTGATGTTTATAAAGAATGTTTGTATTTACTAGAATGCCATGATTATCAAAATATTTTATGATGCTTATGAGGAATATTTAGGGACGTGGCAAAGTGCTCGAGTGTGATAATTAGGGGAGAAGCAGGGTACAGCATGAGTCCCAGGGTGGCTGATGGTAGCTGCGTAAGTGGTTGAGGAATTAGCCCTGCACTGGAACGCCCATAGCGATTGTTTGGGAAGGCACAGTTGTGGGTGATGTTTGTTTACTTCTTTGCTTATGCTTTTTTTTCTGTTCCCCCAAGTTTTCTCTATGAATATGTATTAGTTTTTGATCAGAAAAGTTAATAAAGGAAAAAAATGTTCCTTTGGGTCCGGCCTTTCAGCCTTGCACAAGAATACGGGGATGAAGAGAGTCACAGTTAATTCTTTGGACCAGTTAGTTCCAGCCCCTCCCTCCTGGCTGGGTGTCTCTGCCCTAGGCCTGAGGAGGCTGTGCTGTCCTGCCCATGCCCCTGGGGCTGACTGTCCCTTCCTGCTGCCCAGCTCAGCTCCCCTCTGCGGCTACCCTTTCCCCAGACCATCCACGCTGACTGTGGTGTAGTCTTTTTCCAGTCTTCAGGATGGAGACTTGTTGCAGCTGGAGAGGACGCTAAGTCACCCAGCTCAGCTGGTTACAAAGTTAGGCCAAGGACCGAAGCTGGGCTCTGACAGTTTTCATAGGATAATAGACACATTGGAAAAGTAACAACAGTGAATGGTTTTTCCATGAATCAATCAAGATATTTTCAGTTTAAAAACTTGTCTGCCTTTTTTTTTGACATGATGTCATGTTGGGGGGGGGTGGCTTTCAGTGTCCTTTTGAAAAATTAAAGTAGGAATCATATATTGTGTGCTTTGTAGAAGGTATTGATAAAATTCTTTTAAATATTTAATATACATTATGTATTATATTTAAAACATATGTATGTATTTTTTAAATATATGAAATATATTTTAAAAAAATATATCCTGACAATCTCTGAGATTCAGAAGTCTGAGAAATACCAACGTAACTCAGCTCTTTCATTTTAGAAAAGCGAGGCTTTGAGAGGGAAGGGTCTTGAGGCCACCGTGTTTGTAAAAGCAGAGCTGGGATTGGTGCCAGGCTCCTGAATTATAAATCAGGTTTCTTACTGCTCCATCTCTGCCATCCCAGCCCCCTACCTTCCACCTGCTTCCCTCTTCTCCAGTCCCTCCTCTGGTCTCTGCCCTCGACAGTGGCTTGACGCTCAGCACCTGGTGGGACGGCGGGTGGGGCTGCAGGAAGCAGGAGAGGTCTGTCCCCAGTCTTTCCCGCAGAGCTTTCAATGTACACGTATTTAGGTTCTACACCATTATATATTTAATAGGCTTTTGTGGGCTGGCCTGGGGACCTAATTGCCATTTATAATGCTGTTTGGAACCTGGAGTGCACTTTTCCCACAGAAATAAACACATTACAGAGGAAGTTTTAAAACACAACCGGCACATGAGTTGGAGGAACAGCTGAGAGCCATATGGAAGGGAGACACTGAGCACTGTGGATCTGGGCCAGGGTGGGGCCACGGGGCACCTCGTCATTGAGTGCTGTGGATTTGGACCGGGGTGGGACCATGGGGCACCTTGTCACGAGAAGGGTCCCAGCTCACGCCTTACAACGAGAGCTGACTCTTGAGCTCTGTGCCAGTGGGGGTCCTCCTGGTTCTGCCCGTTGTGTCCCCAACACCTAGCCCAGGACCCAGCATACAGTCGTCCCTAGTCCATAGTTAGTCGAGGGAACCATTGTCATAGGCAGAGAAAGGAAACTGTCTGAGACAGAAATACAGGCAATGAGGAGTTATGGTCCAGGCTGAATGGAAGGAAAGATTTGAGTCTGGCGAGGGGGGATAAGATTGGGAAAGTGGATTGTGAAGAAGATTACATGACTGGCAAAGCTTTGGGGACTTGATTCTGTAGGTAGTGGAGAGATGTGATGAAAGCTGCCCTTTTAATAACAAGAGCAGTCAGTGCACAGTGTAGGCTTGGGTTGGAGTGGAAGAGACTAGATGAATTTTCCCAGAACAACACTTTCTTATCTGTTATCTACAAGATAAAGTCAAGTGTGATGCTGTGGACAGAACATGGGTTTTTAGCCAGCCTGACACTCAGGAGCTGTGAGACCTTGGGCCCTGCCTCCGTCTTCTTTCTGTTAGTCGTGGTGATGATACCCTTTTGCAGAGTTGAAAGCATCAGAAATAACACAGGAAGCAGCCAGCACAGTGCCGGCACATGGGGGGGGGGGCAGTAAATGGGAGCCATGGCAGTTATCTCAAGTTGGAGAGGAGAGGTACTCAGGAAGCCAGTTAGGAGGCTGTGGCTGTGGAGGGCCAGAGGGGGTGTAGGCAGAGGCTTCAGGCTGGGAGTTGGGGGGCTCTGGTGCTGGGATTCTCCCGTCACAGGTCCTCTGAGCTGGGCTCTGGACTCTCTGTCCCTCTCAGTGGGTGGGCCCCCACAAGAGGCCCTGGATGAGTGGGAGAGGCTGCCGAGGGGCTAAAGATTTAGGCGCTCTGGGTTTCTGTCCCGTTTCTTCTGAATGTGGGTCCTCTCTTGAGAATGAGGAGAGTAACCACACCATCTCCCCAGAGGGTTTGCTCCAGCTGTGTGGTTTTGTTCCCTGGGGCTCTTGTGTGTCATTTAGTGGTGGTGGCAGGTTTTGGAGGCTTAGTGACAGTGGTTCAGAGAGTGATGCATGGGGTGTAAGGAGCCCAAGTTCTCTTGTGTTCCGAGGACTTCGTGGTTTCTTTGACTCCCACCCACCCCATACCTAGCATCTTAGGTCCCAGCAGGGAAGGGAGGAGCAGTGATGCCTGTCCGTCGCTGGACTGCCTGGCGAATCTTGCAGCGCTGACTGGAGCTTCTGGCTACCCAGTTGATCTGTTGTCGAGGATTATATGACACTTGGCACATTTGTAGAGGATGTTAGAGTTTGCAAAGCATCTCCATGTATTTTATGCTGGTGAAACCGCTTCTAAATACTGGCTTTGCCATCATGGGGTGGGGGATTAAATACACTCAGATGGACTGTAGGTTTAGAATATCCTTCTGATGTCTTTTTATTCTCCAAGGTCATCCTGAGCCCCCAGGTAGATGTGCATTTTGCCAGATGGCCTGATGGCAAGCCTGTGGCTGACTTCATGGCAGCTGGCTGGGGTCAGGGTAGAGGTGGCCACCCTCTGCCTTGCCCCCCCCCGCCCCATCTTACCATTCTCCCAACCCTTTGGCTTGAGCAGATGTCTTTAACTCATGAGCAGATGCTTTAATCCTTGCTTTGGAAGGTATTGATGGAGACCTAGGTCGAGGGCTCTATGCTGGGGCTGAAACATGGAGGTGATCTAGTATCTGAGTTGAAAAGTGGGGTTGCCTGGAAAGTTCTGTTGTTGGGTCGAGTAGAGCTGGCTTGCAAAGACTAAGTGGGTCTGCTTTTGTCAAGGGGTCTGACTTTGCTAGGCCCTGGACAGAGTACAGTACATGCTCTGTATCTCTAAGGCATGTGGACAGAGATCTGCATGCTACTTGTGTCACGGTGTTCATTCATCCTCCAGGTCTTTCTTTTTTCTTTCTTTTTAAACAGATATTTCTTGATGGTCTTACGAGTTAGATATATCATGCTGAGGCATTAGGGACATAATGGTAAATAAGATGGACATCATCCCTTCCTCCCCTTGTCTGGTGGGGGAGCCACTAATTTATTAATTCGGGCAGGAAGTGCTAGAAAGAGGAAATATAAGGTGATAAACGAATGTATAACATGGGTCCCTAACCTTAATGCAGGGAGGCAGGAAAGGCTTCTCTGAGGACTTATGGACCCTTTCTTAGAATAACGTTTTTAAATGTATAAAACAATGCACAAGATTACAGAGCAAACCAATGGTACTGAAGTACAGTTACCAAAATACTACAACAAGTACATAATAAAAATATTTATATTCATAAATGCATCATTTAAGAAGAACTGATGGCAGGTTTGGTATTTTCTGTACTATTTAGTGATGAGCATCAACGATGTTTCAAGATCTCTGCACCTTTTGTTATGAGAAAAATGTGGTTTCTGGGGGACGAGAGTAAAAAAATTTGTATGATTTCTGCGTCACAGACACCTGCTAGTGCTTCTGTAGTTTGTTACCTACCTTTGTAATAAAGGTAAGGCCAAATTTCATTTAGAGGTTAGTGAAAATAAAGATAGAATTTTTCCCCACCCAAGTTCATAGACCTCATTGTAAGGAAGAATTATCCCAAAACTTGGAAAGAAAAGCTGATTTAGTGTCTTTATAATGTCATACTAGAGCATTGTCTAAGAAGGATGGCTAAGGGCCACCTGGTGCTCTAGGGAATATAACTTTGATTATTATTCTTTAGGACCCATACTCTACAGGTAGATGAGATGCAAATGATTTCTCTTTGGTAGAGAAGAGAGACGAGGTGGTTTCCCTGCAGGACATTAACCAGTTTGATACCGGATTTAGCAGCCTTCTAACAGGATGCCTTTTCCTCCCTATGACCTATATGCATATTAGTTTCTTGTAACTTCTTTTTTGAAATATTTTTAAGTCTTTTTTTCCTTATATCTTTTTTTTTGATGTCCCTTATTAAGAGCTCAGTAACACTTTGGAAGAGGCTCTGTATCTCTTTGTTTGAGATTTAGGTTTTTAACACTTGAGAATTCTATGTGACCCCCATTTAAGAGCCACTGAGTAGGTAAGATGTGAGGACGTGGCACCGAGGAGGAAGGTCTGGGCTGGACATGTTAACTCAGGGGTGCTGCTCCAGAGGTGGGTGAGGCCCCCATGGCGAGTATAGAGAGGGGAGAGAAGGTGGAGGCAAGTGAGCCCCGAGGAACTTCCCCATTGAAAGGCTGGGGGGACAAGGGATTGCAAAGAAGATGGGAAGCGTGACTGGAGAGGTAGAGGGAGGCCAGGAGTGACCCGCTGGGGCTCACAGGTTGAGGCACAGAACTGGAGATGTCTGTGGGGCTATCTGTGTGGAAGTCATTGCGGGTCCTCCTCAATCAGCGTCTTCTTGGTGGTGGCGGTAGGGGAACGTATGAGGGGGCTGAGGAATGGACAGGGGGTGACTGGAGATGTGGGATTCTGGCTGTGAAGGAGAACGGAGTGGCGTGGAGTCCAAACATGGGTGGGTGGCAGAGGTTTCCCAACCTGGCTGTGGATCCAAATCCCCTAGAAGGGGATACGTGTATGGTTGGATTCCCGGCCTCCCCGGATCTGTGGGCTGATGCTCTTCAAGGATAAGGCCCAAGAATCTATTTCTAAAAAACCTATACTTAGAGCTGTTGTGCCTACAAAGCAGGAAGATTTACCAGTTTTTGTGCATAGTGTTTTGCCCGCCTAGGCCGTTACTCTGGGCTGAGTGGCGTGGAACACGCTCTCCCGTGTTGTGATCCATGGGACGCTGCAAGATGGCCCTTGGCTCAAGCCTTCATTGCTTTGCTTTCCTCTGAAGGCGTGCAGGAAACTGCAGGGAGCAGGTAGCAGGGAAGATGGGTCAGGTTGTCGCTGCAGCTCCTTGACTTGGTGTCCCTTAATGGCTGCCCCGGAGGGGAAGGCGGTCCTGGTGGCCTCCCTGGTCTTGTTTTGGGTGGAGCTCTAGGGAGTCCGCGGGCTTGAGGGATATCTGGGAAGTGATCTTGTGGACTCACTGTTCTCAGAAGTCAGGCAAGTCTTTAGCTTCACCTGAGGGCTCTCCCTTCGCTTCTGTGAGCCTCAGTTTTCACATCTCTAAAGTGGGGATAACACAACCTCCCGCCCAGATTGTTTATGACAGTTTTTTGAGTATTTTTACTGCAACTGCTGCAAACACAACTCTACATTTTACATCATTGCCAAGTGTATATGTACATAACTACAACAGATATAAAGGTTTTAGAGAACACTTAGTCTTGCTGTTTATGGTACATACTGATGTTTTCTAGTTAGCGTCATTTTTAAAATGCTGGTGGTAATCCACTGAATTGATTTTGTGACTTGGCTCATGAGTTGAAGCCTGAAGGGGAGAAAACACTGGTTTAAACCCTGAACCTTAAGGGACAGAGAGAGAGAATGTGTGTAAAAGCATGGATATACACAATGGGTCGTGAGCGCCTGAATTGTTACCTTCTTATCAATTAACGAAGCTTTGAGGCAGAGTTGGATTTCCGGAGTGGGAATTTACCTGCTCTCCCTCCCTCCCTGCTGCCTGATTCACTGCTCCCTCTACCCCCTCTTCCTTGTTAGCAGGCCTGGCACACCAGGCTGGCAGCGGCCCAAAGCCCTCTTGGCGCTAGGAGAGGTTTTTCAAAACATTAAAAGCTTTAGGGACTTAAGTCCTGGTTAAATGCACTGCAGTTGCAATTTCAGGATAAGAAAACCTGTTTTCTTAAGCTCTCGGATCAGTTGTCCTGCCCCTGAATTGTCCCTTGTTGACCGCCGCATGCTGTGGGGAGCACTAGGGAGGAACCCTGTATTACGTGGCCCACATGTGCGGTGTGGCGTTTAAAGGAAGCAACATAGAGGAAGTGCACCTAGTTTGGTGTTTAGACGACCCAGCAGGAACATGTGTGTGGCTCCAGGGGTCTGTGGTCTCCATGCTCCGGCTGGGGCATCCGAGCCTGTGAGATGGGGCTCTGGGTCACTATGCACCTATCTACTCGCTGTGTGATGTTGAGCAAGTTTCTTAGCTCCTCCTCGTCTCAGTTTCCTTATCTGTAAAATAGTGATACCAAAAGGACCTGCAGAGTTCTCTTGTCAAGATGATTAAGTGAGACGGGCATGTGGATTTCTTAGCTGCTCCTGGTCCCGCAGGAAGCACTCCGCACTTGGAGCTGTTGTCATGATTGGGGGCTCATCCCTAGGCCCTGGATTTAGGGACTGGAGAATTTGGTCTGTTCCATGCCAAGTGCTTTCCTATCTCTCTTTCTTTCTTTCTTTTTAAAAGATTTTATTTATTTATTTGACAGACAGAGATCACAAGTAGGCAGAGAGGCAGAGGGGGAAGCAGGCTCCCTGCTGAGCAGAGAGTCCGATGTGGGGCTCGATCCTAGGACCCTGGGATTATGACCTGAGCTGAAAGTAGAGGCTTTAACCCACTGAGCCACCCAGGTGCCCCTCTATCTCTCTTTCTTAATAAGCACATTTAGCTCCTAAGCTGCAGCTAGTCAGGGCTCCACCACTCAGAGCCAGGCCCTGTCTGTGTGTCTGACACACACACACACACACACACACACACACACACACACACAGACACACACACACACTCACGCACACACCCCGTTCAGGGACTCATGGTACTTGTTTTCATTTCAAAGGCTGCTGGGTAGACATTTGCACATTGGGAAGGATCAGTGGTGAAATTCCCAAACTTGGTTTCTGGTGAGGCCTTCATCCTGGCAAAGAGTGCTGTTTAGCCGTGGTGGTTGGTGACAGATGCTTAAAATTTGCCTTATTAAAGGGCATAAATTACCCATATTTAAAAAGGAATGTTCTTTTGTATTTCTTTTTCTCTCTCTCTCATCAAAGCCGTTCTAGGTTTGTGCTGCATGCAGAGTGCTTTGCAGATTTCATATAATAGATCCTATAAAAAATACAGTGTCGGTGAGCAGAGGAGCAGAGAGTCAGCTGGAAGGGAAGAAGGGCAGATAAGCACTCCTCCTACCTCGGAAGGTGCCACCAGTGTGTGCTGGCTGGCACAGGCTTTCAGGAAGAGGTGGGGACAGTATTTGCTTGTGTTCTGGGCATCTTTTTTTTTTTTTTTTTCTCTTCCCCGTCTTTTTTTAGGGAAGTTTTTTTTTTTTCTAACTAATTTCAGACTTACAGAGGAGTTGCAAGAAGAATACAAAGGATTCCCATCTGCTCTTTACCCAGATTCTACACATATTAACATTTTATCACATTTGTTTTATCACATTCTCCCGTAGCGTTTATAAAGTTCAGAGACATGATGCTCCTTTGCCCCCTTCAGTATTTCCTAAAAGGCAAGGCTATTCTCTTACATAGCCACAGTACAATGATCGCAGTCAGGATTGTGGCATTTGGCTCAGAACCCAGTTCAGAATCACACGTTGAATTTGTTTGTCATATCTCTTTAGTCTCTAATCTGGACTAGTTTTTCAGTCTTTGTCTTTCGTGACCTTGATAATTTTTAAGAATGTCCTTCACCTTTTTTTTTTTTTTTTTAGATTTTATTTATTTATTTGACAGAGAAAGCACAAGTAGGCAGAGCCATATACAGACGGAGAGGGAGAAGCAGGCTCCCCACTGAGCAGAGAGCCCGATGCAGGCTCAGTCCCAGGACCCTGGGATCATGACCGGAGCTAAAGGCAGACATTTAACCGCCTGAGCCACTTAACCGACCAAGCCACGCAGGCGCCCCTCAGCTGGGTTTTTGATGATGTTTTCATTCAGTGCATTCTGTCTGGAGGCATATGATGTCAATTTTACTCATTATCTGTGTTGCTAGCACTGGTCCCTTAGTTAAGGACGTTTCTGCCAGGCTTCTCCCCTCTGAAGTTATATTTGCTTATGGGGTGATAGTGTGAGATTGTTAATTATTTCCATGATGGTGTCCAAATGGTGATAATTCCTTTTTTTTTTAAGTTTTAAATTGGACATGCATATTGTGGTGACAGAAAAATAGACAAAGGGGAAGAAGAATAAAATCTATCCAAGGACAGAGTTTTACTTTGGTGCATTTTTTCATCCAGTCTTTTTCTGAGCATAATTTTGTGTATAGTTGTAATCATACTATGCACATTTGAATTGTTTTTTATTTAATTTTTACTTAAAAAAATTTATTTCTGTATTTGAGAGAGAGAAAGAGCAAGGGCCCACACACGAGGTGTGGGCGGGAGCAGAGGAAAAGAGAGAAGCAGGCTGCATGCTGAGCAGGGAGCCCAATATGCGACTTGATCCCAGGGCCTTGAGATCATGACCTGAGCTGAAGGCAGACCTTTAACTGACTGAGCCACCCAGGCGCCTCCCTGGATTTTATTTTGTAACACTTAATATTAAAGCAAATATTTTTTTCATTGTGCAGTTTTTGAAAACATCACTTAAATGGCTTTGTTATTCCATTGAGTGGTTTCCTCGAAATAACCATTCCCCTGCTCTTGAATATTGAGGTTGTTTACAATTTTTGACTCTTACAAGTGGGACCCTGTGAGTCATCTGTCAGAACCTTTGCTCGTTTCCTCAGGACAGATTCCCAAAAGTGGAATTACGAAGTCAAGGAGCATAAATACTTTTAAGATACTTGACCAATTGTGCCAAGTAGCTTTCCAAAAGAACTGTACTTTTGCCAGTGCTGTATGACATTTGGGCGCCATAACTTAAGAGATTCGTTAATGATGTGTCTCAGCTTTTTTTTTTTTCTTTCTCACTGTGACCCACTGGTCAAGATTTGTGTTGAGATTAATTTCCTATATTTTGAATTATGAAAGCAGAGGTATTTATTTCCCAGAATAAATTCTAGGAATATAGCACGTTGTTCTTTCCAAGCTCTAAAACTCAGCTGCTGGCGTGGGATAGCTCTGAGAGCCATGAGCAGCATCGTCCTGTCTGAGGTACGTCATTCAGAACGGTGAAGGGCTTGAAGGCATAGGTGAGGAACTGAGGTATTTTACTTACAGAATCCTAAGAAGGAATGCGTTTGCCATCTTCAGAGTGTGATGGGCTGATAGAGTGGCCTGGAAGAGGGGGCCATTTTTGCTTTCTAATGACCAAAGCTATCTGGGATGAGATGGTAGTGTGGAGGGCATGGACGTATGAATATTTAGTTCCCAAAGCCTTGGGGACCCACTACGTTGAATAGCATCCAGTTTTGAGTCCTTGGTCTGGAGGGCTACCTGGAGGCTGCATATGGCATGTGAGGAATGTGGAGAGGAGTCCTGTAACGGGGAAACTGACCAGCCCTACTGTAGTCTGGGAAGTGCAAGGCCTTTTGGTCTCCTGCAGTGACCCCACTTCTTAGTAGTAAAAGCCTGAGGTTGCTGGGAAACTGAAGAGCTACTAGCTAATTTTCCTTTCATTTGTGGGTAGTTGTCACTAACTGACCAATACACATGATTAGAACAGACATAATGAAGCACACAGTAGATCAAGTAGATCACAGTAGATCAAGCCTTTGATACTTTCTCTGTCTCCTTCCTTATAGCAATTTATCTGAAGTATAATACATGATTTAATGCCTTAGACACTTTGAAATATCCCAACTGGAGCAGGTGTTAATATTTCTTTCTAGTTTAAGCTTTTGTTCCGCAATAGATCCTCAAGATCTATTTGTGTGTGTGCCGGAACACCCAGAATGATAGTACCTTACAAAGATCATATATTTCACTCATGTCAAAGCCTAGAAAGCAGTGTTCTAAGGCCAGTATATACCCGTGGAAGTCAGGGACCCAGGTACTTCTATGGTACTACTATACATCTTTAATAGATCCATTCTCCTCATTGTCTCAAGGTGGCTGCCTGAGTTCCAGCCATCTTGTCCAGATTCCATCTGGCAGGGGGAGGAGGGGACTAAGACATAGATGTCTATTAGGAACAGCTCCTAAAATTTGCACATGACTCCTCTGCTTATATTCCAAGGGCTGGAATTTAGTTACATAGCTACACTTGCTGCAAGGGAGACTGAGAGGAGTGGCTTTTAATGTGGGTGGACATATATTCAGAGAAATTTGGCAGGTTTTTTTCACAAGGTATAATTACTTTGAGGTACTCTCTGGTAGTGGTCATGAGGATGGATTTACCACGATGTCACAGTTGCAAAGAGCTTTGGAAAAATCACTTTTGGCCCCTTCATTTTACAGGAACTTAGAGAAGAGAGAGGACTTGTCCAAGGTCACACAATCAGTAAATAAAGCTAGTGCAAAACTTGGGTTTCTAGCTGTTTCCACCGAACCTTCCGCTCTAAATTCTCAGCCAACCTCAAGTTCTCTGATCTTGGGTTCAGGTCATCTGTTTTTAACATTTTTTTCCTGGATTCCTTTACCACCAGCTTCTTAAGAGTCTAGACTTTCAGATTCTGACATTTGAAAACTATTTTGAGCCAAATGTGGGTTACACTAAATTAAACTGGTTTCTTCACAGCTCCCAACATAAGAAGGGTATCTTTTTTCAGGTGACAGAGTGAAAAAGGTCAAGTCCCACCTCCACCCTTTTTCCTAAATGCTAAACTTCTGTCTTCAAATCCTCCTTCTTCAGCAAACTGCTTTTACATAACGGAATACCTCCAGCTTCGTGGTCAGCATTGAGGAGTGAATCTGTAACACCAGCCTCCCCGGCTGGAGGGAACATGAGGGTACCGGCATGTACCCCAGAGAGCTGGAGCTTTTTAAAGCTGAGGGTGTGATGTGGCAAGGAGTGTTCTCCCTGTTATTTTCAAGAATTGTATTGCTCTTTATCTCGTTAGTCTGGTGGGGATCATGGGTGAGGTTAAGTGAAGAGAGATGAGTTTATGCATGCTGTAGGTCAGGGAGAGAGGGAGCTGGAAAGGGGCACAGACTCCTGTACATGACCTCTGATGAGCAGCGGATCTGGACCAGTTGCCCCAGCAAACTGAGAACCAGGACAGACAGCTGGGCACTGTGGGCTTGCAGGAAGCAGAAGTTTAGAAATCCCATCTTGCTGTGGGATTCTGGAAGTTGGGGGCTTTTCTCCAAAAGGCCCTGCTTGGGAAAGAGGTGCTCCTTTTCTGCATGGGTCCAGGGAGCTCAAAGGGTTGAGAGAAATAAAATTCCTCTGGCCAGGAGCTGGGAGACCCGAGGTGTAGTCCCAGCTCTGCTGCTTACCTACTGTGTGACCTTGGTAAGTGATAGAACCTTGCTGAGCCTCAGTTTCCTTTTCGTGGGATGAAGCTAGTCCCCAGTTATTGGGTTTGGTGAGGGGCAAACGGGCATGAAATCTGGAAGGAGTGCTCTGCCTGTGCTGCGTGGGCTCCTGGTTTGGGTTGCCATGCGGATGGGTGATGATTTCAGGTTTTACATCCTGAGTGTGTGTACGTGCATGCTCCTTCCTGCCTGGACTTGCTGTTTTGCCTGATTGCAGCCAAGGCCCTGGAGAGGAAGAGGTGGTGCCCATTTCACTGTTGTTCTTGCTCTATCTCTGATTTGTCTCACTAATAGTCCTAATAAAGATAATTATGATTATTATGTACTTCTGTGTGCCAAGCATTATGTTAGGTTCTCTATGTACTTTTCTCCCCCTCATTTAACCTCAGCCAGCCCCACAAGGGAGTATCAGTACTGTCCTCCCCTCTTTATGGGTGGGGAGATGCCCCCCTGAGAGGGCTACTAACATCTGAGGTCATGTTGCTGTAAATGATGGCCCCTGGATCTGACCCCAGGTCTGTATGGCTCCAAAAGCAGTGCTCTCTCCCTGGTGTCTGAGGGGTGGGACTCTGATGAGGGTGGGGTTCTAGGCTGGCCGTGATACGGGCAGGAGCACGCTCAGGGCGTCTGGAAGATGAGAGGACCCATTGCCTCCAGCTCTGGTGGAGGTGGGGCAAGGGCTCCTGCCCCTGAAGAGGGCCTGGGGTGGTGGATGGAGGCCCGAGGACGGAGGTGGCTGCTACTCTGATGGAGGTGCCTGGTGTTCTGAGGGGGTGTGCACTGCGACGGGGTCGGGGGTGGCATTGGGGGCCTGGATTCCCAGGCAGCAGAAAGAGGGCAGCTGTCCTTCCCAGCCATGGCCTGCCCTGCGTTGGGTGGGTGGGTGGGGGGCAGTTTTACGAGCCTCAGCCCAGCCCATGGTGGGCAGCCCAGCCTTGCTGTAAACACTGCTGAAGCTGAGGGATGGTGAGCAGAAAGAAAGCAATCATGGGGAAAGGTCAGAAGGGGTTTGCATGGTGGACAAAGGGGATTTTTTTTTTTTCTCTCTCCTCTAACACCAAAGCTAGTGACTTAGAGTGTAAAGAGCCTGCCGCACCCGGGGACAGTTCCGTGGCTGGCTGGGCAGGTGGCTGGCTTCTCAGATACCGCCCTCTCCCCCAAAGGCTTGACAACCTGAGCATGTGTGCACCATTAACATGGTTGTTATTGCTGTTATTTGTGGATTGTGACTTAGGAAGTCTGTGGGAAGGTGCTTGGCAAGGCGATCCGAGGCTCCCTGGAGCGGGGTCTCAAGGAAGGGAAGGAGCGTGCACTCTGCAAAGGTTAAAGAATAGAAGTGGAGGAGAAGGGAGAATGTTAAGTGGCTGGAGGAGAGGCTTAGGGGAGGGAGGAAAGGGACGGCCTCCTGGCCGCCCCCTGGTTGTGAGCTAAGGGGGTGGTCCCTCTGGGGCCAGGCACCAGGGGGCCTTTCATCCTTCCCCCTCTCAGTGATGTTAAGCCTGCCACCTTTGCTCCTAGCACACCGCGCCATCTGTTTCCCCTGGATCTGGCTCTCCTGACTGTGTTTTCTCTCTTGCTCCTGAATCTCCTCCCCTCCTGCCTCTCTAGGCAGTCCTGCTCCCCTGTGCCCACATGCGTGCATCCCTCCACAGGGGAGACCGCCCACCCTTCTCCTGACTGGCTGGGCCACCTGTGCGGCTTCCTGTTGTCAATCACTGCAGGCTGGGTGTGCAAGCTGGCTTCTGGCCGCCCTCCCCGCTTACTGCTGGGGTTCACTCATGATGTCCCAGGGGACTTCGCCATGGCCTCGCCCGCAGGGTCATCACCCCCTTTTCTGTGGGTCTCCTCCCTGGTCTGTGTTGATGCAGCACTTCCCACCTTCTCCTTCCCGACTTTCCTCTCAGTCCTCTTCCTCCCCTCAGCTGAGGTGTTCCCTTGTTGTCTCCCTCTGAACCTGGCCCTGGAGCCTTCACTGGCCTCAGGGCCCGCTCTCCAGCCTGGAGGATGTCTGTACTGGCCACATGTCCACACCTGAGTGTATTATCTACCAACTTTCTCAACGGAAGACCACAGCCTTTCCTGCCACCACTGCTCAGTTCTTCCATTTTGGCTGTCGTTGTGCACGCCTAGCCCAGAATCATTGTGCATGCCTAGCCTTTGAATCATTTTAGCCTCTTCTCCCTTCCTTCCTTGCTTACATAGGAATAATTGCTGAGTTCTCTTGTTTCCCCCTGAGGCTCTTGGGTAGACCCATTTCTATCCCCTTGGGTAGCTGCCCAGCTGGTCCTCCCACCTCCAGCCTCCCTGGTAGCTGCCCAGTCTAAGGTCATGGCCGGATGAGGCTCTTGAGCCAGGCTTTCCAGACCCCCCAGTTGGTCCCACCCATGCTCTCCCACGATTCTCCAGTCCAGATGATGACTGCCCTGTGGTCTGTCTGCTTTCGGTGGTCCATCCTGGGTCTCGCAGGAGCTGCCACGGACTCACTTTATGACCTCCTCTGTAGAAGTCAGGAGTGTGGTGACCAGTTGATTCTTCATGGTTATGATGCTGAGCAGACACTTCCTGAGGGCTTTCAAGGGGCCAGGCACCATGCTGGGCTCCACCCTCCAGAGTTCTTAGTCTAGGGGTGTGGTAGGGATGGAGGGAGAGGGGGAAGGAGACACTTCCATAGGGAGTTCTAAACCAGGCTGGCCATGGGCAGTGTCCAGTTTAAACCCTAGCATCATACTGGGTGATAGTGTTCAAGTATTCCATTAGCTCAGTGCATTTCTTAGGGTGAACTTAAGTTCTCTGCTGTGTGAGG
The DNA here is from genome assembly GCF_009829155.1 of Mustela erminea. Taxonomy (NCBI): domain Eukaryota; kingdom Metazoa; phylum Chordata; class Mammalia; order Carnivora; family Mustelidae; genus Mustela; species Mustela erminea. The sequence continues at coordinate 99,525,796 of NC_045614.1, forward strand.
GTAAATGTTGGGTCAGAGGTTTTGGTGGCTGGCTGGAGAGTGGTTTGTTTACTATGAGGGTGGCTATTGGTTAGATGATTGGAGGGACTGATTGGGTTTTAGAGAAAGGAAGCTGTGGGTATGCCATTGGACTTGACTCTTGAGGTTTCTGCTGTAGACCCTTTGCTATCAGTGGCCCAGCGGCGTGCCACTGCACTGCCTGGACAGGTGGGCACTGGGCCTGGCCTGGCTCCTTTCCCTCCCCTTCTTCCCTGTTCCACAAGGGTAGGTGCCTGCCAGTCTCAGGAGGGCTGGTCTACAGGGCAAAGTACTGAGGCACTGGGCATGGGCAGTTTGTTTTTCTCAAGTTACCGTATTATCTGAGGATTAAAACCACAGCAACATCAGTGTGTTTTTCCAACAGATTCTTTTCTTTTTTTCCTTCAGTCATGTGTATTGAGCTATGGAGTTTTTAGTCTAAAGTCCATTAGCAACCTGAGAGCAGTAGAATAACAGGTAATAACATAAGGAATGAACTTTTTGGTGGGCTCTCAAGGTGGGTTGCCCGGCTCTGGCAGGGCAGAATGAGGGACACAGTTCCTCAACTCTTCCTCTTTGATGGTTTGACCCTGGGCAGAAGGAACGTTTGAATTCCAATGGCAGATCAGATTTAGAAATGCTAGAATATGGCCACATTTTGGTCTTCTACTCTGCAGAAATGGGACATTGTATTATATACTATGGTAACTGATACCATTGGGGTGCTTTATGATTTATAAAGCATGTTTGAGAAGTTACCCATTTCATCCTCACAGCCATCCCACTAGGAAGGTATCATTATTTCCATGTCAGATGCAAGGCACTAGGCTGTAAAAGGTCAGGTGATGTGGACTAGGTATCTTAGCTACTGGCTGGTACAGCTCAGATGCAGCCCAAGCCTTCTGGCTGCAAAGAGGCAATGGACTAAGAGGGCATTGGGTCCAGTAGAGAGACTAGGGCTCAGGTTCTGGCCCTGTTACTTATTAGCTGTGTAACTTTGGTCAGATTATTTAACTGATCAATACAGTTAAGCTTATCAGATAATCTACAGTTGCCTCCTTTTATTGGCCACATTCATCCATAACTCTTTGTCCTTGCTCCATTACGGGCTGGTTGCTGTGTAGTCTACAGGATATATATCCTGGACTCCTGTTCACCATCAGCATAGTAATTCTTGCCTCCCTTTGTGGGATCCTTTGTTTCCTAGATTCCCTGTCTTTCTCATTTTTTACTAATTTGTTTTAATAGAGCATGACTTCCAGTATTTTCCTTTGAAAGGGTATATTGGTGGTAAGTTTTTCACATCTGAGCTCTTAAGCCTAAGTAAATCTGTACTTATAATTGACAGATAATTTGGCTGGATATAGAATTCCAGTTGGAGATAGTGTTGCATGAGAATCATGGAGGCAATGCTTCATTGTCATCTTGTGTGCTGATGAGCAGTCTTAGGCCAGTTTTGACTCCTGATCTTTTTGTGTGTGGTAGGTTTTTTTTTCTTTGAAACTTTCAGAATCTCTTCTTTGTCAGCAATGTTCTGAAAGTTTTCAGTGATGTTCTTTGGTGAGAGTCTTTTTTTATTCATTGTGTGGGACCTTCTCAACTGGAGGCTTATATTCTTGAAGTCTGGGGTATTTTCTTGAAGTTGTTTTTTTTTCTTTTCTTTTTTAAGTTTCTTTTCCTTGAGTTACTTTAATTTGGCTCTTGCACTTAATGGATCCATTTTCTTATTTTCCTTAACTTTTTCTTCTATTTTGTATTTCTTAATTTTATATTTTATTTTCTAGGAGTTTTTTTTTTTTTAATTTTACTTTCAACTCTTGGAATTTTTTTAGTTCTTTGAGAGTTTTACTTTCCAAGAGTTTTTCCTGATCCTCTTTGACTATTCCTTACTCGTGGCATTCTATTCTTTTTTTTTTTTTAATTTTTAAAATTTATTTGACAGAGAGTACGAGGAAGAGCACAAGAGGGGAGAGCAGCAGAGGGAGAGGGAGAAGCAGGCTCCCAGCTGAGCAGAAGCCTAATGTGGGACTTGATCCCAGGACCCCTGGCATCATGACCTGACCTGAAGGCAGACACTTAACCGACTGAGCCATCCAGGCGCCCTGCATTCTATTCTTGTTTTATGGATGCGGCATTTCATTTCTCTGAGAATAATAATCATAGTTTTTCTGTTTTCTGTTCTTTTTCTTTTCTTCTAAGTATCCTCTTTCTTCTACTTTGTTTTCATCCCTGTCTTTTGTATTGAGGGCTTTCCTCAAATATCTGGAGAACTTGGGTTATCTGTCTTGAATAGCAAGTCACTGGCACATGCACTGGAGACTGTGAGTGTGAGGAGGAGGTAGAGGGCACTTGTTTACTGAGAGGGCCTCACAGTGGGCATTTCAGTGGGAACTCAGGTGTTTGACTGGAGGCTCTCCAAAACACCATCTTTAGGCTGTTTTTCTTGTGCTCCTCAGTTTCCACAGAGAAAAATTCTCTAATCTCCTGCCTGGGGGAATAAGACTGGCAGCATTCTGGAAGAGGGAAGGGAGATGTCAGGGGAGTGGGGGCTCACGGGGATGGGTGATCTCCAGATTCAGTTTGCAGACTTTCCCTTAATCCCCTTGTTTTCTCTCAGGACCATACTTCTTCTGTTTGCCTGGTGTCTCCCAGCAGAGCTTTTCTTATTCAGTCTCTCCATATAGTAACCCCGTGTTTTCCCTCAACTAGGCAAGGGGCTGCTGGCCAGCTCTGTGGGCTGGGTAAGGGGATCTGCTGTGTGACTGTTCCTTATTCAGACTTTTAACACATTTCCTCCCCAGCCTGCTTCCAGCCCACTCCTCGTGCCTGCAGAGGTGCTTGGGGCCTCCAGTACCCAAGGTTGTTCTCCGGGTTCTCTGGGAAGAATTGCTCGTTTCTTGTTGGCTGGCTTCCTGAGATCACTGGCTGAGTGGGAAAAGCAGAAAACCTTCCATTCCCATCCTAAATATGAGAAGTGATCTTACTTCTCTGTGGATTTGTGCTTCAGTGCTTCTAGGTGGGATGGAGTTTGCACATTGCTCTGGTGTGTGGTGTTGGAATGCGGTGTGGGGTACAGATACAGACTTTCCAGAGAGGTCTGGATTGAGTAGGTGGCTGGTACATCCGGCAGCCTGCTTGTGTAGAATGCAGCTCTTACAGCTTTGTATAAGGGCCTGAAGAGGAATGCTGAGGTGGAGACTGGGAGTGAGCTGGGCAGTGTCCTGGGGGAGAGCTGTTGGTGGTTTGGCGAAGCAATAAGGTGGAAAGGTTGATGCAGTGTCCCGAGAGGGGTTGGTGTGTTCTTATCCCTATGAAGTAAAGTAGGTTCTAGGCAGTGTGTCTGCAGGCACCCATCCTTCCTTGGGCCTGGCAGGAAGCTGGGGCTCACGGTCCTTGGTCTCTCGATCCCCAGGTGGTCCTGCCAACGTGGCTGTCCTCCACAAAGGTCTCCTCGCTCATCGAGAGAATTTCTGACCCCAAGGACTTGAAAAAACTTCTCAGGACCCGGAATAATGTGCTGGTGCTTTACTCCAAATCTGGTGAGTGCCCAACCTAGTTTTGGGGGTCATCCATCAGGAATGGGACGGTTTGAGTTCGGGGCACAGGTGGGAGGCAGAGACCTCAGGACCAGAAAGCATTCAGGGAGGGCCCGAGGGTCATCAGGCTTGTCAGCTTTCCCCAGAAAATGAAGCAAAGGCACAGAGGGGTGTTTGTTCCTGTCTTTTTGGATTCCTGAGATGCTGTTTCCAATCCCTGTAATCAGTTGTTCTTAGGTAGAGCCTCTGGAGCCCTCACTACATCAGGAGGGAGAGGGTGTGTGTGAAGGGGAATGGAGGATGGTAGTCGCTGGGCACGGATGTTCTGGCTTCCTGGACAGGTGCAGGCTGGCCACGACGGGCTATGTTTCACCAGAGGTGTTGATTCAGTGATGGGGCTGGGCTGTCGTCAGCTGACTTGGTCCCAGGCTTGGGAGCACACACCCGGGCTGGCAGCCCTGGTCCTGCCCGGTCCCCATCTGTCCCACTCTGGGGTCAGAACACAGAATGGAGTTGGCAGTGGGCTCCAGGAGCAGGACAGAGTAGTTTTAGGCGGGGTAGGAGCTGTGGCTTGCCTCCTCTGACCTTGAGGCTGGCCAGGGCATAGTGGCTGGAGAGAGGTTTGCTTAGCTCTTGGCCACGAATATCCGAACATCTGACTGTTGATGTTGTTCCAGCAGAGTTAAGTGTTTTCACTGCTCCTCAGGATGCCAAGTTTTCTGTGCCCTGGAGAAGCAGCAGCCAGAGGCTGGGCCAGTTCCGGGCCCAGTTCTCCCTGGCAGTTCATCCTCGACACTCATTGGCACTGGGGGCTGATGGATGTTTTGGACGTGTGTCTCTCCTGAAGCCTGCATCCGCTAAGCACCCTGGCACTTGCTACTTCTTGCCCTTTGGAGGGCTTGGCACACCCTTCCTGAGCTGTTTGTTGGGAGCCTGGCCCGTGTCTAGCATTTCTCCATTGTCAGGAGTAGGGGGAAATTGAGGCAAAGGAGAAGCAGAGCTGCTCCTGAAGCCTGGGGTGCAGGGCTCTGAATAAGCCTGGCTTACCTCCTGGGATGCTTATGCGGCTGCCAGGGCAAAAACATGCTCCATCCCTTCTCTGGGTCGGTCCCGTCACAGGAGCTCATCATCTTACACGGGCTCCACAGGGAACTTGTGGGTCACATTCCCATCTGCTCCTTTGCCATGAGGGAGGCACTGCAGGTTGTCAGAGAGCGTCTGGTTTTCTGGTGGGGAAACTGAGGCAGGGGGAGACTAGCTGACTCGTCTGAGCTCCACTGGCTGGTGGATGATACAGCTGGCCCTCTGTGCTTCCCCCACCTCATTTCCTCTGCTGGAGCCTAGGAAGAAATGTGTGAATCCTGCAATGGCGGGGGGGCTCTGAGATCAGGAGATGATTAGGTAGCAGGGCCTTGACCACTCTTACTTTCTCTTCTGCCCCTTACCCAGCCTCTGGCTCACTCATTGGCAGTGGGGTTCCAGTGCTTCCTGGGCGCCTCTCCACCTTGGACTGCCGGGCAGTAGGACCCATGTGAAAATTTTACCTTCCTGCCCCCTTACCCAGGCTGCCTGAGCTGTGACGAGCACAGTGGGCTGTGGAGCAGTGCAGTAACTGGATTTTCTCCACTTCTCTCCTCTCAAGCAGCATCTTCCTTTCCCCGGCTGAAAGATGGGGTTCAGAGAGGGGTGCTTCATATAGCTCAAGTTGCGCTCCCCTGCTGCCCCAGGGAGCCCCATCTAAGTCCCGGTGCGTGGTGGGGCGATGGCTTTCCCCCCTCTGCTGCACCCCCTCCTCTGGTTGGGTTTGTGCGGGTTCCCAGGAGTGCCTCCTTCGGGTGGCTTCATGCAGTTCTCTAGAAAGATCCTTTTTGTTCACTTCTGTGAAAGGCTCAGCGTGCTTTGTATTCACAAACAGCTACCATTATGCCTGTTAGAAAAGGGAATCTGTGGAAGCAAATAATTCAGACATCTTTTCTGCTTGGCTTTGGAATGTATCTTATGGTTTGGGGTGGTAGGGGGGGACAGCGGACCTGTTCTCGCTCCTGATGTCTGCACGGTAGCCCTTCAAGTGAGCTCCCAGGTGTGATGGGGAAAGGCGAGGCGCCGGCCACAGACCCTCACAAGCTGGCCCTGTTGGAATCCTGGCTGTGAGGCTCTGTCCCCAAGCACCTGCCCTCCCACCATAGGTTCCAGGGCTTTGCCCAGATGCCTGCGACACTTGGCCCAGAGGCCCAGTGACAAACTTACTTTCTCATGCTCACTCCACCCTGCCCCCAAGGCATAGTGCCTGTTTTTGCAGGTGACCCTCCAGGTACTGCCAGGGATGGCCCTTCTGTCACTGCTGGGGAAATGGACTGTGAATTGTGACCTGGATCCACTTGACATTGGTCCATCAGAGACTAGTGTCACATATAAACCTCCTTTAACCACCAGGCTGTCCTGAGCCCCTGTTGAGGCGAGGATGTCACGCACAAGTAAAGGAAGAGTCTGGTCCTTGCTCTTGTGAGCTCCCAGCATGGGCTTCAGGACAGAGGAGTGTGGAATGGGCAGACTTGTTCCCAGTGTTAGTTATAGAGTTGTAATCGTTTGGTTACAGGATTTTCACAGTTTGTACCAGAAGAGTAATGAGTCAGAGATTTTACTGAGAGTTGAGCATCTGGCTGAGAGATTCTTAGAAGAATGGGGTGTGAGGTGTGGTGGAAAGGAGGGGTGAGTTGGGGGCTCTGTGTCTTGAGGAGGGCTCCGGAGGCTGGCGGAAGCAGGGGTTTCAGAGAAGAATTCTCACCGAACTATTAATCCCAGGGTCAGTGTTGTAACCGGTGCTCTAGACCTCCTCCCTGGGACAGGTCTCCATCCTTCCTTGCTCCTGAGGGAAGATGGCTGGTGTGCTCGGGCACACATGTTTAATTTTTTTTTGTTGTTTTTTTACAGAGGCTGCAGCTGAAAGTCATCTCAGGTTATTATCCACTGTGGCCCAGGCAGTGAAAGGACAAGGCACCATCTGCTGGGTAGACTGTGGGTATGTCCGGGGGACATGGGGCACGGGGGCTGAAGGGCAGGGCCTCCTTGGGGATTTTACCCCACCTTTGGGTGCGGTAGGGAATGGTTCCTGATGAAGGCTCTGGGAGAGAGGATGTGATGGAGAGACTGGGGTAGGAAAGCCTTTCTCACCTTACCGCAGGGTCACCTGTTTTCTGGAGAAGGGGCAGTTCTGGCTTCCCACCTTTTCTTTCCAGCCCCACCACTCTTCTTCCCTTTTTGCATAGTACCACGTATGACATGATTTTTTTTCTTCCCAGTGGGTGGGAGAGGGGGCCTTGATTTCCTGAGAGCAAGGTTATTTTCAGGGTCACCCGGCAGGCTTACCTAGAAGGGGTCTGTGGCAAGAACCAGGGGCTTTACCCCCAGCCCAGGTCATTCATAGAGCTCTCCGATGCCCACAGCATGAAAGTGGTGGAATCAGCTGGTCTGAGGGACGGCTGCCTTGCCTTCTGCGGTAGCTCCATTAGATCAGGCCCGGACAGGTGGCTTTGTCCTTCCAGTGCTCTCTTCTGACCCATGTCTCCCTGCCCACCCCTATCTGTCCCCGTGCCAGAACTGCCCGCTCCTCCTCCTCCTTTTCCTCTTTCCTGACCTCCTTCTACCCAGAGACTTTCTTGTCAGTGTTAAGGTGGCAGGATCAGACACCAGCCCAGAGGCAGGAGTCTGGGGTTTCTTGATGGAATTTTCTTGATGGAATTCCTCGGATTCTTCCGAGTGTGGGAGTTTGAGTCTAGGGTGTGCTCAGCTTCCCTTTCCTTTCAATCATCAGGAATAATTTCCACATCTGTCTGTGCTTTGTGTGTGTGTGTGTGTGTGTGTGTGTGTGCACATACACACACCCCCTCGTTATATAATTAGCTCCCAATTTGGTATAGATTGGCCTAAGTATAGAAAAGGCACATAGAGAGTGAATGAACGTAGGAAAAACTAACCGGGAGCAGGTTTGTCCTTTGTATGTTTGGAGCACCTACTGTATGCAAGGCTCTGTGTTGCCCTTGGTGGATGCCAGCGGACATCTGCTTCTGACTGAGGATGGGAGGTGTTTCCAGAGCCCCTGTGTCTAGCCACATGTCACCTGGACTTCGGGTCCCTCAGGGGTATGGGCTTGGGAAGAGGAGGGGAAAGGAGGATATTGCACTGTTGTTAGTATGAGGAAGAGGCGGGGCTCTGCTGGGAAAAGAGGCAGTTCTTTTCCTGGATGGCCTGCAAAGGCCATCCTAACCTTTCCTAACCTTTCTTGTAGCTGTTCTTGCCCGGGCCACAGCCCAGCTACGAACCATGGGTTAACTGGGCTTTGCAGACTTCGCTCCAGTCCAGTCTTCTCCCACTCCATTTGGAACTCGAAACGGCTGTTTTGGGCATGAACTTCTGGGACACACTGATTTATAAGCTGATGGCCTCAAGTTTGTCTTCCGCATGATTGGTGAAAATTGAAGGGGGATTTTATTCTGACAAAGCACTGGATGAGACCAGGAGGAGAAGTCTTAGCTGAGTGCTGTTTGCCGTAGGGGTATCTGTGTGCGTGCGCGCTCCTGTCTCCAGCCTCACCCCTCCTGATTTACTCAAACGTTGTTTTAGTGGAAGAGACTGCTCACCAGACATTTGGGGAGATCTTGGCCACTGGTTAATTCTAGTTCATAGTTGGTGCAAGAGTGTTCTTGTGTCCTAGGTGTGTCTGAGTCTCCTGCATTCTCCCAGGAGTGCACTGTGTGACTGGCAGAGTGACAGAGCCTCTTTGAGGGAACAGGGCACTGTGGAGTCTCCGTATCTGGCGATGACACTGGCCTGCCAACCAGGAGAGCCTATCCCAGAGAGTTCATAGTCTTGCAGGTGGCAGAAATGGGAAGGAGAGCTTTGATGTAGTTGCTGCCTTCTCCTGGAACATTCCTAAGCACTTCCTTTATGCCTTAAGGTACACAGATGGATAATAGTGTCCTCAGCGTGTGAGGCGGAAGCAGACACTGAACTCGGTGATTACAATTCTTGTGAGAAGTGCAATCAGCAGAGGCTCTGGGTGTGAGGGGTATCCCTTTATTCTGCCTGGAAAGGTTGAGAAAAGCTTCACGGTGAAAGCAGAGTTACAGTTTGGGGCAAAGACCTTTGAGTACCCGGTCTTTAAAAGTGCCCTGGCTTTCCCTGCAGGCAGCTCCCTGTGGTATGGGCCCCGAGCATGGCCTGGGGCCCTCTGCAGCTGGGCGAGGAGGCAGCAGTCTGCCTGCTCGCTGCAGGGGCAGGACTAAAGAGGACCAGGTTAGAACATCAGAATCCAGTGCTTGCTTGGAGACACGACATCTGGAGTCAATAAGAGTACCAGTGGGAGAAATAACCCTGTGACTTCTTATGTGCTAAGATGAAAATCTAGGGGGACACCTTAGAGCTTAAAGGGGTGACCTTAAGACAGAAGGACACACTGTGCCACATAGTTGCCACTCAGTTCATCCCTCCAAGAAGAAGTATGAACTGAAATGTTAGATGGCTCTTAAAATAGCTGAGATAAGTAGATGGGTTATGGAGCTCTAATGGGTTGTGTTGGAAGCAGGAGGAGGAGGATCTGGGTCCAAATCTGAAGTCAGAGGCTGGGTGCAGTGAGATCTTCCCAGAGCAGCCCAAGAGACAGAACCCGGGGCTCTAGTCCATGCAGGCCATTGGGGGTGGCAGTTCTCAGGGACAGCCATGACACAGGGAGTTCCCCAGGGGCGTGAGCTGGTTCTGCCCTCCTGCTCGGCTGCTCCAGGTCATAGACTTCTCAACATGCCCTATAAACCATTATGGGAACCCGCCACGTTGACCCGAGGGCCTGGTGATGACAGCTCTCATTGTGTCCTAAATGTATTCAGTGTGTGTTTTTGAGTCTGAATGAGAGGATCAGAGATGGGCAGAAGTGCTCGCAGCAGGACTTCCTCTTACTATCTGCAGTGGAGTGTGCAGGGGGAATGGAGCCAACGTCTGCTCACTTTTTATCCTAGCAGCTACTAAATGGCAGGTGGTCAGCCCGAGCGTGCCTCCCCTCGCATGGGCCCTCCTGAGGTTCCCCTTCTCACCTCCTTTCCAGCTGTGCCTTCTGGCTTGCCAGCAGAGGGTTGGAGGCTAGACTGAGGATGCCAGGGCTTGGAAGGGGGTGACAGGAAGGTCTTGAGTGAAGAGCCCACTCTGCTTTTCTCCCTCTGAGGGCAGGTGATGGGGATAGAAGGCCTCCTAGGGCAAAAGAAGGCAGTGCTATGGCGTGAAGTGTCTTTGAATGTGTGCAGAATAATGGCAGAAGCCTGGGTAGAAGGGTCAGCTCTGCTACTTATGAGCCCTATGACCTTGGACAAATCTGTTTCCTCATCTGTAAGTGCAACAATAGTATATATTCTGCTGCCTTTCCAGGTTTGTGGTGAGGAGCCCGTAAATGCAGGCTCTTTCTAGAATGTAATTTAAGTGTGAGATCCCATTTTTCCTGTTACTTTTCATCTGGGCAGGATTGTTTTGAGCATTCCCGGAAGAAGCCGAGGGGAGAAACCATGCGTGCCTTCTTCAACGGCTTTCTTGGAGGAGGGTCCCTTGGGTGTTGAGAGGATGCCCCTGAAGAAAGTTCTGAGCATGAGAGACAGCCCCAGAGCTGTTTTGCTCTGACCTTTAAAAAGTTTAAGGTACAGTGGGACGTGTAGGACTGTAGGTTATGGGACCTGGCCTTGAGTCTAGATGGACAGCTAATAGCTGTGGGACCTTTGGCAAGTCGCTGCCCCTCCCTGGGCTTCAGCGTAATCTTGTGTGAACTGTGGAGTTCGGCTTTCCGGTTTGCTCTCATCCCTGAATAGCATGGCTCAGAAAATCCTGGAAGCTGCCAGGTTTGGTGTGTGTGTATGCATGTGAGTATGTGGCAGTCTTGGGGAGGGGGGGTGTCTTCCTCTGTGTCTCCCCCCATTCTGGGTGTCTTCTCCTATGTTTCTCCTGTCCTTCCCTCGGAGCTGCTGGCCTCTCTCTTGCTTTGTTCCCTTTTCCTTGCTAGTTTCTACCGCCTCTTCCCCATCTCTGGGTCCCTGCCTCCCCTAGGTTTTTGGTCTTTCTTCTCCTCTGTTTTCTCTCTGGGTGTTTCTTTCTCCCTTTTTCTTGATATTCAGGCTCTTCCCTCCCTACCCTTGCACGTGTGGCTGCAGTCACACGTGCCCCTCTGTCGGTTTCCTCCCAGGTTCCAGACCCTGTAAGCTTGTCGCTGTGAGGTGTCTGTGGGGTGTCTGGCTTCTGTCCAGGGATTTGTCAGCTCTCCCTTCCCCTCAGTCCACCTCCTGGCTCAGAGCTCAGCAGCCACGCTCGGGTTGGCTGGCGACGGTTGTCCGGCTGTGAAGTGGGTTGTGTGTGCGGGCGTTGGTATTCCCCTCGTGCCCCGCAGCCTGGCATCGCGCTCGGCCTTGGCGCGGAGAGCTGCTGTCGGGGCAGCTGAGCTGGAGCCAGGAGGAGGGAGCTGAGCCTGGTATGCTAATTCCTCAGGCTGATTCTCACTGGGCCGAGACTGCGCATCTACCTGGAGCTCACTTCTCGGCTCTTCCTGAGGGTGTAAGGCCATTACCTAGCCGCAGTTTCCGTCTTCCCTGCTCTCTTTCTCCGATCTGCTCTGCTTCCCCCGGAGTGGTGCTGGCTTCCCAGATCCAAGCCGTGGGGCCTTCCAGGGCAGGGATCACATATTTTGAAGTCTTCTGTTTTCTTCTAAAAATTCTTTGCATTTAGCATTTGCTTCTTCATATGTAAGCATGTTTAACACTACTTACCAGGGGATAAAGGGGACTCCCAGGAGAAGTGCTGTGTTTATGTTGTGGCTTCAGATGCCTTCCGGCACATCGCCCCATGCTAGTGGAGAGGGGGGCCATGCTCCCTGCTGAGGAGCACAGCTTGAGAATCTCTGGGCTGGTGGGGGGTGGTGAGGGGGAGGAGAGGACTGTGGAGATCTTCTTACACCCTGTGCCGTCTGGAGGTAGGTACCATACAGAACGGCCAACCTGGGATGATCCCTGTTTTTCAAGTCCCTCATCAGAAGGTGCTATGTGACCACCAAGGCTGGTCCAGGTTTAAGATCCAGCCCTTCCAGGCTGTTCTGTCTCCTTCCTCAAGCCCTCCAGCAGCGTTCTTTCAGGTTGTCCTGGGTACGTGGCACCTAGCGGTCACTCTGACAGCGTTTTCTTGCTCACTCGCTCCTAGTCCTCTCCCATTTTCTTCATGTCTTGGGCGTGAGACCCTTCTTACATTTCCTATAGGAAGTCCCAGGTCCATCTGCTCAGAATCCCACCATGTTGGACCCGGCAGATGGGAGAAAGAGGTTTATTCTGCTTTGAGGGGGCGATAGAACCTGGAAAGTCTGGGTTAGCCAGCGGGCACGCCATGGCTGGGACAGCATGTTCCACATCCTGCCCATGTGGCTCTGAGGATGCCGACTTGTTGAGCCAGGACACGGTTGAGGGGCTGGAGGGAGAAGCCTGAGGTTCAGCTTTCCCTGAGTCTCCACCTTCTGTCCTGGGGTCTGGCTCCTGATGCACCTGTCAGGATACAGGCAGCCCGCTTTATGTGTTAGTAGTATTGAATCCTACAGAGGAATTAAGAGCTCTATTTGCCTTGTGTGGGCAGCTCCAACATTTTGCAGCTCGGGACACTACAGGCCCCACCAGAGGTCACAGGCTGGCTGATGGCTGGGCGGGATCTAGAAGCTGTCAGTCCCTCCCACCGGTAGCTAGACCTTCCTCCAGGGAGGGCGTGGTTCCATAGGCTGTGATTTGGGAAGGGCATGCCTCCCTTCTCTGAGCTTCCAGCACCTTGTTTCTTCTCTTCCTTCCTGCTGCCTCCCCCAACCTTTCATTCCTGGGTCTGATTCCCTGGAGCAAGAGTGGCCAGCCTCTTGGACAACCGTGCCCCACAGGAAGATCTAGTAAACACGGCAGCATGCCCCATGGGGGCCACACCGGGCTCCTAGCCCGCCAGCCCACAACACCTACAAATACATGTGTGTGTGTCTTTGTCCCTCTGGCCTGGCAGCCTCTGGAATCTTTCCCTCACATTCTGTGGAGAGGAGGGCCAAGGGGTGGGTGGGGTGGGACAGGACACAGCGGGTCTGGGTGAGTAAACAGCAGAGGGAGGCAGGGCTCCAGCCTCCCTGGCAGACAGACCTGCTGACAGTCTGTTCTTGCAGGACTGTGGGGAATGGCAGGTGAGGGCCTTTGCATAGCAGTCCGCTCTCTGATCCATGCTGGGTTTCCCCTCCCTCCTTATCCCAACAAAGCCTCTCATTTCCCTGATTGCTGCCTTTGTCTCCCTGTGTTTTTCCCCCCAGAGCCTCACTCACTGGCTGGGGGAGGGAAGCAGAAAGGGAGCTAGCCAATAAATCAATTAGTTGTGCTTCATCTATCAGCTCAGATCCTTTTAAGGTCCTGAGCTTGGGTAATTTCTCTGCCTTTCTTGAACTCTTGAAGACGTTTATTGTGTGTACTGAATGATTAGCATGTGCATGTGTGCGCACACGCATACACACGTACTCTGAGAAACAGGAGGACGGGGCGCCAGTCGGAGGAAGTACTATGAGGAATTGTCACCTGGCAGGATTCCTGGCGCTAAGGAGACGAGCCCAGAGAGCCAGAAGTGTAGAGCCTTACCCCAGGAGCGACAAGACCCCCTCGTTCGCCCACTCGCTCACTCAGGCTTCGGAGAGTGCCCGCTATGGGCCAGCTGCAGAGTTGTCTCTGAGCCAAGCAAAGCCCTCGCCTTCCCGGAGCAGACAGGGGTGACAGTGGACACGGTCAGATGTGGAGCCACACTGCCGTGGACAGAAGACCATAGGGAAGGGCATGCGGGCCTGAGGAAGGTGCTCAGCTGAGGCTCTGGGGTCTGGGCCAGAGGTGCTCGGACAGGCCAGGAGGCCACCTCCGCACAGTCCACTCTGAGCACGTATGCATTCACAGTTGTGTATGTGCGTTTGTGAGTGTAGGGAGCAGGGAAGAGGAGGAGATCCTTGGGGAGTATCACAACCCAGAGGGAAGCACATTGCACCGAGTCTGCAACAAGGAATCCTGTGGCAGAGGCAGCTGTGACTTGCTTTACCGGGGCGGGGGCTGCAGCTTGGGGGTCCATGCTGAGGAACCGGTGGGGGACCCTCTGTACCCTCCTGGCTCCGCTTAGCCCAGCAGGTTGCATTGGAGCATCAGCCCCTGAGCCTGTCCTGAGCTCACCAAGGACCTAGAGCTGTGGCAGCCAGACTTTCCTTTGGAGCAGGTTCTGGCAGATCAAGGCGGGGATTGGGGTTCGAATGACTCTGAGCCCTGTCCCACCTAAACTCTGCTTTGTGAAAGTCACATCGAAGAGGGTGCCAGCCGGGCTCCTGGAGGAGAGCCAGCGTGGGGTGGCACATCGCCCCTCCATTGGCTGCCTTGTGCAGTCTGAGCGACCCCCTCAGCTGTGGCAGTGGAAGCAAGCTGGTTGGGTGCCCCTGCTGGGTGCCGGGATGGGGCTGAGGGAGGCCTGAGCGCTCAAGATCCCTTCCTGACCTGGCCGCTGTTTCTTGTTGTGGTTGGGTAAACGGCAGGTGGTCGCCCAGGAGAACAGTTGAGTGCAGCAGAACAAAGCTGGACCAGGCAAGGGCCAAGTGAATGGTTGTAAACACCCTGAGTGGAGTCCTCTCTTGTGGGGAGTGAGCTCAGGCAGGGAAAGGGCACCTTACATGCAGTCCTCTGGAAACAGACCTCCCCACCCCTTCAGCCTGACTTCACTACAGAGCCTCTGTGGCCAGCGCAGGCCCAGGCTGTAATGGCTCCTGTCAGTGGAGGTGTGTATGGCATCCTCACAGGGCTTCTGGGTATGGCTTTCTAGCTCCTGGATTCCGGGGGCTGCCCTTCCCCATGCCTTCTGCTGCATCCTGATGGCCTATCTGCATCTCTTCTCTGCCCCTGCTGATTCCTTCTCTGGGGATTCCGTGTCTCTGAGTGTCCTTGCCTCCTTGGGGGAGCAACCACTGTCATGTGAATTAGCCTTTCATTCTGGAGTTCATCATGCATTTCATTTGAGTCCCTGCTGTTTGCCAGGCCTGGGGCTGGAAACCACAGCGGCTGCAGGGGTGCCTGCCCCAGGTTAAGACTAGATAGGGAGGGAAAAGCCTGGGCCTGAGTTAGGCTGGGGCCAGGAGAGTGGTCCCCTCTCTCATCCCCACACATCTCTCCAGTCAGACAGGCTTCTTGAATTGCATAGTGCTTATTCACACTGAAAATGAGATGCCACAGTGTCACTTGTCCATTGATGGGAGTTGCTTTTAGAGCTGAGCTGAATGGTTTAATCTGCCTGTCCTGAGGCCAGCACACAGCTCTGTGGAGCCAGTGGCTGTAGAAGATGGTGGGATGTATACACAGGTGGGATATGAGGGGACTTCCCTCAAGTGGCTGTCACTCCTGGCAGAACAGAGTGGTTCATGCAGTGTAGCCAAGGGGAACCAGTGGGGACCTGTGGCTGACATACCCTCGCGGAGCTGATGCTGATCTGGGGAGATGGCCCTGCGGGGGTGGGGCAGCTGGCTGCCTCTGGCTGGGCAGACTTGGCTGAGTATGGTGAGGTTATGGGGAAAGCCCTGAGTCAGATGAGGCCGCTGAGCAGCTGGTGGAGGCCACAGGGGACACCAGACCTTGGAGAGGTTGGGGAGAGGAGGAAGAGCCCAAACAGGACAGGGGCCTACATCAGAATCACCTTGCAGGCTCTTTAAAACACACTCGCTCAAGTCCCCACAGAGTTTTGATTCAGTAGGTTTGGGATGGGGCTAAGAATTTGCATTTCTAACAGATTCCTGGGCGGTGCTGATGCTGCTGGTCCAGGGACCCCATTTTGAAATCCATTGATCTTCCAGGAAGAAAGCCAGGTCAGGTGAGATCAGGCATGAGCACTCTGTAAGCCATCAATGGCAGGGGACCAATGGCATGGGACCGATGCCATCGATGTTTCGTAGGAGAATTGCTAGAGTGTAGATACTGCAGATGCTGCACTTGGCAGAAGCTCGCTCCTCTCTCCCGGTGGCTTTGGTCAAACCTGGTCCAATTTCATATCTTCGTCAGCATTGTAGAACGTCTTCCTCTTACCCTGGTCAGATGGTGTCTAGCAGGTGGCATATGGCACACATTTGTGCTTTAAAAACAAAAACTGGCGTGGCCCTGAGGCAGAGAGTCTGAAGTAATGATCTGGGGAGGGCTGGGCTAATCCGTCTTTTTTTTAAACTTCCCCAGATGATTCTGATGAGCAACCGAGATGGGGACCACATATGTATACCGTAGTTTGTTTTCTTCTTAGAATGGGCTGCCCACCCTCTGTGCTGCTGGGCCCTGGCTTTGTCCAGAGCTGTCCACGCTGCCCCTCACATGTAGGGAGACTCTCCACATCTGCTTGTCTCTTTCCTGATTGAGCCTATCTCCCGTTGGCTACCCTCCTTTTCCAGTCCTTGGAATATGCATCTGCCATCAGGGCCTTACCTGCTGTTGAGAATTCTAAGGTACCAGGCTTTTCTTAGACCAACAGCAAATTTTACTCTGTCAACACCTTTGTGAGGACCTCCAGTAACAAATGGCTTCCGACATTTGTGTCTTTCAGTGATGCCGAGAGTAGAAAATTGTGCAAGAAGATGAAAGTTGACCTGAGCCCAAAGGACAAAAAGGTTGAATTATTCCATTACCAGTAAGTACCTGTGGGCGTTTCCAATTTCCAAGTAAGTGCTGAAAGCTTTCATTGGTATTCTCAGGGAATGGTGGTTTTTAGTTAGGTTAATTTTATTTCAGAATGATATTTTTTCCCTGTGTTTACAGTTCGTTCTTTCTTCTTTCTTTCTTTCTTTCCTTCTTTCTTTCTTTCTTTCTTTAAATCTTGAACCGTGTTCAATAGCTGAATGTTACTGAGATGCTGCAGGAAACCAAAGGTATGTATCTTCACAACCATTCTTAAAGTTAACACCTTTTTCTCCTCATTTGACAGGGATGGTGCATTTCATACTGAATATAACCGAGCTGTGACATTTAAGGTAAATTTACTTCCCTCATTCTCAGCAGAGATAGCATCTGAACAGATGCCAAAGGTCTGGCAGGTTCCCTCTGAGAGAAGGAAGGGCAGATTGCACAGATAGCTCTTCCAAATGACCTGAGGGATTCTTATCTCTGGAGCACATGTCAGCACAATATCTGGAGAAGTTTGTAACTGTTAACACAAGGGGGACTGGCCTCGTAGATAAGTGTGCAAATCTATCAGCAGTCATCCCAGGAGGCAGGCCACCATCTGCCTCTCTCCTCCAGAGGCCTGGGTCTCCCTTTGCTGTGGTGTGAACCTTGCCTCGTCTCCGCGGCAATGTCCATGCTGGCTCTCCAGAGGCTTGGGGTGGGGGGGGACTCCCTGTGCCCAGGTGAGCACAGGGGGTGGGACATAGGCAGGTAGGCCCCGTCAGCGGCTGCAGCTCGGTTCAGATGACATCCCCATGTCACCGAGTTGCTTCCTGCTACAGAGCCAGTTGGGAAGTCAGTGGAGAAAACCATCAATGAAAATAAGTGTGGAGGGGCTGGGACCCGCAGGTGCTGTCACCCCAAGACCCCAAGACCTTCTGTTGCCCTTGGATTCTCCTCCTCCAGCATACCCATCCTCTCCATCAAGCCTGTCTCCTTCTGTGTCTGGTCCAGGCGGAATCCCCCTGCCCCAGAAATACCTGCGGCCATGTATTTCCTCTCTTCCCAACACAGGCAGAACTTACTTTTTCAGACTCTCCTGCTTATCTCACTGGCTTGAACCCCATGCTCCTCTCTCTCTGTCTCTCTCCATCTCCTTCCATTCTTTATTGTCCGTCCGTCTGTCTGTGCAGCCGCCAGGACCCCTCTCCTCTGCCATTCATCCTCAGCTCCCCGGTCACTTCCTGTTTGCCTACCAACTTTCCTTCTTTTTTAAGTCTACAGATTTTACCTTCTACAGACTCGCCCTGATTACTCATCTTAACACCCACTTAGACACTTAGAGAAAGTTCTCCCAACTAGGGTTGCTTAAGCCTCTTATTCTGTGTTGTTAAGACATCAGCTAAAGCCCTGGGAGAGAACATGTGCTCCCCGGGAACAAGGTGGGGAAGTGCCGTGCAGGGATGGAAGGGGGTCCTGGGGGCTCTTCGTATTCATATCTGAGGCTGTGTCCAATTTATGTTTCGTGGCTCCCTCCGAGCTGGCTGTCCTGGGGTCGTGGAGCAGGAGATAGCAGCTGCTCAGAGCTGTGGGGGCGGGGAAGGAGCAGGGAGCCTGAGCACTTGGAGCTGGCCTAGGTAGGGGAGGCTGAGGCCTGGTCTTTGTCCACCCCTTTACTAAGACAAGGTGTGCGGCATCTGCTCACTCTCCATCCTTTCTGTGACTTCCACTTGGAGAAGAGGTCTAAGTGTTGGACAGGATCAGGGTCTTCAGTGGAGAGAAAGCATCCTTAGTCCCAGGGTCTCTAAAGATCCCAGGGCTATCAGGGCCTGGGGTAGAGCCCCTGGAGCTCTCCAGAGCTAAGAGGAAGTGGCATAGTGTTTC
This sequence comes from Mustela erminea, assembly GCF_009829155.1. NCBI lineage: Eukaryota > Metazoa > Chordata > Mammalia > Carnivora > Mustelidae > Mustela > Mustela erminea. The sequence goes on from NC_045614.1 coordinate 99,543,914, forward strand.
CCATGACTGCCTGAGGGCTTCTGCTCTTCGTCCAGCAGGAGTGGTCAAGACCAAAGCCCTCCTTGGTCACAGGTTGGTGTTCCTCTCAGGGAGTTTCCTTGGCCTCAATGTGCAGAGAGCTAGAGGAGTCCAAGCCTGGCTGGGTGCCTGTGCAGGCCCCTGCTCTGGCTGCTGTCGCTGTCCTGCTGGATGGTTCGGCGGGGACCTGGCTGCCGGCACTGTGCAGTGGCCCCTGCAGAAGCCAGAGGCCAGACAAGGGAGGGGAAAGAGGGGACCTTCTTATGTAAGTGGCCTTCTGCTGATCAGCAGTCTGTCCAGCAGAATCCTTACTGTGTGTAAGCAGTGAGGCCCGGAGGTACCTGGAAGCCAAAACTCAGATGAGCCTCTGATGACCTCCCAAGGCTGTGTAGCTGTGTGTTTTCTCAGACACCAAGATGTTCTGAGAACCAGGTGTGAGTCCTGGGGCCATTTCCCCGGGATTCAGGGCACAGAGAACAAGAGGGCTGGGAGAGGGAGGCATTCCAGGTGCAGACCTCCACTTCCGATGTTGTCAGCAGATGGACTTAGAGAGAACCTTTGAATGGGGTTAGTCATCAGTTAAACCAGAGTAATCTCCACCTGAAAAGCAAGTATGAGGATTTCAGTTACTACATCAGCAGAGGTGACCCCTTCCCTTTGGTGTCCCCATGTCTTCTCTCCCTGACGCTGAGGCGGGGCTGGGGCTGGCATAGGGGGGATGGGAGCCAGGGCTCACTCTCCAACTCAGCTCATCTCGCCGTGTGGACAGGAGCCCCCTGGGAGCAGGAGTTCCTAACCTATTTTGGGTTCCTCATCCCACTGAGAATCTACTGGAAGGCATAGATCTTCTCCCTAGAAACAGTATGTTTGCATAAAGTAAATGTAAAATGTGGGCATGCGAGTAAATGGAAATGCTAAGTAAAGTAGTGTATAAAGTAGGGCTTTCTTGGGAGTCTGAGGTCTCACAGGCTCCCGAAGGCTGCCACATGCCCTGCGTTGGGAACCCCTGCCCTAGGTGTTTCTGAAACAGGTGGGTGCCTAGAAGCATCTCTCTCACATGGCCTGGGCGGCAGGTGCCTCTGCAGCTGTGGGTGAGCATGGGTTTCAGGAGGCCCCTTTCCATTTGGGCTTATTTTGTCGCAGCGAAGCTTTTGCAAGGACAGACCTGCCTTTGCCATGGTGCAATGGCCCCTCTTCTCTTGCCAGGAGTTGTTTCACAGCTCCATTTGGACAAATAAGGAGCATTCCCTGAATGAAATTCTGCGAAATCTTAGCTGTCTCGCAGTGTTCCTTGGTAGCTCTTTCCAAATAGGAGTTTCCAGAGCTAGTCGGCCTCCCTGAGGTCCTGTGTCTGTGACCAGTGCCTGGGCCAAATGAACCGCCTTGCTAAGAGGGTGTTTCCTTTTCTCGCCCAGGCCCACCTCCTTCCCACCACACTTGTGGACACGCCCAACTTGTCATCTGCTTGTTGGAACTTGATCAAAGTGGAAAAAAGTCTCAAAATCTTGCATCAAACTGGGGACACTGCAGGCTCTGTGTGTTGACACGGAGACCAGCAGCTCCCCTCTGGGGATGGAGAGATGGAGGTTGGCTGGTTTCTGGTACTCATTCCTGGCTCTCACAGACTTTGAGCACCGGTTCCCAGAGTGGCTGTCTGAGGGAAGGGAATGCCACTCCTGTCCCGGACCAGTGAAGTATGGCAAGGCTGGAGGGCAGTGGAGGGATGTGGCCCCTATTTCCTGTCCCATGTGTGTCTTCCGCAGAGGGGGGTGAGATTTGAGGCAGTTGTCCACATGACAAAGGCTAAATAAGCCCTTCAACCTGCAGGTCTTTGTCAGATCTTCATCCCGGGCATCTAGAAGGGGGCAGCAGTCTTCAGGGAGAGAAGTGCACCAACCAGGCAGGCCTGGGGTTGAGCACCCTGCCTGAGCCCCACAGAGGATGCAGGATTTAACCTGCTCCCTAGCCAGTTTAGATCACACAGTGTTGGGCAGGTGACAAGTAGGTGTGCTTACGTGCTGATACAACTGACAGTTTTGGCGCCTGAATGTGGAGCACTTGGACAGGACTGGAGGCCTTTAGTTAAATTGATCAGAGAGCTTCCTGGAGATGAAACCTAGCCAAAGCATGAGTGTGTCTCTGATTTTAGTAAACCAGTGAATTGTCTCAAATCTCATTTCTGTGTATGAAGAAGCACAGAGGTGTGGATCAGCTGACCAGAGTCAGGTGTCACGTGGCTGAAAAATTTTGGTGGAGGTGGTGGGGGTGCGTTTTTTAGGGCCCTCAGCAGGGATGTCCGTGGGCAATGGAATTGCACCCCTGCCCCCCATGTGGTTGGCCACATGCCACACGTAGACTGTTTCCATAGGTGCATGGGTCTCCGGGTAGGGAAATGGGGCAGGTTCCTGATTTCCCCACCTCCCTCTTTACCTGGCTAAAATGAGTTTTTCCTTTTCTGTTCCTTTCTTCAGTCTATAGTGGCCTTTCTGAAGGATCCAAAAGGGCCCCCACTGTGGGAGGAAGATCCTGGAGCCAAAGATGTTGTCCACATTGACAGTGAAAAGGTAATTTATTCCCCATCAATTCTTGAAGCCTCCCCCAACCAGGCACTCCCTAGGAGCGATGCCCAAGGAAATGAGAAAGGGGAGTCTTCGAGGACAAGTTGTGCTTTCCTCCGAGATAACTGGACTGCCAGGCCCCTAATATTTGTTCTCCTTCCCAGCTCCATGATGGAACCCACAGGAGATCACAGGCTTGCTGCCTGAGAGCTTCTTCCCTTCTTCACCGCCTTATTTAATGTACTTTAATGGGTTTAGATTTCCTCATAGGAATATCCATTTAAACGTCCTTTCCTAATGTAACTCAGTTGTTGCTGGGTTTGGCTTTGTGCATGTGTGTTTTTAAAAGCGTGGTGTTTTTTTTGTTTTGTTTTTCCTTTTCTTTTCTTTAAGAATAATCTCAGAGGTTTGGGTTGGATTTCCAGAGACTTGGGTCAGGTCTCTACAATTCTAAGTAATATAAATTTGAACAAATTATTTATCCTTTTAAGCTTTCAATTCTGGGTTTGGCTAGAATGGGGGGTTGGGGTGGAATGGTGGTTGAATGATAATCTTCAGACAACTGTGACCCTCCTTCTTTCTAAACCTGTCCCACCTGTCCTGAATGTGCATCTTTACCCATGGGTACCTTCATATAGGATGGGCAAGAGCTTCTTTGTTGCATTAACAGGGACTCTAACAGTGAGGCAGGCAGTGCTGTGTTGTAGATGGAAGGAGAATGTCCTTTTTTTTTTTTTAAATATGAAATACCGTTGACACACAGTGGTGTATTAGTTTCAAATATATTAACAAAGATTTGACAGTTCTGTATATTACATAGTGCTCACCATGAAAAGTGTGGTTGCCATCTGTCACAATACAAAGTTATTCGTGTTATTGACTCTATTCCCTATGCTGTACTTTTCTTCCCTGTCACTTATTTTTCTATAACTGGAAGTTATACCTCTTAACCCCCTTCACCTGGTTCACCCATCCCCCCACTCCCTTCCCCTCTGGCGACCACCAGTTTGTTGTCTGAATTTATCAGTCTGTTTCTGGTTGGTTGGTTGGTTTTGCTTGTTTGTTTGTTTGTTTGTTTTTAAGATATATAAGTGAAGTCATATGGTATTTGTCTTTCTCTGACTGGCTTATTACACTTAGCATTATACTCTCTAGATCCATCCATGTTGTTGCAAATGGTAAGATCTCTTTATGACTTTATGGCGGAGTAATATTCCATTGTGTACACACACCACATCTTCTTTATCCATTCATCTGTCGACGGACACTTGGGTTGCTTTCATATCTTGGCTACTGTAAATAATGAAGTAAACATAGGGGTGCATGTATCTTACCAAATTAGTGTTTTCATATTCGTTGGGTAAATACCCAGTAGTGGAATTACTAGATCATATGGAATTTCTATTTTAATTTTTGGATGAACCTCCCTACTCTTTCCATAGTGGCTGCACCAGTCTGTAGTCTCCTAATATTCATATTTCTCCTAAAATGTTTATGTCCTGAAACTCCAAAGATCGTTCTTCTGTAACTAGAAATATTAAGCAGAAAAATTTTTTTCATACCTATGGGCAATACTCTTGTTATACTTTGTGCTGTTTGCTCTCTTTTAGAAGTCTAAGGTACAGCTGCCTTTCTCCTGATTGAGTCCCCACGTAAAATAACAAAAAGTTCCAAATTCAGGTTTGAATTGCCGATCCGTATGTGTGAGCTTATTATTCCACATTGAAGGCAGTTAAGGATCTTTGAATGTAATGTAATATTTGTTTCTGCCCAGGGTATGAAACCACATTGTTACAGGCCCAGAAAAACCTTTTTGTCTCAGATCTTTACGAGCTTTTATCTCCAGGGATTTCAGAAGATCATTTTCAAAGCGTTTGCATTTTCTACCCATTGTCAGGGTCAAAGATCTTAGTAATTCTTCCTTACAGTGAGTAGAATTACATATTTCTAGTTACTTAAACAAGAGTGAACATTTTCAGAATTTATTTTAAAATGTTTTGAATTCCTACAAAATCTTTGTAATGTTTTTTATCTAACTGAAAAATTATGAGTAATACATATGCATTGTTGAAAATTTGGAAAATACAGCTGAAGCTTAAAAGAAAAAAAGTTACCCTTTCCCTTCCCATTGAGAGATACCCACTGCTGGTATTTTCTCTGGCCTTCCAGGCTTTCAACATAACGCATGCATAAACATTTTTACTCACAAAAGTGTCGTTGCATTTTATATGCTGCTTCGTAACTTGCTCCCCCCCCCACTTAATGTAACATGCATATCTTATTGTGACGTTAAATATTCCTCTTCATCGTTTTTAATGATGCACTAGTATTCCATTGTGCGGGATGAATCCTCATCTATTTACCTAATGCCTTGTTGTTGCCAGAAAGCCGCATTTTGTAATCTCCTTTTATTTTCTTTATTATTCAAAAGAGAAAAACCTCTAATTTTCTTCTATGGAAACTGGTTAGAGAAGCAAATCATTTTAATCAAAATATGCTCTGTCATTGCGCTTCTCTGCAGTCCCTCAAAAAGATTTGCTTTTTCTGGAACATCGTTGACTCTCGTTGGAAGAAAGGTCTCCAACCCTGCTTTACACCAAGTCTCTCCATTAGCACTGTTGTGACCGTTTGTCTTTGTACATTTATTGTATTTATTTAAGAAACAGGTATATATTGCCTAATAACATGCCAGGTGCTATTCTTAGGGTTTTACAAATACAGATGATCTGTTTAGCTTGTAACCTCCTGGGGCTTTGGGGCTCGCTTTCTCTGTATGCTTCTGTGCCCAAAGTGGACTCCTGGGCGCTTGGACAGCAGCAGGGCTGGGGAAAGAGATTAGCGGGTGTGGGTTAACCCTGCGTTACCCTAACAAGCAGCTAGATCCCCATCTGGCCAAGCTGGGCTATGAGTAAGCAACCACAACCACCCCCAAGACCAAACCACTCCATAAATCCCGTGAAGGGGCAGCCTCATTCAGCCACGTGGTTCAAGATTAGCTCCTTGCAGTCTTTGAATGGTTCAGGCAGAGCTAAAAGTGAAGCTGTTGGCCTGATGCTGACTACTTCCTCCCACTAAGTGGCCTTGGGAAAGCTGTGTGCCCCCATGGGGCCTCTGTTTCCCCATCTGTCACATGTGGTAACATGGTACAGATTGTCGCAGTCCTCCAGCTCCTGACCGGTTGTAGCTCTGACTACATGTCCCTCAGCTCAGGTCAGCCCGTGGGGCTTCTGAAGTGCCCATCCTCCCTCTCCGGCCGAGGTGCCCCCCCACCCAGCGGATGCTGATTCCCCATTGTGTTCTTTCGTGTCTGACGTGCCTGACCTGCCGTGTTCTCTGTTTGTGCCTCAGGACTTCAGACGGCTTCTGAAAAAGGAAGACAAGCCACTCCTCATGATGTTTTATGCTCCCTGTGAGTGATCTTTCTCCTCCCCTTCAGACTTGTGGAGGGACAGCTTGGGGGTGGGAGGCAGGGGACTGGGAACTCGCCTCAGCTTCCTGAAAGTGCAAAGTGTGTCCCTCACCCTGCTCTGTCTCTCTGCTTCTTTGCCTTTTCACCTGGCTCCTCCCTTCCTGCTGTCCGCATCAGTTTGTCTCTCACTAGAATCCATTCTTCTGCCCTCCTTGCCCTGAGCTCCACCCAGCAACAGCACAGGTCTCCTCTCCAGATCCTCCCAATGGCTCCCCTTCCCGCCCCCCTGCACCCAGGGGGCCTGAAGCCTTTTCCCCCCCAGCTGTCTGCCTGGTGGAGCCATGTGCTCCTGGAGCCCTGCCTCCTGTGTCCTCTCCAAGGTGCTGCTGCTGCTGCTCACCCTGCTGAGGCTGGCTGGCCTCCTGGGGCAGCTGTTGGGGCAGCTGTTTGCCCAGCAGAGCTGCTGGGGCTGCCTACGAGGTGTGGGGGGATGAGGACCACGGAAGAAAGGGCCCCAAATTCCGGTTCAGTCTCTAGATGAGACAGGAGGCCAGGAGACAGGAGGAATAGCAGGAAGATTGTTGAGATGACAACCAGAAGACCTAGGTTCTAATCCCAGCTATGCCACCAGCGAGCCGGGCGACCTTGGTCAAATCCTTCACTTCTCTGCCCCCCCAGTTGCTATTTCTATAAGAAAGAGGGTTGGGGGCGCCTGGGTGGCTCAGTGGGTTAAGCTGCTGCCTTCGGCTCATGTCATGATCTCAGGGTCCTGGGATCGAGTCCCTCATCGGGCTCTCTGCTTGGCAGGGAGCCTGCTTTCTCCTCTCTCTCTCTCTCTCTGCCTGCCGCTCTGCCTACTTGTGATCTCTCTCTGTCAAATAAGTAAATAAAATCTTTAAAAAAAGAAAGAGGGTTGGATCAGAGCAATGGCTTTCAGAATTTGTGACTGTATTTCATAGTATTCATGTAAAAATATTTTTCGGGACACCTGTTCGGCTCAGTCAGTGAAGTGTCTGCCTTCAGTTCTGGTCATGATCCCGGGTCCTGGGATCGAGTCCCACATCGGGCTCCCTGCTCAGGGGGGAGCCTTGCTACCAGCTCTGACTGCTGCTCCCCCTGCTTATGCTCTCTTTCTGACAAATAAATGAATAAAATTTTTAAAAAACCATAAAAAAAGAAATATTTTTCATTGTAGCCTAGCACTGTAAGTATACACAAATTATATATCTATACACATATATAATATTTATGCACAAATGATACATATACATAAATTACAGAATTTGTGTATACTTATAGTACATAAGCTGAAACAAGTTTTACAAAACCATACTTAAACTCTCACTACTTGCCATCCACTCTGCCAGATGCAGTACACACTATTTTCTTTTTCTGTTTTGTTTCATTTAGAAGTTATTGGTTTTTCCTACTATTTCATAACCCTCTAATAAAGTGTCCACAAACTGTGGCCCATGGACTGTCCACCTTTTTGGTAAGTTAACTTTTGTTGGAACATAGACACGTTCATTTGTTTATGCCTTGTCTATGGCTGCTTTCAGGCCAAGCAGAGTTGAGTCCTTGACAGTATGTTCTGCAAAGCCTCAAATACTGCGCCTGGGCCACCCCTGTGATCTGATAGGTCCCAACCCACTAACTGAAAATCCTCAGATTATAGCCTATGGGAGTCCCCTAGTGACTCTGTGTTCAACATATGCCCTTCAGGAAACCAACAGCCCGAAGGCTGGGGCCATGTGTGGTGGGAGGGCAGTGTGCCATAGCCTGTCTGTGGCTTGGATGAGGCTCAGAGGCTATGGCATTAGAGTTCTGTTTAGTTTTTTGGTTGGTTTGTTTGTTTTTTCCACTTTGGAACTACTATGTTTATTTCAATAGTATGCATAAGACACAGTGTAGGTGCTCAAATAAATTATATATCACCCTGCCTAGACTGGATTTCTGCCTAGAAGACATATGGCATACGGCACATTTTCATTTTCTTTCTCCCCCCCCTTTTTTTTTTAATTATGTAAGTTTCAGGCATACCAGTTATAATTTGACTTCTGCATATACAGCAAAGTGATCACCCCCAAAAGGCTAGCTACCATCCATCACCCCACAGTGGACCCCCTTCACCCACGCCCAAGCCCCTTTCCCCTCTGGTAACCACTGAACTGTTCCCGGTACCTAGGAGTTTGCTTTTTTTGCCTTTTTTTTTTTTTTTTAAGATTTTTATTTATTTGCAGAGAGAGAACACAAGTAGGCAGAGTGGCAGGCAGAGGGATGGGGAGAAGCAGGCTCTCTGCTGAGCAGGGAGCCCGATGCAGGGCTGGATCCCAGGACCCTGAGATCATGACGTGAGCTGAAGGCAGCCGCTTAACCGACTGAGCCATCCAGGTGCCCCTACTTTTGTTTCTTTTTAGATTCCACATGGAAGTAAAGTGAAGTTTTTTCTTCTTTCTCCCTCTGATTTATTTCATTTAGCATAATGCCCTCAAAGTCTATCCATGTTGTTGCAGGGGGAAAGAGTTCATTCTTCTTTATAGCTGAGTAGTATTCTGTTGTACATATATCCCAGATTTCTTTATCCATTCATCCATTGATGGTTATATAACTTGTTTCCATATCTTGGCTATTGTAAATAATGCTGAACTAAATGTGGAGGTCCATATACCTTTTCAAATTAATGTTTCTTTATTCTTCAGGTAAATACCCAGTAGTGAAACAGCTGGGTCATATGGTAGTTCTAGTCTTAATTTTTGGAGGGATCTCCATACTGTTTTTTATAGTGGCTGCACCAATTTACATTCCCACCAACATTGTACAAGTCTTCCTTTTTCTCCACATCTTTGCCAAGACTTGTTATTTCTTATCTTTTTTTTTTTTTTTTTAAAGATTTTACTTATTTATTGGATGGACAGATCTCAAGTAGGCTGAGAGGCAGGCAGAAAGAAAGAGGGGGAAACAGGCTCCCTGCTGAGCAGAGAGCCTGATGTGGGGCTCGATCCCAGGACCCTGGGATCATGACCTGAGCTGAAGGCAGAGGCATTAACCCACTGAGCCACCCAGGCGCCCCTGCCTTTTCATTTTGATGATGGTTTCCTTCAGTGTACAGAAGCTTTTTAGTTTGAAGTAGTCCCATTTGTCTATTTTTGCTTTTATTTTCCTAACCTTTGGAGTCTGTGCCACAAACACGTAGCTAAGATTCATGTCAGGGAGTTTACTGCCTACATTTTCTTCTGAGAATTTTATAGTTTCAGGTCTTGTGTTCAAGTCTCTAATCCACCACGGTGTTAATTTTTGTGTATGGGGTAAGATAGCGGTCTAGTAGTTTCATTCTTTTGCATGTGGCTGTCCAGTTTTCTCAACACCATTTATTAAAGGGCCTGTTGTTTCTCTTTTATATGATCTTGACTCCTTCATTATCAATTAATTATCTATGTATGTGTGGGTTTATCTCTGAACTCTCAATTCTTTTCCTTTGATCTGTGTATCTGTTTTTATCCCAGTACCATATTGTTTTGATTATTATGGCTTTGCAGTATAGTTTGAAATCAGGGAGCATGATCCTGCCAGCTTTGTTGTTCTTTCGTATGTTTTGACTATTTGGGATCTTTTGTAGCTCATAAATATTTGAGAATTATTTGTTCTAGTTCTGTGAAATATGCCATTGGAATTCTGATAGGGTTGGCATTGAATCTATAGTTTGCTTTGGGTAGTATAGACATTTTAACAATATTAATTCTTCGAATCTATGAATGTGGAATATCTTTTCATTTATTTGTGTCATCTTCACTTTCTTTTGTCAATATCTTATAGTCTTCAGTATATGTACAGGTCTTTTACCTCCTTGGTTAAGTTTATTCTTAGATATATTATTCTTTTTGATGCAATTTTAAATGTGATTGTTTTCTTTATTTCTCTTTCTGATAGTCTGTTATTAGTGTATGGAAATGCCACAGATTTCTGTAGATTGATTTTGTATCCTGTGACTTTACTGAATTTACTTATTACTTCTAACAATTTTGGGTGGAGTTTTTAGGGTTTTCTATATATAGTATCATATCATCTGCAAATAGTGACAGTTTTACTTCTTCTTTTCTGATTTGGATGCCTTTCATTTCTTTTTCTTGCCGAATTGCTGTGGCTAAGATTTCCAATAATATGTTGAATAAAAGTGGCAAGAGTGGGCATACTTGTCTTGTTCTTGATCTTTGAGGAATAGCTTTTAGCTTTTTCCTGTTGAGTATGATGTTAGCTGTGGGTTTGTTGTATATAGCCTTTATTATGTTGAGGTATGTTTTCTTTATACCCACTTTGTTGAAGGTTTTTATCATAAACAGAAGTTGAATTTTACTGAGTGCTTTTTCTTTATCTGTTGGGATGATCTTGTGATTTTTATCCTTCATTTTGTTGACATGGTGTATCATGTTGATTGATTTGCAGGTATTGAACTATCCTTGCATCCCTGGAGTAAATCTCACTTGATTGTGTTGTGTGATCTTTTTAATGTTGAATTTGGTTTGCTAAAATTTTGTTGAGGATTTTTACATCTGTGTTCATCAACGATATCAGCCTATAATTTTCCCTTTTTTGTGGTGTCCTTCTCTGGTTTTGGTATCAGAGTAATTTTAGCTTCATAAAATGTGTTTGGTATTCCCCTCCTCTTCAATTTTTTTGGAAGAGTTTGAGAAGAATAGTTATTAAATCTTTAAATGTTTGGAAGATTCATTAGTGAAGCCATCTGGTCCTGGACTTTTGTTTGTTGACAGGTTTTTGATTACTGATTCAGTCTCATTGCTAGTAATTGGTCTATTCAGGTTGGTTTTCTGTTTCTTACTGATTTAATCTTACAAGATTTTATGTTTCTTTTTTTAAAATATTTTATTTATTTATTTGACGGAGAGAGATCATAAGAAGGCAGAGTAGCTGGCAGAGAGAGAGGGGGAAAGCAGGCTCCCTGCTGAGCAGAGAGCCCGATGCGGGGCTTGATCCCAGGACCCTGGGATCATGACCTGAGCCGAAGGCACAGGCTTAACCCACTGAGCCATCCAGGTGCCCTGAAGATTGTATGTTTCTAAGAATTTATGTATTTCTTCTAGATTGTCCAGTTTGTTGGTGACCAATCATCCATACTAGTCTATTATGATCCTCTGTATTTCTGTGATGGGAGTCGTAACTTCTCATTTCAGGTCTGTTTACTCTTGAAAGCCTGTCTTAAATCCCCCTTCTTGAGAAGTTCTTTGAGCAGAGACTCCTCCCATTTCCACCTGAGTGATCATGCCTCCCTGGATGGCTGTCCTTCTAGGAGGATCTGGTGGTTCTGCCTGACTTGGACCTATGGTTTATTCACCATGACAATAGCCTTTCTGCTACCCCTGTTGATTGCCAGGTATCCCTCTAACCCAGCCTCTTCTCAGACACCTTACTTGCCTATACAAGGGAGATCCTGGTGTCTTGTTAGAGCTGTCTCTGCTCAGAATGATCTGCACTTTAACCCTGGGTCATTCTCTTCATTAATGTTCACTGGTTGCCTTCCCCCCTTTTTGTTTCTCCTTGGAGGGACATTATTAATGGCCCAGCTGCCAGTTGCCCCAGGAATTGTCCTGCCTACCCAGCCCTTGAGGACAGGGCCTCTTATGGTTCATCTCAGAACACTTCAGAGCGCAAGGCACTGGTTAAATGAGACTAAAGCTGAGTGCATATCGGTACATAGTATGTGTCACAAGGCAGGAACATGGTACAGTTGTGTGGGTTTCAGGATAATGATACTAGTAGACCACTTAAAAGTGTAGCTCCCTAGCAGTTTGTATTAGAATATGCGAGCCATCTCTCCCTAGCCCTTCCCCAGGCTGTCTGGCAGTGGGCCCATCCTTCTCACCACAGCAGGCAGAGAAGCAAGCATAGTTATTGTGGAATGGAAAGCTGGGGTAGGAGAAGTTAGACCCCTTGTTGGGGTCACAGAGCAATCAGCATTTGGGGAAGGAGGGAGAAAACTGGGAGCTGTTAAGTTCGGTTCTTGGAGGGTTCAGATTAGACAGCCTCCTGGGTCTCAGGTAACCCCAGGACTCTTTTTTGTGGTTGTTTTGATCGAAACAAACTTGTGCTTTTATTATACTAGGCCATTCAAGCCTTCATGGCTTCATAATTCAGCTTATTGCTGGAAACACCAGTTCCCTAAGTGGGAAGACTTTTAGGACTCTGATCCTTTGATCATGTTTGGGGTGAATGAACCCTAAGGCATTGGGAGGCTCTACTTGTGACAAGGAATCCAGGTCCTCAGGACCTACTGCTTATTCAGTGAATGTTTGTTGACTGAATTAGTGAGCAAATAAAAGAGTGACTACTATAACTTTGGGGATTTGAGAGTGACAGTTAGTCTTATTTCTTCCCCTGCCTCTCAGTTGAATCCATTGAGAGATAATTTCAGATAGGGATCACAGTCCCATCTCTATTTTTGGTGAGGTTAAATTGGAAACTGGCTGGCTTGGAGCTTCCTATTACTCTTCCTATCACCTCTTCACCTCACTAACTTCTTCCAGAACTGCCGAGCTCCACCCACAGGGAGTTGGGAGGGCGTGGAGTTGGGAGGGCGTGGCAGAGGGTAAGGTCACTGCCGCTGCAGAGGGTCAGAGCTGGACGAGAGACGCCACCCCTCTGGGGACAGTTCATAAATTAGGCTCCTGACAGATGAACATGGCCCAGGGGGTGTCTGACTCTCACCCCCTCATCCAGTCACCAGGTAAAGAGTGGGTGAAAGCAGGTGCCCCCCACCCCCATTTGTTTTCCCTCCCGAGAGTGACAGCCTCTGTCCACTGTAGAGGAGTGTCCCCCCACCCTCTGAAATTACTCTGCTTCCCTGCCCCCTACAGATGTAGCAGGAACATACATTTAGGTCTTGTGTTCACAGTGCTGCCCCTGCTGAGTGTCAGGCACTATCCTTAAGCCTGCGGGACAGGTACTGTCCCCACTCCACAGATGGCAAAGCTAAGGTTCAGACCACATGGCCAGCCTTTCAGAGGCAGCAAATGGCCAAGGGGAGGCACAGGCCTGGGTCTCCTACTCTCTCAGAGCCGAGCTTCTTACTCTTCTGTGTGGCCTGTTGTCCCTACTGTGTGGCCTGTTGTCCCTACTGTGTGGCATCCAGCATGGAGCACGGGCACCTGGCTGAGGCGCCCTTGTTGTCCCTGTGTCCAGCCTCTGTGCTGTCCCACAGTGGGAACAGTGTCCCCTGCAAATGTCATGTTCCTTTCTTCATGACACTTGTGGGGGTGGTGCTGTGTAGGCTGCTGGAGAGCGGTACCTCTCATGTCTCCTAAGGGCAGAAGCAGTGGGCATGTGCTGCGTGCTGGCCTGGCAACAGCTCCTGCTCTCCTGAGTCTCCCGGAGTCTAAGCCTGAACTAATGGCATGAGCCTGAGTCCACGCTTCATATGCTGGCATGTGTCCAGTGTGTGTCCATCGGTCTGCCAGGCCGGCATGTCAGGGAGGGACTGTGGGCACTTGGGGGACTCCATGTCAGAATAGCCTGCGTTACATGTGGTCCAGTAGAATTGGTGCTGGGGAGGTTCCTGAGGCCCTGGGGGTAGCTTGGACCTGCTCACAGTTCTGCAGTGTCTGTGTGTGGTCCAGTGGGGAAGAACACTTCTCTGATCAGTATCACTCTGCCTGAGGTCTGCCGCGTGTTAGCTAACATGGATTAGAGCTTGTCGGCCTGCTGCCGCATGGCCCTGTCCCTACAGTGTCATGTTGAGATGAGATCTAGCCTGACATGGGGTTCTAGGCAGCTTTGGTGTCTGCGGCCTTTAGGTTGCATCTCAAAGTCTTTTTGCAGCAGAGCGGCTGTCAGAAAGAGGAACAGCCTGTCATGTCAGAATTCCTTATGTCTGAAGAAACCTGCGCTCATGTCCTGTGGGACTCAGTGCCGAAATGTGGACTGCTCCGACTGATGCAGGGTGGGGCGAGCTTCTAAATCAAGGTCACTCGGAAGTAGTCGTGGATCTTTGGAGCCTGACTCTCTGGGCCCTGTGTCCCCCAAGTCTTGGGGGACCTTCAGTGTCCTGGGAGAAGAGTGTGACCATGGTAGACCACAGAACCCCACAGAAGACTGAGCTGACCTCATAGGATTGTCCGATGTCAGAGCTGGAGGGGCCCTGAGGTTGTGTGCTTCAACCCTCCTCATTTGCCAGAAGGAGGCATCGGCCAGAGAGGACAGGTGACCTGTCCAGGGCCATGCAGTGCATGATGGGAAGATGGGCACTCAGGCGCCCGATCCTGGCCTGGTGCTCTACTCACTGCCCAGCTATTCTTGTGGGTGGAAGGAAAAGGGCTGTGGAAATCCAAAGCTCATCGTCTCAGTGGCTGGACCACTTTCTTCCTGATGGCATGTGATTCATGTTCATTCGTAGCCCCTGACTGGGCGGTGAAGGGAGGCTGTTAGCTGAGCTTTCCTGTCTCCATTCTGGTTCCTAGAATTCCTGGTGAACTCCTGATCAGCCCTAAATTATTCCCTGCTTTGCCCTTCTCCAGCCATGTTATGTTTGCTTAGGCCTATGTTTGATGAGGGACTGCTGGGCTGTATCCTATTTTATGCCATCGAGACTGTAAGCTCTTTGGAGAGCCGGGCCTCTGCCTCCCGTTCTTTCTGTGTTCCCAGGCCCTGGGGTGGCCCTGCCCTTCTGCAGGCTGGGTGAATGTTTGCAGCCGGAGGTCAGCCTGGGGTGAGGGGGAGCAGGGGGAGGGCAGGGGACAGGGGCCTGGTACCTGGTGTAACGGCATCTGCTTTCTCTCCCACCCGTGACCAGGGTGCAGCATGTGCAAGAGGATGATGCCACATTTCCAGAAGGCTGCCACCCAGCTGCGAGGCCACTTTGTAAGTGAGGCCCATGGGCCTGGCAGGCCTGCCTGGCTCACCAGGAAAGTTGTGGGAGGAGGGGTTCAGGGCAGGGGGAGGGGGAGGGCGGGTTTGAAAATTGTGAGCCCACCCCCTCCTGCTACTGCCCCTGTTCCCTGAGCCTGTGACCCAGACCTATCCTTGATGGATGGTAAGAACTCTGCAGAGTTGCTGAGACCGGGAGAATCTGGTGCCTGTCCTACCAAGACCAGTAACACAATAGCCAGGAAACCAGCAAGAAGCACAGGTGGAATTGCTGGGTGACGAGGGGCCATTAGCAGACCATCAGGGCTCCAGAATGATGGGGGCTAGGTGCCAAGGTGGGCTGAGGCTCTTGGTGCTGGGTAGCCCAGTGGTAAAGAAAGGGGCGTGGTAACCAGTGGTGGGCCCAAAGTACAAGCGGGTTCAGGGGCAGTTCCCTGCCAGGCTTGCCAAGGCTCTGGCTCCCATGCTGTGGGATGACCATGGAATTGACAGCAGGAAGAAATAGTCCAGACAGGAAGCTGGAGACCTGAGCTTACAGGCACTCTCTGAAGGAGACGGTGCAGATGTGGAGGGATGGGAATCTGACAGGAGGCAGTGTTGTCTTGGGGTTGCCCACCTTTCAGGAACAGGACGGGGAAGAGGATTCACTGAGGAAACGGTCCTCAAGAAGGAAGAGCAGCCAGAATGGTGCAGGAAGGACAGGGAAGCCGGACAGTCAGAGCTCACCAAGCTGAGGACCCCTCACTGATGGTCCTGGTCATCTCTGTGTGGCCCCCACCTGCTGACCTTGTCTCTTTTCTACCATATGGTCTGGTCGGTTTTGCATATATCCTGAGCCACAGAGATTTGGGGTTTTGTTTTGTTTTGTTTTGTTTTTGTTTCTGTTAGTGGCAGCAGAAAGAGCTGCTGGCTTCTCCAAGGAGCATGGAAAAATTCATACACGTCTTATGAAAGGTTGTAGGGAGGCGAGCCATCATGACGGAGCCAGCCAGAGTCCCATGAAGGGAGTTCTGAGGTCTTAAATCTGAATCATGATATTTACAGATCATATTAAGTTGGTGATTAGTTCAAAGTCAATTTAAAAAGTTGACATGGCAGCACCTGGGCATAGTGACAGCCCTGCCAGCCAGTCTGGCTACAGGATTGGGTTGCAGAGAACTGGTGCTTTCTCTCTTGACCTCATTTTGGGGCGACACCAAGGTCCTGCTTGTTTCTCACTAATGAATTTTTAGCAACTCGCGTAGAGATGTTTGGCCTTGGGGCACAGATACATCACTTGGGGGGAAGTTTCACTTTGCATTTTGGGACCTCAGTAGATAGCATATTTCACGATTATTTCGCCTGGAGAAAAGACTTAATTACCTAGTGTTCTGCCTGCCCACACATACCCTTAGAAAAGTCCTTGACTCCACTTCTTGGCTCTGTGGTGTTGGGGAAGTCAAACAACTCTAGCCCCAGTCAAATCACAGATGCCTCTCCAGCTCCGTCAGAGCAGGTGAGGTCCTGGGGCCAGTCTTATGCAACATCTGGAAGATTCTCAGCTGATGGTGCATCTCCCTGCTGAGCTCAGTGTTCTTCCCAACCCCTCCTGTGCTCCCACAGAGCTTGTCCCTGCCATGCATGGCCGGGTCTGCTCATCTTCGCTTTTATTCCAGATCACATTCACCCGTTGATACTAATTATGATTTTCTCAATGTAGTGTGAGCTTCTTGAGCACTAGGGCTCTGTTTGGTTTGTGTCTAGTTCTTCAGCACAAGCACAGGGCCAAGCTCAGAGTGGTGCCCCGTATGTGTTGATGAATGAATGAATGAGTGTGTGGCTTATCACTCCTGGGGACATTGTATTTTAAGCTCTGCATTTAAAATATAAAAATAAAAAAATGATGTTCCCCTTTTTTAATATTTTATTTACTTATTTATTTGAGAGAGAGAGTGGAGGGAGGGGCATAGGGAGAGAGACTCTCAAGCAGACCCTGCACTTGGTCCCATGACCCTGAGGTCATAATTTGATCCAAAACCAAGATTTGGATGCTCAACCGACTGAGCCATCCAAGTGCCCTGATGTTCCTCCTTTTTAAGGGAATTCAGAGCATCAGTTATTAAGGACAGAGACAAAGTGGGATGAATGTTTGTGGGATGAGGGCTTTCCCATTAGCCTTGGGCTCATATGAGGCTCTTTCTCAAGATTAGCCTTGAAGATTACTTGTTTTAAGGGTATTTGCTTCCAAAAAAAATGAAACAAACAAACAAAAAAACCCAAACAAGCAGTGTATGCTTCTCCTGCCTGGGCCCAAGTCCAGAAACATGAAAAGTGACCCTTCCAGTTCCCTAGACAATATTACAGAAAATTCAGTGGGATTGTCCGGGTGCCTGGAGAGCCTGGCTGATCAATCCCAGCTTTGGCCAGGTGTTAGTTACGTTGGTCTAAGGCATCTGTGTTGTGTGAGCTCATTCATTGCCTCGCTTCTGTGTCTTCTTGCTTGGGGTACGTTTATACAAAACATTTCTTAGGAGAGCACCTTCAGAAAATTCTCGGCCTTTCCCAGCTCCATAACTGGGGAAAGATGTGGCCGCGCACACACAGCCCACTGCAGGAAGCTCCTGGAGGCAGGGGCTCATGGTACAGCCATAGCTCCCCAGAAAGAGGGCGACCAGAAGCATGATGCCTTAGTGTCCTCACGTAAGGGCAGAGATGGATGGTAGGCCCCTGAAATCAAACACTTGCCCCCTCACCACTGCTGCAAGCAAGCTGGACTAGCACCTCCGATCTCCTCTTTGTCTCCTTCATCTGTGAACCCTTTCGGGCAAGCCGTGTCTGTGGCAAGGGTCAGAAACCTTCCTCCTCTACAGATTTCTTGGGGCATATTCAACTTGATGATGTCTTTAAGATGGAAGCCAGGCCAGGTCAGCGATGCTCATCAGCCATTGCCATTTTCCAGACTCAGATCTGCCTCTCTTTGGCTGTCATTAACATCTGCTGACTCATCGGTGTCTGTCCTGTGTACTGCTGCTAATTGACATCCTCGTCAGCAGCCGTTGATGCTCCCCCTCTGAGCAACTTTCAGAGCCTCTCCCCATCTGCCTCCTCTTCCCAGCTTTGCTAGTTACTGAGGTCCACACTGAATCTTTGGTTAACCTTGGCTGTGAGGGCTGTCTAGGTACAAACACCATGACAGGCGTCGTCATGGTGATAGACTGGGGCAGATCAGACTCTGGTGCTTGCTCTTACTACCCAGCTAGGAGATCTTGGGCAAATAGCCTTGGAGTCTCTGTTTCCCCATCTGTAAAATGGGGATAATGATGCAAACCCCGTCTACCTCACTGGGCTGTTGTGAAGAGCGAATGGCTGGCATGTGGAAACAGTTCTGTAACCTACAGATAATTCACAGATGCACACGACTGACTCCCTCCACTGCCCTATGCTTACCGTTCCTCCCACTCAATAAATGAGGGTGCTCCCAAGCTTCCTCTTTTCAGCCTCTTTTCTTTTTAGCATGGTGGAGCAAGGGCTCGGCATTGTGTTCCTTGTTGTGATGGCCTCTCCCTCAGTGATTTTTATCTACGTTCACAGTTTCAACAAAATGTAGCTCCGTGGAGCCTGAATCCCTAAATTCCACGACTGTGTATCAGACTCCCTGCTTGACATCTTGGTCTGAATTTTTCTCCTTTATGTCCCAAATGCAGGATGTCTAAAATAAAATTCCATGTCTTCCCACCCAGCAGACCGCCAGCTTGCTTTCATGACTCTTCTCAAGTACCCCAGGCTCCTCTGCCAACATGCCTTCTTGCTGGGGCCTCATCATACATCTCTCTCCCTCATGTCCTCTGTCCTCTCTCTGCCCACCAGCCTGGGTCAGGCTTGGTTAGCTCACACAGGGTGATTGCCAGGGACTGCTGATTTCTCTCTCTGACCCGTGACTTGCCCCTTACACCCTGACTTGTTTATATTTAAAAAAGAAAATGGGGGCGGTGGGTTCCTCGGTGGTGCAGTCAGTTGAGCATCCAGCTCTTGGTTTCGGCTCAGGTCGTGATCCCAGGGTCCTGGGTTCGAGCCCTGCTCAGTGGGGAGTCTGCTGTTCCCTCTCCTCTGCCCCTCCCCCCACTTGTGCTCTCTCTGTCTCTCTCTCTCAAAATAAATTAAATCTTAGAAAAAAAAACAAAATGCAGCTGGAAAAACCTCCAGCACCCCCTGAATAAAGTCCTGGTTTCTTAGGCATTAAAGCCTTTTCCAGAGTGAGCTCAGCAGTGAACCTGTCACCCTTCTCTTTCTGCCCCCTTCTGTGGCTTACAGTCCTGTTAAACCTGCATATTCCCTGTTTCTTGGCCTGCGTCTTGTTTTGTCTCACTTCCATGTCTGTGGAAGTCTTACCCTTCCTTGAGCACCAGCTCCATGAAGCTTCCATCTTGTTCCTGTCGGATTGAGAGGCACAAGCTCGTGTGGTTCTAGGTCAGGACTTGTGACCTTAATTTTTAAGCTGAGACCAGCTTTTGCCTCATTTGGCTTTATGGACTCCAGAAAGTGTTTGTACATAGTTTTTAAAAAAATATTTGTCTCGGGGCACCTGGGTGGTACAATCAGGTAAGCATCTGACTTCAGCTTAATTCATAATCTCGGGGTCCAGGGATCGAGCCCTGAATCAGGCTCCTTGCTCAGCAGGGAGTCTGCTTCTCCCTCTGCCTGCCACTCTCTCTGCTTTGTGTGCTGTCTCTCTCTCTGTCAAATAAATAGATAAAATCATTAAAAAACATTTACCTAGTTAATAAGTATCCCCAAGAGGCACAAGAGTACTAAAAAAAAAACCTCAGAGAATTAAAAGTTTATCACAAGCAAAGGTGGTTTGGAAAGGCTGCACAGGAAGGTGGAATTTGATTTACCTTCAAGGATGAATCAATTTTTGGTAGAAATTGAGAGGTCAGAGTGGCCATCCTAAGCAATAGGACTAGAAGACACAAAGTAAGGGCCAGGGGAACACAGCATGTGTTCAACAAATTTGGGCAGAATCACAGAGCTTCTCAGTAGTATTAATGAAAATAGGTAACATTTTTTTTTATTAATTTGTTTTTTAAAATTTAAATTCAATTAACTAACATAGTGATATGTTAGGTATAGAGATAGAGGTCAGTGATTCATCAGTCTTATACAATACCCAGTCCTCATTATATCACATGCCCTCCTTAATGCCCGTCACCCAGTTACCCCATCTCCCTCCCTCTGCTCCAGCAACCCTTAGTTGGTTTCCTATGATTTCGTCTTGTTTTATTTTTCCCTCCCTTTCCCTCTGATCCTGTTTTGTTTCTTGAATTCCTCATATCAGTGAGATCATATGATAATCGTCTTTCTTTGATCAACTTATTTCACTTAGCATAATACCCTCTAGTTCCATCCACTCATTGGAAATGACAAGATTTCCATTGTATATATGTACCACATCTTCTTTATCCATTCATCTATCGATGGGCATCTGGGCTGTTTCATAGTTCAGCTACTGTGGACATTAACAGCTAACACATTTTGAGAGCTGTAGATACCTTTAGTGTTGAAGATCTCTTCCCTCTACCATCTCCCAGCAATCACAGAACGTGGCTGCTGCTGAGGAAACTAAGGCACACAGGCAGCCGACTTATTCAAGGAAATGCATCTACTGAGTGGGGAGTTAGGACCCAAATGCAACACCTTGATGCCTGTGTCCCAGCATCCTAGTATACCCCTATCTGCTGCGTCCCTTAGACTACAAGCAGTCCAGCTTCCTCCCTGTGCAGCCGTGTCAGACTGTCCCATTCCCGGGATCCTAGCAGGTGCACAGTTAAGGGTTTTGTACGAAAGAAAAACTCAAAAATGAGATAGGAACCCTATGGTCTCTGAGTGTGGAGTTAGATGCTAGCCCGTATTCCGTGGGATTGAAAGGTTTTGTGCGGGAAAGTGATATCACAAACACGGAGGACATGGAAGATTAATCTCGTGGTGGATGTGTGCCCACACTAGGGAGATCAATTAGAATAAAAACAGAACTTTAAAGTAGACGATTATTACTGGAACAGGCTGCTGAATCAGTGTGGGGAAATGAGCAGAATGGCCATGAGAGGGTCCCAGGGCTTCTAGTAAGTTCTATTTCAGGCTTATTCTCATTGCAGCATCCCACAGATGGGGCAAAATCAGTAATTTAGTAAGCATTAATTGTGTGCCTTCTGTATGCCAGGCATTGTGCTAGATACCTAAAATAGTTGGGAAGATGTGTTTAGGTGCCTCTAGGGATGGCACTGCCCAAGGCTCAGGTGACTTCCGTCACTGGGAGAATTTGGTGGGAAATCAAGAACTTGGTGGTTCTGAACTCCCTTTCCCCTCCCCTCCATGCTGCCTTGCTTTGTGGAACAGTCCTCCCGTGTCTGGCCACTCCGTCTTCTTTCTCTCCAGGGACTCTGAGTTGTTCTTAGTATTTAGTAACCCAACTACTACAATTCTCCTTTCCCACCTAGGGCTATTGGATATGGGGACCCTGCAGCCAGAACAAGTTCAAACTTTGGAGGTGGTTCCACCAGGCTGTCGGGGATGGTTACAAACAGTTGGAGAGAGGCGAGGGCTCTAACAGTCTGGAAGGAGGAGAGTCGGCGGGTAGATTGCCGCACAGGAGCTGTGAGGTGTGAGGATGTTGCACACAAAGCCAAGGTGGGCAGATGGGGGGCAGGCCACGAGGACGTTGTGGAGCGGCTGAGTGGTGGCTGTAACCTAGGAGAGGAGTTAAGCCCGAGTTCACATCGGCAAGGAGAAAGCTAAAGTATACTTGGATGGCAGTAGGAACTGTTTGAACTTGGTAGCAAGGCCAGGTGTCCTCAGCCCTTGGAATTTTGTTTTTGCTCTGGGTGGGCTCCCCCTGCAGGGCAAATAAAAAGAACGCCTCTCCACAGGGCAGCTCCTGGCCCAGACCCTGTTGTCTTCCAGAGCTCCGGGCTGTCAGTCCCAGCTGGGTTGGTTTGCCTTACTCCCCCACTGCCCGGGGCTACATGTCAGTCTGTGAGGCTCTGTCCACTTGGTCTCTTTGCGGTGGGATAGGTGGACAAGGCGGGGGTGTCTGCAGGGCAGAGTGTGGATAGGCCTGTTCTCCCCTTGCTCCTAGGTGCTGGCTGGGATGAACGTCTACCCCTCGGAATTTGAAAACATCAAGGAGGAGTATAATGTGCGAGGCTACCCCACCATCTGCTATTTCGAGTAAGTCCCCTGCTTCCCTTCCGATGCTCACTTGCCTCCCTATGGCGTTTTCCCTGGCTGAGTCCACTTTGTCTGTCCACATTTCACAGGAAAGGACGGTTTCTGTTCCAGTATGACAACTATGGGTCCACAGCTGAGGACATTGTGGAGTGGCTGAAGAAGTAAGTGGGAGAGTTGCCTGGCGGGAGTGGGGGGCAGGGTTGTACCTAGAGGGAGGGGCCTCAGCTAGACCTCGGGCTGGCCTCCAGTCTCCGGGCTGGGGCTGTGGCTGGGGTTGGGAAGGAGAACCCGGAAGGGAAAGGTCCCACTGTGCTGCCCAAATGATGGTTTCTGGGTTAGCTCTAGGAAAGAAGATGGGGTCTTTGTGGGTTTAGGTTGTGGGAATTGGGAGGATTTGGTATGACTCTGGCCATGGTGATTGCATGTCAAATAGTTCTTTTCCCCTTAATGTCTATCCTGTGATAGGGGTATTTCTCATCTAGGATGTCAGTTTTGAGAGAAGCTCCCCTGCAGGCCCTTCTGAAAATTGCACTGTCAATTGAACGCTTACTTCAAATGCTGTACTGTATTAGGTGCTGTGAAGCTTCTAAGAAATACTCTGATACCTTAGATTTGTGGAGTGCTTTGCCATTCATGAGCACTCCCCACAGATGCTGCCTCGTGGCAACCTTGGGATCCTTGTTTGTAATATGATTAGAGCTTCATAATACAGAGTATCCCGTACTGGACCCCCACCCTCCTAGGCACGTGACTGGCATGTCCTTGACTGGTGTGTTGGATGGGGAGTCTGTGTCCCCCACTGTGGGAGCTGGGGAGGGGCCACCTCTCCTGGCAGCCTCCTTGGGCCATCCCAAGCACTTGACCTGCCTGCTTTGAGCTCTGCCTGTCATCAGTTTGGCACTCACCGGCCCCTGCCAGTGTGTGGCTATTTGTCTGTAATTCTTGGAATAATACCAGCTCACATTTTTTTGGGCTCCACTTCATGGCTGAGCCCATTCTAAACACCATATATGGATTCTCATGGAATCCTCAGAACAGCCTGGTAAGGAAGACATTATTCTCAGCTTTATTTAATGAATGAGTAGTGGAGCACAGTGATAAGGAGCTTCTCCAGGCTTTTGCCGTGGACAGGTAGCAGCGCGGGGCTTGTTCTGGGCGGCAGCTCCCCGGGGTTCTGGTCGGAGCCCCCTTTCCCGCCCCAATTGCTGGCACGGTGGATATTCACTGACATTGTTCCCTGAGCAGCACAAGGTTAAAAAGAATTAGTTATGCAAAGATACGAAGGTTGAAAATGTGTATTTTCAGAATGGGAAGGAGGGTGAATTTTGTACCCACCCCCACCTCAAACAAACTGGCAGATTCTAAGGTTGAAACTCTCAGTCTTCCGTCCTGTGGGTGGTCCCTGGGAGATAAGACCCAACGTTAACCCCGTGGGTGCACAGCATCTTTTGTTCCTCGGAAGCATTTTCATGTCTCTGTCCCCATCCCTCCTTTCCCTCCTCGTTTCCCACCTCTGCCCGTTTCCCACCTCTGCCCGGGAAGGTGGCCCCTTTTCTCATGTATTCATTGTTTTAACCTGGGCCTTCACTCCCCTGTTTTCCTTTTTCATTTGATAATAAGCATGTCCTCGCCTCCAGCCAGACACCTCTTACTCTGCTTCGGGAAAAGGTTTCAACAAATAGCAGTCTCATTTGTCACCGGAGCATAAAATCTGTCTGCCTCCCTCCCCCTTCTCTGACCTTTTCTGGTTTCAAAATATACTCCTATCTTTTGGACGGATAAGGTTTAGGTTTTTTGTTTTGTTTTGTTTTGTTTAAGTGTCGAGAATTGCTTGCTAACCCTACACAAGGGGAGCATGTCAGGGGAGTTTCTGAGACAGGTAATTGTCTCTGTAGTGGAGCCTAGCACTCTGTCCTGTCCCCTCCGCTCTGCCCACAGCCACCCCAGCTCCTCCTTCAGACTCTGCTCTGGACGGAGACCCGGGAGCAGCCCAGGGCTGGTGCCCCCTCCCCCACTTCCGACCTCTTCTTTTCTCCCTCTTCTCATCCATGTGGGGAGGAAATGTTAGCAGTTCCTGGTTCATTGCTGGTCTCTAGGCTGAGAAGTTTGGTGGAGTGACTTAAAGAAGTGGGGCACAGCTTCTGGGTCTCCCTTGGCAGCCCTGTCCAGCTGTCTGACCACCAGTGATCGCTGTGTCAGGGGCACTCATGGGGGCAGCTCCTCTGAAGGCATAACTATAGCCCACCCCCGCAACACAGCAAGGGTAGTGGACCACCTCCTAAAGGACCCCCAGTGAGCCCCCTCATCTCACACCCCAGCAAGAGCTAGGATCTGTCTGTGCTGCCAGCTGCCTTAATTTTTAAGGAAATATTTTTTGCTTTCAAGGCTCTTCAAGTGTGATATGTTGTTATAGAGAAACTTGAAAGATATATTATATATATATTATATAAAATATATATTTATACATATAAATATTTATCTATATATTTATTTATTTAAGAATTTATTTATTTATTTGACAGAGAGACAGGGAGAGCATAAGCAGGGGGAGCAGCAGAGGGAGAGGGAGAAGCAGACTCTCTGCTGAGCGGGGAGCCCAATGCAGGACTCCATCCCAGGACCCTGGGATCATGACCTGAGCCAAAGGCAGAGGCTTAACTGACTGAGCCACCCATGTGCTCCTAAAAATATATTTAAACAAAAGGAAAAGCCCTTCCTTCTTCCCCACCCAAAGATAATGTGTTGTAATATTTTGGTGAATATCCTTCACTTTCCCCACTACGTGTATGTGATTTTTCCCTGTGGCAGGTGTTTTAAGTCTTTACCGGTTTTGACCCACATCCTGGTGGTTGGCGGTGTTCCCACCTTTCCTGCTTTCTGGCACCTCTTCCCCTGGTCTTTCTGTTGGCTGCTCAGGGCTTCCGTGTGGCCAAGTATGAAAGAATGAGCGTGGATCTGGCCTTATTGACACTCTGCACGACTTTCAGTAGCCCAGGAGAGAGGAACCTAGATCTCACCTCCCGCCCCCCCCCCCCCACCCCTGCTATGATTGGCTGGCCACTGGGCACTGTGTGGGGCCAGGTGGAGACTTCGGGGTCTGAGCGTGCAAGGACGCTGGAGTGGGTGGGTTGATCATGGCAGGTTTGCTCCCTTGTGCTCCCACTGGCTACGTTTCTCATTCTCTCCACAGGCTTCATGCTGCTGTGTTGGGCTTGGCACCTAGAGGGTGTATGCGCGGTAGTCTATTTTGACTGAGCCGTTGTTTCTGCCTTTGTATTTTTATTTCAGCCAGAAGCGTACTGAGCACAAAGTTTGCTGGACTTATAATGCTTACTGCATCTTCTTATCTACCGCATGGGCACTGGCCTCAGATAAGGGTCTGATCTGTATGAACTCCCCAGTCTGGAGAGCCCAGGAAATCGGAGTCACGGGGTTGGAAGGAAATAGAAACATCCGTGACTCTGCCCCTAGCGGTTTGCCTTGTCATGTTTGCATGACCTCAGAACACTCGTTGTTACCCCAGCCCCACTCAGACATCTCAGAGAACAAGGGCTTCACTCACGTTGGGGGTCATCTACTCCTGCTGGAACAATTTCCGCATTTCATATAAATGATCTCTAGGAACATGCAGGTAGGACTTTACCCATTCCTAAAGTATCTTACTCTGGAGCATTGTCTGTCCAGATGTAGCAAAGAGGGAAAGAAAGGCCTCCAGATACACTGTCTTGTAGATGTTTGAAGTCAGGTTTGTTGCCTAAGCCCCGGAGCTGGTGAATGGAGGAAAGCGGGCTCAAACCCAGCTCGTCTGACTCCCAGCGTTCCTCGAGTCCGCTCTAGAGAGGAGAGTCTTACTTCCAGTGACTGGTTTCCTTCTCTGGAGCTTCCACTTGTTGGCATTGCTTCTCTTCTTCAGAGCCACAGAGAAGTTAATTTCTCTTTCTGATGCAGTCTGAAATACTTGAAGATCGCTATTGTGTTGCCTGCGTCTTCTCTTCTCCAGGTTCCTTCAACTGTTTTTCTCTCATTCCATCATATATTCAGAAAGCATTCACTGGGTGTGTGCTGCCTGTTCGGTGAGGGCGGTCAGAGGTTGCCCCGGTCTTCAAGGAGACAGATTGTGAAAGGTCTAAGTCAGGAATAGCGTTTGGCTTCAGACATCTACTCAGTCCTTCTCTTTGCAGTGAGCCGTCTTACCACCATGCCTAGCTTTGCAATCCTCTCTAGAAAGTTCAGCGGTTGTCTGCTGGGTGGGAGAGGGGGTGTTCACCTGGCTGGTAGCCTGAGGGCAAGGATCTGAGGGCCGAGCTGCTCAGGTTTCTGGTATATGCCCTTGCTTCCAGCCTCTGCCGTGGCCCCGCTTCCAGGGGTGTTGCCCTGGGGTCCTTCAGAGCCTTTGCCTTTGTTCCTGGTGTGGTTGTCGGGCCCCGGACCCCTGTCCGCACCTGCACCTCAGGTCTCTGCCCTCTGTTTTGCTGGGTCACTTTCCTCGCTTCTAAAATTGCACTGACCTCTTTTCCTCTCTTCACCATCATCTTCTTTCCTGTTCCTTTTGTTCCTGTGGGTTCTTAGGTTTTTTTAAGTCCTGTTCTGTTATTTTAGTGGTCTTAGAGTGTGTTCTCGTTCTCTGTGTTTAACTAGAAGTTTCTCAGGCGCTTTCATATGCTTGTACCGCATCTTAGCCGTGGCTTCTCCATTCTGTGCTCTCATAGGATGTTTAAAAGTTATTTTAATTTCTGAATAGATTCCATTCACTTAATTAAAATAATTCTTTAAAAGATACTTGAAAATTATACATTGAAAAGTCTCGCTTTCACCGCTTTTCTTCATCCTGTTCTACCTCCTCCCCCCTTGAGGCAACAACTTTTGATTAGTTTCTTTATGCAGATGCAAGCAAATACGGATGACTATTTTTTATCTCTCCCTCCTTTATGCAAAAATTAGTACACTGTGGCCTGTTCTGTGTGTCCCAGTGGTCTATCCACGTCAGTGCTTCGAGAGCTTTTTTTGTTCCTCCTTATCATGCTCAGCCCCCGTTGTGTGGCTGGACTGCAGCTTACGTAACCCTTTCCTCCCAGTGAGCACTGGGTTGTTCTAGTCTTTGGCACGGCACACCGTCTGCAGTGAATGCTTCAAACATACATAGTGTTGCACGTGTGCATTTGTACTGGAACGATAAATTCCCTGAAGTGGAATTGGTGATGTTTGGAGCCCAAGTACGGGAGCCTGGGTCTCTGGGTGCTGGTCTGGGACTGTTGTCTGGCTAGGGACTCATCCCAAGGCATGATTTTGCCACCAGCACCGTGACGCTGTATGTACACAGGCTGGAAATGGTTTGCCCCCTTCCCACTGGGTCTCTCTGCCTGGGCCTAGGAGGCCCTGCTGAGGCCTCCAGCAGGGAGGGCTTCTGAAGGTGACATTGAACCTGGGCTCTCGGTGGGGGCAGCCCATCCTGTTGTGTCAGCCATGTTCTTATGATCTCTACCCTGGCTGCTGACACTGTACACATTTTTCTACAGTAAGCTCTCAAAGACAGAAAACAATGGTTGTCTTTTCACATTTGTCATCCTAAAGGGCTTTTTCAGCACGGCAGTTAAGGGGCTCTGGCAAAGGTGCCCGTGGCAGCAAAGTAGCTGGAGCTTGTGGCCCCCGGCAGCCTTGTCCCCCACTCTGGAGCAGTAGAGGGCCCCTTCAAGCCTCTCCTTGGAGCAGCTGGTGATGCAGCTAGCGGCTTGCAGCCTGCCGAGGTTTTCAGCCAGCAGGTGGGGAGTGGGCATCTGACCTCCAAGCCCAGCTCCTCCTGCTCTAGCTCTCTGCCTCTGGGGGAGCTGGATAGCTTTGTTCCTGGTCTCTGGGAAGGACTAGTGATGTGGTGTAGATGCTGTCAAGGCTGGGGTGCCCCCAACTTGCTTCCCCTTGGCCCCCCACTCTTCCTTCTCATAACCATCCTCCCACGCTGGTCAGGGAACAGGTTGCAGCACTCATGTGACAGCCCCCTCCTTTCCCAGCCCAGAACCCAGGACCCAGATTTGGTCCTTTTCAGACACTTGGCCTCTCTTTCCTCCTTACCACTGCACGTACCACTGCCCCCCGCAACCCTTTCTTTCCTCTCCGCACTCTCCGCCCTTGCCTGTGGGGAGCTACCAAACCAAACACAACAGTGAGCCTTGCCAAAGGTCACTCTTTGTTGTTATTTATTCTCTTCGGGTTTGCTGGAAGTTTGAAAGAGCTTGAGATGCTGTCAAACCCCCAGATTCCTGGGAGGCAGGGGAATTTCTTGAACTGCCTGGGAAGCTCTAGCTAAAAGCCACTGTTTGTAAGAAGACATTCGGCTAAGCCCCCGTGTGGCTCTGGGGGGACAGCGAGGTGCGCAGGGCCAGATCGCTCAGCCCCCTGCTCCTCCACTGAGGGGTTTCCAGTGAGCCCCGGCCACAGGCAACGCGAGCTGTGGGGGCTACGGCCAGGGGGCTGGATTTCGGAAGGGCTGCCCAGGCCCCGGGCTTGCTCTGAGCTCTGCCTGTTTTTGGTCTTCCAGTCCGCAGCCGCCACAGCCCCAGGTCCCCGAGACTCCCTGGGCAGATGAGGGCGGCTCCGTTTATCATCTGACCGATGAAGACTTTGACCAGTTTGTGAAGGAACACTCCTCTGTCCTCGTCATGTTCCACGCCCCATGTGAGTGGAACCTTGCTCCTCCCGCCACGTCTTCTCCTCCCTGAGCATAGGGCGGGCACTGCTCTGGGACGTGTGTCCAGTGAGCACTTGCCTGTTGGATGCCTCCCCTGTGCGGATGCCCTGGTGCCAAGCGAGGTCCCCACCCCCACAGCTCACACAGCCCACCCCACGTCACCATCGGAATAGCTCTGGCACCCTGATCAGGCCACAGGGCTCCTTGCCTCAACCTGGAGGGCCTGAGCGGCTTCCTCTAAGTCAGCACAAATTGGGAAATGCAAACAAATTGCCCAGAATTGGAGGAATTAGGACTGGAAGGGCCCTGAGATACCAGCTAGAATAGTAATCACCCCCCGAATCTAGGTGGGGAAATTGAGGCCCCCAGCAGGCCCTGAATCTTGCCAAATAGCTAAGAGGGCCTGGTGAGGCTAGGGCCAGAGCCTCAGATCCCCCAGCATCTGGAATGCCTTCCTTCCGCTTCAACCTGAGAGTTTCATAGCCTGAAGCAGCCACAGTGTATCAAGGAAGGGAAATGTGCGAATGCTGTAGAAGGCGTTTGCAGTAATAACTGGAAAGCCTGCAGTCCAGGAATTTCCTAGGCCAGTGTCTTCCCCATTCCCACGGAGAATGGAAAATTGATTGTAATTTGTTTCTAAGCGGGAGCAGATTGCTCCTGTGGAGGTGAGCAAAGGGATGCCGGCCCAGGGATGCAGAGTTCCTGGGAAAGGTGGGCCCATCCCCCACCCCCATGGGTGAGCAAGGTGGGTCCTCAGAACCCTGGGACAGGTGCGTATATGGCGGGGGGCGGGGCGGTGTGCTCTTCTCTCAGAGCTTCTTGCTGGCTCTTTGGCCCAGTGATGGTAGGGAAGGATTATGAAGAAGAAGAACGAGCAAGAAATAACTGCTTTGTAGACCAGTGCCATAACCATCCAGTCCACGGAGGCATCTTCAGCGGGGAATGTAGTGGTCATCAGCACGGGGGTGAGGATCTGTGTGCTAACAGTTGTGTTTCAGCCTGTGGCGATAAAGCAGCTCCCCGCAGGGTCCCCTTCTTTCATCTTACCCACAGTGCCTCAAGGCCAGGAGGATGAGCCCCATTTTACAGATAAGGAGACTGTCACACAGAAATGGCCCAAATTGTTCATGGCTCCGCAAGTGCAGTACTGCTGACCCCCTCCGCGCGCCCCTGCCTTGGGGTAGCATGTGGGTTTGGTTAGTCAGGAGCTATTCGAAAGCAGATCGCTCCCTGCTCAGGATTTCCCCAGCTCCTTCTTTCTGAGAAGTACCAAATTCTTGAACAGATCCAGAGGTAAAGTCTTCTTATGACCCTTCTGAATTTTTAGAAAACTGACAAATTGCCCCAAAAGCTAAGTTTCGGAGAGCCTCCTGATTAAGGGCAAGTATGGGGTCTTAAGAGCACTTCACCCCCAGCTCTGCCCAGGCCTTAATGAGCACAGCACAGTATGCTCGCGGCTGACACGTGTTCTCGGGCCCATCTCAGAGCTGGGGCAGAAGCCAGGCTGGCGGGAAGTCATGTGGTACGTGGAGTTGGGATCAGCCCACCTGCGTCCCTGACCCCACAGAGCAGGTTGGTAGTGACTGGCCGTTTTCACTTCCTCCCTGGGAGCTTTGTCCTTTGCAGCCCGACAGTACCGAGTGGTTTGAGCAGGGGTTCATGGTTGATGCATCTGAGCATGAAGAGTGTGTATCCCCTTTGATGAATCCTGTGTGGTATCCAAAAACAGTATGTACCACATAGACTGGAATTTTTTGTCTGTGTTCTTTCTTATAGTCTTAGGTGGTGAGCAACTCACTGTAGGAGCTAATGCCTCCAGGGTCTGGGGGCTGGAGCTTGTCTGTAGTGTCCCTCCCTTTCTCTTCCCCTCATGACTCATGCTCTTCCCTCCCTGAACCAGAAGGATCTTGTTCATCGCTCCCCCCTTCCCCACCCAAGGGCCTTTGTGGGCACAGTGAGGGCTTAATGGACAAGAAACAAACCAGTGAAGTTGTTTAGAGCTAAATTAGAGAAAGAGAACGGGGAACCAAATGGCAGCTTTTGTTTTCCCCATCAGTCATTGTTATTAATAAATATTTTGAAACCCACCACACTCCTTACAGAGCCCTGTTGAGGGGACTCTGATTTCAAACTTAGCAAACAGAGACGTCTGAGGCTTCTGTTGGTGGGTGTTTGCTCGGGAGGAGCCCTCTGATGAGGCTAGCCCCGTGTGTGTGTGCGCATGCGTGCACACACCTATGTGGGTTTATTTCTGCTGGACTGACAGGGACAGGGATCAGGACACAAGCATGCAGTGAAGCTTCCTGTTAAAGCTTCCATTAAGTCCTAGCTCTGCACAGTCCCTCCGTATCCAAGAGCACGCAAAGGATGTCATCTGGCAAAGGATGGACTGTGTGTGGTTTTCGAGAGGATTCGGAACCCAGGAGGAGATAGCTGGGAGCAGAGAACTCTTGGCTGCCTACCAGTGCAGCTCATGCTGGAGCTCCAGGGAATCCAGAGCAGTTGTGAACCACTTTTGTGGGGTTTGGGTAACCAGGAGAAAAGGACAGACATCAGGAGGCCAGAGACTGGCCATGCTGTCCTAAGTTTCCCAAGTGCATAAAAGGTGAATTCTGGAAATCACAGCAGTATGACACATTTCCATCTCAGACCAAACAAGGAATGGTTTAGAAACAGACCATGCTGGAGAGTTAGAAAAACAAGCTGGGGTCTGTCAACAGAAAAGACCATAGTTTATATAAAGGATCGCTGGTTTGTTTCTTGTGACAGGCCTACTGGGTTGATGAATTAGCATGTCTTTGTTCTGTTTTGTTTTTTAATTTCATTTTTTTTCAGTGATCCAACCAAAATTCATTGTGCACCACACCCAGTGCTCCATGCAATATGTGCCCTCCATAATACCTACCACCAGGCTCCTAGCATGTCCTTGTTTCATCAAAAGCGAGTCTGTGCTTTCCTGACTATCATGGGGGAAAAGGGGTGGAGTGGCCCACCTTCTTGGTGCTGAATGACTGTGACTCTAGCTTCGTTCTAGCTGGAGGGTGGTACTTGTTTTTTATTCAGCAGTTTCGTTAAAACTATATATGTAAAAAAAAAAAAAGGCATACTTCTAAATCTCCAAAGGTTAGAGCTGGAAAAAGGATAACTAGCTAAAATATTGAACAATTGCATGTAAGATTTTTGAAGATGCCAACAGACTGAAATAGTAGGGCCCAAACCGAAAAGCTGAATTTATTCTTAGGACTTTCTGGTAATTAAAGAGGAATGCATGTACATATTATAACAGGATAATACGGGAAAATATAGAGAAGAAAATTCACACTCGTGATACTAACTCCCAGAGAGAGCCGCAGTCCCTCTTTACACTGTTATTTCTATGCACAGAGTATATGCTCAGTGTCTCTTTCTTCCTGGGTTCTGCTCTTGAAAGGCCAGGAAGAGAAAGGGTCTTAAGCTTTCCACCTGACGGTTGCCTGCCTCGGGTGGCTGCTCCCTGGCATGTGTAGGTTCCAGATGCAAATTACTTTGTTCTGTGCCTAGAACCTTCATGGGGGACCTATGGAACTACTCTCCTGGGTTCTTGAGGAAAGGCACACGGGCCCCTCATTGTTGGATATCATCAGCAGTCCAGTGGTCTGCTTCTTTCCCTTTTCCAGCTTTCCTGCCACTTGCCCCCTCAGCCTCATCACCTTCTCTCCTTTCCCCTCTGATTCTGGCTGGAGTAGGTTAGAAATCACACAGATCCTTCTGCTTCCTCTACATCCTGATGTCTGAGTGGTCACTGAGCAAATAAGCACAGGCCCAGCACAGGGTGGGCCCCTCCACGCACATGAGCTCCAGTCCTGACCTAGGTCACACCGTGGGAGTGATGGGAGTTGAGATTTACAAGCGGGTTTGCCCCATGGACCTTGCCTTCCAGAATCAGGCTGAGCCTCGTGGGGAAGACAGTCTGTGAGTAGCAGGCTCTGAGAGGAGGGTGTGCACTGCACAGGGCAAGGACGGAGCCAGGGCCTCACGTAGAGCCCTGGGGGCAGCCTGCCGTCACTCTGCACTTCCCCCTTTCTTTTATCTGGCCCTCAGTGTGGAGCCTGGCATGGGTGCAGGAGACTGCAGCACTAGGCCCAGCTCTGCAATCCCCCAGAGGACACAGTGTCCACAAAGGGTGTGGCAGCAGGACACAGACTTCTGCCGCTCCCCGGGCCTTTTGTTTCTTTTTGCAGCATCCTGAAGGAGAAAAGTCAGACTACGCGTGTTCACTCCTCTTCTTGTCCTGCTTACTTTGCTGCACTAACATCCACCTGCTCCTCCTTCTCCAAGAACCTCCTTTGGGCCACAGGAGGTTGCAGTGTTGAAATAACACCGCCTGAGCGAGGATCACTCATGTGGGGACAGCAGAAGGAACGTAGGGGGCTCCTGGGGAGGGTGTCCCTGAGGAGCAGCCTGTCTTCTTTCTAGGGTTTTATTTATTTATTTATTTGAGAGAGAGAGGGCATCAGAGAGAGAGAGAGAGCGCATGAGCAAGGGGAGAGCAAAGGAAGAGGAAAAGGCAGACTTCTCGCTGAACAGGGAGCCTGATGTAGGGCTCAATCCCAGGACCACAAGATCATGACCCAAGCCGAAGGCAGATGCTCAACCAACTGAGCCACCCAGATGCCATCCTCCCCCCGCAGATGTTTTCTTAGAAATGTGTGCTGGAGGCTGCTGGGCTTTCCCTTTAGATTTGGTGGCAGATTGCTGTCAGACTCCAGATTTTCTGCTTCTTAGTTTCCTTCTTATTCTCAAGTAATATGACTTTTGTAGAAAATCTAGAAAGTACAGAGAAGTATAAATGATATCGGAAAAAAAAACCAAAAACCTAGCTATAATCCTATTATCCAGAAGCAACCATTTTTCACTTGGTTTCTAGTTTCTTTTCCCCTATTTTTTAAGGCTTTTCAATTAGCATATAGTTAACTGACTTATTTTTCTGATGTGTAGATTTGTGTAACCATCATGCCATAAACTCCTTCGTGCTATCACTTTAATTTTTAATTGTACCAATAACGTAAGGATAATAATGGCATTTTTGTTGCTGACCATCCAAAGTCCAAGGGAGACATAGACTGTAGGGCAAACAGTGAAAGCCCTTGGTGCTCACCCTTCTCCCTGACCAGAGCAGACCACTGCTACCAGTCAGTACGACCTTCTCCGTCTGTGCTTCTACCTAAATAACAGTGTTTTTGTTTTTATTCTTTATGTAAATAGGATCATTTCCTGTCTTTCTGTTCTGTGGCTTCTTTTCACTTAGCAGTGGGCCGTGAAGATTGTTTTGTATACATGTAGATGTTGGTGTATAAATCTACCTCAGTCTTTTTAATCTTTGAATAGCATTTAATCATTGAGATACAGATTTTAAATCATTTCCTGTTGATAGACATTTGCCGACAGCCTTTGATTATTCAAACAATGCCATGAACATTTGTAAACATATGTATTTGGGAACACTTCTAAATATTTATGACTAACTCCTGAAACCGCAGTTCTGGGCTGCAGGATGTGTGCTTGAGCTTCGATACATACTGCTAGCTTCCCTCCAGAAAGGTTCCACCACCCCCGGCCGTGTGTGACAGAGCCTGCGCCCTGGCCATGTGTGTGACAGAGCCTGTGCCCGGATGTGTGTGTGACAGAGTGTGCCCTGGCCGTGTGTGACAGAGCCTGCACCCCAGCCGTGTGTGTGACAGAGCCTGCTCCCCAGCCGTATGTGACAGAGCCTGCTCCCCGGCCGCATGTGACAGAGCCTGCGCCCTGGCCGTGTGTGTGGACAGAGCCTGCACCCTGGCCATGTGTGTGACAGAGCCTGTGCCTGGCTATGTGTGACAGAGCCTGCGCCTGGCTGTGTGTGACAGAGCCTGTGCACTGGCTGTCTGTGACAGAGCCTGCACCCTGGCCGTGTATGACAGAGCTGCACAGAGGCCATGCCCCAGCTGTGTGTGACAGAGCCTGCATCCTTGCCAGCTGTGGACACTCAGCCTCTCATCTTCCTGCCAAACTGGGCAAAAGGGCAACTTGTGCACAGCTCCACGGCCTCCAGGAAATCAGGTGTCCTTTCATGTGCTGGTCAGCCTTCTGTATTTCTGCAAACCACCTATTTGTATTCTTTGCCCATTTTTCTACTCGGTTGTCTTTTTCTTCTTGACCTAGAACTCTGTACTTATGGGTGGTAATATTTATCTCTTTTCTGTGTTCCAGATGTTCTCTTTGTAGTCTATGGCCAGCTTTTACTTTCATGGTAGTACCTTTCATTGCACAAAAGTTTTACCTTTTGTGTGGTAAAGAGTAAGTAGAATATTTATGGGATACTTACTATGGATCAGGCATTCCTTCTAAGCACTTTCCGTATACTAACTCATTTAACATTCATAACAAATCTTATGAAGTAGGTATTATGATTATCCCCAGTTTACAGGTTAGGAAAGAAAGGCATCAGAATGTTGAGAAACTGGCCAAAGTTCGCTTAGCTAAGAAGGTAGAACTAGGGTTAAAACCTGCACCCTTGTGCCTTCTGCAAGACTGCCTTTCCCCACCCTGACCTCTGGGATTCATGGCTTGCTCGGGAAATCCACCCCTCAGATATAAAACTAGTGCCCTGTGTTTTGTTATAATATTTTTTTTGTCTCATTCTTTAATTCATCTGGATTCTTCATTCTGTTGTGCCAGATGGGAGGAAAGGATTTAATTTTATTTCTCTAAGTCCTTTTTTCCCCATGCATGTTTTTCTCTTACATTTTTCTTAAGATTATCTTATATTTTCTTATGTTATTAAAAATGCTTTTCTGTACATGCTTTTTGTGGTCACATAATATTCCATTGTATAATGGCACCATAAATTACTTAACCAGCTCCATAATGTTGAAGGTTCGAGTTGTTTACCGTATTTCTGCATTATAAATCACACAGCAGAGAACAGTTATGCATAAATATTTGTCCACATGTCGGATTATTTCCTTAGGATAGAAGCCTAGAAGAAAAAATTTAAAAGCCTGTTATCTATATTTTCCACTAATACAAAGGAAGAAAAAAAACCCCACTCTGTTTTTGCACACGAAGAGGGCCACATGATGGATGGAAACATCCGTCAGTGTGTGAGTCTGCCCCAGAGTATCTGTGAGTATCTACGAGTCAGCTTTGTTGTGTAGACAGCTGGAAGCCTTAGAAGAGCCCTGAGGTCTCTGGGGGTGCTCATCACAATGTTAGAACATGAGTGTTTCTGCTGGCATCTGTAGGAGCCCCACTTCCCTCACATGCCCTCAGCCAGGTTCCAGGCAAGGCAGCAGGAATGTGGATCGGAAAATCCAGGCTCCTGTAGAGGCTCAGCTATAAGAGAGCTTTCCAGATTAATCTTGGTTCCCTAGAAAATTCCTGTTCCAGGATCCAGGAAAGTCTCCATAGCTGGTCTGTAATAAAATTGTAGGTGTATCTAAAGTTAATGTAATCCAGGGGAATTGGAAAGCTTGGGGTTGACAGGAGGCAGCATTCCCATAGCCAGAAAGGAGTGTGCTCAAATAGTTGATGTGCAGCCTCTGTGCCAGGCCATGAAAATCAGCGTCCGCACACTTACACAGATGATAAAAACCCAACAAGGAACTTCGGCAGTAAAACTTAATGGCCTATCAAATCACAATCAGAACACTAAAACGCAGTGGGCTGGAGTCCTGCTCCTGCTTTCTTACCTCCCCTTCTGGCTGTCCCGCAGCCCACGCTGCCAGGATGTCCTGAAGGCCAGGCCCAGGATTTGGGGGCTGGGGTCAAGGCTGGCATGACCCAAGACCCATGGGTCTACAGAATAGGTGGGTGCCAGCAGAGGACATGTTTGCGCAGCCAGACCTTTCTCCTCTTTGGGACCTGGCCAGTCTGCTTCTCATAAACTTTCTTTACAGAAGCTTGTTGCTTGGCCTTCCTATCTTGTTCAGATTGCTGAGGGAATTCATGGTGGAAGCACAAGCCACGGCTAGTTTAGGGTATGAATGAGAAGCTGTAGAACAACATCCATAGATGGATTTCCAGAGCTGTTTTCTAGACCTTGTAAGAAGCAGGAGAAGTGTACACGTGGTGGTGGGGAGGGAGGGGACATGCCTAGTGACGGGCTTGGCTGCCAGTGATGCTAGATAGAGGTGTTTAGTCAAATCAGCAACTGTTCATGTCCAGGCAGGACTCTTGCCCCAAAAGAATTTCACCCAGTTAAACCTTGTGTACACAGGTGTAAACCTGAACCATCCAGCCATGAGGTTAATTCATCCAAAAAGCGTGCAGACTGTCATCCTCAGTACCAGGGATGTGACGGTGAGCCGGACAGATGGCAAAGCCTGTGGGGAGCTTCCACTCTGGTTGGGATGGACTGGTTCAGATAAGCAGGTTACTCCAACTGTTCTGAGTACCGTTGAGAAGATGAACAGGATATTGGAAGAGACATGATGTGTGAGGCTCCTTGGGGTTAGCTGGTCAGAGGATTCTCTGTGGAAGTGAAATTTGAGCTGAAGCCTGAATGATGTGAAGTGATCAGCCATGCACAGACCTGGGGGAAAGATCGTGTTCCAGGTAACTGTACGTGACGAGCCCTGAGGTGGAAAGGAGCTTGGTCTGATAGAACAGAAAGAAGGCCACGGGCTGCGGAGCAGAGGACAAGAGGGAGGCCACCGGAGCTGCAGCTGGTGGGTAGGAGAGACCAACGGTGCGTGGCCTGTGGCCATCGTAGGGTCTGGATTTTGATCTGCCTTTGACGGGAAGCCATTGCAGAGTTACAGCCGAGGGAGTGTAACCTGATTTGTCTTGAAAAGATGTCCTGGCTGCTCCTAAGTATCAGAGGACAGCAATGGAACAGTCGCAAGGCTGGCCAAAATTAAATGGCGTGGAAATGTATGCATAAGAAGGACTTTGTGAGTGGAAGAGGAGTGGGCGGTTTGGTGGGGTGGAATGAACTGAAGACTCAGAGCAGGGCCCGGAGCTTGGTAGGCACTGTGTGGAGATGCCTGGTCCATCAGGGCGGTGGTTGTGGTGATGAGGAGCGGGTTCTGGGGGCCAGGAGAACTTTGGAGAAAAGGTGGGCTCATGTGGACATGGTGATGGGAACTCCAGCCGGAAATTCCACCTTCATCCCGTATGGAGGCCCCACGTTTGTCACTTCATCTCCCAGAGCCACCACTTCTGGCTCTAAGGAGCTTTGTCTTGTCTGTCACCCTGTACTGCCAAAGAAAGTGTGTGGAAGCCCAGGACAGAGGGCAAGTACTTTCATTATTTTAAGGAGAGTCCTGGGAGACTGAGCTGGAAGTTCAGGAGAGAGGCGTGAGTGCAAGCTAGAGAGTCTGGACGTTTCCTGGCATATCTTCTACCTCTCCCTCCTCTGTCTGACAGACCCTTCGTCCCAGTGAGCGAGTTCTCGAGCTCAGATTGTACCTCTGGCCCACCACTGAGAGAAGCTGGCCAGTGATATGGAGTCTATTTGCCACCTCATCTGGGCAGTGACATCAAAGGGCCAGAATCTCATAAAGGTTTGAAGGTGAATTTTCTCATCTTCACGGGTCCTGCCATATTGACTGGGATATTTGGGGAAGAAAGCACGGTTTTTCTGTCAGGGGCAATGGCCGGCTTTTCTTCGTCCTCCCTCCACCCCCCCCCCCCACTCCATCCCACTGCCCACCTTGACTGCAGCACTGATCTCCTGTTTAGGGGAGAGGGTGATGAGGGGTACATCTTCCTGCCTCTCCTGCCTTCTTTGGAGGCCAGCTGGAGTCTTGAGCCCAGGTGTTTTTAGGCCTGCCCTGATGTTCTCCCTTGTGCCTCCTGGGCTGAGTGGGTCTGACTTAAGCCACTCACTTCCTCCTTTCCGGGGCAGGCTGAATTCTTGGGTGACAGATCAGCACCAGGAGTGAGCTTCCTTTTCTCGACTTGTCTTCATGTTAGGTGAGCCTCCAGCACCCCAGACAGGGAACACCAGCCTAGCAGAGGCCAGTGGGGTGCTTGGTACCTTGGAGTGGGTTGCAGGGAGCTGTCCGCCTGGAGGTAGGTAGGCAGGGGGATCCCCATTAAGAGTCTAGAATCCCTTCATTCCCACCATAACCCCCCCCCCCAAAATGACTTATTCCTTTTATTTTAGTGAGAACCAGGAAAAAAAAAAAGGTCATTTTTACATATTCCATGTTATGTCAGTGGAGTCTTCCTGAGAACATCTCATTACCTGGATGGATGTGAGAGGGAACCCAAGCCTGAACTCCCATGGGGCGACTCTGTGCTCTTCTGCCCACCCGCACCACGGGAAAGTAAATGCCTCAGAGCTGGGCCTTGTCTGCCATGGCTTTTAACCTGGGATCTGGGAGTCAGTCAGGGGATTGGATCCCTGTGAAGTGATACATAAATTTGGACTATATTGGCATCAGTATTGGAGGAGGGAAAAAGAAGACTTATTACATTCTCAAGTGTGTCAGTGACCCAGGAAGGCCCAGAGCCCCAAGCTGAGCCAAAAGAGACATTCTCCATTCACCACTGTGGGCAGCCATTGCCTATACAGCGAGCGTGGGGAGAGGCCGGGGTGGCGGACGGTGGGCTGCCTGTTTTCCATCTGGGCGATGGTTCAGTGGAGTAGAAGTAGCAGTGCGTGCTCTGTGTGCTTCAGGCACATTCTGTTAAATGGGGTTTTGTGGCTGTTCCTGAAAATCTGCAAGGAATCTTTGTTCTAAATTGTTTCTTTGGGGAAAACACATTTTCAGTTCCAAACAACCCCCTTACTAAAACAAAACAAAACAAAAAACCTTTGTAACCTGGTGGCTTAGAATGTAACAAATGGTTGTGATAGCATGAGATATTTCTAGCTGGAAAACAACATTCTTGTGTTTCAATTTCATGACAACCATGTCACCCCTCTGGTTCATGAAGTCCTGAGTGGGCTGTAGTGTCCCTCATTTTTTGGCCCATTTGAGAAGGGTCAAAATGCTGTTGCAGCTGAGAATCGTAGCTGCTCCCTGGGCTGGATGCCATCGGGGACTGTTCCGTCCACGGGTCATGTCTTGGCTCCCGAGTGCTCTGTCCAGGCGAGGAGCTCGGCAGCTCTCCAGCCGGGGAGCTGGATGATCATTTACAGTTTCTACTGTCAGTGTGCCTGGTGGGTGCAGCATAGCCACTGTGGACCCCTTGTCCCTACAAGGGACAGGTATGCAGGGACTGAGGAAGGTGGGAATGGGCAGCAGCAGAGGAGACAGGTTTGTGTCCCACTGCCACCTACAGCTGGGCTCTGCGGGAATGACCTGGAAGAGAGAGGCACTTTTGTCCCAGTCCCCTGCTCCAATGAAAGCAGGAATGCCCATTCTGTGGCTCAATGGCTTCTAGAGGCTGTCAGAGGTGTCCTCGGCTAATCCTGGAGGTTTGTCTGCCTCCCTCTTTCTCGAGACAGTTACGAGAATCGCGGTGCTGTCGGCTGCCACACAGCAGCCCCCGTCAGGAGAAGGCGGTGGTTTGCCCCGTCTGCTGCTTAGCCTGCTTCCTGTCTGGAAAGATCGCGAAGCTGGCTGTGTGGGGGCCTGAGCCAGTCTGGACCACCTCGCTGAACAGCCCCTGCAGCATTAAAAGCCAGAAAGTACTCTTTATGCAAACAAAAGTTGTTTGCAAATGTCTTGACGTCACCTATCAAAGTGATCATTTACTTGTTAATGTATCATGTTTGATTATTCGTGACACTACTGAGTTTGCGTGGTGGTAAGGAGAGGGTAGAGCAGTGTTTGTACCCAGAAAGAGGCATTCGGAAACGATGATCCAGATCCCTGCGCCTGTCCTGTCATACGTCCTCCCACGTGGGAACAGTTGGAATGTATTCTTGCTTCTGGGAATGCTTATTCCCAATTCAAGGTGCAGACCCCTTCTGCCTAGAGAGTGGGGGGGATGACAGGGGTAGCAGCATGGGGCTGGGAGGCACACACTGCTGGTGGCTGTGTCTGTAGCCTTGGCCAGTTGCCTACCTTCTTAGTGCCTTAGTTTTCTCATCTGTAAAATGGAGATAATATCAGCTTATACCTTTGTAGGGCTGTTGTGAGGCTCTGAAGCACTTAGAGCAGTGCCTGGCCCTCAGGACCTATATATATATGTGTGTATGTTGCCAGTATTTTTTATGTAGTTGCTTTGGTTTTGCCTCTGGCACGCCCTCCCACTCCCGCACTGAGTGGATTAGGGGAAAGGTTTCTGTCCTCTGCGCTGGTGCTGCTTTTCTCTCAGGTGCCCCTGGTGTCTGGGAATAGGGCGCCGCTGTCTTACAGAGGCAGGGGACCTCACTGGAGCCTCCGTGCCATGGGAGTGGTTTCTCTGCTTCCCACAGGGTGTGGACACTGTAAGAAAATGAAGCCAGAGTTTGAGAGCGCAGCGGAAGTCCTCCACGGAGAAGCAGACGTAAGCTTCCTTTCCTGAACCTCCCCCCACCATTTTTCTCTGAAGACTCAGTGACACGGATCCCTGCAGGGACTTTCCCCTGCAAGCTCCCGGAGGTCTACAGCACTTCATCGCCCCAAATACACATGTCTTACGTCGGAGGGGCCCCTACCTGGGATGGAGGGGCGCAGAGTGACTCTAAGTTCCTGTTCCCACCCTGTCCATGTGGCCTCCGCCAGGTTGTGGCCCTGGGGTGAAGCCCCAGAGTTCATCCTCTTTTCTCTGGGACCTTGGCTCTTGGGAACAGCCAGGGTCTACACAGTCCAGCTGGTAGGACAGATTTAAAAGTCTCCCTTCAGTCCACAAATAAACCGTGGACACCCGTGGACGTATCCTGGGGATGTATGAGCCCTGGGGGCCAGCCACCCCAGAGAAGTGCTGGCAGGTCCTGTGGGGGGTTGGGGGCTGGCATCTGGGCTCCTCTTCTGCCGGCACCGTGTCTGAGGCTGTGATGCATGGTTGGCCTCTCCCCCATCCCAGAGCTCTGGTGTCCTTGCAGCTGTCGATGCCACCGTCAACAAGGCCTTGGCAGAGAGATTCCACATCT
Source organism: Mustela erminea (assembly GCF_009829155.1). Lineage (NCBI taxonomy): Eukaryota > Metazoa > Chordata > Mammalia > Carnivora > Mustelidae > Mustela > Mustela erminea. Next base: position 99,585,646 of record NC_045614.1, read on the forward strand.
CCGAGTTTCCCACACTGAAGTATTTTAAGAATGGAGAGAAATCCGCAGTGCCTGCGCTCAGAACAAAGAAGAACTTTATTGACTGGATGCGAAAGTAAGTGTGGCGGGCTCAGCAGCACATCCGACTCTTGGCTGCCGGCCCCTGGAGCTGGCCCCATGGACACAGAGGAACCCTGAGGAGCTCCTCAGGGCCACAGGAGCCAAGGTGGACTTGACTTCCCCAGTTCCAGAGCCATCTCTGGTGTGCAGGCCACTTGTCTTCACCCAGCATGTTTCACTGGTACCGGGGGCAGTGGGTGGCATGTTTTTCTTCTTGAGGGATCCCCCCTTCCCTGTGTCCTAGCCCCAGGCTTCATCATGGCATCTTACTCCATCTGTTTGAAATGGCTGAAGGACATACACAGCTCTTGACATTCAGAGCTGGACTCGTTCAGGCCCAGGTCTGCTAGTGGTTGACTGGACCTCTGGGAGTATCCACGAGTCAGCCTGTGGTGGTTTGGGGTTGAGAACATAGACGGTCAAGTGCTCCCTCGGTCTGTGTAGGAGTTTGCTGATTTACCACAACAGGAAACACAGACTTACGGCTCAATGGCAGGAGTTTACTCTCTCACAGTTCCACAGACCACAAGTTCAAGATAAGATGTTAGCAGGGTTGGTCTCTCTCCTTGGCTGTCTTCCACTCCGTGTCTTCACAGGGTCTTCCCTCTGTGTCTGAGTCCTAATCTCTTCTTGAAGGACACCAGTAAGATTAGGGTAGGGCCCACCCCAGTGACGTCATCTTAACTTAATCATCTCTCTAAAGACCCCCATCTCCAAAGACAGTCACATTCCAAGGTACTTGGGGGCTGGGACTTTAACATGTGAATGGGGAGCAGGGCACAGCTCAGCCTATAACGGCCTACAAGTCCAGAGAACCTGAGTAGCCTCGTAATTACTAGCCCAAGGACCTCCCACTTCCCCAAGGTCTTTGGAACCTGCAGTTCTGAGCATTTCCTTCTCCTGTGAGGGAGAGGAAGCATCACACAGTTGTCCTGTGTGGAGGAAGCCCCAGGCCTTGCTAGAGAGCCAGAAATTGTTAAGTTGTAGTTAAGGAGACTTTCTCCTGTCTTACACTCTTCCCCCAAGACACACACACACACACATACACTTTCTCTCTCTCTCTCTCTCTCACTCACATAGAGCTTGAATATTTGAGAATATTTCCTCATTTTAGCACGGGGTAGGGGAAGATAAAGTAAAAGAAGACATATTCCAGCCTTTGCGGAGGTTCCTGGTACCCAGCATCAGGATGCCCAAGTGACAACCAAGACTTTAGAGTCAGAATGTGACATGAGAACTGTCCAAAATAGCAGTGTCCAAATCGAATTCCTTTATTAGGATGTTTGTGCTCAAACTTGGGTGTACGCATGTGCCACCTGGTTTTGAGGCGCTCCTTTAAAGTACAGATTCTGGGCCTGCTGTCCCTGAGGCTTTGATTTGGGAGCTGGGAATTGGAACCCTTAGCCGTTGTTTTAAGAAATACCTGCTTAATAAGATTGGGAGCAAAGTTACCACTAGATTCAGGAGAGGCTCCTGGGAGGAGGTGAGGGTGCTAGCAAGCTCCTGGTCTCAGCTCCTCCCGCTCTGTCCTGCTCATCACCGGGAGCAGGTTCAGTGGTTCACTTCCAGAAGAGACGAGGTACTTACCCTTTTGGGCCTCTCGGTGTCAGAAGCAGGTTGCTCTTCACACCTGCCTCGCTAGCTTGCATCAGGGGCCGATGCTGGTACCCAGAGAGCATTAGCCAGGTGGGGGTTCAGGCAAGTCCTTGGGACTTGCACTTGTGGTTAGGGAGCCCAGGGAATCTGGAGTGGCCTGGACGCAGGTAGGGAGCCCCGAGGATCTGTGTCCCTTTTGTGCGTTGTCCCTGCTGCTGAGCACCTGAAAAGCACTTGGGAGAAAGCAGGGGTTTTGGATTCTGAGAGCCCGCACTCCGATGGTGACCCCAGGCCATTTGCTTGACCTCACTATGCCCCAGCTTCCCATCTGGAAAATGAAGACAACACTTTCCCAAAGACTTGTCTAGGGAATTAAATTAGACTCCTGTGCTTAGCAAGGTGTGTGGTGTGGCAGTGCTCAGAGGGAGGAAGCTGTTTTTATTACTGATGTCAGCTGCTATTTGGAGCTGTCACTGACCGTATCGCTATGTAAGTGGTAATTCCCTCCCAGCCTTTGCCAAGTGCCTTTTTATCTGCTGCCCATTTCATGCTCAAATCCTGTGAGGTCAGGGGTTTTAGTTTTTGTTTTTTTAAGATTTGTTTATTTGAGAGAGAAAGCATGCACACGTGTGCATCGGGGTGGGGGCGGGGGGGCGGGGGGAATCCCAGGCAGACTCCCCACTGAGCACGGAGCCCTGCATGACACAGGGCTCGATCCCACGCGAGATCATGACCTGAGCTGAAACCAAGAGGCAGAAGCTCAACCGACTGAGCCATGCAAGCATGCCCAGGTCAGAGTTTTTATTCCTGTTTCCTTGACGAAGGGACTAAAGTTCAGAGAGAGGATAGGGGCCTTGTCTAGACACAAATAGCGGTTCTTTTGGGAGCTCAGAAAGCATCCTTAAGCAGAGCTGAGGATTGAGCATCCTCAGGCAGGACTGAGACCTGTCACCCAGGAGCAGGGTGGGCACTGGTGAGTCTGGTAGTGTTTCCAGACTGTGCACAAGGGGCGTGCTGTGGGTGACTATGACGTGCTCACCAGCAGGCTGGCCTGGGGACACAGGATCCCAAGCAAAGGAGCTTCTATTTCTATCCCCATGCAAGAGGATAGCTGGTACCTGGAGAGGTGTCCCGCCCTGAAAGGGGCTCAGGTCTCCCACACCTTCACAAAATGGCTTCCTGATAGGCTCCTCAGAGGGAATCAGAGTATCTCTGTGGACGGTACAGAGTTTTTCAGTTTAAACTCAGCTTGTGAATTACATTTTAGAAAGGATGTGAAGTGATTTCTTCTTGAGTGCTCCTCTGGGTGGGGGTGGAAGTGTTTGCCCTCACCCAAGCCTCTCCTTATGACTCTCTCCCCACCCTCCCCCCCATTCCTGCAGCCCTGAGGCCCCGCCACCCCCAGAGCCCACCTGGGAAGAGCAGCAGACCAGCGTGTTGCACCTGGCCGGGGACAACTTCCGGGAGACCCTGAAGAAGAAGAAGCACACTTTGGTCATGTTCTATGCCCCTTGTAAGTAGCTGGGGGTGCTCACCATGGTGTGAGGCAGAGGGGCGGGCCAGACCAGACCAAGAAGACCCCTCCCAGGGACCAGGGCAGCCACAGGGGGACTCTGGGCTCCTCTATGCTGTCTCATTGCAGGCTGATATCCTTCAAAATCCAGGGCCTCCTTCTGTCAGTTCTGTCAGGGTCTCTCCCTCTTTCTGGGGAGCCTTTCTCACATCGGTGCTAAAGCCATCCACTTCTGTTTGTGGCAGGGACGCCATAAAGTTGCTCAGTCTCCTCTGGTCCCTGGAATCTTCTAGGCTGCCTGCCTCCCACTTGCCCCTTCCTTCCACCCCTTGGCTCTCCTGGCATCCCACTAGGCACTGACTTCACCTTCAAACCTTGGAATTTAGCTGACCCATTTTGGCCTCTGCTTTCCTTGTCTTCCTGAGCATCCCCAGCCCAGCCCCCTCCCTGACCTCCCTGACCTCCCCACATGGCTTTGACGCCATCGGGTTTGAGGCTATGGGAAAAGCACACTACATTGTTCTGAGCTAGCTTCCCCTTGATCCCCGTTTTCATCAGAGTTTAAGTTGAGGAAGTGACACGTGTGTTTGTGACCTTTGGATTTTGTGCATAAAATTTTGAAGTTAATTGATACTTAACAGGGAACGCTCTTGAATTTCCCACTCTTCCGCTGCCCTTGTCTCTCTCCCCCAGGTTACAGCTCTGCTTAATGGAGTGGGGATAATAAAGCTCTGCGCCGCGGAGAAGCCAGGCAACTCAATCTAGTCATAAACCCGCTTGCTTGTAGCCAGCCCTCCTGTTGGCTCCCCTCCTGCCCCACTTTTCCAGTGTCAGTAGTACCTAATGCCTCTCCTCCCTCTCACTTTCTGGGAGGGGCTGCCTCCGCCTACCTTTCCCAGCCTCAGACCTCCACCCTCGGGCAGCCAGCCCGTTGCTCTGTTTTTGCCTTTTCTTCTCTAAGTGGGAGTGGGACTTTGGGTTCTTTCTTGCTGAGCTTCTTGCTGTCCTCATCTGTCCTTAGGGCATGCCTGGAAGTCTGAGTGGGGTTTAAGAAGCTGTCTTCTGTCTGGGCAGAATGGGGTGTGCAGGACAGACAGCAGAGGGCATGTGACGGTCCCGAGGCCTCAGAGCAGCGGGTGACAGAGGGGCTCTTGCTGTCCCAGACCTCGTTCTGAGAGGAGGAGCTTCCTCTGCAGCAGTGAAGGCCTGGCCGCACAAGTCAAGGTCCTTGATGGGATACTGGGTGGGCTTTTGTATGTCCAGACTAAATACGTTCCCCCCAGAAATGCTCCCCTCTTACCCCAGACCTCTGGGGTCAGGACTCCTACCCTCTGGGCTGCTGATGACCCCCCTCACAGAACCACTGGGTGCTGGGTGGTATCTGGGGCCCAGGATACAAGGGAAGGAGGTGTGGTCCCTGCTTGGCCTCAAGGGCTTCCTAGTCCACTCTAGCAAGAAACAACCCCATTCAGGGCCGCTCCACCCTGTGACTCAGCTTCTGTCAAAGGACCTCACACCTAGAGGTTCCCTTTTCCTCCACTGCATGTTCCTGTCCCTGAACTCTACTACAGATTCCTGAGACGTGTACATCAGGAAAGTGAATCTATCCAAAGACAAGTCTTAAAAAAATTTTTTCAATTACAAAAATAATACATATTTATGTATTATGTAATACCTCTTGGTGCTTATTTACATATAAAGAACCAATACTATAGGAAGGTCACACCCCTGCTAAAAGTAGGTATAAAATGAAAGCAAAAACCAACCCCCATAGCCTTCCCCAGTCTCCCTCCCACCTCCTGCCTCCCCGCCCCACTTCCCACCTCCCCCCCATATCCCTTACTTCCCAGCTTCACCAAGTACCCAGCCTCCCGCCTCCCCCTACCTCCGGCTTCCCTAGTTTCTACACAGATCTTCCTCCAGCTGTTTCATTTTTCTCTCCTGTTCCAACATTTCCACCCCCCAACACACACACACACACACACACTTTGCTCTCAGTGGTCTGGTCCCGGTGACTGCCCTTCTTAGGCCGGCTTGCTGAGTCTCTAGCTATGGAATTTTCTATCCTGTCCTCGGTCTTTGTTTCTGATTCCCTGCTCTGGAAATCTTTGGTTTCCTGCTACACAAAGGTGGTGCCTTTTTAAAGAGCCCCAATTAAAAAATCATGTCTCTTCTGGCCCACCTGAGACCCCTGGGAAACGTGTTCATGCCCTTTCTAAAACAACCTCCCCTCCAGTTACCCATTTGCCTTGCCTTTTCTTTTGGATAATGATAAAATTAGATCCACCAGGTGATTAATCTGAGACCTAGATACTTTAAATTGATGGTAATAGGAATTTGCACTAAGCTGACAGTTGCCTTTATACTTTCAGTAAGCAAAGAGCTTAAAAGGAAAAATTAATAGTAATACCAGATTTGGGGGGAGGGGATGGCTTATTTCCGGCCAGCCTAACGCTGTTAGTGGGGCATCCATGTGCCACTCCCGAGGGACTTCAAGGGGCCACAGGGCTGGTGCTCTGACAGACCTTGTCAGCCAGCACACTGTGCCCTCTGAATGTTTTGGAATGTATAAACCAACGTTTCTTTTGAGTGTAACATTTTCATGAATATGAGCTATTTTTCCCTCTGCTGGGTCAAATTAATAAAGTGTTCATATATAATTGCCATTGAGCCAGTTAAACAATCATCTTTTAGATCTGCCACAAGCGAGGCTGTGCTAGGCACTCTGTCGCATTCAGTGCTGCTAGAACCCATAGGCAGCCCAGCTCTCTTCCCCACACCTGCAGTGGATGTGGGCAGAATCCCTTGACTGCCCCTCCTCATCACTGTCCCCACCGCTCTGGGGCCAGCTGGCTGCTGCGCCAGCTGGCCGTATGGGGGGCCCCCCCGCCCCTCTCAGGAATTGGCGCACGTGTTAAATTCATATTAAAGTTGTAGCCTAGCCTTAATTTGGTTTCACAAAACTCTTTGAAATGCCAGTCATTATTATCTTATTTTAAAAAGACAGAAAGCAGATGAGCAAAGCCATTTCTGTTCCCCGCCTTGGCTGGCTGGACTGTTTGCCAGCTCTCCCTGTGGGGCATTTGGCCTCTCCCACCTGTGTTTTGATCAGAATTAATTACCAGTGTCAGGGAACTCCTCCCTCAGAGCAGCTCTGCTCTCCTGGTGCAGTTGGGTGCAGCATCTGGAGAATGGTTACAGGAAGGGGGCTTGGGTTTGGATCGGCTAATGCTGAGGGAGGTTGCCAGGAAAGGGGGCCTGTCATGTCAGGTGACACTTGCACCACTGTCACACCCAGGGCCTCTGGAGTTATGGGTCCTTGTCCATTGTGATCCGCCTCTTCCCTTAGTCAGGAACCCAGGCCCTGAGAAGCGTTGGGGACTCACTGTAGCTTATCCTCCTTTCAGCCTGACCTTGGATCTCCCGCCCCTGAATCGCAGGTTCAGGTGGACTGTAGAGCGGAGGGTGGAAGGCTGGCCTGAGGTCCAGGGGCTTGGTTTGGCCATGTGGTCCGGGGTGGGGATTGAGCAGTGGGGGCTGAGGTGGGGTAGTTCCTCCTCCCCACACCTTTCCCAGCCCGTTCTCTCAGCCATGAAGTGGACAGTATATACCGCAGTCCCTAGGGAAGAAGAAGGGGACTCTGTGACAGGCTCAGAGAATCCTGAGCACACATCCTCCTTTTCCGAGCCCAGAGCTCCCCCTCTACGCTGGCTCCGAGGGCAGCCCTCTGTGGAAGGAGCTTGCAGAGCAAGACTGCAGCAACTGTCTCCCCCACCCCCAGGCTCTTCAGCCCCAGTGTGTGACGGGAGGATGGGGTGGTAGGTCCCGGGCAAGAGCAGACCTCTCTCCAAAGTCCTTGTGCTGACAGCAGACACACAGGGCAGTGTTTGAGTGGCTGGGTTGACACGTGGACCCTGACAGTCTGGTGTGTAAGGGGTGGGAGTCAGATGAACCCTCACCTGCTGTTGGGTGGAGGGAAGCCCCTGGAAAGGCTTCTCTTCAGTGCCAGGAAGGACCCCTGGCCCTGCAGCCTCCCTCACGTGCAACACTTGATCCTTCCCCTCCCCCGCAGGGTGCCCGCACTGTAAGAAGGTCATCCCACACTTTACCGCCACTGCCAACGTCTTCAAAGAGGACCGAAAGGTAAGGATACCCTTCCTCATTTCTTGTCCTGCCCCTGACTTTGCTCAGCCCTCGGTTCCTCTACTTCCCTCCCTTCCACTTCAGCTCCCTTTCCTGAATAGACTCTGCTGACATCAGGGAATTCCTGGGAACCAGGACATTCTTTTCATAAGGCAGGATCGGGCAGGCTGAGTTTCTGCTGAAGAATCAGCTAGCAGAAATGGGTACCCTGAACTGTTTCAGCCCCTTATGGGAAGAGGGGATTGGAAAAGGGGTCACCTGCTTATTTTTAGCATTTGAATCTTTTTACAGTAGGATTTGTAGTCATGCATTACTTACGTAATTGAAAATACAAATAAAAAATATCCAACAAAAATGAACTGGAGGCAGTCAAGGTGGAGGAGGGCAAGGCTGTCTGCAGAGCCTCGTCCCGCCGAAGTAAAAGGCTCCTACAGCTGCCGACTGATGAAGCATAAAATTAACAAGCTAGAACTGCAGATTGGATTAAAGTGTGGGGAGAGGGCACCCCCAGGCACCTCCCCAGGCAGCTCCAGCAGCCAGGGCAGCATGGGCTGCCACCAGGTGAGGGCAATGTGTGACTCTGGGGCCGAGGGGTGGCGTGGCAGGGGCAGACCTGGAGCTCAGGCACGGTACAGCTTGACTGCTGCTGAACCATGTGGCTTGGATAAGTCCTGTCAACTCTCCAGGCCTTGAGTTCTCTCACCAAGGTTGGCATCCTGCTGTAGATGATCATGAAGACTCTGCCTAGCCTGGGACTCTGTTGTGGGAACCTGTCCCCCACCAGGCCACAGAAGCATGCTGATACACACCCAACCCAAAGCTGCATGCATGTGCACTGGGTGGGGTCCTTAGGGGCAGCTAGAGCAGGCTGGACACACACGCCAGGACACACTGGAGTTGGCCCTGGGTGGGGTGACAGTGACGGCATGTAAGCTCTGTACAGGGACAGAAGGTCAGAGGGAGCCAGACTAGGGCACAGGGACATGTGTGTGGTGGGGGGGTGGCAAACTTGGGACTCAAATCCCTGGACCCTTCCCTGGACTCAGGATGTCCTGTTGTCACCCACAAAGTCTGGCTATGCCTTGAGGCTCCCTTCGTCACATCAGGAGGGAATATAAGGACCAGAAATCTTTTCTCCTTTGCCTGCCCCTTGGCCTGTATCAAGAGGGGCGTGGCAAGAAGGGGCTTCCTGTCTTCCATCTCCCTCCCCACCCAGACCCCTCTGCCACCCAGGTTCAGTTCTAGCACGACTCCGTCACAGTCTGGGTGTTAGTTGGTGTGGGGAAGACTTTGCTCCCTGCAGCCAGCATGGGACTGGCAGTCAGTCCACACTGACCCCCATCACCCCTCACCTGGAAAACTCTGGACAGACAGGAAAGTGACTGAGGTGTGGGGTCTCCCTGTCCCTGGCTGCTAAGGTCTCTATGGCTCCAGGGTCTGTGAAGGGATCACCTTAGTCCAGGTGGGGCCAGGCTGGCTGTGCCCACAGTGAGCAGCCAACGGCCAATCCTCTTCTTCCTCTCTCCCCTCTGCTGATGCACAGGGACTCCGTTTCCTCAGGGAGCCTTCCTTCTCCAAGACACTGAAATGCCTTTGCTTAATTGTCTCAGCTTGGGACAATAATGTTACTGGCCTTTTCCTGGGGTCATTCCCTGTCGGTTATTTCCTTTCTTCTCTCCTTCCAGCTCCCTTTATCCCAAGCCAGAGATCACCCTCACTCGTTTTAATCTTGTGTCCTCTCTGCCAGGCAGTTGGCAGGCCTGGGGTTCCTGGTTCCATGGCTCTCAGTAACACCAGGGAAGCATTTGCTCTTGGCCCGGGGGACTAGAGTTACCTGTGTCACAAGTGCTGGGTGCCATCCTAGAACTGTCCCATCAGAGGTCTAGGGATGGTTCTAGAAATTTGTAATATTTATCTATCTTTCTCTCTCTCTCTCTTCCTCTTCCTTCCTTCCTTCCTTCCTTCCCTCCTTCCTTTCTTTTTAGAGAGGGAGGGGGAGAATCCTAAGTAAACTCCACACTCAGTGCAGAGCCCAACGTGGGGCTCAGTCTCACGACCCTGAGATCATGACCTGAGCCAAAATCAAGAGTTGGATGCTTAACCGACTGAGCCACCTAGCCACCCCCGGAATTTGTAATTTTTAAGAGCTGCCTCTCGTACTGGCCAGTGGCTGCTGTTTGGGGTCCAGTGGCCCATCCAGCCCTCTCCTGCTCATGGGGGTCACGGCCCAGAGAGGAGCTGTGTCCCTTGCCCAGGGACAGCCAGCCGCCAGTCGCTGACAACCAGAACAGAGTCTCTTGACTCCCACTTCTTCCAGACACCCTGTGCTGCTACCTCTTAGCTAGAATTGTATTCCACCCCCCAACACACCCAGAAGCCAGTCCCTGTTCCTTCCCCAATCAATATGCTGTTGGTTGTTCACTTCCATTTTCATAGCCAGAGTCAATATTAGCTCCTGCAGAGATTTATTTTACTGAATCAATAAAGCCGCATGAGGCAGCTCATATCTTAGGTGGGGAGCCTCCCCCCCTCCCAGGAGCTTACTAGGGAACTTGAGCAGTTGATACACTGGCTGGAGAGAGGGCTGCGTGCTGCTCATGTTGGCACCGAAGGCCGTAGAGAAGGGGCCGCAGAGGACACGGGCCTGAGGTGGAAGGCTGGCCGATACAGGCAGGGGCAGGGTTCCACTGGGCCAGCTAGGTGGGGCTCATCTCTCATGGCAGATCCAGGTGTCCCCAGCCTGGATCAGGCTGGCCAGCGAAGTGGGAAGGTCATCCCAGGACAGGCAACCCAAGGCAGAGGGGGCTGCTGTAACTTTGGCCATGGTGTGTGTACTCCCTTGTGTTGACAAAGCTGTCTGTCCATCAGAAAGGAAAGCTCCCTGAGCATAGAGACCTCATTGGTCCTTGAATTCCCTCCAGCCTGAAACCTCTGTAAATGTTGACTGAATGACCACACAGTAGCATTTGATATTTTCAGAAAACTCCTCTTCCTCTGATGCTTAAGAGGGTTATGTCATGTCCTTGTAGTAGTCACTGTAGCATAAACAACGAAGTATTCTCTGTCTCCCATTTTACACAAGAAGAGATTGAATCTTCGAGAGGTTCAAAGCTCTCCCAAAGTTGTTCAGTTGGGAAGGGGCAGCTCAAAATCAGATAAACAGGCTTTGTCGGAGGTCTCTCCCAGAAGCAGACTCAGGTTCTGGGACTCGTGTATAAGGGGTTTATTTGGGAAGTGGTCTCAGGCCACAGCCTCAGGGATGGAGGAAGAGGGGACAGTCAGGACAGGAGCCAGAACAGGTGTATTAATGAACAGATTAGTTCATGTGTAATTGGGTTCAGCCCTGGAGGCGTCACCAGGGACAGAATCGCCCAAACGTCAAGGAAGCAGGGGGACCTGTCCTCAAGTTCCAGCCAACACTGGCCTTCCTTGGGGCTCCCTGCAGCCAAGAATTATGGGTGCCAGTAGCAAGTTTGGCTAAGGGGTCATGGCAAGATACCAACTATGGCAGAACAAATCTAGAAATGATCGTGTACCTTCATTGACAGTTCAGTCCGTGTAAACCTAGAGTGGGTGTGTGGGGGGGGAGGGCAGGCATCCAGACAGGAGAAATTGGGATAGGTGAGAAGAGGTTTATTGTCTGTCTCCTTTCCAGAGTCTAAGCTGCTTCCGTGAGAAAGAGCCACGCTCAACTCCTCTCCTCCCGTAGGGAGGGAGTGTGGAGGAGCCTTTGGGGCCAGGAGTAACACTCCATGTGTATGTGGCTGGCAGCTAGTTTAGGGGATTCGAAATAAGTACACATTTTTAATTTAGTCGATTTATAAAACTGTACACTGCATTTCCCACAGCTTCGGGGCATGTATACAAATTAAATTCATAATTTAAAGCAGAGGCAGGGAGAGCAGCCACCCGGAGCAACCCTCATCAAACACTTCCTCAGCCTAGCGGAGAGCCTTGGCCCCTCGCCGGGGGCGGACGCAGAGGGCTGCCTGGGGTGAGCCACCTCCCCCGGGCTGGGCCCTAAGAGCTGGAACGCTGAGGACAGCCGGAGGAGCATCTGCCTTATGTTTCTAAATAATTCAGAGAGCACTTTAGAGGGTGAGCTGGGGTTCTCAGAAGCCTGCAGCGGCCCGTCTGCCGGCCCAGTGAATTGGGCTCGGGGACGGACGCCAGCCAGCGGCTCGTTGAACCTGCCCGACAGAGACAGCTGCCCTCCGCTCCAGCCAGTGGCTGCCTGAGGGAATGCAGGGCGAATGCCGTCCAATCTGGCTTTCACACAGAAGCTGGAGAGCCAAACTTTTATATAAAATCTTCTGGCTCTTTTTCTAGGTTGGCAGCTAATTCAGGTTTATTTTTTTTGTTGTTGTTAAATTCTATGTGGGCCAAATAGAACAGGACTGAGAGCCAGATACGGATCGTGTGTGGCGAGTTTGCAAACTCGGCTCTAAGAAGTCTTATCGTACAGACGTTCTGTAGCTGAGGTGGGAGGGAAGCAGCAGAGAGGGGGGCCGGGGGGTTGCACTGGTGGCCCACGGGTGACAGGAGGAGAGGCTGCCCCTCGCTCTGCACTCTGTCGCCCCACTGCCTGCAGAGAGGGGTTCCTGCTTACCTGGGCACCAGGTCAGTGAGCCAACCAGGACCGTCGGTGGCCTGCAGGGTTCTTCTACTTGGAAAGGGGGCCTCCGTCCCCATGGGAAGAACCCGTAGCCATAGAACCATGTGAGCTGTGACTATGTAATCACTTGAAATTTCAAGCATGGTGAGAGTTCAGTCGGAATGCCTTCATGGGCTCTGGTTCCCGGAGACTGCATGCCCAGTCCCCTCCAGGCCTGGTGTGAGCGGGTCCCCCTTCTTGGACCTGCTGCCTAGTCCTGATTCGGGCTGTAGATCAAATCCTGTCTCCTGGGAAAGGCCTCCTTGGCCATAAAGCAGCCCCTCTGGCTATTGTCTTGAATCACCCTCTTTTAATTTCTTCAGAGCATTCACCAGGCTCTAAAATGATCTCACTTGTTATGTATCTATTAACTGCTTTCCTTCGGTAAGAGTGGCGGTCACTAAATGGCCGGACTTCTTCAAGGTCACCCGTGTACCACTAGCACATAGCAGCCCTTGGGTACGTGCTCACTCATCAGAAGCTGCCTGCCCTGCTTCTGCAATGCTTGCGTTTGGTGTGTTGCATAAAGTGACCTTCTTTCCTCCTTCCCTGCTCTCTGACCCTCAACAGACAGAAGGTTCCCCCGGTCTGCTTTATACCCTTTTATTTAAAAAAAACAGTAAAAAATAAGGGAAAACTACCAGTCTGTGGAATTTGTTAGGCAGGAAGAGGCCAGTGGCCAATTTGGGAACCTCCTTCTGACTGAAAATTCCATTTGCTTTGGTCATGCCGAGCTCTTCCGGTCCCTGGAATGTGCTCCCCCAGCTGGAACTTCTTTCTCCTCCTTCAGGCCACTGCTCAGATGGCAAACGTGCAGAGCACCTCTGTGCCCCTCCTCTTGGCACCCTGGACCTCCTCCATCACCTCATACCTCCTTTCGTGCCTTGGAATTGTTTCTCTCTGACCCCTCTGACCAGACGCTGAGTCCCTACTAGGGGCAGAGCTCGTGTCTGGGGGCCGTAGGGGTGGTTAAGAGAGCAGTGAACACTTACTGACTACTAACCACGTGCCGGGTCCTGTGCCAAGTCACCGCCCCTGGATTCTCTTGCTCAGTCCTCCTAATAGCCTGATCACTTAGGTATTGTTATTACCCCCATTTTATAGATGAAGAAACTGAGGTTCCAAGAGACTAGGTCATTTTCCGAAAGTCTTCCTATGCTGCCAAGCCTAGATTTGCACTTCGGAAACTCGCCTTCAAAGCACTTGTTCTTAACCTTGGTCCTCTACTGCCTCCCAAACAGATGTTCGGAAAGTGTTGGTTGATAAATGAATGAGTCCCACCATGGTTCACAGAAAGCATCACAGAACCTGCAGTGTTTAAAAATGCTCTCAGGTCATCATTTCCTTGATGGCCATTATGCTCTTGATTTTAAAGGGTGGTCTGGGGCCCCTGCAAGCTGAGTCCCCTAACCTTACCTATCTGCCTTGAGAACTGGAAGCAAGCCGTGGCGGTCTCAGTGGAGCTCTGAGCTGGGGAGGCTCTGGTTCAGCTCTTCGTCGCTATTGAGAGAAATCAGAGAAAGCACACGGTGTGGGCCTAAAGTGCCGTCCATATGCAGAGGGTCCAGACCTCGGGTCTCAAACAGGAGGCTGCCTGCACTGACCCAGCCTTTCTCCGGGCCCGCAGATTGCCTGTGCTGCTGTGGACTGCGTCAAAGAGAAGAACCAGGACCTGTGTCAGCAGGAAGCCATCAAGGCCTACCCCACATTTCACTACTACCACTATGGGAAGTTTGCAGAGAAGTATGACAGTGATCGGACGGTAAGCTGAGGAGAGGCATCTGCTCTGAGCTCTTTCTGTTGGGCAGGGAGATAGCCACTGAGAAGGGCAGCAAAGGGAGACTCCCCAGACACCACAGAAGTTAGCCATGTGCGTGCTGCTGGGAAGGCAAGGGCTCTGGGTCTGGCTGGGAGAGTGCCCCCAGAGATTGTTCTGGAGTCCGGCTCCCAGAGCCTGGGTGGGTTCCAGAGGTGGAGTGGCAAGGACTCCTCTGTAGCCAGGCAAGCCCTCCTGACATGGCCAGCTGCCTCTACTGGCCACTTCTCTGTGTCCAGAGGAGTGAGCACCTGGAGGGTCAGGGAAAGGGGAGAGGGGGAGTGCACATCTGCATCAGGGGTTAAAGGCTTTTTTCTCTTTCTCTTCCCCTTCCCTACAGGAATTGGGGTTTACCACTTTTATTCGAACGCTCCGGGAAGGAGACCATGAGAGACTAGGGAAGAAGAAGGAAGAGTTGTAATTTCTGCCTCAGAGAAAGCTTTTCCATTACACTGTGAATGATACCTGTTTTGTTGTTCTTTCTGAATTTCCACGTGTTCAAAAGACAAAATTTTTTATAGCCGCTTATGGCCATTTTGTACAATTTTTGAAATAAAATTAAACCGATTGTTTGGTGGTATGGGTTGTTTCCACAGAGCCTGTACTAACAGAGATGAAGAGGTGGATACTCGTGCTGTCCCTCATGCCGCGTCCTCTCCTGGAAGGTGGGGAGCTAGCCGCACGCCAGCGTCCCATCCGCCCGGGAGAGGCACATGAGGGCAGAGAGTGGGCAGAAGGAGGATGGCGTGGGACACTGCCCCTCTCAACCATTGGAAACCAAGACAGGGAGATTGGACCACAGCATATCCCATTAGAAATGACTGGTTTGGGGAGGAAGTATGTTAAGATAATCAGAAAATGGGCTGCTGAAGCTAACGGTCACGAAGTACTAGCTTTTTCTGGATCATTTCAGTTTCAGCTTGGGTGTGTCTTCCTTGGACTTCATTTACATGTTTCTCTTTCTTCAACCATTTCTTGTCTTCTCTTTTCCTCTCTCCAGTCCTCCCTGCTCTCCCTTCACAAAAAAACTGAGTCTCCAATCTAGAGTTGAGTGCAGTGGTCAAGCCCAGGCTCAAACGGGCTTCTAAGAATGGAGTAGGAGAGGGGTCTTTGTGCCGCTGCTTGCTCTGCACACTGGAAGGGGCAGACGTGGGTGGCATATTCTCCATAGGCATGCAGATGCTGGGTCAGCACCCCCTCACCCTGCCACAGTAACCTCCAGGCATTACTCCCATGTTCTCTGTGGAGGGATGCCACCCAGGCGCCTGGTCTACCCCAGTGTCTCACTCTGCTTCCTTCCTCCATTCCATCTCTTTCCCAACTGGCTTTTACACCAGTCATGCTTCCTGCATCGCTGGGTGACTTAACACTAGCCCTTGGAGCTGGAGAACCCTGTCCTGTGTCTTGTCTGCTCAGGGGGTAGAATGGCTCCTGCTCCCTCTGCCTTGACTTGACTTATAAGCTGCCATCCAAGCCTTGGATTTGGGTCGTTCAGAAGATGGGTTGCCCAAGCTGTAGTGCTTAGCTTCTCACTTGCGTGTTTCTGTTGGCAACTTGGCTTTCAGGAACAACCCTGTTTCCTAGCCTGGTTTTCTCCCAGTGGCCTCCGGCCTTCCTGCTAATGGGTCTGCTGAGAAGGGACCAATAGCACAGAGCCGCAGAGCTCCTTATGGCTGTGCTGACAGGTGCCACGGCTCCGTCAGGTGAAATTGGAGGTTCCCAGCTCCGCAGTCCACCCCCTGCCGCTTCAGCCTTGCTTCTTTTCTCCTAAGCACGCACTTTCTCAGCAGTGGCCCTGGTCTTGCCTCAGGTGAATGGGCATGAAAGAAAGAAGCATGCATTTAAACACATGTCCTGCACTCCTGCTGGGTACTGTAGGCGGCCATATAAGGAGGCACGTAATCCTGACGCTGTGTAGTGTGCACCCATTCCTACAAGGGGCTCCCGAGAGCATTTGTGTGCGCAGACATGCTTTTTCCCTAATGCTGACTTGGAGGCTTTGTGGGAGGAATGTATTTGCTTGTGTGTTCAAAAAAAAAAAAAAAAAAAGTTTTTAACTGCATCTTTAGAACAATACCTGACAAAAACCACTTCCTGACTGAGGACAACTGGTGCTCACCTTCAAGGTGTGGGGCTTTCTTTTTGTCTATTCTGAGCCTCAAGGTCAGGCTTGCCTGGCCTGGCTTCTTGGTGTGAGCTTGAAAGCACTGGGAAATGGCATCCTCTTCTGCAGGATTTGATCCTTATAAGGCATTGTCAGAATGTCTAGTGATTACCATGACTTTGGGCATGACCTGAGCAAATTCACCCTAGCTCCATGCAGTGGCCTCTATGGACAGTGCGCCCTACCTCCACTCCCCACCCCACCCTTATCTATACCCTCTCTCCCACCCTTCACCTCCATTCCCCCGTTCAGGAGCTCTGCGCAGACGGTGTCAGTACTGTGGCATCTAGTTAGTCCCGTTCCTCATGCCCACGCTTGTTCCATGTGAAGTTCACTGATCTTCAGTGCAGACCCCTCCCTACTCCTCGAGGACCTGCTGTCATCTCACCCGCCTTGGTTCCCCCGGACCCTGCATTTGCAGGCAGATTTCTCTGCAGGAAGTGTCTGTGGCTTAGGGGAGAACTGATTCCCAATCTTCTTTCTGGGCTTTGACATAACCTTCGCCTCAATTTCTATCCTTTGGGTTACTGCTTCTGTTTCCCCTCCCCGCTGGTTTGCCTTAGCTTCCCACCTTCCTCTGTATCCCCCATGCTTCTCACCCACACCAGTGATTCCCCATCACTGCCTAACTGGAGCTTTCAGAGCTGGCCCCCCAGCACTTCTCATCTTCTCCATACTACTACCTCCCTTTCTAGAAGTGCTTGGCTTCCAGAAACTTAAGGAGGTGATGATCTGGGTTTAAGAAGTGATACGTGTGTGTGTGTGTGTGTGTGTGAGAGAGAGAGAGAGAGAGAGTGTGTGTGTGTGTGTGTGTGTGTAGCATCTCATTATGGTTTTGATTCGCATTTCCCTGTTGAGCATATTTTCAGTACTTTTTGGCCATTTATAGATCTTCTTTGGAAAAACGTATTTTGCCCATTTGCCACATATGTTGTTTATTTTTTTTTATCATTGCTGTCTTACAAAAGTTCTGTATATTTTCTAGGTATGAATCCCTTATCTGATCTGATATGCAAATATTTTCGGCCATTCTGTGGGTTACCTTTTCACTTTCTTAATAATGCCCTTTGATGCACACAAGTTTTTAATTTTGATAAAGTCCAGTTTATCTATTTTTTCTTTTGTTGTCTGTGCTTTTGTTTAGTATCCAAGAAATCATTACCAAATCCAGTGTCCAAAACTTTTCTCCTATGTTTCCCTCTAAGAGTTTTATAGTTTTAGGTCTCATGTTTAGGACCTTGATTCATTTTGAGTTAAATGTAAAGTAAGGGACCAGCTTCATTGTTTCACATATGGCTATCCATTTTCCCCACCACCATGTGTAGAAAAGACCATCATTTCCGAATTGAATCTTGGCACCCTCGTCAAAAATCATTAGACCATATATGTGAAGTTTTATTTCTGGGCTTCCTATTCTATTGCATTTTTCTAGACGTCTGTCTTTACGCCAGTACCAGTTTGGGTTACTGTAGATTTGTAGTAAGCTTTGAAATTAAGAAGGGAAATTCCTCCAACTCCATTCTTTTTCAAGGTGATTTTAGCTGTTCAGGGTCCCTTGAAATTCCACATGTCTGTGCCATTAATCATATGTATAATTTGTAAAACCAACACTGCAATCAAAATGCAAAACTGTCCACCACTGTAGAGATTTTTGCTGCGTTCCTTTATGTTTACTCCTGTTCTCCCCTCCTCCTCACAAACATTGGCAACCACTAACTTGTTTTCCATCTCTAGCCTTTGCTCCTTTGGGGAATGTGATATAAATGGAATCCAACAATAAGCAATCTATTAAGGTGGACTTTTTTCACTCTGCATAAGGTCCTCGAGATCCATCTAGATTGTATGTATCAGTATCTTGTTTCTTTTTATTGCTGAGCAGTATTCCATGGTACAGAGGGATGTACCACAGTTTAACTATCTACCCAATAGGGAACATTTTTGTTGTTCCCAGTTTGGGACCATTACAAATGAAGCTGCCTTTTGTCTAGAGGTAAATTTTCATCTCTCTGGGGTAAATACCAGGAATATGATGGCTGGGTCATATGTTAAGGGTATGTTTAGCTTTTAAAGAAATTGCCAAAATTTCCAGAGTGATTGTACCATTTACTTTCTTACCAACAATGTATGAGCGATACAATTTCTCCATATCCTGCCCAACATTTGTCATTTAAAAAATTTTTAGCTGTTCTAATAGGTATTAGTAATATATCATGGTCCCATTGTACATTTCCCTAATGATTAGCAATGTTGACTATTTTTTAATGTGCTTATTTGCCATCTGTATATACTCTTCAGTGAGATGCCTCTTGTCTTTTGCCCATTTTCTAATTGGACTGTTATTTTTTTTACTGTTGAATTTGGAAGTTCTTTATATATTCTAGATACTAATCCTTTGCCAGGTATGTGGCTTGTAAATATTTTATCTGTAGTGTGTTTTTTAATCTTTTTTTTTTAAGATTTTATTTATTTATTTGACAGACAGAGATCACAAGTAGGCAGAGAAGCAGGCAGAGAGAGAGGAGGAAGCAGACTCCCCACTGAGCTGAGAGCCCGATACAGGGCTCAATCCCAGGACCCTGGGATCACAACCTGAGCCGAAGGCAGAGACTTTAACCCACTGAGCCACACAGGCGCCCCGTGTTTTTAATCTTAACAGTGTCTTTCAGAGAGCAAAAGTTTTTAATTTTAACAAAATTAATTTATTTTGTGGATCATGTTTTTGGTGTCATATCTAAGAACTCATCACCAAGCCCTAGCTCCTAAAGTTTTCCTTCTATGTTTTTTTCTCAAGTTTTACATTTAAATATATGATCCATTCTGAGTTAATTTCTGTACAAGGTATGAGACTTAGATTAGGTCTGTGGTGTCCAATTATTTCAGCACCAGTTTTTGTAGACTATCCTCTACTACGTTGCTTTGGCAACTTTGTCAGAAAATAGTTGGCTGTACTTACAGAAGTCTACTGCTGAATTCTCTGTTGATTATATATGATATATAGCATATATCATATATGATATTTATAATATATAAGATTATGCTTATATAACATACTTTTTATATAGTAAGTCTCAATATCAAGTAGACTGATTTCTCCCTTTTTCAAAATTGTTTTAGCTGTTGCAGTTCTTTTTCCACATACAATTTATTTATTTTATTTTTAAGATTTTTGTATCTATTTTAGGTAGTAAGCATGCATGGAGGGAGGGGCAGAGGGAGCAAATCTTCAAGCAGACTCCCCACTGAGCGTGGAGCCCCTCATGGGGCTCCATCCCACAATCCATGAGATCCTGAACTGAACCAAAACCTAGAGTCAGACGCCTAACTGACTGATCCAACCAGGCGCCCCTTCCGTATAAATTTTAGAGAATCTTGTCTATATCAAAACTTTTTCTGGGATTTTTTCCTTTCCGGTGATTCAGGAAAAAAGTATATATGTATATATATGTGTGTGTGTGTGTGTATATGTACAGAAATGTGTCTGTGTACACATACATACATACGTATATACAAACACAGAGAAAGATAAAGCCAAAGACACAAAATATAAATAACTGGTGAATCTTAGGCAAAGGGTATATATGACTTTTTATACGTTTGAAATTACATCAAAATAAAAAGTGTTTCTCTTACCCGCCCTCTTCCCCCCAAAGCCACACACAGAGAAATTACACATGGGAAAAAAAAAGCCTGCCCTCAATACATAAACTCGGCAACCCAGTTTAACAGGGAGGGCCTGAGTTTAACTGTCTCTAGGCAGCTGTGCGTCCTGTGTGGCCAGGACCCAGAGTTCCCCTGTGCTCCCACAGAAGACTGCAGAAATTGGCAGAGTCTGGCTGAGTTTGCTAGAGGATGTCCCCTCAGTGACATCACAGGCCAGCCTCTGGGGTTAGGGGAGCACGCCACCAGCAGGTATGAGGTGGTGCCCAGCCAGGACTAGAGAAGGAAAGACGACTAATGAGCCCCAGAGTACCCCAGAGCAGGGCCAGTTGGCCCTCAGCAACTACCACTCCAGGTGCAGTGTTGACTACTAGGGCATGCAAGGATCTGCAGGACCCGCTGTGGGTCTAGGTCCCTACTTGGCTGTCTCAAGGGTAAAGTGAAAGTTTGTCTGCACCTTGTAGGAGAAGGCGCCTCTGAAAGACTGGGCATTTACCTAGGGAGTCATCCTATAGTTACCTGAAGAGAATTTTCAGTTTATTGGATCAGACAGAGATCACGACTTCTACTAAATCAATTAGTAGGAAAACACACCCACTTCCAATTTTTTCTGCATAAATAGGCACTGTGTAAATACACAACTCCTACATTTCTGATAAAATGTAGTGCCCAGTACTGAGCACAAGAGTCCAGCTGAGAACTGACCAGCATAGTGGGAAAAGACCATGAATCCCTCATTCCAAATGCTATAAGATGTACCTTGGCTGATCTAGTCCAAGCTTACCAGCTTGCTCTCAACAAAAGCCATCAAAACTTTTTGTACTGTTTACAGAAAGACCAACCCTTGATAGTTCATTTTCTTTTTTTTTTATTTTATTTTATTATTTTTTTTTTTAAAGATTTTATTTATTTATTTGACAGAGAGAAATCACAAGCAGGCAGAGAGGCAGGCAGAGAGAGAGGAGGAAGCAGGCTCCCTGCTGAGCAGAGAGCCCGATGCGGGCCTCGATCCCAGGACCCTGAGATCATGACCTGAGCCGAAGGCAGCGGCTTAACCCACTGAGCCACCCAGGCGCCCATTGATAGTTCATTTTCATTAAATTTTTTTCTTCGCTGATCTTCAAGGTAACACATGTGTTGTAAAAAACTTGGAAAAATGCAGAAAAGCATGCAAAAGAAAACTTAAATCACTCATAGCCTTGCTACTCATCAGTTATTCAATAGGTTGGTGTACTAACTTTTAATTTTTTAATAAAGATTTTATTCGTTTGTTTATTTGAGAGAGAACGCACGCGCACAGGTTGGGGGAGGGGCAGAGGAAGAGGGACATACAGACTCAGCTTCTAGCACAGCCCCACACAGGGCTGGATCCCACCACACCAAGATCACAACCCAAGTGGAAATCAGGAGTAGGATGCTCAACTGACCGAGCCACCCAGGCACCCCGTCTTCCAATTTTTTTTTAATCACATACAAATGAAATCTCTTAGTATTTTATGACTTGAAAATCATTTTACAGAGTGTGTAGAAATTTTTCTGTATCCTTAGGTATTCTTCCGCAGTTTTTAAAGACTGTATAGTAGAGGGTCTCAACATTATTTCTTGGCAGTATTGACATTTTGGAACATAATTCTTTGTTGTGGGGAGCTTTCCTGTGCATTGGAGAATTCTTAGCGATATCTCTGGCCTCTTTCCCCTAAATGCCAGTAGCACTCCCCTTCCCAACAGGTCGTGATAACCAAGAGACTCCAGACTTGGCCAAAATCACCCCCCAGTTGAGAACTGCCACTATGTATCATTTCAGCCTATGTAAATACCATCCTTTCCTTACAAATCTGTGTCATCAGATGTATATGTTATTTATAGTTATTCTCTGTCATACATAATGCTGGGATGGACATCTCTGGTTTTGTTATTTTACACATTTTCAGATGTGACTTTCTGGGTCAAAGAATATACTTATTTTTAACACCTCTGATATATACTGTGAATTTTCCTTCCGTGGTGTGCCTATTTATATTCTTACCAAGAGTATATGAGATTACCTGGGGTGGTGGTTGTTGTTTTTTTAACTCTGGCTAGTTCTGGGAATTAGAATTTTTCAAGATCTTTGCAAATTATATTTTTGATATAATTGTAAGACAAAATTATTCTAGTTACATTTATCTCAAAAATCCATCTTTGTTTTAGCCTACCAGGATGCTTTAGATTCTCTTTTTGTCTCTGACAAGCTTTCTATCTTTAACTTCATGTCACTTGCAAATTTGATAAGAATTAAAATATGAAAGACAGAGGATAGCCTGGAACTTTGTCACAGGCCAATAGAAACTTTCTGTCAATCCATTAGTTCCGCATCCGTAGGCAAGAGTCATCCCCAAGTTCCTAACCCAGTCAGGTGTCCCAGCCACCAGCTCCTATCTTCCAGCCTTTCCTGAAAAATACAGTGAAAAGTGACGTCGGATATTTTGTTCAGGTCTGGGTATACTATGGCTACCACATTCCTGTGCTCAATCTAATAACCCCGTGAAAGAATAATAAGCCTTCACCTGTGCACAACCCCTGCCGCTTGGAAGCATCTTTAGCAGCCCCGTTTCGTCCACGGCTTATACCCCTCCATGGTGTTGTGATGGAGAGGCAGAGGCTCTGGGAGGCCAGATGAGGTTAGGCAATTTGTCTAAGTGGGTGGCAGAGCTCGCATGCAACTCAGGGGCCCTTTCTCTCCCCCATAACCAACAGAACTTTCAGTTGCCTCCTTTCCAACACCCACTAGTGATTGCTGAACTAACCAGCATAATGCTGCTCAGTGCCACTTCCCCTTCCTGAACCGAGACGTCACCAGTCTCACATTCTTTCAGACCCCAATGGAGAGATCCTTCCAGGCCAAACAATTTGAAATTATACTTAGAGCAAGCAAGTGCTTTTCTTCAAACTCTCAACCAAAGTTGATTTCTTACAAATCTGTCTTTGTTTTATATATCTTCTCTGCAAAACAAAATCAACTAACACCTAATACTTAAATATATATGAAATATATAACATAGTTATATTATACACAAAATATGTATTTAGTTATTAACTTAGTGTGCATATATTTTTCGATATGTATGTATACATATATGTATATTTATATATAGAAATATATAATATGTATGTACACTAAGTTAATCAAATTATATACATATATGTAATTGTATATATGGAGAGAGAGAGGGAGAGAAATGTTTTTTTTAATGATTTATAGGTTATTCAAATCTAATAGCACTATCAGTAAATACTTTTTAATTTAACATAAAATGTATTATTTGTTTCGGGGTACAGGCCTGTGAATCATCAGTCTTACACAATACACAGCGCTAACCATAGTACAGACCCTCCCCAGTGTCCACCACCCAGCCACCCCATCCCTCACACCGCCCTACCCTCCAGCAATCCTTACTTTGTTTCCTAAGATTAAGAGTCTCTTATGCTTTGTCTCCCTCTCTGGTTTCATCTTGTTTCATTTTTCCTTCCCTTCCCCTATGATCCTCTGTCTTATTTCTCAAATTCATCATATCAATGAAATCATATGATAATTGCCTGAGAAACTGTCTTTACTGTCCTCCAGTTTCATGTCCCAGAAATAATTGCTGTCAAGTTTGATGTGTATCTGGCCAAGAATTGTTTTGTTTTCTTTTTGAGGCTCACAAACATACGGTATGCTTTTTATGTGTGTGTATGTATGTGTGTACACGTATATGTGTATGTATATGTATGCATATGTAGATACACAGATCCAGAAAATTCTTTTCCACCAAGATCACATTACATTTGACCCTTGAGTAACGTGGGGATTAGAGGCACCAACTTCCCCATGCAACCAAAACACTACATATAACTTTTTCCTCCCCCAAAACTTAACTGCTAATAGCCTACTGTTGACTGGAAGCTTTACTGAAAACATATAAAGTCAACTAACAAATAAGTGGTAGGTTATATACATTATATACTGTATTCCTATAATAAAGCTAGAGAAAAAGTGTCATTTAAAAATCATAAGGAAGAGAAAACACATTTATAGTACTGTACTGTGTCAAAAAAGTCCACCTTGAAGTGGATTTGCACAGGTCAAACCTGTGTTGTTCAGGGGTCAACTGTATAAATTCATTTGTGTTCTTCCTGGTATTTTAAAGTACATCTCAAATTCATTTCAATTTCAGTTTTTTTCAAAATGGCTAGCCACTTGCCCCCAACACCATTTTGAAGAGTTTGTCTTGTCCCCACTGAAATGCCACTTCACCTCATTGTAAATTTCAAAA
This sequence comes from Mustela erminea, assembly GCF_009829155.1. Taxonomy (NCBI): domain Eukaryota; kingdom Metazoa; phylum Chordata; class Mammalia; order Carnivora; family Mustelidae; genus Mustela; species Mustela erminea. Next base: position 99,609,583 of record NC_045614.1, read on the forward strand.
TCTATTTGGATGCCATCCATCATGCCCTGTTCCATTACTTTGTCCATTTTCATTTCGTTTGTTTTTTAAGTCCCATTCTAGGGATGCCTGGGTCACTCGGTCGGTTAAGTGGCTGCTTTCGGCTCAGGTCATGATCCCAGCACCCTGGGATCGAGTCCCACATTGGGTTCCTTGCTCTGCAGGGAGCCTGCTTCTCCCTCTGCCACTCTGCCTGTCTGTACTCTCTCTATCTCTCTGACAAAAATAAATAAAATCTTTAAAAAATAAAATAAAATAAAATCCCATTCTAATTACTTTTTTATTTTCAGAATTTCCCTGGCTGTTTTTGCACATTTTTTTCAGTTAAACTTTTTGTCTTGGATCTCAGTTCCTTATCATCCAAGATCATCCTATACTTTTCAGTACAGTAATGGTTCTTTTTGATGGAGTAAACAGAAATAATCATTGTGGGGTTCACTCTTTTACCTGGTCCATCAACATGAGGCAGTTGGTTCTGAGCAGTGAGCCCAGGTCTCCTTCCCCTAACCCCTCACTTTTGACTTCATTACAGCAGCCCTTTTGTCTTGTCCGTAGCTCCTTGTTGCAAGCCTCAGTCCACTGGGCTTCCCAGGAACCCCCTCTGGCTCTCCTTATATGCCCTCCTTATTCCCTGTTGCTTTCTGATATAAGCCAGCCTCCCAGTGCAACCCCCACTGGATTCTTCCCCGTGTGTTCCTTTTCTTTTCACTGAGATCACTTCCGATTGTAAAGTCAGAAAACATTTCCAGGAATGTCTTCATCCTCTCCAGCCACATCTCCTACTCCAAGTATTTCAGCTTAGAGGAAAGGCATTCTTTCCATGAGAGCACCCCACAGACTGAGCTGAGGACTATGCCCCATGGGTCCCAGATGCCTTCTGCCCTCAAGCTCCAAGTCCCCCACAATGAGGAAAAGGAAGGAAGAGATGTCATCAGCATTTTGTCATTGGAAATCAGTAACCCCAAGGGGTGAGTTTCCTGCAATCACCAGAATTTTCTGCCTCTTCACTCCTTGGGAAAAGGATAGATTAACATTCTTGCCCATTTTTTCCCCCAGGTGCAGTGGTGCCCAATCCTGGCTCCATGATTAGCCACTTGGGGACCTTGAAAAACTATCAGGGCCAGGGTCCCACCCCAAAACCACCGAATCAGAATCTCTGGGAATGGGTCCCTGGCATTGACACGTGTTGAAAGATCTCCAGGTTGTTCTAACGTGCAGCTGAAGCTCAGAACTGGTTGGTTGAGTCCTGCAGGCCTCACCGGGGTGCACCGCTGAGCTTACGTACACATATGGAAGCAATGCTAGGGGAATTTGGAAAAAATGAAGGGAAGGACGTTTTTCCAATGTTATTCTTCAAAGTTGGAAAGTTTTCATTATGATTAAGTAATTAAGTTGCTTGTGATCTACCGCTACCTTTAAGTTTCCTAAAAGTTATTTCTAAAAAACATTCAGTATGAAGTGATATATGTAAATCTGTCCACGTTATCAATGCAATGCAGGGTCCATGCAGCTAAAATGTCTTGGCTCCACGACTCAAAGGCAGCCGAGCAAGTGACGGTAACAGCACCACTGTATCTGTGCAGACTAGCGAGGGAGCAGGACAGGCAGAACATGACACTTCAAATGCGGCCACATCACTGGGTGATCAGCCTGGCAACAAGGCTGGGAGTCTGCCAAACAAATGTCTCCTCTAACAGGATGTTAAAGCCTCGGCAGACTAAGACTTTAATTCCTGTCATCATCTGACTGCTTTCAAACCTTCCACTTTCTGCATGGAAAGAAATTGGTCTGGGTTTCAAAACTCTTCTATCAAGAAGTAAACTAACACGTGAAAGCATGGGGGGCTTATCTGAATGCAAGCAGACGGGGTTTCAGAAGTCTTTGACATGCTGGGAAAGAAAAGAGATGTCTGAGGAAGGTAAATTGCTGATAGCAGTAACTCAGAGGATGGACGAAGTAAACCAGGTTGCATCAGCCAGGGCGGGCTGGGGGCTGTTCCACCGCACCAGGGAGAGTGGAACCTGGGAGTACACCTTTAGCTCTGCGTGTATTCCACTTGTCCTCTTGTTTGCAGCCTCACTTTTGGGTGTACTTGGGGCCCCCTAATCCTAAACCTGCCCAGGGTTCTATGATGTAAATCTGCTTCCAGGCTCTTCCCCTGCCGGGCTGGGCTTCTGGTCCACCAAGCCAGTGACCACACCACTGACAGATGAAGGATGGATGCCCAAAACCATTGTTAAGAGGTACATCTCTCAGCCTCCCTTACAGAGAGTGCCTCAAGCCCTGAGTTCACCATGGGTGGGGACTGAAGCCTATACAGTTCAGGGACCCTCTTTAAGGAAAAAAGAATACAAAATTAGGGACAAAGGCAAATATTTATTCAGGATGAAAAGAAATCACAAGTGAAACACTTAACCTGAAATATACCAGAAATAACACCAAATCCAGAAAAATAATACTTCTTTCTTTCTTTCTTTCTTTCTTTCTTTCTTTCTTTCTTTCTTTCTTTCTTTCTTTCTTTCTTTCTTTCTGGGATCTGCTCAACTGTCATCTCCCAGGGAAACTTCCTCTCTCACCTCCCCATGCAAAGGGACCAGCTCCCTTCCCCGTCACCTCCACCCCTTACCTTGCTTTCCTTTATTTCCCTAGCACATGTCTCTTGGAATGTCATGTCTATTATTATTTGTTTGCTTATTGTCTTTCTTCCTCACTAGAATGTAAAGTCTGGGAAGGCAAAGACATTTTCTGTCTACTTTTCCATATTGCCCCAACACGCAGCATGTGATAAGTGCCTGATGCATGTTTGTAGAGTATTTTGGAAATTTTCATACAGAATTCAATATTCTACAAACTATATTTAGAGTATTATCTATGTTAGGGCCGATTTAATGTTAAAACCTGTTTAACTATTAGGGCCTGCTTAGCCAGAGCAACTCCATATTACCTGGGTAGCCATATTGTTGTTTACATCTAAAGACTTCATTCCGGGGATAAACGCCCCAGTAGTTCCTGGTATTGGTTCTGGGTGTCAATTCTGGGAGTAGACGCCTTAACAATAGAAGCCACGTAACTTGGGTCTGCTGTTATGCCCTATAAAACCAGCCTGTGAGACCTGGACGGGGTCGCCCTCTTCGGAGGCGGCCCTGGCGGGTCAGTCTGACTTCTGATGCTTGGCATAGAAATAAAGCCTTGCCTTACTTTCAATTTGTATCAGTCTCGTTCCTTTGATAACGGACCCCAACAATCTAGTTTTTATAATAATATGCACAGGAATACACATAGGAAAGAAGACCAGAAATAAATAGGTCAAAATATTAAAAGTGATTATCTCTGGATGATAAAACTTTGGGTGATTTTCATTTCTTTTATCCTGCTTTCCTAGCTATTCCAATTTCTTTTCAATGAGGTATTACAAATTTTAGATAAATTAAAGGCAAGGTGCTCATGATGAAATGTGAAGTAAGAAAAGGTAAATTAAAAAATCTAATGTATTTAATAAAGGGGCACTCGGGTGGCTCAGTTGATTAAGAGTTCTCGGGGTCCTGGGATCGAGTCCCGCATTAGACTCCCTGCTCAGTGGGAAGCCTCCCTCTGCCCCTCTCCGCAGCTCATGTGCTTGTATGCTCTCTCTCGTTCTCTCTCTCACATAAATTTTAAAAATCTTTTTAAAAAAATGTGTCTAATAAGATCCTGATCCTGATTTGTTCAGTTGTGTTTTGTTCTGTTTTTTAGTTTAAAAAAAAAAAAAAAAAGACTTGGGCACCTGTTTGGCTCAGTCATTGGGCATCTGCCTTCCGCTCAGGTCATGGTCCAGGGGTTCTGGGATCAAGTCCCGCGTGAGGCTCCTTGCTCAGCAGGAAGCCTTCTTCTCCCTCTCCCTCTCCCTCTTCCCCGTGCTTGTGTTCCCTCTCTCACTGTGTCTCTCGTCAAATAAATACATAAAATCTAAAAAAAAAAGAAAACTTGAAGAAAATACAGCAATAAATTAATAGTGGTTATCCTTGGAAGTTGGAATAACAGGAAGTTTTCATTTCTTACTTTTTTGTGTTTTTGAAGTTGTTGTAATAGGCATGAATTACTTTGATGACCTACAAAAATTAAGACAAATACTAAGAAAATGTCTTAAGAAATAGTAAGAAAAAAATACAGAAATTATTTAAAAAAAAATGAAGTCCCCTTAACTAGAAATACAGCTAGATATTTGGTGGTTTTCAAAGAAAGGGCAGGAGATGACAAAAAGAAGGGCACCCAGAAGGAGGGAGTAACCTGGGAATGCAGACCTTGATGAGATTACAATAAAATAGTAATAAGGAAAGAAAGAAGAAGCCAACTACAGGGAGGGACAAACATAATAATGGAGAAAAAGAAATGGAGCAAAGACCTTCAAATGAAGTAAGTTGAACTTTCCTTCATTTGACTCAAATAAATGCCCACCCTTGGAGCTTCCTAAATTTTGGAAAAACCCAAAGCTAGGTGGTAAGTAAATGGATATTATTTTGTAAACTTCTGATGGGGTCTTTTAAAAAGCTTTGAACAAAAATTACATTTTGAAATTGCCGGCAAAGCCTTAACTTCAGTTTTTCAGAAGAGGCATCTGAGTCGGGATATTCATGACTGGACCTAATTGTGTATTAATTCCAATGGTGATGATTGGAATCATAACTACAAATAACAGGACACATTCTTGTGGTCTCTTAAGTCTCTTACCTGGGTGATGGAATAATAATTAGGACATGGTGAATCTACCTTCTCACTGTGAAATAAAATCCCAAATAGAAGTAGTTAGTATTCATTGAAAGCAGCATGTGAATAATCAGATAAAAGAAAAGTACTTAGTGAAGGTACAAAAACACTTGGTGAAAAGTCCTTTAACACTATTTTTGTAGCACAATAAAATAAAAATGTGGATTAGTTTTAAAATTCATAGCTTATCTAAAGGAATTCCCTGGGACTTACTGCCTACATATAAAATTACTTTAAAGAGAGAAATAGGGGACTGTATAATAAAATGGAAAGAATTCAGAGTTCCTTTTTAATAGAATACACATTGATATGTGAAAGTGCTTTTAATTAGAGATAATTAAAATAATAGGCTATATTTAAAATAATTACATACTGAAAGATGTCTACAAAATGATGGGAACTTGGCTATAAAATTTTAACATGAGCAATATCAAGTCATAATAATACCTTATCTAAATGCATTTTTTAAATTAATCTATCTATTCACCTCACTTGCCTTTCTGCCTTGGAAAAAACCCCCAAAACTTTTCTTATGTATGGACCCTGGTTCAGCAAGTGCAGAAGAAATTTACTGGAGTTGTATCTCTATGACAAAGTCATAAACATAAATTTACTGTTGAAATAAAATTTGAAAGTAATAGATCCCTGGAACTATATATTCAAATTCACATATCTATAGCTATAGATAGCTATATATTTAATATATGACAGATTTGACCATGTTTCTCACAATAATAATTAAAGGAAATAAAACTAAAATGTCACACCTATGGAGGATGTTGAATTTAAGTACTAAAAAAATGAAATATAAATTTAAAAAGGAGCTTTTATTTTCACCTAAATTATGAAGTATTTTTTAAAATGATGGTACCCAAAACATGATCATTAATCACCATCAACAGCATTTTGAAGTGACTCAAACCTTTTGGAAAGTAATCTGGCAATATATATTGAGAGATACACAAAATTATAACTCTCAATTTAGCAGTTCTAGTTCTAGGAATGTATCCCAAGGAAATAATCCTGAGCAGGGGAAAAACTATAAGCAAAGAAAATATTGATCTACGCATTACTCGTAATAGATGAAAAAAAAAAAAAAAAAAGGAAAGGCGCCTGGGTGGCTCAGTGGGTTAAGCCTCTGCCTTCGGCTCTGGTCATGATCCCAAAGTTCTGGGATCGAGCCCCGAATCAGGCTCTCTGCTCAGCAGGGAGCCTGCTTCCCCTTCTCTCTCTCTTCTGCCTCTCTGCCTACTTGTGATCTCTCTCTCTCTCTCTCTCTCTGTCAAATAAATAAATAAATAAATGTGTCCATACATACAATCTTTAAAAACAACAACAACAAAAACAAGAAGAGGGAGATTTTCCTGGAAAGATGCCAAGTATTTAATAAAAGAATAGTTATGTAAACTATAGTACATTCATTTGGCATATTCTACAGCTGGTAAAAATGCTAGTTATGAAAACTAGGGAGAAACATGGAAAGAATCTTATGGCATGCTAAATTTAACAGCAGAACACAAATTTATATATGCTATATGATTGCAATTCTTCAAAGATATGCTAAAAGAAAGTACCAGAACTAAGCACACAAAGATGATAATGATGGGGCTACTAGGGTGATCAGAGTGAGGACACTTTTATCCCTTTTCTCTACTTTCTGTATTTTCCTGATTTGATTATATTATTTAAAAAAATCAATGTGTTACTAAATTTTTGGACCAAGGGTTTGCTAATGTGGGATTTTTTTTTTTTTTTGGCAATGTTTTTCCAGCATTTTCAATTCTAGTATATTTCTGAAGGCTTGATAAAACTAGATAGTAGGAACTTAAAGTAAAATTTTGCAGAAAATTTTAGGTAAATTACAGGTGGAAGGCTTATGATGAAATATGTGAAAAAAATGTATGGAGAAAAAAATGTTTTATGTAACATAATTCCTATTTTTGAAAAGTATTTTTTATTAAAAATAAGCCTTGACCAAGACACCTCGGTAGCTCAGTCAGTTGAGCATCAGTCTCTTGGCTTTGGCTCAGGTTGTGATTTTGGGATCCTGGGATCAAGTGCTGAGTGGGTTTCACGCTTGGCTTGGAGTCTGCTTAGGATTCTCTCTCTCCCTCTCCCCCTGCCCCTCCCCTCTCTTTCTCTCTCTCTCTCTCTAGAATAAATAAATAAATCTTAAAAAGCCTTGACCTTCCTCTTTATGATATGAAAATCAAAAGCAACAAAGGAAAAATAGATACATTGGATTTCATCAAAATTGAAAACTTGTTCTTCAAAGGATATTGTTGAGAAAGTGAAAAGATTGGGGCACGTAGGTGGTTCAATTGGTTAAGTGACAGATTCTTGGTTTCAGCTTAGGTCATGATCTCAGGGTCATGAGATTTGCCCCACATCAGGCACCCGCATTGAGCTCTGTGTCCTCTTGTCTTCCTCCTTCCGTTCCTCCCCCTGCTCATGCTCGCTCTCTCTCTCTGTCATAAATTGATTAAATCTTTAAGAAAAAAAGAAGAAGAAAGTAAAAAGGCAACCTGCAGAGTGGGAGAAAATATTTGCAAATCAGATATCTTATACGGGATTTGTAACCAAAATATGCAAGGAATTCATAACAATAAAAAGAGAAGTCAGCCAATTTTTCAAAGAGACAAAAGATTTAAGTAGACATTTCTCCAAAGATATACCAATGGCCAAGAAGCACATGAAAGATGCTCACCTGCATCCCTAATGATACTAATCATTAGGGAAATGCCAATTGAAAGCATAGTGAGATACAACTTCACACCCAGTAGGACGGCTCTAGCCAAAAAGGCAAGACAGCTAGTGTTGGCAAGGCTGCAGAGCAAGGGAGACCCTCGTTCACTGTGGTGGGAAGGTGACATGCTGCACCTGCTTTGGAAAACAGTTTGGAAGGTCCTCAAAAAATTAAGCATACAGTTATCATGTGAACCAACAATTCCACTCCTAGGAAAAATGAAAATGTATGTCCACACAGAAACTTCTACGTCCATCTTTAAAACAGCCATATGTAATAGCTAAAAAGTGCAAAGAGCCCAAATGTTCATCAACAGATGAATCGATAAAGAAAATGTGGTGTACACATATCATGGTATAAAATTCAATGGAATAAAGTTCTGATAAGTGCTACAACATGGATGAACTCTGAAAGTTTCATGCTAAGTGATAGTAGTCAGCCATCACAAAAGACCACATATTGTATGATTCCACTTATATGAAGTGTCCAGGGTAGGCAAATCTACAGGGACAGAAAGCGGTTCCCCAGAGCTGGGAGGTAAGAGTGTAGGGGAGTGGATATGGTGCTTCTTTTTGGAGCAATGAAATAATCTAAAATTATTTAGATTATTATAGCCGTGACGGCACACCTCTTTGCAGGACTAATTGAATTGAATTGAATTGAATCCGTATACTTTAAATGAGCCACTTATGTAGTATGTGAATTTTACTTCAACAAGGCAGTTAAAAAAATAATGTCACCTCTATTTTGACCCAAGGGTGTGGGAAGAAAAAAAGTTGAAAGGAAACAAAGCAATAAATTAATAATGGTTGCCTCTTGTAACCTCTAGAAGGACAGATGATTTTCATTTTTTCCCTCTGTTTGGTGTTAACCAGTATTCATGTCAAGAATTCCTGTTATGTATTATCAGGGGTCTGGTGAGGAAAAACCGCTCCACACTTCAGCTAGGGCCTAGGTCACAGTCCTTGCTCAAGGCTGCTATGATCTTGTTGTGCGACATTGGACAAGTCACCCGACCTCTCTGTACCTTAGTTGTTTCTTCTGCACAAAAGACATCATGATGATTTCTCGATCCTGGGTTGGTTGGTTTTTTGTTGTTGTTGTTTTTTAATTAACATATACTATATTATTTGTTTCAGGGGTACAGGTGTGTGATTCATCAGTCTTCCACAATTCACAGTGCTCACCATAGCACAGATCTGGGTTGTTTTAAGCAAAAACATAGAAAGTTTGTGTTAGCACAGAGCACGGTACATGGCCTACAGCAGATTCAGGAAATGCAGGTTAGTGATAGGAGTCACAGTGGGCTAACAGAGATGGTCGTAAGGCCAGGGGCGTAGTGTTAAGAGACCTGCACCGCCAAAAAGTAGTTAAGAGCACTCTCAGTTGCCAGGCCCTCTCTCCGCAGGTCAGCCAGTTGTTGTGAGTGAGGAGGGTTAGTATTTTTTTTTCCTCTGAGTTTTGTGGAGCCCAGAGGGAAGCCAGGCAGAGCCAGATTTTTATTTATTTATTTTTTTTTTTTTTAGTTTTGCTCTTTTGCACCATTAATTTGTTCCCTTTCTTTCTTTCTTCTTTTTGGAACTCACATTCAAGTAAATGGTTGAATTTGAGTTTCTTTTTCAATCACGTGAATTTACCTGGGGTTCAAAAACAATACTTTGAGAGACATAAAGAAATAGACCTTAAAGGGATGAAAGATTTATTTACCACTAGCAGATCCGAATTGTCAGCATAAATTCTACAATTTTACTGAGGCTGGACTTTTGCTCTTTTTAGACTTAGATTTGCTGTTGAGATCAGCAGTTGTATGTGAAAAGTCAGGATTAGTTGCTTCTGTACGTGGCCACATGCTGCCTATTGTCCCACTCATCACAAGTTAGCGAGTTTTGATTTTGTCAATAAGTTTTCCCAATACCATCTCTACCCGATACTGGTAGAGATGGTACAATGCATTCCTCGCCCTGTTTGCTCTTCTTGGGTCCCCGGGATGACTTCGTTTCCAGCCTCCCTTGCAGGTGTGGGTGTCTTTGGCTTTTATCCGTGTAATGTAGGGGAGCGAAGTAAGCCGCCTTCAGTTTGGCTCTTAAACGTCCTGTGTGATCCTTCAGCTCTCTCTTCCCGACTTCCATGTGGTCTAGATGAAGATTCCTGGGTCCCTCTTTGGAGAGGAGATGCCAAGGAAGCAGCCTGACACCAGACTGTGACATAAATGAAAAATAAAAGCTTTATTATTTTAAGCCTATTCTCTGTCTTGCCTAAAACAAACCGCATTTTAACGAAGAATCCCCCATATTCTCCCATCACAGAGCTGGTGTCACATCGTGTTAGCTGGGAGTCATTTTGGTATATATTTGGTTCTGCTTTTAGGAGCGTAAGTAGGATCAGATGTTCAGGAAGCCTGTATCTTTCCATGTTGCATGTGGCATCACTTGGATATTTGCCTTTATGTTCTTTTCAGTCCCACACGGGAGAGGGCTTGTGCTTACCCACGCCAGGGACGCGCCATCCTTCGCCAGAGCTCTCTTTTCTCTTGATGGGCTTCTCCTTGCAAACTGCACTCATCCGTCCTTCACTTGAAGCCAAGTGCAACAATTCAAAGGAGTTGAGTACTTGGAAAAGGGCATACTCTATGAAATGCCTTCCTCTGAACACAGGATGGTAGTCTTTTGCCCCTTTTGGGGAAAAAAAAAATTGTTTGGTAACCAAATTACTAATTCATTAGAGAGATTATCATACTGTCTTTCTTGCTAAGAATCCAGAAATTCTTAGCATTTTAGAAGCCATCACATTTATATTACAATTTTTTCCCCTTCTAATTCATAGGCACCTCAAGGTCAAGGGAGCAGGTGGGTTTTTTTGTTTGTTGGTTTTTATTTATTTATTTTTAATCTTACATGCTGAGAGTTGGGTTAGTCTTGCTCCTTGATTCATAGCAAATTATCATTATCAGTCCATATAAGGCCCCTTTCTAGTTTTATATAATTTTATTTTTACCCATTTACCCTAATAATCATCCACCAATGTATCTGATATGTGTTGTTAAATATGTATGTATCCTTATAAGATATGGGTTGGGGTGTGTGTGTGTGTGTGTGTGTGTGTGTGTGTGTTTAAAATCTTTGCTTCCTTTCCGTGGATATTAAGTGACATTGTTTCAAAGTCTGATGCAAATGTCTGGGCTGGTTTCTAGAATGTACATAAGTAAGCCACTTCCTCCACAGTCTTTCAGGTAACAAGCTGATGATTAGATTATGCAACTTTATTACATTTATATGGTTTTCAGTGCCCTTTGAAATGTGATTAGTTCTTTTAAGGATTGGGGACCCTTTTGACACTTAGCTTATGAATAATTAAATCCTATTAATACTCCAGACTGAACAAGACCTAATTTATTTCAAATTCCGAGTCTCGGTAGAGGAGGCCTTGGCTCACCACCTTCCAAATAATATCACTACCTCATTTCATCTTCCCCTTAATTCATTTAAGTGGTAAAACACAGGTGACAGAAGAGGAGGTGTGTGTAGAGTATTATTGAAATATATTTTATTAATTTGGGAAAAAACCTTCAAATTCTAGAAAAGTAGAGAGAATAATAAACCATATGCCTCTGAATTTCTTCTTTAAAAAATAATTTATTTCAGATACATAAAAAGACACTAAAGGAATATAAAGAGAATCACTGTGTCCATTCCTCCACTTTAGATCTTACAAATAGAGTTGAAGGCACTTTCCCGATCCAATTCCCAACTATCCTTCCACCCCTAAAATCACCATTATCTTGAATTTTGTTTGTCATTCCCATGTAAGACTTTATGCTTTTACTCATCCTATATGCATTCAAAACAGTAATGTTATTTTGTAGATTGGAAACTCTATATAAATGATATCATACTCTTAGTAACCTTTTGTAACTGACTTTTTTAAAAAAGATTTTTATTTATTTATTTGACAGAGAGAGAAAGATCACAAGTAGAGCAGCAGGCAGAGAGGTCAGGGGAAGCAGGCTCCCCGCTGAGCAGAGAGCCCCATGCGGGACTCAATCTCAGGATCCCGAGATCATGACCCGAGCTGAAGGCAGAGGCCCAACCCACTGAGCCACCCAGGCGACCCTGTAACTTACTTTTTTATTTAACTTTTTTTTGGAGGTTTTTTTTTTTCCTGGTTAATATGTGTGATTCTGATTCATTTAAATTCCATTGCCACCTGTTTTGTTGCATTACTAGGGTTCATTTTTGCTATGACAGGCAATGCTAACGTGAACATTCTTGAGCATGTTCTCTTCGGTACATGAGCGAATTTCTCAGAGTGGATGCTTGGAAGTGAGGAGCTGATGGCTTCTGGTGCTCCTTCCCCTGCCTGGCGCTCCTGCCTGTCCTGCTTCTGGTGTAGCTCTCTCCTCCGGGTCTTGCAGCCAGCCGGGCAAATTTTCTGCTGAGTACAGCCACCTGTCAGTGGCTGAGTTGCTTGGAAGGTGGTGCTCCCTCTGATCCTCTTCGGCTTCCACAGTTGTCGTGACTGTCCTCTCTCTATTTCTGGCACCCAGGCTCTCAATGGACCCTCCGGGAGAGCAGTCAGGGGTTTGGAGGAACCCCTCCAAACGCTGGCTTGTCATCAGCTTGGGGCCCATCCCTATTGCCTCTGCCTCAAAGCGCTCCTCGCCATTGGACTCATTGTATTTTTCACCCCGGTCCCCAGCTTTCTCATCTTGGCCACCAAGATCCTCTCTCCTGCCAGACCCACCTCCCACCAAAGTTCTCTTTGTCACCAGTGACCCCATTTTGTTCACCCTCACCACTGGGCATCTCTCTACCACCAAATCACTTAATTCCATTAAGCCACATACTTTTTTTTTTTTTTTTTAAAGATTTTATTTATTTATTTGACAGAGAGAAATCACAAGTAGTCGGAGAGGCAGGCAGAGAGAGAGAGAGAGGGAAGCAGGCTCCCTGCTGAGCAGAGAGCCCGACGTGGGACTCGATCCCAGGACCCCGAGATCATGACCCGAGCCGAAGGCAGCAGCTTAACCCACCGAGCCACCCAGGCGCCCCTTTTTTTTAATTGAAGTATAGTTGACACACAATGTTACATTAGTTTCCGGTGTGCAACATAGTAATGGGACAACTCGGTATGTTAGAGTCTGCTCACTGCAGTGTAGCTAACTTCTGTCACCGTATGATGCTATTATAATGCCACGGACTCTTTTCCTAAGGCTCTGCTTTTCAATCCTCTGACCTGTTCATTCCAGAACTGGAAGCCTGTATCTCCCTCACCCCTGCACCTGTTTTACCCAATACCCCTCCCCCCTTCCCTCTGGCAACCATCTTTCATTCTCTGTATTTATGGGTCTGTTTCTGCTTTTTGTTTATTTATTCATTTGTTTTGGTTTTTTTTAGATTCTGCACGTAAGGGAAATGATGTAGTATTTGTCTTTCTTTGACTTATTGTACTTAACGTATTACCCTCTAGCTCCATCCTCGTTGCAAATAGCTAGATCTCATTCTTTTTTATAGTTGAGTAATATTACTCTGTGTGTGTGTGTGTGGGCGCACACGTGTGTGTGTGACATCTTCTTTTATTCATCTGTCAACGGACACTTGGGCTGCTTCCATGTCTTGGCAATTGTAAATAATGCTGCAGTAAGCATAGAGGGGCACGAATCTTTTCAAATTAATGTTTTCATTTTCTTTGGGAAAATATCCAGCAGTCAATTCCTGGATCATATGGATCATATGTTTAATTTTTTGAGGAAACTTTATATTGTTTCTACCCCAATCTACATTCCCACCAGTGCGTACCAGTGACTACCCCAATTTACATTCCCACCAGCAGTGCACGAGGGTTCCTTTTCCTCCACATCCTTGCCAGCTCTTGTTATTTCTTGTCTTTTTGATACTAGCCATCCTGACTGGTGGGAGGTGATATCTCATCGTGGTTTTGATTTGCATTTTCCTGATAATTAGTGATGTTGAGCATCTTTTCATGTGTGTTGGCCAACTGTACGTCTTTTTTGGGAAAAAATGTCTTCAGGTTCTCTGCCCAGTTTTTATAATTGGATTATTTGTGTTTTGGGTGTTGAGTTATAGAAGTTCTTTAACTATTTGGGGTATTAACCCTTTGTTGGATATATCATTTGTGAAAATCTTCTCCCATTCAGTGGGTTGCCTATTTGTTTTGTTGATGGGTCCTTTCACTGGGAAAGGGCTTTTTATTTTGGTGTAGTCCCAATAGCTTATTTTTGCTTTTATTTCCCTTGCCTGAGGAGAAATACCTAGAAAAAAATTTAGACTTAACACCCCTAATGGACAGTCTTTACCGCTAACAGTTTGCTTTTCTTCTCTCCCCCAGACCACACTCAGATCTGAAACTTCACCACCAAGACCTTACTTTCCGTCACTGGGCCCTTCCCTGTCATCTGACACCCAATATACATCACTTTAACCCAATCCCATGGAATATTGTCCTACAGAGCTCATCTCCCCGGACTCCCTGTTGGTTGGCCTCTGCTCTCCCAACAATCTCAGGCATTGATCCCTTGAGCCTGCTTAAGAAGGTGGGCTCCTCCTCTATGCTGATTTCCACATTAGAGAAGTGATGTGGAAGATTGATTTAGGAATTCCTTCGAGGGTCAGAGAATCCCAGGAGAGAGCCAAGGCTGAGCTCCTCAGCTGCAATCAAGAAACGCTCCTAGATACCCTGACCTGGGAAACTCCCCAAAGTAAAATGGATGTCTATGCAGTCTCAAGGTTCCAGTGACCCAGAAATGCCCTCCACCAAGGAATGTTAGTTACCATGTCTTAAGAGTGGCTTGCTGGTGATTTGGAGCTCAAATTTGAAATGAAGCCATAGAACCAGTGTTAGGTCTGCCCTTTGGTGAGGCACTTTGGCTTCTCAGGTCTCACTGGCCAGAATGTGCCCAGTGGAGACAGGGCAGTTTCCCAGGGGCTGTTTGTCCTTATGGAGGCCAGAGGGTGCTGCCTGGGATGGTGGGAACACTGGTCTCTGAGCTGTTGTCCCCAATAAAGAGCCAAGTTAAGTATTTTCCCCCGGTGGAAGAGAGAGGCCTCTAAAAGATCTAATGGAGGGGCGCTTGGGTGGCTCAGTGGGTTAAAGCCTCTGCCTTCGGCTCGGGTCATGATCTCAGGGTCCTGGGATCGAGCCCCACATCGGGCTCTCTGCTCAGCGGGGATCCTGCTTCCCCTTCTCTCTCTGATTACTTGTGATATCTCTCTCTCTGTCAAATAAATAAATAAAATCTTTAAAAAAAAAAAAAAGATCTAATGGAGGAGAGCAAGGAGAACAGGCAGAATTAGGGCCTTCCCAAGCCAGGGAAGAGCCAAGCTGCTTGGGTAAGAACAGAGACTCTTGTAAACAAGACCCCCTCACCCCCACACACACACCAGCTGATGGCACAGAATGGGCAGGCTACTGCAGAATATAAATTGGGGAAAAAGATAAGGCACTTTTTACAGTGGCTTTTCCAAGAAAAAAAGACAAGGGTCAAGAAGACGTCTTTCCAAAGGCCAACTCAGTGTCAGTTCTGCATAGGGTCAGGCCCAGTAGAAACTAAAGCTGTCTTTAAGGGCAATAGGGATGCTCAGGGGTTCAGGAATGCAAGACAGTCATGGGTCTGATGCTGGAGAGGAAACTGAGGCTTAGGAATGGACTTCACACATGGGAAGAGGGTTAGGACAAGAAGGAAGCGTGACCCTGGAAGATCCTAGAGATGGGCATGCCTGCAACCACAAGGATCCCTTTTTCCCGGAGCAAAAGAAAATGAAAAGCACCACATCCTGTAGCAACGAAGCAGGCTGTAAGGGCCAGAGCTGTCCCAGCAGCAGTAAGTAGTAAGTCACCAGTAATAAAGTATGTCCCTATCACATAACGCTCAGTGTGATGGTGCATGGAAAAAGATACAACACGACTTCTGGGATATTCTTTTTTTTTTTTTTTTTTTTAAGATTTTATTTATTTGACAGAGAGAGACACAGTGAGAGAGGGAACACAAGCAGGGAGAGTGGGAGAGAGAGAAGCAGGCTCCCCACTGAGCAGGGAGCCCAATGTGAGGCTCGATCCCAGGACCCTGAGATCATGATCTGAGCCGAAGGCAGACTCCTAACTACTGAGCTACCCAGGCACCCCAACTTCTGGGATATTCTTGCCAGAAGTTCATAAGCTCAATCTAATCAAGAAAATATCAGTCAAAGTCAAATTTAGGGACATTTCATAAAATAAATTACCAGTACTTTTCAAAAGCATCGAGTTCATGAAAAACAAGATAGAGGAAATGTCACAAATTGAAGGATAATAAGGAGTTATGATAAATAAATGCCTTGGGGAAAGGGGAGATTCTGGACTGAACCCCAAAGACATTTGTGGGAGAACTAGTAAAATTCTGCAAGTCTGCAGATTTTAGTCATAACACCAATTTCTGGGTTTTGATTCTTGTACTGTAACAATGTAAACTGTTAACAGTGGGGGAATTAAACAGGAACTCTGCACTATTTTTGCAGCTTTTCTTTAAGTCTAACATTATTTCAAACTAGAAAGATTAAAAAAAAAAAAACCCTGCCTGACACCTTTTGATGGGGGGCAATTTTTGACCATTGAGTCAGTTTCTTCATTAACTATTGGTTCATCTAGGTTTTCTAGTCCTTCTCTAGACAACTCTGTAAATCTTTCTCTAAAGCTTTCCATTTCAACTCTGCTTTCAGAATCCTTGGCATGATATTAATTTATATTATTCTCCAATATGTTTTGAAATCTTTGCTGGGTTTACAGCCATAACCCCTTTTTCATTAAAGCTATTATTTACTTGTGCGTTTTCTTGCTGCTTTCCCCTTTGATTGGGACTACCAGGGGTTTGTCTTTTTATTAGCCTTTCAAAGAATCTGCTTTGGTTTTGTTAGTCATTCTTTTTCTATTTTCAATCATTTCTGGTTTAACTTCACATTTTATTCCTTCTTTTTTTGTGTGTTCATTCTATGGCTCTTTTTCTAGCTTCTTGGATTGAACACCATGCTCATGGATTTCTCGCCCTTTTTGTTTATACTGTAAGCAGGGCACAGTTATTGTTTCTAGTTCTATTTATATCACTTATGTTGTCATATATAGTATTTTAATTGTACAATTTTAACGGTCATAATTTCTGTTATAACTTTTCCTTTAATCCATGGGTTATTTTTAAGTGTGTCTTTTATTTCAAAACATACAGAATATATTTTTATTTAATTTTAAAATATAATTCATTTTAAAAATATATAATTTAACAGGACTTGTATAATTTTTAACTATAACTTTTTATTATGATGATATTTATTTTATCAAAATACATACATTCTTATAGTCTAAATGATATCACTGCTATTTGGCACAAAGGTTCATAATACAATTTTAATAAATAGTGTCCATCTGCTCTTCACTCTTCACACCAAAACAGTTATTGGTTGCCTGACATGAGGAAAGTGTTTCAAAATAGAACATGTGTCATTGACTGTGTGATCTAAGGTTTCAGTTTTGACTCGCTGTCTTTGTACCTTTCCAACAATTCTGTATACTAATGGAGAGTATTGAAGCACACCTTGAGCTTGATTTGTGATTCAGTTCACCATCTTCAAACAAATTACGGCCAATAAAAGTTTTCAAATTAACATCTCTCTGGCACTTGCAGGTGTCAATGACACTTGTGTGTGGATAGAGGTCACAGAGATTTGTGATTGCGCCGAAGAATATAGGTCCAGAATCAGTACTTATTATTGCTAGTATTAAAGAGTGACAAGTAATATCCTGGTGAATTTATATATTCCCACTATTTGAAACACTGAGCTAAGCTGGAATCTGAGGACAAGGTCAGGAAAGTCACTCTCTAAAATGGAATCTAATGGGATTTAATATACAAGGGAGTGGAGTTTTTATACCATATTCTGTTTTGTGTGCTTTCCTAGGCACCCAAGATGTTAGAAGTAATGGCCCTGACTTATCCAGAGTAAAAAGAGAATCTAATATTAGCTATGTGTCACCGCCTGTATTAGTCAGGGGTGATCAGAGATGTAGAACCAATGGGGTGTGTGTGTGTGTGTGTGTGTGTGTGTGTGTGTGTATGTGTGTGTGTGTTTGCTCTATTTAGACCTTGCAATATCTGGATGAGTCTCACATTATGCAGGACAAGCTGCTTTTCTCAAAGTCCACAGATTTATTTATTTATTTATTTTTAAAGATTTTATTGCTTTATTTGCGAGAGAGAGTGAACAAGAGAGAATGCACAAGCGGGGCGGGCAGGGGAAGGGAGGTGTAGAAGGAGAGAGAGAAGCAGACTCCCTGCTGAACAGGGATCCTGCCCTGGGGCTTGATCCTAGGACCCTGAGATCAGGACATGAGCTGAAGGCAGATGCTTAACTGACTGAGCCACCCAGACACCCCAAATCCACAGATTCAAATGAAATCTCATCTAAAAAACACCAATTCAGAAACATCCAGAATAATGTTGGACCCACCACCAAACACTGTGGCCCAACCAAGTTGACACATAATATTAGCCAGTACACTGTCCAAGGAGGATGGGATTGTGACGGGTGGCTGCTGGTATTTTAGTCTTTAGAAGACAGGGTACCTACAATGAAAAGTGGCCTGACTTTGATTCCCAACTGTATTTCCTTTTAGTTTTGTGGCCTTGAGCAGTTTAGTTAACCTCTGGGAGCTTCAGATTCTATAACTAAATAATAAGGTTGTGAGAATTCAATGATATAATTCTGTGTATCATCCAAGGGTCCCTTCATATGTGCTCAAAGATTGCTCATATCCCCCCTGCTTCTCCAGGAGGAAGCATTCTCCACCTGTTACCTCAGTCCAAGCCACACTCCTTATGAGATGAAACAACATTCTGGGCTCCGGCCACGTTCTGATTACTAATTCCATTTTCCATGTATGTGAACATATAAATTCTTGTCAGAAAAGATTGTCCTATTGTTCATGAAGGCAATGGTATTTCTTTTTAAAAAAAAAAAAATAGAATTATGTCAGGGTGCCTGGGTGGCTCAGTTGGTTAAGTGACCGACTTGATTTCAGCTCAGGTCATAATAATCTCAGGGTATTGAGCCCCATCTTGGGCTCCGTGCTCAGTAGCGAGTCTGCTTGAGGATTCTCCCTCTCCCTCTGTCCCTCTCCCTGCCTGTGCTTTCTCTCATTTAAATAAATAAGTCTCTAATTTAAAAAAAATAGAATTTTGTCCTCCATGCATGCAGTATGTATGTGTGTGTGTATGTGTGTGTAGCCATTTTCTTCATTAAGAAAATCTAACACACAGTGTTACGTTGTTTTCAGGTGTACAACATAGCTATTTGATTGGTTTATGCTATGCTATGCTCCCCACAAGTGTAGCTACCATCTGTCACCATACAACACTATTACAGTACCACTGATGGTATTCCCTATGCTGTACCACAATGTTATTCTTATTCATAAATCAATGTCTGAGTCAGAAATAGTTCGTAAGAAATCTGCTCTAAGAAGCTCATAAAAAGAGGTTGTTGTTGTTATTGTTGTTTTTAATCGAGGAGAATTCATAGAGATTCAATTATGGGAAATCGCCTATCCTCATTGGAAACCATAAAATGAATTCCCTGCCTCCATCTCTAGACTGGGACTACACAGTCTTGTTCATTTCTCTTGGGCTTTCCTTGCTATATTCTAAATATTTTCTCCTCTATAATTTGGGCCACATGTGACAGTTCATAGTTTTGCTGTCCTGCCCTTTATATGGCCTTGCAGCTCCCTGTACATGGCATCTGACCAACTCACTGTGTTTCAGAGATCAAATTCAAGAGAGTCGGATTGGTTGCTGGTCAGATGGTTCCATCGGCTGTGGCTAAGTGGGAATGGATCGTGTCATTGAAAGACTAATCCTTCCAGGAATATAAGTCAGAAATTTAGCCTGGAAAGGTAGGTTGGGTATGCCGGGCAAAGTAACCTACAACTTAGTTTCCAATATGGCTGCCTCGCTGGGTCCACTGACGCACCTCAGAAACCTGTACCTCCCCTATGCTCCTGCAGTCCCACAGCTTACCTTTTCACTCAGCTAGCTCCCAGATTTGCACCATCTGGCTTCTTCCCAAATCAGAGAAGCCAAAGCTCCTACAGGCCTTTCTGCCCCTGGCCGCCCTTTGTCCAGCCGGGGAGAACTTTGACCACACCCTTATGTGGTTCTCAAAGACCACTCTGATCTTTGGCATGGACTGGACGTCTCCCCTTGTCTTGCTTTTGGATCCCTGTCTACAGTCTCAGTGGCCTCCCTGGTGTTTCTCTCCTCCTCCCTCCTTGGACCTGTGGATTTTGTCCCTATTCATACTCTCCTACTGTCTCACTGGATCTTCTCGCTCACGATGCTCATGGATCAGTACTTCACTCCACTCCAGCATGAACCAACGCATAATGTTGGCTTCCTGAATTTGCACAGCTGTTAGGAAAACCCAGACGAGGCTGGATCCCTGTGACATGTGATATGTCCCGAGAGGGCAAGCCTAAAACAGCCAGACCGCCAGCGCCCTACAGTACCACCAATGGCAAGCAGCAGCCAAGCTTCACGGTGAGAAGAACCAGCATGTGAGTCAGCAGGCCTGGGTTTGAATACTGGCTCTTATATTCACTAACTGTGGGAACATGGCCAAGTTTTCCGAGGCTTAGTCCTATAACACAATAATCATTATAATAGTTAAGGCGCAGAGTTGGTAGAAAAACTAAATGAGACAAGTGCAAAGTAATTAGCACATAAGAAACAAATGGTAATAGTTATTTTAAATCATTTTTATCAGTGTTAATAGCAACATCTCCTAGTCCCCAGGAAATGGTTAAAGAGGAGGTATTGTTATGCCACACAGTCAACCCCTCATTTCTGAAATAGGCTTTCCTCTTTACTCCATCTATCGTACAAGGTCATTGCTGTATGGGGGCGGTGAAGAAATGACGGATGTATTTATAGCAGTTAAGGAAACTGTATTTTGGATTTGGAGAACTTCCCCCACCTAAAACCCTCTCCTGTAATAAAAGTTTAAAGTCCTTTCCTTGCAGCTTACCTTATATATATATTTTTTGTCAATGTCACATTGAGGTTTCTCTGTGCAAGCACCACCATACTAAAACATATATCTTATGGAATTTTGGTTGGAGGGAAAATTATTTCTAAGTTATTTTTCCTATAGCTAAGAAGTATACAGTAATTAAAACATTATTTGTAAACGGGAACAAGGAATAATTTATAGCTTATATATGATCATTGCATTCTTTCATGAACTCACATATTTATGTGTTGAATAAAACCTATGAATACTAACTGGCTCTTTATTCCAGTAAATGAGACTGGTAAGGGAGTGAATTGGAGAAGAAAGTGTGGGGCACATAATTGAAAAATAAGATGGAATGATGGATTTGAGATGCATGTCTGCCACGGAATCACTTTGTGACTCTAAATAAGTAGGACACGTTTGGGCTTTGAGCTCTCCACCTGGAAGATTATGAGAATATAACTATCTGGAAAGTATGGCACGAGAGTCTATTTTTTTTTTTAAAGGGAGAACATCAGAAAGATTTTTTGGACTTTTGGATCCAAATGGGCAAACATTAAAAACAAGAGTCTAGGAAACATTTTATCCTCGGTTAACAGAGTTTGTAATATTGGAAGAAGCTATCTTATATCTAGTGTTTCATCAAAATAATAGTTACTTATACATTGTTTCAGCAAAGAGATGGATGCATGGGCAGTTTATAAAAGATGAAACACGTTTGTCCAAGGAACATATAAAACAGTTGCCATCCTCACTAATCATCTCAGCATTGCAAGCTTAACAATGAGATAACTTTTCCCCCCCGCTATTCAAATTGGAAAAAAAAAATTAAACAGTCTGATGATATGAATCCAGCTTTGGTTGAGGGTGTGGGGAAATGCACATGTTGATGGTAGTACAAGATAGCAAAGGATTTTTTTTAGAGCAATCTGGTAATAGCTCTAAAAATTTTAAACCTGCATGCCCTTGGACCAGGAAATTCCACTTTGAAGGATCTGTCCTCCTTAAATACACACACTGTACAAAGATGTACATATGATGGTGTTTGTGACAGCAATGTTTGTAATGGCATGAAAGGGGAACCTGATCATCCATTAATAGAAAGTGATTCAATAATTTACCATACAACCATATTACCATCTGCCACTATGAAAAGGAATGAAGCAAATCCACAGATACTGACAGATCGGGTATGAAGAAGGATTGTCCATGAAATACTGTCATAAAGACAAGTTGCAGAACAATACCTAGAATATGATCTCATTTAAAAAAGTTCATGTGGAAGATACCCATTAAAATAGTAAGAGGAAGATTAATTTTAAAAGGTGAAGTGATGACTTTTCCTTTTTTACTTGATATATGTCTAAAAAATTAAAAATTTATGTGTTTTTTATAGATGGGGAATTAGCTCTAAAGATACGATAGATTCAAGCTAAACATCTTCTGGAAAGAATCCATCACAGGCGATGTGTACTTCTTACTGCATCATGTCAGGGGGCAGAGCCATAACATCTTAGTCAGGGAAGTTGAGATTGCCCCCTGGAGGAGAGTGGTAGCAACACTTCACCTTCATCCTACAGGTGGGTTTTCCCCTTTGCAACTGAACAGTCATCTGTGTGGAGTGTGTTGGTATCAGAAGAGTCCTCTGTCCATCCACCATTCACCTACTGACTTTACCACCAAGTTAGTTTCTGCCTAAATTAGTATTTTCATTTGAGTTGAAAATGATTTTTTAATTCTATCATCCCTTCTGTTATATCAATTTTCATTATTCCATTAAGTAGAGCTTTCTCTCATTGACTGGAACTATTTGCTTACTCTGAAATACAGCTCCTCCTAGAAAAGTAGGATTTAATCACCATTTAAATGTTTGTTGGCCACTGATAGTTCTTTATGAATTATCTTTTAAGTGCCCTTGCCTGTTTGCAATGGGTATGTTCCTATTTCTCTTACTGATATGTTGGCATTCTTTGTCATATGTGGTGTATATGTCAGTTTGTTGTCTGACTTTTCATTTATTTGTTTCATGTACAGACACTTTATATTTTAGTGTGGTCTACTAATCTTTCTCTTTGTGGTTTCCTCATTACTTTTGTGCACAGAAATGCTTCTTTATCCCAAAGCCAAATCCATCTTTATTTTCTTACAGCTATTTTATTGTTGAATATTTTTATAATTAGAGAATACATTTATTTTATTTTATTTTTAAAAGATTTTATTTATGTATTTGACAGAGAGAGAGAGAGCCAAAGAGCACAAGCAAAGGTGGAGGGCATGGCAGAGGGAGGAGACACAGGCACCCTGCTGAACAGGAATTCCAGCATAGGGCTCCATCCCCGGACTCTGGGATCATGACCTGAGCCATGACCGAGCAGAAGGTAGGTGCTTAACCAATGGGGCCACCCAGGCACCCCAAGAACACATTTGTTTTAAAAACACTAAGGTTTTTTTTCTTCCTTCCTTCCTTCCTTCCTCGAATATGCGTATTTACTATTCCTCTATGTAAAATCCTTCCCTACCTTCCTATTGAATGCATGATAAAAGTCAGACTTGGTAGTTTGGCATTTCAGCTCTTTTGAGTTTGGCCTTCCTTGGCACCTCATTTCCATCCACACTTTAGCACTAGTAGACAACTTGCAGTTCCCTGAATTGTTAATGCTGTTCCATATCTTTATAATGCTGTTTCTTGTTAGGTCCGTGATCAAAGGAGCGAGACTGATACAAAGCAAAGGTCAAGCAAAGCTTTATTTCGTGCCAAGCATTGAGAATCAAACCAACCGTTCGGGGCCGCCCCTTACAGAGAGAGTGAGCCGCTCCCAGCCTCACAAACTAACTTTTATAGAGCAAAGGCCATGTGGTTGAGCCTGGCCATACACAGGTGGCCAATGAGATTGCAACACACAGAGAAAGCTGCACAGTCATGCTAGGTCACACATGGGTAGCCAATTGAATTACAATTCACCCCATAGTAGCTACTTGAACTAGCCTATCACCTTGGTCAGAATTGGCGCCCAAAAGGTGCCCAAAAGGCGGGTCCCACACTCCTTGGTAGCTAGGGAGAGAGTATGCACGCTCCACTGATTGGATGTCTCCACCTGACCCGACTCATCCCTGCATTCGGGCTGTGATCTCCACCTGACCTGACCCGCCCTTGTATTTGGGCTCTGTTATCAGGGACTGGTCAACCATATTTTACTAGTTTCCCGGACTTGCTTTTAAGTAAGTTCCCCTGGGGCGGGGAGTCAGAGTCAGTTTAAGTTTTACTGCATAAACAACAAAAACACTGTTTAACCCAGATGAAATCGCTCTGGCTAAATAGGCCCTTACACTTATATCTTTATAAATGTAGATTCCCTTTTCCATGCCCTACCACAGTTTGCCTGATAAACTTCTTCTTCCTGTAAGAAAGGAACCTCCTTTTGTGTGATTTTTTGTTTTTCTCCAGCTCAGTTTGTCACCCCTTTGGGTACACCCAAAGGTCCTCCCACGTCCTTTGGTTAGATTTGTATTGACTTTTAGCTCATTGCATTAGCATTGTCATGACCATTTTCTGCCAATCTTCTTCACTGTAAAGTTCCTGGTGTTCCCTTTGTGTAAGAGGCAATTTAGGGAGATGTTTTGAGACTAGATAAATATCATCTTCCTCAAGAATGTCCAATGGAAAAAAGCCTCTTCAACAAATGGTGTTGGGAAAATTGGACGGCCACATGCAGAAAAATGAAACTGGACCATTTCCTTACACCACCTACAAAAATAGACTCAAAATGGATGAAGGACCTCAATGTGAGAAAGGAATCCATCAAAATCCTTGAGGAGAACACAGGCAGCAACCTCTTCAACCTCAGCCACAGCAATTTCTTCCTAGGAACATCAACAAAGGCGAGGGAAGCAAGGGCAAAAATGAACTATTGGGATTTCATCAAGATCAAAAGCTTTTGCACAGCAAAGGTAACAGTCAACAAAACCAAAAGACAACTGACAGAATGGGAGAAGATATTTGCAAACGACATATCAGATAAAGGGCTAGTGTCCAAAATCTATAAAAAACTTAGCAAACTCAATACCCAAAGAACAAATGATCCAATAAAAAAATGGGCAGAGGACATGAACAGACATTTCTGCAAAGAAGACATCCAGATGGCCAACAGACTCATGAAAAAGTGCTCCACATCACTCAGCATCAGGGAAATACAAATCAAAACCACAATGAGGCACCACCTTACACCAGTCACAATGGCTAAAATGAACAAGTCAGGAAATGACAGATGCTGGTGAGGATGCGGAGAAAGGGGAATCCTCCTACACTGTTGGTGGGAATGCAAGTTGGTGCAGCCACTCTGGAAAACAGCATGGAGGTTCCTCAGAAAGTTGAAAATAGAGCTACCCTACAACCCAGCAATTGCACTACTGAGTATTTACCGTAAAGATACAAATCTAGTGATCTGAAGGGGTATGTGTACTCGAATGTTTATAGCAGCAATGTCCACAATAGCCAAACTCTGGAAAGAACCTAGATGTCCATTAACAGATGAATGCATAAAGAAGATGTGTTATATATGTTATATATATACAATGGAATACTATGCAGCCATCAAAAGAAATGAAATCTTGTCATTTGCGACAACGTGGATGGAACTAGAGGGTATTATGTTTAGTGAAGTAAGTTAATCGGAGAAAGACATCTATCATATGATCTCCCTGATATGAGGAAGTAGAGATGCAACATGGGGAGTTTGGGGGGTAGGAAAAGAATAAATGAAACAAGATAGGATCGGGAGGGAGACAAGTCATAAGAGACTCTTAATCTCACAAAACAAACTGAGGGTTGCCAGAGGGGAGGGGGATAGGGAGAGCGTGGTGGGGTTATGGACATTGGGGAAGGTATGTGCTATGGTGAATGCTGTGAAGTGTGTAAACCTGGCGCGATTCACAAACCTGTACCCCTGGGGCTAATAATACCTTATATATTTATATAATGTATTATATAAAATAAAATTTAAAAAATTTTTTTTAATTTAAAAATTTAAAAAATCCTCTTCCTCATTAAACTCTTGACTACTGATGTTGGCATTGGCATCTATTAATGGTTTTCTAATTCCATCATTCCTTTTGTATTTACTAGTTGGCATTCTACTATAAGGAAAAACTCTCCTACCTTATTTTTTAATTTATTTACTTATTATTTAAATTTATGTGTATGGACTATGGATTATTTGTTTTAGTCATTACTTTTATTCCAGTCAATGGGTTATAAAACATTACAATCATTGTTTGATTTAATGTTTATATTGTCCCAGATTGAATCCATGGGAATTCCTTCAAGCTGGCTCCTATGTCCTGTCACTCTTTGGTACTTATTTGCTTTCTGACACAAGATAGTCTAGGCTCATATTATTCTTTCAGTGTCCCAGGCTAGAGGTCAACTCCCCCCACCAAGATGTCTGGTTTCTTTCAGTGGAAATGGCGTTATGTTCATTATTTTAAGGTAACTTCCTTATTTTCATGTAACTCCCTTTTTTTAAAAGTAACTCCCTTATTTTTAGATAACTCCTTTTATTTTTAACTACCTTCCCTGTCAGGAGAAACTGGCTTCCATTATCTTCTATGTAGTTACTCATTTGCTTAAGCCTAGAAAATACAGAAAGTAGTTTCAGAATTGCTAATTAGACTTCAATATTTATATGCTATTTGTCACTTTTGAGGTAAAATTTACATACAATGAAATGCAAAAATCTCAAGTGTACCATTTAATGAGTTCTGAAAAATGCACACACCTGTGCAACCCAAACCCTTATCAAGATACAGAACATTATCACCAATTCCAGAAATTCCCTCATGCCCTTTTCTAGTCAACCTAACCACTAGAGGCAACCATTTTATGATTTTCTTTTCATTACAGATTTGTTGGATTTGTTTAGAACTTCATTTAAATGGAAAAATACAGAAAGTACTTTTTCATGTCTGGTTTCTTTTGTTTTACATAATAGTTTTTTAAAAACTATTTTTATAGGCCAACATATGGTCTGTCTTGATGAATATTGCATGTACACTAGGAAAGAATGTGTATTCTGCTGCTGTTTGGTGGAATGGTCTATAAATGTCAGTTGTGTCAAGATGGTTGCTGGTTCATGTCTTCGATTACCTTACTGACTTTTTGTCTACTTGTTCTATCATTTCCTGAGAAAAGTGTTGAAATCTCCAACTATAATAGTGGATTTGTCTATTTCTCCTTTCAGTTCTACCTATTTTTGCTTTGTGTAGTTGGAAACTCTGCTATTAGATATATTTCTGTTAGAATATATGCCTGTTCCAGGGACACCTGAGTGGCTCAGTGGGTTAAGCCTTTGCCCTGGGCTCAGGTCATGATCTCAGGGTCCTCAGATGGAGCCCTGCATTGGGCTCTCTGCTCAGCAGAGAGCCTGTTTCTCCTTCTCTCTCTGCCTGCCTCTCTGCCTACTTGTGATCTTTCTCTCTGTCGAAAATAAATAAATAAATAAATAAAAATAATAAAAAAGAAGAAGAAGAAGAATATATGCCTGTTTTGATGAAATAGTTTTTTTGTCTTTATATTATATCCTTCTTTAGCCTTGATAATATTCCCTGTTCTGAAGTTCGCTTTGTCTGATATTAATACAACTACTTCTCCTTTTTTTGGGTTAGTGATTGGGTTTTTCTTTTTTCATCTTTTCACTTTTAGCTTACCAATGTCATTTATTTAAAGTGAACTTCTTATAGATAGCCTATAGTTGGGTCTTGAGTAATTTTTCAAATCCAGTAAGACAATTTACCTTTTAAAGCAGAATTTAGACAATTTGCATTTAATGTAATTATCAATAATATGTTTTGTGTACATCTGTCATGCAGGATATTTGATTTTAATTTGTCTCCCTGTTCTTTGTTCCTTTTTTCTTTTTGGATTGAGTATTTTATAGTGTTCTGATTTTAATTCTTCTATTGGTTATTTAGATTTTAAATGCCTTTTTTTCACTTTTAGTCATTTGTCTTACCATACATATCTTTAACTTATCACATTCTATCTTCAAATTATACCACTTCAAGCTTGGTATATGAATCTTAGAGCAGTTTACCTCTAGTTATAAGTTTATCACCCTTTCCTTATATTGTTAATGTATATTTTACTTCTTCATTTTCTTTAAACCTCACAAAACATTGTTACTGTTTTTGATGTAAATGGTTATTTATATTTTAGAGAAAATTGTAAAAAAAAGTCTTACATATTTGCCTTTTCTGACAGTTTTTGTTTCTTTTGTGTGAATTCATATTTCCATCTAGAATCATTTTTGTTTAATCTGAAGAACTTTCCTTAGCATTTATTATAATACAGATATGCTAGTAACAAATTCTCTCATCTTTTGTTTGTTTGAAAATGCTTTTATTTCACCTTTATTCTTTGGAAGAATTTTTGCTGGGTATAAAGTTCCAGAGCTTTTTCTTTTAGGACTTTAAAGATTGTATTCTATCATATTCTGGCTTACATTCTTTCTGATATTAAGTCAGTAGTAATACCTATCTTTGTTCACTGAATACTACGTGGCTTTTTCTCTGACCATTTCTAATATTTTTAGCAGTTTGAGTGGGGTATGCCTCAGTAAGGATTTCTTCGTATTTATCTTTTTTGGGGGTTGGTTTTCTTTCTTTGACCTATCTGTTTATATTTTTTATTAAACTTAGAAATCTTTTGGCTATTATTTCTTCATATATTTTTTCAAATCTCCTCTCCTGTCTTCCTGGATCTTTTGGTTACATGCATGTGTTAGATATTGTCAGACCGATTACCAAGGCTCTGTTCATTTTATTTTTAACTTTACTTCTTCCTGCACTTTTGTGTAGTTTGTTCTTCTTCTTCTTCTTTTTCAAAGATTTTATTTATTTATTTGAGAGAGAGCGTGCACAGGAGCAGGGGGAAGAGCAGAGGCAGAGAGGCAAGCAGACTCCCTACTCAGTGGGTAACCCTAAGCAGGGTTTAATTCCAGGACCCTGAGTTCATGACCTGAACTGAAGTTAGATGCTTAACAACGGAACCACCTAGGTTTCCCATAGTTCATTTTTGGTATGGTTTCTTCATTCACAGATATTTTCTTGTGCAATGTCTAAGGTGCATTTAAAGCCATCCAATGAAATTTTCATTTGGGATATTTTATTTTACTACTTTAGAAGTTTTATCTGTTTCTTTTTATAGTTTCTTTTTATAATTTCTTTAATTACATTTATGTTTTTCTTTAAATTTATTATAACTGCTTTAAAGTTACTATCTCCTAGGGTCCCTGGTGCCTCAGTTGACTGAATGTCTGACTGCTCAGGTTGCAATCTCCAGGTCATGGGTTGAGCCCCATGTTGAGCCCTGCATGAAGCTTCATGTGGGGCTCTGTTCTCTGTGGAATCACCTTGAGGTTCTCTCTCCCCTTCTCTCTCTGCTCCTCCCTGCCATGTTCTCTTGTCTCTCTCTGTAAAATAAATAAATATTTAAAAAAATAAAGTTCCTATCTGTTAATTTCATCATCTTCGCCATTTCTGGGTCTGCTTCTACTGACTGATTTCTCTCCTGTTCATGGTTCACATTTTCCTACTTCTTCACATATACAATAACTTTTTTTTTTTAATTGGATAATAGACATCGTGGGTATTCCTGGTTTGGTGCCTGGATATCATCTTTATTTAAAGATTGTTAAGTTTCATTCAAGCAAGCAGTTAATTACTTACAAATAAGCTTTTCTCAGTGGATAGAATAGGCTTTACTCTTGGGTTAGTTTTATTTTTTAAAACTCTTGGGTTAGCCTTATTTTTAAAGTGTGGCCTTTTTGAGGTCTCCCTACCAAACACCCCAGGTGTTTATAAGGTGTCTTCATTCCAATTGGTCAGGATTTGAATGTTTCTGAACTTTATTGTTCGGCTTATATTTCCCCCAGTAGCTGTAATTTAACTAGTTTAAGAAGTTTATCCTTAAACTTACACCAAAGTTTCATGGAGACCTTTATGCATGTTTCTGGAGCTCTTTCTCTGGTATTCTGCCCTGCAAATTTAATTTGTCTCAATGTCTCCTAATTCTAATTTCTCTCTCCTCATTTAGCAGGAGTAATATAACCTGTTTAGTTTTTTCCTATCCTGTGCTTAGGTAAATACATCCAGAAAGAAATCTGGGGAAACTTTGGGTTCATCTTATTTGTTTTCCTTTTTCCTAGTGTACCTATTGTCCAATGTCTGAAAACCCTTCTTTCATAGATTTGGTCTAGTTTTCTACTGTTTGTTATAGGAAGTTTAGTCTGGTACCAGTAACTTGTTCATGGCTGGATCATGCATAACATTTTAAAAATGTAAACTTTCTATTGAACAATAAAATGTGTACTGGAAAATTTCATAAACTTTAAGTGTACAGCTTGATGAATTTTCATTAATTGAATATATTGGTGTAATCAACACACAGATCAAGAACAACAGTGTTAGAACTCCAGGAGCCCCCTAGTGGCCCTTTTTAAACATTATTACCGCTTAAGGATAGCCAATATCCCAACTTGTATTACCATGCATTATTTTTGTCTATTTTTGAATATTATAAAAGTAAAATAATATAATATACAATTTTTGTGTCTGGCTTAGTTCACTCAGTTTGACAACTGTGAAATTCATCTGTGTTTGCGTGTACCAGTAAATTGTTCATTCTCTTTCCTGTATGCTATTCCACTATGTGAATATTCTAAAATTTATTCATCCTATCAACATTCTTATATATGTCTTTTGGTGAATACATGAATACATTTCTGTTGCATATATGCCTAGGAATGGAATTGCTGGGTTAACGCACTTCAATTACCACCAAATTTATATAATTAGTCCAGACATTTCTTCTGCTCTCCAGACTTACATGTCCAAAACTGTTTGGCACTTTTGTTTGTAAGCATCTCAAACTCATATCCAAAACCATTTGATCCTCTTTTTATGTTCCCTGAATCAGTAAATGGCTTCTTAATCCATCTAGTTACTTAAGGAGTCATTCTTAATGCTCCTTTTTTCTTAACTCTTCCCAGAAAACCAATACATTATTAAGCCTCTTGGATTCCATCTCTCATTTATGCATGTCCTGAAATTATCCAACTCTCACTGTCTCTACTACCATTATCCCAGTTCAAGCCACCATCATCTCTGCCCTTGACTAATGTAACTGCCTCCAACCTGGCTTTTCAGCAACCCTTCCTGCCCTCTTCCAAACTACTTCCCACAAATAGCCAGAGTGAGCTTTTAAATATGTAAATCAGATTCTATTTAACATTCTCTATTAACTGCCCATTAACCTTAGGATGCATTCCAAAATATAGTCTGAAATCTATTATGTGGCCAGTAAGATCCTGCATGGTCTGGCCTCTATGTCATCTCTGCCCAGGCTTGCTCCCTACATTTCAACCACACTGACTTCCTTCCAGTTTCTAGAACCCTCCAAGTTCTTTCATGCCCCCAACAATCTAACAGTTAAAGTTCTCTTGGCTCGAAACATTTTTTAAGGCTCTTTCACATGCTTGGAATTTAAAAGGCACTTCTTCAAAGACATCTTCCCTGATAGTCCAGAATTAATCCATCATCATACCTACTAATTTTCCTTCATAGTACTAACGACAATTGATAATTATATAATGATTTATGCTTTACCGTCTCTTGCTTCTATTGCCCTTTAGATTTCGTCCAGTGTTAAGTTCGTTCCTGTAACCCAATGCCTAACACAGTGCTTTGCACGTGATAAACAGTCACTGAGTGCTTATTTAACAATGCACGACCTCTGCAAAGGTTGGAAAGGGCCGCAGGGTCTGCATCTGGCATTTCTCTGCCAAGGTTAGGTGCTTCCTCTTTTGCGGTGATAGATGGGGCAAGTCCTTTTCTTGCTCACTCAGAGGGGGCATTTCCCCTGCTGCTCGGATAAGTGTTTGCTGTAGGGCCGAGTGAGAGACAAAGTGCCTCTGGATAGAGGCGACAGGCAGGAGAGATTAGCTTTATTTGTGAGAGACAACATTATCAGTCACTGTCACCAGAGGACTTGGTAACATCTCGGCGCAGGTGCGTGAAAAGCTGCCAATCTTTCTTGGATGGGGGCGGGACTACATCGGGCCCCAGGAGGGGTCGGGTCAGCGTGTCCTTCCCACAGAACTTGATTGGTCCGGGAGAGCCGAGGGACGGGGGCGGAGCTTGATCCTGTCTGGCGCCAGCCACGTTGGACGCGGGGCTGTCCCGCAGAAAGGCCACTCCCTGGCCCCACAATGCACTGCGGGTCGCGTCACTCGGAGCGGCGGGTCCCGGCTCGACAGGTACGACCTGACCTCTCGCAGTTCTTATTCTTCCCCTCTTAGGGTCGTTCGAATCCCTAGCAGGCGTTCCCATTGCTCTCCCTGCCAGCCGTCACGGCCCTTATCCTCGCGACTGCAGACCTCCCCCTGGGCAGGAATCCAGCGCGTGCCCTCGGGGCGGGAGCCCGGTGGTTGGAGCCGCCGAGCTCTGGGGAGGTGGGATTGCGGGGGCTTGGTCCCCTTCGACTTGAGGAGTACTGTGAGTGCGCGCGAGCGGCGGTTGCCCCGTGGTTGACCTGTCTTGGGTATGGGGCAGCTCAAGCAGAGGGGTCCGGGGAAGGGGCAGTCTCTGTGGGCTGCCAGCAGCGGGGGGCATTCCCTGGAGCCCAGTTGTTAGAAACACGGTAATCCACCTAGGCTATTTAGGTGGCCCAGAGAGCTTGACGTGGCATTTACTGTTTTTTTAAAGGCAGGGTGGGATTTGAACTAGTGGCTTACTTTGCGTTTTGTGGGGATTTAATGGGCATTGAACCCAGAGATTTGGCCGCGTTCGCCATCAGAAACCTTTTAAGGTCCTGTTAATGACACTTTGAGAGCGATATGGCTTAAAGGAGACCTGAGCAATTGGCTCGACAGGTGGAAGAGGGCTCCGGAATTGGAGGCCGAGCTCCAGCGTACTTGAATCTCTCTCTGCCAGCGAAAGCAGCTTTGGACTTTTCTCCGCCTTAGTTTCCTGGATCATCCGCTGGGGCTGTTGGAGAGCTTGAGAACCAGTCTCTCCTACGCGTGTACAGCCAAGGCAAAGTCCAGGGCTAGAGTGTCAGAGGGGCGAGATGTTGTGATCCCAGCTAACAGGTGGAGCAGTCATTTTTATAAACTCTCAACTTGCTCACATGCTGACATTATAAGGAGTTAGGCAGTACTTGAAATAGTACCTATACTTTCCATTATTGAAGGTAGTTCAGTATTTGAATTTGACATGTGTCTATGCGGTAAATTAGTGGGACATCTGGGCATTTCCTATGTTGAGAATCATGATATCAGTTTAGTGATTTTTTGTGTGTGTGTGTGTATGAACTGATTTTTAAAAATCTATATTTTATATTTATGTTTAAAAGAAGTCACATGCACCCCTTATCAAAGGGGTGTATTTAAATCTGTCACTTATGAACTCAGAAATTGAATAAATTGCTTTTCTGAGCTTGAATGTCCTCAAAGATAAAATAGAACTGATAATACCTCTCTCACTGGTTATCAGAAGACTTAAATGAAGTAGTATATAAAGTGCCTAGAAAATAGAGGGCAGCCAATTAATGATAATAATATTAATAAAAAACAGTATTGTATTTTTGGTCTTCAAGGTGATGTTTCAGGTTCTTTATGTATCCCTATCAGGTAGACACTATCACTATTTTTATTTACTTATTTATTTATTTTTAAAGATTTTCCTTATTTATTTGCCAGAGAGTGAGATCACAAGTAGGCAGAGAGGCAGGCAGAGAGAGAGGTGGAAGCAGGCTCCCCGCTGAGCGGAGAGCCTTATGTGGGACTCGATCCCAGGGCCCTGAGATCATGACCTGAACTGAAGGCAGAGGCTTTAACCCACTGAGCCACCCAGGCACCCCACTATTAGTATTGTTAAAACAATCCTATGAGATACATACTGTTAGTGACCACAATTTACAGGTGCTCACGTTTACAGTTAGCCAGTTTTTGAACACAGGCATTTGTTCCAGAGTCCATCCTGTTAACTATTATACTGTCTCTTAAAATGTAAGGTGGTCTTTTATAATTTCAAAATTAGTAGATAGATAGTTTTTCTATTACTGGGTTCTTACCCATTGTTGGTTTTAGCACAGCGGTGATGTGGTACGAGAAACTTAGGATTAAGCGCTGGTTCTGCTGTGTATTTGCAGTATGACATTGAGGAAAGGACCTTCAATTTCCTCATCATTAAAATGGAGTTAATACCTATCTCACTGTTTGTAAACTGTGAGGTGCTACATAACTGTTGGGGATTGACACATTTGTGCATGTGTTGGGGGCCCTGTTCCTAGTTGTGTGTATAATTACTCCAGAGCCTGAGGTCTTACACATACTGTGTAGTACAAGCAACTTGTAATAGGAGTATTGAAGGCTATTGGTAAGGTGGGGGGCATAGGCAAAGCTGCTAAATAAATTCTGATTTTCTTTGGTACCCTTCCCCTTTTCCTCTTCAAACTGTTTTTCAAGTGTCTTGCTGTTAACATATGGCTGTGCAAAATCCTTCCTTTTTCTCTCAATCTTGCTCCCACCCTATAATCACAATTAATGTAGCCTTCTCCCCCAGTAACCTCCGTTTCCAATTCCTAGAGATCTCAGCTAGCATTTTCAATCAAGTGTGCACCACTGTAGTGTTTCCCATGCAAGATAGTTTGAGTGATATGTAGGTGAACATTTTAAAAAATAATTTTCAAAGAATTTTCACACATACATTTGGATGAAACAACAACATAAAAAATCTCTAATTAGGAGAAAAACTTCTAGCATCTCAAAACTGATTTCACATGGGGTGCCTGAATGGCTCAGTCAGTTAAGCGTCTGCCTTCTGCCCAGGTCATGATCTTAGGGTCCTGGGATTAAGCCCCGTGTAGGCTCCCTGCTCAGGGGGAACCGCCTTCTCCTTCTCCCTCTGCCACTCCCTCTGCTTCTTCTCTCTCTTGCTCACGTGCTTTCTCTCAAATGAATAAATAAATAAAAATCTTAAAAAAAAACCTGATTTTACAGATATTATTGCTAAGGATAGGGCAAAAAAAAGTCAATTGAAAGACCTATATTAGGTAAATAATAGTACAGGTGAGATGTAGATATGGTAAGACTGCTGAAAATGGGGGCATCTGGGTGGCTGAATTGGGTTAATCAGCTGACTCTTGATTTGGGCTCAGGTTATGATCTCAGGGTCAGGAGATTGAGTCCTACATCACTCTCTAAGCTCAGCATGGAGTCTGCTTGAGATTCTCTCTCTCTCTCCCCTTGCTTGTTTAAAATAAAATCTTAAAAAAAAAAAAAGAATTCTGAAAATTGTACTTGGATGATTTAAGTTTGGGAAACAACTAAAATAAGATATGAGTGGTTAACCCAATATGAAGTGTTTTTATCTTTTATGAAAACATCTTGCTGGAAAGTAGATATAAAGTGTACTTACGTGTTGGGTTTTATTAATTACTTTTTGAGAAAGTGCCTTCCTGGGGCCCACAGTCAGTACCTGACAAGGTTATGAAGCAGAGGTCAGCATCCCGTTATCCTGGGACTAAATAGTTGCTAAACCATTGGCATAGTGGGAGTTTATTTTCCTCAGTCTCTACATAAATGTTTTCCCAGACTTACCCGGATTTTAATTTAGCAGTTCCTTTAGCAGTTGCTATTGAGGAAAGAATATACAGGTCAGTACTCAGATTCCCTGTGAGTTTTCTGCCATCAAAAGACATAATTTTTTTTTTTTTTCCAGTGTTAAAGGTGAGGGAAAATGAATCATGGCCTAAAAATGTATCTGTGGCCCTGATAAAACTACTATTGCTCGTGAATCTTTCCATGCAAATGTTAACCTCTTGATTTCCTCAGTTCCCATCACGTCTTTCTTGGTTTTCCCAACCACCACCGTGCCTAGACTCTAAGGGTATTCTAACCCTAGCTTGGCCTTTATGGGGACAGATGCCTTTTTCTACTGGCATAGTCCAGATGATATTGGAGTGAGAGAGAGTGTGTGTGTGTTTAAGAAACTGCATTAAGAATCCAAGGTAGAAACAGAAAAGAAAGGTGGTAGTAGTTGTTAGAGGAGAGATTGCTTATCAAGTCCATCTACAACTTAGTCAAGCCTGGCAGTGTTCACTGGGCAGTCATGACAGTTTTGTTTGCTAGCTCACTGGTTTGGATATTAGGTCCAATGACTCTGGGAGGAGGAAATTTAACTTTTTCTCCGAGGAGTTTTATCTACTGACAGAGGCAATTTTCCAACAACTTTTTAAGAATCTTGACAGGGACTGTTAGTGCTTTGTTGTGCTTTTGGTTACAAGCCTAAATGTATTAGGAATATCTGAAATGCGAGTTTGTCTAACTATAGTTTTCCAGTTAATTGGTGGGTGACACAACTTGTGTTTGCTCTTTTCATCTGAATTTCTTTAATTCTGGATTGATGGTTCTTGAGGGTAGGAACTGTGTAATCCTGATGTCTCCCATAGTCCCTGGCATATAGTACCTACTCAGTAGATGTTTGTTAAATGAATGGAACTTACAGTTTGGGATTTGTTTCTCCGTATATGTTATAGGAAATCTGAATCATATTTTTCAGTTTTTAGTTCATAAATAAAGAGTAACTGAAGATTACATGAAAATTGGCACTCTGTAATAAAGATTATTCCTAATATTTCTGTTGCTACCCTAGAAAGATCAGGCATGAAAGAATGCAGCCTACTTCTAAATTCTAAGAATGTGGGTGCTTGGAAACTATAGGTCACAACTCTGCCCTCATGGTAATTCCCAGAGTAGTCATTGTGTTGCAGTAAACTTCAGGAAGAAAAAATTTTATATTTAAATAATGAATGCCTAAGTGTTCAAAGACATTTTCCTACTTTCTTATACTTAGGCTAAATCTCATAATTATGGTTTAATAATTAAATAAAACATAGTAATAGTTTTTAAAAGGGATTTGTTGTTTGGATATTGTCCCTTGAAGATTCCCAGCTTTCTTTTGCTATTGCTTTTGGAAGAGAAAAGAAACTGATTGAATAGAAAAAAAAAGTGATTTGAATATGTGATGTTGGTTTTCTTTAGAAGATCCCATTATGGTAAAGAATAATTTAATTCCTGTTGGGTTTTTTTTTCCCTTTTTTAAATGAACGGAGGAGAAAAATAGTATTGACCTGTTAATACCTAACTATTCCTTTAATTTCCTCATGAAAAAAGGAAAAGGGAGAGTATATTTAATGCATTAACTTTGTTGTTTGGGTTAATTTTTCATGTCAGTTACCATCATGAGTAGACAGTCAGATTGCAACTTTACACGGCAATGAAAACAACAAACTATAGTACTGATTTCCAAAGTTGGTACCTGTTGTTTTTCTTTGGCATTTTTTGATATATAATAAACTCAGTTTTTCACATTTGGAATGCGAAACTATTGAGCTATCTGAACAGGACAGGTGAAGATTTAGTCTTTGAGATACAATATCTTGAAAAAAGCCTATGAAATTGTTTTGAAAATTTTCAATTTTCACCATTTTCCCTACTGCTAGTGAGGCAGTATTTAGTGACATTCTTCTCTAAGACTTGGCAAGAAAGAGTTATCACTTAATTTCAGACCATGAACATGTTTTAAGTTAGTGTTTTTCAAAGTGTCCGTAGACATTATGCATAGGAATTACTGGGAATTTGTTAAAAATGGAAGCATCTCAAGCTCTACCTTATAGTCAGTGGATCAGAATTTGGGGGAGGGGGAGGTTCAGAAATCTGCATATCTAACCAAACTTCCAATGGTTTTTATACAAACTAAAATTTGAGCAACATTGTATAGTTTTTAGCGAAGTTTCTGATTACCTGATTTCTTTCAGACCTAGCCTGTGAAGTCCTTTTATCTATTTTTGTGAAGCTTGATCAAAATATAATAAAAGAAGCATTATGGTTTATTTTCTGGTAAAGAAATTGGCAACAGTACTAAAACCAGTATTCCTTTAGCTTTAAGACTTATTAAAAGTAGGGGCACCTGGGTGGCTCAGTGGGTTAAAGCCTCTGCCTTAGGCTCAGGTCATGATCTCAGGGTCCTGGGATCGAGCCCTGCATCGGGCTCTCTGCTCAGCAGGGAGCCTGCTTCCTCCTCTCTCTCTGCCTGCTTCTCTGCCTACTTGTGATCTCTATCAAATAAATAAAGACTTATTAAAAGTAATTTTTTTGTTTTTTGAAGATGTATTTATTTATTTTAGAGTGTGTGCATCAGTGGGGAGAGGGGTAGAGAGAGAATCCCAAGCAGCTTCCTCCCTGCTCAGTGGGAAGCCTGACACGGGGCTCAATTTCAAGACCCTGAGATCATGACCTGAGCGAAAATCAGAGTTGGAGCCCCAACTAACAGAGCGGCATGAGCACCCCAATAAAACTTTTTTTCTGTTTACAAAAGTAATATATGCCCACTGTGGAATATTATGAAAATTTAGGAAATTAAAAAATAATAATCACCCCTAATACTATTTTCTGGAGATAAGCATTATTATAATTGTGGCATATTTCCTTCTGATATCTATTTCTCCATTTATCTCCCCCTTCTTCTCTTTGGCTTTACAGTAAACATTTGCAGTTTTTATCCTGCTTTTTTTCTGATTTATATGTAAGCATTTTACTGCATTATTGAACTTTTTCATAAACATAACTGTTCTTCATTATATTCAATCATAGTGTACTATAATTTATTTAACCATTCTCCTGTTGTTGGATGTCTAGATCGTTTTTGGATATTTCTGTGAAAGAATGCCTTTCTGTTTAACATTTTGTCTGAATCTGATTACTTCCCTTAGGGTAGGGTTATATATTTATATTGCTATCGCGGTTGAAGGGTATCAATATTTTTAAACTCTGTTGAATATTGCCAAATTATTTTGAGAATGGTGTTTATTCCAATATTTACTTCTGCAAATACTTACAAAAATGCCAGAAAAAAGCAAGTATTATTTTTAAAAGTTTAAAAAAATATATTTATTTACTTTAGAGAGAGAGGGGTGTGGGCACACTGGAGGAGAGGCAGAGGGGGAAAGAAAGGGACAAGCAAACCCCACCCTGAATGCAGAAGCTGACGTCGGGCTGGATATCAGGACCCTAAGATCATGACCTAAGTTGAAATCAAGAGCAGGTAACTCAACCGACTGAGCCACCCAGGTGCCCCAACAGTTATTATTATTATTATTTTTTTAAATATTTTATTTATTTATTTGACAGAGAGAGATCACAAGTAGGCAGAGAGGCAGGCAGAGAGAGAGAGGAGGAAGCAGGCTCCCTGCTGAGCAGAGAGCCCGATGTGGGACTCGATCCCAGGACCCTGAGATCACGACCTGAGCCGAAGGCAGCGGCTTAACCCACTGAGCCACCCAGGCGCCCCAACAGTTATTATTTTTTAAAGGCCAATTTGTTAAGCAAAGTGTAGTATGTCATTGTTTTAATTAGTGAATCTTTGGTTATTAGTGAGTTGAACATTTTTGCACCATTTATCAGGTTGGGCTTTCATTTTTTTTTTATCTAACCCAATTATTTGTTTTGTTTTAGGTCTCCTCTGCTGGTTGAAATGTCCATGATTT
This sequence comes from Mustela erminea, assembly GCF_009829155.1. Taxonomy (NCBI): domain Eukaryota; kingdom Metazoa; phylum Chordata; class Mammalia; order Carnivora; family Mustelidae; genus Mustela; species Mustela erminea. Next base: position 99,648,743 of record NC_045614.1, read on the forward strand.
TATCTGCATCAGTCATTCGTGTCAGAGATGGGCTGCCACTTTCTGCTTCTACTGACTATGAACAAGGCACAGGTGTGCAGGAGTGCAGAAAGTATTTTAAAATGCTCTCAAAGAAACTTGCTCAGCTTCCTGATAGATGTACACTGAAAACTGGACATTATAACATTAAGTAAGACTTCATTTTGCTCCATTAGAATCATTTGCGTAGTGGTTGCCAGTTGCATGAAATTTAAGTGGTTGCTGTAAAACGTAGTGATTGCTTAGTTTAGAAAAGTGTTCAAGTCAAGAATCATGTGGTTCTGAACTTAAACTAAACAGTAGTCATCCTGTCATTGCCCTTTTTGCAGTTTCTCTCTGTCTATATCTGCTTTAGAAATTTTTATAGTTTTGGAGATCGCAGGTATTTTATCTTTTAAGTTGGTCACTAGGTAGTTATTGGTGTTCTTACATACCCAGGCAAACTGTCTTGGGAAATATAAAAATTGTACATGATACCTGCCCTCAAAGAATTTAAGTTTACATATAGTGAGAGAGGCTAGCACATCTCTATTTATTGTATATAAAGTAACACTGGGTGATGGGATAGAGTGACTTTATAATAGTTCAGGGACTCTCTAAAAGGGTGATATTTGAGCAGAGACCCTAAAAGATGGGGGGACAGGTAGTCAGGTGAAGGATGCTGTGGATGAAGAGCAGGGCAGAGTAACAGCCAGTGCAGAAGATCTTTGATACTGATGAAGGGATGGAAAGAAAACCAGAGATGCTGGAGCATTTTGGATGATTAATAGAGTGGCAGAAGGGGAGGTCAGAAAGCTAAGAATGGGACAGGTTATGTAGAGCCTTCTAAGCTGTGATACAGAGTTTGGATTGAGTCTAATGTATAGGAAACCATTGGAGAGTTTTAAACTGGAGAGTTACATAGTGTGATTTTGGCTTTGAGCAGATCATCCTGGCTGCTGTGTGAAGAATGGGCCCCATGGGAAAAAGAGTAGAAGCAGAGAGATCATTTAGTAGACTCTTAAAGAAGTTCAGATAGAGGTGATGCTGAGAACTTGAATGAAAGTGAGAATGATGAAAGGTGTTTGGATTTGGGGAATAACACCAACAAATCTTCTTAACGGATAGTAGTGGCATGTGAGGGAAAGAGAATAATCGAGTTACCTCTAGATTTTTGGCCTAGAGAATGTCCATAATTACTTGGCTAATGGGGTTGAAATGAGTAAGGTTGGAGATGTGTGTTTCATTGATAAAAATCAAGAGTTCTGTTTGAACATGTTAAGTCCGAGATGCACATTAGACATTTAGGAGGCACAGTCAGGTGGGCAGCTGAATGTGTAAATCTGGAGACTAGTGGAAAAGGACCAATACTGAGATATAGATTTTGGGGTCAGCCTTATAGTTTATAATTGAAACTATGGGAAAAGATAAGGACTCCCCCTCCCTTGGAGAGCATATGCATAAAACAGGACAATTAACGTTTGAGCAGTTTGACATAGATTTTGCATACAGAAGGATATCAGATGAGGACAAGATTCAGAAGGGATATAATTAGGAGAAGGGCTTCGTTATTGGGATGACACATGAGCCATGTCCTGAAGAATTCGTAAGATTTGGCTAAGACAGAGAAGAGAGCATTCCAATTTTAGAGAGGAGAGGCAGAATTATTAAAGAATGACTTGGCCTTGGGGGTGTATTCACCTGTTTGGCCTGGTATAGTGAATGGTGATTTAGGGATAGTTAAGGAAATGTGAGATAAATAGTGTGGGGCCTGATCCTGGGTTTCTCGGCAAGTTCCGACTTAGTGATGTCACTATGATGTAATAGGTTATAAGAAGCTGTTACTGCAGGTTTGAGAGAAGTGACTTGCTAAAAAACAATGCTGAGGCAGTGAAATGTAAGATGGAATGGAAAGTCTGAGAGAGATTAACTTATAATTAGGGCCTGACCTAATAAGATGCAAAAGAAAATGCCGGTCACAAAGACACGTCAAAAGAAGGAGTAGGTATTGGGGGGTGCCTGGGTGGCTCAGTGGGTTAAGCCACTGCCTTCGGCTCAGGTCATGATCCCAGGGTCCTGGGATCGAGCCCCGCATTGGGCTCTCTGCTCAGCGGGGAGCCTGCTTCCTCCTCTCTCTCTCTGCCTGCCTCTCTGCCTACTGCCTACTTGTGATCTCTCTGTTAAATAAATAAATAAAATCTTTAGGGAAAAAAAAAAAAAAAAAGAAGGAGTAGGTAAGCCTGGTAAGATGGAATGCCAGAGATGAAGAGATGGAATACCGGAGATGACTGAAGCCTTGGAATTGGACAGAATGAGCTTTTTGGGAAGGGTTGCTTATGGGAGTGAGGAAGAAGAGATAGATAACTAAGCACTATTTTGAGTATTTTACTTGAGCTTGTGACTAGGCAGCCCACTTGAGCTGGGTTAGAGATTTTGGAATCATTCACATAGAAGTTGAAACTGTGAGAGTAGAAATGCCCACTGAGTTTCTGAGAGGCCCAAATAGAACCTTAGAGAAATGTCCATAATTACTTAGATCAGCGAGGTAATGGTAAGGTAGTGAGCTTTTATCTTAAACTGGGCTTTTAAAGGGTTTAACTGGGAAATGTAGGGGTATGATGGTTAAAATATATCTAAAATAATGTCTAACCTATTTCTGTTTTATGGAGAAAAACTTGTAAATTTTAATATTCCATCTAATAGGCACTTTTAGAACCCTTGGTCATTATTCTGAGTATCAGTTGCTATTGTATGGTACTGTAGACCTTTATGTCAACATTACAGAAGATTGTTTAAACATATATTAATTCTGATGGATATTCTGGACTTGAAAGAACAAATTTTTTTGCAAATATTTTTCTTCCTCTCTCTTATTTTCTTAAGAGTATCATGTAGTAAGATTTTAACACACTTCCAATTCTGTTTAATTGGTTTTAATTCTAGATTATGTATTATTTCTTTATACCCCATCTTCTTCCACAAATGATGTGAGGCAATTAGGAAAAAAAAAAAAGAGCACAGGAAAGAGAATCAAATGAAAGTAGAGATAGAGATAGGAGAATAATAAACTGAAGTAACATTTCCTTCTGGATATGCAGACTACATAGTCCACATTCATTTGTTGGAAAAGGACTTGGCAGTGTTGCTCTGAGCAACTTCATGGCCAAAACAAAGGAAGATAATGAATCATTTACCAGGACTCAGTGTCCATTGGATACAAACTTTGCTCTTCATGTTCTTGAGACCTGATATACTTAAAGAGGGACAGCGTTTGGGTAGCATTCTTCCAACAGCCATAACAATGAGCTTTTTATGATTTTTCTTATAATATTCCCTCGTGTAAGCAAATGACATGATACAAAAAAGCAATTTTATGAGACAAGTTTAGGAGTGTGATGAATCAGCAGTGGTTTGATCTAGCCTGATCTAAGAATACAATTTAGATATGTCTAAAGGAATAAATAGATTACATGGCCTTTGGAACCACACATAGAAAAGCCTCTATGCATGTTATTTTTGTAACGAAGTTTTTAAAAAGGTTTGAACAAGAGAAGTTTCAGTTCTAGTTCCCGACAAGAACCTGGACTTTATTTGTTTACTATCATTGATTAGAGGACTTGTTGATTGTTTCCTATTTTATTGAGGTTTTCATGTTGTTTGACAATACATTTAGACTGAATTATAAAGTCACCATAAAATTGGGAGTTTATATGTTACCTGAGTTATTTAAAGTTCTCTTGTGACACCTATTTTTCTAGCTGTCCATATGCTTGCCAGATAAAACTCACAGATTTGCAGGCGTAGCATCATAGCACAGTCTGGAACTGGCACCAGGCTGCCTGTCTGCCTTGTTGAAGCCTGGCTTAGAGCCTCCTTTTGAGTCACCTTCTTCCTTGCTACTACTGTTTCATTTCTCTTTATGATCACACTCCTTACACAGATTGCCTATAGAACTTGTTTTTTTGTTTTATCATTTATATTTTTCTTATTTTACATTTAATTTTAAATTTTTGTATCCTTTCTCTATAGTTAAGTCACTGAGATACTTGATCTGTTCTGACTTATAAATGATTCCTCATCTCTTAACTTTGTGGATTTCAGATTTCTGTAAAAATTCAGGTGTTCTTTGCAGAATACCACTGAGAACCAAAACAGAGTAGCTAGGTGTGTAGTTATATGCTAAATCAGATGGTACCTCACAGTGGATTCTAGTTGAATAGGTAGAGGAATACCGTAGAGTTTGAGAAAAAAAATTAGAATAATGTTTTAAAATTAAGAAAACTCTGGGGTGCCTGGGTGGCTCAGTTGGTTAAAGTGTCTAGCTCTTGGTTCCGGCTCAGGTCATGATCTCGCCAGTTGTGGGATTGAGCCCCACATCAGGCTTTGTGCTCAGCAGGGAGTCTGTTTGAGATTCTCTTCCTCTGCTCTTCGCCCTGCTCCTGCATGCACACTCTTACTATCTCTCTCAAATAAATAAATCTTAAAAAAAATATTTTTAGAAAACTAGAAAAATAAAATTGGGAAAATTAGTTTAATCCCCCCAGCCCCTACATGTGTTGATGTACTTCATCAGATTGTAGTGGCTGAATACTTGAATTTGGCTAATGGAGCCCATTCTGTGGAGCTTAGGCTGGCACAATGCCTTGCACAGAAGACACTAACTGCTAAATGAGGGATGGTTGTTTTGGGAGTATGGTAGTGTTCAGAGTAGCATGGAGTTACGTCTTCATTTTCAGTTTGGGTGTTTGGGGGGTGCATAATCTAGTTTTGTGATTTCTTCTCTTCTTATACTTGAATCCTTGAACAACATGGGTTTAAACCACATGGGTCCATTTATAAGATAATTCTTTTCAGTAAATACAGTGTAATACTATAAATGTATTTTCTCCTTATGATTTTTTAAATAGCATTTTCTTTTCCTTAGCTTACTTAGTTGTATGAATACAGTATATAATATACAAAATAATTGTTGATTGTGTTATTGGTAAGGCTTTCAGTCAACAGTAGGCTATTAGTCAAGTTTTTGGGAAGTCAAAAGTTATGCTGATTTTTGACTGTGCAGGATACTCACATCCCTAACCACATTATTGTTTAAGGGTCAACTGTCATAGTGATGGTACAGTTCTCTCTAGGTAAAGCTTTAAGGAATTTATCTGTTTCATAAGTTGAAGAATACTTTGCTTAAATTGTCATAAATGTTTAATATATAAACATGTCAGAGCTTAGGAAACAATGATGACTAAAGCAATATTTATGAACCATATGAAATTAAGTTGTGTCCTATGAGAAAAGATGTGTGAGGATTACTACTGTCCGTGATAAAAGGACAATAGACATACCTAACATATATATATAGCCATCTGTAGCTGAGTAATTCTGCATGGCATCTGAGATCATCTCTGTCTTTAAGGTAGGGGAATGTTGAAAACTCACTGACTTCAACCCTAAAGCCTTCTGGAAGAGGAGATAAAGTTGTATTCTGTTCTGTAAAATTTAGTCAAGTATTTATTGAGCTTCTGCTTTATGTAGGTACTTTTGTGTAGATACTGCTGGGCTGTATAATTATATGTACACAATATACTCAACAAATTAGTATATAAATAGGTGAAGGAATGATGTAATCTTTGTACTCATTTATTCACTAATTTATTGAGCGTTTATTTTATACTAGACACCAACTATTCTAGTTGCTAAGAATACAGTGTGGTGAGCTGTATAGAAATTATCTCTGCTCCAATGGAGCCTATAGATATTAGTGAAAGATATTAGAACAAATAAACATAAATATATAATTACAAATTGGCTTAATTATATGAAGAAAAATAGCAACCACTATGATATAACAACCATAAGGGTGGGATCAATTTTTATTTTATTTCTTTTATGATTTATTTATTTATTTATTTATTTATTTTAGAGAGAGTATGAGCAAGTAGGGGGTGGGGCAAAGGGAGAAGGATTGAATCTCAAGCAGACTTCCCACTGGTCATGGAGCCTGACGCAGGGCTCAGTTCTGCAACCCTTGAGATCATAACCTGAGCCAAAGTCATGAGTTTGATGCTCAGTGTACTGAGCCACCCAGGTGCCCTGGAGCGGGATCCATTTAGATTGTGTGCTCTGGGAGGAACTTTAACTCCAAGAAGGATGAATAGGATTAGCCAGATCAGAATTAGAGCATGGTAGAGATGGGTTTGGGTTGGAGGATTGCAGGTGAGGAAGACTGAATTCGTGAAGTTTCTCAGATTGGAAGTTGGAGGACTGGGAGTACATTGGTATCCTTCGGATCTGAAATAACACTAGTGTGGCTAGAATGCAGAGAGGGAGGAGTAGAGGAGTTGGCAGAGCTTCTTGAATATCCTGATACAAGGTCCCAAATCCTGAGGTTTCATTACTGTTAATTAGAAGGAAAATATAGAGACTGATTTGTGGCTTGAAAAAGTGGGGGGAAACTGTTGATGAATTAGCACATAATTGGTTTATCTAGAACATGGGGAAGTTGAGTGTTATGTTGGGAAAGAATGTGGGCTTTGAAGTTAGAACTGTTTGACCCTGCTCTGCTTCATAATGGTGTTTGTGGCCCTGGTAAGCTACTGAACATCCCTGAGCTTCCCTTCTGTCATCTGTAAAATGGAGATAGTAGTGCCCTTTTATCGTGAGAATGAAATTAAATAAAATACATACACAAAGCACTTAGCAGAGGGTTTCATTCAAACTAAATGGTCAGTAAACTGTACCTGCTGCTGTTACTCCTCTTCCTCCTCAAGGCAGAAGGACAACAGCCAGATTGTCTGTGAAAGGTGAGCTAAATGAATCTAATGGACAGGCTAATAATGCATGCACAAACCGGCATGCCTGTAGTGACTTTAGACTATTTCATATGAGGAATTCTCCGTGAAAGGATGGGAGTCTTTGAGTTTGTTCCTGTGATAGTTGAAAGCCAGAAGTTTTTTGATAACAGAAGGCTTGTATGTACTGTGGAAAACTGGCTTTGCATTTCAAAGAAAGACAATAGCATAAGACTAAATTCACTATGAAAAGCCATAATATTATAGAGTACTTTATGGCCTTTTCAGAGAATATCACAATTATAGTAAACTATAGTCTTTGAAAGAAAGACTCTCTGAAAACGCTGACATATAATCTTAAAAACACAGGCTTCCCTTTATTTCACAAATAATTCTCTAGTTAACTAAGTGCAAGCAAGAGAAACTGGGATAAACTGTCGCGTATGTGTCTGTGGTTCACTTTATATTAATACGGAAATACAAATAACACAAAAACTTGTCCAAGTTCAAAAGCTTCAGTCATATTTTTAGAGGATAATAAAACAATTCCTGCGTAGCTACTTGGGTGTTTGGAGTGTAAGGTAAGCAGTCACCAATTGTTTTATCCCCCAGGTTACTCGGCGGGTATGTTTGAATGCTAATGACATGTCAAAGAATTTTTGTAATAATAGTGAAGATTTTTTGGGAAGAGAAAATTGCCTGAGAAAAACAAACATACTTTGCCCTTTGATTTAGTTATTAATTTCATAGAAAAATGCAATATGTATGGCTAAACTTTTTTGGCTGTGATTCATAAGAAGAGATATATATATTTTTTAAATTTTTAAAAAAGATTTTATTTATTTTTCAGAGAGAGAGAGAGAGAGAGAGAACAAGCAGGGGGAGCTGCAGGCAGAAGGAGAAGCGGTTCCCCGCTAAGCAAGGAGTCTGACATGGGACTCAATCCCAGGACCCCAACTGAGCCACCAAGGCTTCCCAAGAGATACATTTTAGTTTGTAAACATTATATACAACCAGGAAACTAAAAAGTTTTATGAAACGATATACATTATAATATTTTATGTTCTATTTCAATTTTTAAGAAAATGCTTTATGTAGTTTATACTAATTTTATGACCTAATAGGTCACAAGTTGCAATTTGAAAAACATTGCATCAAATGACTGTATTAAGTGAACTTCAGAAAGAATTCCAGGTTATTCCAGCAGCCGTAAAACCAGCACAATTTTTCCGGTAGTATATTCCACACCATTAATAATAGATGATCAATAGGTGCCAACCCCATATCGTTTGGCTACATTGGATGGTCTTTTAAGAAAGAAAGAGAGAAAAAAGAAAGGAAGGGAGGCATCCATGAACTCTCACTGAAGGATACATAAGAATTTAATAATAACATGAGTTGGGGTGCCTGGCTGGCTTGGTCAGTGGAGTATATGGTTCTTAATCTTGGGGTTGTCATGTTGGATGTGGAGATCATTTAAAAAAAAAAATAACAGGGCGCCTGGGTGGCTCAGTGGGTTAAGCCGCTGCCTTCGGCTCAGGTCATTATCTCAGGGTCCTGGGATCGAGTCCCGCATCGGGCTCTCTGCTCAGCAGGGAGCCTGCTTCCCTCTCTCTCTCTCTGCCTGCCTCTCTGCCTACTTGTGATCTCTGTCAAATAAATAAATAAAATCTTTAAAAAAAAAAAATAACAACATGAGTTGTTTGAGGGACAGAGAATTGAGTAGCTTTGGGTGGAGGTAGTGATTTTCGTTGTTTTTAAAATTTGAACCATGTGAATATATTCTACATATTTAAAATAATAAATTCTACGTCTACATTATTAGAGAAAAAAGAAGGGAGGGGAATCCATTTTGGATCTGGGTTTGTTCAGTAAAGATTGCTGTGCTAGATTAGCAGTGTCTTTCACAGGAGTGAGAGATAATAACTTTTGTGCTCTGTTTGCTGCCCCTGATCTAGATGATCTACATTGACAGTTAAAAGAATGTTTAGAGGATTCACTAAGAAGGGTTAATTTGTGTCCCATTCCCTGCTTATTTTAAGGGGTTATACACTTTAGAATTTTTTTTTCAAGAGAACTTGGCTAATTTGAACAGTTCAGTGCTTAATTAGAAGTTTAAAAAAAATCTGCTCAGCAGGGAGCCTGCTTCTTCCTCTCTCTCTCTGCCTGCCGCTCTGCCTACTTGTGATCTCTCTCTGTCAAATAAAAAAAAAAAAACTTTAAAAAAAAAATTTTTTTTTAAAGATTTTATTTATTTATTTGACAGAGAGAGATCACAAGTAGGCATAGAGGCAGGCAGAGAGAGAGAGAGGAGGAAGCAGGCTCCCTGCTGAGCAGAGAGCCCGATGCGGGACTCAATCCCAGGACCCTGAGATCATGACCTGAGCCGAAGGCAGCGGCTTAACCCACTGAGCCACCTAGGCGCCCCCTAAAAAATTTTTTAACTTGTTATTTAGAAATAATTTCAAACTTAGAGAAAAATTATGTAAATAAGAATGATAATACATAATACCTATTCCCAGAGTCACACCTTTTGTTAACATTTTACCCCATTTAGTTTATCATTTTTATCTTCCTGCCTATCTGATTTATTTTTGTCTGAATCATTTGAGAGAAGCTTAAAATACCATGCCCCTTTATTCCTTACTACTTTGAGGTGTATTTTCTAAGATTAAGGGTATTCTCTTAACAATGGAACAGATACCAGCTCTAGTAATATTAATATCCTACTTGAATCTACTGCCTGTTTTCCATTTTTGTCAGTTGACCCAGAGATGTCCTTTAATAGCATTTTCCCCTTCTCTGGCTCAGGATCCAGATCAGGTTTAGGTATTGCATTTAGTTTTGTCTCTTTAGCTTCCTTTGATCAAAAACATTTTACAACCTTTATTTCTTCTTTACAGCATTGAGATTTTTTTTTAATATAGCCCCCCCCCACTTTAAAAAAAATAGAATGTTGATCATTTTGATATTCTTTTAGGATTAGAATCAGATTATGCATTCTTGGCTAGAATACTAATTAATATATATATATATATATATATATATATATATATATATATATATGCCATATAGCTGATATGTCTTTCTGAGGATATCACAACCGAAGGCACAGGAATTCCATCTACCCCTCATTAATGTTAGAATACTCAGTAGTCAAGATGTTATCTAGTTTCTGCTGTATAATAAATATTTTCCCTTTGTAACAAATAAGTAATGCATGGGAAGACATTCTTAAAACCATGCAAAATTTCCTGCTCCTCACCAAAAATTTCCACCTGGATTTACCATTCATTGATTGTCCTTGCTTGATCCAGTCTTTACTGTGTTGGTTGCAAAAGTGCCGATTTTTCCAGTTAAGCACTACCTACACATTTACCAGTTGGAACTCAGCATTCTGTTGTAAGCAAGAGTTCTCCTTTCTACTCCACTTACTTGTTCTTATAAACTCCTCAATTACTCGTATTTAACCAGTGGTTCATACTTCCTTATTCTGTGAAGTAGAGGATTTATTTCTGGAATTAGTGGATGACGTCAGGAGGTCAGTGACCAACCTGAAATTGTGTGGCAGGTTGTGTGTGTGGACAGTTTTCTGAGGAGGGTGTCCATAACTTTAACCAGAATCTCTAAAGAGTTTTGTTTTTGTTTTTGTTTTTTAAGATTTTATTTATTTATTTGACAGACAGAGGTAGCAAATAGGCAGAGAGGCAGGCAGAGAGAGAGGAGGAAGCAGGCTTCCCTTTGAGCATAGAGCCTGATGCAGGACTCGATCCCAGGACCCTGGGATCATGACCTGAGCCGAAGGCAGAGACTTTAACCCATTGAACCACCCAGGTGCCCCAAGAGTTCTTGATTCAAACAGGATTAAGTCCCACTATGTTGAATAGTTAAATGTTAAGCTCTCTGTAATTCTTATATATTGTGTATTCCTTTTTAAAAATTTATTATTTTTATTAACATATATTATTTGCCCCAGGGGTATGTTTGTATATTCTTTGCCGGTTTTCTACCCCAAGTGATAAATAACTGAAGGGGTAGAGTGGTAGTATGTGTCCTTCTGTCGGTACATTCCAATTTTTTATCTGCTGTTTTTAACTGCAACTGAAAGTAGTATTATATTTTGGTTTCCTTATTTTTTTTTGCTGGAATATATTATAAATGTTAATATCTTCATTTCCACTGTAGCAGCAATTTATGGTGTATAGAACCAGTCTTTGGAAGCAATAAATTACCTTGATTTAATTTGAAACTTTAACACAAATATTTTTTACACTGTAGTTTTATTAGCTCTTTGGGAGTGAGCTACATGATGTTGTGCACTGAAAATTACCCAAATGTTCTGGCCTTCTCTTTCCTGGATGAGCTTCAGAAGGAGTTCATTACTACTTATAACATGATGAAGACAAATACTGCTGTCAGACCATACTGTTTCATTGAATTTGGTAAGGGCCTGATTTTTTTCCTTTTCATTATCCTGTCTCTATCCAATCATAAATGATTTTTCATATAATACTGGGGGCTAGGGGAAAAACTCAGAAAATTCTGCTACCTTGCTTTTGATAGAATAACTTGACAAATGGTCAGTAAATTATGGCAACTTCTTTTTGAAAAAAATTGTGTTTGGGCTGTGGAGGGGATTGTGATTATTGGCACAAAGAATTAATCGGAGAGGACAGTCTCTCAATGAGAAATTTATAAGCCAGAGATTCAGAGTTCTGTGTTTATGTGATAATCTTTTATAGTCTGCTTAATGTAGAACGAAGGTTGGCAAACATTTGCTGGAAAGTACCAGTTAGTACATATTTTAAGCTTTAGGGACCATATGGTCTCTGTCACAACTACTCAGCCCTGCCACTGTGGCTTGAAAGCAGCCATAGGCAATATATAAATGAATGAGTATAGTTATAGTCCAATAAAACTTTATTTACATAAGCAGTCAGCAGGCTCACTTTGGCTTCTGGGCATTAGTTTGCTTGATTCCTGGTGTATGAGGAGAAAAAAGTAAAACCGAGTTGTAAATAATGAAAGTAAAATCGGAAGATATTTAGAAAATGTCTTTTATTGATTCCACTAAATTCATTGTTTAAAACATACATTCTAATGGTGAAAGCAATAAATATAACAGGTTTATAAGAATATGCAACTTACAGCATATGTTCTTATGTAATTACAAGACAATATTTTATGAGAGATGAAACCGTATAAAAATTAAGACTTTGGTTTAAAATTAAAGCTGCTTTATTTGGTTTGTTTTTTAATTTAAAGTAATTCCTTGAAGGGAATATTATAGTAGAAAGTCTCACAGCCATGAAGTGTTAAATCCGTATTTTATTTATAATTATTTCTAGAATATAATTTCTGGAGTGAAACACTGATGACTCCATGATATATAAACTATTAAACACAAATAATATTTGAATATTCCATGACACATTGAGTAGCTTTTTTTTTTTTTTTAAGATTTTATTTATTTGAGAGAGAGAGATAGTGAGAGAGAACATGAGAGGCGAGAAGGTCGGAGGGAGAAGCACACTGCCTGTGGAGATGGGAGCCCCATATGGGACTCGATCCTGGGACTCCAGGATCGTGACCTGAGCCACCCAGGCGCCCCAGATTTAGTAATTTTGGACAAAAAATAAAACTGTTGATCTGCAGAATTTATTCTATAAACATCACACTCTCAAATTAATTAACAAATGACTGCAAGGAAATTTATTTTTATTTTGCATAGATAACTTCATTCAGAGGACCAAGCAGCGATATAATAATCCCAGGTCTCTTTCAACAAAGATAAATCTGTCTGACATGCAGATGGAAATCAAGCTGAGGCCCCCTTATCAAATTTCCATGTGTGAACTGGGGTCGGCCAATGGAGTCACATCTGCATTTGCTATTGACTATAAAGGTGCTGGTAAGATTTCTTCTGGTGAGTTATGGATCTCAGTTACAAACTATTTCATTAAAAAAAACTTTTGTAAGAACTGAGTAACTCTTGTAAATTAATTACTTTATTCTAATATTTTAAAGCAAGTACATGAGAGAATGTAGAAATTTAAAGTAATTCTCCCAGTAATTTATACGGTAATCTACCAGATATGTGACTAATCAGGAAAATACTTTAAATAGCAATCTCAGAGGAACTCTGCTAGGGACATGGTTAAGAATTTTTCTTAATTGTTTCTTAAATATTTCTGTATAATTTGTTTTCAAGAAGTGAATAATGGTTAATTTGTAATATATATTTATGTACATGTAAATGTTTTGCATTCTATCAGAATGGCTACATTCAAGGCCAGTTTTCTTGATTATCACAGAAAATGGGATTATCTACCCAAACCTACCCTCCCAAACAAGAGATCCCATACTCAACAGTTGTGACAATAGAGAACTTCTGTTTAAAAATGGAAACCTCATTATTGTATAAGGTAGCATATGCCATTGTTGAATTGCTTGTTTAAAAAATTCCATGTAATTCCAACTTGTTTGTTCTCTGACTTTTTCTCTGCTTGTCAGCTATGCCAGAATAGCACTTGAGAACTTTGAAATCAGCAGCTCTGTGTTCTTTCTGTGCTATTACTCTGATCAATTGCAGATATAATCAGTTTCCTTAGCCTTTTGTTCTGTGACATTTTGAAACCCTCCCCATCCTGGAAGCTGCTTCTGTGTGTGCTTTAGTTTGTTAGTATTCTTCAAATGTGGCATTCAGGACTGAACACATTTCTTCAGTTGATTAATTCAAATTATGGGAGAAAGGGGGATGCAAATTTTAGTAAAATAATCCAGCCAATCAGGAAACAAACACAAAAACAGGCAAATACCAGTAACAAGCCCCAGGAGAGAGGAGGTGGATCAGTACTCATAGTTGTTATAATATGTTTTCTAAAATGTCCAATTTCCAACAAAAAATACAAGACGTGTAGAGGAAGGGGAAAGTATAATCCATATACGAATATATGAGGGGGAAAAAAGCAGGCAATAGAAACTGCCTTTGAGAGTGATCAGATATCAGATTTAACAGACTTTGAAGTAGCCATTGTAACTATGTTCAGAGAACTAAGCAAAACCATGATTAAAGAAGTAATGAAGGTATGATGATGTTGTATCAAATAGACAATATCAATAAAGAGATAGAAATTATAAAGAAAAAGAACCAGCTGGAACTTCTGGAATTAAACCAATATACTTGAAATAAAAAATTTACTAGTAGGCTCAGAAGTAGAATTGAACTGACAGTAGAAAAAGTTAACAGATTTGAAGATAAATCAGTAGGGATTTTGCAATCCAAAGAACAGAGGAAAATGAAGGAAGAAGAATGAACAGAACCTCACAAAAATGTGGGGCACTTAAGCACACTTATGCATGATGGGAAAACCAGAAGGAGAGGAGAGAAGGAAAGGAGCAGAAAAAGTATTTGCAGCAATAATGGGTGAAAAGTTTCTGGATTTACTCAACAATATTACTCCTCCAGGAAGCTTATTGAGTTCCAAATAACCATGCAAGAGGTCTACAAATAGATGAATCATATTAAAAATCTGGAAGATCAAGACAATGAGAAAATCTTGAAACAAGTGAGAGAAAAAACAACTTGTCACTTATCAGGGAACCCCAGTAAGATTAACAGCTGACTTCTCAACAGAAACAGTGGCAATCAGGAGGCAGTGGGACAACATGTTCAAAATGCTCAAAGAAGGAAAAAAGTATCAGTCAAGAATCCTATAACCAGCACAGCTATTGTTCAAAAATAAGGTGAAATAAAGACATTTGCAGATAGCAGAAGCTGAGAGAATTGTTGCTGGCAGACTCATATTACAAGAATTACTAAAGGAAATTACTGTCTAGATCACTTGTCAGTGATCTAGACAGTAATTTGAATCCACACCAACAAAATCAAAGAACAACAGTAAAGGTAATTATAAGACAGTCATTTTTTTCTTCTTTGTTTTGTTGACTGATATAAAAAGTAAGTATATAAAACTAATGTATTGTTGGCCTATAATGTATAGAAATGTAATACATATTTTTCATAACAGCACACAGGAGGTGGATGGGAGCAAAACTTCACTGGGCTAAAGAAATGACTCTAGATGATAATTTGAATCCACAGGAACAAATGAAGAAAGCCAGAAGTGATAAGAATTTATATTAATAAAACTTAGAAAAATTGCTGTCCTCTTAGCTGCTCTAAAAGACATAAAATTATGTGAAGTAATAATTGTTAACAATGTATTTTGGGGTTTGTAATGTTTATAAATGTAATTTGTATACAACAATACCACAAAAAGGGAAGAAAAGGAATAGCACTCTATAGGAGTAATGTTCCTGTAGCTCTTTGGAATTAAGTTAGTATAAATATGAAGATATTTCTGGATAAGACGTATATGGGAAGTCCTAGAGTAGCCACTAAGTAAATCACTTAAAAAATGGTGAAAATCATTAAAGAAATTAAAGTGCTACAGTATAAAACATTCATTTAATGCAATGATAGACTAAAGGAGAAATAGAGCAAAAAAGGGCCTAACACATAAATAAGTAAAATGGCATATGTAAATCACTGTCAATAATTAATGAGATTGGATTTAAAAATGTGAGTGGATGAAACGTTCCAATCAAAAGTTGAAAATTATAAAAGTGGATTAAAAAAATCAAAAGGTAGAAATAGATTGAAAGTTAAAGGGAAAAAAACATATAATGCAAATAGTAACTGAAAGAGAGGTGGAGTGGCTTTTTGATACTAGACAAAACGGGTTTTAGGACAAAATTTGCTACTAGAGACAAAGAAGGACATTTTATAATTGATTAACACGTAACAATTATAAAAATATAGGTGCATTTGACAACAAAGCTCTCAAATACATGAAACAAAATCTGCCAGAAATGAAGGGAGACATAGACACTTAAACAGTAATGGTTGAAGACTGAATACCCAACTTTCAATAATGGATAGAATAGGCAAAGGATAAACAAGGGAACAGAAGATTTGAACAATGCCATAAACCAACTAAATCTAATAGCTATGGAATACTCCAGTTAACATTAGAAAATACATTCTTAAGCATATGTGGAACATTCTACTCCTGTAGGGTAGACTTTATGC
This sequence comes from Mustela erminea, assembly GCF_009829155.1. NCBI lineage: Eukaryota > Metazoa > Chordata > Mammalia > Carnivora > Mustelidae > Mustela > Mustela erminea. Next base: position 99,664,619 of record NC_045614.1, read on the forward strand.
TAAGCCATTAAAATACAAAACCTTCATAAATTTAATAGGCTAACAATAATACAAAGTATATTCTGTAACTGTAGTGAAATGAAATTAGATGTTAATAACAAAAGAATTTGCGAGACTCAAATATGTGGAAATTAAACAATACACTCCTAAATAATAAATGGGTCAAAGAAGAAATCAAAGGAGAATTTATACTTGGAGATGAATGAAGATGAAGACACAATATAACAAAATCTGAGATGCAGCTGAAGTTGTACTTAGAGGAAATTTTATTGCTATGAATACCTTTTTTTTTTTTTTTTAAAGAAGATCTCAAATGAATAATGATCTGCCTAAAGATAATAGAAAAAAAAGCAAATTAAACCTAAAATAAAGAGGAGGACGGAAATAATTAAGATTATGAAATGAAAATTAAATAGAAAAATAGAGAAAAATCAAGAAAACCAAAAACTGGTTCTTTGAAAAGATAAAATTAACAATCCTTTAGCTAGATTGACCAAGAAAAAAAAATTACTTGAGTCAGAAATGAAAGGACATTTCTACTGATCTTACAATACAAAATAAAGGATTTTAAAGGAACACTGAACAGTTGTGTGCTAATGAATTAAACAACTTTGATGAAATGGGCATATTCTTAGAGATACACTAATTACTAAAATGGACTCAAGAAGAAATAAATAAACTGTATCCAAGAATAGAGATTAAATTACTAATAAGAAACTATGGGGTTGCTTGGGTGGTTCAGACAGTTAAAAATCTGCCTTCGGCTCAGGTCAATATCTGGGTTCTTGGGATCAAGCCCAGCATTGGGCTCCATGCTCAGACAAGAGCCTGCTTCTCCATCTCCCTCTGCTTTTTCCCTTACTTGTGTGTGCCCACTCTTCTCTGTCAAATAAATAAAATTAAAAAAAAATTCCAGAAAGGAAATAGTAAAAAACAAAAAAGGGGGGGATGGGGAGAAAGAGAGAAACTACTGACAGGGGTTCCTGGCTGGCTAAATGGGTGAATGGGACTCTTTTGGGTGTAGAGATTACTTAAAAATAAAAATCTTTAAAAAAAAAAAAAAAAAAGGAGAAAAAAAGAAACCATTGACAAAGAAAACCCTAGTTTGAAATGGCTTCACTGGAGAATTTTACCAGTTTAAGAATTAACCAGTTCTTTAGAAACTCTTCCCAAAAAATGGAAGAGAGAGAAAACTTTTCAACCCATTCTTTGAGGCTAGTATTATCCTAATACAAAACTAGATAAAGACATCCCAAGAAAAGAAAACTATTTAGTTTTATTTAGTTTTAGTCCATTTTAGTAATTAGTGTATCTCTAATAATGACTAATAATATATCATATGAATATGGACCACAGTCCTCAAAAAGCCAGCAGGCCAAATCCAGCCACATAAAAATTACTATATACTGTGACCAGTATTCCTGGATTAATCCAGGAATGCAGGGTTGGTTTAACATCTGAAAATCAATTAATATATACAATATCAACAGAATTAAAAAACAAAATCTCATGGTTATCTCAGTAGTTAAAGCATTTTTAAAAAGTCCCGACAGTCTTTCAATATTAAATGAAAACAGCAAACTAGGAATAGAAACTTGTTCGATGTGATCATCTGCAGAAAACCCAAGCTGTACTCAGATGTAATGGTGAAAGAGTGATGCTTTCTCCTAAGATCAAGAACAAGACAACAATGTCTGCTCTTAGTAGTTTTTTGTTGTTGTTGTTGTTGTTGTTTTTTAAGATGTATTTATTTGAGAGAGCAAAAGCCAGTGTAGTTGGGGGCAGAGGGAGAGAGAAACTCAAGCAGACTCCTGATGAGTGTGAATCCCAAAACTGGGCTTGATACTCATGACTCTGAGATCAGACCCAAGCTGAAACCAAGAGTCAGATGCTTAACTGACTGCACCACCCAGGCACTCCTTGTTGGTTCTAGTCAACATGGTATCTGAGGTTCGAGATAGGGCAGTTAAGCAAGGAAAAGGGAAAAAAAAAAAGCATCTGATTGCAAAGGGAGAAGTAAAATAACTTCATATATAACATGATCTTAAATGTAGAAAATCCTAGGGCGCCTGGGTGGTTCAGTGGGTTAAGCCGCTGCCTTCGGCTCAGGTCATGATCCCAGAGTCCTGGGATCGAGTCCCGCATCAGGCTCTCTGCTCAGCAGGGAGCCTGCTTCCCTCTCTCTCTCTCTGCCTGCCTCTCTGTCTACTTGTGATCTCTCCCTGTCAAATAAATAAATAAAATCTTTTAAAAAAATATAGAAAATCCTAAATATTCCATTAAAAAACTATTAAAACCAACGTCTTTAGCAAGGTTGTAGGATACAAGATCAATATACAAAAATCATTTATGTTCTATATACCAGTAATGACAATCTGAAAATGAAATTAAGAAAATCCTAGCAACTACTGGATGAAACAAAACAGATTATACTTTGTATTGTTTGCAATTTAAAAGAAAAAAAAATTCCTTACAATGAAAACTACAAAACATAGAAAGAAATTTATAAAACCTAAATTAATGGCAAGTCGTCCAATGTTCATAGAAGACAATATTGTTAAAACTGGCTGTGCTTCTCCAACTTACATATAGATTCAGCAAAATCTCTGAAAATTTCAGCTGTCTTTTTGGCAGAAATTGACAAGCTGATCCTAACATTTATTTGGAAATACCACAAGCCAAAATAGTCAAAAAAATCTTGAAAAAGAATAAAAATGAAGGATTCACACTTCCAAGCAGAAATGAACCCTTACTTTATAGTCAGTTAATTTTTAATAGGGATGCCAAGAGAGTGGTGGAAGAATAGATTTTTCAACAAAAGATGATGGGACAAGTGGATATCCACATGCAAAAGAATGAAGTTGGACCCCTACCTTAAAAATTTTAAAAACTAAAAATGGATCAAAGACTTAAATTTAACCACTAAAACTATATGACTTCTAGAAGAAAACATAAGTGTAAATCTTTGTGAGTTTGTATTAGACAGTGGTTTTTTAGACTTGACAGCAAAAACACAATGAAGAAAATAAATTAAAGTGGACTTCATCAAAGTTAAAAATTTTTTTAGGTGGGGCACCTGGGTGGCTCAGTGGGTTAAAGCATCTGCTTTCAGCTCAGGTCTTGATCCCAGGGTTCTGGGAATGAGCCCTGTGTTGGGTTGAGGAGTGCCTGGGTGGCTCAGTGGGTTAAAGTCTCTGCCTTCGGCTCAGGTCATAATCCCAGGGTCCTGGGATCGAGTCCTGCATCAGGCTCTCTGCTCATGGGGAGCCTGCTTCCCCCTCTCTTTCTCTGCCTGCCTCTCTGCCTACTTGTGATCTCTGTCAAATAAATAAATAAAATCTTAAAAAAAAATTTTTTTTTTTTAAAGTAGACTTCATGGTCAGTGTGGAGCCCAGTGCAGGGCTTGAACTCACAACCCTGAGACCAAGAGTCAGACACTTAATGCTTAACTGACTGAACCATCCAAACTCCCCCAAAGTTAAAAACTTTGTTCTTTAACAGACACTATCAGTAAATTGAAGATAATTGAGAAAATCATGTATTTCCTAAGGGATTTGTATCCAGAATATGTAAGTAACAACAATAACAATAAAAAGATAATCAGTTTTTAAATGAGAAAAGAATTTGAATAGATACTTCTATGAAGAAAGTGTGCAACTGGCTAATTAACACATGAAAAGATGCTCCACATTATTAGTCATCATGGAATGGAAAGCAAAATGATAAGGAGATAGCACTTTACCCACTAGGATGGCTGTAGTTTAAAAAAATAGTAACGTATTAGCAAAGATGTGGAGAAATTGGAACCCTCCTATAATGCTGATAGTGTTGCAAAATGGTGAGCTGCTTTGGAAAATACAGCGGAAGTTCCTTAAAAAGGTAAATATAGTTACCACATGACCTCACAATTCTCATCCTTGAAAATTGTGAGTTGAAAATGTAAGCCTGAATAAAAATCTGTATGTGAATATTTATAGCACTATGATTCATAGAAGCCAAGTTGAAGTAATGCAAACATCCATCATCTGATGAATGAATTAACAAAATATGGTGTATACATGCAACTGAATATTAAGGAGTTAAAAAGGAAAGAAGTATTGATGCATGATACAACATGGATGAACCTTAAAAACATTATGCTAAATGAGAGAAGCCAGATACAAAAGGCCATATATTTACAGTTTCATTTATACAAAGTGTTCAGAATAGGCAAACCCATAGAAACAGAAAGTAGCCTAATGGTTGACAGGAGCTGGAGAGGTACAGGGAACTAGGCAGTGACTACTAATACTTATGAGATTTCTTTTTGAGGTGATGAAGATTGTGGAATTAGATAATGATTGCACAATTCTATAAATATTAAAAATCTTTTTAATTATATACTTTTATTTTTAGAGAATGTGCCTGTGTGTTTGCAAGTAAGAACAGGGCAGAGGGAGAGGGAGAGAGAGAATCTTAAGCGGGCTCCATGCTCAGTACAGGGCTTGACGTGGAGGTAAATCTCACAACCCTGAGATCATGGCTTGAGCCAAAATCAAGAGTTGGATGTTTAACCAATTATGCTCCCCCAGGTGCCCCTGAATTATATACTTTTAAAGGGTGAATTTTATTGTATTCAGATTATATTTCAATTTTTTAAATCAGTAATTAATGAGAGAGTTATTACTTTGAAGACTTCTTCCAGTAGTGATTGAGTAGGCAATTCAGACCAATAGTTCCACAAAATACATGTAGGAAAGGTGAGTAGGATGTATATATTCTATAGAATATGTAGGTAAAAAAAAAAAAAAAGAATACGTAGGCCTGATATGATACAGAATTTAAAATATAATCTTCCTGAAGTCTTTGGATATTCAACAAGATTAAGAATTACTGGGATTTAGAAAAGGATGGAGGCCTATGGAGATGAGCTTAATGTTTGGAGCTATTTTTTCTTTTGGGGCTTTTACCATACTGAAGGGAACAGTTGTGACAGCCACTCAAGACTAGGGAAACAGGGCTTAGAAAGTAGGGTCCACCAGGCCCCCACCCCAGCTTTGGGTTTGGGCTTTAGATGTTGGCACTCTAGGAATATAGGTAGGCAGGAGTAGGAAGTAGACAGTCTTTTAGGAGGACTGCAGCTTAGTTTTGAATCATATTGGTTTCTAAAATTGGATTAAGTGAATTCCACGGTGCTATGCTCCAAATATACTGGCAGAAGCAAACAAACGTGTTTCCTAGAGGAAATAGTCACATAAGCTTCAAATTATATCTACAACAATATTTTGAAAATAGAATGTTTGGTAAACAGTGAAGTAACCAGGCATAAATCACCGGGCACTTGGATTACATGAACAGAAACCATTACACACGCACACACACTCACACACACACACACACACACACACACACACACTCTCTCACACACACACACACACACCCCTGGTCTCCTAGGAGTCATGAACACACACACACACACACAAACACACCTGGTCTCCTAGGAGTCATGAAAACACATACATACATACATACATACATACATACACACACACACACACACACACACACACACACACCCACCCACCCACCCACCCCCTGGTCTCCTAGGAGTCATGGAAGCCAGAAGACCATTTAGGTATCTTCTGACGGTTAAAGGAAAATAACTACAAATGTGGATTCTGTGCTTAACAAAAATATACTGAAAAAATGAAATGGCAAGAGTGGCTATCCTTGTGGTGTTCCTGATCTTAGCAGGGAAAGCATTCAGTCTTTCACGGTTAAATATGATGTTAACTTAGGGTTTATGTAAATGCTTTTTTTAATCCAGTTGATAAAATGCCTTTATATTCCCAGTTTGATGTATGGTTTGTATCAGAAATGAAAGTTGTATTGTATTACTTTGTCTAAATTTATTTATTGAAATGATTGTATGATTTTTCTTTTTAAAGTCATTATGTGGTAAATTACATTGATTGCTTTCCAAATGTTAAACCAACCTTGCATTTCTGTGATAAACCCCACTTGGTTATAATATCCTTTTTATATATTGTGAGATTCAATTTGCTAACATTTAAAAATTTAAAAATTTAATATGTTTTCATGTGGGAATTGGTTTATAGTTTGTTTATAGTTTTCCTTTTTTGTAATGTTTTTGTCTGGTTTTGCTATCAGATTAACATTGGTCTCAGAATAGATTGGGAGATATATTTCCTTTTCTTCCATTTTTTTGAAAATGTTTTTGTAGAATTTTTATTTCTTCTTTGTTCAGTATTTTGAAGCTTTTTGAGCATCTGGTTTTCTTTGTGGAAAGGTTTTTAACTACAAACCAATTCCTTTGATGAATGTTCAAGTTATCTGTTTTTTGAATGAGTTTTAGTAGTTTGATTTTTTTAAGGAATCTGATCATCTTGCCTAAGTTAATGAATTTTGAGGCATAAGTTAATACTCTCTTATCCCTGTAATATCTGTAGAATTGCAGTGATACAATCATTCTCATTTCTTTTTTTTTTTTTTTTTTAAGATTTTATTTATTCATTTGACACAGAGAGATCACAAGTAGGCAGAGAGGCAGGCAGAGAGAGAGAGAGGAGGAAGTAGGCTCCCTGCGGAGCAGAGAACCCGATGCGGGACTCGATCCCAGGACCCTGAGATCATGACCTGAGCCGAAGGCAGCGGCTTAACCCACTGAGCCACCCAGGCGCCCAATCATTCTCATTTCTGATATTGGAAATTTTTGTCTTTTGCTTCTTTCTCCTGATCATTTTTGTTAGAGCTTAGCTTTTTTATTGATTTTCTTAGAACCAGCTTTTGGTTTCATTGACCTTTTTATTGTGTTTTTTTTTTTTAAATTTTATTGATTTGTGATCTGATTTGTACTACTTCTTGTCTTCTGCTCACTTATGGTTTAATTTACTCTTCTTTTTCTAGGTTCTTGAGGCAGAAGTTGAGGTTATTTTTTTTAAAAAGTGGAGGTTATTTTTTTATTTGAGATCTTCTTTTTAAATGGGCATTTAATAGTATATATTTTCCTATAAATATTGCATTAGCTACATTCATAAAGTTTAATATATTGTATTTTCACTTTCATACTATTTAAAATGCTTTTTAATTTCCCTTTTAGTTTCTTTTATGATCCATGGATTGTTTAGAAATGTGTTACATAGTTTTAAGAATTTAGAGATTTTTCTAGATATCCTTCATTTCTTGATTTATAACTTAACTCCATTTGTGTGATACCAAGTTTTGTATGATTCTAATTCTTTTAAGTTTATTGAGACTTGTTTTACTCTCCCAGAATATGTTCTGTCTTGGCCATTTTTATGTGTTCTGTGTTGAAAAGAATGTGTATTCTATTATTGTAGGGTGGACCTCTATAAATGTCATTTAGATCAAGTTGGTTGATAATGTTCAAATCTTTCATATCCTTTCTGATTTTCTGTAGACTCTCAGTTATTGAGAAGGTAGTGGTGAACTCTGACTGTATTTGTGAATTTGTATCTTTCTCCTTTTATGTCTCTGTCAGTTTTTGTTTTAAATATTTTAAAGCTTGTTAAATATTTAGGATTGTTTTGTTCTCTTGATGCATGGACTCCTTTTCATTTTGAAATGACCTTCTTTATACCTAATAATATTCATAGTTCTGCAATCTACTTTATTAATGCAGTCATTCTAACTTTTTCAAGTAGTATTGTAATAGTGTGTCTTTTTCTGTCTTTTTTCTTTTAACATTTCTGTGTCTTTCAATTTACAGTGGTTGCTTTTTAGGTATTATTTAGTTGAGTCTGTTGGGGAAAAAAAATCCAGTTTGACAGTATCTGCCTTTTCATTTAGGTGTTTAGGCGGTTAGGCCACTTACATTTAATGTGTTTATTAATGTGGTTGGGCTTTTTTTGTTTTTTTTTAAAAGATTTTATTTATTTATTTGTGAGAGAGAGCAAGAGAGTAAAGAGTGAGCACAGGCAGGCAGAATGGCAGGCAGAGGCAGAGGGAGAAGCAGGCTTTCCTGCCAAGCAAGGAGCCCAATGTGGGACTCGATCCCAAGATGCTGGGATCATGACCTGAGCCGAAGGCAGCCGCTTAACCAACTGAGCCACCCAGGCATCCCAGGCTTTTTTTTTTTTTTTTTTTTTTTTTTTAAGATTTTATTTTTAAGTAAGCTTTACACCCCTCTTGGGGCTCGAACCCACAACCACAAGATCAAGTGTCATATGCTCCAGTGACTAGCCAGCTAGGTGCCCCCATACAGTGGGGTTCAAACCTACCATCATGATTATTTGTTTTCTTTTTATCCCATCTGCTTTTAGTCACCTTTTTCTATTTTTCTGCCTTCCTTTAAATAATTTTTTGATCCTTTTCTGTTCTTGGTTGACTTATTATACCTCTTCATTTCTTTGTTTGTTTTAGCAGGCGCCTTAGGGTTTATAGTATATACCTGATAGTTCATGGTAGGGCCACTAGTTTCTGCCGTGGCCAAAAAGGAAGCCAGGAACTAGTTCTTGAAATGAAAACATTTTTCTTTTTGCCTAAGGGCCATGTCATTGCTTCAAAACCCAGGAGCCTCTTTTATGATTCTTCTTTCCGAATTTGCTGCAGACTCAAAACATTATTGTTATGTTATGCAAATATTTTGAACACCATTAGATCCGTGAGTCATAAGGGCTGAGTGGCAAAATGTTCTGTAATGCAGTCTAGATCTTTCAGTTGTTTTGGCTCTCTTCAGCCATTGTTATTCAGTAAACATGTTGAAGCAGTTTACCCAAGTCTTGTAATGTTGCTTTTGAAATCTAGAAAGGCATACTCAGCAGCATATTTTTTCTTAGTGGTATGGGTTGCAATGAGCATCTTGATTTTTACATTTAGTATACTTGAGACCATTAACCTCCAGAAATTTGACTGAGGTGGTAGGCTCCTATAATTTTGTTATTATTTTCCATACTCTTCCATACATGTATCATCTCAGGGATTCTGCTGTCTGTTTTTCAGATCCTGGCAGCATGAGGTTATCAACAAAATGGATCAGTATAATGTTCCAGGAGGTGTTAAGATGTTGGGTCCCTAAAGGCCAAGGGTCAGCAGACGTTTTCTATATATGGCCAGATTGCAAATATTTTAGATTTTATAGGCTAAATGGTCTCTGTTGCAACTACTTCACTCTGCTGGTATAATATAAAAAACAAACATAGACAATGTGTAAAAGAATAGGTAAAGCTGTTTTGCAGTGAAGCTCTGTTTACAAAAACAGGTGGTGGGCTGGATTTGACCTGTGGGTCATAGTTTGCCAACCCCTGCTACATACTAATCTCTGGCTTAGAGTTGATATAACCTGGTGGCAATATAGTAAATGTACTAAATGTGCTTCTCTCTCTCTCTCTCTTTTCTGAGCAAGAGCTCAAGGGAGTACTAGGGGAAGGGGGTGAGGGAGAGAGAATCCCAAGCAGACTGATGCTCAGTGTGGCGCCTGACATGGGGCTCAGTCTCACAACCCAGAGATCATGACCTGAGCCAAAATCAAGAGTTGGATGCTTAACTGACTATGCCCCCCAGGTGCTCCTGTGCCCTGCTATCTTTATCAGGTAAAAGCAAAATGCTTCTGATTTTCTCTGTTTATTAGGTAGAGAAGAAATTGTTAGCAAATTAGCACCTACATGTCATGGAATTAGTTGATTGTTCCATATGGAAAAGCATGTGCAGTTGGAACCCACAGTAATCTGTTGTCTTCCTCTAAGACACTCTTATTTTGGAGCCTTAAACTGGAGAGTTAAATGGGTGTATAGTAGGAATCACTGTCTGTGCATATTTTAATAAGCCTTGGATGATGACACTGATTGCTGCATTTACCTTAGGGATTGATATTTTGATGATGTTTGGGTGGGGGAAGCTCCATGGCTTCCATTGGCCTTTCCTTTTCTAATAGTTCTAATTCCATAGATCTGTCAGTCAGTGTTGCTGCCAGAGTATCTGTCCATTACTGTACACACTCAGGATCTAGAAAATTAGTCTTTAATTTGGGGTAGGGGTCCATCCAACTTAACCTACCAAGAGAGAAATTCTTTTAGAAAGTTCATGTATTGTTTGACTTCTGTAAGTCCCCACTCTGACCTGTAGTCTGCAGTGGTATCTTGGATCACCAGACAGCAGACACTGGAAGATGGAGGGACATCTGGGATTTGATAATTGTTTTAAGAAAGAGAGAGAAATTTTAAGAAAGAGAAGTTTTTAAAGTAATTCACAGTTAGAACTTATTTTAATATTAACAGAAAATTTTCTTTTAATCCACATGAAACCTGGGTAATACTTCCTATAATCTCTGAGTTTAAGTATGTTTTCCTATTTTCTTTCCTGAATAAAGTTATTTACTTTATTTTGGAATTTGGTTAATAGTTATTTGACAGACATTACTCTTCAGGCCTTTTTCTCTGTTAGAGAGAAAGACTGTTAGACTATCTTACATTTGGTTTCTTGACTTTTTCTCTTTCTGACCTTTTGACCCCTCTCTGCACAGTCTAGCATGAATATTTTCTCTAATTTTCTGAAGTCTACAGATGTTCTGCTGTCCATCATGGGTCAATATGTTAAGTTAAACACTAGGTCCTACTTTTACCTTTTTCCTTTTCTTTTTAAAACATTTTATCATAGAGAAATTTCAAACAGCTACAAAGTAAATGGAATAGTGTAATGAACTTTCATGTACCTGTCACCCAGTTATAATAACTATATCAGCATTTTGCCATTCTTATTTTTTCTGTATCCCCACCCACTATCCACTCATCTAGTTGATAATTTACTTCTGTAGTTTTCTTTTCTTTCTTTCTTTCTTTTTTTTTTTTTTTTTAAGATTTTATTTCTTAGAGAGACCAAGGTAGCAAGAGAGAGCACAAATGGGGAGGAGAGGGAGAAGCAGGTTCCCCATGGAGCAGGGAACCTGACTTGGGGCTCAGTCCCAGGACCAAGGATTGTGACTTGAGACAAAGGCAGACACTTAACTGACTAAGCCACCCAGGCACACCCATGGTTCTTTCTTTTTTAAGGAAAATTTGCACATATTAACATGCACATATCTTTGCTATATGGTTTAGACACATGGATACATTTTTATAAACCACTCTTTTTTAAAGTATAGATTTTATTACTCTTCAGGTATGGTAAGGCCAACAGATCAGAAGACAGCTGCCACTGAAAAGGTAGTTTGTTATACTCAGATCCCAAGAGAAGGGTTCACGCTACTCCACCCACGCCCACGTGGGGAAGTATAGGTACTGGTCCAGAGGTGAGGGAGTGGGAGGAAAATATGAGCAAGAGCCTTTATTGTGCTTTCCCTAGGAAGGAACTGGAGAAGCAGGCTAAGCAGGTTTAGATTGGCTAGCTTGAGAACTTATGGCAGTCTCTGTCCTTTGTTGTCTGATACCAGACCCTGGGGTGATTTGGGCAAGGGGATAGTGGCCCTGAGTGTGAGTGTGAGAGCCCCACAGAGGCGGTAGTGTGTGTGGACTTTGGGTTAGGGGATTTGATTTTGAAAAGCACTCTTGCAGGTGAGTTGTTTGCTATCTCTGGAAATTAGATAGCCCTAAGGGCTTTCCTCTAGGGTCGGCAAGGCTCCAAGATATCAAAGCATCAAAATACAAATATAAGAAAAAACATCAAATACATATCCCTATCACGATATAGAATATTTCTATCTCCCTGGGAAGTCCTTTCATGTCTCTTCCGAATCTCCATCCCACCTCCAGACAACCATTGTTCTAATCTTTTACACTCTAGTTATTTTTAATTTTGTTTGTTGTAGAAATTTATAGAAACAAGATTATATAGTGTACTCTTGTGTTCATCCTCTTTTAGTACTACATCATATGTTGTAGGTCTCTGTAATTTGATCCTTCTTATTGCTGAGTAGTAGTCACTGAATGAACATGCCACATTCTGCCCATTCTCCTACTGAGACATTAGCTTATTTCCAGTTTGGGGTTATAAAGCTTCTACAGATATTTGTCTTTTGTTAACACGTTTTCATTTCTTTCTTTTTTTTTTTTTTAAGATTTTATTTATTTATTTGACAGACAGAGATCACAAGTAGACAGAGAGGCAGGCAGAGAGAGAGAGGGAAGTAGGCTCCCTGCTGAGCAGAGAGCCCGATGTGGGGCTCGATCCCAGGACCCTGGGATCATGACCTGAGCCAAAGGCAGAGGCTTTAACCCACTGAGCCACCCAGGTGCCCCAACATTTTTCATTTCTTTTGAGTAAATACTAGCAGTGGAATTTGCCAAATCAAAAGTGAGGTACATGTTTGACACTTTGAGAAATGGCCGGTTTTCTGATGTAGTTGTACCAGTTTACATTTTCATAAGCATTTACTGTTGCTAATCTTTTTAATTTTATTATTCTGCTTTTTTTTAAAAAAAAAAACTTCACAAAACGTTAAATTCAGTACATTTTTCTGTCTCTTTAACACCTTTATTTTTAGGATAAACACTAGATTAATCAGCCTTTTTCCACCTATGTGATTTTATAGACAATTTGTCAGTTGGCTGAGAATGGTACTCTATTCAACAGTTGCCCCATGAGGCAAATAAATTTCCTAATCTCTCATTCTCTCTCTCCCTCTCTCCCACACACACATGCCAATAAGTAAGATACAAGATAGAATGTGATACATGTTCCCAAAGAGATAAACAGAGATAAATGGAAGTACCACTTTCAGTCCCCAGGGCCTTGAACAACATACAGGGTTTTGACAGGTTTTGACAGGTAATGATGTAAGAAAGGGCCTCACTGGTGAAAAGAATGGTGTGTTTTTAATCATACAATTAATTTCAGTCATAATTTAGTAATCAGTTATACTCATTTAGATGGAATGGACCTGAAATTTCTCTCATATGTTCTAAAATCTGTTTCTCCAGATATTTAGGGCATCATTGAAAGACTGTACCTCCTGAATTTCGTTTTTGCTCAAAGCGTAGGCACTGTGGTATTATGAGGAGGTTTGAAGGTTAAAATAGTACCATCATTTTGAATCTTCATAATGCTTCTTCTGGTATTCTCTTTCATCATTTTCCCTTTCTTTTGACTCTTCTGATTCCTCTACACTGAATTTTTTCATTCTACCTATAAATGTATTTAAATCTCCCTCCTCCACCACATTACAGGGGAAAAATTATTATTTCTCAGTCCTACTCTATCTGTCACGCTTTCATCTTGGTTTTCTTTAGAGGCAGTAGTATTCACTTACTGCTTCTCTCTCTTACCATCAATAGTTATGTAGCCTCTTGCAGTCTAAATTTTGCCTTCACTCTTGTGAAATTGTTTTTATAAAGGGTCAACAACCATCTTTTAGTCAATAAATCTAAATTTTTTTTTTCATTTTGAGTTCAAACTGTCTTTGGTTTGTCCACAGGCATTGTTATCCATATCTTTCTTCTGGATGGCCTCCCCTTTCTAGGCTTCTGAGGCTCTTTCCTCCTCTTGTTCTCCTAAATCTGTCTTCCTGACTCCTCCTCCTCCCTGCAAAAGTACTGTTTGCCAAAGATTTGCCCAGGATTTGCTCTTGGGCTACTTCTTTCCCTAGTAATCTCATCCCAGCCCTTCCCTTCAGATACAAACCACATCTTGTTTCTTCAGCTCGGCTACTCTTTCATTGCTTATTAAACATGTCTCATTATCACTACAGGTTTGATATGTTTAAAATGTCTCCATTCTCGGGGCACCTGGGTGGCGCAATCATTTAGCGTCTGCCTTCAGCTCAGGTCATGATCCCAAGGTTCTGGGATCAAGCCCGCATCAGGCTCCCTGCTCAGCAGGAAGCCTGCTTCTCCCTCTTCCATTCCCCCTGCTTGTGTTCCCTCTCTCGCTGTGTCTCTCTTGGTCAAATAAATAAATAAAATCTTTAAAAAAAAAAATCTCCGAAAGACAACTATCATATGATCTCCCTGATATGAGGAAGTGGTGATGCAACATGGGGCCTTAAGTGGGTAGGAGAAGAATAAATGAAACAAGATGGGATTGGGAGGGAGACAAACCATAAGTGACTCTTAATCTCACAAAACAAACTGAGGGTTGCTGGGGGGAGGGGGAGTTGGGAAAAGGGGGTGGGGCTATGGACATTGGGGAGGGTATGTGCTTTGGTGAGTGCTGTGAAGTGTGTAAACCTGGTGATTCACAGACCTGTACCCCTGGGGATAAAAATATATTATATGTTTATAAAAAAATAAAAAATTAAAATGGTGGAAAAAAAATCTCCATTCTTGATCAAACCTGAGTTTCTTCCAGCGTCTTTGTTGGTAGTACCATTAACTTTCTAATTACCCACACTTAAAATCTTGACATTTAAAAAAACTTTTTTCCCTTTTGTTTCCCATATCTAACTAGTTGCCATGTCTAGTAGTTTGAACCCCTGTGATACCACTCACCTCTTTCTTCTTTATTCCTGCTGTCACTATCCAAATTCAGGCCCTCTTATCAGCCAGTCTTTTGCAATGAATCCCTAAGGTATATTTGTGGAAATAGCATGGGCTTTGCAGTCTTACAGACCCAAGTGCTAATTGTGAAGATGGCACTTACTAGCTGTCTGACTTACAGCAAATTATTTAGCCTCCATTGACAGATGAAAAAATTCAGAAACTGAGAAGTTAGTCATTCCTGCCTTATGAAGAACCTCATTTTGAAGGATAAGTGGGACAAAGTATACCTACTAAGAAAGCACTGAGAAAATATTGTCTTCCTGCTTTTAATCTCCTTACAGCCCATTGATAGATTAATATTAATAGATTAATATTCCTTAAGCATAGCATTAACCATATTGGTCTCTTGCTCTTCAGTGTTTCCCCATTGTCTAACTTGTTCATAATTTTTAGTCTAGTATTTACAACTATCTATTAATTTGCTTCAACCCCCCTTTTTTACCTTCTTTCTTCCTCTCTTCATAAATATCATTTTAAGCCAAACAGAACCAGTAATAGTGCCCAGTGGCAGAGTGGTTAAGAACATGAGGTCTCGTGTCAGTCTACCTGGGTTTAAATCCCCCATTCATTTACTTACTTTGGGCAAATTACCTACTCTCCCCAAACCTTAGTTTCGTCTAAAAAAATAAGGATAATTCTAGTACCTACTGCAGTGGGTTCCTAGAGGGGTGACATGAGATCATGTATATAAGCACTTGTGCCTGGTACATTGAGAACAGACACTATTAGTAGGATTGGCAGAAGTGGTTGTAGTTGTTGTTGTTCATGCTTTTATTTGCATCTCATTTCCACCTCCATGCTCACATTCTCTTCTGCAGAAGTGCAGTTTTTCCCATTCGTGCCTGTCTAAATTTTAACCATCTTTAAAGATCTTCCTTGGTTTTCTTACCATTGCTGTATCACCACCTTCCCCCTAGTTATCTTTCCTCTTCAGAATTCCTTTTTTCTTTTCTTTATTTTTTAAAAAAGATTTATTTATTTGACAGAGAGAGCACAAGGAGCAAGGCAGGGCGAAGCATACTCCTCATTGAGCAGGGAGCCCAGTGCGGGACCTGATCTCAGGAACCTGGTATCATGATCTGAGCCAAAGACAGATGCTTAACGGACTGAGCCACACAGCTCTCCTCCTCTCAGAATCTTAACTCTTTTAGTTTAGAATGGTTATTACTTTCACAGGCTTATCTGTTTTTCTTCCCTTCAAAAGACTAGAAGTATCTTGAGGGCAGGTTATGCAAATCATTTATTGTATTTTCTAAAGCACAACATCTTACACAGAATTATGCTAAAAAGTATTTGCTGAGTAAATACTTAATTTTCTAAAAGCAATAGCGCTCTGGTCCCAAAAGATTTACTTCTTTAGGAACTTGTCTAGACTTCAATAATTACTGGTTCATAAAAAATTTAATTTTGTGAAAATGCCATTATTGGGCTCAAAGAGGCTAAGTAAAGAAATGGTGTTGTAGCAAAAGATGATAATAGCAAAAACAAAACAAAAATTGACCAGGTAACACTATTTTGGATTCAGTAACTTTTTTTCCACATTGCCTCTCATTTGTTACTGTTCCAAATCCACTTTAACCTAATAGTACCTATCATGGTGCCAGACTGAAGTGTCAAGTAAGCATTTATGGATAACAATGAATCTAAAATTTATTTTACTGAAATAGAAAGTAGCAGATATCGCATAATACATTAAAATGTGATTAAATATCTTGTTCAGTTGTTGACATGACAAATTATCCTTAGGGAGTATCACCCTCATGTTGTATGCAGATGGAGTTTTCTCTTGGTAACCACTTCCACAGGTCCTAGGGAAGGAAATAGGGTGGGAGTGGGTGAATCTCCACTTGAGAATTTCTTTCCCACAGTGATTGCGCACAGCTCCAGCCTCTCCTGCAGCATAATACATGTGTTGTCTTTGTTAAAAGAGAATTGTCATTTGCTTTTATGCTTTTAAAAAATATTTCTCTTCATTTTGAAATAATTTTAATAATAACAAATGGTATATTATAATTATAAAGAGAGTGCTGGAAGGCCAAGAGATAAATATTAGAAGATTTATATAGTCCTGTTATTTATTTCTTAAACATTGATCAACACATTGAAATGGTAATATTTTCCCATTCAAGAATGGCTATACTTTACTTGACCATAAACAGCTAATATTTTTTAGTTATAATACAGAATATTATTTGGGTTTTTTCGTAAGGTAAACTTGTGTATTTTAGAAGTATGATTTATATAATCTGTTTAGTTGTCAGGTATTATGCTTGAGGCCCATATTAAGGATTTCTTTTTTTTTTTTTTTTTATTAGAAGCCAGCTTTCCCTTACTCCTGAGCTTCCCCTTACATCCTTTGGGGAAGGATGGACCAGGAGTACAAAACATGACTAATTGGTAGACTAGTTGGAAAATTTTTTTAAATTGTGAGGGGTTTTTTCCTCTACTACTATAAACTTGGTATTAATACTTTACAGAGATATTTAATTTTTTATTTTCATATTAAAATCTCAAGGAAATTGATTGAGAGACCCAGCAATCAGCTTGGGCACAGAAGAAACTTCAGAAACTTTTTCCCATCTTAGCATTTTCTGCTGAACTTGAGGAACAAATAATTTCTGTGATATGTGGGGTTTTGTGTTTCTGTGAACTGTTTAAGGAAGCTTTTCTGCTGTAATGGCTGAATATAAGTTGCAAAGATTTAAGCCTTTCTTTATATTAAAGTTCCATCCCATTAACTTCATTGTTAGGGCTTTTACACTTCAGTGATTTAGATAAATGACCTAACTGTAGTTCTGTTGTCCTTTCTTTCCCTCTGTCTCCTTTTTGAGGTCTAGATGATTATGTATTTAGTTTTGTATTTTCCTTTAGACTTCCTTGTTTATTAAGCCCAAGATGATGATAAAGTAAAACTTACATTGCTGAAACCCCTTATCTAGGGGATGCATTTGTGAAGTTGAAGTGGTCACTTGCTTTTTCAACTAGTGTTTTATCATTTGTAATGGTCTTCAAGTGGTCCTCAGGGATCAAGAACTTCATAGCCATAAGACTTTCTATTGTGAAGTTCAGATTGGTGATTATATAGGAGCTTTCACCTATATCCTGTGATATTTATAGACCTGGAACCCAAATAAGGGAGACTTTTGCTTTAAAAAAGCAAGCTGTGTTTGTTCTTAAAAATGTTATCTAAGCATTTTCAGAAAAAGTAGGAATTACGCAATGATCTTTCAGGGGAAGTCACCTTTGCAAATACCTGCAACTCTTTGCAAATGGTAGACCTATTTAGGCAGTAAGGTTTTTGGTTTTGTTTTTGTTTTTTACATGATACACTGCCAGATGTGAGCACTCCTTAGCCTATATACCCCAAGTGCACGTTAGATGTCTGTTAAAAATATAGAGAAAAAGAAGTTAATTGACTTTGAGTTCAGGGCAGTGAAGCTATCATGTTGTCAGACACTTTGCATTAAAAAATTTAACTACTAATATGTTAATAAATAATTTATGAAGATTAATTCATGTTTGACCCATTTAAATTGAGCAGTGAATTTCATTTTACGTAAGTTTAGGTATTGGCATAGAATAATGGTGTTCATTTCTAACCATTACTTTTATTTTCCAGCTCACCAGCGACTGGAACCAGCGACTCTGTCAGGGATTGTGGCATTTATTCTCAGTCTTTTATGTGGAGCTCTGAATTTAATTCGAGGTTTTCATGCCATAGAGAGTCTTTTGCAGGTACTGTACTGTTTTTGCAATTTCAGGTAACTTTGCCTGTTGATTCTACTTGTAACTCGATTTGAATTGATTTGAGTATAGTACAATTTATGGTACATGCTCAGATTCTGTATTCTTTATGCCTGCCCTAGTCTCCCCTTCCTCTAAGAATAGTGATTTCTAGTTGGCTTCCTTGACTCAGTGTGTATTAATTATTTACTTCACAGGAGGCACTATTTATAGGTACTCTTGCGACACCAAGGTATGTCTGACATGAGTGCTGCTGTCTCGGAGCCTAGGGTTGAATTGGGAGGGGGAAAACAGCACATAAATGATTGTCAAGTACATAGAGTTCGGAAGAGGAGCAGTTATTTTAAGTCAGGGTAGGAGAAAGGGGCTTTGTGGAGGAGGAATGAGCTGGACCTAGAAGGATCTGAGTGGATAGAGAGGAATGGAAGAATAAAGGGGTGTTTATGGGCAGGTTTTTGTCCTACTTCTATGTATTTCAACTTTGTTATCTGTTCTTTTTCCTTTTTGTTGGTGGCTACCTGAAACCACTATTTTTTTCAGATATTGCAACTACTTTGTTTTCCAGTGGAGTTTTTCCAGAGACTATGGCTATCAGAATATATTAACTTTTTCTCTTTTTATAAACTTTTTGAAACTTCTTTCTTTAAGTTTAGCACATTTCAGACTGGACAGTTTTCCGTACCTTTGTTTCTACTCACTTCTCTAAAGATTTTTTTTTTTTTCTTTTGACACTTCCACATGTGAATTAGTTCTCTGTTTTTGGTCAGCATTAAGCTCAGAATACGATTCGTAAAAAAACACTTAATACACCTTATATTCTTTTTAAAAATTGCTTGTTAATTTGGGGAACACTCAGAGTACCATTCTGAGTACCTTCCAGTAGCAGAGGACGTCAGAGGTTCCAGGCAGCTGAGCTATCCCTTGAGTGGGAAGGGGTGCTTCTCATGACTTCTCAATTCTTTTTTCAACCGTCATGAACCCTCAGGTAAAGCCCCTCTTCCCTATCAGGCACAGGACAGGTGGCTACTCTCCCTTGGTGTTCCTGTCCTTGCTTCGTAGCCAGGTCAGTTTTATTCCAGTGGGAGTTCAGTTTTGAGCCAGTAAGACAACATGCCAAAAAGAAAAAAAGGCAATTTGGAGAACACTGACTAAAAAGTTAATAAATAAGATACCCTCTTCCTTTTTTTTTTTTTTAATAGTTGATGTAGTGGAAAGAATAGTAGTATAGGTGGGTGAAGAGTTGATTTTTGTTTGTGGAGGAAAGAGAGAAAGGGTTGGCTACAGCTCAGCTCCTGATTAGCTCTGTGACCTTAAATAGCTCACTTTACTTTCTGGTCCTCACCTTCATTACTTACGAAACAAAGATCTCATGAGTATTTCTCAAAGTATGGGGCACATTTAGCACTAGTCGCACAGTAGATGACTTTAGGTGGTAGAGGGATAAATATTTTTAACTTTCGGAGTCATGTTTTAAGTGTATGTCAATGTGTAGCATCTGTATTTGGTAAGATTAACAATGGAGAGGGACGCCTGGGTGGCTCAGTCGGTTAAGCCGCTGCCTTCGGCTCAGGTTGTGATCCCAGGGTCCTGGGATCAAGTCCCACATCGGGCTCTTTGCTTGACAGGGAGCCTGTTTCTCTCTCTGCCACTCTGCCTGCTTGTGTGTGCTCGCTTTCTCTTTCTGATAAACAAATAAATAAATAAAATATTTTAAAAAGAGATTAATGTTGGAGATAAAATTTTCCTTTTAAGATTAATTTTCATAATTTTATGGAATTTATTAAGTAAATAATGGTATAATTTAGAGTTGGCAAAAATTGTGAAGATGGTTTTCTGTGGTTAAAATTCTTGGGTTGTTGAAATTGTCAAATTGATAAAGAAGGGGAGGGAGCAGATCTGGGTAGAGAAAAGTTTTGTGCTACAGAGACTTATCATCCTTGACCCAGAAGACAGTGTCTAAGCATGGAACTGGGGGCTTAGACCCCCATTATTTTTAAGTTAAAAGTCAGACAAGGCTATTATATCTCACAAAAAGAAAAAAGAAAAGAAAAGAAAAATAGTTTCTTTCAGGCACTCAGAAGATATCTTATCCCTCATCTTCCTGGACTGATTCTTTCCTTCTCCCTCCTCTGATTCACAACTTCAGAACTAAGGAAAATAGTATAAACTAAGGTTTTCATGCTCTTGAGCTGCTGCAGCTGGCTGATGACCGCCTTGATCCCTGAGTGTTTCATGTTTTCCCTTTGTGCGGTAATATCTTTGCCCCCTGCAGTTGTTGTTTAGCTTTCCGAAGAACAATAATCTGATTAAACTGATGACCACTTACATGTAACTGACTGATGGCTCTGAGATTTCTCAGCCTGTCGACATATAAAAAAGACATTACAGACCAATGTAACTCATGAACACAGATGGAAAACTCCTCAGCAAGATATTAGCAGATTGAATCCAATCGTATATAAAAAGAATTACATGCCACAGACAAATGGGATTAATTCCAGGTATGCAAGGCTGGTGCAACATTTAACAGTTAATGTAATCCATCACATCAGTAGGCTAAAGAAGAAAAATCATATGATCATGTCTGTGGATTCAGAAAAAGCGTTTGATTCAAAATCCAGTACCTGTTCATGAACTCACCATAAACTAAGAATAACGGGGAGCTTCCTCAGTTTGATAAAGAACATCTGCAGAAATCCTACAGTTTTTACCATATTTGATGAAAAACTAGAAGGTTCTTCCCTAAGATCAGGAACAAGACAAGGATGTCCCCTCTAACCATTCACATTCAACATTGTACTGGGAAACCTAGTTAATGCAGTAAGACAAGAAAACAGAAGGCATAAAGATTGGGAAAGAAGGAATATGATACTGTCTTTATTCACAGATGTTTCGATTGTCTATGTAGAAAATCGCAAAGAATTGACAAATTCTTGGAACTCATGAATGATTATACTAGAGTTGCAGGATCCAAAGTTAATATATAAAAATCATGGGCGCCTGAGTGGCTCAGTAGGTTAAGCCTCTGCCTTCAGCTCAGGTCATGATCCCAGAGTCCTGGGATTGAGCCCCGCATCGGGCTCTCTGCTCAGCCGGGAGCCTGCTTCCCCTCTCTCTCTCTGCCTGCCTCTCTGCCTACTTGTGATCTCTCTCTGTCAAATAAATAAAATCTTAAAAAAAAAAAAATATATAT